>NC_060256.1:9769939-12226104 GCF_921293095.1 Ischnura elegans
CTGGAGCCCTTTTTTGCTGAATGTTGCGTATTAGCTTCCCACCATAAAACTTTCCTTAAATGAAAACCCAAACACATGTAAAGTCTCATCCAGTTCACATTCCTCTTTCATTTTTTCATTATTTTTAAACACATTTCCGGAGCTAATGGAAGGGGTGAGATAGAATGATGGACCATTTCAGTATCAAACTTGTCCCTATGTTTTGTAATAATTATCGTTTTTCAGCGACTCCTCATGTCTTATTTTATATTTTCATCTGATCTTTTCAATTTTTTTCCAAAGCCAGGTCGCAAAGTTTTAAGTCTATGGATGAGGATGATAGTTTTTGGAAATTCCGAGCATCACACATATTAGGTGAAACAACTTTGTGCTTTCGTCACAGATTTATATGATCCCCGATAGGTTTCGATGGCTAGGCGTTATTTTCAGTGGGGTCATCGCCTCGGATCGAATCTTCCCTCACTTCTCATATTTCCATAATTTGCCTTCTCCCTTGAAGTGGACGCTTAGTCGTTGAAACTGTTCGGGATACTTATATATCTGTGTGAAAAGCACAACGTTGTTCATTCAACATGCATGGTATCTTCCCTCTCGACCTCTTGATTTATAAATCCAATAAAAATACCCGCTGTAGGTAGGTTAGTTTGGATGATATTGAAAAATGTGACAAAATATATACAATTTTAAAGGTCAGAATTTCCGTAGAATTTGTTGCATGGATATATAATTTTTGCTTATTCATACTTGGCAATAATGATGTATCCATCTAAAAAATTCTAAGGTAATTATTCCTCTTAAATTGTATTGATTTTGTTGAATAAGCAATGAGATTTAAGTGCGGTAACCCTCACATGATTCTTTTATGTAAATGATTCTTTCATTGATGATGAAACACCTTGAATTCCGAGGCGTTGACAAAGAATATTTTGAATATATACACTCGATATTTTTAACGGATATATTTAATGGATAACATGAGCTAAAGTATATTTATATGTTCCAAAATTTATCAGAGTGAAGCTTTCAGTCTAGCTTTCCCCCGCAACAATGATAATAAGACGAATGGAAATCTTTTGTCAGCGTGTGTTTTTGATAGCGGGGCGGCTGCGATGGCTGTTTTTTTTTGTGTGCCTGCCACACGTGTTGTCCGGGCGAGATATCCGTGAATGTCAGGGTCGTCTGAAGGGCGGAAGGGGCCGCCGTCAATCACGGATACGGGTGCCTCCGATTCGATGCTCTTCTGTTTGGCGGGCGACTGACTGGTGATAGGTTCACTTTCACTTCTCGCGTCGCAGCATGGGGCGGAGTCGACCATTGTCGGAATATGCAGACGGAATGGTGCGATAGATAGCATTCTAGCAGTTCGATTTCCGCCCAACACAACTCGCATCGTCAGTGGCGCAGCGAGGGGGGGCGTGCTTGGGGAATAAACCGCCCCCCTCAGAGCTCGGATAAATTTGTAAATTAAATATATTTTACTTTATTACCTACAGAATAGAGTGAGGATTAACAAAATATCCCTCAGAAGGCCGTATAAAACTCAACATTCTGAACCATTTATCTTGCATTTTTTTTTCTGGCGGAGGGCTCCCGCACATACCCGCTTACCCTGGCGGGTATATAACACCCCAGACCCCCCAGTATTAGTTGCGCCTGAAACCCCCCCCCCCTAGCCTTAATTCCTAGCTGCGCCCCTGAGACCCGTAGCCATTTGTGAAAGGTTGCATCGTGTATATTACAGCAGAGGGGCAATCTCCAGTCGGCCTTCAGATTGTGTTTTCACTCTCTGCGCACATAAATGGATTTATTTAAGTACGGCGCTGACAGGCAGCACGACTCAAATTTCAAGGAAAAATAAAATAATATCAGTGATGTGGGTAAACTTTTCTCGGGAATCCCACCGGGCTAAATTCTCCATTTCAGCTGACTTTTCGAGCTCCAACTTGGGGCTAAACAATGAAAAAATAAATAAAACGACAATTAGCAGCCGTAATGATGAGCGCCGAGTCGGATTCCGAAACGCTGGCTGGAATGGACCCGGTGTGAATCCTGAAAAAAATTTTCCCTGATTATTCTCCGGGAAATCATAAAATCTTGATAATTAGGCATGTTATCCGAAATTCACATCCGTGTTGATTTGATCAATCAAATTCGTAAATATTCCATGCTAATTTTCGCGATTGCAATAAAAATACTGAGAATTAAGTCATCTCTTTGCATTTAGCACTGCGTTTTGGGCATCTTTGAAAACAGATTAAAATGCGCTCATAGTGACAAAGTAGATCGACCTTTTATTCAGACGGATTGAGGCTTCATATTTGCAGTCTCTTTCACTGTTAGATTTGGCTGAAGTGGCTAAAAATACCTCTTACCAAAAGGAAAAGTTAAACGTAAAAAATCTTTTCAGGCTTGATTTTGTGGAAGTTCGCTATATCCATGATGAACGACACAAATGTGAATCCCAACACTCTTTTAATTCAACACTTAGCAACCGACCATGGTTTCGACACATTGTCATTTTCAAGGTCATTAAAACTTGAAAAATGACACAATTTTTTGTAACCATGGTCGGTTGCTAATTGTCGAATTAAAAAAGTGTGGGAATTACCATTTGTGTTGTCTATCATGGAAAAGTTTAACGATGATTCAATGACAAGACAGGCTAAAGACATAATATTTCGACAATGTGCTTTTTAGCTAAAGCGGTGAAAGTTGTAATATCATGTGCTCGACCGTTCAGAATAATTTTTTTCTGCTCCAATTAAAGAGATGATTTAATATAACAACATCTTATCTATGTTTAAGGAAGAGGGGCTACAATTTAGATAAAATTAAAAACTAACCCAATGAAATCAGTCAAATTTAACCGATGTTTTTTTCGAATTTATTGAAAACGTGCCTACGAGGAGTGAATAAGCTTAAAAACAAATCATTGTAATTGTTTAGTCGCGGAAAAATCTCATCTTACTCTAAATTCAGGAATTTTTTCACATTTCCTACCAGCTCAATTCTCATCACCAATATCCTAACAATTTGTTTATATATGCGAATGCCAACGAAAACCTCGTATGACTATGAAACGAAAGGGTCGAATCTCCATGTTAAAGCTTGGAAAAAATATGATGCTTGGAATAGGTGGTATTGTTGGCTTCTTTTTCATTGTTTTCTTTGTCGCATCTTGAATCCTCTGTCATCCAGTGTCTGTCATTAAGACGACCCATCAATCCGGCTCATCGATCGTTCTTTCCCTCGATATATCTTTCTCGTTTTAAAACTTTGCTATATTCCCGGAATTTTCTGGTGACACAAAGTAAACCCATAAATTTCCTGATGAATTATATTTTATGTATGTAAAAAGCTATTATCAGTTAAGGTATATGACTGCTTTTTCATCATTGATTAATGACCTAAAGTTATTGTGGATCATGGCGTATTTTATAAAATTTACGCTCTAAAAACTTTCATCGGACATCCATGTTAGACACTCATCTTGGGCACCTCTATAACGTAGACATGTTTTCGGATATCTCTTCTTTGTAGTAATGTAACGATGTAAAAGCTTCTAGTGTTTTGCTGGTCATGTTTTTAAAGGTCTTAAAAAGTAAATTATCTTTATTATATGATATTTTCTGACAAGAAACCGTTTCCTGGTTTTCATGACCCAGCTCGTAAGAGGGATATTACTATTCCGCAGAGTCCTTAATTTTTCATTTAGTATCCCGTTCGCTGTTGGTCTCCTCTTCCAAGTACCGTATCGTGGCAACAAGAGTTTGAGACAATGATATTTGTAATTTTTCAAAACATTGCAAATTTTGAAGTATTATTTTGTGCGAAAAATCCACAGAGAAAAAAATCATTCTCCTCGACCGGGAATGGAACCCGTATCCCTCAGTTTCCGTTAAGCTACCGAGGCGACATTCTCCCCTGTGGAAATTGTGGGCTATACTGGGCAAGGTGGTATGGACTGCTGCGCATATTATGCGACTAGCAGTCCAACTGACTCTGCTGAATAGACTGCTGAGCATACTATGCGCACTGCGAATGCGCATGGATTGCTGAGCATATTATGGGCACGACTTGGACTGCTAGATATGCTCAGCAGTCCATACCACCTTGCCCGGTATAGTCCACTAATTTCCACAGGGGAGCATGAAAATGAATGCAGGGGAAATCGAGGAATCCGGGTTCGAATCCCGGTCAAGGCGAATGATTTTTTCTCTGTGGATTTTCAAACAATTTGTGCATTGCGGGTGACTCCCGTAAAAGTTATCACCGTGGAAAGTCCCGGTATACTTAAGTATTATTTTGTGTCGGTGAGGTTGATTTTTGCTTCACATCCCGAGAGAGGTAATTCTGAAGAAAGAAAACGCCATCTCGGAGACGGCTGTGAGGATATTTCGGCGGCTGGGGACACATTCATGCGGTGCGTCTCCTCCGAAAACCCAATCTTTATGCCACTCCGTCCGTGGGGACGTTTCCACCCCCCATATCATCGCTTACCTGCCACTTTCCTCTCCTCCTCCCGTCCCTTGGAGATTTGATTAGACGCTCCACAGATAGCCGCAAAAGGAGAAGGAAAGAATGGATGACGGGAAGAGTGAGGGGAGGGGGAGAGAGAGAGAGAGAGAGAGGGGGGGGTCTGTCCTCCCCCTCCTCCTCCTGCGGTGGTGACGTCCCCTGCACTCTGTTTAGCCCCCTTCCAAAGCCCCCCGGCCCCAATTCCCCCCTTCCCTTGATGGGGTCTCTGAAAGGTCTCTGACATATACCCATTCGCTCTCAAAGGAGTTTTGGGAGAGTTCAATTTTTCATAGACCCTTTTACTTATTTATTGCCAGTACGGAATAGAATCATCAATGAATTTAAGGAATAAATACATCTAAGAATGATAATGTCCTTCATATATCATTGTTATCATTAAAATATTCTACGGTTATGTTAGGTCTCCATGGAGTGTTCTAAACGGTCATGTATGACATCGATTCAGGCGTGACGTGTTGGAAATGCGATATATCCATGGTAACATATAAATAACAAATAGTAATTCCCACTTTTTAATTTGTAACTCCACCACTGACCATGGTTTAGACATGAAAATGACATGAAATGTCGAAAGCATTGTCGCTGGTGGAGTTATACATGAAACTGTGGAAATCACCAGTTGTCGTTTATATTTTATCATGCTTTTGAGAGTCAGCTTAGCCATCCCGGATTTACTTCTCTCTCTTCAGTTCACAATGGAGCCCATACCTTTTCATTCTCTCAATATCCTTTATATTCTCTCCATTCTTTCCTTCAGCATTCTTCCTTCTGATTTGAACATCCCCTCCCCGCTCAGTACTATCTCCATCCAAACCCTCAGTCTCTTCCACATCTCGTATAGAAGCTTCCTTCCTCGCTCGCTGTGTCTAGTACGTCGTCGTTCCTCTTTTTATCCTTCAAATTAGCCTTATAACCCTTGAACAACCAATGACGAGAGTTAAATTGGCTTTTTTTCCAAAAATGAAATTTAAGAAAAGATAATGCGCAGATAGTCCAAGCCAATGGTGTAGCCAGAATTTCATTCGGGGGGGGGGGGGTCCAAAACCAGGGGGGAAAATAAAAAAAACAGGGTACTAAGTAGTGGGTTTTAAACTTATATTAACACTTTTCTTAACTCTTTTAGTGCCTACCGATTTTCTAGGAACCATGCCAAAAGTGCCGAGGCATTTTTGCTGATTTTACAGTAGGTTAGGGAAAAAATTGGGTCTCAAAAACAAGTAAAGGTATATGTTCAAAAACTTTATGAAATCTTTATTATATGTGGTTTCACCTTTTTATTATATTATTTGACGAATTTTTGGTAATATGAGTTAATTTTTATAATTTAAAGAAAATAGTTAATGTTAAAATAAAATGAATATTGACAATTATATGATTAGTTAATTATCAGCATCTAAGAGTGACATTGCATGGGGAGCGTGATAGCGCTCTCCGGCACTCTAAGGGTTAATCAAAAAAACTTCATTTGTTAAAAAATATTTTGTAAACTCATGAATTTTTAATATTTTGTTTTCTTCTATGAAGGGTAATAATTGTGTTTCTTATATTTCGGGGGAAGAGGGGGGTCCAAACCCCACGGACCCCCCATGGCTACGCCACTGGTTCAAGGTATAATTTGTGATTACTTGAAGTCAGCTTGAAGTTTTCCTGCTAGTAAATACTTTAAACCTGCATAATTTTTCTGCTTTATATTCTTCATAACTTGCTCGATGTATCTTATGAATGGCCTAATTCTACCGTTTTTCCTCCCTTTCAACGATAATTCTCCTCACCAGACCATCGTTCCTCATGAAACTGCAGACATAATTTGTCCCGTCTTCCAACCAAGATTTTCCACGTCTTTTTCTCTCCCAATCTTCTTAAAAATTACACTTCAATCACACCATCTATCCATTAAAAATCAGGCTCAAATTCAAGTTGGAATATGAAATTTCATTTGAGAATAGCAGATTGTGTTATTAGTCATGCCCGGAAATTCGTTTGAGCACCTGTAATCACACTTTTGGAGGACCTCAATGCAGTTATTGACCCATTCCATGGAAATTTCGGACCTATATACCATTTTAATTTTTCTCGAAGTTTTCATATATCTACCTTATATTTTATGCAATATAACATTTTATTGTCTAATTCATAGTTTTAGTTGTAATAGAATAGTTGTAATCATTTTAGGACATTATGTTTATTTTCAGGATAATATTTATTCATCAGTCACAAAAAAATTTCAAAATTAACGATAATCACTCCACGTGCGGTTTGCTGTCTCTTTACCTTAAGGAAAATTGTATCACGTCGGCGAATCGCCGGCTATCTTCCCGAATGGGTTAACGCTGATAGAGTGAGCACAGTTCGGCTCTCACTCTAATGATCCATCACTTTATCGACTAACCTAATGTTCATCGTCTACGGAGTTTTTCAGTGGGCATAATTGCAAATTTGATCGAAATAGCTGCAGTCTACGCTATATTTCTTTAAGCATTCCTTCATTTTTAACTCATTGAAACGAAGCGCCATTTACTTACCTCACATTTTTTTCCGTATAAATTGTCGTTCATAGTCTTTTTTTATCTTTGAATGAATTTAATATTTTTCTTGCATAATTTAAATGACCGTGAAAATATTTGTGAATATTTAATATTAGCTGTTGGTGACGAGGGGTTAGATGCCTTTAAAATGGTATTAACCATACTGGCCATCATTAATTCAAAAGTCATCAAATGGTACGAGAATGTATTTAGCTATTTTCTTTGTTTTTGCCCTATTTAAAATGTCCTCCCTGACCTTGAAAACAGTGACCCGTGAAAATCGTCGCAGTGCACGTGAATATTTTTTCTTTAAGAAAAAGCAAGGCTCATCTAATATCACACTCAAGCTGGCACGCTGCACGACTACACGACACGAGTTCATCTGGCACGCTAGTCTATGCTGCACGCGAGCTTGATGAGGGATCCCGCGACGCTTTAATGACATCATCCACATGAACTGGGGGGTATAAAAATGGCTATTTCTTTTCTTCCAGAGATTATACTGATAAACAGTAAGCATTTCACATTTTAAGCATTTCGAGGAACTAGGTACTAAAAACTTCTTCACAATGTGTCGCGTTGAGCCTAACATTTTATGGGATATAAATTGTGTTCTCTGTTGATAACTTCCTTGCATGCTCTCTCATTCCTCAGTCGTTCACAGTACAGTCGAGCCATGACGGCTACATCTGTTGTTTACATGCCAACAAGAGCTTGTGTCATTGCGTCATAAGTTTATATGTGCATTTAATACTTCTGAGATGTCGCTGAAAAGTTGGATCCAACCCTCTTTTATGCGAGATTTTGGTGGAAAACACCCTGAAGCGTTCTTATTTCAGCGTTTAAGTTTTGGAATGGAAAAATTGAAACATGTCTTTGTAAGGTTAGAATATTTGCGCATTCATTCACGTTAGATCTACGTCATCTTCACAATCAAAGGTAAAATGCCTATTTTCATCGATAAACCTTGTTCTAGTTGTCCCTAACCTTGCTGTCTCGAAGAAAAAATCATAACGCAGGCTAAAAATTTGCTTGAATTCTTTAATAACAGAAATGGCAATCAGGTGTTCATGAGCAACTTCTATTATGATTCAGGTTGAATCAGCAAACCATCAACGTGCAGCAAATTTGCAGACACACATAATTTAACCCTTAGACTACCATTTTTTTCTCCTTAATTTACAAACTTTTTATTTGTTCCTATCTATTTATTAGTGTTTCAAGAGGCCATAGGGTCATTTTCTTACATGTCAGGTTACGTGTTTTCGGCAGGGGGGTGTGGGACATATATGTCCCACTGGTACTAATGGGTGGGACACATTTGTCCCACTGGTACTTACGGATGGGATACAAATGTCCCATTGGTACCTATGGTTGGGACATGCATGTCCCATTGGTATATAAGGTAATTCAACTATCCACACCAATACAAGGGAATAAATACGTTTTGAGAAAAACATTTATTTTGAAATCGGCATACGTGTAGGTACAAAGAAGCAAAATACACAAGAAAAGAGATTGAGATTGAAATCGTCATGAGGGTTATAATTGAAAAAAGTAGATAATACAGAGTTGAATAAAAAATTCTACTATTACAAACAAACAATACCTCAGTTTGAAAAAAATGTGATGAAACAGACAAATCAAGTTTTTGAACACTAGGTGTGGTACGTCGTAAAACAAATTTTACATAATGGTACGTTACACATACAGCAAATAGTTTTTGTTCTTTTTTCCATTTTGTTCTGCGCACATCTCGAACAGCGTCTCCTGGTGTTACCCTCAATAGGCAGATGGTCACTCACATTTATCATGAGCTTAGCTGCTTTCGATGGCCTCCCTCTGCATCTTTTGCGTTTTACATAGCTTTTTTCTTTCCCAGATGCCATCAATTTTTCGGCCAGTGGAACAACGAACTGTAGCAATTTTACATTTTTCTTTGTTATTTCCTTGTGTAGAATCCATGCATTCACCACTGCTAGCATTAGTAGTTTGTAAAATACCTTTTTCCACCACTTCTTTGACCGCCTGTCGAAGTCATACACGCTAACCTTTTGGTCGGAGAGATCTACTCCTCCCATGTACCTATTGTAGAAACAAATAGCGGCTGGACAGTCTACCACCAACTTTGTACCATCTTTTTGTTTGCGGTTAGCAGTGTGCGCTGTAGTATCGTGGAAGTTGCTAAAAACAGTAACGTCTTTGCAGTCCTGCCACCTTATTGCTATTGTCCCATGCTGATGTATCACCAGATGACGCGTCTTCGTTTGATGATTCGCCCACCGACATTTCGTCGTCAGATGCATCCAACATCTGGAGTAACTCTTCTTCATTGCACTTTCTCTTGTGGCTCATTTCTTGTGACTAAAATGGAAATGAATACGTAAAGGCTGTTATGGAAGCAATTATGTACAAGGACACCAAATTACATTTTGACGTATTTACTCACCTGGTATCAATCTACTCCAGAGGTTACACAGAAGTAGTTGTAAATAGTTGTAATCCTCAAATAGCTTCAAATGACTGAAAGAATGAGCCTCATCTAGAAGTGCTGGACGCAGTGGTCATTATCTCATGGACACAAATACCTATCTCGTATTTATCAGACAACGTACGGAACCAAAATTTTACCATGTGGTAAAAATTCATAACGTCATAATAACTACGGTAAACCAGAGAAATTATTTCACAACGTAAGCACTCATAATTGCAGATGTGAAAAAGATAAATCATTGCGCAAAATAAAGAGTGGTAATATTGTGAAAAAAACAAGTATCCTAAAGTAACATGGATATATACTTATCATTGTAGAATTACTAGCCAAGTCTAAATTTCCTCTGCTATAAAACCAGAGGTGGCAATGAAAATCTTTTTGAAAATGTCAAAGTACTGTCATCTGTTGGCAAAATAAGAACTAAAAGTTGGTAAGTTCTTCCTGTACCGATGGGACGATATCGTAGGTGTTTATAATAGGCCTACATCCCAAAGGTTGTTTTGCAAATCTACCTGGGACATATGTGTCCCGTTGATAGTCTAAGGGTTAAGTTGCAAGTGAAATTTCATCATCTTATTTCAGAGTAGGTAATGGAAAAGAGAGTAGGTAGGTAGGTAAGGGATCATAATTGGTAGCAATCAATAACATTCTTCATTCAAGTAAGATAGGTACGCTGTCAATTGCATGCAAAATAAAAACTATTTTAAAGCAACTATGAAGTTAAGAGTACGTATGATTTTCTCTCAAACGGATTTATTTTTTTCGTGAAATATAACTCGTCTAAAATTTATGTTATAATCTTGGAATTTATGGTTAAATAGAGGATAATAATCTTTGCGCATTCATTCACGTTAGATCTACGTCATCGTCACAATCAAAGGTGAAATGACTATTTACATCGATAAACCCTGTTCTACTTGTACCTTACCTTGTTGTCCCGAAGGAAAATTCATAACGCACGCTAAAAAATTGGCAGTATTAGAAAAAACTGAGGTAAAAGTTTCGTATTTGAGATACAGGCAAATACTGCCATGGGAATTGTGTATGCCATGCAAAACTCATGATGTTGGCGTAAGTTTCAACCAAATTATACGTTATGAACAGTATCAGTTGAGAGGGCGTGAAACAAAGCCCTCTTGGTGAGTTAAACATGTGTACAGAAGTCCTAGTTTAAAGCCGTTTTTCAGATGGTCACTCTAGTCTTGGTCCAAACTCGAACTTAAATCGGTTGCCACATTGATATTACGACACCTCACTCGACTATCAAAGCTTGCTCAGAGTGCTTTGAAAATCGTCGCCGCAGACCAGCGGAAAATAAGGGTTTTTCTCCCCGACAGTGGCTTAGTAAGCACGACCCTCGCCACATGTGCCACAGTGTGGACTTGTGACGTCAACATCTTGTTCGGTAAAACCCATCCCGAAGTTTGCTTTGAGAAGATGGCTTGGTGGTGTAACTGGTAGCACGCCTGACCGGCAATCGGGAGATCCGGGTTCGAATCCCGGCTAAGTCAAATATTTTTTCATGGCGAACTTCATCCTTTGGTGTATTTATTCTATACTCAAGTGTTGATAATAGATTCCCAGTGCCGAGTTCCATATTGTTCGCCGAGTCCACCTTACGTTTTTAAATTGAAATATCTTACGTAAAAATACTTCCACGTGCGGTACTTTAATCTAGGAACGCTAATTTTTGATGAGCTATAGACCATGAGTAACAAGAGTGATGGTAAATGTATTATTTTGTAAATTTTCCCACTGAATATTACCACAATTACTCTAGCTAATGTGAGTCGATTTGAAGTTAGTTCATATCTATTACTGACGAGTTCATTTTGTGGATATTCATCGATAGTGATACGATAGAAACAGCTGTAGCAATAGTAATAGTTTAGAGTAGCTTTAGGACAACTCTTGATAACTCGCTAAGCTAATAAGCTGTTTTATCTTATTGCGATCGATGTTAGTTTCTAAAAAAAAGAGCACCAGTACTAAATCAAACTCAACTTAAGTCTGAGATTTGAGTCACAGAAGTAAAATGAGTAATCTCGATTGAGTTCTTCTATACGGCCCTAAATATAGTCGGAATCGCATTGAAATGGTTTGCTTTTTTAATAGCTTTGTTTTGCCTTGAGGATAGCTTTTTAAGAAGGAACGACTGTTAATGCACGTAAGCAATTCAGCCCTGGGGACACGTCATATTCTTTGAACTTGGTAATGAACGCAGTTGCGGTACCTCCTCTCTCTCCATGCATGCAAGTCTCTGCTTGCTTTATCGACGTCTCCGACGTCGGACGGACGTCGACTTAATGCTTCGTGTGTGCAAGGCGCCGCACGACCCCGACTTCGCGAATGGCCTGTTAATGCTCCCCTATTCGTATGCGTCTTCCCTTTCCCGTACTTGGAAATGTTTTTCTGCCGCTCGCGTTAAATTTTATTGCCAAATTAGTGCCGTGCGCGCGAGATGAGTTGTTGAAGCTTGCTACTCACGTATTCCTCCGCTCTGGTTAAATGCCGCTGCCTGGTGCAGATTTACCTCGCTCGGCGTCCGTCTTTTATTTTCCTTCTTACGTGCTCAGTGTGCACACGCCACCTTAATGAGGCGCGCGCATCTATTAAAGCATTGCGTTACTCTTTCCTTCAAAAGGCTTTTATGTAGCGGCCCATGCGTGACCCGTGGTTCCTGTTACTGCAGTGAAGGTAGCTTAAATGGCTGTTCATTATAATCGCGTAAAACTGCTCTCATGAGGCAGTCATATCCTCATTGCGTATCTTACTGCTTTGCTCTGTGCCTTTCCTATCCATTCATTTAACTCGCGCATCCCTCATTACCGATGTTAAATCCCAAAATTGGTCTGATCACTGTATGTGTAATTATCCTGTCAGTCATAATCCGCTTCCTTTGAGTTTTTTCCAACGCTTTTTTATTGTATTTTTTTATTTCTTCTTTTATTCCCAAACCACCGAATACAGCTCATATCGGCCAATTCATATCGGGGTGTTCACCAAATTTAACGATTGGACGTAGGTATACGAACAACCATGCCCTGAATATGGGAAACCTACCCAGGCGAGACTCGAACCCGCGGCCTCTCGTTTGGCAGGCGAGGACTTTAACCTGTCGCGACCGAGGCCGGCTGTATCGTCTACTTTGGCCAAAATATTGAATATTTCGTTAAATGCAAATATAACTATTTTCTATTCCCCATTCGGTTCTCAGTTTAAACGGCCGTGGAGATTAAAAATACTATAGTATAATACATTATTATAAATGATAGTAATTATAATGGTATTATAATGAACTTTACTTATTAATTTGTCATAACTATATTGCATAATATTATTAAAACTACTATTACAATATCGATGGCTAAGTTCTAACAACACGTATCTGAAATTCGGCCGGTTTCAGACAGGTATCTTAAAAAAAGTGTAATAACATTAAAAAAATAAAATACAAGCAAAAAACAACTATTTTTTTTGCAAACAAATGCTTTTTTTCGGTTTATGAACTTTTGGCTTTTTTTTTCAGTGCACAAGTAAAAAAAATGATCGTTTTTTTGTTTTTTTGCTCTCCTGAAAAGTTGCTATTTTTGTGATAGGTACGTGTTGTAAGATCGATCGCTTAGCCATCGATATATCCCTTGAATCAACTACATCGCTGAGAATAACAAATGATCTGGATTACGTCGAGATCAGAGCCAATTTTCGCCGCGAAATCCCTTGAACCGATTCTATCGCTGAGATAAACAAATGAAAGATATTTCTCCACGGGAAAATCCTCATTGAAGACATCAGCGCCAACGCTTGAGATCAATGCGAATGAAAACCGATGAATCAGGATCTATTACACAATACAATACAAGTAAAGTAATAATTTTGCAGGTTAAGTCTTCCAAACCGAAGGTCGCGGGTTCAAGTCCCGCCGGGGGATCGCCAATTGTTGTAATTCCGTCAGATTCTCCCGTTTTAAAGGCCTAAATTACTCTGTTTTCAGGGCTTTAAAGCAAAAAACAAAACGAGTCCGTAATATCCTAGGCTCAAAACAAAACCATTTCGATAGACTCATTCTTTTTCATAGTACGATGCGCATATATAGCGAGATTTGCGCGAGCTGGATTCTGATTGATCGGTTTGGATTTTTGCGTCGATAAAACGTTGGCGTTGAGGTCTTCAATGAGGATTTACCCGTGGAGAAATATCTTTCATTTGTTTATCTCAGCGATAGAATCGGTTCAAGGGATTTCGCGGCGAAAATTGGCTCTGATCTCGACGTAATCCAGATCATTAGCCTTGGATTAGTCCCTGAATCTCGTCGGTCATTGATATCGGAGTCACACGGCTGTGTTTAGTGTTCTTTTTTTAGTTTTCCATTAAAGTTGAATATTTTTTGCTTTCGCTGCTGCGTTAAAAAATATCGTATTGTGCTGATAGTTTGAAATTAGTCGTCGCACCTATTTCCCCAGCGTTAGTAAAATATTCGAAAAGTTTTAATTCAATCCCACACGGAATACCAAGCCGATAAATGTCCTGCGCCAGCCCACTATTTGAAAATACTCATAATAGATATCGGCGAATGAGTCTTTCGGCTGGTAATTGAAAAATGAAATGGGTTTAAGCCGTTTGAAGTTTTAGCATATTTTGTGCAAAGTTTTGCAGTTAAAAGACAGAATTGCTGATTCAAGGTTTAATGTGAACATGGAAATGAAAGGATAACCTTTGTTGGGTTCGCTAGTAGAACCTAACTACGTTTATTCTTTCATTTTCAATCATAATTGCAATCATCTTATATAAATGTGAATAATTGAGTAGTTTCCTTCATCAAAAAAATGTAAGGCATTGATTGCGATTCGTTACCCACCATTAGTGTATTCATAATATACAAATCATTTGGTTTTGGAATTCCCAGTTTAGACGAATGTTAATGGTCAGTTTTAACCTCATTTGAAAAAGGCCAGATTGGCGCCCATGCGATGCCACTCCATGAGACGTCACAGGGACCTAGTTTCTATACGAGTAGATAGGAGTTTTACATCGTCTGAGATTACCAATGCATGCATGAGGCACAGAGCTCAGGGAAACTCATCTTAATAATCACCTATTAAAACTGCCTATGGTCGGAAAGTTTCCTTCGCTTGGTAAGGTATAAATTATCCATATTTAAGCCATGAGCTACCTGCTAGCAGGGTACTCTGCTAGCTGCTAGCAGCCAGCATCGTAGCGGCACACAATATACTCGCCCCAAGGTCACCCCAAACGGTGACAGCGGGAACCAGAATATGGTCACACAGGGTTTTCCCGGCATTCATACTTAGCCGTCGCGTTTTCGCGCGCTTGAAAATTTTCACTTTTCATTTATTCGCTAAAAATAGATATCGTCATGTAAAAATCTAAAAGCGTGAAATACGTACCCCTGGAGTAATAATATTTCGATTTAGGCAATAAAAAATGATAGGAAACCACCCTATTGTAATGATTTCTTTTTTTCCGATGCACACATTTTCATTGGACAGCCAATTATCGAGCAGAGTTTAATAATACCCGTTAATGCTTTTTCGTTTCGTAAACGTGGGGCTAATGACCATGATATTTTGCTCCGTGGTCCCTTGAAAACGTTTGTGAAGTGTGCCACAGTTTAAGATAATATCGGTGAAATAATGTGACTCATTAATTCAAGAGTGCCATTTAATCGAAGGTGCCGCTTGAAGTTCTTGAATTTTTCATAAAGATCCGACTCACGATTTGTGTGAGGGGAGCATCTCCTGTGAGAAGATTAAAATCGATATTCGGGCGAGCTTTCTCTCGAAGATGCGGGAGGTCAGAGGCGGAGAAGGGGGGGGGGAAGGGGTAGGAGGTGGGAGGTAGGGGGTGTAACGTGGTAGGGGTCAAGGGTACACTTAAGGATAAGTGTTCTCCTTCTCTATTCTCCCTCTATCTCTGTAAACAATTGTGAAATCTCTGATGAAATGATATCCCGAGGGACCGCGATGCACCCGAATTAGCTTTTAGGGCCGCTATAGACACGGATGGAGGCTATGTGATAAGTTTATATTGTTTGAAATACTGAGAATATAATTTTTGAAACTCACCATATTTCTTGGTCCGACAGAAGCGATAAATTATGGGAGATATTTTTCAGAACGGAAAGCTATAGGAATTTGTTTTTGCCCGAAAACAATAAAGGACTTTGATAAATGGCATAATGGTCTGATGAAGGCAATCGTCGAGGGACAAGTGGATGGCAAGAACGGAAAAGAAAGGCCTCGAACAAAATATATGGAACAGGTAAGGAGGATGTGTAACAGATGAATCAGATAGGTGTGAAACGATTAGAAGACAGGAGAACTCATTGCAGAGCTGTGTCAAACCAATCCTAGGATTGATCTCTCTTGATGATAATATATTTTGCATTGAAACAGGAAATTTTGGCTCCCATTGTTTGTGAAAAATTGTCAGTAGCCTTTCAATTATTAATTCACTGTTATCAATTTTTGTAAAATGTGTGCAAATAAATTTTGCAACATCTCCAGGCCTTGCCTCATCAGCGCCGCCCAGAACGGAAATGTGCGATTCTGAAAATGAATTTTAATTATTTCCGTGTGTCATAGATCATGAAAGTCAAGTGTCAAATTAAGAAAGTGGGATGAGGAAATATAGAGGAGAAAAGGATATTTAGGGAGGATAGTCAGAGGTGGAGAGGAATATAGTATATGTGCGAGTGAATATGCGGAGAGTGGCCGTGGCTATGGAAATCCCTTATCCCAGCATCCACTTCCGATCTTATCTCCTGCATTTACTGCTTCTCTTCCCGTTGCTTTTTTTTACTTCTTTCACGTTTCGCCATCGATCGAGTGTAAGATGGCGAAGACTCCAGATAAGCTCTCTCCGAGGGAAACTTTTCCGACAGTCTTGGATGCGCTGGGATTAAAAAAAAAGCCACCGATTCTGCCTTATCCTTTTTCATACGCCCCCTCCCTTTGAAGCAGAGCTTCTCATACCTTTTTTTTCTTATTTTAAATCTTCCCTCACTCTAATTCTAAAAATAGATTTTTTTCCTCCCCTTCAAAGACTTTATTCCTGCTTTTTCCAAGTTTCGAATCCGAGAAGTTCGGACTAACTCTGTCTCAGTTCAATGATTTTCACCAACCCTGCAGTATATTTTCGTACTAAATCATTTTCCGCTATTTTAACGAAAGACTTCCAACAATACTTAATGCGACCATTACATTTTGATTTTTTAATGGATGTATACATAGTTTCGAGAAGTTTTTCCACTTGATCGTGTTCGCCTGGTGTGAGCAAGCTTTCTTGAATCATCTTTATCACTCATATAATGGCGGAGTAAATTTATGGTTCAAAAAATCGTTCATGAATTTCCATTCCTACGTAATGCTGGCGTTTTTCAGTCTAAGAAATAATGAAATACCTGCCCAGTAACCCTAATGCATAGCGTACTCTTTTACCTAATATATAAATTTAGAGAGATTTTTAGCCGAACGGATAGATATAAGAATTCGTTTTTCCCCCGAACAATAAAGGACTTTAATAAACGCTTGTCCCAACCTCGTTAGAGCACTTCTTCTTTTTTTTTTTTTAATAGCTGTAAACGGCTGGTGTCCTAACACCCCCTGCCACACGCCTTTTAGGCGGCTTGCGGGGTATTATGTAGATGTAGATGTAGATAACGTAAATCAAGTTACTTCGAGAAAAATACAAACGAACAGATGATACGCGCGCATTATAATTAGCAAATTATATAAAAATGCCTAAAACTTCTAACAAATATTTGTTATGGACAAGATCTCATTAGACAAGCCTAATGTCCGTAGCCACTGACTAAAGTCTTTAATTACTGAGGAAAAATCTACAGTTTTCTTTCTTCATCCGTATCAACTATCAGAACCGATCTTTGTTTGATAATTAGTAGCTGAAGAATGGTGGGAGTGTGCAAATATATCTATCTTCCGAATCCGGAAGCCATGTCATTAAAGGGAGCGAATTATCACGAAAAGCAAACTCTCAGAGTCTAGTTCAGTCTGTGCTTTTGTTTGCATGATGAGTTATAGAATACATGGCACGTTATGCATGCCCAGTAGGCATAGTTTTACATTTTATTTCAACAATAGTTACAAATACGATCAAAACTAACTATTTAAAATCACTATCTGTGGAAATTGGTGCCTCTGTATGTATAAAATAGCATAGAATTGTAGAGTTCGTATTCGGCGTCCTCATAAACCGTTATATCTTTATTTCTGTCACTATATTATGGTGGGCGTAGATTTTCTCTACCACTCCACTAGGAAATCTTACTTACTTTTTTGAACTTTTAATGTTTATTAGTAATAATATGGCTTGCTTATTCTCCACTTCCTCATTCTACCCTGATATCGTTCACAACATAGCTTCAAAAACATATCTAACGCCGCGAAAGACTCACAAGTCGCGAAAAATTTTGGCTCTTCTTGGAAATTAAAATAATACGCTAAAATAAACCACAATGAAAACATTTATTGCCATCTAACCTTGAAAATAATGGAAAACTCCGCCCCTTTTTATACCAGCAGCCTCGTCATTGGATCACGCGTTACCGAATTTATATTCCAATTAAACTGAGCAAAACTTGAAAAATCAGGACGGTATATTCCAATTCTTGTGTAGCACCAATAAATTACCTTCCGATAAGTCTAATGATGTTTTAAATATTTCATCTTAACATTTCTCCAGAGAAGGCGAGGGCTTGAATCAAAAAAATAATCTCTCCTGTCCATCTTTATACTTTTGCCAAAAAAGTTCTTGTGTAAAACTTTCCTTTCCATGTTGTTAGCAGTTTTAATGTTGCTTAGATCATGCTGTTGGTACTCTACGCATAAATATTCCGCATTTATTTTTCCTCGCTCGTTGTCTGGCTGGGACAGAATAGCAGGCCTCTTGGTTGAGCGCCACCTCATGCCTCATTGGGTTCCATCTTCGCTTTCGCCCGCGGCACAATGCTCCCTTCTAGACCACGCTTATCGGCGCAGCTCAGTTGTCGCTTGTCTTCCTCCGAAGAAAGAACGGCGCTCGAAAGCGGTTGGCGAATGACGCACATCCCACGCAGCGCTGTTTAAATAATCGACGCGATACGAAGGCTCATATTTAAGGTGGAGTCTCTGCAAAGCGCATCTATTTCTACGTAGAAAAACCTAATATGCCTTAACAAGTAGGTTACAATCTTTGGAATAATCTACCAGATGAAGTAAAAAATATTCAGTTTTTGAAACCGTTTAAGGCAAAAGTCTATATAGCTTATTGCTTACTGCCTTGTTATAACTTATTGGTTACACGAAGAAAAATGCATAAATGTCTCTTGTATTTCTTTGGTTGTTTGTCCTTTTCATCGTGTAATTTAATACTATTCTTAAAACTTCTTCCTCATTGGTTCTTCTGTCTGTGATTTGCCGCTGGGTCGCTGGGCTGGGGTGGGCTGTAATGCTACGCATAGTTATTTCGCTGGAACCAATTATAATATTTTGTGCATACACATATGTAATCATTGTGTATGGCATGTTTTTTTCTTTCTTCTATGCTTATATTTACAATATGATTCGGTACAGGTAAATCGTTTTTGTTCTTAGAGGACATCAGTCCTAGAACAACAAATATCTTTCTAAATTCTAAAATTCTAAATTCCAACAGGCGTGTGGCTTGTAGTAAAGTAATACGTTAGGACACCAGTCGTTGAAAAAAGTAGTGGAAGAAAAAAAAAGACAAAGAGATGCACATTCTGGGTGCCAAATAGCATTTATTGAAGTCCCTTACATCCTCAATGTGTATTGAAGGGGCTTGCGGCGACCCTTTGGTCACCTTGATAATGGCTATCTAGTTGTTGAAACCCAGGGTTGGAATAATTTAGGTTCGTGGAACATTACAAAGTGGGCTATTTCGCACAATTATATGTGGTTACACTAACAAGAGGAGACCACGTACATTGGTCCGCCAATTTCAATGCCGTATTTTTTTACGGTATTACGAATGGTGAACACATCTCTGGACTGGTAGTGCTTCCATTGAATGGGCCTTAGTTTGGCTGTAATAAATTAATTTTCGAGCGGTATTTTTAACAAGCGTCATATAGTTTAAAATAGCGCGGTTCACCACAGGAGGGTCGGTTGGTGTAGTGGTGAATATTTTCGACTCCCGTCCGGGGGGTCTAGGGTTCGAAGCTTCGTCACGGCAGTTTATTTTGAAGTCTACAAATGTTACTTTTTTGAAAAAATAGCCACTGTCATTACCCACCGTTAATCTTTCCGCATGTTTTTGACGATGGTAGCAAGTGCAGTCTTCATATCTCCGCATTCGAAATGACACTGTTTCGGACTACGAGATGAACTGTCGAGACGAAGCCTGCCCCCACGGATGGGAGCCGAAGATGCTAACCACAACACCAACCGACCCTTCTTTACGTTAGTTGGACTTTATATCCCTTGTTAAAAATACCGATCGAAAATTAATTAATTACATTCAAAACACTATCAGTTCAGAGCAAGGTACGTGGTCTCCCCTTGTAAGTGAAGCCTGTACACTTGATATATGTTCAATTAAAGTCTTTCAATGTTGTGTGGAGATAAAGAATTCCTATGCCTATCCGTTTGGAAAATATCCCTTTAAATGTATCGTTTCTATAAGGCCTTGAGATAGAGTGAAGTTCTAAAATAATGTTCTCCGTGTGGCTCTGAAGGATATCTGTTCTCATTAGCTCAAGCAATATAAGCCTTGCATGTAACCTCCGAGTCCCTTGTGTTTCCCAGGTCAATTCGTGTAAAATCTCTATCTCGCTTTCTGTTAGCTTATTTTCTTATGTATCTTCTTTCTTAGCAGTTTTTAAATGGAAGGATAGCGTGACACTCATAACTTAATGTCAGGGATCGGTCCTTCTTTTCTACGGAGAAAATACTCAATATTGCCATTGGTAGTGTAGACAGGCGGCACAGATTGAACGAACGTATATTTTAGTGCTTTATTCTAGCGCTCTGGGTATGTCAGTGAAAAATCCATATTGCAGCTTTAAATTCATTACTGCTCTTCGTATACGAATGAGAAATATCGCCAGGTATCACGATGTGAAATATTTATTTTTTTGGGTTGGACTCAACGTGAAAGTGTGTTAAAAAAGAATAGGTCGAACAATAGATTGAAAAGATGCAGATAACTTGAACATCAACAATAAAGTGATGGTGTCCCTTAATGGCTATGAATATATGTTATTCCTTTCCAGTTGCTCCCTCTTTAAAAAGCTCGTTCGTCACTGATTTGAGCTGTGGGTGTCCTTCTCCAAATGTCTGCCTTCGATATTTGAATTCCAACGTCACGGAGGTATACAAGGGTGGTCTCAGCACCCACACCATTTCGCAGTGACTCTGTCCTCAACCAAAGTTCCCTCTCTGATCGTGAATTACTCTCCCCTATTGATTCATCACGAGCAATCACATTTGATGACCCTCCCCCCCCCCCTCCACACAACCATTCAAAGCTCACCTCTCCCCCTTCCACCTTGTAATGTTGGCTCACTTCACGGGGAGGGGGGTGTTGGTGTGTAGAGGGAGGGGGGAGGAACAGAGGACTATCGATTTTCGCTCTTCGACCTTCCCTTTATTTTCGGTGTTATTTTTTCTTCCTCCAAAGGTCCAGAGCCGGGGCTGTGAGTCGAATTGGCTTCGTCGAACGATATACGTCCCATAACCTCCAACGCGTCGTCGTGTTCCTCTGCTATACTTATACACTGCCTGATTTATTTATGTACTGCAATTTGATAGGGGTGCGAGATTTGATTCATTTTGTCCAATAAACCGAGGAAGAAGATTCTCGTTTTGCTAAATATTGCCGAAAATTGATCAATAATGTGATAACAGGTATCAGCATGGTAGAAAGTTTACTAATATTTCATCGTTTCCCTCATATTTTATTTTTCATGTTGATTCTAGTGTCTTGTTGCACCGCCGAAAGACGAAATTTAGTCTCTTAAACTGTGGGTTTATAATGATGTGATATTTGGAGGAGGTGACCGACAGCTGAGATCATTTGCCCAATAGCGAAGGGTGGAGAGAAACCCGGCGTCGGCATTTGCCTGCTCTTAAAAAAGGCGCCGAAGGGAACACGGCTTAACATCTCATCCGACGGACGGATTATTGTGCTTGAAATGTCCTCCACACAACATTCAGGCAGGGATCGGGCAATCTCTGAAAATTTTCCGCCACCTCTTGGATGCGAACTCGGGCCCACGGACTGGGGAACCAGCAGTCTACCTTCCACCTTAACCCGACCCCGGTTGTAATGAATGGAAGAAGTTTTGACTTCAGCCCTTACCAACTATACGCCACTCGAAATCGTGATTACAGGTAAAAAGTAGTAGCGAAAATAGCTTTATTTCGCGAATTTTAAATTAAAATTGTACAATGAAATAAAAATATGATTTATCCGAGGCATTCGCTTTCTCTTTACCGTAATGAGTTGCCTCATTGGCTGTGTTCAGTAGGTATTGTTCGTTATTTACAAAATGTTCGCTGATATTACCTACGGGCTATGTAATTAACGTGGCCTTGTTGTTGTGAAGTTAAAATTTTACATCGTCTGCATTGTTGCATTTCAAATACATCACAGAGTATATTACTAGATAAATATCCATGAAAATATTAAAAACATAAGATAAATAAGCTCAAAGTTGAATATATTGTGAAAATAACGAAGAAGAAGCATTTAAAATTTCAATATAAGTTTCAAAAAAATAATAAAACGTAATATAAAAATTTCACCACCGAAAAAATTGGAAATAATAACCACAGTTTTCTGAAAGATTAAAAAAAAAGACCGATTCATTTCTATAAAAATTAAAATCATTAACTGAACTAAAAAAGGGTAATTAGTAATATTATTGTTGGCAGATCAAGTTAGTTGCATGAAAATAGCGCAACAATCGGTTCAAATAGCTGGGAAAAGTGGTCTATGAATGTCATTTTAACATTTTCTCCGTGTTACCTTGATAAAATAGACTCTTTAGTGATGTTTTCGCCAAGATATTTCGTTGCTCACATTTTGGGGGAGAAGTGATTTTATTTATTGTCCTGACTTTCCGTGGCTACGCCATCCATCCCATTTCCCCATGATCCCTCGAAGCGATATCACTTGGCTCTTGAAGGAAATGAGAGCGATGCGGAGTGTGAGTCTATCTTGGGCATCTCCATCCCTCCTCCGTTTTATCTCCTTCCCCATTCCTTTTTTTCATTTGATTCCGTGTCTATGAAGATGGATGAAGTTCGATTTGGATTGAGGGATTGGATTGATTCTGCCTAAGCCAATTACCTTCCTTCATCCCCCGCCCTCCCTTTAACCATCTGAAAAAGGAATCCTTTTCGTACGCAGGGGTGGTTTTTCCCTTCGCGACTCCGTTTTTTTTTATTCGCCAACGTCAGCTATATATAGCCATCGCTGTCCCCTTTACTTCAGGGAATCTGTGGCGCGCGTGGGCTTCTTCGAAAATATTCGTGGACGCGTTAAGGTTCAAGGGACGTCTACTCCACCTGCTGCTGCTGCGATGATCCTGTCACTGGAAATAGTGGGCGTGGCTGTTTCCTGTGTGCGAGGTCGTGCGGATGAAAGGTTTTTTTTTTATTTATTTTTAGCCTCTTTTTTATTCTCCACTCTTTCTTTTTTAAACTAAAATCATCCACAGTTTCTTTACTGTGGCGATCCCGGTTGCGTAATTTGGAATTGGGAATTCCGCTGAAAATGGATGATTATGCAATAGAAAAATATCCTCCGCACAGAAAATTATAGTGAAAGCAGTTCTTCTCTAACCTGCGCATTATTCGTAAAACTTCACTTTGAAAATTGAATAGTAATATTGCGCTCCAAACGACCCATCGCCATGAAGAAAGATTTCGTGCTTTCCCGGCGAATGGACTTGGTAAAGAGTTCTCGGGATCGCCACCGGGTCAGGAACTCCATATCTGCCAACGTTTCGATGTCCGACTCGGTCATCGTCCTCAGGGCTGTGAATGTCGAGTGAGAATTTGACTTGCTTATATACAGTCACTCTGGTGGTCAGGTGACTGCTGATTGGCTGCCGTCAGCGGCATGCTCTGATTGGTGGTTTTGCCTAGCCTTTTTTGTATAGTCTTGAGCACAGGTTTCCAGGTGCTGCTCAGAGCATATCCGGAGTCTCTATTGATGGTATTCTTAGACAGTCTAATTTCAATAGACTCTTTAATGAGTCGATCCCAAAAGCCATTGGATCGGCAGAGCATCTTGGTGTCGTTGACAGCCAATCAGCAGTCACCTGACCACCAGAGTGACTGTATATAAGCAAGTCAAATTCTCACTCGACATTCACAGCCCTGAGGACGATGATCGAGTCGGACATCGAAACGTTGGCAGATATGGAGTTCCTGACCCGGTGGCGATCCCGAGAACTCTTTACCACGACCCATCGCCATATTTGCTGAGCGTGACGTCAGAGTCCAGTAAATAGTACGTTTACGTGGTGCCAGTACACTATTTGTCCCAGTTTTAGAAAAAAACTATTTATCTATTTGTACCTTTTTCTCAGTACAATTTATTCTCCAAGCTCTAGATTACAAGAGAGCGAGATAGTTGATTTAATTTATGTTACATTTCAATTTTGTGGCTTCTCCACTCCGCGCCGAGAAATCTTCATTGCCTGAAAAGAAATCAGCGACCATGAATTAATCTACCTTCCGGATGCTCCCAGAATGCGCCTTTACGAAGTCAAAGTCATCCATCGCGCAATACTTACACCGTAAAGTCTTTAACAGCATTCACAACTTTTTTGACACACCCTTCAAGTTATGAATTAGTATCGTCGTAGCTGTTTGTTATCTTCATCGCTGTTTGTTATTGCCATGGAGAGAATATGTTTACTCGCATTCTGACGTCACAGGGCGTTCGCGTAGTGCGAAAGAATTCAGTAATGTTCGCTCTGTAGCAACTAGAATATTGAAAATTATGAAGTCATATTTTTCAAACGTAAATAACTTCAACTTAATTATCTATATATCTAAAAAAAATTAACGTTTTAATTTTATGAGAGCACCCCATTTCTCTTTAAGTAAGTATAATTGGGAAGTTATGTAGAATTATTTTGGTATATAATGCCCATAAATGCATCCAGTGAAGTCATGTTACAGGTATTTTAAATGAGTGATCTCAATCGTGCTTCATTATGTTTTGTACAGATATACTACGAAGGCGTTGAATGTGAAGTCAAAATTATTAGTTACTGCTATTTAGTGGTGTAAACATCTAGATAGCACGCGTGTTGAAATAATTATTTCGGGTAGATACTTGGAGACCGTTATACGTTAGTGAATATCACTGTTTTTATTTCAAAGCTTGCATTGATTTTATTCTCATGGATTTTAAACTAGCAATAAGAATATACCACTGATGCTCGGTTTGTATGATCTCGGTCGGTGCTTTGGTATTAACCAACGAGCAGTCTTCTCTCCCCTCGTGGACTATTAAATTAACAGCTATGCCCACTCCCATTCGTTCCACCTAAACATCCTATTATTTTCCTTCCTCTCCCTCGTTTACTAAACATTCTACCCTCTAACACTGTTTTCAACATTCCTTCCCCGCTAAGTACTCGCTCCATCCATACCCTCTCTCTCCTCCGTATCTCATCTAAAAGCTGCCTCTTCTCACCCACCATGTCCAGCACTTCGTCGTTCCTCCTCCTCTCTGCCCATTTCACCTTCTCCATTCTCCTCCACACCCACATCTCAAATGCCTCCAGTCTTCTCTCGTCCTCCTTCTAGTCGTCCATGTTTCTGCACTCCGCGGTATCAGGGAAGAGATAGTTGGGCCATTCCAACAGCTTTTTTTTACGTGACAACATAACGAGGACTACCAATCGTCTGGCTTCTACCCTTCCACCACATTGGCATGCCTCTCGGAGGTAATTGAGGAATAATTCCGCCAGTTTAGCTCTTGGAGTCGCAGGAACGCGCAAACCTTTCCACCACGACAAGGTTTAAGCCAAAGCGAAAGCCATGTTGGATTGTGTCAGGGGAACTATTGCACTATTTTATGAGTCCAACCTTTGTAGAATGAGCCTAAAGTGATAACTGAAATTACAACCCTGTGTCGATCTCTTAGCTGAGATGATCTAGTGAAATGCGATATCAAAGGTACTGCATTTTGATAACATTTGGGATATCACATTGAAAACATAGGTGCGATGATATAAACATAGGTGCGATGATACAGAAGTCTTAGAGATGTGTTTTATGGAGTGTAAATTATCCAAATGGATATTTGAGAGAATAGACTGTGCGTCTTATCCTCAGCACGTATCGCGAGTATCTCTGATCTTTGGAAATGCCGTAGTCAGCGCGTGGTTTCTATGTATTCACCATAAGGGAAAGTGGTGAAAGAGCACGACATTATCTTTCCCGTGAACAAGCTCTCTGGCTTTCGCCTGTAGCGAGGCTTCTTCGATGTTAATTACCGCCTTCATTGTTAAGCCGAATTGGAACAGGACTATTGCTCAGCTTACGGCTGCCTCCGGATCTTTGTCTCCGAAATCCATTAATTCATTAATAAACAGGAGACAAAAGCCGTTTCAACTAAATCTCTCTTTCCATTGAAGCCTTATTAATTTCCACGCGCTTCCGCTGCTTCTTCAAATCCGTCGGCGTTTGTGAATGTCCTCTATAAAGGGTTTTGTGACTGAGAATCCGGCCAATGAAAAATCTAGGTCCGCATCTTTCTTAATCTTCAATTCATCTCAGTCCTTTCCTTTCACGTGCTTATCTCATCTTAAAAAGACTTGGCTGAAGTGTCCTTTTGGCGTGCTATTCGGCTTGGTTAAGCCATAAGCTGCTCCTTTCGAATTTCCTCTCTTCTGAATGCCTCGTTATCGGCAGAAGCCAGGACAGAGGATCGTTTGTTGAAAATTCCAGCTCCATTTTCCTTTCATCCAACCGATTTTCTCCCTTTCGAGTCTTCGCTGAATCGTCTGTCGTAATTTGATCACTAATTCTATCTTCAGCTCTTGAATACTTGTGTTGTTGATGTATTCTTCCTGCATCTCTTCCCCATTTCTCTTTACAAGGCTAAAAATTAAGCATTATCGAACCGTTTCGTACAATTACACGAGAATTTTAATATGGTGTACAGCTTTCGACGACGTTAGCGTCATTATTAAGATGAATGAAGCTGTAAAACAATCTTACTAGCCACATAAATATATCAAAAGATGAGGAAGAGATGGTTTTTGGGAAAAGGATGATTGGGTACGGATGTTGGTGGGAAGATTGTTGCTGTTGAAGAATTTTCGTAGCATGATTATCTGTTTGATGATCTTTATTATAACGTTTGATGATCTGAATAATGCTGCAGACGTCGAATCTGGTTCAATACGTTAAAAGCCTCGTGAAATTGTACGAACTGTTTTTATATCGCTAATTACATTAGCGTCGCACAAAATTACGCTTACAGATTGAGGCTTTAATATCTGAAAAGTGGTATTTGTATTGTGTCTCTGATACAGTGTCGCATTTTCATTCAGCATACTTTCGTTAATGTCGTTTTTGGGTATTGCCGAAACGGTGCGAAGAAATTATCTAAAGCGGCGTGGTCTTTAAATTAATGTTACCTATTCTGATTAGTTACCATATGATCCTGATGATACTTTTCTAATTAGGTACACTATCCAACCGTGAAAATATTTTTTCGCGTATTAGTCGGTGTTCTTGTTGTATTTTTGACTCCTTTACTTGGAAATGATACTCAATATTTCGCAATAACCATACATAAGGCGCAAATCATAAACTCTGCCAATATTGATAACGCATATGATGGTAAATCGTGTCTACTTGGAAAAAGGAGTCATGATAACAGAATATAAGTTCAAGCCAACGACTAATGATTGTTCATCCAGGAGTTTTATCTTTATCAGGGTATAACCCCTGATTTTACCCCGATGGAGAATTTCTATGTGCTCACGGTGATGCATCCGGCAGTAGTCGCCATCATCCGAACATCACAGGTTTTCTGATATCGTTGTACCATTTCGTTGATGGGACCTTTCAATCTGTTGCAATCAAACAGCTTGCAGGAAACACTGAATTAAAAATAAATTGCCTTGTCATTTATTTCACATATTTGCAATGTTTGCTACAACTGAGGGTGATATGATGTTATGCGTATCATTTTCGCACTGAACTGTTGAGGCTTTAACCTTGTGAAATTCCATTTTAGTTATGAAAAGTAACAAAAATTACTTTATACAACTTAACCTTTAATCCTCGAATATTTGGAATACACTGTATCATTTTCAAGAGAAGTGCTAAAATAAGACATATCGGTACTTGACATTATACCAATATATTGGGTATATAACCATAGTACCGATATGTTTTGTACAACTAGTCTTGAAAATGATTCAGACTATCGATTAAAGGTTAAGTTGTAGGAAGCAAAGCTTGTTATTTTTCATATCATAGTATCATAGTGGTTTTCTCTATCTGGAAGTAAAAAACGTCAATAATGCCTATGTTTACGATGAAGGATATTGTGACCTTGCAATTGTTTGTATTAATTGGTAAAATGGGTTGTATCTGGGTTCGTCTACATCTAAATCTACATACTACCCCGCAAGACGCCTGTAAGGCGTGTGGCAGGGGGGTGTTAGGACACCAGCCATTTACACATAAAAAGAAAATACTCCAACGAAATTACGAATAGCATTTATTAAAGTCCTTTATGGTGCGGAGAAAAAACGATATCAACATATCTATCCGTTCGGCAAAATATCTCTCTTAATTTATCGCTTCTATCGGACCTAGAAATATAGTGATGCTTTAATATTATGCTCTTCGTGTCGCTCTTAAAGATATCTATTCTCAACTGTTCAAGCAATCTAGGCCTAGCGCGCAGCCTCCGAGTCTCCAGCGGCTCCCAGCCTAATTCTCTTAACATCTGAGTAACGCCGTCTGTACGCCCGTAGCAGTTTTTGACGAACCGCGCAGCCTTCTTTTTTATTTTACTCAGTTCGCGGATTAAGTCTTTCTGCACCGGATGCCATATGCTCGCTGCATATTCAAGGTGCGGTCGGACGAGTGCGAAATAGCACCTTTCTTTTGCTTTTTCATCCGAAAATCTTTCCACAATACGCTTGACGAATCCTAATTCCTTCAGGGCTATTCCGCAAATATTCCTTATATGTGTTCCCCGCGATAAGTTCGAAGTTATCGAAATTCCGAGGCACTTCACCTCTTTTGTTGCCTTTATGTCAGTATTTTCCATAGCATAAACATGGTCATAGTTGGACGAACTCTGCAAAAAATGCAGCGACATGCATTTGCTCAGGTTAAGGTTGAGTCCCCACTCTTGGCTCCACAAGTGAACGTTGTTTAAATCCGGTGATAGTATTTCCCAGTCATAGTGATCACTAATTTCGCGATAGATGGCAGTATAGTCAGCAAATCCATTTCCTGACCCGGTGGCGATCCCGAGAACTCTTCACCAAGTCCATTCGCCGGGAAAGCACGAAATGAGAAGGATTTTTGGACAAAGGGGTGGGGGAAGGAAGAAGGAATCACAGGATGGTTTTAAAATCAGGGTCGTGCTTGGCCCTGGAGCGTGTTGATGTCGTCCAGATTGAGGCAACCTGTTTATCTTTGCGAATCGTCGTCATGGATATCAATCGGGTCCCTTGCAGTAAGGGGGTGGGCCGGTAAAACTTCTGCGTAATGTGAGTCCGATTGAGATGAATGAGCTTGGACAGGATTGCCGCTGAGGGAAACAAGTGAATGACCCTTCCCGCACCCTCTTCCAAACCCCCCACCCCCCACCCCTCAACTCCCCATACCCCTCCCCTCTTCTCACTTGCAATCGGCTGGGTCCTGCAAATCGAACATTCGGACGATTACTCGTGTCGATAGATGTGGCAGGACGCGCGCGCGCAAATGACGTCACAGAAACGAAACACGTGCTCTTTCCGAATCTCACACGAGTACGTTCTCTTACGGCGAGGAGAGTTTGCACGTCGTGACAAGCGGGTCATGAATTCGGTTACATCTTCGCATTTAAGTCGTCTTTGGCGGAGAATTGATGAAGTGGATGTAAAACAAGAATTTTATTAAGACCATTAGTAGGAAAATTAATGATTTTTATTATACCCTAACCAAATACACTATTTCATCTTCTACAACTTCATCAAAATTTAATTAAAGTACAGCCAGAGTATATCCTTTTTTGAGGCTACTACCATTTGATATTTAAAATAAATATAATATTCTTTTCTCTTAGCCAGGGATTATATCTAAATGGGTCAATAATACAAGTTTTGTGGTGAATAGATTCTATGTATAAGTACATTAAACTATAGTAAGTGTAACGAAAATTCGGTATTCTATCTGCAAAAATGTTGATTCATTAATGAAAAAAGCAATGCATTTCTTGAAATATTTTGCCCATTTGGTTAAATAATTAGTCTGTATAGGTGAAAAAGGAATTCCAAAGGGGCACGTTAATAAACATCAGATCAAAAAGTATGGGCTTGCAAATGCCCATGAACAATAAATGACGTAAACAAAATTTACCAATAATTAACGAAGTAGTGATATGCTCACTGCCATTTTTAAGCATCAATGTAGATCGGGATATTTCTAATAGATGGCAATAGTTTACTATGCATTTATAGCACACTTTTCTTCAGATATACATCGCCCGAATTTCAAATAAATTACAAATGCGAAAGAGATCATTTTCTGATTCTACCATCTCTTACTTCATAAAGACGCCAAAATATCTTCCTAAGTACTTTGTTATGAGCTTATTTTCTGAGGATTTTACTAGTTACCAAACTTCACAGCGATAGAGTATTATAGGTTTTAGTAGAGTACTATTGACCCTTATGTAGCTTTTCTTAGTAAATACTTTCCTGCTCAGCAGCTGGTTTAGCCCCCTGTAGTTTTTATCGGCTGGTTAAATACTATTTATAATTTTATATTCTTCTATACTACTACTAACTATTTTTGCATTGAAATATTTAAATTTGTTTTTTTTTTTAATTGAAGCTGTGGTCTTCGAATGGTTTTACTTCTTTCACCGCTTCCCTGAATATTTTCATCTACCTTGTTTTATTTTCGTTTTGTAAACTCCAACTTTCATGGCATCTCTTGAAAAGTTTGTCTGCTAAATTCTTTAAATCTTCCCTATTTTCTGCAATGAGTGGAATATCATCTGCATGTGCTGAAACATTTATATTTTCATCAACATAGGCTCCGTCTAAAATGCTAACGGACATACCTTAATGTAGAATGGTCGTGTTCGTTGTAGCAAAACTGGTAAATAGGTGTAACGTGTCCTCGTATTTAACTTAAAGTAATTAGTTTTCTTCTATAAATACTGTAAATAAATAAAAAAGGTTTTATTTCCATTACTTTTGCAGTAGATAATTTAAACTTTTGGTAATGCTAATATTTTCCTCACCTTAGAGTCACCTTCTAATCTTTCTAGAGGCGATACAGCCTGTCGTAATTATATGTTGTGGTTAGTTATTCGAGGTCCATGGTTAACCAACAGTTAATCAAACGTTTCTACCCTCATTATAAAATAATTTAAGAAGTTAATCCGATATTCTTTCGATCTATCGAACAGTTTATGAAATTGACCAACAAGAAGTCTGGAAATAATTATTGGTTGTACCCAAAATATTTCGTTCCTTTGCTTATTTTTTCGCTGTCTCAGAATGAGCCCACAACATAAGTAGCTCCTTGTGTAGGCTTTCGCGGTGTGGTGAGGATTCAGCAGACTGGTTTTCGGGCTTACTACCGCGTAGATTCATCTCTGCAGACGACAGTTTCGCCGGCATTGCAGCAGGCTTCTTCAGGCCAATGAAGTGGAGATCCGTGGTATCGACCGTCTCTTGTACACCCCGTCGGAGGCCGGTGTCTTCTCATTGGTTGGTTCATGGGGCTCAGTTGGCTTCTCATTGGTACTCAGCTGGTCAGAGGTAATATCAGCTGGTCAGAGGTAATATCAGCTGATCACTCAGCTGATAGTACCTCTGCTGATGCTGAACACACATGGAGTGGGCCGAATCACAATCCAGACAATGACAACGCAAAAGTCATTGCCAATGAAAAGAGATTCTTCCCTTGGATCATTGGGGAAGCTATAGAGATTATGAAGACACCGAACAACCTCAATAGAGAGGACGGATACCAGCTCCCTAACATATGGAGAAGAGTCCTCAAGAGTAAACCCGGAGAGATGGGACAGAGCCGGGAGATGCGAACCAATTAGAAGCCACCCGGGCCTCCTGAACCAGCCAATGAGAAGTCACCGGCCTCCGACGGGGTGTACAAGAGACGGGCGATGCCACGGATCTCCACTTCATTGACCTGAAGAAGCCTGCTGTAATGCCGGCGAAACTGTCGTCTGCAGAGATGAATCTGCGCGGTAGTAACCCCGAAAACCAGTCATCTGAATATAAGTAGCTTCCACAAGATCCATTGTAAACTGCGCTGAGGGGCAACTATTTAATCGTCAGGGCGCGGCGTCGGGCAACTCACGGGTGAGTCGACTATTTTGTTGTGGGTGATCAAAGTTGCCATTGAGCGGGGATCCAAAAGCTGGACATGGAATTGAAAAGGTACTCGTTCTTTAAACAACAGTCGGAATATATTTGAACCGATGTTGCGCTGAACCCATTATAAGCTCTGCAAGTATAAAGCCGAATGCGCCGCAAGGCTTTAAAAGGGCTCTAAGAAAAACTATCTTCATCCCATTTAGGCTGCATTTTCCGGGTATCACCGCGTCGTGGTTGTGTTATCTGCAACACAACCACGACGCGGTGAAACCCGGAAAATGCAGTCTACATTACCAGCTGTAAACAAGCCACCATGCTGTTTGTTTAAACAAATTAAAATTAACAACGAGGTGGAGGGAGGCGATTGTTGTGAACGGCAGGCAAAGAGAGGGAGTTGGATTGTAATAATCACGGCGAGCAGATGTGTTTTTGCTTCAGGGTTCAAATTATAAAACGTGTTAAAAAGTGTAATAACAATGTTTGTAAGACATTGAAGAGAAGATGATCAAAAAAGCGTTACACAGCGCACCGCGGAAGCCTTCGCACTGTCTTCATCCCAATTTTTTAATTGAACCATTTTTTGACTCCATAGCGATCAATCCACTCAAACGTCATTCGAAGCGTCGAGTGTTGAAAGAACCTTTTCCTCTTCGCATACGCTATCGAAAACCCATGCTAAGCGACTTAAAAGTTCAAGGTATTACATATCGGGTAAAAGAGCTGGGACCAGACTTGATACCAGATGAGTCCGTGGCACATACATGGTTCTCATCGATCGCTTTCTCAGGCGACGAATCTCCTTTTCGGAGTGAATGGTATTTACCGGTGCTATCAGCTTGGAAATCTCTCTCATTAAGGGAACACGCAATCTTGTGCAAAATTGCGGCAATAAAATGATGATGTTTCATTTATGTCTTTGGTTGTAAATTTATTTCTCTTTCTCTATGTTTCATCGATAATTTATGTTGTGTAAGTTCATCGAGTAATTTTTTAATAATAATGCTCAATCAAATTAAAATACTAAGCACACAATCCTATCATCTCATGTATGAAATTTCATATAAATATTTTTGCATTTACTTCAAGTGTAAAAAAATATGTATAGGTTGTTTAGGCCGCCTGAAATTTTTAGCTCTGAGGGGTTGAGAACAGTATTTGTTGATATCGATTCATCAAGTTTAGAAAATGTTTCTGAGCAAAGACTTGGCGCCGAAGTTTCAATTGTCGACCGCCGATGATACGTGGGGGAGGGGAGTTTGTTTTGTAGTTCAGACTGCAAATGATCACATTTGGAGGGATGTTGAATCTTCAAATGAATCGTTCAATGAGTCACTCATTGGTTGAGACAACAGCAAGTATTTATTAAAGTGAACCGTTAGATGAAATTTAAGCACTTTTAAGTGAGCCGTACCTCGCGCGCCACTTACTGAGGCTGACAGTCACTTATTGAACTCTCGAGCAATGCCCATATATGGCTAAATCTGTGACGTCATCCAATTTTCAATTCAAAATACGAAATGAGATCACTACCTCGTGAATCATTGGTAAGTTTTGTTTACGTTATTTATTGTTTGTGGACATATCATTCAGTTTACTTTTAATATGGACTCCCTTCAGAATTCATTTTTTCACGTATGCAAATTAATTATTTAAGCAAAATGGTCACCCATCCATCCCTCCGTAATTTCGAAGCCGAGACATAATTTTCCCATCGTCCGTCTTTTTGCTGTCATCCTTGTCCGTCCGCGGCCTCATCCTTTTCGCGCCCTGTCATTTCTCTTTCGTTATTCTTTTTCGAGTCCCCTTCCATTCTCGCCGTCCGATTTCCCCGAAGACCACAACACCACCATCGATGACATTGACACGAGGGGCTGGGCGTTTGAGAGTTGTGCGCGTCTGAAGTGAAACGAATGGAGAGCGAACGCTTTCTATTTTATTTATTTTATTTTTCGTGGGGTCGCTTAGGGGGCGAAGGATGTCGCCAGGCACCTTGCACAGCCCGCACAAACGCATGGGCCTCGAGAGAAGGAAAACAAAGTTACGCGGAGTGTAGAGAGAATAAGCGAAAAAAGCGAAGGGCGATGGAGACTGAAGAGTGTCGCACTCACTCTCTCCACCCTTCGACCGGATTCGGACGCTCAAACGCTGGTGTTGTCGTCCCCTCTCGCTAGGGAGGGCCCCAATCGGTCCTAGGGCCAATTTCATAGTTCCACCGAGGGAAAAAAGCACCATAGACTGCGGTTGTACTCTTCCATCCGTCTCTTTATCTGTTTCCAGGTCAAGCTGAAGTCTCTGTCGTGTCGAAGTGGGTCTCTGTTTGAGGATACGGAATCTGATGAACGGCATCTCATTTAAAAGGCGTTTTCTGTCGACCAAATGTGCTCAGAGGGACACACTAATAGGGACGCGGCCTATATTGGCGACGTATTATTTTCTTAATAATTTGATATTATTCAGAAATATTCAGGACATACAAAGCACATCGGTATCAACATTAAACAGTATCTCTAGTATCTTGTATGATGTTGGCCACGATATGGTGGAAGTCCTTAATATTATTAAAATAAGATATTGCAATATTTCCACTAAGTTTTATTATTACACAACGCGTTTCGTCGTTACAAACAGTATACAACTAACACTTGATAATGTGTCAAGTGTTTGTTGTATGCTGTTTGTAACGCCGAAACGCGTTGTGTAATAATAGAACTCAGTGGAAATATTGCAATGTCTTATTTTAATAATGTATCTCTAGTGTGATATTTCGAAGCCTGCCGCGTGAATGGTGGTGAAATATAGATGAACTGGATGAAATCTTCTCGGGATTCCCACCGGGTCAATTTATCCATAATGACCAACGTTTCAAGCTCCGACTCGGGGCTCATCCTCAGGGTTGGCCGCTATGTATAAATTAACCCGGTGGGAATCCCGAGAAGAGTTTACCCACATTATTCGCCGGGAAAGCATCGAATCACATTTTATAGATGAACTGCCTTGAGAAAAAATTCATCAGGACCATGAATTTAACCACGGACCCTTGGCGTTCCTGAGAGCCATAGGTCCGTGGTTCGATTATTGGTCCGGGGGACTTATTACTCATGGCAATCTATGTAAACGGTATCTCTAGGTTCATAATTTTAGCCTTTACGTGCTAGTTTTTTCGGATTTCATTTTTTACACTTGAGATACAGGCGAATTTTGAACAGGGTCAGTTCTTCTTACCCTGATAATGAGTGATTTCAATACGATCGCATATTTTACACTTTACGCGAGTAATCGTTCACTAAAAAGACCACTGCATTCCCCATAAGAATACGCATCACTATCCCTCAAGCGGTGATTTATCGTGACGATTTCCTTGTCTAAAACTTAAAGGCTGGGTCACAATCAAAGTTTGCGCGCGACGGCATATTCCCTCCGCAGACCCAATCGAGGTAGCGGGGTGCCTCCCGGAATAGTTGACTGTCGTTAAGCGCAACGTTGTATCCAAGCAAAAGCGCATGTAGAATAAGGTGTACTTGAAATCAATTCCATTGGTTGACAAAAATTACGTTCGGAGAAATGGATGAAGACGTGGCGATTTATTATGGACTCCTGTAAATATTTATATCAATGCATTTCATTTTCTTTATTTATAGGCCTCCATGCAACGAAAATTTAATTAATCTCATACCGTGAAGCAAAATCTTGCCATTAAAACCTTATTAATATTTTCTAGCTGGCGAACGTGTTCACAACTCGGAAATATAATATCCTTGTATCTTCTACGGTTTCCGATAGGTGTCTCTAATTGCCTAGGGGGGTCCTGATTTATTCTATGTGAACGGGATACATGAAGAATTGGAATTTAGCCATATCTCACGTACATGTACCGCGTTCCCGTTAGCGTTGTTTGTGCCCTATACTTTTCAACCGTCATCCATCTCTTCGCGTATTCCCGTTCGTATATCACGTGAAGCGTTCGCGCTGATAGAGTCTTACAATTAGCTTAAATGTATCATTATGAAATGCTCAGAGCGACACAGACGTTAAACTTATTAGGCTTGGAGCTGCTAGAGACTCGGAGGCTGCGTTCTAGGATAAGATCACATGACTTATTGGGAATAGATACATTTCGGAGCGACACGGAGAATATCATATTAGAACCCCGAAATATTTCTAGGTCTGACAGAAACTATGAAGGGTCTAGCAGGTTAAGATGGTGAAAAGTGCCCCCAAAGCTTTTGAAAAATCAAAAATATTCATCTAAACATTTTCGGCAGACGTTGTTTTTCTCGAGGCTTGAAGACTAACTTGAATCTTAACAATATGCCTATAAATATTAATTACGATTAATATTTATGTGAAAGGTATTGTTTATGTGAACATTTATTCTTATTCAATATTATTACAAACTGATCAACAATCGTTGCTCTCAACAATGAAATTAAATATCCTCTTGGAATACATAGATGAAAATGACGCAAAGCAGTTATTCCTGTTTTCGACTGAGTTCCACCAATTTTAAAAATATGAAAAAAATTATAATTATACTGTGATGTATGGGTAGCAACATATATTTTTCGGCATGTCTGTTGTTTCCTAAAATTTCAAATTTAATTTTGAAAATTTCAAACTTATGTAAAAGTTTGGTTTTCGGTCAAAAAATTTAAAAAAACATCATGATGGTATAACGTGCTAATATATACATTTTAAAACAAAATAAAAACGATTTTACAAAAACAAAAAATTGGAGATAAGGTTAAAAAACGAAAAATCGTGCTTCAATTTTTTTGGGGGTTTATTTCCATTTTTACGGCTTGAAACTTTGAGGAAAAACATAATTTTTGATGCACTTTAGGTGAATATTTTTTATTTTTCAAAAGCTCTGGGGGCACTTTTCATCATCTTAACCTGCTAGAGATGTGAACGCCGCGCCGGTTGGAAAGGTTTACGAATTGGTTTTATCCCCGAACATTAATTGGCTTTAATAAATTATAGGCGGAATTTTGTATGCATCATTTTCTCTCGTTCTTCCTCATAGCGTCTGGACACGTCTCGACTGTCTTTGCGTCTTCCTCATCCGTCTCTTCCTCTCAATCTCGCGCTGCGAATGTCAGCCGTGTCAAATGGCGCGTGTGTAGTCTCCATTTCCTTCCGTCTGTCCTTGCGCTCCTCCCCAATTAGCCCTAACAAGGAGCAAAAGCAGAAGGCCTCCCTCCCTCCCTCCCCTTTGCTCTAATTGTGACGACACGGTGACAGGGGGTGGGGGAGGGGAAGGAAGGAGAGGGGGTTTTTGCCTTGTTCGCTCGCTCTCTCCTTGTACGCTCCAAAGAGACGACGACACCTTTGTGGGAATCGCACTGCTGCCGCGTTTAGAGACTTATTCGTTTCGTTTCTATTTTCCAGATGTCGCAGACAAGTCTATTTTGCTTCCCTTAGGCCAGATTCACAACTGGCGGGAACTCACTTCTGGGTCGTCGCTGCTAGTATGGCTAGATATTGTATGGTTTTAATACTATCAAATTGTAATTATGTGGAAAACGTGTCAAAATAAAAGGAGAATTAATTTTAGCGAAGGAACATTAGAATAGAGTGTGTAATATCTCTCATTGCTACGAATTCATCATATTTTCTCTGAACTACGTCGGATTAGACCATTTCGGAGGAAATTGGAATAGAGTGTGTAATATCTCTCATTGCCACGAATTCATCATATTTTCTCTGAACTACGTCGGCTTAGACCACTTCGGGGGAAATAAGACCAGTGGCGTAGCCAGGGGTGGGGACCAGGGTTCCGGAGCCCCCCGAAATATAAAAAAAACATACGCTTATTTTCCTTCATAAAAGAAAACAAAATATTAAAAAAACATGAATTTACAAAATATTTCTTTCACAAAGAAAGTTTTTTTTCAATTATGTAAAGTGTTAACATTAGTTTAAAACACATTACTTACAGTTAGTCCCCTGCCTTTCAAAACATTTTCCCCTGGTTTTGGACCCTTCGAACGAAATTCCTAGCTACGCCTCTGAGTACGACCATGGAGTATATTCAGATTAATTTACTATTTTCTTGTAGCCTGTCGAGGGGATTCCCGACTGCTTTGTGGAATCGCCATTTTTCGAGACGACCCGAATTTTTCTAGGAGGCGTTTGGCCCTACAATGGCGGACACCGTCTTCACGTCACAGTGGAAGCGACATAGTAGGACTCCCACGGCGTAAGAGACCAACCCGATATTGACGGATTTCCCGTGACGTAATTTTCGGAAAAAAATTTCCGCCGTCGGATCTGACCGTCGCGTCACACCGGAAAGACACGTGGGCTGGTGACTCCGCTGTATCGATGCACGATGTTGTGGGAGCATTGTGGGCGTCGATGGGGGATATGGCAAATTATTCGCTGGTGTAGAAATTTATTTATCGGCGATGGGTGATTGATTGATTGGGAATCAGGAGAAAGGGATGTGAGATGGTAAAGCCCTGGCGATGTATTTTGTGTGTGCGTGTGTTTGTGTACGTGGATGGGAGGAAATTGGAGATGCCCTGTGCGCGATGACGAAAACGGATTGCAGTTGATTTCGCCGGACGTCAGCGGCTTAATATTCATCGTCGGCCATTAATGGAACTGAGTGAGGGATAGAGAAAGGGGCCATGCTTGATTCCACCCACTGCCGCTTCGATGGCGCTGAGGTTGGCCTTACACCAGAGTCCTCTAGATTACCACTGTCAACATTATTGCGTCACCTTATCGAATAAGCTTCTAATTTGGCGTAAAGACGGTGTCCGCCATTGTTAGACTAAAAGTCCCCTAGAGTCATATGGGGAAATGGACAGATATGCTTTATTTAAGGTGTATTGAACATATCGCATGAAGATCATCGGGCATCCTTGTAGAGGTGAGATGTTTTCCGGAGCCTCTGAAAACCAAACTACGACCATTTGACAGCTATAGGGATGATAGATTCAAAAATACTCAGTATCTATCGAAAACTCTACCGGTTTCGACCTTCTCAGGTCATTATCAAAAGGCTTTCTTATCTCTTGATAATGACCTGAAAAGGACAAAACCGATAGTTTTTTTCTCTGCACATACTGCTTGGAATATAACAATGTTTATTTTTGAATCTATCACGTCACCATTCGACGAAGTGAACTCGCTAACCATTGGTTTGTAATCATGGGAACGTCGGAAAAAAGCGAGACCTAATGAATGGAGATGTTTTTTGGTGGCGAATTGTGTTTATTTTAATTTTCAAGTGGAAAATTGAAAAAAAAACTCCACACGTTCATACGCCTATGCTTCAACACAGTTCGCCATTAGTGATTCGCAAAACGATTGTGGACTGCAACTTCGTAGTTATTTTTAAGCAATCTAGATGGATCTGACATACGTGTCGTGGCAAAACGGGTGCTCGGGTACGTTACGTTGCTTCACCAGAAAATCACTTGAATGGAATGATGAGCGAGCCATTCTCCGTCCACTAATACTAAAAATGTGCACTTTGATTGATGTGAAATATAAATTTATCTTTCTCATTTTTTTCTCCCGTTGACGTGGGAATTTCTTTTTGGCTGGAAATGGATTGGAAAGTGCACACGGAGAAGTACGAAAAAATGTATTTCACACAAGCCCATTAAATTGCAAGTGATCAACAGAAGAATTATTTAGTATTATTTAAAAAGATGAATCATTAGCGAAGGCATTTGATGGGCTGACCTAGGCATAAAGTTTTCCCGTTAAAGTGGTAATTATGAGTCGTTGAGGCCAAAATCTGATAGTTATTATTGTTGGGCTTGTTAGAATTCCACGCATTAATAAGGCTGTGAACTGAAATTTAAATTCGTGATGATGTGTTTTCCAAATTCATGGCTTTACAGTTCTATTTCTCGCTTTCGGAAATATTCCATTACAACTTTTTAGAATAAATTGATCAATTTGCACTAATCGCCGCACTGCGGACAGTTTTGTAAACAGATTACAAATCATCCTGTAACGTTTTTATTTCCTCGCAAACTTCACAAATATGGTTAACACACTTTATAAACACTTTTTATAAGTTAAAGGTAACGTACCTCTCAGCGAAAAACTCGGGAGCAAAGATACACCCGCACGCCACAACTTTTACAACCATACTCCCATATTCTCTCTCCTGCGCCGTCAACAACAATTGATCCATTCTATTTTTGCTGTTCATTGTCGCCTGCTTCATTGTCTGTCTCCCATCAATGGTCACATTAACATTCAACCCAAAATAACTCAAAATTAAGTGTTACAAACCTGAGTATTAATGAAGCTTCACAATGGATTGGATTGATGCCTCCTCCTATCATATACGTTGCTATGCAATACATGCAATGCGATAGCTGCCGGAAAACTGGGAAGCGTTTTACGGGAAGGAGAGGATAACAGAAATAATAGCAAGTGTTAATGTCAAAGTCCTCGATAGCAGAATGTAGTGAAATCTTTTTCTTTTTGCATCCACGATTCCGCCTATTGGAGGGGAGTTTTTGGACTGGGCCCATCGGAATGGGTCGCATTCGGTTTTCGTCGCTGCAATTTGCAGCGATTCGGTAAATTAGTTTCTGTCCAATCTTTATTGAGAAGTGATCGCCCAAGTTCAATTCAGAGAGTGGTTGCTACGCAACGACGCGACGTTAATGCTGGCGATTTCTGAGGATGGCGCTTCGCAATTGTTATTACCCATCGCCCCATACTCGACCGTCCGATTCTGCGCTATTGTCTTAAACGATCTCAGTCGCCACCCTATGTGCGCGGAATGGTAAATAAATTCCACCTCAGTGCATCCTGCATTCAAATAAATGAATACCGACTCCATGTGCCCTTATTTTCCTAGCCAAAGGGCCTGCGAAGAAAAGTCTGTAGTCCGATTGCATTTCCTTGAATATTGTTCATTTCGATTGGAAATTGATTTCGATTCCAAATGATGCGAATTGTAACGAAGTAAAAGAACTAACTGTCAGTATTTTAAGACAACTTATTTATAAGAAGGATTAATAGACAAAATATTTTGCACTGTCCACAAAGACATTTAATCGAGTATAAGTCTAAGTGGACATTGAAAAATCTTTTCTTAATATTCCTCGTAAAATTTTCCGTATTTTTTTGTCTGACTCCGTTGAATTTATTTGCAAGTATTTTTTCTGCTAATGTTTTCAATTTCGCATGGTAATATTGGAGTTGAGGGCTTCTACGTTGTCCTCAGATTATGGTTACTTGGAAGATACCCCGAGTGCCATTGTTTATATTAAGATGACGTCGTGTAGGACGCCACTGTTCGTCCAATAGAAGTCCCATCATTATCGGTCTACGAAAATGTCCGTCTATGAGGTGACAGCGATCCATGAATTCTCAATGTTTACCCTGCAATTCAATGCAACGTCACATCATCACGAGCAAAAAATTCAGTGAGCCCTGATTACAGCTTATTTTTCGATTAAGTTGGCATCTCTGGACATTGACACCCTAACGGCGACCTGGCGACTTTCGTGAACCCACTTAAATGCTCGGTTGGTGACGAAGCATCCAGGAGTCGACTGCAGAGTCCTCTATTGCAATATTCGTGCGTTAAAAATTGAATTTTTTTAACCCTCTTGATTATGAGAACAATAACTTACGTTTATTTCATTGGCTCACGTTTTATGAACGAATTTTATTTGGAGATAATTACATATAATGATGGCGCATATATTTCCATGTTACCGCGTTTTTGGCACCATTTAAAGTTAAATTAAGTTGGCAAATTCGTATGACAAAATATTTATTGCTGTTTTTAAAATTTTCTGGATCTGAAATTGGAGCTAAAAAAGTGCTAAAACTAATGCTAATTTCACTTTATTGATTAATGCTCCAAATCCGGTTCGTCCATGAAGCATGACCAAATGAAAAATAACGTAAGATATTATTCTTATTATGAATCAGTATGTCATAAGTATATCTGAAACATATAAGAAGTTTCTGTGACTTATTTAATATTATGATATGAATTTTGATTTTCTTCTCTGTTCAGTCGCCTAATTTTCACCGGTCACCGTCACCGGTATCTTATATAGTTTCTCGGACATGCTTGATTTTTTATTTTCGTCGCAATTATGAAAGTTTTGCGAATGACAATGGCGAATAGAAATGACAGCATTCTGAGCTATTCATGCGGGGAAATAAGTGATCTTCTGGTCGTCATGTTTAATTTTTGTTCGAGCAAACTTAGTGGAACGTCGAGTTCGCGTGACTGGAAGCTATCGATTCATCTCGAATGATACACTGCGTGCGTTTCATGGCAGCCTTGTTCATTAACTTTTTATTACCGTTCGTAGTTCCTCGATAATCTTCGTAGCTCAATCCGATTAATTGAGTTTTTAGCGGAAAAGATTATTTTTTTTATAGATCGGATACAGTAAATTCCAGCTATATTATCGAGTTGAATTTTTAATCCCATCAATGGCAATCACTGAAAATTGAATTCTTCCGTCGACTGTAATTGAGCCATGGCCTTTATTTCTTTCCTTTGCTTTCGGTTGAAAAAAAAAACGTGTAGCTTTTCATTCGTTATTTGTCTGACAGGCCGAAATTTTCAATGCTCGGCAGATTTGTTTAATCTTCAGTGTGATTAAATGGTTCCCAAAGTAATTTGATTTTTTGAAGTTAGTTTTGATTATCTTTGGATCTGGACATATATATGTGTTAAATGTGTGATATTTATTGAATGAAAATAGTTCCGGAATAGGATAAATCAAATGAGGTTTTTCCGATGAACACTTAACTCCTTTGATTATAATTTTAATCAATTATATTTTTTAACTAAGCAAATGGCCAGAAATCAACCAATGTCCGCTTCAGAAAGACCTAGATGTTGGATGAACGCAAAGGTGATGCTTATTATTGGTATCATCTTTGCAAGCAGCTGAAATTGCATCCAAGATGTAGCTCTTCCCAATTTAATGTGGTATGCAGTGTAACTTTGTGCAATATTTGATTAACGTTGAACAAACAGTGATAAAAACTTTTACCGGATTGTGTATCGTATTACACGACTATAGTTTCGTTGATCATTGCCGGAAAATTTCGTTGATGCCGCATTGTCAGGTGATTTGTTTATCAAGTGAATAAACACATCCTGAGGTATTTAATAAAGTTTTTCGTTGGTTCAACAATATTGGCATCTCTGGAGAACTAAAGAGACTCCTCTTCAGTGCATAACTCATTCAACATATCGATAGTTTGAGGTCCACTTAATGTATCATTTATTTGATAAGATCTTCTTGTATGTCTGGCCATTTTTTTCATTTTAATGCGGTTTTTATGTACATTTCATGCAAATTTGTGGATTTTAAGTATCACTAAAAGCAGCCATAGATATTATAGTGCTGATTCAGATATTTATTCCCACTGAAAATTTTCTATTGCCATTTTCAATGTTTCTTTTTATGGATATTTTTATGGTTTCTTTCTTGAGACTTATGGTTTCTTCGTTTGCCGATATGCTGTTCCTTTCTTTGTCCTTACTTCATGTCACGTCATTTCGTGAAATCAACGCATCTTCGTTGGGTCTCAAGGCCAATTCAGAGAAAAAAGGGAAAAATTAAAGTATGCATTTAATGCAAAATCAATGAAATGGTTATGGGGCGTTTATAAAATAATACGTGTACTGGATGCCATCTATCATTGCTCTGTAGTACTAACATCTAACTGCTGAACGCATTATTAAAAATTAAATAATTTTTTAGTTGCCTCGATGTTTTTTCAGGATTTCTCCGTCCCATATTATTTCCATCTCTTTTTTTCATCCAAATATGTTCTCTTCTATTATTCAAGAGTTAGAAAAAAACGGATGAACAGCGCAATAGACAAATGGCTACGACGCCGAGCGTTCCATATATCTCAAGCTAGTTTTCGTGTCAAGTCATAATCGACCTTTAATGCCAGTTTATCGAAACAAATTTCACTTATTATAAATTAGAATAAACGAAAAAATTCGCTTCATGGTTTCGGAGCATTCATAAGAATAAATTAGCAAGAACTGAACGCCTTCCATTATTCTTCTGCGGAAATATAACAGAAGACTGTTGCACATAAAAATGTTTAAATAGGTGAGTTGTTTTTTTTAGCCGCTTCGATATCTTACCAATTCCATCTTGTGTCTACGTTGTTTTTCAGATGATGTATTTTTCTACAGTTCAACGTTTTAAATAATAGAATGTGGTCGCATAGCACATGGAAATAAGACTCAGTTTCGATCTAGTCTTCCTCTTCATGACAAATTTGTCAAAGCCCACATTAATTATAACGATAATTTACCCTGGTTTCACTCTATTATTGGCTATGGACTCCGCCAATGTCGTATCGGTACTCGAATTTCATACTAAGCGCTCATTTACACCGGTTTGTTGCAAATCTTTTCAATAAATCGGCCTTTACACTATGCCCTGCACATGTCGGAAGTCGACAGCATATACATACATTCGGCGTTTGGAAATTCTCTCCTTCTGCGTTCTGGACGCTCTCGTGAAAGGCTGGAATCCTTGAAAAATATCAATGATTCGAGACGGAGGAGAGAATGAGATTTCTCCGCGGATCGTTGGATCCCATGAAAATACCGCCACACATTGCAGCCTGCGCTAAGCATATCCATATCCTAGCCGCAATATCCGTTAGTCAGTTTTTGAGGAAATTTCTTGTAATTTGCACCGTTATTGTATACATCGAGATAAGCGGCCCTAATTCTGAACGGTTTAAGGGGCGAATTGGATGAGTAAGGTATGTGCATATTTAAAGACATTAGATGTAAAATAATTCCGAGATATCATCATCATCATCATCGTCAGTCAAAAATCGTGAGATTGTTTTTAAGCAAAATTCACTCGATTTACTTTGTGGTATTCCATTATAAGTTTTCCTGTACATCACACAATTAAATACTTATACCACTTATTTTTTACAGAGCGCGACTCGGATGAATTATCATCATCTATTATTATTTGCGCCTGAAAATGATGATAATTTATTGAAACCCGGGTCGCGTTATATAAAAAATAAGTGGTATAAGTAATTGTTTGATATCCAGGAAAACTTGTTTCTAAGGAGCTCTCCATTCTTCTCTCCTATCCGCTGACCTTTTCATATCGACGTATTCATTCTCTTTTACATCCTTTATAACCCTTTGTCCTATGTAACTCATTCGTGGCCGTCCCTTGCCCTTCTTCCCTTCCACCTGTCCTTCTACGATTGTCTTTATCAACCCATCATGCCTCATAATACGTGGCCAACTGAGGTGTCCCGTCTTCTCCTTAAGGTTTTAGAAGATTTCTCTACTCTCCCACCCTTCTTAGTACTTTCTAATTACTAACTCTGTCGGTCCATTTTATCATTATGATTCTTCAGTAGCACCACGTTTCGAATGCTTCCATTCTTGACTTCTCTGCTGCTGTCAACGCCCAAGACTCGCTTCCACAGAGAAACTTTCCCCATATGTAGCATCAGATGAATTTTTTCCTCACTTCTATGCTTGCACTTTCAGCTGTTATAAGATTATTCTTTTTGTATGAAACCCTCTTTGCCTGCAGCAAAGAATTCGTCGCCCAAAAGTTAGGCCCAAAGGGACCTTACTCGGTCAATCAATTTCGTCTCAATGGAAAGCAACTGATCCTGTGTGATATTCACCCGCCTGTGGCTTTCTACGGGAGAGCTCTACCCTCACCCCTCCAAACCCAAATTCGCGCTGAATGAATGAGTGAGTGATTTGAAAATATCAACTGAAGAAGCATTTACTCATTTCACTTGTGCATTTGATTTTTGACGGCATCTCACGTATTCGGCGGCAATAATTTCATCCTTAACCCATGCTGCATTTTGTGTCATGTATATAACACTATATTCATTGCCGGTTATTTCTGAAGGGCACAATTCTTCCTCTGTCACGCATGGTGTTTCAGATATAATACACCCCGTCGCTATACTATATGATTCGCGAATCAGTCAGTCAGTCACCAAAGGCGATCACCGTCTAATTATGTATTCCGAGGGAAGTCATCTCACTGCATGAGAAACGAGGATGAAGATTTACCCGAGTGATATCTGTATATGCAATTAGTAAAGGTGCGGGTGTCAATGATAAGTATTCAGTGAGTATGTGTGTCATACGTCCATCGCATATCCATTTATTCTAAAAGCTGTCTATAACATATGCTGTAAGATTAACATGCATCATATGTGATCAAAATGTTCCTTAAAAATAAAAAAATATCAGAAAAAGTTATTAAAAAAAAGTTACTATGTAGTAATTGAAGCGTGTCTGGATACATTTTATAAAGAAAAAAATATTTTGCACGCTTTTAGGAATGCATGCAGTTAAGGATTAAAGTCTAGTCGATTGCTCCGCATGAGGAAAGAACAGACAGGAATATATATATACGCGTTGGAGGAGGTCGCTGAGGGAGTTATGTGCGTGAAAGCAGTGCGCCGATCCTCCCATCTTTTCCTCCCAAGCCGACCTTCACGTTATGGATAATTCCTGGAGATTTCGCACGGGCCTTGCGCTCGAAAACATTCTAATAAAAAGGCAGAAACGGCGAAAAACCACCATCTAAACTTCGCGTGCGGGAGAGCAGGTATGAAGGTGGAAGAAGAATTTCGCCGAGATGAGGCGGGAGGCTCTAAAGGCAGAAGATGAAGGGTCGTAAGGGAAGGAGGAGGAGTTTGAGCCATGCTGTCGTGTATCCCAAGGCCTGCTTATGTAAGTAAAAATATGAGGACCTTCTTGAGAACAGTAGCGGGGAGATTTTGGAGAGGACTAGAGATATGCAGTGGATGATGCGATGAAAAGACTTTGTGCGACTTTATGGGGATGAATAAAATCATTATAATATGCCGGAAACCAGAGCATGAATAATTCAACACTCTTAGGAGGGAAATAAACTGTGGCGATGGTCGTAGAAAATGTCCACCAATTTGGAAGAGTCGAGAATGAGGTGGTTCAGACCGAAAATCGCTGTTCAGTATGAGAATTCGATACATATTTTTTTTTAAGGGAACGGTAAGTTCGAGGAGAATATCTCATTCAAAAGTTTTCCCTAAAGTTTAAAATAAAAAATGGCAAAGTTGTCGCCTCCGCGATGTTCATAAGTTGGTGACGTCTTTAATGTTTTTCTTCATTTAGCCGTTCAGGAAGAACCTGTCATTGAGGGAAATGAATCGTTAGCAACAGTGTAAACGGCAACCGACCTCATGAAATTTTGTAATTAAAGATCAATGGTCAATGTTGATGACAGTGATATACTTGATCTTCCCTTATCCCCTTCCTTGATCCCCTTCCCCATACAAGGTCACAACAAAGCGAAGTCTAAAACGAAACCTATGATGTATTACGGACTAAGACCGAATTCTAAATGATAGGGATAGGTCATTTCACACGAAGTAAAGCTTTTTAATTCGTAGAGAGAATGACGATGAGTCATTTCTTTTTTGCATCTTTCTTCAAAGGACTTGTCCCGCCTGCTTTACTGGTCTCTTTTGGTTAAGTATAACTCGCTTATAACTGACGCTATCATCTTGAAATTTGAAAGATTATGTAGAGTAAACCGTTGTGAAAATTTGTCTTTATCTTAATTTTTATTATTTTCTCGGATGTAATATTTTTATGCATGAGGTGCATACAAGAAAATGTTGAATAATGTCCTCTCTGCTTACCCACGCAATTTTAAGGTTACAGCCTAAGTTTTAAGCGAAAAATACTCCACCAAAAATACCGGTCTAGAGAGAGAGAGAGAGAGGCGTGAGTACCATTGAGGATTGTGCAGCCGTCCTCAATTCCAAGGAAATGCAAAATAACTGGAATGACTGAAAAGATATTCATGCATATGTATATCGGTGTGCATTATGCAACTCTTGTTTCGTGAGTCTCGCTGAGAGGAGATGTTTTGGGTCGAGAGTGGGAAGGACTCGGAGTGAACATGCCTCTTGCTAAGGAGCCTCCGCCACCTTCCTCAACGACTCCTCCGCTTAATAAACAACGTGGCGCTCTCCGGCGACCTCCCTCTGGGTCGAAGGCGGCGTGGGGGGCGAAAGCGGAGAATGGTTATGTGGCTGAAGGGGAGGGCTGCTGCTGAGGATCGTCTTCAGCCCCCGCTCAGTCAGTGGGAGGCGAGAAATCCTTCTCCTTCTTCTTCCTCCTACTACTCACTACTCCTTCGCTCCACACAAGGCTCAACACTTTAAGAAGGCTGGTGTGAGAAACGTAGGGCATCTCATTTCAATGTTAAAGGCATTACGTAATAGCTTTATGTAATTTAAGTTTTTTTTTATCAACGAATGCAATCGTTTTTCAATTCATGTATTTTGACGTTAAAATTTAGAACCAATTGCCTTAAAACTTATCGTTTTCCTTCAGTCTTTGAAATTAGTTTCGTGTAGATTCCATCCCAGTAATACAGGCGCACTTAATGCATTTAATTTGATTGTGAAGTTCAAAAAATGATCATTAAATCTACATCGATTGATTAAACCCTGAAAAAAGCCTTTCCCTGCTGAAATTTATGGAAACTATGAAATCGTTTCAGGGTTGACTAGGTGGAAATGCGATACATCCATGGTAAAATATAAACTACAAATGGTAATTTCCATACTTTAGTATTGCACTCCACCGCCACTATAAAAATAAAAAGTAATAAAAATTTGTAGTTTATATTTTTTACGAAAATTACCTTTAAAAATCCACATTTTCACGAATAATCCCATGGGGCAGTTCTTGTTTCGGCATGGGGAAAGTATTGCTTCTTCAGCTCAGAGGGAGATGAGAATTTTTCCTTCTCTTTCTGTCACTTGGCTCCTTCCCACAACTCCTGCCATCTTCTTCTCAGTATTCACAAGAATCCACCTTTTCTAGGAGGTTGCTGCGAGGAAAGAAGAGTGTGCCTTGTTCACAAGAATTTAAAAACATTATCTCAAAATTGTGCTACATATTCTGACGAGGGCCGCAAAAAAGAAGCATTCTCTTATAATATTTACGGAAAGTGCATTTTCAAATCCGGATTTATATACAAGTCCCTCCGGCGATACTGCTCTAAGGATACAAAAAATGTTGGTCAACGGCAGAATGTTCAGCAGATGTACGACTCTTTGGCCGATAACTTATTTAAAATTTATTATCCTTTAAGAATCAAGGCAAAATTGAAATTTCGGTTGTTTACCGGCCTACTTTTTGAGCTATAAGCCAGAGAGTGTTTAAATTGAAGTCGAATCACGTTGATTAAATGATAAAGGCGCTAATATTATATCTGAAAACAGTTAAAACTTAAGACTATAACTAGCTATTGTACCATGCACACTCTTATGTACCTTTACACGTTAAACCTCGGATGTTTTGCCTTGGGGGGGTGGGGGGGTGGGGAAGGTCGTGAGAAACTCCACCATAGCCACAAAACGTTGTAAGTGATGTCCATCAGAATGGAGTTTTATCAGTGATTTAATTTATTTTACATTAAAATATATGAAAATATTGGTTTTTATTGTTTATTGAGGAAAATGATTTAGGCATGGAGCGAAAAATAAGTTTCCCGAATTATTTTAGAAAAAATCCTGAATTTAACGCTGTTGATATTTTAAAAATGTCTTTGGTGCTTATTTGTATCACGAAATAACAGGTTCGTCTTTGGAGAATTTTCTTTGATAAACCACTGGAAAAAGGTTGGTGCATTATGCAAAATCCGTTATCCGGTGTAAGCGGGGTTTGATGTATTGCTTGTTACCTCATTGGATGTCGTTCTGCGATGAAAAATTAAAAAATCATGCATGCGGAATGTAGATATATGTTGTGAATCGCTAGATGGCGAGCATAACTTCTCTTGGGGACTCAATACTTTTTGCTTCTTAGCAGCTATAGACCATCACAATTTCCCCTTTCCCCAAATTGCATTTATTTTGTTTAATACATGCTAAGGGAATGCTGACTTTATGCAATGTGTCATCACTCTATATAGCTCACTTTCGAGTTGAAATTGAGGACCAAAAACACTTTAAACATAACCTTTTTTGCCCCCGCTTTTCGATCTCGTAGAGCTTGTAGGCGATGGGAGCTTAAACCTAAGTATAAAGGCATTAAATGTTAGCTTTATGCAATTTAAGTCTTTTATCAACGAATCCAATCGTCTTTTTGTTAACGAACGTAATAAGAGTTACGATTATTGCGTTCGTTATTACGCTATTAGATGTTTATAGCTCGAGCAATAAAGAAATTAGCGATAAATTATCGTGGGGATGGTCAATTTGTATTAAAATGTAACTTAGCGTGAGGTGCGATCCGTCGCAAACAATTGTTTACATGTTTCGTGTGCTTTTATCCGTGTTTTTATTAATTCAAACTACGAATCATGTAAGAGGACGTCTAGGGATAAAAAATAACAAGTATGCAGGATGTCCCATTTATCTTGACCACCTGAAATAACTTTTTGTCCAGATGCAAATTCAAAAATGTATCAAGCAAATGTTCATTAGTCGCCAGGGGGACATTAATCAGCACGAATGCCTTCCTTGTAGCTTTGTTATTCACGAAGATATGGACAACGGTATGTCTTTTTTAAATGGCACCCTATATTTTTTATGAATGACTGGTGTGCATTTTACTATGTTTTCATTTGTTCACTGTCAACGTCAGGAAGTGGCGTAGTTCCAATACCCGCGTACCTGCACTAAGCGCTAGTGAGTCAGTCATTTTTCATAACACCGTGTTTATGTTAATGGTCCACTGTGCTACATTTTTTAATAAGTCTTAAGGAGAGGAAATGAATAGCCGAATAAAAAATATACGGTACTATTTAAAAAAGACATACCGTTGTTCATATCTTTGTATATAACAAAGCTACAAGGAAGGCAATCATGCTATCATGCTAATTAATGTCCCCCTGACGGCTAATGGACATTTGCTTGACACATTTTTGAATTTACATCTGGACAAAAAGTTATTTCGGGCGGTCAAGATAAATGGGACACCCTGCATAATAGAGAATGGAGAATTAACCTTCGGAAAAACACCGAGGCAGCTAAGAAACTACTCAAATTAAGGCAGTGAAGATTGCTATGGTTTTATACCGGGTAAGGTCTTCCATGTCTTCTTCCGACGTTTCGATGTGCAAATCGCCCATCAACCTCCTAGATTCAGGAATCGAATGGTATCTCATCGATTCCCCGATTATCTGAATGCGAGTTGCCCATCGAAACGTCGGAAGGAGATATCTACATTTACATGATACCCCGCAAGCCGCCTAAAAGGCGTGTGGCAGGCGGTGTTGGGACACCGGCCGTCTACGCATAAAAAATGAAGTGCTCTACGAAGTCGGGACTAGCATTTATTTAACGTCCTTTATGGTTCGGGGGAAAAAGGAATTCGCATCCGTTCGGCAAAACATCTCTGTGAATTTATCGCTTCCATCGGACCTGGAAATATAGTGTGGCTCTAATATTATGTTCTCCATGTCGCTCTTAAAGATATCCATTCTCAATTGTTCAAGTATTATACGCCTATCGCGCAGCCTCCGAGTATCCAGCGGCCCCCAGCCTAATTCGCTTTACATCTGCGTTACGCTGTCTGTACACCCGTGGCGGTTTTTGACGAAACGTGCAGCCTTCCTTTGTATTTTATTCAATTCGCGGATTAAGTCTTGATGCACCGGATCGCATATGGACATATATAAGATATATATTATTTAGATATGGAGGACCTTACTCGGTTTGAGGCCTGAGAAATATTCACAGCCATTGTTCGCCGGGAACAAACCATACGATGCATAGATCAATTTCATTTCAGTGTGTGTTTGCCAATTTTTGTCCATCTGAGCAATTAATACATCTAGTACGCGTAATTTCATTTTAAATGCCCCAAGGCCATTTAATTATTTTTTGTGAAGTGATTTTTGTAATTTTTCGCTATTTTTTAATACATAAATTGGGCTAGACGCTTTCCGTCTTGGTGTCGTTCCCCCTTTAAGCCGAGCAGCACAATGCAGTCCGTGTGATCATCCTACTTCTTTCGCACGTGCCAACTCACTCTACACCACAACTCCTTCTCCATCTCACCATCACTTCAAACTCCCGCTCCCTTTTTTTATTCCTATTTATCCCCATTTTTATACATATTTTTATTTTTTTATAGATTTTTTGCTCCTTCGTTCACGCCAGGGGACCGTGGAGGAAGTGTTTACATGCACCTAAACTTCGTACTCGAGTGATGCCGTTATTTTTTTTAAATGACCCTAATGGAATGTTTTCTTTGTTTGCTGTTGTAGTTGTGCGTCCCAGAATGGCTAGGCACGGGAAATATACGACCAGGCTGGCAGGCCAACCTTTATTTTTGTGCGGTGTACCTGGTTTATTACTCCTGCATTCTTTTTAGTTAGGGTTTTCATTAAATGTTGACATTGAAGGAAGTGATAGTAGTTTAAATAGTAGTAATCATTGCATTGATAGGCATTATTTAACTGATTATTAATCCTTATATAGTATTATGGCTTAATGCTTTCCGGGTAAGTGATAAGAATTGCTCTCGTTTTTTTGCCGGGTCGTTTTCTCTAGGGACTCCAATATTTCGGCTTCATACTCGAGCACCGTCTTCAGAGAAATTGGGAAATATAACAGTTCGAAGTGGCCACTCAGTTGTAGTAGTTGATCTTCTCGAATAGAAAGATAAAAAGTTTTGAAAGCATTTATAAGTCAATCTCTCTTTTCTCATTCATTTCCCTGAAGACGGTGCCCGATACGAGAGCCGAAACGTTTGAGACCATGGACATATTGACCTAGCCGGAAACCCGAAAAGAGTTCCTGAAATTTTGATACACTACAAAATCTCACCATAAGTGAGATTTTGTAGTGTATCAAACATCAATGGTCCTAGAAATGGTGTCCGTAAATGAGAGGTGTCCGTAAGTTGGAGGCGACCAAGGAAAACCTAATTTTTATGGTTTATCAACCTTGCTATGCCATTTTATGGGAATTTAAGGTACCATCAAGCGCTTTTTCATGTAAGAGTGTTGAGGAGACAGGTAAGTGATTTTTTCTCACGTTATCAAACCACTCGTTGAGAACAGCGCCCATTTTTGGCCGGTGGAATTAATTTGTTAACGTTTTCATCGTGATTTTCCGTCAACAACTTCACAATGGTTTCCCATCTTCTGCTTCGGAAAATCAGCCATGAGAGTCCTGCCCATACCAAAATGAACTTAAATTTACGGCCTACAGTATATTCTCTATCCACATGTTTCAACTCCTTCACCCTCCCTCGTGAGGTGAGATTTTTACCCTTCGGCATCACGCAATAAAATTGAAATGCCCCTTATCGCCAAAATTGCCCTATCGCCCTACTCGTTGGAGTTTCCTGAAAGGTGCTCAAGAATGTCAATGTAATCCAAGCAAGTGCTTTTTCCATCCTTTCAAGTACTGTAATTAATAATGAGTACATAAATTCAATGAATTTATTAAAATTTCTGTCTCGTCTGGCGGCGGTTTTGACCATCCGATCTTTGTAGAGCCACGTGGTAGAGGATTTTTCTTCCAACTCTGCCAAAGCTAAGTTTTACCGTAGTCATAAAAAATGTTGATCATGAAAAGTCATTCATCGAGTCACAGATACTGGTGGATGAATGGAGAAGGTGGTGTGGAAGGAACGTTCGATATTTATTTCAATCGTGAGAACTCATGGCACAAAAGTCCTTTCTCTCTCTCTCTCACTCCCTTTCTCTATGGACATAATGGTTGTGTGGGATTTTGGACGGAGCGCGCGAATGAATAAATAAAGTGTGGACTTCGAATCGCAGAAGCTATCGGATAAGAGAGACTTTTGTCGAACGGCAATAAAAAAATCCTCATCTATCATATTCTATCACGTCTATCCAACCTCTCTCACAAACCGCAGCATTAATCTTTCTTTCTCGTTTCTTTCACGTTGACTTTCATTTATTCCTTTGCGAAAGAGAAATTCGGGGGCTCTTTTGCTTTATATTTCACCGTCTTACATGTGCTAGCCAGTGCGCCGGCAAAATGACTTGTGGCACGAAGAGATCGAGACATACCGATAAAAATAATTTTGATTTGTTATTAGTTTTTATGGCTGGAAATCGTAGTATTACAAATTAAATATTTTTTTAGACTTAAAAACTTTATCCACAACACAGTACGACTCGTTACGATGCTGTCACAGTATGTGCATTAGCACTAGAAGGATTGGAGTGGTACGGCTGCTACCTAGAAGGACCATTACTCCTCTTTTTGACTGATAGGAGTTATTTTAAATACGTCTTCGTTCATATTAAAATTGATTGATAAATTCATTTGATATAACCTTTTTCGTTATATATTAATGCAACTGAATATTTTTTACTCATAATTTCATAATAAAAAATTTAAAATGAACAGCGATCACGTTGCTTCTGCTTCCTCTGCCCTGATCTACCACACGCCACTCAGTAGCTATGGCATGCTGCTCACTCGAAATTTAATAGGAAGTGTTAAATGCATGGATGTGCTAACTATAGCATCAAAATAGCCTGACGCAATATAGTGTAGTGATTTCTTGAATAAAATACGCGTTTCCGTCATAAAAAAATTGAAACGCTTTACCCATTATTTCGATAGTTGTTGATCTTTTAAGGTAGACTGGTGGTATAATTCAATTTCCATGTAAAAATTGTAATTGTAATTGTAGGAGGGGTAACTCCGAATATATTTGAAGATTTTAGATTATATTTTAACAGAATACGTACTATAGAAATAAATAAAAGTAAGAAAAAATTAAGACGAAGAAAAAATCTTGGCAATATTATTAAGAAATAAGAAGTCACGCGTAAAAATGGCGGCTCTGGTCATTCTGCTGTTAAAAGCTCTCGCAAATGATATGAGAGCATTGAAACGCATCTTGTAGTATATTGAATGAAGTTTTAAAGTGGAACCTGCAATGTCTATTACATTTATGATGTGACGATTTCAACACATCTCACCTGGAACGACCACTTCAAAATCGTCATATAATGCTAGGGAGCGCTCTTTGTAGTGGAACCAGCAGTTTCTTTTAAATATCTGCTGGTTTATGCACAACTTAACACTGCTGCGTGGGATGAAAATTATTAAATTTCCTAGAATGAAATTATCTATGATGACACTTCGTGTTTGATAATAGCTTGATGGCCGACTCGGGTCTTAATTTTTTAAATACGCTGTGAAAGTCACGAAGTGTTACAAATGCTAATATTAAGTTCTTCCACCACGTTCAAGCTTTTAGTTTCAATTTAATTAGCATGAAAAATATTATTACAAACTAACGAATAGGTTTTGTGGTTTAAATTATAAAATTTGTATCAACACCTTTTTCATATTGGTTTCACAGTCTTTCAGTGATTGAACCATCAGATTGATTTGGAGAGGTGAAGGTAAAACTCAACCCAGTATAGGCCACAACAGCGATAAATTCACTCACATTGAGAGTAGCCAGTTCCTTTTCATGGGCCACCTCATAATTGGAGGATTTTCGTTTCGGGGCGTGACAAGGGTTGCATTCGTATTCCGCACATTTTATGACCGTCAGAAAGGGTCGAAAAAAAGGTCAACGAATCCGCTTTTCTATATTCCGCAAAAATTCAGCTGAGGCAAAAAGATGAAATGAACCGACTTAGTTTCTTGAAGTGTGTGTCGTGCAAGATTTAATTCAATGATATGTATTTAAGCTATTTTTTCATAGTAACAATTATTCAAGATATTTCGTCATAAATGTGTTTAAGATATCCTTTCAAATTGGCTTCAAATTTGTGGTATATTCTTTTGATTTTATGGTTTTGCTGCTCTACTGATTAAAAATTCAATGAAAATTCAAAGTTATATTAAAATTTTGGTTTTTGATTTGCTCAATTAAGTCTATCATAAACAGCTATCAAACAGCTAAAAAAAACAAGATTTTAAATGTGCCAGAAATATATACCGACTTAAGATTTGAGGGATAACCTATTGCCTTTGGTGTAGCAGCAATATGCGAAGCTTGGACGCTCGTGGCCAGGAAAGTTGGGTTTGGGGTAATGTGCGGAATTCGGACAGTCGCGGCCAAGGCAGCCACTGGCGATTTGCGGTAAACGGACGTTCAAATCTACTTAGGCAGGTAAAATGTTCGGAGAGAGGATCAGTGGGTACGAAGCCTTCACCTGAGATTTAAAGCTAGGACCCTACGGTTTAGCATCCAAAGGACTGTCACGCTCCATCGATGGGTAAAAAAATACTGATGACTCTGAATCGATTGCGACTCACTCCCGGGTCAATTTATAATACAAACATCCCCATGAGTTTCGAAACCCTTCAAAAAATAAATAAAAAATAAAATAATAAAATGGAATCAGTCCTTTATTCATGAATAATAAATAAAGAACTGATTCCAATTGATTCTTTGGAAGTGAACCGTAATATATTTCACCGATGTTCACATAATAGCTCTATACCCCTCAGCCAATATTACGACACTTAGTTTAGAATGTTTAATGGTATTGAGATTGAAGAAATTTGTATGAAGAAATGATCACCAAAATGGTTTCCATAGGAATTAGGTCTATTAATTTTACGCCATTATTAGAACGCACACATCAAGTCTCTTTAGTGGCTAGTTAATTATTAGCATAACGCTTGTGCTATCACCTTGAAATTGCCATGCCAATTAGAGTACACCTTAGTCATCACTTTACTGTACTTCAAATTAGATAATTTTACCACTTTATTAAGTTATTAGATGTAACCACATGAACTTCAATGGGAAAAAATTCCCCTGGACCGTGAATCTAACTACGGACCTTTGGTTTTTCGGGACACTGCGCATATGATTACTCTATCCACGTTCCTGATTTTCCATGACAATTACAAAGAGGGTAAATGTAATAGGTGTTGATGTAAATAGATATATTTATCAATATTTTATGCGCAGGAAAATTTCAAACATGGTTTACCCTGCATAGCGTACAAATTTAAACTTCTTAAATGAGTAATGAAGCCATTTTGTGTAACATCTAGCTAAAACTGGAGACACTTCGGAGTGCATGTGCATATTTTTACGGCATTTTGTGTCATAAATGCACCATTACGTCTAATATTAAATAATGGTGGTTAGGGATAACGAAACAGAAATCAAAATATGTCAGTAGATACGTGGAAAGATGTTAACAACTGAAAATTAGTCAGTTTAACTCGTTGTATGCCGGAGATGACTTCAATGTGGTCGGTAATATGCGTGAAAATCACCTTTTTATCCCTTACACTCCCACTCTGTCTCCTGTCGCCACATTCTCCCTTTATCTCCATTCTCATTCCGTCTCTCTTTAAAGCCTCCATCATCATCATCCCTCGCGCTCATATCTCATTCCTCCAGCCAGATCCTCCTCCGCTGCTTCATTTCCGCCCCTTATCCATCACCACCCTCCCTCCACCCCCTCTCATCCTCCCTCGGGAGCCTTGTTAACCGTGCGGGCCTTTCACCATCAGCGACGATGTGCGATGCTACGATGCATCGATCGTGGAGCGATGTTCAAGTGATGCTGAGGTTTTTTCGGTTTATGCGCCGAAAAGACTATGGAGGCAGTTCTATCTTACGAGGCTACTCCAGAGAATAACCGCCGTTTTGAAATGAAAAGAAAACCAGTGAAGTTGGAACAATAGAGTGGTTTCCTTTTATTTTTTTATTGCCTAAATCGAAAGATTATTACTCCTGGAGTCCGTATTGTACTCCAGAGTGCTCCTGATCGTACTCCTGGAGTATATATTTCACGCTTTTAGATTTTTAAATGACGATATCAATTTTTCGCGATTAAATAGAAAGTGAAAATTAAGAACCTATTTTCAATTAGTTATCATACTTTTTCAAACAATTTATGCTGTGAAGGTATGTTAATCATAGATATATAACTCTAACTTCCAAATTAGATTACTTTGGTATCAAATACCGTCAAACTTATGCGAACGTAGAAGATGTTTTCTTGGTTTCTTAAAAATTATTGCTCCATAATTTTTCAATAATAATTTGTATTCATAAAATAAATGCCTTAAAATGTTTAATTCATGATATATGCTATCACATTTGATATTGTGAAAGTAACCTAAACTTAAATTTGGAGAATTGAATTAATTATTTTAACAGAGACTGAAATAAAAATGAAATTATTGCCATCATATGAGATATAAATTAAAATTCGGAATCAATGGATAAAAACTGTAGACATCAGTTTAATAACAGTTTGAAAACGCGTATTTTTCATAAAAATTCCAATTTTTAAAATTTTAAATGGCTCTAAAATTTTTAAAAGATCAGAAGCCTTCCCGGTGAATACTGTTGATAAAATCTTTATTATAAAAAGTGTTATTAATTTTGGCCTGCTTCTTTCGAGTAAGGACTTCTGTCCGTCGGTTTAAAAATTGGTCGGTCGGTCGGTAAAAAATATTTAGAACAGGCTGGATCAAATCCATACTTTTTTAAAGCGGTGATTGTAAATGGGGGTCGTGTTAAAAATGGGACAAAGAAAGTCAATTCAATGGAATATTTCAGCGAATATCCCTTGATTATGATCGACGTCGCGTCGAATCAATCAATAAAATATGTCGTTTGTATTCAGAAGGGGTTGATATGCATAGAAAATAAATTGATTGACAGTAATTCTGCTTGGTGATAAAATAGCTCAATTTGCTTTCGTAGTAATTAATTTACCTATATGTCAGTCATGGCTATCAGTGATTAAAAAATTTACCAAGAATGTAAATGAAATTGGAAGGAGGAAGAAATTTTCAAACACAAATTCAGGGAATATTTTCAGGAATTCAGGGAAGTTGGGACACGGAGTTACTATTACTTTTTTGGCTTAACATAGTATATGTTAGTTTCGCAAAATTTAGGATCTTTAGTAAAATTTACATCCAAATATTGTATTTATCCCTCTTGAATTAAACACTTTTTATCACTATTTATTGGTATTCATCATTATTGCTCTTTTCATTTATTTAAAAAATGTTTTTGAGAAAATATTGATGGTTGCAATCGTAGTTACGATACATTGTATCAAAACAAAATGAATGAAACGACACATTGTGTCAGTGCAAATTTCGTTGGGCACTGAAATGAAAGTAAATTGACTACATACTATTCCATACATCTTAGGATTCAGTGCTTGTATACTTAAGTATTGTGCAATATTGACAATTGAACAAAATTTTTCTTCGTCAAGTCATTAAAATTCTCACGTGTGATTTGGAATTTATTAAGACAATATGATGAAAGGTTTGGTAGAAAAGTGGTAAAGTGTCATATCGCCTTCTGTGTATGAATTTTTCCAATTATGACTATCTTATACTTGAAAGAAATGTATACAACCTAGATAAAATGTTCGGATAGTTGACTCGGTGTCTCGCTGCTTAAGAGGATGGATCCTTCGCAGCCCACCGGTCGCATTTTGTCTTTTCTTTTAAATGACGGATCACTCGTCTATAACATATGGAAATATTCAAAATCGTCCATCACCTTGAAATAGTCAGAGTATAAAGAAAAGTAGTTTTAAAATATTTTCCTGTACCTCAAATATAAATGAAAAAAACATATATGATACTGCTGAAGTGAACACTTTGCATTTGGCCAATGTTCAATGATCTGCTTAATCTGACAATTTCATGACGATAGCACAAAGTAATGATATACAGAGAGAACATAATGAGAATACACCACTTTAAGCTTATAATGAGGATTTTGTGTGGCGGCCATCTCGAAAATAAGTTAAATGTGTGCTAAACTAGAAATTATTCAAACTTAATTACCATAGAATAAGCAAATAAACGGACTTTCCTGAAAGAAGATAGACCTCAGGGGTTACGCCGTCACAATTTTTAACCGGGGAGTGCTCAGTAAGGATTAATTGGACATTATGTTCTCTTAAGTAACCGTTGTAAGCTATCATTCCATTCATAAATGAGTCCACATTCGCAAGTAAAATAACGCCACGATGAGGGTTGTAATTATATAGGTTGCAACACCCATATACGGTTGTAATTTTGGGTTTTGGTGATAGGTTCACTCCAAGGAGGTTGTGAATATCTGGAGGCGCTGTTTCCGAGTTTTTAGCGTGGTCAAAGTTACGCCATCTTGGTTTGACAATTTTTAGACTTATTCTCCCACTGATATTTTGAAGTGGCTAAGTTTTGTTCTGAAAATGAACCACATCATGTGAAAAATGCTACCACAATCATTATTATTTAGCCTGTGATTGCCATAGGATTTTTCCCATCATCAGCGATACTTCTATCAATGTATAAAATCTGTGTTTGCTAGCCACTTTAATGGTGGGGATATCCTTAAATATATACTTTATTACTGTAATTTTTAAATTTCCGTTGGCTATAATAAAATTAAATACCAGTATAAGTGGAGATAAATGACTAGTTTACTCTCGTAAAATTTTATTTTCATCTGATCTGGCTGTAGAACGTAACGGTGGTGGCTGATAGTAATTTTTCCCTGGGAAAAGATGTTTGAGTCATAATTTCGTGAAGCCTACGAATGAAGTAAGAAAAAAAGATTTACATTGCGCGTTCCATAGTTTGTTTTAATGTATTGTAACGAATTATGACCAAAAATTCCGCCAAATAGTAAGCACTGACCCTTAGGGGATTGCCAATGTTTAGGTCAAAGTGGGCGTGGCTTGTCCTTCCCAAGCACCCCCATTCCGGCCACACTTCGCTCCTCGCTTTGCACCAGTGGTGCCCCCTACAGATATTTACAATCTCCTTAGTTCATTCGCAACGAATAATTGGAACCAATTATTTATTTTTCATGGATTGCAATCCTGAATCGGCCGATAAGATTATGAATTCACTGATGAGGGGGTCGCAATCGATGGAGTACCATCATTATATATTAAAAAACGCCGTGGAAGGGTGGTGGTCGAGTGTGTTTATAGCACTTGTCTTGTGATTGAATCGGCTTAAATCTCGGTCAAAGTATCTGGCCGAAACGTTAATCCTAAAAATGTGTGTTGGCACAGATGAAATTTGTTCCCCTACCCTCAATGCGTGAATTAGTGACGGGTGTGGCTTAGAATGGGGTGAACTTTAACCTCACCTCTCTCAACCAACCTGACGGCTCAATCACTGAATTACGGAGTACCCAAAACAAAAACAGACCGGTCGGGAAGTGTGATGCATCGTCTTAACCACGCTCAATTCACCGAATCTTTTGGCACTCTATGCATCTATCGATTGTGCCGCAGCTTCTGAGGTTCCCTAAGATTAAATCAGACGAACCAATGGCTGCAACAATTGCTGCAGATCAATTATTAGCAGTCCCTTCTCCCTCCATTATTGCGATATCACCTTTATTCTCTTCGACTGTGTCTTTATTTTCACTCGCTTTGCCAATATTATTTCTTTTCTTCGCCCAAAGCTACCGAATTTCGATAATCGTGGGCAGTACAATACGGGTGATCAAGAAATGTGCTCGTTTCACTCGCTTTGCTAAAAAAATATGAGGACATGAACCCGCCTTTGTGAAATGGAAACCGTATATCTTAGTGTATAGCCTCATTATATCTTACATGCTTATCTGAAGTACGAAAATTCGATAAGAGAACGCATTTTCGTTATTGGACTTGGAGGAAAATAACCCCGTTAAGTGCTAACCATTGAAGACCTTCTCGTCTGCCAAGCTTTAAAAGTTTTGTGCCAGTATTTTGCCCTCAGTCATACAGGTAGAAGGGCTAGAAATATCTGTTAAGAATCCTATTTTAATAGTTTTGTGAGCGTGGAGATGCCATTTAAAACTTGAGTTTCATTTTAAATACATTTTTTCGTCCACTATCGACTTCAAACGATAATTAAGAAATATAAAAAAAATGTTTGCTAATCTACAAAGATACGTGCATCGGAGTGCTATGAAGTGATGTCTCTTTTTTATGCTGTAGAAATTGTTTTAAATTATCATCATGCGGTTTAATCTTCGACTTTACTCGTCGTATTTTATCTAAGAACTTAATTGTATATTGTATTCCATTCGGATATTGGACGCTCTATAATCAAGGGGATTAAGGAGTAAAAAATGTTTCCTGTCCGTGTAAAGTGATGCAATTTAAACAAAAGATTGTTTGGCTCGGTAAAGTATTTTCGTTCTCCACAAAGCCTGCTCTGCTTTGACTTATGTCCGCTTTTGCTTTCACTTTTCGCTCTCCTCAACGCTGCCTCTTTGCTGCTCCTGAAAGAAAATGACGAAATGAAATCATTAATTCCATTTTCTCTTTTCCGGCTCTTTGTTCTCTCGATCATCATCCCCGTAATTATGAAAGTAATCCTCTGAGGGTACCCGATGGAATTAATGAAATGTTGGCAGGTAGTAGTCTGTTTCGTTCTTATTGTCATATTTTTTTCTGATCCATTGTAAGCCCCTTCCTCCTAAGACCTTTCCCTTCCACCTCTTAATCCTCACCCCACCCTGCCCCCACCCCTTTCCCTTCATCTCTCGCCGTTCTTTTACGATTCCTGCCAACAATAAGCTCTCTTCCTTTGAAAAGTTTCCGTTCTCTCCCACGTCCTCCGATTTCTTGTTTATTTTCATCGATTTATTACCAAGGTTACGTTTTTTTGTTTACTTCTTGATTTATGCGAATAATGAATCAACGCAGTAGGATTTTTGCTTCCGTATCCACTTCATTTTCTTCTTCCCTCGTACTCTTCGGAGTATTCCCTTTTTTAATTCCCCTTTTTCGTTTCGGAGGAGTTTGTTTCTTCAGCGCATTCCAAGTATTCGCGCCTTATTGCGTTGCATCCACTACATAACCGTGTTTGAGTTTATTCTCTGGAATTTGAGATGAATGAGGTTAGCCTACTGTACGGCACCTGGAGAGGGTTTATGCCTCAAAAATGGAGGCCTTAGAAACATATTGGTTTAAGTTACAAATCAAATATCTTAAAGGGCGGAAAACAAAGTTTAATTTCCATTCAATATGAGCAAATTCCACAAAGTAACGCCTCAAAACCATCTACTTAAACTTCTATGCTTATCAGCCCTTGAAAAGTGTTCTCCAATATTTTTTTATCTTGAAATTATTATTTTAAAGCATATCAAAAAATAAATATAAAATATAAAATTATTATTTTTTTATCCACAAGCAAGGCCACCACTACGTTGTTCTATGACCTTGAGTGTCCCAGCCACCTTGCACGTTCGCCGATTGGGTCGATTCCAGGGGAGGGTTCAAATGCGTTGCGGGAGGTCATGTTGACTCACCACCGCCTCACCTCGCCGGCGTATATTCCGTTTGAAATATTGAAAAGACACCGCCGACGTGATCAACCGCGAATGTTGCAATTGGGAGGGGGGGATTCTCCCGTGCGTTTTCACCCACCGTGCACTCAATTGAGCTTACAAAAGCTGCCACTCGCGTCGTGGTATTCCATTTTGAAGTTTCTTGGTTTGTTAACTTTTACTTATGCGATATTTTGTAGCGTAAAGCAATTGCAATATAATATGAAGTGCATGTTTACATTTACATTAGGGATGGACGGATCCAGGATTTTTTTCGGATCCGGATTCGGATCGGATCCTTGATATTCGGAGCCGGATCTTTCGGATCGAATATTTTCGTATCCAAATGCATTTTCAAATTCTTGACGCTGAGATTCTCCTGATGATTGTTCAATCTCTTGGGAAGAGTCGCACTATGTGCCAGTCGTATTTTACCTTTTTTATTTTACACGGCTGAAATTCTGTTACGTAGCCTCTGCGAGAGCTTTCAAACAAAACGGTTCATAAGTATGACAAGAGTCGCATGCGACGGCGCATTCGAAGATAGAATCGGAACTCTCTCCAACCTTACGGGGAGTTGCTTTCACTGAAGCTATTATTTAAAATTTCGGATCCAGATCCGATGTCTTCCGCGAGTTTGGATCCGATGTATACGATGAAGGACAATAGCCGCGGATCCGAGGTATCCGGTCCGACCGTCCCTAATTTACATGTGTTTAAATAAAAAAAGAAGTGGTATAAGTCAAATGTAATGTGTACTTCATGTTATATAACATATGGTATATGTAAAAAAGATGGTACAAGTAAAAGTTAACTAACCAAGAAAGCTTAAAAATGGATCGCTTCGCACTCGTCGCCGCGCTTAGGGCATTTTTGAAAGCTGATTAAATACGACCAGAGTGGCGGCAAAAACCAGAAATCCATCGGGACTGATGTCTCCCATATGCATCGACCTCTTCATGTGATCAACACAAAGTCGCGGGAAACATTTTCTCGTGTCGGGTGCTCCTGGAGTAATAAAGTTCTCTTCACTTGGCTCGTCTTATTGCCTCCGAGAGGAGAGAGACTTCATCTTCCCCCTCACATCCTTTCTTTTCACTTTCACCGCCTTTTTCCTCTCTCCTCCCACATTATTCCCTCCAGGCTCTCTCTCTTTCCCTCTCTCTCTCTCAGCCAACCCCTAAGCCTCCTTCCTTCCTTCCTCGTCTTTTTTATCCATCCCTCCAGCGTGCGTCTTGAACGTCCCCCGCTACACGCAGCTACAAATCCTCCTCGCACACCTGTTTCTCGCCCGTTATTTCGTAGCTTCATACTGCGCGTGGCCGTATCTAAGTCCTTCCCCCACGCGGTGAATGAGAGTTGTCGAGATGGCCAATTTTTACAACCATCTCCGGGCGTCGAGGAGCTTATTACTCCAGCGCGACCCTCAGTAGTCGTAAAGTCCGAGACCTTGCGTCGACAATTCAGCCTCTATTATGACATGCCTAATTTGGGAATATTTTTCGCGTTTATTTTAACGTATTTTTGTGTTAATTTTTTTTTAATATTCGAAAAATCCATTTTTAAATTATAAAAATGGTAAGGTATCTGGAGTATGAGATAAAAGGTTGAGCCAATTCTGAGATTAATGTTTTCAGAAAAAGTTAACTAATATTATTTTTCAAACTAATAGGAAAGTACATTAAATGAATTTTTTCTCATTAAATGTCTTACGCAAAGTTTAGCTTTAAAATAAGCCATTTTTCATGACCATACGACTTGTTGGAGAAGTAAAAGAAATTATATTAATCATGGCATGTTTTATTGTTGAAAATGCGAACAAATGAAATACTCGTGTAACTAACAATTTTTATCTCAAAGAAGTTTCGGGGTATTTATTTTGAGGTCGATATGATTACCTAAACTTAAATTTTCATCGAAATCTGAGACTCAAGCGGACAAGCGTTTGTTCAATTGAGGTGAAATAATCCAGTTAGGAATCGACATGAAATTATATTCACGTTGACATCCAATGTCAAAATTTGGCTGTAAAATGGCTAAGTCATGTGGTGTAAGCGGACTCTATTTTTCATTGAAAGAAGATTAATTATAATATTTGTAAACTATGATCTCGTCGTGGGCGTGAGAATCTTCGAAAAGTACCAAGAGATTGGAGTTTGAGTGACTGCTGAGGGTGATCAAGTCTGAGGGAAGGGAGCGGAAGATGGCGTGGGAATAAGTAACGACGCGATGGAGTAAGGGATTCGTTGAGTGAAAAGCGAATGGGGAGGAAACAAATGAGTCGGGGGAAGCGCCGCCGTTGATCGATGCGATGGCAGAGGATAGAAGTTTGGCTCTCGTGAGAAATGGTGGTGGGAGATGGGGCCGTTTATTTTAAAGGGCCCACCAACGCCAGACGAAGAATCGCTGAGAGTTGAAGATGGCTGTAATTGAGAAGGAAAACGTTATATATTATACGCAATATTTTAACGATTTATGGGTTTATTCTCTGAAAGGGGAAGATTATATCAAGTGTTTTTTTATGCATTAATTTTATTATTTGTTTCAAATCTTGGTCATTGAGAAAAATAGGGTTGAAGGTCTTTTCATACTTTAGGTCTTTCCAATTTCTTTGCTTTATTTTAAGTGGCAATTATAACTAATAGTTTTATTTCTAACTCTAATTCTTTTGAATTTATCCCAAAACCGTATGCATAACCATTTCATGGTTATATTGTCCACTGTGAATCTCAATTGGGCGTTACTCATTTAGTAATTAAAATGAATATGTACTGCCACCTCACCTAATTGTTTACGACTTTCTGGATCCTTTCGTACAAGAGAACTTCATTTTAATTTCAACTTTGGTTACATTTAATTCTGTATTCAATAAAATTTGCTCGACTTTAAATAAACTTCATTGAATATTTACAGGAATTCAATGTTCTACTTTGGAATGCAGCAAAGAACTATTTCAAATGCTAAATGATGCTACTATGTCATTTCTACTGATTGACATGAATATCATCACCATCACTGGTCAACAATCCTAAGTTAAGCTCCCAGCTCAGTTCCCCTGTAAGCTTTTCACGCCAACGCATTTATTTTCTTTCTTATCCTTTTTTACAAGTTCAAAATATTTCATTCGAGGTCTTCCCTTTCCGTTATCTGCATCCGCTTGTCCCTCGACGATTGCCGTCATCAGGTCAGAGTGTATCTCCAGAAAGATTTAGAGCCTTTTCGAGGAATGTTGAGGAAGAATTGTTAAAAGTAGGCACATAATTGTATTTCTGTAGTCTTTTCAAGCATGCTTTTTATGCCTTTTTTTGTTCTCATTAGACTGCATTTACTTTACAAATGTAACTTGACAACGTATTCCTCTGAATATATTTAATTTATCACGAGGCGTTAGGTGGAATGTGGGACTATATAGTCGCTATCTTGCCCAATAAAGATGATTTATCGTTATTATCTCATTTTAAATGTAATATTTTTTTTGTACATTACACTATTACTTATGCCACTGCTTTTTAACACTAGAACCGCGGACGGGACTTTTTTATCCCATCGCCCTTTGCAAATGTTTACCATTCATGTACTACTTGTTTGATCCCTTTGAAATTTACTGACTTTTAGTCCTTTTTATGTTCTATCGAATGGTCATATTGAAAATATTGCACGATGTTTGGTTCGCGAGAAAAATGACGATTTACCTAGAACCGCGGGATGGGACTTTTTTGTCCCATGTGGGGAAAACATACAATTTCAGTTTTTTTTGGCACACTTATTTTGTATTTAGCATAATAACAGTTAATTACGAAGGGAATCGATGCACAGATACCGTTATTCTGCCAGTTAGAAGCGCAGAAGGGAATAATCTGTGCACTGCGCCGGCCGCCTACTCACGCAGCGCCGGCCGCGTCACCTCTGCGCGGCGCGTCTGCAGCTCTGAGCTTGCAACCAACACGCTTCGCCTTGCAGCAGTGCTGTGTCGCTCCCTGAAAAGTTTACTGTACTCCTAGTTATACTTAATAAAACGTTTTAAACATAACCTAAACACGTGATTTGTTCACACAAACCACAAATAAGCCGTCAATTATACTTAAACATGACAGGATCAACGTATTTTGTCAATGGGACAAAAAGTCCCATGCCGCGGTTTTGGTGGGGTTGGAAAGTTCAGCAGTTCTAGTGTTGCGAAAGATCCACAGTGAAAAAATCATTCGCCTTGACCGGGATTCCAATCCGGATCCCCCGATTTCCGGTCGAGTGCTTTAGCCAGTTAAGCTACCGAGGCGTCATTCTTCCCTGTGGATATTTTCGGACACTACCGGATTTTTTCTCTGTGGATCTTTCGCACGATTGTGCATTGCGGTGACTCCCGTAAAAGTTATCACCGCGGCTAGTCCCGGTATGCTTTGAACTAGTTCTAGTGTTAACATAACGCGATCCGGGTTTCGATGAGTAACCATCATCTTCAGGTGCAAATTATGATCTGATCATGATCTGATCTGATCATAATTGGATCCTGAAGATGATAATAACTCATCGAAACCCGGAAACCCATCGCGATATCTTAAAAATCTGTGGTATAAGTAATAGTGATATATCCAAGAAAACTTGTAATGGAATGCCACAAAGTTAATAATGAGTTAGTGAATTTTGTACTAAGTCCAACAGATTCAGGCTTCAATTGGTGGAAATTGGACATATTTAAATAAATAAAAGATCGTAGCACTTTTCCACAAGATTTTTTTACTGCGTACAACGCGTTTCGGCTCACTGAGCCATCATCTGGTACAAGACACTTCAGAACATGTGAAAATCACCTTTATACATTTGAGGGAGGGGGTTGGGGACATGTTTGAAGAAGGGGGTGGGAACAGGCGTACAGAGTGGAGATAGTGGGAAAAGATACAAGTAAGGGATGTGGGGAACCCACTTTGGAAGGAGGACTCTAGTCATAACTGCAAAATAACGACACGTTGGAAGAACCAAAGAAAACAGGGGAGAGGGAAGAGTAAAAAAGGTGGGTTGGGTAAAAAGAGTGGCCGCGTGTCGTTAGAAATGGAGAGGTTTTGTGCCAAAATTGTGTTCTGTTTATTGATCTTTGGGAGAGACTGAAGTTGGAGATTAGTGAACTCAATGCCAAGGAAAAGCAATAATAGGTATCGAAATATCAGGAGGTTGTATTATTTTCCTTTTGCCCTCCAATAAAAGTCAATTACACGCATTTTGATGGGAATGCGTGGGATGTTCGAGTTGAGATAAACCGCCCTGTCCCACCCTCTCATCCCGAATCGATAAAGGCATTCATTTCTGAGATATTTCATTTCCCCCTCCAATCTCCTTAGAATTTTCTCCTCATCTCCTCTCTTAATATTTGACTGGATCATGAAGAGTTTCTCTGTGCCGGGAACTACAAAATCCGCCAGCCGCATTTTTTGGTGAGCCAACGGCAGATGCATCGTGGATATAGACGTATGTTAGGACATTTTTCTTCTGATTTTTTGCGGGAATTTTTTTTTTACCTCAACCATGCCAGCGATATAAATTTGACTTTTTCAATTCCATCTCGGTCTATAAATTTTTGCTTCATCCGACATAGGTGAGTCAAAACTCCCTCATTTTTCAAGGCCACGCTACTATTGAGTAGTCCCAGATGGTTTATTGCGCTACATACCTCTTCATTTTTTTTCATGGTGGGCATACCTCTGGATCGGTCTTTTTTCGTAACCAATTACTCGATTATAACTTATTCTAGTCTCATAAAATTGAGTACGCCATATTAGACGGTTTTATTTGCCTCAAATTTTAAAATTGCACTTCTGAGGCAATAATAAAAAGGTGAATTTATTCAATTTGGGATGCATATATATGTTCACTTCAGTCTAATTATGTATTCCGAAAATTTCAAGATGATAGCATTAGTGTTAGGCGAGTAATCAATCCCCAAAAAAGACCAGTCGAGTGGGAGGTATGAATCCTCTTGCATACGTCGTCTTTAAACGTTGCTTCGATCATGCCCTTATAATAATACCTTCCACCTCATTTGTATGTTTTTCAATGGCAATATTTCCATTGAGCATTTAATACTGAATATCCAATGGCATTTAATGGCATTGAATATTCAGTGTTGTCTCATTTTATGAATGTATCTTTTATCCAGCATATAGAAGCCAAAATATCCTCATTTTTTAAGTCCCCTTTCCCTTAGAAGCTTCATTTGACTACCTCGTACTTCTACTCCCGGTGGGCTTTCTTACCTGTGTCGCTTACCTGCTACCTAATAGTGTTCATTCGATCATAACTTAAACATAGTTATGCAATCTTAGGCTTCCTATTAGCATTTTGTTTGTAAGAGACGAAATTTCCTTGGTTTAGTAAAGTTCACTCTGTCTTCTTTTGTTCGTGCTGCTTATATTCCTGAAAAGCTTCTTTATTTAAACTAATATCCATAGCTGTCCAAGTGAATAACAAACATTTAAAATACCTGTATTATACGCATGAAACAATATGAGGATTTTTTTATGAATGAGAAAGTACCTATTTCAATTTGGTATTAACTATAATGCCATAGAAATAAAAATATCTGATCGTCTTTGCTGATTGTCATATCATTTTACAAAATTACAGAAGAAGACATTTGGTGTGGATTGAATTTAATGGGATATCTGTGTTGGAATATTCTGCAACATTTGCTCTGCGATTTATTCTTGAAACTCATTATTTCTTCTTTTCTTTGCAGGTGAGTTGTCAAAATATCCTCAGTTGGTTGCTGCGGTAATATCTGCTTGGTCCAGTGGGGAAAGCGGCTAATGTAAGTTAAAAGAGAACATTACGTTTCAATAAGACTTTTATATTCAATGAAACTTGAGAAAAAAATTAAAATTAAGTATTTGGGCAGATGTTTTCATTTTTCTACGTAATCTTCTTTCAAACCTATGTTTTTATTCAAGCTTTTTCCAAACTTTTAAAGCCGTCCAGAAAATAGGTTTCTGAAGCTCCCACATTTAGGTGGCGGCCCCCTCGTAAGAGTTAAAACTTTGACCGCCAAGCCGATTCTTGAAGTTGGGAATTGAGAAAAAGACGTTGGGGCTCAAATCTGGTGATTGCGATGAATATTGTACCTATTGAAAAACATAGCGAAATTAAAAATTTCCCCTTCTATCCACACCATAAATGAGACAATACGATGCATATCGCTTAAACTCTGACAGCTGACGAGTGAGGAGTTCTACTTCCTAGGAAAAATTCATGTTTAATGTACTCTAATAAATAACCCACTTCCTTAAGCTCACTCGTGACGGCTTTCAAACATCATTTTTAGGCCATAAAAATCGAGCTAAGCCAAATGATGTTCTCAATGGTAAAATTTCATCTTTGGTGCGTATCACTTTGCGCGAAACTGTGTACAAATCTACTTGTTTCATTGAGTGTTTTCATATTGGGGGTACTATAGTTTAATGTAAAAAAGGAATATCGCTGAATACCCGAGGTCATCTGCACATTGTTCATTAGGGCACGCGTTTATTTCAATAGTTTCGTTTTCACCCACTAACCCTAACGTTGGTTAGGATTGGTGAGGATACAGCTCACCAATGACTTACCCACAGTCGAGTGAATTACACTCGTTAGGAGCTCAGGGGCCAATCCCCTTGGGCCACGTCACACTTCGCGGCTTTGTTGGAGTCATCCGGAGGTTTCACCTTCACTACCGCTGGAAAGTATCGCTCATATTGAATGATCTGTTGACATATACATATCACGCGCAAAAAATTATTTTTGATTCTGACTTAGGTTGGAAAAGGAATGTGGCAAATAATGAATAGAGATCCTCAAGTACCCATTAATACTCGAATACTCCGGATGACACCTAGGAAAGTACCCAAGTAACCACGTATTTGTTTTAGAAATCGTTGACGGAAGAATACTCGAGAACCAAGAGGGATGGAACAGTATTCGCCAGCAAGAGGCGTGTACCTACGTGTACGACCACGTGAGCAATCGATCACCTCGAAAGGTGCTGCGATATGACGGGGATATTTGGGTGAATTATGCCGCCCAAACATGTATTCGCTTGCGTGTTAGAGTTCCCAAATGGAGGACTTCGTAATGGAATAGGGAAGGGTGGAGAGAAACCCTAAGTCGGCATTATGGGGCCCTGCAGGACCACAGGGCCGAAGGCCCCCGATAGTGGTGGAAAAATGTCGATTATAATCGATTTGTAATTGAAGTGAAAAGATCGAACTGACAACAAAAATAGAGATTTGAACCATAAAATGGATAAATAGAGAAAATCGACGGTTCTATTTTTTATAAAGAAGTTTGTACCGAAACATGTTTATTGTTCGTTTGAAAAACTATCAAAATACAGTAGAAAGTCGTAGAAAAAATCTACTTAGAATACATTAAAGAAAAGTCTTTCTTGTAGGACGGATGACGTTATCACAGACCTGTAGTGACGCCGCGGAGATCGTACAAAATGGTCAAGATCGAAGTTGAAAAATCCAGTTTGGGTGGAAACTCGAAGATCATGAATCGATCTCGATTTGCTCGACCTTTGACTATTAAAACTTCATTTTCGATTTTAATCGAAATTGAATTTTCCATCGCTAGCCCCCGACGACCGACAATTGTCTTCACCGTCAGGGCATAGTCTAACGTAAATTGAGAACAGAGTGACTAATTTGCTCCTTAAATACCCTGTTGTTTTTTCTATCTGCTTATCCTTACATGTACCTGTGCAATATAATTTTACTGACCGTGACGCGTGCCCTAAAGTTCCATAAATAAAAAAATATTTAGTCCAAATTGTGCGGCGGCACTTTTAATGAAGAAAATTATGACCCCACAGTTTTTATGAGTGTTTATATGCTGTGAAATTTTAAGATAGACGTAAATACAATTGTATACATGTTTGCTCACACATCAGAGGAACCGATAACTGTCGCTTTAAATTGCAAACTGGGCTACTCTTTTTTAAACAAAAAAGAACCCTCCTACCAAAATGTGCTCTCTCTCTCTCACTATCATTTTGAATAGGGGAGTCTAAATTTTGGGGCCCTTTTGTTCGCGTTGCCGCAGGGGTGAATGGGTAATCGCTCCACCCCTGATTTTAAACCGGGCCAACTAGGCGGGAAGCCAGTACTCTACTCTTCAAACCAGCCTGCTCTGCTGGAGGTGTTCGGGTTGGTGGACATAGGGACGGATGATCTACAGGTACTTAAGGACCACGAAAATAGGGAAAACTTATTCTTCGCAGCAAGTCAATAATACCCTCAAACAATTACCCATGAACCTTTACGAAAGCAGTAGTAAGGCTCAGATTGGTTAATTCAACTTCGTAGCGTGCGATTAATGTTGAAAATCGTGAGCACGTTTCAAAGCAAAAATTTCGCCCGAATTTTTGCGTGAATACAAGTTGCGAATGTTTTTTTTTTAGAAAGAAGTCAAAATCTTTACAAAACACCAAGAAACTTCAATAGAGAGGATAGTACCTAACCCACTCCCCGACGACCCTAGAAGAGTATTTTGGGCAGAATTTACTATCAAAACCAAAATATGACCTCATCCAATCAGAGCAAATGTGAGTGGAAAACGACCGTTACTTTCACCCCTTCGGCGAACATATACAAAGGCCATATTTGCATCAAAATCCCCTTCTGGGGCCGGATACTTTTTCATATTCGCTTTTACAACTCCGCGGGATAGTTTCGCATAACAGGTCGTAAATAGCTGGCCTATACGCCAAGCTTGGAAATTTCTTTACTTTCACTCGATAAATTAGGGGAACCTACACAAATAGAGGGAATGATTCGAAAACTGAACTCAGGATGGGGGTGTGCTATAAGATGAACGCGCTTTAACGTAGCGTGCGGCATTATGAAAAAAGATAATTTCGCTTCTGGCCTGAAGAAGCTACAAGTATTGCCGGTAGAGATGACGTAATCTGGCAACAAAAAAAGAACTCGGTGAAAGCCCGGAAACCTTGATCGAATTCTTGCGAGCTTTTCCTCCTCCTCATCATCCAGACTGGTCAACAATGCAAAGATTGGTGATGGTTTTCCGGGTTTACACCGCGTTGATACATGTTTTGCGGACGACAGTTTCGGGCGCGTTCCAGCTCCCGTCTTCGGGTCCAAATGATTTGCAGATCTGTGATCCTTATTTATTTACAGCTAGTCAGGCGGATGTTGATTTTTAATTCCATTGTTGGAAAAGCCGTTTGAAAGATGAGGATAAAGGATAGCCGTCTTCCCTATTGAAGTTCTTTGGATGACTCGCTATTTCAATCGCCTCCCTTATCAGCCTAGGGAAATATTTATTTTCCCTGGCGATGATTTTCGATTCCTTGAAAAGTATGACGTGCCCAGGTTCCGACCATGCATGCAACCGCAGAAAGACGAAAATTTTTCTTTCCGGTTGCCTTAAGATGTTCATTTATTCTGCATTTGAGGGATCTAGATGTTTGCCCGATGTATGATAAACCACAGGAACACGTTACTTCATACACTCCTTCATAGATATCTGATGGATGACGATCTTTTTCACTCCGGAGGAGGTCAGAGGTCTTCTTCAAACTTATAAATCGCGTCAGAACGTCATGTTTGGCGAAAATTCTAGCAATTCTTTCCGACGTTCCAGCCACGTATGGCAAGAGAGCATGTGCCTTTGCCTTTTGCTGGTCTTCCTTTGCAATGTCCAAGGCCACATCTCTTTTCTCTTCTTCCCTACGCGCGATTTTTTGAATCAGTACCCGATCGTAGCCATTTTCTTGGAGCGTGGTAAGGAGGTGTTGTTTCTCTCCAGCGAGCGAATCTGTATCCGATATGGAATATGCCCTATGATATAGAGTTTTAATAACTGATACTTTTTGCCTGGGATGATGGTGTGATTTGGCATTTGAAACTGTCGTCCGCAAAACATGTATTAACGCGGTGTAAACCCGGAAAACCATCACCAATCAACTAACCGCGGAAGCCTCCGTAATAATGCAAATATTGGTTTGACACAGCTATCCACTCAATTCTTTCATCAGGTAATCTTTTCACACCTACGTATTTCTTCCTTTTCACATCCTTCTTTACCTGTTCCATATATTTCGTTCGAGGTCATCCTTTTCTGTTCTTGCTATCTACTCGTCCCTCGACGATTGCCGTCATCATGTCTCAAGATTGCCCTGTAAGGTTGTTGCTTTTATTTGTTAATGTTTTTTTATGAGGCTTTTCACCTCTCCCACTATTCCTAGGAATATCTCATCACTTGGTCGATCCATTCGATCTTCATCGTTTTTCTGCAGCACCACATTTTAGAAGGCATCTACATTTCGAAGCCTTACTCCTCCTAACCACGGAAATTACAAAGCCTCAAGATGGTTTGTGACCCACTCCGCATTTGAAGGTGTTGACAAAAGTCGCCACACACGTCGCTGGTGGTCAGAGTGAATCAAATTCAAGAGAGAGAGATAAGCTATTATTAAGAGTGATGGCTGAAATTTGTAGGGGATCAGGTTGGTGTGGTGGCTAGAGTGATGCCCGGCGGTGGCAGAGAATTTTAAAAGATTGCTCGATCCCTGCTTGGATGTTGTGCGGAGGCCATTTGAAGCGCAACACTTCGTCCGTCGGAAGAGACGTTGAGCCTTGGTTCCTTTGATCCCTTTCGTTAAGAGCAGGCTAATGCCGACGCCGGGTTTCTCTCCACCCTTCCTTACCTGCCCTTCCCTCATGGCGCAAATGTCCTCAGCTGTCGGTCGCCTCCTCCTAATACAATACCATGCCATGGAATTTGTATTAGCGATGATATGATCTATCAAATGCCCAAATTTTCAATGATTATTTCTAAAGATTGCAAATGTTACATGGTGCATATTTAGAATGGATTTTGCGTATGCCTTTATACGGAAGAGGGTCACTGACAATGACAGCTATCAAGAAGTCAAGGATAGAGGCCTTCGAAATGTGATAATACAGAAGAATGATGAGGATCAAATGGATCGACCGATGAAGCAATAAGGAAGTTCTTAGAAGAAAAGATGAGAAGAGAAGCTACATGAGAAATCGATAGGAAGACGAAACAAACTTATTGGCCATATATTGTGACATGTTGGCCTGATAGAGACAATCGCAGAGGGACAAGTAGATGGCAATAATGGGAAAGGAAGAATTCGAACGAAATATATTGAAGAGGTAAAGAGAGATGTGAAAGAGAAGAAATACGTAAGTGTGAAAAGATTAGCAGATAGGAGAACTGAGTGGAGAGCTGCGTCAAACCAATCCTAGGATTACTGACCAGACTATAATGATGATGATATTGAGATTAAATGGATCTCTCTCGCCTCATCGCCACGCTGCGGACAATTTTTAAATCAGTTTAAAATAAGTTTAAAAGTGGCGACATGTATCAACCTTCAACTGGACGGACTGGTGCAATCTCCTCTGCGTAAAGTATACCTTTCGATCGGATCCCTTTATCCTAGAGACTACACAGCAATCCCATGATGTACAATATTTCGACACTCCAGTTGCGCCGACTCCATGGGCCCAGAGGGGGCCCGAGCCCCCTCAAAAATTCGTTATGGGTGTGAGGAAAAAATGTGTCAGGCTTGTCGATTTTCCCCGGAGTGTCCAGATACCAAGATTCGAGTTATAAGGGTTCTAATGTTGATCATATGACTCTTCTGAAATGCTTATCCCCTTCCACTTCGATTTATTTTCTGAATATCGTGCTCCTATTCTCTATTTATTTTTATGTGGTTCTCCTTTAAATTATAGATAATGAAATGATATTTTTTAATTTTTAATCAATGTAGAACCGTGAAATAAAATGTGATTAATAAACATGGAGAACACAGCTATCGCTACTCGAATAAAATCATTTTAATCCTTCCAATGAATGTGATGTTCCATGAAATATGAATTATTTATGTATAATCTGTATTTTTTAATATTTTTAGGCTTTCAAAATAATTATATTGCTCCTCTAACAAGTAGTGCTAAAATTATGAAAATCCGTTGACGAGATGCACTCGTCATTGCGCGGTTTGGCGTCGAAAGTTAATGACGAGATAGACTCGTCATTGCAGCGCAAGGGGTTAAAAAACTTAAATCTCACTACTTATAAAAATTTCCCGGGGCAAGATCCCCGGTTTTGAGCCCCCCCCCAATATTTTTTGTAAGTCGGCATCCTCGCGACGCTCCCGACTGGATATCGAGGCCGATATATCGCAGTATCGTGAGGTTCCGTCGCTGCCCCTCCGTCGCTTGGGCAACCACTCAAAAACGTGTGCGAGGCACGACCGGCGCTGTCCTGGGAACCAGACACCCCGGCCGGATTCGATTTCTTGCTCAGGCCCCTCCCCTCCGTTCCCCTCCCCTCCCGGCCATCCCCTCCCGCCCCTTTCGCCGTACATCCTTTCTTCGCTGAAGTGCGCACTTGTTTAAGTGCACCTAGATTGCAAACCGCTATGCGAATAAAAAAAGAGGACACGAGATGGAGAGTGTAGTGGAAAAATAATGCCTTCCCACCCTCTCTCTCCCCCTCCCTCTCCTCCCACTCCTCCCCCATGTACGGTCTCCCTCAAAATCAGTCGTCTGCGTCGCTTTTTCTTAGTGCTGCCTGCACTAAAGTGTGAGCACACGACCACAGTATACCTATGTGTGCACCAAGTCCTCCACTTGCCGTATCCTACACAGAAAGTGCATATAAATTTTAAAGCCCTCTCGTTACATTTCACTTACCGGATTCCTATATCGCAGCCAGAGTAGCTTCATAGTATCTGCTCAAGAATCGGTTCTTGCCTCTCCAGATGCGCCTATATAGTAAAAAAACTAAAGTAAATAATATTCATAATTTCTGACACTATACTGCCTGTAAGTGCTTAGAACTACAAACCGCGAGTTAAAAGAATCGTTATTTCAAGTGGATACAACTTAGAGTCCCAATTACAAATTGATTGACCATTGATTGATTGATTGATTGACCATTAATACTTGATATGTAAATGTGTCAGTTTTAATCGATTAAAGAAAGTAATCTGAAAAAAAATCTAACCTAATCAAAACTGTTATCCAAAACTATAATCCTTCTAAGCCAAATCCGTATTGCCTTTCATGGAGGTGTAGGGTTTCCGATAGTGCCTATATACTCCTGGCAAGGAAAGGTATCCAAATATTATATTATGAATACTAAGGCTAAATGAATCGTTCCTTAACTAAATATTTTAATTCTTAACTACTCAGTACCACTCCTCACAATTGCAAATATTGCATTGTGAATATTGAGAATAAATGGATCGCTCAAAACTCAACGCTGCGCTATTGGCTTTTTCAAAACCGATCAACGTGCACCCAAAGTGGTAATATATATGGCAATTAAAGCTTCTCTAGTACTGAATGTGGCTTTCTATATGTGGTGTCCACTTTGAATACTTAATAACTTAAGTTTTTATCAATATAAGGAACCTGTAGGAATTTTTTCACTCATTGCAGTGAATATTACCCTGAAAATGTTAAATTTTGAACCATTATAATTCAATTTGGGCCGATATTTCATTCTGAATGTCAATGCTTATTCTCAGCAGATCACTTTTTCTACATCGGAAGAGTCAGCATGATTACAAATTTACATGTCTACATTCATTAGAATTTTTGAGCTCATTAAATTTTTTCACGAATCCTTGATTTCACGGATGCCATTCGCATCCCAGATGCAGTTGTTTTACTCAAACGGAACATTTGCTACAATTTTGCTGCATAGGAAGAGTCAGCATCATTACCAAATAACATGTCTACAATCATTAGAATTTTTGCGCTCATTAATTTTTTCACGAATCCTTGCTTTCGCTTTTGCCACGTAGATATGGGAATTCGTTTTACGCCGAACCATAAAGGGCTTTAATAAACGCTAGTCCCAGCTTCGTTAGAGCACTTTATGTATATATGGCTGGTGTCCTAACGCCTGCCACACGCCTTTTAGGCGACTTGCGGGGCATTATGTAGATGTAGATGAAAGGTGGCTATTAAATTCATGCTAGCGTATGCTGTTCTTTCTTTTTAGCTAAATTATATGTCCATAAGTTCTTCATCGCTTTAATTTTTTTCTTTAACGAAATTATTATTTTAAAAATTTCATTCGTTTGTAGCTATGGATCAATTAATTATTATGTAGTACATATTTGCAGCTTAATCAATATTTTCTCGTATTAATTACGTGGAAGACTAATGAGGAACGAGGAATGTAAGAGGGTGGCTGAAATGATTCATTGCTCGTGAAATAAAAATTATAACTAATGCGGCTGGGTCACATGCTAATATGAAAGTGATTGGTCAATCTGTATTAAATAAATAGAAGCTAGATATTATTTAGTAATATAATGAAGCTGTAGGAATTTTTCACTCAATGTTGTGTATATTACTCTGAAAAAGTGATTTAACGTTTATATTTTCCATCAACGCAATATTGGTAGTGCTTCTTGTGATGAAAAAAATATATTTCTTCTATAATTTACCATAAAACATTCACATGAAGATTTATTGTAGCTTGTGTAAAAGAAAAGAGGAGAGAAGAAGTAGGAGAAGAAAAATGATAACCGGTTGGTGTAGTGCTTGGAGTGTCGACTTCCTACCCAGTGGACCCGGGTTGAAATCCCGGTAGCGCACGGTGGAGATTTTTCTAAGGTTGCCCAATCCCTACTTGAATGTACCGTGAAAGGCATTGAAATATAGCGCTCAATCAGTAGGCGCTTAAAGCCCGTATGACACTTTCCAATTTATCGGCGCGCAATATTGTTTATAATGTTGGGCGCTTCGTAGCGTATGATACGTATCAATATTCACACCAATATTGGCCGAAATAGTGTTCCAATGTCCCGCTAGAAAACGCAATTGTATTTCAATGGTTTTATGTTGCATATGCATTCGTGTTGTTTGTACGCTTCAATCAATGGTGAAACAACTTCTTTTGTTCTCATTTTAGAAATTTAAAGCGAATTTCCGAAAAAAAACAATTGTTTGACAGCCAAACCGGATATTTTGCAAAGAGCATCTTGTGTTGGCTACAAAGAGTCGACAAAGCTGACATTCTGATTGGAGATTGGCCGTGCGAAAATAGAAGCTGTTCTAAATTATAAATTGGGCGAGAAATTGTGTCCAATATTGTGAAAAGGATATTGGACCAGAAATTGGGTGTGTGTCGGTTGGACCACTAACCTATATCCAATGGATTGGCCAATGCATTTGGAAGTGTCATGCGGGCATTAGCCGTGGTCACCTTGGCAATTTGGTTAGGAGCACGCTTATGTTGACGTCGGATTTCTCTCCATTCTTCCTTCCATTTCTCATGGCCCAAGTGATCAGATTTGTCGGTCGTCTCTTCCAAGGATCTCATCCGCATCCGCAAGAAAAAGGGGGAGGAACCGGCTGTTGCTCATGAAAAGAGAAAACCCATCTCACGTGCTTTTGGAATTAGAAATGTAAGCGGTAAAATGAATTTTATCGGTGACTCAGAGTTTATGAGAAGCTAAAATTCAAAGAGTACCGTAGGAGGAGCGGCTAATGACTCATCTACATATTCATATACCTTGAAAGTGGTCTCTATTGGAAAGTGGCAGGAAATGTTGAATAAAAAAATGGGAAAAAATAATAAACATGAAGACGAGCGTTGTAATTTTCGCCTAGCATTTATGCAAGTCCTATATGGTTCGGAGGAAAAACGAATTCTTATACCTATGCTTTCTGCAAAATATCTCTCTTAATTTATCGTTTCTGTCCGTAGTACATACATATTGAGGTTATAAGATGATGTTTTCCATGTCTCTCTGAAAGGTATTCGTTCTCAGCGGCGCAAGCAAACTAATTGATCAGATTCAGAGCAGCTGGCGTCGTATCAACATGGAATTCGAGGTCACTTTCGTTGGACATCGAACGAGCGGAGGAGGGCTACCGGGCAGGGGTGGGTGCATTGAGGGGGAAACTGGGCTAAGGTCAGGGGCTGCATGTCCATTGAGTGCGCGAGGTCATCAAAATGGCGACCTGTGGGTCAGACGAGGTTCGGGACCTTGGTCGGCTAACAGCGAGTGAAGCGCGATGCAGTGGCGATGATGGAAGGGAATATATTTAAGGATGAAAGGCAAATGCAAATGAGGGGGGTCCCCAACGCTTCGTTTTTAACGCTAGAACGCCCAGGCGGATCCATATGACCCTTTTAGGATTTTAGATCAATGTCATTTAAAAAGGCTGGGTCCCAGAGTCAATTAATTCGTTACTTTTTATCATTTCGTATTTTTTGCATGGACTTATACTCAGGACCAAATCTACTTTGCATAGAAATATCAAATTTACTTCAAAAGGCCGAGAGGATCAATTGATCCCTCTGCAAGAAAGATCGACTGTGATTGGGAGATTGGTCCATCCTTTATATGACGTAATTTCTATAACAAATTAAAGTTATAGGCTCACATTTGTGAAATCGTATCACAGGAAAGAATTATTTCTTAGTTCTTTGTTGCAGCATATAGCGAGGCTAACTTAGATTCCTTCGTCTGTTGGAGGTGGTGGGTGACGTTTGGCCAATGTATTGTTATAAGGGGCGAGTTGATTTAGCGAGGGCACGCTTGGGAAATACTAGCTCTTTCCGCCGTGGTTTTTTGCTTTATATTTTTAAATCCTAATGGTACCGAAACTCCTCCATGATATCAATTGCGTCTGAGCGATAAATGAGTTTCCCCAAAGCCGTACCATGTGAAATAGGAGGTGTTTCGTCTCCCATACGGCCCTTTTACGAAGGAGAATGTTCGAAATTTGTTGACAGGTCATGTCCGAATTTTAAAATGAGATGGTAGGGTAGAAGCCAATGGTTGGGATGTCAAACACCCTGTGTTGCCATAGCGATGGCATGATATAGCGATACCTCCACTGCATATACGCTCAACAATCGCCCACTGAATAGAATCCGCTCATCCAGTACTACAAGGGCTATCTAGACGAGCGGATTTGATTCGGTGGGCGATTGTTGATCGTTTGTGCAGTGGAGGTATCGATCTTCTATATTATTTCTACTGTATACATACCTTTTTCTCAATTTATACGCAACCAAACTCTACAAATGAGGTACCAAATGCACAGAATTTATCTGAGAACATGCGACGGCATATCTTACTTCCTAAATATTGCTATTGTTTCCTAAAATTGGTTTTTAAATAATTAAAAAAAAACAAAAAAAAGCCTGTAAATATTCCTGACGTTAGCGGCGCACGAACTGATACATTTGTTCATTTGCAACAATATCTCGCATTCTTTAAATAACTTTTATCAAAATGCGGCTAATTCCACATTCAAGTCTCCTGTTGATACGTAAGTATGAGTCATCATGTGCGTTTAACAGAGGATAGTGTAATTACTTCCAATGTTATGTTTAAAGAGGTCCTCTGACCTCAATTTGTACATGAACATTCCAATTAAATTTGCACACTAGACCCTGCCTTTTTTTCTACATATTAAATTTAGAAACGCGCCTATCCCTCTGTGGACCTGCATTGAAAAGAATGGGGGAAGCCCGCTGGGAGCGGGCGCAGCACTACTATTATGACAGATTACGGTCGTAGTGACATTCATCTATTTAAGAAACTTCTCCATGACTTTAAATCCCAATCTCTCTCTCTAATGGGGAGATTGGTAGCGTAGTGGGTCGCGGGGTCGCTTGGCCGTTGATCCAAGAGTCCTGGATTCAAATTCCGGGTGAAGCACCAAGGTGAACCGCCCAACGCTCAAAAGCAGAAGTGGTCCAGGGAAAACCCTGATATTTTGGTATTTCAAAAACATTTATGTATGGCGCAACTCAATGCAGATCAAAATAAAACTAGCTCGATAGATCCAAATCTGTAAATTGTGAATGAAATGAAACATTTATTTATTTATTTATTTTTTAGCATCGTAATTGCTACATCTATATTTCCGTTTTTATTTACAAATTGCTCTTATTGCTGAGTCTTGTCTATATACTTTGTAACTGTTTTCCGGCTCAAGGTTGTTGGCCATATCATAATAAATATGTATTCTATTTTATTTTACTCTGAATTTGTGAGGCTCACGCGCCCTTGGCTTAGTTCGGGACGAGCTCTACCCTCGTCTTTCCAATATTGAGATTACATCTCTGAATGGGTGACCATTCACTGTTACCATATACTTCGCTTCGGAAATCATCCATTTTTCTTTTGATGAGATGAATCCAAGCCAACCGTCGGTTTGAGTCAGTGGCCCAGTGTGCGATGGGCGATACCACTTGATTAATCATCTGCAATAGCCCGTATTCAGTCTCTATTCATGCCTTCTCTTCGATTCGTGGACATTTTCCGCTGAGTGGCGTCCGTAAACATCTAAACAACGTATTTATGCCTGTTGGCATGGTCGCTCTCCCTTTGCATATTACCTCATCGATGGGATCGCATTTCGGGTTTCCACGCGTCCCTCTCACGGCGAATGAACGAAGCTCCGTCGCTCCGGGAGATGGACGAATCAGGTCAATTAGCGAGGGATGCGGGCCAACGCTCTCTGGAACGCGTCGCTACGGCTCTCATGCCCGGGGGAGAGCCTGTGGCCGGAGATATCCGATGGGATAATCCGATGTGCGTCCCGCTATTGGATGCACCCGAAACCTCATCGATGGGAGGGATATTTTGCGAATGAATGAGTCTATGGTGTCTCTCATTACGATTGGCATTAAATGGGGGAAAATTCCAACGTTGAGATTGTTCGCCCAGTCCAATTCAATTCAATGGTGTAAAGTGCCGACGTAATTTCGAATTGCATATTGATGTAGTGGGAGGATTGATTTCAAATCTCTCTAAATATTGACGCAAGATTAAAGAGGCCTTTGGTGGAGGTGCATTCCACAAAAAATGGCTTCAAAATTAATATTATTTACAATATATTTATCTTCCATCTCGTATTGGAGCTGTATCCATGTGGAGGTTAGGAAAAAATTTTTGATTTTGGAATAATGCCAAGTTTTGGTGAATTTATTCGCTTCCATAAGGAGTAATAACAAAGAAATAGACCCCCTTAGCACAAAATTACCATAATTAACAAAGAAAGCCAAAAGGAACTTAGAATATGAAAAGGTAAATTGTAATAATTACTTCATGCATAAATGTTGTGAATGATGAGTATTTCTGATTCCGCCAAAATGTTCTCGGAGGATTTGAAATCATATTTTTAGGAGGCGTGTGTGCAGTCTGGAATAACATGAGGGACTGGTGATAGTACCAATTAAATTGATGTAGATTTTGATTTTTCTTAGTTTTCTCATTGGAGGTATGCGCCCTTAATATAAAGGAATATTTATTTTTTATTATATCTTTGCACGATTGTTGACATGTATTTATGAGGTATTTCACCGGAGTCTGTTGATTCTACTTGTGGTTGACCAGCCCTCGTTTGCGTATTATTGCCACTGAGGTGTACTCTGAGCTTGTCTTTTTGACCCCTCTCTCCTCCCCTTTATACAACGGGAGCCGGAGGGGGCACAAAAATACTATTAACCTAAACTTACACAATTTGGAGTACGTACTTATTTGATTTTAACAAACATTTTGAATTATGGCAAAATTTCACGCAATTCTCATAAAATTAATTTTGAATGGTGACCAGCTTCGTGTCAGATTCTTTTTGTCACTGATACTGCATTCATTATTAACTATCCATGCTGAGCTGAGGCATGATTTAATCAGAATTTAATGTAACTAAAGTAATCAAGATTGACGTAGGGTGTTGAGCGTAGAAAATACGAAAAGTTTAACATATCGACGGCTCTTAGCCGCAAAGTATTATTTCAAAAAGTCATACCATTCTGGCGCATCTTGAATTTTGAGTCCAAAAAATTTTATGTGTAGACATTTGAGCCATGTTCATCGTATCTACTACTTAGATCGTAAATGGTATGTCAGAATACCAGTCAATAACGGACGAAATTTCATGGACGATTCTGTGACTCAAATTTCAACACATACGATTTTGTGGACTAGGATTCCAAGATGCGTCTGAATGGAATGTTTTTTTGAGATACTACTTCGCGGGTAGCGGTCGATATCAAATAGAGCAACATTGCAAGGTCAGATTGTTTCATCCGTAAATTCTACAACAATGCTTAATACCTGCAACGATTTACGAGACATGTTTTTAAAGTATGTACCGTTTTGACATAAAAAACAACAAGTAAATTTTTTTCAAAAATAAATTATTTACTTGAAAGGCCATACTTTACTCTACTTTTCTAGATAATTCCCATTACTATTAAGGCATTTATCGTATCTTGGGACCAGCTTTTGTATGCCATCGTCAAAGAAGCTTGCCGCCTGATGCTTCTTCAAATGCATAAACAAATGGTAGTCGCTCGGCGCTAGATTGGGACTGTATGGAGGGTGGTTTAATAGTTCCCAGCCAAAAGAAGTGATAAGGTCTTGTGTTCGATTTGCTGTGTGTGGACGGGCATTATCGTGGAGCAAAACGACACCTGCACTCAGCATGCCACGCCTTTTGTTTTGAATAGCGCGGCACAGTGTTTGTAAAGTCGCACAGTACGCTGTTGCATTGATTGTGTCGCTGCAAGTCAAAAAGTCGACCAGCAACACACCCTTAATGGCGGGATAGCGCCATTCCGATGATGACGAAGTGAAAACGACCGTGAAGCAGTGGTTGTCTAATCAGGCGGCAATCTTCTTTGACGATGGCATAAAAAAGATGGTCACAAGATACGATAAACGCCTCAATAGTAATGGGAATTATGTAGAAAAGTAGAGTAAAGTATGGCCTTTCAAGTGAATAAATTATTTTTTTTTAATTTACTTGTTGTTTTTTTATGTCAAAACGGTACTTACTTTAAAAACATGCCTTGTATAATATCGGCAACAATGTATTTTTATTGACTTTTTTCAGACATGGTGCTTACGGTGCCCTTGCATAAACCATTAAGGCATTGTCAGATTGTTTCATCCGTAGTATCTACAACAATGCATAATACCTGCAAAAATGTATAATATCGGCAACAATGCATTTTTATTGACTTTTTCGAGACATGGTGCTTGCGGTGCATTTGCATAAACCATTACGGCATTGTCCCTCTCTCTGTTGGCGTACTTTATCCGCTGGAGGGCGACACTTTCCTCTCGCGGATGTAGACCTCGTGTCTTGTCTCGTGGGAGGGATGGCAGTGAGGGATACGCGACTCTCTCTGCATCCTCAGCCTCGGCTTCGCTTCGCACATAACTCACTCACCCCCGCCCCCTTCCATTTCCCTCACTTATTCATCGCCGGGTTTCCCGGGCAACCCGCCCGCCTCTTTCTCCCCACCCATCTCTCTCCCTCGGGAGAGCGAGGAACGGAGATTTATTTTTCGGCTCCTCTAGCGCTGCTCAGAATCTTTTAAGACGACAATCACGTCCTTGCTACCTGGAGGCGAGACACAACTTCTCATTTATCGCCGACGGAGTGGAAGGGGGACGGGGGTCAGGGAGCAAGGGGGGTTAGGCGGATCGAGGTTACCTGAATTTTTGCGCCGCAGCGCCACCGTCGCTAGATGGGCTACCGTGGCTCATTCTGTCGTGTGCCTAAGCGTGCACGAATTCATCAGGTCAGGTTTAATTGTCGAAGTATACTGTTATGTTTAGTGATCAAAAAAATAGTTTTTTCTCTTTGAACTTTTAAAACTTAAAATATAGAACTTTTTTTCATATAAAATGATTTTTTATATTATTTTACTCTTTCTTGTGATTGGTTTTCACCTGGAAATGTATATTGCCGGAGTATTTAGTTTATATTATTTCCAACCGGTAAACACACATTCCAAACATAAGTTATAACACGGAAATATTGAGACATAAAATGTTCATTATTGCGAAAGGTATTCGTAGTTAAATAAAATGTCAATCCTCATATTTAGTGGATCGGACACATTCTTTTTGGGATTATTATTAATGAAATAATAAAAAAAGAGAATGAAGGGTCTAATTATACGTGAAAAGCGTACAAAAGTATGATAATAACGTTCCGAGCCGAACACAGAACGTGATCAAAAACGACATCTATCAAGTTATTGAAAAAACGTTTTTTTTTCGCATTATTTTCGAGCGGAAGGAAAAAACATTTTTTCAAACGTTCGGTTTATCTCGAGGTGCTCATTTCTAGTTATAGCAGTAGCTTCGAGGCAATACCTCGCTGCTACGGGGCATTGCTAAAGCACTGGCTTCCAACTTCGAGGACGCGGGTTTATATCCCGGGGGTGGCGGAGATTTTACGGAGAGTACCCGATCCACGCTTGAGTGCTGTGATTTAATGTGGAGGGATTTTCACACACAATACTCATTCCTTCGGATGTGACTTAAAGCCGTGGTCCCTAAGGGTGACACTCGTTGGCTAGTGGCAACGCCGGCTTTCTCTCATCCTTCATTTCCTACCCAACCCTTATGACCTAGGCTGTCGGTCGCCTCTTCCAAGTGCCAGGCCTTGCTACTACATCCATGATAAAAACAGAAATGATAATTTCCACACTATTTAATTTAACACTCAACGATCGACCATGGTTTCGACACTTTGTGTCATTTTCAATTTTTTTACCTTGCAAATGATACAAAGTGTCGAAACCATGGTCGGTCGTTGAGTGTTAAATGAAATTGTGTGGAAAATACCATTTGTGTGTTTTTATCATGGATGTAACAATATTCCACAAAATCAAGCCTGAAACGATTTTATACGTTGCTACTACAATCAACGTAGATGTGTCAAAGAATGCACGTGAAAAAAGAATGTCGTGACGGCGTAAGTAGAAAAAAGACGCGATGGTTGCGCAGGAGAAATAATTTCATCTCCTCTTCTTTATGACAATATTTAAAATGTTTCACTCGCTATTGACATAGGCTCCTACTTGTGCTCAATATTGACCTGCTTAGACTATGCTAAGGGCCGTATTCTCAGTCGACCCTGCAGGGCCAACCGACCCTTGATACGTCATCAGCCCCTTCATAAACCAATCTACATCCACATAATACCCCGCAAGCCGCCTAAAAGGCGTGTGGCAGGGGGTGTTAGGACACCAGACGTCTACACATAAGAATGAAGTGCTCTAATGAAATTATGAATAGCATTAAAGTACTTTATGGTTCGGGGGAAAAACGAATTCCCATATCTATCCGTTCGGCAAAGCATCTCTCTCAATTTATCTCTTCTGTCGGGCCTGGAAATATAGTGTGGCTCTAATATTATGTTCTCTGTGTCGCTCTTAAAGATAACCATTATCAATTGTTCAAGCAGTCTAAGCCTAGCGCGCAGCCTCCGAGTGTCCAGCGGTTTCCAGCCTAATTCGCTTAACAACTGGGTAACGCTGTCTGTACGCCCGTAGCAGTGGACCAAACGCGCAGCCTTCCTTTGTATCTCTCCCTACTTGCGCCATAACAAGCCCTACATATGGCCGTTTTAGGAAGCAATCGGTCCCTACTTGAATTAGGGTGCCTGAACCAGCCCTACACCCTACAAAAACATGGCGACCAAAATCCATCCGCTGATATCTTCGTTTAAAGAACCTACGTTATAATGCATATTAAGTAAGACGAGCTCATACGAATCATTATAAAGTATACAGAAACACAGCAGAAAGGTAATGATACCACCACATTTTACCCATCAAGTGAAATAAATAATAAAATTTGCTGAAGTATAATAAGTACAATATAGTGGTATACATGCACCTCTTTTTTTGCGAATATATATTAATATTTTCCACGCTTGGCACTAGGGATGCTTTTGAGAAAATAATGCTCCGTTTGCGTATGGCCATAGATAACGTATTTTCATGCCGCTATTTGCCACATAATAAACTTAGATACGGAAGATCAAAGCGAATGACGAACCTTGATGATGCAATGCCAGTTCCCACGTCAATGATCATATTTACCCCTTACTTATCACTATCTTGTACAGACCGCTCTTGAAGTAATTTAAAGAAAATATGGTTCTACTTTTGGCTCAATATGAGAGTATTTGTAGCGATAATTAATGTGTCGACACGACCTGGCGGACGACACCGATTATTTATTTACCTAGAGCCGTTGCCCCCCAAAAATACGCCCGAAGGTCATGACCTACGCCATCTCACAGAACTTGACGATGGATTTACCTCCAACCATTATATATAGGGTCGACTGAGAAAGGTATGTAGGTGCCTTTTGTTATGAAGGTTAATACGTAGGGTCGACTAAGAATGCGGGCCTAATAGATGGAATCAACGCCTCAATCATTCTGTTATCTCATTGCAGAGCTTCGGCGTCGCTGTCTACGTGCACGAGTCGAGCCTTAAGAGCTGAATGCAGCCGACAGCTTAACTTGGACGCCGTAACTCAACTTTATTAGTTTGAACTTTCGTATGGAATGGAGGTTTATTCTGCCTCAACTATCAACATCAAAATGAAAAATATCGTATTTATTTCATAAATTTTCCGTTGCCAAATATCTTAACAGTACCATGTACCTCCAGCTCGATTGAGTAGGTTTTTTGAGTGTAAAACTTACCCCACACTAAGGTATAGGTGTATGAATATCACAGAACTCAAATATCGCACGATTGAAGTTAAAGTTTGGCTAATGTGGAAACTAAAACCAATGCTATTAAATCTCTTTATTTTATATGTAGTTATATTGAGGTTTTTGGATAAATATAAGATATTGTAGTACTATAAACATGGGAGTTGCAGGATGTTTGCCGCGATAGTTTCAGAACTAATGGATACTTTGAGTTATGATTTTTTTAAATTGTAATTAATAGAAGAGTTTCAGAGAAAATTAAAGTTATGTATATTAACATAGTCTGTTAGTCATGTATAGCCAAGATTCGAGCATCGAGTACCGTTCGAGTTATTTTTCTTCCCAACGTGTATCCTTTCAGGATTTACGGTTAGAACTAAAAAAGCACGGATGCAAAGCACACGAAAAAAATGAATACGGCTCTGCGTGTATCGCTACAAATACTCTCAATATGAGAGTATTTGTAGCGATAATTAATGTGTCGACACGACCTGGCGGACGACACCGATTATTTATTTACCTAGAGCCGTTGCCCCCCAAAAATACGTCCGAAGGTCATGATCGAGTACCGTTAGAGTTATTTTTCTTCCCGACGTGTATCCTTTCAGGATTTACGGTTAGAACTAAAAAAGCACGGATGCAAAGCACACGAAAAAATGAATACGGCTATGCGTGTTCCAAATTTTCGCGCTTACTTTCATGTTAATTCTAAATCGACCCTTTACGCTTAATTTCATGAGGTTCCGTACTTTTATGTTTTCTATGAGTCATAGTCATGTATATTAGTTAACATAGTCTGTTTCATAATTTGTTGTAAATTTTTTTTTCTTAAAAAGTTAAAGGAAAGGCATGCTAATATATAATCATTGCTAAAATTATTGAAAAGTATTCGAGTATGCTAAGTACAGACACTGATTAAGATAATTTAAATAATGGAAAAATGTTGCTTTAGTGGTGAGAAGATTCGTGATTCGAGGCGTGCGTCTGTGACATGGGTCTCCGCTCTAATCGCCGCACGCGGAGGGTAGCAACGGGGAAGGAGACGTCGGGGTGGTCGTCACGCGACTCGGCAATTTCGATGCTCATCTGTTTGCTCTCTTCGGCTCGGCACGCATGCCTTCCTCATATATCCGAGGCGAATATCCAGTCTGCGTCTGCATGTTTGAGTGATCCATAATCGTTAAGCTCTCCGAGCAAGAAGAGAGAACGACGCTATACGCTTTTTGCTGGCGGGTAGGTTTCAATAAAGGTTTCAATACATGTGCATATTACCACGCTAGCCACCTCAAAAGACGTGTGGCAGGGGGTGTTTGGACATCAGTCATGAGTGAGCGAGTGAGGTTTTATATTCGAAGGTAAGAAATCAATTAATTCATTCCCACGAAAATGTTGCTACACTATTATTTGCGCTTAGAATGCACTGATAAAGTTTTCTAACATGTCTGTATGAAAAAGGTAACTTTTATCGTATAATTCAAGAGTGACGTTTGAAATGGTTAAATTTATATTTTCCTCGGTAAAACGAACCCTTCCTCACCTCCACCTCTTCATTAATGAACTTCTTTCAAAGGGTCTAGCAGGTTAAGATGGTGAAAAGTGCCCCCCCAATATTTTCTAAAATAAAAATATACACTTAAAATGCATGCAAAATTATGTGTTCACCCAAAGTTTCAGGCCTCAATAATGGAAAATAACCCCAGAAAAAATTGAAACACGATTTTTAGTTTTTTAACCATATCTCCAATTTATATTTTTGTGAAATAGTTTTCTTGATTTTAAATTGTGTATGTAATTATGGTCTACCATTCTGATTTTTTTTAATTATTTAACCGAAAACTAAACTTTTACATAAGTTTGAAATTTTCAAAATTAAATTAAAAATTTTAGGAAACAATGGACACGCTGAAAAATATATGTTGTTACCCCTATCTTAAGGTATAATCTTTTTTTTTAAATTAAAAAAAAATTGGGCAGAATTTTTAAATTGGTGAAACAAGGTCAAAAAAACGAATAACTGCTTTGCGCCATAAGCACCTATGCATTCCAGGAGGATATTTGGTTTGGAGATATGGTTATAAAAACTAAAAGTCGTGTTTCAATTTTTTCTGGGGTTATTTTCCATTATTGAGGCCTGAAACTTTGGGTAAACACATAATTTTAATTGCACTTTAAGTGTATATTTTTATTTCTCAAAATATCGGGGGCATTTTTCACCATCTTAACCTGCTAGGCCCTTTGAAAGCAGTTCATTAATGAAGAGGTGGAGGTCAGGATGGGTTTCTTTTACCAATGAAAATATAAATTTAACCATTTCAAACGTCATTCTTGAATTATACGATAAAAGTTACCTTTTTCATACAGACATGTTAGAAACCTTTATCAGTGCATTATAAGCGCAAATAATAGGGTAGCAACATTTTTGTGGGAATGAATTAATTGATTTCTTGCCTTCGAATATAAAACCTCACTCGCTGACTCATTTATTCAAACAGGAGGTTGGCTTGGATAGGTGAGGGTGGAGCTCACCCGAGACTAAGTCACTGTAGTGTCAGTTCATACACTTAGTTTAGGGGTGCATTTCCTTTCCCTGGGCCGCCTTCTCACTTCGAGGATTTAGTTTTGGGGGGTCCGAAGACCTCACCCAGGATATGAACCCGGGAATATACGATCACTAGGCAAGCGCTATGCCCACTGGACTATCAGGCTCCCTTATGTTGTTCGTGCATCAAATTAAATCAAATTATAGGGTAAAAAATTTAAAAAAAACTAATTAAGAGCTAGGACCCTTTGCGTCCGTTCTCACGAAGGCTCTTAACTTCACGCTGCATTTTGAAGCGATTGAGGCCTTTTGTTGTGGACGGAAGTTTTATGTCACCATCAGCATCATTTTTGATGTGGGAATAAGTTTATGTAGCAGGGTAAAATAATTTGGGCTTAATATTAATGTGTGCTTCCTCTCATGGTGCTTAAAAGTAAATTATGCGGAGCTCCATGTATGTGTACATATCATGAATCCCACACGTAATGAGGTCATCTAGGGGTGTGATATGAATAGAATCCTGTTCTCATATTAATTAAAATTCTAATTTGCATAATCCCAGCCGCAACTCTTCCCCGAAGTATGCGCTAGGGCTTTAATTATGGTCAACGAGTAAGTGACGCCGTGGAAATAAATTACGCCAAAGGTTCCGGGAAGTGCGGAAATCTATGCAGTAGAATGGGGAGGAATGAAAAGGAGTTTTAGGATTTTATAACAACCCTTATGCTGGGCCGTTAATGGTCGAAATCACAATTTCTCCGCTTCATTAGCATTTTTATTTGTAAACCTTCCATAGAGAGATAAAATCATGATTGTTGAGTATTTTTTACTGTTTTATTCAATATAGCAATTGGAGTGTTACATTCAATCCCACAGTTTCGGAAATATTTTATTCTAAATGGTTATGAAATGAATTTATGAACATTTTTAATCTCGTGTTCAACATATTTCGTTTAGTAAGAAAAAGCAAACATTTTGCTCCGTAAATTGTTTAGATGAGAGCACTTGCCTATCTTACCCTTTTACCTATTCATTTCCTGTTTCTGTAAAAACGTTAATTACATTCGCGATGATGATAATTATAAATAAAATAATCAAAATAAATTTTAAATCCGTGAGTTGTTTACAAAGATGAGAAATTATATTTCCTGTTACCTTTCCTTCTCCATGTTCTTCCACGCATTTTATTACATTCGTTGTGATAATAATTATATAAAATTAATTTTACGTTGGTTATCTTCGTCCAATTAGTCCTCTCTTTCATAATGTTCATCCTTGTCCTAGGTGGTTACCCGTCCATGTGATTACCTACCTAGTCCATGAGATTACCTAGAAAAGAACCAACCGCCATCGAGGCAAGACACGAAGAAACTGGTTATTCGATGAATTTGGCTTTGACTGTATTTTCCTTTTTATGCTTCAAGCCTTCCTCCATATTCATACTTTGTACTTATTTTCCTGTGAGGCAAATGTAAATTGATTTTTTGGGTTTAGCTACATACTCGATCTCACTCGATATATTTTATTGGTGGCGTCAAATGCACGGTGACTAGTTCTATTTTTCTCATTCGACAACTCCCTATGCCGTTATTTCCTTCGATAGTTGTCTTTGTTAAAGTATGAATATGTGGTAAACTTAACAGTCCCTATTTTTTCTTAAGGTTTTCCGGAGACTTCTTTTTTTCTCCCACTGAAGGTATTATTTATAGCGTTATTACTTAAAAATTAGCCCGAAGTGAAGGTTCCTCGGGTGTTCCACCTCCTTCATGGCTGCCGAAGTTTCGTGGTATTAGGCTAACTCCATCCTCATCACTGATTGTAGTGGCTCAGAAAGTCTATAGCGGTGCTCGGGGCCTCTCAAGTCCCCTTTGATTGGCCAGTCCTGTGGATGGAGTTAGACTAATACCACGAAACGTCGGCAGCCATGGAGGAGATTGCCCGGTGGAGAACCCGAAAAGCCTTTATTACGCTTTCGGGACCGCATCAGATCTTTTTTCAAATTAGCAAATATTTTCACCATGGACTATGGTAAATGAATAATCTTACACCATAAATGAGAGGGAATTGGAAGCTTCTGTTTTGTGTTTTTAATTCTCTTATGCCTTCTTCTTATGATATCGGAAGACAAACATAAACCTAGGAAAGCATAAGCTTGAAGAGGTGAAAGAGTTTTCTTATCTGGGAAACCGTATTACCAACGATGCAAGCAAGAAAGAAATAGTCAGTAGCGAGTAGTAAATAGTAAAGACGAAGCAAGAAAGAAATAGACCGTAGAATAGCGCAGGCAAAGAGGGCTTTCTACAGAAAATATGAATCTTACAGCTGAGAATGCAAGCATAGAAGTGAGGAAACAATTCATCAGATGTGGAGTATGATTCTATATGGAAGCGGGGACGTTGACAGCAGCAGAGAAGTCAAGAGTGGAAGCATTCGAAATGTGGCGCTACCGAAGAATGATAAAGATAAAATGGATTGAACGTGTAAGTAACGAGGAAGTCCTAAGAAGAGTGGGAGAAAAGAGAGGCCTCCTATAAACCTTAAGCAGAAGACGGGACAACTTAGTTGGCCACATTTTGAGGCACGATGGTCTGATGAAGACTTAAGTTGAAGGACAAGTGGAAGGGAAAAAGGGCAAGAGACGTCCCCGAATGAGTTACATAGGACAGGTTATAAAGGGTGTAGAAGAGAAGAAATATGCAGCTATGGAAAGGTTAGCGAATAGGAGAAAGAAATGTAGAGCTGCGTCAAACCAATCTTAGGATTGTTGACTAATGATGATAATGGCTTCTTGTTTTCCACTGTAATTTCTTCCTCACGCTAGTACTCATTGGATTTTTATCCTAAATTTGGCTGGGTCACCGTTTAAGTGGCCATTTGGGATCAGAAGGCGGATGTTTTGATAACGTTTTCTAGGGTGGAAGTGGAAACTCTCTCTGCGGAAACCAGTCTAGCTCAGAGCGAATCAATAAAAGACGCACGAAAAGCGGGGAAACTCGTTGGGCTTGCATTCCTTTTATTCTATAGACGTGGCGAAATTAATGACTTCCTCTACCTCCTTTCGGTCTTAATAACTTCTCAAAGCTTAATCGGTTTACCTGCCACACCGTAGTATGCTGGTATGGTATTTGGAAGATGCGACCGAAAGCTTAGGCTCCATGAGGAGTCCCTAATTGATAGGGATGCGATATTTAATCTGTTTTGTCCAATAAACCGAGGTAAAAGATTCTCGTTTTGCTATATAATGCCGAAAATTTATCAATAATGCAATAACAGGTTACACTGTAAGGTATGAAGTTAAGTAATATTTATTCGTTTCCGTCACCTTTTATTTTTAATATTGATTCTCTTGTCTTGTTGTTTCGCCAAAAGACGAAATTTATGCGCCTAACTGTAGGTTTATAATGATGTGGTTTTTGAAGGAGGCGACCGACAGGTGAGGTAATTTGCTCCATGAGGTAAGAGTGGAGAGAAACCCGGCGTCGGCATTAGCATATTTTTAACTCAAGGCGCATCAGGCAAGGGGACCACGGCTTAACGTCCCACCCGATGGACGGAGTGTTGACATTGAAATGTCCACCACTCAACACCATCATGGATTGGGCAATCTTTGAAAAATCTCTGCCACCTCCGGGATTTGAACTCGGACCCTCAGGGCCAACACTCCAGCCTCTATAGCAACTCGATCCTACTTCTGTATTCTTCCTGATTCCTCATATTCTCATACACCTAGTTTCTCCTGAGGAGTACCACTGTCAGATTTTAATACTTCCTCGTCCTGATGCGCTTAGCATTTCCAAAAATCCCTTTCACTGCTCTCTAAAATGAATATCTAGATCTTAGGTCGCAGAAAAAGTATTTTTCTTTGTGCAATGAAGGTATGGTTTTTGCAAATGTGTTCAACGTCATATTAAACAAGGCATTTTGCTTTTGGATTTCTATAAATATCCTATCCTTACGAAGTAATTCTGCTTTCATATTTATGCACTGCTGAGAGACAGACACTCCCATTCTCTTCAGTTTTATATGCTTATTTTAATCTCGAGACGTTGAACTTTTACGAACTTTTCACGAACGAGATAGCAAAATAATGAGAACTCATTCGAAGTTCCTCGAGTCTTTGAATATTTCTGGCGTATTTCGTTGTTATAATTCTGAACTTTCTAGAAAGTAACTGTTAGCATCAGAGTAATTTTTAGAAAGTTTGGCACAGAAAACAGAATTCGGCCATGGAGTATTTCATCGGAAGGAGAATTATTCGTGAGTTATGTTTGAAAAATTCCATGAACATCGTTTGATTTTGCTTCTAGAAACGTTCCTTTATCTTTCTACAGGCTGTGTGGTAATGTTAATGCAAGGTGATACCCGAAAGTACTTTTCATGATCTTTTAACGTGTTATGGAGGAATACACAGGATTTAAGAATGATCTTGTACCATGTCATGTACTAGCAATGTCGTGATCATGCATTAGCGATCCAATGAAAAATATGATGCTGGTTATTCAAAATAGGAAGTAATATATTGGAAATTCTCATGATGGATATTCGTTGATGGATAATCCTTTTCCGTCATGCTAACATCAAATATATTACTGTTTGTAATCATTTTATTTATTGGATCGTCAAAATATGGACTACTATTGTGGCCTATTATCATTAAATTACACGACTAATTTGTAATTTTTTTTAAATAGTGGTAGAGGTGTAGGTATTGCGTCGGTTCTTTATGTGGAGGGAATGATGTACTCCTAAGCAGAATCGCCAGCTTATTTCGTTCGTCATTTTTACCATAGCAACACTCATGGTAGTGTAGAGCATCCGTGCCTTGTTTATCATATATAGAAGGTCAAGTTCAGAAAATCGGAAAATCCACTCTTCAAATACGCGCTCGGCAGGGTTGTTAGCAAAGGAAGCCGTAGAAAATATTATCGTCCTTCCGCATTGGACTGATGGCAGCACTTGGATATTCTTTTGCCTACTCTCTCTAAAGGTCACTTCTCAGCTGTACAAAGGTTGCTGTATGTCAAGATTGAACGCTGTAGTGTACCTTATAAAGTGTAGAAGTGAAGTTATTTTACTTTCATTTTTTGTAATAAGGGCAAAAAAATTGTTGTTTTCAAAAATTTTTATTAACTCTCTTTGTGTTCGTCGTCTTGGCCGGGTCAAACCATGCAACTCAATTTTAACCCACTTTCCGATTAACAATCAAGCTGATATTTTCAGGATAACTCAGAACCAGGTGACAATGAGAATATTCTAACACTTTTATTATGATTTTCACCGCATCTCGATTGCTATTCAATTAAAAATTAAAAATGGAACTTAGTTCAAAACATGGCCACTAAAATTCGACGGCATCGCTATGATCATTTAAAGGAACGATAATGATAGAAGGTCATAACAAGATTTTTTTTCACCAAAGTGCATAAAAAAATTGATCGAATAAAAATTTGCCCACAAAATAAGAAGAAAAAATGAAACTTAACGTCAATTAAAATGCAATTAACTGTAATTCACTGTATGTCTTAGCATTATGCTATGATGTTAATTATAAATTGAGTGTTATGGTGAAAAATTCCTCCAATGTTTTCCATTGTATGTGAAGCAATTTATGGTGAGAATTTGCCAGGCTCATAGATTATGCGTTGTGTTATTTATAGTTAGGGATAAAAACTTTGTTTTTAATGTATTTTTGTTTTGTGCTATTATTCATTTGCAACTGAATTGTCGTTATGAATGAAAAGTGGCCTTACTACGCACGCAACATTTATATTGTAGAAATGGAAACTTTGGAATAATGTTAATAGCTGTATGCCTCGAACTAGATCAATGGAAGCCAATCTGGGATTTCCAAAACATGGAGGACTAAAGTATATGTTGAATGGTAAAATTTGCCAAATCGGAATGTGAGGGTAGAATGTGTGGATCATGAGTTGCCAGTATTTGTATTTGATCTCGGTAATTTTTATTTCAAGTCGCAATCTCATCCAATATACATGAACTGAGAAAAAATTGAGAGCTGCCTGATTTCGCCTGCATTTAAATGTAGAGCAATTTTACGAGATCCTTCCCAAGATGGCAATAATTATTGCCATCTTGGGAAGGATCTCGTATTTATAATTTGACATCAATTAGTTGGGGAGTATACAATTGTTATGACTTCAGCGCTTCGATCGTGTTCACGGTAAATGCTTTGCTAGGGAAACGATGATAACAAAGAGTCATGTCGAGTTTTCCCTGGAACACTAGCGTCGCATGCACAATCCGAAACAATTCCACTTCGACGATGTAATATGTACAAAATTTGAATGAAAATTACTGCACGTGGGAGCAAATATGCTAAACGACAGTTTGTTTATTTCTTTTGGTAATTATATCGAAGGACTTCTCTCGTAGACCTTATGAATTAAAAACATTGGCCTTAGATTTTCCAGGTTGCTCTTTTCCGGCTCGTATTAATACTCGCATCGTCCGTCTAAACATCTTCCTTTTATGCTCCAAATGTTATTTATAGATTTCATCCAATTTAGTTTTCATCTCTCCAGAGCTAATATTTTTATCCACCCATTTAATACAAACAAAATATTTCCAATGTCTAAGATGGTGTTATTTGCTTAAATACAATCTGCACACTAATAAACACTAATAACTAAACCTAGTTTAATTTTCATTCATATTGAATGAAAATTAAACTAGGTTTTTCCCCATAAAATATTTATTAGATCGATGATCTAATAAATGCCACATTTTTTCAACGCGTATAATACCACGTTTTTTCACGTAAAATATTTATTATATTACTGATCTAATGTGGAAATTAATAGTTTAATTTTCAATAAATTAGCGGAAATCCCTCATACTGCCAAGGTTAGATTTCTTGTAATGCACAGCATATTTAGGTATTTTTTTAAGGATATTAACTCATTCGCTGCTGCGAACGTACCTTTACAACCCCCCTACCATGCGATCAGCGCTTTCCCCGCACGTGATGCGTAGGTTTCCCGAGTGTGGGCCGCAGCGAAAGGGTAAATGCAACAAACGAATGTATATTTTTCCTGTAATGCTCTGATATATTTTGCCTTGTTTCTTCATTGAACTTTTTGCACCCTTGTCGCCTGAGAATTACAATTAAATTTTCATTTCTTATAAAATCACTTGAAATACGTATTTTTAATTGATATACATTTATGCTTCGTAAGAAATCTATGCTGGTGTCTTCTTTTCCCAGAATCACCCTCCGTGGAAACTAAACGCTTCAGTGTTTACCATACCATAAAAATATTGAATATTTTCCATGGTTTCCGAGTTTCCCTATTAAAATTTCAGCCGCGCCATAATTTCAAATCGGGTAAAATTTCAACCTTTCTGTGTTTCTTACAAGATAATTATTGCAATTATTGATTTATCACCCTTTTTGGCCAGCATATAGGAAAAATAGAAAAAAATAAGGAGTTAACGGATATTAGCTTAATGGTTAATGAAAAAAAGTAATGCGTACCCGACGCTATCTTTTTCTTCTTAAGAATGCTCCGCAAACTGCGGCACTGAATTATAATTGAGTGGTTTCTGAGCTGCGTAGATATTTTTTCCGAAGTTAACTTCTACAGCCCAAATTATATCATTGTTATTTTTAATCCAAAAATGTCTTGCTCCGTGATTGATGGTTTTAATTAACAAAATAAGTGTGAAAAATGCATTAAAACATAAATAAATGACTACGACACTGCCCTTTCCTAAACTTTCACGCTAATGTTCCCATCAGAGAAAAACAGGTAGATCCCCCAGCTTCTTTTTCCGCGAAAATTTCACAAAACTCCGCGAAAATGTTTCCTCTGGAGGCCGCCATTGATGCATAGCTCCTGGAAGTGCTACGTACAGATTATTTAATGTTAATTTTTTCTTTGAAGTGGCCTTTGGGCATTTTCTGATTAACATCGCTTTACGGACTTCGTGAATAAAATTTCTTTTGCGCCCAAATAATTTTCTCTGCCATTTTTAGGACGCATCCTTTTTGGTCGCGACTCACGAGGAGAAATTATTCACTCACATTCCTTTCGGGTAAAAAAGGGAGCTTCATAGGTTTCTTTGTGACTAATATTCATGCTTGCAGTGCCTAGGAAGGTTCCATCCCTCGTGAATTTCTCAGTTACGCCCTGGAGACTCCCTGAAATTAGATTACCGATCCCTAACATTTTGGAACTCGTCCTAATTCCACTATTTCGAATCTCGCCAAGGTTTTTCCTGCGAGGGCCGCGGGATTTTTGGAGCGAAAGGAGGGAGATGAAAGACTCGCTCTTGCAGCCACTGCTACTGCTGCAAAGACACGCAAATTACATGTTAAAGCTGAACGGATGATTGTGCTAATAAGATCGCATGCATTAAGTCTTATCCCTTTAAAGCCCAATGTTGCTCCTAAGCAACATCAAAAATGTGTACATTTTCAGCTCAATTTAGGAAATATCTAAACTACATATTATTTTTCGGTGTGCATTTTGATGACGAAATATTTATCTGCCACGATAATTGAAATTGAGCGCAGAATTTCCAATTTTTCTCAATGAGGAATCTTGAAATTTGATGTCTCCCACAAGCAGCTCTGGGTTAGAAAGGGTTAAAATGGCTGCGAAACCTTCCATATTAAGACTTAAAAATACGATGTCGATTCTTATTTCGAAAAAGAAAATTTATAGGTGAATTTAAAATTATTTATGATCTCAAGTCTTTAGTACGCTATCAGCGAGTTTCACTGCTGCGAGAAATGAATGGAAATTATTACCTTTTTGTATCAAAAGGCGGACGTATTGAAAAAGAAAAAGTGCTCTGTGACTCTTCCCGGGTGAAAATTGATTTGCTATTTTAAGTACCTATGATAGATACGTTAAACAGGGAGCTTGATAACCTTGAGTACGAGTGATTGGCTGCTGATCGAGTTGTCCCCAGTTCAAATCTCGGGTGAAGTCTCCGGGCACTCCTAAAAAAAATCTCGAAGTGTGAAGTGGGCCAGGGAAATGAACCACCTACCTTAAATATGTTAAACTCACACGCCTATGGTTTAGTTTGGGGTGAGCTCTACATTGACCTGTAAAAACGACCTTTGGGTTTAATCACTGAGTAAGTAATGTACTATGGAAGAATGCCACGTTGCAGCAGTCATTTTTTTCCAACCGTAGGTGACTCAACGACCCAAGAGTGCGCTTCCTCGGCTTCATTTTTTCCTTACCTTATGTTCTCCGAATTAACCCAGTAGGATGGGTGGTGATCCTGGTGGATCCTAAATCCTTAACGCAAGGGGACTACATGACATAGGAGGTAACAGCGCGTTCCGCTGAAGCTTGATTTCTGTTGCCACTCATCAATCTTTTAATCAGTTTCCAAAAATATCCATGTGGCACAGAGATGAGAGGGCAGCGATCCATTTATTCTCAATATTTACTTTTTAATATTTACACTGGGGAGGAATATCATCGAAAATTGACGAATTTGATTGACATAAATTCGTAAAATTGTGTTGCACTTTAGTAATATTGTTATGTATTTATTATTCGTAATCTCTATATTATATGAATAGAAATTCCGATTGCATTGATAAAAATTACAGCTTAATTTTCATTGAAATTCGGAAGTATTTGGCCATCAGCGTCGAGAGCGGTGACTTTTGTAAATTCAGTTAGATACGCGTGAACACGTCCCGAGGTCGATTGAAGAACGCTCTACTCTGTAACTTTGTCCCTTAACGGCGAGAATGCGACCATCCACATGTATAGTTACGCGGGCGCAGGCTGTATGCGAAGAGAACTGACAATTTGATCCGCGTCGTTTGGTAATTCAATAGCTTCTCTCTTTATCTCTTCCTTTGTCTTTCGCAGGATAACTGGAGAATCGTACGAGGAGAAAAATATAATAAGAGGGGGCGAAGAAAGAGGAAGGGTGGTTGTAATCGCTGAAAATTCAAAAGGCCCCTTTTGGTTCTCGCAGTGAGTGTGAGGGGCCGGATGACTTGATTATTCAAATCCAGCTGTGTGTGCTTCAAGCTCCCTCAGCGAACCTAGCTCTTCTTAGTGCGAGAAAAACTCGTTCTGGTTCAACTAAAGGAGGCCGTTTTTATCGACTCCTCCTTGTTTAAAATTATGAATCCCTTAAAGTGACGTACATTTTCTGTCTTCACCTTAGGGTATATCTTCATACTTACTCTCAAGCCGCCAAAAAAGGCGTGTGGCAGTGGGTGTTAGGACACCAGCCGTGTACTTATAAAAATCAAATGATCATGCAAAATTAGGATTACCATTTATCAGAGTCTGTTATGGTTCGGGGTAAAAACGAAATCGCATATCTATCCGTTCAGCAAAATATCTCTCTTGATTATACCTTCTGTCGGACGTGGAAAGCAAAAAGAATGGTGGAATCAATGATTGTCTACTTGTAATTGTAATTAAATATTCATTATTAAATGCTGAGAATATTCAACCTTGCTGTTGGCATTTTATCTTAGAATTTTGTTGCTAGTCTAACTAAGAACCCAATATCCACTTTCATATTCATTTAGTATCTGTAGCACTATCACATAGTTTTACTTTACGTGTTTAGTATTGATGAGTTAGAAGTGTGCCCTTATCACTCGGGAAAAATGTTCATATCCCATTTCTGTCGTAAGGCACGAAGCAATTTGTACTCGCTGGGCAATTCTTTGCGACCTCTGATTGTTACGCTGCATTTTTTATCGCGGGTTGTTATAAATTGCACAAATTACGTACATTTACTTTTAGTCACTATTCACACGCTCCTGTTTCCTTTTTATTCAGGCCACATGGCACTGAAGTAATAACCAAGGTTCGTTAATCATTCTCCTACCTTCGGAATTTGAATAAAAATCAGCCCTCCGACTCTTTTCAGAAATAATTTCAGTTTTGATTATCTGAAAATACGAATTATGCTTCGCCAGAATTGAATGGGAGCATGCGGATGGTGAATTATGATTGAATTTGTTGGTTTTGTCTATATAATAAGTTTCTTTCTGTAAAAATTGCTTTGTGTTCTTTCAATTAGTTTTTAATTGTATTTTTTTTATTTTTGCACAATAAATAATTGCAAAGCATGATTAAAACCTGTTAAATTATTGTCATCACTATATTGTTAACATAGTTTCATTTAAGCGTTGATAATGGAACAATATTGTTCTGGAGCGTTGGCCTTACGTGTTTCTAAATTAACTATAACAATTGATTATTATTGTTACAAAGGCAGTTTTCGTGCTACGGCCACTCACTGCTGTTCCTTTATGAACGTCACAATATTTGTCCACTTGAGTTTGTCTCCCAGATACTCATGACTTTACCCGTTAAGTGATCGCATATTATCGCATACGTTTGCTTCAGATTGCCTCTCGTTAATCTGCGTTTCATCCACGAATATTGCAAAAGAGGATCCTCAAATCCTCATAATTAGTTGTCACCCACCGCAAATTTTAATGGGTTTACAGAAGTCGCCACTCGTGTCGCTGATGGACAAATAGGTCCGATTTCGTGGGGTAATAAGGCATCATTAGGGGTATTAACCGAAATTATTACCCATGACAATGTGATCTATCACAATCATTACTTCTATTACTAGCAATTACAAACATTATAATGCAAAATGTTGTAGAAGAAAGTGGATCGCATTGCACTCATCACCACGCCGTGGACATTTTTGAAAACCGATTAGAATGCGACCGAAGTGGCGAGAACAGAAATCAGCCTTCTATGGGATCGAATTTGGCCTTCTGTATGCAGAGAGAATGAGGGCTCAAGGGAGGATTCAACACACCGGGGCCGGGAACCAAGTCAGAGGCTTACACTCCCGATCACTCGGGGAGGGGGCGGAGAGGAGGGGAAAAAGGAAAGAGGCGCCGCCGCGATAGGAGCCCGACGACGCCTCTGAGAGAGTAAAGGTGCGGAAGGAACGGGAGAGGGAAAAACACCTCAACGCTATAGAAGCGAAGAGGGCCCAACTAAATAGCGAAACCAGGCAAAGCCATTAATGTGCCAGCGATTTTAGAGGCTTTTCGTATGAGGAAGAAAAATCCATCGATCAAATCGTTAGATGAATCCTGTATGCAGTACCCTTTGTTTCATCAGCTCAGCTCTTCTTTCCACCAGCTCAGTCTCCTCCGTGATGCTGTGTTCTGTGGAGGACTCCGTCCGCTAGTCAGATTTCGGGGTAGCAAGCAGACCACGACGAGCCGCGAGGTTGAAACTTTTAAGTTCCCGGACAGACGGACTCCCCGAGAGCAAGAAGCCGCCCCAGGGGCCCTGGCGCTGAACATCGTGGAGGAGGAGTGAGCCTTGAAAGCCGGAGGAGTACCAACTGGCTACACGTCAGCGGCTCCCCTACATATTTCGCGGGCATGTTGGTGCCCGTGGTGAAAGGCGAGAGAGGAAGAAACTGGGTTCTGGTGTCGCGTTCGTCCTCACTCAATCTCATTCACCGTGATTAAAAATTCCTTTCTCCCGCCCCCTCCCCCATAGCTTTCCCTTGATTAAAATGTTTTCGTGTGGGAGGTGGAGGGGGGGAGTAGGAGCAGGTGGAAACCACGGAGATGGACTCGGAAGTTGGGGAAGGCTGCAGGAAGAGCGGGGAGGGGAGGGTGTGGAGATACAACGCCACCGCCGCTCCTCGATTGCATCCCCAAGCTGAGGAGAATCCCCTTCCTTCGTGTTTGGGGGCGATGATTTTGGCCTATCTCTATTTCGCCATTTCGTGGTAGGTATTTCTGGTCAACCTTAAGTGGCATCGTTTGGTATTAAATCAGCTGCGGATGAAACCAGCTGTCCGCCCGTAATTTATGAAAAAGCCGAAAAGATGGTAATCTTGAAGGTCGCTCTCCAATAAAATTTTTTAACTCGCCAGCTGAAACACCAACATTTAAAAATAATTAATGAATATCTTAGGTGATTAACCTATTTTCGCCCACAAAGCTTTCCACAAGCGGCTGTGAGGATAATTAGGTACGTCGATCCCAGGGTTCTGTGGGCTGTACTCTAAGAACCTCGTGTTGATCCCATGGTCGTCTTTAGTAATCCATTGGAATATTTTAGTTTTTCATCCTCCTGCTTCGTTTCAATGACCCGAAGCCATTAGGCTACACTGGGGGAAAACTAGTTAAGAATCTAATGTTTTTCAATCTCTACTGGTGGAATACACCAAATGATAGAGTTCGCCATGAAGGAATATTTGACTTAGCCGGGATTCGAACTCGGATCTCCCGATTGCCGGTCAGCAGGGTGTTTCAGAGTCTCCCTTTCCGAGCGGATCGGGAGACTTGACGCGGATTCTGCGTCACTTACTATCGGCCAGGCAATCCGTGCGTTTCAGACTGGCTTCCTATCGACTCAAGGCCGGCTTTCCGATCGGATAGAAGTCGAGTGGGCTAGAGGTGCCGGAAACTCATTCCGGTGGCGAGTGGAGATATGTTATATTGCTGTTTTTTTATTAAGTATTTGGCTCTAATAAAATCATACCACATTATTTCATGAGTGCTGATATATATGGATATACTGATAGAGTAATATAAGTGCAAGTGACTTTAATTCTCGTGTAAATTAGGCGATAATTAGGCAGACTGTATCACTGACGGTACAAGTTCGTTTGCGTTGTTATTTGGACGAGTAATTTGGCAAAAAGAACGTGAAACAAGTTGGAATGCATGGCGTAATGACTTACAAATATGCAGGTAGCATAATGCATTGAATACGTGTCCGTGGGTTAGGAAGTATAACAATTTGTATAGTTTGAAATGATTGTGTGTGTGACTTGGCATCGGAGTCACATCGAAATTAGACGTGGTTATGTACCTAATTCAGTTGATTCCATGGTGTACATTCTAAATATTCATTTTAATATGAAATATTAGTTCAAGCATAACGGGAATAGCCACGGTAACAACTATACCGAAGCTCCCTCATACCATCCTTTTATTTATAGCTTACAAATTTCAGCCTTTAATTAACAAGTGACGGTGGCGCAGCGGGTTAAGGCAGTATGAAGCGAGGTAAATATTATGGGTTTCGATTCCCTTTTGCAACGAATATTTTTTTCTTTGTGGATTTATCGCTCACTGAAATATAATTTAGAAGATGTATTTAAAGGTGCAGCGATAGCAACAATTTGTCATTTTCGTACCAAATAAAATGGTGTTATAGAAATAACCGAGAACGTGCAAAACAGATAACAAACTAACAAAATTATTTTGCGTTATTTTAACGTACATAACTCGAGCCATTACTATTAATGGACACTATTCATCCTAATGTAATCGCTGTATTTTCTTCCAGCGTACCTCCACTTTCAGGGAAAATTTGTAAGACGTTTACGGCGTATCATGAAGGCCATAACATCATTTATGATGGTCAATATTCATATTTGATTAAGATACTGAATGAAAATATGACAATTTGGTTAAAAAATTGAGTAAGTAAACCATATGTTGTTGGAAAAAATTTTGGATTTCGCGACTGCATGTAGGTTAGTTCTTAAGAACAATCAACTATGCTCTCACGAGAATGACAGAACAAACTCGTTCAAAATTTTCCTTCATTCCCGTAATTTGCTCAAGACGACAGGTATTACGTTAAAAAAAAACTACATACGAACAATTCTAAAATAATTTTACCCGGCAACAGCGTCAATTATGTGACACTGTACAATTAGCACTTATTTATGCCCGTGTATACCTTTCGCCTTCCTTGTGAAGAATCAAATCTTGCGGGAGGTTATTTTCGCTGCTCACTAGTCTCTTGAAAATTGTGACGTTTTCTCGTTTCCCGGAGGAGGATGACTGTTGACGTCATACCAAAAGCGGAACGCTTTCCGATAGATTGTGTGAAACGCACGGAAGACGAGCGTAGGATAGGTTCCCGATCGACTCGGAATGAATCCGTTTCCGACGCCGCCAATCCTACGAGACTCTGACCCCCAGTAGGCTGTCTCAAAAAAACATTTTTTTTTAAATTTCAAAATCGTCAATCGGATTTCGATGACCCTCGGGTATACAAGGATAGGAAAAAAAAGATTTTCGAAAATTTTTAAATAATTAGTTAGCGAGAGGCGCCTAAATACCAACACCCTTAATTTGTCATACGATTTCGCTGAAAATGTCAAATTGAGGGTAATCACGGTATGTAATGTTCCGAAGGTCTGAAATTTCGTCGGTTTTTGCGTATCTTTCACCGTTTAGGCTTTGCGGCCCGCGCAGCCTGGCGCCAAGAGTGGCGCTAAGCGATGCTAATAATCAATCTAAATTTTATATTGGAAAATCGTTATACATTTTCTAGCCTACTGAGAAAATTATTCAACAAAGCCAGGTTTCAGTTGAGCAAGCTCTTACCTCGTACCATCACTTATTATTTTTCGATAATTGGAAATAATCTGCAGCAAATATTGCTTTTGTTCTTCGTCGTTAGTAGTACAGCTATTGGATTCTGTTATTAGGACCACCACGGCTGAGGCCGTCTTCCTCCCCTCCCTATCCTTCTCACTTATGGTTGTTCCTCCAGCAGAAGCTCTTTCTCCGTTACGTGGCCTACCTTTTTTCGACACTGAGATACAAACTGCAACAGATTATGCTTTTAGTCCTCACGGTGCATTTCCTCACCTTGTGCGAATTCAATGTAACAAACCGCACTCCTGGTAGATATGAATCAAAGAATTTACTGAGGCGCTGGGGTTAGCAGCAACTATAAAGGGTCTCTCACTGACCCTCCACAGTTTAAAACCTTCTTCCCCCGCCAGGCAGAGTTTTGAAAGTTCTGATGTCCAAGCCCTAAAATCGTCTTCTGCGAAAGGACAGAAGCTGATACCACAGCTGTAATTGGCAAGGTGTTGCATTCTCACGCCCCATTCTCTTTCGGACCTTCATTGTGAATTGCGAAGTCAGTTCGCTGTGGGGCAGCTTCGTGTCTACTGAATCGTGCTGTTGTTCCGTGCGCTTTACTCTTGGTTGCTCTGCAATACGTCCTAAACGCTTGCATTTCCAATTTGTGTGTAGGTGTATAAGTGTGCAAAAGCGCATGCATATTAGGAACAAAGTGGTTTTTGTGTGAGCTGTAAAAATGGCTCCAAGAAGGCGATCAAAAGAGCCCGCGATATTTTTCCCTCGGGATAAAAGAGAAATTAGAATTCTCGGACACCAAACGCCTACCAAAATTGCGTAATCTACTATCAGTTTTATTATTCCGAACGAGAAAGTTGAAGCATACCATAAGCGTCAGTGCTATAGAAGTGGTACCTACCGCTCTCGTGGTTTACGGTAGAGCTCGGATACCAGCCATAGACAAGTGGAATGCGATCCGAGGTCTTAAGAAGCAGTTCGAATTTTGGAACAAACAAGAAAAGCTGAGCCAGGAACTATTCACATCAACCGTTTGAAAACAAAGCCGTTTCACATTAAAAGAAAAATGGTGAAACGAGTGCATGAACGTGAAAATGATTCCGTTCAGTTTCTGTAAAGAGTACCCGTGCCTAGAAACGTGCACAGTAAAGGTTTATCATTTTTTGTTTCATCAAGTTCAATGAATTTTTTACTCTTGAGCTGACGTATGAATTTCTCAACAAAGATCCTAAGGATTGGGAAACGACAGAAAGCTAACAAACAGTTCGACATCACATCAAACAGTTGACGGTGGTGAATGATGTGTCCGAGAGGGGGGTGGCCCCAATCAAAGAATTAAATAGCAGTATCACTAACGTCGAAGAACAAAAGCAATATTTGCTGCAGATTATTTCCAATTATCGAAATATAATAAGTGATGGTACGAGGTAAGAGCTTGCTCAACTGAAACCTGGCTTTGTTGAATAATTTTCTCAGTAGGCTAGAAAATGTATAACGATTTTCCAATATAAAGTTTAGATTGATTATTACCATACGTGCCGACATGATTTGGTCTACGAAAGGAGTTAAAAATATGAATTTGGAGGAGAAAGAGAGAGTCACTGAAGCATGTGAACATGGCGGGCGACCGTGGGTGAGGAGGATGGGGAGGGTAGGAGAGGGGGACGGCCCCAGCCGTCTGTTGCGCCGCGTCGCGCGAGCCGCATCGCTTAGCGCCACTCTTGGCGCCAGACTGCGCGGGCCGCAAAGCCTAAACGGTGAAAGATGCGCAAAAACCGACGAAATTTCAGACCTTCGGAACATTACATACCGTGATTACCCTCAATTTGACATTTTCAGCGAAATCGTATGACAAATTAAGGGTGTTGGTATTTAGGCGCCTCTCGCTAACTAATTATTTAAAAATTTTCGAAAATCTTTTTTTGCCTATCCCTGTATACCCGAGGGTCATCGAAATCCGATTGACGATTTTGAAATTTAAAAAAAATGTTTTTTTGGGACAGCCTAACGCGTGTAAACCCCCAGGCGTGTTAACATCTTGTTCGGTAAAACCCATTCCGAATCTAGTTCTGAAAAAATGGCTTGGCGGTGGAGCTGGTTAACACGCCTGATCGGTAATCGGGAGATCCGCGTTCGAATCCCGGGTAAGGCAAATATTTTTTCATGGCGAATTTCATCATTTGATGTATTTAACTTTGCACCCGTGCGCGTGATCGCGTACAAAGTCACTTGTTCCTGCAGTGCTCAACTAGTGACCTTGATAGAAACGATGAATCTTTAGAGCAGGCAAATATTGGGAGGATGGAAAGTTAAAATAATCTATATAATACCATTTCTTGGTTGCTTTAATGTTGCTTGAAGGTATCGTATTAAATTTCATGTAAGGAGAGTAGGCGTCCATATTACATTTCCCTTTTGCACCCATCTCTTTTAGCCAATGAAACGCTTAGCCGGTTAAAAGATAAAGTAATGTGTGAATAAAGTTCTTGCAAGCTCCAACAACGTACTCGTGACCACTTGACAGCAAAAATGAACGCGGGTTTTATTCAAGAGCTCTTATGCTCGGAATGATAGGATGTAGCCACTTGGCTATGGCGAACTGAAAAGGATAGTAGAATGACGGTGTATATTAGAATGCGGAATGAGAGAAGAAACATTTTGATTGGACAGATTCTGTGACACAAAAGCTTGGTCAAAACCATGGAATTATGAACACTGAAAGTTGTATCGGAGGGAAATAACTGTAAGGACTGACCGAGACTAGATTACTTAAGAGATTTGGCGAAGGTCCTTGGATATCAGTCGTGCGGAGAAGTGAAAAGATTGTCCCGAGACCGGCTAAGCTGAATACTGTAGCAGATGAATCCTAAGATCTCACCGGTGAAGAATTATTACGTGTTGTGGTCTTAAATTTATTCCGTGTGTGGCCGATACTCAATCCTAAAAAATTCATTTAATATTAGAACACATGTTTACATCCATCGTATAATTCTAGGGTCTGAACTAATTTGCAATCAGCTTTTTTTTACGACAGAACTCCCCCTCGTTGCGGCGAGTGATGCATGTAAAAAATATGAAATACAAGTATTTTGATATTCGCTCCGATAATAAACCAATTTGTAAGGCGGAGTAAGTCGTGGAAATTTTTTGACGTGTGTTAGGTTGGGGGAAAATTATATAATTTTTAATGTTACCTTATAAATTTTCCAAAAAAATAAAATTCCACATTAAATGTTGAACTATAGCTTCACTTACTTATCCTCAACACTTCAAAATTTTTCTAAAAACTACTATAAGATGCTAAAAATAACTGATATTGATGGAATGAAATGAAAAATTTTGCGACTTTTATTAACTTAGGGTTTCAACATATTGTGTTATCGGATGTTAACACAATGTGCTGAAATCCGAATCGCAACAAACTCTCCTACCAAGAGAAATTATCCAAAGTTTGTCCTTTTTCCATCATTTAGAAATGCCACAAAATAAACCCTGAGATTGTTCGTTTTTTCCAAAACTAACAATGATACTACTATTAGGGAAAATGAAACATGCATTTCCTGAAGAAAAATTGCAATGAAATATTTTTCCAATACTTTCAGTCGGTAAGGCTCCTATTTCTTTATCAATAAGCATAAAAGAAATTTACGGCAGTCTCTAAGAGTGAGGAATATGTGAGTGTCGGTAACTGTATTGTGCTTGAATGTACCACGTGTTTCCTAAGTCACTCTAAGCATTAAAATTAAATTCATCACTGCATTTATGATCCTATGCGGCAATATTTGTTCAGCTTTAAGAAATACTTCGTACTACAAAAAAGACGAAAGCGAATCTCACCGTAAATATTTCCGTTCCTCACCGTTTTTAGAAACATAAAGATCGAATTACATTGCTCATTGTTTTATACTTCGTAACGGTCGTAGATGGTCGTCACTTGCGTTTACTTTTCCGTGCATAATTTTGTACTAATTTTCACACTCATAAATTACTGACGCCATATGAAATTCCAAGGGCTTGAAAAGCAATTTACTCGTCATATGCGACTGTAAATATTTAGGGAATGGGTTTTATCCTTAGAGACGCCAAAACGACTTTATTTTCCCGACGTTTTCGTAAAATTCGCACATATATTTTCCATTCATTTTCTAAAAATTCTAGAGTTAAAATGAAAATAAATGCCAAATATTTTCTTAAAACTTTCTGAGGAGGAAAAACCCATGTCTCTTTAATCTACACTCGTCGTATTTCATAAGCAGTTGTTTGGTATAACAGAGATTTCTTGATATTTCCAATGTGTGATAAAATGTATGACTGTATCATTAATTCGATTGAATTTTCTTATCCTGGCATGGCAAACCAATCGAAAACCAAGAATGCGGAGAGATTTAACATACAACGTGTTGTGCTTGCGAACAATGGCCCCAAAAAACAATGAATGGTCTATTATCATAGCCAAGCAGTAAATCTAACGGGGGAAAGTGAAAGGGACTGGAATATGGCTCACGATTTCATGGTTTTTCTCATTGTTTTCGTTCGAATAAATTGTTCTCACGACTTTTGAGCCCCAGTGAAGAGTTAACATCCTTAGTTTATGTGGTCATATCTGCCGTATACTTGGAAAATTTTTATCCCATCAGGACGACCTGTTTTCTATTATTTAGTTTATGTAATAAATTAGTTAATTTCGAGGAAGGTTTTGTAATAGGATTGAATCAACATTCCGGAAATTGCAGAAGAACCTTCATACAATTTCAGCAGACCCATAAAGTACCTTTACTAAATTTCAAAGCTTCCCCTAGATAAATCGTAATTCGAAAGGCCACATAACAACTATTATTAGAATTGATCTCCGTCTCCAGATACTTGTCCGATGAGACGTACTTGTCCGTTATCAGCGCTAAAATGACTTATTATGCACTTATTCGTTTAGGATAATTTACAGTCGAGGATTAAATTCGTTGAATTGAACATCATGACCTCCTTGAAGGGATAAAAATATCCCGTTAGCTTTTTTTGACGTGGAAGCCATCGGAATGCAGTTTTCTCCGGCTATAACCATCTTACAATTAAAACTGCCTTAGTTTGTGCTTGAGTTAGCATCTGCTGCCAGGGATATGAAACGAAATATACCAGGGATATTTAATTGTTAAGGTAATAAGCTAAAATATTAGCTAAAGGGGAGCAGTTCTTTTCCCGTGCCAGGAATTATTTTCCATGGAAATTTAATTAAAGATATTACATTTAATTTACATTCATATGGTGTTAGCAAGCAATGAGGCTTGTAATTCGGAGGTCAAATTGCTCGTAAAAGATAAAATGTAAGAGAAAAGAATAATAATGCCGAAGACCATTTTTTAAATGAAATGGTATGTGATATAGCTATATGAGAAAGAATTTTATTAATTGAATAAAAGTGAATATTGGTGAACTTTGACATGTTTTAAAGAAAACCATACTCATCTTTAAACCTCCAGATATATATTTCTCTAATATCTACGTAAAATCTATTTATTTTTTTGCTCATAAATTATGGGAGGCACTAGAACTAGGAGATGACTAGGCTTAAACTCCGGTCACCGTTAACTAAGCTAATTAACCCTGACATTCATTCCCGAAGGCTAGGATCTCCAAATTTCAGGAGAATTGTTACCCTAATTATTAGAACTTTTCATCGAAACAATCGCGTTGTGGTAGTCTCCATTGTTTGTGTGAGGCGAGTGAAAGTTTAAAAAGCCTCGATACGGAGATGGAAGGCGAACAATGGGCTCCCATTCCATTCCCTCCCCTCCCTGCCCCGAATTTAAATTTCAGATCCTCAGAATCACGGCCGCTTCTCCGCTGTTCATTCCATCCATCCATATATTGGTCTCATTTTCTCCAGATGTGGTCTGCACAGTGAGGGGCATTCCGCGAACGGGATTTTTTAAGCATCGGGGCATGCATTTTCTCCCAAACAATGAATTTCTCGTTGCCAAGGTGCCTCGTTGCCAGGCGCATCCGTTTTTGGGACGATGAGTTGCTAACGATCGCGTTGCGGGAGGCAGTGGTTGTGAGGTAGGTGCGCGTGGCGGAAGGAGTTTGTTTCTGGGTCGACTTTCTTCGCCGTTTCGAATGGAGCAGTTGCAATGGGAGTTGAAGCGTGGGCTTAAATGCTTCGCCGTGTCGTGGGACTCGAGAAAAAGACTGTGTTTGTGCTCAGAGAGGCATTATAGAGCTACTCTCACCACGCGACTCTCTACGCGAGAGAATGAGAAGGCGAGAAAGTGTTTTCGGTAAGAATGACTTTTTGCCGTCTGCTGGTAATGGGCGTTATAGAACTTCCTTCTTTACACGACTATCACACTCTTTAATGTGTCTCTGTATTGCATGTGAATGATTCAAGTAAATCATAACTGAAAACTCTAGTGTAGTGGTTTGAATAAAATAATAATATCGTTATGTACAATTTTTAATTGCAAAAATTTGTTATGCATCCGTGATCGAAGATTTCTATTGAATTAATCTGTAAATGCCTCATACTGTCGAAAATCGTTGCGAATAAGTAATTTTTACAAGTGAAAGGTGGAGAGGTGAATAGTTTGATTTTATTCAACTCATTATGCTGCCCACCATGTCTCACCATTTTATCCCACCAATCCTCACATAATAGGGATTTAATGTCTCAGCATAGTTTTTCCATTCCTAAGGGTCTATTTCATTCCTGTGCCAGTTTTTTTGTTAAATAGCTAATGTTTTGGCTGACTCAAATCATTTGCATCAACAATTTTATAGACCAAAATATATAGATCAAAGGAAATTATCATGAAACTCCGGCTTCTGAAGACTATATAATAATAAAATATTAAGGTCTTTAAACCTTGATATTAAATAGCATGCCATAATTGATGCATAAAATTACTTTTTTATAATATCTTTAGACATTGAATTATTTATTTTGGTAGATTTTAAATTCCATTTGGAAAATAAGTGAAACGGGTTTGAATTTATGATATTTCATGTTGTTGAGCACACAGGGGAAGAAAGTAAAATAAAGGGAAGTCCACTGTAGGACAAGGGGTTATTGACGGAGTTGCTGTTGTTGGTGGGATTGTGTCAAATACTGTAGATTGCGAGTTGGAGGTTGTTTGTGATTGCGAATCTGTGCAAGTTGTACTTCGTGCAATAAAGCTAATTTTAAAAACTTAAGTAAAGTGCTCCTAATATCTGGTCAGCTGAAAACCAGGCAATATCCCAATAATGTGCCATTTCATGTATTGACTCATGTCGCGTGCGTACAACAATTGTACCATCCTTGTTTGTAATTTGTAACATCATAGTTCAATATTTTATGCAATATTTTAAGTTTTGAAGGAATAGGTACTAATGTGTTCATTTTCATCATCATCTACGTCATAATTTTGGTTCTGATTGCTCTGAGTCTTTATTTTAAGAGATTCTTCCCTTTTTTTCGATCAGTCATTTGTTGTAGCTTAATTTCATGTCATCGTTCTTTGCCACTTGATTGACAATAATAATCTGGCGCACTTACACCTAATGGCAAAGTAGACTCCTTCTGTGTGCTGCTGTTACTATGGATCCTGGCACGTAATGGTAATCATGGCAATCTTTCTTCACCTTTGTGATTAAAGCCTTCTGACATGCCTTCATACAGTTAATGATAGTTTTAGTGCCTACATAACATGGCGATGTTTTTGATTATGCAGTGCACTTTTTACATTGTTTTTAGGCCATTTAAGAGGAAATGGGTAAATAATAAAGCTTTGAATGAATATTTTTATGGACTCCTGGTTCCTCAACTGTGACGACGAATATCATATCTTGCATGCGCTTTCTCTTTCATTATTTGGTTTTAAATATCACATCATTATTTTGTGCAATTTCAGTTTATCTGTGTGTATTGTTTGCATAAATACTTCACGGGTTTCCCACCGGGCTTTGATTTCCGCATATAGTCGCAGCGTTTTGCTGCTATCTACCTTCGATCTGCTATCGTCTTCAGGGGTGGGAAAGTCTGCTCCTGGAGACCATGATAGGTATAGCCTTCGAAACGTTAGAGTGTACATACACAAGGCAATACTCGGAGGGAAACCAGAATAATATTCCTGTATCCCCACATCATTGTTTACCACCTAGTAGTTACGTTAGTTTGAATCATCAAAAAACACAGCTAATTAATTGTTGGACCACAAATTTTTGCATGGTAAACAAATATGTCATAAATAAAACTAAGTAATACTTTATCATTTCAAAGAGTGCAGAGTTTATCCACCACCGCATTGAGTTCTGTTGAGCCGCGAGGCAGTCTATGACTGGACAAAGCGTTTTCCTTCAGTATTCTTACTTTTTGACCGCTCTTTGGTCAATTAGGAAATGCGGTTCATTAGTTTCTCTTTTTACTTAAATGTTTTGTCCGACCGTTAAATCGTCATCCCATGGTTTAATGCGTTGAAATTTCGTTCTCACGACAGAATTTCATTATTGATGGATATTTGAAGAATTTTACGTATGATAGTTACCTTTCTTGTGTACATTTAATTATTTGGGTAAACATTGGCAAACATTTTATGCTACCTCACTTGCAGACCGCTCGCGTAGTTTTATGCAAATGTTGCCATACCAATTTCATCAATTGCTTCTATTGTTTTTTTTATTTTTTTTACCGTGAGAAAAGGAAGTGTAAAGATAAATATTAGAAATGAATTTTTTATTGATTCTAAAAACCTATACCTAGAAGGAAATAGTTTTATTTTGCATTAGCTGTCATCTTTATTATTAAATATTTGATTGTATTAATCCTATAGTTTTCAAATAAGCTAAGTAATTCATTATTTTAAGGATATTAAATATAAATTAAGGCCACTACAGGTGTTAGGACCATAAATTTGTAAAAGACGTATGTAAAATTTCTATTCCTTGTATGATACGCCTCTAGTAATTGATCTGAACACTTCGCGCTGTCGGGGATTGCGAATTATTTTTACGATCCAGGTTCAATTTGAGGCTCATTAGAAAATTATTGGTTGCGGTAATGCGGGCGTTCACTTGGAGAGGGGAAATGAGCCTCGCTTTCCACCCCCAGATGCTCAAATGTTGCATTAGCCCGCTTTACACGCCCCCATCTCCCATCTCCCATGATTAGATTGCTGTGCGGTGATGGTAATGACGGCATTTCTCGTGACTGCATTCAACGGCGTTAATCTCCGGTTTTCTGGTTGCCAAGGCAATGCGAGGGAGGAGCAGCTGTTAGCTGCGTTGACGGTTAGGGAATCCTCTATTACCCTACGGATGCATCCCTTGGGACATTACCTATCGTGATCTCTCGCTAACAATCCTAAGAATGGTTTGCCGCATTTCTCCATTCAATTTTCTTGACAGCTTATCTTTTCACTTCTACGTATTTTTTCCCATGCGCATCCTTCTTTAACTGTTCTACATATGTTATCTCTCCTTTACCGTACTAGACATCTACTTGTTCCTCGACGATTGTCTTTAAGGCATAAAAAAACACACCTATCACCACTGTCAACACGATTAATGCAACAAAAATATTCTATTTTAATTTTAGAAACAGTAACCTAGGAAATTAAATATTAAAACTAGTATGATTTAATATTTAAGCTGGCAATATACGTAAAAATGACAAAAATTGTTGCAAAATGATAATTCTAAAAATAGGTCATTATACAAGGGTAAAACTTTGCATATCGTCAAAGAATTTAACTATGGCAAAAATTGAGGTTTCCATTTGTAGCTGAGGATTTTAAAACATCGCGGGAGTGGATGGCATTTCTGTTTTATTTTTTTTACCGTGTAGAATTCTTGGAGAATTTCTCCTTCATTTTGTATTCAGCCCTGAAGCGTGGGCAGGCGGGAGGGGGTTAGTTGGGCCAGTAAGGAGGGCTTTAATTTGATAAGGAATTCAGGATGGAAATGAGACGGAAGAGAGGGACTTTGCCTCCGGGCAGAATTTTTTTACTCCATCCCAGCTCCCTTATGCTTCCATTTTTATCATCGCACGGCCAGAACAATGGGTTTTAAGCAGCGAGGTGGGCTGCGGGAGTTACACATATCCGGCGGCGGGGGTGGAACGAAGAGTAGCCCCTTTTTTGTTCCTGGCGGTGAAAAGGGTGAATAAGGGTTTTGCGAAAAGTGGCCGGACTGCAATGCTGTCACCCTTTTATGCGTGATATACGCGACGCAAGGCTGCAGAAATGGCTGCAAAATTTATCATTTTGGATGGGATAATAGGTACCACTCTCTGGAATATGACATTGTGTTTTTTGAGGCCAAGTGTGATTGCATTAATCCTGTGCGAAATAATTTTAAGGGGCTAATTTAGCAGGCGCATTCTTCCCTAAATTTCAATGTCCACGGAATAAAAGTTCAGTTTAACTCACAGAAGTTAAGTAATTGCAGAGACTAGAGTCCTACTATTTTCATACCAACCGGTCCTGATAAAATGTCTTTGGATGTATTACTCTTCTGTTTGAAGGGGGTTTTACATGAAATGAAATACACTTATTTTTTAGCTTGGCATTTTTGAGTGCTTGCTGTTTAAAAAGAAAAATGTTAGTTCAATCGTCACGCAGTAATCGTCAAAAGTAGATCGGTGATGTATGAGTGGAAAAATAATTCCGGTTTCATGTAAAATGAAGGCGTGGGACTTTATTTGTTTCGCGTTGTTTTGCCTTTATTATTAGTAAGCAATTTGCTATAATACCGCTCAATATTTCTGAAATAAAAAATGACATACCATGGTAAAAATATAACCAGTAATAAACCCTTCGTAAGCCAATGTTGCTTCTAAGCAACATCACAAATACTTTCAGCTTTATTTAGGAAATATCTAAACTACCTGTTATTTTGTAGTGTAAATTTTAATGACGAAATATTTAGCTGCCACAGTAATCATAATTGAGTGTAAAATTTAAAGTTCTCAGAATCAAAAATCTTGAAAATTGATTTTTTTCCAAAATCAGCTCTGAGTTAGAAAGGGTTAACAAGATTGAGTAGTCATAGAATGTACTCAACGGATGCACAAATATTTACATTTATTAATTTTGCAAGGTACTATAAGGAATTTTTGATCTTAATATGACAAATATTTCCTGCTCGTATGGCCTTATTTGATAGAATATTACTTGCTTAATACGCATGCTATCGACTTGAAATTTCCAGAACACACAAAGTGGCCCGTTTACAACTTTTTTCCTGCAACTTATTCGTGATATGTTTTATTTACGCGTGTGTATCTTTTTTATATTTGAGACATTGTAAAATTGGAACCGAGGGTACTTTACTTACCCTGATAAATCCAAGATGACTGCCTCAGTTTAACGCGAATATTCCGTCACCAAGAAAGAGCGATCAAAAGTCAGTCATGCGTTCCATAAAGAATCCAAGCAAGTAATTTTTTAGGGCCGTTGTTCTTTTGTTTTAAATGGTGTTGAGAGAGCGAAGGTAGAAAGAGCTGCTGTGGTCAGATTCCGAAGATTCCGTATCCGTTGTGGTCTGGCCGTAGCTGTGCAGCGGAGGAAAAAGTAGCTAGCGAAGGAAAAGTTGGCCGAGGATGTGTTGGGAGGGAACATTGGGTTCTGCCGAGGCTTAGTTTGAAGTTGGCCGTGAGAGGGTGCGCGCGGTGGCAAGGCTTGGTGGTGGTGCCTTTTGTTTGCTTGTTTGTCGGACGGCTGAGAGGACGCTGGGTGCACCAATATGGCCACGAGCCGCACTCTCATTGAGCAGGCGATAATTGAATTCCGGGGCGACCCTCGCTCGCTTGCCCGAGCAGAGGAAGGCCAATCCGAGGGAGGAGGAAAGCCAAGACGCCTCCCAGCCCCCCTTATAAAACATCGTCGCATCCGCACTGGATTTTGAGTTGGCCAATGCTACTAGGTTCTCATCTCTTCTCCTGCCATACTTATATCACGGCCTCGCTTGGAAATTGATTAGCAATGTGTAGGAATGTCGCTTAAAAGTACTTTAATTAATTTAAATGCATGGTAACGGCCAGTTGATGTTTCGAATAAACGTGATTTATAATCGTAATAAGTAAAATATAATGAAATGCAAAAAACCCTATAACTCCATGTAAATGTAATACCATAAGACCTATGTTTCGAAGTGGCACGATAGATGAGTAGGTGTGAGTTGGGTGAAATGGATAAATGTGATAAAAATACTTACCAAAAAATACTGGGCCAAAATAAGACATGAATATACAATGAGGCTACATAAATTCGTTTCCAATGAAATAAGGATCAAATCAGACATCACTCGATAAATTTAGATAGAGAAGTATCAAAGTCTTTCGTCGTATTCCGACCCTTTCATGTCATGAAATTCAATTTGACCTAAACGGGCTGTAAAAGATGTTTTGTTGCATAAAAACAATGGATAAAAAACAAATACACCAAAAACATGAGCAGAAAAATGGTATAAGACGCTTTCAGCCGATATTGAGACAACAGAAAAATAAATTTCACTTCTATAGATGTCTTAAATTTCTTTCTTCTTAAATTTCAACTATACTTCTCTCCTGGTACGTCATCCATCATCTGGTATCACGTAGAAATCTAAGTATCAAATTTATGTGGAATGATAAAGTGTTTCACATTCTACTATGCTAAGTCGATACCACGAAGTCACGCCCGAAACGGCGAATTGCAAAAATTCGGAGATTACCTTGACTCAGCTCTACTATTTACTCTAGGCTTCCCAATACCTTAGCCTTTTCTTTGTAACATGTTTCATTTTTTCACATCTTTATTAAATCTACCTGTATTATTAATTTTTTTCCCATTCATCCCATCCACTTGTCCATCGATGCTTTTCTCCGTCAGGCCCTCATGATTTTGCCCATGTATTTGTCCCGTCGTCTTCTTAGGGATTTTAGGAGGCCTCTCTTATCTCCTTCTATTCTTAGTACTTTCTCATTTCTTACTCGGTTGATTCATTTCTTTTGTTTTTCCTTAACGGATAAACTTATTTATAAAACGCTTTGCGAGCTGTTTCTCATTTTTTTGTTCCGAATTTGACCACAAAAGATCTCCGCTTCTGAGTGCTCAAGACGTCGTCGAATAAAATGAGGAACGATCCGTGGTATGAAATAAGTCAAGTACAACTCATCATAGCTCTTGTCCAGCGAGAGTTAATTCGCGTATAACTAACAGAATTCAGTGTCAAACGAGGCGGGCGAAAGAGTTCAGCAGATCGAAAGTTAGAGGAATTAAGCTAGGCTCTTCATGAAGCAAGTGACGTTGTACACATCACATGCTCGGGTATAATGTTAAATACACCAAGGATGGAATTCGTTTCGAAATTAAAATTTGGCTCAGCCGCTTTTCGAACCCGGATATCCCGATTTCCAGAGCACCAAACCGTCTTCTTCTGAGGACTGAAATTTGGTTAACCGGACACGTTATTTACGTCGTAAGTCCAAGATGTGGCACAGGATATGGATATCGTACTTACTAATGATTAGCCTTTGAATAATATGGATTGTTTGTGTATCAGGTAGATTATCTGACTAGAAATTGGCGGATTCGGGTTGGAATTACGGATAAAAAAGTGATCATTTCATGAAAAATTTCATTTCGTTTATGCAACAAAACATCTTTTTCAGCCCGTTTAGGTCAAATTGAATTTCATGACATGAAATGGTCGGAATACGATGAAAGACTTTGATACTTCTCTATCTAAATTTATCGAGTGATTTCTGCTTTTATCTTTATTTAATCGGAACCAAATTTATGTAGCCTCATTGCATATTTATGTCTTATATTGGTCCAATATTTTTTGGTAAGTTTTTTTATCACATTTTTCCATTTCACCCAACTCACTTCTACTCTTCTTCCTTCTTACAATTCTTTATTTTAACTTCATCTCCACACTATTTCAGTATGAATGCGTTAATAATTCTCAAGGAAATTTTTATACGAAAGAAATACACGTGTTCATGTGCCCTTTCAGCGGCAGCTTCTGCAGTCATTTCGTTTAGGTTTCATCCTGCAGTTATTACGTTTACTGAGCAGTATTTAATCGAAATTCAAGATTTGAAAGGGATTGATCTGGGTGTAGTCAACCATAACCGAATCGGTATACAATATACAGTTTATGAAAGCTTTATTTATCAAGAGTAAAAAAATTCTTTGTGATATTAGCCTTGAAATAAAAAATATTTTTCATTAAAAAATCTTCGCAGCTCGCTCGAACGTAAAATGAAGTATTTTGCGGATCTAAAAATCGCAAGGCATAATTTTTACATGAATTTTTTCTATAAAATGGAAGATTTTCGCTCCACGCTCATCTGTTAGCGTTCTAAATGGTACAGAGTTTTTAATTTTGGAGTTATAGGACTTCTAGCGTTTATATTAATGAATGTGCGAGATGCTTATATTACCCTCTAGTAGTGGCAGGGTTTCGACATCCGGAACGTCACAGATGTGTTGTTTAATTGTTAATCAATTGAATATCATCACGTGCACAACAAGATACTTACGTGATTTAGGGTGGCATTATAATTTTTAGTGTATGAAAGAATTGATTCTCCAAATCTTGAATTCCTGCATTTGGACGAGTTTGAAACACAAATCAGTCAATTACGCATATAATTTGATCAATGTAACAACGCAGCGAGCATCAAAGTTCCAAATTCATCACGAATTTGCAATTCTTTTCAAGCAAACGAGTTTCGTGTCGAAGTAAAGAAGAAAATATTTAATAGCATTAAATTCGAACGCAAGCTATTTATACGAACAGTGCGTAATTATTTTTTAAAAAATTAAATCTTTTTCAAGTTAACGTATCCAACTAAAGTAGGAATTGCTGAGTGTGAACATCAAAATTTCACATTTATCTCAAAATTGAAATTTTTTTTCAAGCAAACATATTTCATTTCAAACAAAATGGAAAATATTGAATTAAAGTTAGTTCAAACGGATCGGGTATTATGCTATATACATCTATTCATTTCAACATTTACTATTCATTATAAAATTTAAAATATTTTCAAGTAAACGTATTTTGTATCAAACAAAAGTAGAAAAAACCGAATCGAATGAATTTAGGACACAATTAATATAATGTTATTTTCTTCTTCTTGAGCACGTAACGCTCCCTTGAAGCTTGTAACTTGAATTTATCCTTTAGCTTCTCCCAAAAGAGTCTTTGGGATGTATTATAGAGCCTCACGGTTAAAGAGATGGAGTTAATATTATATGGAAGCCCTTCCAGGTAATGTACTTTGCCGAGATAGCAATCAGCCTCCGCCAAAAGGATCACTATTCAATTCTGACCACGTACCCTCTGCGAAATTCGTGCGACTCTTTTCTTTGTCCGTTGCTGGTTGGTTCCTTTTTTGGCGATCCATAAAGCCCACCGGAGCGAAGAAATCCTTTTGGTTTCATGTGTCGTTTGAGCTCCTGGCTCCTTTGGGTGGGAGTGGAGGTGAGTGATGAGATAGCCTATAGTGAAGAAAAAGAACCGCGTCGCCCGATGGGATGAAATCCGGAAAAAAGTGGACAGCATCATGTATAATATGGCTTCTAGCATTATGGATACATCCAGAATTATGGATAATAATTCTGGAATGGAAGGATAATTATTCTTCAAGGAAGGAACCTGAAAATTTGCAAAAATATTTTAGTTTGCATGGAAATCAATGAATCGGATGTCAATTGATGCGTAAATTCGTCGTTGCCTAGATACAGGCCTGCAAAGATGGAAAAACTTTATTAGGAACGGTATTTTTCTGTTTTCTTGGAAAGTCTTACATATTTCGTTCCTGCTGATACTGTAAGAATATTTGAAAGAGGTAAAATATGGTATCATATATTTGTTTAAAATTTTTCGTTTATCCTAGATTAGTTTCAGAAATCCTTAGCTCTTTTTAGTGCCCTTGTGTTACGAAACTAAAAGCCAGTTATTTACTCATATTATTCCATTTTTATTTTTTGATAAAATTATCGATAAAATGTTTTTCAGTATTTTTCTAACGTAACTATATTTTAAAATAGAGATTAAAAATAAAAACTAAGCGGAAAATGGAAAAATACTTTTTTCTCAATTTTTTTACTGCATTGAATCGAAAATTGGATAAATGGGTGAACGAGGCCGTTTTGGACAAAAATGTAATTGAAATCGAGCCTTAATTATCCGTAAATGCGAGATCATGAAGCCGAGTTAACTATTAAGAAGGGGATGAGGGAGGAAGGGGAGGTGCCCACTATTTTCGCTGGTATTCGAAAGGACCTTGAGTGACAGCCGTGAAAGCATAAGCGCCAAGGACGCGAGGTGGCACGAGAAGGAATGCTTGGAATTTAAAGGAGCAAGGCGCTCAAATCCCCACCTCCTCGCCACCTGAGCTGCAGTGCTAGAATCTTCCCCCGGGGCATTACACGCGGTCATTAAATTGCTGGCATCCCGTCTGCCCCAAATGGCAGTATATTTAGCCGTGAATAATAACACCATGGAATGCCATACATTCATGTTGCGCGGATTTTTTATTATGTCCAGGTGAGGGATGAATAAGTAGATGGAAGAAATAAATAAGAAGACAGGACACTATGGATCTCAGTATTGCAAGGATGAACACGGTAGAGTGGCCACGAAATGAGAAATAGCAGTTATGTGGGAGAGGTAGTGGAAGGGGAAATTGATAGATAAACCACAGAGGAAGACACAGAGACGAATATCAAGGACAGATGAAGAAGGACATTGGCAAGCAGAGACGCAGGGAGGTTAAAAGAACTGGCATTGGAGAGATAGGGATGAATGGAGAGCTACGTTATTTATACCAATCTTAGGCCAAATGAATGATTAGATAAATTAATAACGATTAGATGAATCTATGTAACAGTAAATGAGCCAGTACTCCAATGAGATGACCGTCTCATGAAAAGTGGAGGGAAACTTTCCATTATTTCAATTTAAAGTTATGAAGAAATGGCTGAATGAAGATAACTTTATTTTCCTTGTTACTTTATTTATTTCCAATCCTCCGAAAACAGCGATTTTCGGCCTTCACATCAGGGTTTAGATGACATTCAACAATCAAAAGTGCAAAAAAATCAATGCTCTGGATTAGGGTAACTTACCAGAGGTGGAACTCGAACTCGCGACCGTTGGTTTGGCAGGCGAGAGCTTTAACCCACCGCCACCGAGGCCGGCACTTCTGATCTATCCCCACAATATTCTGAATTATTTTCATGAGATGCGGTTTCGAACTTGATGTGAACAACCCTCCCCCACCTAAACCACAAAAAGGGACACCATTATTGAGGTTTTTGGTGTTTATTTATTTATTTCAACCGATAAAACCATTTTACAAAATCGAACTGACTAAAATAGCAACAACAACGTGAAAAAAAATTAAATGACTAATAAGTGATTATTACAACAACAAATAAGTAAACAATAATCAAATGACTCCAAGCAAATGTGGACTAATTTATGCTGACAATCTGGCCTCCATTTCTCTTGAGACCTAGATAGCACGCCAGTCTGAGTTGGAATTCCGTAAATATTTAGAGACAAAAGGTTGGACTTGCCGTGCCATGTAACTATGCGGTACTTCTGATGTTTCTCAAAGAAGAGGCTGCACAAGAAGGCTATGATGTGACCGATTTGTTAATTTCAGCGCCAATATTATGGAAATCCTAGTAAGAAGGCCAAAATAAATAATATGAAAGACTATAAGACGCTCTTTTCTCAATTATGCCAATTATTCCATGTAGTACATATATAACCTTCAAAAAATACTTCTTCGTGTTCTTTAAAACAAGCACCCCTTACATTTGAAATGTTCTCGCGCCATTTAGACGCAGTATCAACTTTCCAGTCATTTCAGCCGTGACCGACATCTAACAAACTCGGCGACTCAAATCTTTTTGGGGTGAAAACATAGCCTTGCTGCGGTGGTTCTCCATTATTTTCTGATTAGAATAACCCAACAATTACTAAATTTCATTATACTGTTTTCCGCTAGAGTCCGCCTGATGAAGTTAGTTGGAGACCCCGCTAGAAACCCAAGAAGAGTTCACCCGGAAACTTCTCAAAGATGGCTGTTTTTTTTCCTCTGGGCCTTGAGATAGAGGAGTGAGTGTTCATAAGACGCGAGGAGAAGAGGCGGACGATGAGTGATAGGTATTTCTGGAAGCGAAGAGTGAAAGATAGCGAGGAGGAGTGAGTTTACGAATTTGGGCGTATTGGAGGGTGGGCGAGCGATGGGCGGTAACCATGGCACTCCACTCTCTCTCAGAGTGCGGAGGAATAAACAGCGGAGGGAGGAGACTTCGTTTGGGAGAGCTGTGCTTTTAAGGAGAATTGGGAAGGAAGGCAGGCCTTGGCGTAACTACGCTCTGCGGAAGGCACCGTGTCTGAATTTTATGCGACGCTCTTTTAGTCATATGCACGTGATTCTCACGAAATATTCGAGCTCGCGTGAATTACAATGCTGTGCTTTACATTTAATGTTTAACCATAATAGAAGCGACTTTTTAAAAGAATCTTTATTCATTCTGCTGTTGATTTAATGCATATAGCTATTAAAAGACTTTAGTCTGATGCTCACGTATTTGAAAATCAATCACTGTAGTGCCTACCAACATATGGGAAAAGGAAAGGAACAAAAATCACACCTAATGAAGCACAGTTACATCAGCAAAGAATGGAAGGACACTCATTCATAAATTTTTATTTTATTTTTATGGAAGATCTTAAAATTTTCTTCAGGTAAGTTATTCCTCTCTGCAGGAATTTGTTTTTTACTTCTTGAATTAAATCTCCGATATTTTCACCATTCTGCAAACATTCCGGAGCAGCGGCTCTATACATTATTAACAGTTCACTTAGAATATTAGGAATTCGAAGAATCACAATTTTGAGCATTTTGTTTGATTTATTCAACTATAGTGGGCGTTTCTTCGTGGAATGCTCAAATATTTATGCAAAACGTCATCTGAAATCAACTTTGACGAAATTTTCAACCCGGAAACCAAGCAGAGAAATGCAATACAGCGATGCGAAAGGCTCAAGCAGAAATTTAGCCTAGAATTTGTACTAAGCGTTAAAAGCGTTTCTCAAGAAAAAGAGCTTCAATGGTTACTGTGCAATCATAAAATAGTGTTGTGCAGTATATGTTATTTCAACTTCCATTATTTATTACCATGCGGAGAAGAAATGATAGCTACGTAAATTTTCTCGCTCTGCATACATATTCTTTAATTCAATAAAACACCCTGAGGGTAAAAGAATCATAGGAAATAAGCTAAATTAAATGAACTTTAAGTTATTTATTTTGAAAAGCATGAAGCTATAAGAGAAAGTAAAAGTCCGTCCAACAGTGTCAGAGGGAAGAATAAGTAAGCGAGGCAGAGTCAGGAAGATATAATGATAAGGATTAGGTCTTAGTTAAATTTGTTAAGTCCGGGTAGGGAGAGGGGTAAGGTAGGGTTATCTGTAAAACGCTCCATAGAACCCTGAATTAACCGGTTACATATTTAAGTGTTAAAACCTCTACGTTCAGTCCAATGGCGTTATAATGCTGTCCGGTATTGACAAAAATATCTAATTTTGGTTCCTTTGGCTGTTTTTTTGACGTCATGGGTCATGAGTAGAAGAATATCGAGTAAAATTATTGCTTGATATAATGCACAATTTTTATTAATTTTCAACACAATCACCTTAGAGTTTGAGGCACTGGTCGTGCCTTTTTTGTGGACGAGGTCTACCAAACCTTTTTCATAGAGCGTTGCCGACAATGCCTTTCATTGAATTAGCCCTGAGGCTTATCGTTCGTTTGAACACGCTTTATTCCTATCCACATTCTCATTCCAGCGAAAAGATGGAAGTCACAAGGCTTTCGGTCGGGACTGCACGACAGTTGATTGAAAATGTGGCATTGGAATTGCTCAAGGAGCAGTTGGGATGCACCAGGGCTTAGAGAATGGGCCTTGTTATACATCAGAACACTTCCAGAAGTCAGCGTGTCTCATCTATTATTTTTAATGGCAATCGTCGTAATGTTTCACTCTGAGCAGCTGCATTTATCCATATGGGCACAGCTGCAGTGATCTAACGAATTTCGTATAAATTCTGACCCAAGCATTATAGAGCATGCTGTATTCGCCAAAAATGATTACAATGTATGACTTTATTCGGTTCGTGAGCTTACGGCCAGCATTTATACCAGCAGTTGACTGTGGCATGATAGGTATTCCTACTCTCTCTGTTCGAGGAGGCAAAAGAGAAAAAATGGCGAAGTGTCTTCAGTAAATGCGATTTTTTTTCCTTTTTATTTTTGATACTTGGCTAAGTATTTAATCTTTTCCTCATAATGAATGCTGTCAACTTCGGTTTTTTTTGCCAGCATTGTGATATCTTTCGTATGAGACAAGGAATTTGAATTTATTTTTGGGTGATCCCATATAAGTCTCATCTCTAACCACACTTTTCTATTTCATCGGCATAAAACTCAATACGTGCCAATGCCGAAGCAATTCGGCGAGTTTTATGGTGTTGCTTCTCAGTTCACTCTTGGCTGGGGAATCGATTTAGGCGACCTTTTTAATGAGACTGGTTCTCACCTTTAACTGAAAATTTTTACAAATGATTGAGTGTATTTTACGGTAGACGCGCAGTTGGCCTCTGCACGCTGTACCAACCTGTCGCCTGTATGTCTTTTTTGCTGACCCATGGGGGGTTGAATAAAGACAGTTCTGGTGCGTGCACACATTATTCTTCCATACATTCTCTTCTATGCTGCAACGTGCCGCAAATGATGGACATGACTGATTCACTATTTTATCAACGCCTAGCCCAAAATACACAAGATACTGCCATAATATTTTTATAATATATGTTCCTCGCGTCATTTATACACACACTTAGAACGAATTTTTACGACGAACAATTTAAAGGGTGTTTCTTATCCCATTTATTCATTTTACTCCCTTTTTACACACCTTTTTACTCCCACAACAATACAGTTGCATTAAAATCCTAGCATAGCTTTTCTCTATTACATTTTAAATTATTTTCACTCGAAATGTGGAATAAAATTTTATAACGCCTCTCAAGACATAAAATACTGTTGTCGAGTATTCTATATAATTTATCTATATTTATCGTTTTCTTCTGGTTATTGTATTTTCATATCAAAATTTATCCATATTTATTACATCTTAACATTAGAAATTAACCGCAGCATCTAGGATTTAAACATAAATTAAAAACCAAGTAGAACTGATTTTAACTATACCCAACGTACAATAAACAGTAAACCACAGATTTAATATTTGTACAATCTTATGTCAGGCTTCACTACCCGTTGAAATCCATTAGGTACCTTTTGCTAGATCTATGATATTTTTTTAAGAAGAAAGGCGAATAGGAATACTGTGGGATTACGACTGGGATTTTTCCGTTCCCATCTAGGGTGTTTATCGAGTCTAGTTCCCTCTTGGACCGCCGTACGATGCGCCGCGCCAATGTAGTCTGCTGGAGGATTTATGGCCGATTTCACGTGAGGAGAGAAGTGGCGGAAGTGTCGTTGAGGATGTGGCGTTTGATCGCAGAATCACTCTTAAGATAATCTATACATAACAGCCGCTCAAATACCCACTCTCTCACCTCACCTTAATTCAGTTCTTCCAGGCAGCTGTACCATGTCCGTCCTGGAATGTTTGTCGGTAAATTATTTAATACTTTTACTTCTGTATGATTCAAACGTTTTGGTGAATGCATTCACCTTTTTAATTTATTCATCCTCAAGAAAGCCATCACGACTCACTGTTTTTTTATGACAGCGGATTGTTCACAAAAATTCAATATCCCGTGAAGTCGTGCGCCTGCGCCTGAAATGCGAAAGTTGTTTGCTTATCCTTCCAGATATTAATATTGCCAATAAATCCTGCAATCCATGCATGTTGCATCAGAAAATGGCGTCACAAAATTATGTATGTTTTAAGTGCGATGTCATCTCAGCTCCAACGAAATCATCTCTAGTAGGGTTACTTTTAGAAAACTCTAAAAGTATATTTCGCTGGCACTTTTTTAACAATTTTTTGCGCCCTTTCTGGAATCTCGGTAGGGAAATAATTGTTTACTTTAGAATAGTGCCGATGTTTTGAAGAAATTCTTCACATTCATTTGGGAATACTGTACGTTTGTTTAGGATAAATTCATTGAATTACTCTGAAAAATTCTTAATTCTGAACGACTCTTTAAATTTCTCTTTAAAGACAGAGAGACGGATTGTTCACAATTGTGCAATGCCGCGGCAAAGAATATTTCCTGTCCAATAATCCAGAAGGGTCTTCGAATAGTACTCCATTGATAATAATATTAGAAAATTAGAATTTTTATATGGCTCTAATGGTGAATCTGGTCTAAGCATGTAAAAATTTGGCAGCATCTAGAGTACCTGCATGCAGTTTTGGCGAAAGAAAAAATGAAGTTCTTAATACGGTAAAAAAATCCATCAAGTAGAGTGGAAGCACGTCACCGTACTAATAATGTGTTCCTTAGCAAGCGGATTTGAAGTCAAATCACGTTAGTGATGTGGTAAGCTAAGTAAAGGGACTTAGTTTTGATAAGTCAGTCTTGAGTTTTTAAACTTCTGTGTACCCTTACTCTATGTTTTCTATATTTATATGGATTAATTACCCTTCTTGAGGGCATACCCTATGATTTTTTGCACGCGTTAAATTTCTGTGACAAATCTTACTTTTTTCGCCAAATGTAATGTTTCAAAATGATTTTATACTTTATTTCCGGACGGTATTTACCACATTTTCTCGAGCCTGACACCAGGTTATTAGGCTCAATAATTCCCACGTTTCAGTGGTTCAGTCCGTCACTGTCTTTAGGGATAAAAATGAATTTTTTAACAGATAAAAGGAACTTTGGCTTTAATAAGCCCAATAACCTGGCGTGAAGGCCGGAAAACCCTAACAAAAACATTTTTGTTAAAGAAAATCATAAAAAATTTTATTTGAAAACTTCTATTCCCAACCTTCATCAAAGTGAATGTTTTATCTGTAAAGAAAAAATAAAAATGTCGTTTAAATAAGGAATGTTTCAGAGTATTTTGAAGAGTTTATCACAAATAAGCTTAGGGTGAGCCGGAATGAATTTGAAGAAAGTTTTCGAAAACATCGCAATATTCTGCAGTAAGAAAATCTCTCCCGAATAAGATTCTATAAAGGACGCAAAAAATTCTAAAAAAAAGAAGGGTTGAAAGTTTCTTATAAGCAACGCTTCTTAAGATGATTCAGTCGGATCAGAGCTTATCTCTTACTCAAGACGTGAATATTTTGCGACACCATTTTATGATCCAGAATTTGTGGGCTGCAGGATATTATTGGTAATTTTAAAGCTAAGATGGATAAGCAAACGACGTTCGTATTTCAGGAGTAGACGCATATGGAGGATTCTTATTTCGCAATCACTATGTTGACACTGATAGAGCTTTGAAATGGGTTTATAATATTTGCTACTCGCGACGCTGAGGTGCAGAGTGATCCGAATTACACGATAAAATAAGCTGTGAGTAAGGATTTTAAACAAAGTTAATATATTCGTGATGGTGTCATGTATCAGAATCACAACTCTTCAATCCATTCTCTCGTGATGGCAAAGAATATGTTAAAAATATTTAGTCTGAATGGATCAATTTCTGCAATCATCGCTTTGCAGCGAAAGTAATTGATAACCAATCTAAATGCGGCAATAATGGGAAACATAAATCAAGCTTCTGTGGAGTAAACTGGGTCTTCCTTTTTAAATACTTCATCTGAAAAATCTGTCATTTAAAATTATTATAGAAATATTATTTTTTCTTCCACAATCCAGGAAGGACAAAAAATAATTGCAAAATATGGCCTTCGAATAGTATTCCATTGATAATACTATTTGAAAAATAGAAATTGTATTTAATCCGTATGGTTATCCCAAACATTGCGGTGAATTCAATCATCTTCAGTTTCTCACCTCTGTAACAAGTTTCAATTGTTGTAGCCAATCACCTCGGTAACTGGCGAATATTACAACTCTCTCCTTATTCGAAAAAAGCTGCATAACGGTCATGAAATCACTTAAGCTTCAATTTCATCCGTGCAAATGATTAGGAAATTATATTTACTGCAATAAATGAAATGATATTTTCTCAAAATTAATTATGTAAATTTTTATGCTATCTCTGAATATAAAGCTTTTATCGTTAGAAAAATACCTCCGAAAGTTGAAATGCCTACGATTATTAAGAATCCATTTTAAAAGTAAGCTACCATTTTCTTTTTAGATAGAATAAAATGAACGGAATATATCTGAAGCACAGTTCGCACAAGTTTCAAATCCCTTCCGTCATTGCGCATTGCGTTATTCAGCGTTTTCATGGCAATGGAAAAGTGCATCCACAAAAGTATTTTCTTTGCCACAGTGCAGTAACTAAGGAGTTGCGAACCCACGTTTATAGTCTGACGGAACGATTTGAAATTATCTCCACTGCCACCTCCTGAAGTATTACGATTCCTCCCGAAACTTCCTGTATATTTATTCCCCTTTTTACGAAGGCCAGTGATGGAAAAAGAGTAAAAAAACGGAGTTCAACACCTCCTGTGTTCACAAATAGACCGGAGAGTTTTCGAAGCGATTTTCTTGCAAATTTGATGCTGCTTGGCGTGACTGAAAGGTTGAGAATTCGAAAGCGATAGAATCAAAGTGGCTGAACTGACTTCCAAACCTCCTTGTTCTTTTTTCATTCCTTTCCTTAATCATTATATCAAATGGAGAGATTTTGAGATAGCCTCGAACGTAGACTAGATATGCTGTTAATGACTGTCGGCGTATTTACTTAAAAACCGATTTCAACACGACTTTAATTTTTTAATGGAGATTTAACGTCAAATTTATTGTGAATTTACTAGAATGACGTCACAATAAGTGTAGAAAAGCTCAATTCTCTATCAATTATTTCCAATAACAGAGCGCAAATATAATAATGGGTTAAATGGAAATAACATCAATTGTCTAAGCAGTAGCAAAGCAATTCGATTTCGATTTCATGATTTTTACGGGGATAGAAAATGGAAGAGAAATTCACTTGTTGGTCTGGGTAAAAACAATAGCGTCCCGATCATGCCGAGTGCTATGAACGAAGCGTGGGGCACATTGATCCCTGAATGTATGTAACCTGCTAGCCAGGTATGCCATAGTGTTTGACCGACATAGGCGCTCAACTCCTACTGACGCACTTCGGGCTTAAATATAGGGAATAAGGTTACTTATTTACTGAAACTGTAAAGTCGAAATCTTCCTGCTTCCACTAGAATTACGCTTATTATTTTCATTATTCCACCCTTTATTTATTACTCTTTAAGTTTACAACAACTTGTCTAATGTACTGGCAAAGTATTTGACTCATTTTTGGTTTGCGTTGGGATGAGCATTTGTCAAAGTTTTACATTGAACTGAGCTGAATACCACTCCATTGTTGAAGGAAATACTGGTTAGGATCATTTTTTTCTCCATACGATCAACTGGGGTACCGTTGGCCCGAAGATGTCAAAAGATTCATAGTTCTGCATTTTGTCATTTGTATTGAGTTATAGACTTTGCCCTTGCATCAGTCGAGCGGTGGAAGTTATGACTCTTCTTCTGATTAAGGGTAATTAACATTCTGATGAGGTTTAGAACGGACTTTTAAACTTTAAATGGCTATATTGTCGTTGATAAATTGTAGCATAGTATATTTTTTAATCAGAAATATTGTTTTTTATTTTTATTTTACCTTAATAAATTAAATGTACAGGTTAAAATCAAAGAAAACTCGAAAACAAAATATTAAGGGATGTTTAGTGTGGGGAATTTTTGCTCAAATTCATGGTTTTTATCTAGATTTATATGTTTTTATTAGAATGGGCCATAGTTACCCCGATACCAGACCCCTAGGCTCAAGTTTTCGAGAAAAATCAGGTTTGTTAAAAACAGGTTCAAAAATAAAATTCAATGTACTATGGGGGAAAAAAGTATCCCGACAAAGTTTGTGCCGCCACCATCGCTTCACAGGAGAATGGGTTCCCTTTCTAACGGTATACATTCCTTGGAATGAGACGAGGGAAATTCAAATACGGTCTTATTTGAGCCACCAAGGTCGTGATGGTGAATTTGCCTGCCTCGAACCGAGGCTCAAATGTATTTCGTACTCCTCTTTAGAATGTTGGCGCATTCCATATCCTTAGGATTTTTGCCTTCCTTTACCCGCTATCTCCCTCAAACCCTCCTTTCCGTTCCTTCTTCGCTCCTACTGCGGCACTCGTAATACAATTCACTGAAAGCCGATCTCCACTTTTCTCTCGAAAATTTACGGGATAAATATTCGCTAGACGTAATCTGCAAGGCAGCATTGGCGAGGAGAGATTTTGAGCATCAGGAATAACTCTAAATACACTGGTCAACAAGAAACTTTTTTCTATCCTAGAGATGTTGTTGGGGTAATCCTTTTCGACCTGATTCCAAATCTGGGCTCAGATCTTTTTTTTATCAAGTCTACTTTCTTTAGGACGACTGTACTAAATAAGTGTTCAAGGATATTTAAGCAAATAAATCGTGATTTTTAAAAACGTGAAAAAAGTACTTTGATAGGATTTTCTCGTATATTTAGCATCTGGTAAGTCCCTATTCAGTGTCAATCAATAATTTGCTAACATGTTGCTGAAATTTCCTAGGTGCTATTTTTCCAGATATAAAATATGCTGGTCGAAACGCTCACTGTGTTCATCTCTAACAGCGCAGAGGTTTGGTGGAAAAAGACAGGGTTTGAGTCAAAATAATAAATTTTTAAATTCATATTGCAGCCCATATTTTGGTAAGATTTAATTATATTAATCTAGCCACCAGATCATGGTAATTTTCAGCCATGATATTTAATAAAACATGTTCAGATACATTTCTAAATGCGTTCCACGCGTTTTTCTCCGTTGACCTAATTCACTGTTGAAATTCCGAGTCCTTCAATTCCTAATCTGTGGCCCAATGCATATTCCTTATTTGATATTTGCCTCACTTAATCAAAGGACTTTTGTTTCAAATTAGTAAAACCGGCACCGTTATTGCACTTGGCATGCACATGGCTGCATTTTAAAAAGCCCTTATTTAATATGCAGAGGTGGAAAAAGAATATTTTTTGGGTCGACCAAAGGCTGACAAAGGACGTTTTTGGATCCAGGGACGAGTTCTTTATGTTCCGGACAATTTTTTTCAAAAAAATAATTTTTTTCTGTCTCTGATATCCCATTCGCCGATGAAGCAACAACATTTCGTATAGCCAAGCTGTAATCCAAGTAACATAGAAATTACTTTAAGTGGCCACAAAGTTTCCATTTCTATTTTTGGTAGTGATATTTTCTAAAAGTAACCACAGTAAGATTCTTTCATTTCAGTTTCATGAGTTAACAGTATTGATGGGAGCTTATTTCCATTCTTTATGAGATTAGCCTTTAACATAACCTAGGAGGAATGGACGAACAAACGCTAATTATCTTTGTTTAATTCAAAATGAAGAGTATCCATAACACAGAGAACATCATTGCAAATAGCAAATCGTTTTTTGGAGAATAAAAAAAATTAAATTCGTCATGGCGAGAGCGGGACATCTAAAGTTTCGTATTTGGATGCAACAATTTTCAACCCTTTAATCGTGATCCTAAGATTTCACCCTGCTTTTTGGATAACATATAAATCGTGCACTAGATAATTTAAATCCTCTTACGTTATGAAATGAGTTCCAGCAGATTTACTCGGTCCAAAATTTGGGTCCTTCGAGTCTCCGAATCCTTCATTATCACGTTCTTGATTACTTTCTGAATCTTTGCTAAGATTAACATACTCCATTGGTTACGGCACTTTTAAATATTCGGAGTGAGGGAACTGTAGTATCGCTGATTCAAAGTTGTCTGGATATTTTACTGTGTGTTTTGACTTCGTTGTAATTCCTTTCATTTTTGCAATTGCAATTGCATAATTGCAATATGATCTGCCAAATCATGGGGACGGCAAACTCCTTATGACATTTTCCCTTTGTCCAACCAGTAAGAAGCCCTACACTGGTGCCACACAACACATGGGGAGCCCATCCTTTATCTTGGCCACCCTACAGGCAGTCAAAATAAAGCTTATAACACTGTCTGGAAAAGGGAATAATTTTCCACCTTTGAGCCTAAAAAGTAATTTCACCGTATACATAACGAAAGTCATCAGGATGGTTCACGCACTATCTAAATAGCCTGGCCTGATTAAAGCTAAGCCACTTATCAGCGATTGAATTGTAATAAACTGTAATTTCCTGCGATCATCGAAATTCTCCATCTTCTACTATCTTCAGAGAAAGCAAACGTCTTCACGCTCCTACACCTGGTCAAATGATGTTGTGAAGTGGCACCTGAGGCAGTATTGCTTTGAACAAAACGGTAGGATAGTACGATTTTAAACACATTTTGACAGAATAGGAAGGCATAACATCGTAGGACAACATGTTTTTTTAAGGAAAGTTTTATTTTCACTTTCTCATACTATCACGATACATAAATGAATTAATTTACTACTTTCGTAAAAGAAATAAACACTAAGCTGTCCTAAAGAAACTAGATGTGATAAAAAGAATCTATCCCAGATTCGGAATAAGCGCGAGAAATACGTCTAAGATCACTCAACAGCGTCTCTAGAACAAAATCTATGTTGACCGGTCATGCCTAAACAATTATCACTTTAAAAAGTTTTAGTGCGTCAATTGCGACTGAAAATTTCCTCAATGATATGCACATGATTGCTACAAATTTAATTGACGACACACATTTTTTCGAGGTAAATTACATAAATCGTAAAACAAAACAAACATTTTATTTTTTCCTATCCAGCGGCAAAAAAATTATTTTCTGCAGTTTGATACCTCACTTTTTTTTTCAATTTATTTGAAAACAAATTTTTTAAAATTAAAACAATGCATGACACTTTGCTGCCAAATTACCTACTTTTGAAAATATTTAAGAGTTAAATAAAATATCTAAATTAATGTAGCAAAAAATGAAGGTCAAAAAATATATTCCAATGAATTCACACTTCACTTGAGACAATATCTCTCCTTTTATTAGATTCCAAATCTCAGCAGCACTTTGATGTATCATAATATGTAAGCATCAACATCTCCGATTGTACACCTAGGTCCTAATCGGTCACTTCTCAGGTGGAGGTCTTCTCCGATTTTTCAATGCCTCATTACCCACCCTGTTGCGTTTCTTCGAGTAGTATACGGTACTTCAATTTTTATTCACCCTTCGCTATGTTTCCGCTACTGTTAAGCCTGCCCCCAACAAGCTGGCTGCTTTTCCCTCTTTCGCCTGCCGACAAAGGTATCTTCAATCAAGATAGGAAAATATCCTTCTCGATCGAAAGGAAAACGCGTTCTGGCAATGTGCACGGCAGCCCCTCCGGAAAAGCTAAAACTTTTCAAACCAACTGCATTCAAATAAGCGGCCCGTCGAATATTCTCGTTGACTGTCTTGTTTACGTTAAGAGAAAGCTTGCTATGGCCCTAGTGATTTAAGTCGTTTCGTTGAGATAGGCGAAGGAAAATTCAGAGGAGCGTTCCCTAGGTGCGCACATGATGCCGTCGAATGCGTCTCTATTCTACGGATTTCATCGCCAGTCATGCTTTGGGTTGCGGGAGACTCAGGTCGCGTATTTGGACGGCGAAGGCAGGAAATGGTTTGCCTTGTTTGAATTTCCCTCACTGACCAAAGAATAGCAACCCACTGGAAAAGAAACCCACTCACCCGCGGAGCGATAGTGGCGGCACAAACTTTGTCGGGATTCTTTTTTCCCCCATAGTACATGATCTGTCAACAATTTTAACCACTTTGTATTCTCTTTTTATTCATTTTAAAACAAGATAAACTTGCTTTTTTCTAATAAATCATGAAATACTGAGCCAAAAATAGCCCAGCTGACGGCACAACAAATCCACATTCCTACCTACTTGAGTGATTTATTCATTCTCCCAAGAGAGTTACCGTAAAATCGAATAGATCTAATCATTTTAAACCCTCCTTTAGATTCCTTAAGCCCGAATCAATATATATATTTTTATTGACTCTAAATTTTGAAATTCCCCACCGACAAACATCAAAGTTCACAAACCCTTCAGTCCTTTTTAGAAAAATTATACTTATATTTGATTTCTTTTATAATGTTATTTTTTTCAAACTTTGTATTATAATGAGTGTTCGTTATGTTTTCTATAGATCCTCAAAGCTTTTATTTTTTTAATGTGAGCTTGCATTTATGGGTTTATTCCAGCATAAACTTAACATTCGTATCCATGTATTCTTTTCCGACTACTTTCCCCGTTGGTGCGAAATATCATAGCTGTAGATGGCCTCCTAAAAATATCAATGCTCTTTAAGTACTGCAAAATGCTTTATTACCACTGATTTGGAAATATAGACATCAACGTAACAAGTTCATAAACTCATAACAGATTTATTTTTTGGTCCAAATAGCCATTTTTATCTTAGTCTTAATTAGAAGCTCGTCTATCTTACTCTTGGCGTTATTTACGTATCAGTATTTGATACGGGTGTTTTGTTACATACTTGTAGATATTTAAGCAAAGCTATTCCGAATAAATTAAGCGGTATTCACAATCCTATCTCTCAAAAGCGGCATTAAAAATCTTTATATATAATACCGCGTCGGCTAACAATTTCTCCTTTATGTAATAACATGCAAAACATACCCTAATTTTTCATAAAGATAATTTTAAAATAAAAATTGCCTAAAAGAAGTTTATGTCCTAAAATTTGCTCAATTTAAAGCAACTAGAACCGGTCCTCCATGGGCTTGGTACTAAGAATCTGAAATTGGAAGTTTTTGGAGAGATGCAACTCTATCCCATTAAAACCATTGTGAATGTGAAGTTGTACATGACTAAAATGTCGTTTTTTTTTCACGCATCTCAAAGTGTTTATGAGATGTATGAAGTCTCCCACAATCTGGTCCATCCCACACAGGGCTACGCCATATCTCGGCGCTGCCATAGTACGGCTCTCGCCGCTTACTATTGTTAATGTTTGTCATGATTTCCATTAATATTCCACAACACAGCTTAATTGTCTTTTGAGATAGTAATTATCATTATCGTTGAGCCTTCTGGAAGTCACAATAGATTGGTAAAACTATTACTTTTCTGCCAGTATAGTTTGAGTGAATATTTTTCTATTGTTAGAATTGATTCCTTCACACTATTTTATTATCTGCCGAATCCTTTACAGAGCCAAGCAGTATAAACCAAATGATAAGCTGAAGGAATATAAAAACACAGCACATAAGGGGTAGCAAATTATGATAGCCGCAGATTTTTGGCTGCTATCGGAGAAATATTGTGAGGTCTTTCTGAGGCATGCAAAAATATGGTAGCATACTTCTTTGTTTACTTTCCAATTTGATGTTGTTAACATATTTTAGATTATTTGCTATGAACCTACAAGAAGGTAATGCCAATTTCCTCACACAATTTTCCCTAAAGCGTCTTTTTTACTGCATCTTAACTATCCTTCAAACTATAGGTGAGAATAAACCTTTTTCAATGACAACATTTCTTCATCCGGTAAAGTTGATGTGTTAAATTGATTCATAAGACTGGATCTAGAATCATCATGAAATGAGCTCGTACAAGGTAGACTCTGCTGCGCTGAAATTTTTCCATATCTGCATTTCCTCAGCGGCACAGTCGCGAGGGTTTCATTAAAACATCCACCGCGTTGCTTGGAACATCTTACCAACTGTATCATCAACTCAGTGGCGTTTATTTTTCGCTTACTTTTAACACTCGTCATTATTCGGTAAAACGGAAAGCAGGTGAGGCATGAAATGCTGATGCGAGCAATACAACTCGGTTCCTGTTTTAACGACGTAGGCATCCATTTCACTAATTGGATCGGGCTAAAATAAAAAAAAAAAATTATATTCATGCGGGCATTTCCGCGGTAGGTACATGCCTCCGTGTAGACCGTCGGGGCTTCGACAGAGAAGCCGTTTTAGTGCCTTCCATTCACGTTCCGAACGCGGGAAGCGCGCGGCGATTGTTTTTATTTTCATCTCTCTCTCCGCGGCGCTTCGGTCGTTGCGTCAGCACTTATGACCGTACCGTCACTGCCCTGGTCCGTTGCCGGGCAAACAACTCACTCGGACGGCGGCGACGTGAGCGCCACAAACACGGAAACACTTGTGTTTGGCCGCGAGGATATTAGGCCCACACCTATTAGCGCTGAAAAACAAACGAAGCGAGTCAAGGCGAAGAGTGGAGAGAGATCTTTTTAGCGCCACTTGACGTTCCGCGGTGTACGACTGGACCTTCAAAAGCGTTGTCTCGCCTACTTCAACCCCTTTGTGCACCAGATGATTGATGACATGCACGATATGATTCGCGGTCAAGGGTTGTCGCCTCTCATAATGCAAACAGGAGAAGCGTTGATGGTTGGAGAAATATTGGTTTCAACGTGAGACGGTGAAGTGGTTTCAATCATGAGGTGTGCGTCCCGAACATGCTAATGTAAGCATTGTTTTGTATAGAGGGTGGTACCTATACGTTAAATCTTTTCGTTGGGGAATCATGTAATTAGTAAAAGTTTGAAAACCAAAGAAAAGTAATCAAACTTTGCAAAATTCCATGACCCTACTTTTCGCATTCAAATAATAAGACTTTTTGCGTGCTCACGCGTTAAGGTGCAAAGTATCTGCGCCAAGGGTCAAATTCTAGACGAAAATATCGTTTGGCTTGGATACGAAACTGGATCTCCATATTACCGGACAGGTATGCTAAGCAGTTATACCACCAAGCCGTCTTCTTCCTTGGAATTGGGAGATATGGGTACGAATTCCGGCTACATCGAATGACTTTTTGCATCAAATTTCAATGCTGGTGTAAATGCCACTGGATATATACATTGGTGCATACAATGCTATTTAAGTGGATAATCTGCAATATCATCGCCAGGACGTGATTTCACCCCCAGAAAATCGGAGGATGTGAGTAACAAATTGTCTAAGACCGATGTGATTATTAGAACAGTTTTGGATGTAGCTGGTGATTTTGTGGTATCTATGACTACTCTCACCAAAGATGCAATGCTTAGGCCGCAGTGTTATTCGTTGGTTCTCTGTATATTCTGTTTATGAGGATACTGGTGTTTCTTTGGGATTATTTTCGTAAAAATAAATTTAATTAGCGTGCTCAAATAGCCTATCCTATCATTACAATGTGCCATCTGACTCCAAGCTTATAGAATGAGCTCAAAGTGAAGTGACCACCATTCATGCCAGGATATTTAAAAATAATAAAAGCTGTGAATTCAGATGAAAACATCGAAAGAATTCACGTGAAGATTTGCTCAAAGATGCTATGATAAGGAGCAACCATGCCATTGAGATATAAAATTCTCTCTTTTTGTTCCTCACCGAATATTTATTTTCACCGACCATATTTTTAATTAAGCATAGAAATACTGTCAGGTTTTACTTAATGTTGTCTTCATTGTTCTGCACCTTGAATATGCCGCGAGCGTATGGGATCCGGTGCAGAAAGACTTAATCCGCGAACTGAATAAAATACAAAACAAGGCTGCACGGCTTATCAAAACTGCTACGGGCGTACAGACAGCGTTACCCAAATGTTAAGGGAATTAGGCTGGGAGCCGCTGGAGACTCGAAGGCTGCGCGCTAGGCTTAGATTGCTTTAACAATTGACAATATATTTAAGAGCGACACAGAGAACATAATATTAGAGCCACACTATATTTCAAGATCCGACAGAAGTAATAAATCAAGAGAGATGTTTTGCTGAACGGAACATTTGTTAGCTTCTGGTTGAAATACTACGTAGGTGATGAGCGTTTCTTATGAAAAATGGCAGTGCGATGTGCAAATGTGTGTGAAGACGTGAATAATCGTCAAGCAATGCATTTTTCCTTGTTCCGTTGTTTTCTATATTGTGGTCAATCTATGTGATAAATCAGGTTTCTTTTGAGATTAGGCCTGTATTTTAGATCTTTATCGGATAAGAAGATCTCATGGCTGGTACTCGCAGTAATTAAAGATATCTGCGAGAAGCATACCTATACCTCGATCGGTATTTTTTTGTGTCGAATAACTTGCGTAGAACTTATGTTTCCATCATGAAATTTTTAGAATAAGTAGCGTCTAGTATTTCCCGGTATCTAAAATATTTAAAAAATATATTGGAGAAAATAATTAAAAGATAAACTTTTGAAATTTGATATTGGAACAAACTTTGACAACGTTGGAGTTTTTATATTCCGAAATTTTCAAAAGTGTTAAGCGCCAGTGTTAAGTGGATAATCCGGCACCAAAGAGACACCCCTTATACCATTGGAAACCTATTTGGTGATAATTTATTCTTACAAATTTTTCCAATCCCTGTGTCATCATAGTCTGATCGTGGTGATATCGGCTGAAAGGCATAGGTTTGTAATATGAAGATCAGTGAATTCTATATAAGTTCACTTGTAAGGGATCTATTTGAATGAATTATTTATTTCTTGATGGATTACGAAACTGATTGGATCGTATGCATAATGAACTGTTCTGGAGGCATAAGGAAAAAACTGAAAAATTGATTATGAACTGATCCGGGGGGTACGAGTAACCCCCATTTTCCGATCAATGCGAGAAAACTAGAAGCGAGGTAATTCTGCAAGTCGGTAGCGAGTTCGAAGCAGACCTGTTGCATCCAATTCCCCGGTTCCCTTGCCAATATCTGCCCGGGGCTACTGAGAAATATCGTCTCCTGAATCCGAGGAGAGACTGCCCAGTGAATCAGCTATGAGCGATCACCTCCCTGCTTGTTCAATTGGAATCTCAAAGTTCCAGCGGCGACCCCTCGCTCCATCCAAGTGCCTTGCCGTAAATTTCATGCATGTCTTACTTACATCTGAGTTTCAAACTTATTTTTCCTCCGCAAGCCAATATCGGAAACATCTGAGAAAATCAAGCAGACTCTATCATTCTGTCAAAAAAAATCACGGGTTTACATCTACGTACTAGCCCGCAAGCAGCCTCAATAATGCATATATATGGCGGTAGTGTCAGGGAACCGGCCGCAATAAAGAAATAGGAAAAGGATATGTGAATACTATGGCCCTAACATTTTTTAAACTACTTGATTCCTTGGGGGGCAAAGGGTTCCCATAGCCAAGCGTTCGGATAAATATCGCTCGGGCCAAAATTTCCCTTTGTTTTAATTTGCTCAATTTTTGGTTGCGCACAAAATTTAGAGTATCTTACTTAATTATTTATAATTTCTCGAAAAATTTCGCAAGATTTGAGCGGTAAAATTTTGCGCAAGTTAGCCTCAGACCACTAGTTCTTCGAGATGCATTAATGCTTCCAAAAGTGGTTTGGGGGAGCCGGTAACTAACTCCTTCCTGATATTGAAATTCATGGAAATTTTTATTTAGAGATCTTTGACGTACGGAAAAAGATTTATTATCAAAAATGCAACCAGAAATTTAATTTTATGCCATGGAAAATATTAAGATGTTCCATTTTATTCCTAAAATTTCCCTTGGTGCCACTTGACTCCCGATATTTTTGGTTTATAGGCGTAAAAACGCAATCAATATAATTTCTTCACTGTGTCTTCAAAGAGAACTCATATTATTAGGTTAAGATATATGAGAATATAGCTATAATAAAAGTATGTCTAATGGTATCCTATTTTTGAGATGCTATATTCTGTACTTTGAAGGCATTCCTTAAATATATTTATCATTTCCAAATAACTCTTTTGCTGAACTAATTCAATATTTTTCCCTCCATTAGGTAAATTACCTTAGCTGTAAGCATGGTGCAGCTTGGAAACTCTATTGTTTATTTGGATAATGCTTTACTAACTAGGGAAATAGGGAATTTTTTCAGTAATTTCTTCATATTTCCTAAATGCTTGTGATTAAGGAGATGCTATAGTTAACAGGCAGGTAAGACCTCTGAGAACATACACATTTTGTCGTCTTGAGTGACTCTATTTTATAACAAAGATGCCAGATAACTTTTGGTTTTGTTTAAAAAGGAAGATCAAATGGAAATAATTAGAGGTAAAAGAGATATACAATGCATAATAATAAATACTTTATTCCACAAATAGTGACCCGGATGAAATAGTATTGAAATTTTCTTTTACGGTGAGTTTGTTACCCCGGGCGGAATTATCTGTTTTTTGAGGTCATTATCACCATCTTATATTATTAGAGATAGACTCATGTCTTACATAATTTACTTATGTTCCAATAAATATCTACAGTATAACTATATTTTGTTTGATTAGCAAAGAATTATTAAATATTTATAAATAAAAATTATTGAGTTGTCGCAGTTTTTAAATAAGATATTCGATAAAAGTTTAAAGAACGTCATCCCAATAATGATCAAATGATTGAAAATGAAAAGTTACGATTAGAAGATTTTGAAAACTCTCAGTTTTTGCTTTAAGGTTTTTTTTGGCACACCTTGGTACATAAATATAGAGATTATGCGCGAGTAAGACCTACAAAGGAAACTCATGCCATTAATTTTATCCAAATGTGTACCGTGGCGAAGAGTTTGAGGAAGAGAGCTTCAAGAAGTCCTCCTAGTGGCCTGAGGGTGGGGACGGATAAGGCTTTCGAGTGGGCGCACGAGAGATGGCGATTATCTCCCGTCTAAATCCTTCTTCATCTTTTTCTCCTTTCCTCCTCCGGCAGGTGTTGGCCAACTGCCTCCTGCTGGTCACCGCCAACATCCTGGGCCTGGCCTCGTTCAGATTGGCCGACAGCCAGCGGCGGAGAGCCTTCATGCAGACTTCCCACGCCCTGCAGATGAAGCTGCTCCTGGAGGAACAGTCGCAGGAACAGGTGGGAAGAATACCTCACTTGCTACACTATCATCCACCCTTTGCTTGCTTACGTATCCATTCTGGAAAGGTGTTTCAAAAGCGCCTGTATAATTGTATTATAATTCGAATCCAATTGATGACGTACAATCGCCAATCTTCAGCGGAGAAGATATTTATCAGCCATCTCCGATTTAAAGATAACGAGCACTGAATTTCCAAGTTTTTTCAAAAATAACCTTTTAATGTCCAACAATACTTTTACTCTAAACTTTCGACAGATCTATGTTACCTTTAAGTCATGAAAAGGTGGAAAAAAGATGTTTCAACCGATTGCTCTACTTTTAGAATTCACCCTACATTTGAACCCGAGGTCCTCCAATGACGTGATTCCCGACCGAAAATCCGCGAGAACTTAAGTGGTGACATTTAGACTGGTTAATGATAAATAGGGATCTTTACAGCTGAATGCGTTGAACGAGGTTCGAGGGCGGTTTATTTTTTCAACCTCCGATCGCTTAGCAAAAACACCATACAAGCGACAGGCGGGTACTGCGCAGGTAGGGCAATTATGCGTCCTCCTCATCGCACACTCAAGTCATTTCTGACCTTAAGTTGTTATTTTAAGGTTTGTAGCAATCTCATTAACGACACTACCTCAATTGATTCTCACGCCAAGTGTGCACTTCGGAGAGACAGCCTAAAAACTCGCCGAATGGCTTCGGCATTGACATGTGTTCTCCTTTAAGCCGATAAAAGAGAATTGTTGCGTTAATACAGCTGCTCAGTGTGAAACATTACGCCCATTTCCATTGAAAACAAAAGAAGAAACATGATAACTTCTGAAAGTGCTCTGATCCATGACAACGCCCGTCATCTCAGTGCTGATGCAGCCCAACTGCTCCTTGAGCAATGTTAATTGGGCATTTTCGATCACCCGCCGTGCAATTTCGTCCTACTGCCGTGTGACTTCCATCTTTACGCTGAAATGAAGATTTGGCTGCGAGGAAAGCATTTCCAAACGGGCAATGAGCTTCAGGACAAAGGCAAAATTCTTTGGAAGTCATTGGCGGCAACATCCTATGCAGAAGATATAGTCAAGCTTGTCCGCAGGCACGACCAATTAATCAATCGCTGAAGCAATTATGTAAAAAGTACACCATAAGTGTGCCCAAAATTAAGCAATGAAATAATTTTCAATCAATCAATCCGTCTTCTGTTCATGAACCATCGGAGCTTGAAAAAAACGGTCCTCGTATGAGTTTTGAACAATACCCAATGCACGAAGGAAAATTTTTTTAACAAACTATTAATTTGATGTCGGGAATGACTGTAGTTGACAGGGGATGGAGAGGAGGTGACGCGTGGGTGACTTCATTCCGGATTTGATCATGTAAAGTCTTTAATTTTTTGGGAACCATTAATTGAGCCCAACTATCCGACAAGGCCAACGGGTACCTTTCTAAAATGGCTGCACTCCTATAAAGTTCGCGGTACATAAAATGGGTTGCACTGGCATGAAATTACAATAAATCATACCGTTAATCAATTCAAATCATTTTTTCCTTTTAATTTGTATTTAATGTGTTTCATGTTTAGTGGCATGATTGCGTTGGCTAAGTGAGAAACAATAGACCTAATATCAATGAATGAGACACTCTGCTAGCTGCCTTTTCACAACTAAATTACATCTTAACTAAGTCCGAGCCATGCTATTAGTTTATTATGCCTGAATATATTTTCTGTTGTTAAAGAGTTTTTTATTCTGCCATTATCTTTTTTAACCTAGAAGTTATCATTCATATTTTATGCCATAATCGGTTTGGCTTACTACCATCCGCAATTTCAATGAAGAAGGGTCGTATAATTAAGTTTTTATTATGATGGTTCTTCGTTTTACCCGAGGAAGAATTTTTTTTAAATACTCCATAAAGTGACATCATTTTGGAATGAATTAACTCAAAGATCCATATGAATAGGAAGTACTGCATGCACTGATTCTCTTTGATATAGATTCATGTATCGTATTTAATAGTGTTAAAATAGCAGCCATAATTTGTTATTTTTTGTGATCTATGCTTATGGTCATGAATTGTTTCGTCATCGAGAATTTTTGACCGATTCTTTATTTTATGGTGCGTTGAGGTCAATTCAAGTAAGATACAATGTATTTCATTATCCTAAGGCACGAAATTGTTCGGTAGTACTCAGATGAATGACAGTGATGTGGGTCTAAACTGTAATCCAAGACGGTCTATTTAACTGTATCTGTAACGATCTATTTAGCAATCATTATCATATTGCCCGTGACAGTATTACGTTTTAATTGTAGTGGTTTTTAATTTAATTGTAAGTTAATTCTTGTAGTCACTACCATCATTTCAACATTGGACTAAATTTGTGATCATTCCAAACATATAATTTGACCTTTAACAACCCCTCAATTTCATCTCTGCGGCTAGAATTGGCTATATGGGAGAGCTCTGGATATATTAAATCTTGATTAAATACTTACACGTTCAGTTGAGTTCAGTTGTAACTCGGATAGTTTCATTTCGAGGTTGTAGGCGTGCTTGTAAGCCTTAATTATTGCATAAATCAATTAATAACGGAACTGACTGCAACTAAAAGATAATAGAGAGAAGGTGACTTGTAGGTTACTTCCTTCCAGATATATTGATGTACGATCTTCTAATTTTAGGGAACCATTCCACGACCCCAATTATCCACCCTCAAGGCTAACAGGTACCTTTTTAAGGTGCCTTTTCTTCAAAAATTCACGGTGCATAAAATATGTCTCAGAAAAATAAAATTGTCTTTCCACCTAGCGATTATGATTCATTTTTTTACGGAAGCATTTTTTTACGTAAGCATTTATAAATGACCCAAGATTATGTCACGCTTTCTTTACGCTTGAACAGAATAATTTAATCTTTTGACATCAAGGTATTTAAAAATTCTCAAATTATTGAAGTAGGCTCTGAAAATTGCTGAGACCCTGTATAAATGTGGTGAACACAGAGATGGCTTTATTTGGATTGTATTCTACAATTAGAGAATTATAAAGGTATACAGATAAAAAAGGGGACCGGGTTGGTGTGGTGGCTTTACACCTTGTGGTCCTAGGTTAAAATCCCGGTGGCGGCAGAGATTTTTCAGAGACTCCCTGCTTGAATGATGTGTAGAGGACATTTCAGGCGCAACTCTTCGTCCGTCGAATGAGACGTTAATCCTTGGTCAGCTCGGCGCCTTTTGTTAAAGGCAGGTTAATTACGACCCCGGATTTCTCTCCACCCTTCGTTCCCAATGGCGCAAATGACCTCAGTTATCGCTCGACCCCTTCAAATATAATACCAAATTACGAAACATTTGTACGAATATTTCTTTGTTTCTGCCCATTAAAAAATATTATCTTCAGTGTTCTTATGCAAGCCATGGGTAATCTATCAATAAGCACTCCATACTGAAACTTTAAAAACGTAATTTTGGATCGGTTAGAATTTTTTTTTGTTTTCTATCTAATTTATTTTTAACCAATCCTTGTTTCTTGGCGTCAAACTCGTAATTCTTATGATATTAAATTTGAACTGCTCTTTCGTGATGAATACAATTTATAATTATTTTTAAACTTTACGAACTGTTAGCTAGACTGATATACTGCCTACTAATTTCATTTAAATTTGAATAGTTATAACGTTGAAAATTTACAGCAGAAACGTTTTCTCGACAGAGAGTCGAAGCGTAAGTTGCATATGGCGAAAATGATTTAAGCTGTCGCTCTCCTCCTCTTCCATGGGCAAAGGAAACTATCACTTGGAATACTTTCATTTGTAAGGACTCATATCTACGCAAAAATTTCCCAGTTCATCACTTGATCAAACAGTCAATTTTAATGCCATTCCTTTTTAACGGCATAAATAACATTGCGATGCATTGGCTCAGTTACTTCTTGGGATGATTTACACCAATCACAATCCATGGCTTCGGAAACCGGAAAAGATGAATCGGTTTATTTTATTTTGTTGCCTCGCCAAAAACCCTGGGTGATCCATCACTTCTGAAAACATACGCGTTCAAAGGACCGCCTCGTCGCACGCAGCTTCTGCCGTAACTAGTTTTCCGAAGCGTTTTCTGAGCATCGGTTAGCACCATAAAGCTTTTGTCGGCAGTTATTTTTTCAATTTCTTGTTTTAGAGTGAGCACAAAGAGAAATAATAAATTTACCCGACGATACTTCTCCGAGGCTCTTTGATGCGCACGAATGTGTAGGTTGTATTCGTGAGCTCTTTTCATCTTCTTTACCAGCTTATTATGGGCAACATGCTGAGGTAACAGGGATTTAGTTCTAAAGAAAACTTTTTCAGCACAAAAAATGTGCCTATATTAGTTTGGAGGATATATTTTTCACGCATGAAAAATTAATCCTTACCGTCGGATTATACTCGTGCTGAGTTAATGGAGGTTCGTGCAAAAAGCATATAGTGCATTTAGTGGATAATATTTCTTTTACAATTTCTTGCCTGTTTCCCAAATCGGTTTTCCTTGGGGCTACTGTGATTTTCGCTGAGCTTGGCAAGCGTGCTCATGTTACCTGTTGTTTTCACCTGTTTTTGAAGTTCGGGAAAAAGTCTTCCAATTTTTTTTGTTCAGGCGAACATAAAAGTATTGAATTCTCTCATGTAACGGTACTCTCTCATGCTATAAGCGAGTAAACTCTTGTAATACAGCAATTACATTTGCGAACATCGTGGTTTTAGATTTGTGGCAATTTTTTGATTCCTGAGAAGGGAAATAAAAGTAATCCTTTTAAGTGGGTTGAATTGCAATTCACATTTTCATTGAGTTTTGCTCCTTTATTTGATTCAGAAAATTCGTATTCATTATTGGGACTAAAATTTTACATTAGGTGAGGAAACGATTCCATAGATATTTATACTTTTTTATCACCATACGCTATATTCGAGTAATAGTTAAAGTTTATTTTTAAGCTTTAGGCGGAATGACAGTACTCATTTTGTGACAATAGTCACCGTAAGTTGGTGTGGTATTTGAAGGAGCCGACCGACAGCTGAGGTAATTTGCTCCATTGCTAAGGAAGGGTGGAGAGAAACCCGGCGTCGGCATTAGCCTGCTGTTAACGAAAGTCGCCAAGGGGACCACGGCTTAACGTGCCATCCGACGGACGGAGTATTGCCCTTGAAATGTCCTCCCTACAACATTCAAGCAGGGAGAGTCTCTGAAAAGTCTCAGCCGCAACTGAAATTTGAACCTAGGCCCACAGGGTGAAAAGCCACCACACCAACCCGATCCCCATATAAGTGCGTAAGAAATTTAACCATAACTAAGTTTGAAAACGGTGCGTTTAATCATTCTTTTGTAAATAAATCAGTTCTTTTGCCGACTGACTTTTTCCCTCACATTCAAATATTCTTCCGTAAGGCAAAGGGAGTACTCGTGGGCTAATTGAATGTAAATACTGAAGATTTTAGAAAAGTTTACGGTATTCCTCTGGATTGATGTAGCATTAATTCATGCTAAAGCGAGTAATGCTGATATGAAAGCAAAATCTGGTAAAAATTTTCAAATATTTGGTGCCATGTTGGGAGGAGTATTTGGTTTTGAGATCCGTCATAATCAAATGCGAAAAATGCATCTCAAAGATATATTCATGAGATTTCGCATGTAAGCAAATTATTATAATCTCAATTGTGGGATTTGACTCATAAATTTTTGAGAGGGAAAAATTAGATTTTACAGAATGGAATTCTGGGAATTTTTTCTTCGAATGAAGTCGAGAGGTGTTTTAGCTGTCATTGGTAAGATGAAAAAAATCAATTAGAAAATTAATGTGAATTATATGCTTTTTATGAGTTATATGAGCGGTAATAGTTTTTTTATCGTAACCACGTCTTCAATTTGCCTGGGCCACTGATGAATCAGTAAGAGTGGCGATGTCAAGTCCGGAGTATGGAGAGTTTCCAACTGCGAATTTAAGCGTTTGATGCAATTAACAGACTGGGCAGGCAGCTATAATGCGATGAATGATATACGGAGATGACGACGACAATATATCCGTAGTTATCTTTCAAACTTAACTGCGGTATACCTTTTAGTTGAGCTATTTCTTAGGGTATAAACAATTTAATGGTTGTGGACTATAAGTAATGTTGAAAGCATGTTGTCATGGCGAAAAAAATACGTTTATAAGATAGCTGCAATTTTTTTCTCTCGGGTAAAATCCAACTAATAGGGATTGAATGGTTAAATCTCGGCGATTAGAAAATTCATTAAGTGCTAGTTGACCTACTTAGGCTAGTTGCTAGAAAAGTAATATAATATATCTTAGTATTGTATTTGGTTTTGTCTATACTAAAGACGATGCATTATTTACTTTATGAAATAGTTTCACTTATGTTTGATATTATTCAATTATTCTGCATATTTAAGACCATATTTCCCGATAAAGAAAATATACTACAAGGGAAAATACTTTTATTATTTCAATTAAACTACGTGGGTTGGAACATTCATTTTTCAAAAGGTTTTCATCGATCGATTAAAAATGCTTTGATGCTGTAAAGCAATGCAAAGCTCCATGGAACTTGAAGCATTCAAAATTCAAAAAGTAAAATTAGTTTATTTAGAGATTTTAAAGCAAATGTTTAAGGTCTTGGCATACTTGTAACCTATTTAAGTTTTAATTAACGAATGTGACTATTGATTTGAAAGGATATTATCGTAAGGAAATATGTAACCGCAAGCATAGTGATTTTTCTCAGAAATTTGCAAATTTTGACATAATTCATTTACATCGAATTATGTCAAAATTTGTAGATTTTAAAATGCGATTAAAAAGCTGTAGCATGTAAAAATGATAAAAATGACAATGGAGAGAATAAGAAAAATGGCGTTGTACGAAAGTACGCGGCGTGCTTTTCGAGTCTCGATGAAACCTTCTTAAAGACATTGAAGCGAGTATCTAAAGTTGCATTCTTCATTTGATATTATACCTCTATCTAAAAGGATTGCACCAGCTTGATTATAGCCGCATAATGAAGGCAGGTGAGATAAATTCACTTTTAGGGTCTTTATTTATAGACTAATATGATTTCATGTTGTGCCGAGCCTAATTTCACAAATCATTCCTCCGTGCGTGTTTTTTCCTCCCACTGAGGGATGGCGATGAGTAAGTGGTAACGGGAAGAAGATTGCGCCAAAGCTTCCACTGTGCTCCAGAATCGTCCAATTCGATGACTCCAGGCGGATTCCAGCTTTTATAAAATGGTGACTCGCTCTTATTTACGGCCTCCATGATTTATGTTCCTTGGCTCCCGCTTGAGATATCACCCGTCGCCCAGCGACGTAATTAATAGCCTGGAAGATGTTTCCGAAAAAATATTGGGGTAGACAGCCGTCGGTTTTGAGGGAGAGCCAACGTTTACGTAAACACGAAAGGATGTAGCGACGGCAAAAGGTGGACCCGTCGGCTCCCCCAAAAGATTCTCTTTGGACGGCGGAAAAAAATAAACAGAGGAACCTCTTGATGTGCTTTCTGATTTCCCCTGGGATGCAACCCGCAGAAATCCATCGGGAATTAGTTGAATTTCATAAGGACGATCCCTCATTCATCTCTCCTACGTCACCATGGTATAGCCTGGTTTGGAAGAGACGGTTCACAGTCGAGACCATTTGCGGCATTTGCGTCAACACGCACGCAAGCACGCTACGGATTTCTTGATCTTTTTAATTCTCAACTCACAGCATTACATCTGTCCAATGAGGGTTTCTTCAAATGTTGGTTGCTTTCGAGTCAAAAAAGTAAAGTCTGGCGTAGTTTCTATTCAGGGAATTAAGCGGAAGAATGGTATAGTTTCTCATTTCTTTTTTATTGCCTAACTGAAAGATTATTACTCCTGGAGTACGTAATTCACGCTTTTAGATTTTTAAATGACGAAATCTATTTTTCGCGATTTGATGAAAAATGAAAATTTTCCAGCGCTCGAAAACTTGACTGCTAAATATGAATGCCGGGAAAAGCTCGTATGACGTCATTCTGCTTCCGGCTGTCGCAGTGTGAGGCCACCTTGGTCTGAGGCTATGAGCGCCGCTACGTTGCAGGTTGCTAGCAGGTAGCGCATGGCTTAAATAAGGATTATTATTAATACCCTATCAAACGAAGGAGACTTTCCTACCTTAGAAAATTTTCAATGGCTTAAGATATGTTTCCCTGAGATTGGTGCCTCATGCATGCATTGGTAATCTCAGACGATGTTCATATCGTGACTACTCGTATAGAATGTAGATCCCTGTGGCGTCACGTGGAGTGGCATCGCATGGGCGCCCTTTTCAAAAGAGGTTAAAATTGACCATTGCCATTCGTCTAAACTGGAATTTCTAAAACCAAATAATTTTTATACTATGATATGTATACACTAATGGTGGGTAAAGAATCGCAACCTTTCGTTTTCTTGGATGAAGGAAACTACCCTATTTTGGGTGGGGTTAAGGGCAATTTTTGTAGTTTTATGCTTATGGTTCGGTTGGTGATCATAGTCCCCGAGAGATATAAGCATTGTTTTCCGTTTTTTCGAAGGATTTAGCAAATTTATGTAGACCGTCTTTGAGATTATGCGGGAGTAGAATATGGTTTAAGTCTCGTATTAGCGTCTGCACTAGCCCGGTCTAAACGAAAGGCCCCAATGGGACCACGACCCATCTAACGGACGGAGTACCTACCGCGCTTAAGGTGTCTTCCACGCAACACTTAAGTAGGGATCGAGTATAGATGCCCGCATAGCACCAAATCCCAAACTCGCTTAACTAACTAAGCTAACCAGATGCGGCTTTCACCTCAAACTCCGAGTATGAACGGATTTTAGCCATTCTGCAGCTGCTTAAGCGTTCGCTTACAAATATTCTGTGCTGAAATGTGTAAGTAGTGAGTGCATTCTGAGGAGCTACGAAAATCATGCACGATTTCATGCATAATTTTTGCAAGGTCGGGCGAGAATGAGGATTCGTCCTCGAGCGTAGCTGTACTCAGCCACAGTTTTCCGATTACTCCGCTAGAGTGCGTGCTATTTGCCTATTATCTTCTTGCACGAATATTACAGTAGAGGTTTTCTCAGTCGGCCCCCAGATGTGTTGTCAGTAACCGTGTATTGAAATGGGCTAATGTAATACAGTCGAGAAACATAACAGAGACGGTACTTTGTCAATTGATTGGTATAAGAAACCCTCGAAACAAAAAGTGCATGTCCTACTATAATGGGATCGTTCGCCATGTTTTTAGTATAATCAATTGCAACGCAGTAAAATCTGATGCTTTCCCGGTGAATATATTCGAAAAAGGCTATTCGGGCTTCCAGCCGGGTGGTCTCCCTCCATTCTGCCGACTATTCGGAACACGAGTCGGGTTCCTTCCTCAGAGCTCATGGTGAGTGGATGAAGTTTGCCAGCTTATATAGTCTTCAATTGGTTGTAAGGCCTAACGTGATTGGCCGGGAGGCAGCCAATGTTATTTTGCAATGCAAATTTTTATTGCAATTCAGTTTGAAAAATTAAGACACCCTTATTTTTCCGTTGCCTTCTTCTCGAGTGATTCCCAACGAAGTATCTAAGAGATGAAAAGTTACTGACGTAACTGACTCTTGCGAGCGGCTCACCGCTTCTCCTCGGCCTCGCTCATCTGTCTCGCGTGGTTTATGGTCATGAGCGGTCTAATGGGCGATTTTTCCGTCAAATATCGGGCCATCATGAACGACTCAATGAATCAGAACTTTAATGACGTCACTGACTTATAAAAAGTGGGCGGCAACTTTAGCATTTTGTCATTTTGAAGTTGCCATAAAATGCCTGAATAGTGAAAAAGACGTTATTTTCTTTTGAACTTATTTTTAACTTGGGTACCTTTTCCATCTACCTATCTTATTAACTAATTTATTTCTATTTCGGGCCTGAGTGGGCGACCCCATTTCATATTCCGTATTTTTCTGTTTTTCAATCCATTATCAACTTCTCGCTCATAAATTGGCTTTAAAGTAAAATAATTGGGTAAATATTTAAAAATATTTAATTATACCTTCCGGACTTTCCTCAACGCATTGAGTACTAGAGAGAAATGTTGTACTTAATTAAACATTGATTATCTTCAGAGGTATGTTATTTTTTTCCTTTAATAATATTTTTTAACTTTTCTTTGTTTCCTAAGAAACAATTTTCCTTGACCCTATAACAATTTGATGAGCTGTTCATAACTCTAACGCAGAAAACTGGGCTTCACAGAAATCTTTAACTTCATTATTTAAGATTAACTTTGCGCTAGCGTTGACTTTGTTGGCATAAATTTTGAGCAAATATTATCTAGAGTGAAAACACAAGCATCCGCCTTCCTTTTAATAAATAAATAAACATATTTCTTGGGAATTCATATGGCTCCGAATTCGGAGAATCAGCAGGCCCTGAGTGCCTCAGTTTCCCTCTTAAATATTTCATTTTCTTTTGAGCCACTGGCCTCATATTTTTCCCCTCCGGAGATAATAAATATTTCATATTTACAGCGCCATTTGTGTTTGACTCGGCGGGACATCAAAATCGATGGATTTTGCTGCTCCGCGGTTAATCTCGAAAAATTCAAATGAGCTCGCATATTAAGATACCTCCTGAGTGGTCTAGGAGGGGTTGTTGAAGAAGGGGATGGGGGTGTTAAAGTAGGGGGAAGGTCGAAGGAGAGGGGCCTGAGATGGAATGAAACATTCAAGCCGCCGTCCGGGGGCGAATTTGTAATCGCGAGCCATAAATCAAAGACTAGGGAAGGAGGAGAAGGCCGCTTCGTTCTCGCCCGCAGTGCCTTACAAAGGATGAGACAAGACCGTTCATAACGAGAGTGAGATGATGCTCAGTGGTACATTATTCTCCAACATTTCTCCCTCCTCGTCACTTTGTGTGAGTGCCTCGAAATTTTTGTATCGTCTTTTTCACGCGCAGAAATTGACTGTATTTCCATCATGTTTTTGTTTATTTCCTTTCTTCTACAATGGAAGAAATATATATTCTGTGCCATCAAGATACCTATATTCATTTGCATAAGTCAATAATCCAAAGATTAGAATTTGTAAGTGTATCTCCTGAAGTCATTTAAGGTAGAAATTAATTTCTCCGAAACTTATGTCTCTTACTCTCTGCTAACTGCAGGCCTTTTCATAGTTACGTACTATTTCTTTTCTTCAATGTATATATTTTTTCCGTTTTTCGATCTAACGTTTACTTCTTCTGAGAAAACAAATTTTCAAGGCGATAGAGTAAGTTTTAAATGCTTACACATTGATCACTTTATATTACCACGAAGCTCTTGCAATCAGGTTGTTTCTTCCGTCTACACTAGAGAAAATTAATGTTTTGTACCATCAATATATTGATGGCTAAGTTCTAACAACACGTACCTCAAATTAGGTCCGATTTGAGACAGGTATATTAAACAAAATGAAAATACACCGCTAAAAAATAAAATACAAACGAAAAACAACTCTTTGTTTGCTGATGAATGATTCTTTTTCAGTTTTATGAACTTTTAGGTTATTAATATGAGTTTACAAGCCAAAAAAATCATCGTTTTTTTTCCTCTCCTAAAAAGTTGCTATTTTTGAGATACGTGTTGTTAGAAATTAGCCATTGATATATAAAAGCCATCAAATAGAAAGTCAACAATTATAATACTGGTTTGATGCAGCTCTCCATTCCACTCCAGTATCTGATAGCCTTTTCATGGTGACGTATTACTTCTTTCGTTACCTACCTTAAGTAACTCACTCTGGGACGACGAGCGGAAGTGATGTGTCAACTTAACAAGGAAATATCTATAGCTTGAAATTTATCTAAATTTAATAGTGAATGTGACTAAGATAACTTGATGATTTTGAAATGCTTAATATGTTTTTATTATCACTGCAATGTACCGTACTCGTGGTAATAATAATATTTACCTTTATATTTCATAGGAGCGTCTGCTGCTGTCCGTTTTGCCGGAGCATGTTGCTGTCAAGATGAGACAAGACCTCGGATCAGCCAAGGACGGACAGTTCAAGAAGATATACATGAGCAGACACGAGAATGTGAGGTAAATAACACCCCCATTTTGAGTGCAGAAGAATTATTTCACATTTTCCTCTATATTTTGTAGATATTTCAGTTTAATCGGTCCTGCACATAGTAGCTGTCATATTTTTTTAAAATATGCATTAGGTCGATTATGCAGTCACAAAGCATGTTGGTCGCCTTTCACGTTAAATATTTAACTCAATGATATTTTAATAACGAACAAAAATATACTAAAAGGCCCTATCTCATACTTTACTCGGACATTCCGTGATATTTTCTTTATGTATTTCAGCTTTACTTTTGGGTATTAATCTTGGCAGTTGCCTTATTCATTTATTTAATTTCATGTGATCTCGCGGAAAAAATAATTGATTATGCTGCCATTTTTACTAAGTCACTACTAAATGCTGTCATTTTTACTAAATACAAAATTGACGCTTTGAAAAAAGCACTTAGAATTTCCATGAAATGTTAACATAAAGTCAAATAAACGTATTTAATGTCATGGTGGCCTTTGTATGCCTTCGGTTAAATTAAATACTTCTGAGTAACTGAATACTGAGAGGCGAATGCTTCTTTACCTTAACTATGATAACAAAAGCTGCCTTTTATTGAAAATTGTGCTTTAAAGCAGTGTGATAATGATATACGACCTCATTATCCTAGTGTTAAAAAAATAACCTTTGAATTTTTTTGTTGAATCAAGAGAAGCTAGTCAGTTAGAGTTACGAGCTTCTACTTCGTGTTACACCCATATTCTGCCATTTTAGGTGTTTCTGTGAGAGCATGCGTGGTAGGTGGTCGAAGATAATATTTTTTAATATTTATCGATATTTATCAATTTCCAAATTTATTTTAAAAAACTGGGTAGTAGTGTTCAATTATTTGAAGGACTAATTGAAAGGATGGAAGCAATGGAATCCGTGTCAGCAAAATTTATCTTAGGTAATTGAATTTCTTGGCTGTTTAAGTGCATTAAAACTGTTCCATAGATGGTTGAATATTGACCCTATAGTAGTGACGTAAATGATAAAAACGATATACATTTTTACGATCAGTGCACGTACATATAAATGATCAAAACTGTTCTGCCTCGCTGTAAAACATATAAATCATAAAATACACCAAATTGTGGTGATTAAGAACTAAACAATGTTCACATATTCGCTAAATGTCAGATATCATTCATATATATTGTTAACTAGTCATCATGTTTGGGGTGAATTAAAGACGCGAGTGGTGATATTTGGACGAAACGTGGCTCACTGAATGAGTGCAAATGCTCACAAAGGCAAAATTTAAGCTCATATAGCGAAGAAGAAATTGGAAGCTACTGAAGACTATGGACTGCAGCATGTGGGTTTTTATCTGCATTGCCAAAATATCAAATTGCAGGACTGAGAGACCGGGCGTCACTTACCTTGGGTTAATTGTATTCTTTAGAGCCTAAAGGTGATATAATATTTCCATGCAGGAAATGACTTTTTAGGGATTCTATCACTTTCAAATTCAGAGACATGCGTAAAATATACGTCATTTTAGTTGGATGAATGTTATTACGGAGTTAAGTACTATCGAGAGTTGTTTATCTGATGTAATTATAACTAATTGGAACATTAAAAAGTTTCTAGAGTTTTTCCGCGAGTAGTTTAATTTTTCTAACACTTTTATACATTTTGTACTATCTATAGCGCTTGTTCTATGTACATATTGAATATGTATTTATTTCCGGACAGGTCTTCACCTCAATAAAGTACGATATGAATTTAAACCGACCTTATGAAAGGAAAATTAAAGTGTTAGTGGAAACTTTTCAGTACTATTTAACAATGAGGATTGTCGATGTTAAAAATAAAAGTGGAGAAGTATGCATCCTCCCGTGCAAGGAAAATTAGATGATTCGCTGAATGTTTGTCGTACTTTGTTTTTGATCCTCGAGTGAACTAGCAAAAGCGACGTTGTTTTATTTTCCTCATCGCTGTCCACTTGGTCACGTGCTTCCGCAGTTTCATCAAGTGGGCTGGCCACAGTCCAGTTCCAGAATTGCCATTCGCTCATACCCCGTCTCTTTTTTTATTTCGTTCCAGCATCCTGTACGCGGACATCGTGGGCTTCACCGCCATCTCGTCCACCTACTCGGCGTCGGAACTCGTCAAGATCCTGAACGAGCTCTTCGCCAGATTCGACCGGCTGGCAGAGGTGAGGAGCCAGGAGCAGTTGCGGCACACCGCCCTGCGATAGAATATAAATTCGCTCGCTCTGGACAGAATTCAGTGCAGGTCTTGTGGGCGGGAGGCACGGTGACAGTCCCCCAGAATCAACCCTCTCGTTACCCTAGTTAATTTCATCTGTGCCTCGGCACATTTCAGATTGGGAAATTGAAAATGGAGCCATGTTTTGCAAGAGAGATTGAATCGGCCCCATTTTCTGGAAATATGAAATGACCGTCATCGTGCCTGGTAATGAATACCATGAATATTGCAGTGGAGATTCTCCAGTCTGTCACTGAAGATGTTTTCACCCACTGGGCATATGAGTGGATTTACTTAAGATGACACTTGCGACGTTGATGGTCGGGCGATCCGAATTACACGGGTAAATGAGGTACTAGTGGCGCTGTTTACCGAAAATTATATTTTTATGTGATATAATCTAAAGAATTCGTGACTTTTCATTGGAATTCCTCGCGAAAACAAGCGTCTCTTTTTTTTTTGCAAACAATGAGAATAAACGCATCTCTTTGCGCACATTATTTCAGAAAGTTTTGATAACCGCTTTAAAATCGAGCAAAATGGAAGCATAAATTTCCCAGGCGGAACGTATTGGAGTCACTCCCAATTGCAGTTCCCTCGAGAGAAGCATCTTCATTTTCCGTCTCCATCTTGAAAGAGGAGATTTTCCTCATTTGTGCGTTATTTATTTCAATGAGACGATTCGCGAAGTGGAACAAGCAGAAGATTTATCAACTCACATACTCAGAATTGCATTCCTAAGATTGGCACACACACGCCAGCCCTCCATTCATTCCTATCTCTCCATTGCCAGTTCTTTTGACCTCCTTGCGTCTCTCCTTCCCTGTGTCCTTCTTCATCTGTCCTTGATATTCGTCTCTTGCCCCTCTCTGCGCTGTTATATATCATTCTCCCCTTCCATTACCTCTCCCACATAACTGCGGCGTCTCCTTCCGTGGCCAATGTACCGTGTTTGGTGTACTCTGATCCATAGCGTTCTTTCTCCTCCTATTCTTCTGTATTTTCGCCTCATTTTTCAACCTATCCGTCTTCTACCTATCCTCAGCGTCCTTCTCCATCACTAGCTCACGAAAGCCTCTACTCTCTTATGATCGCTTTTTCCGATTGCACATGCTTATGCAGACATAATTTTGACCAAAACCAGAAAAACTACAGAAAAGTAAGATATAGATGATTTACTTTTTATACAAAAACGGATGAGATAAATTTTTATCTTCACTTGATGGGAATATTGACTTATATGCCCTCTTTTTTAAAGGCTAATGGCCTGATTCGATAGCCTAGATATCCAAAAAAATATAATAATATATAAAGTTTTATTTTTCGGATTTAAGTTGAAATATTTGGTCTCATGTGCATATGTAACTCTCAGGAACTGCATAATTTTATAATTAATTTTCGTTTGTAAGAGTTATTCACTATGTTACCTAGATTTTTCCATTTTTTTCGACTTGTAAGAGGCATTCTTATTTCTCTCTGCAGTGGGATAAAAAATTTTTTTGGCACGAATTGAAACAAAAATTACGATATGAAATTTTCCTACTAATTCACCATTTGCATTGATTTCTTCGTTTTTTTTCAGCGCTACCAACAGTTGAGGATAAAAATCCTTGGAGACTGCTACTATTGCATCAGCGGGGCTCCGATGGAAAGACCCGACCACGCTCTGCTGTGCGTCAGAATGGGACTGTCCATGGTGAAGGCCATCGAGTAAGTACACTCCGCTTAATCCGAATTAAAACGCGTTATTTATGCACTTTCCGTACACACGTCTTTTTTCGATTTTTTTTCGTCCAATATACTGAATACTATACTAATTTTTCTGTGTCGGAAAGGCCGGCAAATTACCTAAAAGGCGGAAAATAGGGGGAAAATTCTATAAAGGTGATCATTTGGGTAATAATAATAATATGTCTTTATTCGGGCGAGGTTGAGACTAAGAAGTCCCCTCTTCCACCTTACCCCTCGATAGCGTCAATGCAAACATATTTTTTTAAATGGTAGATAAACTTTTACAATACAAAAGATATACAATATACACTATTTGTGAAATATCAAAAAAGGTAAACAAGTATGTGTGAAAATTTTGTGTACAAAAGATTTCTGTTTGTGGGAAAAAACATGAGGATAAGGGTGAAATATCCTTTAGCGAGAATAACCCACTGCAGGAAAACGCCCACACAAGAAGGGAGGCGTGAAAAACCTGCGAAAGCCTACTGAGTGAAAGCTAATGTCACGTTACTTGTAAAATACAACGTAGATATTGAGGTACAAAGTATACACAAACATTACACATGCAATTAAGGCATAAAATATAACATATATACATATAAATATTCAGTGATACATATCACTTTGTCGTAGGCGCTGCTCAGTGTCATGTATATTGTAAGGGTGTTGACCAGCTAGTTGTGAAGTGAAAAGTGCTTTGTGTAGCCTCCTCTTAAAAGATGCCAATGATGATGAGTTCCAAGTTGAAAGGTTAGGATTATTCCATTCCCTGCATGCAGTAACGGTAAATGATTTGTTGTAAATGACAGTTCGGTGATGAGGTATAGCAAGATTGTGATTTCCTCTTGTGTTTGTCATGTGGACAGTGTCAAGACTACTGAACTCGCATGATACGTAAGGGGGTGTTTCACTCAAAAGGTATAGGTAAGGAGGTGGGTACTACTGTTTTTAATATGATGCCAAACACGGTCGTGCAAATATTCTTTAAATCTAAAGTATAATAAGCTCATTAGCTTGTATTTCAAGCCGGAACTACTTCCTGAAAATGCACCGCGCGCAGCAATTCCTCACATTCACCGCTTGGTTATATAACCCCATATGGGGGTCGATCCGTGGACAGCTCCCGATGTTCTACAACACTACAAAGTTTGATTGAAATCTGAGACCCACTTTTGTGACACTCCCCTTGTTAGACCCGAAATATCAATTCAGTGAAAGCAATGGAGGTGGGGGATGAGTTGCGTTGAAAAGGGTAGTTTCCTTCATCAAAGAAAACGAAAGCCACTGATTGCTATTCATTCCCCACCACTAGTGTATTCATTATGTACAAATTATTTGGCTTTAGAAATCCCAGTTAGACAAATGGCAATGGTCAATTTTAACCTAATTTGAAAAAGGCCAGATTGGCGACCATGCGATGCCACTCCACGTGACGTCACAGGGACCTAGTTTCTATGCGAGTAGAAAGGAGTTTCACATCGTCTGAGGTTACCAATGCATGCATGAGGCACAGAGCTCAGGGAAGCATCTCTTAATGATCACCTATAAAAATAGCCTATGGTCGTTAAGTTTCCTTCGTGTGATAGGGTATAAATAACCCTTATTTAAGCTAAGCGCTACCTGCTAGCAGGGTACTCTACGCTACCGCCATGCTCGGCAGCAAGCAGCCTGCATCGTAGTGGCATTCATAGCCTCGCACCCAGGTGGCCTCACACAGCAGCAGCCACACGTCACACGGGCTTTTTTTAGCATTCATACTTAAACGTCGCGTTTTCGCGCGGTTGAAAATTTTCACTTTTCATTTAATCGCGAAAAATAGATAACGTCATTTAAAAATGTAAAAGCTCGAAATGTTTACTACTCGTCTTACGATTTAGGCAATAAAAAAATAATAGGAAACCACCCTATTCCTGTAATTCTTCCCCATTGAATGATGAATTGACTGATTAGTCTGAGCTGCGGTTGGTGGGTTATTGATCTCAATATCTCAGGTGAATTATGTCTTAAGTATGTAAGTTAATTATGGCCTTAAGTTAAGAATTTGGTTGTAGATATGGTAATGGTAAATTATTTTGTGATTTTAAATAAAAAATACGAGGAAGTAGCCGTTTAGCGTTACTATTCCTTGAGCAAAGTAAAATTTTAAATAATTATAGCCAAGAGTAAGTATAGTAGAAATATCAATCGCAAATATTTTAATGTCATCAATGTTAGGTTTCGTGAGCGGTACGCTGTGATTGTGGGGACGCGATTGTTGGATCTTTATTAGTCGATGTTAAGATGAGTGAGACACGGGTTGGTGATGAGTACAGGGTTTCGGCTAATTAGATCGTCCAAAGATAATCACTCATCGAAGAAAGGGAATATCTCACGAGATAATTAACAACAAATAATGAACCGAAATCGTTGCGCATTTAGCTGAAACGAGGTGACCCGCTCGTCAGGAGGCGGTGAATTATCTGTTGTACGGTTAAGGCCGCTAAGTTTTTGCCGCTATTAGCAGGAGAAGTATAGAAAATCGGAAAACTACGGACCTCTGTATTTGTCAACAGTTAAAACAAAATTGCTGGATGAAACACTTTAATTTATGAAATCCTAGGATATGATTAAAAGAAAATATCAAGTCACCGACTTCATTTCGTTGATAAATAAAATGCTATATAAAGTCGTAATCTTATGGACAGTGATAAAAAGCAAAGAATATCTTAATTACGAACGCACATAATTCTTTCCATGTTAGAAATAATACGCATTGTGTAATTATGAAGCTTTCCAAGAAATTTAGCTTGGCTTAACGAAGAGTTCGACCCCAACGGATGATGTATAGACATCGAAGACAAAACTATAAGTACCTCTTTAGTAATTCGAGAATATTTATTATCGTTCCCATTCTGCCGCAGTCCATAGTGTTTGCTCAAGATAAAGGATCCGCACTTTCTGAACGGAAGAAGACGAAATTGGAGCCATGATGGAGATCATGTCCCGGATAGAGCACTCATCCATCCAACTGCCTCGCCACTGTGAAGTAGGAGAAATCTGTTAATTTGTTTGTCGCTATTGAACATTCATATCCGTAATCCTTTATTAGAAGAAGAGGTGATTGGTGCCATATCACAGCTAAAGTACGGCGTAATCATCGTAAAATTGTAAACTCCACCAAGTAACGCGAATGCTTCTATAAAGTAGGCGTTTTATCATCAGGAAAATCGGTATTTTTCAATATTCGATGAGCCCGGAGCATCTAAACAAGAATCTACGTGACGTCAAATTTTTTTTTTACTTGTCCCTAAATATTTTGCGCTTTATACCGGACCGGATTGGAATCAGAATCACAAAAATTTTGCGATTAAATTTCGAAATTGTCGATATTCTGCATCTTCGCTCCTCTGGCCTGAAGAAGCCGATCGCAACGCGTGTTAAAGTGACGGACGAGACGATGAAAACACGCGAAGTAAACCCCAAAAAGCAACGTCGCTTCAGGTAAAATAATCTATTTTGCGCGGATGGGCCACAGAAAATTAAAAGATAGGCATAAAAAGGGCGATGTTTCGCTAATTTATCGTCGACACCTGCAGGAAAGGCTTGCGAACGGAGACGAGGTTTATAAATTCCACTCCGTCTCCTTCTGATCTCCAAATGTGGAAAGTTTCCCCTCTTCCCCCGACGCAGGGAAGGTTGAACCGTGTGAAGTTCCTGAGCTCTGGTTAGTCATCGACGACATTTATGGCCCTCGGCCACTTCCCACCTCTTCTTTACCTTCTCCAGAATATCGCGTTGAGCTGCGCGATCAAAAAGAAAGGAAAACGGGCTCTTTTTATCGAATCTCCGTGGCGACCGGATGCTTTCCGATACTTAATGCTGCTTTGAGTGATGTGAGCTGGCTGGATGGTGGAATTTGGGAGCCCTGGCCCATTTGCCGCGAACAATGGACCTCCCTTGTGCATATATTTACTGGAAAACTCACTTCTCCCAGGCGGCTTGGAGGTCGTCAGGGGTGTAAATATTTTTCCAAGCTGTTTACTAACTCTATGGTTACGAAGGCGCTGGATCTCGTTGTTGATGCACGGTCTTAAAAGTCTGATTGAGAATGTGGGAGGTGCTTAGTATGTTTTGGAATCGCAAGAGTATAAAATACTTTCTCCTTATTTACTGCCAATTCGAGAAGAAAACGGAAATAAATAGGAAATATGCGTACGTGCATTAAGCATAAATGTGTTCGAATGCTCTTTTCATTGATGAGATTCGTATATTCCGCTCAATGCCATTGCCTGGTCATAGTGATTCTCACATCTTTTTTGCTTTGATGATTTATTTTCTCTGTCTCACTAATCCATCTTTAGCTCCCAATTCCACACCAATATCACATTTACATCTAAATTACCATGCGAGCCACCTCTCAGGTGTTTGGCAGGGGGTGATCAATCACCAGCACTCAGCATGCTAGAAGATTAACACATGCACACCACACGGGCATAAAATGTTACGCATACTAGCAAATTATATTTCCACATTCTTGCAAAGACAAAACTGGCCAACCACTGGAAATCAGTCAATGAAGATAGAACATAAAAATGCTGTCAGAAATACTGGGAAAAATAAGAAATATGCATTAAGGAATTCATAATTTATTAGGATACACCACAGGCGAACTAACCTATTATAGTACGTTAGAACGCTGCCGTTATAGTCTCCTATGAATTTCGTAAAAAATGACATTCGGCATCTATCTGTTCTACACTCTAACATCTGCTTCTAACTCTTCTGCTAACTTTCTGATAACTCTTATACACTCAGCATCTGCTTAGCGTCATTTCTCAATCACTAGCGAATGACGTTATCATCTGCTCATTGTTTCCAAGCCCTAGGTAATCAAAAATTAAACTATAAACCTTTGCCAGCATTAGTGTGTATTGAATATGGCGACAGTGGCGGGTGGTGAAGAAAGACGACAATGATGTGTCCCTCAGTCACATCGCCCCCTCCACTTCCCCTTCCTCACCCCCACCCCTTCAATGAAATTTGCGAAAAATACGCAGTTTACGGTCCCATTGCTAACAATTGTAATGCCTAATCCGTTTTCTTCTGCTAAAATATTTTATATCAAATGCCTTGGTATTGAACTCTTGCATTGTAGACACCATCTTCCTATCATCTGTGCGCACTGTAGCCGTTACTTTGACAAGGTTTGCCGTAGGAAGTCTGCTCGCGCCAAGCTCGAGGAAAACTCCACATGGGTCCGATGCGGAGCTCAAAGATAGCGTGGCGTGGCGTGCCACGTAGGACCGAGTTTTCTAGAGGAAGGAAAGTATCCCTACGAATTCTATCTGGGCGAGCAGCTGACTACGTCATCTAATGGTGAGAAGATCTAACGACTTAGTTAATTTATTAGGGAAAAATCACTCCGTACAGAGAAAGGATGCAATGCGCCTTATTTTCAAATCTTTAATTTGCTACTGCACTTTGTCATGGACAGAAAGCAGTCCCACACTAATATCGCTGTCGATGTAAAGTCTTACAGTCTAATTGAGAATGTTGAAGGTAGATAACCTGCTCTGAGATAGATGGGATAATATTTTGTTCTACATACTTTAGCTCAGGGACAGGTCGAGGGTAAATGGCAGAGGAAGCATGGAGAAGATATGGGCTTATTATAAAAATTTGTGGGATCGTTGTGTTATTTGAATGTTGTTGTTGCACCTAATATCATATTCCCCCTCCTGCTGTTTCAGAGATTTTCATGATCATACGAATTCTTTCTTCCTGAATCCAAATGCAGTTTTCTCGAATAAAGTCTTTGAAGCTATCCTCATAATTCAAGAGTAATTACATTTATAATTATAATGGAAATTATTTTTCCGTGAAGTACGCAGTTGATAACCTAGAGAATAACTTTATCGCCCATATTTTGACTTATTATTGTCATAATCGGCTAATTTACCGAATATTTTCGCCCTATTTGAAACTGCCTGTTTATTATTGTTTCTTATTAATACTTAAATGATACTAGTGAGTGAAAATTATATTTCGATTCGAGTTTAAATAAAGGTTTTCGTATAACAAATTAAATCATATGAACATGAAAAATGGTACCAATTTAGGTAATTTTATAACGCCAAAGAGATTCAGTGGTGATATCATATTTTTGTAAATTCTTTGCAACTTAGTTTCTCAAAATGGTAATCAAACTCAATTTCGCAGACAAAATATTTCCCTTTACGTATTTAAGGACTGTGTGAGTTACGTTTCGAGGGAGCATGAGAAAAATTGCTTTCATCCTTGCTTTCGAAACAAGTTTTAAAACTGTGATGGGGAAAGAACTGTCATCTACTTATTTTTTTCGATTGACTATAAATAGTGTTGGAGGGATGAAAGAAATGGAATGAGGGAGAATATTTGAGGATAAATACGTCGCCAATTATATTTTTCTTTCCTCCATGGGCAATTTCTTCCTCTTTTCTGACCTTGCAGAAGCCAAAATAGCCACTTCCTTTCCTCCTTCACCTCACAGATGGAAAAAAGGGTTTTGGTTTCGTACATTTTCACTATCTACATTTTTATCCTTCGCGTTAAAATAAGGAGGCAGCTCACTACTAAATGTGAGCTAGTGATTATGCCCCTATTTGTTTGATCCAGCATAGGTTGAAGTTGAGATCAATGCTGCAATGCCCTTTCCACTACTCGGAGTTATAACTTCGATATTATTTGGATCTATAGAAACTGTCAGTACTATTTCAAAGAATCAATTATCAAAACTTTCTCTCCCACCTACAATTAGAACCAAAACTCAAGCATGATGGGGAATATGCTGTCATATCCGTTATTTATTGATTGCCTATAAAAGAAACAGCACGATAAAGAATATTTGGGGATAAATCCCTCACGGAGTTAATTTTTCGTTCCTCTCTTGGCCATGACAGTCCTCTATCTTTTAACTAGAAGCACTTAATTTTAGCGAGTAGCCAAATCTCAGAGTTCCATTGATTGAATTTCCTTTACATGACTGTGAAATTGACTGAAAGGAAATGTTCCATGTAGACGTAGCCTTTATGTTTTATTACAATGACGGCTACGGGTATTTTTTAATTAAACTGCAATAGTAATTGTTATTGGCGTAAATTCGGTGCCTCTGTCATCCAGAAGCCCCCACACATCTCACAACCACAGAAGGGTTTCAGTACACCACGTGTGACATGCATTATAATTTTTCTTCCGCTAACAAGCAGAATGGAAACTACAACCATGATGGGGGTGCATAATGTCTTGTCCGTTTTTTTTGATCGGCTATAAATAATGCTTGGGGATGAGAGAAACAGCACGGGGGAGAATATTTGGGGATAAATCCGTCGCGAAGTTTATTTCGCGCTCCTCCTTGGGCCATGTTTTCTGACCCTTCAGAAGCCGAAATAGCCGCTGTCCTTCCTTCTTCCCACAGGAGGAAGAAGGTTTTTGGTTACCAAGGGTTGTGAGTGGGTGTGGTAGTCATGGTCACAGAGGCGCGGCAGGATGCGGCAATGAGTTGGATGATGGAGAAACGGCTGAGCTGTAATGGAAGAGGGACGCTTCCCCTGAGACTCATTTTAAAAAAAAAGAAAAACTTTTTCGCAGCGCGCCGTAGCCTCGCCTTTTCCCGCTAATCGTTCACCCATCCCACTGCTCTAATTTTCGGGAATTACGTTTTTCTAAATGACTCCAAGAATCGTGATCTTATCTCCGTCCAAAAACCCTGCTCTACTCGCTAATTGGAGCTTAATTCTATCCCTCTTTCCATGTAATTTTGAGTCTCAGTACAGGATAAGCTATTTCATTATTGGCCTCAACTTCAAACCCAAGCCTGATCAAACTTTGTGGGGTTCAATGACTCACTCACATTTTGAACTTAGCTGTCTCCTAATTTCAAAGCAAAGGAGGAATTATACTCATAAATGCTAGAGTATTCAGTACATAGCCGGAAATTCAGCATAAATAATTTAAATCTTGATCAATATTGATAAAATGCTTGTAGTTCTTTCAGTCCTTAGTGTCATAAGTATCTCATTTTTAGCTATTCATATATCAATAGCTATTCTGCTTTCAAGTTTAACTCATTCGACTTCATGAATTGTTACATCCAAAGGTTACTCACGAAACTGCAGGATTTTTCGGATTTCGAACGACATTCCTAGTTGATTTCATTTCGCCAGAACATGATGTTGAAAATCACTTTGTATCCGATCTCAGTGTGTGATCCATTGTATATTAGTCAATGTATTTATTTCAAAACTGTCCCTCATCTCTCAAGAATTAAAATCGTAATCCATCGAATATCTTTTTTTTACGAGTTTCGCGGGCAGTCCTTGACCATAGCTGTCATCTACTTTGACACTTTGAGTCCACTTAATAGAATTTATACAGCTTCCCATCGGATTAATTTTGGGACAACATGGGATATAATCAATGAGATACATTTTCTCAAATTAAAAATTAAAAACATTCAACATTGGTCGTAGTTGTTCTCCTCGTCAGTAAGTTACCTCTCCATAAGAAAATAATCAAAAGTTTTAGTCTATTAATTTTTTGTATGATTATGCATGGGTTTAATTGAATAGGAAAAGTTCAAATTTTTGCAGTGACTTCTAGGGATGTACTAGACTTCACAACACAGTTCAGAGTGAGTATGTTCGTCTGACCTGAAAGATATCAAACGTGTATCGGGATAAGTGGAGATCTTAAGTGTAAACATGCAGACCGCTTCTATCTCCGTTCAGTCCACCGAATCTTAGCTACGGCCGCTTCATGTGCAGTGGACCGTTGTACGAACGTAGAAGCGCAAGGCTGTTTGAACTGCTGGAATAAATATTCGTCCTAGGGAACGGAACCCCATTTTCACAAATACGAGTAAGTAATTCATGAGAGCCTCAAACTATACCCATCCATGGCTTCAGAAGTTTTCATTCTTGGGAAAACATTTTTTGCTTTCTTTTTTTCTGCAACTTGCTCTACGCCCCAGTATTTACGCGGAGCAAGAATCGGATCAAGGAGTAAAACTTTATGTATCTCTTATTTCTTTATTTTCCCGTCTAGAATTCCTGAGTGAAGGAAATTTTACCACTTGCATATAGCAATATAATTACCCTCGTACTCAAAATTTATCCAGGGATTTTGCAAATGGTACCGTAACGGACGCGACTATAAGATTGCTCTCGCATTTCTTATGGTAATATTTATTCCAATATGTATAAAGAATCCCGTAATACTGTAATTATTTTGTACCTGAAGTATCTTGAATGATATTTTTTTCGAACAGAGATAATTGTTAAAAAAATATTACCCAAAGGAATGGGAAGCAGATTTTTGAAGTGCGACTTGGTTGACAGCCATGGTTATTTATTATGATTCCACTGTAATGATTATTCTTAGCACTTTCAGTATTTGCCATTGCACAATAAAGCGTTCAAACGTTACACCCGACCCATTTGGATCCTAACTCAAAGGTAATTGAATTTATTGGAAGGTCTCTTGTAAATTCCTAGTCGTGAAACAGTACCCTTGAAAAATTAGCTTGAAAACAGAATTATTATTAAGAATCTCAACTTTAAGTAAAGAAGTAACGGTTGAAAGGTATAATTTTTTTCATTTCAGAGAGGCGTAATCAGACGGTAGTAACGTAACATTCATTTGAGAGTCAACTGAAAACGAAATTATTGAAGATGAATTACAAGGGGTTTAATATCAAAATTTCTTACAATGTTCGTTATTGAAAAATTTCATGGCAAAACGAATGACTTCTCAAATAAATTCCCTTTGTTTTTTTAGGAAAAGCAATCATGAGTTTCGTCTCAATGCCACAGCTGCGAAGACCGCAAATATTAATATTTTTTTTCTTTTTAAAGCTCCAACCCGCAACTGTCGTCGACAGAGTGAAAAAGAATACAGGCCATGCGTGAAGCCGAAAGCGATCGGAATGAATATAAAAAAGGAATAAAAAATGTGTACGGAGGGAGAAGTTTCGTGCCGCAAAACTCAACCCCGTAGTTTTTTGATTCCCTCCCAACAAGCTCCCTCTCCCAGGTAAAACCGGGGGTAAAAATAGTTCCTTTTTGACGTGCGTCGGCGTAGGTGGCCTGGGCGAAGGTATGACGGCCTCAGACTCACCGAAACGGATGAAATTTGGAATATAAATATAAAAAAAAGAATTGATTGATAAAGGTGAAGGGATAGTGTTTTCGTGGCGGTCAGGCGAGCCTATTATAGGTTTTTAATACTCCCTCGTGTCACGCAATCCAGGGGAGAATTCTCAGCATTAACAGACCCCCCCGCATGCAGTTAACGATTCAATCCATATTATTTCGGGTCATCTGCGTACCAATGGTGGAGTTGGCGTGAGCTATTTTCTGTCCACGATTCTTGGAAAAGCGATAAGGAATTATGCGATGACCATCTTCCTCATAATTCACGGTCTAATTTTAGAATGGAAGTGAAGGCGGTGGCGAGTTGTCTTTTGTTCTGGTGTTCGTGACTTTCCGATCGCTTGGAAGCCTCCATCGCAACTCGCAAACATTCTTTATCGTCAGGGTGAATGCATTTTGTCTCGTGAATCCATATCCTCTCTCTTTCTCTTCCTTTCCAACCCTCAGATCGATCAAAATGGATTATTCTCCCAAATTTTCTCTTTTTAGCTTGTAAAAGTACGGCTTTAAGTTGCCTCCACCCGGTAATGTGTTAAATAATTGTGGCGAACATCCTGGAAATTGACGATACTGACAGCAGCTCCACCATCGGAGTCTCAAATATTCTAAAGCTTCCAATATGTATTACCGTTGCGTGGTATTTTCTTAAAATATAAATTTTGTAAGTTTTTTTTTTAAAGGTTTTACCATATATTCAGAAAAAAGGAAGAATGAAATAGTTACATTGGTTTTATTAAAAAAATAAATCTATCATGATTTTTCGTTAATGGCCTTTGTTCGAAAATGGAAAATAGGTTATTCCTAAAAGGTCGAATATTCGTGATAGATAGGTCCATTACAGATAATATTTTCAGCCAATTGATCATAATTTATTTCCTTTCAATTTAAAGGATACAATATTGAATCCAATAAAATAATCTGACTTAATAAGAGTTACTGATACTAGCTCACTCAGGGATCCGTTTACCCTGTTAGGAATTAAAGGGGAATACCGAGAAAATGAAATTGCTGGGGGAGCGGCTTTCTATGGATCACAAGGGGGTGAAATGCTGCAAAAAATAGGTTCCAATCATTTGTCACCGAATTTGAAGCAGGCATGAAAAATATGAGGTAGCTTTTTTATCAAACATAATATGGTAGCACCCTTGATTTTTCCTTTCTTAGCGTAACAGAATACTTAGAAAACTAAATTCATACCTCATAGTGATGCAAATGCACGTCCTAAATTTTTTCTCCTCCATTCGTCCTCCATTTTATTGCACAGAACTCTAAGCAATGCCACCTGACTATAGTGCGATTACTTTTGCACATGCTTGCTCTGTACTGTGCCCCTGTGGTGCTAATTTATTTCTCCGGATATTCTCTCTCTAACAAAGAGAAGTTAACGGATGGTATTACATTACGTTGGGTCATTTGGAATTAAATGCTTAAAAATGTATTTTCAATCGCTAGAACAAGCCACGAAGGTGGATTACTTCAATTGATGGAAGTATTCGTTAAGAATAATATCGAAGTGAAAGTAATTCTAAGTGAAATATTAGAATTATATTTCAAACTATGCAAGTAGTAGAGGAGATAGAAACGAGCGATTTTTCTCATCATCGTAACTTTTTGTGCTATTTCGCATAGTTATATAATTGCATAGCGTAATTCCTTGTAAAATATAAATCCGGAAGGAATGATCAAAATTTATAACTCATGGAATAGAGGTTGCAGAGCTTGTTAATATTTAGCTTTCACGTCGACGTCTGATCTTGAAATATTTCCAGTTTTATTCTTTTACGTGTATAATTTAACATTAGAACGCGGAATATTTCGTACGATGGGCGATGTGGGAGGTGGGGGTCATTTTGACTCTTCAATATTTTTCCAACTTTTATTCACTCTTTTTTTAATTTCCTCATTTTTTCCGTTATGATTTGTTAGATTCAGATTTTAGGATTACAATTGCTTTCTTTTGCATAGATACAAAAATATGTTTTGCATGGTATGAAATTGGCAATACTGTGGGGTACCGACAGTTTTTCCTTTTTCTTCACGTGACTTTGCTTACCTTTCTCTCTTAAAATCAAGAACATTTTTTATATATGTGAGAGCCTAAATGCTTGATAATGCTAATATTTAGTAAATTATCAAAGAGCTCGTTTGGTGAAGGACGTCTTCAAACAGTACGATTTTGTGTTTTTCACAGAAATCATAATCATACAGTAATCGTTGAACTCATGATAAAATAAGGAATTTTTATGCGCACAGGTGAGTCTCAGGCCGAATACTACCAGATGTAGAAAGAGAGAGGAAATTAATTCCTCTTATTGTTCTTAAATGTTGTCTCTTGGTTCCCTGCTCGAAGTTATGAAGAAAATAACAAATTTTCTCTTCGCCAGCAAATGTCTCACGAGGAAAAAGTAACGGCATTTTGTGGTGCTAATCCGTTGAGGACCCTGGATTAATGAATTAGACGAAGCTTTCCTTGGAGCGCCGCAATGTAACTTTGTTTCTTGTGTCTAAGATTCGTCCTGCAATGTCCAACGTTCGCGTTAAAAAGTGGTTCGGGGTCGAAAGATACGTGCCTCGATAAGGAACGTCCCTCGCTCATTTATCATGTGGACCACGCTGTGCTATTAGAGCAAAGTTACCTGAGACCACCATTGCTGCTATGGTGAACCCAGAGAAATGTGGCGAGATGGGGGGAAGGACTTGATTGCATCCCTTTCTGACCTTAATCGCTCTTACCCCAGGGATGCTGAGAAAATGGAACAGGTATTCGCCACAGAATTGCTAGAAAAGAAAATGAAATCGTGTCAGCGACGTACGTTTAATAATTACTGCGTTTTTCAAGCCAATTCCTGCCAGAGACGTTTAAAATATATAAATTAATAAAACAAGTAGTACTTTAAGAAAGAAACGTGGGTATAAAACCTGATTATATTCAGCAACTTTCTTCGTCCCTTGAATTTGAGAATGTAATGCCTTGCGACTTAATATTTTCCTAAATTCCAGTAAAATTGAAGTCTGAATAACCGAAAGCTTTCTGACAATTACTCTCGGCACTAAGCTTAAATATTTAATTGGGTTTCATTAAAATACAATGTGCCTACGTCTTCTTAGTTTGAGATTTAAGTCGTCTTCCTTTAGGATATTAATTCATCACAAATATTTTGGTTCATATATGTAAAAAAATACAGAGTTCTTGTTAATTTTCATTATTTATCTACGGAATCTCTCCTTAGCATGTAAGTTCGTAAGCCCTAAACGGAGTTACTACACCAAATCATTTATAGTGACCTCGTTTTCTTTCTCTCGTTTATATCAGGGTGCCAAATGCGTTCTCGCCAAAAAGAGTGCACTGCACCAGGTATTTCTGTATCCACCCACATGGCGCAAGTGCGGCTTCGAAATGCCAGATTATGAATCTTCGACGCCGCCTTTACCCTCTGTTCTCCGTAATGAAGCGCTCTTCTGCTGACAATCATTGATGGACAGTGAACGATCAAAGGGGGCTTATATAATCCCAAACTCTTTTCACTTCTGCTCTAATCAATTTTTCACAGCGTGATCCTAAAATAGAGAAGGAACACGAACACGTAATCTCCTCCAATCAATATTCATTTTAATATTCCATCTTTTCGCCATCAAATTAAAATTTTTACTACGTGATAAGGTTATAATCGATGGCTTGAGCGTCATCAAATTTGCTCATTTCTATTTTTAGGGCCGCTTTCGTATTTATAGACCTATCCGCCGAAAAATTTAGAAAAGATTATTTATGATGTGTCATTGTGCAATTTACGGGGAATAGAGCTCTCCAAAGGTAATTATCGCATAGGAGTCAGACATTTTAAAATAAAATCTCCGTTTATGGAGGATTAAAATTTTTATGATGGAATGATATCAGAGGAATTGATTACTCTTTTTATGAAGCCTCCTACGCGTTTTGTTCTAATTAATAGTGGTGATAAAGCAGCTTCATAAACAGACATACACCATTAATGAAGCTTTTCACTTTATTGATTGCGGTCACTATTGATCAAAGGTCATCATCATTCCCTTATTCTCCTCTGATGCATCATAGCTAGGGTGTATTATGATTTACCGACTAATGTGATTTTTTTATTTTTCGTATGTTGTTTTCACACACTGCTCCATTAAAAGCCAGTCACGACGTATTTGTGTGAGTGTAGTTTTCAAAATATTTTCTATCAAATTAAATTCTTTACAATGTTTTAGGTTTATTTTATTGGCAATGAACGATCGTGTTTTTTTACGTATTTGGTTTCTAATGGTATGATCTGATTCTCATTCCGAGGACCTGTGTTTTTTTAATGACTGAGAAGGGATCTTTCTAAGGCATTCTGCACACTTGCAGGGAACAAAAAATCAAAAAGGGAAGCCTTTCAGAAGATTCTTCAATGTTGGACATATTGCTTTGTGCTGTTAGTTGCTGGAATAATTAATTACCAGTATGGAAATTAGATGTTTGAGATTGAAACCAAGATAGATGTCTTTTAATAACAATTTTAATCAGAGGGAAGAGTTATTAATCCTCATCTCGGCAAGTATAAAATCAATCGATATAAATGAATCGAGAAACGAGAATAAGAATATTGCTGCCTCTTTGCCAGAAAAATTTACTATTTGAGGCATGAAATCATTTCGACGGTGAGAAAATCCGTATGATAGTTAATTTCAATATGATAGAAAGAGAAATTTAGCTCATATCATGGGAATGACTTATGCCTCTACGATTCGTTGATGACTAGTATTTATAAAACTTGGAAATACTCTTTTTGTGCAATAGGTCGACAAATTATTTTCATGAACGTTTACTTTGAAGTGACTTTAGATAATTTTAATGGAGCGATAATAATTATTCCCATCTTCCTTCCTCATCCGATTGCGGCTTGCCAACTTCTTGTTTAGCACTGCTTTCCCAAATTAATGAATTGTTTTCTGCTTCATTTCTGTTCATTGCTGCGTAAATCCAATCTTAATAATTGGCTCAACTCCCAAGTGCATCAATTATTATTTCGGCTGACGAATTATTGAAAACATTTATGCATTTTGCGTTAGTTGTTGCGTGAAATTTTAATGTGGAGGGGAAAATTTTAATGGCTAAAAACAAAACAAATTATTTTTTTCCCTTTTCCTAGTGAAAATTTTCATTAAAATTTTAAACTGCTTTGTAAGCGATTTGTGGAACGGAATGTTTGCATACTCTCAATTAAAGCAGAATTTGTTTAGCAGATTGGTAATAGCTGCTGATTAAGCCAGCTCATCTTCATAGCTATAGCATTATGTTACTTCACTCTCCATAACTAAATCCAAATTGTGTCTTTTGATTCTTCTATTAAAAAACTCATGGATATATCCTGAGTTAGCCAAGTCAAATTCTGGTTTAGAGTACAAAGTGTTACCAAATGAGACCTCACCGTGATTTTAGAAATTAGGGAACAGCACTAGTATTTTGGAAACAAAAACCTTCGAATTTAGGTTTTCTGGCTAGGAATGACTAATATAATATCAAAGACTGCGCTTAATCAATAAAAAGCTATCAAAGAATTCCTGCAAATCTATAATTACAAAAAATTAGTGTGTAGTAGCTAAAATATGGGTATGAATAGAATGAAATAGTAATAAGAAAATTATTGCTTGTAAGAATATTGATATTTTTGTCGATCCAGCTTTGCACTCCTTGATCAATTCATCTTGCCTGAATGAAAAGCTTATTTTAACTCTGTAATTCCCTCGCAGGTAAAATTGGCATACGGTACTTATCAAAATTTAACATTTACCAATAAATATTTCTCAGTAGATACCTACATCGATTGTGATGAGCAATGAAGGAACTTTTCTTGAACCAAACGATAATTCTTCAATGGTCAATAATAATATGCTTCATATCGGCTTGTTAAGTGTGTTTCGGTGTGATTTTAAACGTAGGTGACAGCTGAAGAGACTGTGGAAGCTGAGATGCAATATGGTTTTTCCACTGTAGGATGCTTGCGGCTTCCAAGGTCTTCTCCTTGCTGTTCTACGAATTCAGAGCGAGTAGTTGTGAGGATGCTGTAATTTCCTAATTATCTCATTGTTGTATACGCTTATCGCTTTAGAACGTGTGGGTGGGAATGTATGGAAACGGCATAAAGGTGAGAGTGTGTTGCTACGGGTGAAAGGAAGAGGAGCAGGGATAACTAAGTATTAGTGAAAGCGCTTATTCCCCAAAGAGAAAGGAATATGACGCGCTATTAAATCTCCGTGATAGGCGGGAGTGAAAAATATGTGCGGTCAGCAGAGTCAACAGTTAAAAGTTAATATCGGTGCCGGGAAAATTCGTCCGCAAAATATTTGCTCCGAAGTATTCATTAATTAGTTAATCGATTGGATTCGGGTATTCGCATCGACGAATATCATTGTAAATTTTGGGTTGGGTTATTCTTTTATATTAATTGATGAAAGATATTAAAATTTTCAAAGAGTTCTACAAATTACGGAATTGAATACTCATAGTATCCAAAACATTACTTCAATAATTTCCGAATAGAATATTATTATCAGTGAAATCAGTTATTATAGTCGTTTTCCTCATCTAAGAAGTAATTCTTTAGACAATGGAGGGGTAACTAACTCAAAGCTATGTAAAACTTTGACAAATTTTCATATCCTCCTTAGTCAAAAATGAATCTTACGGAAGTGCAGCATCTGGAAATCACTTCGCCCTTTTAACAATAATAATAATATTAATTTATTTACTCCTACATTTTATTTTTACATTGAATACAAAAATAACAAGAGAAGGAGCTTTAGGTGGTCTCCAAGGTCATAGGACCAGAATTGAGCCATCATCAAATAACAAAATGTATGCCAATAAAAAAATAATAAGGCACTAAATGATACATGAATGTTTTAAATAAACAACTCCAAAATAAATTTTCAATTATTTCTTGCGAGAAAAGCCAGTCTTTAGCAAGACTTAACATTACATTTGAGGATTTATTTTTTTAAATTCTAGTGGGCAGTAAATGCATTAACTTTGACCCATGCAAATAAAACAGCGTTTATATAATGTTAACTTAGGCCTGTTTGCTACTAGATATGACTCACTCCTTAAATAATATTTATATTTATCACATCCACTCGGCATATTTCCACTTCTGGCAAACAAATATTTAAGCACTTTGAATAAATACAAATGCCTCAGTGGCAACAAATTTAGGGCCACAAACAACGTAAATGAGTGCTCATTATAATTTTTAGACTCACAGCTCACAGGAAACGCGGATTCACTCGGGTTGAGGTGGACATTGAGAAAGTGGTTGTCTCGTTATTTTGCCATCGATTTTGATTAGTGCCTCTGCGGTAGAGTATCACTCGATCCGAATTGGGAATTACTGTATGTACTCCTTGCTTTTCATCTTCGATCGTTCAGCTTTCTTTCATACAAGGAGTGGTGGTCACAGAAGTAAGGTAACATCGACTCAGCCCGGACGAAGACTTATTAAAGTGTAAACGAAAACAAACTAATGACTACTATGCCAAGCTTTTACCGTTCCTCATAATTCCTTGCATCGTAATTGCATATTTTGATGTGCCAGTAAGGTATGGTAGTTCATAAACTAAAGTAGCATGACAGACATATTAAATTACGTGAAACGACCGAATTACAAGCTTACCCACCCACTACGCGGTTTATTTACTCGATCTGAGTTTTGGCGAACACCGAGTAATAGTAATTATAAATAAAACTAAAAGCAGTAAGACAGAGAAAAACCAAAAGTAATAATTAGTAGTAGACCGAGTAATTGTACGCAAAAAAATAGTGAAATATGTTTCAAATCCTGAGCCATCCCTATTAAGGTGTGCTTTGTGAAAACAAATTAACCTCGTTTTTGGCATTAAAAATAACACTTTGTGAACATGGTAAAAATATTAGCTTCTCGATTCTGTATTATATTTCCATCTTAATGTAAGCTATTATTTCAGTAAACAAGCGACTAATCAGCCTTAAAAAACCGGATAAAGATACTACGCAAGAACTTGCTTTTCGGCTGCCTTTTTTTACTGACTGATGTGCCAAGGTTACCATGCTCATTTAAGCGCTAAGTTTTGTGTACATCCTAGGTGACATGGGGCAGGGCTCATCAGCAGAGCTCACTGCAAGGATAGCTTTCCCAATAGTATGGTACGCATTTGGAGGAAGCGACCGACGACTGAGGTCATTTGCGCCATGAGGGAATGTTATGGAGGGAAGGGTGGAAAAAACTTGGCGTCGGAATTAGCCTGTTCGTAGTGAAAGGTTCCAAGGGGACCACGGCTTAACGTCCCATCTGACGGACGGAGTGTTGCGCTTGAAATGTCCTCCACAAATCACTCACGTAGGGAAGGGGTTTGCGTTTGCTGCTGTTTGCGAAAAGATCTCTGCAGCCGCCAGGACTTGAACTCAGGCCTACGGAATGGGAAGCCAACATTCTAGTCATCACACCAACCCGATCCTCAGCTTTCTACTGATGCTGAGGATGTTGATGTTATCGAGCGCCATGTATTTTGGTTGAAATCGGAATTCTGTTTTTCAATTGGGATTTCCTCGATATACTACAGGATGACGTCGTCGTCTTGACTTTATCAGCGATAGGTGTATCAGCGATAAATTTATTTGTTCTGTTTGTCATCTGACCGTTGCGTTTCACCGCGAATAGCTAATTGAAGTAAACGACGGAAAAATACGGTTCTATTGATTTTTCAAGCTCTAATGCAATCGACAATAATTTAAAAAAATGGTGCACGGGTCCTTTGAATTTGTCCATACTCGCTATGAGTATTATGTATTGGATGTGTTGAATGATTTATATATAGACTTTGCGTGACTTTGCGTTTATTAATTAAACTGTCATCGACGTGACACAAGCGAGAGAAGAAACAGTTAAACTCCAAGAACACCAACTTATTTACTGGTTACCAACCAGACCGCACCGACAATTAACAATCGATAGTATCGATCAAAGGTATCGATACACCCAGTATCATAAATACTTAGGAAATACACATCACCAAATTTATGCATTCATATTTTCCAACAGGATGCATGTTCCACAGGCTTTGCCTTGAACAATAAATTTATTTTCCATACTATTCTATGAGTCACATGAATCTTCTTATCAGGATTTTTCCCTGCCCTAGTCTTTCCTGCCGAGGGGCTGTAGTTTCTGAGGAAGAGGGGTTGGGGGTGTTGATGCGTTTTTTGCGCCTGAAGAATAACAAGAAGACTTTACGCTCCGCCGAGATTTTATTTATTCTGGCGAGAGAAAAAAAGAATAAGACGGCTTTTGCTGCGCCCAGCCTCTTCGCTGTTTTTTCCCCTTCTTTTATCGGTCCCTGGTTTCCCCAAGATGGCGGTGGGCGTATCTGAATTGTCAATCTGGTGCCCGTCGGTGCGTTAAAAAATCGTACTATTGCCTTCAACGCCTATTGTGACGAATGCCAATTTGGCGTAAAAAAATCACGATAAAAGCGATAGCAGCGAAGCGCATGAGTTGTTGACAGACACCAAAATTTGTGCGTCGAGTTCGATTTTATGGACTTTTAATTTACGGACCCCGCTACTTCATGGTGAACTTTTCGACGCGCAGATGGTTTTAATGATAGATTTAACTTTTTCCATCGGTGGGATGAGTTATGGAAATGTATTGAGGTTACTCTCCCCTAAAGATTTTCCGTGAATGCTCAAGGAGCAAGAAACCTTATCACTGACAGTCACAGCTTTTGATATTGTAATGAAAATTTCATGATTGGCGTTTACTCATGTGCGAAGATTTCACAGAGAAAAAATCATTACTCGTGCTCTAAAAAATTCTCTCTAGCTCAATAATGACCACTCCACGACGAGCTTTTTTTACGTAGTTTGGTAACATAGTAACAAATTCGTTTGTTATTTCGCTAAAAACATAGCACATAGAGCACACTTATGCCCCTTTTACGCAACTTCGGTCAAAACCAAGATCCATGCTATGATAGCCCTTCGACACCGTCTGAGTGTGTGTTAGTTACGGAAATATCAGCAGCTCGTAACTCTGCAACTTGATAATGGCGCGGTAGAAACCGGAAAAAGGAAGTATAAAGCGGAGGACGATATGATCATTTCGAGCCATTTAGAGCGAAGACGTTCTTGCGAATGCTCCCGCCAACAGTAGAAGATTCTCTAATGGTTTCCGCCGTCTTAATTCACGTCTGGTAAATGAAGTAATTTTTACTGTAATGGAATTTTTCCGTTATTTCTAAACTTTTGCACAAGAGAGCAGCTCTGGGTTAGCACGACACTGTGAATTCATGTTTATATTTTACCGAGGTACTGACCGCAATCGTGTGAACGTTTTTCGTGTATTTTTTAAAACACAGATGGGGCATTTTTCGTGTATCTTTTAAATTTAATGTTTACTTGCTCATCCTCTGGCGATGGATGTCGAGATCATGTGGTGTTACGATCTACGATCTTTGCTCTTGATGGCCATGGCAACCGAGTAACATAGAGCAAGAGGCGAAATAAATATTTGTCCTCAAACATATGTGGGGCTGCTCCGTTTCGTGGGAAACATTTTTTGCCCAGAGTAGAAACCTAGGTGAAAAGGTTTTAACTTGGAATTGAATATTTATGAGCGCATACTATTTTAAAGAGAATTCGTTGTTATTAGATGTTATTTTATTTTCGAATCCGTTTAAGATCCTTAAAGATAAGTTAGAACACGTCCTGATGATGATACACAAGTTGTTTATCGAAACGTCTGATTTACTACAAAATCATAACTCGGTGTTAAGCCTGAGAAACATTTTCATATGAAAATTCAGTTTTGATGGATTGAAAAGGCGTTTCGGCTCTCTGATGCGTAAAATACAACAGTCACCCGCCATTTATGACTGCCGACAGCCACGCGAACAGACAGTGCAGTGGGTCACAATTTGTTGTTTTTTTCCGGATCCAGCTGTCTGCTCGAGAGATGTATTCTGGCGAATGAAGAGGCTTTTCCTTCGCTCAAAAATTCTGGCACACGCCCTCCGAAACAGTGATGATAATTAATGAGTCTCCCTCATCCCTTCGTTGGCGTTGCCATTCGACTCCCCCCTTCCTCATACCCAACCTCCGTCTTCTCTGTTGACCTAGAACTTGGGATCTTCCCAGCAAGCTCTGACACCTCTCTCCCCGCCCCCACCGCACACATGGAACCCCTCTTTTGTTTTCTCTTATTGTATCCCCCCATAGCCTGTAGTGTTAGCTGTAGACTGCAAGTGAGTTACATCTAATTGGTCCTTTCAAAAGCTCATACATTGGTGACAAGTGAGCCAACATGGCGAAATGAATGAATGAATTTATTACTCCAACTGAAATGTACACTTTTTTTAACAAAAAAAAATGATAAAGAGGAGCTTTAAGTAGCTTCAATGGTTAAAATAAAAAACCAGCATGGAAGCTACCATCTTAAAAATTAAATTCAAGGCCTGCCAGAAAACAAAAAGAAAGTATATATAATTTTTGAAACATTATCATTATGAAACATACATGTGACATCATTCAACGAATTCTCTTTGAAATAGTATGCGCTCATAAATATTCGGTTCAATTCAATTTTTTAAAATTCAAATTACGACTGTACTAGTGGTTCAAACCGTGGAGTGGTTACTTGCTTAATTAAAATGGTACAGCAATCAAGAGATCTGTAAAATCTGCAGATGGGTATACTACAGCCCTCCATTTACCCCTTCAAAGTTTTATCAGTATTCAGAAATTCTTCTCCCTCGTGCCTCCCTTATCTTCTCCTATTGTACTTATTTATTGGCAGTCCTCAGGAGAAACAATTTTATCAATTATTTCCTTCACAATATTTCATTTTGTTAGAATATCATGGAGTATACTCTCGGTTCTTATGTGGCGTATTGCTCTTCATAGATTTCTTTTTTTTCTCCTAGTCTTCAATTCATTTACTTTCTTGCCCAATCCAACCGTTTTATTTTTAGGACCCTACACCAGTACCAGTACCTAGTTATCGAAGGGTTTCGAGCCTTTCCTGGTCATATAATATATTCGCGAACTCCATCATTTCGAAATCGGTGCGATAGAAATTCATAGTATTCATTAGCCTTAACGAGGCTCTCGGAAAATATAAAATTTTTGATCCTGAATCTAGTTTTGTATGCAAAAATAACCCGGAAATCTAATATTTTTTTAAACAAATATCAACTTATTGACATTTAATCAAGAGTACTCTTATTTCGAACTACACGTTCGAATGATATTATGGGATGTCTCCGTTTCATTTTCCAAATGTAGCATTGTCATTTGCATACTCCAGCTTTGTTGAAACCCATGCACGTCATTTTAAATAAAAAAATCAATATCAAATGAGAGTAATCCAGCTCATGGCATCGTCCAAAATTACTCCACTTCGTGCGGCTGAGGAAAAATAATTAGGCAGCTCACTCGGAGACAAAAACATACCTCGTTCCTTTATGGTATCTTCATTTTTATCATGAAGCTTGTTAATGAAAAATAATTGGAGGGGATATATATACATGGAAGCCCATGAAGTGTAGAGAAAATGAAATATTTTTCGCTGTCCATCTTGTTAACATTCCTTAGCTGCTCGATTCTGCGTGCATGGAATATGAAAATTCTCCCCTTTATAAGATTTGTAATTATGTTTCCTGTCGATTATACTTTGTTCCATATTGTGTAAGGATTAAAATACATCCCCTTTAATCTCTCTGCCTTATAGTGACGAAAAATATTTCCGAGAAAAAATTTCATTTCGTTAATTACGGATTTGAAATATGGGTAAAATGTGGAGCGAAGGAGTCTGCAGTTGAGGCACGCAATGTAGGTGGATCAGCTATTGTATGGACTTTGATTAGATTCAAAATATAAAACATAAATGGAGAAAAAAATTTGCCGCGGTAAAAAAAATAGAACGAAGGAGTTTTTCTTTTCCATCAGGCTATGAATTAGCGTGGAGTTTAGGGAACTCCGTGAGGCACAAATAATTCTAAAATTAAGATCATGAAAAAAAGAACTTACTGTAGAGGAATCGGGGTCATCGGAGACGAATTGCCGAAAAATCTAAATAAAGGATAGCCGTGCGATCGAAGGAAACTTTGGCCATGACAAACCAAGGATAATATGCATTCGTTTCCCACTTGGATGTAGCAACGGATTATTTAAGGTCGTCCGGAAATTTTTCTCCGAATAGGTGCTTATTTAATGGGGTATTTTGGTGAATAAAATGCTATAGCATTTTACGAATGATAAAAAGGAAACTTCTGTAAGATTAATGTAAAAAAAATAAGTATCTTTCGAAGGGCAAATCCCACCAAAACTCCGCAAAGAATGAATCTTTTGTGACTTCCTCAGTCGAAGCACCAATGCGGTCCGGGATCGCATCTCCAATGAAAGTCGAGACGAAAACATTTTTCTCCTTGGAAAGTCTTTATTTGCTACTTGAGCACCTCGTGCTCACTAAACGAATCCCAATCGCAATTCAAGCATGGACTCTCGGAATTCAGAAAGGTAACCTTAATTATTATAATCTGTCGAAGGCATTCTGCTTTCTAGTTTTAATTTTCAGAATTCTCTGGTTTTAATGATAAGAAACTTCGCTGCTACCAACGGCGATTTATTGAGACGTACCCATTTTTTGTGCCGATGCAGTTATTCTCCATCAATTTTTGTTTGTCACTTCAGGTGGCTTAATCAACATACCATTAGGTTTACCTTTATTTCAGTCGTTGAAAAGCGGGTACCACAGCGTATAGGTCTTTTGTTTCAGTCGTGTTTACGTCATTAGGTTTTTATTTCTCTGTCGCAGGGATCGCTAAAAAGTAGGAGAGGTATCTTAAGGTATTTGGGTACATCGGGATACATTACCTCCGTGATTTTATCACAGGTATCTGGATTAGTATCTCTATAATAAAAGCATCGATAGCTTCTTGAAGAGTCTATAGGTACGGTATGATATAGGTATAGTTTCTTGTGGCTAGCTTGAATTTTTTTATCACAATGAAAAATCCCTGTATAAGATGCTTTTTAATTATTACGTATCTCAAAATATTTCGGGATGTACTTTATTTGGTAAACCCACGTTTGCTGTTTGAAATAATGTTTTCCTATAGTTTCGTTTTCGCCTCTGTGAACATCCTTAGGGTATTGGCCATTGTCTATTGCCTGTCATTATTTTACGTCAACAGCGTGATGGATTTGTGAGATCCTTGACCGCTCTCGTCATCATCATCACTGGTCAACAATCCTAGGATTGGTTTGACGCAGCACGCATATTCTGGAACCCGCTAACGATTCGTACTTTCTACTAATGGACACGTTAACTGCGCTTTAAGGCACTCACTTTACAGGCATATTCCAAAACTCACTAACGTGAGGAAAGCCGTTACCGATACCGTTATTGGCGCTTTAAGCGAAAAATTGCATTCTAGAACTGACATTAGCAAATAGTCTTAAAGCAGGGAACTTTAAGGGGCTAGTTATCATATAGCGGATATCTTCCTCGCTTCAAGTGCAAAATCGTACGCGTTATTGGAGCTAATTATCACCAAAAAACTGATTACAGGTACGTGGAACTTTAGAATTTACTCTGTATATATACTTTGACTTGCATGTTATCTCTTAAGGCCTGTAAACCAATGGGGAACATGCACGCTTTTTAAAAGTACTAGAATAAGAAGATTCCTACCTCAAATGTGCTCGCCGAAATTTTCGCGGATGAATTATGTTTTTAGCTGAGTTTTGAGTATATAAAAAATAATCTTCATCGACTGCTTGAAAACACGTGACGGAGCGTGGGCGCGTTATATCACGGCACGGTATCCACTGATGACAGACTGAGGAAGTGGATAGAAAAACTGTCAATTTAGGGGCTCAAACGCAAATTTGGCGAATATATTTGCTGTTTTAACGTCAAACTTCGTATTGTGAATATATTGGGTTGCCAAGGCATTGTTGAAATAAATAAAGGAGATTGTTTTGGGAGATTAGGAAAGATTACATTGATATAAGTTGATTGCAGATTGTGATCTACGTTACACACCTACATCATTTGCTGAATGCAGTGAGTGTATTACAGCATAGATATTCAATAGAAAAACGTGTGAAAACCTTATAAATCGTGTATACCGTGTATCCTACAAAACCATATAAAGTGTCCCGTCGTCTAGTACCTCTGTTTACTCGCTGGAGAATTGCTTGTGTTCCAAAGAACAAAAATAAGAGGAATAAGTGGTCGATGATCCACAGAATGGAGTTAAATTCATTATCTATATTGTCAATGGGATATTCTCAACGTAAGTACACTTTTAAATAAGGGTTACCGTAGGGTTTTATCGAGTCGCCAGTTTTTCTCGGATGACCACCAAATTTTGGATGAATCACTTATTTCATTTTGTAAACCACCCTATAAATATACCTATTACTCTGTCTATTATAGGATCAAATTATACGGAAAGTGGCTGATTACGAGAATAAATACTGATCATGGTTAAACCACGCGGAAAAATAAGGAATGTAACGGGTGGCCGACCTCTCGTCGCAAGGAGCCCCTAACAAGGAACATTCACGAAGTGTCTTTCGCCGATATCGTTCAAATTTTGTAGGGTAGTAGTGTTCCATAATAAAAGCACATTTTCAAAATTTCTCGTGCCCATAAGCCTTGTGACATAATAAACAGGATATAATAAAGGCAGTTGAGTCTTAGACCTGAAAGCGAGTGTGTCGTGATTTCTCTCCATCCTTCCCCTGTGAATCGGCGCACGCTTCAGGAATACACGAGAAATATGAGGCTTTTGGCAAGGTAAATTCAATATTTATTACTGCGATGCCCAAAGCGTTCGCTGCATGTCAAAGCAGAACCTAAAATTTCAACTCCTTTTTGCTGTCGGTCTCGGTTCAAAAACAGGAACTCGAGTAAATACAGCGTAAATAGTATTTGAAACTTATTTCTTTGTATATCAAATGCTTTTTTATTTCTTTTTAACGATCATTTGGATCTCAATCTTGGACGATTCTCGCGCTTCATGCATTCGGCGCCTTTCCATCTAATCCTTCCATTTACCCATCCCCTTTTCTTCTGTTTCATCCTTTCGCTACCCATATCCAGTGAAAAATCCAAGACAAGCAAGACGTCAAAATCAAAATAACTATCGGAGCCATACGTAAACAAAGAAGTCGCCAATACATGCCAGATAAACTAAATAATTTGTCACCTATTTCTTCCGTATCTGTAAAAGTAATTGAAAATGTTACCTTCCATCACACAATATAAGTTATTTCTCCTTAGGTAAATATATTTCATGGTCTAGTTATCATTAGTCATAATAATAACATATATTAAAGATGGACACATGCACGTCTCACATTTCAGAATATTTAAATCGATATTTTAATTTAAGATAAAGTTAGTACGCACAAGTAATAGTTTTCAAAATAAAAGTATGATAACTATAGCAGCAGTTACATTAGCGCCTTTATAGCGCTTATTTTTTCTGGATCTTGCGTATTTCACCCTTCACTTGTTTTCTTCTTATGTTCCTATTGGTCGCAACGATCTACGCCACCAACATCAGTGACGTCTATGGCTAGGCCATTAGAGAGACGGATTCACGGACTTTCACTTAACCGCCCGGTCACCAGAATACGATGGCAAAGTGACTGCCGTTAGCTGTAAACCCTTCGCGCTTTAAGTAGCTCGCGTCCACCCGAGTTCTGGAATAAGGGTGCAGCTCTCCACTTAATTCTCCTATTAGCTAATCTTTTCACACCTACGTATTTCTAATATAAGACACGGTCTCAGGCGTTACTTTGTGGAATTGCTTCATTATAGAATAAAATAAAATTACTTTGTTGTATATCACACTTTATTTTAAATAGCACGACCCAGGTTTTTGCATCTGATCCTACCATCAGGTCTATCTATCCAATGCTATTATCAGGTCTGACAATAGCATTAGATGCTGAAACCCGGGTCGTGCTATTTAAAATAAAGTGTAGAATACAACAAAGTTATTTTATTTTATCCTACGTATTTCTTCTCTTACACATCCTTCTTTACCTTTTTCAAATTTGGAGATGTCCATTTTTTGGAGATGTTCCTTTTCTATTCTTACCATCTACTTGTCTCTTGACGATTGTCTTCATTAGGCCATCATGTCTCAATGTATGGCCTACAAGGTTGTTCCGTCTTCTTGTCAAGGTCTTCATGGGGCATCTCTCTTACCCTTCTTAAGAGTTCTTCGTTACTAACTCGGTCGATCTATTAGATCATCATTATTCTCCCGCAGCACCACATTTCGAAGGCCTCTATCCTTGGTTTCTTCGCTGCTGCTCTGCTACTTCCGCTGAGGAGCATACTCCAAATTACATTCTGGTTAATTTTTTTCCTTGCTTCTAAGCTTTAGCATACTGAGGGAAAAAGATGCTTATTTTGGTGGAATGATCTCTTTACCTTGGACATTCTATTAATAATTTCCTCTTTACCTCACCTGTAAAAGAGAAAACGATCAGAAAATTACTCATGCTGAAGATATTGGACTATTTAGGTGAGTGTGTAGCATCAATAAATATCCCATATTACATTGGTAGTGGAAGGAATATTTTATGGCTGCCATTAAATTGTTCTTTGCGCTTGTGATAGACCTAAGCCAGATAATACATTTTTTATTTTATTTAAAAAATTTTTATCCCAAAACCACCGAATAGAAATAATATTGGCCATTTTATAAGTTGCTCCATCTCTTTGATGCTTCTCATCTGTCCTACCATAATTAAGACTTCCACATTACTAACTCAGTCTATCCATTTGGCCCTCATCATTCTTTTGTCGCACCACATTTCAAAAGCTTCCATCCTTGATTTATCCGCGGCTGTCATTTTTCATGCCTCACTCTTACAGAGAAGCATACATCGAATAACCCCTCTATTACACCAAAATTTGACGTTCAATAAACGATCTTCATTACACTGTGGAAGTCCCTAGAAGCGATGATATACTGTTGCAACAAATTTTCAAGCTGTGACCCGGTTTACCTAGAAACGACATTGTTGGACGTTATGAGATTACTGTATGCAAAATTCTTAATAAATTTAATTGTCTCACAAATATTTATATTATAACTACCTTTCTAAATTTTATCAAAATTTTTGAATGACGAAGAGTAACTTTTTTATGCTAGTGTTGAAGCTGAGTTAATTTTAAACTATGTAGTCGGCTCCACGCATTTTCATTACGGCGATTTGTGTTGGCTCCAGTTCACGTGGGTCGCCTTTGCGTAGGCATTCTGCTGGTGGGGTAGCCGCCTACTTACTTGCAGCCAGGAATTTCAATCTTCCTCCACGATTCGCAGCCCATTTCCATCCATCTTGAGCGTGCACGCTTAAAATTGCAAACTCTTTCGACTTCGAAATCCTCTCGTCGGATATACAGCGACGAGGCAAGAGCGGGGGAGACTAGAACCAACTCCTAATAAATGTAGGGTGGTACATTTCTTGCGCAGTTAATTTACCTATCCCTCATTTTGCGTTTTGGCTGGAGTTAACATAATGACGTCAGATAAACTCACATACGTTGAATCTACGGTAAATTCAAACATATTGGAGAATTTTTGTGAGAAATATTTGTGATAGAGTTGTTAAGAAGCTACCAAAATTTGTGCAGTGTGCCATGGCAAAGTTTTTGCATGAAAAAGTGAATTGTTATCTCCACTTCGCTTTTGCTGGTCGTGCAACTGCAGCCCTTCGTCAGAAAATTCTATTGCGTGAGGAATATAAGGGGTGAAACTCAAAATTGCGGCGGACAGGAAGAGTTTTCAATGGAAAAGACCAGAACTATCTTTTTTCGTGAAGCCAAACATACAAGTAATTGAATTTGGTTCAGAGATATTTCTTTGCTAATTATTTTTACAATTAATTTATTTACAACATAATTTTTTTTATTAAATAAAAAAATTTCCTATCAATTTTATTTTGTTTTCAACAAAATTTTTAGAATGAAAAATTGAAGATCATAGTTTACCAATCTAACGATGTATACGCGATGAATGGTTGAAATGCACGTGATCACGCGCTAGGGTGAAAGATTACAAAAGTCAAGGAGGACCTCAAGATATCCTTTTGCGTAGTAGCACCCTTAGGCTATACTTAGGGGAAATAATCGTCGCATAAAAGTATTTTTGAATGAATATCAATCCCTTTCATTCAGTTTTAAATACCGGACACGTCAGTTGATATTTTTTTCGCTGCGAATTTTGAGTCATCCTTTGGGATATGCAACAATGCAGCTTTAAATGCTAAATACAACCAAAGCAACTAGTTTTATCAAAACATTTCCATCAAAATTAATTTAAGCCAATGAAATTCCATATTGAATTGCATTATAGCCATGCTTTTACTGCAAATTGTTTTCGTAATATGGGGGAAACTGATTTTTTTTCCTAAACCTTCCCCCATAGCGAACCAACGGTTAACGTAATCATATCGAGTTGAAATTTTGCCAATATCATTTGCCAGCATCGTTTGCCAAGTTTTTGGAGGAAGACCCATTATAAAACTTTTAAATTGATTTTTTTATGTAACCACCCTAATGTATTTTTTGTAATTATCGATGTGCTTGCAAAATATATTATTAGTATTTTTGTTCTAATAGATTTTTTCTGAGCAGTAAAAATTTTTTTTCCATCTATCTTTATAGTGTTTTCATTTCCGTCTGTCTGTTACGTAACGACTTCAGAGTTCCTAATCCTTCGCCCTCGACGTTTCGACTACCTCCCATCCCTCCTCCTTCTCCCCACCTTCCATCTCCTATCACCTTCAATACTCCACCTCCATTCTGTCAGCAAAATCCTCCTTTCCTTTAGTCTTTTCCGCCACTCATCTCACGACTGTCTGTCTCACCGCTTGAATCAGCCCGCATTCACCATCATAATCCCACGCAATATTTTCATCTGCCTGTGACTCGGCTATCTCTCAGAGGCCTGGCTTGCAGCGAGAGCATTTCAGAAAGCGCAAATGTTCAGGTTGACTGGTTCTCGGGTTTATTTGACGACGGAGGACAATTATTTCATTCGAAAATTAACAAACTAACTAAGAAGGAAGACTCATTTGCGGCCATTGCCAACCTGAAAAAAATTAAAATCGAATAACCAATAACACATTAACTCGGCGATGTTCGGAAGATGTCTCCTCCATCGGAGGCAGTTCGTGAATTGAGGTCGTCGTCCTTCGTCATTAAGTGAACTTGAAGGCAACTTAACTTAGTGAGAGACGCTTTTAAACGCCGTAAGTATAGATTGGGAGTGCGGGAAAGTTTTCGGATCGAAACGGAAAGAGAAGTGCTATTTTGCGCTCGTCTGGACACACCTCGAATATGCAGTGACCATATGGGATCTGGTGCAGGAATAATAAGCCCTTGACCTTAAAAGTATACCATGGAAAGCTGCGCCTTTCGTAGAAAAATGCTACGCACTCACAGAAAGCGTTACGCAATAGCTTGAACAATTGAGAATAGATACCTTTGGGGACGACGTGGACATAATATTAGAGCCCCACTATATTTTGCAGGTCCGACAGAAGCGATAAATTAAGAGACATATTTTTCCGAACGGATAGATATGGGAAATCCTTTTTCCCCCCGAACCATAAAGGACTTTAATAAATGCCAGTCGTAATTTCCTTAGAGCAATTCCTTTTTCTTTGTAAACGGCTGGTGTTTAATTAAACCCTGTCACACTTCTTTAGGCGACTTGCATTGGGGTGACATGTTCACGTAGATTCATCAAAGAGGGCCTTTTATTATAACAAAAAATTTTGTAAGTTTCTCAGAAATGAAAATTGGCAATGATTTTTCTAGAAAATTATCACAGCCGTCTTGTACTATGTTTTATTAGGTTTGGCTTAGGAATTGAGGTCTAATGTTAATCTGATCTATGATTTTGAATAAATTAACCTTTTACAAAATCATGCAGCTGAGTGGTTATAATTTTTGTTCGAACCTCAATATTTCTACGTCATCATGGTTCATGAATATTCGGCGGCGAATTTAACATTGGCTTATTCAAACTATTTTTGAGCTAGTTTTCACCCTATATTTTTTCTTTCCGCATTGCCAAGTCTGTTTTCCAGCCTCAGTTACTTCTGTTATTAAGTAAACTCCTGTATTGTGATCATAAAAGTACTTATATATGATAAATAAAATGAAAATAAGTACAAGGAATGTTGACTTTTTGTCCTACGGCCTTTGTACTTGGCATCATGTCTTCACAAAAAAATGTAAATTAAATCGTTTCTTGTGAAAATCATTTCTCTGTTTTCTATCAGCGTAGTTTCAAATATATTTCAGTTTTTCGAGCCTTGGATTTGTAATAAATTCAGTTTAACAATGTGGTTTCAAGTAATCAAATTTGGGTATTCCCTTGTATTAAATTTTCATCGTTGCACGCTGACAGAAACCCTGCCGCGCTTAAATTAAATGTGGACCGTATCATATATTGAATTCCTACAGTTATTTTTTGGTGCAAGAAGACATGGGCTATCATTCACTGATTGTTCGGGAGAGGACATTATTTCATAAAATTTTAAATGATACGAATAATGTGGATTCCAAAAATATCATCGCAAGAGTCTTTAATATAAATCTCTGGCCGAATGGAAAAGACTGAAAAAACGTCCATTTCGGGGAAATCAAATGGGATAGCGACCAGGAGAAATGTGCTCAATTTTTTATGGGACGTAATTATTATCGTCAGGAATAATATAAAACGTGATTAATGGAACCATAAATTCTTACCATCATTCGGCTATATTTATCAAAATTACACGAATTACCCATTCATAACTAAGCTTTTATTTCTTCCTTGCCATTTTTCTATACCCATGGGGTTTCAAATGTTAGTCACTCGTTTACACGCCCCGTAATTAAGTATCGGCACATCAATTATTTCTCATCCTCTCAGGAGGAGCCACGGTAATATATGTACCCGTTTTAAATTCCGCTTTAAAAACAATCCGTATTTAAGTGGATCGCATCCTAAGGAAACCGCGTTTACGATTGCATTAAGTAACTATTTAATACTTCATACTTACTTATTCCTTTCCCGTGTCGAATAGGGAGCATGTGCCATGTGACTGTGGATTTTAATTTTCGGTCTAACAGAATATTTTTAATCGCATTTTTCGCGATTTTCCACCACCTAAAAGTTATATTTTCAATACGCTAGCCGAAAGGTATTAAAAAACACCTCCAGAAAACGTTTTTTCTTTTTGGCCCTCTCAAGTATATTTTATGAAAAAATGCATTAGAAATTTTCAAATCGACGCCATATCTTCGTGTCCCGCTCAAAATTCTTGAAAACATTTGAAAATCTGCTCCGTTAAAAAAGGTTTCAAATGCCGCAAACCGCATTAAAAAATATGCATTCTTGACCGAGATATTTAAAAAAGAGTGAAAATCGTATTTTCGATCTAGCCGGCCCTGGTTGGCATCTAGCGGGCTGTAAATGTGGGGAGGTTTGTACTATTTGATCCCAAATTGCATATCCCAAGAACGGGAAAAATCCGGTGGGGGGGACTTTTCACCTTCTTATCCGGCTATGCCCTTTAGGAACTAATTTTAAAATATCTGAATCAGTGAATGCTGTAAAAATTCTGTTTTGATTCCTAGAACCGGAAAAATGCGCTCGTTTGTTATACAATGCTTCCTTTTGGACGTGATAAAGCTTGAGTTTGGAGTATTTGAAACGTATTATGCTGCCCATTGGTGTAACTATGATTTTTAAGTAATTTTACGGAATATTGCGTAATTTTTACCCATTCATAGCATTTTCGTCTGAAATAAAGCAGTTGGAGTTCATTAATTTCTCTCGGTGCTTTTAGGCAAAGATGTAAAAAAAACTCTCACAAGTATAAATTTGTAACAAACTAGTCATTCAATTTTATATAATAGTTGCAGCATTTCCCATTGGGCGTGAGGATAACAGTGCTTTCGATGAGAGGCGACACTATAAGGTTTTTGCTCATGGTTGCGGTGGTATCGCTGTCTCGTGACATCCTTCATGGATGGCGGGTTTTAGAGGCTGAGGGAAGAATTATGCTTGTTTACATCAATTGATTAGGCTGTCCTACTATCGTTTCATTGCCACCTTACTTCATATTCATAGTTTTCAGAGATAACTTTTCTTCCTGAATCAGAGTCTAATGTTAATCTTCCCGTTTCAATTAATATTTTTTTATTTATATTTAATTTTTGACGCATTTTAATAAATTAATGCTCTAACAATTTTACGATCATATATTTTGGTCTTTAAAGAGGTCTTACTTATGTGACCTGAGAACAATTCTGTATTTTGTGATGTTAAGGAACTGTTATCTAATGCTACGAGAACAACCCATATTCCAACTAGTACAAATGTGAAAGTTCCTGAGCCGATAATGAACTTATGAAATGTAACTCAAGAAATGTTTAAGGAAGGTCTTCAATTGGCACTTTAAAATGAAATTTGATGTGCTTGTATTGCACTAGAACCCTTAATGGCGCTGTTATGCACAAGCTTATTTCGGAATTGTACAGAGGCCTAATGGTGCCATGATTATGCTTACTTGATAATGCCATGTGTTTGGACAAATATTGCGTTGTTTTGATTTTATCTTTGTCTCGTGATAGAGGGCTCATGCGATTACCTCCATTAAGATTAAGTTAGACGTGCCTTCAATGCCTTAATTCAGGATAACTATCTTTGCAGGAAAAATGTGGGAATCGGTCCTGATTTTGATGAAAGTATTCCCTTGAGTTAAGCATTACAACTTTGTCACAGATAAGGTAGTGACGCCTGTCGGATAGTGACGAAAATATTATACAGGCGGATCAAGGCGCTACTCTTGGAATCGTAGACGATTGCAGCACATAATTGCGCTAAATTGTGAGCAGTAATAGAGGTGTTAAATGAAGATTTTTGTCAGCAGTACGGCAAGTTTCATAATTTTCGATAATTTTTGTCGCTTTTGTACCTTGAAAACATAGTAGTAGCTGTGGCGCGTTGTTAAAAAATGATGCTAGAATTTATAACGAATACACGAGAAATAACAATATTGGTCCAGATACAGATGAACATGTATTCCTGGAGTTTACCTTTACCGCTAAGACACTTAGATGGCGGCAATAGTGCTGCGTCTGATCAGAATAGCGGGGTGTCGGAAAGTATGGACATGAAGAGTTTTCAGGATTAGTAGTAAACGAGGTAGTGCCATGGTGAAGCTTTTCTGATAATGCCATACAGGGATCAGAGGCGGCTGGATACAGAGGGGGAGAGAGCAAGGAAAAGCTAGGTTCTAAATTTTGTTTTTATTACCCTTGTGTGACAAATTTTGTATTCTTATTATTATTGATTTGATCTTCGTTTGTTTATAAAGGACCGATGCTTGGGAATAAGTTAGAGGTGTCATTAATACGGTATCGTATGGTAGTTTGAGGAGGCGATCGACAGCTGAGGTCATTTGCGCCACGAGGGGACGGTAGAGAGAAACCCGGTGTCGGCATTAGTCTGCTCTTGACGAAAGGCGACCAAGGGGACCACGGCTTAACGTCCCATCTGACGGTCGGTGCGTAGCGCTTGAAATGTCCTCCGCACAACACTCAAGCAGGGATCGGGCAGTCTCTGAAAATCTCTCGCCACTACCAGGATTTGAACCCGAACCTATTATCTTTGAAGCCAACACTCTAGCCACCGCGCCAACCAGATCCCCCTGTCATTAATAGATGATGCCTAAATTCAGTCCAATTTGCTTCAAAGTTTTCCTCCATTACGAAAGTTGTAATCTGATATCTTCTACAACATCCTATCGTTGAAATCTTCATAATGATAGAGCATCGAAAAAATTGTGGAAAATAATAGTGTCACACTGCATGAGAAATAGGAAAAATGGCCCTGATGAAAATATTCCCTGGAGTTGAGCGGTACAACTTTGACATCGAAAAGGTGGCGATAGCGTCGTGTCTGACCAGGATAGCAGGGAAGCATGTGATGTGGACATGGAGATTTTCGAGGCATTAGACACAGGCCTGATAGTGCCACCGCGGCTTTGTTCTGCATTTTCCGTTGGCGCTGCGCTCGCGAGTGTGTCGAGTCGAGACAAGTGTTGTTCCGAGGTTGGATAAGCAAGCGGGCTCGTCTGTTGGTATGGCTACGAGGGAAGATCGCGAAGAATGAGAATGAGCGAGAGCATCCCCAAGGCAACGCCCACAAATAAACACCGACACAACACTAGAACCACCGAAACCCAACCGCTGTCCCTCTGGCGGCCGATCAACACGGGATGAAACAACTGACTCGCGGCAAGATAAGCGCAGAGGGCTCGGATAGTCTCTTCTGACGTGACGGCCTGCTTTTATTAAAGGTCGACCGCGGAATTACAGAATAGTTTGGGAGCAGAGAATGCTCGTGCCATTCAGCGAAAATTCCTCTCCAGTATGCATCGTTCATTCCTTCCATTGACTTCACAAAGCGCATGAATGACGATGGATACTCATCCTGGAGTTTCAATAGATGCTGCAACACCCTCAATGTGAATATGTTTAAAAGATCAAAGTCACCAATGGAAAAAATATCCAGTCGATGAATAAAACCTAATGCACTTAATATTAAACTATTAATATGAAGTGCAATACAAATATTTATTGTCGGTGGCCTGCTGGGCTTTCACGAGTATCATTAAATGCTCTACACGTCGTATTGCATAGGGTAAACATGCACTCACTTATTCATTGATTCCACTAGAAAGCGCAAAACTGGGGGATCAACGCAGTGAAATTGTCACTGCGTTGGTGTGCGGGACAGTGAATATTTTGACTTGCAAGGTGGACGAGCCGTGGGAGAATTATGCGGCCATCTGAGAATTTTCCTTCCAGGTTAGCATGTGCAGGTCAGGGTAGAGGCTCACCCCGTATTAACCCACAGGAGTGTGAATGTCACTCTTTCTTGGAAGGGGATCCAGTTCCTCCCCCTGGGCCACATCCACTTCGCGGATTTTGTTAGTTTAGGACTCTACCCACTAGTCTACATTTCATCTCAATTTTTTACTCAAAAGCAACGCATACAAGAGATAAAGATAAATAAAACTTTTAATTCCTCAATTGAATTAAAATAGAATTCGTTTTAATGAATTATGCATAATTAAAAAAAACACTTTCATATTTTTACCTCGAGATCATTTTTAGTATGGCAGAGAATATTTATCGGGTCTTACACCGGGTTAGGTCCTCTATATCTCCTTTCCACGTTTCAATGTGCAACTTTTTAATCGTCCTCAGGAATTCAGGAATCCGATTGGATTCCTGAATTTCAGGTCGTCAAGGATTAAATGATTCCAAATGGATTCCTGAATTTCTGAATAATTTAATTCTTGCCGACGATATCATCTGGGTACTTCGATATGTGCACTTGAATGACACTGATAGTTTCAGGTGATAAGTGGTGGACACAATCCATTAAAAACAGAATAAATCTTGAAAGTTCAACAGAAGACAATAATTGCCTACAATACGCGTTAGGACGATTTCACATCATTTTCAAGTGTCTTGAATTTGCCGTATGAAAGTGACGTCACTTCGTCTGACAACTCTGCACAGTAATACGAGATACACTTGAAAAAATACGTGAAAACGAGAAGTAACTGTACATAAAATTTCTCAGTTGAACTTATAAGGTTTGTTTTATTTGTGCTCATATTTGAGTTCACTGAACGATCTATCCTTGTGATAAAACAGTAAATAACTGTGTGTAAGGGGAATGATATCGGTCTGCGATTTAAAAGCCTAATCGTAATAACTCTGTTTCGACCGAAGGCAGGAACGTGGTTCATTTCAAAATTTGAAGGCAAATATTTTCACAATAATTGTCACTAGAAAAAAAGAATTCCCATCCTTGCCATCCTTGATGGACCGTTAGAACCTAACATATAACAACGCCAACAACTTCGATATATTTCCACGGGGATAAGGGAACGTGAATCTGAAGTTGGTGGGCGCAATGTCCTAGAGGCCATAAAATCCTTGGTTTCATTTCCACTCCTGTGGAATACTTTCTCAGGTACCTAATTTATTTCAAATATCACCGGCGTTAACGCTGCAGATTATATCACATTTCATATTTATGAATATTCCAAGACATGCACCCTGCGTAGACTATTCAGCATCTCCACACAAAGTCTGTTATCCCAGAGAGAGTGATTTTAGAAATGCGATTAATTGAAACCAATTCACTTAATGAGAGAGTTTCAATATTAATCCCGATAGGAAATTCATGCGGACAGAAGGTAAAAGGGCAGCAAACATGCCACAACATCAGTTTCCATCATTTTGAGTAGAATTTTATGAGGGAAATGGATTCTCATTTTGTTTCGTGAGAAATATAGAAAGCCAAAAATGCCATGAAAAGGTCAACGAAGTTATCAAAAGAGTTTCCGCGCGGCAAAAAAGAACTTCCCTCTAGATTCTTTATCCCCTTGGCATTTATTTCGATGAAAATCTATTATAATGTTTATCAAATGTGGAAAGCCACACATTTTTTGCATGACATTTGATGTTGACTCCTCAAGCTAACAAAAGAGAAGGACATTGCAGCAAGCGTGAATTTTCTTGCAGCGATCTCCTTTGGGCTTGGAACTGGATGAAATACGTGCATGGCATGTGGTTTCAGTAAACACTTTTAATTTCTTCTTCATAAATATTTGGTTGCACAATAACCCCTTATTTCGAAGACAAGTAACATTCATCAAGAATGCGTCATCGAATTTTTCAGACACATCAGTGACTGAGTATTGTAATCGTGATTGTTGAGTACATTACTCTGAAGTAAAAAAAATCACTCTCAAACAAAAAGAAATTGAATTAAATTCAATGCGTGCGTAAAATAATCTAAATATTATATGTACTACGCAAGCAAAATTCTACGACACCTGCTCAGTAATAACTGTAACTCGAAAATAAATAAAAGTTACGTGAGTGAAGCGGCAAAGCGTGAATACATCGGCTTAAAACATTTGAGTCCGTCACACCATCAACGGTCAGTAGGCAAAGGCGCATGCGAGCCTTTTTGACGCCCGTTCTCAGAGGAAAGAAAAACAGGGAGGTATGTTTTATTTGTATTTTACGTCATTCCCCGTGAAACGCTCAATTTTCACAACGCAGTTTTAGCTTTTGTGCCCATGAAAAGGCGGGAAGAATGTAAAAATGTCCCTTTCTAGAGGAATAAAAAAGTAGCGGCTGCGGCACTAAATAGTGACGGCTACGGCACTAGAATCCTCTGCTTTTTGTTTCCATATATTCAAGGAGGAAAAAACGTGATATAGTATCGCTATTTTATGCAGGATACTCTTAAAATTTAGGCAAATAAAGATGTTTGTCTCACCAGTTTTTTAAAATGGTATAATTACTTCTAAGGCAAATCAATGAACATGATGTCACACGCTTGGATATGTTTAATTCAAATATTCAGTCACATTAATGAATATGAGAAAAACTTTCCCTGACAGGGAATGGTACCATGGACCTTTGGCTTTCCGGGCCACAAGGCAGACTACTACACTATCCTGGTTATTTTATTAACACGGCAATTTTTCCAACATCCCACAACACTTGATGTTAGGTTGTAAATAAACCACATATACGGCCATGCGCGTCTTTTGCGCTAGTATGGGGTTCACCTTTCTGCAGTGGCTTCTTGGATGAACCACGAAAACCTATAAAAAAATAGCACCGTTGAGCATTGGTAAAATTGCTGTGCCTTATTAAAGAACCTGGATAGTGATATGCGCAGTGGCATTGGAAGCCAAAGGTCCGTGGTTCAATTCTCGGTCCAGGGGTAGATATCATATTTAAATGAAAGCTGGTAGCATTTTTCCATTATATTTGTGCATATTACAAAGTCCAAATATTGTGGAAAAGTGCTACCAGCAGTTATTCAAATATGTCGAACTTCCACCTTATAAGGTCTGAAGCCGTTGAACTGATTCGGTAATTTATTACGGTAATAAATCTGAATTTTACCTCCGCTTAACTGGCAGGTACGGAAATAAATCGCTTTTTCATAGAATCAGATTGATTAATGCATCAAATGTGGTTGTAATGCAGAAATATAGACTTTTTAATTAAAACATTTGTAGCCTAATTTTAACAAACCAGAATCCTTTACTCTTAAGAGGGAAGACTCAATAGCTCTTAAAATTTACAGTGTGTTTAACTCCGTATTTACTCATTACTAAATCATGAAAGCGTAACAATTGCAGTCATTTATACTACGATTGCTTCATTCATAGACATAAATGATTTGGTAACGCGATTTGCAAGCTACTCAGACGTTTTCTGGTGAGTTTTGATTTCATCCTTTTTTGAGTGAAGCGAAATTCGAACATGAGGTTTGTTAATAAATTATCATGACGAATCATTGTAAAAGAGGCTGAGAGAAACCAATTTTTGTCATTTTTGTCAATGGCTCATAAGAATATGCAAACTTTTCAAAAGTAAATACAGTGTGCTGAAAGTTAAAATGCTCACCATTCCTAGAAGTATTTATCCTTTTAGGTTTTTTTTCCAGTCACGAAGACTTCTGCGCCATTTCAAAACACTACTCTTTTTCCCTCGTTTCCTTGTCAATTTAATTTAGGAATTAAATCACGGATATTTTGATCCTAGGTTCTTGTTGATTACACAAACTGGAATAAAAATGGGCCAATTTATTGGCGGAAGAGTAGAAATCACTCATTTTAATACAAAGAGACGTTTATTCACGATTACAGTGGCATATCTGTATTTTGTCTGTCCCTATCAGAATTTCTGGATTTGTGATTTCGGATGAAATCGAAATGCATGCATCAATTAAAAGAGAGTTATTCCAGTTCTTTGGGAAACAATGAGAGAGAAATTGTTCAGCCAGAGAGATGATCGAAATATGGCTGAGAGTTCCCTGAAACTATTCGGAGGACGCGGAAAATTCTTCAAATTCCGACAGTTCCAACTTTGGCGTCCAAACACAGGCCCTTCATTTCCGATGACGCCCACCACTAATTGCTCGGAGACGCTGTAGATGGCAGTCGTGTGCAGGCAGGAAGATAACACCCACGTCTCCCGTTCGTTGCTTAGAGAGCGGATCCGAAATCTCCACCGCCACTTCCGAGGAGACACCTGATATTTTGGGAAAGTTTCAACTCCCTATGAACGCTTTTTCGGGCCCATTGAAATAAGTTCATTATGAATTGATTTCCTCGCGTTTTGATTGCCGAAGTTCAGTAGCAGTTAGTACTTCCAATGGCCAATATTAAATGTCATCGAAAACAAATATTCCCATCATTACGAGACTGAATTTTATTTTAATTATAGCATTAATCTGTTTAAAAAATAGTGTAAGAATTCTCACTTCAATAATGGAGAATTTAAATGAAAAAAACTGTTAAACGAAAGCCATTAACTCAATGACGATTCCTACCCTGTGTTTCTCGAAGATGTTTGTCACAGGGTTATGAAATTGAGGGACAAGAGAATGCATACGCCCTGCTCCACCAGTCGTTGTTTTTGAAGGAATACTCGCTCAAAAATAATGCTACCATAATGAAATGTCACGTTAGTTAAATAAGACCGTGTTTAATACTTTCCGGCATCTGAAATTCGATAATTTAACCTTTTCCAATTATAAATTATTTTCTCAGGCGTACTTCTGTTTTAATATTTGAGGTACAAGAAAATCCTGAGCAGGGTTTACTCTGGTTATCGTGAAACCTGTGTACAAATTATTATCATCAATAGTAGTTGATAAATTTACAAATTTTGGAATAAATTTATAAGTTTACCATTCGGTCAGGTGGCAACATACGTGGATTGCTTTGACTCAACTTGATAAATGACGCTCCAAAATATGTGCATTGAGAAACACATGTACAGTAATGCAATATAAACTTTAAACTGAACACAATGAGTGTACAAAAATAGGAATTATATATAGTTTAACTTTCTCATTCTAAGGTTACGCGAGAAGGGGTCAAAAACTACATTTGGTTGACCATTCCAATCCCCTATCCACCGACGATGGAATGAATATTTCACAGAATTTTAAAGCTGTTTCGGAGGGCATACTTTGTGTTTATGATCTTATCTTGAGAGATATTGCGGTACTTTAAATCTATTTGTGATGTCTATCATGTTTATCCACGCAGGATCATCAACATAAAAACGTTCAAGTTCATATAATACGTTTTTCACAAGGTATCCGTCACCAAGATAGACCAATCGGGAAGAAGACATGCAGAGTCCGTTGTAAGTTAAGAAATTAATGGGAGGGAAGCCTTGGGAAATGTGTGAGCAGTTCTTTCACCTGCCAATTTGCTTCCTACATCCTACACGAGTGAGCCATTATGGGGGTCATACCTGTAAAGATCCCTGCTGTTGCCATGGTATCCTCTTGTCTGTTGGTAGCGTTTTGATCTCGCTGACCCAATTCGTCAAGGCCCAATCACTTGTTGCTCTTGCTTGTACTGCGAACACCATCCTCCTTGTGATTGCGACAGTTGCAGCTGCATTACCAGATTTCTCCGCAGTAATTAATTAATTTGAGGAAACGAACGAAATCTCAATTAAAGAAGAAATGAATGTCTTATCCATCCTCAATTGGGGAAAATATACGATATGAGTGAGATTTTAGTTAATATCCCTGAAGAAGGTTGAAAAAATTAGAAGTGTTTTTTTTATCGAAAATTTGCAAATCGCACTGAGGAAAATATTTGATTACGCTAATGTTTATGCAGGTGGGTTTATCTGCACAATTGACGGAAAAACAAACTCAGTTTTTTTATTTATGCTCGGCAGTAAATTTTCCTGAGCGTAAATTACATGAAAGTATCCATTTCAAAACAAAAAACAAGGAACTAACATCACGAGAAAATATAGATTACTCTATACATTGGGTATATTTAATTTTAATCGTTTTGCCGGGGGTTAGTGATAATAGTAGCTGTAAGGCACTTTTAAGTCAATGAAAGCACTGTGCTATTTAAATCTTGAATCCTTGTATATATTTTTATCATGAAAGTGTCGTACTGTAAGTATCGCTTACAATATTAATATGTAGGTACTCAGGCGGAGATTCGATGTATATTTACTTATATTTTGATTTTTGATCCTTCATAGTAATCAAGTAATGTTCTAATTCCAAAGATGATATACCCATAATATGATGGAAATGACTTGCTAAAAATGGAGACGTTTCATCCAATTTAGCTAAAAACACAATTTTAAAAATTGACCATTTGGGCATTTCGATATTTAATGTTTAGTTTTCTACTATTATTTCACGTGGATTTAAGTTGTTATATTATTTCAATATGGCTTCTTCTATGAGTAAATGAATCGAAGATATGTCCACAAAAGTTGGGAATGGCATTACTACCTATGAACAAAATTCAATTAATAGTGCTAAGCTGATGAAGTACACAATAGGATGAACTAATAAAGCAATACTGGAAACATTTATAAACAGATTATCACTCAATAAACATTCATGTTTGTTTTAAAGTCACTACGTTATGTGTTGATGGAATCATCCACAATTTTGGAAACAATTGCTCTCACAAAATAATCGGCTAATTATTTGAGGATTTAGAGGAATTAGCTTGAGTATTAATACTTTCATACAACCGTCTAAAATAAAACAGGCAATCTGTGGTTTTTGCATTGAAGGCTTATTAATCGTTTTAGTTATCCATAGTTTTAATTTGCGCTCATTTTGCAATCGTAGCAAAGCTTAGGATAAAAAATCTATAAAGAGGCATAATATAATTGATTTTTTTAATTAATAGCTGTTTTTACATTTGCAACTCCATTAATAATACCTTTAAAAATGTTAATAAATTAAATCTCATACTTAGTTCGCCAAATTTGTCCTTTTAAATATTAGTGGAATTCCGTGGACGGTTTGAGTCCGTTTTTCAGCCAATCACATGTTTTAACCAATCACTTCATTAATAAACGTATTAGGATTTGAATAAGATACATCCTGTCCTTAGTTTGTTTTGTCTTAAAAAATAGTGGTATTCCGTCGACGGTTTTGAGTAAGTTTTGCAGTCAATCATATGTTTCGCAAGGCCCCTGATTTTAATAATATGAATATTATTCCCAATTTTACATTACAAGTGAAATGTATTTTTTACTGAGGTTTAGACAACGGCACAGTACTTACTGAATGCTAATAACGTAAGGACGAATAAAAAGCAACAATACTGATTAATTTGATGCCATTGCGGTCGCACTTATCATATGTAATGGCTTAAAATTGAACGAGGTACTCTGTCGTGATAAACAAGATGCATATTAATTTTTATGTTGCTTAAAATATCAGCTTAGCACATTTATTAGCTTCAGATATCACAGTAATTTCAATAAGTACTTTACTGAAAATTTACATGATTTAAATCTGTAAAGACTAAAAATAAAAGCGGATAGCTGTAAGAAATTGTAAAAAATGAAAATCTCCAATTTTTTAACGCCAATCATAAAATAAAAATCCTACATAGAAACAAAATTTCATGTTACAGGTTCCATAGAATTTCCCAGAAGGAGCAAAATTTTAGCGCGTTAATTATCCCTCGGGTATAAGGGATGAAAATGTGACAAGAAAATTCCGTCGTTATTTTTTACTCTTTCGACTCCTCGCTATTGCTTCTGTATTTTCAAAAGCTGCAGTCATTTTGACGAACTGAATGGAAAATCTGTGAATGGGCTGTTTATTTTCCTTCTCCGGGGCCAGACAATGAATGAGATGATGAAATCTATCGCTGGAAGCGTGATAAGCCGGCCAGAACGGATCAATGCTGCTCTTCCCAGAACCGAATCTTTGTGTCCTAGAAATCGGAAAAGTGATTTTCACGGAGTGCAAGGGGGGGGGAGGGGGCTAATGCCGTCATGCGGAATGAAACGGGAAGTCGAAATTTATCGGGTGCTATAATGGAGCTAGAGGAAACGCAATTGATGCTCCTACCTCGCAGTCTACCTGTTCGCCAATGGGCAATTTTCCATCCACTGCCGGGCTCGTTGTTTTTTTTGCAGATGAAATCGCGGTGAAGGTGTTGCCATCGGCGTAGGGCTACTTCTGTTAATTGGTCCTTTGGTACATAAAGAACTTTCTCAAAGGTGACAAAAGATCTAAAACTCGACATAAATTCATTCATTCCATTCTTTATCAGTTAAAAGTTCATACATACTTACTTCCTGTTAATATTAGAAAAACGCTCATATCGTCGCTTATTTTCTCTGTAATAGATTACTGCTGCCTTGTTTATAATGACCTCAACGAAGAAAGTAATTTAATACTTCACCGAGCCTACCTTAGGTTCATATTTGACCTTTGCATAGACGTCCATATTACACCTTATTATAAGCAACTAAGATGGCTCAGCGTCAAATACCATAGACAATACCTTCTGGGATCCCTTTTTTGTACTATTCAAAAACAAATCACCAAGGTATCTGTATGATTTGGTCCTTAGTTGTCCGTCTGTCTCTTCAATGTACAATAGGTCTGATCCTAATAATATGTTATGTTTCCCTGGGCATTGCATCACTGTTTACAGCAAATCTTTTCTCATTACCGCTTCTCGGATTTGGAATGAGATACCAACTGATGTCAAAAATTGCATATCTGTCAAAACCTTTAAACTAAAATAATGTGATTATATACTATCTCGACGAAATTATCCCGCCTTGTTATTTTTTCTAACTTGTGTTCTGGTTGTTATGGGTCATTTTTTTGCTGTAGGTTAGTTTTTGTTCTTTCTTTGTTGAGAAATATGTGACTTTTTGTTTGCGTTTGTATAAAATCCGGCTTGGAAAATAGCTCAATTTACCGATTTTTATTATATTTCATGCATTTGCTATGTACGGCTATGTCATGAAATGGAATATCATTGCAATCTTTTATCATTGTTATCATTGTAATAATTCATATTGTATTTAATGTAATTTGCTAGCAAAATGTAATTTATTAATGTAATTTAATGTTATTTTCGTTCTTACGGAATTTTTCCTGAAAAATGAATATTTTTCTATCAATCTGAATGTAAAAATCAGATTTTGGAGCTAATTTTTGGATAAAAATAATGATTCCGGGCTTAACTGTTTGAAACCTTTCTATTATGAAAAATGAAATCTGTTCGGTTCACTGATACATTTGAAAAAGCATGTAAAAATGTAACTTACCTGACGATATCACTATGTTATGAATCCCGGGTAGTGCTTTTTTAAATATATATTAATGAACCTAACAAATTTTCTCCCTCATTTTCCTTAATTTTGGGATATTAGAAGAGTTCGCCGTGAAAACATTTTACTCTTCTGCATTATTCTATTAAAATTGAATTATGATTTCAGCATTCAACATAATCATTGAGCACTATACGTTGTCAAGAATGAAATCATTTTTAACTGCTTGTTTTGTATGAAACAGCGGTATAGCTGTGGTAATGATACTTCAGTTTATTGAAAAAGCATCTAGTTTTATGAACCATATCAAAATTCGCCACGAAGTGAAGCGTGAGCTTTTTTTTGAGTGTCATGAGCAGTGGTGATATATATGCTTTGAATAAAACCGTTTTTCCTGATACATTTGTTTTCGTGAGCTCCGTTTCTTAAGCGCGATTAGAACTACAGTAGCATCGTTTTTTCTGTGTAATCACTCAAACTTTTTGTAAACTTCTCTTCCTGTAAGGTCCGTTGAGGAGATTAATAAAGTTTTTCCTTCCTATGGATGGTTCGCAATGATGTGATTTCATGACATCTAAGCATATTCGTCCACGAATACTCTCTCTGTGAACTTTTGAGGTTTTTAAATCAAGGAAATATATCGGTTATGCTGCAAAAATATGCTACGTTCTTAACTAAAGGCATTGTTGCTATTATGCTCATCTGTATGCAGTATATTATTTCAAAAATTTCAACGAACATGGTTATCTTGGGCGGATCAAACTTATATCTGTCACTAGTATTACATATGATTCGAGAGTTTTGATCCTACGTTTTACCTGAGTACTTAAAACGATAGGTACATCGGCTAATGATGCCATTATAATTATGCACCATTTAATGAATGCATGACGTGATTTTTCACTTAACAGGCTTACACTGAGTAGCAACGAGCTGTGAATATTTCAAACTCGCTATAAAAACTTGATTTGTTTATTTTTTATTTCATAATACATTAAAAATGAATAAATGTTAATGCGCATGAAAATAATAAGAATTTTTAATAAGAAATAATAAGAATGAAATAATAAAGAAGAATAATAAAGAAATAATAAGAATGATTTGTTTATTTTTTATTTCATAATACATTAAAAATGAATAAATGTTAATGCGCATGAAAATAATAAGAATTGCGGGTGCATTTTTCAAAAGATGCTGGAGAGACTCAAATAATTTCGACAATTTGTACTAAAAACTCGTCATGAAGGCGTCTTAAAAATTTTATGTTATAATTATATTTTGTCCTGTGAACGCTTGATATTTTAAGGCCTTTGACTGTTTGTCGTTCCTGAAAGCGAAATCATGATACTGATCCTTGGAAACTATTCAAGGAGTCATGCCTTATCTAGTTTGTGATGAAATCATCATGTTCGTAAAGGTATATTTGATTTTAAAGAAAGACATATTTTAGCAAATGAATCCTCGTGAGGCTTTGGTTAATTAGCGAAAAAAGGTACGTAAGTAGTGGAATGAGTGTTAAATCGGGTGAACTCAGGGACCTTCCTCATCTCCCGGAAGATGGCAACCAAATCGGTATCCGAATAATCGGCCGCCATTCCATCTATTAATCATTTACTGTTCGTGTTCACGACGTAGAGTAATCAATTGGTGTTTGGGTAGGAGTGGTAGCTAGAGTTTGGCTTCTCACCCAGTAGATACGGGTTCAAATCCCAGCGGTGATAGATATCTATCAAAGAAGATCCGATCTCCGATCCTTACTTGAGTGCTTTGAGGAGTGTGCTTTAAAAACAGCACTCCGTCAAAACGTTATGCCGTGGTCCCCTTGGCGTCATTCTTTGAGAGAGGGCTAATGTCGGCGCCAGGTTTATCTCCAGCCTTACATTCTTATGATTAAATGACCTAAGCCGTCGGTCACCTAATCCAAACACTAATCACCAGAAAGAGAGCTCTTTTATCGCTCTATTGAAATTAGAAATTATTCTACATTTGTTGAACTTCGATTGATGAATTTCTCATGGAATACTTAAGAATGTAATAACAGAAATTTATTGGAGGTTAAAACCAATGAACTCATGCTGAATTCGGTGGATTTTTTCAATCGTGATAATGAAATAACAAACTTCTTTAATTTTTCGAACTTTTATCAAACTTACTTCGACGTATGTTTTAACGGATAACCGTCTTTCCCAGGGTGTTGAGCACCAGTTAAGGACCGAAACTGTTACAGTTCAGTTGAAGTGGGGAATAAAAAAGTTTTTGGGATGAGACTAGGGGGATTTTGAGGATTATAAACTGCTAGGACATCCACTGCGTTAATGGCACCCGGACACTCTGGCCACATAGCTGTGCTTTGAACATTGTTGAGCACTGAGGTGTGATCCGCGCTGACTGCCCCGTGAGGTGTCTCCTGATTGAGCGATGTCTCTGTTCCGTATCGGACGATTGGCTCTCCCTTGTTCCAGCCTTAAAACTCCGGCTCTGATTCTCTCCACCGGATATTGCGAACGGACCCTGACGTGTTGATTTGCTGGAGGTATCATTTGAGCTTCCCTGAGACGGCTACCGCTTCATTTAATCCAATTCTTAACTTCAAAAGCCATTAGCCTGAGTCTTTCCCTCATTGCTTAATTTCATGCGTCAGAATGCGAAAAAGATGAGTGTATTCATCGAAAGATACTGATAAATCGTAAGTCAAGAGAAACAATCATACAGATATTATTATGCAGACAATTATGGAGTCTTGATTCACAAATCATTATTATCACTGGTCAACAATATTAAAAATAAGCTTCTCTTCATTTGTTAAAGAAATATTTAGTAAATGTATTTTTAATGCAGATATTTATGGTGCCTGGATTCACAAATCATCATTATCACTGGTCAACAATCCTAGGATTGGTTTGACGCAGCTCTCCACTCAATTCTCCTATCAGCTAATCTTTTCACACCTACGTATAACTTATCTTTCACATCTTTATTTGCCTGTAACATATTTTGTTTTTATTCGAGGTCTTCCTTTTCCGTTCTTGCCTTCCACTTGTCTCTCGACGATTATCTTCATCAGACCATCATGTCTACAGATATGACCGATAAGGTTGTTCCGTCTTCTTATTAAGGTTTTCAGGAGACTTCTCTTCTCACCAACTCTTCTTAGGGCTTCCTCATTCTGTCGATCCATTTGATTTTCATCATTCCTCTGTAGCTCCACATTTCGAAGGCCTCTATCCTTTCTTTTTCCGCGGCTGTCATTGTCCATGCCTCACGCCTTTAGAGAGGCCAGTAAGTTCTCTAAACAGGGGCGTAGCCAGGGATTTCGTTCTGGGGGGGGGGTCCAAATTCAGGAGTAAAATTTTTTTAAAGGGTACTAAGTAATGGTTTTAAACTAATTTTAACACTTTTCATAATCCAAAAAAAACTTCATTTGTTAGATGAATATTTTGTAAATTCATGATTTTTAAATATTTTGTTTTATTTTATGAGGAAAAATTATTGAATTTTTATATTTCGGGGGAGAGGGGTCAGGACCCCCCCTGGCTGTGCCACTATCTCCAAATATAAGTTCTGATAAACCGTTTCCTTACTTCTCTGTTTAAATTTCCCACTGTGAGTAGATCTTCTTTTGGTGGAATGCTCTCTTCGCCTTGGTAATCCTGCTGATCATTTCTTTCTTGCTTCTTCCTTCGCTAGCTATTCTCCTTTCCAAGTAACAGAATTCATACACCTCTTCCAGTTTTTTATTGTTATTTGCACATTCACAAATTGCGTCATTATTATATGACATTCGCAAATATTCGTGGTTAATTATGTTTGTTGAAACAATTTTCAACGAATGCTCTTCTGCTGAGGAAGATTGTTGTAGTGTAGTGCGTAGAGCCCTTGGCTCCTGATGGAAGGGTCCCGGGTTCAGATCCCGGGAGAAGCCCTCGAACCCCCCCACATTAAAATTCCTCCTAGTACGAGGTAACCTAGGGAACCGCCCCCTCTACCCTAAAGGTGTAACAATAATGCCACTGTAGCTTAATCTGGGGTGAGCTCTACTCCACCTGACCAAACTAACTCGCGGGTTGAATGAGTGAGGGAATGGATTCAGATTTACACGATTCGTATTGTTCTCCGTGAAATACATGTTTTGCACAAATGATTTGATAGCGATAAACGATTGATAATAATTATTTTACAGAGGGGAGTAATAGTAAATAAAATTAGTACAAAATTAATTGGTGATATGATTTTGCAGCTCGCAGGATTTTTAATACCTCGTCATTATCAATTCTTTCTTTTATTTCTCGAAACATTTCTGAGTTACAATTTTCGCTGCGCGTAGAATTTCCTTAATTTGATTATTCAGGAATTTTGAATTAATTTCTATTAAAGTTTGTATCTAAGACATTGATTAGTTCAAAACCGTCATTATCCGTTTTTCTGTTTAATTTCACGTTAAATTTAGGGTCCTTCAGCTTCTTTAACTGCCATATAGGTTTTAAATAATTATCTCCCTGAAGAAGAGCACTTAGACATTAGGTGGATGATGGATTAATATAATTGCACGCTTTATGGATATATACTCTCACATCGATTTATATTTATTGAAACATCTATAGATAATTTGTAGTATTAAGATTAAAACGAGATTAAATTAATAAAATCTATAAATATGGCGTTGTGCAGTTACTAGAATTATCATTTGATCCCGTTTCCAACTTCAAAGGCTATTGATCCGAGGCATTCATTCGACGCTTAATTCAATTGTTGCGATGCAAAAAGAAAAGTGTATTCATCGAAAAGTGCGGCGATATTGTGAGGCAAGAGACAGCGGCGGATCCAGAGAGGGTTAGGGGGGGGCTGCTGTACACCCTTAGTTTACAATTTTCTCTGTAATTTAACTTTAATTTTATTCGGAACCCGCTACTGATGTACCGACTGCTACGGAGTTTACCCCCTCGACCCGTTGTCCTGGAACTGGCGCCGTTGAAATATACTATTATAGTGATATTTTGTAGTATGCACGGTACCTATATTCACAAATATTTATATTTAATTATGATTTCCGATCAGATACATACATTTTACATAATGAGATTCATTTAGATAGGTTAGGTACATTTACATAATTATGTTTCCAATTTCTTAGAAAAAAATTGACCGATAGATAAGGTCATTTTCGCTGTACAGAGAGGCTGGATTGTAAGGGTGGAGTTAAACCAGGTTAAGGTATTAGCATGCGCAGACGAAAGGCGCCATGGGGACAGTAGATTAACGTCCTATTCGACGCACGGACGGAGAGCTGGAATTGATGCGCCCTCATCAAAGGACTCGGGCAATCCATGGAAAACATCCGTCACCGCCGGGGTTTGAACCCAAGCCCACAGGGTGGGAAGAAAGCTGAGAGCCACCACGGAGATCTCCCCCGAGTGCTTGTAATTAGGATTTGCGCTAAGAATCCTTTTCTCCGTCCCTGTCAATCCTAGATGTCGACTCCTCTTTACCACCCTTCTCCTAATACTCCTCCCATTGGAGACCACCACTCCGTTGCCTAGGCAACCGCGTATCGCCTACTCAGCTCATAACAGTCGGGAGAGAAGCGATTCGTCCAATCGTTGTCTTTTATGAGAGTCATCAAATTTAGTCCCGGCGAGAGGAATTGATTCAATTGCTGTCTTCCCTGAGACTGGCTTTAACTGGGAGAGACGAATTATTTCCAATTGACCTCTATAGAAATGTGCACATTCATTTCAATCAAGCCTACTCACTGATCATGGAAAACTCTATTACATAAAATTTTTAAATTTTAATTGATAGTCTATGCTGATAGAGAAATTTCAATGGTCCTAGCAGAGTGCATTTCATTGAATAATTATTCCTTTTTCTTTAGTTATTTACATACAGCTTGATTTTTCCGTTGCACATAATTCTGTTCAGAGGCTGCCTAATGGGCTATTAAATAGCTCACGATAATTATTAATTAAACGCATTAATTATCACAATAGAAAAATGCCAATTTTCCGTTAAAGAATCATGCGTCAAATATCCCCTTGAATACTTGTTTTGATTTCTTAAACGACTCTTATGATGATATGATTACTTACATCATACGTATTAAAAAAAATATCGTTATCTGAATGATTATTTAATGAAAATATGTTTTTTTTAAACAGCCTCAATGATTTTCTATACAAAATTTGTGGTTTATATTTGCGTCACAGCTATCTGCAGATTTTCTTAGCGGATTTCCCTGAAATAGTCGTTAGTATCTCATTTGATCGACTTTACAACGTGACAAATTGAGAAAAACGGATTTTCTACCGTTTATTTTTTTATAAATTTAAAGTTTGCTAATAAAAGGGTATTTCTTCGTACCGTGATCTTGCCACGATACTTTTGGCAAGTAAAATTATTTACGGTTGCTTCATCTGAAATTTCACTTTCCTCAAAATGCATACCTACTTCATGTAAGTAAGCACTTCGAATAGCAATGGTTATAAATTTCATTTAGGGAATCAGTAAAAATGATGAAAGTATTTAAAAGAGTTGCTATAGACGAAATATCTTTCAATTTTCATTTTTTTTCCGCATATTAGGGTGTTTTAAATATGTCTGTCTGCGGTTCACGACTATAAACAGCATGTATAATATGGGTAATGTACACTTTTAGGGACGCCGGTAGCGCGTAGCTTTCGCTCATAATCTGCATCATTAAATAGACTAATTTAATGGCTAATGCTTCCTGAGAAATGTTGCTTATGTCCAGTATTTCGCAGATCCCACACAGAAAGATTGAAACCGTGTATTAAGTAAACTGTATAAGAAAGCAGCACGATTCGTCAAAAACTGTTGTGAGCAAAGTGAGAGGGTCAAGTAGCTTTCATTTGAATTAGGTTAGGAGCCGTAAGGGACTCGTAAGCTACGCGCTAGGCTTAGATTGCTTGAGCTATTAAGAACATATACCATTCAGAGAAACACAGAGAACACACTTTTTGAACCTCACTTTATATTCATGTCCGAAGGAAACGATAAAATAAGAGAGATATTTTGCCGAACGGTATTGGAAAAGCTATTTCCCACAAACGATATAAAAATAGTATGAGCATTTTCCTTTTTCTTAATGAAAATTTTAAAAATAGTTAGTTTCCCAACACTCCCTATCATACTCCTATTGAGGCGGCTTGCGGGGTGTCATGTAGGTGCAAATAATAGAAACGAAGATTTAAATTATGACATTTAATATGAATTAGTCTAGGGGCGGCTAGGGACTCGAAGGCCACGTGGTGGGCTTAGGGCTGGTTCGGGTACCCTACATCAAGTAGGGGCGGTTTGGTTCAAAAAATGGCCATATGTGGGGCTTGCTATGCCGCATGTAGGTCGAGATTGGTTTATGCAGGGGCTGATGACGTATCTAGGGTCGTTTGGCCCTGCAGGGTCGACATAAAATACGGTTGACAATTAATTAATAGACATTTTGCGTTAATTAATGAATTAAGTTGGGAGTCGCTAAACTCGGAGGCTACGTGGTAGGCTCAGATTGCATGAGCGACTGAGAATAGATATCTTTCGGATCAGGGGCGCAGCTAGGAATTAAGGCAGGGGGTTTGGCTGCAACTGATACCGAGGTGTGAGGGGTATGGAATACCCACCAGGATAAGTGGTAGGTGCGAGATTTAAAAAATGCGGAATTTTAAGATAAATGGTTCAAAATGGTGGGTTTTACGAATTTCTAAGGGATATTTTATTAATCCTTACACTATTCTGTTAGCTATATCCATCCAATTAAGTAAAATGTATTAAACTTAAAAATGTCTCTGAGCTCTGGGACCAAAAAAAAACCGAAAACCCCCCTTGCTACGCCACTGTTTCAGATCGACACGGAGAACATTATCTTATAGCCCCATTATATTTCCAGGTACGATTTAAAACGATGAATTAAGAGAGATATTTTGCCAAACGGATGGGTATGAGAATTCCATTGTCTCTCGAGCAGCTTAATAAATTCTGGGGATAACTCGGTATTCGACTTACTCAAAAGCGAATATTTTCTAAACCACCGATGTCCTACCAAAACCTGCCTCACGTCTATCGAGAAGGCTTGCCGGGCAGTATGTACATCGGAGGTAAAAAAAAATCAACAATACGGATCCATGAACTGCAAAACTGACTCGGGCACCCTTTAAAGCCTATGGTTCCACCCGTTGGTTGTCAGGGTGACGGTTAACTCTATGACCTTTGACCCCCATTATAACCTGCGGAGGTCAAAAATCAACAATAGGGATCTATGAACTGCAAAACTGACTTTGGTATCCTTTACTTGGTTCTCACGATGGCCCGACGTTAACCTAAATGACCTTTGACCTCCGTATTGACCTCGGAGGTCAATTAGTGGATAATACGGGTATTAGTACAATACCATTGACTTTAAAACCGTTTAAAACTCATGGATCGACACCATTATTGGTATGCTTTCATTTTTGCCAACCCTATGACCTTGAATGTGACCTTAATAGTTCACCAGTTGAATTTTCGTAAATAAAAGTGCTATTTTCGGTTTTATCGTGTCCGAAAAGCTAAGAATTGACATCTTGGTCGATGAAATTCAGACTTTTTTCTATCTCGATTTTTTTAACATTGAAACCCCATTAGGCAAATTCAAATTTTTGGTTTGGACTCACATTTGTGGGGTAAAAAGGTCAAAATTGTAAAATGTTCCTTGCACTAAAAAAACTTTTGACCTTCCTCCATAAGTATGCCAATTTTCATTAATATTGCTCGATCCAAAGTTACTAAAATTAGAGGTCAAAAATAACACACGGCCCGTGGGAGAGTCTGTAGATGTAGAAGTATTTGTGTGTGTTTACAATTTCGAATTTTTTCCTCTCTGCGTCGTCCGCGAGTTGGACTGTTGTGGAGCCTTGAATGTGATGGTGTACGAAACTAGTCGAGTTTTTGAAAAAGGTAAAGAACGCTCATTGAATGGGTAAAAAGCGTTTGCTTCTCGAGTGAACTCTCAATGACTTCAAGATAAACGCGAATGTTGACCTGATCGCGACACACTGACCTCATTCCGGCAAAGTGTGTCCGCTTGGGTCCTTTCTGCTCCAACGGCTTGCTGTCCGGGGTCAGTCAGAACAAAAGGACTGGGATGTTTGCTAGAATCTCCGCGCCGGATTCTGAGGGCTCTGAGATCGCTTGGCTAGTGTGTGTGTGTGTGCGCGCATTTTTTGTGCGATGGCCCATTACCTCCACAGCAGTGTTGTCCCGGTCGACATTGACGGTGACGTTGTGCGACCCTTGAGCCACGAAGGACGCGACGATGCAAACATGAATGTTCTCCGAATTTGTAGAGTTCCCAGCTGCTGTTGCACGGCCGTAAGCATCACGGCCGGCGAAGGCATGGAGCACCCGTATTGATTTTATTAACCGTCCATCGAATATCTGCTCAATCCTTTAAGTCCGACAGTGAAACGTAATACCCTAGGTCTGATCGAATATTCAACATTTGAATTTCGTTCGTCGATTCAAGTATTGGAAACTTCTCTGAAGGAAAATATTTATTTTCGTAAATTTCCTAGTACAGTTTGCTATGGTTACCATTTTCCTTAACAACCTGGGCTAAGACTTGTTCACGTACTCGAACAACTCAATAGATGATACATATGCAAGGAATATACGAATAACATGAACAACATGATGGATGGATAAACGTTAAGTCATTTTCTTCATGAGTAATTAAATGATAAAATCAGAATGAAATGGAATGGCAGGAGAAAAGCAACAATGTCGTCATTGGAAGTCATCGACTTTTATATTTTTCTACCTCGTGTTCATTCTCGACCACGGAAGCCATTTTGGATTCACTTGTTGGACATGTTGTTTTCATTTATCAGCGTCTTAACTACGAGATGCCTGGATCGGCTGCAAACCGACAGCCTAATTTAGCCTAAATTCTAGCGGCTTCAAATCAGACTAGAAACTGCAGTTGGACCTAAACTGCAATATTGCAAGCCGTTTTGTGATTTAATACATATTTTATACTCACTTATTTTATACATCCATATCTAATGTTGATTCCTTCAATCGACTTGTTGAGATCGACCTAGATCTTGGGCCGTCATTTAGTTAAAGGCTTAGAGACGAAATTGTAAGATCCTCAATACGTTTTAGTTAGGAGATTAACGTTTTTCTTTTTCAAAATATTATAAAATTAGTTCAGTTCTTGCGTTAACTTAGGCTATTTTTTTTAACTTCGAACAAAGAGATTCGTCTGTCTAATCCTGTAGTTGGATTCAGCGTTGTGCATTAGTTAAAAGAAAAGCCGTCGTATTTTACCTGGGATCGAACTATGCTCGCCTATAAAGTAAACTGAAAAATCCACTGAATGTGTTAAGGTTGCAATATTATAAATGAATTTCACAAGTCGAAATTATAAAAGGGATATATTGACAAAATGTCTGCGGTATTTACCACTCTTACCGGAGAAACTAATTTTTTTTCACTTAAATATGATTAAAAAATAATGAATAAAACAATCGGCAAAATTCCTGTACCACATCTTATTAAAACGTTACTGTTATGATTGAATATAATGCGACCTTGAGACTCAGCAGGTAAATACGCTTCTTTCTGAGTCTCGCCACTGCTCGGCACATGGCGCTGGTGTAGCGAGAGTGCCACGTGCTGTCGTGTTCTCGTCACCCTAGTCACGTGCCTTCCTCACGATGCACTCCAAACTAAAATGCACTCACCATCTGCGTGCGATAGCACTCCCGTACTTTCAGCGTACGAGGCACGGCCACTGTGCCGAGTGGCTACATCAAACTCTTCTTTATATTCAGGCTGCTCGCGAATTTATCGCGCTAGCATCGAAATTTTGTCCCCGCATGGATAGACTTCATTTTTTTTATTTTGTACATAGATGTTACGGAATGATTGCAGCATCTTGAGCGAGAGAGAAAAAAAAATAAAGGGCGTTACTCGGAACGATATCATCTGAGCTGAGCACGAAATCCTCCTGTTATTTATATTTTATTCTATACATTCCACGTACCCATATTTTCACTCTGCGTGTTACATTTTGTTTATTTGTTCGCAACCGTAGCATGTCTTAATGCAACTTGATTTTAGGGAAGGTATCATTTGAACGTACTTTCTAATATGAAGGAGTTAAAACAGCTTATACCTGCAAGAAAGGAATGAATTTCTTATACATCGGAGGGGATTAATAATATTGCATACCTGAAGTATGCCTTTGTAACTGTATGAGCCAATTAAGTGACAAGTTTGAAGCACAAGAAATCCATCTGTGGTTGAGACTCCAGGAATTTTCTTGAAGAAGGAGAAGAAAAGAAGAATATGCCTCCCTCTACACTGGTTTTGTAGTTACAGATTACTCGCGCAAAACTTATATTCTGATCTTGAAATTTCCGAGGTAAATATAAATTACCCAACACAACAACCCAGACAGTGCCTGTTTCTCAAACATTAAAAAAATCCACCAGAGAAATAATTAGAGTTAAGAAATCATTTAAAATTAAATTCATCACACTGGAAATTTAGGAAAAGTTTTAATCAGATGGGAATATAAAGGCGAGGTACTTTCACAGAAATTCGCAGCACCTAAATCGACGTATTTAATCAAAATATTACCTCCATCTTAACGACAGAGATGCAATTATATTGTACGGAAGAAATGCACTTCATATCTTCTAAAATTTTCGCGAAGCACTTACCTCTGATATAGGAAAATGTTGACAACGGTTGTCTACTCTATATGTCTCGTAGGTAAATTTCAAGATGAATGAAATAGTTTCAAACGAGAAATGCGTCATCAAATTCGATAGAGCTGCAGATATGGATATGACCATTCTCTGTACTACTACCTCACCGATTAAAAGGTATTCTAGAGAAGTCAGCCGTCCCTTTGACAAAGTGGTCTAGAACACTTTATAATTGTGGACTCTTACGAAGTTGGCAGAAGAAATACTGAAGTAGTAAGTACAAAAATTGCCAGTAAGGGCAAATATTTTATTCGAGTCATTGAGTAAGCGATTAATGTATTATAAATTAGTCTAAGAAGCCATTTTCCCCGAAGGTTCACCTTAGTCGGGTCTACCGTGAGAGTTAACTATATCTGATGTAAACAAAGCGATACCTCCACTGCATAAATGCTCAAAAATCGCCCACCAAATCAAATCCGCAGATCTAGTTCTACAAGGGCTATCTAGATGAACGGATGTGATTCGGTGGGCGATTGTTGAGCGTTTATGCAGTGGAGGTATCAAAAGGTACCTTTTTATTCGAAAAACAGAAGATCCTTTGAATTTTTTATTTGTAAGGTTGGTGAAATGTTTTTTTTTATTTTATGTTCAAAATAATTCTTTTTGGCATGTTTTTAGGATAATTGTAACTTGGAAATTACCCAATAGTCATATTTGATGTCGAAGTAGCAAAGATATAATTGATTTACATTTAGGTAGTACTCTGAACTAGGAGGATTTCTAGGGTTCACATGCAACCCAATGATTAGAAACTAGGATTTGAAACGGCTGAAGTATTTTTTTCTATCCAAAATTCATTCCGAATCTGAGAATGCAATTGGTAAACGTTACCCTCCAATGGGCAAACAGACCTTTTGCATGGTTCAATTTTATTTCCGTAATATAAAAAAAATCTATTTTAAAAGTAATCATAATTTTTTTCTGCTTTGCTTTTGCAATGTGGCTTAAAACGCAGAATTAATTTTCGCAGTAACCCAAAATTACTATAATTCTAATTATCCTTAGTTTTTTTGATAAATGTTTACTTCCAATTACCTAAAGATCAAACGCTGTAGTGAAAATCAGGCAAAAGTCCAAAATTATTTTACTCCGCTTTCCTTAATACTCAGTCGAGGTAGCATATCTCACGGCTCAGGAAAATGACGCAATGAATATTGATTCTGGGCAGAAGCCTTGCTCACTTGTTTTCACCACCACCATTCAAAAATAAAAACAAAATTACTAAAGTGTACTTGACCTCGACCGTCGACAACCAGAACCTGGATCCATGTCCACTGAAAACAAATATATTTACATTTACCCACTCCAAGCATATTTGTTTTAATACTTGGAATGGGAGGAGAATATACGACGTATGGAAAGTAAGCTGGACAAATATGTGTGAGAAATATCTGGAGAGGAAAGGCAATTATTTGAATAGATAAGGGGAAATTAAATCATGAGCTATAATGTGGTCTTATGGGAGGAGGTTATAATGAAATCCGTGACAGAGAGAAGACTGCTATGTAATTATAGATTGGGAATAAATATAAAACTTTTTACTGATAACATTATCGATAACCAAATGATGGAGTTGGTTATCTGAATGGAAAAATCGAAATCACCTAAGAATACACGTATTCGGAATTATTTTTAACACTATTACCTCGTCTTATAAACGTAATTTCCCATGTTTACATGATAAAATTCATTTTATAATCAACATTCTAATACACCCTCGAAAGGAAAATGGATGCAGTAAAAAGACCATAAAGTAGAGAATCGTTATATCAAAAGTAGGCGCTCGTGAAAAGGTATGAGCTGATTATTGGATCCTTATGTAAGCTTTGAAGAAAAGGCTATTGAAAAAGTCTAACCTGAAGTGTAGCGCTAAACAATGTATAAACTTGGATAGGAGAAACGACGAAGTGTTCGACATGGTGGGCGCTGAGAGAATGTTTCTGTACAACATAGAGACTGAAGTTTTGGATAGAGCTAGTTTTTATCGAAGAGGGGATGTGGAAAACAGTGTGAGAGGGTAATCGAAGGAGAGGAAGGAAGGGAGCAGGAGTTTTACATAGACTGAAAGCGAACATTGTGAATTGAAGATGATAGATTCAAAAACTAAGTTCGTTATATTCCTCAGTGTATTCATGTAGTAACATGAAGGTTCTGTTCCCTCTTGGTAATGATCCGGAAAGGTCAAAACAGGTAGATTTTTTTAAAAATACTGTATGAAATGTAACAATGTTTATTTTTGAATCCACCATGCCACCATTCCACGAAGTGATCTCGCGAACCATTGATTTGAATGGTAAAGCGATGCATAATTCAGCTCCCAGCCATGTGGTGCCCTCTGTGAGTGGAAACGGAGTGCGTGCGTGCGAAAAGGGAGCCCCCAGAATTGAAGCCCCTTTTCGTACATATCCTTTCGATACCTCATTTAATCGTGTCGTAATCTTGAAATCACAGTGACTTTAATCGTAATTACCTCAAAAATCACCCACTTAATGTGCCAAATTTGGAAGGACACGGAGAAGGTCATGCTGAGGAGTGGAGTGTTGAAATCATATGGAATGACCCTCCAGTTTAATCGAAGAGTAAGTTGGTAGGGAAGACCGGCCGGGTAATCTTCAAATGTGCTCAATGTAAACCCACCTAAACAAGTAGAATATCCTATAGTATTATCTCTTCAATTATAGGCGAAATATTGCCCCACTTAGCTCACCTTGCTACTGGTTGGAAGAGCTGTTGCTTTGGTAGGGCACCCCCCCCCCCCCCCATCGAAACGTTTCCCTCGCCCCGTCGACTCTCAAGCGATGCATAATTCAGCTCCCAGCCATGTGGTGCCCTCTGTGAGTGGAAACGGAGTGTGTGTGCGTGCGAAAAGGGAGACCCCAGAATTGAAGCCCCTTGTCGTTGCGCATTCGGCCATGTTTGTCACCCCAAAACCAAAATCCGTTTTTGCGGATGTTGAAAGTAATTAGCAAGAAAGTTCAAGGCAACAAAGTTGGACGATTTTGTGAAATTTGAAGATGTCTATCTTTTATAAACGTTTATAATTCTACGTATGATGCTGATTTATCATTTTAAAACATAATTTTTCACTCGCAGTTGATAGAGTTAGAAACTTGCACAAAGTCTTCTGCTTGAATGATGTTTCGGACCAAATGAGGGTGACTTCAGTCATGTCGCGACATCTGTCGTACATTATCCTCTTCTATACCTCATCTAATCGTGTCGTAATCTTGAAATCACAGTGACTTTAATCGTAATTACCTCAAAAATCACCCACTTAATGTGCCAAATTTGAAAGGACACGGAGAAGGTCATGCTGAGGAGTGGAGTGTTGAAATCATATGGAATGACCCTCCAGTTTAATCGAACATTCCTTTTCGCTTACAATTTCAATTGTCACTAAAAACAGTACACCAACTATAAATTTATTTAAGGTATTTGGAGCATTAGTTTATAAATGTGCAGTTACTCTAATGCGCCTAAAATCACCTAATCAAGAGTAAGCCTCAAGTGGATTGAAAACCAATAATTATGCAGGATGAAGAAACGAAGTAAATGCTTCGCGTAATTTTTCCGGATTTTTATACGATTAAGGGCTTTAATTTAAATCATCAGTACCATCAGCTTTTTGTCCCTCACTTGTAGATGTATGATATTCTAATTGCGAGTTTGGCTATACAATGAACGCCGTGGTATCTTTTTAACGGATTAAAGAAGTCAAAGGATGTGACTTTTAAGTTGAGACTGGCAGTGCCCGCCTTCGTGTTACGCACCCAGGTTGACTTTGATGGGCTAACGGTCGTTACCTTGTTGCTTGTCGTGGACCAATCGCGAGAATCATGGGCCTATTGTGAGTAATGGTCACGGGAGGATTGGGGTCGTGGAATTGCCAGTGCCTGTCTCTCTTTTGCTAGAGTTTCGCGAAGGAGAATCACTGCAGAGCGGAGGCAGGAATTAATCGTGGCTTGCCACTGTTTGTTTCTCGCTTTGTAGGCAGGCTGTTTTTGGAACGTAAATGCTCGTTTTTTGCCCGCAGCTTAACTTAATGTCAAGCTTCAGCGCTGGGACCAAGTCTAAAATGTGCGTGAAAAGATTCTGCGTCGAGCGCAACGAATCCCATCCCTGTAGCACTTGGTACGATTGAGATAGACCCTGAAAGTGCGGACTGCACAAAATGCAGGCGGACTGACGCGCTTCAAACTTAACATAGAATATAGATTGTACGCTAAATAAAACTTTCTATTGAGTGATAATTGCTTTGAATGTGGATCCCACTCTTAATTTCACATAAAAATATTTCAATACTGTGTCATAGGTTCTTTATCATCCGAACGGAACTCAAATAATCCCGCAACACCACCTCGCTACTGTGGCAGCCACGATGTTTTAAGTAGGTAGATCAATTTGTTCGAGCGAGACTTCAATTCATGCCGCTAGGTGGAGCGGTAGCACTTCTCCCGTGGTTCTGCAAGGGTATGTGTTTGTACGAACGTGCCCAGTGCATATTCCTCGCGTGGGTGAGGGGAGAAATCGACCCGCACGGGGTCAAGTGTCCCCCCCTCCTCCCCCATCTGTCCGACCCTTCCCAGTGGTCAGCACAGTCTAGAGGTTTCCACGTACCAAAAGATTTTCAAGGTCGTCAGAGACGCCATAGAATTGCCTGGAAACTTGTGGAAATTCTTAGGGAGACCCGTTTGAATGCCAATTTATATTTTTATAAATATCTAACTATGAAATCAAACAGTTAAGGATAAAGCAGCGGTATGGCTCCGGGGATTTAATGAAAAACATCCAGAATTATTTAAAGAACTGTACGCAAACAGCCACGCCAGCTACATGTATTGAAAATAATTGAGTTGTAACTTAGCTGCCAAACTATCTTTTCCGGAGTTTATTCTCCATACTAGTCATAAACATATTATTTACGATCCCTACAAATCTACTTCTATAATTCACACTCATGAATAGCAAAAGTCGAATGAAAGGCACGTGGAAAATGAATGGCCAAGACAATGCTCGTTTCAAAGAATCTACACTAATTTTCCGACTGTGATACGCGTTGCCGCAAAAAATAAATGTACGTTATGTTTTTTTTATTGTATACATATCAGCGTTTTATTCATATCGATTCAAATAGAAGTTTTCAGAGTCACGAATCAATTAATTTCAGTTTTTTCGTCACTGTCATTTAGATCCCACGGTAATGCTTGCTTCACGGTGGAGAATTTTAGTCAGGCAGTAGTAAACCACGCAATGCAGTCACAAGGTTAGTTTAGGTCTGTTTTTCCAATGGGAGCTTTCGTTTAAGACCTGAACCATACCGATATTACATTTCAATCGTGATGTACTTTAAAGGTAGCTAAAATTTGTGATTACGTTTCCCCTAACAACTGAATGCGAGATAAAAGTTACGACTTATTTCCGTGAGGGGGGACACTTTTCTCTCACTTTTTTGGTTCAGTTTGAGTTTGTGATAGAGCAGTATTTTAAACTTAACTACTTTTGAGCTTTCGACGAGCCATTTTTTTCCCATATTACCGCAGGATTTTGCGGCGGGATCATTTGGATTGCCAGATTTTTTAGCCATTAATAGTCGATTTCCAAATTTAAGTTAAGCTTATTCGTATTGAAAACTTGAGAGCACTGTCATTAAATTAAAACGCCATCATAATGACAGCTATTGATACTAAAATATGCGGAAATTATCTGTAGTTGTGTCCACCGTATGAATAAAAGTTACCGTAAAAAACGAAATGTAACCCACATTTTTCATCATATAAATTCATAAAAGGTTTTCAGAGTCATGAATGGATTAATTTAAGTTTTTTCACCCCTGTAATTTTGCTGGCCTCCACAGAAATAGAGGAGCACTTCAGTTAGCCAATGGTAAACTACGCTATAGCCTTTTATGTTCGCTTTCCGAGTTTCAGTTATGTGTAACCATATTTCTTGGATTTTGCTTTGTGGATCTTATTTCTGTCTTTTCCCTTAATTTTTCACGCATTAGGTCTTCAGTTTTTTTTCTTTTTTTCGTTTCGAAGGTCTTTGCGTGTTTCTTCAGCCACTGCAATTTCTGATGTTGCAGCATTTTCTGTAGTAATCCTGCACATGTTTCCAAAGAATTTGAATATTCAATATGTTCCCCTTTTTTGTTTTGCTGAAAATGTAGCGTGTACATTCGGAGACTTTCTCTTGTGATCTCGCCGTATCAGAGGATTGATGTGGCACTTGGATTGGGGGAACATTCGCAATTAATAATACCATTTTCCCGTTCCGTTGCGGAGTTTTTGTGACAGCTTTATTGCGATTTTCAATCAGTTTCGCAGAGCGGGGATGTTCTGGACGCCGGGGAGCAAAAGTGTTCTGTGTCCGAGTTTAAACTTTGAAACACGCTTTTCCCTCAACCCTGCGTAACTCCATCCCCAGTTTGCTTGATTAATTGCCGAGTGAAGTGTCTGTGTAGAGCGTGGGCCGGCCGTGTACCGTAGTGGCCTGATATACTCATCCACGTTTCCAATAGATTCATCCAGGAATTCATATTTTTTTCAGGTTGAGAAACTCATGTTAAATATAAACTCGTTTCATACTTGACTTGGTGGAAATGAGACTTATCTATTCTTGATAAAATAAAGACTACAAATAATAATTTTCACACTTAAATACAAAACTCCACTACCGACCATGGTGTCCACATTCTTTGCCATTCTAAAGACATAAAAATGGCAATAAAAATAAAATAGGATGTCGAAACCATGGTTGGTAGTGAAGTTTTATATTTTAGTGTGCTTATTACCATTTGTAGGCAGTCTATATTTGATCACGGATATTCTGCTAAATACTTGTGAAGTACAGAATTTCTTGAATATTATGAGGAAAACTTGGCTCATTACCATATTTTTGCTTCCACGAATGCACGATCATCGATGTATCGTAGCAATATGATCAGCATCATCTAACACTTCGGTAAAATGTACACTGTGATGACGATACCATTTAGCAAATAAGCGCGTTTTATGATAAAATAACTACCGTGGAAAATGCTTACTTTTCTTAATTTTCATTACAATCACGCCCAAGGTAGTGCCCAAGTATAAAAAACTGGTACTTTACCAAATATCGTTAAATGCAATTAAATATCATTCAATTTCAATTGAATTAAGATAGCTCATACGGGTATTCAAAATATGGTCCTTAAGATATACTCTGTCATCCACAATTTAATCCATCACATTCCTTCATTTGGTGACAGTCTCCATTGATTGGAATATGCAATCACTTTAGTTCGTCCAAGTAATTATCTCCTAAGCTAACTAATTAAAGAAAGTTGCTAATTAATTAAAGGCTTGGTAATAGAGTCACAACATGTAAGTTTATGGTAAGATAAGGGCTGTTTTTAACCGATTCTGCCAAAATTGTGAAGCAATATATATTTTAAGGATCTCTGAGGTTGAACTACTAAGCCGTTATACGCCATATCAATATTTATTTTGATAGGTACGTGATACTTTACGATTTTTCGTTAGCCTTCTTTCCCTTTCATATCCGCATAAGGTTAATGGACTGCGATAAGTGAAAGTCGCCTTCATTGCTGGTTCCATTCAGTATCAGTTTAAATTACTGAATGCAATCTTTTCCCGCAAAATGATATTCCAGCGAAAGTAGTCCTACATTTAAGTGTCTGCTACTTACTGTGTAGTGCAAAGGGGGTAGTGTAAAGGAAATGGGGAAAATTTACATTTTCATCCAGAGCAAACTTTGGCTGATAAGATGAGACTGAATATCAGTTAAATAGATGGACGTATACACTACATATAAGTGGACAAAATACGTAAGTAATTATTAATAAAATCATAGTCTACAATATTTACCCGACACTTTTACAAAGTATACTAAAATCCTCAAAATCTACCGAACTATTGTTGTATCAAGATAAGCCAAGTTGACATTGAATCCAGTCGAATCTATTGGTAGTCGCTGTCTAGTATCGAGCGACGCAATGCTTCGCTTTTAGCATGTGTGGAAAGGATTTTTTTTTTATGAAGGTGGAACATGCCAATGCTTTTAACCTCTTCCGAACGGAATGAGAGACTGAAGGGTAAGCACTGGACCTTGTTCAGTCTGCTGCGTTTCTTGCTCTCGAAAAGTGTTGCTGTCGGTGCAAATTCACGGCAGTCTGTACTCAGGAGCGCGTCGCATCGTTTTTACCTGAAAAGAAACATACTCAGAGCAGGAGTGCCCGTTGCCTTGACTGCAATTGAATGAACACCGCATCACTCCGCGAGGAAAGTATTTTTCAGCGCCGTTCTTGTTTCCTAAGAAAGCGATTGGTATGGAAGCGAGATACAACACTTCCGTAGAGGTGTCTCCACAAACAGCAGCTATGTTTGGCTTCATGGATCGAGGTTGTAACAATAATGGAAACGTTTGTTTTTTTTAATTTTGAAAAGGTTTGGCTCGGAAATTCATGTTCACATTTATTGTCACAGGACGAAACTCCAAAGGACCACTAGAATAGAACCAGAAAGCGATTAACCTTTGAAAGTGGCCTATTGGAAGCTCATATTCTTTTGAGTTTCCATCTTGATCTTGGATGTACCGCAAACCAAATGAATGGAGGTTCGAGGGAGGGGAATTTTTTCCAAAAACCAATCCCTTCTGTACCCAAAAACCAATCCCTTTAAAACATAATCGAGTGATATAATAGTCATATACATACTGTTTGTTATTCGAAAAATATCAATAGATGATTCAAGATAAATAGGGAGTATGGTATCTGTAAATATCAACTACAAATAAAACTGTCCAGCAAAAGAGATGTGTGTGGATATGAAAATTTCTGTTTGGTGTGGGATTATCCGTATCCAAAAAGAAGTGATCGAAAGGCGCTTGTGGCATTTATTCTGGGTCAATAATTACTGGCAAGCCTAAATAAGCTCTTTGTCGATAAAGTGATAGACAGATATTTATGGAAAAGGCACATCCAAAGCTTAAATAAAAAGATTAAATGAAAAACTCAGAACCATATGGAGTGATAACTTTTGAAGAGACCGATTAAAAATATCAAAATTGTTAGACATTTTACACGTATTACACGAAAAAACTTTGCTTTTTGTTTTTCATTGCTAAAATAGTTAGAATATGATGTCCTTTTTATAAAGAAAATCTTCAAAATCACTGCATAGGACCGCAGATGTAAGAATTCATGCACTTAAAATGAAATAAAAAACGTTTCATAAATTGACAAAGAGTGACTCAACCAATTTATTACATTAATTAACAGCCTCTAATGTATCAATCTGATTTAGCGATGTATTAAGCAACTTAATTACCAGAATTTTTCGGAAAGAGTTCATGCACCTTAAAGTGCCTTTTTATTTGTAGTCATTTGGCTCAACTGATGATTATCGAAAATACCTTGATTGTTCGATATGGGAATTATAATAATTGTCTTTCATCCTGGTTGGCATTTTTTGAGCCGTACTTTTACCCATAGTGATTCAGGAGTAATTGTAATTCACTGTTGAAGAGAGTAATCCTGATCCCTTCACCGACCATTTGAGAATCACCGACTGTAATAGCGGAGGAGGGTTTATGAGGGGACTCACTTCAAGTGCAGGAGGCTCACTTGAAAGAGCAAAAGCCATATAAGTCAACCAAGCGTGCTCCAGGAGGTGGTGTTTGACGACTTGATGGGCGGATCCTCCTCGTCATCATGTGCAGTGTATGAATTTTTCTCCAAACTCCAAAAGCGCGCCTTTACTCAGAGCGAACCCTTATAGCAATAAAATCCGGGAATCCTTACGATGTTCGCTTGTTTTTGAAAAGGTGTCAGCTTGGATGAGCGACCCCTGGTATACCCTCGGAATCTCCCCGTCCCTGGATTGAGGAGGGGCCCTGCCCACGCCGTCTGACTTCTCGCCCTAAGGCTTCCCGGGGCCAATTAGCCAACACCCGCCCCTTGACGGACAAACCCTTCCCTTCCGCACGAGGTGTAACGCGCCTGACTTCCCCAAACGGAAACTTTAGAAGGAGTGGATAGTTTCCGTTTTTGGATAGGATTCCTTCATGGAGCGTTCATATATATATTTTTTTTAATTAAAAAACATAGGCGTGTTACTCAATTTCCTCCTGGGTTTACAGCATCTAATTTATTCTGCGGCGAAAGTTCGATGGAAAACGTACCGGCTTCTTCAGGACAAGAGGCGGTTGATACTTTTCTGGGGACTAATACAGGCGTTTTTTTGAACTGGAAGCATGATTTTCTACTTTCCTGTAGAATCCTCCTCCACTAACGGTGAAACGGATGTTTTTATTTTAAATCGCGAAAAATCTAAATAATAGGAGCAATGAAGATGGATGCCAATCTCACCGTTATCGGAAAAGATTTCTACTGGAAATATAAAAATTAACCAGCCAATCAGGTTCCTGCTCTCACTTCTGAGATTTTTTTAAAGGGAACTAAATTATTTATTATAAATACTCTAATAAACCTAATCCACTCTTTATAACTCAATCCTAATTTTTATTACTTAATTTTAATAATGAACTTTGCGAGGCTGAATGCCATTGATTATTTATTTAAATTTGTATATTTACTCATAGCTTTACTATTATTGAAAATATATTGTTTCCAGTATTCCGTGAATAAATAAGTCTAAAGCAATATGTAACTCTGGTTATGGCTACTTTATACTCGTTTACGAAATGAAGAAAGCTCATGCGCGGAAGGAGTGGAGAGAACCCGTTGTCGGCAAGTGTGTTGTTCGTGAAGTGCCATCCACAAACCACGCAAGCAGAGATCAGGCACCCTCTGAAAACACTCCGATCCCGCCGGAATTCGTACCCAGAAACCAAAAGGTAGAAAGCCAGCACTATAACCACCTCACCAACCTTATTCCCCTTAATTACACATTATTTACACGGATCGTATACGCTCATTTCTTCTGCGTTTTACAGCATCAAAATTATTCCGACCAGCAGCGTCTTCATGTCAAGTGTCGGTTGGGAATTTTCCGACTCATAACATAGGATATAATGGTGCCACTTTTAAAGATAAAAGCCAAAAATTTTGAACTAATGTTTCTATTACTTGATTATTTGTTCTTTAAAATAATATAGACAAATGGAACGAATACCCGCTTCACTGTTCGTGGAAGAAGGCTTTACTGGAAAGAAGAAGGTCAATCAATCAGCGTCCAGTATGAAAAGTGGCGTAAATGTACCCTATATGAGCCGTCATAAAATTTCCAACCACCGCTTGACCTGAAGTATGATGAAAACCATATAAATGTCGGCGGGGAAACTCGGTAAAAATGGAATCATCCTATCTAATTTTCTTTTAAGTTTGTGCCGCAGAATACCAGTCAAAACCATATTCAAGACAGCCTACCATTTTCCTTCGGCAATCCTTCCCTTATCCCCCAGAAAAATACATAAACTCAAGACAGGCCAACGTACGTGAATATGTTAATTGTTCTCAGATTCAGCTATATACACAAGGAATTAACAAAGTAAAAAAAGAACTTATTACACGTTACAATGGAAATAAAATGATACACGATCGGCAAAATCTAACTTCTTGTTATCATGACAATTTCGATTCATCAGCTCAATTTTGTAAAAGAGATTAAACCAATGAAATATGTTTTATTGCAAGTAAGTAAATTACTTTTTCTGGGTTTTAAAATTGCTATGGATAACATTTATTTTTACCAGTTAACGGACATCGATACTAATTTTTCCATCTTTTATTTCTCAACGACCGAAGAAAAAGTTCTTATCAATTTCTTACCCTGAAAAATGTTTTATAATTCAAATGAAGTTAAATTTGAGTGATAATTTCAAAATGCCCTTCTTCTTTGATATTTTTGTGGCTATTACATTTTTTTGTAGCAATAGTAAATTTTTTTTTTCTATGCGTCTTTGGTGAAGTCTAGCACGAAATTATTTACTTGCTCAAATGAAATCTTGATTTATGAGTGTAGGGTCTTTTCCACTTTTGAATTGGAGTGCACAATATGAGTTTCATTCCGCACTTTGGTCTTCGCTGCCGTAGCTGGGGATTCATAAATAGTTTCAGGAAATTTTTGGGGCGCTGAGAAAACTGGAAGGCAATCTAAAACACCACATTCGTTTCACCAGAGTTCGCGGCGATATATTCACAGAACATATTGCAAGTAAACCTGAAGCACTTCCGTTTTTTCCTGCAAAATAGTTCCGCTTTAAAAGCCCAGTTGAGGGAATGCCGAAAAAATAAACAAAAGCTCTCTGATTTTTTAAAATTTTTGTAGAAGTTTTACGATCCCCTGGGGAACTTCTCTGCGCGTGAAAAAATTTCGGGAACCAGGAATTGCACACAAAATATCTCTATCCACCGGTCGTAATCCTCTTGTGATAACTTAACCGTTTCAGTATCCTAATTGTGAGGTTTACAGGGGAGATGATTCATTTTTGTTACCTTGATCAATGATAGTGCAGTTGAGACAATTAATAATGGGACAGGTGATTTGGAGATATTATTTGCCTTAGGCTTGGCATGACACTAAATTGGTTTCTAATTAGAAATGTTTTTGGCTTTCGCTCTTTTTTGCGTAAATTTTAAGTACTAACGTGATTCCTGTGCATGGTTGAATAATAAAATATATATTATTTCGAGTCTGTTCCTTACGTTAGTTTTCCACTAATTGGCATGATGTCCTGCTAATACTCAAGCAACTCTATTTTTTCCCTGTAAGTAGTATCTTTATGCATCAGTCATTCACCAAAAAGGTCGCCGTGGTGTAAATCTTAGCGTAAGTATAGGCGAAAGCGCCCGTGGTTGCTGTGAAGTAAACTTAAAGCTGACGCAAATGTTGACACCTCCCATATTCAATACCATATTGATATATTGTGAAAATTAAATAATATAGTAATTAAATTCTGATTGTTCTTAAATGGCGTAATTACCGGTCCGTTATATGAGATTGTGTAGATATTATATACTTCGATGGATACAAATAGGAGTGGTTACAGGATTTAAAACATCGCAAAATAAAATCCACAGTAAGTTTTCATTCCATGATATTTTCCATGTCACATAGTTTTTTTTTCTTTTTATGATATTTATTGGATTGAAAATAGGATTTCACAACACAAATCAACAGTTAAAGGTGGTATAACACTGTGTGCTCTTGCTAGCCACAGCATAAGCAATGGCCATGTTTTTTATTTTGACAACGCCGAAATTTTAGATAATGAGATTATATTGAAAAAAAGACTTTTCAAAGAAATGGTTTACATATCAAAAACAAAAAATAGTTGTAATAAAAAAACATACATTGACTACCTCAGTAAAATTTATTTTTATTTAATCAATCAAAATTAATGGTAACTAGGTGTGGCAATACCTTAGTAACACAACATCAATAAATATGTTAAAAGTTAAGAGGTATGTCAAAATTTTTTGTGTATTCTATTCTGTTCTTACATATACTATAGTGTGTATACTTTAAATTATATTACTGTATAAAAAACGCGATCGTAACATTTTTATGTAAAAATATTGTATATCGTTGTAAGTTGTCATCTTTGTATTTTATATTGTTCATGTTTTCTATTTCATAGCCCTGAGGATGATTTTAAATAAATCGAAACGTTGGCTATAACTTGGTTTTTATTGACCTAAACTCCAAGAAATATCATAAAAAGTTATTAAACAAGGTCAAGAATAGAAAAGGAAAAGTAATAATAAAACTAATTATTTCCCATAGTGATACAGAACTAAGGGGTTATACTTTGGCGTCAGCTTTTGGCTACCTGATAATAACAAAAGGACAAAATTCAGTAGAACACTGTCAGCTTCTTTTATTAATATGGAGGAATAACACAGAATTAAGATTTAAGATGCTCAAGCAAAAGGCTTTCTCGTCAAAATCAGCCAATCCCACCCCACAGGAAATATGTTATCTGGAATTTCTAAATGTATATCTTGACCAACTTACTCATCGCTCATATCTTTGTCCTTCAAAAAGTTAACACATGTTCTCCTCGTTGATGATAATGTCGGACAACCGTAAATAAAGATATATATCCTCCCAAAATATATAATAATTTCGACAAAAATTTAGACATTTTACCCAATCAGTAGCTCAACTTAATTAATCCATCTATGTCTTGATTGCATGCTCAGATGGTGGAAATTACTTTGTAGCATTTTCTTGGATGTGCCAACAGTAGTTACTGGAGCATAAATAAACTTCGGAGTAGCCTTGGCGGCGACTCCACGGGGCCTGAGGGAGTCCGAGCACCCACAAAAATTCGTTATGGGTGTGAGGAAAAATGTGCCAGGCTTGCCGATTTTCCCCGGAGTGTCCAGATATCGAGATTCGAGTTATCAGGGTTCTAATGTTGATCATATAACTCTTCTAAAATGCTTAAAAATACTTAAAACTCACTACTCATAAAATTTCTCGGAGCAAGACCCCCGGTTTGGGCCCCCCCCCCCAATGTTTTTTGTAAGTTTGAATCCCTGGGAGCAGCAGATGGCTGGGCTATGCTGAATGAGGACAGCAGCAGAATGATGTAATGAGTGTTAGCGGGATGGAAGAATAACTGCATAACTGTGGGAAGATCTAGACTCTAGTCATATGATATCCTGTAGGGCTTGACGTGCTGGAAATGCGATATATTCATGATAAAATACGAACTACAAACGGTAAAATTCACACTTAAATATAAAACTCCTCCACCGACAATAATTTCTACATTCTACTTTGTTTTGCCTTGAAAAATGACATGGATAATATCGAAACTATAGTAGGTAGTGGAGTTTATAATAAAGTGTGAAAACTACCGTTTGTATTTTATATTTTATCATGGCTTTAGATTCTGGAGGAAAGACCAGGTGGGGAGGGACCTCGGAAAACTAGAGCCACTGGGATGGAGGCTACTGAGGATAGGAGAGAGTGGAGGCAGATTGTGGGCTAGACAAAAGAAACCAACTTGATTTTCCGTTGAGTGGTCAGAGCTGATTATTAGTAGTGCCATGAGGTCAGTCTGAATCTGAATCGCACTTTCTTTTGATTTCCGACCCCGCTCATCCGATCGGCGCTTTGCAAGTGAGAGGGAGAAAGTGAATCGGCGTTTCATTAATGAGCGAATGGCGGGAGAGTGTCCCCGAGTAATCGATATTTGTGACCACCGACGACAGAGGCATCTATTCCTGACAATCGCAATCACTCAGCCCCGCACATCACACACACGTGGTCATGCTTAGGTTGACGTAAAAGCACACTATTGCATATTTAAATGATAATGACGTGATGTCAGGTAGGATTAAATAAAACCATTGAGTAAGTATATATTCTATAATTATGTAACTATATTATTCATATAACTCTATGATAAAACTAAGATAATAGTATGTAACAACGTAGAGGAGACTAGTACAAACTTTAACCTAGGTAAACAAAATATTGAAGAGGTGAAATGGTTATGCTAGCAAGGAAAGTGATTGGTTAGCGGTCAAAGAAATAGTCGGTGGAATAGCGCTGGTGAAGTGGATATTCTAAGGAAAGAAGAATCTACTCTCGGGCGGGAATACAAGTACAGGAGTAGGGATACAATTCATCAGCACCAATGGAGCATTTTTCAGCAAATTCATGAGTGGAAGCATTCGAAATGTGATATTTTAGAGGAAAGATGTTGAGAGGAGTGGAATAAAAGAGAAGCCTCCTAAAATACCTTATGGAGAAGACAGGACAACTTAGTTGGCCACATTATGAGGCATGATGGCCTGATGAAAACAGTCGTAGAAGAGAGGAAAGGAAATTTATGGCCCCGAATGAGTTACATAGGACAGATTATTAAGGTTGCAGAAGAGAAGAAGTTTGTTGCTATGATAAGGCTAGCGTATAGGAGAGAGAAATGGAGAGCTGCGTCAAATCAACCTCACCATTGTTGACTTGTGGTGATGATATGCCTTTGAACATGCGTGAGATTCGATAATTGACTATTATTCAGCGAAAGTGAAAACAGGAAACTCAATAGAGAGCATCCTAATGTCAGGAGTGAACGCGAGGTCATAGACCGTAAAAATCGTGCTGCCGTGCCGTGACTCTGATACAGCCACACCCCAAAGGAATGAGTGCGTTACCAGGAAACTCTAAAAAATCTGTGAGCATGCTCACCTGATTTCAACCTATTAAAAGCGCTTGGCCTGAATAATAATGGTCCCTAGAGCTTATAATGCACGCAACTTTGTGTATTTTTCGAGAAGACTCATTATCACCACTCACACTCCTCGCAGTTGATTAAGGGATATTGCCTCTATTAACTCAGTGTTTTTCTAATCAATTTTCACAGTTTCACAATTCACTCTGGATTATCACTTGCATTGATTTGATGAGTTTCAGGAGATTGTATTTGGAAAAAAACATCTTCGCTGACTTCTGATGCTGACAGCATGTCATGTATGTTTGGCTTTCTTTCATTACTGCCAGGAGATAACGAAAACAGTTAGTCAAACCATAAAGAATTGTTACTTGCTGTGATAAAATTATTTTCTTCGATATCTTTGCTTTAGTTACAGCATTTAACCCATATCTTTACGGTTTATATAGCCATTGCGTTTCAATCGTGGTGCAGGTTGGGTCGTGTTTTTGTTAACACATTATTTACTGTAATACCACCCGTTACCATATTGCATTCTAGCTAACAGTGTGGTGATTTTTACAGCCTCCTAAAATTGCACCCATTTAAAAAATATCTTCTGAAATGTCATGCAAAAATTTATAAGGTCATTAGATGTGTAAAGAAAAGTTTATAGTTTATGCGTGCAGATTATTCGCGTAGTAGGCAACTTTTAGCAATAGTTACTAGAGTGACCTTTTCCAGGTAATGATGAAAACTGCTGTTTGACTTCATGAAATACCTGGCATGTATGTATGCCTGAAGGAGAACCGAAGGAAGTTTTTAAATAATTTTCCATAGTCTTGCCTCGTGAGACATTCTTTGTCCTTTAATAAATAAATAAATAATTCCTTGCCCACTAAAATTCACCATTTACTATTTTTTGCCTCGACACCGCATTCATATTTTAATTCCTCGCACTTTCGACACGGCAGCTGATTTTTTTACCTTATTTTTCTTCAGTTTCACTACTTCAAGACTCATTAATTCTGCGTATAGTTTATTCCATTGAAAACTACTTGAATGCGGTAAAAATGGCTAGAAATAACGTTTTAGATATGTATATATTACATGGCTAGTTATTCATAGAATTTATTTCAATTATACTCTCTTTATTGTTTTATAGTCTGCGTTCATTTAATGAGTCCTCATTTATTTGGCAAAAAGTTTCGGTTCAATGTGGCTGTTTATTTCTCTTTAAGTCGCAGATCATTCGTCTCAAATAATGTCGGTGCAGTGTAAAGCTAAGGGGTAATATATTAGGGGTAATATATTGCTCCGATTGCAACGTCACGGGTAATACTGGTATTCCATGCGTGTATTACATTAGCTATATCAAGTCATTAGCTACATTAGCTGATTAATTGATATACATGGATTTCAATGTATCATCAGGATGGTTATCTTACTTATGTTACCAATCAATGATAATTCGGCTCGCGGGTAAGGTGAATATGTTTTGATTCCATTTGAAAAATAATTTTTCCTAAATATTTCATTAATTACTCTAACAATAGCTTTACTGGTTAAACAAATATCCCCAAAAAATATAAAATTGAATGTAATTCATGAGACAGATGTTGATGGCTCATCATTCTTAAACCTAAAACGAGTCTTCCATTTCTGCCTTAATGCCACTTCCTGGAAACGAAATTTTTAATTTGAATGCATCTTATCAACGAAAGCAAACAGCTTTTAAACGAATAAGAATGGGAGCCATCTAAGACTAAAAGAATAATTGGTAGGCTTTGATTACTAGAGAATTGATTTAACAGAGCGGCATGGAGAAAATCATCTTAAAACCCCATTGTATTTCGAGGTCGGACATATGTAAAGAATTGAGAGAGGCTTTGTCTCGAACGGATGCGAATTGGAATTCGTTTCCCCGCGAACAACAAAGGACTTTTGGCGGGACTTGATGCGTGCATCTTTTTTTTTAAGTTTTTTTCTTTTTTTGTAACGGGTTGTGCCCTAACACCTCCCTCCACACGCCTAACAGGCGGCTTGCGGGGTGGTAGGTAGATGTTGATGAATAGCAAAAGGTGCTCGGTTGATGTGGGATTTTCTGGGCGTGGCTTGAGGATTGCTCCTTCTCTACAAAGGCATCCTCCTTCTCTCTATTCATTTGCACTCAAGGGAGAGAGGAGGCGAGCCCTTTTTGGCACGGGCGTGCAAGGGCCGCGGCGGGTTAAAGTGAGGTTCGGTATGTTGTCTGGATGAGGAACTCTTTACTTTTATTTATCGCCCCGTTTAGCTTGAGCTGTAAAGCCGTTATTTCCTATCAGTCTTTAGCACTGTCGACCCAGAGTGTTTGGATGCCATAAGCTCACTCAATCGCTGTATTTCGCAGCAACCAGCATGGTATGCAAAACCAGCTTTGAGGCTTTGACAGACCCAATTTGCGCGTATCACTTTATTTGAAAGTTAGTAAAATTATTTTTATTTTAAAATTATACTTATATAATTTCTTTTTTTAATACTTATGTATAATATATATTTTATAAAATTGTAGAATATGGGCTTTCATCATCATCACTGGTCAACAATCCTAGGATTGGTTTGACGCAGCTCTCCACTCAGTTCTCCTATCAGCTAATCTTTTCACACCTACGTATTTCTTCTCTTTCACATCTCTCTTTACTTGTTCCATATATTTTGTTCGGGGTCTTCCTTTTCCATTCTTGCCTTCCACTTGTCCTTCGACGATTGTCTTCATCAGGCCATCATGTCTCAAGATGTGACCTATAAGGTTGTTCCGTCTTCTTATTAAGGTTTTCATGAGGCTTCTCTTCTCTCCTACCCTTCTTAGGACTTCCTCGTTACTAACTCGGTCGATCCATTTGATTTTCATCATTCTTCTGTAGCATCACATTTCAAAGGCCTCTATCCTTGCTTTCTCCGTTGCGGTCATTGTCCATGCCTCACTTCCGTATAGGAGCATACTCCAGATGTAGGTTCTTATAAATTGTTTCTTTACTTCCATATTTAAGTTTCCCGCTGTAAGCAGGTCTCTCTTTTGGTGGAATGCTCTCTTCGCCTGGGCTATTCTGCTGATAATTTCTTTCTTGCTTCTCCCGTCACTAGTTATCTTGCTTATGGGCTTTAAAAAGGTTTTTTTACGAATAATTTTTACTCAGAAGGCACGCTAATTTTCAAAGGGAACTTTTATATTTAGGTATATTGATGGCAGAGTTAGGCAAAATGTAAGCATTTCATTGAGGTTTTAATACGTAATATATTGCAGTACTATGAATTAATGAAGGAAATTAATTTTCTTGCTGAATATGGTCCAAGTTCGTGAGCGCACCATGCTTTAATCATGTGTTAATCGAAGTAAATAAAGATAAATAAAAAGAATATTAATATTGAAATCATTCACACGCTTATAGATGAGTTGTTTACTTAAAGGTACGAGTTCCAGCTTGCTAAGTATGAATTGAAGCAACTAGCTGATTTTTTAATATATTTTTTCTCCTCAGAGCGAGTGGAAAAAAATATTGGAAAGGAAAAGGTATTCTATTTGGCGTGATTCCCTGGGAGTATATTTTTTCAGTCGTCCCGGTGGGGTGGGCTGAGCGAAAGAGATATTCCACGTGAAGAACTGGCCCGGGGAGCTGCCGTTCAATGATGTGGCGTAGTCGGGGGTTGGAGGGGTTTGCAGGGGGTTGAGTTTATTTTTGAGCTCCCGGTCACCCTCGCCAGCACCCAACCTTCGCTAGACGAGTTGCAGCCTACCTGATGGAGCCAGAGCGGAGGTCAAGGTTAATCTCGAGTTTCCACGGCAATAGATCATTCATTTTTTATGATTAGTATTTCGAAAATGATTTGATGCAATGAAAGCGATATTTTTTAATTATTCGAGCTGGGTTTTTATTCTCTTTTTCTCGTAAATTAGGTTTTACACGCAGATATATTTTTAGAGCATAAGATATGAAGGACCAATTATGTTTCAAATTGAAACAATGCAAAAAAATACCAAATCGGCGAACCGAATTATCCTTGATTCGTACTATCAGAAACACAACATGGATATCAACTATGCACAGCGGATCGTGATGCATCTAATGTATTTCATATCGGAGTTATCATTACCACTCGTGACGTCGTAATGACAAGGCTCGCGGCTGAAATGTGATCGATTTATCGCTCTCTCGACCGTCTCCTTGACAACATAAATTCTGCAATTCAGGCATAGCATATAATATGCAATTATGACTTCGGGAAATGGGACACTCATATCTGCTCTTGGTGCTCTGGTGGGTGTATTCTCTGTCCCTGAGCCCCTGGAAGCAGGCCCTCAAATTACAGGGGCCTCTAATTGCTCCACCTCCGCCTCTCGCCCTCAGAAGGGCCCCTTCGCCACCGTCTTCTCTTGTGCTGCATTCCGGAGACAATTACCGCGCTCCCATTAAGGGAATAGCACTCCTCGCGGTGGCAACGAAAAGTGTTGGAAGGGATAGAAAAAAACCGCTTCCCGCTTGGCCCACCTTCCCATTGGCTCACTTCGAGCGAACCTCCCATCTCTCAGCACCAGCCAAACCCAATGCCTGAGAGCGAAGCCATTTCACGAAAAAATAAGGGCTCGCCTTGGTGTAGACTTGAATTCGGATTCCACGAATCCTGTCCTGATGCATTCGCCAATCATATTTCACCTGAAACACCACTAGTAAGCCTTCAATCAGTGTATCCGATTCCAGCTGCTCATTCACCTTATAGTAATAAGTAACTTGGTTGTATTCTACAAGAGTGTAATACTACGTATCACCGCACCGGGTACCAGCTCCTAGAACCACCCACTGGGTCTATGAGTACTCACTGTGTCCCAGACCCAGTAGATGGCTGTAGGCGATGAAACCTGGATCCAAGGTCCTTAAAGGTCGTTTAGGAGATTTGCTCGGGTCTGTGATTGTGTTGCATATTTGTGGACTGAAACCAAGTTATTTTATAAATGAATGTCGCGCTTTTCCAGAAAACTAATCCTGAGGTAATTATTTCTGTTAGAAATATTCGGTCACGTTTTTTTTAAATCTTGATTGCGGTTGAGTTTTAAAAAGTAAAAGAACCGCAATTTTCCGTTTTTCATTGCATCACCAACTTATCGACTAAATCGCGCCAAAAAAATTGACGGCCTCAACCCTTTCGCAGATAAGTTGATGACGTCACGCACCCATTCAGAGCAGGTCACGGCCTTTGGGAAACTCCTTACATGGGCATAACCTGGTTTGTTTTTGCATAACCCTTCGGCTAACATATTTTAACACTTTAACTCTACCAGGGGTCACCCTATAGGTTAATTTTGTATTTTAGAGGTCAAATTCTCAAGGAAAAATATTTTTATCACATTTCTATTAAATTAATTAACATATCTCGGAAAAATAATATTATATAATGTAAAAATGTTTTGAAGGAGTCAATATGCATGTGGCATGTTTTTGAATTTCAATTTCTTTGAATATAACTTACTAATGTTTACGGCACTCCGTAAATACAATCCTTGTTGCTTTGTGATCAACCTCTTGTTACTCCGCTCTTGTAGTCCGAGGGTTAAACGCGCTTGATTCCTCTCCATGACGAACTAAAGCGACTTCGGCATCAAATCGGGCCTGGAGCACACACGCCTAGGAAAATGCCTTGATAAACGTAAGGAGGACATCGTCCCGAAATTCTCCGTAAATCGGAATATAGGCTCCGAGATGCTTCCAGGGTTGCCTAATGCCCCCGGGGGATGATGAGAGGGGGTGGCACCCACCCCCTGAGCAGGAGGAGTGGGGGTGGGACTTCGATTCTCCGGACCACTTCGGGCTGACACCCTGGGCACAACACAAAACCCTTCCCAATCCGGGACGACCCTAATCTCAGGAAATAGAGCACCCTGCCCCCTTTCGACCCTGATCCGCCACAAGACCGACTTCGCACCATCCACTGCCTCGCAAGTTTACCTCCTATACAAGGAGGATGCATAGATAGGAGGCCCAATTCCATCCCATAGAAGACTAAATATCTGTTGCCACTTCGGTCGCATTTTAATTGGTTTTCAAAAATGTCCGCGGCGTGGTGATGAGTTCAATGCGATCCGCTTTTTTTGTTAGGGATGGGCAAAATAACTGGTTTTATATATAACAGGTTTTTTTATTAGGTTAACTCAAGTACTCTACTCCCTCAAAATAACCGGTTAACCTAACACCGGTTTTTTTCCTCATAACCGCCCATCCCTATTTTTTCCAATGTTAGCACTATAATGTTTTTAACTGCGAGGAATAGCACTGAAAGGTTATTATTTGATAGATTATTTCATTATGCGTATAAATAATCGTTATTATACCTCAAAATTATACCTCATTTCCCCGTGAAACTAGGATCATTTTGTCCGTCAGCGACGCGAGTGGTGACTTTAGTAAACCAATTTGATTGAACTTTGGGTGACAGCACATTTAGAGGCCGACTTGACCATCTTTTTTTTATAAATTCTTGCTTCTTTACGACGTACTATTCCACTCTACATCGGGTGCTTTCCATTCATGCAACTCACGAGTCGACTAGTGTCGACTCGCGGCAACTGTTTATAACTCTCCAATTCCTGTGCGTTATCGTTTGTTGACTTGTGTCACAACAGTCGGCGACACACATAGAATGGAACACGAAAACCACGACGCAAATTGACTTGTGTCGACGTGTGTCGATTAATGGAAAGCACCCATCCTTCTCCCTTCGTTCCAAACGAAATAGTCCGCTCCGGCATGGAATATAGTATACGAAGGTGGCGACCGACCGCTGAGGTCATTTGCGCCAAAGGGAGCCGTTTAAGTGAGCCCAGAGTCCTCTAGATGGCACTCTCAACAATACTTAAATGGCAATAGATAGAGCTCTGAATGAGCCGTTACTTGTGCACCATAGGCGGTCACTTATTGAACTTCCAAGCAACTCCCGTATTTACCTAAATCTGTGACGTCATTTTAGAATGTGAGCACATAAATTCGGAAATGGTGAATAATAACCTTTAGGGAGTATCGTGGGCCCGCCAAAGTCGCAGACCTTGCCGTTAAATTTCATATTCGTGATACGCAAACAAGTGGCTGAGTTTGGTGGCCACCGATTACATAAAGCAAGTTGGTTGTTCCCTGTGAACCAGTTGAATCTTGCTCCGTTAATAATATAAAATTCCTTTATTTTCCCTTTTAACAATACAAGTTATTTATCTATCATGGTATGGCATTTGGTAGATGCGACTTGAAGATGAGGTCATTTGCGCCATGAGGGAAGGGTATGGAGGGAAGGGTGGAGAGAAACCCGGCGCACAGTGGGCTATAATCGAAAAAAGCTGGAAAAAAATATTTTTCAATTTTGGCGAGGGAAAAAACGATTATATTTTCTTGTTTAAGAATAATCAGTGAACACATTGTTGAAATAATTTTTAGTCATTTTTTTGGAAATGAGACGTCTGTGAAGTTGATATCTATGCTTTAACTTACCGAAGGTACAAGGTCATTATTTTGGTAGAATTATCTCTTCCACTTGAACATTCTACTAATAATTTTCTCTTTGTTTCACCTAGAAGAGAGAAAAAGATCAGAAAATGACCGATGTTGAAGATTTTGGAGTATTTAGGTAATTATTTAGCATCAGAAACTAACCAATATTACATTTAGTGGAAGAAATATTTTATCTTCGCTTTAAAAATGTTCTTCGCGCGTGCGAAAGAGCGAAGCCAGATAATTTTTTAATTTTTTTTAATTTTATGCCAAAAGCACCGAACTCTTTCCCTCATATTGACTCATATTGGCCATCTTATATCGGGATATTCATCGAAAATGTATTCCAGATAATATAATTTGTAAATGAATTCAGCCCCACTGTAGCAACGCAACACCGCTGTTTATCATAAATAAAAATTGAATACCTACTTGGCGCACGTAATGCTTTTCCTCATAATTACATAAACATGCTGATTTTTTATGTAATAGCTACCAGATATAGTCAGGTAACGATTATTTTTTTTCATTGTTTGTCTGGAAAAAAGTGTTATTAATTTTTTCAGTTTTTGTGTACTGTGCACTTTCTTGTAGGACTCACCCCGCAACATTGCTACTTAAACTATAGAGTTATACATAAGTGGACGAAGCTTTAAATTGACTGAAATAAAATTTGAAAGCGTATCACCAAAATCAATTTGAAATATGAATTAATATCTCCCAATACCAAACTTATGGTTGCCTAGGCAACCATAAATATGTAAAAATTTGATGATAAGGCATAAGGAATTACCAGACTACATTTTTGAGAGGAAAATTGTTCTTTCAAGTCATATCATTTTTTTACTTTTTCCGACTTTTTTAATTTGCAAAACATTGGAAATATTGAAATGAAATGAAGGTTATACCTGGTTTCATCCCCGAAATATTCGTAGTATCCAATTATTTTGAACTAAAAATATATTTTTTTAGTTTAGGCCGGTTTTGTTTAGTTTATTACAGAGAAATTTTTTTGCGATGGCAAGCAAAAAAAAATTCAAATGTTCCTGGAGTCTATACTGTTCTTCTGAGAAAATTGTCTTAGGTTTCCAAATAGGGAGTAATTTTGAGTACTTTCCTTTTGAAGTGAGCACGTGTACCTTTAAAGTTTCTAGAACCGAGTTAGGTATAAATTAAAAATCTGAAAAAGCAACATTTTTTGTTATATTTTCCTACGAAATTTTGTTGAAAAACATCAGATTCAGTCACCCAAAATAGGAAGAGGAAAGGAGAAGAAAAAATACCATCCAAAGACTTTTTGACGACTCGTTGACTGAAATAATAAGCTCACATATTTTGCGGCCCGCTGTGTTCCGCTAAGGAGCAATTTTTATGGTCATTAACAAAGGTGCTTCATTTTTTCGGAGTAGTAACTTTTATCCCGTTATTTGCCCAATTGGGAGATGGTTAGCAAAGTTTTTCTTAGCTACAAAAGTTGAATAAACGTCATTTTCCTTTTTTCTATGGTGAAGATGAAACTCTCCCGCTGTTTAGCTCTTGGAATCTTACTCTCAACCCATTGGAAGTTTTTTCAGTCATCTCCTTGCAGAAAATGAGTCATAAAATTATTTTCCAAGGATTTGAGACCCAAAAAATATATGTAAGCCGATTACAAACTATTTGATTCCACCATGGTGGACGCGTAACTTTGTGAAACTCATTGATAATGCGTAGAAAGATCTGCTGTTCCACACGATTTAGATTCAATGATTTTAGTAATTTACTCCTCCCTCTTAAGAGTTTTAGTTTTAATTCCATTTTTAGTTGTTTCTCGTGGCTATATTTGCTGAATAGTGTCAGAATTTAGCTTTTACGTTTTAGCATATTGATGATGAGAGCCCTTGAAAATGTTATCTTGTGGTGTTCCGCCCGTCGGCAGATTCTCTGCGCCAATGCTGTCTCAATTTAACACTGTTCAATTATAGCATAATGTGTTTTGCTTCAACGCCTTTTTCTTGCTGATAAGTTTTTATGGAACAGAAAAGTTTTTCTATTTTTCCTCTACCGCACTTCATTTCATAAATGTTTTTATGATATCCATTCCACATAGATATAATAATATCGCTTGAGTTGAAACCTTCAGAATGAAAATTGTTCCTCAACAACTGGCTATTTGGTGAGTGGATGAAAGGAGGAGGATTAGCTGGACAAGGAGAGAATAGGAAGGAGTGATTTGAACGGAATGTGAATCGGTTGTTCATTCAGTAAGAGAACAAGCAAAACGATGTGAAAGAGAAGCGGAGAAAGCATTTCGAGACAGAAGGTGTAGTGAATACATATGCGCGGCCTTCGTATTTTACCAAAAACAAAAGAAAAGTGATATTCGATTTTGAAAGAGATCTTCTCCCGCAGATTATAAACCCAATGATAAAATACCTCCCTCAGTAAATATTTAGGGAACCAAGTGAGGTGCATTGTATTTAAAAATAGTCTCAGATGCCTCCTACCTCCATTTTAATATTTTCACTAAATATAATTGCATAGAATGAGAAAAATAACCACGGCATCCAGTGGTTTGAATTATTTTAACCTGTGTCAAATGAGGTAACAACGTTAGCCCCATCTTCCCTTGGCCCAGGCCAATTTGGTAAAGATTAGATGAGGATAATCCAAAACTTAGCCCTTAGGTCTTAGTTTCTTGCATAAATTTGACCATCTTATTCATTGGATGTCCTTTTTTTCCAACATTCGACATTCATTTTCGGCATCAGGCAGATTCTTGGTTCATCAAACAATCGTCAGTACAGAAAAGGCTCCTAAGAAGTGGAAATAATAGATATTTAGGCATTACGCGCAATTCATTTTCATAAGTTCCCATTTTACACGCATTCGTATACTCTTTTCCATTCAGTTCACCTCTAGGAGGTATTACAGATTCTATAATTTAATATTTTACTCTATAAATATTATTCATGTAATTACACAATAGAAAATTCATTGCATACATGAATTTATGTATAGGTAGATATATATGCTAATACATCCAAAGTAAAAAGTAAAGTATCATTGATATTTGAGATTGCTTTATAAACCGTTCTGGAAACCTTTCTAGCCATTTTGTATTCAAACGTTTTCTGTAACGTGTGACCCGTAAACGGCGGTGGAATTTGCATGAATTGCCATGAAAAAGAATTACCTCAGGCCAAGAATCGAACCACGGACCTTTGGCTTTCCAGGCCATTACAGAGATCACAATCCTATCCAGGTTATTAAAGTCCCATGGCAATTCACGTTAGTTGCCATGGGAAAAATTATTCACGAAGGCAAAAGATGATGATGTAAAGATGCTACGCAAAATTAACGAAGCGGACGTCTCTGCTTCAACGGTCGGTTTTATTGGCGTGATAAAATTATGATTATAATTCTGACATGATTCGGCTATAACTTAAGCAATAACCTGAAACTGAGTTACCAAATAATAAATTAGAATTTTAGTTTTTTTTTGCAGAAGCGTGAAAGGAAAATCTTTGATGTTTTTGCTGCAGCACGGTGGACTCTTTTTCTTCGTATCTTTCACTTTGAGCTATTGCTTAAAAGGAAACTAATTAAAAGCGACAGCCATTGCATCCTGCTTACTGGTGACCTCATTCATGATCCTTTGATGCTCCATGAGTTTGTTTGTCTTGAGCACTGAAATTGAGAGTGGGGGGAGAAAGCATTCACAATGAGCATTCATCACAAAGGTATTATTTAGTACAAATCATTTCGAGATAACATACGTCTTAGATTTTATTTATTCTTCTCTCATTAAAGGAATAATAACATCACTGAATTAGTTAGGAAGGACCTGTGACCCTTGTCCAAAATCGGATAGGAAAAGAAGCGAAATCCAAAAAAAATAAGATTTAACTTTGAAAATTGGTTATTCAATGTTTACCTTGGACTGTTTTCGTGTCATGTATCATTTGCTTATCTGTATGTTTAATACAATGTATCGACTCAGATTGTTATGCCTACCAGGGTATTAATATTTAATTATCGCAAATATCATTGGAACAAGAGGAAATATTAGCCAGTGTTGATAAAAACAGACTCTCCATACCTTGGTATTTATTCATTCCGAGAGACTAATATTTAGTTCAAAGTAACGACGAATCCTGAATTTTTTACGATTGAGACTGAAATAATTGATATTGAAATGCAGCGTCTACCAATATGCTAAAAAGATATGGGAATGAAGTGTGATAACACATGATTCCTATTCTAAACTTTACTGCTCTGCAGAAAAAAAAGATCGATGAAGAGTGACGTAGGTACATGATACATTAATGGAGCCACCCGTATTCTCTTACGCTGCTCTTAAGAAGTTATATTATATTTTTTATTATAAATGTTTACCTCAGTAGTTGGATAATGGCCTAATTTATCGATGAACCATGTTAGAATCAAACTGATGTTTTTTTATCATGGTAATAAATGCTCTTTTTACGAATGAATAAATTTCTGAAAAGTAACACAAATGTTGTATTACATCTGCATGTATATATTTATTGTATAACTCTGAATATACGTGTGGTCATACGAGCAGGTACATTAATATTGGAAATTGATGGATTGAATTTGAAGACCGAACTACTGGAGGTACTCTTAGAAATGATGTAAGATCTCGCTAACCTAAAAAAATTCTCTTCCCCAAGGGAAGACATATCCGTATTGAAAGGTTCTTTCGGAATTGAATAAGCGCATCTTCCCTTTGGTTGGCATGGTTATCTCATGCATAGCAACTCGGGAGCACGTGCTCTATCCCAGCGAGTCGTGAGGAGCTTCAAAAGGTGCATGGCTCGTAGAGAAGGGGGTGTGTCCCCCAAGGAATCCCATTTCCTCGCTAATTGGATGAGCTTCTGAATGTAAAGGGCCACTGATTCCAAAGTCCAATGCACCATAAACCATTTGCTGCTTTACATTCATACGGTGATCTCAATGCGAGCTGGGCCTCTCTCTTTCTCTCTCTGATGTTGACAAAGTGATGAAAACGATGTTTATATGAATCCTTGGGCGCATTAACATTAGGAATATTTCCATTCGAAGCATAATTTTGATAAAAGTAACATTTCACCGTGCAATCCATTAATTGTTTGCAATTAATTCGTTCATTCTGATCCAAAATCGCAGCTTAAATAACTTCATAGATGAACGGGAAAGTAACGCTACGAAGTAGTTTTCCGCATTAGACATTCCATCTAATGGGACGCCGACAGAAATTTTCTTCGGAGGAGCTGGAGTAGTGTTTGGTTTGTTAACTCTAACGCATATGAATATCTTAAATTTCATTAAGTAAGCCATATGTATTTCATTTGCATCATTATGATAGCTGAATTCATAGTTTGTTGTTAAATATTTAAAGCCATCGTTAGTTATGTATTAAAACTAGATCTAAAATGAGATTCTGGAGTTTCAGAGGATATATTCCTTTGGTTTAATGGCCTCCTAACCTATGCATTGCGAGTAGTTGCCGCCGAAGAAGACATTTGGGGGAAGATGATTAACCCACCACATGACCGGCCATAGCTGAATTTTATATATATTTTAAGTTGATGCAACTTTAATGTTTTTAGCTTCTAATGCTGAAACATTGTATTTTAATATATATTAAAGTTGATGCAACTTTAATGTCTTTACGTATTTTTTGAAAATTTATTTTTTTAGTGGAAGATTAGTATATTACATGCATATTATGTACTCCTAGGTATGGATATTGGCGAGGACAAAGCATGAAATAGATGATATTAGGTAGTTTGTCGATGTTGTGATGGTATCCCCTCAATTGATAGCATCACAACATCGACAAGCTACCTAATATAATCTATTTTATGCTTTATCTTCGCCAATATTCATGCCTATGAGTATAAAATATATCTACGCCTGATTATCTCATAATTTAAAAGCGTAATTTGCCACTGACCACTTGTTATGAGTCGGTGACGTCATTAGAGTTTCAGCTCATTGACCCTATATACGAGAACCGCTCCTTGAAGGAAAGAACCACTCACATGAGTGTTAACAATTAAGCATCTCGCGAGTTTTAATACTCGAGGCCGAGGAGTGGCTGGAACACGGTGACCTGCACGGCAGATACCGGTTACGTCATCAACTTCTCCGCGAAATTGAGTCCGTAACATTTTCGGCGTGAACAGCTCGATTTGTAAGAAACAGATCGAAGTACTGAAAAATTTGGTCTTTTTATTTTTCGGCCTCAATCTGAGTCAACAGTAAATAAGAGGGAACAAGGCCACTGCGTAGTTTTACTTTTACGATGATTTCAAAGCGAGTCGGAATCTCTTTCGTGATGAAAAAGTAATAAAAAAGAAGGTAAGGGGCATCCTTCGTGTATATTAATGGCAGGCTTTTTCTGAGAAGCAGGAACTACATTTTATACAATCGCACACCGCCGATGCCTTGTTCAAACGAGATAGGTTACCAAGGGGGACAATTAAATTTGACGCTTAAATTTTTGATGTAGAGAAGGCGAGGATGTTTGGAAAAATCGGCGATCAGCGCTTTTAGATGGAATAGCATGATACTGAAGTATGTTGGCGTTGCATCGCAATGTTATTACTTTCCGTCGACCAGTGTTCACAGTGAGACTAAAGAAAAGGACGCGTGTAAGGAAAAGCACTTCCTCGGGGAAAGAGACGAGGGTGCGTGTAATTGAGGGGGAGGGGAATAGGGAGGAGGGAAGGGATGAAACGACCCCCCCTCACTCTCTCTCTCCCTTAATTCTTCCTCTCTCCACCAGTGGCGCTGTAACTCGTCGCTTAATGCGTCGACTGACTCAGGTGGATACAGCAAGTGGATGAGAGAAAATATCCAGAATACAAAAGCAAAATATTCGTGTGAATGAATGACGATTCAGGGTATGATAACTTCGTATAGTTGTATGAATGCTGGAGGTAATATACGTATGCTTTAATATGTCAGCTTTGCTTACCTTATGACGAAGTGTCAATTTATATAGCGTTCTTCATGATTAAATGAGCTGTAAATGTTGTGTTCGATAAATTATTATCATTATTATAGTTATGCACGAATTTTGAGTAGCTGCCCTCCATTAAAAGCCTTAGTTAAATTTGACATTCATATACTAAACTACGGCGTGTATATAGGCGCGCCGAAAATTACTCAATATACGTATTAATTGTGGGAGGTGTTTGATAACCAGCCGTTTAACTGTAAGAGAACACAAACAAGAAGAAAATATTTCTTGGAAACTCAAAACATCTAAGTCTAGCGCGTATCCTCCGTGTCTCCAGCGGCTCCCAGCCTAATTTTTTTAGAACTCCGCAACGCTTTATTTCCAATATTACGAATCACGCTGTTGTATTGTATCATATTCAGTACCGCGATTACTTTCTTGGGAAAATCCCATATGTTCGCTAGGTATTAAAGGTGCGGCACGCTTGACGAATTATAGCTTTTCCATGGCTCTACAACAAATTTCTCTCTTATGTTTGCCCCGCTGTAGGTATTAAGTTATTTTCATCACAAATTCATTTATATTCCGGAACATTGGTGGTTGAATTGACATTCTGGCTCGTGAGTAAGGTTATGTATTCTTTTGAGACGGGAATTAGAAAAATCTCTGTTAATTAATTTTAGTTGAGGAATTTATGAATCGGCTTTGATATTTGTTAACAATATCAATTACGACATTTAGTGATATTGCTTATGTGCATAGGATTGAGTAAAATATAACATTTACGTATATTTTGTAACTGCGCTTTAGATTGTAAATATCATTCCATTTTAGAGAAACCCTTCAATGATATATGTTATTCTGAATTAAAGCCTGCTACGGAAACGGAACGGGTTTCAAATAGCTTAATTGAGTTAATCGACCAAGTTGATATTTTAGCGCAATTCTAATTTTTGTATGCTCTGTGGCCAATATCCAAAGAGTTAAGATGTATCATAAAAAGCAAATTAAATACATTTTCAACCATAGCTATAATAACAATATTTTATATGATTCATTGTACTAACCATCTTAGTTTTCTTCTTTTATAGAGAAACGATCAGCGCTAAAGATTCACAAAATATAAATTATCTTTTCTACAAAATGTGCTCATTCTAGCTACTTCAACTTAATGGATTACTTTCCACAAAACTTTTTTCTTGTTTATATTGATGGACGTGTATTGAGTGCTGATAATGAGGTCGCTGTTATTCCCTATCCAAACACAAACCATACCATAGCCCAAATTCAGCCTCGTAGAGAATGAAAAGGATAAAGGAAAAACTAACTGTAACTGATTGTTATTTGTTGAAAACTTGGGATGCGAACGTCATTTTAGATCGTTTTCATTACGTGAAATTCTGACGTTGTGCGACTATTATCAGGATAATTGTGTAATACATTACGAATTCAATTCTTTCATTGGCCTTTTCATTCCAAATGCACGTTGTTTACGATTATTAATCGAATTTTGATTCACGGACGATTATAATTTCAATTTCCCTTCATCGCTAAACCGTAGAATTTTGACTTTGCGTTGACTTTTGATATTTATTTCCCCGAGCTACGCCATTATTACGAAAATCAAAGGGATTGGAAACAAATTTTTGCTGCCTTTGAGGTTTTCCCTGAACGAGGGAATGTTGAAGGTTGAATCCGATTCGCCAAACAAAACAGCGGCGGTTAATCATGCGTGAACTGCTCCCCCTCCTCCCCAGGGGATTGGTGGAGATGTGAGGTGCGTGTGGAGATGAATTCGACCGAATTAAAGGCGCGCGAGGTTGATGGGATCCAAAGAGAATAGGTGCTCTGGAAGGTCGGAAGCACGAAATGCGTGGGAGGTTAGGCGTGAAAGTTATGCATGCAAACAGAATGCCTTTGTCTCGACTCCTTGGAAAGTGCCTTGCTCGTGTGATCCTCGGATAATTGCCATTCAGGGCATCGGTTACACGTTGCGCGTTCGCATAAAGAACCGGGTTCGATGCTCCCTCGAGAGTAATTCATTCCGCTTGGCTGCAGCCAAATATCTTTGGAGGTTCCTTTGGGAATCTAAAGGTTCACTGAGGATTCCTTTGTTTTCCTCTGTTAATGGCTCATTACGCTCGAAATCAAACGATCAATTTGGTAGCTGTTCGCCTCCAAATCGCCATCAACACTTACATTGTTCTTGCGAGAGTTGAAATACTTTGTTGGAAAAAAAATCTTTAAATCCTTGTGAGATACTCTTAAATGATCAGTACTATCACATTCTCAGAGCTTAGGAGATTAGGTAAAATCAATGGGATCTTGGAGGAAAACTTGGGAGGATAAATGCTTGCAATTTATATTTGAGGATTGGAACTCATTGGTACATTTTAAAACTTTTGGGTTTTTCTCTTATTCTTCCTGTCTTAGAAAATCATGTTTCCTATCGCGCCATTAAGTATCGCTGTTTGGTTTGAAGTTTCTTTCATTTACAATTTTATAACTTCCTGGGTGCTTGAAAAATTGAAAATGAAAAGGAATGGAATAAAATTATTTTATATTTTTTATTGAGAGAAATTTGAAGAGTATTTTAGTCCACCTTACTCAATCTTAAATCTGTTTTCCAATGAAATATGCTCTTGTAATCGCCCCGACAGAGCGTTTAACCATTGTGTGTTCTTATGAAAATTGTCCTGCAACGATGATTATTTTATATTTTCTTTTGTATCCTGTGTTCGATAAGGTTATATGATTGCAACTCTGGCATGGTATGAATAGAATATTAAACACTAATAATGAATGCGAGTGCAATGTGTTGGAAAGTACAAATAATGCTAAATGAAATTATGAAGTGAAGCCAAATGTTCTCAATATGGAATTGTACTCATTGTCTACATGCAATTGCGATGTGCTACATTTCAATGGAGGAATAAAGTTCTACGCCCATCTGCATTGTTATACACGATAATCGTTGTGGAATTCATTACAAATTGATACATCGACATTTTTTTAATTTCACAATCCATGATTAAGTTTATTATCATTAGTAGCAGAGAGCGTAGAGCTCCTAATTAGTTGCGAAATGCATAAAATAACACTCTGTCCTACACCACAGGTGTAATTTCTGTTAAGATTGTGTGATGGAATTACCAGTCTGCCATAGAATTTAATTTGTTCTTTCTCGAATTAAAGGGAATCTTGAGGTAAGAATATTAGATAAATCCAGAGAAAGTAAGGTTGTGTGTGGTAACGTTCTCTTCCGACACAATAGACTGCCTCCACGCACTTTTAACGCTAACAGCATTCTTGGGAACAGGTGCCTTTTCGGAAAAAGGAAATGGTTATCCCATATAATTCGCTAGCACGGTGTTCGAAGGATCAATTTAACGTCTGATTAATGCCTCAAGCGGGCGAAAGCCTGGGTGGCCGGCCCTGGTTCTCTCTTAACAAGCACCCCAGGATAAGGGGTGGCAGGCTCAAGGAAAGGATTTCTGTATTGGGGGTCTGGAGATTTGAGACCAAGGGGAAAGGGTTCCCTTGCTTAGTTGCCTTGAATAGCGGATGAACTCAATGCTAATGAAAGCCGAGACGAGAGTCTACACTTACGGAGAAGAGAGAAGGATCTTGTCTTTAGAGTTCAAGAATAGCCACTGAGGAATGTTTTCACTCCTACGGATTTAAAAAAAAAGCGTTTAAATTTTCCTTCGAGGAGCGTATTCAGTTTTAAATTCCCATGTTCCGAAATTGGTACTTCATGAAGAGAGGAAGAAAAGAAATGTTATTGGTTTTAGGGTTTAAAAATAGCCACTGTGGAATAATTTGACTCCTACAATGTTTAAAAGTCCCAGTTTCTTAAATTGCTACTTCATTAAGCCAAGAAAACATCTTGATTTCCAAAGGGGCGCTGAGGTCTAATTTGTTTCCTACCCCTTTTTTTAATTAGCTCAGTTGAAATATCCCTGTAAGAAGCGCTTTAGGTTTTACAATTGTTTACCTCGTGTCTATGATACGGTTAAGATGCATAAAAGAATTTATTGGAGAGCAGATAGGATTGATTTTTTAAGTATTGTGCATGAGTTATAGAGTTTAGGTTCGGTGATTGCTGTTAGCGAGTTTTACTTTGACGGAATCCCAATTTCTTCAATTGCTGGAAGTATAATTTCGTGGAATACACGCTTACCCTTTATAAAGCATTGTGGACAGTGTTTCCCGAATCTTTCCGTTAAGTGCCCACGGGTTGATAAATGTCCCTCCATAAATGCTCATCGCTAAATATTAAAAATGCTTTTGATTCGAAAATCAAGCAAAAAAGGGAATTTTGATGGGGGTGGCTTAAAAGGGAAGATTGCGAACCAGTCACCTCAAAATTCATCCCTCATCCAAGGGGTGGATGTTCTGCGCTCCTTTCCACCCCTCTCCCCCATTCTCCACCCCTATTTCATGCTCCCGTCTTCAAGGGGCGATGATAAGGATATTGACAGAGAGATCAGGGAATGAGATATCGCGGTGTCGTGCGGAGAAGGAACTGGGTGATAGGCTGTTCCAAAGACGACGCCCTCCCCAACTTTTTTTTCTGATGAATAAAAAAATTTAAAAAATGAAATAGAAATTGGTGGAATCTGAGATGGGAGGTCGCTGGGGAGAGGAGGAGATAGATATGGAGGGAATGGGTTTCTCAGACATTTTCTCCTTGAATGGAACTCCGCCTCCTAAGGCGCTAACCCCTCCCCCCCCCTTATGACCTTGGCCTCTCCCCACACCCTGATATCCTTAGGCCTCGTCCAAAAGAAATTAACTTGAATTAACTTAACGTAATCGTGGATTTAAAAACTTCGATATGGGAAAGCACTGCAGGAACAAGTGACTTTGTACGCAATCACGCGCACGGGTGCAAAGTTAAAAACGAAAAAATGAAAAAATATTTGACTTAGCCGGTATCCGAACTCGGCGAAGTCAAATATTTTTTCAATGCGAACTTCATCCGTTGGTGTATTTTCGATATGGGGTCCTACGGTTCATAACTACTCGAATTGGCATAGCTAGTCTTAGAATAGCCATTCGTGATAAAATATCATACATATGTTGCAAGTGTTCAGTGGGTTTAAATTTTCGATCGTGACGAAAGATAAACTCGCAAATTTTAGTAATTTTCCACGCTTTAACTCACCCAATCCTGAGTCTCAACGGGTAACCATCGTGACAAAGTGGGTGTGGAATGAATGTCCTCATCATCCCGCCTGACCCAATCCTCTGATTTTTACTTTACCCCCACCCCAACCGTTTAAGCTGCGTAACTTGGTCCTTTGCTGGTAATCGACGCTTTGAGAAAGAAGATTATCCGCTTAGACCTAGGTCAATTAAAGCTTGATTAATTTGTGGGAAATTAAAGAAATTTTGTCTGTTATTCAATAATAATAAGATAGTGATGATCGTCTTTAGTGATATGAGAACTAATTAAAGTCATGTAGAACCGATTATATGGTTGATACGCGGTCTGAGCTGTGATTGGTGAAATATTTGAGGTATCGATTTGGGCGGTCTTCGGGGTCGAGTTACGCCAAGCTAATTTGCTCTGATCGGGGTTTTCTCCCTTAATTCCAAACCACTCTCGCCCTACCAACAACTAATGGATTCAAAGGCGCTAACCCCCTTCTTGAGGGGAGGGTGTGGTGGAGCTGAGCATCACGGGATACCAAGCAGGTCGCTCATCCATATTATACTCGTTGCTTCCCTCCGCCGCCTCCTGGCGGAACCCCATGGAATCTCTAATGCGCCGAATAAATTCCCCAAACCCATTGCGACGTCCTTCACTTCGCCCTCCTACTCATCTGTATCCTTCTTCTTCCCATAGCTTTCTCTACGCTTCGTTGTTATTATCGGTATAAAATTAATCTGCTCCCGATGAAATTAAAATAAATAAATTGTCTAAGATAATGTTTAAAATTGTCGAAGACTGACTCTCAAGAAAACTAAATTGTCTAAGGTAATGTTTAAAATTGTCGAAGACTAACTCTCAAGAAAAAATTGAACATTTATTGATATAATTTCATTGTAACTTGTAATAGTTACTGCGATTGTTATGTCGGTTATTTTTGTCACATTTCTTTTATTCATAGATGGCTTAATTAGGGTCTTATGACCTTGGACACCATCCTAATTTCCCTCCCTTTTTTATTACCAGTTAGTGCTATCAAATTTTTGGGCGTAAATGAATTAAAATATGGAACTAATGAAATTCTTTCGGGTTCGCCACCGGGTGAGAGATTTCGAGCCCCATTTCAGGGCATAACCCAAATCTTAATCCTGACTCAAACTTTACCCGATTGGTTGCCACTTAGGTATTAGGAGATATCACTCGAGTTCCAGCGCTCACTTAGACTATTCTCAGCAGTGGATAAACAGAGTGCCCGCTCAAATTGAGTCCCCAATTTCCAAGATGTCCCCCGCCGTCACCTCACATTTTTTTAAATCAATATATCTCTTTAAAATACTTCCACGAGCGCTGTTTTTCTCCAGTAATGCTAATTTTTGATGAATGCGAAACAATGATTTACATTTGCACTGGAGCATACTCACCAAAACGTATCGTTCCATTCTCTGAGTTTTTTAACATGGAAATCAACAGTGATGCATATAACACTCGTTTTCTGATCTGACTAAACTGATTAATGGAGTCATATTTTTGCAGCGCAGCCGCAGCTTTGTACAGGTTTTTTTGGCGCTTTTTTTTAATGATCGTCACATTCCCCAAGGCTTTTTTGTGACCTGATAGAAGCCTAATAATGAGTAGCATCGGTTTATAACGAAATTAATGTACACACTTTTATTATGTTCTCAACTTTGGCATTAAAAATAAGAGATCTACATTTTTACTTACGATGCATTTAGTCATAAATATTCAAAAAATGAGTTTTAATTTCAAATTAAAGCAAAGGAAGTCACTGAAATTGACAAAAATGATGCAATTTTTAATTAAATATCACTGAATTATTTACTGGAGAGAATGATTGTTTAATCATCATCGTAAATTTAGGCGATTAACTTGAACATACTTGATTATAACTGTTTGAGTTGAAATATGCATTATTTTATTTTTAAATACCGATGTGATGCCAAGGTATATCAATTTGTATGAATGGAATTCCACTACGTTACACCTATCACCAATAAAGCGACTAATCTCAAGATTTTCAATTGTAAAATTACTCGGAAGTATCATAGATGCTTGTATAAGTTGATTCTGATGAAAAAATAGGACTATATAAACCGAGATTCACAGAGAAAATATTTATATACGTAAATACCAAAAAAAATTCGTTTTACATTATTGCTTTCGCAAATCAATGTTAGAGAGGACAAACCTGCTATGAAAACGCGACTTTTTGGTAATTAGGAAGAAACGAACCCACACAATGGAGGTTATCTGGTTCCTTAATTGATCTCTAATTATTAATCGAAAACATGGCTATTTAATTATCTTACTAAGGCACTTAGGCCTGTAAATTCCTTTAATTTGGTCCTCCGCGGGTGGTATATTTAAGCCCATCAACCGTACATTCATTGGAAAGTTCTCCCCCCTCTCCTGCAACTTGTTGCGTTTATTTTTCTTGTTCATTTCTTTTCCTCGGGGCATGGGTCGCCTTCCGTGCTACACTGTTTCAACGGGCATTATTTATTCATATCCTTTTCAAATTCACGGCATTGAACATGTAATTGAATAAAACATAGTATCGAATGTGAATTTTATCGATAAACTAGCGGAGAACGAGACTTAATAATCATATTTAATGGCGTGAGTAAACCTTTTGGGGAAGCAATTTTTCTTCTTCTTTCTCTTATCCCCTTTTGCTGTTAGGCGTCGGGTTCCACCAGCCACTTTCTAAACTCCCTCCTATTCTGAGTGAGCCGCTTCACATCATTCATACTCTGCCCACGCTGGGCTGCCTGTCTCTCCACGTAGCCTCCTTCCCACTTGGCCGTCCTCTTCCTCGCCTTCCCTCCGGTCTTGCTTCCAACACCTCTCTTGGCTTCCTACCCTCCTCCATCCTAACCACATGTCCATACCATCCTAGTGCTTTCCTTTCCATTTCTTCTGTGTTTGAGGAATCTTGCTGGAATTGGGCTCTGATGGTTGTATTTCGCACTTGATCTCTCCTAGTGCGTCCTGCTCCACGTCTGAGATATCGCATATCGCCGCTTTGAAATCTACTCCTGTGTTTATCTAGTAGTATAAATAAGCAATTTTTCTGTTCATTTTATTCCTTAATTATCTTACCCACAGTCGTTATGTCAACCCTTTGGCTTATATACATGAATTGACCCGAGAAATAATTACCCTAGACGCGGAATCGATCTACAGACCTTACCAAGCGTGCTATATATTTTCAGTGTGAATATTTTTTTAATATGTCCTTCATTTCATTTCTTAACCCTCTGTTCCTTATTTCTTCTCGTCCCGTAGGTACGTTCAGAAGTCCACCAAATCTCCGGTGGACATGCGTGTTGGAATCCACACGGGCGCAGTGCTGGCGGGGGTGCTGGGTCAGCGGCAGTGGCAGTTCGACGTCTACTCCAAGGACGTTGAGCTGGCCAATCGCATGGAGAGCAGCGGGCTCCCTGGGTGAGGCATCTCCACATCCACACTCCCTTTCAAATACAGCAACCCCCCACTTAATAATATAGGCTTCAATGTTTCGGCATACGCTCAGTGGATGCAAAATACTGGCCAGAAATGGTTATTTACTTAGCCTTGATAACAAAAATAATCCATCTTACATTGACAAAGATTATACCTGATAGATGAAAATTACCCTGAATACTAAGTTTTTAATCCTGATTCCGTCGTGATCAGACGCCTGATGGAAGCCTAATTATAAGTAGCATCGGTTTATAACGAAATTAATGTACACACTTTTATTATGCTCTCAACTGTGGCATTAAAAATAAGATCTACACTTTTACTTACGATGTATTTAGTCATAAATAAGCAAAAATGAGTTTTAATTTCAAATTAAAGCAAATCACCAAGATGTAAAACTCTTTTTTATCTGGGCATTGCAGAAAAAATGCAATATTATGGTGTGGAAATCAATTTCTTTGATGAATTGAGGAGGACCTTGTTCCTCGTAGATATTTCTATTCCTAAACAGATAACATGAAAATGACTATGCTTGAAAATATACAATATCTAGGACTTGGCGACGGAGATTGCAAGGATTTGGTCGATGAATGAATAATATTAATGCCAGCTATAGAATGCCTGTGTTATGAAACACGTGCTCGAATCTAAATGGCATTTACTGTAGCAACATGAGGCGTAGTAAAAATAATTCTTCAACATTGCTAGAAAAAACTGGTGATGGAAATTCAATAACGATAAATTATTTAATTATTCCGAAAGATACTTACAGAATGAAGCCCTGATTGCGTACTTTGGGGAGTAACTTTAGATAGCCAAGAATAGCCACAAATAAACTTTCTTAATTATAACCTTGTAGTTCCACTTTCAATAAAAAGCTGCGTAAACTTTATGAAAAAAGAGTTGCCTTACAACGACATAAAAGAAAGGAACTTTCAACCTGGTTCTTTTTTTTCTAGTCTAACTTCCATTATGAGAGCATATTATTCCCACCTGACTGATGGTAACAACAGGAGCCCTCTTTGCGATTAATGCATTTCCTGCCTGCCGCGTGAACGTGAGGAGTAACTCAATTATTGCCATGGGAAGAATCCCCTTGGACCGGTCACTGAACCACGTCTTAGTCTTAGCTTATCAAGTCTGGTGCAATGCGGTAGCTTAATTGTCAGCGTAGTGGGCAGTATAGCTGAAGGCTCATAGAATTTTTTCCTGGGAAAGTTGTAAATGTAATACGCATTTCTTGAAGAATAACAATGCTTTTTCATGTCAGTAAAATTATTTATTAATTACAAATTTTTAAACATGTACATCATCACACAGCTATCCATTATATGGCAATAAATTACTGAACACCGAAAATCCCATTGACAGTGGAATCACCTTCCATTTTGTCACAAATTTCTTACTTGTAACCTCTCCCTTAATATAATTTTTTCTCTATATTAACGAGTCCATTATAAGTGTAACTAAGGTATAAAACAGGTCGAAAGTGAGTTTATAATGTATACCCTGCTCCAAGTAACTCCCCAAAACAATAGTTTTATTAAATTTTCCATTTTTACTTTACTATTGTATGATTTGTGATCCCAGCGGATGTCATATACAATGCTAACACTGTTTTTTTTTACAAAATACTCAATAAATATTTATTATGAGCTGTTCAGTCACCATGGGTGCAATTTGAAGAGGATACATAACTCCTGCTTGACCTGATCGACCATATATATGCTTGTGCCTTCATTGAAATTATAAGCGTTAGTGGAAAAGGTCACTCTTAACAATTTTTATGTACTCTATTTTAAATATGTATCTCAATGGTAATATTTTTATATTTCCTATTTTCCTTTTTATGTATCCTGAAACTTTTGAGATGGTGGAATGACTTTTCAGGCATGTAAAGTTTTACCTTTTCCATAAATTAGAAAATCTCTGAAGGGCTTTCTCTATACATATATCTTAATAAACATACGTACTACCATGGGAGCCGCCTTTATAAACATTTTAGAACACCATCCGTGAACAAAATGGAAGAAAGAACAAAATGAGATACGCCTACGGAGACTTACTAGCATTCATTGGAATTCCTTGATTGTTCTGGAGAAAAACGAATAGTTCCGTTCGAAAAAATATCTCTCTTAACTCATTGTTTCCGTCGAGCCTGAAAATTCAGTGAGATTCTACGATAATTTTTTACGTATCGCTCCGAAAGATTCTTAGAAGCTGAACAATCCAAACTTAGCGCGTTGCCTCTGAGTATCCATTTTATGATTATCCACTTACCATGATAATTTTAATGAATGTATAAAACAAACGTGCGGTCGATTGGGCCATGTAAGAGTAATGCTTCATTTTCAGATGGTCTCATGGTAACTGAACAACTCATAACAAATACCTGTCGCATATTTTGTAAAAGAAAACAATTTCTTGCATGCATATTGACGTCCAATGGCATCAATAATCATAAAATAGTACACAGAAAATGGAAAATTTAGTGAAACTACGGTTTTTGGACGTTACTTAGCGCAGGGCACGTTCTATAAATCAGCTTTTAACCTGTATTATACGTTAGCTACAGTTGTATTGGACTTGTTAAGGGAGAGTATGCAAGTAAGAATGTAAGACAAAGTAAATGTGAATAGGCGTATTTTTAAAATATTTAAATATGTATAGGTGAATTCGTGTATAATTTGGCATTGCATATTAAAATTCTCACATGACAGTGTGAGATTACAGTGAATAAATTTATCTCACTTCATTTTCAAGGGTGAATAATTTTTAATCGGCATAAAGATGAATGCGTTTCAGACAATAATCTATTCGTCGCAAAAATTCCGAGATGAAAGTGTCATTCCTCGTTAAAGTAGTAATACAGATGAAATAGTAGAGGTTTCTAGGCGTAAACTGTTAGAGAAATGGAGGTGCACACCTTATTCCCCCCCCCCATTATTCCCTTCTCTCATGGTTACTCCTCCATCTTTTTTTCTCTCCGCTCCATTAAGTGGGGATGAACATGGTTGTCATTTTTCCGCTTCTATGAGGCCCGAGTGACTGGACGCGCTAATCTGTGATGGGATTATTTCTCGTTTACCAGGCAATTATCCCACTTTCGCCAAAGCGCGATTACGATACCGCCTTTGTTCAATACCATTATGTCACGTACTTGCGCTGATAGTTTCTCGCGCAAAGATAGCTATCAACAGATTATCGGGTAATCTTTCACACCCACAGTTGATATCATGATCACAGAGGGAAAAGCAATTTCTCCTATTTCTCATCAAATACTTTATACATTTTTCATTATTTTTTATCGCTGCTATACTCAAGACGATTTGCCTAGACGGAATAAAATTTCGCAAAGGATTAAAATGAGATCGAAGTCCAAAATTTTGCTACAAAAAGATTTCATCTTGAAAGGTGTGGTGTACATTTCTAAAAAGAAATAACCTCAAAAACTCAAGTGCTACTGAATCTTGCCTGGTACAAGTAAAAACGAATTAAGGATATAAAAACGAATCAAGGAATATGTTTTCAGAAAAAAATGTAAATAGTGAATAGAAATGAGCTAGAGGTCCGTTTAAATTTGAAAATGAAGCAATTTTTACGATGTAAAAAATGTGTATTTTCAAGAGCCTTTAAAACTAAAGAATATTTAAATTATATTAAATGTATTTCTCCTCTAACTCAAAATTCCTTATTGTTTCTTAACCCATTTAGGTTTTCTGGATTACATATTTCATCATTCATTTTTAAATACTGCCTTTTTTAACTTTCCTCAGAAAGTATTTTTCGCTCAAAACTAATTTTTAAAAATCATTTGATTAAGAGTGAATAGGTTATAAAAAAAATTTTAAAGCTGGATATTAAAAATAAATTTTATTTTTGTTTTTTTTTGTTTTATTTATGTTGTTTGATTTAAAATTTGTTGGTTATTAAAAATGATATTTTTGTTAAAGTAAAAAGTACCTCTGAAACTTTTTTTCTTCTAAAAATTGCGAAATATTTATCTAGAGGCATTAGAAATGATAAATTTCTAGAAACCTTTCAATGTGTTTCGATGCACAGGGAGCTGCAGTGGGAAAGATGGTTAGAGAAGGGGTTACAATTAATGATTGATCTGCGAGATTCATGATGCTTGCGATGAAAAGTCGCATATATCGTGATACAAAATATTCGATTGCGACGGTCTTTAAGATGCCATGTTATTACAATTGATTTCAACAAGCTTCCTTAAGACGTTACTCCATTTGATCAGCATTATCATCAATTTGGAAAATTCGATTCGGCATACATATATTAATCAAAAGCGTTAGGCTAGTTTATCCTTTAGTTCTTTATTTAATTTTTCGTTAATTAATTCTCTTACGTGGCCTTTTCAAAGACTGGTAATTTGATTTTCTCTTAAATTATTTTCGGGCATTTATTGTTCTTTTTATTATTTTTATCCCCCATTTAGCCAATTAAAATAATTATATTTAGCTTAAATCAACCGAAAATTTCACAAACGTAATCGTTTTAGTTGTATGAATCGAAAAATTATTCATGGTGAAATCTGGTTGTCACAGGGAAATTGTGAATCACTATCTTCCGCAGCATTCGTTAAGGTAGCCCTGCCCATATACCTCGTGCTACTCCTTAATATCATCAGATAAAAATGACAGAAGGGCAAGGAAGTAAGCGTGGAGCCTTTACCTGTCTCGTTTTCGAGCTGCCGAGTCATTTGTGTGGAAATGTAATATACGATAAATGTATAATAAACACAATGGGGAACTTTACAATTAACGAAAACTGAACCTAAAGAAAGGGAAAACGTTCCTTCAAGACTTAAAATAGAATTAAACGCTAAAATTAGACCATATTACGACTGACAAAGGACCACTCTTGTTCACCATATTTAAATAAACTCCATCTAGTATAACTCAGTTATACTGTATAAGTCATTTTCCATGCCCCACTTCCACATTACTCCAAATGTAAGTTCTGAAATCCTTAATTCTATTTTTAAATTATTCACTGTAAGTAAATTTTTCTTTTGGTGCTATTTTATTGAAAATTTCTTTCTTGCTCCCACCATCGCTAGTTTTTCTGCCTCCTAAGTGACAGAATTCGTTTACTGCTGCCAGTTTATGTGCCACCATTTCAATTTATTTGTTCCCTTCTCTTCTTTCTCTGCATACTCCATCTTAGTTTCCCTTGGAATTCTTCTCCTGCTGATATATACCCATTTTCCTACTCGTATTTACCAAAATTTCTCCATGGCAGACTACGCCGTTGAATCATTGAGAGAAAATAGCCATTGCACCTAGTAGAAAACCCTAGAAATCTTTCCACTTTCAATTCACCCGGAAATCCTTTACCATGGCAACTTAAAATAAGAGATACAGTTAAAAGTATACAAGGTGTGATCAAAAAAGAACGGACTGATTATATAACTTGTTTATTTCGATGGATACAGCCTAGTCGTGCTTGTCACCCTCAAAATACATGCCTTAGCTGACGACACACCTTTGCCCTTTGCCAAAGTTTCTTCCAGCTCACGAACGCTGTCTGGTTAGCCTCCTTTAGGATCGTATTCAGGTCCGCCGAGCAATTAGTTTAAATTTCCGCAATAGAGTCGATTCGGTGCCCTTCCAAGCTTGATTTTAACTTTGGAAACAAATTAAAGTCTGACGGAGCCATTTATGGAGAGTTTGGCGGCCGCGAGATCACGGAAGCTCTGGTTTTAGCGAAAAACTCTGTCATGATCAGCTTGTGAGCCGTCGAGTTATCGTCGTGGAAACGCCATCATGAGGTACGAATTTTGAAGTGACGCGCGTCATGCCCAAATTATCTATCAAAACTGTCTAAAAGGATCAAAGAGTAATGTTCACTTCTTAGGATACCTCTCTAGCATTTTAACGGCGATTTTCCTGCACCAAATCGTTCACCAGTTTGCCACGGCTGGGGTCTGTTGATTTGAGAGGCCTCCCTGTCCGTGAATCTTCTGAAATTCTTTGCGAATTAAAACCACTTAAAACACTGGCTTCGAGTTACAGCTTCATTAATAAAGGTTTTCTGAATCATTCCAAATGTCTCCGTAGCACTTTTTCCAAGTTTGAAATAAAATTTCACTCTCACTCGCCGTTCCTCTAGCTCCTTCAATGCTGCCGTTGTACGCAGCGATGAACAGGTTAAGACGCATACTGCTGCTGCTCAACGTAACGACGCAACGTAAAAAAACGCAACCCATCTCGTTTTAGTTTTCACATATATCGCAAAATGGCGCTTTTTGTTACGTTTCGATCCGTTGACTTGTTTGCGCAGAATAAAATCAGTCTGGTCTTTTTTTTGATAACACCTCGTAAAAAGCATATCAAAAGTAGCTTGTTTCCCAAAAGTTCTCTCTTTTTGTAAACTAGTATTACGTTTGAGATGTATATTAAAATGTAATCAATGGAAATACTTGGATCGAAATGTATCATTGCATGCGCCGGTGTATCAATGGCGGTGTTTATCTAATAATATCGAGGAAATTGGCTGATTTAACGAGACAATTATCCAGGTTGTTTTGTCTATTTTTAACGAGAAATAATCGAGAAGTTTTTTTCAAAGCAATTGATCCATGGTCCCTATGGAAACCCTGAAATACTCTCTCTGCTAATTTCGAGGTGCTCTGCAGGTTTCTCTAACAATGAAAATTATAAAAAATCATTTGCTTTCAAAATACTAGATGGAATCATGATGAATGTGTTGTAAACACTATTTCTTTCTCTCCTCTTTTTCAGTCGCGTCCACATCTCGGATCGCACTCTGTCTTTTCTGGACGGGCAGTTCGAGGTTGAACCCGGATACGGGGAGCGGCGAGAGGAGGCGCTGCGGATAGCTGGCCTCAAAACCTATTTCATCGTCAAACCGGTGAGTGATTGCTTCTGCCCGGGCGAAAAATATAACATGGAGTCCAGGCCTTCCTCGACTCAGTGTGTTGAAGGGATCGATTTGATGATGGAAGGCCTCCGAGTGTTCCTCCCAATGACCTCTCAAGCAATGGACTGATTGTGCCGAAAGAAACCAAGAAAATGCGCATCTGGCCATCTTGAGAAGCACTTTTAGAATTGCACTCAATATGGAAATACATGAGAAAAAACGCTATTTTGAATTTATTTTTCTCGACTAGTACGTTTTGGATCTGATTGTTACTTTGAAAGATTGGAATCCTTGGAATGCAGACGGCAGGTTTTTCAACTCAATGATACACTATCCTATCACTTAGATTGCGCGCGTTTTCTAATTTAAAATAATTCATTGGTTGGTAATCGAGTTCGTGGACGAGTTTCTGCCTGGATTCATCTACTCTTGAGAGCGATGCATAGCAACCAACATTACATTGTTTTCATTTCAGTGATTCCTTCGACAATTTATTTTTACTGACGATTGGTACAAAATAGCCATTAGTAAAATGTCTTTCGAAATTTAAATTTTGAAATTTGTTGGTAATAACTGCATTAATAGTCGCCGAATACTTTGAATGAAACGTACTTTAATGACTAAGTGACAGACTTTTTGGGAATATTTTGATTTTCCAGGTTTTCTCGTACAAGAAACGTACTTTCCTGGGAATTTATCTCAAAATCGAAAGATATTTAGCCATAATTTTTCCGTGGAAATGACTTATGCTCAATAGGATTTTGGCTGCTTAAGTGCTGTTCAGTGGAGTCTTACACCAATTTTTTAAGTCAACTGTCATCATGGCATGGACATTAGGGTGCCTCGTTTTGCCACTTTGTTTAGGAGCGAATCGTAATACCCGGCAAAAGTTGCGTACCCGGGTGGGTATTGCGGATATGATTTTTTTCAAAATCGGTTACTATATTCTGTTCGCCATTTTGTCTTGAAATTTCGAATTTTTGAACGAAAAACTTTAAAAATGTAAATAATTTTAATTTGGTTTTTTCAATGGTGTGTAATCAAATTTTTTTCAATGGTGTGTAACATTGGTCTTTTCTTGATATTTTAGACAAAATATATCAGCTCTATTTATTTTAATTATCAAGAAAATGACCTTTTATCGTGTCCCCAGAAGCAGTTTTTGTGGGTAGGCAACCCGCAACAAATATTCTCATTTACGCATTGCATGCGATAAATGACGCGAAATAGAGATGTTTTTCTGTCAAAAACGTGTAAATCGTATCTGAAGTTTTCAAGGATGGTCACCAGGATGAGTGCATGCTCTTTTTTGCCATCGTCGACTATATTGACTATATTTTCGTGTAAGAAGATATCACTGAAGATGGAAATTATCATTCGGGACGGTTTTATGTCCTTCAAGGGTCAAATTCACCTCCACTGCGGTCAGAAAAGTGATAAATTTTATAATGATTCAGCAAATGTAGAGCTCCTCGATCCCCTATCTGGTGAAGCTAGCCATGCGACCCAGAGCCCATCACGTGGATGTGGCTGCACCTTGGGCTCCTCGGCCTCCTCTACCCAACCAACTAACCAACGTCATGCAGACCAGTTTATTTGAACTGAATCGTCACCGTCCGAAAATATTGTGAAAATTGAGATTTCGATTGAAATTTTGGCAGAACTTGCCGTGGAATCAAAATGGATTTGATAACGTCATCCTTGGCGTTATTGCCGCATGCAAGGGAAGTCACTTCGGAGACTAGCTTTATTGTCCGTTCCACTGCCACTGTGTGGTGGAGATATATGACGAATGACTATTCTGGCGAAGTATTTTCAGGAAGCGACAGTTATACAACGATTTCTTCAATTGATATATTCCTCACTACTGGTAGCACGATAATCTGTGCTTTCCCAATTAATCATTTAATTGAATATTATAAAGATATCCATTTGTTATTTTTCTAATCCGTAGCGTGCCATTATTATAATTAGTGAAGAGTCACCAAGCGTCTTATCGTTTTCGCTGATAAGTCAGTGAAATCATGCGCTCATCCCAAGCGGGTCATGACTTCTCGATTGTTTCCGTCCTCCTCTCATCGACCTCACGTGTTTCATTGTTATTTATACGCTTGTAGGTGGCTCCTTTATTTTGTTCCAGAAATATTTTAACCCTCTTGGAGGGGTTGCGAAAATTTACAAGCATTCTGGGGTTTAATCCTTGTATTTTTAGCGTATGATTGTTAATATTCAACCGGTATATTTGGAAGATGGTTGGTGTGTCGATAATGAAATGATAATTGATTTAACACCGGATGATCCTCGGTTTTAGTTTTGGAGAAACCTATGGATAAGTCCACGGTTCCATCCCTGCGTTGTGAACTAAACTTGAAGAATGAGATACTGAGTAAATGAAACTCCCAGTAGGCGCTGTTATTGGTAAAACCTAATGTTCTGCTTTGTTCGATAACTTATTTCATATCTAATGGATAAATATTAAAAGAGAACTGTTTTACGTTGCTTTCTTAATGGCGCATGGGGTTCAAAAGTAAATCAAAATATATAGGCATTAAAGAGCATTAAAAAAAAGGATGGGGACTAAAGGCAATGAATGATTTCCACAAGTCCTGATTCAGGTCCACGTGAAACATATGAGCAACTCCAGGGTTAGCGGTACGTTTATTTAATCCCATTGGTTCCGACACTTAAATTGTTACATCCAAGGCTACAATTAATAGAAGTGATGTGTTTCAAGGAACTGGACTTAGAATTGAGGAAGAGGTGAAGTGTTATGTAAGGAGTGCGTTTGTGTATGGATGTGAGACTTGGACGATGGGGAAGAGAGACAGGGACAGGATTGGGGCGTTTGTGATGTGGGTTTGGAGGAAGATGGAGGGAATACGGTGGACGGATCGAGGTAGGAATGAGCAAGTGTTGAACAGGGGAGATGAGGAAAGAAAACGATGGCTAAAAAAATAAAAGGAATAGTAACTGGCTGGGACATGTGTTGGGAGGCATTCTGGAGGTAGCTTTGGAGGGATCAGATCAGAAGAAGGGGAAGGAGAAGGCTGACGATAATTGACAATTTAAAGATGAGAAAATATATAGAGTTTGATGAAATGCCCAGAAATAGGAAAGAATGGTACAGCGTTGGAGTAAGGGACCTGCCGATAGGCAGAACCCCAGAAAATGATGATGACAAGGAGAAGCACCCTTAAAAATTATTCAGTTAACGTCAAAAGCGGTTGGCTTTTATTCACGTTTTGCGGTAAAATTCATCAATACTCCCAACATTATAAAGTGGTAATTTTCGAAACCGGATGCCCGGTTTTCTCCTGGAGCAACAGGCAATTGATTGAATTTTTCACCGTGGGGAAATTGAAAGAGAGCTGAGTTATAATTCCTGTGGTATTGACGAATGAGCTTTAGGAAAAGCATTGTATGGGGTGGCAAATGAAATGAATTCTGGGAGGGAAAGGGGAATGACTGGCGAAGTGGGGCACAGGGTTTTTTTCTGGACTGGGTTGGGAGGGAGACGGATTGTGTGAGGTCTGACTCAAGGTGGAAGTCTTCGAGGGGGTTGGAAATGGCTGGGCAGAAGGGGTGAGGAGGAGAAGGGTGGAGGTGGGGAGGGGAATGAAGAGGGAGGGAGGTCATAGCCGGGGAAAATCAATCAATCGGCCGATGATGTCGACGGGGGTTGCATTGAGGGTGTACCACGTCCCCATGACCCTCGTGGGAATATCGGTGTATTCAGGATATTTTAGTCGATACAGCCATAATATAGTTGTAAAGTGAATATCAAATTCTCCATCCAAACCTTAGTGGATAGAATACTGTCATAATAATTATAATTATAATCGATAATGTGCAGATTATTTTTAGGAGATATGGCTACTATTTTTATTTTGAAATGTTCATCTATTTTTATGTCCCCATGGTATCTGGGTTTCAGGGGATCGGATTGGTGTGGTGGCTAGAGTGTTGCCTTCCCATCCCGTGGGCTCGGGTTCAAATCCCGGCAGTGGCAGAGAATTTTCAGAGACTGCCCGATCCCTGCTTGAATGTCGTGTGTAGGACATTTCAAGTGCAACACTCCGTCCGTCGGATGGGACGTAAACCGTGGTCCCCTTGGTGCTTTTCCTTAAAAGCAGGCTAATGCCGACGCTGGGTTTCTCTCCTCACTGCCTTACCCATCCTTCCGTCACGGCGCAAATGATCTCAGCTGTCGGTCGCCTCCTCCAAATACCATACCGGTATCTGGGTTTCACCGCATCAAAACTTATTCTGAAAAGAGGAGGTACTCAATATTCTCCACCAGATCGCATTCGAACTTCGGAATATGGAATGGAATGGAATTCGGTATAATGGAAAATGGAATTTCTATAGATACAATTGTTTTCGATCATGAGTTAAACTGTCTTATTTATCGAGATAATATCGTTAGGAAGTGCTTATAAACTGGTAGATTTACTATGCAACACGCGTTATAAAAATGAATACCCCGATACTTGTGGAGGAGAATTACCGTGACAAAAGAGGCGTTGATGGACAGGAAAAAGCAGATGAGAGGATCGTTATGTAAAAAATTGAAGAAGAGACAAGTAATGATGGTGATTTGGAGTGCAGCTCTTCAAAGGTGTGGAAAAATTAAAGGAAGGTAAACGAAAATAAACTGGAAGCCATCGACATATCAGAGTGGAGAAGATGTAGAAGGTAAAGTGGACGGATAGGAAAAAGGAATGATGAAGTGCGGGATATGGTGGGCGAGGAGAGGCTGCTTTCAGATGTGGTTCGGAGAAGGCACAGGGTTTGGATGGAGCGAGTCCTAAGAGGGGAGGGGATGTTGAAAATAGTGCTTAAGGGAAATTTTCTTGGTAGGCAGAGGAGGAGAAGAGAAAGATAATGATTTATGGACAGAAAAAGGGGGCCTGGGACTGTAGTGTGATTTGAAGTGGGAAGTCTAAGATCAGAGCCGAGACGGCCGGGGTGATTCTTAATTTCGTGCAAACCTTAGCGAATAGAATACTTCGTATAATATTCGATAATTTGAAGGTAAAATTTTAGGAGATATGAATACCATTTTTATATCCTCATGTTCATCTATTCTTGTGTCTCCATGGCATCTGGGTTTCACCGCATCAAAATTTATTCTGGAAAGAGAAGGCACTCAATAATCACCACCAGATTGCGTTCAAACTTCGCAGTATAATAGAAAATGGAATTTTTTAGATGCAAGTGTTTTCTCTACAGTGTACTGCAGTCTTATTTTACGAGATGACATCGAAAAAAAGTGCTTATGAGCTCGTAGATGTATGCGATACGCGTATTATATTTTCAATTTCTTCAGGATAGGTGAAATTTCCATCTCAGTAGTGCTTCCCCTTCCAGAAAATAATCATTTCAAATTATTAAAATCTATTCCAGATAAATATGACGGCGTTCTAGATAGCTATATTTAAATCACTACATGTGCCACCAATGATTGCAGCAATTTCATTGGCTCCGAAAAATCAAAATTTCATAATTAACAACAAAACTGTAAATTTCGTTATTAGTACCCATCAGGTACTTTCCACATGTCTGCTTTGATGACTAGGCAATAATGTCGCCATTTTAATGGCACCGTTAAGCATTATGACATTCTTAATAAATTCAACCTTCATTTCAACCTTCCTTCATACACTGTTTTCAACATCCCCTCCGTTTTGTTAATCCATTCGTTCTTAGCAAAATATTTGGATTTTGCTCAATAGCTTTTACTTTGGCATTGCCTTCGTCTTAGTTCTGTCCTCTATTCTCACCTGACTGCATTACTGTAGTATTGCTACTGTGGTACTTGGATAGCCCAAGAGCTTTCATTTCGGAATATTTTCCCTTAAAATCCACTCTGTTAGCTTGTTCTCCGTAAGAATTGCTTTCACGCATGTTAGATGAATAGCACTTCATCACAGGGAGTGCTTTCTACAGCTCATAAAGGTCACAAGGTCAATAGATGGGATAAAAGGCTTTGAGCTGTGAAAGTCTTTGAAGACTTGAAGAGTGATATACGTAAGGGCAGCGGTACAGCTAATTTTAGGCTGGAGAAGCAATTTATTGCTGAGAGTAGTCAAAGAGAACTGATTAAGAATATGCGTTAGGAAGGAGATTAATGGAGGTAGTCCAGTTGAGATGATAATCTTCAATAGCCCATTGAATTAATCGAGCCATTCACTTGCTTCATTGGAAACGCTAATCTCAGCAAGAGGGCCATATTTTGTGCAAAAAATTAATCCAATCCTGCCACCTACAAATATTTTATTACCTGGCTGATTCAAATATCAATCAAACAATAATATACATTAAGTTTTGATATTTTATGGCCTTAATGGCGAAAATTTAAACCAGGTGTTTCATTAAAGGATTGGAATAGATATGAATTCCTTATTTAAGTAGTCGATGGCATTAAACTGAGCTCTAACAAGACTTACAAAGAAGGTTTAGATATTCCATCAAGAGAGTAAACGTCTTCAAAACAGACAATTCAAGTCAAATTTCTCGGTCAAGGATGGTTCGAAACTTGATGGTAATAGGGATTGATGAAATTCATTAATCGTTTAGAAAAATATTTCTAACGAACAGCCAAAGAAAAAAAATACTCAATTTTAATCATTCTCAAGGAATAAAATGTGCTTAAAAATTGCACAAAAAGGTAGTTTTTTTCTGTAGTTACTTTACTTATTACAATTTTAAATTTACCGTATCCTTAAGCATATGCAACAGCTAAAACATGTGTGCTGTTAGTGCTATATACTGCAGGCGCAGTCGGCATTAAATTTTCTGGAATGAAGGGCATACAATTCTTAAGGCCGCTATACATGGCGAATGATTTCATTCGCATGATCATTCACCGTGTATAACGGAACAATTCGCAAATTAACCTTCATGCGCATGATCATTCAGTGAAAATTAGAACCTGTTCTATTTTCCTAGTATGATCCTGTGAATGATCACGTGATCATTCAGCATGATAATTTACCGTGTATAGCGGCCTTTAGATACTGTAGCAGATTTAACTGTCAAATTATAGTGGGATTGACTATCATATCAGATGGCTGCCTTAAAAATTCACCTATACACCTAAATACGATGTTTCTCCATGTAACGTTTCGCCTAGTTTCCATCCCCTCTCCACACCACTATTTTCAAAACATTTCGATATCAACTGTTTTCAAAGCTCATGAATCGTAATTTGAGCGTTACTTTCGGAGACCTTCGCCACATATCGCCTCTTAAAAATATTTTTTCGGCCGAACGAAAATTTCCAGGTTCATAATATTTCTCGATAGGAACCTAAAACTTTCTCTCGGTAGGTGAAGAAAAAAAACATTCTAACTACTCTAAGACCATATATGTACCTACACCAAGAGTGAAGTTCGTTATGAAAGAGTATTCTGCTTAGCCGGGATTCTAACCCGGATCTCCCTGTGCCGGTAAGACGTTCTAGCCAATTGATATTCTCAGAGCTAACTTCAGGATGGCTTTTACCGAACAAGACGTCACAAGTCCACTGTATAGCGAATGCGACGGCAGTCGTGCTTACTAAGCCAATGCGTAGCAAAGAAACCCTACTTTGTTGCTCTATTCGGCAACGACGAATTCCAAATCACCGCATGCAGCAAGTGTTTTTGTATGCAGTCACGCGCATGGGTGGAAATTTATACACATCAGGGATGAATTTTGCCATGAAAAAATATTTGTCTTAGCCGGGATTTTAACCCGAATATCCCGATTGCCGAAGTAGTATAGAACCGTATTTTGTTAACACTTTATTGAAATAATCAACTGGAAGAGTGTATCCGAAATGTGTTGAAGGGGTTTTTAAATTCAAAATACTATAATAATAAAAAGATGAATCCACTCAGAACTCAAGTCGAAATAAATACTTAAAATTTTCCACGATTATAAAATTTATTACGACTTAGGTTTTAATGTTACTACATCTTCTTCAAGGTTTAGCAAAACGATAAAAAAAACTAGGCCTTAATAAATGTAATAATCGTGGAAAATTTTCAAGTATTAATTTCAAATTAATAAATTCCGCTCCATCACGTTCGAATCTTTGGATTTTATCCCACTCGGAGGTTTTCGTTACACATAAAAAAAAACGTATTGAACACGTGCACTGAGCTATGTGGGCTAGATCGAATTGATGGCTTATGAACCTCCAGCACATTCAAGTACAGTGATACATATTTGCTCGAGGAAAAGAAGAAGACCTCCCCGTGGATTTACGCTTGCAGCCGTGGGTACCTACTTTGTTGGCAAGGAAGCCTCTCCTTTTTTTCGGATTCGCATCGTCTATCTATGTGTCTCCGCGTGGCCTATGCGGGTTTACCCTGGGGGAAAGTGGAGGAGCGGCAATGTTTACCCGAGTCTCCCCCGCACACGCGATCCACTCAGCTACAAAACAACGTCGGTCGCGAGAAATCAATAATCATAAAGCGAATACGCCCACACAGGTGGGGGTTAAACAAACTGTGCTCTCAGGGGACACATTGCATTCTAAAGGAATTTCCGCCTCCAAATTGCCTTTACGAAAGAGTTTATAATTAAATTGAAATTTGTATAGCTATTATGGTTATCCCAACTGGAAAAAGAGCACTTTTCCCTAAAAGGAGGAATTTTTTATAACATTTCTACCTTCGGGAATCGAAAATGGCTTACAATGAGAATTAAATTCCCACAGAACTAGGGAGTAACTTTAAATCATACTGTAAGAATAATAGAAGCGAGCAAATTTATTAATAAAACTGTGTTTTGCATACATAGTTAATTTCCTGTCTCTCTTTGCGAATAGTACGTAAAACTCTAAAATCCATCACAAGTTTCCGCAAGGTAAGCAGGGAAAGATGGAGAAGCATTGATAATATTAGCAGTTTTTTATTGTTCAGTATTATGAGGTGAAACCATTCTAAATATGTTGAAAATTATCTCTCTGGTAATTGAATCAGTCTAACTTTAATTACACTTTGCAAAAATATTGAGGTCTCCATAATTGCTTTTAAAAAATAGGTGTTCTTGATGTATTTTGACCTCCTGACTAAGAAAACGATACTCATAACATCGTATTGCCTATGTTGATGGCGCAAATGATATATTCAGCCAATATAGGCCACATATGTATTGGTAAATAGTGCCTAAATGGCAAACGAATCATGCTGAGTTGTTTTAGCGTACAATAATGGGAATCTACCCGCAGAGAACAGATGCATATTGGTAACCCAAACATTCACTTGCATGGCCATATATTTGCTTCATATTTATCATGGTTCACCCGATTTTTCATATTTATCGCGGTATTTTCCGCTAATGGGGCATTTATGTAATCGCAGTGCGAAGTATTCGTTCGAGTATCATTCCTCAAATTCGTTGATATTTGGATGGAACCATTCACCCTGTTGCAAATGTAAGCGTTGCACAATACACTATTCATATAACGCATTGTCGTTAAATTGCAAATGTTTGCGATTTGTACAAAAACTCCAGGCCATACAATGTTACAAGCATCATTTTCTGATTCATCAACAATACTTAAACAACAAGGATTTTATTTTTGAAATAAAATTTGTGTGACCTTGTTATTTGCTCCGTAATGTGATGAAATCTTATTTATATCCTTACCGTTTATAAACATTTTTATAGATGTACAGTGGATTTCACTTATAATATTGAATGGCAATAAACTTGAATATGAATTCTGAAAAATTCTGAAAATATTTTCAGAGCCATTATAAAGGGAACCGATTGATTTTTCAGATTTCTTATAATCCCTTTCGATAAAAAGAAAACAAGGCATATTTTAAGAACTAAATTCACCTTAAAAATGATTATAAAATCTTATAAAATTATTTCAAATTACGGATTGATACTGCAAGTGGTACATTCTTTATCAACCTAAAATGTATATTTCCTTGCTCGTACGTCATAGTTCACTGCTGGTTTATTTATTCTTTAAAATACCTTTAATATCTCTCGTGCATTTTATGAACTTTCATAAATAGCGGCCATAAAAGATTTTCTCTTGGTTTGTATGGGAAAAGTATCGTAGGAATTTTCGAAAAATGTTTTCTTAGGGATATTACAGAGTACAAACAGATTTTTAATATACATTTAATGTGTATTAATTGAAAAATGTAGCAACATTTATTATTCTCGGTCAAAGAGGGAATGCAGAATAGTTTTGAGAGATCTGTGATTCCGTAAATAAAAAGTACTTTTAACTTTTTATCAGGGGAATATTTTAAAATAACTTTTTCCTTTTTATATTTCAATCATAAATTGAAGTTTATTATCAAATCGGTCAAAGGTTTTTAGTATATTTTCATTGGCATAAATTTTGGTAGTGGTTAAAATCAAATCATCAGCATATTTTTATAAGAACAGAATTATGTATGATAGAGTTGGGTTAATGGTATATATGGAACCTCATTCATCACTGCACCCGCAATAATAGGTGCAACTAGGAACTCATTGGTACTCCTCTCACATTTTTTTTCAGATTTATCATTGTATTGTAAGTAACTTTGGATGACGCATGAGTAAATTAAGTTTCATGAAATCTCAAGAGATATTTTGAGAGTGATTGTATTCCATTTTGATGAAATTTTGTTTTCAATTGAATCTAAGGAAATATTAGTGAGCAAAGATTTGATTTATAGAGATATATTTATATACATTTGAGTTATCCCGTAATTGTATTTTGTTAAAAAAAATCAAACGAGTCTTGAACATTGTATTTGGTGAATGATATGTGCTGATTAAATTACAAATATATTTCCCACATTCTTAACATAGACTATTAAAAAAAATTACAACTGTTATTTATTCATGATCTTTGACTAAACCATGTAGTTTAGTTGCGGTCTTATAAGCCTCGATTAATTTGTTTTTAAGAGTAAGATCTGTTTTATTTTATTTGAAAATACGTTATTACATGTAGTTTATTTTAGTATGAAGTGAAGAGATGGGATATTTATTGACTGGCTGATTTTTTAAAAATCATTATGTGGTTCTGAAATATTCAAACCATAATCACTTTTCTACGTAAGCGCTAATTTATTCGGTTTTTCTGCTTTAATAACTATTATATAAGATGTGATTTGAGACATTGGCACCGAAGAGCCGGAAACTGTTTTCAACTAAAATTCTTTTAAATTCAATTCGTTTAAAATGTAGTCTTTAAAATTGTCTTAGAGTGCAAGTCTTTTATAATCAAATGCAAACTTTTTGGCGAATGTTTCGGGATATTTATATATCTTCATTAGGGTAATGAATGTGTGATCACATTGAGATGAAGCATAATATTTATTAAAAAGGTTTTTTTAAATATATAAGAAAAAAATCAATTGTAAACTAATTGCTAAGGAGAGACAAGAATTTTGGCAATGACTATATTGATTGACTATAAGCTAATACATATCATTGTTGCATATTAGTTTTCATTTATTAAATAAATATATAAATTTTGCTGAAATAAACGTGTTTAAGGATTTAAATATTGGGGTAATCGCTCAATCGTTTCCTTTTACGCCAGGAACTTACGTCTGAAACGTTGAGAACAGTAGCTTTTTTCGGTAGACGCTCTCTAAAACAGAAAATGTTCCTTTTTTCCACAGCGAAAACAATTCTTTAGTATAAATCCAGCTTTTCTAATGTGTAAATGAACTATTTGCCGTCATCAAATGAAAATGAATGCCAGATGACTGAGGAATGTCATGGAGACACTGCAGCTAGGAAACGATTAAACTAGCTTTTTGTGGGGAAAAAATGTAACTCGGCCTTCCGCCCTTGGCACACATTCTATTTCCGGTAATTTTTGTGTATACATTTCTTTTATTCTTCATCTCCGTCCTTTTTGAGCTTCTTTACACCACGCATCGCGTGCCAAAAGCCCAGCACGCCTTTACTTGACACTCAAAAGCGTTTGCGTCACAACTTCGCGTGCTCTGAGGTCATGTTTCGCCGGACACTCGTGTGGAGGGAGGAGAATCTGCCCCCAAGATTTAAGGCGTCCCTTCTCAAATTGGAGATTTTCAATTTACCAGGGCCACGGAAGGATATGTATTCTCAGCTGAAACGCATGTAAGGCCATGGCATTGTCCAGAGGAAAGATCATTTAAATATCTTTTCATCTTCCTAACTGCAGTCGTATAAATAGTCTTCTCATCTTCCTTAAGTAATCATCTCCACCCATTTACCATCTTGTTATAGCAAACTTGATTCTTATTATAATCCTTAATTGATAAATTTGAAGAGAGTTATGAATTATAACTCCTTGTAACCTCCACGTTATTTCTGGAAGATCTTAGATCTTAGCTCTTACTTAATTAGGTAGTATTTGTAAATCTATTTCACTCGTAAATTCTGTTTCATTTGTAAATCACTTAATCATTATAACCATGGCAGTATCATGTAGATCATTCCTTTTCGCAATATTTAACAAAAGTTAGTTCACACCTAAAGTAAGTTCACACCAAAAGTTAGTTCACCTGGAAATTCAAGCATTTTCTTAATACGGGTCTCCATGTTCGATTTTGTATTGAAGCAACAATTGGTTATTAATGTTAATCATGAATGAAGGAAGACATTATGAGTAAAAATTTGGTGATCAAAAATCAGAGAAATCGTTATCTTAACTCTACTTTGCTTAGTTTACTTGATACACACCAGATATATAAATCATCTTTTAACGTTATTGTGGTGGTTTTCAACGAATTGTTATTAGTTTTTTTGCTTTTGAATTATTCATTACTAGTACATACCCACGTATTTTTCACACAAATATTTTACTTGAAATCGTAAAGACGGTAAACAGGGGAAAAGTTAATTAACCATGAATGAATGAAGCTAGAAAAACTTTTTTTCTAAAATAATCGTTGTCTATCCAGTTTTTGATAAGCTGTGAATGGGAAGTTTATAACGTATACTTACATACCTTACTCGGTGGTCTTCGTAACCGCTGTAAACAGTTTAATCTGCGGTCGGTTCATTTTAAGAATATAAGAGGAACACATACAAAGTTTGCTCTTAACTAAGTGATCAATTAATTTGTACTTGAATCCCAGTGCTATTTATTTATTGTTAGTAGCCACTTGTTCAGTAGTGAGTATATGTATGCATTAGGACATTAGCATGCCTGGGTCGATGGAACACCCGTGATAACTAAACCTGCCTCCACTGCCACACGGAAAATTCCAAGGATAAGATCAGAGGTGTCTCTGCGCACGCTCGCAATGCAGAAGACCTTGTTTTAGGCAGATACCTTTATATGAGTCGTGGTGCTGTGACATTTGTTGCTTATTACCTGTCCAAGTCGACTTCCGAGATAGCGAACATTCCCCAACTGCTGGGTAGGAATGAATGTGGTGATTTCCTTGCTTACCCTTGCGATCCAGATCGTAATGTTTTAAGCAGGCCCTTATGTGTCCCTTCCTGCAAAACCCCATTAATAATGGTGTGTTCCGAGCAATATCTGGGGTAACCATGCGATGCTCTGCTCATGAAGGCACATATTGCTCCCGTAAGCTCGGCATGCTTCCAGCGACCTTGCACATTCTGAAGCTAATTTCTGTCCACTGCCCCTTATCAAACTGAAATGGGAAAGCCTGCTTTAAGACTTTGAGGCTCCTACGTTGCGCATTAGGCATTTATTTATATCCTAAATCAAAGTCTTCTACTTCAACGAGCTTGTTTAAAGATTAATTTTGTCATTTATCCTGTTTAATAAAATCACCATTACATTTCTTTTCCTGAATTTACTATCGTATTCCTGTTTGATGGCACTATTGGATGTGTTTTTAAAATTTCAAATTGAGGTATTTGAGCTGATATTCGATTTCACATTCATGTAGCTATGTCAACTAAAGTTGAAATTTAATGGTAATGGGACGAGATCATGTTTAAAAAAACTGTGGAGGTATTTCTTTATAGTTTACACACTCGGCTATAAGTATGGCCGAGTTTGTAAACTATGTCTGGCCTTTCTCGCAGGTAGAATCGAAGTGACTATAGGCATTTTACACAAGCTACTCTATTAATCGCACAGAAAGCATGGATGAAACGTACGATGTGCCAAAACACCGTCAAAAATTGCCGTTTTTTATCGAATAAAATAAGTATTTCTTACTAAAGCCATATTTTAAGTATTTTTTCCCAGTTCGTAAATTATAAGTCATTGAGATAAGGTGAAAGGAAGAAGTAAGGAAGGCGCTTATAAAGTAAGCTTGTTTGGTTTCTCAATGGGTTTCTTACGGCCAGGCTAACAAACATCCAGAGTAATGAATGACAAAATGGTCGTCGTTTCAAAGGTCGTTATTAATTTAAAATTAGTTATTATAAATTGTCGTTTATTGAAATGTCTGTACTGCTTGCTTCGGGTATACTCACACTATATTTGGGCCATAAAATTGATGGCCAAAGTATTGTGTGTCTTATTTATCACTATTTCTTGCACTTAACTATGGAAAACGTTAATAATACAGTCGGGTAATTTAATTTTAATACATAGAAATGAATACATGGTATGAAAATCTTACTATATTCATAAACGATCAAAGTAATGGAGTTGGACATATTTTTTCCCTTCACCATATTTTCTCCGATGTTATGTTATCCTTAAATTCGATGTTATGCTATCATATTTAAAGTTTCAGCGATAATCAGGGCAGACCCTGATCAACGTATCTCAAGTATTTAAATATTAGTTCTGAGATAAAATTTAAAAGGTTAAATTTTCAAGGTTGAGAGAAGAGGTAAAATCTTGACTACGCTCTACTATATACACTCTGAAAATTTCGAGGTGTTCGTGAACCGAATTCCTAACGGGGTTTCATTCAAACCTATTGAACAAAATCCAGTGATGAAATTTTGCAAGCATAGCGGGGTTTTATTCAAATTTATCAAATTTGTACGGCGAATTGCACCCTCAGCGTATATTTCGCGTGACTACGAGCAGAATATTTGTTTATCCAGTACCATAATAGAATTATGCGGGTCACTTTTATAGGGGAGTCAAGCGCTATCCTTTGACTATGTACGCAATAAAATCAGTGCATGTTTGACTGAATATTGGCGTAAAATTTACTTTTGACCCATTTTTTATGCGTGCCTCTAAAATATTATAAGTTCAATGTCTCACCGAAGTAAAATCTGATGCTTTCCCGGCGAATAGATTCGAAAAAGGCTATTCGGGCTTCCTGCCGGATGGTCTCCCTCCATTCTTCCGACGTTTCGGAACACGAGTCGGGTTCAATCATCAGGGCTAATGGTGAGTGAATGAAGTTTGCCAGCTTATATAATCTTCTTTGTTGTTGGTTGTAAGGTGTACCGTGATTGGCCGGGAGGCAGCCAATCTTATTTTCCTGAGTGCCGGTTTCCATGCATTACTTAGTGAATACCCGGCGTCACGGTTGAGGGTGTTACTTGTCAGCCGGATCTCGATGGATTCCTTTACCAGTCTTTCCCAGAATTTAGTCTCACGGCATAGAATTTTCACGTGGTCCCACTTCACCCTATGGTCGGATTCAATGGCGTGTTCTACAACCGCGGATTTTTTCGGTTCGGTTGTCTTTTATGTTTTTTGATCCTGGTATTAATGGTTCTCCCCGTTTCCCCAAAGTACACCTGCCCACACTCAATGTATCATCATTTAAATATGTCGGGAAACCTCTACCTCAATCAACGTGAGTCACATTGTTTTGGTAAATTGAGGTTAGAGCTCAATATTGTGTGTTGAAAATAGAATTCAAGCGGGTGAGGCTTTGCCCGGGGTAGGTTCATCGATGCAAACAAATTTTCGGGTTGAATAATCGTGCAAGTGATGATAATATATATTTGCAGAAAAGTTTCTCGGGTTTTTCACCGGTTGATACCGTCTATGTCTCCCAACGTTTCGATCCGCGACTTGCTGATCATCCTCAGGGGATCTTCCGAACCCCATCTCCGAATCTCCCATTCGGAAGATCCCCTGAGGATGATCAGCAGGTCGAGGATCGAAACGTCGGGAGACATGGACGACATCAACCGGTGGAAAACCCGATAAACTTTTCTGCAACTGATACGCCGGGAAAACCTAAGATCATACGTAATATATATTTATTTCCGGCATTTCGCACGGTTAATCTGTTTCTCAAGTAGCGAAATGGCATCCAATCATTTTCATCGAAAACACCTTATTGGGAAAGCGACCGTAGATCGTCCTGTATAGATACCTTTCATGAGCAACCCCCTCCTCCAGACATCGGTAGCACATATTTGAGAGTCGATACGGCGTATTTATCGATTCTCGAGCGGCGAAGGCCATTATCGCCTTTTCCTCGAAGGAGCTGCCGAGAGATTGAGTGGGCTCTGAGGACATTCCTCACCCTCAGTCAAAGTACCCACGCGAGGAGATGTTTCGGTTCATTTCGAGGATCTGGATCACTTGATTTGAATCGGAACAGCGATTCAATCCTTCAAATCGTTCATATTAATTATAATAGTTACTTCAAAATGTTCTTCAACGAGGTAAATAACATAAAAATATCCCAGGTTGGGCAGAAGCACTGGACACAAAAAGGTAAGAAAATAGTACTGTGAGTGTTTTTACTGAATTAGTACTGTGATTGTTTTTTTTTTAATCTTTTTGTGTCCTGTGCTTCTGCCCAATCTGGGATATTTTTATGTTAAATATAATATTAATATTACTATTCCATACATAAATACAATGCTTAGTTACACATGCGTAATTTAGAACATAAGTACCCCATTGTAATTAAGATTCCGCCTTGGGGTTACCGGCTCGCTTTACTAATGGGTCTTTGGAAAGTGATGGTTGCTACATATTTGACCAAAAGAGTATCAATGCTAAACAAAAGAGTTAAACAATGTTACAAAAGAAATCCAAGAGTTGTACAAGCAAATTTGAATTTTTCCATGAATTTAATACAAGAAAGCACTAACTAAACTAGGACACCGAGAATCCACTAATCTACCTCCTTCCATATATTATTTTTTTAATCACATTAGATTCACCATTAATGGCAAATAACCAATTCCTTACACTCTAACGATAATCATATTCATTCTTTGCCTAAATTTTACGTTTTGGCAACGTACAATATATTCTGGGTCCCAGGATTTGGAAAATTTGCTTAAATATTTCTGATCTAGGCCCGGGTTATATATATCATGCACTCTGGGCGAATTCTTTTCACCTCCTCGATTGTAGAAGACCCTCAGGACCTTATAGACAATTAAATACCTCAAAGGTAAGATTTTAATTTACGTGAATAGCGGGAAGGAATGCATTTTACTTCTGCCCTTGGTCCTATGTGTATCAAAGTCATTATACCCTTGTTAACTTTTTCTGAGATACCAACAGAGGTTGTAAATTAGTCAATTATGCTCCCCCAACACACAATTTTGTACTTCAATCTTTAATTAAATGAGGCGTAGTACACCATTCTAAGGACAGACATTGTGCGAATTCATCTCAATGAATAATATTTCCCACTTAAAGAGTTCATCTCTGATCATCATCATCTCTCATCATCATATATTAAACGAAGAGATAGAAATATACGATTCTTTTGATAGAACTAAATCCACAAATCCATGATACATGTGCGGATGATCCAAGCAATTTAATTTTATCCCGTGTGGAAGGTTAGGGAAACAGTATACAGTGCTCCCTCAATAATCCGGCATTTCACTTCTCCGGTCCTGTCATTAATCTTATCCTGTAATTAATCATTAATCCGGCGTTTTTATACAGGCAGCTATAAAGTGGGTAGGTCGGCAATTTCGAGAAGTATACTTACCTTGCAAGTTAGCCTAGTCCAACTCAGAAAACAGGAAAAGTAGTGCTTACTGAGAGGGCAGACCTACATAAACAGTTGTCTTGCTGTGGAAAGGGAAGGAGAAAGTAGTTTTACTTTACGTTAACACTTCAATTGCGAGTATGTACTAATACAGTGTATTATAAAATATATTTAATGCATGTATATAGGCAACAAAGCCTAGCTTCCGGCGTTGAATTGGGTCGTTATTACTGATTTCCAGTAATGCGGCGTTTTACGATAATCCGCCAGTAGTCTGATCCGATATATGCCGGAATATTCAGAGACCGCTGTATTTTATTAAGATACAACCTCAAAAATGTATAAAATTAAGTCAAAATCGATACACAGCGATAAAAATCGACTCCTTTAGGCAACTAATCTGTAGTTTCATCATCCAACCCGTCTTTCAGGGTTGGTAAACAAAGCTCCCAAAACCTTTGTTTACCATCTGTCAAAATTGTCCATAGCGGTTCATCCATGCCCATTTTTTTTAGAATTTCGGTAGGCGTTTTGCATGATAGGGACTTACAGCTGAAGACATCCATTTATTAGGTAATGGTATAATAGCAGGCAGGTATTTATATTAAAAGAAATTGCGCTCTAAAGTTTCCACTGATAAATTTTGTCTATGAACATGAGCTAACAGTAATTCTTTTATGACCCAACGAGGATCTTTAATCCCCCAAGTAGTTTCCTGATTACGGTTCTCACTAGATCTAATATCTGCTGCATTTTGAATCCGTTGAATATCCGCTCATGAAGAATGGGTTTTTGTTCGGCGGATTCTGCTAATAACAGCATCACTCAATTCCACTGGGTGAAAAATTTCATGTCACGAAATTTTAACCCAGTAACTAAGGACCAGTTGGAACCAAAATTACCCATAATTTTTAGGTCGAAAACGCACCATTTTTTAACCACAGAAACTTTGAGCCAAGCATTCCGATTTGTTGTTAGTTTGCCGTGTTGCCGAATGCTCTGAGCCACTCATGACTGCGAAATCTTTGACTGTACTTGCTTTTGACATTGTCCAGATTATCTGGCAACAGGGCAAACTCGCAATCAATCGGATGGTTAGGTTCAAAGTTTCTGTTTCTGAGAAATGGTGCGTTTTCGACCAAAACATCATTGATAATTATTGTTCGTACTGGCATTAGCTACCCGCGGTTAAAATTTCTCGGCATAATTTTCCTCCACCCCGTATATAGACGCAACCAACCACAGCCAACTCATACAGATTTGGGTTCATTTAGAACGATTTCACCAGTGATTAATGATTCGATTCATTTGATTCGTTCCAATAAGCCGTTCGTTTTGACTGATTCGTTCGCGAGCGACACAGAGCTAGAGAAGAGGGTGAGGCCATGCCGTGAATTCAGGGGCACTCTCCTTCAGGTTTTCCCAGGGCATTGGAGGGGGGCGCCTACTCCAGTCTACTCTTCCAATAACGAACCCTGAGGGTCGCTGGGATTAAACGTCCTCCCCCGAGGGCTTTTGCAAAGAAGAAGAAGCAGAAGAGAAACTTAAAGAGGGGAGGAATATCTGCTCCTTTCCTCCCCTGCAGAAGAAGCGTGGCTCTCGATGGGTGCGGGAAGGTAGAAAGGAAAGCAGGAGAGTGCTGCAACGTCGCTTTCGTTTGTAGGGGAGTGAAAGAGCAGAGGCGGGAAGTCATTTTGGTCGTGATCCGTTGCCCAAAATGTACCAGGTGATGGGCAAAACTTCGTCGAATTCCGACTAGACCATGCACCGATGATGTTGCTCGTTGCATCTAATTACTTTTCCGAAATTTCCGCTCGATACTTTGAGATAAACCTACGGCGTCCTAACTTACATAGTTCAATTTATTAACTTCATTATTTTATAGTTTTATAGAGTTTATAATTCAATATTAGTCATTTTTAGATTGTTGCTATGCAAGGAATTTTGTTTGGAATAAATAAACATTCGTTCGGGTAAAAATGACAATAGAGTGTACATCACATGAGTTTGGTGTTCTTATTTCGTTCTTATATTTTAATTATGTTCGAAGAATCCTTAAACCTATTTTGTTTGTCTTAAAGAATCGAGTGGAACTTTGTTTCGATATTCATTTTATTTTATATCGCCAGGAGGTTTATTAGAATTATGGCTATCTGAAATTGTATCTTCAGGTATCAAATTTATTGTTTCTGTACTCATATTGCACTTTCAGCTAATATTGAATCCGAAATGTAGCTCTCAAATTATGAAAATTCCGCAGGGCAGTCATTTTTCCATTAGGTGAATAACTTTTAGCTGTATTTTCAACCAATTATAATGATATTAAAAGTTCTAAAATCACTTCATACTCCAAATTTTCGTGTTTAAAACACCCATTATGGACCTTTTTATCTTTTAGGCTGGGTTCCACAATATTTGATTTAAAAGTTTTAAAATTTAATTATACTTAATTTTTATCAATATGTGCGTGTGCACATTGATAGGAATTGATATTCTAGATTAAAGAAGGGATCCTACATATTTATCCTTATCTCCAGCAATTTAAAGCGGAAAAATAATTATTTTATGAAAATTTCCAACCCCCATAATTTGGAAATGGACTATCACAGTCGTGTTACTTTGACATTGGCCTTCAATACCTTATTGAAGTGTAACTGATCATTTTATTATTAATTATAATTTTTTCTTTGGACCTTTGGTAATTCTATGTGTTCATGGTATCTTAAAATTCTGAAGAAAATATAAGCATGGCAATTAAGTCCATTATTTACTCATTATTTTCACATGCATAGTATTTTTTATGCGCTTCCCGAGGTATCTGTCGTTTTGGATGCCTTCAGTACTTTCAGAACTTTTTGAAAATGTTTTTTGAGTCCTCTATCAAATTCGCCCCTCACATCATCATAACAAAAACAGTTATCGCGTAGTTCCTACTAGAGCATGCAGATGAGATAGAAACTTTTCTCCTTCCACGTACAGCATTAAAAACATGCGCACCCGATCTGCCAAGTCGTTAACATTCACGCTCTTCATCCTCACCGAGTCCTTGGCGATCCCTCAGCGGTGATGATGATGATGACACCCAGGGGTTGGAATTGCATTTCTTGTAGTGCTTGCCCAGTTTTGTTCTTTTTTCACCTAGCAATTCCCTCGTCGTCGAATCAAAAAGTTCTTTGCTGTGTCTCTGTGTCTTTTTTCTCCATTCCATGCACAAAACTTGAATTCGCCGCGAGAGAGCAATAGAAAGGGTTGGATTTTTTCCCGCAGCTCTATATTTTTCGTCGTCGTCTCTTCTTTTTTACGGTCGAGAGACCGTTGTGGGTGCCCTCCACCTTGTTTGCACTTCGCATTCTTCAAAAGGATGAAGATTGTCCACCTTTCCCCGGCTATTCCTCTCCTCTCCCACGACCCCCTCAAAAAGGAACTGTTTGCCATCCAAATTCACGGAAAACCCTTTGCCATCTCCCATCATCTTGCACTTTATTTTTTTTACTTATCTCTCTCGCAAACCATTCCATTCCCACGTCTCCTCTACTTTCCCAATCTCTCATGTATTTCTCTCTTGCGAACGTGATGTCATCCCTTCTCGTGAGCCTTTGGACAAGGATGTGACTTCTTCGTGGGACTTCGTTTTAATGCCCTCCCTTTTCCTCTGGCAATCAATCCAAAGGTTTAAGGAAGGTCTCCCGCTTTTCTCATTGGTGATATTGCTATAGTGTGTCAATTTACTTGGAAATTCCGACCACATTAACCCAAAGGCATTTTAAGTTGTCAGGAATAATATCACCGAAACCGGTGTTTTGACTGTCTACACAATCGTCAAGAGTGAGGAGGACAAATTTTATTCCATCTATTCTTAGCCTATACCTAGGCGGTAAAAAAAAATGTTCTCTTTTTTATATGAAACAGACTTGGAAAAGTTATTGATGAGAGGAAGTAGACTGAAATTAGATATTTATAATTTACGTGGCCGTTGATAATATGACAAGCTTGTTACGACGGGAAATATCAGCGCCTCCAGGAGCAAAGTGAGCATCGCATGGCTACCTCGGATATTGCTCGGAATCTACGCCATTATCGATGAGGTTTGCAGGCAGGGAGACACAGGTTTGTTATAAGGTTAGATTGACTATATTTTTGTAGCTTAACCCCACGATACTTTATCTTTAATTGTAAACTAATATTAATATTTATGACGGAGTGTGACGGTACTGGTATTTTTCTTTTCTTCGTCATCGTTTCGAGTGGGGGGTATCCCCATGGACCCCTGTTGTTTTTCACCCCAGCTCCCAGAACTAATTTCTTCATCGCGACCCAATCATTTAAGGGCGCAGTCACTGGGATCAGCGCCGTCGCTGCAGACTCGACCATTCAGCCGAACCCATCGATACGACGCTTGTGTGTGTGACGGACGGCGGTAATTGAGGGCGGAGTCCACGTGGGGTCATTTGGCCGATGAATGACTGCCCACTTTTCCACCACCCCATCGCAACGCCTCCGAGATAACTAGGGTAGCGTCAATGTTTGAACGACAGACATGTGGGAAATAGCCGGAAACTCGACGTTTGTTGGTTGCTTTCGTGCAAATGGCGCATTTGTGAGATAACGGCCACTTCATCATGCAATCTAATCATGATTTACTGCTAAAAATGACCGCTCCTTTTTCATCTTTGGATAATCAAGCGAGTACTTTTAAATTCGCCATGTATTTTATGCATTGGCAAGAAAGGTAGCCTGATTTGTTTTTACAGTGTCCATGATTAAAGCACAAAGCACGATTTTATACGTTTGTATTTGCAGTCTTTAATTTTACTCTATGGGTACATAACTGTAGAAGATCTATTTGTCTTTTCTTTCTTGATCTTTTGTGATCATTACCTCCAAATGGAAATAAGGGTCTAAAGTGACCTTAGGCTGGTGGCTAAAAATGACCATTTTTGTGCTAGGTGAATTTATGGCGGAAAATGATGGTCCAAACTGAAATCTTTGCCTCTCTATCGCCGAAAAGTTCACCGTCACTTGATGCTACATACCGCAAATCGCGATATCGCGAATCGTCGCAAATCGCCCAATATCAATATTAGGCTTCATGTCTGAACACGTGGCCCATTAGGCTGTTCCGTCTGCTCATCATCGTTTTCACGAGGCTTCTCTTCTCTCCTGCTCTTCTCAGGACTTCCACATTATTAACTTGGTCAATCCATTTTATCTTCATCATCCTTCGGTAGCACCGGATTTGGAATGCTTCCACACTTGACTTCTCTGCAGCTGTCAACGTCCAACCCTCGCTTCCTTAGAGATTCATACTCCATAAGTAGCATCTGATGAATTGTTTCCTTACATATATGCTTCTATTGATCTGTAAGAAGATTCTTATTTTTGTAGAAAGCCCTTTTCGCCTGCGCTATTCTACTGGCTATTTCTTTCTTGCTTCGTCCATCGTTGGTAATCCGGCATCCCAGGTAAGAAAAATACTTCACCTCTTCATGCTTTCCAAGGTTAATGTTTGTCAAGAAAGGCAAAATGCGACCAAAGCCTCCACTCTTGATATCTCCTTGCTATGGGTTGCATTAAGAATTTGGAACTAATAGGATCACTTACATCTACATAATACCCTGCGAGCCACCTCTAGGGTGTTTGGCAGGGGGTGATCAATCACCAACATGCAGTATGCAAGAGGACCGCCACATGCACACCGCACAGTCATAGAAATATTACGCATATGAGAAAATAATATTTTTTTTTAAATATACATGCACATTCATAATAAAAAAAACTTGCCAATGGTTAGTAATTCCTAGAGCAAGTACATGCAAGGTTAGAACTAAGGGAAAAAAACATGCAAATAGTCATCCTAGCGAGAGAAGCCATTGATCCTTTTAATTGAGACAACGTCGCTTTCCTTAATACTTAGTACGAGGGAAGAATGACGTTTTAAATCTCTCTGTTTTGCGGTCTATTTCTTTAATTTTATTTTCATGATCACGTCGACAAGTACGACGGTAAACGAAGGATATGATTCTCGTCATCTGAGAAAATATCTTCTTCGAATTTACTAAGTAAATAAAGCCTATACATCAATCTACACTCCCGTAAAGATTCCCATCCTAACTCGTGTAACATACTAGAAATGCTGCACTTTTAGCCGTAACCACTCATCACAAATTACCCGATTCAACGCCACTGAAAGGGAAAAATAGATGCGCATAGTGTATACATTAGAGAATAGGATGTTAATGGTGATATGAAGGAGATTAATAAATAAGATTCCAATTATCTCATCTTCATTTGATCGCAATTTATTGAGAAGTCTCTGAGAGTTCATGAATACCTTCTGAGCTGGGGTATTTCGACTTCTTGAGGCATTGAGTGAATTAGATGGGAATAGCTTGCTAACCATTTTCTGTCCGTCTCCTCCAAAACGCTTTGACCTTCGTGAAGCCGAAAATTAACCCTCTCTCAAGCACCTTTTATCCTCCTAATTCAATAAAGCTCAATTGCATACTTTTTACTGCATGCATTGGAATACCTATTTTGATAAATATTAACTCTTTGTAAACTATTTGAATTTCGTTCACGATATACATTTTTAATACGTCCCTTATTTTTCATTACTCCTGTGAATATTCAAGGTGTTATTATGCATACTTATTTTTGGCAGTTTATGGCATTGAGAGAACTTTTATCCCAATGCTTTCATTTATTTTTATTCTTAAGTAGAAGTCATTATTTCTATTCCCTATCAGTGAGTTTCTCTTATTAATTTAACGATATCTACCATGTGTGTTAATAATCAGCAATTCTTCACGGAATTACATCCAAAACAATACTGTAAACATTAAAGATATGCATTGCTTCAAGATAACTGTATATAATTTGTGAATCTAGACTCAAATTGGTGAAGTCTACTGTCAATTTTATGCAATGAATTTTGCATGAATTTTATTGCTGCTCTGCATATTTTTTACGCCGTCGCTATTTCGAACCGCTCAGTTTCCTTCCTTTTCCCTCTTATTTCCACATTCTTTCGATAAAAAACAGTTTTAAAGTCTCTGCACTACGCGGCTTATGCATGCAGAACCTCCTCCGATGGTTGGCTCCGAGCCAGATAGCCGTTTATGGCAAGAGCCTCTCTCCACCCCCTCTCCAAGCGAAAAAGAAGAAAAGAAAACATTCATTTTGCTGTCCCAAAGGACGCCATGTCGCCTGGTGAAGGGAATCCAACGGCTGCCTTTCACATCTTGCGATCTGAGTCACAATACACTCTCCTCAATGACGCAGGTACAATTCCTATCCCACCCTACTCTGTCTCTCCTTGATGACGAAGAAAATATGTAAATCATTATCCTGAGAGTACGGTAGAGAGGGAAACATTGAGGATGTTACTGATTATAATTGAGGGGAATTCAATGAGTGGTGCAACTCATTTTTTTCGGCCAATTTCGGTTGAAAAATTTGGTGTTTCATGTGAAAAATTTTCAATTGTTTCCGCTTCGTCTCTTGTAGTTGCATTGGCTTCCGAGTGGACTGACAGCGCCATTTGAAGCTGTTTAAAATGGCGTTTGTAACGGAAGTGCATTCCAAACAACGGTCAGGATTGTGTTTATTATGGCGGAAAACCAGAGCGTCTCACCTATTCACATGCGCTTGCAGAATGTCTGCAGTGATCTGGTAGTGGACAAAAGCGCGGTGAGTCGATGGGAAACGCGTTTTTCATCACCGCCGCTGTAGGGATGGTGAAGTAACTGATGCAGTAAGACGTTGGCTCCGACAATGACCAGTAGAATGGTACCATGCAGGCATACAAGCCCTCCTTTCAAAGCGTACCACAGGTCCCACCAAGTTCAAGGAAATGGATCCAAAATGTTAACTGTTAATATAAATCAGCAGTTTTCACAAATTTGCAAGTGCGCATCTTGAAAATGATTCACAGACAGATGAGTTGAACTTTTCTCAAATTTCACAGAGCCACGAGATGTACTTTTGGTTCGAACCAAAGAGGTTGTGAATATCTGGAGGCGCTGCATTCGAGTTTTAAGCGTGGTCAGAATTCCGCCATCTTGGTTCGACCTTTTTCGGACTTAGTCTCAAACAGTGTGCGTATATAATCAAGTATTCTATTCCTTATATCGCCTCTGATTTATAAAATGAAAATGCAACCATTACTTCTTCATCTCCGTCGGAGTTTTCCGATCGTTCGTCATACCACTATGCATATTCAACTGTCCATATAGTCATATCATGGTGATAATATATCGTCGTGAACATACTTTCCTATAATTATTGCGACCAGTCCGTTATCGTGAGATTTCCATTGGCTGTAATCTTATTAATTTCCATTAGAAGTGCAGGGGAATGGATATTTTACACTTGTAAAATGTTATTTTCGACTAAGCTAGTTGCACAGCCGTTGAACCGCGGTGATTGACAATAATTATTCCTTGGAAAAAGATATTCGAGGCATTTGTTTCACGAATCCTTCCCATAATGATAGACAAAAGGTTTACTGTGTTCGTTTGCGATAGTTAATTTTAACGTAACAACGATCATCACCGAATATTTCACCAAATAGTTAGCGTTGAATCTTATGGGATTATCAATGTTTTGGTCGAAATAGGCGTGGCTTATCCTACCCAAGCACCCCCATTCCTGCCACACTGCGCTCAAGGCCAGTGATACCCCTCCAGTATATTCACAACCTCATTGGTTCGAACCATTTGACGTTGCGTCCTTGTATGTTACCAATTTGTAAATATATCGGCAATACGCTTTCACTTCGCATTCAGTGCAACTTGTGCTTGCTTCATTAATGACGGGTCTAGGGATAGCCTCTTCTCCTTTCACTTTTATTACTTTCGTCGCGAGGCGGCTACTTTTCGGAAACGTCTTCCACAGATAACCCAAAACAAAAAAGGGCTGAATGGCCATTCTTATGTCTGGAAGAGCGAGATTTTATTTGCAGAGGAACATATAAACACCTTCACTGAGATTGCACGCACTCACCTAGTGGATCCGATTGGCATAATGGCTAAGAACCTTTCAAAATATTGTAAATACTATGGCAGTAAAAACCTAGGATATTCCCCTCGATATATAAAAATGTTTGAAACGACCGCTTGGAGGTCCAGTTGATGATCAGTGTCAGAAGGATCGGGTGAGCCCCAGAGAATTCTAGAAGCATTCTCTGGAATTAAGGAAAATTTATCGGGTTTGCCACCGGGTGTGGTTTTGACTAATTGCCCCAAACGTTTCAACGGCTGCGTCTGCCACCGTCTTATTTACGTTATTTTGGATATTTATTTACATTGTTGGTTTCCCGGATTGCATTGTACGTATTTAGCGATTAATTATGATTTTCCAATCACTGATTAGTTGGAAGCCTTGTTTCCTTTTATGCTCTTCTCCTATAGGTTAACGTCAATCTCCTACTGTACAATGTGACCCCAATAATCATTCGCGCGGCACAGAGTCTTCGTTATTTTTGGTATCCATTCCATGACCTAGATGCAAGCAATTCTCCGCTACCGCTACATATTAAAACTAAAATACTAAATGTGTAATATTTCTAACCCTGCCGTGTGAACGGCGGTGAAATATACAAGAATTGCCACGAGAAAAAATTCCACTGGACCCAGTGGAATTCCCAGTCTAGACTATCTAAAATGCTAAATGTATATAAATAATAGTACTATATAAATACTTTATCTAAATATATTATACTATGTATACTAAATATATAATACTATATCTAAAATACTAAATTATCTGGAATGTTCACTGCCGTTTACATGTATCGAATATTCCACGAGATACGGAGGAGACAGAAGGTATGGATGGAGTTAGTGCTTAGCGGTGAGGGAATGTTGAAAATGGTGTTAGAGGGTAGAATGTTAGGGAAACGAGGGAGGGGATGGAAAAGAATAGGATTTTTAGATAGATTGAAAGAGAGTAGGCCTTACTGTGAATTAAAGAAGGCAGTACTGGAAGGAAAGGGAGGCTCCCAGATCACTTCTTGAGTACTCCATGGAAACCTACCTTAATCGGTAGAATACTATAATAATAGGACAAACACGAACTTACCTACCTGCTTTTCTTATACCTAAGCAATAAATGTTTAAATAAATGCATATTCAGTCCTGAATTTCAATATCAGAGGACAAGCCTCATTTGATAATGCATAGATCGTGTGAGCAATGCGGAATATCTAAGATTATTGGAGAGGATAAGTCTTTTAAAAACATCTGGTTTAAGACGGGATAATTTAGTAGGCTAGATCATGGGACACTAGGGTTTAATGAAAGGTATGGAAGTAGAAGGACAGGTGAGAGGGAAGAGAGGCAGAGGGTGAGATTCATAGGTCAGTTGATGGAGGACGTACGGCAGGAGAATTATGTAGGCGTGAAAAGATCAGCATAGAGGAGAATTAAACCTATGTTTGGATTAATGCCGATTTGATGACGATGATGGTAAATAGCGGCTGAGATCACAGACAAACAAAGTTCACGCTCCCTATAATCCTGGTCGGTGAAGTAGCCGAGTAATTAGACATGTTATACATATGCATAAATATTATTTATTTTACGACTGTCGTCGTTTTCCTGCCTAGAGCTTCCACTTATCTCCTTCCATGCCAAAATCCTAATATTAACAGATTAACGCAAATTAAGAAACTATCTGGAACAATAATGTCAAAAATTAATTAAGATTATCAAGAATTTGATATTACCCCTTGTGGAAGAAATGAACTTTGGCAAGTTAATGCATGTGTTTGCATGTACTTCAAATTTGAGTTTAGCTCATACACTGTCCAATTTATCATCATCATTACCGATCAACCACTTTTTACTATACTATATTATTAAATTCATTTTGTTCAATCATTTAAACCGAATCGTTTAAATTCCACTGTACAAAATTACTTGCCTCTTCCTGAATTATAACCGGAATCCTTCGAACAGCTGATAGGCTCTCTTAACATTCTCCGACAAAAACCGTATATCTGCGCTATTAAGTAGTTTGTAACTCCGCAATGCCGGATAGGTTCAATTATAATGTTATAATTAATACAAATATTCATTTCACACGGATAATATTAAAATTTGTATCGAGACAATCATGAATGATGAAGATGAATCTGATGAAGACAATCGTCGAGGGACAAGAAGATGATGAGATCGGGAAAGAAAGACCTCGAGCAAAATATATGTAATAGGTAATAATAATTATAAACAACTTCATTGGGCGAGATTGGGACTAGAAAGTCCCATCTTCCATCTAACCCCTAAATGTAAAGAAGGATGTGAAAGAGAAGAAATACGTAGGTGTGAAAAGATTAGCAGATAGGAGAACTGAGTGGAGAGCTGCGTAAAACAAATCTTATTGTTAGGATTGTTGACCAGTGATGGTTATTCTACTGCGTAAACATGGCCCATCTGAATAAGCCGTTTTCTTTACTTAGTTTTTTTTCTAATGTGTTCACCTCAAGGAATAGAATTTAGAGCTTTAAAGACAGCCCTCCTCATCGTAGTTCTGCTGTCAATCTCTAGATCACTCCTTCCGCTTTTGCTCAATAACAGATTCGGGATGCATTCCCACCTGACACAACACCCAACCAATCCGTCCTTCTCCACTCAACCACCGACCAGTCACTCGCTCACACTTTTGCGCACGTCCCGAGTCGAAGGGTTGGGCCACTCAAAGAGGAGAGGCGCTAAAAACCCTTTCAGAACTCTGTCCCTTCTCCTTCCAAGGGTATTGTATTGAGCTGCCTCGACCTTTCCTCCCGTTATGGGGCGCAGGGTCATTTGAGATACACCCCTTTCCAAATACCAACCCACTCTTGCCCACCTCACGAGCTAAAAACGGCGTCGTTAGGCAGATTGATAGGGTAATTAGTGCTTTACGACCCGTACGAGGGGGGAAAAGAAAGATATGCCGTCTCCCTGCGCGAAAGATTGGTCGAGAGACTTTAGTTAAGGCTGTGACGGCGTCCGCTTATGCTTGCAACCTTTTTTTTCCCGCTGCTCCCTCGACAGCTTTCGCTTACCACTGACTAATTTTCCTTCTGTCCATCTCGTCCACTGGGGCTGCTGCGTACGTCCGTCCTTTAATGACTGTCCCTCTTATCCACCGGAATACCGTTGCGAATGACTTATCGTATCCCCGTTTCTCTCGCGCCATTAGTTATTTCATTGCTTAACATATATACACTTGCATCATTTACTGTTGCCGCTTCACAAATATGGAATAGCCTCCCTAAAACACTCAAAGAATCTTCATCCCTGCAAATATTCCTAAGTATACATAGTATTAACCAGCTCATCTTAATTGACTACTTATACAATACATAAACATGTTTTGTATGTCCTGCATTGTTGTTTGTATATTTTTCTTCCGTTGTATTTGATTAACTTGAAATTTTTGTAAATGTTCATTTCTGTTAATTGTTTCAAATTATTTTCTTCTATTGTATTAGATTAACCTAAAATTTTTGTGTTTGTTAATTTTTGTAAATTGGTTCAAATTAATTTCTTCTGTTGTATTTGATTATATTGAAATTTTTGTGTATGCTCATTTTTGTTAATTGGTTCAAATGATTATTATATTTGTTAAACTGATTGCTGAGCTATAAACTGTTTATATAAAAATGTTCCATCGGATGTAAATATCTGAGAACAATAAATTTGGTTTTGCATTGATCTCATCTGAAAAGGGAAGGTGCCCACGTGTCACCACGAGATCACATTCAAACTTCTCAGCGCGGTATAAAATATAAGTTTAAGAGACAAGTGTTTTCGCTCAAGAGGCTATAGTTTACGAGATATTATCGATAGATAGTACTCGTAAAACTCCTATACTCATGCAATCTGCTTTACATCCATACCGTAATTTATCTATGCCTCCATAATTTTTTATAAAAAATGGAGTGGTGTCTGTCTGTTGTTCAATCACTCAAAAGCTACTGAACAAATTGAAAAGAAATTCAGCAGGAGGATCCTTGGTGTACCCGGTTCACATACACTGTACATGACCACGGCCTCGAAGCCTGAGTATGCCTACCTTTATTTTGTTTCTGGACAATAATGCGTGGGTAGTCACGCAAAATCAGTCAAAGTACCAATAAAGGTCTTTTTGTTTATTTTTAGAAGAGCATTAATATATCTTTTTTCTTTTTATTTATTAATTGCATTTAATGTCATCCATATGTACATCTACATCCACATATGTACATCTACGAGCCACCTCTAGGGTGTTTGGCAGGGGATGATCAATCACCAGCATGCAGCATGCAACTGGACTCCCACATGCACACCACACGGCCCAAAAAAACGCCATGCATACTAAGAAATTATACTATCAAATGCTGTTAGCAATAATACTAAAATTCAAAAACATGCATTAAGTTATACTTAAGTTAGTAGGCTACTCTACAAATCATCTAATCTATTTGTGACTTTTAACGCTGCCGTTATAATCTCTTGTTGATTGTGGAAAAAAAGACATTCGGAATCTGTCTGTTCCACAATCTATCTCTCTTATTTTATTTATATGATCTGATCTTCCGTAGCATGTTGGCGTTCGTAAGATATGGCTAACTTCGTTAGAAAAGACACTGCTCTTGAATTTATCTAAAAGATTTGGTCTATTTTTCAGTCTACGGTCTCACAGAGATTCCCATCCGAGTTTATCTAAGAGGTCTGTTACACTAACAAGACTATCGTAACGACCTTTCGTGTACCTGGCAGCTCTTATTTGCACGCGTTCTAACTCTGTCATTAAGCCTTTTTCATGAGGGTCCCAAACGCTCTCAGCGTATTCTAAAAGGGGTCTAACGAGGGAGAAGTAGCTAATTTCTTACACTTTGTCGTCGCACTTTCCTAATATTGTTTTAGCAAAACCCATTTTACGATTAGCTTGACCGGTTATTTCCCGAATAATGTGTGCAAAGGGAAAATTAATAAAATATTGAAGAGATGCTATCATCGTTAAGTTGTTATCCGTCTTGTACTTCAAAATGGTGTTGTTTACTTAGATAAGTTGGTACGTTATATTTTCCTCTTAGACGTGTAAGCGGCTAAAGGTATCAACTAATGACTGGAGACAGGGAACAGTGCCTTTTCTTTCAAATTTACTCTCCTGAAAACAACTTCAATGCCAAAGAAAACAAGATTCTAAAATACTGACGGAACCAGAACTGAGTTGCTGAGCCAAGACGTGCAATGGACGGATGAAGCGCTTGTCAAAGTCTGACGTTATATCAATTATCGCTGAACAATAAATGAAGTGCTCGCGATGAAGGAATGCATAGGATATTTGAAAGAGGGATCATAATATTGATTGAACTTCCAATTTAGAAGCAGACAGGTATAGAAATAGAAAAAAAAGTCCCAAGTTAGATCCAGTAATGAAGAACTGTTGGTGCGGGTGGGTCATCATATTTCAGGAAATAATATTTTTACTTCAGAACAAACAAAAAAATTCTAACGTTTTTTTTATTTATTTCACTTTAATGATGAAAAAAAACCATTCCGATCGCCAATAAGGAATTAGAGCAGGTATGGAATTCTAGGTATTTCCCTCTTTATTTTGCTTAGATTTTTTTTACACCCGGAATATTTTTAATGAAGTTTCAATGCAGCTTCGGAAATACATTTTGTCATAGAAAATTCTCAAACTTCGTTGGAAGAATACGATGTTATATTTTTAAATGATGTGAAAGTAACTGTTGACCGCGCATATTAACAAAATCTCAAATTGCCCAAAGGAGTTGATGTTCAGTCCATTTATGTAACGTTGAAGGGTCTTTAAGGATCAAACGGTCGTACTTAATTTATCTCTCAGTAATAATTGATACAGCGTCTGACTTTGACAAGGGCTTAATACATTCAAGCGTGAAAGAATGATTTCCTGAACTCGTTATTAAATATACGAGGAGCAACGACCTAGAATGGTTAATGTAGATTTAGTCACACAAACTCATATATTGTATTTGCAATCTGACTCTCTCTAATAATTATTGAGCTTAGTTTCGTAGCAGGTAAGAAAATAGTAAGCACATGCCATACACATAAAATGGCTCTCTCATTTTTGCCAAATTATTACTATTAGTTAATGCAATACATATATTAAGCGAGGGTTAAAGCTCAATGCAATGTTTTTGATTGTATTTTCTTTTTAAGGCATGTAATTTCAAAATTTTCAAGTAATTAATGATGTCAACGGAAATTTCCAGATTTTCACGCTTTTTGGCCGCTGTTTTCTACAGTATTCTTTATATATATTCTGCCTAGTGCGTAGCTATTATTTTTATAAAATATTTTTATGAACTTATGGAATTTTCCATTCATCAATTTCTCTGTGAATACCGTTTTTTTGTTTATTTGCATTATTCGCCAATTCAAGCGAAGGACTGCGAACGATGGCATTGGGATTACGTGATGTGATTCAGCCCGTAACGGCAATTTTCGGTTTTTATGACTCCCGACGATGGAATTTATATCGCACTAGAGGTTTTCTACCATGAAGATAGGCGGCGCATATATGTTCCGTGTAAATAAATGAGCATCGCATTAAAACTGCTCATAAAACTTGCTCGGAAAGTTACATGAAGTCGAATTTGATGCAGTGAAATTTGCACTTCGAATTTTTAATTCCGGCCACATAGAATGAACATATTATCGTTATTGAGTGATGGTTATATTGATTGATGAATTTCCAAATTTATTTGAAATAGTCTCCAGAAGATTGAGTTTTCCTTATTCCATTTGTTGCCTAGGCCCCTTTCAGACGCAACGGCTTTTCGCCGGCCGCCGTCCACGGCACCGCGCCGTGAAATTCAGGCAGCTTTCAGACGAGACGACTTTCCGCCGGTCGCCGTTCACGGCGCGGCGCTCCGTGAAATACAGAGAACAGTACGGCAAGCAATCGGCACGGCCATCAGCGACATTTATTCAATAGTTCTTGAGTCGTTATCATGAATAGGTGCGAATTTTAAAATAATAATTTAAATTATTATTTTAAATGTTTATCTATCGTGCTGATATAAATTTTATTTATGATGCTTATATATAAAATTTAAATTAGGGAACCTCGATACAAATATGAAATCTGTAACTAGCCAATGAGTAACTCATTTGGTAGGTTATTATTATTTAATTTCTTTTTAAAATCATTTATTCAAGCATTAATTTTTTAGACAAAGGGAACATAAAATTTGATTACCAAAGAAAGATAATGTAATAGATCTTAACACTTTCATGTGAGCTGGGGAGTGCATCATAATGATTTTTCATTCAGTCCGATTTTAGAATTTTTTATTGTTCACTTCTCAAAACATTATCTATCAGAAATTCTTTCCAGTACTTTCAAATAATTAAAAAAATCAAACAGGAAGAAAAAATACAAAGAATTTTTATAAAATACAAAAAAAATATTGATAAAGTTGAAACCTTTCGCTGCATCCCAAATCCCAAAACACTATACGACTTCTCTCACAGAATAAGTTGACTGGTTTGAAGGCGTAGAATTAAGTGATGCTGGAAAACGAATTGATCCTGCGGGAGGAGAAGAAACTGCTCGCAACTGCTGTATCCTCTCCAGAATGTTCAATACCTCGATTTGGGAGTTAACTGTTTCCACATCATTGAGGTTATGCATGCTTGGTAGAGTTCCTTTAAAAAGTTTAAATGACTAGGCTCCTCTTTTCCTCAGGCTCCACTTTTATGTCCATGTAGGATTATAAAAAAAGGATCACCGAGTTACCTCGAGATATTTACACCACATATGCAACAAAACCTATAGAGAGTGATACCAAAAGTCCACCATGCCATAGCGACCACCCGCGACGCCGAAGTAATGATCGATTTTTCGAACGTGCGGCACAGTTCGGAGCTTTCAGCTGGCCACGGGGAATACAGTGCTCGACGGATGTTGGAAAGTGAATTTTTTAGCAAGTTAATTACGTATAAGATATAATTTATTTATTGCCACATTCAATTTACATTTCACATAACCTAATTCCTTCGTTATATTTATCGATATTTATCGTCGATAAGATACAAATTGTATGACTCGTCTTCGACTGTATTTTTCGTCGAAATTTTGTGTTTACTTGGGATTATAAGAAAAGGATCACCGTGCTATCTCAAGATATTTACATTAAATTACCTCAAACGTATTAGAGTGTCCATCAAAAGAAATCAAATACGACCATGAGAATCAACTAAAAATTAAAATCGATGTTTTTGCCGCGCGCGCAGTCCGCGGCAGCTCCCCGATGGCATGGAATGTCTTGACTCGGGGTAATTTACGATTTATATGTACATCAAGTCATATAGACTATTTTTGCGCACATCGTTGGTCTTATTATTTACTTAATAGCATACACATATTTTAGCCTCTTTTCTCTATTTCTCCGTTTAAATAAATGATTAACTCTAGATAGGTTGATAGCTGTTGGACATATCGCACACGTAATTGCATGACTTGGAATCGGTAGAAAAGCGTCAGCGTCCACTATTAAATCTCCCATATCGTTCAAAAACACAATTTAAAATATGGGAACGATGAAATATTATTCATGTCCGCATTTCTTCGCTGATCTCGCTACTCTGAATTCTAAAGAACTACACGGCGGACGGCATAAATCGACGCGTCTGAACAGTCCAATACACCACAGTGTTTATTTCACGCCGTGGACGGCGTACGCCGGGCCGGATTGAAATGGGAGCCGTGGATACCACGGCGGCCGTCCACGGCGTCGTGTCGTCCACGGCGTGATTCGACTCGTCTGAAGACACCCATTGCTACCTGTGGTTATTTAAAGGCATTGCGCCGTGCCGTGGACGGCGACCGGCGAAAAGCCGTCACGTCTGAAAGGGGCCTAAGAAATAAATGCACTATTTCTTGGCTCTTGTTTAATCTAATCATTCTTTATGCTGTATAGTTTACAGTGACCATACCAAACTCGCGAACACCATTATCATCGCACCAGCTGAATCTCTAAAAGATGTTTAAAACAGCGATTTTATTTTATCTGAAAGTGTTTTCGAAGCCAATGCCAAAATGTCAATAAACGTGTTAACTTGATTTGGTGTTCTTTTGACGGTGAAGTCCTTGATCTCAATGCATCAACTTTCTCCAACGAATGAGACATCTAGCGGTCGTCACCGAGTTTAAAAAACGAGAATGAAAAAGTCTCTATTTTCCAATGGTACATGCATTTACAGCTTAAAATATTTAGTTATATTGGCGACCGTTATTGGCGACATCATCTTCAATAACGTTGCTGAGGAGGGCTTACATGTTTATGTTTTTGTACAAAGATTAGGACTGAGATTGTAACGGGCATTACAGAAGGATATATAATATATTCATGTGATAAATAGGGAGATTTAACCATCTTAAAGCGTCCGTGTCGTGCGATACTGTCCCGTTGTACAATGTCCCGTCTTGGCATGCAGTTCAAGAGTTTCTCTCGCATATCTACGAGGGCTCCGTGGGAGGCTCCGACCGTTGGATAGTAGTTTCCTTTATGACCACGAGACGTGCAGCGACGTAGCTTGCTGCGTGGGAATCCTGCTGCGTCAGGCCAAACTGAGCGAAGATTGGTAGAGGGATAACGTTTAACATAAACGGGTTATCCTGTAGGGTGGAGATACCGAGGGCTAAACTGATATCGGTTACCCTGTCCCGCCATGTTTTACTCAAAGTTATGCACGTGGGATATTCAATGCAGCGAGATCAGAGCGTTTTCCTAACTTAATCCCAGGACCCCTTGAATCGTAAATGATTCGTTTCAAACCTAATTTTTGTCGGCATGGCTTAAAATCCTATATTTTTGAAGATGTACACATCATAAAAATTTCTTCAGTCCGATAAATAATTTTTACTATAAATTTGATGAGAGGAATTATTTGTACTGTTTTTAGAGCCCAGGAAATTATATATAAAACAAATCTTAAATATCTATAAATATGTGATGTCGTGAAAAGAGAAATTCTTAATGTAAGAAAAATTGAAATTAGCTTTTCATCATAATCATTTTTCCTCCTATATTCTCAATTCCATTCGGATTTCTATAAAAGTTATGAATATTTTTGATGGGTAGGTTTTCTTGTTAGGTGCTCCGATGGCCACGCTGATTTGCAGCAACATATTCTTTTGTTTTTTTAGACATGCAGGACATGCATGCCCCAGGAAGGGTACCCACGCAGCGTAATTGACAAACAAAAGACTCTCATTGAGCGTATCCTGCTATTCAACGGATGGTGGTTGATTAACGTTAGCAGATTGGCGTGGATCTCAAGTGAATAAAATCCCTGCCTCGGCTCAAAAAATGGCATTGATGAACTCACGAGATCAAAGAGAAGCCCTCTAACGAAACCGAATCAAGTCACTTTTCATTGTAAACGCAAATTCCTTGGGGAAAACTTTAATCTGTTCATATTTAACCTTTTGTCGAGTACCCACCTTGTCCATCATGGTTCGGAAATCGTTCCAATCCCTTGACGCCCCTTCATGTGGAGTGGCCATGGCAACCATTGGCGCCGCGGTAGTGAATCCCTTAACAAGCCGTTTGGTTGATCAGTGCCCTATGGTATAACATGGAAACAAGAGCTCGCAGAACAACTTCTCAGTGACGAAAAGGCATGGCCAGCATAAAAATTCCGAATTCCGTACTGTTGACACAGTTGGGAAGGTATGGTATTTGAAGGAGTTGACCGATAGCGGAGGTCTTTTGCATCACGAGCCTAGGGTTGGAAAGAAAGCCGGCGTGGACTTTATCCTGCTCTTAACGAAAGGCGCCAAGGGGGCCACGGCTTAACGTCCCATCCGACGGACTGAGTGCTATACCCGAAGTGCCCTCAACACAACAGTTAAGCAGCCAATGAAAAATCTGTACCAGAGCCGCGATTTGAACCCTCGCCCTCAGAGTGGGAAGCCAACACTAGATTCGATGTTCCGGTCGAAAAAAACATGAGGACAAACGCTATAGTCGTTATCAACCAATCAGACCTATTAAATTCATCACGTGATCTAGATTAGTGGCATTGATATCCTGATCTGATGCGCAGAAGCCGAAATGCGCTATTTCCTAGGAGCCCTCTCCCTTGATTTGAAACCCTTAATAGGATATATACGCAGTGTAATTGACAAACAAAAGGCATTCATTGGGCAGATCTTGCTGTTCAGCGGAGGGTGGTTGATCATCGTTCGCAGATTGGCATGAATCTAAAGCGAATCGAATCCCTGCCTTGCTTCCAAAAATAACATTGATGAACTCACTAGATCAAAGAGAAACCCCCAACGAAACCGAATCAAATCACTTTCCCTTGTAAACACAACTCTCCTTCACTTCCTCCGCCAGCAGCCTCGCTTTCAAAGCCTTCACTAGCATTTTCTTTGCGTGTAATTTGTAAAAATCTTACATAGATCATAGATTTTTACAACTTACACGCAAAGAAAATGCTAGAGAAGGCTTTGAAATATTCACGTCTTTTTTAGAGATAGATTAATTTCTCAGTGTATGTAATGAAGATGGTCATTTAAATCGTATTGCTATTTATCTAAAGTTAGACTTAGATCCATAATTATGAACTTGCAATTAAGTACCTAGTAGTATATCGTATTCTATACCTTTGTCAGCAATTTTGTTCTGGCTATTCATATCAAACATCATTATAGGGATCCATAACACCTCTAAACAGGTATCCAAGGTAACATAACGAAGTAAATGAGAAATAAAAGGACAGACCAAAATAATAAGTATACTTCAATACTCCTTAATTTTTCATTTAATACGTATAAATTTTCCGGGATTTACAGAAACACTTTGATGGTAGCCTTTCTTTTCAGCAAGCATGCTTCCTGAGCCCTTTAGGAAAGACATTTTTCTCTTTAAGCCTCTAAACAAGTGTTGGAGGTGATAGAAAACATAAGAGTCGTAATTGGCGTTATAATTTGCATATTTTAGCAGAAAGAATTGCTTTCCGATGCTGAAGATAAATCGATAGCATCCCTCGTTGTAAAAATCCCAGTGTATGTGACAGAGACGAATTATTTTTGTAAAATTGAAGTAGCAACTAAATTCTGTTCAGTTCATTAAAATGAAGTAATGGCAAAATCTAGGCATAACTAATGTAGGAAGCAACCTTCGAACGGCGAATGTTAATGTACTTCGCCTTAATTAGCAGCTGCCGCGGAAGTTCAATGATGTAGCGTATTCTGTCTCATATATCTTTATAGCAATTCTGTGAAATCCTCGCAATCAGGACAGGCACGAAAACGCAGTTAAGTAATGTGATTTGCGATGATAACCGCAAAGCTATCCTTTCGAAATTCATTCAAATTCTAATTAACAGATGATTGACGTTTTTGTTTCTCATCGCGACCAACTAGCAGGCTTAATTAAACGAAACTGCAGTCTACTAATACCATTGACGTATTCTCTTTCTGGCAAATCTGCAATTTACACGTCACCTTCTACCCGGTACATTTGCTTGCACGATCGATCACCACGATGAAACTGTGCTCATCGATTCTCAAGGCCCTGATTCTGTTCTGTTTTAGCGTTGGCCTACAATTTTACGTTTGTGTGATGACGCTTGTTTTTTGATCGTTCCACGCATCAGTACCTACCTAAACTACGGTACTCATCATCGATGTAAACTGCACCTTAATTAAATACTATAGGCGAGGCTTTTTCTCACTCACTTAAGTTTTAGTCTTGGTTAGTAAAATTCTTTTACAGTACTTTACCTTTGTAATTTACTAATTTATATTTTCATCAGAGCCCACGTACGCTTGAGTCTATAAATTGGACGGTTTTTTTCTCCGTATTCTTTGACAAAGTTAATCAATTAAATGCGATTATTTGACGATTCACCTTTACTTTTGGAATGAATGTCAACGCAACCACCATCAGTTTTTTTTACTACGAATGAACGTATTCTAATTACGGACTTTAATGAATATCTTTCCATAATATATATTCTAATAACAGGCTCATACCATGTTTTGAAACGCGCTCTCCGCCAAATCATGTGACATGATCATCTGCACTTATTGTTACCCTCTGCATCTTGACATCAACAGTGACATCTCCGCAGTTATTGTAACCCTCTTGAAGAATTTGGCTTGCTTTCATCGACTCGTTAATAATAATATGTTTTGACAAATCATCTAGATTTTTCGTCAATACTACTAATATATTCCAGAATTCCTTATAATTTATCAATGTTTAAATAAATACCGACAGTCATTTAAATTGTCACTAAAATAAATTCCCCTGGACCCGGGATCGAACCACATATATTTTACATTCCGGACCACTGGAAAAAAAATTACGCTGTCTAGGTTTACCATGCCAATTTAATCTTTCAAATATTTGATAGAAAATATTCGTGTGAATGACATTTGATTTCCCGTCGCTCGGAATCTCCAAAGGCTTTACCTGTCAATGATCTCATAGGATGAGGTTCCTCTGACCGAATATCATCACCAGCGGCCATATTGTAGCTATGACTGGAGCTCCATCTAAATCCCCCAGATTCATCTGCCTGCTTACATCAATGTGACCACTCCAATCGTCCTGAGTGGCAGGATAAGGCGGCCGAAGTCTAAATTGATAGACATGAAGCCTGGCTGCCGGTAAGCATATCGTGGAGGGTCACCACCCTCGCCACTGCCGTGAACAGCTTTCGCTTTGTGCCTCGTTCACATTACGATTGTCCGAGCGATCGTCCTGACGATAGTTGTCCGAACTAGAAGTGTGAATGTCCTGACAACAGTTCACGTAGTTCCGAACGTTGCCACTTTACGATGGTAAGGCGCTGGGAGACCGGAAGAGGCAGAGTCCTCTAGATTGCTCTCTCAACTTCGTAGTTATTATATAGCAATATAGAGGACTCTGAGAAGAGGAAGCGACCAGAGTCCTCTGGATGGCAGTTCTCAACACTACTCCCTCATATTCTATGAGGGACCTCATATGCCTTGTCTACACCACAGACTTAGCTTGAGTGACTTCACTTAAATATAATCTTAAATGTGGTGCGGTAGCTACACTTGAGCTTTAAGCAGACTTCAGCACCGTGATTGTTTATATCGGGAAACAGTTATGTTGACAGATGAAGGTCTAGGAGAGCAATTAGTGATTCTTTGATCCAGAGCGACTGTTATTTGAAATAAACTACCAAACTCCGTGAATGAATCATTTTGGATTTAGAAGGTTAAAACGAAAGACCGATTTCAGTTCCCGAGGGAACGCCATATGGCGAGAGGTGATGGAGCCAGAGGAATTTAGAATTACTAAGCGTGACTTCGTGGAATGGCATATTCATAACGTAAACGAAAACACTTATTGTTAGTCAAATTCCACTGCTTTATTAAAACCATTGATGTTAAATTTCAACCTTTAATTCCTCCCACGTCCAATGAAATCGCCATATCTTATTTCCCTCGGCATCCCTAGAACTAAAATTGAAGCCCAATGGTTTCAATAACAGTGTGTGGGATGTTACTGAGTGCATTCGTTTACGTTGTTTTCGATTATGACACCATGGAAAATAAACTGTTTCACCGGGTCTTCTGCCGTCGTCTCATTGTCAGTCTTAAAATTCCTTAAAACGTTTCTAAGTTTTATAAATCGAGTTCCACCGTGAGCAACAGGCATAGCGATTAGTTTTCACGGAAATAAAACCAACAATAAGATGAGAAACTTCACAAAATTAATTCTTCGATTTAATTACCCCAACACTAGAAATTAACTAACGAAATAGACCGCTCAATAACTACATCATAGAATAAGGCACAACTTAGAACATAATCAACGGGATGATTCAGGAGTGAGATGGGTATTATGTGTCATTTACAACACTTGAAGAGCTTCAACCGTGCGGAAACAGTTGCCAACGCAATTTAAGTTGGGTTCTAAAGGCCGTATCACACTAGCGACTGCGGCCGGCGCTGCGGCTGCGACCGCGACTGCGACTGGCCCGTTGACCAATCAGAGCGAGGCAGTCGACGCTGCGACTGCGACTCCGAAGAATAGCCGACCGGCTATTCTTCTGAGTCGCAGTCGCAGTCGCAGCCAATCAGAGAGCTCCATTTCAAACTCGCGCGCTTGCGGCAGACGTGTTTGTTTGTTTTGGTTACCGTAGCGAGGGAAGTTCAAGAAGGTTATAAGATAACGCTGAGATAATTTCGGATTTTTAAAGTGAAGATGGAAGCCCAGTATATTGGATATTGCACCCGAGTACACAGGTGAATGAAAATGAAGTACGTTTTAACATATTTTAGGAACATTTTCAACAATTGCTGCTCTCTATCTATTCTTTGGGCTTTCGTAAACAAACAAGCCACAAGCAGAAACGTTCATACGTGCGCATGCGCGATCGTGGCGTCGGCCGCAATGTGTGATGGGGTGTAGTCGCAGCCGCAGCCGCAGTCGCGGTCGCAGCGGCGGTCGCAGTCGCTAGTGTGATACGGCCTTAAGATGACTTAAGTGGAGGTGTGCTTAAATGAAGCTGGTGACACCTACACTACCACCTTAAATAGAGAGCCAACTTCAGCAGTCACTTAAGTTACTAGTGTAGACCCGGCTACTAGTGTGTTACTAGTGTATTATCAACAATCCAGAGGACTCTGGAAGCGACAAAAGAAAGACAAAAAGTTCGTAAAGCGCCCTTTGCTCTATTGTTTTCATGGATTCGTCCAAACAAGGAAGAATACGGGCGGAAGAAAAATTATTCGGTAAATACACGTTGAACACAGAAATATCTTGACCCTGCATACTTCAACAGCTTTGCTAACCGTCAATTTCTCGTTCACTTTAGATGTCAGCACTAGAGGGCAGCACAGGTTTTTAACCATCGTTGGGTGAATGCACGATAGTTCCAACGATTGCTGGAACGATCGTAATCTGAACGAGGCATTGGACGAATACTTCCCGCTGGTAGACGCTCATTCTCCCCTTGGGAGCTGTACACTTCGCCTACTTACCCTATCCGTTTTCTCGAGCACCGCCAAAATAACTCCCGGATAGCGCCGTTGGGCCGTTCAAGGTAAGCTTTGAGACATTAAGCTTAGATGATTTCTTTTGATTTCAACATCTTTTTTTTCACTTCCACGATTTTCTTTCCACTTACACAAACCTAAACAAAATCTGCATTCTCCAAAACAAACTCCAAAGATGGATTGTCAACGCATAATGGTTTTTCAGAAATGACTATATTACTGACAACTTAAAAATCCCTCCTCTCGGTCAACATCTCACCAACATCAAAGAAAATTTCGAAAAATCACTGAAAAAATAGACAACACCGTCTTACAAGACATATGGAAATACGAACCCAACCCACACTTTAAACGCAGGAGACCAAAATTCCCCCCTCGACTAGAACCCCTCACAAACCAATGAAGAACACTTGAACACTCACAAACTCAATCACACTATACACCAAATCCCAAGAACACCGATTAAATAATAAGCCCTATTGAAAACACCGCCAAAAGACCACAACCAATCGCGCGAGCGACTAGCAGCCACGGCTGAATATCGTCCCATATGTGCACCAGCACAGTTCAACCGTCCTTCGATTTCAAAATACCAGGTGTCAATTTCAAGCTGCTTATTCGGCGTATACGAGTTTGCGTTGTGCAGCAGTCAGTATGAATTATTATTGTCAGGTTGAAATATTGTGGCACACTCCAAATGACCCTATGGAATAAAATTATCTTAGCAAATAGTGTAAAAGGTGGTTTCATTCCATGAAGTCAATTGATCCTGCTTCAGCTGCTCACTTCCAGCAAATATAATGATGGCCTTTTTTCCTTCTGCTATTACCATTTTTATTAGAGTAATCAGCCTGAAGTAAAGTCTGTTTATAAATCCTTGCGATTTGAACGAGCTCCGTCATTATGGCCAACCCGATCGGCCTGAGTGGTAGGATAATGCGGCCGAAAGCTAGATATACCGAAGGTAAACTTTTAATTTGAGGGTCTTTCTAGGTAAACTTCAAATTTATAGATGAGGGCGATACTTCGTGGAATTTCCACACGTTAAACATGTTAAATGAAACTTATTTGTACTTTCCACGAAGTTTTTTTTTTTACTACACCGATCGATTTTAACAGCAATGTGTCATTTTAAAGTGAAGAGAGCCGACTGAGAAAAATATTTCGTTGCAGGCATTTCTTTTATAAATTTCCATGAGGATTTGGGGAAAGCTCAATCCAAGGGAGAATTCGGTTGGGAGGGGTTGAGAGGGGGGCAGGGGGATGAGGTTATTGGTTTCAATCAAAGACAGCAGTGGCCCCACAATTGAAATTAGAATACCAGTCAATTTTTAAAACCGTTGAAAACATCTGGATAGATATAACATTTGTCAACACTTTTCAATGTATGAATTTGGTAAAATCAAGTGCCATAAATTTCAATTTAATCTAAACAGGGGATTTAATTTACAGCTTCAATCGTATGTATGTAATTTTTACGCTTTAAAATCACCCCCATGGATAGTCTCAATAATGTGTTCAGTAAAATATTATTTGAACTCGCTATTGTTCAAACAAAGCATTGTTATTAACGCAGATAATTGTGTGGAAAAGAAAATGTTTTCAATATATATATATATATATATAAATAGTTCAAGTAAATAACGATAAACACAGAGACACAAAAAAGAAACACTCACATTGAAAAAATAATAAACTCGTCGAAGCTATCGAAGCACTTCAGGCTTCTTCGTCAGCTGAAGTATGAATGGTGAGGAAAGGAGAGGGTTGGAAGAGGGAGAAGAGGGGTAAGGGGAGAGATGTATGGGGAGGGGGAGTTAGGAATAGGGGTTAGGATGCGACGTTCAGACCTGGAAGGCTATTGGCTTGAAAGTGCCAAATGCAAGCCAATTCGAGGGTGTGGAGGTTGAGGGCGGAGTCGGTGGGAGGGAGGGAGGCAATAATGGATACTTTGTAGCATTGATTGAAAATGGAATCATGTGACAGACAATGTGTAGGAACTGGTAGAGAGGAGTGGGGGGAAGATGGACAACAGGAGGCGCGATGATTGTTAATTCTGAGATTGAGAGGGGTAGTGCATTGGCCAATATAGAAAGCAGGGCAGAAATTACAGTGAAGAAGGAAAATGATGTTGGTGGAAGTACAAGTAGTGGAGGGGAAAATCGGTAGGAATTTAAGCTTGGGGAGAAAAGAGCAGGGGGTGGAGAGAATATCTTGCAGGTTTTACACCTGGGACGATTGCAAGGTGAGGGTGTGGAGATAGTGACTGACTGCGACTTTTGGAGAGGGCGGGTGGCTTTAAATATGGTGTTTAAATTCGGCGGTCTCTTAAATGTTATCCGAGGAGTGGAAGGGAAAATCTGAGAGGAGAAAATATATATATATTTATTTATTTAATCATACTCCAACTTCCACTAAGTAAACTTGCAAACTATTGAAGGTATACGTCGTTACATATGTGGTACGGAAAAATTTTAGCAAAGGTCACCTCTGACCCCCTGAATATGTCAAGATGATGTCCTCGTGAAAAAATGCAAAATACCGCCAATTAACCAGGAATTTTGGGCGCCTCGTAAATGCAATTGAGAATGAATCGAGTTTTAAACGTTGATTTTAAGTCCCCTTAGAATTATGTACATTAGTGTAATCAGGAGAGCATTTGAAACGCCGCCGGCTGCGCAGCGTTTCCTCAGAGTCATCCATTTTCGCGAGGGAATAGCCGTCTCTCGGAATCGCGAGATGTGAGGATCACTCTCGCCATTTCCTCTCTCTCTCTCTCTGCTTCCGTTTTATCTCGAGATCTTGCGCTGTCGCTGTTTTTTTTTTTTTGTTGCGATCCCATTTTGAGCGCCGCTATCCACGAGCGCAATCTAAATCAGCGATAGCCCTCCCGCTCCACTGCACCCTGGAGACCCCTCATCCGAGGCCCACATCCCCTGCGGAGCCCTAACTAGCCATAGGGCGGAAGTACTTGTAATTGCTCTTATTCTCCGCATTGCACTATGACACTGTCTCACCATTATTTTCTTCCCACTCACAATCAGTTGAAATAGAAATCTCTTCTTGCTAGAAATCTCTTGGCGGTCCAATCCAGAAAATACCATAGAGAATTAGATAGTGAAAAAATGAAAACAATATCACGATTGTTCTATATATTTTATCAGTAATCTTTATTTATCTTGAGATGGTTAGTGATCGTAGTTACTCTTGAGGCTTACATCCCTGAGAAGATCATCTGTATGTTCACAATTACATAATATGATAGTTTACATCATGCTCTGTGCATCATTTTAAAATTGCATTGTGTTTGTGTGAAACTAATTCAGTGAAATATATATATGAGGGGTTGAGAAGCCAAGGGGTATGAGTAATGTTTTTCTAAACAGAGGAAGAAATGGCGTTCATAAATTAGCTAAAGAAGACAAACGAGATCTTCTAGATAGGTATTTATTGGTCCATTTATTTTCTAATTGATGTCTGAGCAGAACAGAGACTCACTCGCATCCCTTAGCCACCAAGTTTTTTAATATATTTTTAATCAATTTCAGTACCTAATTCTGTTTAGAATAAATATCACTTGTACCCCTTGTCTTCTTACCCTCTCATTATTTATTATTTTTTAGCATGCTATTTTTTTCTTATCCTAGGACAGTGTTTCCCAGCCTTTTTTCATCCCGTACCCCTCTATATTTATGTAACTAATGTTGAACCCCCAAAAGTATAACGTGCACATTTTGTATACATATTTCCTGTTTAAGAGATACATAGTTCCTGGCGTACGCCGTTACCGATCATTTTCGGCGTACCCCCGACTGGCTCGCTGGATACCCCCAAAGGGGTACGCGAACCACCAGTTGGGAACCGCTGTCCTTGGGTAGAGCGTAGGTAGTAAACACGTGAACGAAGTTCCAAAAAAATCTCTACGTGTCCTCATTTCGTATTATTTAGTGGTTTCACGAACCCTCACATGAGGTTTGATTAGGGCAGAGCTTTCCCTTAGACGCACGACCGATATAAACGCGTCGCTCTTCTCCGCGTGGGCGTTTGCGCTCCCTCCCGACCGAGTACGCCAAGGGACCTGTCTCGGCCCTACACATTTTTTTCCCCGCCGCGTGTATTTTCGCCGTCGGGAATAGTGGATGTAAAAGATGGACGAGTTACAAATGACTTTTCCGCCTTTCTCATATTACAGGGGACATGGCCACATACATACACTCGTGGCTGCTTCTACACCAACTCTTCGCCCGAAATAAGTCCACGTCTTCCTCGCCGCGCCGTGAATCCCTTCATTCGCCTTGATTGCTGCTATCCACTCTCCGGGAAAAAAATGAGCAGCGAGGGGCGTTGTCTGGAAACGCCTCGTTCCCACTCCACCGTCCGTGTTTATCTCGACTGCGGTCTCCTCCCAGACCCTGGTCATTTTGCACGCCTGTTTCCCTGGAATGAGAAAGGAGTGGAGGTGATCCAAATACACTTTAACCTCATTTTAAATGCTCTATCGTAAAGATGAATTTCGAAGAAATATTAGGAATTATATTGTAAAAAAAGAATCGAAGTAAATACTTATTTGTTTAAATTCTATGTTATGACTTTCTAAAAATCGTCAAAATATTTGTAACGAGAAATCTTATGAGAAATCCCGGAATTGAAATCAATGTACTTTCATAGCACAAATATGGGTGGCTAATACACAATTGTGCTATGCATAAAAAATTAGAAATGAGGATTTGTTGATGTGTTGTTTTTTTCTAAAACGTTCACGCTATTTTAGGTTATATGTTTAAAAAACTGGGTTTATAAAATGGAACCAGGTAGAGTTGTAACTTAACTCTTAAGAATGAATCTTAAAGCAAAGCAAAAATGAAAGCATTTCAGAATAAGCTCAAAACAAAAGGCAAGATACGTATCACATTGTATGAATTACTTTGATTGTTATTTTTATCGCCATATTGTTATGATAGTTTTTACCTTAACGCCAACTCTACGTAAAACGACGAATTTATGTAAGGCGAAAGCGCCATCCGAAAACTGCTGCCTCGTTTTTATATGTGCTGCGTGTAGTTATTTTGTCGTATTAATCGTAAGCTACATAATGGCTGAGCTGGTAATTGGCTCGCCGTTTGGTTGGCTAACGATGCAAATCGAGTGCTTTAATTGGTATTTTGTGTAAGATTTGGAAACAATTAACTTTAGCTTTATTCGATTTACCCATGGTGAAATTTTTCTTATGCATAAAACCGTACAAGATATAACCGAGCAAAAACTTAAAAATTGTGTTCAATGTGCACTTTATTTTCTATTAGCCCTGATGAAATTCGCCAAAGTGTTGGCGTTCTTCATAAGTGAAAAAAATTTATTTCCTGATCCGCACACTAGGAGCTGTAATAGCTCAGACGGATGAAATGGAAATGTGAGGGGATGGAGAGAAATAATCTGTGACGAAGGAGGATTTAAGAAGAAAAGGGAGCACAGGTGCGTAGAAGGGAAGGAGATACATCCTTTACACGCTTTTCATTGACGGGCCGCCCACAATGGGCGCACACATAACACGCGGACAAGTGGCTCCTTTATGCGGAGGGCGGACAAAACGCCTGTCTCCTTGGCAACTTGGATGGGAGAATTTTAAGGTGGGAAGATATGTGCCTATAGGGTCGTAGAGGGTGTGGTGGGTGGAGGTAAGTGGTTTCTCGCACAGAATGGGGAAAATGGAAAGAATGATATATTGGCTCGCGTCCACTACGCACGACAAACCCAGAACTCCTCCACAAAAGAGTGGAAATCAAGCAGCCACGAGCGTAATTACTTTTTCTGATTAATTCTCATTTGCAAGAAAACGAGGTATAGAATGGGAATCAGCTTTGTGTGCCAACTTTAGTGCTGGAATTTCATCCTGCGGGTCCAGGATCAAATTCGGACGGTTAAGGAGATTATTTTTATATTGGCCGATGCTTGCTCGAGTGCTTTCTGGAGGGTACTTCAAGCTCAGCTCTCCGTCCGTCGGATGGGACGTTAAACCGCGGTCCCCTTGGCGCCTTTCGCTGAGAGCAGGCTAATGCCGACGCCGAGTTTCTCTCCACCCTTCCCGCCCAAGGCCTTTCCAATGGCCTTAGCTGTTTTTCACCTCCTTCAAATTCGTATACGAAGTATGGAAGATATTCTGCCCCTTATGGTGATTGAAATTATTCAAAGGAGATATGCAGGTCCAAGTATTCATAAAAATATGTTATTAATGTTATTATCATTGTAAATAATAACGATAAATGAATTATAATGCTAGAAATTTAATACTGATTTTAAAATCAATGGTACCTTATCCACTACAATTTTGATAGCTCTTCATAACTTCCGTTGACTGAAAATCTGGCAAAAATAATAGAACCAGTAATTACTTAGCGCCTTTGATTCATGCGCTGTTACCGTAAAAATGTTATCATTTCACAGTCTTGTGAAAAATGCACTGCAACATAGATTGTAATCTCTGATTTTAATTTTAATGTGCAAAAGGACGAACCAGAAAAATATGTTATTCAAACAACAAGTGATAGAAAAGGTGATGAAAGGGTAAAATATTGTGTAAAAGGTTTTTGTGATAAATATCATTTAAAAAACTGCTCTTGACGAATTTAGCGAAAGGAATCAATGCTGATTTTTATCAGAAACAAATCCTCAAAAAACTCAAAAGCAACGTCTTTGGTTCAAATAAGTTTAAAGCAACTTGTGCATGAAAAATAGTTGGATATTTATTTTATTAATGTATTTCAATCATGCACTGATATAATAAAGAATTAATTTATTTTATTTCTAAGCTTCACCACGAGAAACAATAAAATTAAAATCATATATTTCTAATATATTAAACATACTGGAATAACATATTTTTGCTGTGCTTGTATTTCATGACGCGTGTATTTGATATTAACGGCTAATAAGTAAGGGAAAATGTATCTTTTACACACATTATTACATATATGAATGTCACCCACAAAACGTCTTCAGACACGTAATGTTTGATGCACACCTATAAATTCAAAGAGCTGTATCGTTATTAGAGAGAGACTTAGAGAATATATATTCCAAATAATTACTAGATACGAATTGTGAATTACGAAAGAAATTTCATCTAGGAATGATTTACTTTGATTTTTGAAAGTATTCTGGCGTATAAAATTAAATTTTCTGATGCCATTAAATTGATCGGGGAATCAAATTTGAATTATGTTAGAATATAGGCGAGAAAAATTATAGCACTTTAGGAAACACACAGCTCTTTTAATACCTCAAACAAAATATAGGCTTTATAGGCATGTATCACCTTTAACTGTTAACTGTTTAACCTATGAGGATGAAGTCATGATTGAGCATGTTGAAAATGCAAGGGAGATGAATAAAAGATAGAAAGAACATTCTACCATCACATATCAGCTATCATCTTCGAATTAACAGCCCGTGCTTCAGTTTTCAAACTGTTGAAAAGTTTCTTTGCTCGCTTCGCTGCGGACGGATTAGCAACTGCTGTGCAAGTGATGGCATCTTCCCAGTGCCAATTATTCCTCGCTACTTTAGCTATGCAGTCTTTTTAATCTATTCATATCACACGAAAAAGAAAGAGCAAAACGATGACGAAAGTAGTCATTGCATAATAGAATAAATTATAAAAATGTCATTAATTCACATTATTTTTCATTTTTAATTCGCTTTTCCCAAGTTTGGGTCAATCATTGAATTGTCATTGTTTGCGCATTTTCTAATGAATGGGAAAAAAGACGCTATTTCATTCGGTTTGTCTGTCCTCACTTTCACGTCAATTTACAGAACACCATGCAATGTGACATGATGTCGCAGGTGGCTCTAGTTTCGGTATGAAATGCCATTTCCAAAAATACATGATGATGCCCAGTTCTCGAATCAACGACCTTAGTCTGAGGCTTTGTCTGATTTAACATGATCATTATTTTTGCGATTCTCATAAAATTTTGTTTTTGATTAAGTTTAGACAGAAATATTTGTGCTGTAAATATTCCATTAATTTTACAGTTTTGTGAAAAACTGATTCCTTTCAGATAATTACCTTTGAAAAATATTATTTCTAGTTTTCTTTACCATCAGCAGTATAAAGCACTGATTAAAAACGGATTCAGAGTTTTCTTCGCGAATAAATTTTTCGGTTAATTTTAGCATCGTACCTATCGCAGCGTAATGGAATAATCGCAGTTAAATATACTAATCGTAGTGAAAAAAACTGAACTATATAAGAGAAAATACGCTGAATGTTGCTCACCGCAGTGACTACTGATCTATTTTTTTAGTATAGTGCACCGTTTCGCTAATATGAGATAATACTCTTTTTACGTGCTCTACATGCTAATACTCCAATTCATACGGTTGGTAATTTATAAAGATAATAATCCTCGTTTGTGAAAATGATACTGTATTTGTGACGCCTGATATAGATTTTGTATGAATAATAAGTGGAATTTTATCCTGGAAATGATATGCTAATTAATCTATTTTTAGAAAATTTTTGGTAGGAACTAATGGAATCTTAAAAACATTAATATAATGTAGTCTGACTTTTCTTGAGTAAATAGTACGTAGTACGAGGCAAATAAATTCCATTATATTGTCCTCAATTTCATGTGCTAGCCATCCCTACTGTCAGGAGTCGTATGACTGCAAATGTACTTCATCAAAAGTTTACTTACTATCTCGAATTATTCATTTATTATTTCAGTCGTCTTCGCCACAATAGAAGAATCTCGAGAAATTGAAATCCAAAGTTTTTTTCGAACGTCGTGAAGTACTACTGTATTTGTGACAATTTTTTGTGTAGAATGTTTGCCTAACATTAATTTTTAACCTTATTAATTAATTAAAGACACCTGGAATTTTTTGTATATATGCCGCGATTTTTTTAAATAGGTAACAACTGCCATTAATATTTATCGCGCTCTGTTCGTCGGCGGAGGATCGATGTATTACTTCATCCGAACAAAAGAGCAGCGACTCCGCACCGCCCATTTTTATTTCCTCACGGCCATTGTTGCGGAACTCGTGGGTTTTCATGGCGAACAGGACTCGCATGAAAGGATATTGCAGTGCGGCTCCAGCTCTTCCGCGCCACTCAGACATACGTAGTAAGGGAAGACTCAACGTGCCCTCTGGGATTACATCCAAGTCGGGATATATACATATATATTCCTTACTTCTTCGGAAAGGAGATTGCAGCCATCCGCGAAATAGCTCAATCTCCAGGGCCATTGTGTCCACGTGTAGGATTCTCTGAGTGTATCCCGTGCCATTTCTGCATTTCACATGGAATAAAGGCTAAAATTCAATGAGGAATGAGGAGAAATAATGAAGACTTCCGAAGAAACTACACCATTATTATTTTTGTGATGCTCAGGATATATTGCGTCGCGCACACAGGTATAACCCGTGGTGACATAACATTAGAAAGCTGTTTAAACTTTCATTTATGAGAGATTATATGCGATTCTATGCATTTAATTTATGAATTTAAGAATTAACCTCGCAAATACAATTAGTTTATTAAGTTAATTGATGTTATCGGGTGATGTGAATTGTATGGTTATAGCCAGGGCTGGGCAGTATTTCAAATACAAGTATTTTAAAATACGTATTTGAAATACATTTGTATTTTGTGCTTGGTATTTCAAATACACAGCCTGAATGTATCTTTCATTTTGTATTTCAAATACAAATTTTTGGTATTTTACTATTCTAAAATACAAAATACATTTGCAAAATACTTTTGAAGTGGCTTTGTAACACTATGCATTAAAACATTTACTGAAGTGGCATTGAGACTTAGCTCATCCCTAATAACTTGCAAAAGTTGTTTAATGCCTGGTATGGGTACGTTTTAGTGGCTAATGCTGAACTATGCGTAAAATTTTGCTTGCATTTTGACGACTTGGAGCGCAATAATAGCAATGTGTTAATGATCGTAAGTTCCACCAGCAATTTTCATTAAAAACATTTTATTTCATCAGGCTCTAGGGTAAGCTATTCGTGGCCTAGGGGCTACGCAATGTCTAATCCAGTATCAAAATGAAGAATTTTCTCAAAATTAATGAAATTATTTAGGACATTGCGGAAACTCCTACCTTGCAAGAAAAAAATCAATCCAAGGAAAGTAGGTATATGACTTCCAACCAAGGTTAATCAAAAACTTGACATCACCACCTGATGCTGTTGAATTTTGAGACTTTTTTTTGTTGAAGAATAAATGCTCTTCAGATGTAAAAATCCTGTCTAGAAAGTTATTTAAGATTAAACTCTTGGAATGTGGTACCTCTAGCTCACAACGACAATGTATTACGTCTTCGATTTGTTTCCAATCAAAATATAAATTTTGGGAACTCAATAAATGAAATTTCTCGGAAATGGTAATAGGCATCGTAGTTTTTCGCAGTGCTTACGAAATTCGAGCATTTACATCTAGCATATTAATTTTCACGTGAATACTTTTGATTAACGTTAATAATAATGTAAGATATCGTGAAAGGCAAATGAAACTGACATAAAATAGGTTTTTCCAGGAGAACATCTAAGTATTCTATTAGGTGGATTAGACTTAACGTAAACATTTACTTATTTCAAGTTGAAAAATATTGTCATTTAGCCGTATAGCCATTTTCTCAGTTCAAGTTCAAGTTCAAAAATTGTTTATTTCACGAGCATAACAGATACATGGAACCCGCTACATTCTTATTGACGGGCGTCGCAGAGAGCACCACGGCTGGTTCGGCTCTGCCGTGCTCTCGCGTTAGCACTACATTCAGTGACGTCACGCGCAAGCGATCGGGCCTTCTATCTAGGTGGCTCTGACCGTACCGAGGCAACGACAGGCATACTGATCACATGATAATCAAGAATTTGTTGCAGTTGTAGTTATGGAACAACTAGAAGGGGTTAATACTTCTGAGAATCCTAAAGAGAGTGCAGGGCGTTCAGAGGATTTATTTGGACTACCAGCTATATTAGATGGAAGATATTTTCAAATATGTGTTTCAGAATCACACGGAAAAGTGAAATCCATGTGCCAACTGGGTAAAAATAAAGAAACAGTAATAAGTGGTACATTGAAGGCAACTACGAACTTTAAAACACATTTGAAGATAAGGCATGATGAAAGTGAAAGTTTTATTCGTAAATCTTGCTAATATTCTCTTAACTTGGTTAACAGAACCGATAAAATTTCACTATTTCAGAGAGTGCATCGTCACGCTGTTGAGGAGTATGAGAAATATAAAGTAAAAAATAAAATATGTGGGATCAGACTCAAAAGGAAGAACGATGATCCAACTGAAAAGAAACTTAATCTGAGCTGGATGTTTTTCAGGGTTGTAGTACTTCCCTACCTGCAAGACAGGAAAACTTTGATCAAAACGTTATTAACTATGTGGTCAATAGTATGAAACCTTTATCCACTGCAGAAGATGCGAATATCATCAAAATTTGTAAAGGTAATTTCAACATAATCTATGCCTTAGAAAAATGTGGAGATTAATTACAGTTAATCAAGGTAGGTGTACTTCAATTCCAGGTCTTGACTCAGCAATCCAAATTATGTCCCGACGTTCTTTAGGACGTAAACTGGGCGAAAATCATGAGTTTCTATGTGAGAATTCAAAACAAACCTTTTAAAAAATCCCGCATATATCAACAACAGCAGACATTTGGTCACAAAAGCATAAAAGTTTAATGGGTGTCACGGCACATTGGGCATGAAATATGTTTCTACTCTTTCTTAAATAAATCTGAAATCCACTCTTTTCAACTTCTAATCTTTGATTTATACCTAAACTGCTGTTCGATTTGAACTGTTCTTCACAGGTACGTAAAATGAGCATTTTTCTATTTCAAACTTTCTAGATTAACCACTTCACATTAGAGCGTGTTAGTGCTGTGTTAGCCTGCAGAAGATTTAAAGGAATTCATTCATATGACAGAGTTGCTGAAATTTTATTTGTTATACATTCAGAGTTCAATGTAAGGCATGGCCAGTTAATCAACTATTACGGACAATGGTTCAAATTTTGTGAAAGCATTCAAAGAATTTGGCTGTTCTCTTTCCACTCCATTGAATTTCGACGGTAATTATGAGCTTATTCTATTATCTTAAGAGTATACACGAAAATTTGTGTATGCACAAAACTGTAATAATGTTCATCTCCTTAAAATTTATATCCTGCAGATGATTTTGAAGCTGAAGAAGTGGAAAATGTAGATTTCCATTGCTTGGAGCATCGAGCAGATTGTGAGAAAGACGGAGAGGGTTCAGAAATGGACTATAGGAACGCTGGCATAATTCTACCCCACCATATGAGGTGTGCGAGTCACACGTTAAACTTACTGGCGACAACTGATTTACAATATGCTCTAAAGGGTTTGTCTGTCAATAGAATACATTATCCAGCTCTTGCAAAGCGCTCCACATTATGGAATGTATCACGTCGACCAAAATCTTCAGAAGTCATTCAGGTTATATAAGGATATCAGTTATTATATCCTTGCCCCACGAGGTGGAATTCACTGTACGACTCAATTAGTCAATTAATGAAGCACAAAGACAGGTTGAATAAATTGTTTGAGAAACTCAATTTAAGCAATACATTCAAAGAAGTAGAAATTGAATAATTAGAGGAATTCATCGTCATGATGAAGCCAATCGCCACTGCCTTAGATTACCTTCAGGGCCAGAAAGCCTGTTATTATGGACAATTACTACCCACACTGATGTCTTTGCGTATCAGGTTGCAACATTTGATGGAAAATAATTTGCGTCACATAGCTGGAATAGTAACAGCATTGGTGAAAAGCTTGCGTGATACATTTGAATTATTTTTCAGTTTGTCTCCTCTAGTGAATGAGGCTATTTTAGCTGCTTGCTTTCATCCTAGTTTCAAGTTGCGGTGGCTTCCTGGCCATATTTCAAACTGTGAACGAAAGCGCATTCAAAATCTATGTATAAATTCTTTAGTCTTACATTTCTAGTATATGTGATGATACCTGTGACACTATAAGTGACGTATATATATACGTAACTTCCTCCATGACTGTCAGCACGGATTCCGAAAAGGTAGATCATGCGAAACACAGCTCGCGCTCTTTCTTCACGACGTTATAAAATCGGGTGAATCGAAAAGACAAGTTGACGCACTATTTCTAGATTTTAAGAAAGCTTTCGACACTGTACCTCACAACAAACTTTTATACAAATTACAGTCATGCGGATTAAACGAGACAGTTTTAAACTGGATACGCGACTTTCTCAGAGATCGTAAACAAAAAGTTGTTCTTGACGGAATTAGCTCCGATGTTGTAAACGTTACATCAGGTGTTCCACAAGGAAGCGTAATTGGCCCCCTGTTGTTCATTATATACATTAATGATCTCTGCTCCCGCATTAGCAGTAAAATACGTTTATTTGCTGACGACGCTGTCATCTATCGCGAAATTAGTGATCACTCTGACTATGAAATTCTATCATCTGACCTAAACAACGTTCATTTGTGGAGCCAAGAGTGGGGACTAAAACTTAATCTGAGCAAATGCATGGCGGTACATTTCTTGCGGAATTCGTCCAACTCTATCCATGTTTATGCAGTGGATGGCATTAATGTAAAGGCAACAGACGAAGTAAAGTACCTGGGAGTTACGATAACCTCGAACCTCACGTGGGGAACACATATAAAGAATATTTGCGGCACAGCCCTGAAGAAATTAGGATTCGTCAATCGTATTGTGGGAAGATTTTCGGATGAGAAAGTAAAGGAAAGGTGCTATTTCGCTCTCGTCCGACCGCACCTTGAATATGCAGCGAGCATATGGGATCCGGTGCAGAAAGACTTAATCCGCGAACTGAATAAAATTCAAAGGAAGGCTGCGCGTTTCGTCAAAAACTGCTACGGGCGTACAGACAGTGTTACCCAGATGTTAAGCGAATTAGGCTGGGAGCCGTTGGAGACTCGGAGGCTGCGCGCTAGGCTTAGATTGCTTGAACAATTGAGAATGGATATCTTTAAGAGCGACACAGTGAACATAATATTAGAGCCACACTATATTTCCAGGTCCGATAGAAGCGATAAATTAAGAGAGATGTTTTGCCGAACGGATAGATATGCGAATTCGTTTTTCCCCCGAACCATAAAGGACTTTAATAAACGCTAGTCCCAACTTCGTTTGAGCACTTAATTTTTTTTAGCTGTAAACGGCTGGTGTCCTAACACCCCCTGCCACACGCCTTTTAGGCGGCTTGCGGGGTATTACGTAGATGTAGATGAAGTGGTGGAGAGGAGGACGACTTCTTAGTGCTATCAATTACTAGTGAGAAAAAGCAACAGTCCCACATTGAGTTGGAAGTGATCAGCTATGTCAATGACAAGAGCATATCGCTGTCGAGTTTACAAAATTATCCGAATATTAAGAAAATGTTCATCAGATTTAATACAAGCCTATGCTCATCTTCACCAGTGGAAAGACTATTTTCACTTGCTGGGTTTATCCATTCCCCTGTGAGGGGATCTCTGTCAGACAAACTTTTTGAAAAACTTGTATTCCTCAAGGGGAATAATTCATTCATAGAGAGCAACATTTGATAATTTTTACATTGAAAAATCTCAAATGTATACGTGTATGTTAGAATTTTTATGTTTATTTATGTGTTAGAACTTTTTTAAAGATGTCTTAGTTTCCTTACAAGTGTATTTTGTATTTTAAAAAGTATTTAAAATACTATTTTGTATTTTGTATTTCAAATACCGAAGTCCAAGGTATTTGGTATTTTGCATTTCAAATACATTTTGTGCAGTATTTTGTATTTCAAATACTCCTCGGCCTGTATTTTGCCCAGCCCTGGTTATAGCCATCTTATATCAGCAAATGTTTTTTTCCCGTCGGTGACTCACGTGCCGATGAAAGTTTCTGGGGGGATGGGGTATTTACTAACCCGAAACTGTTTCGCGAAAAATTTTTTTTGATCGATGGAGGCACGTTTTAATTTGTCCCAATTTTTTCCGAAAATTAGAGATTTTTTTCGGCAGTAGCACTTCATTTAAAAACGTGATTGTAAGTTTTGAACTTGTATTGACATATTGTATTGTGCCTTTACTGAAATATAATTCTGTACTCGTTTCATAAAAACACTTCATCTTGACGACATTTTTTACAAAAATTTAAATAGTGCAACATTATTACTCATCAATTTACAGTGAAAGTTCTCATTTACGGACACTAACCGGTTCTCTAAAATGTATCTGTAAGTGAGAGGTGTCCGTAATTCGGAGGTGAGGTTAACAAAAACTCATTTTTACGCTTATTATGGTGAAGGAATTTAAGACAGCTGAATGAAATCATTTTATTTGAAAAATTCTTATTTATCGATTGATCGGTCAGAAAACCTATGGCGACGGTGTCCGTAAAAACAGCAAAATTGTTCCTAAAATGTTTTCGCGGCCGTAGGTGGGAGAGTAGAGATTATATCCTTATGCAAATGCACTTTCTTCTGTCGGGGAATTGAATACTGTCCTCAAGTCAGAGGTGTCCGGAACATAGATTTCGCTGTTGTTGTATTTACATCGATAATATCATTGAAGTATGTATTTCATGAAAAATCGTAGCTTTTTATTTCTACCTTGTCAATATTCAATGATTTTAATAATACCTTTATATTGTCACTCTGATATAGCATCAATAATTTAGTAGTCTATTAAATGACGTTATAGCCAAGTGATACAATAGTGTTAAATAACACTATTTAAATAACTACATTGTCACTCTGATATAGCATCAATAATTGATTGTTCTATTAAATGGCCATGTTATACAGCATGCATTTGTGATGATGGCATATTAAATGTTCATTCTTTCTCTCTTTCTGCAGGAGTGCAAGGGAGATGAAGAAGGGGTGGGTGGGGGTGGAGTGGTGGGAGAGGGGGGCGGGGGAGGGGAGGAGAAGGGGGAGGAGGAGGAGGAAGAGGACGAGGAGGAGGGCGGGGAGGGCAAGGAGGAGGACGAGTTCAAGCGGAGACTCAGGCAAGACCTCATCAACAGAGACGGACACAGGTGAGCCATCTACTACGCCATCCGGCTTACTTACAATTAGTTGCGATCGGTAAACTAATTCGTGCAAATAAGGTGTGTGTGTCAAAATCCTAGTCTCTTCTTTTTCATTTATGTACAATTGATTTCTATATCTATTTTTTTATTTTATCATGGTAAAAAAACATTGTAACAGTGAAGAAACATCTGAGGTTTTCCCGGCGTATGATGATGTTGAAGTTGTGACGGGTTTCCCACCGGGTGAGGTTCTCCATCTCTGCCGGCGTTTCGATGGCCGTGTCGTCCATCGTCTTCAGGGCTAATCGAGTATACCTCTATATACTGAAGCCCCGAAGACGATGGACGACACGGCCATCGAAACGTCGTCAGAGATGGAGAACCTCACCCGGTGGGAAACCCGAAACAACTTCAACATTGTAACAAGCATTAATATACTAATTTATTGTAGCCATTATCATTCATAGCCCTGAAGAAGATATGAGGAATATATCGAAATGTAGGCAAAGAGTTTTGCATATCATTATTAGAAATTTACTCCGAAAAGTTAATCATCAATAAATAATTAAGGTCAACAATGAAAAATCGAAGCTAAGAAGTCCAGGGGAAAATAGAAGTATTGTAAGAACCCCGATGAAGAAAAACAGACAACTTAATCGACACCTCCTAAGCACCTCACGCTATTCGTATATATTAATGTTGCCCCAGTCATCAAAGCTACCATTAGGTGCTCATTATATTAAATTTTCATAATCACATATTTCACCTTTTCCACGTTTTTCCACGGTTTTACTCCAAGCAGACTCGTCAAAGGACTTTGTTAATATTTCACACACTTTGTTCCATTTTATCTGCTGATCATTCTTTGTTTTGCAATCAGTATTTTAATAAAGGAAATTCGCCGCGCTCATAAAAACACTACTAACCCTAGCGGCTGCCGCTGACAATTTAAATGATAATATTTTATATTAGTTCAACGGCATGTATACCAACAAAATATAAAATATAGTTTCACAATCGCACTCTACAAACTCGATAAATTTTAAAATTCCCGTTATTTTCTGAGCACTTCGACTAAATTTGACTTTCTGTGTTGTTGTGTTCTACGATCACGCACTGTCTAATGTGCAGCGTGCAATGAAGCAGGGATCGGGCATTCTGTGAAAATACTTAGCCACCGCCGGGAGTTTAACCCGAGCCCTCGGGGTGGGAAGACACCCCAGGACAAAGGGGGGTCCTGGAAAATTTTGGGATTTTTTATCCTGAAAATGTGATTTTTTGGGCTCAAAAAGCAACCCTATTCAAAATTCTTTACATTATTCGCACCTCCTCTCTCGCCATTCCGTGATTCTTAGTCGCTCATAATTGGAGAAGATTTCATCGGACGTTGCCGGATGATTGCTTTTTGGAGTCTCATCTCATTTGTGATTGCTTTCGGCAGATAGGTAAGTACGTGAATGTCAGAGGTCGCGCTGCTCTGTCGCGTTTGCCTATTGGACGGAAATTGGAAAGGGCCCACTGTGGTGGTCCTATCGATTCCACCCTCCAATCTTAGCCCTAAATTATATCGCCTTCTTTTCCCTCACTCACCCCCATCGAAGTTCTAATTGTGTCGGAAAGTTGACAAATTCAAAGAGATCCATAAAAGATGCCTTGAATACTAACGCAAAGTCATTCAGACTTTGAGTAGGTAAGATAGGATATAATTGTTAGTCGTTATCGATCAAAATTACTGAGATCGAATAAGATTTTCTCTTTTTTGGGGATTTTTTTTCCATAAATTGCTCTATTGAGTGGAGCCGGACTGCTAAATTTCTTTCCATGTTGAAAACTCGCAAACAATGATTAATACTGAGGTTAATTTGAAGTAAATTTGGCAGAAAAGAGTAAGGCGGAGTATTTTCATTTGAATTATTCACTTTTTTAACTCTTTATCAGTTTACTATATTTGTATTCATTTGCAAGCTACGTGAATTTGTTATGGATGGAGTCTTAATGAGTTTTCAGATTTTAAATACATAATCCAAGAATATTTATACTTTTACCACAACTGTTTTATAATGAAATCGGTCTTGCACATATTTTTGTAACAAACACATCAAAATGTTGTTTTTTTTTCTCTTCTTTAACGCACTTAATGTGGATGCCTTGAATTCAAGGCAACGGTCCCCTTATCTTTCTTAGCCCGCTCCTTATCTGTCTCCGCGTCTTCTGGTACACGGTTTGTGCCCAGCGGCGTCTCAGTATCTTTCGCAGTGATTGAAAACGTGTTGCTTGCTTATAGAAGAATTTTTACCTCCACACTACATATGACATAATTACAAAAAATAGATCCGCGTGGCGGTCTATTTCGAGAATTTTTTCAGCATTCAGCGTTTTAAATCATGGCTAACGGTCCAGATAAGTAGCTACACATGGGTGATATATCGCGCCGTCAGTAGCTGACTTTTCCCCGAAGAGTAATTGTCACCTGTGGCATTTGATTGCGTGACCGCCAGATGGCATAATTGTCACCTGCTGGTCTGATTAAAGAGGCAATACATTAATTTGTAGCACTTTAAGTCCCTCAAAAACCAGGTAACAGAATCACCCCTAACCCAGAATAACCACCCACTCGTGGTTGAAAGATTTTCCACTGAAACGCGACTAATTAAAGTTAACTAGCCCTCATATCTTTTCATCATTTTCATTTTTTTCCAATCAATGGATGGAATTGGGCTCAGTGTATAACGCTCTGAAACATGCGTAAGTCAGGAAGGGTTAGTGAAATGTTCAACGTATTTATGTTTTCCATTACGTATTTTATTATGATGTATATAATAAAAATGGAGATATTACTAAACCTTACCATTGGCATTTAGGATTTTGAATTGGTTCAATTTTACCGCTAGCCTCAACGTTCTGTTTACTTTAAAAAAAACTTGTGTCCAACCAGAATGGTGAAAATTGTTACATGTTTATGTTATCATTAAAAGGCATTTGGAATTAAGATGCATCAATTCCAACAAAATATACAATGCCTATTGAAGCAACTCTTCTATGAGTCTTCCCTGTGTCTTTCCTTCTTCTAGTTTTATCGTTTTCAGGTGTTGAATAGCTTAGAAGTTTGTTGGGTACGTCCTTCCAAAAAAAACATTTTATAAAAAAGAAAAAGAATAATCAAAATAAAAGACGATCAAAATGATAAAAATTGCTACTTTCAATGAAAAATAGTAATTGAGTTATTTAAAAACGAAAAAAGATAAAATATTTTAAAATCTTCAAAAAATAATCTTTATATTACCATTGTATATTCGTCAATGTTCCCAATTGAGCATTTAAGTTTTTGCTATCACAAACAACACACTACCCATAAAACAGAAACAGATGGGCAAAGAAATTGTAGTAGTGTAAATTGGCCGGTTGTGGTGAACTTGGTTTACCGTTACGTTTGAAACGCGCGCAATAACGTGAGTCTGTCTCAATGCATCCTATAAAATATCTAAAGCATTATATATGTTATTACGAAGAGGTCTGTCATTCCGTATATGTTGAGACTGCACATGCTGTGGTAAATGAGGTATCATTTTAAACATTTAATCACCACCTTTTGGCGAAAAATAAAATCTCGATCTCAAATTTCACTATTTATAAATTAATTTGCCTTAAAAGTTTCAATTTTTCCATCTCCATTACCCGCTCGAGGTATATAGACTGCACACAATTCTAAACTTTAAAAAAAAAGGTTTGAAAACCCGTTTTCCGTGATATTTATGTTTTTTTTTTAAAGGAACTCACAAACCAAAAAGGCGGCATAGACGACAACATTGTTATACACGACAACGTTGTTACTTCTAATATTATCTTTAAAGAAGTTTTACAAATTGCGTTTTATAAAAAGAAGTTTAATAAATTGCCATTATTCAGCGAGAGACATTATGATTGTTCCCACTGTTCTCCGTGCCCTCTTGCCTGTATTGTATTCATATGTTTTGTATGTTTTTGCAAGAAGACAAGTGTAAAGAGAGTACTTTATGATGCACCTTTTTCTCCATTTAATGCCCAATTACACCGTTTCCTTAATCTGCTTATTCTCTGATAGCGTGAAAGGGCGAAATTTTTGCACCGGTTGCCAAGTTAGTATGATAACTGTACATGTACATTTTCTCTATCCCGCAGTGAGCTGGCCAAGCACATCAACTTCTTCACGCTGTCATTCCGTGACCCGGCCGTCGAGAGAGACTACCACCGACATCGCGAGTCCTTCTCAGGGGCGTCCGTCCTCGCGCTGCCCCTGGTCCTGCTCCTAGTCGCCGCTGCACAGCTCATCGTCCTGCCAAGGTAACGAGTGATCGATTGCAACAAGTTCCGATTGTCGGTCGCCTATGTCGTCGAATGTCGATGACCTACGGTCGAAAGAGTGCAGAAGAACATGCGAAAATATTCTGTGGAAATTCCTATGAATTTTTTTCACGAAATTACCCCGAAAGTAGACACTGGTATTGATTTTATGGAGTTCCTTAAAATATTGACGTCCTGAATTAAAGGAATTTCTGCTGAATTCCTTTAAATTTATGCTGACATTTAACAGAATCCCTTGAGAGTTTTTGTAGAAGTTGCACAGAATTTCTTAGAAAGTTCTGTAAAATCAACCCATAAAGTTTTAGCTAAATGGTAGTTTGAATTCTGAAGACGATAAAAAAAGGACTGAGAATAACAAAATTTCGCCCTTAATTAAAAGAAAAGCACTATCAACAAATATCCGTAAAATCAGAATTATTTACTGCATTCCATTGCTCGGGGAAAAAAACATTGAAATCTTTCTTGAGAATCACCCCTAAAGATTTTTTAGATTTGCGTTAATTTTTGGCGATCTATAAAAAATAAACTAACTTTAAGTTTTACGTGCCCTGAGAAATCCAGAATGCTGATAAACTATTCCGGGTGCGAAGTCAAGAAGTCGATATTTTGATTTTTCGTCAGTATTTTTAGATTTCAGCCCACTCTGCGACGCCGCATGAATAAAAATCCTTTCGGAAAAATATCTCTCCTATTTTATCGTTTCTGTCGCACCTAAAAAAAATTAGTTACGCTCTAATACGATGTTATCCATTCCGCTATGAAAGACATCTATTCTTTGTTTATTCCTCAATCAATCTAAACCTTGCTCGTAGCCTCCAAGGCTCTAGAGGCCTAATTCGTCTAAAAGCTCCGTAACACTATCTGTACCTCTTATTTAATGATCTCATCTACCTAAGTATGTTGTAAGACTGTTGCAGACCAGTCCTAGGGTTATGACCGGGGAAGAAATCATTTTATTAATGATGTTAACCAGCGTTAGAAGCCAGCCATATTATTTATTATCGTATTTTGTAAAACATCTTTCACACAGAGCGCTTTTCTATCTAGTGAGTTCAAGTCTCATTAGTATATAAAGTGGATGATTCATTTAGAGACCGTGATAAGCAGAAAAGGAGCATGAATTCTCCCAGCTACGCAACCCTGCAATAAGAGCCTTTGCAGATGCTGGCTGGCAGTCGGATAATTAGCTCGGGGAGGATGCACGAAAGCGATGCGCATTCGTTTGTCATTTGTATTTCCATCCGATCGGCGCGAATTGTATGTAATCGGAATGGGTTGGAGATATGGTCACATCTCCCAGGGGTAGGCCCGCACGAGCAGTGAGAGGCGTTCCCTACGGAACAGTCGGACGATAATGCAGGATATGAGTTCACGTGGCATCTAGAAACGCCGCAATTCTGTCGTGCTAGATCATGTGAGAGGCCAATGATTGTGCAATGTAATTAAATTAACTTCCATTCGAACGTCGACCTCGTTTAATATGTTCCTTTTGATGTCCGTTATTTTTCGTCAATAGTTGACTAGTTAACTTGGCGGATAGACGTCTCATAATAATAACAGCTTTGTAAAATCAACTGATTTGGGCGTTACTTGGTGGAACGATGAAATTTTCATGGTGAAACAAAACACTACTATTCCACAAACTTTTATGTTAACAGTCTACTAGTTTCAACGTTTACACCGTCATCTTTCACACTGATGGTCGGTGACAATGACGGTGTAAACGTCGAAACTAGTAGACTGTTAAAATAAAAGTTTGTGGAATAGTACTGTGGTTTTTTTCACCATGAACAGCATAGTAATTTTCTACACTATGTTTATTGACACTCAACCAGTTTGAGGTGTCTCACGTCATTCTCTAGAGTTGTCTGAGATTAATATATTTGGAAAATTACTATGCATACCTGGGCCATATTATATGAAACATACAAGTAATAAAAAAATAAATATGCAGTCCTTATTAGAGGAAAACGGACACAGCAGTAAGGACATCCGGAAAGGAATGGCGTTAGTGTAGGAGGCGTTCATGAATATTAAAGAACTGATGAGAGGATTGTTGTTCATTATTTTTAAGAAAAGGATATTGAAGAGCCTCATCTGGAGAGTAGCGCCTCAAGGCGGACTCTGAGGAAGGAGGACGGGAGAAGACTGGAGGCGTTCGAAATGTGGTTGCGGTTGAGGTAAAAGTGACGTAGAGGAAGATGAACGAATAAGTGCTGGACATGGTGGGTGAGGAGAGGCAGCTTTTAGATGATATACGTAGGAGACAAAAGGTATGGATGGACTTAGCGGGGAGGGGATGTTGAAAACAGTGACAGAGGGTAGAATGTAAGGTAAACGAGGGAGGGGAAGGAAAAGAATAGGATTTTTAGATAGAAGAAAGGGAGTAGGGGTTATTGTGAATTAAAAAGGGAATACTGAAAACCGCGAAGGAAGGGTAAATAGGTAGATAGCGAGGTAACCAAGCTTTAGCAGGCTAATAAAAACTTCATTTTGAAAATATGGAACCATAACTTTACTTTAAATCTGAAAAATAAGGGCCGGCCTACTGTGCATGCTACTGCTTTCTCTTAAACTAAATAATATCGTAACGGATACGTTGTGGCATTACCTGGTGGAACTCCAATTTTAATCAAACGAAAACTTTTTGTAAATGCATTTTATATTTCTAATAATATTTAACCTTTCAGTAAGATTTTGATTACAAATTATATTAAGAATACACTAAAAGTATTTTAGTAATTAAGTGATTAATTAATGTATATTTGAATCATAATTGCCTGGCGTAACAATTTAGGAAAATAAGACTGATGTCTGATTTATTCTCTCCTCATTGTGAGGCTAAGAGAAAGATACATATATTTTCGGCAATGAAGGAAGTTTCCAGGTAAGGAGGACATCTAGGGGGTTTTTATGGAATTAAAGGAAGAAGTTGGTGTCAAGGAAACGATGATCACAAATCTTGTTTGGGCGACGTTCATGCTCAAGTGAAAGGGTAAGCGATAAATTTCTTTGCCATCGCAAGCTGGCGATTGCGAAGCAGTAATCGCATTAATTACAGCGTGAGAATAAACCGCTGAGGATGAATTGCGAAGCATTCTCTCAGGCGACGGCAGCTCTGATAAATTTCAACGGATTTTTCCAAGATTTCTTAAAGTTGTGAAGTACAAAAGAGTTACTCCGGAGCTGCTCCTACCCTCAAACAGTTTAATCTTCCCGAATGAGGTTATTACGCCTTCATCGATGAAAGCATATTAATCACCTTTTTGGTGGCTCCAGACGAAAGTTTATTTTAATAGGCTAATCACAGGAAATAGTGACCTCGTATTTCAGGTTTTGAGAGAGCATCGCATTTATTGCACGATTAACTTCCAGGAATTCTCCAGCGATCAAAATGTTATTTCCTCCAAAATTTTGTTCAATTTATTTACGGATAATTCAAAGATTAGGTACGAATCTAAAGAAAGTTTCGTAAGAATGGAAAGTTACGGTGTAAAATACTCAGTTTCCATCCTGAAAGAGGTCAGTGTTTCCGCTAAATATTATTTGGCCTTCACGAATTGAAGCGTGTAATAATGGCTATGAATAATGCCATCGTCTCCAAAGGAAAATGGTTTAGTTAAAATAGCTAATCATACGAAATAATTTTCTTGGACTCGTCTTTCATTTCACATTTTGAGGAAGTAAGGAGTTTTATTTTAAACTTAGCTTTTGAAATAAATGCGTCACGGCGCTGATCCTTGAATTATTCTAAAACATATTTTCGATCTATTAACGGATCATTCCGAGAAAAAGAATTTAAGGAAATTTTGGTTGGCAAAAAAGGTTAGCATATGCTGTTTCTACCCTCAAAGACTTCAATTTTTTTGTGTGTGATTATTTGACCTCGGCCAATAGATGCGTGTAATTAAGACTTATTTAGTGACTAAAGACGTGAATGAGTGAAATAAAAGGTTAGTCTTCAGAAATTGCGACTGGGACTCGCCCCGTATTTCAGATTTTGATGAAATTACGTATTTATTTTATTAAATAAACCTTTCAAGGTCTTGGCTATAATTAATTGGTTCCATTTATTTCCCCTAGCGTTTACTTCCATAGTTCTAAATTGGGAGGGCAAGTAACTGTGATGCATCGAAACTTGTCTCAGTGACTTCTTCTGTGGCTTTTTGAATGCCCAGAAAAGTGATCAAAAATTAGAACGAAGTCAAAACTAGGATGTTAATTGTATGCCTCGTTGAATTATTATATATTTTCAAACCTGAAAATTTATGAAAGGAATCAATTGCATTAGAACAATTCCATTTGGCCGTATGAAACTGAATTCTCTCTCTCTCGTTGCTTTAGCGTCTGTCCATGTTTTGATTTGATATGTTGTTGGATAGCACGTCGTTAGTGATGCCATGATGAAAGGCTCCAGCAAATAAGCTGAAGGTGTATTCGTTATTTTTTGGTTCGGAGCCACCTTGCGTTCTCAGTGCAAGAAAGTGAAATGTTGTGTATTGAACATTCTTGCCGTTGGGGCACACTTTTTCTCATACATTTGGTGCAGATATTCAATTTTATCCCGGAATTTTGTTCGCTCACTTAACTTTGAAATTGGACTTTTATTCGCTAGGAATAAAGTCAACTTTTTTCCGGAGTGATATCGTGGAACAACAACATGTGATAAACGAAGAAAGATATCGTTCAGGCCACTTAATTCTCTTTCTCATCCCCTACACCTCTTTTGATTTCCTTGCAATCATCAACAGGGGTCATTTCATTTAACTCTTTAGAATTTACGGTATGAATACAAATAATAACATATTAAAATATACTTTCAAGCTTTCTCTCATAGTTAAGTATGCTAAATTGAATACAGAAATGAACGATTAATCTTTAAAAACTCCTCCTAAATTAGAGTGGAATTAATTCACCTACATCGGGGACATATCAAAAGCGAAGGATAAAACCACAGGCTAAACGACTCAATCATTAATATTTTCGCGTTGATGGTACTTAAAAGCACAATGAAAGCTAACTAATAATATTCATAATTTAAAATATGTATATAAAAAAGGAGTTATTTTATTCATGTATGTAACTTGTTCTATATTTGCAAAGAATAAAATTCATTAAACTGATATTAGCAAACCGTCGTTTGATATTAAAGAATAAAATAGTAGCAAACAGAAATTTCATTTCAAATTTTGGATAACTATTTTAATATTGAGTCATGTGTACTTACAATAAATTTTGAAAATACAAAAAAACAAATTATGATAAACTGAAAACCATTACAGTCAAAAATAACAGAAAGTTTTTAATATTAATGGGGCAAACAGATGTAACCAGAGAGAACATTAACTAGGCTAAAAACATTGGTTGACATGATATAATCAACGTCATGCCAGCTGTTAGCACTAGGAAACGATGAAGAAGAAAGAAGTTAAGTCTCTTTGCACCGTGCAAATTTGACACAGAATTACGGATAAGTACCTGCGGTTTTCCTGACGAATTGACAGTAGGGAAGAGTTCTCTGGTGTCCCACCGGGTGGATTTCTCGCGATACAACGTTTCCAGGGAATTTTCTGCAATCACCTTCAGGGTGATCACCTTGTAAAATATGTGAAACCCAAAACTTAAATATAAAAAGTTGTAAACAAGAGAGAACAAAACTAGGTTAAAAAAAGGGTTGACGTGATATAATACTATTATCCTGCTTTTTCAAATATATTAGTGAACTTAGCAAAGGTTATTCTTTTATTTTCCATAGGAATGGTTTCATATAGTTAAGCCTGAAGCCAGTTATAAATTATAATGAATTCAATATTATTATGTCGTACTGGAGGGTAAGATGTTCCCGTAGAGAAAAGAGCTGTATAAAGAGGAAAAGCAAAGGTTTAGTTTTCCGAAGATTTTCAGGATATTGATGGCATGATTTATCCATGAGAGGGTGGGTGACATAATATAGATATGTTCTCGATACGGAGATTGCAAAGATGAGCCTACTTCGTGCGCCCAACACGGGCTTTCGTGGACTTCGTTTCAAAGCAGCTGTGGCGGTGGTAGTGGTAGATTAAGATGCACGAAGAGATTGACAGAGAATCCGGGGTCTTGTCCTCTCCGTCGCGAGGAGTTTATCATCATCTCCTGATAAGAGCGGATTGAGATGGGTTTGGAGACGTGCCGTGGGGTGGCGGTGGCAGTATCAGCGTCTTTGGATATGGGTCGAAATTATAATGTAATTATAATACATTTGAAAAAGCATTACCTTCTTTGTATTTCATCCGTGAACTCCATAAAATACGAAGGAAGGAGGTGCGGTTCGTCATAAACTGCTACGGGCGTACAGACAGCGTTATTCAGATGTTAAGCGAATTAGGCCGGGAACCGCTAGAAACTCGGAGGCATCGCTCTAGGCTTAGATTGTTTGAACAATTGAGAATGGATATCTTTAAGAGCGACACAGAAAACGTAATATTAGAGCCCGACTATATTTCCAGGTCCGATAGAAGCAATAAATAAAGAGAGGTATTTTGCCGAATGGGAATTCGTTTTTCCCCCGAACCATAAAGGACTTTAATACACGCTAGTCGTAATTTCCTTAGAGCACTTCCTTTTTATTTGTAAACTTGGTTGGTGTCCTAACACCCCCTGCCACAAGCCTTTTTAAGCGGCTGGCAGGATAGTACATAAAATGGTATATAAAATATGCATTTAAAATACACATTTTAAAATACTTGTATATCATATACTGCCCAACCATGAAACTTGTGATGAGTCGATTCCAAATGTCGATTCTCGATTCCACCGTTTCTCGTGCACGGAATTGAAAATCGATCGCCTAAAGTCGATTACGATTCCATCGATTTCATTTAGGTAAACAATTTGAAAATAGACTTACGGCGTAAAAAAGTGCCAAACATCTGAGCAATTGTATACATTGTACATTATTAAGCAAGCAATTTATGTCATAAACAGTGAAAGTGTTTACTATTTTCTTAAAGATGAGAAAATATTACTTCAATGCTAATTCCCTATTTTTAGCATATATACTTTTTGGGTCACTTAATTGTCTTTGTAACTTTATTCCATTCAATTATTGAATTTTAATGACAGCAATGCTACTGACAAACCAAAATCCCACCTGTAAGTATGAATAAGAATCGATGGAATTGCGATTCCATTTGAAAAAATCGGAATTGGAAATTAAAAAAAGGGTAATCGACTCATCCCTAGTTGAAACCCATGACCTGTTTAATTTCCCTTACCACCTTGATCGCTTTCTGTGAACAGTTTCCTCGTTCTCTCGCCAGGGGCGTCGTCAATCTGGTCTCCACGGCTGCTGGATTCTTTCTCCTCTCTGCCTTCTCGCTCGTAATGGCTGCCGAGTCGCTACCAACGGTGAGTAGCGCTGCCAGCACCATCTCTTATCAATTTTGTGAACTATTTGTCGGACCAAGAACGTCAGTGGCTCACTCCATCGGAGTTAAGGGAAAACTCAAGGAATTTCTAGCGAAATTTGAATCTCTTCTGGGTCGATGAAAGACACTGATTTTAAATTTTAAAAACTTTTTAATTTATTAAAATTTGGAATTTTTTACTTACTTCTAGTACATTTAATTTCTAACATTCTTCGGCCACCTTATTTTACTTATGAATTGCATCATGTCCGCACATTTCATAATGTAATTGAAGGTGAAAAATTAAACATAGTTTGACTGGCTATGAGACGTGAGTGGAAAGTGGGTCCTATTAATTTTAATGAATAAGCCCTGCATTTTCCGCATAAAAAGTATTTCTTTTCGATGTCAGGGCGTGATTCTCCTGTCCCTTGTACCGAAACCGTACCAAGTACAAGAATTAAATATATTCCAGATGAGTTCTAAGTTCGACAAAATGACGCCTATAACTACCAATCCTATAAATTAGCGCAATTATCTTTCAGGGTCTTCCGAAAGCTTTGGTGAAAACAAGCGAAGGCCTTAATTCGTCCATATGGATGCGAAGATTAACTGGAATCATCGTAATTGCACTTCTGGCCACAGCCAACCTGGCAGACATGGTAAGATTATTTTAGATATAGATGATAAGACATTCGAGAGTGGTTAAGTTTATTTAATTACAAACAAGACTGTATTTGCAAAATAAATAGCAATTTATCATTTAAATCTTCTTATTCCAATGATGAATTCTGTGTTTCATTCTTCAAAAGGATTTTGTCTTCCCAGATTCATTGGATAATGTATTTTTATATTAATTTTTGAGCTATATTTTTTAGCGATGTAGTCTTGCTTTACTTATGTATCTGGACACATGAATGCATGTATTCCGGTAATTCATTTTCTATAATATTCTCTCTTAATGTGCTAAATCTCAATTAACTCCGCCCAATGTCATTCTTTTCGTCATTCTGTACGCCGTATAGGCGAATCTTATTTTGAATGACTAGTGATGCAATTTGAATTTTAAATAAACTTTAGTTATTTTTATTATTTTTATTTAACAGGTCAGTAATTTTTCTCAATTAAAGATATTTAAAATCAAACAATGCATGCATTTTTATCTTTCTTCTTTCTGGAGATATGGCGTCTAATCCGAAGAACCTGGCATTACGCAGCGTCTTAACTTGTGCATGACCTAACGTCTCTACGGCGGGAGGCCAAACTCTCGCTTTCACTCGAAATGCTTTCCTTTCTTAAATGAAATAATACCTCTTGTCAACTTGTAGAAGAGAGCTATATCTGTATCATTAAAAGAGAGAGAGAGAATGGAAGGGTTAGCAAAATCGTCTACGGGCGATTTGAAAACTTGATTTTGATATAAACTTCGTAAAACTGCTTTACTCCCATAAAAATCCATTTGTTATCTTTTTTAATACAAATTTATCAATGCATACTGTTTTATTTTCCTTGTTTGCGGAGGTGTGATGCATTATGCGGAGATGCTTTCGTAAAATTTCGGTTTTACAACATAGCATTGTATTTTAAACCATTGCACGGATTGCGAAAAGACTGTTTTGCTGCAGAAGACGATTTGTTCACTATGGTCGAAATCTCGCTTTCACTCAATTTTTTTTTTCCTTTTATTAAATGAAAATATTCCCCCTAACCCTTTTTTCAACTTGTAGAAGAGGGCAATATCTGTATTATTAAAAGAAGGAAAAAATGGAAGGTTTAGCAAAATCGCCTAAGGCCGACTTGTATATGTACTCGATTTTGCTATAGGGGGTCATTTTATCCAACTTTGCTGCCGAAGTTTGGTTGAGTGACCCAGTAATACTAGATGTAAAGTAGTGATATAATAAAAAAAAATTCAATGCACTTACAATCGTGTGGTGTACTTATTGTATACATATGTCTGTAATTTTTATAAATTAAATATAAAGTCTACGTTCCATTATTGTTCTAAAAATTAAACATAAATTCCAAAATAAATTTCTTTGATCTATGATCAGCATCTGAATGTCCGGGGGTAGTGGTCTCTTCGAGGCGGCTCGGCCCTCGCGTTCAACGGCGACGACGTCCGCAGGCAGAGAAGCAGTCGAGACGCGGACGTCACTTCGGGCAGTTGTTCGGCCTTTTTGAGTTGAGCGATGACTAACAAATTTTTTGCTGGAGTGCCTGATAGAAGAAGGAAGGAAACATACGACCACCAGGATGAATATTTTAAAGATTAAGCGATAAAGGAGAATACCTGGACGGTGATGGCATAAAAAATAGGGAAGAATGGAAAATTAGGGAAAAATTGAGGGACATTGAATGTTTATAAATACGTTTATATCATTGGCACACACGTCATGCAATTTCTTCGTTCGTATAAGATGGGTCAGTCACTGCCCTTGAGTCGAAATACACGTTCCTGCTGCTAATTTGAAGCTCCTTCTTCATTGAAACACTGCATTAAAATGTCTCTCAGCTCAAAACCTGTCTGATCCAGCGAATCCCCCAGTTTTGCCCAAAGGGGCAATGTTCGGTGATGGGTCTATATTAAAATCATACTCATATCGTGGCCACTGTTGCTTCTCTGAATAACTATCCCTCAATAAATTATGCTGACAGCATGCTGTTATTATCAATGCTTCGCATATTTCAGGAGTAATTGATATCGGTGGATAAAACGACCGAAAAACTGGACTCAGCAGCCCAAATGCATTTTTCGTTACTCTACGAGGGCGAGTTAACCTGTAATTGAAGATGATCTTGGCTCAGTCCACCCAAGATGTTAATTTGTTAATTGGCTTCATTATGGGTTAGTGTAGTCCAAACGTTTCATCTCCAACGGTCACATGGGGCATAAGCTAATGACACACGGGAATTCTTTCATCTGGCGGGAAAAATTTTCCAGGTGGAACTAGTTTCCCTATATTTGATTTATTGAACATTCTAATGTCCCCTTCTTTTATATATGATCCGACATCTATGACAAGGCAGTTACAATTGGCGTTGGCCATGGCTAGCAGCACAGTAGGAAAGTATTCCTCGTAGTTAAAGAACAAAGATCCACTGGCTACTGGGCAGAATATTCTAACGTGTTTTCCGTAAATGGCGCTTAGACAATTTGGAAAGTTCCACCTCTCCCAAAAAATCCCAAGCCTTATGATTTGGTGGGGGTACCAACAATGGTATAAAACACACACACACATGATATCACACTTATGTAGTTGTGTGAAATACGAAAAGCAAAGCTCAGTGACCGAAAGGTTTCTCCTGTAGCAAGATACCTGATGGAGAGTATTCCTTCATTAGTTGGCTAATTGATATTTTTATTTTATCATGCGGTGGATGACTGTAAAAAAAGAGAAAGAATGTAAGGTAGAATTACTTAAAACACAAGCGAAAGCAAAAGCTCGGGACAGGCTCTGCTGCGTCCTTCAAAACGTCAAAATGGCTGTTGTATCAGTAGTTTTCATTTTTAGACTTGGTGAAACGGGAAACGAGGTAAGAAGAATTGGAGAGTTTTCCCATATGAAATGTTAAGGGAGAATTCGGATTCGGATAAGATTTATGAATACAGTTTTTTTCAGAACACGGAGCAATACTGCGGAGAGAGATTCAGGAGATAATTCTGAATTCGTAGCACTCGCTTCAAGAAGGAGTCGTCGATATTGAGCTATCTTATCAAAGAACCTCTGTCATCATTGATAGAGGAATTGCTAAGAAGAGACAAAATTCGGACGATTCAAGAGCGTAAACTCCAGACTCCGATAACACACAGTAGTGTACGAAATTGAGGATGACGGGTGGCATTACTTCAAGGCTGGCTGAAAAATTTGAAGAGAGAGCAAGGGAGAGATTGAAAATAATTAAATACATAAGAAAACAACGAAAATAAGACGATGGAGTTGCCTATTTCGTGAAAATCACGGCTTTAAAAATGAAAAACATTTCCCCACAGTTAATTGCGAAGGAACAAGGTAACAGGAGAAAATTGTCGTCCATTTCTACTATGCTCCAAGCCAACCTCTCGACAGGCAAACAGCTACTGAAATGCATTTCGTGCTCAAAACAATGTTGTCGGCCCGCCGCGCCGCCGTCTTGCGACTGGGACGCCCGAAAGAAGCCATTATTATTATTATTATCATTATTATTACGTCCCAGCGAAACAATACCTTTACGTGACCGACGCACAGTGGGGCCAAACCCAACTTTAGACGGACAAAAGTTAAAAACTTTTACTAACAACCCTGAAATATTCACTTATATGTTTCAGAGACCGCTTTAATGAAATCCAATATTAAGTTTCCAATATTTTCGATTTTTTTAAATTTTATTACTTTTAGAATTTGAAAAGTGACTTGATTGGTTGCAAAAATAGATTATATATAAAAATTTGAAATAACAAAAATAAAAATGTTCACGTTTGTAATCCTAGTGGTCAGAAAAAATCTTATCTAAAAATTTCAAAATTATTTTAGCAATATCTTTGAAAAAACCTTCATGCTTAATAGAAAAATAAAGATTTGCTCTCAAGTTTGCATGTACCATTTTCCAATACATAAAGAAAGAAAATACTGCATTGAAGATGTAGTTTTACTTTGACACTTATTTCTACGCGAAGGTGCACACATACTAGCCGAAATAACAAAAATAAAAATGTTCACGTTTATAATCCTAGTGATCAGAAAAAATCTTATCTAAAAATTTCAAAATTATTTTAGCAATATCTTTGAAAAAACCTTCATGCTTAATAGAAAAATAAAGATTTGCTCTCAAGTTTGCATGTACCATTTTCCAATACATAAAGAAAGAAAATACTGCATTGAAGATGTAGTTTTACTTTGACACTTATTTCTACGCGAAGGTGCACACATACTAGCCCGTGAAATACACTGTTATGCAGTTCAAACATCCTATTACCCAACCTAATAGTTAAAAAACCCCATTTCAATTTTCATTTTTGGACTTTTGTCCACTTAAAGTGGGGTTTGGCCCCACTGTGCGACGGTCGGGAGATCAGAGATCGAATCCTGGCTAAGCCAAATTATTATTTCTTGGCGAATTTCATGTATGGTGTATATACTACATTACCTTATCGCCTGTCGCTTTATATTGACATGCCATTTGTCTTTGGTTACCCTAACTACCTTTCCTTCAGACGAGAGGTCATATATACGATACTAATGATAAAATAGTTCTCGGAGTATAGGTCAAATGTATATGATGTAAAAAAGTTGTTAGCCAACGTTTCGTTTTATTTTAAACTATCATCAGGGCCATGAAAGGAAATATGATAAAAATATAAAATACAATGATATACAATATTTTTACAATATTTGAATAATATATTAATAAATAAATATTATATTAATTATTTATTATTAATGTTATTTTATTTTTTTAATATTTTATTTTATTTTTTTAAATTTTTTACAATAATTTTTAATGAGGCCAAGATAAGAAGAAGAAAAAAAATAATTATATTCGATACTAAGTTTGATAGCATTTATAGTATCTATTTGTTTATTTAAAGCGTATTTCAACTGATTATCCTGACGTATATAAATTGCGCCCCATCAGGGACAACTTCCTCATCTGAAATCGAGAATCTGGATGATTCGTTGATATACATATATATAGTAAAATACTTACATATGGTAGACGTACGTAAGCTCTTATCGGTCGTGGAAAAATAAAAACATTTGGAATCGATCCGTTATACAGTGCATCTATTTTATTTACTTATTTTGCCCCGATGGAACTTTGTTTTTACCAATCTGTTGAGAATGAGCGAGTGAAAATGTACATGTATCCGCAGGCGTGCTGCGAGTGGCCGCAGCCGGACAGCAACTGCACGCTCAAGTCGCGCCCCCTAGAGGTGGACTTCTCGACCAATTACCACGGCATCCCGCCCCCCAGGGCCATGCCGGCAGCCATCGGCCCCTTCTCCCCCTCCGGCCCCAACGACACGGCCTCCGCGGCGCCCCCTGCGCCGCCCCCGCTGCCCCTCCTGCAGAGGCTCGCCCGTCGCGTGGTGGGCAGCCTGGGGGATGGATCCGACGGGGGCGGCGGCCCGGAGGGCGGGGGCAGGGCGGAGGGGCTGGCCACCCGCGCCCCGACCCCGCACCCGCCCACCGCGCCGCACGTGTCCTCGTCGCTGTCCTACTCGGAGGCGCTTCCGCACCACCACGGCGGCGGCCTGCTGGATCTGGGCACCGCCTGTCCGCACCCCACGTACTTCACGGCCGCAGCCGTGCTCATCCTATCCGCATCTTCCCTCATCTCGCACCTGCCGCAGGGCTGGAAGACGGCGCTGATGGCAGTGGTGGCCACGGCACACTGCCTCCTGCTGGTGCTGATGCACGCGGAGGAGGACCAGGTGGACTGCGCCACGCCTCCTGAGAGGGAGGCCACTGGGTATGTCACGTGATATATGAGAATCATCATTATCAGGCAGGTTCGCGAGGAGCTTCACGATGCATTCTCACTTACCTTCAAGGGCTTCACTCATCAATTCACAATAAGACCGACTCAAAAATTCACTAATTCCTGATTTACTTTGTGTATTCCTTTATAATTTTTCCTGGATAACAGACAATTACTAATACCACTTATTTATTGCAGAGCGCGACCCGGTTTTCAATGAATAATCATCATCAACAGGCGCTAATTATGATTTGTTTACCTTATTATTATTGCCTAGTTACTTGATGAATTTTAAAACGGAAGCCAGAATAGGGGAAAAGAATGCGTAAAGATTATCATTTATAAGAGTACTGTCCTGACTTTCTATAATTTTTAAAATTTCTAACTGCTCCATAGAGTCCAATTCACGGCGGTCACTGCAAAATTTTAAAATACATGTTTTAAAATCGCTCCTATGGCAGTTGAATATTAAGTATTTAGCAAAACTACTTTTTCTTCTTTGTTATACTTGTAAGTACTTAAATGTTCTTACTTCCTGATTTCAAAACTTCTTCCTGTCTGTCCCACGTATACACCATAACAATCGCTGCATTTCAATGAATATACAATCAATACAATACAATTCAATGAATACATCTATCCAATTGGTCTATCTGATCCTTACATTTAACGATCAGTCTCCTCAGAGTGGCATAAGGTTTAAAAGCCATGCGGAATTTGTCCTTGGGTAAATGATCAGCCATTTTCAGAGAAAGTGCATCGAGGTACGTCACTGTGCACAACTGCTTCTTTTTATCCTCGTCCGCCGAAAACATTTGGTCGATAGTCAATCTTCTCTGTAACTAGGTAATAATAAGATAAACAAATCATGATTAGCGCCTGAAGATGATGATAATTCATTGAAATCCGGGTCGCGCTCAGATAAAAAATAAGTGGTATGAGTAGTTGTCTGATATCCAGGAAAACGTAAGACCTACTCCCTCTCATTTTTTCTTATTAGGTGAGCAACTAAGTTCTCGCTGTTTTTTAATTAAAATACAACTCAATTGTGAAAAAATGGTTATAAATGAATCATTCAAAGTACTGTCCATCGCTGGCTACAACTTTTGCCTGTCATTGTGGCAGAGCTCGAATACCGTAAAAGTAGAATTGTTCGTCTCATGAGCAGAGATACGTGAAAATCGCACTTTCATTTTTATTTTATCGCACTTTCAATAACAGTTTATCGCATTTTGTAGCGTCTATTTTTTATTTTCATAATGAGGTAGATGACGATAAAATGTAGTGAATAATCACAGTTATATGACAAAATACAGAATGCTTTAAATAACTATGTTCTAGAAAGATAATAAATTAAGGAATAAGACATATAGTGGCGGAGGTGTAGCTTGCCCGCGCCCACTTGTAGTTCGCGGCCACGTAGAGTCCCAGCCAACTAGCAGCTGGACAGTCGCTCACATCCTCTATGCGGTGAGTGTCGGTGGAGCATTTAAACTGCGCTCGGCACAAAATGTACGAATTTTGCCTTCGAAAAGGCAAATTTGCGTAAAAATATCATAAAATATCATTGCATCTATGTCGCCATTATTTGCGCACATCGCATCTATATCGAATTTATCGTCTTTGGGATTTTCACGCATTAACTCATGTGACTATCCAATAACCATGCCATTTTTTTATATCTTCATACTAGCGCAACTGCTGATTAGCCAGACTATGTGCCATCGAACGGAAAAGTAATAATCGGACTGCCAAATATCTGGGGTTTGTAGCGGGTGAGTGAGGACTTCTCATTTGAGCGTTTCGAAGCAGCTTTTAACGGATTTCGCAACACGAGGTTTACTCGTTTAATTTACTCGTTTTCATGCTGTAAAATCACTTCGTCGAATCATAAGGAACTCAAGTTCCTAGCTATGGCATAAAACGGCTGGGTGGATAACCCCTAATGCCCAACAAGCCCTCCTTGAGCTTTACATGGAACTTCGCCGAGTAATACCCCCAATTCATCGTTTTCAAAGGTTTTTAGTCTTCCTTCACACGGACGAGCGTTCAACATTGAAATAACCGTCTTTGAAGCAAGGAGACCAATCACAGAACGTTTTTTCACTTTGAGCAGCGTCTTCGTACACTTTTTGGAGCTCTAGATGCACTTTAGTCACCGTTTTCTTCGAGTAAATGAAGAAAATAAACACTTCCCGCCGAAGATTAAGCGCTGATTATTATCATTATTAACCGCCTCGTAGCCTTCCTTTCGTGGTCACAAGCGAATATCTCAACGGTTCGTGCTCACGGCACATCAAATGTATTTTACGTTAATAATGCTAATACGCTTTTCCTAGAATATTTTCCTAAAACCTATTAAATTATAAACATTTACTTTTAAAAAAATGTTAACGTTTTTATTGAACACAGAAGATATTAACGATTAATTAATAATATGTAAATTATTATACCGAAAGGGTTAGAAGATTAATGCTTTTAATTACATTAATTGGCACAATAATTAATTGCCTTTTTCCACAAAACTCCCATGCACTTTTCCGTGCAGCAATTTTTCGTGCGATTTGGTATGGGTTTTCATGCATTTTAGAAAACATTTTCGTGCATACTTTGCCATTTTTGTGTAATTTACCATGGAATATTTCGTGCAAATTTCATATTTTCTGGGAAGTTTTTCACGCAATTTTGTTTTCAATTTTCAAGAAAATAAATTATGAAATTTTTTGCCACGTTTTCAAATTTTTCTGGATATTTCTGTGCAATTTCTGAGCAATTTCTTATGGCACTTTCCGTGCAATTTTTCAAATATTTTTCGTGCAATTTTATTCAATTTTTCTATCAATTTTTAAGAAAAATGTTTTGACTTTTTTTTCACTTTCCGTGCTAGTTTTCTATTCAAATTTTCTTGCATTTTTTTCGTTCAATTTTTCTGACATTTTCTATGAAATTTTAGTGTATTTATTCAATGCAATTTTTCGTGCAATTTTCTAAGCAATTCTCACATAAAATTCTATGTAATGTTCCAGGAGATTTTCCGTGTGATTTCCTCTGCAAGTCTTCATCCAGAAACTTTTTCTGCTATTTTATTTGCAAATTTTTAGCAAATTTCTATACATTTTCTCTTCAATTTTCTGGGAAATTTTAAATAAATTTTTCTTTCGTTTTATAAAGAAAATTTTGTAAGGATTCTTGCAGTGTTTCCTATATTTCAACGTGCAATTTTTCCTCCAAATTTCCGGGAAATATTACGTCCAATTTTCTATGGCATTTTCTATACACCATTTAGTGTATTATTTTATGCAATTTTTGTAATTTTTAAAATTTTTAAATAAGCTTTTCGTACAAATTTATATGACTTTTTCCGTCCAATTTTCGTCCAGTATTCTGTGTTATAGAGCATTTTCGGGAATGCGTGAATGCTAGACGGCAAAATAGCCCGGCCCCGGCTCAATTTCTCGCTATGTTTTCAGTGATAATATGTGAAATGACGTGACCCGTATAAAACGGGTTTTAGAATTTTTTCGAATAATTTTATGTTCAGTTTTGAGCCATTTTTGGCGCCACTTTCTTGCAATTTCTTGAATTTTTTATGATGGAATTTTAAGCTATTTAAATTCAAGTTTTTGAATAATTTTAAATATATTTCCTACGAGAAACTTTTAATGCATTAATATGAGCTAATGACTACATTTTTAATGCACATGGAATATTTCTCGCGAATTTGATGCAATTTTAATCAATTTCCTTGCAAAATGTCTCCATGCAATTTTAAATTCAATTATTTGTTTAATTTTTTGGAAAAAATTGATGCAATTCCTCGTGCATTTTGGGCAACTTTTGGAACAATATTTCGCGCACGATATTTCGAAATATTTCGTGAAACTAGCTCTTTTTCGTGCGTGCTTTTGTACAACATTTTGTAGTTATGTAGCAATTGTCATCCTGCGGTATTTTTTTAATTAAAAAACGGCCTATTCAGCCCATATTGGCCATTTTACATCGGATTGTTCAACAAATTTAACAATCACACGTATCAAACAACAATGTCCGGAATAGGGGAAACCAACTCGGGCGGAACTCGCACGTGTAGCTTCTTGCTTTGTTCATCTTGAACCGCTGCCATCGAGGCCGGCATATTATTATTCTCTATCCAAGTGTATTACGCAATTTCCCGTGCAATTTTTCTATGCTATTTTCCATTCATTTTTCGTATTATGGATAATCCATTTTCTTTGGCAATTTTCTATACAATTTTTGTACAACTTCCAACACAATTTTCGTGCAGTAGTCGTTTTTAATGTATTTTCCCATGAAAATTCGTCGGCACTTCTGAAAATATATTGTACCAGTTTTATTTTTGCTGATTAGTGCTTTGCACTCTACATATTCTTATGAGTCTATTGTGCAATTTCAATATTGAAGCCGTCAAATTTGTTATCATTAAAAAAAATGCTTTAGAGAATTTGGCTCCACATTCTACCAATGAAGAAGATGGCAGACTCATCCGTTGAAACGTTGTGTGCAGTGTCCCAAAACCACACCCGGTGGGACACCCGAGATATCTTCCACCATATAGGACATTTTTTTCTGGTTATCTTCCTATTGATTTGTTTTATGATAATCGTAATAATTAATTTTTTATATCACCCTATGCCATAGGTTTTTTGTCCTTTTTGGGATTTTAAAAATTAATTAATGAATACTACTAAACCTTCGATGAGTTTCCTTTAGGAAAATGCTTTTATATCCAAATGTCCTCACCGTTACTTCAAAGCCACGTGAGCAAGTGCCTTTAATGTTTATTAAATTATATAATTAGTTATATATTTTTACACATTTCCGATATTTATGGTGTAAACCTGGCATTAGGTGCTGACATTGGTCATTTGTGGCTGGCACCTGTCCTGGTGACATTTGAGATGGTTGTACAATCTTCTAAATCTAAATTATTCCCTCAACTGAAGTTCATGAATTCCTCTCAGAATTAAGTGAACAATTGCGATTCCTCTTATGTTTCTCACGCACTCCTAAAACTCGTCAGCAGCTCCGAAAAAATATTATATCAGTCCTATTTTTAGCGATTTATTCCTAGCACTCTATATTATATAATGAATCTATCGCACAATTTTAAAATTGAAGCCGTTAAATTTGTAATTATTTTCTCTATTTGTTATGATTCCGTCATATTTACGTTACAGGAATCATATGTCAACAATTGACGATGCAAAATCCTGCTATTTTGCTATCCAAATGCATTTCAGGAGATAGAACATTGGGTGCAATGGCTAAAATAATACTAGCACATATGTTTGCAATTCTTACTGAAGACCTATTTATTTTATCGTTACCATAGCCCTTATTTGGAATTTCATCAATTTTTCAGGACCATTCAAGAGAGATACACCCTTTCTGGGCTGCTCCTTGCTGTTACAATCGCTCTTGCCTTCCTCAACAGACACGTAAGTTTGGACTTTACCAAATAGCAAAATTATTTATTTTACGCTTTTTTCAAACTGAAAAAAATCAGAACTTTTCTCGCTGTGATTGGAATAGGTAAATGTAGGATCCATATATCAAAACATAATTTTGTGTTTTCATATGATTTATCATAAATGGTTTCGGTTGCTACCCTAGGTGCTTTCCATTTCATCGACAAAAGTCAACTTGCGTCGCGGTTTTCGTGTTCCATTCAATGTGTGTCGCCGACTGTTGTGACACAAGTCAACAAACGATGACGCGCAGGAATTGGAGAGTTATAAACAGTAACCTTGAGTACACACTTATCGACGCGGGAGTCACATGAATGGAAAGCACCTACTATCGTCAGGCAGAATTGTGAAATGGATTCCATAGGCTAGAAAAAGTTCTGATTTTGTTTTCATATGGAATGATTCCTCAAAGCAAGATTGTCGTCACACGACTGCATTATAAATGAATGAAGTTTTAATGTAGGTATGTCAAACCTAGCATTATTATCGGCCATTCGACCGATATAAAGGCCACAGTGCAGAATTAATAGGAAGCTAAAGGACATTCGCATTTTACGGTCCAATGCATTGTGTGTCAATCACGGGCGGTCTTAAACAATTCTTTTGTTAATTCAAAGATCGGCATTTTTCAGTAGTCGAGGCTCAAAGATAACTTGTGAGAGGTACAATATGATTTTCCTTTGTACAATTCCTGATATACATTATTTCCCCTCGAATAACGATTTCCTTCACGCTCTGAGCTCACCTCCTGTCGTCTCTAAATCCAAACTGCGCGCAGACGGAGAAGGCTTCCAGGCTGCTGTTCCTATGGCGACGCGAGGTTGAGGAGCGTCGCGAGAGGGCGTCCGAGATGCGCCGCCGCAACGAGGCGCTAGTGGGCAACGTACTTCCGCCCCACGTGGCCTCCCACTTCCTGGGTGGACGCCGGCGGAGCCACGACGAACTATACAGTCAGAGCTACGCGGAGGTGGGAGTCCTCTTCGCCTCCATGCCCAACTTCTCTGGTGAGTTATTAAAATAAGACATTGCAATATTTCCACTGAGTTTTACTACTACTAGTTTCACTACGCGTTTCGTCGTCACAAACGAAATTATCAAGTGTGACAAGTCTTAGGCCGTTTTCCAATTCGCAATTATTCACCCTTCGTGCACTTTTCGATCGTCAACTTACGGATGTGACGACAGCAAGGGTGGATCCAATCGGCGAGGGCGCAAGGGAACGAAGGGTAAAGCCGTGTCCCAACTCGTTAGCCATTAGGCATCATGTATTTAGCCAGCCAGATTCTGGGCAGCCAACCACAAGGGAGCATGAATTGGGACATCCTTACGCAGGTGCTGCCATCTACTGGGCACTAGGCCAATGCAAAACAAGAGATATTCGGAATGATTTGAACAAATGATGAACAAAACCCACCCTAAATTGTTAAAATATGACGTGTCAAGTGATTTTGAGTATTAAATGTCAGAGAAGAGTATTTTATCTTAATTTTAGTATCTTAGACAACCTTTTTGTTTTTTGTAAAGTAGGGATATACTTTCAAATTCGTATTTTTAGTTCCGTATGGTTTTGTTAAAGAGGTTTTAGCTAAGTTTGTGGCGGAATGTTAGCGTATATTCCTTTTCATTGGTTTGTAATATTTCAATCGTCTCTCGACCAAGTACTTTTTCGAATTTCTTATATTTTAGCAATTTAATCTCTAGTTTTGTATTATTAAGAACAGGTCTATTTAGTTTATTCAAACGGTTACCGTCTGACTTGGGAATTATTTTCAAAATTTTATTTGAAGTACGGTTTACGTACATAAATCAGGTTTCGGTATCACCTTATAATCACTATAAATTTTAATTTTTGTTACTTATTCCGATTTCAATTTCGGGACTTTGTCCAATAACATATAATAATAATTCTTTATTCTTCCGGGTGTTAACCTAATGTACAAAAAGTGTAACATAAATAAGAATTTAGACTTAGTGTTACATAATTAAGTATATATTAGAAGCATATAAACATCAATAAGCATTATTTAACACGTTAAAAAAGTAAAGGGTAGCAAAAGATAACATGTGATCGGTATAAAAAGTTATAAAATAACTTATACATATATAATAGGCATATAAACATTAATTAGAATTAATTATCAATTAGCAACGCCACCTTCTCTTTAACTAATTTCTCCGTAATTCTTACACTTCTATTAACGCAATATCATTATTTTAAACAAAACAAAAATTAATAATTATTAGAACAAGTCTCAAAATATCAACACTATTTGCAAACAAGTACTATCCCTTGTTGACAGCCATGATGCCCTTTCTCTGATTTCTTCCTGAAGACGCTTTGCACGCTTTGAATCATGGGAAAAGTGGGGCGAAGGATGCACTCCTCGATGCCTAAATCTGGCGGCCGCGTTAGCTGCCTAAATTCCCTCCCTTATGCTGGCTAACGAGTTGGGACATCCTTACAAGATGGCGTCATGGCTAAATTCTGGAATTGGCATAGCCAAATGGCCAATTGGGACACGGCTTTAGTGAACAAGGGAACGCGGATGCTCCCTCACTACCTTCCCCTCGTAGGAAGTGGATGTCAAAATGGCGGCAATGGAAAACTCAGAAATCTTGAACTGGAGTTGTGAGTAATTTTGTGTTTATTATGTGCAGAGAGAGCGTCCAATCGGTGCCAGAAAAGTCAAAATACAAAGCAGTCTAAATTACAAACGTAAATAAACCGAGTAGTAGGGTGAAATTAATTTTTAAATCAACCACAAGATGTCATAACCCGACCCTGCGCTTCACATTTCGTTACTGCCAATAGTTCGCATTATTTCCGTTCACACTTTATGGCGCCAGTAGAGCACTTGTAAGGGAGCAGGGTGCAAGGGAGAAAGGGAGCGAGGGAATGAGTGCATACTACGTGGATTGGAAAACGGCCTTAAAGAGTTCCTCCTTCTGTATATCTTGGTGCTTGAAGGGAGGGGGGAAAGGTGGAGGATGGGGTTTGGGTGATGAGAGATGAGGAATTTGAAGGCTGTGGAGGAGAAGGGTCTTTTTTAGGGCCTCGGAAGAGGAGCAAGGTGCAGGGGTGAGGAAAGAAAGGTTCCAGGATGGGTGAGGGTACCACGCACGCCTTCACCGTATTCATTCGCGTTGCGGTCGTCCGGATGGAGTCCTCATCCAGATGATCTTCTTCTCCTGGGTGGTTGATCCCGTGTCCTTCTTCTATGGCTCTTCTATGGTGTGAATGGGGGGGGGGATACCGCGTTTGAGTGAGGTTGTGTAGAAAGGGTTTGTACATAATTTAAAAAACCTTTGGATGCTAACGAATTTTTTTTCCGAGGTCAACTGAGACGGCTGGACATCCAGGGTCCAAACTCAAATTGATGTGTGTAGGGTCATACAAGATATTCTCATTCAAAATTACCAGCCGTCATCGGTTATCAGGGGCGGTCTGGCCGGGTCGAGTGGTCGGCTATCGCCAAGGGCCCCTAGCTCAGGGGGCCCTCTCTACAACAACGTTTCGTCAATTTTGAATCATATACGAAATCTGTGATAAAATAGTACTCAGATTATTTGAACTTCCGAACTTCTGTGGTGAGCATTCAAGATTACCAACCGTCAGTGGCTCAGTGGGGGGGCTTTTGGAGGATAAAATCCCCCCCAGAGCTCAGAGAAATTTTTCAGTTTAATCCATTTTATTTAATTGGATTGATATTACTAACAGAATAGTGTAAGTGTTATTAAATATCCCTAATAAATCCGTAAAACTCATCATTTTGAACCATTTATCTTAAAATTCCGCAATTTAATAATCTCGCACCTACCGCTTATCCTGGTGGGTATTCCATACCCCCAAAACACCCCGGTATCACTTGCATCTAAACCCCCCCAGCCTTAATTCCTAGCTGTACCCCTGCCAACCGTCATCGGTTATCAGGGGCGGTCTGGCCGGGTCGGATGGTCGGCGATCGTCAAGGGCCCCTAGCTCAGGGGGCCCTCTCTACAACAACGTTTCGTCAATTGTGAAGTGTATATGAAAGCTGTTATAATGGATATTAAGATAAAAAATTACTCACATTATTTGAACCATAGTTTGTAAATGAAATAAGAATGAAGAGAACCTGGTGCCTTTTTGAAATGATTATTCGAAAAGGTTATTTTAGAGATTTTTTTAATATTTCAGTGCAACTCCAAGGAGCAAATTCACAAAATAGATAATTGAGTCATAATATATTTTTTAATTTTATGAGCTGTGAAATTCTCAATTTTCATGGGATTTTTTTAGCGAAATTGTCATTTTATTAATTTTTTTCTCTTTTTACTCTGTTTATAAGCTGTATTAGCGTCAAATCCATTTCCGGGAATGCAATTTTCTAATATTTTTCGGAGGAGAAAGCCCCGAATATGAGGTCCCCCATCACCCCAGACATAGGTGATTCTCTATTTCCGAATTATGCTAACCTTCGTTGACTTATGCTAACCTTCGTTGACTTATGCGCCCTCCTTTGACTCGGTCCTGGAATTCGAAGTAGGCCGTTTCCTTACCACCCATGGACGCATAGCATAGTTCATAATCGTCAGATGTGTCTCTTCATTGGCACAAGTGGAGTAGGATGTAGTCCCAACCTCTAAGTACTACCTTGTGGCGCTAGTATCACCCCATATCCGGGTGTAATATAGAGCGAGGAGGAACCTTCGCTGGGACTGTAAAAGTAATGGCAGGAAACGTTATGACAGGATAAATTATAAGTTATAATGATAAGATATCAGCTGAAAATCAACAAAAAGCAGTTTAGTTTGCAGCAAAAGAGAGGATGCTAAGACAAACATTAACCTAGGAAAGCGTAAGCTTGAAGAAGTGAAAGAGTTTTCTTGCCAGGGAAGTCGAATTACCAACGATGGACGAACCAAGAAAGGAATGGTCAGTAGAATAGCGCAGGCGAAGAGGGCTTTCTACAAAAAGAAGAATCTTCTTACAGCTGAGAATACAAGCATAGAAGTAAGGCAACAATTCATCAGATGCTACATATGAAGTATGTTTCTCTATGGAAGCGAGGCTTGGACGTTGACAGCAGCAGAAAAGTCAAGAGTGGAAGCATTCGAAAGGTGGTGCTACCGAAGAATGATGAAGACAAAATGGATTGACCGTGTAAGTGAGGAGGAAGTGCTAAGAAGAGTGAGAGAAAAGAGAAGCCAGCTTAAAACCTTAAGCAGAAGACGGGACAACTTAGTCGGCCACATTGTGAGGCACGATGGCCTGATGAAGACAATCGTTGAAGGACTAGTGGAAGGGAAGAAGGGCAAGGGACGGCCCCGAATGAGTTACATGGGACAGGTTGTAAAGGATGTAAAAGAGAAGAAATCGTCGCTGTAAAAATGCTAGCGTATAGGAGAGAGACATGGAGAGCAGCGTCAAACAAATATTAGGATTACAAATGTCAAGTAGTTGAGTAATTGACTAGTTGACCTCAGGATGACTAGATGATGACACGAAGCACCGAAAAATATCCCAGACTTAGAATAGTATTTGGGTAGCTAGGATTTTTCCACCCCGGCTTAATATTGATGTAAATTTGTTTGCAGACTTCTACTCAGAGGAGACGGTGAACAATCAAGGCTTGGAATGTCTGCGTTTCCTGAACGAAGTGATATCAGATTTTGATGCGGTGAGTTTTTCCTTTAATCGCTTACTGTTTAATAGATTTTTGTTCAAGCAGCGCTGGCAGCTTTATAAATGTTCTCCGTCACCACGATGCAGAAGCAGAAATAATGCATTTTGACGACTCTCTCTTTTGCTTGAATGGAATGAAAGTCCCTCCGTCAGATTTCGTATTTGAATAGAGGAATTACTAAACTTTAACCCATCTGACGAGAACGCTGGCAATTAAAATTAGTCAATGCAGAAAATGCAATTTATCCATAAATGAATGAAATTCCAATTAATATATCCTTTTCCAACATTAGCACATTTATCATTCAAATATGATATGAGGTATTTAAGTCACATTTTAATAGACTACCACGAGTGCAATTTGTGTTTCAATTCATCTCTTACCTCATCTTGATTTTTTTAAATTGCTTCTCAATGAGTTAATTAAAGGAAAGCAAATATTTTTTGATTGAACTCATTTGTAAATGAGACTGATTGGTTTGTCATTCGTGCTCTTGCTTGTAGTGCACCCTGTCTTCACAATGACTTCACAATCCGTGAATGATTATTTTTCAGCTTCTGGAACGCCCTCCATTTCAAGATATAATCAAGATTAAGACAATCGGATCTACTTACATGGCTGCCAGCGGATTGAATCCCTCTCACTGTGTCAAAGTAGGTGCAATTTTTCCGCTGAAATTATTATAAAGCTCTCTTATTAATTTATCATACATTTATTATATATATTTTGTATAGTTTTCATTCTCTTTTTCTAGGGACAGAAAATATATTTTTTTTTCCTATTTTATACCTCTATTTCTTTTAGCGGCTTCCGTTCCTTCTGTTAGTAAAAATTTGTTCAATTAAATTCTCAATGAACTTTGATATGATAAAGTTTGTTGTCATGACTACCATTCTCGTTCCTTAAAATGACAGCAGCGTCGCCATCGGATTGCAGAGGCAATTCTTAAAAATTTATCTCCATATTTAATTTTAAATTCTGATTTTTACAATCGAGATACAGTTGAAATAGAACGTATCTTTTATTTATATTTTAAACGGTAAAAGTATTACTGCTCAGAGAATCGAGGCTGGTACACATAAATACAGAAAAATAAATACGACAGGGTTGTTAAAGAACACTTCAATGATTTAAAGTTCAACTTTTCTGGAATTTGTGATGCAGAGTAACGCCCTCTTTCGGCTAACTTTGAGTACTTCAGCGTGTTTATAATCAGAATTCGAGGAATTTCATAATTTGGGGGAAAATTAATTTCAGACGTTGGCATGCAGGTCAACTGAAACACTCAAAAAACAAGGGAAATAATAAGCATTTTTATATTTGTAAGAGAAAATAGTTCCGGGCCTTTAGAATCGATGTTTCGAAAAATTCATTTCGCACCTTCAGGCTTAGAAAATTAATAAAATCACGTTAGTTAATAAAAACGTTATTAAAAAGTTAAATCATTAAAAGTTATAAAAACCCTTCGCTAAACTTTCTCATGGTATGTGAAATCATTTGAATTTCAAGTTAAGTGGAAGGTTCTAACAGTTTTAGTTACATAAGCGTCTTAATTAGTAAAAAAACACAAGCCGGGAAGGTAAAGGAATTAATTTTGCGGGACGACAGGAAGAGAAATTGTTCTTATAGCGTTTTTATAAACTCGCTTTGTCGTTTTCCATCTTGTCCTTGTCAAATCTTGCAACTCAATTTTAACCCACTTTCCGATTAACTATCATGCTGAAATTTTCAGGATAAGTCGGATGACGGCAATGCATAATTCTAACACTTTCATTATGATTTCAACTGTATCTTGATTGTAAATCGGAATTTAAAACTAAATATCGGGATTAATTTTTGAGGATTGTCTCTGTAAGCCGAAGGCGACGCTGCTATCATTTAAAGGAACAAGAATGATAGTCATGACAGCAAACTTGATCACATCAAAGTCATTTAAAATTTAATTGAACAAATTTTTACTATCAGAAGAAAAAGAAGGCGCTAGAGGAGAAAATATAGTGGGAAATTTACTATGTAATTTATTAAAAGTGAAATTATTCATGGCTTGTGTACATATGAACAATTTATATGCTCAAAATTTGTTTTTGTAATCGCTTTAAACTCGATATTCCCTTTTTTGTGGCAACTATTACTTACTAAAACTATGCTGCCGTATAGTTTGACCGACTACTATCTTAATTAAGCAACCGGATAAATAGTGTGTATTTCTCTAGATCAGGGGTCTCCAATTTACTAGGCCACGAGGGCCACATTCCAAGTTAGGAATCGCCCCGCGGGCCGGATAACAAATTTGTCGATGACTGAAGTATTCGATACCAACGTCTACCGAAGTATTCGGTGGCGTATTTCTTATTTACGAACAGTTGAAGGCGACTTTGACGTGCATCACAGCGCTGCAATTCTCCTAGCGACGTCTCACAGAGTTAAACGAGCGAGAATCGCGCGCTACTTGAAACGAGTGCGCGGGCCGGATGAAAGCCCTCCGCGGGCCGTATTTTGGAGACCCCTGCTCCAGATATTTACAATTTAAAAAAATATTTTTATATTTTGATCGAAAACTCCAATTACCTATTGCAATATTCCATTGTTCTCCTGCATAAATCGATATATTTGTTGACTGTTTCTTTTGCGTTGGGCAGCCGGATGATCCTCACCTTGTTCGATGGGCTCACCTCGCTCTCCTGGTGGACTTCGCCTTCGAGTTGAAAAGCGCCCTCACCGGAATCAACGAGCAGAGCTTCAATCACTTCGTCCTCAAAATGGGTAAGCACAGCCGAATATGTAGGAGAAAACAGTTCTGGACCCAAAGAATCAATGTATATTTCAATTTTTGTAAGTTTAGGGCACGCCATAAATACTGATAAGTCCTCAATGGGTGTTTCAGAAAATTCATTGTTGTATCTTCAGGCTTTGAAAATGAATTAATTACTAAAAACGTCATTAAAAAGCTAAATCACGAAAATTTATAAAAAATCCTTCGTTAAAATTTAATGAAATCATTAGAAGTTCAAGTTAAGTGGAAAGTTCTAACAGTTTTAGTGACATAAACGTGTTAATTAGTGAAATACCTCCAGCCGAGAAGGTAAAGGAATGAATTTTGCACTCCACGTACGCGAATACACTCTCCAATCTGCTTGCCTTTTCATGCTGACGTATTTTTTCTCCTATGTCTTAACTAGACAATTCTCACCCACTCTCGCGTGGGGAAGTAGGGGGTCCTGATAATTATCACGCAATGTTTTCCGCAAGATACAGTGTAAAATGACTACGATCTTGGTAATATAGAATAGGGATGGGCGGATCCACGATTTTCGGAGCCAGATCTTTCAGATCGGATATTTTCGGATCCAAATGCATTTTCAAATTCCTGACGCTGAGATTCTCCTGATGATTGTTCGATTTCTTGGGAAAGATCGCACTATGTGCCAGTCGTATTTTGCCTTTTTTATTTTCCACGGCTGAAATTCTCCTACGTAACCTCTGCGAGTGCTTTCAAACAAAAAATTTCATGAGAAGGACAATAATCGCATGCGACGGCGCATTCGAAGATAGAATCGGGACTCTTTCCACCCTTATGGGGCGCGTTGAATTCACTGAAGCTATTATTTGAAATTTCGGATCCAGATCCGATGTCTTCCGCGACTTTGGATCCGATGTATCCGATGAAGGTCAATATCCGCGGATATTTGGATCCGAGGTATACGATCCGACCATCCCTAATATAAAATAATAATCTTAACTAATCTTACATAAAAAGAATTAAACATTTTTTTAAATGAATACAACGGAATGAATCATGCAAGATAAAAGCATTGATACTAAAACTGAAAAGACGCATTTTGAACAATCTCACGTGAAATTAGAGGGAGTGGGTCGAGTCAACTCTCACGATATCTCATCGTGGAAGGAATGGGGGGTTTAAAAACCACCAAAAGAACTTCACGTAATTGAAGGACGCCCTCCCAGCCTGCCTGACAACCTGTCTGTGATATTCTTCTAGTCTATTTGTCCTTCGACCACTCATTAGGCCATCGTGTTTCAAGATGTAGCCGATTAAGTTGTCCGTTCTTCTTCATAGGAGTTTTCACGAAACTTCTATTTTCCCCAACACTTCTTAGCATAGATTTCTCATTCTTGACCTAAATTATTTATTGATGAATAACCTCTCGGAGTAAAGGTCAAACAATGATATGCAAAACTGTTTGCCTACGTTTCGATTTGTTCCTCATATATTCTTCAGGACTATGAATAATAATGGTTACAATAAATAAATACAGTACAATGTTTTTTTACATTGATAAAATAAAAAAATACAAATAGAATTCAATTGTACTTTAATGAAAAATAAGAAAAAAAATATTGGCATACCGTAATGCTTTTCCCGTAGCATGCTGAAACGTATCCTCTATATTATTTCTACTGTATAGATACCTTTTTCTCAACTTATACGCAACCAAACTCTACAAATGAGGTACAAAAATGCGCAGAATTTATCAGAGAACATGCGACGGCATATCTTACTTCCTAAATATTGCTATTATTTCCTAAAATTGGTTTTTTAATATTAAAAATTAAAAATAATCGATTAAAAAAATAATCAATTCCGGCAAGATTGTCCTCATCCCAAGAATACAGTTAACGCCGTCGGATCCCACCATGCCTTTTTATTTGACTCGCAGACAATTTCCCATTAAGGTTTCCTATGCGATGACTACAAGGCTCAGGGTCAGACTTTGCAAAGAGCCGGCTTATTCCTGCCTGACCCTGTATTCTCTCATGGCCAACTTTATGTAGCATTCTTTAGGGTAAGATCTTTTCTAAATATTGTAGTAAATATTAAGGAAAACGCTGAACAAGTATTAACAGAGTGTAATTACTTCCAATGTTGTGTTTAAAGAGGTCCTCTGACCTCAATTTGTACATGAACATTCCAATTAAATTTGTACATAAGACCCTGCCTTTTTTTTCTACATTTTTAAATTATTAACGCGCCTATCCCTCTGTGGACCTGCATTGAAAAGAGCAGGGGAAGCCCGCTGGGAGCGGGCGCATCACGCTCGTATATTTCGATTTCCTCCCATAATCTATCATTTGTTTCCCAATCAATCAAATTCTCTCACTTGTAATAAATCTCCACTCTACGTAATCTTCGCCTCCTCCTCTGTCATCTACTACGACTTCGTGTCCTGCCAAATCAGCCAAAGATTGCATTGGATGCTTAAATTATCACATGCCGAATTTACCCAAGGGGGCAAAATTCCGGTTAACAGAGATAAAACTCCCCTAACGGTTATTTATAATTAGGAAGGTTTGTCGAATCAGCGATTCATCGATCATAATCATCTTTCCAAGTAGGTAGGTTTATGAATGTCCACACGTTTCTCATATGCTTACATATTTATTGCTCTTACGTGTTTAAGATGGAATCTTATCGACTTTATTTATTCGTCAGCAACTACTTTATTATGAAAACGGCCATACACGGAAAATATTTCATTTTTTTACTACCCTGAAAAAAATGTGTAATCCGTATTTTCTTAAATTACTTACTTTTTTGAATAATTTGCTATCATGACTTTGCTGATTCAGGATAAATCAAAAAAATACAGTTTTTCATTCAAAGTATATTTGTTAATTCGCATAATTTTGGAGTCTTACAGGCTCAGGAAATGATTCAAAATGGATTAATATTTCAATGCGATATAGGCTAATCGTTCGCCATTTCTTAATCTCTATTGTAACAGTATATAGTCTACTCTTAGACAAAATTTCTTGTGCTCTATTAAGTCAATATTTTTAATCAAAATAGTCATAATAAAAAAACATGGTACTTTTGTCACATCTAATTATTCTTTAGTTACTTTCATGAAATAAATAAAGTGATTTTGATGTCCGAACGGCATGTTTACATCGATTAACGTGTAACGAACGTTGCACATATGAACCGCAGAAAGACATCATTTCCAATTTGGCTAACTCTTCAAGAGAGAAAACAACCTAGTGAACCCATATACACCACATACATAATTTTTTAAATGACTGGGCATTTAGAACTTGTATACACTAATAAAGTAAGAAAAATATTTTAAGAGAGCTGGCTAGAGATTTTTCTGTATTGTGGGCCTTTTTTGCGGTAAAAAAGAATGCTTTTGGACATTTCATGGAGAACAGTCAATATGCAAAGAAATTATTTTGTAAAAATTTATCTGAATGAAGAAAAACATTGTTTTATTGCATTATTATATTCTTTGAATGCTGTTGTCTTTCGTCATGACAAAATCAAATTCCAACACTTAATTTTTTATTCTGGTATTTGTACCTTTGTTCCATTGTGATGTTCGATTTTTTACGTTACTTTGAAGTACCGTTGAGTAGGCTTTTTTGGTTTGGAGACCGGATCGCCTCTTCTACGCTCCTTAGAAATGATGCATTACCAATCCGGAAATCTTCATGTTACACTGCACGGATGAATAGAAGTTTAGAAGTAATTTCTCTGTATTTTGTTTTGGAAAAAGTCTTTTTTTCTTTCTTTGACAATTTAGTTTTTTATGTACCAGTTCAACATTGTACACTCTATGTAATCCTCCTTACCACCATCACCTTCATGATAGATAAAAGTAGCGCATTCCTTCGTTGAAAGATCATGCGCAACAAGGGCGGTAATAGTGTGATGTCTGAGGGACAATATAGGTGTCTCGGACAGGAGCACAAGGGACACATGATGCAACTCGGTGGACTGGATGTTAGTTCATGCGTCTGACACAACTAGCAGGCAATTGTTTACCGCAGAGAGGGAACTAGTCTTGGACTACACAATATTTAAGGCGTCGTCATGGTAATGACACCGAGTTTCCTTTCGAAACGTTGAGTCTTACACCTAGCAACAACTTAAAAAAAAGAGAAAATCGTCCAACTTGGACATGATGCCTTTCTGCAGTTAGCGATTAATATGTAAGTTCACTTTGTGCATGTGTTTTATAGAGAGTTTTACACGTGATGGCTAAAGGTTAATTTTAGTTATCGGTCTGAATTGTAATAGTGGTCAATCAATGGTCATTAGATTAGTAGGATAATTTAACTAAACTCGTGGTACGCATGAAATGGATACATGCAGGGCATGTAGTCAAAATTTACTCCATAATGCGCAACATTTACAGTTCAGTGAAATACTTCGTCACATCGCAGATGTCTTCATGGCTTTTTGGTATCGCCGCGTAGAGTTTCGTTTGAGGACGCCGCGTCGGTTGGAATGCCGTCGAAACTTTCATCATCAACAAAACTCACGCGGTGAAATCCAGGAACCATGGCAACATCTGCAAATCAACTAGGAGTCAAACACTTGTCATTTTGCTGAACATTTTCCATTGACAAGTTATTATTAAGCCTTATTCGACAAGATGTGTGCCATTTTTTTCTCATTTAATGATGTAATAGACTCGATATTATGACTTTTATCTCTATCAAGAATAAATACCATCCATTTAATAAAAAATGAACGTCTATTAGTAGACCTTTCACCTTATATGGATCCATAAATTTATAATTCTATGTCATTCAACTGCTTAAGTTATATTTTTCTCTAAAATGTTGCGCTCGTTCATTTTTTCAGGCATAAATCACGGCCCGATCACGGCGGGCGTCATCGGAGCGAGGAAGCCGCATTACGATATCTGGGGCAATTCCGTGAATGTGGCCTCCCGCATGGAAAGCACAGGAAAGGCGGGTTGCATACAGGTGAGAGAAACAAGGGGTGACCATCATTGACACAGCCCAACTAAGGAAGCCACCTTTTCCCCGGACTGAAATTCATTTATTTTTGTTATTAGCGTAGAAATTCAGTGAATTCGTTTCGCAAGCTTGATGTGAAAGCTCTCCCTAATCAAATTAAAGGCTAATCTTATTTTTATTGACCGCTCTCTTTATGCATCTCCTTTTCAGTTTTGAGGTTTGGCTCGAAATTTATCAAACTTGCCTTCCCGAAGTTTCTTTTTATTTTTTAAATAACACCCGTGCCTAGGCTCACAAATAACCAAATTTATAGATTATAACGAATATTTTGTTGGCGCTGAGCCAGCGCCCTGATAAAAGTTTTAACAAATAAGGAAACGTTTCGTTGGCAGAGCAAATTTATTAAGTTTTGACAAACTTAAAAAAAACGAAAAGGGAAGATATGTTTTTCAATTTTGTTTGTCATTGTCTGTTGTTATGGGTTGGACGTGCATGGCGTATGACTTTCTCACAAACGCAACTTTCGGGCAAATATAAGCACATTTAAAAATTATAAATGCCGTAAAAAACCTGCCATTTGGATCAAATTTTTAGGAGTAATTTACTATTCAAATAATGTTCTTTACTATTAATAAATAATTTACTTTTCAAATAATTCCTATTTTAATGTTGTTTTACACGACGAGTGCCGCGGCATTTCGTTAAAATGACAATGCGGCTGCATTTCTTTCGCGTAGTCGCTTGGTAACGTGGTATGATTTGCGAGGAGTGAATTTAGATCGGATAGAATCGATAACATGTATCGATTCAAGCCTAGTTTCCGACCACTGCGGAGCTGACTTAAAATTCGCAGGCTTTGGGATGGTTTTTTTGCGGGTTCTCATTACTTTTGCATGTGTTTTTAGTTATAATACATTCATTCAGTGGAAAATTTCACATTATAACACCTGCATCAACCGAACCGAATGTGAAGTGGCCCTATCGAATCAATCTCGAACGATTAAGCAGTTAGACGAAGATGCCATTAACGAAGTTTTCTTTTTTTTAAAGTTTAAATGATAAGTCAAATCATAGAATGGTGGGAAAATATCAAGTATCTATATAACCCTTTATTTCCTAATATGTGATCATTTTAAGAGAACGAAACATTATTTTTTAGCCAGAAACAATTTTTTCTCTAAATTGGAGGTAAATAACATTCCACCTCAATTTGACAAACATTAGACTCTTGGGATCCGTGTACAATGGGACATAAGCCGTGAGGCAGCCGAAATGCTATTCTACACTGTGTCGCTGCGTTGTCAAAATCTTGGCAATTTTAAGTGTAAGCCCAGTCACAAGGAACTCCTTTCATCTGCCACTGATCAGGTGAAGGAAAAACTCTAAAGAGAACAATTTTATCAAAAGTACATGTCAGCTTCATTTAACTAGTAATTGATGATATAAATATTTGATACTGAATATAGTTAGTGTTTTAATAATTACAATTAATAACTAATATTCTCAAAAACGAACCTTACCCATTGCGAAAAACTAAGTACAGCAGTGAGTCGGCACCAAAAACTATGTTGAAAATCTCTGTCAAAGGTCGATCGATGTAACTGCTGCGACGATAGCCATTTCAAGAGAGAGCAAGGCCCGGACTGAAATCTTATTATATGAACTCTTTGGAATAACCGTGACCCAAGTGGCGCATGTCGTCAGTATTTTGTTCTATCCCTTCAGTATTTTTATTTTGCTTGGCATTGATCGGTAGTCAGGTATTTTGTGAACTTTCTTGCTGCTCTCCGCTAATTATCTTCTTCGATAAAGCTGCGTAGGCTACTTAATTTATTTTGATATTTTCAAATTTGTAATCTTAAAAAAAATAGCGAGTATGAGTGCCAAATGTCTTGAACAAAGAATGGCATTCGACCGTACTTAAGAAGCTATTCATTCTTCGCATAAAAATAGAAAACTTAAGGAATCTCACTCATCAAATATTATTGTTTCGTGTTAATTTCTAAAGAATGCTTATTTGTTATTACCTTAATTTACGACTCACACATATTCATATCTGGCAAAAATACAGGCCGAGGAGTGTTTGAAATAAAAAAATACCTTTTACTTACGAATTTTAAAAACCAACTGCAAAATAGTACTGTTTTAAATGCCTTTTAAAATACATAACGCATTTGTATGGAAACTAGGATACTTTTTTAAAATTAAACCTGCCTTTGCAGGTTATGTATTGTTGCAAACACGAAGAAAACGACTCTAACGAAAACGAAGTACTCTCTTAATCTTAATGTTACAAAAGTGTTATGAGAGCTTTTGTTAAAAGTATTCTGTAAATGTATTTATTATTTAAGAACGGGAAAATATAAAAAATATCTCTGTTTGAAATACAAGATACATTCAGTTCGTTTACTTTAAATACCAAATAAAAATTAAAAATGTATTTCAAATACATATTTTAAAATACTTGTATTTCAAACGCTGCACAGCCCTGCTGGAAATTAATATAAACTCCCTCCCCCTCCTCTCCCTAAAGGTGACCGAAGAAACTTCAGAGATCCTCCGACCCTTCGGCTACACCTTCGAGCAGCGTGGTCTTGTCTACGTGAAGGGAAAAGGTCAGCTCATGACCTATTACCTCATCGGCAAGGAGTCCCGACCTTCGGGGAGCGGGGACGAGGTCCCCGACCCGGGACCCTCACCGTCCGTCTCCGGCGCCACTCCGGAGCCATCACCGGTCCCCGTGCCAACCATCGGGGACGCGGCGCTCTAGGAACAAATGAAGGCGCCCATAGCGTGATAGGGTTGAGAACGCGGGCGGCCCTCCGCCTTGGCAGCGACGGAAAAAGGCGCGCTCAGCCCGACGGACGGTTTGGCGGACGTCCCGATGCGCTGAGCCACAAGATGTCCTCTTGCCGCCTTGAGTCGAAGTCGAAGAAAGGTTGGATACGAAAGTAGGGACCAAATCGAATGATAGGGGAACTCATAATTGGACCTAGAGGGACGAAGGGGGAGGCACCTCAAAGTAAACGAAAGAGCGGTCTTTTCGACTTCAGCGCATGCGTGAAATAGTGAACTCCCGGATCACCCTCCCCTCTAACACTTTCGGTGCTTGGAAGCATCTCTAATTTGTTTATTTCGACGACAGCATTGTTTGACTTGCAGAGCTGAGCTTTCTTATGCATATTCTGCGTTCATTTCAAACATTAGTACCATTACATTTAACGCACACGAATGAATATAATCAGTATTCAAATCAAATATATTTGCAAGCACCTGTATAATTTATTTGTCAGTTTCCGTCATAATATTGACATTTTAATGCTGTCTTTGTCTACCACGCACCCACGGTGTTCTGCGTATATTTACTCTGAGGACTGGAGTAACTTCCTCTCGCAGAGCAATGATATCTTGAGTTGAGCCCAGAAATGCCATGCGGAATGGCTATGGCATATTAAAATAGTAGGCTACGTAATACGTTTATGGTGGCAATTTATAACCGAGTGCTCACTGACATAGCACGGATTAGCAAGCAATCTATTTTTACCTCCATCACAATTCCTTCAACTTCCCAAACGTGTCTAAACAAAGCATTCTCGATAATCCTTTTAAATAAGTTTAGTACAGCATTTTCAGTCTTCATAAGTGCTAATGCAGTTATCATTGGTGTGATGAGGGCTAGCAATAGTAAAAACTATAAAAATGCATTTGATAGAAAGGAATTGGAATAATTCGCATCTCTTCTTGCCAGTAAGGTATTGATTTAAAGTCAGTTTAGCATATATCTCCCATCGAAGATTTTTCCATGGCAACAGACAAATTATTTGTTTTTTTTTTCAATTATAGTTATTATTCCAAAGGATATTTTTGCAGTGTATTACCTCTTACCATTAACATTCATTAATTCATTGTTTTTTCCATAAATACAATGGTTTTTCTGACTGAAAAGAGGATATGATTCTGCCCCATCGTTTATGAAGAGTTCTGCACATCCCTAATTCCTGATTATTACAGGCGAGGGAAATGAAGGCATTGGACTAAATGTTGTTCATTAAGATGTAAGCGCGTAAATGAGGCAAGAAGCTACATAACTTGGTAGGTCTTCCCACAACGTCCCTCTTATATTTTTGTACGCAAAGGTGAATGGACAGTGAAAGAAAGAAAGATTTCGAGAAACTACGTTCTGTAAATCTGGAGACATAAATTGCTTCAAGTCTTATTCTCCCGATACAAAAAAGAAATGGCCGTATACTCCCGCCAAGGTTAAGCGTGTGTCAGAGAGTGTACAATGCTAACGGGCCTTACAAGAAGTCAAGGATCTCCGTCAAATGAATAAACTTTTATAGCCATTCATGTGCTGGAAAAATAACAGGGTAATGGAGAGAAGAATTTCATTTGATAATATTGAAAGGAAAAAAACAAGTGCGTGCCTCTCTCGTGTAAAGGCCGAACTTTTAGGGATTGAAAGATTATTTTAAAAAAAAAGGTCCAATCCCTTGGCTCTGAAATGGCGGTGTGTGAAATTGAGAGATTAGCCGTGATAGCACAAAAGATGTCGCCTCCTACTTTTTCTTTACGTTACTGTCATCATATAGCGCTTGATCGGAGCTCTACTGGTGTGAGCTAAGAAAATGGGCCCAACCTCCAGACCTTGGATCAAGAGATATGGTAGGATTGTGAGTTACGTGCATTGCTGTTGGTGTCATATTTGCCATCACGAGACGGTGAACTCAAGCGGGCTGGTTTCCAATTACTTTTTCCATCTTCCTGTGGCATTGTTCAAAAATGTATGTGCGTTAAATGCATGACGACTCCTGGTAGATGGGAAGTAATTACCTCTATTTTTATTGACAGACGCAAAAAAGTAGCTACATCATGCGTCCACCTTTCCCATAGGTTTGGCAGCAAGAGTCAACTGATCATTAGGGTAAGAAAATTGATGTTGAATCTTAGATGATGTCATCATTATAGAACGTGGTATCACATTTCTCTGTCCTTAGTCATACATCGATATGTTTGTATTAGCCTTGATTATGGTTGGATATGTCAATTTTCCGGAATACTTGCTGTTGAAAAGACTTTCTTACTCATACTTAGATTTTCGATTTCAAATGAGAGTCGTGGTTGCTACAACTATTCTTGTAACATGAATGTCTAGACAACATTTTAAGGTGTGTTGTTCTTCGATGTTTCATTTCAGTACTTCTGATGACCTTCAAAGTGATTATAGGCCTAACATTAATTTTTATAGCCTAGACAAATGTGAGGAATAGAAGATTACATATAATGACGTAGAGTTTTGATAGATTCACGCAATCTTAGTGTTGATTGCAAGCATAAGATACCTAATATTTCTCCATTGATGCAACAGGCAGAGTTAAGACACTTAGTGATGTGATTTGCAATCCGAAAGCTCAGTGGCAGTGTGTAACGTAGAATTGCTTTGGACATTCAGGAAAAAACGTTGTTGATGATGTTGCTGCCGCTGTGGTCCTTAGTGTTTGTCCTTGTCTGCAGATCATACCGCCTAACTTAATTGTCCCTGATTGTTTGTCGGTTTTTTTTTCGCGGAAAAAATTATGTAGCCTGACGTGGTGACCTATTTTTTATTAATTTTCCTTTGTTGTACTTAAAACACGAAAAATTGGTGTTATAATAATGCTGTAGATCTTTGCTTAAAATGTTATGTAACTGTAATATTGAATTGTTTTAGAGAGCGCAAATATTTCTTTGCGAGATGACATCGTGTTGTAGAAATTGCTGCTTGACTTAGCAAGTTGTATTGTTTTAGCGAATCTGTTTTTTATTGCCTTAAATAAATGGAAAGGAAAGAAATTACAGAAGTAGAACTTTGTATGTGATCATTTCCAGGTAAAAAAAAAACATTTGGAAGTCAGATTACTTTTTTCGTCATTGTTCGGAGAGCTGTGTACTGTAAAAATCAATACCTAGATTATAATTGTGGTATAATCTTGTCATCTTTAGTTTCCATCATCTCTGCCATTTCATTTCAAAACCTCATTCATTTAACCAAGAGATCACTGTACTTTTAATATTTTGATTTATGATAAAATATTTACAATAATGAAAGCATGATTTTTATTTCACTTTCCCCCTACGCGGCTTATTAACTCTATTTGCTGATAGCTTTTTCCCACGACAACCTTTGCCATGGAAATCGGCTGTAAGTGATGAATACATCTGTTTATATTGGCTAATCACAAGTTCATCGACTTGTCGTGGCGGCGGGGTAACGTCCTCGTCTGCCAAACAAGAGGTCACGGGTTCGAGTCCCGCCTGGGCAGGTTCCCCTGTCCAAGGCATGGTTGTTCGTGCACGTTTATTTGTTAAATTTGTTGAATACCCCGGTATAAAGTGGCCAATATGAGCTGTATTCGGTGGTTTGAGAATTAAGTAAAATAGAGCCCTTAAATTATCCCAAACACTCCTATTTAGCTTGCGCGTGGTCCTTTCATACTTCATCAGGAATTTACGATATTGGATTCACGGTTAACTGAAATCTTAAGATGAAATATATGTTTTTTAGTGTAGTGAATGCATTTTATATCCGAATATCCCATGGGAACCAGGTTGCTGTGTTAGCCAGAGGGCCGACTTACCACCCTGTGGGCTTGGGTTTAAATCCTGGCGGTGGCGGAAATATTTCAGAGACTACCCGACCCCTGCTTGACCGCTCAAGAGGCAAGGTGAGGAGGAAGAAAAGCATCTGAATATGTTCCTCAGGTTGGGTGCCTTTCTTTTTCTTTGGGTTGCTCTGTATGTGATAGTAGGGCAGGAAGGGAAGAGATGGATTTAGTATAGTTATAGTCTGTTCACTTTATGTCTGAGGGTGAGCTTTCGTGAGAGCCCGGGCACTCTCGGATGTCTTCGGTAATAGGAGAGGGGTAATACCAAGAGAGAGAGGAGGAGCGAACTCAACGTTGCCAAATTTACATAGCCGCCCTACTTTGTCATAGGTAGCCACAGGTATTTTTGCCCCGGCGCACAGTGGGCTGAAATCGAAAAAAAGCTGGACAAAACCGCAAAAACTATTTTTTTGAGAGTAGATTTTGAAACTTTGCACAATTTTTGTAAATACATTGGTGCATTTTTTTAGTGCAAACCGTTTTTCAATGGTTACTTTTTAAGCAAATTACATTTTACGCAATTTCATTTCTTAAAATATTCTTCTTAACTATAAATAGCATTTGAAGTTAATATGGCGACCACAATGTCGGTAATCATGCATTTAATGATGGCCCTTGCCTATGCATTATTATAATCTTTAAATTTTATTTCCTAACTCGGAATATTTGAAAAATAGCTAATTACATTCACTCAGTGCATATGAATAACGACAAGTGTTATCAGGAATATTTATTAATGATAACTGTTGCTCAGAAAGATTGTCCTAGTCATGTGATCCAAATAGCTCTAACTGAGTAGATTATGAGGGCACAATTATTAGATATCAATTGGAATTTAAACGGCCGTAGTCACCAACAAGGAGCTCTTACGCTATATTTAGCTTGTGATACCATTGACGGGTATGTGCTATGTTAATTTACGCTCCTCGGTGATTGTAATCTAATTTAGGGTTAACATTTATCCTATGTTTAGGAAAGATACAAAATATCTATGCTTAAAATTTCAAAATAATAGTAAGTAATGAAATAAACAGAATTTTTCACTCCCATAAGAGCTAATCTTGCATGTTTGTATACCTAATCTTCCCATAAACAAACACCAATTCGAAATTGTCGGCGTCCAGCCGCCTTCACGCAGAGAAAATCCGACAGGTTCAGTTTTTCTGCGACGACGCAGCGAGCTGGAGACGTGACGTCATCAATTCTCAAAGACGGGCTCTGATTGGCTCGCAAGCCGTGCCGTCAACGCAACGCCGAACCGTGAAGTCACCCTACCGCGCTGAATGAAGCACCGTTGGTGGAAGGCATACTTAACAGCATACAAGGAAAACACGTGAGATTTGGCAACACTGCTTCACGAGCAGATTCACGATGTTCACTCGGCGGATGTGTGAGAGCGACTCACTGAGGCCACGCCTACTGTTTGCTGATTGGCAAAGGTAAAGTAACATATCGAAAAACTTTGCCTCTCCTCATCTCCACTTGCTTTCGCCACAACAGCTCACCCGCAGAGATAAAATGAACAGAGTATAGTGCTGATGATTGTGTGGAGGTGTCTCAGAATGTATTTCATTTTTTGGGTGCCAAGAAGGATAGTGATGGTGAGGATCAGTCGGATGGATTCGTTTGTGCTGGAGCGTATTGTGTTTTTTACGGTGTTTAGTGAGGCGGTTAGCAGCGCGTAAAATGAATATTATTCTCGTAATAACAGATAAGATTGCGTTGGCTTATTTTTTGATAGAAGTGTTGAATTTGTTGTTTTCTGGAAGCATATTTATGCCAAGGCAGGCGAGAGAGGAGGCTGAAATGGAAGATGTGAAGGAGACAGAGAAAGAAGAGTTAAGAGCGGCGATGAGAAAGGTATTGTGCCCATGTGTATATAGCAGGAAGAAGTCCTCGATGAAACGGACCCTGGCAACGGACTTGGGTAATTGCTAATGGAGGAAGGTGGTTTCAAGATGACCCCTGTAGAGATAGTCAGGGCATTCTTGCACCCATCAGCACTCCATGGCATTGTGGATAGGTTTTGTTTTGGAATTCAAAGTCACTTTTGTTTAGAAGGAGCTCGGTTAGCCGGGTAATGAAGCTGGTGGAGGGGGAATGTGGCGTGGGTCTTCGCGAAAGGAAATAGTGTCGAGATTGGAGGCCTTCCTCACGAGGGATTTACGTGTGGAAAGAGAAGCATTAGTTGTTGCTCTCGCTTGGAGCTTGGGTTGAGCAAATATCTAGAAAAGGTCCAAAGTAGCAGAAGATATCCATCCGATATCTAGCATATGTTTTGTATAGGACTGAATAGCACAAATGTTGCTTTGTCTGCATGTCTTGGGATTACCAAAAACCATAATAAGCACACCCATTATCCACTCATTAGATGTTGTGAAGACATCTAAGAGATGCTGTAATATGAACCTCCATGAACGCCGGCAAAGTTGTCTGGATGTATTTGGGATATTGAATACTGATTTGGGTAAGAGTCCTTGGCCTGCATTTATTTGCCAGCCCACGTGAAAGCCGTTCTCTCCTAAAATTCAAACGCTGAATCCACAGATGCCCTATCTTTGGTATTGAAATGACCTTCACGTCTGATTTTTTGGGAAATCAAAATATTTGAACATACACTGAAAGTTAGAAGCACTGGTACAGATGTGGGAGCTTGTTGGCAATGTGGAAGCATAGCCTTTAGGGCGTGGGAGGTACTGTAGGCTATCGGTGACCGCATCAACTTCTTCGCCTTCTTCTTTAGTAAGCCTGTAGGAGCGGTGACAACTCATAGTTTATTGTCTGTGAAATACTTATTCCAAGTCTCTCTTCACTCGTAAAACTTTTGAGGTAAGTTTTTAAGCTTATTTTAATCAACATAGTCCACCAAGCTATTTCTTAGTGCTGTATAACTTATTGTTAAGCACAAAACATACTATAATCTGGTGTAATTAAGTAATCTACTACCTACCTGGAAAATTCAGCATAGTTTTAGCTTCATAGTTCAATATGCCGATGCTGGCAATGTGGCAGTAAAACACCGGGGTGAATGTGGAAACGTTTCTATATTTCCCTCACCTAAATGTGGTCTATCTACTACATCACCTTTTCGCCAGTTTCAGAAGCCGATGTAGATTATTGGCCCCAAGACAAGGTGCTTGCAAATGGGAAAATTGGGATCCAATCCAATCTATGAAAAATGCGATTTTTTTCGTCAGAGAAAAGAAGTGCATGCTTTGCGTGCCGATTGTGAAAATGAAAACTACATTGGTGACTTTTGTAATAGAAAATTTTATTGAAAATATCTAATTTATGAGCCTTTTCGTTGATTCTTAAAATGAATGATAAGTACTTGATCTGATATTCCACTTTGCTGTAGTACTGTAGCCGGAATGCAAACGTTTCCACATTACTAGGACATTTTGAAAATCTAATCAGAGTGTCAAATTATAATTTAATGTTATTTTTGCAAAGTGAAAAGTAAACTTAGCATAAAACAAAAAGCTGTTGTAAAAGGTACTATCTTTGTTAGTTTTTTTCGTGAATTTATAAAAACTGCATTAGAAAACAAGCTAAGTTTAACATAATTTAAAACAGGGTGTCCACTTTCGCAAAATTCCCTCAACTGCATTCCTAAAATATGTGGCATCGAGAAGTACTGTAAATGCGTTACTTTCCCCATAATTTTACCAGAAATGTTCCATGAATATCATGAACCATGCGTTTTCAATACGCACTATTATTTCTGCTGCAAACACCAAATAATTTGTGTATTGATTTGAATAAAACTTAGTTAGCACTTTATCGTAACAATCAAACTTGGCGCGATGATTCGTGATGCAAAAACTTCAGAAATCTAAGCGTAAATCTCTTAATAACGGTAAGATACGGCCAATGAAATACTATAGAGAAATCTTGCAATCCGTTTAATTGTATCATATGGTACTCATACAATGAAGCTTTGAAACATGACGAAGTAAAAATAAATTGTAAGACCTTAAATGAAAATGGATTTCCATGCTAATCTGAATCGTCTAGAGCCAGCCATTCATCAAAAGTTAGGTACTTGCTGGATATATCCTTATGGTCTTTATCCAGTTCGTTAGCAAGATCCTGCAAATAGGTGTCCCTATTCTCAAATCTCATCATAGATTGCACCACGAACAGCACTTGCACCTGACCCGCAGACGGCGGCACGAGCATCTGTTCAACCACGCTCATTGGGACGAATTGAGCGAGAACACTGAAGAAGAGACCCACAAAGACGCTAGTGGTCCTCTTCGTATCATCGCATACAGAGCACAAAGTGACCGGGAAATTTCTCTCCTCGAATTTCCAATTGTCCACCTTGCGACTCAGGAACCGCTCTTCGCCGAAGACTGTCCTCTCAAGGACGAGCTGCCTCTCTAGCAGCACCACATAAGCCTTGATTACTAGCGCGGGTACTTGGTGTCGGTTGGACTCCAGCGACACATGGCGGAGGTAACCCTTCAGTCCATCGTCTTCCTCGACAAAGTAATCGAGCCAATCATGTAAACTAGGGCGCAAACGTCTCCACGAAGTCTCCACGTGCTCAACAAAGTCAGGCAGGCGCCAGTTTTCGGTGATGAGACAACATTCAGCCAAACGATCGTAAAATCTCTTCTCAACATCACTGAGTACTTGGCTGCCCCTTGGGTGTTGCGAAAGATACTCTTGAAATGCGAAGACCAAGGAAGGGTGCCTAAACATGAAACATTTTCCATATTTGTCCACTTGTATCAGTATTTGGATTCCCTCCTTTAGTGTGATAGAACCGTCGCTCAACACCATCCGTAACCACTTGTAAAACACGTCCCCATCTTCATTGGTGATCTTAGAGGGAAAATGCTTCGGCTCGTCACTCGTTGCATCAAAAATTAGTCTCTTTAGTTGCTCCTCCTGTAGTTCACTTTTCAAAGACATCCAGACAAATTGCAGGACACTTTCATCAACCTTGTTGAGGAAAGCAGCTAGTAAAACGTTCCATTTCTCCGCCGCCAAAAAATCCATTACCTGTTCCATGCTTAGTTTCCCCACTAAAAAGGACCACATTTCTTCCACTTCAGCACAAGGAGAGCTTCTGACTTTACGAAAGACAATTTCATGAAAATCATCACCTAGAATAAATTTATTTTCAAATTCTTCGTCGGGAGAAATTGAATCTAAAAAATATACAAATATTTCAAATTCAAATACTGCAACGGTTCGAAGTTTGCACAATTGATATTTGTCTAATATTTTAATTAAGGTTTCTCCGAGCACATCCTTATTTTCAATCAAAAACTCAAAAATTGCTTTGAATTGTTTCCTTCCCTGATTACTTCTCAAAAGGTCGTACTCCTCCAAACCCATCCACCAAAGATTCGCTCCCGCCAATAAAGAATTGATTTCCCAGATTAGTCCATGGTCCCGACTTAGGGTAAGCATTTTGTTCAGCGTCATAAGATAATATGTGTTCCTCCTCGGCGAACGAAATAGAAAGTCGCTCAAACACTGACGCAAAAAGAAGAAGGCATTGTTACCTCTGTCTGAAATGTGACCAATGTGATACAGGGGATAAATACTGTGATCTTCACTTACTGTGACCCAGATTGTCCCCTCAAATAATATTCGCTGTAGATATTCTCCGGAATTCCTGCAAATATACGCGAGGATACCCCTGTTGCATTCCAATATAGAAGTGTAGATGCACATTTGAAGGTTACGGATCAGTTCCCATGATGAGGGAGGAAACCCCGATGTATTCATTTGTGCAATTTTAAGCGTCGAATTCAAGCTACTGCATTTCAAAGCGATAGCATTACTTGTAGTTTCAGAGCGGAGAATACAATCCATGAACTGGCGAACTGCCTCATATTTGCGTAAAAGTAGAACACTTGACAAAAGTAACTTGGTAATCTTCTCAGTTTTTGCCTTCTCGAGGAGCCAAATAGAGAAGAAATACTCAGCAAATGTCTGATGCACGAAAACGATCCTGCCTTGCCTCTCACGAACCAAACCAACGCGAAGGATTACCATTCTTTCCTTGCTATCCAATTCATATTCGTATTCCTTGTCCTCAGTAAAGAGAAAAGCGGACATCTCCTTCAGAAATTCACGGACAGGTATTTTGGTCAGGAAGGGTGTAGCTTTTGATGGTTCATAGTCAGGTAATTTCTCCTTTTCTGTCAAAAAGACGCGCATCTTGATGTCGAAAAATCGCTGATAAAGAACTGACACACTCAGCGATTCTAACACGTTGAAATTGTCTTCAAAAGTGACCGAAGACAGCATCCAAGCATGGAGTGGAATCTCTGTCAGTTTTTCCTCGGAATCCTCCGATTCTACCGCTGCCATCAATTCTGCAGCCAGAGCGTCGAAACGACAACTCACAATCAAGATGTCTTTTTTCCTCGACAAACGCAATCTCCGCAGAGATTTAACGAAAAGAGGTTTGTCTTCAGTCTTCAAACTCCCTAGAGTCTCTAAACAGTTGGCTATGATATCTATCTTTTTGCTCATTTCTTCCTCGGGCAACATCAGCAAGTAAGCCATCCATTCCTTTCGCATGAATCTCACTTGCTGTATTTTGTCAAACGGGACTAGGCTATAAGCTAACGTTGACAGAGACTCCTCCAGGTGCTGGCACTCATGAGTTCTCGCAGCAACGACAACTTGAACTGGCGTGGTGTTCACTAGTGCTTTGAGAAATGACGTTACAACCTGCCGGCTTTCTGGACATATCTCATCAAATCCATCAAAGAATATGAATACTTTTTTCCTGTTGTCACAAAACAATTTGAATATTTTTTCTTCTACGGAATCGCTTCCCCATTTGATAATATCATACAAGACATGCGAGGTCTCCTCCTTTGATGATATCTCACCTTTCAATTCTTTGAAAAATTTGTCGAACTGAGGAAGGTCGACCACCTCTACCCATGTGTCGGGGAACTCTTTCTTACACCTTCGAGCCAGGTCATTTATGAATACGGACTTTCCACTGCCAGGGGCATCAGTTATTACAAGTGCCTCGTTCCATTCGGCATCTTTTAATAGGCTGATACCAGCGAACTTCGAGGGCAGAATCTCATCAGAAAATGCATGCAACAAATGGCACTTGAAAGAGCAAAGGTTAACTGACTCACCACCCTCCAATCTAAAAAAGTGGATGTATTTCCACCTCTTATTAAGTGCCTCATCCATAAGCTTTCTTAATATCTTAGCTATGAGGTAATGTACCTCATCTGGATATTTGCGAAGGCTACAGCTGTAGAATCGAGCACCATTTTGAGAGGAACAGTCCCATTCAGTAAGACTGCCCAAATTCAGACTTTCCAAGTCAATCACCTCCGTATACAAGAATACAAATGCATCTTCCTTCCTTGTATTTATCAAGTTTCGATCCCATTTCATCACACGAAGCCTGAGCTCACGGGATTCAAAGCAGTCTGTATGATCATGGAGCATTTCTTTCCACCTCTCCATCAACATTGTGTCCAATGGCCTGCCTATCTCCATACTCCTTCGATTTACCATATCCGAAATATCCTCCTCATCAAATTTTTCATGCAAAAACGTTTCTACTTTCTCCTCATTTCCACCACACCCACCCTTGACTATATCTATAAGTTCCATTTCCTTACCCCCTAGATTCAACGTCTTTTTTCTCAGCTGTTCCTTGCACTCCATGCTCAGATTTTTCCACTTATAATCATTGTAATGGTAATTTGGATATTTAGGACACAGACGCTTCGGAACCATAAGTATAGTTCTTTCAACTATTTTCTTATCGTTCTTTAACATTTTTCCTGGACAATCGCGATTCACACATGGCCTCTTGCAAAGCGGTACTTCCTTCAAATCGTCCCACAGGATGACGAAAGTCGTTATGTCGAGTCTGTTCACGGCAGAACCAAAGTACGACTCGTCATTTAGATACTTACTCCAATCCACAAACATTATCTTCTCATTTGGTGATGAATACTTAAGGTGACTTATGCCGAGGCTCAAGTTCGACACCACCAATACCCGCAACTCTTTGTGAGGACTAATCAAAGGGTCACTGATTTCATTGGGGGCCCAAAGAATGTTGACTTTCTCACGCCAGTAAGCACTTAGTAAATGAGGAGTTTTCAGTAATTCTCTCCCGACAGCTTTTCCAGCTTTCTTGTTTCTTTCGATGTGCTCCTGAATACCTGGAACCACTTGGTTCTCATAAAACTCCATCAGTCCCGGAACCTGTTCCTGCAGGCGGGTCAATCCGTTCTTATTTGCATTCCCAGCTTTACAGGACTTTTTGTACTTAACAATCATTTCCGGCACTCTGACTATCAATTCATACAAAATCTTATGCTTTTCCTGGACTGACAAGTCTTCCAATTTTGCTACGTCATGTTCAGCGTACAACGCCCTTGCTATTATAGGATCATAGGTTACCTCAGACCGCCTGGAAAATATCTCGCTAACCACCTCCTCGTAATACTCCTGGCTATCTTCGTCTCCAACCTTTTTGTACGGCAACCCTCGATTCTCAAACACGTCAGCGAAAGCTTTGTGGGCGAGCTCGTGTGTTAGGTTGCTAAGAACATCGGATCGCTCAAAACCCTCAGAGCTACTCTCCTTGGCACCCGCGTATATCCTGTTCGTATTGAAGTCGGTAAGCCCCCAGGCATCGCCGTAGTTGGATGGGTACATGCACCCTATTTTGCAGGCAGAAAAGTCCAATACAATTTCAAGAGAGGGATCATCTTGGAGGCACTGAAGGATAGCCGATGCATACTCTTCCTCGTCGATTTCGCGGAATAAAGTCTTTACTGTATCAGCTGAAGAAGACTCGCTCAACTCTCCGCGATATATAAGGGCCTTTTGTGACATTTTCTCCACATGGTAACCTTGGATAGTCACGAAACTCTCCGATACGCACCGTCGTAGTTCTGGATCATTCTCAAAGGGCAGCCCATATTCTTTTTCATCCTTGGTGGCATAAACAAAGTTCCAGCCAATGAGTAAAACCCACATCTTCTTATAGCTGCTACTTCTTTCTTTGATCACCGTGTATAGGGCTGATTTTCCCTCGGAGTTCACCCAGCGCCTCCCTTTACCCATCGCGAGCATCGAATTGCATTCCGAGGTACGGATAGCCTCTATGACTTTCTCATCTTCCTCGCTCAGCAAGAGGCGGTGGAATTTGTCTCTCTCCGCGAGGAACAGTTTGATAACTGGATCAGTCATCCAGGCTCTGTTATCTCGCACTGGTATTATACTATCCCATTGCAGTAGGAGAAGGGTGATTTCTGGGTGTTCGACCGCGTAGTCAAGTGCACTCTTCCCTGTCTCATCCAGGTCGTCCACATTCGCTCCGCACCTGAAAATACAGAAAGTGACCAGTCATGTGAAAATATCTACAAGTTAAATGGGAGATGAATATTTTTTTAAGTAAGTAACTTTTTTCGTCGAATCAAATCAATACCATTGGTATAAAATGGAACTGAATCCTTATGGCGCAGTTCTTTTTAATGTACGAATACTTTCAATTGTTAAAATTCATGCTGAAATAACAGATTAGAATTCTTTTTCGTCCTAGCTGTGCGTGCGGGCAAGAGGAGAAGAAAATAACAGATTTTCTACGCATCTGAAGTTCTCTCTATCATCTCATCCAAACAAAGCTCTGTACGCCATAAGGTGTTTTCATTTCAGCATTGGAAATGGGATCCTAGCCTTGTCGGGTGAATTCATTATGATGTTTCCAAACTGTTACTCATAAAATCTATATTGTGAGTAGTGGCTACCAGTTAATATCGATTTCTTTTCATAAATAACTTCATGTTACACCTGCTTGCGGGTAGATACGGTCTGCAATACAAAATCAATATTCCTAAGACGCCACGACCAGCGTTTCTAGTGCGATTAGTCCTCCGACTCACTCATGTTTTACTCCATTATCAAAGAATACCCACAGCAATAGTGCAAGTGAGAGGGAAACCGGTAGTTGTAATCTGCCATTCACTTATTCGAAGGTATCGCGAACTATAAAAATGCAGCAAAAAAATCTTTAACAGAAGTTTTTTACTTTATCGCTCTTGCATTACACGAATGCTCAAACAATTACACCAGTTACAGTGGCGTAGCGAGGGGGAGGTCCGAGGGGTCAGAACCCCCCCCCCCCCCCCTACCTTATAAAAAATATAAAAACGCATTTCTTTCGCTCATTAAAAAAAAAACAAAATATTGAAAAATCATGAATTTACAAAATATTTCTTTAAGAAATTAAGTTTTTCGATTATGAAAAGTGTTAATATTAGTTGAAAACCACTATTTTCCCAGTTTTTTTTTCACCCTGGCTTTGGATCACCCGATCGAAATTCCTAGCTACCCCCCTTTCCAGTTAGTATTATTCATGTGGCAGTAATACGATCTCTGTCCGAATTGGCTTTTAAATCTTACATTTGATATTTCATGGCGCCCGACGATTTAAGAAATGACTGGTATGGACACAGATTTATTTGGAAACGGTCAAATCTAATACTGAGATCACGAATATCTAGGTTGAACCTACAAAATCGTAAATGAAATCAACAAAGTCTCCGATAGAACTCAAAATTAAGTGTAAAAAATTAACGCATGCGAGATTTCACGCTTAAGATGACCGTAAAACATGGTCAAAGTGGCCGATGGAGCTTAGTATACGACTCTCTTTGTGTACGTATAACACGATTTTTCTCCCTTCCAATGGCTCATAGGTTAGTATTCTAATAGGAGTCTAACAGTTCGTTTTATCATGATTACAAAATGGGTAACGGTTACTAATTTTACTGATTCAATATATGGCGACTAACTCGTTGTTTCAGGGGGAATCTGCAATACTTGGAGAGTTGGAAGAGGAAACAGCTAAAAGGTAGTTAGAATGGCATCGGCTGCAACACTGCTTTCACCCTTTTCACACTGAACTGTTGACGACACTCTTTGACTAAATATTCACATTCGAAGTGGTAAATCCTGTGTAAATATATTTATTTATGAACACAAGATATGTAAAACACATGTTCAAGCCGGGAAACTTGACAAATTTGCGTAATTTAGGAGAATTCGGTGTAGAAGTTCTCGTTTTTTTGATGTTGGTACCACGCGATCTTGCCAGTTTCAGGCAGTTGTTCGCAAATATCATTCTAATTTCATCGCGCGCTTCTACTTCACCGTACATGCGTAACTTTTTCACAAAATTTGCTTCTAATGAGTGCCGTTTCGACAACTTCTTGCCACAGACAGCTTCACCAAGTCGAAATACGCGGTATTTCTCCATAAAAGCCCATGTTAAATCACCCTAATTGTACAATCATTTAATAGATAATGTTGTATTTGCAGCATAGTCTCTGTAGTCAATTTAATTCCAGTCTGGACAGGTTTCCACTTGCCATCCCCAACACTCATCCTTTCGGTTACTCCCACAAATTATTTCAAAAATTGAATACTTTTCTCATATACATCCAGTCTAAGTTTACTGAGAGCCATTACAGTGTTCCTTGAGCACAATAACTCAAACCACCTATCGACTTGCTCAAAAAACCAAGCGGTGGTGAGAAATTCATTATTCCAACCTAAGTGCACCACACAATACCTAATTCCAGCAGAAACATCATGGCTCATCAGTTCTCTTGCACTGCGCACCCTCATTTTTTGGTATTGCCTCACTTCCACATGTCCCTCGTTCAATTTGGGAACTATTTTCAGTTCCCTGTTCGCCTGCAATTCTACAGGTTTCCTCACAGGATCTAATGAAACTCTACTACTAGGTAAACCATTATCCCTTACATCATCTTCATTAATACCTACAAATAAATTCGCCATCAAGAAGGTGGTTGCGCAAATTCTTAATTATATGACAAACATCTGCCATGAAATATACCTTTGAGCCAGTGTTACTTGGTTGAGGAAAAGTATTTGAAGTTACTGAATACTTCCCACAAGTAACTCCGAACTCTCTCCACACAGCCCGATTACAACTTCCCATGTCACAAGTTACCAACAAGCCAATATCTAAGCACTTTTCAATTAAATTAATAATAATACCCTTTACATCAACGCTATTGAATGAATTGCCTGTGTAGTGGTAAGCCACTGTTTGTTTCCATCGTGTAGAAACCCCAGCCAACATAAAAACCAAGGCATGCGTCGCCACTGCCTCAGAAGGAAGTTTTGATCTGAACGTTTGTAATCCTTATAAGATTTCCGAACGGAGTAAAGCGGCCAGATAAAACGTTTCCAGAAGACACGAAATACTCGAGAACACCAGTAAAAACCTGTCACAAAGGAATGAACAAATAGATTAAGGAATCAAAATGGCGCGTCCGAGTCACGTGACTCCCTTTGTCCAATCGGTGAACACCGTTGTCAGCAGAGGGCCCAACAATGGTTGTCAGAACCTTTAACATATATGGCCTTGGCCAGATTATTTTTCTCGGGTTATTTTTCAGTTATGCCAAAAAAAACCTAATACTCAGGTTAACCGGCGTATAAAAAGTAACCGGTTTTTAATCGGTTAACCTAATAAAAAAACTGTTATATATAAAACCTGTTATTTTTGCCCATCCCTAGTTAGTTCCCGGAGAGAGGACTGTCAATGCGTGTGGTGAGTGCGGGCCGCCTTGGTGCTTATCTGAAACATAACGTTGTGCTTTGTACCTATTTTTTTGGAGTCACCATAAACTCCCGTGAACCTACCTTGGTGTAGGGTGCCTAGTTATTACATAATCACCCTTACTTCGAGTCCAATAAGAAGCAGGCGTTTGCAGATGAGGTCAATTTTTCGAGCGGAATTATTTTTACCGATAAATTGGAAAAATTTGTTCACTTCATGATTGTTATCAATGGGGTTCCTCGAAATTTCGTGCTGATTTGAAACGTTCAGGGACCCTACAAGCTTCGGAGACCAACATCCAGGAAGAAACAGCCAACACAACCCCTGCTATGATGGCAAGAGTCATGACAAACGACCGAAATCGCTTCGCAAAGTGCATAGAGAGTGAGGACAGCACCTTACTGATATGATCATCTAAACTATGTAAAACAGAACTAAGCATTTGTGCCTTCATTGTGCAAAACAAATTTAAACAATTACTGACCCCAACAATGGAATATATTAACATTCGAAAAAAGGAAGTTAAGGTGCCGCGTTCATAGAAAACGTCGCCATGGAAACTTGAAATTTGTAGGTTTTGATTTAACGGGAAAATTACCGTAAAACAATTGAACGCGCAGTGTCGCACTCAAATTTCCATACGCCTCTCATCGTTGTTTCTCCGGTTCGAATAAATAGCGAAAGAAGACACCTCCGGTGGAAAAACAACATGGCTGTGGTAAAGAATCGAAAAGTAAACCGCGGAGAAGACATCGATGCGGGTAGGAAGCAGGAAAACCCAGTGTTTACACCTTGTTTGCGGTAGATCACAGTTAGTTCTGGAGAAAAATGGATGCCTCCAAAGAAAAAAAAGCGATAGCATCAACCATGCAGCCCGTGACCCGGCTGGACACCCGTAAAGAAATCATGGCGAGGAGTGCGCGTTAAAAAATTCCTTAAGCTTTGAAGATGATTTTTCGTCGATTTCTGGACTTAATGTTATCGCCATTTTTTCGTACATTAACCTTTTAAAGGTGGATCATAACGAAAAGAAAACGAAAGAAGTTACCTGAGGAGCAAATGGACGCGATCCTTATCTCCACTCTGTGCTGCCAGCATGAGGCGCGTGGCTCCATTTGGAGGGAATCTCTTGCGGAGATGGTCCCACTTGTCGCCGGCGACCACCAACGCACCAGACGACGCAATATCCTCATCCCTCAAACCAAGCAGATCTCTCAGCTGCAACACGTCTTCTCTCCCTTGCTCGCCTGTGAAGAATAATTAGCTGGTAGCAATCAACCTTTCAGGTGTAAGCCCAGACATCGCAATTCTTCCACTCCGAGCGAAAATATTTCCCATTCAATACTTTTTGTTTTTATTTTTGTTTTTTTTTTGTTTTAAGTTTTTTTTTTGTTTTTTTTTTTGATTTGTTATTTTCGTTTTCATTATGTTTTTTACTTTAATATTTTTTATTTTTGTTTTTTATTTTTATGTTTTTTATGATTCTATTTTTGTTTTTTTTTATGTTTTTACTTGTTTTTATTTTTTATTCTTTTATTTTATTTTTTTATTTCCATGTTTTTATGCCTGTGAAGTAACTGGGAGTTACGTTAACTTCGAACCCCTCGTAGGGACAGCGACGCGGACTTCATGGGGACTGATGGGGCCCAAGCCCCCTCAAAAATTCGTTATGGGTGTGAGGAAAAAAATGTCTGTGGCTTGTCGATTTCCCCGTAGTGTCCAGATATCGAGATTCGAGTTATGAGGGTTCTCATGTTGATCATATGACTCTTCTAAAATTCTTAATTAACTTAAAAACTCCCTACTTATAAAATTTTCCGGGGCAGGATCCCCGGTTTGCCCCCCCCCCCCCAATATTTTCTGTAAGTCGGCATCCCCGATCATACGAGCGAAAATAGATCCTGTTCCAATTTTCATCCGCGAATTTTTCCGTTAAACACGACGAGTGATTTCATTTGCATGACCGTTCAGCAAGTAAAAGTAATCGGATTACTTTTAACGATTACTGTTGACGAAATGTAATATTTATTTGTAAAAGGGTTGCTTTCGATTATTTTTTTATTTCCTAAATCGAAAGAATATTACTCATGGAGTACGTATTTCACGCTTTTAGATTTTTAAATGACGATATCTATATTTTCGTGATCATTGACCGTGTGAAGAATCGACCTTGAGAATGGTTCGACGCAGCTATCCATTTCTCTCTCCTATCCGCTATATATATATATAAAGTGTCTTTATATATAAAGTTAATGGTCAATTTTAAACTCATTTGAAAAAGGCCAGATTGGCGCTCATACAATGCCACTCCACGTGACGTCACAGGGACCTAGTTTCTGTACGAGTAGATAGGAGTTTTACATCGTCTGAGATAACCAATGCATGCATGAGGCACAGAGCTCAGGGAAACATCTCTTAATGATCACCTGGTAAAACTGCCCAAGGTCGGAAAGTTTCCTTCGTTTGATAGGGTATTAATAATCCTTATTTAAGCAAAGCGCTACCTGCTAGCACTGCTAGCAGGGTACTCTGATACCTGCTAGCAGCCTGCATCTTAGCGTGTGAAGCCAACTTGGTGCTCATAGGCTCGCACCAAGGTGGCTTCACACGGCGGCAGCTGGAACCAGAATGACGTCAAACGGGCTTTTCCCAGTGTTCATACTTAGCCGTCGCGTTTTCGCGCGTTTGAAAATTTTCACTTTTCATTTAATCGCGAAAAAATAGATATCGTCATTTAAAAATCTAAATGCGTGAAATACGTACTCGAGGAGTAATAATCTTTCTATTTAGGCCAAAGAATAATCGAAAGTAACCCTTTTACAAATAAACATTAACTTTCGTCATCAGTAATCGTTAAAAGTAATCCGATTACTTTTACTTGGTTACTCATCGACACTGTTAGTTTTTCATAACTGTTATAACATATAAAGTGCGGGAAACATGAATTCCCGAGTGTAGAGGCGACGACGGGAAAGACTCGGACGTGAGCCCTGGGCCATCTCGTCCGACACACGCGCGCCCCTCGTGTCTTTATATATATATAAAGTGTCTCTTTCTATCAAAATTTTTTGTTTAATTTTTTTAGCTAGCCAAAAGTCAATAAAAATCTATGAAATCGTGAGTGCGCGATTTATACGTTAAAGTTCAACGTTTGTTCTCCATGCAATGAAATACAGTTAAAAATTCGGAATTTTTTAGGATATTTATTCACTCTTTTAGTAAATTAAGAGCGAACTATTGTTTTATGCAATTGTTATTTATAAACTTTATGAATTGTTAAAAATATCACTGTTTTTCGTTAATTTTTTACCTAATTCTAGGATAAAAGTAGTTACTGCCGCTTGCCACTCCTAAGATATTTACACCAGGAGTTATACTTAAGTCTATATTATTAGACGGAAAAGAAAAATCTTGCTCCAACTTGCTCCCCTCCGATTTTTTCGTGGTAAAGCAAAATGATGTCGGGCGGTTGTCGCGCCCCATGACCCGCAATACACGGCGTACGCACTCGGGAACTTAGGATGACATGCGTCGTAGTCCGTTTGAGAGACTGGATTTTCCCTTTATTGTGAGTGCGTTGCACTTAACTATATAGTTGTAGTTAACTTATAGTTGTTATTTGCTGCTATTTATGGTTTGTACCCTCTTCTGACGATTATACCCCTGGGTCTTTCCGCGGGAGCCGTGTGCGGATGGTAAAAAACCTAACGGTTCGCGCGCTCTCCAAGCCCTTTGTCCTCGGCGCCTACCCCTTGATGCTCCCAGATTTCTCCTTTTACTATGAAAACGTGCAAGTGTTTCTATTCTACAAATTAGGTTTTCCCAAAATATGCCGTCTATGCGATTGGCACGCTCATTTCTAGCCGAGTGCTCAACAGTATTCCTTGCTGAAGTGTGCGCCGAAAGACGTTGACAGTTTAGTTCACCAGTTATGGATACAACATTAGTGACTCGCCAAGATTTACATATTGTGATGTTGGCAAATAGAAGGGACACCATCAACGAGAATAAATCGTTAGTACTGGAGTTTTTACACTACAAACTTTTTTGGGAGGAGATGAGAAATTAAAAACTTTGCTTGCAGCCTTCATTCAAGAAGTGTTTTTTTCATCAATACTTTCAAAAGTGGGATGCGTGTACAAGAGCAAATAGTAGATTTCTGAAGTTGAATCGTATTTGGTTAAAACAGCCAGTAACACTTCCTGAGTTAAAATATCTCCCATGCTCGTCTCCTTCATGTGAATGCTAATGTTTACGGATAAATGATTATATGTACTGCACGCATATATATACGCAACTGCGCGAGTATTTCATTCTTTGTTGCCTTTGTCCGTGAATTGTAATTATTTCGTTTTTTATCATTGTTTTAGGCTTAAATGAAAGCACTCCTCGGGGAAGACCGTCACTGCATTTCGACAGTGCAAATGAGAGGTTTAAACGAATTTAAGTGATATAACTGAGAAGTTCTACTTCACTGGGGGAATCAAGTGTAGCAACTTCCATGGAATTCGCGAAAAACACAACAGGAAAATTTATAGAATTGCCACAAACTATGATCTTTTCCATAGGCTTCTGTTTACGTCAGATCCTTTCATTTCTTGTTCTGCGGGGGTTTTCCGTGAAGTAAAAAAATTACCAGAGGAGGTGAAAAATCTTCTGGTGAAGAGCGAAAACATTTTAGAACATGACGAGTCTTCATCCTCTGACTCAGAATAGAATTTAATGTGGCACACCTTTGTTTTGAGAAATTTTCAATAAAAATATTTGTCAATGGTATTAATTTTATTAATACTCTTCAATGAACCAAAATTTTAGGTTTAAAAGACTCAATGGCAATTTTCAAACATCACATACTTTATAAGAACCTTAGAGAAATAGATAGCTTGAGTATAGTTGAAAATGGAATAAATTCTGTTTTTCCCTTGATATTCGCATATCAAAAATTTCGACTTGCCCCTGGTAACTATGGTTTCCGCATAACTATCCCCTATTTTCAAATTTTTTTGCCCTCCTAAACAATTTTCTGGAATAAATCATCCTAAATAAGTTTCATTGTATCCATACAATACCCAATAAGCAAAAAGTTTCATTCATTTAGCAATAATTAAGACTACAGCGACTTTTTGGCCAGCTTTTTTTCGATTTCAGCCCACTGTGCGTAGGTATTAAGAAATGAAGTGTCTTTCCTGTTATTTCTTTCGTCTTTTTACAAGAACATTGAAAACAAGTAAGTTTTATTTACATAATTTTAGCTAAATATCATATTTTTAATGAATTTTTGTTTCATTTAGTGCTGTTAACAGGGTGGCATGTTCACGTGTTTAGGCAATGGAAATAATGTCATATAAAATGGCAGTCGCTCCCAAATTGAACCACGTCTCTCTATACCTGTGAAGAAGTCTTAAAAAAGCTACTATGAGAAGACTTTTCCAAAGTATAAACACTTTTGTTTCAATTATTGCAGATTTTTACCAAGCAAAAAGAACTCATATATTATTAATGTCAAAGATATGACTTATTAAACTTTTTTCGTTCCTCATGTTACGGGTATTTTGCTTCACATGTTTGCTCAGATGAGGGATCTAAAAAATAACCGTAAATAACTTGGCTCTCTGACTTTCATTTTCGTTGAAACATCATTTCCTAGTTTTGGTCTCCAGTGGTGCGACTTAGAAAACTTATATTTCGTCTCTTATTTTTGAGTTAATTCGTATTTTTCCCAAAATTGGTGCAATTTAGGCACCCTTCTCTTAAATGGTATTGTTTCGTTTACTTTTTCAATTTCCTCGGATGGGCAAATTATGGCGTGCACTGTGGTCAATACAACAAGTAGCAAAGGAGCATTTGATAAAATGGCGCCCAAGGCTCAATTAGTTAGGCACGCCACTTTTTCATCTCCTAAACATCAATGCTTATTTGTTCTGCGTTTGGTTAGACCTGTAATTGGATCTTCAGTGATGGGTTCCTTGCTGCTGTCGTCATTTCCATCATGAAGTATTCCGATGTCCTCGCCATCCATTGCCACACCACAGATTCAGATACCTGAAACTAAACGACGAAAAAACACTTTAAGAAACCACTTCATTAAATATGTTCAAAAAGATAACTTTAAGTTTGACGTCCATAAATGTTTTTGATTCACGAGAAATTTATCCTTTTCAACAGCATTTCCACTTATTTAATAGACATTTAAAGTATGTCACATGAGTCAGGCATTAGTACAGTTCGTGATATCAAAAACTTTTATACACGCGCGCAATGCTTCGAAAAAGAAAAATCGTTACATGAATGAGAATAACGTTAATGTGGTCGATTTCACGCCAGTCAACAAACATATACATGCATATTACGACGTCGTTCTATTGATGTTTTGCTATGCGGAAGATGCTGTTTACATTTATTTTGATTGTTTTGTTCTAGATAAATGCCAATCGAATGAAATTAGACCGAAAATACTATTTTTTACTCTCGTATGCATGCCCACTATGTACAGTTCAGTTTGAGAGGCTTGAATATCGGTACATTGGTATAAAGGGATAAAATAAATGGCTGGCTTAAAATTAGTAAATTTGCAAAAATATTTTTAGTCATTTTTCGGCTTAATTACAGTCTTATCAGGTTCATGTGGCGACGATGCACTTTGGTTCACGTCAGGGCTGCTGCGTTTCTCAGATATAAGTAAGTATTTTAAAATACGTAATTGAAGTACATTTTTGTATGTATTTGGTATTTCAAATACAGATTTTTGATATTTTCCCATTATAAAATAAAAAATGCTTTTGAAGTAGTTCTTCTTAGATAACACTTCTGTATCTATATGCTTCAGAGATTACTTTGTTTACGGTAGAACCTTTTTCTAACGTAAACAAAGCATATTAGAACCCCAATACATTCCCAGGTCTGACAAACACGATAAGTTACGAGAGATATTTTGCCGAACGGAAAAAAAAGACTTAATATTTCTTTAGAACATTTCCATTTTATGAGTAAACGGCTGGTGTCCCAACATCCTCTGCCACACTCCAATTGAGGCGACTTGCGGGGAAGTATGTATATATATTCATAACCCTTTTTTTCGTGAAATCTATTTTCGGACGGGTTTTTCGTAACGTTGATCGTAAAAAAAAACTCGCTTCGAAAATGGCAGATATACGTGGTTACATTCAATAGCTTTCATGGGTAATAGAAATGACCCTTATGGCATCCATATTGCAGGAGTAATAAAGTAAATAGCAAAGGTCTGTCCGGAAAAAATGGCAAGTGTCCGCCATTTTTTCACGGGAGGTTTGAAGGCAACATTTTTAAAAAGTTTACTTTTCTGAATGTAAATGTAGTGCTTCATGTAATTGCAAAGTTTAAAATAAATCTGTGGAGTATCTACAATACCCACGAAATGCTGTGTTAATCTTTTGAAACATGGTATTTTTCAGTGATTTTTGGAATTTTTTATTTTCTCCGGAAAACCAAGGGCGACGAAAACAAACTTTTACTTTTATTCAGTAGAGGACCATGTGATCAAATGTAATAATCATTTTCGTTGTCCAATTCAAAACATTAGGCCGAGATCAGAGAAAAGTATGACATTTTTTTCCGAAAAATCAATTTTTCAAAATCAACTTAAAAACAAACTTCAAAAAATTACATGAGTACGTGGCTACATTATTCACCTTTCAAAATGTACAAAAACCATCTGTGGAGCACTTACGGATCACACCCATTAAAGTAAAAACCAATTAACCGTTCCCGGAAAATTCGCGATTTCCGCCATTTTATCCTACTGGCAAGGAAGTCTGACGTAAGCTTTGTTCACCGGTACAGCTACAATGCGCCTGTACCGCGACGACCGCGACACATAATGTGATTACTATATTCGACAGCTTAGCGCCATCGTCGGGGCTTTTGTTACTTGGACCATCCCGAGAGCTAAATAAATATATCGCTCGTCAAACGTAATCAAAATTATGTTTGCATAGTTACCACAATAATCTAAAATAACAAAAGAAACCAACGCAAAATTTTTGCTAAGAAATGGCAATCGAATGGCAGAATAGAGATGATAGTGGGTTGGTTGAAATGCAGGTCGGAATGGAATCACTTTTGAAAAAAAATTGATCACTTTTTGGCACAGGTTATCCGACATTTTATTATATTTTAATTGACAACCCCTAATCAAATATTTTAATCCTAATACCCGTGACTTGAAGTGAATAATGTGGTAAAGTTTTCGACACCTGAAAGGTTCTTGAATCAAAACACGCTATGATTGTTTATTAATAGCACATTATTCATTGACTACGATGTTGGATATTTTATATTGTCACTTCCCATAAATAAAATGTATTAAAAATAAATAAAAGAAATGCGTACAGTTAAACGTACATCCGCGACTATTTGAATTGATTCGCCTCTATTGCGATTGAAGTTGGTGAGAAGTTAAACCTTGCGCTGAGGGTTTGACAATTATCTTATATTTATGCATCCACTAGAATATACAAGTTAGAACTGGAACCATCCACCACATATGCATCCACAAGAACTCACAACTTAATTTCCATTATAATTTGGAGTAGAACCAATGGTTACTGCGCTAAACAAGGTGCTGTGTAAAAAGTACTGTGCGGTATGAAACAGATGCATTTAATATTTCTTTCGTAAGTTCAACCCTTCGGTTCGTTTTTATAAAGGAGAATGGAGGCTCATTAAATAGTTCCGCTACTGTTGCATTGTCGATGGAGGCAACAGATGCTCACACTTCGGCGGCACATACGCGATGTCAACAATCCCTTCGAGATGCGGGGAGAGGATTTTAGAGTTTTGTTCCGCGTATCTCGAGGATTGGCAATGGATATTGTCACAGAGCTCACACCACGATTAATTCGTAGACGTTCGAGTGGCTTGCCGGGGCATGCTTTAGCACGTTAAAGTATAAAGGTTAATCATCCATTGAGGCTCTTCCATGCATTATTGCTGCCGTTCAGTCACGCGGACAAAACGATTCTTTTTTCTGTTGACATAATAGAAATACTAAGGCATTTCGTCCTCCACCAAAAACTATTAATAATCAATTCGTATTCGTACAGGGGCGCCGACTTATAAAAAATATTGGGGGGCCCATATCCGAGGTCTTGCCCCGGGAAGAGGTTAAATTCAAAGTGTGTCGCAGCACCGAAACACTACCATAATTCACACCACCTGATTCAGTCAACCTGCTTCACCTTATAATTATTTGTTTTAACACATTGTTGAATTTATTTTAAAAGGTAACTATCGTCAAACATGGGAAATAAAAATTACCAATATATTTTTGTGATTTCACAAAGCATAATATAACTTAATTATTTTCTTGAATTATTGAGGGGGCTCCGCCCTCCCAAACGAATCTTTGAGGGGGCTCGGACCCCCTCAGGCCCCATGGAGTCGGCGCCACTGTATTCGTATTAAAACATTTTCACCAGTATATATCGTGAATAGTGGCATATGCTTGCACAATCTGACATATGCACGACAGCGGATTTAGATTGTGTACTGAAATGATGAAAACAGCTCAAACGCATGCGAGAATGAACCATTGTGAGATAATAAAATAACACTTGTTCTCATTCCGCTTAAGTATTTGCTCCAGATTACGAGAAAATTACCTCTAAATGTGCAATTACGTGCCTGCTACGTGATAACTTGGTGGCACAGGGAAGGGGGGGGTCCGGACCCCTCCCCCCCCCCCTTACACCCCATCACCCGAAACGTAAAAGCACACTTGCTTTGCATCACAAAAGAAAACCAAATATTGAAAAATCATGATATTACAAAATATTTCTTAGAAAAATGAAGTTTTTTTTCGATAATGAAGAGTGTTAAAACCCCCTACTTACAATTACAAGCCTGTTTCTTCAAAACTGTTCCCCCTGGTTTTGGACCCCGTCCGAACGAAATTCCTTGCTACACCACTGCCTATCAGATAGAACACTATCGCTTACACGTTACTTTCGACGAACACTCACAATATTTTCACCACTGTACAACCGATACGAAAAACTGAAGCGTGACATCATTCCCCCATCGCACTGATGTTCTCATAGCGCCACCACCACGCGGAATGGGCGGCGAATTTCCTTGTCTGTTGAACGTGGCCTGCGTCCCGTCCATTATCAGCCGTCCCCACCCCACCCACTTCTCGCCCCACCCCCAAACCTCTCACCATCCCTTGGCCCAAGAGAGCACAGGCCCGGACACCATCTCACTCCTATCTCCCTTCATTCGGGAAATGTGCTTATATCGATGGCATTCTTACATCAGAGTTCACTCCAGGGCCATGGCAGAAAGAGTGTGGAGTGGGAACCTTCAAGTGAACCAATGAGAGCTCCTCTCAATATGATACCTTCATAAGCAGTGGCGATTCGTGCATATATATACGCATGTTAGCAAGTGCACACCCAAAGATGAATGAATTATAAAAGAAAACTATTCCTTTACCACGAGATAGATAAAAATCCTGTATACATATGGATGAAATATGATGCTCCAAACGCTAAAGCTATATCTCCTTGGCGAATTCCCCGCTCTGCAAACGTGCGACCCCGTGGCATCGCGCCGTCCGCAAATAGGGTAGTTTCCTTCATGAAAGAAAACGAAAGGCATTGATTGCGATTCGCTACCCACCATTAGTGTGTTCATAATATACAAATTATTTGGTTTTAGCAATACCGGTTTAGATGAATGGAATCGTCTGAGATTACCAATGCACGCATGAGGCACAGAGCTCAGGGAAACATTTCTTAATAATCACCTATTAAAACTGTCTAAGGTCGGAAAGTTTCCTTCGTTTGATAAGGTATTAATAGCCCTAATTTAAGCCAAGCGCTACCTGTTTTTAGGGTACTCTGCTACCAGCATCCTGCGTCGTATCAGCGCTCAAAACCTCGCCCCAAGGTCACCTCACCTGCGGCAGCGGGAACCAGAAGGACACCACGCGGAGTTTTCCCAGCATTCATACTTAGCCGTCGCGTTTTCGCGCGCTTGAACATTTTCACTTTTCATTTAATGGTGAAAAATAGATATCGTCATTTAAGAATCTAGAAGCGTGAAATACTTACTCCAGGAGTAATAATCTTTCGATTAAGTATTAAATATTTGACCGAAATCGGACAGTCCAAAGCATCCCACACAGCAGAAATACGTCTCTGAGACGTCTCGAATATCGCATGTTACGTCTCGGAGACATTCTGAGAGCTTCAGAGACATCTCTGAGACTTCTCTGAGATGTCACTATGTCCAAAAAAAATGGTCTCTGAGATGTCTCATAAGAGTTTTTACTCTAGTATGCTTAAAAATGTAGGCAAAAAATAATTAAATGCAAATTATACGGTTATGGCCTACTTTTCTCGATCATTTTTAGCGACGAATTTTGTGATGGATGACCTTTTGAAAATAAGAAACCCATATATTAAATGTCGTGATTTTAATAATCAAAACTGCGCAATTGCACCGAAAAATAATATGGAAGGAATTGATGGTGTTTGAATAAGTTTTTTTTTTATTTCCTGAACGGCTCACGATTACATCTCTGAGACATCTCTGAGACATTTGCGATATTCGAGACATTCGAGATCATAGTGAGACGTCTCTGAGAGGTTCGTTGCTAAGTGGGATGTAAAATAATGCCCTGAAGTTAATGCAAAAATAATGGATTTCTTTTTCCCCAAACTATCATTCATAACTTTCACATTAAAATAAAGAGAATATTTTCAATAGTAATGGTTGTATTTTGCTTTTAATCTCAAATATGAGAAGACCGGCCGTAAGACCCTTGCGCAGAAAAAAAATCCTGGTTCCGCCCCTGGTGACATCGTTAGAAATTGAAGGAAAGGGAAATAAAAAATACTTGAGTAAGTGAGTGGTTGTGATGCTAAAAAATAAAGGAGGCAAGTACATCGCCTGCAGCTTCATTTCATTGGGGTTAAAGGTCTCGATGAAAAAGAAACCTTGACTACGGTTGAGTGACATAATTTTTTTACACTCTTGCAGGTGTATCGAAATCTATCAGTGAAACGGTATGAAAGGGTATACAACAATATCCAAGTATTCTAAAATGCGTACTGGAAATTCAATTGTAATTTGTATTTCAAATACAGATTTTTGGTATTTTTCCCATTCTAAAATAAAAAATACATTTGTAAAATACTTTTGAAGAATCCCTGATAACGCTATTGCAAATTACTTCGTTTTATTTAGCACCGCTTTCCTTCATGTTTGCAATTATCCATAACAGGTGCCTATATATAGGCAGTTTAAACTGCCTATATATGCCTATATATAGGCAGTTTAAAGATCTCTTAATTTCTTTCCATACAAATGAATTTTGTATTTTAAATACTATTTTCTAGTTTTTTTTCAAACATCCAAGTCAAAAATATTTTGAATTTCAAATACATTTGGAGAAGCACATTGTATTTTGTATTTCAAATAATCCTCGGCCTGTATCCTGTATTTTGCCCAACCTGGTCTCACGGAAGAGAGATGTTATGAGATCCGCATGTACAGGTTGGCACTCCTGAGTGGTGGCTCTGCGCACATGGGACAATCTCAGACTCGCGGCAAAAATGTGTCCGTGAGTAATATCGAGGTAATATGTACGCCCTGATACGGCACTGAGTTTAGTAAAATATAACTCCATTGGAAGTCTTAAACTAACTTCAAGAGTGATTGGTTGAAATCAAAACAGTTTAACGTATTTTAAAAAGTTAGTTATTTCCATGCTGACTCTTACAACATTGCAGTCCGTTTTCTGCGACGTTTCTCTTGATCTAACTTTGCTAGGAACTACTTCAAACGTTTGCTCATTTCAATGAAAGAATGAAATATTATGTTAAATGGCTAATTTAAGAAATTGATATTTTTATAATTAAGAGATTGTTTAAATTTTGAAACCAGTTTTTCAAAACTACTCACCCCCTCAATGTATACTGCGATTCTCATGACTCGAAATGTGCCCGTAAGAATTGGTTGCAATTGACTCGGTGGATTGTAGAGGTTCCTCAATGTGTTTGATATTAACTGATACGAACCGTTCTAATGTGGGTGTGTATCTGACAGCGAACTTTTGAAACTAGGAAACAAACGAGCAACTCAATACGTGAGTTCAAAAATGTTTTATGGGGTTTATGTGCTTCGTGAAGGAATGAAATTGATTCTGAGGAGTCAGAGCCTGCGTGATAATTTGAATTTTTGGACCTGAGTATTTGAAAAACCATACTAAAATGTAATGCCTTTGAATGTATAACTATTTTTGCCTCGTGAACAACATAATGGAAACGGCCATGTGTAAACGTGCAGGTTGTTTCTCGACTAATAATCCTGAATAATGGCCAACTTCACCTACAGAATAATGCTCAGCTGCAGAAGTGCAGAGCGGCGATTCCGCGGAAAGACATGGTGTTCAAGGCCCATTGATATGTCGTTTGCTAGCTTCATTTCCGAAATTCAGACGTAATACGGTGGTTGGAGACGAAGTTAACGGATTGTAGATTCCACGACAGGATAGAAGGATCGACCAACTTTGTTTCATGATGCAGTGCCATCGATTTTCCATAATCCAAATTATAGCTATTTGTCCAAAAACATTCGCTCGAGAAACCCACACCCGCCAAGGGTGGTATAATAAAGTTCATTCAACAGGCTTTCGCCGTTTTTCCAGTTTACGGAAAAATATTACAAAATTACGCATAAGAAAGTTAAATTGATTTCGTAATACTTACATTCATTTGAGATTTAAAAGACAGATATAGGTACCTGCATAATATTCAGGGGGCTTTACCTATTATTTAAAGGATATCACATTGTTATAAATAACACAGCTTCAAAGTTTAGTACATTTCTCGTGGAAGAAGAAATGAAAAAAAAGTTATCACAGTATAATTATACTGTGATAACTTTAATTTTTTTAACTTAAGTTACAAATTTTAATTTAACTTAAGTTACAATCAGCCATTGCTATGTTAATAATAAGGTTATTGGGGTAGTTGGATGGCTGGTAATGAACACAGAGATGACGTCAGGAACATGTCCAGGGAGAGAATAATGAGAGACTTGTCATTCCTGGTGCCTTCTGATAATGGTGTCTGCTCAGGAAACTTTGAAGTGGCAGTGGAGAATGTATCTGCTGCTAGTGATCTTCTTTTGCTGGCAAATGAGGACCCACAGTTGACCTTTCTTGAATAGTAAATTCTAAGTTTTCCAGGATATCAGACATTTACTTATACTTACCACTTATTTTTTATAATGTAATACCACAAAGTATGTCAAGAATTAGTGAATTTTAATAGTAAATTCTCTTGAATAGGTCTAACTGCCTGAATTAAATTGGGTTGGGGCTTTAATCGGCTGGAGTGTTGTCTTTGTCCGCATTGACCATGATTTTATCAATGAAAGACCCGTGATAATATCACAGCAATTAAGGGTTAAGATAATTGGTTCATAATTTTTTTTCTTACTGAAACAACTATTAAGGTAAACAGAGGAAAGGAATTCATGTCATTTATGTGTAATAAAATTCAAAGATAACTTTTTTCTGTCAGTTAATATTCTGTGGTCTAGATATAATAGTTACAGGGATATGGAGAATAACCTATGTAAGCAACATTGGGCCAATGATCACATCAATAGATGGACTCAAGGTCTGTCCTACCTAGGTCTGTCCTGGAGTGCCAAACACTGAAAGGTATCCAAGGCTATTTTTGTTACACTGAATATTTACGTAGCATTATGTCTGGTGTCAAGGTGTAATCATTTGAAATTACTCATGACCACCAGTAAAATTAGAAACATAGTATTATATGATGATCTATAGGTATGCTGATAATCACCATTTTTTATCTTTCCAACTTGATTGTATTTTTGTCATTCAATATAATTGGCTGAACAGATAATTTTCCTTCGACTACTCATGGCCTCCATTGCATAGATATAAATCAAATCATCCATCACTCTAAAGAATATTTCTAAAGGTTTCTAATGGATTTAGATTATTTCTCCCGTGGGATATAGCATTCTGTATATCCACAATTGAGTTTCCCTTCTTATGGCTGGATCATCTACAGGCTGCCTGGGATTTGTTCCACTTGATGGCACATCTGCCAGAGTGAAAAACCGAAGGACTGAAATGAAAATCCCAGCCTGTACTAAGGTACGGCAGCAAAGCATGGACAGGAGAAGGAAGAAGCAGGCTCAAGGTTCTAGGCATCGTGTAAGGATCTCCTTGAAATTATGCCATCTGAAGAGTGGAGTACTGACAAGCTAGGTAAGCATGTATAATAAACACTAAAACAGAAACACGAACCAAAAAAATAAAAACTCACTCGGGAAAAATATAATCTGGAGCTTTCAAAGCAGTACGTAGCTTCTTTATCAACAAATGGGGAAGGGGAGCAAGGAGTATACGTTGGATGAGGGAAGCGGGAGAGATAGGGGGTGGAGGGTTAGCCGGAAATGTTCAAACCTGGGAAGCTATTTGCTTGTAGATGCACGCCAATTTGAGGGTGTGAAGGTTTAGGTCGGAGTCAGTGGGGGGGGGGGGGGGGAAAAAACCCTGGAAGAGGAAGGCTGGGAAAGGCGGTGCGGTGTGTCACACTAAGTCGTTAGGTGGGGGGGTGGGGTAAGGGTTAGGATTGTGGTCAGTAATGACGGGTGTGAGAGGTAGGTTGAGTTTTTTTCCCCCCACCTTCCCTCGCTCTCACTCAACCACCCCCTCTTGTCCAGCACCCGTTCCCATGTATCCCAGGGTATTTAAGACCGTGCTTTCCTGTATATGCACCTGATGATGTCGCGCAGCGATGAAACTGGTCGTGTTAATAAAATTAATGTGAAATTTACAAAGTCTTTTCATTCTAATATGAGGCAATTTCACGAAGTTACGCCGCAAACCATTCAATTATACACGATGTTGTTGTCTCTTCTAACTTATTTATTTAACTGCTCCGGTAACTTATCAACTTTTTACCCTTGACAACCCTTTGCTTATTTATAAACTTCAACACTTTCCCTCGTTGATTCAAATTTACATTTCGTTAAAAAATTACTCGATGAAGTTAATAGTAATTTTTTTAACGAAATGTTAATTTAAATCAACAGGGGTGGTAGGAGTACAAGTGGTGGAGGGTAATATCGGGAGGCATTTAAGTTTGGGGAGGATAGAGGCTGGGGGTGGAGAGAATATCTTACAGGTTTTACATCTGGAACAGTTGCACGGTGAGGGTGGGATGGTGGTGAATAACTGGGATTTTTAAGAGGGTGGGTGGCTTTCAAAATGGTGCTTAGATTTGGTGGTCTCCTATTGGTGATCTGTGGAGTAGAAGGGAAAATCTGGCGGGTGGATTTGTGGTTAGAAAGAATGGGGCACAAGTCCTTCACGATTGTCAGGATCAGGCGATTATTATTATCCACGTGGGCTTTATTCGGAAAATTTGTTTTTTTTTCTTATTTTATTGTTTAAATGTTTTTGGGGTATCAGTGGCAAAAAAAGAGGTGTAGTTTACAGAGGAATTTCTGAAGATCGTCGGGGTTATTGGGAATCTTATGTCCACGGATGGAGAGAGAAAAAGGGATGGAACATTTGGTTTGAGGTGGATGGCAGCTATTGTAGTGGAGGTATTGCTGCTTGTTGGTGGCTTTGATGTAAATGGATGTTTTGAATAAGTTATTGCTAGAAAGGTGTATGTCCGCAACCAAGAAAGTGATATTAGTGTTGGAGATGGAAGAAGTGAAAGGAACTGAGGCAGAAGTGTAGGGTGGAGGGAAAAAGGCGTTAAGAGCATTGAGGCTAGGGGGTTGGAGTGATACGTCATGGCTGGATATATTTGTTTACCTTTTTTGGGTTGAGCGGGGGTTTTTAAAGCAAAATATCCTACGAAAGAGACTCAAAAGCCCTCATATTACAGTAAAACCTCTTTACATCGTAATGGAGGGGACCAAAATTTGGGCAATTTGATGTATGGAGATTCACTATAGAGAGGTTTTAGTGATAGGCACCATTTTTTCATATCCTTGGGAAATGAAAGGTACTACTGTGTTTTAAACCATTATATTTATGTGTTTAAACAAACATGCATGCATTCGTGAACATATATTTATTATTTAATAATTAAAGAAAGTGAGCGCTATTGCATAATTTTTATCGTGATTCGAGAGAAAACGATATGATCTCTTTTAATTCGACCAGTCACTTGAAATGATTAGGATGGTTGGATACCTTTTTTATTATTTACTGTTAGGTATGCTTTCATATGGAACAGAATGGCCACAACTAATGATTAACATGAAAATTCCAGCATATTAAAGATGTATAAGAAAAAAAAAGTGTGAAGCATTTATTGCTGAAAATGTCATTCCATGTATGTAATCGCGGCTGCATTAATGGTCTCTTGACGTTTCCGTACGAGTTGCAGGGGTAGTTTGGCCATCTCGGGGGTGTCTCCTTGGTATGATAAGTGGAGGTTTACATTGTAAAGAGGTTTGTCTATAAATTTACATTTAAATCTGACGGGACTGTAGGGGTGGTATGAAGTATGGAGGTGTACTATGTAAAGACGTTCACTACATAGAGGTTTTACTGTATTTATTTTATTAATATGAGAGTAAGCGCATAAAATATAAAACTGGAGCAGTGAGACCAAAGATTTTATAATACCTAAATAACATTGTTGTAGCTGTATGAGCCACGGTCATTTGAGGTGGATACAATGATAGTAAGTTGATGTTATCAACAGTACCTCATTCAATTCTGTAATTAGAACAATTTTGATGTTTTCTAATGCTCGCTATGCTTTTATATACAATAACTTCATCCATTTACTCATATGGACTGGAAAATTTGTGCTTTAGGACTGCCTGTGCTTGTATTGTAAGGTGAATACAACTTTTGCTCACTGCTTGGAGATATCTACAAACGTCTTTTGTGCCAAAAAAGTGTTATTTTCAACGTGACAACTTCGTTTACATTCTGCTGATAATCACAGTGCCAGTGGTTGTAATGCACATAGTTTGACGAGGCTGAAAAATATTGGCCTGGAGTTGTAATTATCAGTGTTCCATCGTGATTGATTTGTAAACTGCAGTGTTATTATGCTACCAAGAAATGTCTGAAAGTAATGTAAAAATTGTCAGTGGCGTGTTCACCTCCATTATTCATGGAAGGGATGATATTTCTCGATCAAGCTATCAAGATCAAAGCTAGTAAAGATACATAGTGAATATAAGAGTGGTAGTGACTTACAGTTTTTGATGATTGTATTTCCCGATTTCCTACTATTTTCAATGCTGTGAGCTACTTTATGGATTTTTCCTGAGTTATTGAAATACATTGTATTTCAATAATTCAATAATTGTCTGTTTGTGTAGGCAAAGGAACCAAAATGCAATCTCACATGTGTATTGTGGGCAGACAGTTTTTCTGTGATTGTGTATTTGTGAAACAAAGGAAATAGTGAAACTATGTCACATTATCATGAAATAAAAGTTTCTTTTTACTGTAAGTGCATGTCTTTTGTTTCTTTAACTGTCAATTGCTTTTCATTGATAATTGCCTGAAAGATATTTTTCATTATTTTTTAAAGTACCTTTTTTGTGCTCTCTGAATTGGCATTAGATTTCCAAACCCCTATACTTACAAGAAAGGAATGCTGGTGAACAGACTTTTTGTTATTCCACAGGAGTTAAGTGTTTTGGTCTCTGATTTTGCTCTCCAGCAAAGTATTTGTGATGGATTTTCATATATTTTTTTAAGAATGCACAATTCTGTAACAGCTTTGATGGAGTTGGTGGTTCACCTTGCCCATTGGCCCTAAAAATACTCCTCTCGCAAATAGTTGCGATGGTCTGCCATGTAAAGGAGCAAAAAATCGTTCATTTTATTCATTTGTAAGATATATTCACAAATAACATTTCCCGATAAATCCACGGTGTATACTACTATATTGTCTTAATCCACTGCCAGCAACGGTTGCCGAAATATTCATCTGCTAGAGACAGTTCTTGAGGAATTAGAACAATGCAAGCACTTGCCATTGGCTGCAGCAATTTTCGGGTTGAAAGAGCTCAGAATTTTTCATAAAAACGTCACTTCCTCTCCGACCCCCAGAGAAGTCCACATTGCCTCGTGATGACCCTGCTTAAAGTGGCACAGTATGCCGAACGAAAACTCTGCCCAGCGGAGGCGCACCATCTTCTTGTCCGTAATTGGCCCCCATCACTTTTTTATGGATGAGTTGATTTTTTAATTCTTGGATATTTTCTACCCAACTTATTATCATTTTAATCCATGCTTGCTTCATCATGGTATGTACAAATACTTCATTGTGAAATGAGTGAAGTCACACTTACCTCCTCTGCCATTGTAAATGACATGAATCTATTTTTAACTATCGATGTATTGCTTTAACTGCAATGTTCTTTTCTGTGTGGAAGAACTCATGAAGACTTCATTGCGAAATATGTGAAGTCACATTTGGCTCCTCTGCCAATGGCATTGTTGTTACTCTGATTCTGAGTGTAATCCATCTTCTTCATGCAATATTTTCAGTAATGTTATGATAAGGATTAATTATTCATCTAAAGTAAATATTTTATAGCCTTCCACGTGCTGTCATTCTAAAATATGCAGTAATTATAGTGATTTTCCCCAATTTAGAATTATATAGCGTGTGATTGCTGAAAGCCTAGGAGTTTACAACTTTCATCATAGATGAATGAATTCTACACGTTTACGATTGTCGGACACAAAATTTATTTTTAAATATGTTAACAATGACCTGTATTGAAATGGTTAAGTAATTAAGTAATGGACCTGTACTCTTGGAAGATAATTCTTTTAATCTTATAATTTTTCTTATTTTTCAGTTCTTTTGCTACCTACCCTGGTGATATGTTGTTGGTTCCTACCAGTACCTGCAATACTCTCAGATGTAGCAATATCCCCTTTTTTCTTGATCCCTCTTTCTTTGTTGGAATGCTTCAGTTCATTACGATGAAACTACAGCACACTCCCGATTATCTGGGTTAATGATGGGGAGAGACGGCACGGAACATGATCGGAAAACACGGATAACACAAACTTTCACTTAAATGTTTTGTTGTATCATAATTTACCTAAATAATTCGATATATTTCTATTTATGGAGGTTTTCTGTTATTTTAGAGTGCTTCCCGGACTCAATGAGAGCTCTCTTCGCCAGTTCGCGATCTTTTTAGCGGAGCGTGGTCGCGCACTGCGAGGCTTGGAAAACAGGAACACGGTACTCCCGTGAATGCAGCTAGCGTGCGATCGCTTTTGTTTTACGAAGGGGATTCTAACGGAAATAATAAGCCCGGGTTATCATAGCACTAATGCAGTAATTCCGATGATTTAGCATCCGATTTTATTTTTCTATAAAGATCGCGGAATAATTGAGCAAGAGTGAAAATCATGCACGGATAAACGGGAGTATGCTGTACCTGAAATTAGTTGTATCCAAGTCATTCTCATTGCTGATTAGTACTTATTTCCAGATCTTAATGAATTACGTAATTATCTGCGAAGGATTCCGCAGTGGGATGGTAATGAAGACTGCATTTTTTTGGGTTTCAACATTTCTTGGTTGTGATGGAGACAGCAGTTTCTCCTGCATTCCAGGAGGCATCTGCAGGTCGAAGTGACCCATAGTCATGAGAGTCACTTCATATCCATTAGTGGAGTGACACCTGTCTTAGGTAATGGAAGTCTTTTCATACTGATTACAGCAAGGGAAAAGTTGTTGCTTGTTAACTATTTGATTTAACGTATTTAATTTAGTCATGACTCGCATTTGGTGAATCGAAGAATATCATTTAAGCCATATTGCTATTGCTTTAACCCATAGGAGGATCTAGGAGGGGGGGGGCACGGGGGCACGTGCCCCCCCCCCTAGACCTTAAAAAAAAATGCAAGATTTTTAACACAGTCCCATTATCATTGCATTCATTTTGTATTATGATCAGAGATGCGTGACAATCGCAAATGCCATAAATGCGATATAGATGCGATGTGCGCAAAAAAAAGGGACATAGATGCGATGACTGGACTTTTATGATATTTTTCCGCATATTTGCCTTTTTGACTGCAAAATTCATACACTTTGTGCCGAGTGCAGTTTAAATGCTCCGCCGACACTCACCGCTTAAAGCATGTGAGCGACTGGCCAGCTGCTAGTTGGCTGGGACTCTATGTGGCCGCGAACTACAAGTGGGCGCGGGCAAGCTACACCTCCGCCACTTTATGTCTTATTCCTTAATTTATTATTGTTCTAAAACATAATTATTTAAAATATTTTGTCATATAACTGTGTTTCACTACATTTTATCGTCATCTACCTCATTATGAAAATAAAAAAATAGACGCTACAAAATGCGATAAACTGTTATTGAAAGTGCGATAAAATAAAACTGAAAGTGCGATTTTCACGTATCTCTAATTATGAGGTATCCTTGTGCCCCCTTCAGAACAAAATCCTAGATACGGCCTTGCTTACCCTCTCCCCCCCCCCCCTGCCCCCCCTCCTCAAGTAAGCTTATTATGGGTTTCTTACGGCCAGGCCGACAAACATCCAGAGTAATGATTTTCAGCACTTCAACAGATGTTGTTTTCGAGTATTCATAAAGGGATTCATGTATAAGAACAATTTTTCCATTCTTGGCACTTTTATAATATCAGCAGAAATAATATCATATGGCCATAATTTGAAAATCATTCACATTTATGAACTGATCGAAAATATGATGACGAAAAGAAGGTCGTAGGAAAAACACATATTTCACAAGAATAGCAGCGTTGAATAATATAAAAATGCTGGAAGGAATCTGTAATATATATTGTATTCATCGGGTTATCAGACAATAAATTAAAATTCATTCATGTTATATTCTGTGGACCTTGAATAATTTCAGTTTTTCAATCACCTGCCAGCAGGGGCAGATCCAGGATTTCTTTCTGGGGGGGCACAAGGATACCTCATAATACAAAATGAAAGCAATAATAATGGGACCATATTAAAAATCTTGCATATTTTTTAAGGGTCTGGGGGGGGGGGCACGTGCCCCGGTGCCCCCCCCTAGATCTGCCTATGCCTGCCAGCCAAGTTTATCTACATAACTGGATTTTTAACTGGTAACTATGCCTCTCATAATCATCAGGTGCCGTTATGTAGTAGTAGTTAGCGTATAGAGCTATGGAAGTGTATCTCTTACGATCGGTTCTCCCCATAGTTAATTTTTTTTCTTTCCGCCGCAAGGATAAAGTACTTGTATTTTGCTTTGTATCTTCACCAGCCAGTAGCTTGCAGCTGTTAATTTTTTCTATTTACAGGAAAATCTGTTATCAGTTGTTAAGCTCTTATAAAGACTCGCTAAATTTCACCGGTAGGCTTTAAATTCATATTGGGATGAGCAGCGTAGCATGTGTAGTACGCTGTTCAGTCCAACAGAAGCGACTTACGTTGCCTGAGGATATTTGATGGCATTCCTTACCTATTTTTCCCTAAACCTTACCTTTGCCTTATATAAACCTTAACTTACGATAAGCTGCTTATAAATTTTTCCGTACGAAAACGATAAGAAACTCCCTTACTTTGTACTATCTGGGGTTAAGCACATTAGCGATCCTTACGGAGAGGGAAAGTGACCAGAATATCCAGGTAGCATTAAAAATTTTGGATAAATGCCACAGTCAGGGTAAAAGAAGCACAGTCATGGTGAAATTACACCAATTCGGAAAAGAGCTTTGTTTGTATGCCCCGTTGTTAGATGCAAAAGAAATACTTTTTGCGATTTCATATAAATATGATCTCATATTATTTTATAGTTAAACTAACTGACATCATTGCCGTAGGCACCCCAGAACATGGGTTTTCTCAGCCACCCATGGTGCTTTTTGCACGGCTCTGTACAATTGTTCTTTCGGGATAGAAACAAAGAAATGAGGAGTTGAATAGCAAGATCCACTGAAGTAGAATTTCTATTAATTCCACAATTTTTATTAATAATTTAAGGGTTCCAAAATTCTCACTAATTGGAATGGTGTTTCTTATTTTCATTTTACTGTTTGGTGGAGTTGAAAAGTATCATTTTGTCTTGCTTACCAATTATACAAGTCATCACTGAAATACTCCTAAATAAAATAAGTACAGCTGTGTTAAAGTTTACACAAATATTAAATGCTCCAATTAGTTAGAGTACCTAGTGCTTATTAATTGCTCTTATTTTATTGGAAGACTTTGTGTTGACCTCAGTGAGGGAAAAGTTATTGCTTGTTAGTTAACATGTTGGGCAATTTGTCAGATTTTAATTAGCCTTGACGTCTATTAGGTGAACTGATTCGTATTATTTCCTAAATGTCATAATTCACCAATATTCATAGTTAAATATTGATGCCCTTGCTCACTGGTTTTGTCGAGACTAAAAATGAAAGATAGAAAGAACAGCAAAATGTAGTAGATTAGAGAATTAGAAATGCTTTGAAATAAATTAAGAGAAGTCCAAAAAAACCTGTTCTAGGAAGTGAGCTATTACATTTTTTAAATGAGAGTAAAAATGTAAAATTTTAATCTTGATTGTTGTATTGAGACCTGAAGGTAATTACATTTCATTACTTTTACAGGTTTGTGAAGAGCATTTTGTTCTTCGTTCGTGAAGTAGAGGAGTAAAAGGTCATGGAGATTACTTTTTGCACCATTGAAATTACCACGACTGAGACCTGGAGCTGTGCCATCCTTACTTCCCAATTGCCCCAGCTACCTATCTTCCCAGGCAAGCATGGGGGAGAGTAAATATGAAAGGCAAATGCAGAAAGGTGAAGGAATTTCCTGGATTGGAAAAGGCAGTGGAGGAAAGCATTAGGGAGAAGGACACATACAACAAATAGAGATTGATCCTAAGCTTATGGGATCTTGGAGAAAATCTAAGGTTTTTTGATATGGGAAATTTTTGGACAATGGTTCATAAGAATGACTGTATTCTTTTTCTTAACATTATCCTCAACCCCACGCCTGTAATTAAGTATTCTGTTGTGGTTAATGATGCACTCATTGCTAGTATCTATTTATTTGTAAAAAGCTCTAATTTTAAAACTGAGGACGTTTAGCTTGCCCATGAAAGTTGAGGATGTCAGAACCTTTGATGAGATATCGTCCAAAATTTCTTGCTCTGCCTCTTCTGATTAACGTAGCAGTGACTCCTTGGTCATTGCTACTGATTTCCTTAAGTCTGTCATGTCAGGCAGTGATCCATATTATGTATCAGTTCATTGGGAACAGCTGTCATTGAAATGTTTTAATGAGCCTGACTATTCCACAGATATGTGGATATTTAGCACAGTTGTACCTACTGCTTATAAATGTATTAGGTAAATAGGGAGAGGTATATTGCTCTGTCCAAGCACCATTCAAATGTCCTCTGCAATAAGTCTGAACCCAAGAGTGAGCAACGAGGTAATAATTTTTTGAAATACCTTCAGCAAAAGTACCCCTACCTTCAAATTTGTGCCTCAACACAAAAATGTCATTTTAATGTTGGATGAAATTAACCTGAAATCATTTTTGAACTATAGAGCAGGTAAAATTGTTGGCATGGCATATGGCAGTGAATTGTGTGTGAATGTGATATGTGAATTTGGTGCTCCAAATTTTTAATGATTATCTTATTGCTGTTCTTCTTGATGTGGGGAAAAAATATGATGTATTTCTAATTCTGATAGTATAGCAGCATATTTAAAAATCGTGTTGCATTGGTGGAAAATGATGAATGTGAAAACCTTGAATGCTGAAAACTTAATTTTACAATTAAGTGTCTTCTGACCGCTGCCCCCAATATAAAAAATATCTGTTCCTCAATCACTCTTTAGATTGGCTGGATAGATGGGAATCCATGAAATTTTCAACAGGGGTGCTCACACAATGGCATAGCCAGGGGGGGTACAGGGGGTCCGGACCCCCACAAAATATAAAAACACAATTACTTTTCTTCATAAAAGAAAGTAAAAATATTGAAAAATCATGAATTTACAAAATATTCCTTTCATAAATGAGGTTCTTTTGATTATTAAAAATATTAAAATTAGTTTAAAACCCATTACTTAGTACTCTGTTTTTCAAAAATTTTCCCCCCCGTTACCCCCCCCCCCCAAAACGAAATTCCTGGTTACGCCACTGCAAGCAAGGGAAACCTTTTCTGCTCTAAAACTAAGCACGCTCACCATCTTGGAAATTTTGTCCTATCGTTTGGGTGAACTTAAAATGTCATTCATTTTACCAGGTAAATTTCAAACTGACAACTTGGAAGGTTGCTTTAGTTTGTGCCGTCAAATGAGTGGTAGTAACTTTCACACATTTGTGAGGCAGTTATGAGAGTGTGAAAATAAGCTGATGGTGCCGTAGAACATGAGAGGGAGAGAGGTGGGATAAACATAACTGATATTGATTTTGATGGAAATTATGAAGGCATGGAGGAGAGCATTAAATGTGTCTCCAACCATAGGGGATGATGACATTGTGAAGGAGAGAGCTTGTTGCCTGTTCTAGCATACATTGGTGATTATTGTGTGTTTTGTGCAGTGAGAAAACTACGCTGTGATGTGTGCAAGGATGTACAAACTGTGGTGAAGACTTTCAATTTGATGGTGCCTTCAGTTATACATATTATTAAATGGGATCGAATTCAGTTGTTGTGTCCTTTGCCAAATTTGCTTAATCATATTCTATATAATTATTTAACAATTTTGAAACTGTGTGGTTGTGAGGAAGAAGAGTTTTTAATGGTTTCCTCTCAAAGGCTTAGCTCTTACTAAGAAGCTGCTCGATTGTGAAAACCTTTTCTTAGGTATGTGTGCTTTGGGACACACAGCCAGTGATACCTGGAAAATGCTATTGTGGTCCTCCGCAAACATTTGTGTGAGCAGTTGTAGTAAAAAAATCAATGAATCAGCACTGGAGGTTAAGACAAAAAAAGTGATAGGGCTGAAAATTTTAAAGTGTAATACTTAAGTATGTACATTGTACAGCCATGTGTATGATTACACTCTTAGTTTCAATGTTTACAATAAATTTCTTCATGTGCACCTGTTGACATCTTTATTTATGCATCACCTTCACTGTCCTTTGTTTTCAATTTTCAAACAGGTCCATGGTATCCAGAAAATCAACTTCGGAGAGGAACTCATCAGGTAAGAGGTGCTCAGTGTTTAGTGACTCAGAAAGGTTATTTTTGGGTCCTCCTCATATGATGGACATAGAGTGGTTCTCACGAGAAATATTAGGCCATTTGAAATACGAATCAAAAGTAATGGGGACAGGGGCGGATCCAGGATTTTTTTCTGGGAGGGGCACAAGCAAGGCCGTATCCAGGATTTTGTTCTGGGTGGGGCACAAGGATACCTCGTAATACAAAACGAATGCAATGATAATGGGACCGTATTAAAAATCTTGCATATTTTTGAGGGTCTAGGGGGGGCACGTGCCCCCGTGCCCCCCCCCCCCTGGATCCACCTATATGAATGGGGATGGGAGCTGAGTCGTAGGGGCGGATTCAACATCAAATTTTGGGGGGGGGGGTCCAATACTCCCAAGATAAGAAGGGCATTTATACAGCGGAGAGCAGCAGGCTCTACTATAAATACAAATAAAACTTCTCTCACGTCTGGGATTTGTTGCCATGCATTTGTGTATAGTAACTCCCATTATTCCTTCACATATTGACACAAAAACTATTACACTAATGGAAATTGAAAAATTTTCATAAAATTTGGGGGAGATTCATGACCCCTTAGCCCTTTCACTACTGTTGAGTCTACGAAAACCTTCTCCTCACATGCGGCAATAAGGTTAAAATGCGTTTCGTGGTTGCCGTGGAGCAGGTACTTCCAGGATGGGCGTGGTAAATCCTCCGAAGGGTCGCTAATCCGGTACCCTTTCCTCGACGAGCTCACCTCGCTGGCCCCTCTCTTCTTCGACCCTCTGAGCAGGAGGCCTCCCTCCCCAAAAGTGACCGCTCTGACTGCATTTTGAAAATCAATCCGATCATCAAAAAATGATTGTTTGCATCGAACTCCTAGCAATCAAGTAAGTCTTTGAACCGTGTTTTTGTGATGAGAAATAACGATTTTGTTAACTTTGCTAAAATGGCCATTTTCCGGTTGTCCGCAGCCACGTGGCTGCGGGTGGCTGCTCATTGGCAGGAAAGCGATGCAAACTATCATTTTTTTAATGATCGGATTCACCATATTCTACCCAAAATATGTGATTACTTACCCTTGGTTTGAAGAGGCTTTCGTTGTTTATGCCCAGCTCCGTATTACGTCTCTTTTGGCATAGTAGCTTCCTTTCCACTCAGGTACACTCCAACGCCGGTCAGGCCCCATTGCGAAAGCCGAATAAAACTGAATCTACGACTCTCACTACAAAAATTACTGCAAAAATCCGATTAAAGACGGATCACGTCACCCCATTTCCATTACGCTTTATGGCGAAAATCACACTGACATAGATCAATTTGCCTTGTGGCGTCACTATGTGGCCAATGGTGGCGATCGAATAAAATGCGCGCCAAACGGTAGCAGGTGAAAGGCTTCCCATTGGCCCATCTTGAGCCTGCCCTTTATTGACTGTGCCCTTGACTATCTACCGATTTGATCGATAGATTTTTCTTCCTCATAGGAAAATCTACTAAAATTGGTAGCATATTAATTGCGTAAGCTTGGTTTCGCTGATGGTAGGACCTGCCCGCCTTTGTGACGGTGCAGGATTCCTCGTCCCCTCCCTTCCTTCCCATGGGGGCGTCGTCGGGCTCTCATCGCGGAACGGCCGATCTGGCTGGACAAAAGTCAAATATTTAAGTTTGGATAAATAACGTGGAAATGTGCTTATTGAATAGGTAATGAGTTGTAGTTTAAGATAGTATGCTGTTTTTGCGGATTTCTTTCAAATGCAATCCACTGTAATGGCTAGAAACTTCGATTCGGGACTTGTCATGATTTTACTGTACCGGTCACTGACTTTTAGGCATCAGTATCAGTGGTTCTAAAACCATAATGATGGAATATTTTAATGAAAAGTGGAAGTAAATAGACTTATCCTTATACTTAATTCATAGTTTGGACAAAACTTATTGTTATTCTGAAGTATCAATCTGTTGAAAACAATCTGACCAAAATTGTTATAAACGTACTTTGTGTTAGAATTTAAAAAAAGCCCTGAAGGGCCCCGGTATAATTTTAACGGATTATTGTAGGCAATAGTCTTATAAAACATGCTGAGCAAAAAATGGCTGCGCCTAGTTGCGCCTTTTAGAATTATAATGTAATTTCTACAGTGACATAAGAATCTTCGAGCGGTACTTTTCAGCTTACCGCAGAGTGGCGCTAGTGAGATACGCGCGAAATTGGAAAAATCATCAGCACTAAAATATTCTTGGGAACGACTTTATGTGTAATTTGTTTATCTAAACTTTTTTTTTATTTAATTTATTATAAAAAATTGCCTTGTGTAATAAAATTATAAATAATTGTTAATTTATTTTTGATTGATTACATTAGTTGCTTTGCTTGCTGGAATGAGGTAATGGGTGTTGTGGACACTACCCGCAACACCATAGGAAAACGGAAATAGCCAAATTGTGAGAATGGTTTGTTCTTACTAGACGTGACTGGGAACCGTAACCTTGACACCCGTGCAACTGAAAATCCGATCTCAGCGCAATAGGGGCCGGAAAACGATCCTTCGTCAAAGTAAAGCAGGATTGACAAAGGAGAAATCAAATATGCCAGTAAAAGATATCATAAATTCAGAAAAAAATTGATCCCCTACAATATTCCCAACCTGAAATTCTACACCTTGAAAATAAGGCAAAAGGCTAGTTATTTTTACAGCAATTTGAAGCTGTGCAAAGTGATACAAATATGCTTATAAATGAACTACTATTTGTCACTCACTCACTCTCCTCTCCTTAAGTTCCCCTTCCCCAAAGCAAATGGTCAAATTATTTCTTCACCCACTCCTTAACCGACTCAGCCCACAAAAAATTCACGACCAGTGATTTATTTTGTATCACAATTGTGCCATTGCGTCTGTATACACCATCGAGTGACTTGACCGTATGGATGAATCCACGGCCATCTTCGCCAAGACATTGCCTACCGATCAAGTTCTCTTTTAAAAAGGAAACTAGTAATTTAATCGTTGAGGAAAAGGCATACATGGACAAAGAGATAAATAAATTGAGGCCGTCCATTTGGTTTAATGTGGCAGTTGATCATCATTTGGTTTTGTCGATGGTCGATGGTAAAGCCGTCAGTTCTATGACTGGTATTTCTTCCCAGACTTGCAATGTCTGCAAAGCTACTCCTTGCCAAATGAATGATATAAAACTGTTATTATTGCGACCCGTAAACACTGATGTATTCGAGTTTGGCCATTCACCTCTTCACGCCTGGATAAGGGGTTTTAAGTGCAAGCTTCACATTTCGTATAGAGTTGACATTAAAAAAATGGCAAATTAAAATCGCCGAAGATGAATCCATTCTTTCAGCACGAAAAAAGTGTGTTCAGGACAGATTTAGAGTGGAAACGGGGTTGAATGTGGACATTCCGAAGCAGGGAACTGGCTCCACGAATGATGGCAATGCAGCGAGGAGATTTTTCGCCCAACCAGATTTGTCTTCAGAAGTCACTGGAATCAGCAAGGAACGAATACAAAGATTAGGTACCTATCGTGTTGAAAACAGTGGCGTCAAAACGCGCAGTTGATGTGGAAGTTTTTAAGCTGTATGCTTTGGAGACGGCAAGGCTGTGCGTGGAGCTATACGGATGGTATTATATGCCAGCATCTGTGCATAAAATGCTAATTCATGGAAGTGATATCATTCGCGCGGCTCCCTTACCAATTGGTGTTTTGTCCGAAGAGCCACAAGAGTCCCGAAATAAGGATATAAGGCGCTACAGGGAAAGCAACACGAGGAAAATCTCTACTGCTACGGTAAATGAAGACCTCTTCAACATTCTTCTGGTATCATCAGACCCTTTAATATCTTCCAAAAGAAATTGAAAAAAGTGAAGAATTCCCCTTACCCACCCGAAGTTATGAATGTTCCATTGCCATCAATAGATGAAAATTATGGATTAAGTGACTCGGATGGTTTTGTTTCTGACTAAGTAGGATTAACAAGAGTAAATTTCGCCTTACTGAAATGTCTAAAAGTGATTATTTTCTGTAAATTGTAAAATTTAAATTATTTAAATGTTGCGAAGTGATTGGTTTATGCCCATTAATTTCTTGTATTAGGTGCAATGTTCTGGTAGGGTTAACAAGAGTAAATTTCGCCTTATTAAAATGTCTAAAAGTGATTATTTTCTGTAAATTGTATAAACATTTAAGTATTGTGAAACGCATTTTAACATTGCTATTTCCGTTGTAAATTTTGAAATTAAAATTTGTCATTCAAAAAGGAGATACTAGAGTAATTTTAAAGTCACAGGTCATTTAGAAACTGCCCCACTAAATTAAACCTGGTAAGAACCTCTCATCAAATATGATGGGGCTAATACCCATAGCCGTTATCTCTTATTCAAGGACGCAGAAAAGTTTAAGCTATTGCCAAATGAAATACGATAAAATATTTGACAGCTTAAACATTAATTCGCACAGAGCGATAAAAAATTCAGCTAATAATTAATTATCAGGCAATATAGTGAAAACCGGGGAATTCCCAAACCCCCTATTTATACCTCAGGTCAAGAGAAAATTACTTTAACCATTTAATAAGGTAAGGTTATCGATATTGAAGGTATTTCAAAAAAATTTGGCGCTTATGCGTGCAATATAAGCGCCCGACAGACTTTTGTCCAGCCAGGCCGGCCTTTCCGACCACTGTGCGGCGCGGCGCCTCCTTTCCTTGTTTCTTCCCGTCCTTCCCCTTCTGGTGGCAGAGGAGAAAAGCTGATCGCTTATAGCCCCTGGTCCAGGAGTGTATCCCGCGAACCCGCCCTAAGGGTTTCGTTCCTATTGTCCCCTTGACTGCTGCCAGGCATCGTGAACTGCCATGTTAATAGGAGGTATAGCTTACCTCCCCTCACCTCCCCCCGCTTTTTCCCTGAGCCGATGTCCCACGGTCAAATTTGCATCTAAATTTTTGGACAAAAATTTTGATGCAAATATTTTGATGCAACTGGACGGGGGTGTCCCAAGATGCATCTCATTTGGACGAAAAACAAACGAAAGACGATATTTATGTAAACAAATTTGGAAGCTTATGGAAGAGAAGGATTTCTGTCTTTTTTAGCAGGCGAAATTGTCTGAACAGGCCTCTTCAACATTAAAGAGGTGAAAAAAAGAAAACAGAAGGAATGCTGAACTTGGCCTTGGATGGAAAGGGGGTATGAAAGCGTTGGAATAAGCATGCTAAACATGTTGGAGAAGGAGTTGGTCGCCGATGTTCCCGATGTTGTCGATAATAATTGACGATAAGTGATGATATTTTCATGTCCCTTATCAGCAAGGTTGAGGGCAGAATAAAACGCCAGGATACAAACGTGAGGCAGTTTATTCCCGCGACGAAAATGTTTTTAATAAATGATGGACATTGTGGTTAAGAAGATGTTATGAATAGTGCTGTAAACGTGCATTTAAATCACATTTTATCTCTCACATCCTAGCAGTTGGTAACAAAAGGTCCTTATCCTATAATCATAGAGATAGAAACGGGCAGCTGTTGTGTTTCACAGGTTAATCGTCAGTCCATATTAGTCATTTCTCCAGCTGCTCGCTCGCTCGCATTGTATGACCTTCACAAAGCTAACCTGTAGAATTCGGCCTCGATACCTTAAGTAAATCTTTTATTCTTTCCAAAACATCCCTCCTTCTATTTCGATTCTAAAGATCGCATCCTTCTTATTTAAGATCAACTCATTATTACGGATTTCCTAGTTGAGAGTTTCCATCGCCTATCGATCACCAATTTTTGCTCATTTTTACTTTTAGGGCCACAACAGTCATATATGTATTTGAAATAATGTTTTGTGAATTCACTTTGCGGTATGGTGACATTATAAATTCAAAACTAAACCTTTTAAAATTCCATACAGTACTAGTGAAAAAACTCAACCGTTTTCGATCTTTTCAAATCTTTATCTAGAGGTTTACTACTATAATGATAATGACCTGATGGGTGGAAATCGGTTAGCTTTTTGATGCATAATGTATGGAATACAACAAAGTTTATTTTTGTGTCCATAATATATATATTTATTAATTAAAATGCTCATGCAGACGATAAATGAGTTTAACCTATGTGGCCTGTGTGTCAGCGCTTGGCGATGCTTTTTTGTCAAAGGCCCTGTGATTGGTTGGTTTCATCCAATTGGATGAAAATTTAGAACATGACCTATCCATTTGTACAAACGATAGGACCAAAAGCCAGTTGGATGAAATTTTGACCGTGGGACAGGGTGCGCGTCAGTTGCATCAAATTTTGATGCAAATATTTTGACGCAAATTTGACCGTGGGACATCGGCTTTAGGCGACGCAGTAATGGTGATTTTCATAGAAGCCCGAAAAGAGTGTAGGCAAAGCGTGCGATGTCTTATGGGGCTCCCGGGTGATTTGGGGTGCGTTCCGAATCACGTATCAACGCATGACCTTGATGCAGCCGTTCCGAAATTGCATCAAGGCATTGATGCGCTTATGCTGATGCGTGATTCGGAACGGCTTGATGCGATACGAGCGGGAAGTATTCCGCCGTTCAAAATACCCACGGGCGCCAGTGCTGGAAGATAGTTCGGGTTAAGCGATAACACAATGATTGATATACCGAAATTTAATATGCATAGAGCCTATGATGACGAAAAACGATTAATTGATACATATATTAATACTTCATTACGGTCGTTCGAAAGTTCAGAGACGTAACTTGCAACTCATATTTACTTAAAATAGTGATAGACTGAACGAATTGACGGGAATTTGTGCAGCTAAATCGAAAAACGGCCAACAAGGAAGTTTAGTGTATTGTATATCTCAGCCATCAGTGAGTTTTACCGGTCAAATGTTTTTGAACCCAGTCAATACAACAATTGTGGCCACAATGTGGCCGTACTGTGGGTTGCCATCGTTGTCATTATGGCCCCATAAACGTTTTGACCCCCAGCCATAGTGTGGCTCGCCATAATGTGGCTTAAGTTAGGATAATACACTTTCTTTATATCAATTGAATCAATCAACTTCCATTTTAATAACTTACCAACTAACCCGTATCAAAAGCAACCGTAATATAATTATGTTTTCAAATGTTTGGTTTGCCAATCTGTGGCATTCCTGAGACGATCCACAGTGAGGCATGCCAAACTATATGGCTTGCCGCATGGCAACCACAGTCTGGCCATAATATGGCAAGCTGTGGCTAGCCATAGCCATAGTTGCCACAGGTAAACCACAGTTCGGCCACAGTGTGGCCATATTTATTTTGGCCATATTGGCCATAAGTCATTTTTATTAAAGTATTCTACCACTTGGTATTAAGGTAGGTTTGCATGGAGCATTCACAAAGCATTCCAAAAGTCCCCCATGCCCTCATGGACTTCCCTCCTGAATTCACAACTTCACCCTTTTCATGCTATCTAAAAATCCTATTCTCTCCTTTGTTTACCCAACATTCTATCCTCTAATAGTGTTTTCAACATCCACTCCCAGCTCAGCATTCACCTAATCCATACCTCCTGTCTCCTTTGAATTCTATCCAGTAGCTGCCTCTCCTCACTCAACATGTCTCGCACTTTGTCTTTCTTTCTTCTCTCGGTCCACTTCACTTTCTCCTTACCCACATCTCGAACGCCTCCAGTCTCTCCCATTCTCCTCCATTAAGTGCCCTAAGTACTGTAAAGTGCTATACTCAAGATCAAAATGTTACAAATTTATCAACCAATGTACTGTCTGTAAGCAAGCTAGTTAAAAAAGACACAGCTGTCTTGTTTGATGAATCTGGGTACAGCTGATTTGATGTTACATTCACAACTCACTTCACATATCGCTTCACTCTTTACTTCATCGTCTATATGCAATCAATTCACTTAGGGGTACACTAAGGGCACAAATTGTGTTCACTTACACTAGAGGCACAATGAAAGTTCACTGCACGTAGTTTCCTAGCAAATGCAGCTATACAAAACTTTCAATTCCTGTCAACAATTACTCTACATACGTTGCCTGCCTAACTTGAAGAATGGATTTTTGTGTTCTATTTTGGCACAAATACGTAAAAAATATATAAGAGTATGCAAATAGAACCGCAGTACGATCATCCACAACGGTCCGCCATTGCTATTTTCCTCGTTTTCTCATAGGGAGAAAATGAGTCGGCGGGTCCCGGGCGGGTGACTCCGAAGCACCCGTCCAGGGTGCGTCAGTTTCTCCAAATCGCGTTACAGACTTCAGTCGGGAGAAAGATATTCTCCAGGAGAAACTCTTTCTCCGTTACTGGGAGAAAGTTTTCTCCGTTACCGGGAGAAACGAGTTACCGACTTCGGTTGGATGAAACGGGTGCTTCACGAGTCTATTTTCTCCCATCTCGGGAGAAAACGAAGTTACAGACCCCTGAGGTTAGAGGCCCCTGGACAGCCTTAACTGTTCATACAGAAATGGAAGAACATTCTATATCCCTCAGATATTTCCGAGCATGTTGCAGAATTTCTTTTCTGGAGATGTTGTACAGTCGGATTCAAAAGTATTGCAACAAATGGAGCGGCGCCACTTTCGCCGCAGTTTGGAAATCGAGTTTCGGCATTTTCTATTGTACCAGTGGGAGGGAAATTTGAAAAGCATTCCCACCTCCCGTAATATTTTTATAACAACATCGTTAAAGGGAAATGTATGCGGGATATGTGCAATGTTTAATACCAAATAATTTATGCAGCATCTGCTAGATAATAAATCTACGTTCAGAACGTCAAATTACCTTCTCTCGTAAGTTGGCCGATCCGTCGAAGTATATTGTTCTACAATTAACGCTGAAGCTATTCGATCAGTGATAGCGAATATAACATACTTATAAAATATCCGCCGCAATATCACAGTAAATATTGCCAGTGAGTGTTTAAAATCAGCTTGATTTAGTGACACTAGAAGAGCGGTTCATTCCTTGCCTGACAAACCTCGCAATGAATCCACAATGAAGTCAACGTGTGAGATAGACTAGTGGTTAAGGTGAAGACTTACCACGGCAGCAATCACAAGTCGGCGGTTCGAATCTCTGCGGATCAATTTTTTCAGTAACATAGTATAGCAGTAACATTTTTTTCCACTTTAACTCATATTAACTTAATTAAAAACTGCTGCCGCATTAAAATTTTGAATAGAGAAAATTCTCTTTTTGCTTTCCGCGGATATAATATACGTTTTTACCGAAATATCAGTGCACCAATAACATGGAAAATATTTCAATCAGGTAAACCGCTCCATCAAGTCCTTTTTCGTATTACCCGAATATTTTATCGTTTTCAATAATATGTAGACACTCACGAGACCCGCTTAATTGTGGGGCCGGGTCGGAGTAAACTTGGAAGGTTGGCACATGAAGCAACCTGCATTCGTTGCCTTCGCGGCGAGCCGGCGAGGACGGACACGGACGCGACTGTGCAACTGAACCTGGAGTCAAACTCCAGGAGCAAGTGCCCAATCGAAATTAAGATTAGCGGATGGAATGTATTGAGGTAATTCGCGTCCCCACAGACGTTGGGCTGTCCGTGTGTTTTCTTTCGGTCTCCGTGGCGTGGTTTTTCCTATCTTTGGATTCATATTCGGACTCACCGTTTACCTCTCATCACTACGTGGCTCCGTGGTGGAGTGGGTCTATACTGAGTGCTGTAGTTTCGTTAAAATTCTAGCGAAGGATCGAGTCGGACGTAATCATACTTTTTTCCATTTTTATAAGATGTATCCTTAATTTTCGTCTGAAGACTTCCACAGCTTCTTTTATCTATGTTGTTGGTGGTTTTCGGGAATTGCTGCGTAGGTAACATTTTCTGATCGACGTTTCACTCCTCCTACTGGGAGCGTTATCAAGAGAAACGCTCTTGATAACGCTCCCAGTAGGAGGAGTGAAACGTCGAGTTAAAATGTTTTCTACACAGCAATACCCGAAAACCACCAACAACATAGATGTATTCTTAATATCATCATAATCTATGCAGGTGGCTGAAGAAAAATCAGCAATGAAATTTTAGACGAATAAAGGTATTAAATTAATGACTCTAATTTGATATTAGTGACAGGTAGAAAAAAATAGTATTTTAGCTCTTTAACTTAAATATCCTACGTCTATAAGTACTTTTCATATAATACCGAATGAATATTATCCATTTTTCCAACTTTTAAATAAATTTTAAGTTATCATACCGAAATATAGATATTTATTGGGAAATCTATTGCCCTTGCCTTCGGATTTCATTCCTGGCAACTTAAGAAAAACACCACGGCCGGCACATTTATCTCACCTAAATGCATGAAATCTAATCACGGGTGAGCATTATTAATAAATACACCAAAGGATGAAATTCGCCATGAAAAAATATTTGACTTAGCCGGGATTCGAACCCGGATCTCCCGATTGCCGGTCAGGCGTGCTACCAGTTACACCACCAAGCCATCTTCTCAGAGCGAACTTCGGGATGGGTTTTACCGAACAAGATGTTGACGTCACAAGTCCACACTGTGGCACATGTGGCGAGGGTCGTGCTTACTATCATCATTTTAATACACCTCCTATGATTGCTATTATTACCCATCAAGCCGCCTTAATAGGCGAACGGCGGGAAGTATTGGAACACCAGCCGCTTCCATATAAAAATGCCTTTACCGCGCGGGTGAAAAACGAATTCTCACACCTATCCGTTCGGCAAAATACCTCTCTTAATTTGTTGTTTCTTTCGGACCCAGAAATGTAGTGGCCTTCTAATATCATGTTCTTCGTGTCACTTTTAAAGATATCCATTCTCATTTGCTCAAGCAATATAAGCTTCGTTCTTAGTCTCCGGGTTTCGTGCAGCTGCTAACCTAATGCGCTATACATATATGTAAACCTTCCTGAACACCCGTGGTAGTTTTTGACTAATCTCACAGCTTGTCTTTGTGTATTATTAAGTTAAACAATTAAGTCTTCCTACACCGCATCCCATATCCTCGTTGCATATTTAAGATATGGTCGGACGATTGCGTAATAGAATCTCTCTTTTCATTTATCGTCCGAAAATCTTCTCTTATTACGCTTGACGAATGCTAACTTCTTCAGGGCTCTTAAAAAATATTTTTTTTGTGTGTTCCCAGCAATAGGTTCGAAGAAATCGTAACTCCTAGATACTTCACTTCATTTGTTGCCTTTTCGTTTACCCCAAAAAATGCCCGAAATTAAATATTCCGTTTTGGTTTTACAGTTGACTCTATTCCAATTTTTAAGGCTAAAAATTTTACCCTGTGATCACATATACCGTCCATGAAATCGATCTGTTTTATCAACTTAGGACGGCGTGCTGATTTATGATCTAATTTTTATTTCCTCTAGCAAGCTTATCAACTACTTGTGCAAGTGAGTGATTTATTAGTGCGTTTACCAAGATTTCGGATCCAAAATTATAGACGTGGGATTGAAAAAGTAAATGCAGATACTTGATTTCCTAATTGGAAAATAATATTATTTCGCTGATTAATTGAGCACCAAAAACTATCTAATTTAATATAAGTTAAGGCGCTGTGTATTTTAACTGCTAGAAAATTCCACCGCCTATTCCATCGCGTCGATCGCAATTGTAGATGTTATATACTGGAGGTAAAACTTCGCTGTCGCTTATATCCTTCGTAAGTTAATTCTCTGTTCCTATGACCATGTCTACGTCCTGAAATATTTACTCCATTTTAGCACTTTTGTTTATAACGCTTTGACAATAAATTGCGACAAAGTTAATGTCATATTTTTTTGCCTTTCGGTTGGTTCTTTTGTTCGCTAATGTGTAAAAATGAGTGTATCACTCTGAATGTTCTAATTAATTTAGATATATTCGCTTTCTGTGGAGTAGGACCTTTGGAATTATCGTTATTTACTGGGAATTACTTCTCCTAAGTTTACTTCATGTGATGTAAGGATTTTCGCAATGTGGACTACTTCGGAGGCTACATTTAGTTAGATGGCTTTAATCGTTTAAAAGTTCACTACTGAATTTTTCTCCAGTCACCTGAAGACTATGTTGATATTAAGAATACATCTTATTAAAATGGAAAAAAAGTATGATTACGTCCGACTCGATCCTTCGCAAGAATTTTAACGAAACTACAGCACTCAGTATAGACCCAGTCGGCCACGGAGCCACGTAGTAAGGAGAGGTAAACGGTGAGTCCGAATATGAATCCAAAGACAGGAAAAACCTCGCCACGGAGACCGAAAGAAAACACACAGACAGCCCAACGTCTGTGGGGACGCGAATTACCTCAATACATTCCATCCGCTAATCTTAATTTCGATTGGGCACTTGCTCCTGGAGTTTGACTCCAGGTTCAGTTGCACAGTCGCGTCCGTGTCCGTCCTCGCCGGCTCGCCGCGAAGGCAACGAATGCAGGTTGCTTCATGTGCCAACCTTCCAAGTTTACTCCGACCCGGCCCCATCAATTAAGCGGGTCTCGTGGGTGTCTACATATTATTGAAAACGATAGAGTATTCGGGTAATACGAAAAAGGACTTGATGGAGCGGTTTACCTGATTGAAATATTTTCCATGTTATTGGTGCACTGATATTTCGGTAAAAACGTATATTATATCCGCGGAAAGCAAAAAGAGAATTTACTCTATTCAAAATTTTAAAACGACAGCAGTGTTTAATTAAGTTAAAATGAGTTAAAGTGGAAAAAAAATGTTACTGCTATACTATGTAACTGAAAAAAAATAATCCGCAGAGGTTCGAACTGCCGACTTGGGATTGCTGCCTTGGTAAGTCATCTCCTTAACCACTAGTCCATCTCACAGGTTGACTCCATTTTGGATTCATTGCGAGCTTTGTCAGGCAAGGAATGAACCGCTCTTCTAGTGTCACTAAATCAAGCTGATTTTAAACACTCACTGGCAATATTTACTGTGATATTGCGGCGGATATTTTATAAGTATGTTATGTTCGCTATCGCTGATCGAAAAGCTTCAGCGTTAATTGTAGAACAATATACTTCGACGGATCGGCCAACTTACGAGAGAAGGTAAATTGACGTTCTGAACGTAGATGTATTATCTAGCAGAAGCTGCATAAATTGTTTGATATTAAACAATGCACATATCCCGCATACATTTCCCTTTAACGATGTTGTTATAAAAATATTACGGGAGGTGGGAATGCTTTTCAAATTTCCCTCCCACTGGTACAATAGAAAATGCCGAAACTCGATTTCCAAACTGCGGCGAAAGTGGCGCCGCTCCATTTGTTGCAATACTTATGAATCCGACTGTACCTCGTATGTAATCGTTTCTGGCTTTACTTGGTGGAAATGCGACACACCCATGATAAAATATAAACTAAAAATACTAAAATATAAAGGGGGCTAAGGGTGGGTGAGAGTTTTGGGGGCGGGAGGAGAAGAAGGATGGATGATAATGGACAGGACGGAGGCTTACAAGACATGTTTAGCAGACAAGGAAATTCGCCGATCATTTCGGGTTGTATAAGTGCATAGAGAACATCATTGCGATGGGAAATCATGTGACACTTTTTCGTATCGGTAAAACTGAAGGGTTGTTTGCTCATGGATGAAATCTTATCTCGTATCTCTTAAACATTTTATCTCTTGACACGTGAAATAGATTGTGATAGTCACAGAATTACACATAGAACTTTCAATGAAAACTAGAAAGCATTTATGCAGCGTGCTAGGAATGTTTTCTTTTCTGATTAAAGCAGACCTATGAGAGTCATCCTATTCATCCAGTAAGTAAAATTACTATTTTTCCCTTAGTTTCTGGGTGTGTGAAGTGTGATTTTTTCACTTAATCGGATGTGCTAAGATAAGTAAGTTTAATTCTATTTTCTCGTGTTTACCTCAATTTTTAATCTGCCAATTAAGGTGTATGAAAATGTTGAGGATAGAAGTATGTTTTTGATTTGAGAACTTTATCACATTATTCACTTCTAGTCACGGGTATTTCTATTATAAATTTTGAATAAGTGTTGTTAATCAAAATGTAATAAAATGGCGAATAAACTATATCAAAAAGTGACCAATTTTCTAATTCCGAATTGCATTTCAACTAGCCATGTCTATACTTCCATTCGATTACCATTTCTAAGCAAAAATTGTGCGTTGGTGTCTTTTATTATTTTTGATTTTTGAGGTAAAAATGCAAAAAAAAATTGATTGCGTTTGACGGGCGATATATTTATGTTACATTAACGCTATTCTCATTCACGTAATGATTTTTCTTTTGTGCAGCATTGCGCACGTAAGTAAACGATTTGGATATCACGAACTTTACAAATACCTGACTCAATTATCGTATGTCTATTAAAGAAGAGATAATGTTGTTAAAAAGGATAAATTTCTCATGAATCAAAAACATTTATAGACATCAAACTGAAAGTTATCTTCTTGAACATATTTAATGAAGTGGTTACTTAAAGTGTTTTTTCGTCGTTTGGTTTCAGGTACCTGAATCTGTGGTGTGCCAATGGATGGCGAGGACATCGGAATACTTCATGATGGAAATGACGACAGCAGCAAGGAACCCATCGCTGAAGATCCAATTACAGGTCTAACCAAACGCAGAACAAATAAGCATTGATGTTTAGGAGATAAAACAATGGCGTGCCTAACTAATTGAGCCTTGGGCGCCATTTTATCAAATGGTCCGTTGCTACTTGCTTTATTGACCACAGTGCACGCCATAATTTGTCCATCCGAGGAAATTGAAATATTAACCCATACAGCACAAGCAGTGCGAAACCCGGATAAAATCGAGATGAAACACGGGTAAAAACTCGTGTATATTCCGTTTCTACTCGTGTAGAACTGGTGTGCATGTGCTCATCATACATCCTTTATGATAATTGGGAATAGATTTCATTGCTGACAGTAATTATTTAGTAAATGAAAAATGACCCAAGTAAAATTTATATACGCCATTGTAGTTAAGATGAAAAAATAGAATGTCTCAATTCTCAATCAGAGTGTCTGTTCAGAGTTCAAAAGTTCGTTTTTATTGGTGCTCCCCCATTAACGTTGTGCCTCCAAAATATCATTGTATTTTTTTGTGTTTATGGAATTCTTCTGGAGAATTTTGTGTACAGTGCTTTTTCATCTCAAATCAGGTACATAGTGCAAAACCATGTTAGGTGACCATCACCGATTTCTCCGGAAGTCATATATGTGAAAGCTGTATCTATATGATGTATAATCATCACTTTATCTCACCCTAGAAATCAACCGTTATATAGTTATTATCCTTTGAACATGGCCGAGTCAGGCCTCGGAGTAAAAAATGATAAATCACATATATGCTGATTACTAAGGAACCATGGCCCATAAAGGATTGCTAATATCACTGCAATGTGTTCATAAAAGAATGAAATTAGTGTCTAGTTTATGCATCCACATAGTCCATCGAGGAGTATTTGAGGACTAATGTGAAGTGCCATTGAAAAATAATCTGTGCAAATTCCGACTCCAGTTAGTAGCAGTGGGTGTTTGAACATATTTGACGCCATGATTGTACACAAGATTAAACTTGCATTCAGTTAATGGATGTAACTAATTAATCAGATATGAACTGTTTATCCATTATACATGCTGAGTAAAATAAATCTTCATTTTTTCCTCCAAGGAATGCCATCTTGTAGTACAAGAGGAGTGCTTTTGGTCGAAAACATACAGCAAGTTGGGCAGTATTTCGATGATTGGGCTACTTTCTGTACCGGGTCCCATTTGCTCGCTGAATATTCAAGGTGCAGTCGTATGTGTTTGATATTGTACCTATCGTTTACTTTCTCACCCGAAAATCTTCCTCAACACGCTTGACGAATCCTAACTTCTTCAGGGCTGTGCCCAAATACTCTTTATATGTGTTCCCCACGTGAGGTTTGAAGTTATCACTACTCCCAGGTACTTCAGAAGTATTAAAAAAACATAAAAAGTATTGAATGGGAAATACTTTCACTCGGAGTGGAAGAATTGCAATATATCTGGGCTTACCCCTGAAAGATTGATCGCTATCTTGATTCTTTACAGGCGAGCAAGGGAGAGAAGACGTGTTGCAGCTGAGAGATCTGCTTGGTTTGAGGGATGAGGATATTGCGTCGTCAGGTGCGTTGGTGGTCGCTGGTGACAAGTGGGACCATCTCCGCAAGAGATTCCCTCCAAATGGAGCCACGCGCCTCATGCTGGCAGCACAGAGTGGAGATAAGGATCGCGTCCATTTGCTCCTCAGGTAACTTCTTTCGTTTTCACTTCGTTATGATCCACCTTTAAAAGGTAAATGTACGAAAAAATGGCGATTACTTTAAGTCCAGAAATCGACGAAAAATCATCTTCAATGTTTAAGGAATGTTTTAACGTGACCCGACTCAACATGATTTCTTCGCGGGTGTTTAGTCGGTAATTTTTGGATAGTTTATATTAATTCCCAAAACCTTCAGTGACATAAATACAAATTTTCTAGGTATGACAACAATGGAAACGGTGAAAATAAAAATAAAACCATGGCAAAGGCTAATCGTATTACGACCTGATCGAACCCTTGTTTTAATGGATTGACAGCCAATTGCGCTAAATAATCACTGAAAATACTATTATCGTAAACTCTTGCCCTCAGTAAAAAGGCTCTTTGCAAAATATGTACGGACACAAGCTATTTCGCCGCGAGTTTATTGCCTGAAATCGAAGAGTAGGACAGCGGGTTGATGCATAGGCGTACCCAGCTGGAGGCAGCCCTCCAGTGGCGTAGCGAAGGGGGGTCCGGACCCCCCACCCTAAAATATAAAAACACAGTAACTTTGATTAATATAAGAAAACAAAATATTGAGGAATAACGAGTTTACAAAAGATTTTTTTGACAAATGAAGTTTTTCGATCATTAACCCGCACGAAATTCCTGGCTACGCCACCATCCCCCTTAGAAGCGAAAAGAAATTAAGTTCATAACGAAAATTGTTTTAAGAAAAATTATAGTCGCATAAGACATGGAAAAAATTCTTGCACCTTCTATGTTCTTTCATTCCGATGATAAAACTTCTGCTTCTTTGACCAATGTAACTCATGTTGCATGATTCACAATTAACTTTGTAAACGCCGGATTGATGGATGGGTTCTATTTTTTTTTGTTACGATACAGAACTTCACCGAGAGTGCAAGGGTTGTAGAAAGAAACACTGAATTTATTTTTGGGGAATTTGTTTGCAAGCCTGTTGGAAAGGTCTCCCACAAAAAATGACCGGCACCAATTTTTAGAATTCTCTGTGATGGGGGAAGGGAGCAAAGCTGTGAAATGGCTCGCGTTTTCAACTTTCTCTGAAGGATTTTAGTTTAAGTATTTAAGCTGTAGCCATTTGAAATTGCAATTTATTTCATTTTGAAAAGTTCATAATTGAAATTGACTGCATTTAAAGGTAGGTTGACCAATCTATGTAACATAGAATGAAAGGAGGATAACTTTTGGGAGGTTGGATGGCATCAGTAACTCGGAAGGATTGTATCACTATAGCAAGGGTTTCTGTAAACACCAAACTCATGTTTGTCACCAGCTATGGATATGGAGAGATCGAGAAAGTTTAGTTGCTTTTTGGATTCTATTTCTACTATGAAGGTAATATTAGGGTTTCGAGGATTTAAAAGATTCAGAAAATTATCTAATTGTCTGCCACTCAGCGGCAAATGATGTAGTCAACATAACGGTACCAGAAGATGTTGGATAAGATAGAATACCCGAATCAAATAATTGGGGTTCTGAATTGTCCATAAATATTTCGGCTATTACAGGTGAAAGGGGGGACCACATCATAAGGCCGTCTGTTTGGTGATAAATATTCTTATTGTACACAAAATAATTTTGGTTAGCACGCTGTTCCATTAGACAATGAAGTTCACAAGACACACTGTTTTTAATGTTGTAGTCTCTCAGTAAGTCTCATAAGTAACAAGGCTGTTTGCAGAGGTACAGAAGTAAATAGATTTTTTACGTCGAATGAAACTAGCTTGGGGTTTGATGGTAACGTGACTTGTTGAAGTTTCTGTGGCAAAATGATGGGGCTATTAATATTATATTTTGGTGAAAAACCAGGCAATTGCCTAAAGATGATATTTAATTTAGGGGCTAACTTATAAAATTAGAGCTGGGAGATAAAGCTTTTTTTAACACTTTTTTGGAATCTATCCGTTGGATCATGGGGGAGAATCATGAATGAGGTAGCCTCCAGCACATCATCACATTTGGCGATGCATGAGACATTATTACGGATTAGCACACTGTTCCTTTTTTCTCCTTTGGAAATAATCAAATCTTCTTCGTTTACCTTCTAATTGATTGATCAAAATCAACTTGGTTGTGATTAACTATCATACGGTGAGATGTACAGTCAACTCCAAAAGTAAATGTGGGAAGATCAGCCGCGCCACACCTAGGACTCAGCTCGAACCACGTCAAATTCGCATGACAAACTTTCGGATGTTGGCACTGCCTTTGAAAAAAGACGCGGTAAGAGGAGTTGGGGGTTGTTGGGGTGGAAGAGAAGTGGTATGAGGAAGCTACGAACTGCGAGAAGTCCTTTGGTTTGCGCCGTATAGTGTGAGTTGAATGGACACTACCTTCCGAGCTATTTTATCGGCGACAAAAATTCTTCCGTGGACTAAAAACATACGAGCGGGATCCCAGGCAGTACAATCTTAGCCGGCATGAGTGACGAAGAAAGACCTTAGAGAGCCCCTCGATTTTCCGATGCGTTGTGTTACGGGGCAACGTCGCAACACTCGAATTTCAGTCCACTAATTCTATTTAAGCTCAAAAAATTTTAGAAAGGCGTCACTTATCCCTGCATCGAGCTCCAGATAATTTGCCAAAATATTTCTGATAGAGTGCTATTAAAATACTGCATAAAACGGTTTTGGACGCCTCATGACCTCTCACCTCCCCTATGAGAGACAACGTGAAATTCTAATTAGGGATCTCACCCCTCCAATCTTACACAAACAATTGTCTAGTTTTCTTAGTTATGCACATAGCACAAATTCTTTTTCGAATTTCGTTTTCAATGAGAAATGTTTTGAGTAGGGTTTGATTGTCATGGAAATGGTGAGATTATTTTGAGGATTTTTTGCTGCAACTAAAAGTTCCTGACTGCTAAGAAGAAATAATTCGATGGCCGGGGGTGGGAAACAAAAAATCTTTTGGCTGGGGTGGTTTGGATTCGCAATCAAGAGTGATACGTGTTAACTAATTCTTTGGATGTGATAATTGAACGTAAGGAATTTTACAGCCAGCACAGCATTTCACCGTCCTTTAGGTGGGAGACTCAAACTTTTAAGTGCATTACTCTTACCTATTCGGATGCGATATTTAGCTGTTAGGTTGCATGCAGCAACAAATAGTAGTTTTAGGCCACAAATTTGCTTCTGGACATTTAAATTTCTTTTTGCATTAAATAATGACAGCAGTTTTTACGTTGATAGATAAGTATTGTGGTGGAAATCATCGGTTAAATATTTCGACAAAACAAACGGAAAACTCTCAAGTCACACTTTCTAATAACCATTTATTTTCTATTTTGGCGAACTATAATTATTCATGTTTTCATGCAAATGATTACTACAGTGCTTGACGTGTAAGAAGCGCAATGGTTTCGAATAATAAGAATGATAATAAAAAGACGCTCAGGAATTTTATTCAGCTTGATGTGCGCCATAAATATATTTAATCGGAATCGATGCTCTATCACTCTGTCAGTGGGATGGGAATTGGGAGCGAGTTTTTACTGGGCAAGATGTTATGTGCCAAGTCAGCACCGGTAGGTGTGCTAGTATCTTAGTGACCAAGTATATTGGAGTGATTGGGGAGATCCTTATGGCATAAACCTCTGGGAGAATTAACTTGACACCTTACGCGTTTACAGGTATGGGATCCTCCCAGACCTGTAACCGGGATAGGGTTAAAGGGACATAGTCCGAGAAAAACCCTTTGATAAAAGAGAGTAAAGCGGCCTGGCTTGGGCTTGGAAGGCGTTTTATTTCACTTGCCAACCCTTCTTCCGCGAACCGGTGCTAGATTATGATCATAACATCCTGTCAGTGTTTGGTCAGGTTAGGGGACTTGGATCCTAACAAAGTATTTAATTGCTAAACGTTCCTTGAAATTGGAATTATTCATAATTATGGCGGATCATGTTGGGAATATTATTATTGCTTTCCAAGCAAGCTATGCATTGAAAGCTTGATTATTTTTTTAAGATATTAATTAATAAAAATACTATCGGCAGTTCAGTTTTAATACCTCGACCCTGAGAAATCAGTTGTCGGTTTTACTTTACTATGGAGTAGTTTGACTGATATTATGTGCTGTCACAAACATATCTGCCGGTAGAAATGCACAATTTGCAGTTAATTATGAAAAGATACTCTTGATTAACCAACAGTTATTAAGAAATTTGTTGTGAATACAATTTTATGTAAGATGATTTCTGAGTCCCACACGCCTCTACGGAAAAAATGCAATGGTGCCGACACCAGGTTCATGTCGGTGGATACACTTTTCTCCTGATAAGTTTCTCCTTTCCTGCCTGCCCACCTGTCCTGAGTGAAGCAAAAGGCCTCAGTCACCGATCAAGTCCTCAATTATCCACATTACTAATAAAGGACGCAAAATTATATGAGATCGCGGAACCTCTCCGATGTTTAGGTCAAAGAACATGAGTACAAAAGCTCAAAAGCTTCGGAGGGGAAAAATTGAGATAAATGAGAATTTGAAAGATGAGAGAAAATTTACATAATTTAATTTATCATTTTATTTAATATTTAATAGTGTCTCCTTGGGCGTTTAGAACGCCTTGGAGTCGGGTCTTCATCGAGCCAATTAAATTTTCAAATAACTGTGGCCGTCGGCCAAAGAATTCCACATCTCCACGACGTGTGCCACCAGCTCTTCTGTTCTCCTGATATCATCGGACGCTCGTTCCATCGCCAGCAATCCCCATATATTTTCAATTGGATTTATATCTGGGGATCTAGCTGGCCAGTCTAGAACATCAATGGTCTCATGCCGATAGAAGAATTGCCGGGCTAAAGCTCCTGTGTGAACAGGAGAATTATCGTGCACGAAGGAAACTGTTTCACCCTCAGGCACAATCTCTTTCAAATAAGGTAGTAGGTGATCCTCCAGCATATTTCCATACTGTGCCGCGGACATCCTTGTCGCCGTCCTCACTAGTGGCCCCGGACCTGCAGCCATTATAGCCCCCCAAAAACTGACAGATATTCTGCCTGACCTCCGTCCTCGAATCATATGTTTCGGCTCATACCTGCAAGATACAAATACACTCTTAATATTATAGAATTTCTTATTTCCAATTCAATATGTTCAATTTTTTTAAATATGCCAGGATAAACATTTCCAGAATCTTATCTATTCGCAAATACCAGAATTGAGATATCTTATCACTATCACTCTTAAGTAAAATTGATATTGCAGCAACTCACCGTGTGAGGGTTGGACGCCAAAGTTTCACCATTCCATCTGCATCGGAAGAGAATGTTTTTTCGTCGGAGAATATGCAGAGGTCGCAATACGTTTGAGGAACGTCCACATAAGTTTCAGCGAAACGCACCCTGCGAGCTTTGTGCTCCGGCGTAAGGAACGGCTTTCTAGCTGGCTGCCTATGGAAAATTCCCCTTTCTCGTAGCCGCCGTCTTATTGTTTCATTGCTGCAACCCAACATTAGCTCTCGCTTAACGGCGGCAGCTCCTCCTGCCCTCAGCGGCTCGTTGAGAATAGCCTGGTGCATTCTCTCATCATCTTCAATGTTGGTGCAGCGAGGACGGCCGCTTCTCTCTCTACTTTGGAGGTCCTCATCTTCTCGTGCTCGTCGAACCCACTTGAAGAATGTATTCGGGTGGACTTCAAAATTTGCTGCCACTTCTGCAGTTGAGCATCCAGCGTTTATCATTCCAACCATTTGCCCCCTTACGGAGGCCGAGGTTTCGCTGCGATCGCCTCTAAGGCTCTCTACCTCGCTCCTAGCTTCGTCACTCGTGCCAGCTGCGATCGTACTGCCTGGGATCCCGCTCGTATGTTTTTAGTCCACGGAAGAATTTTTGTCGCCGATAAAATAGCCGAAAGGTAGTGTCCATTCAACTCGCACTATACGGCGCAAACCAAAGGACTTCTCGCAGTTCGTAGCTTCCTCATCCCACTTCTCTTCCACCCCAACCACCCCCAACTCCTCTTACCGCGTCTTTTTTCAAAGGCAGTGCCAACATCCGAAAGTTTGTCATGCGAATTTGACGTGGTTCGAGCTGGGTCCTAGGAGTGGCGCGGCTGAGCTTCCCACATTTACTTTTGGAGTTGACTGTACTTGGCAGCAAAGGTAATTAGCAAAGGTATTATAATTATATATATCTGCACAATTTTGTCTTCCTATATTCTCGCGCCGGAGGGCTACTTGTACGTCGACTACGTCGAATTTTTTTTACATTAGATGGAATTTCTTTAACCTTCGAAAAACACATCACTAGTTTTTACTCGTCGGGATATAAGTCCCTAACAATGGAGGAAAATGAGGGTTACACCTCGTGAAAATCATTGATAGATGACATTTCAGCCACTCAGAGGAAGTATCTCCGGAAAGGCTAGTCAACAGGTCGGTGGCAGTTCGAAGTTTGGACTTAAAACTTTATGCTGCATGATCTCTGCATTCTCTTCGGGTTTCCACCGCGTCCGTTGCCTTTTGGCGAGAACAGTTTCGACAAAAGCCAACGGACGCGGTGGAAACCCGAAGAGAATGCAGAGATAATCTGATCAACGCCGCGAAAATCTTCGAACCTACTTCATGTTGCATGATTGAAACAAATCCTGTAATAGTGTTGAAATTCAGTATTTAAATGAATAACTTGTTATCAAAGACAAAAAAATAGGTTTTGGACTGTTAAATTGTGTACGAAAAGCAATCAATATCTAATATACATAGAATCAAATATTTTATAACATTTAATAAATGGATAACTCAAAATTCTAACGCGATAACATATTTTAGCCTACGGATTAGAATTCCCCATGAGGCCTACGAAGAAAATTTTGTTTGCAGTTTCCATTCACAAAACTGCATAATAGGAGGTTTAATTCCGAAAAAGGGGAGGGCGGATAGTTTTGAATTGCCATATTTTTCTAGTGCCGCAACAACTTATAATCGGAATATGCTAAAAATACTCCATTTGATATTGCTGTTTAAATACTCAACGCGTAAAATGTATCTTTGGATATTTCGTTTTTCGGCCCCCGGGAGAAGGGAATCATTCATATAATGAGGCAAGAATTTAAGCAATGAGTGAACTCGGGCCCAATTGCAGCGGCTATTTGTTTTACTTTTAAGAACCTCAACTAAATGCTGACTCTTCAAACAAAACTTTCCTCAAACGACAATGCGTCTTGTTATTGACGAGATGACGATTATCACAACTATGATCAGAATAAGGTCTCAAGGAAAGACAAAACCATACATTAGATGATCCCCGGCCCCATACGTAAGACCCGAAGTAGAAACCTGTTAGAGCCGAAAGAAACCTTTTCATTTTCGACGTGGTAACAGAATGGGCCATTACTCATCCCGCTATCAAGCAAACAAATCTAGGTCACCGACCACCCCTATTCCCAAAAATGCTACTGCTGATTCCATAGCTCACTGCCATAGCTCTTTGTGTTCGTTTGCAGCTGCGCGCTTAAGAATTCATTACCAAATACTTTTAAGCTTTAGTTACCAACTGTGGTGAAGAGTCTATGGCCGTTAGCGAAAGGCAAACAATGCATTGTTTTTCAGTGTAGAGATCCAATCTCGCATTCCTATTTTATTGTAATATTCCCTCACTTGGTGTTGTAAATAACATTTACACTTCACCAAAGTGAGGTATTTCCTAACTGGAGCTCTGAAGCACACTACGCAAAATGTATTTCATTTGATATATTGATCGTTCAACGAAGCGATGAACATCAAAAAGATTTATATTGTCTCTTGATGCGAAAAAATCTTCCCTCACGGAAAATCTCTTCCTTGTCAAAAGAACAGCCTCACCTCGCCAACCTATCTGATGGCATAACGATCTCCTTGGGAGGCGGGAGCTTTCTGCGTAGACCCAGGCCAGTAAGGAAAGCCTGACGAGGTGCGGCCATTAAAAATTCATAACTCCCCTTGTAATCGAGATAAAGTTACAACTCTTTCACCAAAAATAAATTTATAGTTTCTTCCAAATTTCATACGCAGCATATATTGAAACTGTGTTATGAACAAATGAAAGTGTACCAGTATGGAAAAAATGTGCAATAAACGTTTCCTGCAAGTTTCAACTTTATACTAAGAACAGTCTGCTGGAAAATGGATTAGGAATATAAACTCGAAAAAGTCAAGTAACTAGCCGAAATTCGACAAAATATTTTTTATAACAATTGTTATAAACAAAATCGAATAATTAATGTCTTCATTAAACGTAGCAACCCTTTCTGCTTCAGAATATATTTTTATACTTGTGGAACGAGCAAATTAAAAAAATTGCAAAAATTGTTCATAGCCATCTGGTTGATTGTTCTAGAACTACACCAAAAACTAATACGATTTTTGTACGTGTGGTGAGCTCTATATATACTTACTCTAAGCTAAGGTTCATGGTTACCTGTCAATTTTGGTTAGTTAAACAATAAAATATGCGTAAGTTGTCATTGTCGATCTTATATTACAACTATTTTTAGTTTTGGAAATATGTAAGACGTCTTAAAATAATCTTTTTGTTAAAAATTTTCATTGCCTAAAATAGAAAAAGTTTTATTTTTTGGAGGAGCCGAGAGTCTCGACGGGTGTCGAGAAATCTCGAAGGGGCGAGACTTTTCGACTCTCGACCCAGGCGAGACTCTGGACGCGCCGAGAGTCTCGTCCCGAAATGCCGAGAAATGAAATTCTTGTCCCGATCGTCGAGACTCTCGAGTGGTGGTTTTCATGATATTCATGAGCATTTTAGGGGCCCCCGAAGCTCGGGGCCCCATAAGTCCTCTGAATGGCAGTTCTCTACACAACTCACTCATAGCGTTATGAATGTTATGCACTATGTAGTGTATTATCGATAATCCAGAGGACTCTGCGGGCCCTCGGCGATCGCCGACCAGCCGACCTGGCCAGACCGCCTCTGCTAAAAACGAAAAATTTCAAAAAAGGGAATGTAGACACAAATTTAATACAGAGAAATCCACAGAAGGCTTAATAAAATAAACGTAAAAGCAATGTTAACCGCTAAAGCGCAGCGGGCATTTAATTAAATCCTATCCCAGCGGCTGGATGAGATTTAGATGACTTCGCCTTTTAGGCATGCTGTCATTCAATTGTTTACATTTTTCATGACACATTATCAGTATCGTTGACATTTTTTGTAAATATGCGTAATATAATGCGCTTGTTATTAAAGTATTCTACCCATTAGGGTAGGTTTCCATGGAGTACTTGAGAAGAATTCTGGGGTCCTCCCTCCCATCAACCACTTCCCTCTTCAATTCGATATAATGAGGCCTTCTTCCTTTCATTTTATCTAAAAATCCTTTTTTTTCCTTCCTCTCCCTCGTTTACCTAACATTCTACCCAGTGGCGCCGACTCTATGGGGCCTGAGAGGGCCCGAGCTCCCTCAGAAATTCTTTATATGCGTGAGGAAAAAAGGTGTCAGGCTTGTCGATTTTCCCTGGAGTGTCCAGATATCGAAATTCGAGTTATCAGGGTTCTAATGTTGATCATATGACTCTTCAAAAATGCTTAAAAAACTTCAAATCCACTACTTATAAAATTTCCTGGGGCAAGATCCCCGGTTTGGGCCCCCCTAATATTTTTTGTAAGTCGGCATTCCTGCTTCTACCCTCTAACATTGTTTTCAACATCCCCTCCCCGCTAAGTACTCGCCCCATCCATACCTTCTGTCTCCACCGTATCTTATCTACAATCTGCCTCTCCGCACCCACCATGTCCAGCACTTCTTCCATCCTCCTCCTATCCGTCCACTTTACCTTCTCCATTATTCGCCACATCCACATCTCGAATGCCTCCAGTCTTTTCTCGTCCACCTTACTAAGTTTCCATAATATTTATAATGCGCAACTCCATGATAATATTGCAAGCAATTTTAATAAATATTTATTGTTTTATGTATCTCTTTCTCTAAAGCTAAAGTAGCTGACCCTTCTTGACGTCTCAGAAGCAGAATGGGCAGCAGTTTTCAAGATATTACAGTTGAAGAAAGAAGTTGATTTTTAGGACTATATTCGTCAACTCGCTGGTTTGAAACGGAATATCATCGAAACATTAAAAAAAATCTGAAGGCATAAAATCACTATGAATATTTTATTGGAAAGAAATAAACCTTTCTTCAAAAAGCAGAGTAATTAGTAACTTGGCCGCAAATCAAGGGATCTGGGTTCAAATCCCAGTTCGGGAAAATAATTTTTCCTCTCAGATTTTTCGCACAAATCAGCAAATAGATTTTTTCTAGAGCTTTCTGGCCTCTTTTAGAATAGACTGCATGAATAAATGCCGATCAGATGATCCAGTATGGACTTTTTAATTAGATGGACTTTTGGCTAGCAAAATAAGTCACTGGAAAGCCAATTGTAGTTATCTTTTTTAATAGTAACGTCCTCAACACAATTTATCGACATTATTCTAAATATCCTCACAAACCTCGGAAGATATATCATACAGGAAGAGGTACATCATCATCATCATTAGTCAACAATCCTAAGATTGGTTTAACGCAGCTCTCCATTTCTCTCTCCCATCCGCTAATCTTTTCATAGCTACATATTTATTTTCTTTTACATCCATTATAACCTGTCCCACATAACTCTTTCGGTGCCGTCCCTTGCACTTTTTCCCTTCCACTTGTCCTTCAACGATTGTCTTCATCAGACCATCGTGCCTCAAAATGTGGCCAACTAGGTTGTCACTTCTTCTGCATAAGGTTTTTAGGAGGTTTCTATTTTCTCCCACTCTTCTTAGCACTTCCTCGTTACTCACACGGTCAATCCATTTTATCTTCATCATTCTTCGGCAGCACCACATTTCGAATGCTTCCACTCTTGACTTCTCTGCTGCTGTCAACGTCCAAGCCTCACTTTAATAGAGAAACATACTCCATATGTAGCATCTGATGAATTTTTTCCTTGATGCTATGCTTATTTTCTCAGCTGTAAGAAGATTCTTCTTTTTGTAGAGAGCCCTCTTCGCCTGCGCTATTCTACTGTGTATTTCTTTCTTGCTCCGTCCATCGCTAGTAATGCGGCTTCCAGGTAAGAAAACTCGTTCACCTCTTCAAGCTTATGCTTTCCTAGGTTGATGTTTGTTTTAGCCTCCTCTCTTTTGCTGCAAACTAATATCTTAGTCTTCTTTTTGTTGATTTTCAGCTGATATCTGGCCATTGTCCTTTCCATCTTTGTTAACGTCTTCTTCAAATCCTTCTCTGTCTCGGCTATGACTGCTATGTCGTCAGCAAATCGTAGCCTGCTAATTTTTTCTTCGTGGATATTGACACCCAAAGCTTTCTCCTTGATTTCATTGATGGCTTTCTCTATGTAAACATTGAAAATTACGGGGGAAAGCGCACAACCTTGCCTCACCCCTTTTCTTATTCTTGCTTCTGCACCGTTTGGTCCACATTTGATCACAGCTACTTGGTTTTTATACAAACTATGAATAATTCTACGATCATTTTAGAGTACGCCGATTTCTTTCAGAATTCTAAGCATTGAATTCCATTCCACGTTATCAAATGCCTTCTCTAAATCGACAAATGCTATGAAAGTCGTTTTGTTTTTCTCCATTCTCTTCTCTATGAGCATCCTAAATGCCAAAATTGCTTCCCTTGTGCCCCTGCTTTTCCTAAATCCGAATTGGTCCTCATCCAGGAATTATTCTGCTCTTCGTTCTATTCTCCTGCAAATGATTCTTGTCAGAATCTTCGACGCATGTATCGTCAGGCTTATGGTCCTAAATTCTTCGTACTTCTCAGCTCTCTTCTTTTTGGGTATGGGAATGATGACGTTCTTCTCGAAGTCACTAGGTAAATCTCCTGTTGATTACATATCGCAGATAGTTTTATACAGTTGAGTTAAGACCTTTGCTCTTGCATTTTTCATTAACTCTGCTGGAATGTCATCTATTCCTGGGGCCTTATTCTTTCGCAGGTCTCTAATTGCAGCGTCAAATTCCGACCTTAAGATGCTTGCTCCAATGTCATCCTTTTCAACTTCACTTTCCTCTTCGATAACTTTTGAGCTAAGCTTGCTTCCGTTGTATAATTCCTCCAAATATTCCTTCCATTTCTCGGCTTTGTCTTCGTTTTCAATTAGAATGTTTCCATTCTTGTGCCTTATGGCATTACATTTTGTGTTTCGTTCCTTGAAATGGTTCCTCACTATTCTATAGGCCGCTTCCACTTTCCCTTGTACGAGGTTATTTTGTACGTCCTCGCATATGTTCCTCATCCACGCTTCTCTGGCTTTCCTCCCTTTGCGGCAAATCTCGTTCTTTATTCTCTTGTAGCAGGCCTGTCCTTCCTCAGTATTCGTATTCTTATACTTCCTTCGTTCCTCAATGAGGTCTAGGACTTCATCCGTGATCCATGGCTTTTTCTTTACACATTTTCTTATCCCTAGAACTTCTCTAGCGGCCTCCTGAAACCCACTTTTTATGTTAGTCCAGTAATTCTCAACTGATTTTTCAGACTGATCTAATCCTATCTTGCGCTCCATTACTTCTTGAAACGCCTGTTGATTTTTTGGCTCCTTTAGTTTCTCTAATTACCAGGCGTTCTTTGCTGATTTCTTCAATTTCTTGAATTTCAGATGGCATTAAATCATCACTAGATTATGATCACTGTCAATATCTGCCCCCGGGTAGCTTTTACAGTCCTTTATCTGGATCCTAAACCTCTGCTTCACTGAAATATAGTCTAGTTGAAATCATCTTTTGTCTCCTGGCATTTTCCATGTGTATCTTCTTCGCATTTGATTCTTAAATAATGTGTTGGCAACCACTAATTTGTGTTCTGTGCAGAATTCCAAGAGCCTTTCTCCTCTTTCATTTCTATTTCCTAATCCATATTTTCCAGTTATTCTTCCATTCTGACCTTCGCCGACGATAGCGTTCCAATCACCTAAAACCATAAGGTTTTCTTCACCCCTTACCTGTTTGATTACTTCCTTGATATCATCGTAGACGTCTTCAACTTCTTCATCCTCGTAGTCTGTTGTAGGCTTGTAGACCTGTACCACTACTGTATCTACCGGCTTAGTCTCTATCTTTACCATAGCTACCCTTTCATTGTACTGTAGGAAGCTTTTCACTCGCATTCCGGCGCTCTTTCTAAGCATTATCCCAAACCCAGCATTACCGTTCAGGTATCCTGTGTGTATAATCCTATAGCTTCCACTCCAAAAGTCTCCATCCTCAGGCTATTTCATTTCGCTGATTCCTAGCACGTCGGTATTCAATCTTTCCATTTCCACTTTACGGTTTTCCAGCTTACTGCAAGTCCTTTCATGTATCTCTCCTCATAACTTTATCACAATTGACCGATGCACCCACTCGGGAAGTCCCCGCCCGGAGATCCGAATGGGGGACTAGTTTACCTCCGGAATTTTTTACCTGAGAGAATTCCATCATGTCAGATAATTTAAAGTTGGAGTAGCTGCGACTCCTCGGGATAATAAGGTGGTGGTTTCCCCTTGCCTCCCGCATCGCCCTACCACAGCCGTTAAAGTAAATGTTACCACGCCTGAAGTGTAATGAGTGTCGCTGTAATGAGCAACGTGATCTCCACCTTCACTCATATGAAGAAGAGCTGCAGCCCTCTCCTCCGGGTGATGAGGGGCATAATTGTTGGCGGCCTCTCATCGCCAAGTCACGGTATCTTCACAGGTTTAATGTATCATTTATATGGCCTATCTCACCCAGGGATAGACCCATACCACCTCGGATTACCGCCGCTTTTTGTCCACGACTGCATATTCGACGAGTAAACTTGCTTATATCGCAGCTAACCTCTATATCTAGAGGTTGACCTACCATCCGCAAACCGGTGGACGCACTCGAAGGCTTAAAGCTCAGCCGCTAGAAGAGGTACATAGTTAATTCAATTATCATCCGGCTTTCCGCCGAGGTAATGTGCCCTGCGCAATTCGAAATGGGCCATTATTATCCCCTAGCAAGCAAACTATAAGAAGGATTCCAAGTGCCGCTGAGCGATACTTTACACAAATGCGAGTATTATCCAAAATATTTTTGTCGTAGGAGTAAGCACTGAAAGTTTCCTCTTTAGAAAATAAATACATTTTTGCAGGATAAATTTTCCAAGGTCATTATCGCAGGAAACAAGGAAAAGTAGTCAGCCATTATACTCCCTAACATGGCTCAGATGTCACGCTCATGTATTAAGAAATTGATCTTTCAGCAAAAATTCTTTTTTATAGTTATAAAATTTAACGAAAAGTTAATGTTGAATAATATTTCAAATTTTATGCTTAATGAAAAAGTTAACGTTACTTCGTCTTAACAGAAGAACGCAGTTTTAGGGATAAAGCTATTCCAAACATGTGCCAATTAAGGACATTTATATTTATTTCGAGACTTTCGAGTCTCGTGAAAGTGGTATCGTCTTGCTTCGTCAAAAAGTGGTCTCGTCTCGAGTCTCGTCTGTAATTCTACCCAACGGTCTCGTCTCAAGTCTCGTCTCGTTTTCGAGACGAGACACGAGACGAGACAAGAAAGTCTCGAGTCTCGCGGCAACACTTACGGAGCAGTCTCCGACGGGGTTCGAGTAACTTCTGATGTCCGTCAAGGTAGTGTCATAGACCCAATCCTCTTCCTTCTCTATATCAACGATATTGGTGAAATAGTGGACATTTTTTTAGAAGATTTAGAAGTTAGAGACAGTAATGGTCTGTCGTCGAATATACATATTCGGGAAATATCAGTTCAAGGTAATCGTAAATTGGGTTTTGTTAAAAGAATACTGGGAAAGTGTGACAGCAAAGTTAGAGAAATAAGCTACTTCTCCCTCGTTAGACCCATTTGAAAGACACCACCAGTGTTGTGATCCTCATTAAATATGCTTAAAAACCGAGTTAGAACTAGTACGGAGAAGAGCTGCCAAGTACGTGAAAATTCGTTACTGTAGTCTCGTTATTGTTACTGACCTCTCACATAAGCTCGGATGGTATTTTCTGTCAGACCGTAAATTAAAAAATTGACTAAACCTTTAGATAAATTCCAGAGCAGTGTCTTTTCTGGCGAAGTTAGCTGTATCTTACGAACGCCAATATACTGTGGTAGATCAATTCATATTTAAAAAAAGAGTGATAAACTGTAGAACAGCCTGACTAAGAATGTCCTTTTTCCACGATCAATAAGAGATTATAACGACAAAGTTAGAACCAACTAACAAATAGATTAGATGGCTTGTTGTGTAGCCTAATAACTTATGTATATCTTGATGCATGTTTCTGAATATTATTATCACTTATAACAAAATGTAGATGCATAATTTGTTAGCATGCATAACGTTTTTTGAACCGTATGGTGTGCATGTGGAAGTCAAATTGCATGCTACATGCCGATGATTTGTTCACCCACCGCCATATACACTAGAAGTGGCTCGTAGGGCATTATGTAAATGTAAATTGCATGCTTTCATTTATCCATTGCTCCATTGGAGAGCGCACTAATGGGGATTCTTCTACATGCTGCATGCTGGTGATTGGTCACCCCCTGCCAGAAGCCCGAGAGGCTGCTCGCATGGAGTTATACAGATGTAGAAGAGAAAATGAAGTAGTGCAGGTCGGTGAAAACTCACACCCTGCCGGGTCTTCGGGACAGCACGTTTGAGAAACCTCAACACCAGAATTCCTGAAACACGAGGACAAGCAAAGAATTGGATTTTCGCGTTCCCCTCTCCACTCAAAAAATTTCGGCGTTGCCAATTCAGTGGAGGTAATCTGCGTGAATTTGATCACTTTTCGTAAAAATCCTTATTTCTCATCGTGGAACCTCGATAAAAAGACGCATTTAATCGTTAAATGGTAATGAGTATGATAGGTGTATTTGTATTACCTCTAAGTATTGGCATTAGTAAAATAAAAAATGTACTACGACAGGTCATATCGGCAAGGATAACCTGCTGCTGTGACGACCATCTCTCGAAGACCCGGCTTATCTCTGGGAGCTCAAGAAAAGGTTCAGGAAAGGGTAGCTCTCGAGCGTTGCCTCGATCCAGTATACCTGGCTATTTCTTGGACCCACGAAACTACCACTAACCTTCAATATGAATTGGTAGCCACTACTCACAATATAAATTCTATGAGCAACAGTTTGAAGACATCACAATAATAAACTCACCCAACAAAGTAGGATCCAATTTCCAACGCTGAAATGAAATATCTTATGGCGTACAGAGCATTGATTGGATGAGATAATCGAGTGAAATTCAGATACGTAGAAAATCTGTTATTTTCTTCTTTTCTTTCCCGTGCGCAAAGCTAGGACGAAAACGAATTTTACTCTGTAATTTCAGCATAAATTTTAACAATTAAATTTATGCATGCGTCAAAAGAAATTGCGTTATTCCTTCCAATTTTGAATTCCATTTAACACCAATAGTATTGATTTGATGCGATGAAAAAATTTACTTACTTAAAAAAATATTCATCTCCCATTTAACTTGTAGATATTTTCACATGACTCTGGTCACTTTCTGTATTTTCAGGTGCGGAGCGAATGTGGACGACCTGGATGGGACAGGGATGAGTGCACTTGACTACGCGGTCGAACACCCGGAAATCACCCTTCTTCTACTGCAATGGGATAGTCTAATACCCGTGCGAGAAAACAGAGCCTGGATGACTAATCCAATTATCAAACCGTTCCTCGCGGAGAGAGAAATATTCCACCGCCTTTTGCTGAGCGAGAAATATGACAAAGTCATAGAGGCTATTCGTACCTCGGAATGCAATTCAATGCTCGCGATGGGTAAAGGGAGGCGCTGGGTGAACTCCGAGGGAAAATCAGCCCTGTACACGGTTATCAAAGAAAGAAGTAGCAGCTATAAGAAGATGTGGGTTTTGCTCATTGACTGGAACTTTGTTTATGCCACCAAGGACGAAAAAAAATATGGGCTGACCTTTGAGAATGATCCAGAACTACGACGGTGCGTATCGGAGAGGTTCGTGACTATCCAAGGTTACCATGTGGAGAAAATGTCACAAAAGGCCCTTATATATCGCGGAGAGTGGAGCGAGTCTGCTTCAGCTGATACAGTAAAGACGTTCTTCCGCGAAATCGATGAGGAAGAGTATGCATCGGCTATCCTTCAGTGCCTCCAAGATGATCCCTCTCTTGAAATTGTATTAGACTTTTCTGCCTGCAAAATAGGGTGCATGTACCCATCCAACTACGGCGATGCCTGGGGGCTTACCGACTTCAATACGAACAGGATATACGCGGGTGCCAAGGAGAGTAGCTCTGAGGGTTTTGAGCGTTCCGATGTTCTTAGCAACCTAACGCACGAGCTCGCCCACAAAGCTTTCGCTGACGTGTTTGAGAATCGAGGGTTGCCGTACAAAAAGGTTGGAGACGAAGATAGCCAGGAGTATTACGAGGAGGTGGTTAGCGAGATATTTTCCAGGCGGTCTGAGGTAACCTATGATCCTATAATAGCAAGGGCGTTGTACGCTGAGCATGACGTAGCAAAATTGGAAGACTTGTCAGTCCAGGAAAAGCATAAGATTTTGTATGAATTGATAGTGAGAGTGCCGGAAATGATTGTTAAGTACAAAAAGTCCTGTAAAGCTGGGAATGCATATGAGAACGGATTGGCCCGCCTGCAGGAACAGGTTCCGGAACTGATGGAGTTTTATAAGATCCAAGTGGTTCCAGGTATCAAAGATCACATCGAAAGAAACAAGAAAGCTGGAAAAGCTGTCGGGAGAGAATTACTGAAAACTCCTCATTTACTAAGTGCTTACTGGCGTGAGAAAGTCAACATTCTTTGGGCCCCCAAAGTAACCAATGACCCTTTCATTACTGATCACAAGAAGTTGCGGGTGATGGTGGTGTCAAACTTGAGCCTCGGCATAAGTCACATTAAGTATTCATCACCAAATGAGAAGATAATGTTTGTGGATTGGAGTAAGTATCTAAATGACGAGTGGTACTTTGGTTCTGCCGTGAACAGACGGGACATAACGACTCTCGTCATCCTCTGGGACGATTTGAAGGAAGTCCCGCTTTGCAAGAGGCCATGTGTGAATCGCGATTGTCCAGGGAAAATGTTAGAAAGCATAGTTGAACGAACCATACTAATGGTTCCGAAGCGGCTTTATCCTAAATATCCAAATTACCATTACAATGATTACAAGTGGAAAAATCTGAGCATGGAGTGCAAGGAACAGCTGAGAAAAAAGATGTTGAATCTAGGGGGTAAGGAAATGGAACTGATAGATATAGTCAAGGGTGGGTGTGGTGGAAATGAGGAGAAAGCAGAAACGTTTTTGCATGAAAAATTTGATGAGGAGGATATTTCGGATATGGTAAATCGAAGGAGTATGGAGATAGGCAGGCCATTGGACACAATGTTGATGGAGAGGTGGAAAGAAATGCTCCATGATCATACAGACTGCTTTGAACCCCGTGAGCTCAGACTTCGTGAGATGGAATGGGATCGAAACTTGATAAATACAAGGAAGAAAGATGCATTTGTATTCTTGTATACGGAGGTGATTGACTTGGAAAGTCTGAACTTGGACAGTCTTACTGAATGGGACTGTTCGTCTCAAAATGGTGCTCGATTCTACAGCTGTAGACTTCGCAAATATCCAGATGAGGAACAGCACCTCATAGATAAGATATCAAGGAAGCTTATGGATGAGGCACTTAATAAGAGGTGGAAATACATCCACTTTTTTAGATTGGAGGGTGGTGAGTCAGTTAACCTTTGCTCTTTCAAGTGCCATTTGTTGCATGATATTTCTGATGGGATTCTGCCCTCGAAGTTCGCTGGTATCAGCCTATTAAAAGATGCCCAATGCAACGAGGCACTTGTAATAACTGACGTCCCTGGCAGTGGAAAGTCCGTATTCATAAATGACCTGGCTCGAGGGTTTAAGAAAGAGTTCCCCGACACATGGGTAGAGGTGGTCGACCTTCCTCAGTTCGAGAAAAATTTCAAAGAATTGAAAAGTGAGATATCATCAAAGGAGGAGACACTGCATGTCTTATATGATATTATTAAATGGAGAACCGATCCCGTAGAAGAAAAAATATTCAAATTGTTTTGTGACAACAGGAAAAAGGTATTCATAATCTTTGATGGATTTGATGAGATACGTCAGGAAAGCCGGCAGGTTGTAACGTCATTTCTCAAAGCACTAGTGAACACCACGCCAGTGCAAGTTGTTGTTGCTGCGAGAACTCATGAGTGCCAGCACCTGGAGGAGTCTTTGTCAACGTTAGCTTATAGCCTAGTCCCGTTTGACGAAATACAGCAAGTGAGATTCATGCGAAAGGAATGGATCGCTTCCTTGCTGATGATGCCCGTGGAAGAAAGTAGCAAAAAGATAGATAACATAGCTAACTGTTTGGAGACTTCAGGGAGTCTGAAGATTGAAGACAAACCCCTTTTTGTCAAATCTCTGCGGATATTGCGTTTGTCGAGGAAAAAAGACATCCTTAGAGTGAGTTGTCGTTTTGACGCTCTGGCTGCAGAATTGATGGCAGCGGTAGAATCGGAGGGTTCCGAGGCAAAACTGACTGAGATTCCACTCCATGCTTGGATGCTGTCTTCGGTCGCGTTTGAAGACAATTTTAACGCGATAGATTCTTTCAAATTGTCAGTTTTTTATGAGCGATTTTTCGACATCATGGTGCGCGTCTTTTTGACAGAAAAGGAGAAATTACCTGACTATGAACCATCAAAAGCTGCACCGTTCCTGACCAAAACACTTGTTCGTGATTTGCTAAAGGATGCGTCCGCTTTTCTCCTCACTGAGGACAAGGAATACGACTATGAATGGGGTCGGATGGAAAGAATGGCAATCCTTCGCGTCGGTTTGGTTCGTGAGAGGCAAGGCAGTATCGTATTCGTGCATCAGACATTTGCTGAGTATTTCTTCTCTATTTGGCTCCTCGAGAACGCAAAAACTGAGAAGGTCACCAAGTTACTGCTGTCAAGTGTTCTACTTTCACGCAAATATGAGACAATTCGTCGGTTCTTGGATTGCATTCTTTGCTCTGAAACTGCAAGTAATGCAAACGATTTGAAATGCAGTAGGTTAAATTCGACGCTAAAAATTACACAGATGTATACATCGGGGATTCCTTGGTTATCAGATGAACTGATCCTTAACCTTCAAAGGTGCCTCTACATTTCTATGTTTGAATGCAACATGGGCATCCTCAGATATATTTACAATTATTCCAAAGATAATCTATTCCAAGCATTATTTGATGGGACATATTGGTGCGCAGGCTCAGATCGCTGTTTTAATCTCATAGTTTACATTTTAGAGAATTCAATGTCGAGCAAAGAATCAAGATCATTATATAAGAATGTCGCCTACCTTTTTGACCGTCGGGATTGCCCGAAAATGAATCATTCGAAGAGGAGTCAGATGCATTTTCATCAGAAGATGAAGAAAAGCCGAACCTTGAATGAGGCTGATGGACTAACCCAGAAAATCGATTCCTTTTTTGCGGAAATGGAATACAATGTCTCTGTGGTACCTATTCTAAATACACAGGTAGAAAAGGCAAATATATTTACAGAATGTAGAACAATTGAGGAGCTTGTTAGGAATTCCTACCAAAAGAGTACATTAAGAAAGTCCACAAAAAGCTTTTCCAGTCCAGGTTCTGCTAGGCCAATGAAAGTAAATTTAACTACCTTCTATTTTGGTTCATTTATTACCGATAAAAAATCTGCGACTGATATTCCTCTAAGTGATGATTTTCATTACTTTTTGTATCGCGACGTGAAGTGCTGTTTTTGCCCTGAAGGGGAATGCACGTTGTCCTGTTTAGTAGAGGAACTAAGCAAGGAACGGGTAATGAATTTTTCGGCGGCAAAAAAATGGATTGTTTTAGAAGCTACTTGCCTCAACAAGGTTAATGCAAGAGTCCTGCAAATGATCTTTATGTATTTGAAAAGAACACTGCAGAGGAAGCAACTCAACAAACTAATTATCTTATGCAAAGAGGAATTGCCTTTAAAATGTCCCATCTTAGATAACTCATTAATATTGGAACGTATTGAAATGTTATGGTGATGAGTCATGGTTCTATCACGCCAAAGTAGGGAATTCGAATACTGATCACAGTATTCGAATATGGTGCTTCATGTTTAGGCACCCTTCCTTGGTCTTGGCATTTCAAGAATATCTTTCGTAACACCCTATGCGCAGCCAAGTTCTCAGTGATGTTGAGAAGAGATTTAACGATCGTTTGGCTGAATGTTGTCTCATCACCGAAAACTGGCGTGTGCCTGACTTTGTTGAGCACGTTGAGACTTCGTGGAGACGTTTGCGCCCTAGCCTACATGATTGGCTCGATTACTTTGTCAAGGAAGACGATGGACTGAAGGGTTACCTCCGCCATGTGTTGCTGGAGGCCAACCGACACCAAGTACCCGCGCTAGTAATCAAGGCTTATGTGGTGCTGCTAGAGAGGCAGCTCGTCCTTGAGAGGACAGTCTTCGGCGAAGAGCGGTTCCTGAGTCACATGGTCGACAAGTGGAAGTTCGAGAAGAGACAGGTCACTTCGTGGTCTGTATGCGATGATACGAAGAGGACGACTAGCGTCTTTTTGGGTCTCTTCTTCGGTGTTCTCGCTCAATTAGTCCCAATGAGCGTGGTTGAGCAGATGCTCTTAAGGTCTTACAATTTATTTTTACATTGCCATGCTGCAAAGCTCCATTGTATGAGTACCATATGATACAATTAAGCGGGTTCTAAGATTTCTCCGTAGTACTTCATTGGTGGTGTCTTACCCTTATTAGGTGATATACGCTTAAATTTCGGGAGCTTTGTCATCATAAATCATCGTGCCATGTTTGATGGTCACAATAAAGCGATTAGTAACGTTGTATTTTAATTAGTAAACTAATTCTTTGGTATTTACCGCATAAAAATAGTGTGTATTGAAAACGAATGGTTCATGATATTCATGGAGCAATTTCCGGTAAAATTATTGGGAAAGTACCGCATTTACAGTACCTACTTCTTGATGCCACATATTTTAAGATTGTAGTGCTTTCGGTGTATGTTCAAATGAAGTTGATGGTGGGCGAATTAACTTTGTGGAAGTTATGCATGATAAAATAAAATAAAATCACTCTGTACTTTTCACACAATTTTTAATGTTTTACGACCGGGATTGGACGTATTCTACATCATTTTCAAGCTAGACTGTCATCTCCTAACAAGCAAAAGTTCATTTCATACTGCAAAGTGGGGGAGAGGGAAGAAGGTAATGTGGAAAGGAGGTCGGGAGAAGATTGGTAGTTTGAGTGTTGAAAGTCACGTGGTATTGGGATCCGGGTGTGCAATTGGGAGGTAATGATTTTGGGGTGGGGGCTGGGAGGAGTGACAAGTAGGTTTTCACCATCTACCAAAATACCAATGAGCGATACAGGTTGTAATGTATTTCAAAATTGAATGCTTAATATGTCTTATCATCAGTTTTTAGATAAAGAGAGGAACCTTTTAAATAAAGCTTACCAATATTCCCCTATTACGAGGAAAGCTGCATTAAATTTGCTGGCTGAATGCGACTCGGCTTTGTACAATGAGTCCAGTAGGGTAAAAAAAGTGGTTGCAGGTGATATAACTAAATTTATGTCTGTTTTTCGCGTTAGTTCCAATGATTTGAAACTTCTTAGTGTCATAAAAAAATTCTCAAGACTCACAATTTGATAGCGAAAAAAGAAGACAAGGTCAAAAGCTTAGTGATTTTGAATAAAGTGGATTACTTGAACAAATGTGAGGAGATTATAACCAAGGACTCCCAGCGTAAACTATTGACGAACGATCCGACTATTGCATTTATAAGGGAAGTGAGGAACGCATTACGGACCTCGGTAGCGTTTTCCGATCGAGAGAAGTTGTAAATGATTTCTCTGAACCCTCTGGCCGCGATATTCTACAGCCTCCCAAAAACATGCAAAACGGGATTCCCAATGAGACCTGTGGTGGCTCATTACACTGCTCCCTGCAAGTTCTCTCGTATCATATCCAAGTTTAAACCCAAATTAGGGATTAATAAAGAACTCTTTACAGCTAGACGAGAAGCTAGTTGCCCTTCCGTCCCTTCCATGCAATATCAAATAGGTGTCCTTTGAAGTAATGAATTTGTTTACATCTGTCCTGGCATTAGAATCAGTCACCCTAGCCACCCCCCGCCTAAGGGAGGCAGGTTGCAACGAAGGAATAATTAAAGAAATGAACAACCTCATGATTATTTGCATAAAACAACATTATTTTTCCTTAAATGGCCGTTGTTACACTCAAACGCATGGTTTGGCAATGGGCACTCCGTTAAATCCGTTACTTTCTTATATGTTTGTGCACCACTACATTACATAAGTGATCTCGTCAGTAAGAATAAGCACGTACAAATACAATATATCAGGATAGATTTCAAATCACTGACATAGAAATAGGCTTATTATTCAATATTAATCATTGGAGGCAATCGTATTAAGAATCATATATACATAGCACAACACCGATCAAGCATCAAGAGGTGTTTGAGAAGGCAAATATTAAAATTCATCGAGAAAAAAAGATATTAAAAAATCTATGATATTTCTCTCCTTTTAATTACTGCAGTTAGCAATGTCACTATGATATGCCTTTAAATGAGAAATATGGCACATTTTCTCTTTCCCAGGAGACATTTCCAGAATAACAGTTACAGGAGATACATAATTTTTAAGGACATAAGGCCCATCCCACAGGGGCTCCATCTGCTCACCTTTGGAACTGACAGGGTAATTTTTGCAAAGAACACGCATCTCCCACACAGAAAGTGATTTGGGAGTGAGTTTTATCATAGGTTTCCTCATGCCTATTTCTAGCCTTTTTCAAATTAGCAATGACATGTTTCAGGCAGGCTTGTCTGTCATCATCGTTGAGATCATTCTCGAATAAAGACTTCGGATAGATATTATTTTTCATTTCACATATGCATGTTTACAAACATTACCACTATACATAAATCAACAGCAATAACCGTCGAGAACTAATTTTCTTTTATAATTCATGGGTGATACTGACGATACATGGATTTTCATTGTTTGCAACAGTTTATCCAATTCTCTAACACCGATATTTTCCTGAATCCATCTCTGTAATTTTACACAATTTTTTGCTGCACACGCATACTTTTCTGTCTTATGAGCACAGAGACTACACATTACCCCTTCTGCTTTTGGAAGCGTTTTAAGGCTAGGCACGTTAATAAATCTTTCTAGCTCTATGACAGGGCGATTAATGAGCGTGGATATCGCAACTGATTTTTCCAATCCTTTGGCAAAGATTAAATTATATGTCACTGTTTCATTCTCGATAATACCATTAAAACGATAATACGGCACATTTCCCATCCTATGGTCAATTCCATGGTAGTTATTAACAAGACAATCATTCTCTCGACTATTATCAATAATTGGAGGAAGTTTAAAAACCCACGACTTTCCTCGACCGGAATATAAATCTTTTATTGCCAATGCACGTATCACAAACAGTTTTTCTTTTCCTTGAACACACGCTTGGAAGTCGAAAATAGCTTTGCCCATCCTTTCGCATACATCGGATCTAGATGGAAAATATGTTGTGGCAGTGGCTGATTGCTCCACTCCGATTATTATCTTCATATCCTCTATACCCAATCTCCGCGCTGCATGCTCGAAAGATAGGAAGTACTGTTCCAACTCCATCTGATTTTGATCTACACGTGATCTGCAATAACCAGTTGTCATTGCATCACCCTGCAGGTGTTCCGTAAAAAGCCACACGTACCAAGGTCGCCTCCGCCCTACACACGACCATTCGCCATTCAAAACATGGTTTTCTAGCAACGCAAACGCCCTCAGAGTCATCATAGCTATTGTCAACATAAGAAGTCATCAGAAATTGGGAGGACCACCTCAGACAGTGAAATGATGAGTGCCAACCGGAGTTCATATTGTTTCGGTTATATTTTTATAAGTCCATGGAAATGTAAGGTCATTAAAACTGATAATGTTGATCGGAGAGCCTCAAAAATCCTTACGAGGGACTTTCACACAACTAGCATTAATCTCTGATATTTTTCTCGAAAAAATCCTTTTCAGGGTATTTTAGGGTATTCAGGGTAAGGGAAAATCAATTTTGTCCTGACACCCCCTATGTACCCCTTAAGGGGTCGATCAGGGCGGGGGGTACTCACTACTACGTATGGTAGTGATTTCTAGGTAGTTCACTAGGTAGTGATACTACGTAGTGAATAATTTCCCCAAGTTTCAGACCGATTGGACCAACGGTTTTGACCCTATGGCCAAAAAACCCGAAAATTTCGGGAATTTTGCTTAATAACTTCTTTATTTGAAGAGATAAAAATATAGTTTAAACTGGGAAGTTGTTCAGCAAGTGACTGGTCACCCATTACGCATATTTTTTAACACCTTACACTTTGGGTGTGACCCCTACACTCTGGGGGTAAGGCACGAGGATAAAAGTTAAACCTTGATATCTTTCTTATTTGAAGTGATAAATGAAAACTGTAAACGGTAAAAGTAATTCAGTTTAACTTTCCTTCGAATACACCAGTCAAAATTTCTCAGACTCCCAAGGATTCAGGATCAGGGTAACCATGTACCCTAATTTATAGTGTTAGATCTTTTAAAAATGACACGAGACTCTCAGCTTTACACATTTATTTGTACAAGTACAACACGACCATGCGTGTGCTCAGGCCAGGGCCCGCATACAATATGCCGCCTCCGGACAGGCTTAGCACGTCATCAGTTCTCCTTCCCCTCGCGCACGCTAGCGGCGCTCCTTCCGCCACATCCGTCGTCAGCCCGACGTATCCCTCCGCCGTGATACTAGCGCGAATTCAAATGCTGCTAACACAGCCATCCTGATGCAGTTACGCTCTCGGAACTGCCGCTGCGCGAGGTCTGAAATTGCAAGAACTCAACTTAGCACAAGTGAAAACAACAAAGAGCCGAATACAGACTCGCGATCCCACTGTCATTAGCAGCGACATCTTTTTATCAATCTGTCAGGTACACTGATAGCACTCAGACATCAAAATAGGCACATTATGGACCCAGGCTGGCCACAGAGTTCAACTCGTGTCGATCTGAAATCCAAATAAATTAGTTTGTCACACACCTCAAGACCCCTAAGGCCTTGGAAAACAAAACGCATTATGGGAGCAATCATGCGTGAAGGTAAATAACCTTCAGAAAACCAAAACAAATCATGAGTTCTTTCAAACTCATGCTTCAAGGTGCCCAGACCTCGGAAGCCAAAACAAATCATGAGTTCTTTCAAACCCATGCTTCAAGGTGCCCAGACCTCGGAAGCCAAAACAAATCATGAGTTCTTTCAAACCCATGCCTCAAGGTACACAGACCTCGGAAGCCAAAACAAATCATGAGTTCTTTCAAACCCATGCCTCAAGGTGCTCAGACCTCGGAAGCCAAAACAAATCATGAGTTCTTTCAAACCCATGCCTCAAGGTGCTCAGACCTCGGAAGCCAAAACGAATCATGAGTTCTTTCAAACCCATGCCTCAAGGTGCTCAGACCTCGGAAGCCAAAACAAATCATGAGTTCTTCCAAACCCATGCTTCAAGGTGCTCAGACCTCGGAAGCCAAAACAAATCATGAGTTCTTTCAAACCCATGCCTCAAGGTGCTCAGACCTCGGAAGCCAAAACAAATCATGAGTTCTTTCAAACCCATGCCTCAAGGTGCTCAGACCTCGGAAGCCAAAACAAATCATGAGTTCTTTCAAACCCATGCCTCAAGGTGCTCAGACCTCGGAAGCCAAAACAAATCATGAGTTCTTTCAAACCCATGCCTCAAGGTGCTCAGACCTCGGAAGCCAAAACAAATCATGAGTTCTTTCAAACCCATGCCTCAAGGTGCTCAGACCTCGGAAGCCAAAACAAATCATGAGTTCTTTCAAACCCATGCCTCAAGGTGCTCAGACCTCGGAAGCCAAAACAAATCATGAGTTCTTTCAAACCCATGCTTCAAGGTCAGAAGACCCCGGAAAGCCAAAATAAACCATGGGTGCATTCAAACCCATGCTTCAAGGTCCGAAGACCCCGGAAAGCCAAAACAAATCACGGGTACTGGCTTACCTCGTACCTCACCCCTCCCCCTCAAGGAGACAGATAAGGTCTTACATGTCAGTCGCAGCCGACCAATCCTTCGGCCACGGTCGCAGCTGTTCCTTGGCAGTCTTGACGATCCTTTGTCTCGTAGCTCCGACCCGTTTGAGCTCGTATCGTCCCTTTGGTGTCACCTCTCGAACCTCGTAAGGACCGAGGAATTCGAAATCCGCCTTGCTCGCGTGAAGCTTGCTCGTCCGGTGAAGCAGCACGAAGTCTCCAACGCTGTACTGTAGGGTGTCACGCCTTCTGGAGTTGAGAGCTGCTCTAGATGAGTCATATGTTCGAAGTCGCTCGATGACACGCCTCCTGTCAACATTCATATTTCTCACAGGAGAAAAATCACTTGACAGGTCATTTAAGGCGGGTTAAATGAGTGGGGTGGTTGGCTTCAATACCAATGAGCAATTGAAGCGGACTGACCCCTATCGCTTTTTACATGGTATTGTTCAAGACTAACTGAATACCACACAAAACGCTCGGCCATTCTGCCTTGACCCTTGTCTCGATTCTTATTAAGTTCATGATGGTGCGCATATAACGCTCCACTTGTCTGTTTGCTATGTGAATATCAGGTGTTGTGAGGTGATAACGAACGTTCCATTCATCAAGGCACTTATCCACTGCCAAGTTATGAAGATTGGTGCCATAATGATTAATGTAGGAGCTCCGACGCAGGAAATAAAAAATTGCAGAGCTCGCAGAGTCTCATCAGCTCTTATAGATTTTAAAGCAACGAAGTTGCAATACTTAGTGAAAGAATCAATTAGTGCAAGCGCATATCTGTGTCCATCAATAGACACCGGCAAGGGTCCCAGACAATCGATGTGTATCGTGTGCAATGGGACTGGAACCTAATCGGGTAATTGAACGAGTCCCTGTAGAGAATCTGTTTACGTCTTCTTAACAGCACAAACAAGGCAGTGCTTCACATAGTTTTTGACAAACTATCTTAGCCGCGGAAACCAGAAATGCAAACTTATTGATTTTATCGTTTTCTCTGCTCCAATATGGCACTGCTCGTCGTGAAATAATCGCAGAAGCCCAAGCCTACTCTGTCGGGGGACATAATAGCGCAGCCATTTCCTCTTATTTTTTAAAATCTCTTGATGACATAATAAGCCATACTTCTCAACGTATTGATTCGAGTCTAATTTTCCCTCACGCAACTCGGAAATGCTTTAGAGAGTTGACGATGGCTAGGGTCTCCGATTCATAGGAGCGATATTTTGCCTCAGTAGAAGAAGTTCGTTTGCTGTAATACGCAACCACTCTGCTTTCCCCGTTATATTTTTTAATGAGGATTCCTCCGTAACCTACCGCACTCGCATCTGTATGCAACTCCGTGGGCATATCGGGGTTGAATACCACCAAGAGTGGTTCGGCGGTCAAACAGTCAATTGTGTATTTTCTAGCTCCCTCATGTTCCGTCGTCCAGACGAAACTTACATTCTTTTTTGTAAGGTCATTTATGCATGCGGTACGACTAGCAAACTCGGGAATAAATTTTCGGAAGTATCCGGCTAATCCCATAAATTGTCGGACCTGCTTAACGTCGGTAGGGCGAGATAAATTTGTCAATACTTTGATTTTACTCTGGCTTGGACGGATGCCCTCCTCGGAAATCGACACACATACGGTACGTCCCATTTTTTCACTAAAAGGACGGGGCTAGCGTACGGGGAGGAGCTCTCTCTAATAACGCATTTGGATAGTAGGTCATCCACAATTTTGCGAACTTCCGCACGCTCACTCGACGATAGACGGTAGGGCCGTCGGTTGACAATAAAGTTGTCACTCAAACTTATTTCCGTTGAAGCGTTATTTACTATGGAAACTGCTGTCCCAGAGGTTATCATTTCGGCATAATTATTTAGCACTACACGTGTCTGAGAATAGTAGTCCTTAGGCACGCTGGGGGCGTTCATCGTATCCTCCGAAACTCGCATGACGCCAGGCAGCTGTCGCCGAATCACACGAGTACCGTCGCAGTCCGTGACAGCGGCTAACATTGTGTCTTTAAATAGGTTGCACCCTACGATGACATCGTAATCGAGGCATGCAGAAGGTACCATCACGAAAGTGAGCTTCGTATTTTGACCAGTAATCTCGACGGTTGCGTCAAAACGGAACTTCGATATAAGTCTCTCAGGTATAATTCCCGTGATGGGAAGTTCGTGTCGTATTAATTTACCAGAGAAAGTAGCCAAATATTTATCAGACATCAAAGATACGTCCGCTCCAGTATCAATTAAGCCCATAAACACCCGACCATCAATGGTTACTTTAGTGGGTACCACAGTTCTTCCGCTAGATACGTGGTTAATTCTGTTTTTCCGTCACTAATACCATGAAGAATTAATTAAATTAAATCTTCAGGTCCCCATTGGGCTCTCAAGCTTCCAAGAAGGGTCAATTTCTTATGATCATATGCAGTAAAAGTATTGAAATCTGAACTTTTGCAAGCAGCAGCTTCAACAAGCAATCGGCCAAGAATTTTCCGCGAGGGGAAATCTTCTAAAAAAATCGTTTTTGAAAGCACACCAGCTGGAGACCAGCTCTCGGACCATACCTTGGATTCGTCAGTCAAATAACGCCCCACTCTTACAAGCGTCTAGACATCTGACTAGCAGAACTCCTCCATAATTTCCTCGACATGTTGAATCCAGCGTTGAGTATCGTCAATGTCCGGGCGGAACAGGGGCAGGTCAATCTGGTCTATGGCTCCTTGGCTGCTCTTCACCTTCTTCAGCACGTCAAGGAGTATCTCCTCCATTCCGTCAGCAGCTAGAAAAAATATTTCTTCCCAGCGTCGGCGTCGTCTTGAGCGCAGAGAAGAATCCCACTTCTGATGTTAGATCTTTTAAAAATGACAAGAGACACTCGGCTTTACACATTTATCTGTACAAGTACATGCGTGTGCTCAGGCCAGGGCCCGCATACAATATGCCGCCTCCGGACAGGCTTAGCACGTCATCAGTTCTCCTTCCCCTCGCGCACGCTAGCGGCGCTCCTTCCGCCACATCCGTCGTCAGCCCGACGTATCCCTCCGCCGTGATACTAGCGCGAATTCAAATGCTGCTAACAATAGTGTTAGCATTTTGACAGTACCAAACTTGTTCATCTTTCAACTTTATATACAATGCATTAATTAATTTTTTCATGATTCCCTCTCAAAGTGCCCAAAAATCAATTTCAAATTAAGTTTGGACTTTAAAAAGTTTGCTCGTTTGGAAAAACTTATAAAAAAACCTTAAATATCGTTCTTATTTGAAATTATAAATGCAAACTGTAAACGGTATAGGTAATTAGGTTTAACCATCCTTCGAATACAAAAATCACAATTTCTCAGACCCACAAGGGTTCAGGGTCAAGGGTCTCTTGCACCCTTATTAAAGGAGTTAACCTTTTGAAGTTTTTGACAAATATTGTTGCTCCTTCAACGTTATACTTGAATCAATGATTTGTTTTTTCAAATTCGCTCCGGAAGCCCTTCAAAAATTAACCTAAAAATTAGATTTGGACTTAGAATTTTCTCTAGTCTGGTGAAGCACATTTACCCTTTAACATCTTCCCTAATCGAAGAGGTAAAACTATGCTGTAAACGGTTTAGGTGACTACTGCTAAATATCCCTCGAATCCAGCCATCCAATTTTCTAAGACTCATTCAGGGTCCCTAGTAAGGGTACAAGGGTACCCCTATTCGACGATACATCGTTTTGACGTCTATTACAGAAAATGTTTATCCTTCAAGCTAATAAACGAAACCATACTTTGCATTAACATTTATGTTATCTAACATCAATACTCTATATTCTAATATTCCAAATTAGTGTTGAATTTTTCACTGCTTTTAAAAATTGAAAAATCATCTCCATCCTCCTAATGCAACTTCTAACATAATTCAGGGTTATTGTTCTGGGTAAATAAATTAAGAAATAAATAATACATGTTTCATTCTATTTGTTATGTTTTTTTTATTAATTTACGTACATAAAACTTTTCATCCCCTTTCAAATGGTAAAAACACATTCTTCCTTCAGTTATCATGCACACCCGGGGATAGTATATTTTTCTCTCCCCATCATAATTAATTAGGGTCAACAACCCCTCTCCGTATCGGGTACTAATCCTCTCCATCCGATACTTCACCCCCTCCTTCAACTCTTACTTCTTGAGGAAGAGGAACTCTTCCAGTACATCTTGGAATCTTCTCCTTAATAAATGGATAGACAAAATATCAGATATTTGATAAATTAGAAACATTATCATATATTTCATAACGAAAAAGAAAAGAAACTCTTTCAAATGAGCAGGAGGAGCTTGCAGTGTTGGTGAGGGTATGAGGTGGTGGTCGCGTAAGTAAAATTCCGTACATTTCACTCACATTCAACGTGAAGTTGAATCTCAACGTTTACAACACTTAAAAATAACATGTTATTCCAACCATTTCCACGAAACACCGCATGGAAACGGTAGAGTACATTTCTTCTTTATTTTAGGTATTCTAGTTGACATTTTTTTCCATTTCCTTTCCTTTCGTAGTTCTGCAACTTTTCCTAGTGTGATTTAGGGGCAGGGGGTATCACAGGGGCCATTACTCCGTAAATATCTATGCAGTTATGCCTTTAATTGTGGAAATACAAGTGCCCTTTTTACTACATGAGTATTATAATTTTTTTTAAATTAGACGAGCCATTACTTCACAATATTGCGTCAAACGCGGGTGCTTATGATTATGACGTGAGAAGTCAATGAAGATGACAAATATTCGTCGAAAAGTCGGAAAAGATGTTAAAAAATTGACCCAACCTAAAAATAAACCAGAAGCATTACTAATAAATAGAGATACGTGTAAATAGCACTTTCATTTTAATTTTATAGCACCTTCAATTATAGTTTATAGCATTGCGTAGCGTTTTTATTTTCTTTTTTCATTATACATTATCAATATATGACGACAAAATGCGGTGAAACATAGTTATTTAAAAAAATACGGAATAGTTTCATTAATAATGTGTTGGAAAAAATTAATTAAGGAATTAGATTTATACTAAACAAGATCACCCCGGTGAACTTCGTACCACATGATAATCAATGAACGGTTTCAAAACACCATTTATGAATCAAGTACGGTTTTACTGATTTTAATAATTTTTGAATTATTATAAAGAAAATAAGTAAAAAATGTGCACTCAACAAAACTACAAGAATAAGTATTACAATGGCTTGTTAGAAAGACATTTATTTATTTATTCTATCTACTTTGGGTAGACGGGAGACTTAACTCGCCCGTTCTTGAGACAAGCTTACGCAACGCTAGACCGATGCTTGACGGACGTTAAAAATCTCATGAATAGGCCCTAAGGAAGAGCATTAATATGTTATGACTTATGGCGCGCTTAGGTAAAGGTAAAGTGCACCGCGTAAATGTACCCCATGTGTAAACGTACCTCTGTCTACCCTACACATTCGGATCTATTCCATTGAACCAAGCACCTTCAGATATACATGGCAAAACACAAAATATCATCGTCAGATATAGATCACTAACGATCTTTGGTAGCGTTTTTAATAACCGTAGTCAAGATCACAGTCTGAAAAAAAACATTCTCAGGAAGAAAGGTAAAGAGGGGGAAACGCTTCTATATTCCAATTGGTGAACTCGCCGATTTGGCGCCTTTTAGGCGGAAGCGTGCGAAAATGGGCTGGCGGGGGCGATGGTGTAGCTTGTCCTCGATGGTCTAGTTTGAGTCCCAGTCAATAAGCAGTAATTGTCGGCAGAGCATTTAAACAGAGCTCGCGACTAAATTTACGAATTTTACCATCGAAAAGACAAATTTGCTGATTAAACATCATAAAAGTCAAGTCATCGCGCCTATGTCGCATTTATTAACGTGCATCGCATCAATATCGCATTTATCACATTAGCGAATTTTACGTATCACTACAACTAACTTATTGGTCATGAAGCACACTCGTTGGTTCAGACAGGGGATACCCATTTCCTGTCGTTTCTTATTGTTCTCTAAGCTCTCATGTTTTCACTAATTCTGTTTTTATTTTGCTAGCTATGTCAAAAATTGAAGTATTTTCTCAATTATCATTAAAATATATCTATGCTGGTAATCACATATTTATTCGAAAAGTCAATGGTTTTATTACATAAGTAAGCACAATCTTCTACCATTATCAACGTATTTTAATGTGCGTCATTCTAATGAGATTTTTTAATTTTGACATTTCGTACAGATAATTTTCTATCACAATTTTTGTTAGGTATCTCCAGCTTAATTTAGCTAATGCCACAAGCAATATAAGTGTTACGCGTCATCAAATTGATATGTGAGAGTAGTTTCCATCGAGGCAATGCTGTTTCCTGCTCCGAATTCGATCATTATAATGTAAAATTTTAGAGCTCAGGTCTACCAGGTCCTAACATGACCTATGATCCCACAAATTCCATCCCGAGAACTAAATAAATATGTCGCTCGTCAAACGTAATCAAAATTATGTTTACATAGTTACCACAATAATCTAAAATGACAAAAGAAACCAACGCAAAATTTTCGCTAAGAAATGGCAATCGAATGGCAGAATAGAAATAGTAGTGGGTTGGTTGAAATGCAGGTAGGAATTGAATCACTTTTGAAAAACAATTAATCACTTTTCGGCACAGGTTATCCGACATATAAAAGAAAGTCGAAAATCGTGTTAGTTAGAACACTTATAACTCGAGAACGGCTGCACCGATTTTAATGATATTAGGTTCTTTGGATTCGTCTCAGCCCCGGATAACATATAGGCCATTAAAAAAAGATAATTTTACAATAAAAATTCATCTCTTTCTTACAATATGTTTTTAGGAGTTAGTAACGAAACAAGAATAGGTCTCTGAACACCTATTTAGGTAAAGACGTTTCTGAAAAGTATGTGTAATTATTAAGCTAAAAGTTATAACAATATGGCTGTAAAGTCATCTATTTTTTTATTATGAGCATTTAAAATACGTCTTACAAGCCATCAAGGAAAAACGTAATTCGCACCGCCGCCATCTTGAATGACGTCAGCTCATGCAAGTGTTGTTCTTAACCACCTTGACCGTGCACATTATTGAAGTTTACAGCGGAGATATTGTGGTTATTACGCCGTATTTTTCGTGTCGTAGTTATTCCTCGATATGTCGCAGCGTATAGCTTCAAGTACTGCATTGTGCCTAAGTGCAGAAATACGACTAGAAATGCTCCAAATAAATATTTTCATACGGTCACCCAAGACGTAGAACGAAGATTGGTTCGGATGAGAAAGTGCCGACGAATGTGAATGAATGAAAAAAATTAATTCTAATATTAACGCATTGTTCATCAGATTTGACACAATCTTATACCTACTCGTCTTCACCAGTGGAAAGTTTTTTCACTAGCTGGCTTTATCCACTTCGAGGGGATCTCTGTCCGACACTTTTTGAAAAAATTGTATTCCTCAAGGAGACTAATGCAACCATATAGAGCAACATTTGAGAAGTTTTACTTTAAAAAATTAAATATATATTTTTAAAACATACCTTTCTCGTGTACTATTTGTAACTATCCTTACGAGCAAAAACAGGTTAAATATTTTTTTAAGATCTCTTAGTTTCCATAAGGTGAGGTGGGGTAAGTGCGACTCCCCTCCAGGAAAATCGTTTTTCCGTTCTCGAAGCAGGTGGCGGTCGTGCAACATATTCCACACATTGTTATGAAACCAGAGCCAACGACTTTGTAATACTTATCCCTTAATTTCTCGTTCCACATGCTTAGGAAATATACCTGTCCGTTCATCTCGTAGTCTTAGTTGGTTGTGAGGAGAGTCTATACCGCAGTTCCCTCTGAATCAACGCATCGGAGGTGTTAGGTAAGAACTATATCTTGTTTTCTCTTCTTCATGGATTGGTTTTCCTGGCATTACTTAAAATTTAGGAACTTGGGCCATTATATTTAGTTAAGATGGGGGTCGCACTTTCCCCGTCGTAACCATTCATTCCTACCTTCCGGGGCAAGTGCGACCCCGTTACCTGGGGTAAGTGCGACCCCCTGTCGCACTTACCCCAGGCTACGAAGTTGAAGCATGGATTGAATTTTTAGTTTCTGTCTAACAGATCTTGCGTTAAACTTTTAGTTTCTTTCTGGCAGTTCTTGCGTTAAACTTTCTTAAATAAATGTTGCAAAACACCGAAGTTTATAAAACTAGGTCTTTTAATAGAGTCCTCTCATTAACTCTTATTTTGAAGGTTTATCTGATAAAGATAGCTTACTTCAGTTTGTTGATTGATTATGATAGGGCATTGGATATCATGTCTTCTGACGAGAAGGATGTAGACGACATGGTATTAATGCCTGAAACAAGATAGCATGAGTCGAAAAAGATTAACAAGTTCGGTGACTAAATATTTTTTAAGATCTTTTAGTTTCCATAAGGTGAGGTCAGTGAGGTGGGGTAAGTGCACTTACCCCACCTCACTCCGTAACATTCAAAGTGGAGATTGGATTCTGGCTAGATTCAGCAGCAAAAAGTCAGTTGCTCACTATGTAGGGAAAATTATGGAGATTAATGAATAAGGTGATGCCGTGGTTTGCTTTTTGAGGACATTTTTTAGAACTGAAATAAGTTTCACCTGTCCATGGAATGAGGATTCCAGCGAAATACCTAGGGAAGGTGTTTTAAAAATATTAACGAAGACCTCTGTCGGCCGTCGACCGGCCGGCTTACAAATTTTTTTTTTTCAAAAAGTATTTCAAATAATGTTTTAGATTTCAAACTCCCAAGTCACAGGTATTGTGCATTTCAATTTTGCCCAGCCCTACTTACATAATACTTGAACTGCTCTCAGAACTAGCTTTCAAGAAAGAATCATTGCAAAGAAGGCTGTTAACTTCCACCTCAGCGTCCTCCTCAAAAACTCGTGCCTCCACATAATAGGTTGTGCTCGGGGCACACACGAGCTCGAACGATACATTCGTTTTCATTGTGCATAATTTGCACGCAACCAATGGCAATCAACATATGTTTAGATTGTGCGAATGGCGTCGTAAGCGTAATCTTCTCGTCCGACCCTAATAAATGGAATTTCATTGTTAAATTTCATAAACACATTTAATATGTATTTTACAAGATCCGGTGATATTATATTTCCATAGCTATGCATATTCACTCCCCGGCTTTCAGCATGCATGTAGCAATTTCTGTTGCTTATGTAAGTTAAAATTGCTGCCGTTGTAATTTTCGGCTAGTTTCCGGTGTCAGCCTTGGTGAAACCGGGTTCCGAGGCGTTTGTTTTTTACGATAAAACCTCCGAAAGATATATAAGAAATAAAAGCCCACTTAAAGCCGTTAAATAAACCGAGAAGTTTGGTGACAATGCGCAACGCCACTGGATTTCCCACGCGATTGCATGAGCTGACGTCACATTCCGGCTGGCCAATGGAATTACGTTTTGAAGTGGGTGTGTTTTTGGAACTGATTCGGTCATTTCTTTTCTAAATTCTTAAGAAAATATGTGAAATGAGTGCGTTAAAGTGGCCTTTATGACAATTTTACTATATTTTACGATTTTTGGTTAGTATTTGAAGGGATATTAAAATTTTGTCCAGAGACCTATTGATAAGTCGGTCAAAATTATAAATTAAATTATTTGTTTTGTTTTTACCAATTTAATAACTGAAATTCGTGACAATATAATATTTTAATTACTAAATATATTCAAAATATTGAAATTGTATTTAAACAATTTAATTCTAGCTAATTGTAAGCCCAGCTCGAGTTGACTCTTCACTACCGTGTTTGTAAACAAATCTCCAAGCAATAGGGAAATTGCATACTTTTTATAAACAGTATGCTGATATACTGCAGTAAACACTTAGTACCGCAATATACTTTTTTCCGCTTAAAATTCAGTTTATACTCTAGAAAATGACTCCCAAAAGTCTCCCGAGTTTCGCAGGATAAAAAATACCGCCGCGCCCCCACTAATCTTAGGCCGTGACGTCATAGTTCAGTAGGAGTCCAAGATCCAAGCCCAGTAACTGCAGGTTTGGAAGAGCCACGTTGCGTTTAAAGGAGAACATGGCTAAATAAGGAAGGAAATGCATTGTTCCTCTGTACAATAACAACCCAGAAAAAATTTTCGTCTGCATTTCTACTGAGGACATTAGAAGAAAAGCTTCGATGCATGCCGTCTGTCGGGATAAGCGTTACGGAAAAATAAGAGTATAATAAACGGAACGATAAACCCATGTGCTATGTGAGCGAAGATAACGTTAATATAAATAATATTTCCATATTTCATCGACTGAATAACTTGAAACTGAGATTTTTCGATAATTCGGCCGCCGTAGAATAAAAACTCAACTTCTCAACAAAAATCGAGATAGGTGTTTCTCGATGGTTACGATGGACTCAAATTATTTATGGCAATTGTTCAATTTCATTTACGGAAGGACATAGAAAATTCCATGATGTTTAAAATCAAGGGAGGAAATATGAAAATATAGATCAACGTTGATCCTCATGCATTCGAGTGCCAGCCAAGAAGACAGCGTTTTTTTCTACTGTCGGCGTAAAAATGATGTGCCGCGCGGCACACAGCGCTGTACTTTTCGAATTTATATCCTGGCTTCACTGCATGCTATAATAATGAACTATACGTCATTTTAAAGGAAATTTTATCCTAAATTCTGATTTATTTTATTACAAAAAAATTCAAAAATGTAGACACGGCCAGTGCAATAAATGACTCCGCGCACCAAAAAATTAGCCGTTTTGTCAACTTCATGAACTTTGCAACTCAACCAAGGGAAAACTACTACGTCTACAGCATTCATCTTCCACATTAATTTACACTCATCAGTGCGAATTAATAAAATGGCTTTTGGGTATTTTTAGAACTTATATTTTGTTATAAATTAATGAAAATATTTAAACATTATCTTGTCCCATAGTTTACCCCGAAAGATAAAGGAAGTTGTAGATAGAAAAAGAGTGGAATCCAGAGGTGGTCACAAAAAATGAATCGCAGCATTCTTTGATTTTATTCTACGCCGTTGCTTGCTTTTCAGAAAAAGTTGAGTCACAAGAGGAATGTTCCGCGGCCCTTGATTTGGAAACTGTGGAGATATAGGAAGACGTGTGGATCAGCAATTTCCATTTAGTTGGTTGTCAGGATAAACCAAGGATCCATTTAAAGCTTGTCAGGCCATCGTATAAAGATAGGAATGATGTGCACCACAGGGGAAATGGGGTGTTTGAGGGAAAGTCAAAACCAAAGTTGTCCAAAGAATGTGCAGTTCTATGTTGCTCTTTCCCCAGTTAAAACCAAATAGAAATTGGATTGTGATGATATTTTCACCACGGGTTCCAGTGATAGTGCAGGTGATCACGGTCATCGTCGAAGGTCATCCCTCTAGGATTTCCGATACGGAATTTTTAAGTGACAACCGATCGCAATGACGATGAGCTCGCCTTTACAGTAGGTTTCAGATATATCGTGAGAAAAGCTCCCAAAATGTATTATAGACTCTGTTTGGAAAATATTCACATTTTAATGCTATTTTAGGAAAGCTTTCATTACAAAAGTAACTTATTAACACCTGAATACATTGTGTTTATTATATTGATCGAAGTGCGATTGACCGATTCTTCCTGCAGAATAGGAAGTGGCTTCGGGGTTTTTGAGTCACCAGATGGTAGATTGTGTTGGAAGTTCGTCTATATTATCGCTACTAAATTGAAACATTAATAGTCTGGCTTCCTCAGAGCTTCCTGTCGCCCTCCAGGCTAGGTATTTTTAAGTTGAAAGTATCATCGACAGATTCGAGGTGGAAATAAGTTCACCATAAGACTCTCTACCGGACTGCCAAAAGAATACACATTTCACATGAGTATACGCTTTCGCCAATATTATACGCAAGTCTCACTTTGTTATGAACTATAAAACATTTCAGATGCACATCAGCTACCTTTCCATTTCTCGGCATCGACTTTCGGCGCCGACGAAGTCTACAGTTTCACTAAAATACCCTGTTATCATGATGGAATCAGTAACAGGAAGCTTGCTAGGATCAGCCTAAGAATAACCATATTCATTTATCTTTACGCAATCTATCGCTTTCAATGGAGGAGAAATAGATCAAATAATAGACCTGAAGTAACATTGAACAACTCCGATACGTCTGCACTTCAATAAATGAATCATAACCACACCGTCGCTTGTATTCAAGTACGCAACCTCTACTATGGCCGTGCCTTCTCGTACTGAACTATGACGTCATTTTTCTACCAGCCAATCATCGGGCGTTTTCGATTCTCACTTGCATTAGAAAATTCTCGTGAACTTTGATGCATTAAATATCGCAAACCACGTCATAAAATAATAATAAAAACTTTCACCGAGGTATGCAAACATATATTTTTATGTAATTTTGGGGCTATTGATTATATCTGAAATATATGCAAGTTCCCTATTGTTGACAAACGGTAATGTCCGTGTTCCTGTCGATTAATCGAGAAGTTTGATTTCACTTCCTCGGAATGTTTTCAAATTAGTTTCATCTTAAGGTGAGCTCATCAACAAAGTGTTCCAGAATATGATTGATCACCACAAAAATCAAAAATGGTTGATTGAGCGAACAATTTTGACGGCCTAGAACGAAGATGTGGATGACTAAAACGAGGTAAGTCAGGATCAAATAGTTGGTACTCTGCATGAATTCAAATCTTTTAACTGCGTAACAAACGAAGACGAACTATCTATCTGAATATTTTAAGTCCTTGGACGTACCTGGCTTACCAAGGCACGATTTACAGCTAAATGTAGGCTCTGTATTCATGATCTTTCGAAACCTAAACCAACTATAAGTATCCAACGGAACGCGTTTGGTGATTAAAAAAATTGATAATGAATGTCATTCACGCGACTTTACTGAAAGGAAAATTCAAAGATGAGGATGTTCTCATTCCGAAGATTCAATGATCCCAACTTGTATGCCCTTACAAGCTTAAACGTATTCAATTTCCAATTCGTGTTGCATTCGTGATAACGATTAACAAATCGCATGGTCAGTCTTTCAGTTTATGTGATGTTTGTGCTCACGTGCTAATGAAAACCCATGGTTTTCTCATGATCAATTAAACGTGGTATGTTTACGAGTCGGTAAACCATCTGCTGTATTTCTTCCTTCGCTTAAGGGCGTAGCTAGGAATTAAGGATGGGGGGGGGGGGGGTTAGGCACAGGTAATACTACTGGTCTGTAGGGTATAGAAAACTCGCTAAGGTAAACGAGAGGTGTGGGAGTCCTCCCCCAGACATTTTTTAAGATGAATGGCTCAAAATAGTGGGTTGTGCGGCTATGTGAATAGTAAAATATTTTCTGTTTGTTACTCATCCGTTCCCCTAATATTAGTAACAAAAGTTTTCATAAAAAAAATTCTCTGAGCTCTTGGGGGGGTTTTAACCCCCAAAAACCCCCCTCCTTGCGTCATTGCTTCGCTTCGCTATATTTATTTAGCTTCATCCGCTTTATCTTGCGCCTGATAACGAAATACAAAATGTTGTTTATCAGAAGGTACTTGACGCAAGACATTAAACCCGAATGTGTAGGGCACACCGTGGTGCGTTTACGCATGCAGCACGATTTCCGCAGTGCATTTTTTCCAAACAGAGATACTATAACTGGAGCGACTAAAGTCATTTGATACGAACGCTGCTTCTTAGGGGCTCTTCTTACACGATTTTGAGCATCAGTCAAGCGCCGGTATGGCGTTGTGTTAACCTGCCCCGTGAACGGGCCAAGTTTACGCAACAGTCTTCCAACAACTGAATGCGCATAAGTTTTATTTAATTAATTGCTTCATAAAACCACAGTGCCCAAAGTTTCTTAAGCTAAAACGTAAGAAAATTCATTGAAAAAAATCCGCGTAAACGTGCTCCGATCCACCCTATGTTGATTCAATAAAGAAAATGTCTTTCTGACAAGCAATTTTGATACTCATTTACGTAGTTATATTGAATTTGTATCCTTATTTTATTATAATAAATTAAATATGATTAAAGACGATACAGCCGCTCTTGATTTATAAATGGTATAACTAAACTGTAAGTTCATTGATTGTTAGGCGGTACGAACCCCTTATCAAAATTTTTAATCCTAATCCGTGACTTTATAATCCGTGACTTGAAGTGAATAATGTGGTGAAGTTTTCGACACCGGAAAGGTTCATGAATCAAAACATGCTTCTAGCCTCAACATTATCATATAGGTACTTTAATTGGCAGACTGAAACTTAAATCGCCATTAAATGAAAAGTGAAAATTTTCTAGCGCGCGAAAACGCGACGCGCAAGTAGGAATGATGGGAAAAGTCCGTGCGACGCATTTCTGGCTCCCCCTCCCGCCTTGTGAGGTGACCTTGATCGAGGCTCTGAGCGCTGATAGGATGCAGGATGCTAGCGGGTAGCTGAGTACCTTGCTGGCTGGTAGCGCTTGGCTTAAAAAAAGGTTTATTAATACCTTATCAAACGTAGAAAAATTTCCGACCTTAGCCAGTTTTAATAAGTGATTATTAAGACATGTTTCCCTGAGCTCTGTGCCTCATGCATGCATTGGTAACCTCAGACGATGTATAACTCCTATCCTCTCGTGTAGAAGCTAGGTCCCTGTGACGTCACGTGGAGTGGAATCGCATGGGCGCCAATCTGGCCTTTTTCAAATGAGGATAAATTTTGACCCATGCCATTCGTCTAAACTGGTATTTCTAAAACCAAATAATTTGTGTATTATGAATACACTAATGGTGGGTAACGAATCGCAATCAATGCCTTTCGTTTTCTTTGATGAAGGAAACTACCCTATTGGCAGACTGCAACTCAAAATTTTCATTATGAATGTACGCTATGATTGTTTATTAATAGCACATTATTCATTGACTACGATGTTGGATATTTTATATTGTCACTTCCCATCTCAAGTAAAAATTTCTCCCTTGAAACAGAGCTGATTCTGGTCTGAAACTCCACTGAATGCGCTCAAACTGCCTTGAAACAACCTTGTCACTGCACTGCACTGCCTTGTCCTCAACAAGAAAAAGAGCACTCAACTGAAACTCTGATGCCATTCTCCCTTGCAAGTCCATTGAATTTGAACTGCTTCTCCCTTGCTGTATGTGTGCCCCACTGATACTGAACTGGACAATAGGCTCAGGCCAGGCCGAATTTATGACACCACGGCTGCGGCAGCATTGGATATCCCCTCTCCCTCATGGATTTGAACTGCTTCTCCCTTGCTGCACATGAGCTCTACTGGCACTGAGCTGGACAGTAGGCTCAAAGGCCAGCCCAACTTAATAACTCCACTGAATCTCTCTTGCCGAATGTCTTAACTGCCCTGCCACAGAGCTGATGCAGCATTTGGGTATCCCCTCTCCCTCATGAATTTGAACTGCTTCTCCCTTGCTGCGCGTGTGCTACCCATCGTAACATTTGCCAACATACGGAACCCTTCTACCCGACCCCTGTTTCCAGCGGCAATGTATTTTTTAAATTTAGCTTTTGGCAACACGTATACCTTTTCCCGCGCGTCAAGCTGTCGGTTGCCGTTATTTCTCTCAAGTTGCTAGGAGCGAGGTGAGCGTGGGTTTTAGCATGAAAAGATTGATGGCATAAATATTTTCCCGGTACTTCGACGTTTGTTAACGGCAAGAATTAATCGAAATTAAGGTGAAGGGGAGAACGAGGTCGGTGGTGGTGACTGCAGTCATTATTGGAGGTAAGTGTTTTAACTTCTCTGATGGCATGTTTATTCCTTCCATGTTTAGCCATGAGAACGTTGACATTGAATTCGTGTTTTAATCCAGGCACGTTTAAGGAATTCAAGCTCCTTTTTCGGGGGTCATGCAGCCAATAACGAATTCTTCTTTCAACGCGTTGGCGACTGCCGTCCACTTTTCCTGCCTCATGGACGAGGAGGATAATACACCGACCGGTCATCAATGCCGCGGATGCCGCGCCGTCCGTTAGTCATCCTGCGGAGGACCGGACTCGGGGTGCGGTCCAATGAATGCTACTTTCGCTACCAGACGCTACAGACGGAAGTGCTCCGGAGCACCGGTCCATAGGCGCTACGTTCGCTACGAGAATTTCTTTTCGGACCGGTCAGGAGCGAAGTCAAGATGGCGGAAATGAACGAGGGTGGGCAAACTGGGATTATGAAATCGAAGATGTGGTTTTAATTGCGAATTGAGGTGACTATGATCATTGAATATTAATAAATATGTTTGAATATCATTAAAATGAATTTTATTTTTCAATATCGAGGCTCCACATAGTAAAGGAAGAAACTTTGGACTGTATTTCTCACACCAACCCTCGCCTACCCTTCTCAATGAAACTCATTACCCTAGTAAAGGAAAAAGTAGGTACTCTACCGTTTTCCCAGTTGAAACATATTAACTTATCATGGTTAACGACTATTAAAAAACATTATTCTATTTCATGTATATCCTATTTTTCTTCAGATTTTAATTTATGGCATGAGTAAATTTGTCGATATATGTTCTTACAATCCTTTCTTTATATTACATGCCCCTTTTAATAATTTTTGTTGCCTTTTGTATGTAAAGGCTGCTTCCAAAGACATTTGAGTTCATTTCGGGGGAGATACGAGAATGTTTGTCGATATTTAGTTCTTGCTATATATTTATTTAAATCACAATTAAATTTACATCTATTTACTAAGTGCGTCTACTACGTTACTTCGTAGTCACTTACATAGGAGAAAGGCGTCCACATTCAGCGTCCATCATCTGCAACGTGAGTAAACTCTCCATTGCCTCAGTGCATTCCCTTCGAATTTCCGCCAAAAATTGACTCGCTCCTCCGCTGACCCAAGTTTTCAGGGGAGCGTCTGGAGCTGGTCCGGAGCGAGGCGGGAAACGGGTGTATGACGTTTGCCGTGACGTCACAGCCTAACCTGTAGCGCTCCGTAGCGAATAACGGACCGCTTGGTGGCGCTCCGAAGCATTGGTAGCGTTCAACGGACCGCACCCTCGGTGAACTCGAGCGGGCTTTCGAAGAAATAAGGAATGCGGGTATGTTTCGCTATATTGCAATGTATATTTACTGCTTATACTTATTAGTTACTGCTGAATGTTTTGGAATCTTACGTGGTTTTCGTTTGGAGTTCACACATAGCCTAAGTAACGAGTCATCGCTTCGTTTTTCATTTAACTATGATGCAAAGCGCATGCTTCCTCAGTGATAATTTAAGTTTTGCTTTCTATAATTTGAATGGTTCACATTAATGCACCATATAACTAATAAGCCAAGTAAAGGAGAGTTTTTCATGTGCAATTTTGCTAATTTGATTTTGAGTTAAGTCGTTTGTGACTCTCATCAGTCATGTTTCTTCTCTTTTTCAGGAGCATCTAACTTCCATGACTTCTTTCATTTGGAATATTTTTGTATGTGCTTTAACAGTTATTAATTTATTGATGTATGTTCATGTTCTAATAAACTGTGTCTTGAAAAATGTTGTGGTCATTGCAGTTATAATAACTATTGTTGATCGCAATCACCTATCCACCCTTTATCTCTTATCATGCATGCAAAATTGTGGGAGAAATCTGTTATGTGATCATCCACTGTTGGCTGGGTTGCGCAAGTTGTTAATTGACTGTATTTCATATGATTTGACAAGGGAATTTTAATGGATTGGGTAGGGGAAATGTATTCAGCCAAACAAGGGAGTTTCAGCCTGGCATACAAGGGAGTTTCAGCCTAGCTATCCAATGAAGTTTCAGTCTAGCTGGCCAAGGGAGTTTCAGGCCGTTTTCCAATTCGCAATTATTCACCCTTCGTGCACTTTTCGATCGTCAACTTACGGATGTGACGACAGCAAGGGTGGATCCAATCGGTTGAGGGCGCAAGGGAACGAAGGGTAAGTGAACTAGGGAACGGGGATGCTCCCTCGCTCCCTTCCCCTCGTAGGAAGTGGACGTCAAAATGGCGGCAATGGAAAACTCGGAAATCTTGAACTGGAGTTTTGAGTAATTTTGTGTTTATTATGTGAGCTCTTCTACGTTATATTATATCGGCATTGTGAATTCTTGCTCTTCGCATGCAAAAATATAAGTATAAAGGTGAAATTGATTCTTAAATCAACCACCAGATATTCTAACACTACCCCGTGTGTCACATTTCGTTACTGCCAATAGTTCGCATTATTTCCGTTCACACTTTATGGCGCCAGTAGAGCATTAGTAAGGGAACAGGGTGCAAGGGAGAAAGGGATCAAGGGAATGAGTGCATACTACGTGGATTGGAAAACGGCCTCAGTCTAGCTGGTAGCCAAGGAAGTTTCAGTCTAGTTAGTGGCCAAGGGAGTTTCAGTGTAGCTAGCTAAGGGAGTTTCAGTTTAGTCAGCCAAGGGAGTTTCATTGGAGTAGCTGGAGTTCTTAATTGCACTGCTACTGCACTGCCATCCCTCTCCCAAACTCCACTGGTTTGTTTCAATTTCAATGCAGTTTCAGCATAGAAGCAAGGCAGTGAGTTTCAAGGTAGTTTCAGCCCAGTTTCAGTCAAGTTGCATGGGAGTAATTTTTACTTGAGATAAATAAAATGTATTAAAAATAAATAAAAGAAATGCGTGCAGTTAAACGTACATCCGCGTACTATTTGAATTGATTCGACTCTATTGCGATTGAAGTTGGTGAGAAGTTAAACCTTGCGCTGAGGGTTTGACAATTATCTTATATTTATGTATCCACCAAATATGCATCCACTAGAACTCACGACTTAATTTCCATTAAAATTTGGAGTAGAACCAATGGTTACTGCGCTAAACAAGGAGCTGTGTAAAAAGTATTGTGCGGTATGAAACAGATGCATTTAATATTTCTTTCGTAAGTTCAAGCCTTCGATTTGTTTTTATTAAGGAGAATGAAGGCTCACTACATAGTTCCGCTACTGTTGCATTGTCGATGGAGGCAACAGATGCTCACCCTTAGGCGGCACATACGCGATGTCAACAATCCCTTCGAGATGCGGGAAGAGGATTTTAGAGTTTTGTTCCGCGTATCTCGAGGATTGGCAATGGATATTGTCACAGAGCACACACCACGATTAATTCGTAGACGTTCGAGTGGCTTGCCGGGGCATGCTTTAGCACGTTAAAGTATAAAGGTTAATCATCCATTGAGGCTCTTCCATGCATTATTGCTGCCGTTCAGCCACACGGACAGCATGATTCTTTTTTCTGTTGACATAATAGAAATACTAAGAGGCCTATTACGAACGGCTTACCGCATGCGGTGAGATACCGCCTGCGGTATCATACCGCCCCGAAGCGCGGTTACCGCCCCCGAGCGATTACGAGTGGCCACCGGTCGGTATCATACCACGGCTTAGGGGTCGGTATGATACCACGGCCAGCTACCCCGGTGGTGAGATACCGACCCCCTAATGGCGGACGTCTGTTTACATTTTTCGGGTCGAGCTGGCGTTTTAAAAACAAAATATCCGACGATAGAAACTCGGAAGCTATCATATTTTGTGTTATTTATAATATTAATGTCTGAGTAAGCGTATAAAATACCAAACTGGAGCCGACTGGAGCAGTTGAACAAAAAAAGTATAATACCCGTATAACAACAACGTTGTAGCCGTCTGAGATGAGAGAGAGCCACGGCCGTAGGAGATGGATACGTTGATTGTAAGTTGACCCTCATTCATTTATTTAATTAGAACAATTTGGATGTTTTTTAATGTCCGCAATGTTTTTATATGCAATAACATCTTCCATTTCTTCATAGGTGCCGGAAAATTCGTCGTTAAGGACTGCCTGTGCTTGTATTGTATGGTGAATACAGCTGTTGCTCGCCGCTTGGAGATTTCTACGAACATCTTTTGTGGCAAAATATTATTTTTTCAACGTGACAACTTCTTGTATTGCAAGGTGAATACTACTTTTGCTCGCTGCTTGGAGATTTCTACGAACATCTTCTGTGCCAAAGTAGTGTTATTTTCAACGTTATAACTGCTTGAATAGTGAGGTGAATGTAACTTTTGCTCACTGCTTGGAGATTTCTACGAACGTGTTTTGTTTCAAAACAGTGTTATTTTCAATGTGACAACTACCGTTAATCACAGTACCAGTGGTTGTAATGCACAAAGTTTGACGAGGTTGACAAACATCTGCCAAGAGCTGTAGTTATCACTGTTCCATTGTGGTTGGTTTTTAAACAGTGGTTTACGCTATCGAGAAGTGTCTGATAGTAATGTAAAGATTGTCAGTGGCGTTTATACCTTCGTCATTCACCGCAGAGATAACATTTCACGATCAAGCTATCAAGTTCAAAGTCATGTGTGAAATTTGTTTATATACTAGTATATCAATTTCGTACCAAGGAATTGTAGTGAGAAAAGTCACCTGCGCCACTTGCGTAAGATAATGCGAGGCTTAAAATCAGTGATTATATAGTTGTTTTCATCATAGCGAGCTCTTGATTGTAATGTTTACGTGATGAATGTAAGAATGGTAGTGACTTCCAGTTTTTGATGATCGTATTTGCCTGTTTACCATTATTTATAATGGTGTGAGCTTGTATCGATTGTGGATTTTACCTGAAATATTGAAATAAGTTGTAGCCTGTGTGTGTGATTGCCGAGGAACCGATTCGCGATCTAACATGTTTATTGTGGGCAGACTGTTTTGCTGTGGTTGTGTACCCGTGATTAAACCAAAGAAATGGTGAAACTCTGTCACATTATTTTGAAATAAAATTTTATTGTAACCAGAAGTGAATATCTTGTGTTTTTTAATTCTCCATTGCTTTTCATAGATAACAGCCAAAAAGTTATTTTTTAAAGTGCCTTTCTTGTTCTCTGAATTTGCATTAGGTTTCCAAACCCCGTTACTAACACGAAAGGAATGCAGAGCAACAGATATTTTGTCATTTCACAGATGTTGAGTGTCATATTGTCTGTGATTAAGGCGATTAAGGCTCTCCAGCTAAGTATTCGTGGTGGATTTTCATATATTTTTTAAGAATGGACATTTCGGTCAAAGCTCTAATGGAATTGGTGGTTCACCTTGCCCGTTGGCCCTAAAAGTACTTCTATCGTAATTTTTCGATGGTCTGCCACGCAATTTGTCACTACCTGCGTCTGCTCATACGTGATTTTTTGATGATATCTTCCGCAAGTCACTGCTAATTATTGTTTTATTCAACTTTTTATCCTATAAGTAAGAATTGAGGAGCAAAATTCGTTCATTTGTCAAACTTTTAAGGTGAATTAACGAAGAACACATCCTTATTAATCCATAAATACCACTAATTGTCTTTATAGACTGCCAACAACTCTTGCCGAAATATTCGTCTGCTAGGAACAGTTGCCGCGGAATTGGAACACCGCACGCCCTTGCCATTGGCTACACCATTTTCGGGCTGAAGGAGCTCAGAATTTTTCATACAAACGTCACTTCCGCCGCATCGCTCCTTACCGACCCCCTGACACGTACTCTCCGCCCGGCGGTGACTTGCCGACCGTCCCATTCGTAATCGCAAGGGGCGGTATGATACCGTATACCGAACGAAAACTCCGCCCGGCGGTAGCGTACCGCCCGCTCGTTCGTAATAGGCCCCTAAGAGGCCTATTACGAACGGCTTACCGCATGCGGTGAGATACCGCCTGCGGTATCATACCGCCCCGAAGCGCGTTTACCGCCCCCGAGCGATTACGAGTGGCCACCGGTCGGTATCATACCACGGCTTAGGGGTCGGTATGATACCACGGCCAGCTACCCCGGTGGTGAGATACCGACCCCCTAATGGCGGACGTCTGTTTACATTTTTCGGTTCGAGTTGGCGTTTTTAAAACAAAATATCCGACGATAGAAACTCGGAAGCTATCACATTTTGTGTTATTCATAATATTAATGTCTGAGTAAGCGTATAAAATACAAAACTGGAGCCGACTGGAGCAGTTGAACAAAAAAAGTATAATACCCATATAACAACAACGTTGTAGCCGTCTGAGATGAGAGAGAGAGAGCCACGGCCGTAGGAGATGGATACGTTGATTGTAAGTTGACCCTCATTCATTTATTTAATTAGAATAATTTGGATGTTTTTTAATGTCCGCAATGTTTTTATATGCAATAAAATCTTCCATTTCTTCATAGGTGCCGGAAAATTCGTCGTTAAGGACTGCCTGTGCTAGTATTGTATGGTGAATACAGCTGTTGCTCGCCGCTTGGAGATTTCTACGAACATCCTTTGTGGCAAAATATTATTTTTTCAACGTGACAACTTCTTGTATTGCAAGGTGAATACTACTTTTGCTCGCTGCTTGGAGATTTCTACGAACATCTTCTGTGCCAAAGTAGTGTTATTTTCAACGTTATAACTGCTTGAATAGTGAGGTGAATGTAACTTTTGCTCACTGCTTGGAGATTTCTACGAACATGTTTAGTTTCAAAATAGTGTTATTTTCAATGTGACAACTACCGTTAATCACATCACCAGTGGTTGTAATGCACAAAGTTTGACGAGGTTGACAAACATCTGCCAAGAGCTGTAGTTATCACTGTTCCATTGTGGTTGGTTTTTAAACAGTGGTTTACGCTATCGAGAAGTGTCTGATAGTAATGTAAAGATTGTCAGTGGCGTTTATACCTTCGTCATTCACCGCAGAGATAACATTTCACGATCAAGCTATCAAGTTCAAAGTCATGTGTGAAATTTGTTTATATACTAGTATATCAATTTCGTACCAAGGAATTGTAGTGAGAAAAGTCACCTGTGCCACTTGCGTGGGATAATGTGAGGCTTAAAATCAGTGATTATATAGTTGTTTTCATCATAGCGAGCTCTTGATTGTAATGTTTACGTGATGAATATAAGAATGGTAGTGACTTCCAGTTTTTGATGATCGTATTTGCCTGTTTACCATTATTTATAATGGTGTGAGCTTGTATCGATTGTGGATTTTACCTGAAATATTGAAATAAGTTGTAGCCTGTGTGTGTGATTGCCGAGGAACCGATTCGCGATCTCACATGTTTATTGTGGGCAGACTGTTTTGCTGTGGTTGTGTACCCGTGATTAAACCAAAGAAATGGTGAAACTCTGTCACATTATTTTGAAATAAAATTTTATTTTAACCAGAAGTGAATATCTTGTGTTTTTTAATTCTCCATTGCTTTTCATAGATAGCAGCCAAAAAGTTATTTTTCATTATTTTTAAAAGTGCCTTTCTTGTTCTCTGAATTTGCATTAGGTTTCCAAACCCCGTTACTAACACGAAAGGAATGCAGAGCAACAGATATTTTGTCATTTCACAGATGTTGAGTGTCATATTGTCTGTGACTAAGGCGATTAAGGCTCTCCAGCTAAGTATTCGTGGTGGATTTTCATATATTTTTTAAGAATGGACATTTCGGTCAAAGCTCTAATGGAATTGGTGGTTCACCTTGCCCGTTGGCCCTAAAAGTACTTCTATCGTAATTTTTCGATGGTCTGCCACGCAATTTGTCACTACCTGCGTCTGCTCATACGTGATTTTTTGATGATATCTTCCGCAAGTCACTGCTAATTATTGTTTTATTCAACTTTTTATCCTATAAGTAAGAATTGAGGAGCAAAATTCGTTCATTTGTCAAACTTTTAAGGTGAATTAACGAAGAACACATCCTTATTAATCCATAAATACCACTAATTGTCTTTATAGACTGCCAACAACTCTTGCCGAAATATTCGTCTGCTAGGAACAGTTGCCGCGGAATTGGAACACCGCACGCCCTTGCCATTGGCTACACCATTTTCGGGCTGAAGGAGCTCAGAATTTTTCATACAAACGTCACTTCCGCCGCATCGCTCCTTACCGACCCCCTGACACGTACTCTCCGCCCGGCGGTGACTTGCCGACCGTCCCATTCGTAATCGCAAGGGGCGGTATGATACCGTATACCGAACGAAAACTCCGCCCGGCGGTAGCGTACCGCCCGCTCGTTCGTAATAGGCCCCTAAGGCATGTATACATTTCGTCCTCCACCAAAAACTATTAATAATCAATTCGTATTCGTACAGGGGCGCCGACTTATAAAATATATTGGGGGGCCCATATCCGAGGTCTTGCCCCGGGAAGAGGTTAAATTCAAAGTGTGTCGCAGCACCGAAACACTACCATAATTCACACCACCTGATTCAGTCAACCTGCTTCACCTTATAATTATTTGTTTTAACACATTGTTGAATTTATTTTAAAAGGTAACTATCGTCAAACATGGGAAATAAAATTACCAATATATTTTTGTGATTTCACAAAGCATAATATAACTTAATTATTTTCTTGAAATATTGAGGGGGCTCCGCCCCCCAAACGAATCTTTGAGGGGGCTCGGACCCCCTCAGGCCCCATGGAGTCGGCGCCACTGTATTCGTATTAAAACATTTTCACCAGTATATATCGTGAATAGTGGCATATTGTTGCACAATCTGACATATGCACGACAGCGGATTTAGATTGTGTACAGAAATGATGAAGACAGCTCAAACGCATGCGAGAATGAACCATTGTGAGATAATAAAATAACACTTGTTCTCATTCCGCTTAAGTATTTGCTCCAGATTACGAGAAAATTACCTCTAAATGTGCAATTACGTGCCTGCTACGTGATAACCTGGTGGCACAGGGAAGGGGGGGGTCCGGACCCCTCCCCCCCTTACCCCCCATCACCCGAAACGTAAAAGCGCACTTGCTTTGCATCACAAAAGAAAACCAAATATTGAAAAATCATGAGATTACAAAATATTTCTTAGAAAAATGAGGTTTTTTTCGATAATGAAACTCTACTTACAATTACAAGCCTGTTTTTCAAAAATGTTCCCCCTGGTTTTGGACCCCGTCCGAACGAAATTCCTGGCTACGCCACTGCCCATCAGATAGAACACTATTGCTTACAGGTTAATTTCCACGAACACTCACAATATTTTCACCACAGTACAACCGATACGAAAAACTGAGGTGTGACACCCCAGACCAACGGCCAGTTTAAAATTCCCAACCCTCCTTTCGTCCCCCAATATCTCAAAGGTTTGTGAGTGGGCAATTTGTGTATATATATTGGTATGGTTAATTTCTTGGTTTAGTCTTGATAATGCTGCAGTGCAGCGAAACATGTCGACTCCGGTTTAATAAATTTTTATGTGGAAAGTGCAAAGTGTTTCACTTCATATCTCATAATGGATCTCCACAAAGTATCTGCCACATCCATCCAATTCATTGTATTATGAGGTATCCTTTTGCCCCCCCCTCAGAACAAAGTCCTAGATACGGCCTTGCTTGCCCTCCCCCCCCCCCCAGAAAGAAATCCTGGATCCACGCCTGCTTTAACCCTTGGGATGCAGGAGTTCACGATTGTAGCAGCCAGCCAGCAAGCACATTATAAGTCATTGAGATGAGGTGAAAGGAAGAAATAAGAAAGGCGCTTATCAAGTAAGCTTATTATGGGTTTCTTACGGCCAGGCCGACAAACATCCAGAATAATGACAAAATGGAAGCCAAACTTTCAGCACTTCCACAGATGTTGTTTTAAAGTATTCATTAAGGGATTCATGTATAAGAACAATTTTTCCATTCTTGGCACTTTTATAATATCAGCAGAAATAATATCATATGGCCATAATTTGAAAATCATTCACATTTATGAACTGATGGCGAAACGAAGGTCGTAGGAAAAACACATATTTCACAAGAATAGCAGCGTTGAATAATATAAAAATGCCGGAAGGAATCTGTAATATATATTGTATTCATCGGATTATCAGACAATAAATTAATATTCATTCATGTTATACTCTGTGGACCTTGAATAATTTCAGTTTTTCAATCACCTGCCAGCAGGGGCAGATCCAGGATTTCTTTCTGGGGGGGCACAAGGATATCTCATAATACAAAACGAAAGCAGTAATAATGGGACCATATTAAACATCTTGCATATTTTTTAGGGTCTGGGGGGGGGGGCACGTGCCCCAGTGCCCCCCCACTAGATCCGCCTATCCGCCAAGTTTATCTACATAACTGCATTTTTTACTGGTAACTATGCCTCTCATAATCATCAGGTGCCGTTTTGTAGTAGTTAGCGTATAGAGCTATGGAAGCGTATCTCTTACGATCGGTTCTCCCCATAGTTAATATTTTTTCTTTCCGCAGCAAGGATAAAGTACTTGTATTATGCTTTATATCTTCACTTGCCAGTAGCTTGCAGATGTTAATATTTTCTATTTACAGGAAAATCTGTTATCATTTGTTAAGCTCTTATAAAGACTCGCTAAATTTCACCGGTAGGCTTTAAATTCATATTGGGATGAGCAGCGTAGCATGTGTAGTACGCTGTTCAGTCCAACAGAAGCGACTTACGTTGCCTGAGGATATTTGATGGCATTCCTTACCTATTTTTCCCTAAACCTTACCTTTGCCTTATATAAACCTTAACTTACGATAAGCTGCTTATAAATTTTTCCGTACGAAAACGATAAGAAACTCCCTTACTTTGTACTATCTGGGGTTAAGCACATTAGCGATCCTTATGGAGAGGGAAAGTGAACAGAATATCCAGGTAGCATTAAAATTTTTGGATAAATGCCACAGTCAGCGTAAAAGAAGCACAGTCATGGTGAAATTACACCAATTCGGAAAAGAGCTTTGTTTGTATGCCCCGTTGTTAGATGCATAAGAAATATTTTTGCGATTTCATATAAATATGATCTCATATTATTTTATAGTTAAACTAACTGACATCATTGCCGTAGGCACCCCAGAACATCGGTTTTCTCAGCGACTCATGGTGCTTTTTGCACGGCTCTGTACAATTGTTCTTTCGGGATAGAAACAAAGAAATGAGGAGTTGAATAGCAAGATCCACTGAAGTAGAATTTCTATTAATTCCACAATTTTTATTAATAATTTAAGGGTTCCAAAATTCTCACTAATTGGAATGGTGTTTCTTATTTTCATTTTACTGTTTGGTGGAGTTGAAAAGTATCATTTTGTCTTGCTTACCAATTATACAAGTCATCACTGAAATACTCCTAAATAAAATAAGTACAGCTGTGTTAAAGTTTACACAAATATTAAATACTCCAATTAGTTAGAGTATCTAGTGCATATTAATCGCTCTTATTTTATTGGAAGACTTAACAAGTTGGGCAATTCATCAGATTTTAATTAGCCTTGACTCCTATTAGGTAAACTGATATTACAATTACATTTCATTACTTTTACAGGTTTGTGAAGAGCATTATGTTCTTCGTTCGTGAGGTAGAGGAGTAAAAGGTCATGGAGATTACTTTTTGCACCACTGAAATTGCCACGACTGAGACCTGGAGCTGTGCCATCCTTACTGCCCAATTGCTCGAGCTACCTATCTTCCTAGGCAAGCATGGGGGAGAGTAAATATGAAAGGCAAATGAAGAAAGGTGAAGGAATTTTCTGCGTTGGAAAAGGCAGTGGAGGAAAGCATTAGGGAGAAGGAGACATATGACCAAGAGAGATTGATCCTAAGCTTATGGGATCTTGGAGAAAAGCTAAGGTTTTTTGATATGGAAAATTTTTGGACAGTGGTTCATAAGAATTACTGTATTCTTTTTCTGAACATTATCCTCAACCCACGCCTGTAATTCAGTATTCTGTTGTGGTTAACGAGGCATTCAATGTTACTATGTATTTATTTGTAAAAAGCTCTAATTTTAAAACTGAGGAAGTTTAGCTTGCCCATGAAAGTTGAGGATGTCGGAACCTTGGATGAGATATCGTCCAAACTGTCTTGCTCTGCCTCTTCTGATTAACGTAGCAGTGACTCCTTGGTCATTGCTACTGATTTCCTTAAACGTCTGTCATGCCAGGCAGTGATCCATATTATCAGTTCATTGGGAACAGCTGTCAATGAAATGTTCTAATAAGCCTGACTATTCCACAGATATGTGGATATTTAGCTCAGTTGTACCTACTGCTTATAAATGTATTAGGTAAATAGGGAAAGGTATATTGCTCCGTCCAAGCACCATTCAAATGTCCTCTGCAATAAGTCTTAACCCAAGAGTGAGCAACGAGGTAATAAGTTTTTGAAATACCTTCTGCAAAAGTACCCCTACCTTCAAATTTGTGCCTCAACACAAAAATTTCATTTTAATGTGGGATGAAATTAACCTGAAATCATTTTTGAACTATAGAGCTGGTATAATTGTTGGCATGGCATATGGCAGTGATAAATTAACTTCTATTGCCCATGTAATTATGATATCTAGGGTCTTGTTATCATACAAGGATGTAGCTCATGTTCTTCCCATGAGGTCCATGACATTTGTTGAACTGCATCATTTCATTAAAAAGATAATTGTCCGCTTGGAAGACATAGGGTTCCAGGTGTTTGCAGTTGTCACTGATAACAACTCCATCATTCATTAATCAATGTCCCAGCATTCCACTCCTGATTTCCAAATTGTTTACCCTCACCCGGTCAATAAGAAAAAATGTCTATCTTATATTTTTGAGCTGGGGACTGTCATTAAGAGCATACGAAATATGTATCCGGCTTAGCCGGAAAAATTATGGTAAGTACATGTTTATCCCTTCTTTTCCTGATTTTGCCCAAGAAAAAGAGATTCCTTCTGCATCGTGTATGTTATTAAAACGACTGCATTACCAGGATCTAATCTAGCCTAGCCTAGCCTAGCCAACTTTGGTTTTTCTGTAAGCTTAAAAGTTCTGTCTCCATCCAGCCTTGAGAAGCAAAATGTGAATTTGGTGCTCCAAATTTTTAATGATTATCTTATTGCTGCTCTTCTTGATGTGGGGAAAAAATATGATGCATTCCTAATGCTGATAATACAGCAGCATATTTAAAAATCGTGTTGACATGATGGAAAACGATGAATGTGAAAACCTGGAATGCTGGCCTCAGGCTTAATTTTAAATTTAAGTGTCTTCTGACCGCTACCCTCAATATAACAAATATCTATTCCTCAATCACTTTTTAGATTGGTTGGATAGATGGGAATCCATGAAATTTTCAACAGGGTTGCTCACTCAATGGCATAGCCAGGGGGGGTTAAGGGGGTCTGGACCCCTGTAAAATATAAAAACACAATTACTTTTCTTCATAAAAGATAGCAAAATATTGAAAAATCATGAATTTACAAAATATTCCTTTCATAAATGAGGTTCTTTAGATTATTAAAAGCATCAAAATTAGTTTAAAACCCATTACTTAGTACATACTCTGTTTTTTTAAACTTTTCCCCCCTGGTTTTGCCCCCCCCCCCCCACAAACGAAATTCCTGGTTACGCCACTGCAAGCAAGAGAAACCTTTTCTGCTCTAAAACTAAGCACGCACACCATCTTGGAAATTTTGTCCTATCGTGTGGGTGAACTTAACCCTTGACCAGTGACGTGCAATTCTTGTATTCACACTACCATAGTGACGTGCGGTCTGGGAGACCGCAATAAATCAAAAATTCATAAAATATTGCTACGCCATTTTTTTGTTTTGTTTAATTTTTCTTTGAATGCTTAACTATTTTAAAACTTATATTAAAATTTTTACACTCCCAATACGAACCAATTTGTCATAAAAAATTGTGATTTGAAGCAGGATCAAAAAACTGATGACAAAAACACCTGAGTTATAATTATTATATTTATGTATCAGTATCTCGCCAGATTCAAAAGAGTCCTTAAATGTTAAAGTTGGAGGGCTAAGTATAGTAAGTAGCCATGAAATTTATCCCGCTTATTCCTTTTCTTGATGAATTCTTAGTAAGTGACGTGCGGTCTCACAGACCGCTAATCGAGTTCAATTGCAAATTTACAGAAATTAATAAAAGGAACGTTAAATTTTAAGAGTGGGATGTCCTTGTTATGCAAAAATATGAAGCTAACAAGAATTATAGATATTTTGAAATCTTAATTTTGAAAATATTCATAATTTTAGAAATGCAGCGGTCTCTCAAACCGCACCTCACCGGTTAAGGGTTAAAATGTCATTCATTTTATCAGGTAAATTTCAAACTGACTACTTAGAAGGTTGCTTTAGTTTGTGCCGACAAATGAGTGGTAGTAACTTCCACACATCTGTGAGACAGTTATGTGAGTATGAAAATAAGCTGATGGTGCCAGAGAACATGAGAGGGAGAGAGGTGGGATAAACATAACTGATATTGATTTTGATGGAAATTACGAAGGCATGGAGGAGAGCATTGAATGTGTCTCCAACCATAACCAACCATATGTTTATACACACGCCTTGCCTTCCTTTTCAGTCTTCTTATATTTACATTATAATACTCTGGATCGCTGTTATGTTTAAGCCTTCTCCTAGGTACGAATTTTTCTATACACTCGAGCAAAATATTCTTAAAAGAATCCCAAATTTCATCCAAAGTAGCGCCTTGACCCGCCCATTTTGTAAAATATTTTCTTAGCATGTTTTTAAAACCCGTCACATTTCCTTTCTTATAGTTCCAGATGAATTTTTCAACTTTTTTCTTTGACTTAGCGGGTGACAATTCTAGCTCAATAGAAACTGCCGAGTGATCACTTATACCCGGTATTATCTCAAAGCTTTGAACACCCTTAAATGGCCTTATAAGGAACACATCTAATATTTTACTTCCTCTCGTTGGTCCCTTAACAAGCTGTTCGAATCCCTCTTCATAAACTAGTCTATTTACAAGTTTTTGAACCTTGCCATTGCCTTTAGCATTACCATCCCAGTTGGCATTTGGCAGATTAAGATCCCCTGCTATGAGGATTTGTTTATTTGGTTTTTCGGCGCACGCATCCGCCAAAGCCTCTAGTATACTCATATCCTCATCCGGTTTTCTGTAAAGTCCAATTAAATTTAAGGTTTTTCCTTTTTCCTTCGTATATATATTTACACTCAGCATTTCAAAATCTGCCCTTACCCATTCTAGGCTACTCAATAAGTTTGACTTGACGCAAATGAATACCCCCCCTCCCCTGTCAGTCCTGTCCCTCCTGTATACATTGAACTCATCTGGAAATATTTCTTTCGAGTTGATATCTTCTTTAAGCCACAACTCAGTGCCTACTACACAGTCAGGATTACACAATTCAATTAGCGACTGAAATTCAATAATTTTGTTTCTTATGCTGCGGCAGTTAACCTGAAGAATTTTTAAGATCTTACCTTGGTGCTGTGAAGTATTGGGGATGGTGACATTTCCCGCCGATGTGCTGCACATTAGCGTATTTACATCGCTGTAGGACTCTCCTATTTGATCAACACCTCCTGTTAACGTCTCTATTAAGTCTGTATCACTTGCACTCCTGCACATTAGTGTAACTCCTTTCCCTGTATCCAAATAGGGACCCTCACTACCCTCTGAAACGGACTTACTCTTTTCATTACAATATTGTTTCCCTGTACCTTTCAATTCACCCTTCACAATAACTTCCCCACTGTGATCAACATTATGATCATCACCACCAAGTCCCCTCTTTAGTTTCCCGACAAATACATTTCCACAACATCACAAATTAGTTTTCCAAACTTCTGCGAACCGGATCTATTTAAATGCAACCCATCTCTTCCACGGTCAAATGACTTTACCCAACAGTTCGCATCCACAAAGAACATCCCCTTCATTTTGCAGACCCAATCAAAACCTTCGTTTATATAATCTATGATTCTGTCCGGCACATCTCGCCTTCTCAGAATCCCACTTATGATTATTTTTGCCGAACTGAAAGTCGTTCTAGCAGCTGTGCACATATCCCATACCCACCCCACCACGTGGTCACTTGTTCTAGCCCTTTTCATGTCATTTGTCCCAACGTGAATGACCACCACTTCGTCATTGCCACCATTAGTCTTCTCTTCGGTCTTCATTCTTCCAATGATCCTCTCCAGACCTTCTGTTCTCACACCAGGGAAACAATCGACCGCATACCCTTTAAGCCTCGGTATCTCCGCCGCATGTCTCAGTAGTGAGTCCCCCATAATACGAACCCTTGGGGTGCCCTTCTTTACTGCACTTCCAGGAAGGACTCCACCCATCTGTGGTCCATCAAGCGCTCCCTTCCCCTCCTCCGCCACTTCTTTCGGAGGTCTCCCATTCTCGTCCTTCTTCCCAACTTCGGGTGTTTCTGATACATTACCCGCTTTCTTTGTCACCCTAACTGCTTGCCTGCATTGACTCTGCTCGGAAGTCACTTCCTCGCGCACATTCGAGGAAACCTCAACACCAATGCTCTTAGAATTGCAACTAATACAATATTCCTTCTGATGAAGTTTACCCCTCAAAACTTCATTTTCCGCACTTAGCGCTTCCATTTGGGAGGAAAGCCTAGATATCTCCTCCTTCAGACTCTTAATAATCCTTTCCTTCTCCTTCTGTTGCAACATATCTGACTCCGAATTACATTGAAAACACTGCCATTTTTCTTTGATGCAGTCCTCAATCGCACATCTGGAGCACTTAAAATGGAACCATTTCCCGCACTTCCCACATTGCATGCCATTTCTCAGCTTTTTCTTGCACTCGGAACACTTCAAAACTGTAACCTTACTCCCCTCCCTGACCATGGTCAACGGTTCAACTTCCACTTAGGGAGCTACGGCAAGGGACGTCCTCTCTCCTCGAGGACTGGACAGAGACTTTTAGTCACACTAAATAATGGGGACTTACCTTCCGAATGGAAAATGGCAACCGTCATACCCATTTTTAAGGGGGGTGATAAAACTGAAGTAGATAATTACCAGTAAGCCTAACGTCAGTAGTGTGTAAATTAATTGAAAAAGTTATCGCTAGGTACTTGCGCGAATTTTGGGCCACAAATGATTGGCTATTCAAGTATCAACACGGGTTCAGGAAGGGCTTTTCTTGTGAGACCCAGTTACTAGGGTTATCGCAAGACATTGCTGAAGTTCTGGATCAAGGCAGTGAAATTGATGCGGTGATCATTGACTTCAAAAAAGCTTTTGATACAGTGCCACACGTCCAATTGATAGAGAAAATTGGTAGGCTACAGATAGATGATAGGATTAAGGAATTTTTGAAAGGCAGAGTAAGAGTAGGTGAAGGATATTCTATGGAGATAGCGGTAACATCAGGGGTCCCGCAAGGAAGCATATTAGGTCCGCTATTGTTTCTAATTTATATTAATGACATCCATGTGGGAGTTGACTCCAATATACGACTTTTCGCAGATGATTGCATAATCTACCGAAGGATCAAAGCCAGGGAACACCCGTGTATCCTTCAAAATGACCTGAATAAAATATCTTCATGGATAATCTCCAACAAAATGGATGTGAATACGGGAAAATGCAAGCAAATTACATTCACGAGAAGGAGAAACACGGAGAATCGGTCATACAGCTTGCTCGGGGAAAATATTTCCAAAGTTAGTGACTTAAAATACTTGGGGGTTAATTTCACCTCTAATCTTGATTGGGGAGTGCATATTGATCAGGTGGTAGGGAGATCATTTAAAACCTTGCATTGGGTCATGCAGAATATAAAAGAGAGCAAAAAAGAAACTAAAGAAATGGCCTACATGACCATGGTTCGTCCTGTTCTTGAATATGCAACTTCTGTGTGGGATCCCTACTATAACAATGAATCTTCTAAGCTTGAAAGGGTTCAGCGAAAGGCAGCCAGGTACACTCTAGGGAAACATGGAAGAGGGGAAAGTGTATCAGCAATGCTGGGGAGCTTAGGATGGAAACCTCTAAAAGTGAGAAGAACCATTAATAGGCTATGCGGCGTATACAAAGCTTTTACAAAAGAGCAGGGTTGGAAAGAATTAGGTCTAAAGTTGGGCTCACCCTGCTACATAGGAAGGAAAGACCATAAATTTAAAATTCAATTGAAAAAACAGAAAACGGACATTTTGAGAAAATCCTTCCTACATAGAGGAATAAAAGAGTGGAATGACCTACCTGAAGTGATTTTTAAGATCTTCCCTTCAAATGCCAAAATTTTTAGGAAGAAGTGTGAAGCACTAAACTATTGATTAAGTATATAATGGTTCAAAGAAAGAGTTTGAAGTTGGGTCAATGCTCATTTTTTAGTTGTATTATATTAGAATTAATGTATTTAATGGATTGTTTTAAATTGTTTTATTGGGATAATGTTAAATTCTTAGTTGTATGAGATTAGAATAAGGGTATTATTTTTATCATGGATATATGTTCTGGTTCTGTTTCTTTGTCCCAGATAGCATGCTAAACTTGCAGCAAGCTTGCTGCAAGCTTGTCACGACAAAGTTGCAAGGTTGCAGCAAGCTTGTCATGACAAGCCTGCAAGCTTGCGGCAAGCTTGAATCAAACCTCCTAGTTACGCTTTTTCAAACTTGCAGCAAACTTGTCGCAACAAACTTGCAGCAAACCTGTCGGAGCAAACTTGTCGCATCAAACTTGCAGCAAACTTGTCGCATCAAACTTGCAGCAAACTTGTCACATCAACCTTGTCGCATCAAACTTGCAGCATCAAACTTGCGGCAAACTTGTCGCATCAAACTTACCGCAAACTTGTCCCATGAAACTTGCAGCAAACTTGTTGCCTCAAACTTGTCGTATCAAACTTGCAGCATATTGTCACATCAAACTTGTTAATGTTTTGATAAAATTAAAAAAAAACAAGGATGCAAATTGGCTTTGAGGATGTAAAATTAAAAAATCATTTTCTTGAATTCCTGTTTATTTACACATATAATTACATATTTAGAGATTTATTAAATATCTTCATCAGCCTGAACCTCGGCGTGTTTGTTCATCCTGCCAATCCTTGAAGAGAAAATAGTAATTACTCCATGTGAAATGAGGTATAATGTGTCATTTGACAAAAGCAGGGAGGTACTATCATTTGCAAAAGTCTTGCAACAAATCGAGTGGCACCACTTTCGCTCCATTCGTTACATGGTTATCTTATTGGATTTAGAGCCTTATGACTCTTTCCACAAGATTGAAGCCAAATCCTAAGATCCGAGTGTCATTTGATATGTCACTCATCTTCCATATATTCCATGGTAACACAATAAGCTACACAATGCAACCCAATCAGCACAAGATTCTTCCGCACATACACAATGGAACACACTTAGCACTATGACATGCGCTGGTCTAGGGATTTTCAATTTCAGATTATTATTATGTACATGACATACACAAATACAATTCTTCACTATGCACACAGAACAATTTATATGATTTAGATGCATAAATCACTTCCTTCATGTTATCGGATATCGAGAAATATTACTTGACGAAATGGAAAAGGCACACCTCTCAGAAATGAAATTCAAAACTGTCATCACAGGGCTATCCAGCAACTGAACTATATTCATGGTGGCTTCGCACTGATCCGAAATTTTCTCCACCTTCAACTATTAATTACGTCATGCCGAACGTCTAAAGACACGAACTCTTCCTGCAGTTAGTACCTACATGACCGCAACTCCCAACTTGTTTATTCTCCAAACAATGAATCAAATACAACCGGTATAGTGATGCATCGTGTTAATCGCGCGTGTGAATGCTAGCGGTTATTCATGATGACATCGTACGGAATCCAGAATAATTCTTCGCTTCGAGAGCATTGTCAAATGTAACATGAAGCGAGGGATATGAGACTAGCCCACTTCGCCAAAGGCATACTCAGGATCATAACTGAGGGGGGGTGGGGGTCAAGCCATGGTCTTGAGGGAGGGGGGCAAACCAAGTTGTGACATTAGTTTTTGAGATTATTTCCTGTCGAATTGAATTATTAATTGTCGATTTCTGGCCACCATTAAATTTGAATGACCACTATCTGGGTATAAACCTTAATGGTAGCTCGGAAAGGACTCACGAATAGGTCATCGTGACACGGGAGGGAGACGTAGGAAAGTTTGAGATTATTTTTATACTCGTATTTGACTGGATTAGAGAAGTGAAAATATTGAAGAAATTACGTATATGGAACCATAGATTACTACGATAGTTCTCATCCCAAACGTTAATAATGATGAGCAGTTACGGACCTGTAAAGGAAACTTTATAACACTGGGAATCATATTCACCACTGATTCTGATTGGAGTTCCCTCAAGGGAAACGCAATGATTCGTCCTACCGTGCTAACAACGTAGGATTCCCGTCGAACGATCATTTAAATTAGAAATTGTAATTAAAAAATGCTCAAATTCAATATTTGGTATTCTCTTAACACACATGTAAAAAATAAAAAAACTTTAAAACAAAATACAGCTTTGAGGAGGACAAAAAAATTTGGGAATTGGAGGGAATCAAACGCTGCTCCTCCGATTACAAGCCGAGAACTATTCCACTGCGCTATTCAGACTTCAATTGTTGAGGATGGTAATTCTGATAATTTATCTTAATAGTAACATGAGCTGCTGTCATATGCTTCCCAATTGAAAGATTTTTGAACAAAATAATCACTTTCTCAGTATTTCAGTCTTTCATTCGTTTATGTCTTTATAGCCTGAATACGGAGGCTTTCACATACTTTACGTTTCCGCTGGTTAGTATAGGAATATTATGATGTTGCTGCTCGAGTCGCCTGCGGCTTCGGTATCATGGTATCGTCCTTATAAGTTATTATTATTTGTTATTATGTTTCTAAATCGGTATTTGTAAATCTAATGAACAAGCTTATACATTCATTTCAAACAGAAATTCTGTTAAGATTTGCTTACGTCCTACTTGAAAGGTTTTATGAAATGAGCTGCAGTTCCACCGATTTCAATCCTGCCCTAAACATAAAACGTATAGCCAACAAACACATTTCCTAATACCATATAACCTACTTAATACATGTAGAGAAGTTAATTAATGATGCTAAGTAAGTATCATAATTATCCCTAATTCATCAGAGCATTATTTAAAAGATTGCAGGTTAATGTAATAACTTAATCATCAACGATATAGCAGCTTAGAATTATTATATGCATTCACACTTATTTAGCAGCGCAACATATTATCAAACAATACCTGTTGAAATCCGAAAATCATTGAAAAAGAGACTTTTAGCAGGAATTAAGCTTTCCTCGTCATATCTTGAATACGTGGAAAGGAATACCTCTCTACCGGTTGACGGACGTCACTCTCGAGAACTCTGTTGTTATTTATGCACGTCACGGTCGAGAACTCTGTTGTTATTTATGCAACGATTAAAGCCCATTAGCTTCACTAATTTCATATTTTTCGTGTTTGCTCAGATATTTGTACGATGAAACATTTGGAATATCAAAGCTTCCTCATATCTTATGTCATAGATATAGTATTTTAAAAATCAACTTGAGTCAATAAATGTTAACAAAAGTCCGCCATGTTCACAGTGAGCCACTCGTGATTTCCAGCTCTCTGAAAAGAGCTAAGATCACTCAAAAAGAGCCAAGCTACAAACTTTTCAAAATCTCTCCAAGGAATTACCCTCGATCTTTTCTCCTGCATAAAATGCTATAATGTGTTTGGGGGAATATCATGAACATTAATTCACTTAAATGGAAGCGATCAAATCTCGAGACTGAAAAGGATTTTAAAAAACCTCACCCACACAATGACCCGTTCTCCATACATTGAACCATGAAGACTAGTGTTGGATTGCTGCACACACCCTAAAACCATACATTTTCCGGGCACAATCTTTGTGGTGCAAAAGTGGCGCCGCTCGATTTGTTGCAAGACTTTTGCAAATGATAGTACATTGAGAAATTATTAACTGATATTCCAAAATGAATAAGCAATCAAATTTAATATTTAAGATGTCCATTGTACCCCCACATTCTCATAATGGCTGTATATGATTCAACTTCCATGGAACATTATAGATTAGTGTATACCTAACATAAGAGGGAATGGAAAATATGAAGAAAATGTCTGATGATGATCGAATTAATGTGGCAGAGAAATGAGAAGCAACAACTTACTTTCTCATTTTCCTCACTTTAGCCTGGTTCAGCCAATCACTTAAACAACCCTTCAGCGACACATCCGACGCCTCAGGGTAGATCCTTCTGCATACACCTATGAAATAATAAAAAACATACTTAATGTCACTTAATGTAATATGTTAAAAGTTCATTTCAATGATCAATTATTATAATAATCTTAGAATATCTTATTGAATGCACTCACGAAAAATAACAGGACACACAGATGTGCTGTAAAAAGATTTCTTTGCTGAATTCTTCAGCGGTTTGCCCGTTAGAGAGTACAATTCTGCCACATCATCACTTATGAGACAACGCAGTATATTTTGAAGCAGTGCTCGTTCATTTTTCCCACCAACTGCTACCAAACATTGCATCTAGAGATAAAAAAGACCAGATCAATGATGAGTTTACATGTAATACAAGAATAAAAAAAATCATGTTCACAGCCAGAAGAAAAATTCATAAAATTGTAGTATGCGTGCATACTGACCGAATTCTTCTGAAGTTTGCCTGTTAGGGAATACAGCTCTGCTACATTGTCATTCTAAGACGACGCAACATATTTTGTAGAAGTGCTCATTCATTTCTTCTACCAACTGCTACCAAACATTGCATCTAGAGATAAAAAAAAACAGATCAATTAAGAGTTAACAGCTAATACAAGAATAACAAAAATCATGTTTACAGCCAGAAGAAATATTCACCAAAATAATTAACACAATTGTCATGGTTAGTATGCACATGTAGTATGTGTGCACAAGTGCATATGAAATTACAAAAATCCAATCATACCAAAACTGTTTAATATTTCATTGGATAATAATCCATATGCACTTCAAAATTATGTTGTACTTGACTATTTTTATAGCACTTTGAATTCCAAACACCTACGAATGTCTGGCGAGCTCCAAATTTACATGGATTTTGAAACTTTCTTGCAAAAACTTAATTGTTCTTTCATTAAAAAATCATACATTGTTTGAATCAGGATGGTAGCACACAAATTATCATTATTCACTGACCAACTTTGGCTCAAATGAGGGATCTCCACCTATCCTATGGCAGAGTTTGATGAAATCCTCATCCGCTGTCAAAGGCAATTGGCTGAAATTCATCTCCTCCACAGTAGCATCCTTTCGCTTTGGGTCACAAGCCAATAAAGCATCTACTTTCCTCTCCAAGTGTGAAAACCCAGGTGCCATTTCTCCCATCCACATGAGGAGCTGGCTATTCTGTAGTTTTAATTTTTCTGCAACCTGTAAATATAAAATTGTTATAAATACACTAATACCGATTGATTTGCTTACTACATTAGCAGACTTGGTACTTAATCATCATAAATCCTGCCTAGTTGCCTATCAAACAGGTGCTAACAATAGATTTTAATATACTACTAATTTTTCTATCAAAAAACACGAGTAATTGATTACATAACAAAAAATTTAAGGATTGCAATCTTATTGCACAGAAACAGCTTAGAAACGTTTTACTTATGCCCTTGAGTGCAACATGTCTGTTAAAAATGTACTGGCAGAAATGTACGATGTATACATGGGCATTTGCAAAAAAATGTACTAAAGCACAAATCAATGGCTAAATTATAATGATAGGAGAGAGTTCAACTGATGGCTATGTTTAGAACAGCTTATTATAATTGCTATTATTCTTCGACATATTCCAAATAGTTACTCATTTTCAAGAAAAATCTTTCATAAATGAGTTAATTGAGGTTGAGACTAATGTTTTAATGTCATAAAGAACTGTTAACAAAGTGGCTTCTACTGCGAGAACCCTGATATTTCAACTTTAACCGTCTGAATGGATTCTTTTCACTATGCCAGCGAAAGCAAAGACCATGCTAAATTGTAATTACCCTGAGAATAAAATAATGAATAATCTTAAATGATTATTGGATAGTAATTGGCGGTTCATTAATCATACATAAGTATCGAATGGAAAAAAATGTTCCATTTACTTACAATTACATAGAGCACAGCAGAGAATCTCTTCGTGACGCTAAAAGCCACTGTTTCCGAGAATTCAAAAACTTATTCAGGCGTTGATTTGTTGCATGAAACAGCATACTTCCAATCCCTTTTTGCCAGTATTCACTACGAAGCACGGATTATTTTCTTCTTCCATAGCATACTTCAACGTAAATTTGCTTGTAACGTAGCCTACGCTTGTAAGCACAGCCATGCACAATCACAAAATATCAGTAACCGTTAGGTCACGTGGTACACAAGACGGCCGCCGGGCGTTTTGGCGCGAGTTCAAAATACGATTTTTAATCCAAAATATTAAAATAAGTTCGTAATATAATGGGAAACTTTTTTTAACTTGAGTTTTTTATGAATATGAAGATAATTATATCAAATAACATTATATTGTTATATTACTATAGTTCTCATTAAGTAAATATTATTAAAACCTTACAACCAAGCTTCCAGTGTTATCGTTATAATGGAAGTAATTGTTTTTAGCATAGATTTCAAATGGACCCTTTCGCATACATTTTTGTATGCACACTGTATTCACTTGTGTACATTTTATACCGTGTACACACTGTATAAAGTACTATATAGGCTCTAAAAATATACATAAAATGTGTAAATTGTTCACATCCCGTATAGAAATTGTGTAAAAAACATATTTCGCCATATCACCTGAAAGGCACCCTCAAGGCGCCTTTTGGAGGCAGTTTCTTAAGTGGGATATTAATCCAAGAAAATGTATTTTTAAATCTAAGCAATTCTCATCCCTGCTTGGGGGTGATCTCATGACTGAGTTTTCTGACCAGAAAATATTTCCACCTTGACATGGCAATGGAAAATCAATATGGGTAGCTTGACATAGGCAAGGAAAAGTCAAGCTTGACGTAAGCTTACATGCTATGTGGGTAGTAGCAGGTTTGATATGGCAAGTTTGCTGTAGGTGTGATACGGCAAGTTTGCTGCAAGTTTGATATGGCAAGTTTGCTGCAGGTGTGATATGGCAAGTTTGATATGGCAAGTTTGCTGCAGGTTTGATATGGCAAGTTTGCAGCAAGTTTGATATGGCAAGTCTGCACCAGGAATGATATGACAAATCTGCTATGGGTGCAATATGGCATGTATTCTGCAGGTGTAATGTACTATTCTACAGCTTGTATGTGTTCACATAACTTGTAAGCTTTATTCAAGCTTGTACATAACTTTTTGAATGCTATGTACATAGCTTTCAAGCCAGAATAGGTTTGTCACGGCAAGTTTGCTGCAAACTTGCCACGACAAGGTTTGCCGTGACAAGCCAATGACAAGCCTATGACAAGTTTGCTGCAAGCTTGCATGCTATCTGGGGTATTACGTACTTCCCGATTTTATGTTACCACCCGACATTATGGTCGACTTGTAACAATTTATGTAATAATAATAATAATAATAATAATAATAATAATAAGGGATGATGACATTGTGAAGGAGAGAGCTTGTTGCCTGTTCCAGCATACATTGGTGATTATTGTGTGTTTTGTGCAGTGAGAAAACTACGCTGTGATGTGTGCAAGGATGTACAAACTGTGGTGAAGACTTTCAATTTGATAGTGCCTTCAGTTATACATATTATTAAATGGGATCGATGTCAGTTGTTGTGTCCTTTGCCAAATTTGCTTAATCTTATTCTATATAATTATTTAACAAATTTGAGACTGTGTGGTTGTGAGGAAGAAGAGTTTTTAAAGGTTTCCTCTCAAAGATTGTAGCTCTTACTCACGCCCGTCGCGAGGACGGGGCAACCAGGGCATTTTGCCCTGGGTGCAGCAAGTTGGGGGCGCACCGTGTTCGCCGACGAAAAAAGTTTTTTAAATAACCTTGTATGTTTTACTTTCATAATCGATAAAATATCTTTATTACGAAAAAATGTTTTCAATTATATTTTCAACTCTCCCGATTGCAGATATATCAATGTTATGGGGTGGGGGGGGGCACGATCCCAGTTCGCCCCGGGTGCAAGATCAGCTAGCGACGGGCCTGCTCTTACTTGGAAGCTGCTTGATTGTGAAAACCTTTTTTTAGGTATGTGCTCTTTGGGACACACAGCCAGTGATGCCTGGAAAGTGCTATTGTGGTCCTCCGCAAACATTTGTATGAGCAGTTGTAGTAAAAAAATCAATGAATCAGCACTGGAGGGAAAGACAAAAAAAGTGATAGGGCTGAAAATTATAAAATATAAGACTAAAGTATGTACATTGTACAGCCATGTGTATGATTACACTCTTAGTTTAAATGTTTACAATAAATTTCTTCATATGCACCTGTTGACATCTTTATTTAAGCATCACCTTCATTGTCCTTAGTTTTCAATTTTCAAACAGATCCAGAAAATCAACTTCAGAGAGGAACTCATCAGGTAAAAGGTGCTCAGTGACTCAGAAAGGTTATTTTTGGGTCCTCCTCATATGATGGACGTAGAGTGGTTCTCAGGAGAAATATTAGTCCATTTGAAATACGAATCAAAAGTAAGGAATCAATGGGAGTTGAGTCGTAGGGGCGGATTCAACATCAAATTTTGGGAGGGGGGGTCCAATACTCCTAAGGAAGAAGGGCATTTATACAGCGGAGAGCAGTACGCTCTACTATAAATACAAATCAAACTTCTCTCACTTCTGGGACTTGTTGCCATGCATTTGTATAATAACTCCCATTACTCCTTCACATATGGACACAAAAACAATTACACTAATGGAAATTGAAAAATTTTCATAAAATTTGGGGGAGATTCATGACGCCCTTAATCTGCCCATGGTCAGTTGCATCTGTTTTGCAGGATTTGGTCATCAGTTTAAGTAGTTTTAAGCATACCTACTGGGACAAGTCACGGCGCACACCCACAGTGAACAAATTGTGAGAAAAATCCACAGGGAAAAATCATTTGCCTTCAAGGTGAATTTTCGCGCAATTGGTAAGAAATGGAATGCGTATTATGATGGCAATGAATATCCGCATAAATAATATTTTACTGACAACTTGTGAGTGACTTAATCACCATCACTCACGCATATTTCGTCCCAGCAAGCCGCTGTTTGCGGCATGTTATCATCTTACAGTAAACTCACATGCACATATTTTTTCACTTCTTTTAAATTTCCCCTGTGCGCACCAAATTGTCACGTTGTCACTGCACTGATCATACCCTCCAATGTTCTAACATACACTCCGTACCTCAATGGTAATACCCTCCTAGGAGGGTTGGTATACCCTCAATGAAGGGTATAGGATGGGTAGACAAAGGTTAGGGCTACCCTAATAGAGAGTAGTTGGTTGGTATGCGATGGATTTCCAAAAAAGAGAAGGCGAAAGGCCGTCCTACCCCTGCCTAACCCTTAGGGTGTGGTCCATTGAAGGTTACTAATGCTGCGGACTGCCACCAAGCAGTTTGTTATTCACTACGGAGTGACACAGGTTAGGCTGTGACGTCATGGCAAACTTCATACACATGTTTCCCGTCTCGCTCCAGACACTCCTGTGAAAACTTGGGTCAGCGGAGGAGCAAGTCATTTTTTGGCGGAAATTGGAGGTGAGTGGACTGAGGCAATTGAGAAATCATTCACGCTGCAGTTATTGGACGCTGAATCTGGACGCCTTTTTTCAATGAAGGTGACTCCGAAGTAGTGGAGTAGGTGAACATAGAGAGAGTAAATAGGTGTAATTTAACTGTGATTTAAATAAATATATAGCAAACACTATCTATCCGTAGACATTATCATATCTCCCCCACGCATATGCATGCATGGTTTCGTCAAAAGCATACAGATGGGACAAAGACATAAGATACAATGTTTCAGGTATATATACAATGATATACCACATCATTCCTTAATTATTTAGTTTGAATTTCAATTTTAAAAGCAATACACAAAGATACTCCATAATTATTTAACAAAAGTATAATCATATCAAAAAGTCTTTTATATCATAATAACATTAATTAATTAGTACCTAACTCTTTGACTCTCCTTTTGAATGCATCACGAGAGTTAATAGCTAGAATGCTGTTAGTTTATTGTAAAGTTTTGAGGCCGATTAGTGAGCTCCTTTCGCAAATAGGTAATGTGAATGCTGACTAGTGTGTATGTCATTTTTGGAGCCGGAGGAGTGTTCATGGAATACGGAGTTAAGTGGAAAATGTGTCTGGAAGCAGTGGCAGATACAGATGGGGGGTATAGGGGGCATGCAACCCCCTTAAAGGGGCTGCCTGTGTTGCCAAACATGACAGAACCACAATTGTAACTTTTTTATATCATGAGATGGCATCGTCTCGAACATGAGTACTATAATCACTTTAATTAAAAATTTCTGAAGCTCAGCATGTGACTTGATTATTTTTTTTTTATGATAAACGTAAAGGTAATTCAAGATATCTTTTGCACCCCCCCTTTAGTTTTCTCTGTATCCCCTACTGTCTGGAAACAGCCTTCCCACACACGGAGAGAGTATCTGTATCTGTTGGACAACTATATTAGATGTGCAGGTGACGAGGGGCGATTTTGGATGCATCTCCGAAAGTGTGTTTTAAAACGCGATTGATGAGCAGTGGAAGCGATTTAACATTTGATTAAGGGACAATTTTTTTGTTTCCTTTGTCGAGCGAAGGGGGACTTTTGTGACACGTCGAATGATGCGTGGCGACTATGCCAACTGCATGACATAAGCAACCACTGAACCACCCGTGCTGCCGTTCCCCCTAGTACCTATATTTAGAGGGATTAGTAGTGATAACCATTATAAATATACATAGTTACATAAGATTGTTCCTCCCCTAAAGTATGAAAATTAATCTTATTACACCAGACATTAGATTACCAATTTCTTACTTTTTTGCAATTTGGAATGTTAGATTGACTGATCAACTCATTGTCAGCGGTTTTTTGCGTGCACTTGCGATCACTTCCAGGTCTGATCAGCTTCCTCTCTTCAAGCAGTAAAAGTGTACCGGCGGATCATCAGCAACATCTCCGATAAGTAAGTATTCAATTATAAAAATATGATGAATATTAATATACAGTAGATTCCGGTTAATTGAGACATATTGGGACTTTTGCAGTTTGCCCCAATTAAGCGGCTGCCCCAATTAGGCGAAATATCCTGTATATGGGAATAAACGAAAGTTGAAATGATAGAAAGAAGAATAAACATTGTCTATAATGCAACATAAGTTTATTAAACTATTAATTTGATTAATAAGTCAGCGAGTTTAGTTAATTTATTGCCATTTTGAAGAATTATAATGATTAAGTTAAAAATATTTTTCACAGCCTCGGGCAACACTGAATTAATGTCTTTTACTAAGCCCTATTAAAGAAAAGTCCTATCCTCTTGCGGATAGTATAACAACAAGAGCATTCAAAATAGGGCAAAAATGGAACATTTGTGTGTGAACAAAGGAAAAAAAGAGTAAATCCAGGGAGGAAAATATAAAAAAGTATTATTCTGAAAACAAAAATTTTACTTTCGTCGCGAGAATAGAGTTATGTCGCCGACTCATGGTCCAATAAAGCAACATACTGTCCCAATTAAGCGGAGAATACTCTGGGATATTCCTCTATTGGGTTCTGTTCTTCAAGATCTGCCCCAATTAAGCGGCTGCCCCAAGTAACCGGTGGACCCATTAAACGGAATCTACTGTATATGAAAAATATAAATGAAAATTATGGAAACGGTAAAGAAGGTCGTGAAAGATATTTGTGAAAATATTATCTTAAAGGAGAGCAGAGCTGCGTCAAGCCAATCTTGGGAATGTTGACCAGTGATGATGGTGATGGAAAAAGGATTTATTTTGTGGATAAACTTGGAAATAGATGTCAAACTACAGGAAGCAATAGCGACGGTCGTCAAAAGAACAGCTGAAAGCGCTAAATTCGCTACATTAAAAATTTTTTTTTCAAAATTCACCCTAAATAACGTATAATACGAAACTCAATTGTATCCAGTGGCGCCGACTCCATGGGACCTGAGGGGGCTCGAGCCCCCACAAAAATTCGTTATGGGTTAAAATTTGTCAAGAAAAAATGTGTCAGGCTAGTCGATTTTACCCGGAGTGTCCAGATATCGAGATTCGAGTTATCAGAGTTCTAATGTTGATCATATGACTCTTCTAAAATGCTTAAAAAACTTAAAACTCACTAGTTATAAAATTTCTCGGGGTAAGAGTTTGGGTAACCCCCGCTTGGGTCCCCCCAACAGTTTTTGTAAGTCGGCGTCCCTGATTGTATCAATAAGAAATTATTACAAGTAAGAAATGAGAATTGCATTTACTTCTTATGGAAATTATTCAAGGCGCCATTGGCCCAGCGAAATAATATTTGCTCACTTTTTAACTGTCATTAACGGACGGCCACTGGAAATGTTTGACCGGAAATAAAAAAGAAAAATATAAAAAATTATAAAAGTATCAGTGAAAATAAAAAATACATTAAAGAAAAATTACCACATGCGGAAAACAAATCGAAAATGGAATTGTAAAATATGGACACGAATATAAATGGGAGAAAAAACAAAGCATTTAAAAGGAAACGGATACCTTTAGAATACACAAAAACGGAGATTAAAAAAAATTAATTTATAGAGTAACTTGAATAATCTGAAAAAAAAGGATTATACTTTAAGGTAGGTTTAAAATTTTAAATTCTAGGTGTCATTCGTATTTTTATTATCCCTGCAGAAAAATACGATTTATTTTAGATTTTAAATGACAACGACAACAATTTCAATGACAACGACAACAATTTAATTGACAAGGATAACAATTTAAATGACAAGGACAACAATTTAAATGACAAGGACAACAATTTAAATGACAAGGACAACAATTCAAATGACATAGACAACAATTTAAATGACAAGGACAACAATTTAAATGACAAGGAAAACAATTTAAATGACAAGGACAACAATTTAAATGACAACGACAACAATTTAAATGAAACGACGACAATTTAAATGACAACGACAACAATTTAAATGACAAGGACAACAATTTAAATGACAAGGACAACAATTAAAATGAAACGACAACAATTTAAATGATAACGACAACAATTTAAATGACAACGACAACAATTTAAATGACAACGACAAAAATTTAAATGACAACGACAACAATTTAAATGACCAGGACAACAATTTAAATGAAAACGACAACAATTTAAATGAAACGACGACAATTTAAATGACAACGACAACAATTTAAATGACAAGGACAACAATTTAAATGACAAGGACAACAATTAAAATGAAACGACAACAATTTAAATGATAACGACAACAATTTAAATGACAACGACAACAATTTAAATGACAACGACAAAAATTTAAATGACAAAGACAACAATTTAAATGACAACGACAACAATTTAATTGACAACGACAACAATTTAAATGACAACGACAACGACAACAATTAAAATGACAACGACAACATTTTAAATGACAAAGACAACAATTAAAATGAAAACGACAACAATTTAAATGACTACGACAACTATTTAATTGACAACGACAACAAATTAAATGACAACGACAACAATTTAAATGACAACAACAACAATTTAAATGACAACGACAACAATTTAAATGACAACGACAGCAATTTAAATGACAACGACAACAATTTAAAAGGCAACGACAACAATTTAAATGAAAACGACCACAATTTAAATGACAACGTCTACAATTTATATGACAACAACAATAATTTAAAAGGCAACAACAACAATTTAAAAGGCGACAACAACAATTTAAATGACAACGACAAAAATTTAAATGACAACGACAACAATTTAAATGACAACGACAACAATTTAAATGACAACGACAACAATTTAAATGACAAGGACAACCATTTAAATGAAAACGACAGCAATTTAAATGAAAACGAAAACAATTTAAATGACAACGATAACAATTAAAATGACATCGACAACAATTTAAATGATAACGACAACAATTTAAATGACAACGACAACAATTTAAATGACAACGACAACAATTTAAATGATAACGACAACAATTTAAATGACCACGACAACAATTTAAATGACAACAACAACATTTTGAATGACAAAGACAACAATTTAAAAGGCAGAACAACAATTTAAATGAGAAGAACAACAAATAAAATGGCTAAAACAACAATGTAAATGACAACGACAACAATTTAAATGACAACGAAAACAATTTAAAGGACAACGACAACAATTTAAATGAAAACGACAACAATTTAAATGATCACGACAACAATTTAAATGAGAACGACAATAATTAAAATGACAACGGCAACAATTTAAATGACAACGGCAACAATTTAAAGGACAACGACAACAATTTAAATGACAACGAGAAAAATTTAAATGACAGCAACAATTTAAATGACAACAACAACAACTTTAATGACAACAACAACAATTTAAATGACAACGACAACAATTTAAATGATCACGACAACAATTTAAATGAAAAAGATAATTATTTAAATGACAAGGACAACAATTTAAAGGACAACGACAACAATTTAAATGACAACGAGAACAATTTAAATGACAACAACAATTTAAATGACAACAATAACCATTTTAATGACAAAGACAACAATTTAAAGGACAACGACAACAATTTAAATGACAACGATAACAATTTAAATGAAAACGACAACAATTTAAATGCCAAAGACAACAATTAAAATGACAACGACAATAATTTAAAAGGCAACGACAACAAATTAAATGACAACAAAATAAAATTTAAATGACAACAACAACAATTTAAATGACAACGACAACAATTAAAATGACAACGACAACAATTTAAAGGTGAACGACAACAATTTAAAGGACAACGACAACAATTTAAATGAAAACGACAAAAATATAAATGACAACGACAACATTTTAAATGACAAACACAACAATTTAAATGAAAACGACAACAATTTAAATGACAACGACAACAATTAAAATGACAACGACAAAAATTTAAATGACAACGACAACATTTTAAATGACAAACAAAACAATTTAAATGAAAACGACAACAATTTAAATGACAACGACAACAATTAAAATGACAACGACAACAATTAAAATGACAACGACAACAATTTAAATGACAAAGACTACATTTAAATGACAACGACAACAATTTAAATGATAACGACAACAATTTAAATGACAACGACAACAATTTAAATGACAACGACAACAATTTAAATGATAACGACAACAATTTAAATGGCCACGATACCAAATTAAATGACAACAACAACATTTTGAATGACAAAGACAACAATTTAAAAGGAAGAACAACAATTTAAATGAGAAAAACAAAAATTTAAATGACTACAACAACAATGTAAATGACAACGACAACAATTTAAATGATACCGAAAACAATTTAAAGGACAACGACAACAATTTAAAGGTGAACGACAAAATTTTAATGGACATCGACAAAAATTTAAATGATAACGACAACAATTTAAATGACAACGACAACAATTTAAATGAAATCGACAACAATTTAAATGATCACGACAACAATTTAAATGAGAACGACAATAATTAAAATGACAACGACAACAATTTAAATGACAACGAGAAAAATTTAAATGACAACAACAATTTAAATGACAACAACAACAATTTTAATGACAACAACAACAATTTAAATGACAACAACAACAATTTAAATGATCACGACAACAATTTAAATGAAAAAGATAATTATTTAAATGACAAGGACAACAATTTAAATGACAACGACAACAATTTAAATGACATCGAGAAAAATTTAAATGACAACATCAATTTAAATGACAACAACAACAATTTAAATGACAAAAAATACAATTTAAATGTCAACGATAACAATTTAAATGAAAACGACAATAATTTAAATGCCAAAGACAACAATTAAAATGACAACGACAATAATTTAAAAGGCAACGACAACAAATTAAATGACAACAAAAAAATTTAAATGACAACAACAACAATTTAAATGACAACGACAACAATTTAAAGGTGAACGACAACAATTTAAAGGACAACGACAACAATTTAAATGACAACGACAAAAATTTAAATGACAACGACAACATTTTAAATGACAAACACAACAATTTAAATGAAAACGACAACAATTTAAATGACAACGACAACAATTAAAATGACAACGACAAAAATTTAAATGAAAACGACAACATTTTAAATGACAAACAAAACAATTTAAATGAAAACGACAACAATTTAAATGTCAACGACAACAATTAAAATGACAACGACAACAATTTAAAGGTGATCGACAAAAATTTAAAGGACAACGACAACAATTTAAATGACAACGACTACAATTAAAATGACAACGACAACATTTTAAATGACAAAGACAACAATTTAAATGAAAACGACAACAATTTAAATGACTACGAACTCTATTTAATTGACAACGACAACAAATTAAATGACAACGACAACAATTTAAATGACAACGACAACGATTTAAATGACAACGACAACAAATTAAATGACAACGACAACAAGTTATATAAAAACGACAGACAACAATTTAAATGACAACGACAGAACACAATATAAATGACAACGACAGACAACAATTTAAATGTCAACGACAACAATTTAAATGACAACGACAAAAATTAAAATGACAACAACAACAATTTAAATGACAAGGACAACAATTTAAATGACAACGACCACAATTTAAATGACAACGACTAAAATTTAAATGACAACGACAACAATTTAAATGACAACGTCAACAATTTAAATGACAACGACACCAATTTAAAAGACAACGACAACAACTTAAATGACAACGATAACAATTTAAACGACAACGACAGCAATTTAAATGAAAACGAGAAGAATTTAAATGACGTCGACAACAATTTAAATGACAACGACAACAATTTAAATGACAACGACAACAATTTAAAATGCAACGACAACAATTTAAAAGGCAACGACAACAATTTTAATGACAAAAACAACATTTTAAATGACAAAACAACAATTTAAAAGGTACCAACAACAATTTAAAAGGAAACAACAACAATTTAAATGACAACGATACAATTTAAATGACAACGACAACAATTTAAATGACAACGACAACAACTTAAATGACAACAACTACAATTTAAATGACAACGACAACAATATAAATGACAACGACAACAATTTAAATGACAACGACATTAATTTTAAGGACAACGACAACACTTTAAATGACAACACCAACAATTTAAATTACAACGACAACAATTTAAATGACAACAACAACAATTTAAATGACATCGGCAAATATTTAAACGACAGCGACAACAATTTACATGACAACGACAAAAATTTAAATCACAAAGACAACAATTTAAAGGACAACGACAACAATTTAAAAGGCAACAACAACAATTACAATGACAACAACTGCTGAGGTAAGAAAAATACGAAATGACATCTAAATTAATTTGTAGTTTCACTGCTGAAATATGAAAAATACGAAATGACATCTAAAATTCAAAATTCTAAAATAATTCGTAGTTTCACTGCTGAGGTAAGAGAAATACGAAATGACATCTGGAATTAAAAATGCTAAAATAATTCGTAGTTTCACTGTTGAGGTAAGAAAAATATGAAATGATATCTAGAATTTAAAATTCTAAAGGAATTCGTAGAGTTACTGCTAAGGTAAGAAAAATACAAAATGACATCTAGAATTCAAAATTCTAAAAGATTGCGTAGTTTCACTGCTGAGATAAGAAAAATACGAAATGACATCTAACATTGTAAATTAAAAACATTTGTAGAATTACTGCTAAGGTAAGAAAAAGACGAAATGACATCTAGATTTTAAACAGCTAAAATAATTCGTAGTTTCACTGCTGAGGAAAGAAAAATACGAAATGACATCTAGAATTAAATGTGCTAGAATAATTCCTAGATTCACTGTTGACGTAAGAAAAATACGAAATGACATCTAGAATATAAAATAAAAAAATAATTCGTAGATTTACTGCTGAGGTAAGAAAAATATGAAATGGCATTTAGAATACAAATTTCAAAAGGAATTCGTAGGTACTGCTGAGGTAAGAATATTACGAAATGGCACCTAGAATTTAAAATTCTAAAATAATTCGTAAAGTCACTGCTGAGATATGAAAAATACGAAATAGCTATAGAATATAAAATTCTAAAAGAATTCGTAGCTTCACTGCTGAGATATGAAAAATACGAAATTGAACCTACAATTGAAAATTCTAAAAGAATTCGTAGTTTCACTGCTGAGATATGAAAAATACGAAATGACATCTAGAATTCAAATTCTAAAACAAATCGAAATTTTACTTTTGAGATAAAAAAAATACGAAATGACACCTAGAATTCAAAATTCTAAAAGCATGCTTAGTTTCACTGCTGAAGTAAGAGAAATTCGAAATGACATCTAGAATTCAAAATTCTAAAATAATTCATAGTTTCACTGCTAAGATAAGGAAAATACGAAATGACACCTAGAATTCAAAATTTTAAAATAATTCGTAGTTTCACTGCTAAGATATGAAAAATACGATATGACACCTAGAATTCAAAATTCTAAAAGAATGCTTAGTTTCACTGCTGAAGTAAGAGAAATTCGAAATGACATCTAGAATTCAAAATTAGAAAATAATTCATAGTTTCACTGCTAAGATAAGGAAAATACGAAATGACATCTAGAATTCCAAATTCTAAAATAATTCGTAGTTTCACTGTTGAGGTAAGAAAAATATGAAATGATATCTAGAATTTAAAATATTATAGGAATTCATAGAGTTACTGCTAAGGTAAGAAAAATAAGAAATGACATCTAGAATTTAAAATGCAAAAATAATTCGTTGATTTACTGCTAAGCTAAGAAAAATACGAAATGCCATTTAGAAATCAAAATTCAAAAGGAATTCGTAAAGGTACTGCTGAGATAAGGAAAATACGAAATGACATCTAGAATTCAAAAATCTAAATCGTAGTTTCACTGCTGAGATATGAAAAATACGATATGACACCTAGAATTCAAAATTCAAAAAATATGCGTAGTTTAACTGCTGAGATATGAAAAATACGAAATGGCACCTAGAATTTAAATTCTTAAAGAATTCAAAGTTTCACTACTGAGATATGATAAATACTAAATGGCACCTAGAATTTAAAATTCTAAAATAATTCGTAAAGTCACTGCTGAGATATGAAAAATACGAAATAGCTATAGAATATAAAATTCTAAAAGAATTCGTAGCTTCACTGCTGAGATATGAAAAATACGAAATTGAACCTACAATTGAAAATTCTAAAAGAATTCGTAGTTTCACTGCTGAGATATGAAAAATACGAAATGACATCTAGAATTCAAATTCTAAAACAAATCGAAATTTTACTTTTGAGATAAAAAAATACGAAATGACACCTAGAATTCAAAATTCTAAAAGCATGCTTAGTTTCACTGCTGAAGTAAGAGAAATTCGAAATGACATCTAGAATTCAAAATTCTAAAATAATTCATAGTTTCACTGCTAAGATAAGGAAAATACGAAATGACACCTAGAATCCAAAATTTTAAAATAATTCGTAGTTTCACTGCTAAGATATGAAAAATACGATATGACACCTAGAATTCAAAATTCTAAAAGAATGCTTAGTTTCACTGCTGAAGTAAGAGAAATTCGAAATGACATCTAGAATTCAAAATTAGAAAATAATTCATAGTTTCACTGCTAAGATAAGGAAAATACGAAATGACATCTAGAATTCCAAATTCTAAAATAATTCGTAGTTTCACTGTTGAGGTAAGAAAAATATGAAATGATATCTAGAATTTAAAATATTATAGGAATTCGTAGAGTTACTGCTAAGGTAAGAAAAATACGAAATGACATCTAGAATTTAAAATGCAAAAATAATTCGTTGATTTACTGCTAAGCTAAGAAAAATACGAAATGCCATTTAGAAATCAAAATTCAAAAGGAATTCGTAAAGGTACTGCTGAGATAAGGAAAATACGAAATGACATCTAGAATTCAAAAATCTAAATCGTAGTTTCACTGCTGAGATATGAAAAATACGATATGACACCTAGAATTCAAAATTCTAAAAATATGCGTAGTTTAACTGCTGAGATATGAAAAATACGAAATGGCACCTAGAATTTAAATTCTTAAAGAATTCAAAGTTTCACTACTGAGATATGATAAATACGAAATGACATCTAGAATTCAAAATTCTAAAAGAATGCGTAGTTTCACTGCTAAGGTAAGAAAAATACGAAATGATATCTAGAATTAAAAGAGCTAAAATAATTCGAAGTTTCACTGCTGAGGTAAGAAAAATACGAAATGACATCTAGGATTAAAAGTGCTAGAATAATTCGTAGTTTCACTGTTGAGGTAAGAAAAATACGAAATGGCATCAAGAATTCAAATTTTTTATAGAATTCGTAGAGTTACTGCTGAGGTAAGAAAAATACAAAATGACATCTAGGATATAAAATGCAAAAATAATTCGTAGTATCACTGCTATGATAAGAAAAATACGAAATGACATCTAGAATTATAAGTGCTAGAATAATTCCTAGTTTCACTGCTGAGGTAAGAAAAATACGAAAAGACATCTAGAATTTAAAATGCAAAAATAATTCCTAGTATCACTGTTGAGGTAAGAAAAAAACGAAATGACATCTAGCGTTAAAAGTGCTAGAATAATTCATAGTTTCACTGCTGAGGTAAGGAAAATACGAAATGACATCTAGAATTTAAAATGCAAAAATAATTCGTAGAGTTACTGCTGAGCTAAGAAAAATACGAAATGCCATTTAGAATTAAAAATTCAAAGGAATTCGTAGAGGTACTGCTGAGGTACGAATATTAGGAAATGGCACCTAGAATTTAATATTCTAAAAGAATGCGTAGTTCTGAGTAAAGAAAAATACGAAATGGCGCCTAGAATTTAAAATTCTAAAATAATTCGTAGTGTCACTGTTGAGATATGAAATATACGAAATGGCTACAGAATTTAAAATTCTAAAAGAATTCGTAGTTTCACTGCTGAGATATGAAAAATACGAAATTGAACCTACAATTGAAAATTCTGAAAGAATTCGTAGTTTCACTGCTGAGATATGAAAAATACGAAATGACATCTAGAATTCAAAATTCTATAATAATTCATAGTTTCACTGCTGAAATAAGAAAAATACGAAATGACATCTAGAATTCAAAATTCTATAATAATTCGTAGTTTCACTGCTGAGATATGAAAAATACGATATGACATCTAGAATTTAATATTCCAAAAGAATGCGTAGTTTCACTGCTGAGATATGAAAAAAACGAAATGGCAAAAAGAATTTAAAATTCTAAAATAATTTGTAGAGTTCCTGCTGAGATAAGAAAAATACGAAATGGCACATAGAATATAAAATTCTAAAAGATTTCGTAGATTCACTGCTGAGATATGAAAAATATGAAATGGCAATTGATTTTAAAATTCTAAAAGAATTCGAAATGACATCAAGAATTTAAAATGCAAAAATAATTCGTAGAGTTACTGCTGAGGTAAATAAAATACGAAATGGCATTTAGAATTAAAAATTCAAAAGGAATTCGTAGAGGTACTGCTGACGTAAGAATAATACAAAATGACATATGGATTCAAAATTCTAAAATAATTCGCAGAGTTACTGCTGAAGTAAGAAAAATACGAAATGATATCTAGAATTCAAAATTCTAAAAGAATTCGTAGATTTACTGCTGAGGTAAGAAAAATTCGAAATGTCATCTAGAATTCTAAATTCTAAAATAATCCTTAGAGTTACTGCTGAGGTAAGAATAATACGAAATGGCATATAGAATTCAAAATTCTAAAGTTTTCGTAGAGTTACTGCGAAGGTATGAAAATACGAAATGGCATCTAGAATTCAAAATTCTAAAAGAATTTGTACAGTTCCTGCATAGATAAGAAAAATACGAAATGGCACTTAGAATTCAAAATTCTAAAAGAATGCTGAGTTTCACTTCTGAGATAAGAAAAACACGAAATGACATCTAGAATTCAAAATTCTAAAAGAATGCGTAGTTTCACTGATGAGATAAGAAAAATACGAAATGACATCTAGAATTCAAAATTCTAAAAGAATACGTAGATTCACTGCTGAGATAAAAAAAAATACGAAATGACATCTTGAATTCAAAAACCTAAATCAATAAGTAGTTTCACTGCTGAGATAAGAAAAATAAGAAATGACATCTAGTATTCAAAATTCTAAAAAAATTCGTAGAGTTACTGCTGAGGTAAAGAAAATACGATATGACATCCAAAATAATTCGTAGTTTCACTGCTGAGATATGAAAATAAGAAATGGCACCTAGAATTTAAAATTCTAAAAGAATTCGTAGGTTCATTGCTGAGTAATGAAAAATACGAAATGCAACCTAAAATTTAAAATTCTATAAGAATTCGTTATTTCACTGCTGAGATAGGAAAAAAAACGAAATGCAACCTAGAATTAAAAATTCTATAAGAATCCGTAGTTTAACTGCTGAGATATGAAAAATACGAAATGGATCCTAAAATTTAAAATTCTAAAATAAATCGTAATTTCACTGCTGAGATAAGAAAAATACGAAATGACATCCAGAATTCAAAAAATTCTAAAATAATTCGTAGAGTAACTGCTGAGGTAATAGAAATACGAAATTACATCTATAATGCAAAATTCTAAAAAATTCGTAGCGTTACTGCTGAGGTAAGATACATACGAAATGACATCTAGAATTAAAAATTATAAAATAAATCGCAGAGTTACTGCTGAGGTAAGAAAAATACGAAATGACATCTAGAATTCAAAATTCTAAAAGAATTCGTAGATTTACTGCTGAGGTAAGAAAAATTCGAAATGTGATCTGGAATTCAAAATTCTATAATAATCCTTAGAGTTACTGGTGAGGTAAGAAAAATACGAAATGGCATCTAGAATTCAAAATTCTAAAAGAATTTTAGAGTCCCTCCTTAGATAAGAAAAGTTGAAATGGCACCTAAAATTTAAAATTCTAAAAGAATTTTAGAGTTCCTCCTTAGATAAGAAAAATTTGAAATGGCACCTAGAATTTAAAATTCTAAAAGAATGCGGAGTTTCACTGCTGAGATAAGAAAAATATGAAATGACATGTAGAATTCAATATTCTAAAAAATTCTTAGTTTCACTGCTGAGATAGGAAAAATACGAAATGGCACATATAATTTAAAAATCTAAAAGTATTCGCAGTTTCACTGCCGAGATATGAAAAATTTTTTAATTATTTTACAATTTTGAATTCTAGGTGTCATATGGTATTCCTTTTATCTCAACAGTGAAACTACGGATTCTTTTAGAATTTTAAATTGTTGGAACCATTTCTTTTTTTTCATATCTCAGTATGAAACTATGATTTATTTTAGAACTTTGTATTCGAGATGTATTTTCGTGTTTTTCATATCTCAGCAGTGTATTTACGAATTTTTTAGAATTTTAAATTCTAGGTGCCATTTCGTAATTTTCATATCTCAGTAGTGAAACTACGAATTATTTTAGAATTTTAAATTCTAGATGTCATTTCGTATTTTTCATATCTCAGCAGAGAAACTACGAATTATTTTAGAATTTTAAATTGTAGGTGCTATTTCGTATTTTTCTTATCTCTGCAGTGAAACTACGAATTATTTTAGAATTTTGTTTTCTAGATGGTCATTTCGTATTTTTCTTATCTCAGCAGTGAAACTACGCATTCTTTTAGAATTTTGAATTCTAGCTGCCATTTCGTATTTTTCATATCTCAGCAGTGAAACTACGAATTATTTTAGAATTTAAAATTCTAGGTGCCATTTTGTATTTTTCTTACATCAGCAGTAACTCTACCAATTATTTCAGAATTTTTAATTTTAGTGTCATTTCGTATTTTTCTTACCTCAGAAGTAAGTCTACGAATTCTTCAAGAATTATGAATTCTAGATGTCATTTCGTATTTTCCTTTTTTCAGAGTAAATTATACGATTTCTTTTAGAATTAAGAAATCTAGATGTCATTTTGTTTTTGTCTTACCTCAGCAGTAATTTTACGAATTCTTTTAGACTTATAAATTCTAGATGTCATTTCTTATTTTTCTTTTTTCAGAGTAAATTATACGATTTCTTTTAGAATTTTGAATTCCAGATGTCATTTCGTATTTTTCATATCTCAGCTCAGTTTTTTCTTATCTCATCATAGAAACTACGAATTTATTTAGATTTTTAAATTCTAGGTGCAATTTCGTATTTTTCATATCTCAGCAGTGAAACTACGAATACTTTTAGAATTTTAATTTCTAGGTGTCATTTCGTATTTTTCATATCTCAGCAGTGAAAAAACGATTTATTTTAGAATTTTAAATTATAGGTGCCATTTCGTATTTTTCTTATCTCAACAGTAACTCTACGAATTCTTTTAGAATCTTGAATTCTAGATTTCATTTGGTATTTTTCTTACCTCAGCAGTAACTTTACGAATTCGTTTATAATATTGAACTCTAGATATCGTTTCGTATTTTTCTCACCTCAGATATAAATCTACGAATTATTTAAGAATATTGAATTGTAGATGTCATTTCGTCTTTTTCTTACCTCAGCAGTTATTCTACGAATTCTTTTAGAATTTTGAATTCTAGATGTCATTTTGTATTTTCTTACCTCAGCAGTAATTATACGAATTCTTTTAGAATTTTGAATTCTAGATGTCATTTCATGTTTTTCTTACCTCAGCAGTGACTCTACCAATTCTTTTAGAATTTTAAATTCTAGGTGCCATTTCGTATTTTTCTTACTTCAGCAAACACAACGAATTCTTTAAAAATTTTGAATTCTAGATGTAATTTTGTATTTGTCTTACCTCAGCAGTATCTCTACGAATTATTTTATAATTTTAAATTCTAGGTGCCATTTCGTATTTTTCTTACTTCAGCAGTAACTCTACGAATCTTTTAGAATTTTTTATTATAGGTGTCATTTAGTATCTTTCTTTCCTCAGCAGTAATTCTACGAATTCTTTTAGAATTTTGAATTCTAGATGTCATTTCGTATTATTCTTACCTCAGATATAACTTCAGGAAATCTTTTAGAATTTTGAATTCTAGATGTCATTTCGTATTTTTCTTACCTAAGCAGAAACTCTACAAATTCTTATAGAACTTTGAATTCTAGATGTCATTTCGTATTTTTCTTACATCAGCGGTAACTCTACGAATTCTTTTAGAATTTTGAATTTAGATGTAATATCATATTTCTCTTACCTTAATAGTAAGTCTCAGAATTATTTTAGAATTTTGAATTCAAGATGTCATTTCCTATTTTCCTTATCTCAGCACTGAAACTACGAATTATTTTAGAATATTAAATTCTTTCTGCCATTTCGTATATTTCTTATCTCAGCAGTGAAACTAAGTATTATTTTAGAATTTTGAATTCTAAAAGTCATTTCCTATTTTCCTTATCTCAGCAGTGAAACTATGAATTATTTTAGAATATTAAATTCTTTCTGCCATTTCGTATATTTCTTATCTCAGCAGTGAAACTACGAATTATTTTAGAAATTTGAATTCTAGATGTCATTTCGTATTTTTCTTACCTCTGAAAACTGCAAATTATTTTACCATTTTCATTCTAGATGTCATTTCGAATTTTTCATATCTCAGCAGTGAAACTACGAATTTCTTTAGAATTTTAAATTCAAGGTGACCTTTCGTATTTTTACTATCTCAGCAGTGTAACAACGCTTTCTTTTAGAATTTTGAATTCCATGTGTCATTTCGTATTTTTCTTATCGCAGCAGTGAAACTACGAATTATTTTAGAATTTTGAATTCAAGGTGTAATATCTTATTTTTTTTATCTCAGCAGTGAAACTACGAATTATTTTAGAATATCGAATTCTAGGTGTCATTTCGTATTTTTCTTATCTCAGCACTAACTCTACGAATTATTTTAGGATTTCAATTTCTAGATGTCATTTCGTATTTTTTTAATCTCAGCAGTGGATCTACAAATTGTTTAAGAATTTTTTATTTCAAGGTGTCATTTTGTATTTTTCTTATTTCAGCAGTAACTCTACGAATTCTCTTAGAATTTAAAATTCTAGGTGCCATTTCGTGTTTTTCCTTTCTCAGAAGTGAAACTACGAGTCATTTTAGAATTTTAAATTCTACGTTGCATTTCGTATATCTCTTATCTCAGCAGTGAAACTACGTATTCCTTTAGAATTTTGAATTCTAGGTATCATTTCGTATTTCTCTTATCTAAGCAGTGAAACTACGAATTTTTCTAGAATTTTAATTCTAGGTGTCATTTCGAATTTTTCTCAACTCCGCAGTAACTCTACGAATTCTTTTAGTATTTTGAAATTTAGTTGTCATTTCGAATTTTTCTTATCTCATCAGTGAAGCGGCAATTTATTTTAGCATTTTTATATCTAGATGTCATTTCGAATTTTTCTTTTCTCAGCAGTAAAACTGCAATTTATTTTAGTATTTTTAATTCTTGATGTCATATAAAATTTTTTTTTTCTCAGCAGTGAAACTGCGAATTATTTTAGCATTTTAAATTTTAGGTCTCATTTCGTATTTTTCTTATCTCTGCAGTAAATATTATTGTATTATTTTACATTATAGAAGTCATTTCGTATTTTTCTTTTCTCAGCAGTGAAACTACGAAAGTTTTTAGAATTTTGAATTTCAGGTGTCATTTCGTATTTTTCTTATATAAGCAGTGAAAATACAAATTCTTTAAAAATTTGAATTCTTGGTGTTATTTCGAATTTTTCTTATCTCAGAAGTAATTTTACGAATACTTTTAGAATGTTTAATTTTTGGTGTCATTTCGTATTTTTCTTATCTCAGCAGTGAAACTACGAATTATTTTTACATTTTAAATTCTAGATGTCATTTCGTATTTTTCTTATCTCAGCAGTTAATCTATGAATTTTTTATCAAATTAATTTCTAGATGTCATTTCGTATTTTTCTTGCCTCAGCAATAATTTTACGAATTATTTTAGCATTATAAATTCAAAATTTTTCATATCTCAGCAGTGAAACAACGAATTCTTTTATAATTTTGAATTGTAGGTGTCATTTCGTATTTTTCTTATCTCATCAGTGAAACTGCAAATTATTTTAGCATTTTAAATTCTAGATATGATTTCGAATTTTCTTATCTCAGTAGTGAAACTGCAAATTATTTTAGCATTTTAAATTCTAGATGTCATTTCGAATTTTATTTATCTCAGCAGTAAAATTACGAATTATTTTAGCATTTTAAATTTTAGGTGTCATTTCGTATTTTTTCTATCTCAGCAGTGAAACTGTAAATTATTTTATTATTTTACATTATAGATATCATTTCGTATTTTTCTTATCTCAGCAGTGAAACTACGAATTTTTTTAGCATTTTCGTATATAAGGTGTCATTTCGAATTTTCTTATTTCAGAAGTAACTCTACGAATTCTTTTAAAATTTTAAATTTCAGGTTTGATTTCGTATTTTTCTTATATAAGCAGTGAAAATACAAATTCTTTTAAAATTTTGAATTCTTGGTGTTATTTCGAATTTTTCTTATCTCAGACGTAATTTTACGAACACTTTTAGAATGTTTAATTTTTGGTGTCATTTCGTATTTTTCTAACCTTAGCAGTAACTCTACGAATTCTTTTTGCATTTTTAATTCTAGATGTCATTTCGAATTTTCTTATCTCAGCAGTAACTCTACGAATTATTTTAAAATTTTAAAGTCTAGATGTTATTTTCTAGGTGACATTTCGTATTTTTGTTATCTCAGCAGTTACTCTACGAATTCTTTAAGAATTTTGAATTTCAGGTTACATTTCGTAATATTCTTATGTCATTAGTAAAATTACGAATTATTTTGCTATTTTAAATTTTTGGTGTCATTTCGTATATTTCTTATCTCAGCAGTAAATCTAATATTTATTTTAAGAAACTAAATTATAGAAGTCATTTCGTATATTTCTTGCCTCAGCAGTAACTTTACGAATTATTTTAGCATTTTAAATTCTAGATGTCATTTCGTATTTTTCATACCTCAGCAGTGAAACATCGAATTCTTTTAGAATATTGAATTCTATGTGTCAATTCGTATTTTTCTCATCTCAGCATTAACTATACGAATTTTTTTAGTATTTAAGATTCTAGATGTCATTTCGTATTTTTTTTATCTCAGCAGTGGATCTACGAATTGTTTAAGAATTTTTTATTCAAGGTGCCATTTCGAATTTTTCTTATCTCAGCAGTAACTTTACGATTTCATTTAGAATTTTGAATTCTAGGTGTTTTTTCGTATATTTCTCATCTCAGCAGTAAAAATACGAATTATATTACCATTTTCAATTTAAGATGTCATTTCGTATTTTTCTTATCTATGCAGTGAAACTAGGAATTCTTTTAAAATTTTGAATTCTAGGTGTTATTTCGATTTTTTCTTATCTTAGCTGTAATTCTACGAATACTTATAGAATATTTAATTATAGGCTTCATTTCGTATTTTTCCTATCACAGCAGTAAAACATCGAATTATTTTAGCATTTTAAATTCTAGATGTCTTTTCGTATTTTTCTTATCTCAGCAGTAAATCTATGAACTATTTAAGCGAAATAAATTCTAGATGTCATATTTATTTTTCAGATCTAAGCACTGAAACTACGAATTATTTTAGCATTTTAAATTCTAGATATTTCGCATTTTTCTTATCCCGGCAGTGAAACCACGATTTCCTCAAATATTTTGAATTCTAGGTGTCATTTCGAATTTTTCGTATCTCAGTATTAACACTACGAATTTTTTTAGAATTTTAAATTTTAGGTTTCATTCCGAATATTTCTTATCTCAGCAGTGTAACTAAGGATTATTTTAGCATTTTAAATTCTTGATGTCATTTCGTTTTTTTCTTATCAAAGCAGTAAATATACGAATTTTTTAGAATTTTTAATTCTATGTGTCATTTCATATTTTTCTTATGTCAGCAGATTTTTCAGCAGTATTATTTCATTTTTTTAAATTCTAGATGATATTTCGTATTTTTCTCATCTTAGCAGTAACTCTACGAATTTTTTTAGCATATTAATTTCTAGATGTCATTTCGTATTTTTTTATCTCAGTAGTACAACTACGAATATTTTAGCATATTAAATTGAAGATGTCACGCCGTGTTATCCTTATCTCAGCAGTAACTCTACGAATTCTTTTAGAATTCTGAATTTTAGATGTCATTTGGTATTTTTCTTCTCTCAGCAGTAACTCTACGAATACTTTTAAAATTTCAAATTTTGGGTGACATTCAGTACTTTTCTTATCTCAGCAGTGAAACTACGAATTATTTTAGTATATTAAATTCTAGATGTCATTTCGTAATTTTCTCATCTCAGCCGTAACTCTACGAATTATTTTAGCATTTTAAATTCTAGATGTCATTTCGTATTTTTCTAATCACAGCAGAAAAATTACGAAATATTTAAGCATTTTAAATTCTAGATGTCATTTCGTATTTTTCTAATCTCACGTGGAAAACTACGAATTCTTTAAGAATTTTGAATTCTAGATGTGATTTCGTATTTTTCATATCATTTATAGCATTTATTCTGTGAATTCTTTTAGAATTTTGTTTTCAAGGTGACATTTCGTATTTTTTTTATCTCAGCAGTGAAACTACGAATTATTTTAGAATTTTTAATTCTAGATGTCATTTCGTATTTTTTTTATCTCAGCAGTGATACTACGAATTCTTATAGAAATTTGAATTCTAGGTGTCATTTTGCATTTTTCTTATCTCAGCAGTGAAACTACGAATTATTTTAGCATTTAAAATTCCAGTTATTATTTCGTATTTTTCATATCTCAGCAGTAAAACTACGAATGCTTTTAGAATTTTGAATTCTAGGTGTCATTTCGTATTTTTCTTATCTCAGCAGTGAAATTACGAATTTTTTTAGAATTTTGAATTTTAGGTGTCATTTCGTAATTTTCTTAACTCAGCAGTGATACGGCAAATTATTTCATTATTTTACATTATAGAAGTCATTATGTATTTTTCTTATCTCAGCAGTGAAACTACGAATTTTTTTAGAATTTTGATTTTTAGGTGTCATTTCGTAATTTTCTTTACTCAGCAGTGAAACTACGAATTATTTAAGCATTTTAAATTCTATATGTCATTTCTTGTTTTTCTTATCTCAGCAGACAAACTACGAATTTTTTTAAAATTTTGAATTCTAGATGTCATTTCGTTTTTTTCTTATCACAGCAGCGAAACTACGAATTCTTTTAGAATTTTGAATATTAGGTGTCATTTCGTATTTTTCTCATCTCAGCAGTAACTCTACTAATTCTTTTAGTATTTAAAATTCTAGATGTCATTTAGTATTTATCTTACCTCAGCATTGAAACTATGAATTCCTTAAGAATTTTAAACTCTAGATGTCATTTCGTATTTTTTTAATCTTAGAGGTATCTCTAAGAATTTTTTAATAATTTAAACTTTTTAGGTGTCATTTCGAATATTTCTTATCTAAGCAGTGAAACAACGGATTATTTTAGCAAATTAAATTCTTGATGTCATATATTCTTTCTCCTATCTCAGCAGTGACTATAAGAATTCTTTTAAAATTTTGAATTCTAGGTGTCATTTTGTATTTTTCTTATCTCAGTAGTAAAACAATGAATTATTTTAGCATTTTAAATTCTTTATGTCATTTCGTATTTTTCTTATCTCAGCTGTGAAACTACGAATTATTTCCGCATTTTAAATTCCAGATGTCATTTCGTAATTTTCTTATCTCAGCAGTGAAACTACGAATTTTTTGAGAATTTTGAATTCCAGGTGTCATTTCGTATTTTTCTTATCTCAGCAGTAATTCTACGAATACTTTTAGAATGTTAATTTAAGGTTTCATTTCGTAATATTCTTATGCCATTAGTAAAATTACGAATTATTTTGCTATTTTAAATTTTAGGTGTCATTTCGTATTTTTCTTATCTCAGCAGTAAATCTAATATTTATTTTAAGAAACTAAATTATAGATGTCATTTCGTATATTTCTTGCCTCAGCAGTAACTTTACGAATTATTTTAGCATTTTAAATTCTAGATGTCATTTCGTATTTTTCATACCTCAGCAGTGAAACAACGAATTCTTTTAGAATATTGAATTCTATGTGTCATTTCGTATTTTTCTCATCTGAGCATTAACTATACGAATTTTTTTAGTATTTAAGATTCTAGATGTCATTTCGTATTTTTTTTATCTCAGCAGTGGATCTACGAATTGTTTAAGAATTTTTTATTCAAGGTGCCATTTCGAATTTTTCTTATCTCAGCAGTAACTTTACGATTTCATTTAGAATTTTGACTTCTAGGTGTTTTTTCGTATATTTCTTATCTCTGCAGTAAAAAAACGAATTATTTTACTATTTTCAATTCTAGATGTCATTGCGTATTTTTCTTATCTCAGCAGTGAAACTACGAATTCTTTTAAAATTTTGAATCCTAGGTGTTATTTCAAAATTATCTTATCTCAGCTGTAATTTTACGAATACTTTAAGAATGTTTACTTTTAGGTTTCATTTCGTATTTTTTTATCTAAGCAGTAAAACAACGAATAATTTTAGCATTTTAAATTCTCGATGTTTTCGTATTTTTCTTACCTCAGCAGTAAATCTACTAATTATTTTAGCATTTTAAATTCTAGATATTTCGCATTTTTCTTATCCTGACAGTGAAACTACGATTTCCACTGTAATTTTAAATTCTAGGATTCATTTCTAATTTTTTTTTCTCATCAGTGAAACAATGAATTCTTTTAGAATTTTGAATTCTATGTGTCATTTCGTATTTTTCTAATCTCAGCGGTAAAAGTACGAATTATTTTAACATATTCTATTCTAGGTGTCATTTCGAATTTTTCCAATCTCCGAAGTAACTCTACAAATTCATTTAGAATTTTGAATTTTATGTGCCATTCGTATTTTTCTTATCTCATCATTGAAACGGCAAATTATTTTAGCATTTTAAATTCTAGATATGATTTCGAATTTTTCTTATCTCAGCAGTGAAACTGCAAATTATTTTAGCATTTTAAATTCTGGCTGTCATTTCGTATTTTTCTTAATAAATTATCTCAGCAGGAATACTACGAATTCTTTAAGAATTTTGAATTCTAGATGTGATTTCGTATTTTTCATATCTCAGCATTAATTCTGCGAATTCTTTTAGAATTTTTTATTTCTAGGTGACATTTCGTATTTCTGTAATATCAGCAGTAACTCTACGAATCTTTTAGAATTAAGAATTCTAGGTATCATTTCTTATTTCTCATATCTCAGCAGTGAAAGTACCAATTATTTTAGAATTTTTTATTCTAGATGGCATTACGTATTTTTCTAATCTCAGCAAGGATACTACGAATTCGTTTAGAAATTCTAATTCTAGGTGTCATTTTGTATTTTTCTTATCTCAGCAGTGAAACTACGAATTATTTTAGCATTTTAAATTCTAGATGTTATTTCGTATTTTTCATATCTCAGCATTAAAACTACGAATTCTTTTCGTAATTTGAATTCTAGGTGTCATTTCGTATTTTTCTTATCTCAGTAGTGAAACTACGAATTATTTTAGCATTTTAAATTCTAGATGTCATTTCGTATTTTTCTTATCTTAGCAGTAACTCTACGGATAATTTTAGCATTTTAAATTTTAGGTGTCATTTCGTATTTTTCTTATCTCAGCAGTGAAACTACGAATTATTTTAGCAATTTCAATTCTAGATATCATTTCGTATTTTTTTTATATATCAGCATTGAAACTACGAATTCTTTCAGAATTTTGAATTATAGGTTTCCTTTCGTATTTTTCTAATCTCGGCAGTAAAACTACGAATTATTTTAGAAATTTGAATTCTAGGTGTCTTTTTTTATTTTTCTTATCTCAGCAGTGAAACTACGAATTGTTTTTGCACTTTTAATTCTAGATGTCATTTCGTATTTTTCTTACCACAGCAGTTAAACTACGAATTATTTTAGCATTTTAAATTCTAAATGTCATTTCGTATTTTTCTTGCCTACCAGTAACTCTACGAATTCTTTTTGCATTTTAAAGTCTAGATGTCATTTCGTATTTTTCTTACCTCAACAGTGAATCTACGAATTATTTTAGCATTTTAAATTCTAGATGTTATTTCGTATTTTTCATAACTTACCAGTAAAACTACGAATTCTTTTAGAATATTGAATTCTAGGTGTCATTTCTTTTTTTTCTTATCTCAGAAGTAACTCTACGACTTATTTTAGGATTTTAAATTATAGCTCTCATTTCGTATTTTTGTTACCTCAGTAGGAAAACTACGAATTTTTTGAGAATTTTGAATTCTAAATGTCTTTTCGTATTTTTTGATATCTCAGCAGTAACTCTACGAATTTTTTAGATTTTGAATTTTAGGTGCCATTTGGTATTATTCTTATCTCATTAGTAAAATTACGAATTATTTTACCATTTTAAACTTTAGGTCACTATTCGTATTTTTCTGATCTCACAAGTGATACTACGAATTCTTTTAGAATTCTAATTCTAGGTGTCATTTCGTATTTTTCCTATCTCAGTAGTAAATCTATGAATAATTATAGCAAATTAAATTCTAGATGTCATTTCGTATTTTTCTTGCCTCAGCCGTAACTTCTCGAATTATTTTAGCATTTTAAATTCTAGATGTCATTTCATATTTTTCAAGTCTCAGCAGTGAAACTACAAATTGTTTTAGAATTTTGAACTCTAGGTGTAATTTCGTATTTTTCAAATCTCAGCAGTAAAAGTACTAATTATTTTAGCATATTAAATTCTAGATGTCATTTCGTAATTTTCTTATCTCAGCAATAAATCTACGAATTATTTTAGCATTTTTAATTTTAGATGTCATTTTGTATTTTTCTTATCTCAGCAGTAAAACTACTAATTATTTTAGCAATATAAATTCTAGATATCATTTCGTTTTTTTCATATCTCGGCAGTGAAACTACGAATTTTTTTAGAATTTTGAATTCTAGATGTGATTACGTATTTTTCATATCTCAGCATTAACTCTACGAATTCTTTTAGAATTTTGATTTCTAGGTGACATTTCGTATTTCTATAATCTCAGCAGTAACTCTACGAATTCTTTTAAAATTTTGAATTTTAGGTGTCATTTCGTATTATTCTTACCTGTTACTAAAATTACGAGTTATTTTACCATTTTAAATTTTAGTGTCATTTCGTATTTACCTTAACTCAGCAGTGACATTACGAATTATTTTAACATTTTAAATTCTACTAAATTCTATGTCATTTCGAATTTTTTCTTATTTTAACAGTAAAACAATGAATTATTTTAGCATTTTAAATTCTAGATGTCATTTCGTATTTTTCTTACCTCAGCAGGAAAACTACGAATTCTTTTAGAATATAGAATTCAAGATGTGATTTCGTATTTTTCATATTTAAGCATTAATTCTACGAATTCTTTTAGAATTTTGATTTCAAGGTGACATTTCGTATTTTTGTTATCTCAGCCGTATTTCTACGAATTCTTTTAGAATTTTGATTTTTAGGTGTCATTTCGTATTATTTTTATCTCATTATTATAATTACGAATTATTTTACCATTTTTAATTTTAGGTGGTATTTCGTTTATTCCTTATCTCAGCAGTGATCCTACGAATTCTTTTAGAATTTTGAATTCTAGGTGTCATTTCGTATTTTTCCTATCTCAGCAGTAAATCTATGAATATTTTTAGCAAATTAAATTCTAGATGTATTTTCGTATTTTTCTTGCCTCAGCCGTAACTTTACGAATTATTTTATCATTTTAAATTCTAGACATCATTTCGTATTTATTATATCTCAGCAGTGAAACTACATTTTTTTTAGAATTTTGAATTTTAGGTGACGTTTCGTATTTTTCTTATCTCAGCAGGAAAACTACGAATTCTTTAAGAATTTTGAATTCTAGATGTGATTTCGTATTTTTCGTGATACTACGAATTCTTTTAAAAATATGAATTCTAGGTGTCATTTTGTATTTTTCTTATCTCAGCAGTGAAACTACGAATTATTTTAGCATTTTTATTCTAGATATTATTTCCTAATTTTCATATCTCAGCAGTGAAACTACGAATTATTTTAGAATTTAGAATTCTAGGTGTCATTTTTTATTTTCCTAATCTCAGCCGTAAAGGTACGAATTATTTTAGCATTTTAAATTCTAGATGTCATTTCGTATTTTTGTTATCTCAGCAGTAACTTAACGAATATTCTTAGCATTTTAAATTCAAGATGTCATTTCGTGTTTTTCATATCTCAGCAGTAACTCTGGAATTATTTTAGCATTTTAAATTCTAAATGTCATTTCGTATTTTTCTTATCTAAGCCGTAACTCTACGAATTATTTTAGGATATTAAATTTTAGATATTATTTCGTATTTTTCTTATCTCAACAGTGAAATGGTGAATTTCTTAGAATTTTAATTTCTAGGTGACATTTCGTATTTTTCTTATCTCAACAGCATCTTTACGAATTACTTTGGAATTTTTAATTCTGGATGTCTTTTAGTATTTTTCTTATCACAGCAGTAAGTCTATTAATTCTTTTAGCATTTTAAATTCTAGATGTCATTTCGTATTTTTGTTATCTCAGTAGTTACTTAACGAATATTCTTAGGCTTTTAAATTCAAGATGTCATTTCGTGTTTTTCATATCTCAGCAGTAACTCTGGAATTATTTTAGCATTTTAAATTCTAGATGTCATTTCGTATTTTTCTTATATCAGCAGTAACTCTACGAATTATTTTATCATTTTAAATTCAAGATGTCATTTCCTTTTTTTCTTATCTCAGCAGTAACTCTACGAATTATTTTAGCATATTAAATTTTCGATATTATTTCGCATTTTTCTTATCTCAGCAGTGAAATGGCTAATTCTCTTAGAATTTTAATTTCTAGATGACATTTCGTATTTTTCTTATCTCAACAGCATCTCTACGAATTCCTTTAGAATTTTTAATTCTGGATGTCATTTCGTATTTTTCTTATCACAGCAGTAACTCTACTAATTCTTTTAGAATTTTCAATTCTAGATGTCATTTCGTATTTTTCTTTTCTCAACAGTAACTCTACGAATTACTTTAGAATTTTAATTCTAGGTGTCAATTCGTATTTTTCTTATGTCAGAAGTGAAACTACGAATTCTTTTAGTATTTTAAATTGTATATGTCATTTCGTATTTTTCATATCTCAGCAATAACTCTACGAATTGTTTATGAAATATAATTATAATTGTCAATTCGTATTTTTCATATCTAGGCAGTAACTCTACGAATTCTTTTAGAATTTTGAACTCTAGATGTCATTTCGTACTTTTCGTATCTCAGCAGTAAAACTACGAAAAAATTTAGCATTTTGAATTCTAGGTGTCATTTTTTTTTCTTATGTCAGCAGTAACTCTACGAATACTTTAGAATTTTATATTTTAGGAGTCATTTCGTTTTTTTCTTATCTCAGCAGTTTCTCTAGGAATTCTTTTAGAATTTTAAATTTTAGGTGTAATTTCTTATTTTTCTTATCTCAGCAGTAACTCTACGAATTTTTTGTAATTTTTAATCCTAGATGTCATTTCGTATTTTTATTATTATTATTATTATTTTAGAATTTTAAATTCCAGATGTTATTTCGAATTCTTTTTTATCCCAGCAATGTAACTACGAATTTTTTAGCATTTTAAATTCTGAGTGTCATTTCGTAATTTTTTTATCTCGGAAGTTACTCTACGAATTCTTTTATAATTTTAAATTTTAGGTGTCATTTTGTATTCTTCTTCTCTCAGCAGTGAAACTGCGAATTATTTAAGCATTTTAATTTCTAGATGTCATTACGTTTTTTTCTTATCTCAGCAGTAAGTCTACGAATTATTTTAGAATATTGAATTCTAGTCGTCATTTCGTATTTTTCTTATCTCAGCAGTAAAACTACGAATTATTTTAGCATTTAAATTCTGGATGTCATTTCGAATTTTTCTTTTCTCAGCAGTATCTCTACGAATTCTTTTAGAATTTCGAATTCTAGGTGTCATTTCGTATATTTCTTGTTTCAGCAGTAACTCTACGAATTTTTTTAGAATTTTAAATTCTAGGTGTCATTTAGTATTTTTCTTATCTCAGCAGTGAAACTTCGAATTATTTTACCATTTTAAATTCTAGGTGTCATATCGTACTTTTTTTATCTCAGATGTAAAACTTAGATTTATTTCTGAATTTTTAATTGCTGGTGTCATTTGGTGTTTTCATCATCTCAGCAGTTAATTACCAATTATTTTAGAATTTAAAATTCTAGGTGACTTTTCATATTCTAATTATGTCAGCAGTTAACATAAAAATATATTTAGAATTTTGAATTCTATGTGTCATTTGGAAGTTTTCTTATCTTAGCAGTAAAACTATATGTTATTTAAAAATTTAAAATTCTAGGTGTCATTTCGTATTTTGCTTATCTCAACAGCAAAACTAAAAATAAAATAAAATTTTAAATTCTAGGCGTCGTTTCGAATTTTCATTTTCTCAGCGGTACAACTTCGAATTCCTTTAGAAATTTAAATTCTAGGGGTCATTTCGTATTTTTCTTATCTCAGCAGTAAATCTACGAACTATTTTTGAATTTTAAATTCTCGATGTCATTTCATTTTTCTCTTATCTCAGCAAATACTATAAGAATTCTTTTAAAATTTGAATTCTAGGTGTCATTTCGTATTTTTATTATCTTGGCAGTAAAACTACAACTTATTTTTAATTTTTTATTCTGGATGCTATTTCGAAGTTTTCTTATCTTAGCAGTAAAACTATAAGTTATTTAAAAATTTAAAATCCTAGGTGTCATTTCGTATTTTGCTTATCTCAACAGCAAAACTAAAAATAAAATAGAATTTTAAATTCCAGGCGTCGTTTCGAATTTTCATTTTCTCAGCGGTACAACTTCGAATTCCTTTAGAAATTTATATTCTAGGTGTCATTTCGTATTTTTCTTATCTCAGCAGTAAATCTACGAACTATTTTTGAATTTTAAATTCTAGGTGACATAACGTATGTTTTTGACTCAGTAGCAGTTTAACAACGATTTATTTTAGTACTTTGAGCAGTATAACAACGAATTATTATAGAATTTTAAATGTCATTTTGTATTTTTATCCCTTCAGCAGGGAAACTAAAAAAATATTTTACTTTTTTATTTTCAAGTTTTCATTTCTTATTTTTATCTCAGCAGTAAAACTGCGAATTATTTAAGCATTTTAAATTCTAGGTGCATTTTCGTATTTTTTATCTCAGCAGTAGAATAACGAATTCTTTTAGTAACTTAAAATCTGATTATAATTTCGTAATTTTTCTATCTCAGCAGTATAACTATAAAATATTTTAGAATTTGAAATTCTAGGTGTCATTTCGTATTTTCATCATCTCGGCAGTAAAATTTAATATTATTTAAGAATTTTTAATTCTAGATGACATTTCGTATTTTTAATATCTCAGCAGTAAAATTAACAACGATTTCAGAATTTTAATGTCTACGTGTCATTTCGTATTTTTATTTTCTCATCAATAAAACTACCAATTATTTTAGAATTTTAAACTCTAGGTGTCAATTCGTATTTTTCGTATATAAGCAGTAAAACAACGAATTATTTGAGAATTATAAATTTTAGGTGTCACTTCGTATTATTCTTTACTCAGTAGTAAAACTAAGAAATTTTTTAGAATTTAAAATTTTAGGTTTCTTTGTTATTTCTATCATCTCAGCAGTGAAATTAAATATTATTTTAGATATTTAAATTTTAAATGTCATTCTGTAAGTATCACGAAGATGGGACGTGACCTCCTTTTTCCACCTCTCGCCACCCACCACCCACGTGCCGCTGCATTGGCGGTTTGCTTCTCGTCTTATCACTCTTCCTGTCACGCACCCCACTCCACATCTCCTTAGGCGTGAGAACCGTGCAGCGTCAGCAGAAGGCAGCCTCTTGGGTGGCCGCGAATGAGAAATACAGATATCACGCGGAGAGGCGTGCTATGAGAACGGCCGTTGGAGTTGCGTCCACGAAGAGGACGAGAGAGTGTGTTTGGCGGCTGTAGAGTGCGGATGTGCCCAATAAACCTGCTTGAGTAATGGAGTTTTTCCTTTAAACTAATCCTGCCTTTCCCTGATGCTATCGATATACTGAACCTTACATCTGGTGTCCGAAGTGGGGATCGATATGTATCAAGGGGCAGTACACGAGACGACCTAAGGCGAGATGGCGAGTCGGGTTAGTTTTGGCGGGCAAGAGGTGGACCTCCAACGGGTGATCGACGACTTTTCAGACAAACTTGAGCAGCTGGGTGCTGAGAACGAGCGTTTGAGAGCCGTCGTCGCCAGGGGAGAAGGGCAGGAGGTCGCTTCACCCGCGAGTGCAAAATTCACCCTCCTAAATTCCATAGAACCCTTCCATGGTCGCCCCGGCGATGACGCCGATGCCTACCTCGAGCGAGTCCAGCAGGTGGCGTCCCTGAGCGGATGGAGCGATGGGGAAACGCTCGCCGCCGCGCGGCTACGTCTGGGTGGGGAAGCCGCGGTGTACGAGCGCACGAGATCAGAATGTAAGACGGCGGCCACTTACTCGGCGTGGAAGAATATCATTCTCGACCGCTATCGCTCGAAGAAGACCGCTCGTTTCTACCGAGAGCTCCTAGCAGTCATTCACATGGAGCCGAAGGAGGACATCGAAGAGTTCGCGGATCGAGTCAGGCGGATCAACGCGCGGACGGCGGAAATCGGCGGAACTCCGGAGCGGATGGAGGCAATGAGATACGAGGCTGATCAGCGAGCCTTGGATGCCTTCTTGAGAGGCCTTTCGGGCGAATTGGGCAGGCTATGCCGACTCGCTATGCCCGAGAGTTTCGACGCCGCCGTCGCGACGGCAGTGAGAATCCGGGAGGCTGAGAGGACGCCGCGTAATCCATCGCCCAGTCGTCGAGCGTTCCAGGTGACGGCTCGTGAGTGCTACAATTGCGGGCGCACTGGCCATTTCGCCCGTGAGTGTCGCAGCCAACGCCGTGGGAAGTGCTACAGCTGCGGCGTGGAGGGCCATTTTGCTCGTGAGTGCAGGAAGGGGTCATCGAGCCGGGCGGCCAATTTAAACGGCAAAGGGGTCGACCGTCCCGCCGGCGCCGACCCCTGGTAAAGGAAGTGCTGATTCCAGCCGTCCAGGTGAGTGCGGGAGTGAAGGACTTAGTCGTGCGAGCGGTGGTTGAAGGGAAAATGTGCTCGTTTCTGTTAGACACTGGGGCCCAAGTGTCATTATTAGTGCGGGGATCGTGTAGAGGGAGCGGGATGAAGCCGTCACAATATCGCATCCGAGGCGTCGCGGGGCGGGTGCTGAAAAGTTATGGTGAGAAGTCGGTGTCTTTAGAAATAGGCGGTTATGTTTATCCAATCAATGTGCAAGTAGTTGAAACATTGGGTGGTTTTGAAGGGATTTTGGGGTTAGATTTTCTATGTAAATACGGATGTGTAATCAACCTTCCAGAAAGGGCAATGAAACTAGACGGGCGTGTAATTCCGCTGCACGGGGCTGATGGGGTAGAGAATGATCGTTCGGAAAAGACATTTAGTGCGTTCCGGATCACTACGGACAAGGACCATGCGGTAATTCTTTCAGATGAGGAGTACATACCGCCGCGGTCGGAAAAAAGGTTTCTAGTGACTGTACCACGCGCGGCAGTAGGGGGCGCAGAAATGGTTGTGATAGAACCCAGATTGATCGAAGTGGAAGGGTGCGCCGTTGCCCGGACCCTGAGTAGGGTGGATGAGGAAAACCGGGTAATAGTAATGATGTCTAATTGGAGTGACGAGGGAATTAGAATACGTCGAGGTACGACGATTGCCGCGGCAAACGGTGTGGAAATTAGTGAAGTTCCGGAAAGAGCAATTAGACGCGCGGAGAAGGACAAGTCGGGGTGGGATCTCACGGAAAAACTTGCACACCTATCAGAGTCGGAAAGGAAACCTCTTCAGGAACTAATAGAAAGTTTTCGGGGACTATTTAGTGAAAAGGAATCCATCCCTGTTACTAATCTCGTCGAACATCATATTCCTACTGGTGACGCTCGTCCAATATACCGACGTCCGTATCGGATTCCTTTTCACCAGAAGCCCTTGGTTGAACAATTCGTCCAAGAGCAGTTAAAAACTGGGGTAATATCCCCTAGTTCCAGTCCTTGGGCGAGCCCAATTGTTATTGTTCCAAAAAAGTCTACCGATGGAAAGCCGGCGTACCGTTTTTGTGTAGACTTTAGGGCACTTAATGCTGTCACAATTCCTGACGTGTACCCGCTACCTAACATAGTAGAAACTTTGGATTATTTAGGGGGGTGTCGCTATTTCACTACTTTGGATATGACGAGTGGTTATCACCAGATACCCATGGCTAAAGACTCGCAGGAGAAAACCGCGTTTATTGTCGATAGTGGCCTGTATGAGTATAAACGCATGCCCTTCGGCCTTAGGAACGCGCCGGGAAGTTTTCAGCGGATGATGGACGGCGTACTTAGAGGCCTTAAGCCGGAACGTTGTCTCGTCTATTTAGACGATATTATCGTATTCAGTGACACGGTGGATGATCATGTTGTCCGGTTACGCTCTGTTTTCCAGCGGCTAAGTGACGCTGGGTTGTCGTTAAAAATAGAGAAATGCAATTTTGCGGAAAGCAGCGTGAAGTATTTGGGTCATGTGATAAGTGGTGAAGGGGTGCGACCGGAATCAGAAAAAATTCAAGCGGTGCGAGATTTTCCAACACCTACGAACGTCCGAGAGCTGCAGTCATTTCTCGGCCTGGCTAACTACTATCGGCGATTTGTAAAGGGATTCGCGTCGATTGCAAAGCCGCTCACAAATCTTCTTAAAAAGGGGAGGGCATTCGAGTGGGACGCTGAATGCGAGGCTGCTTTGAGTCAATTGAAATACTCTCTAACTTCCACCCCTGTGCTGGCATATCCTGATTTTCGGAAACCGTTCACGTTGTCTACCGATGCTAGTAATCACGCCCTCGGCGCCGTGTTATCACAAGAGATTGGTGGAGAAGAACATCCCGTCGCCTTTGCATCTCGTAGGCTTAATCAAGCGGAGCAAAATTATTCTGCCACTGAACGAGAATTACTCGCCGTCGTTTGGGCCGTAGGGTATTTCAGGTGTTACTTATATGGGCGAAAATTTAACATTATCACTGATCATGCGGCTCTTAAATGGTTATTTTGTCTGAAGGATCCTAATAGCCGGTTGATTCGTTGGACATTAAAATTGTCGGAATACGATTACGAGGTGTGTCATAAGCCGGGGAAATTGCATGGGAATGCCGATGGGTTGAGCCGCAAGGTAAGAAAAGTCGCTGCAGAGGAGGAACTGAATCTAAAGGAGGCGCAAGAAGCAGACGCAGAGTGCATCGGATGGATCGGGAAGAATAAGTTTGAATTTGCGGATGGCTTGCTGTGTCGAATTGAGGAAGGGGTGCACAAAGTAGTTGTTCCTGCTGGTTTGAGGAGGCAAATACTAACGCAGTGTCATGACCATAGGCTCGCTGGGCACATGGGTGTAAATTCCACGAAGTATCGCGTGGGCGGTCAGTATTGGTGGCCGGGATGGAAGAAAGACTGTACTGATTACGTCAGGGGGTGCGTGTCATGTCTACGTAGGTCGCCATATGGGAAGACAAAGGCGCCATTGCAGCCGCTGCCGGAGGCGAACCGACCATTCCAATTCATTGCACTAGACATCGTGGGGCCGCTCCCAAAAACGGAACGCGGAAATCGTTACGTATTATCCATCATAGATCATTTTTCACGGTATTTGGTGATGGCGCCCTTGGGGGATCAAACCGCGGAATCTGTGTCCGTTACTCTGGTGCGCGATTGGATACTTAAGTTCGGTGTCCCGGAAAAAATACTTTCCGATCAGGGTAGTAATTTTACCTCGGAACTCTTCCAGAATGTGTGTCGGTTGTTGGGCATAGAGAAGTTACAAACCTCCCCATTCCACCCCCAATGTAACGGCAGGGTCGAGAGAGTACACCGTACAATAGCTCAGATCATCTCCCACTATGTTAATTGCAAAAACAATGACTGGGATTTGTGGGTAGGTTATGCAGTCTGTGCATACAATTCAAGCTGGCATAGAAGCGTACGTCGTTCCCCTCATGAAGTGATATTCGGGGAAAGACTAAAGACCCCCTTTGAGTGCGTGAAAAACGCCCCTGTTTCCGTGGACGATTTTGTGTCCCAGCTACAAAATAGACTGCAAGTGATTTGGAAAGATTGTAAACGGAATAATCGCAGAGCCCATGAGGAACAAGCTAAAGGATTAAAAAACACTAAAAGGGGGAGAAATTATGTCGCGGGTGAGTATGTGTACTTGACGGACCCAGTTCTTAAACCGGGCAAAGTGCGAAAGTTTCACAGCCCCTGGAAAGGACCGTATAGGGTGATAGAAGTACTTTCCCCCTCCAATTTAAAATTGCAGCTTCAGCATAGGACTGTGATCGTACATAAGGATCGAGTGAAACCCCACCCTAGTCATCTTTCGATTCCTCCCCCACCCCACGGAGAAAGACGGCGTGGCAGACCGAGAAAGGCCGTACCCGATAGTGAATGGGAGGAATGCATTGGCGAAATTCCGTTTGCGTGTGCTGATCGAGCGTGCAAAAAACAAAAGCGAGAAGCTGACTGTATTTTCCGCCCTGAGGTGTTTAGAAGGGGGAGGGGAAGACCAAGGAAAAATTTACCTTATATGACTAATTCCACATGTCCTCCTCAAGAATCGCCGAATACGCGAATTGAAGCCCCCCCTTCCCAAAGTGAGCACTCCCCCACCCCTAGTGTTGGTGAAATCCCTCAAGTTTCCCCCCCTGAGTCCACTGTCTCTCGAGAGGAAGCATCAAGCCCAGACTTGAATACGGAGTGTAACGAAGAATCGAGTGTTAACTCGGCGGCCGGCGAAGAAGAGTGTCAACAAACAGTGCGGCATCATCTGGGCGGTGAGCGTGAGATAGGCTGCATTCCTGCGAAGGTCGACACGCCGGCACTTCCGCGGAGACCCCCATATCATCTCCGCCCTCGACCGCGACGGCAGGACGTCTCGCCGCCAGCTGGAGAAGACGTCATTGACGAGAAGACGCCCTTACCCTCCCCTGCCCCCCCCGACGAGGTCCCAGTGGGTGTGAGTGGTACCCGTGTCTACGACTTACGGCCGAGACGAGAAAAGTAATTCAAGGGCCAGTGTTTGTCCCGTAGCGTGAAATGTTCAGAGTGTGTGAATGATTTAAAATAAAACCGTTTGCCCTTCCCAACCCCCTTGCCCCGAAGAGCTTTTTCATGGCTATCAGAGATCCTGAGAAAAGTGACGAAATTTTTATTGTGTATCGCGTAGAGTAAATGAAAGTGAGGAGAAGTGAAGTGAGAAGGAGAAAGACGCGTGAAAGCTTTGAATAATTTGTTTTCTTTCCTATTCTTTCTTTCACGGGGGCGTTTGAATTGTACTTTCATAGTTTGGTTTGTGCTTTTATTGTTGATGTACTGAGTTTGTTGATTTGTGTAATGGTAGAAGTGTAATTATTATTCCACGATGGTTTTGATAATGTTTATTTTTTATTATCTCTCAGAATTAATTTTTTTGTGAACATTATTCCTTGAATGCTATGTTTTTTCTTTTATTTTGGGGACATGATTTACCATTACTGAGTGTTAATTTTTTTTTCCTTTTTATCGTATGGGTAATCCCAATTGCTTGGATGTTTTTGGTTCTTTGGTATATAGTGTCACTTATTAACCATTTTTCAGTTCCCGGCCATCCCCATTTAATCGGGGGATTAAATTTTGTTTGGAGGGAGGATGATGTAAGTATCACGAAGATGGGACGTGACCTCCTTTTTCCACCTCTCGCCACCCACCACCCACGTGCCGCTGCATTGGCGGTTTGCTTCTCGTCTTATCACTCTTCCTGTCACGCACCCCACTCCACATCTCCTTAGGCGTGAGAACCGTGCAGCGTCAGCAGAAGGCAGCCTCTTGGGTGGCCGCGAATGAGAAATACAGATATCACGCGGAGAGGCGTGCTATGAGAACGGCCGTTGGAGTTGCGTCCACGAAGAGGACGAGAGAGTGTGTTTGGCGGCTGTAGAGTGCGGATGTGCCCAATAAACCTGCTTGAGTAATGGAGTTTTTCCTTTAAACTAATCCTGCCTTTCCCTGATGCTATCGATATACTGAACCTTACAATTCTGTATTTTTTTTATCTTAGCAGTAAAACTACGTATTTTTTTTTAATTTTAAATTCTAGGTGTCATTTCGTATTTTTATTTTCTCTGCTGTAAAACTACAATAAATTTAGAATTGGAATCTCTAGGTGTCATTTCGTATTTTTCTTCTCTAAACAGATAAACTACGAATTCTTTTTGAATTTTAAACTCTTGGTGACATATTGTATTTTTATCTTCTCATCAGTTAATTACCAATTATTTTAGAATTTAAAATTCTAGGAGTCTTTTCGTATTCTCATTATGTCAGCAGTAAACTTAAAAATTTACTTAGAATTTTAAATTCTAGGTGTCATTTCGTATTTTTAATATCTTGGCAGTAACATTACGACTTATTTTAGAATTTTTTATTCCGGATGCTAATTCGTAGTTTACTCATCTTAGCAGTAAAACTACAAATTATTAAGAAATTAAAAATTGTAGTTGTCATTTCGTATTTTTTTTATCTCAGCAGTATAAATACGAATTATGTTAGACTATTAAATTTTAGGTGTCATTCGTATTTTTCTTATCTCTACAGTAAAACTACAAATTTTTTAAAAATTTAAGATTCTAGGTGTCATTACGGATTTTCCTCTTCTCAGCAGTAAAACTTCGAATTCTTTTAGAATTTTATATTCTAGTTGTCATTTCGTTTTTCTCTTATATCAGCAGTACAACTTCGTATTAATTTAGCATTTTAAATTTTAGTTGTCATTTCGTATTTTTCTTATCTATGCAGTTAAACTATTATTCTTTCAGAATTTAAAATTCTAAGTGTAATGTCTTATTTTTCTTATCTCAAAAGAAAATTATGAATTACTTTACATTATAAATTCTACGTGTCATTTCGTATTATTATCATCTCAAAAGTAAAAATACCAGATACATTAGCATTTTTAAATTCTAGGTGCCATTTCGTATTTTTATCGTCTCAGCAGTAAAACCACGAATTATTTTGGAATTTTAAATTTTTGGTGTCAATACATTTTTTTATTATCTCAGCAATAAAAGTACGAATAATATTAGAATTTTAATTTCTGTGTGCTACTTCGAATATTTCTAATATCAGCAGTTCAACTAAAAATTATATTAAAATTTTAAAATGTACGTGTCATTTCGTAATTTATTTGCTTAGCAGTAAAACAAAGAATTTTATTAGAATTTGATATTCTAGGTGTAATTTTGTATTTTTATCGTCTCAACAGTAAAACTATGATATTTTTCAGAATTTTAAATTCTAGGTTTCATTTCGTATTTTTATCATCTCAGCAGTAAAACTACGGATTATTATAGCATTATATATTCTACGTGTCAATTCGTATTTTTCTTATCTACGCAGTAAATCTACGAATTATTTAAGAATTTTAATTTTTAGGTGTCATTTCGTATGTTTATCATCTCAGAAGTAAAACTACTAAATATTTTAGCATTTTATACTCTATTTTTCATTTCGTATTTTTCTAATCTCAGCAGTAAAACTGCATATTACTTTAAAATTTTAAATTCTAAGAGTCATTTCGTATTCTTACAATCTCAGCAGCAACATTACCAATTATTTTACAATTTTATATTCTATTTTCATTTCCTGTTTTTATTTCCTCAGCAGTAAAATTTCCAATTATCTTAGAATTTTAAGTTTTAGGTGATTTTTCGTTTTTTTATTATCTCAGCAGTAAAACTACGAATAATTTTAGAATTTTAAATTCTGGGTGCTATTTCGTATTTTTCTTTTCTCAGCAGTCAAACTACAAATTATTTTAAAATTTTAAATTCTAGATGTGATTTAGTATTTTTATAATCTCAGCATTAAAATTACCATTTTTTTAAATTTTAAATTCTAGGTGTCATTTTGTATTTTTATTTTTTAGCGGTGAAAGTACAAAATTTTTTAGAATTTTAAATTCTAGGTGACATTTCCTATTTTTATTATCTCAGCAGTAAAACTACGAATTATTTTAGAATTTCAAAATTCTAGGGGTCATTTCCTATTTTTATTATCTCAGTAGTTAAATTACGGCAATGAAAGTACGAATTATTTTAGAAGAATAATTTTCTAGGTGTCATTTCGCATTTTTTTTATCTCGGCAGAGAAATACGAATTATTTATGAATTTTAAACTCTACTGTCATTTCGTATTTTTATGTACTCAACAGTAAAATTACGAGTTATTTTAGAATTATAATGTTTTAGGTGTCATTTCGTATTTTTATTATCTCAGCTTTAAAACTACGAATTATTTTACAATTTTAATTTCTAGGTAACATTTTGTATTTTTTCTATCTCAGCAATAGACCTGCAAAGTATTTTCGAATTTATATTCTGGGTGTCTGTTCGTATTTTTCTAATCGAAGCAGTAATAGTATAAATTATTTTAAAATTTTAAATTCTAGGGCTCATTACGTATTTTTATTATCTCAGCAGTAAAACTAGGAATTATTTAAGAATTTTAAATTCTAGGTGTCATTTCGAATTTTTATTCTCTCAGCAGTAAAAATACGAATTATTTTACTAATTTTGAAGGATTACTTCGTATTTTTATTTCAAATTATAATTTTTTAGGATTTTTTAAATTTATAATTATTTAGGAATTATAATTGTTAGTGTCATTTCGTGTTTTTATTATCTCAAGCAGTAAAACTACGAATTATTTTAGAATTTTAAATCTTGTTGTCATTTCGTATTTTCATTATCTAAGCAGTAAATCTACAAATTATTTTTAAATTTTAAATTTTAGGTGTCATTTCGTATTTTTATTTTCTCAGCAGTAAAAAAACGAATTATTTTAGAATTTTATTAATACGTGTCATTTTGTATTTTTATTATCTCAGCATTAAAAGTATGAAATATTTTAGAATTTTAAATTCTAGATATCTTTTCGTATTTTTCTTATCTTAGTAGTGAATTTACATTTTTTTTAGAATTTAAAAAATAGGAGTCATTTCGTATTTTTATTTACTCAGCAGTAAAATTAGGAATTATTTAAGTTTAGTTACGAATTTTTACTTAATATTCTGAAAAAAATTGTAGTATACATTGATGTTGGAATAATGACAAATAATTTTAAGCGCATCTATTGGGCCCTTCAAATTCTATTTAAACTTTAATTGTTCGAGTTTTTAATTGTGTTCTACTAATTTAAAAAATTGAAAAAAATAAGGATTATATTTTAAGGTTAAAATAACAACATATATTTTCTTCGGTGTGTCCTTGTCTTCTAATAATTTTCATTAAATATTGAAAATCTCTTGGTTTTCATTGTGTTCCACAAATTTTAAAATGAAATTAGTCTTATACTTTACGTTAGGCATAACAACATATATTTTTTTGGCGTGTCTATTTTTCTCGAAAAATGTTTATTTTATATTGTAATTCTCGTGGCTTTGATTGCGTTCCAAAAATTATAAAGATCTGAACAAAATTAGGATTACACTTTAACGTTGGAATAACAACATAAATATTTTTTCGGTTTGTCTTTTTTTTCCTTAAAATTTTAATTTATTCTTGAAATTCACGTGTTTTTGGTTGTGTTCCACCAAATTTAAAAAACTGAAGAGAATTAAGATTATACTCTAAGATAATAGCACCATATTTTTATTTCGGTATGTCTATTGCACACAAATATTTTTATTTAATCTTGAGATTTTCGTGTTTTTGATTAATTTCCCCCTATTTTTAAAATCTGGAAAATTAGGATTATATTTTAAGGTAAGAATAACAACAAACATAGTTTTCGGCTCGTCCATTGTTCCCTAAAAAATTTAATTTAATCTTGAAACTCTCGTGATATTGATTGTATTAAAGCAATTTAAAAATCTGAAAAAATAAGATTATACTAAAAGAGAGGAATAACAAAATACATTTTTGGCGTGTCTATTGTTCCCTAAAAGTGGTAATTAATCCTTGAAATTCTCGTTTTTTTTTATGTGTTCCACCATTTCAAAAAAAAATTATGAGGAACTCTCAACTAGGAATAAAAACATGTTTTTTTTCAGCGTTTTTATTGCTCCCGAAAATTTAAAAATTAATATCAAAATTCTTCTGTTTTACATTGCGATCCACCAATTTTAAAAATCTGAAATAATTGAGAATATAATTTAATGTGAGAATAATAAAATATTTTTGGGGCGCGTTTATTGTTCCGTAAAACTTTTTAATTTAATTTTGAAATTGTCGTGTTTTTATTGTGTTCCACCAATTTTAAAAATCTGTCAAAAATTAGGATTATATTTAACGTAGAAATAATAACATGATTTTTCGGCATGTCTATTTTTCCCTTAACATTTTAATTTAATCTTGAAATTCTCGTGTTTTTGATTGTGTTCCACCAGTTTGAAAAAAAAAATATAAAAAATTGGGATTATACTTTAAGAGAGGATTAATATAACATTTTTTTCGACGTGTCATTTTTCCCTTAACATTTTAATTTAATCTTGAAATTCTCGTGTTTTTGACTGTTTCATCAATTTAAATAATGTGAAAAAATTAGGATAATAGTTAAAGTTTGGAATGAGTAACTAATATTTTTTTCGGCTCGTATTTTTTTCCCTAAAAATTAAATTGTAGGGTTTCTGATTGTGTTCCACCTATTTTAAAAATCTAAAGAAAATTAGGATTATTCTTTAAGGCATGAATAACATCATATATTTTACAAGACGTGCCTATTGTTCCCTATATATTTTAATTCAATCTTGAAATTCTCGTATTTTTGATTGTGTTCCACCAATTTCAAAAATCTGAAAAAAAATAAGGATTGCACTTTAAGGTAGTAATAACATCTAATGTTTATATCGGCGTGTCTATTGCTCCCTAAAAAGTTTAATGTAATCTTGAAATTCCTTTGTTTTTGATAGTGTGCCACCAAATATAAAAAATCTGAAAAAATTTGGAATATATATAAGGTAGTCATAACAACATATATATTTAGACATGTCTATTGTACCCTAAACTCTACCCTAACTAAAAAGTTTAATTTCATCTTGAAATTCTCGTGTTTTTTATTTTGTTTCACCTATTTTAAAAAATTGAAAAAATAGGATTATATTTAAAGGTAGGAATAACAATGTATATTTTTTAGGTGTGTCTATTTTTATCAATAAATTTTTATTTAATCTTCAAATTCTCGTTTTTTTGATAGTGTTCCACCAATTATAAAAATCTGAAAAAAATTAGGGTTATACTTTAATGTAAGATTAACAACATAATTTTTTTCTGTGTGTCTTTTGTTTCCTAAAAATTTTTATTGTATATTGAATTTCTCGTGTTTTTGATAGTTTTCCATCAATTTTAATAATCTGAAAAAAATTAGGATTAAACTTTAAGATAGGAATAACAATATATATTTTTTTGGCCTTTCCTTCTTTCCTTAAAATCTTAATTTAATCTTCAAATGCTAGTACTTTTGATTTTGTTCCATTAATTTTAAAGTCTGAAAAGAATACGGATTATATCTTAAGGTAGGAGTAACAAGATAAATTTTTTTTGCGTGTCTAGTGTTTCCTAAAATTTTTATATTAGTCTTGCAATTCTCGGGTTTTTGATGGTGTTCCACTAATATTAAAAATTAAAATAAAAAATGATTATACTTTAAGTTAGTAATAACAACATATATATTTTTCGGCGTGTCTAATGTTTCCTTAAAATTTTAATCTAATGTTGAAATTCACGTGTTTTTGATTGTGTTCCACCAATTTTAAAAATCTGAAGAAAATTAAGATTATACCCTAAGATAATAGCAGCATATATTTTTTTCGGTGTGTCTATTGTTCCCTAAAATTTTAAATTTAATCTCGAAATTTTCAAACTTATTTAAAAATTTTACCTCAGTCCAAAAATTCTGAAAAAATATTATATACATATAGTATATACAATTTAAATTCAAGAACACTATTTATAAAAAAATAAATACTAAATATATGGTTAAAAAATTAAAATCTTCTGCTTCAATTGTTTTGAATTATTTTCCATTGTTGAGCCCTGAATTTTTGGGTAAACACATAATTTTGGATGCACTTTGTAAGTGTATATTTTTTATTTTTCAAAATATCAGGGGGATTTTTTTTCCATCTTAACCTGCTAAACCCATTTTAATTTTAATCCATTTAATTATTGGGTTAGTATTACTTATATAATAGTGTTTTGATTAATCTAATAGCCCTCGTGAAGCGGTAAAACTTGTCATTTTGAACAATTAATCTTAAAATTTTTTGGTGGACGGCACCCGCAACTCCTAATTATCCTGGCAAGTATGTAATACCGCAACACCCCAAACTATTAGTTGCTCCTAAAACCTCAATTCATAAATAATTCAGCCTAATTCTTAGCTGCGCCCCTTCCGTACAAAACCAGAAGTAGCACTTTATGAGCATGAGATGAGCGTGCGTTCACTCTTGTTGCAATCCGTGCAGCCTTACGGAAGTGCACAGACATCATCTTTCCAATGTAGAAGACCTTAAAACGTCATATCCTAATAAAAATATCCTACAGGTTAAAAGTGTTCTGGTGTTACTAATGGGTTTGCTCGAATAGTATTATCAGCATCACGACAACTTTAGTCGACGCAATCGCCTTTCATACAATAACCATTCACTGCAGTCTTGTGGTTGGAATAATGATATGTGCATACATTGTTTGTCGATTATATAACAAATAGTTAAAACAAAAATGCAGTTAAACAATTACAGGCTACACGTATTTCCGTAGAAATTTTTATATAAACATTCCGTTTTCAAGAATGAGCAACCGGAGGTCTAAGATTCTATTCTCATTTTCGGCACATTTGTTTTTATAATATCCCACGCAGAAAATAAACTTCTCTTAGATATCTAACAGATATCTAAATATAGACAAATATTTATCTAATAGACATCTACCGTAGATATATCTATTCTTCTCCTTCCCCTCCCTCGTTTCCCTAACATTCTACCCTCTTACACCATTTTCAACAATCCCTCCCCGCTAAGTACTCCTCCCATCCATACCTTCTGTCTCCTCCGTATCTCATATAAAAACTGCCTCTCATCGACAACCATATCCAGCACTTCGTCGTTCCTTTTCCTCTCCGTCCATTTCACTTTCTCTATTCTTCTCCATACCCACATCTCGAATGTCTCCAATCTTCTCTCGTCTTCTTTCCTCAGTGTCCACGTTTCCGCACCGTAGAGAGCTATACTCCAAATCAAACTCTTCACTAACCTTTTCTTACCCTCCGTCAACTCATGCTCGACAATCTGTGGAGGGTAAGGGAAGGGTAGGACTCCCTTTCGTCCACCCTTCACGGGAAATCCTTCGCTTATCGTCCGTCTACCTTTCATTTAGGATTCGGTCCAAAAAAAACTCTACATTCTCTACCAGACGTCACAGATGGAAAATCTCCATAGGCGCTACGTTCGCTACGAAAATATCATCTCGGAGCGGACAGGAGCGAAGGCAATTGGTGGAAATGAACGAGGGCGGGCTAACTGGGATTATAAGATCGAAGATATGTTTTTAATTGTGAATTGAGGCGATTATGGTCATTGAATTTTAATGATTATGTTCGAATATCATTAAAATAAATTTTATTTTCCAATATTGAAGTTCCTGTAAGTAATCCATGAAACTTTTGACAGTATTTCTCACACCTACCCCTGAATAGTCCTAAATAATGAATCTCCTGTACCATATTCCATTCTGCTCACCTTCAAATAAGCCTTTGACAGATGCGGTGCCTTACATCAAGGCAAAGGCAATCTATATGTGGTACAAAGGTAAATCCACTGCGGTTGGTCTTCCAATCAGAGTGAATTTACCTTTGCCTAAGTAATTTACGCAAAACACAAACTATTTAAAAAAGTAAAAAGTTTTTTTTTCCCGATAAGAATTAAAATGAGGAATATTTTGGTTCTCCTTTTTCTATCAGTCCTCATCCAGTTCTTGGCATTGGTTCTTATTCACGACCCTCGGCTAAGGTCCTAAAATAAGTATTAATTTTTAATTTCCTGAATTTTCATGAGCATCTTCGCAAAGGTCAGGCACGCTGCCAGGAATTATTCGTTAATCTACTATACTTTCTCGATTTATTATAATTATAAGATGCAAGGCGTAGATTGGAAAATATTCAATTATACATATATCTCCGTATACCTATCTATTGTTTTTTCGTGCCTGCCATAATGCTGGGATCTTCTACCAGACCACCACCTCACCCACCAATTCATGTAAATACTGTACTTATTGTTATTATCCAATATCATATTTGGCTAATACGGCCACGACCAGACAGGAATTTAGCTCATTCTTTAATATATTTTAAATTATCTCAATAGGGTATTTTCCTTCATCAAAAAAAACGAAAGGCATTGATTGCGATTCGTTACCCACCATTAGTGTATTCATAATATACAAATTATTTGCTTTTAGAAATACCGGTTTAGACGAATGGCAATGATCAATTTTAACTGAATTTGAAAAAGGCCAGATTGGCGCCCATGCGATGCCAATCCACGTGACGTCATAGGGACCTAGATGCTGTACGAGTAGGTAGGAGTTTTACATCGTCTGAGATTACCAATGCATGCATGAGGCACAGACGTCAGGGAAACATGTCTTAATAATCACCTATTAAAACTGGCTAAGGTCGGAAAGTTTTCTTCATTTGATAAGGCTTTAATTATCCTTATTTAAGCCAAGCGCTACCTGCTAGCAGGGTACTCGGCGACCTGCTGGCAGCCTTCGTCGTATCAGCACTCAAAGCCTCGCCCCAAGGTCACCTCACTTGTGGCAGCGGGAACCAGAATGAGGTCACACAGAGATTCCCGGCATTCATACTTAGCCGCCGCATTTTCGCGCGCTTGAAATTTTTCGCTTTTCATTTAATCGCGAAAAATAGATATCGTCATTTAAAAATCTAAAAGCGCGAAATACGTACTCCAGGAGTAATAATCTTTCGATTCAGGCAATAAAAAAATAATAGGAAACCACCCTATTCTTTATAAGAATAGGTTTTTAAACGTAATCTATTACGTTCTTTGGCTTGCCGTCGCCACTAAAATGGCTCAATTGGCCTCACAACTCGGACTATCTCTCTAATTTATGGCACAAAATGATGATGGATATGCACCCTTATCAGTGCAATGAGAGCTATTATTACACGGAAAAAAAAGATTTGATTAAAACTATCGAACTGGTGTGATAGGGAGTATTTTTGTTAAATATACTTAAACTTTGATGCAAATTATTAAGCACTTGATTTATTTTACCAAACGCTAGCGTGAGCTCTTGATATATTTCATCAAACATTTTGGTATTGCATAATTTGGTCAATTGTACGGAAGAGTTTCGTAAAAATAACCGAATTAATTCAATACGATTCTGAGTTTGATAACTTTTATCGAAGTTATGATTAACTTTACGAAGGTGATTGCTTGTTTGGTAAAAATTATCAAACTCTACCTTGCTATGCAAATTTGGTTTGATAGAATTTACCAAGTGTTTCGTAATCTATCGAACGGTCTATCGTTCCCCTTATGTTTATACCAATACACATTTGCAGTTGAAAGATTCTTAAACAGGCCTTACATAAAAGATAAGCTGGTAGAAATGATTTTGTTTTCATTATTTGTGATGGCGATAGCGTTTTAATTTTGTTTACGTTCATTTTTCTGTTTTTTTCCTGCTTTAAATTGCAATACTACTCGTTAGCTGGTGCATCAAAGACATTGATTGAATCGCATATTATCATAGATATTAAAGCTTTAAGGAGATGTTTGTGTATTTCGAAACATTAAAACTTTAATTAGAGGTATTCCTGAGGTATAATCGTTCGCGATCATGTTCAATAACATGTGATAAAAGCCGTGATACTAGACCCAATCCATGCTAAGGATATCACCCAGCACGTTAAAGCCATCTCTTTATCGATGTAATAAGCCTGCAAATAAAGTTTTCTTACGCATCTGCACTAGATATTCATATGGAGTAACTACGTAATGCAATTGTGTGCATCAAGTATTCCTCTTAAGCATACAAAGGGAAACTGTAGTCACACCTTATTCATATTTCAAAACAAAGGTTAAATACTTACAATAATATTATATTACAGCGTTTAAGTTAGTAATTATTATGACAACCGATTTAGACTAGTTGTTAGAGTCCGTTGCTACCACGCGGAGGGCCCACGTTCAATGCTTCATGCAGCCTTGTTATTTTTCCACTTTTTTTTGTTTTTTTTTTTGCAGAAACTTACGCCAAACTCCTAATTTTATTATTTTCAATCATAATAGTGTTTTCTGGGTTGAAAATCTTTCACATGTGCACGCTACGTCGATTTTATTACCCTTTCGATTTTGATAGTTTTTATGGAACTGCTGTAGCCATTTCGGTAACAATTACCAAATCAGTTTGATAGAATTTATCAAACTGGTTTGGTAATAATTACTGAATTTTTCAATGTGCCATATGAACCCAAAAGTTTGATAAATTTCATCAGAATTCGATAGTTCTAACTAAACTTTTTTTTCCGTGTACCCCTTCCCCCCAATGTGCACTCTATTGAAGATATCCGGTGTTTTTGATTCTAGGCACGAGAACTTTAATTACTCCTGGTGCTTATAATCTCCATAAACATCTCTCGAGATGAATATTTGTCAGTGCAAATTCACCGCTGCTTTCTAGTGACTTTCAAGTCATTGTCCTTTTCTAGCAAGAGTATTCGCACAATGATAACTCAGTGCAGTCTCATCTCCCTCGAAAGGTGCAAAATACTCAAAGCTCAAAATACTCCTGTTGAGTGTTGTTTTTCCTGCTTTGATATTTTCTATAGTATTGGAATAAAATTATTATTTAATTCAGAATTTTTAGCGTGTCTTTTGAAAACAATTCGACAAAAGTAAAGAGGGAAGTTAAAGAAGTGACAGATTCCTTCACTCCATCAAAGAAATTTACATAATTTTGAATCATTTCTGTGAATTATTCGATGACTATGGATCTTACAGTTCGCAAGGAGGATTGCATCAGTGCTTTTCAAGGCTACCTTCAATCGAGTGACTTCATTGTTGAAGGATATGAAGTGAAGACCTCAGGGATGACGGGCATAACTGGGCGTTACTACGAAATATCTGGCAATGTCCGCTTCGGTGGAGAGGCGCATGAAATCCATTTGTTCGCGAAAACCCCACCAATCTTACGCTCACAGAGGGTTTTTGTGATCGAATACGGGTATTTCCACAGAGAGATTGTCTTCTACAAGTATGTGGTGCCTGACATGATCGATTGTCTTCCACCAGGAGTGGATTTGCCTTTACCTAGGTAGGTAATGGACGCAAAACACAAGCTCATGCTGCAGTGCATTTTTTCCCGATAATTATAGGATACAAAGCGTAGAATTACAATATTCCATTATATATCTCCGATATTGTTTACGCAATACAACAACTCTCAAAAAAAAAGTATACGTTCATGTTCTTCTCCCTTTCTTCTCAAACATGTTCCCTCCCCAATAAGCATTAAAATGAGGAATATGTTGGTTCCATCTTTTGGTCAGTTCTCATTCAGTTCTTGTTCACGGTCCTAGGCTTTGTTTCTTAACCAGTATTCATTTTTACTCCTCAATTTTCATGAACATCTTAGCTAAGGTCAGGAACGCCGCCAGGAGCTCAGCTTATTCGTTAATCTATTATAAATTATGTAAATTCTTAATAAGAATATGATGTTAAACGTAAACTGGACAAACGTAAACAATAACGTGTGCCTTACCGGTAACCGCACTGAGCATCTATTAGACAAGGACCCCATTCAAGTCAATAGAAGTAATGTGCTCCAATATCGTGTTTGATTAATTCGATAACGTGGCATTCCTAAAAAATTCTTTATTATAAATCTATATTCCATTTATAATCATAAAGAGGATGTCTGTTTGTCTGTCCGCTAAGCATTTCCATACTTCTGCACGGGTTGTAACTTCAAACACATACCGATAAATCCTCGGTGCCAACCATTTTGCTGGGATATTATTGCGTACAAACGGCAATGAGAAAACGGAGCAAAGGACGTACCGTACGGCGCAGCGAGGGACGATCCAATAGAGTAGTTTCCTTTATCAAAGAAAACGAAAGGCATTGATTGCGATTCGTTACCCACCATTAGTGTATTCCTAATATACAAATTATTTGGTTTTAGAAGTACCAGTTTAGACGAATGGCAATAGTAAATTTTAACTTCATTTGGAAAAGGCCAGATTGGCGCCCATGCGATGCCACTCCACGTGACGTCACAGAGACCTAGTTTCTATACGAGTAGATAGGAGTTTTACATCGTCTGAGATTACCAATGCATACATGAGGCACAGAGCTCAGGGAAACGTCTCTTAATAATCACCTATTAAAACTGCCTATGGTCGGAAAGTTTCCTTCGTTTTATAAGGTATTAATAATTTTGCCTTAAGCCAAGCGCTACCTGCTAGCGGCCTACATCGCAGCGGCACATATATCCTCGTCCCAAGGTCACCTTACTTTGCGGCACCGGGAACCAGAATGACGTCACGAGGGGTTCTCCGAGCATTCTCACTTAGCTGTCGCGTTTTCGCGCACTTGAAAATTTTTACTTTTCATTTAATCGCAAAAAAATTGATATCGTCATTTTAAAATCTAAAAGTGTGAAATGCGTACTCCAGGAGTAATAATCTTTCAATTTAGGCAATAAAAAAATAATAGGAAACCACCCTATTATCACCGCTTCTGCCATTTTCGCGCGTTAAATAGGAAATTAAAGCTTAACGGTATGGTTATAAACAATAATTACGACTAATGTAAGTGTTACAGGCAATGTTTACGTTAATATTTATCCTCAATAATATTAGAAACTGATCAACAGTAGTTGCTCTCAACAATCAAATCAAACATCCTCCTGGAATGCTTAGATGCAAATGGCGCAAAGCAGTTATTCGTGTTTTTGATTGTGTTCCACCAATTTTAAAAATCTGAAAAAATTATGATTATACTTTAAGGTAGGAATAACAACATATAACTTTTCGACGTGTCTATTGTTTCCTAAAAATATTTCCCGTGTTTTTCATTGCCATTCACCAAATTCGTCAACTTCTCGTTTCTCTCTTCTGGGGAATAGTACCATTTATGCAGGATGCAAATTATTGGTAAAAACAATTTTGCTGACCGCGTTAGACACGAGCCGATGTTATGTGTCTCTGAGTTTTACGACTTGAAGGAGACTCAGAGCTCTTTCATTGAGTTGAAGAGAGCTGAGAGCGCCGCACAGCGGATAACGTTCTTAGTCAAAATTAACAAATATTTTTAGTCGGCGAACACGGTACATCTTCTTCCTCGCATCTCATGCGGGCAGCTGACTTCCTTCAACATAATTAGAAGCTGATCGCCTTTGGCATCTACTGACAGCTTCGAGAACCACGTAGTATAACCAAGTATCGGCGTAGAATCTCTGATCTTGGGCGTACCTAGTGAGGGGCAGGCAAGGGGCAGCTGCCCCCCCTAGAAGCAAAAATCGCAAATGTCTTAAAGGGAAATAATATTTTTTTCGAGCATATAATTTTAAAAACTAATAAAGAGCTGTTACATTTCCCTTACATGTTGATTTCATTCCCCTTTCATATCTTACCTACAACTTGAACAACCATGGCTTTCCCCCCCTACTAATTTTGATCCGGGGTACGCCCTTGTATCTGTTACTTCATGAATTAGAGATGAAGAATTGTACTCTTCGGAAATAATCTGCAATGAGCGTAGGATATCATATAAGATAAAAAATGCAGTGAAGGGTTAAACTATTAGTTATATAACCCCATATGGGGGATGATTCGTGCACAACTCCAGAAGGACTACAACATTACAAAGTTTGATTGAAATCCGAGACCCACTTTCGTGACACTCCCCTTGTAAGAGGCAGAAAACTGTCTCCATTTCTGACGTATTTTAGGTATTTTTATAAAGGTTTTTTAGCGTATCACAATAATATTTTGCTAGTTGAATGGTTTTTGGTATCGCCAACAGAATACTGATACCTAGTCCATGTGACTGGCGCAGCGGTCAACCTGATAAAATTACTAATATACATAGACTCTGATAATGTTTCACCCATATTAATATTTTTCTCTTCGTGATACAATTTATAGTGGTCATTTTTTCCGTGTTCATATATCCGATTTTCAGTTTTTTTCGAGTGCTTTATGCTTTTAATAGTTTTAATGCCGTATCTGTTTTTTTTAATCAGGTGCACGTTGACCCGAGACAGCCTCGAACCCGGTTACACTCCAATACCCGGATCGGCTGAGGAAGAGCTGATTGTCTTCGATGACGTGACACACCGAGGCTTCTGCCGCATGAAGCCGCACGTCATGGACATCCAGCACTGCCGCGTGGCAATCAAGGCCATGGCACGCTTCCACGCCGCCTCCATCTTGCTCAACCTGCGGATCGACCAAGGGAACAGAGCTAAAGCGTGGTCAAATGGCGCTCCCGCCCCATCAGATCAGTTGTGGAACTTGGACTATGACAGGTCCTTCGTCACGCGATCCACAGAAAGCACGGCCACGGCAGTGTGCAGAATGTGGCCTGAGAGGTTTTCCTCACGGAGGGGAAAGATTCTAGCTTCACTGAACGAAGCGTGGCTCAAGTTTCACACGGAGGCCCGCACGAACCCCAAGTACGTCAAAGCATTCATCCAGGGAGACGCATGGAGGAACAACTTCATGTTCTCGTACGATAAGCGAGAGAAACCAGTAGATGCAATAATCGTGGACATGCAGCTGGTTCAATATCTGCCTCCCGTTTACGACTTGATATTCTTCTTGCACGTTAGCGTCAGAAAGACATTCCGCCAGCAAAATACGATGAAGCTCCTGGAAGTCTATCATGAAGAGCTCTCCCAATTTATGTCCCCAGACCTGTGCGAAAGTGTCCTTCCGCTCAAGTCCCTGTTACAGAGCTTTGAAGACCTCGAGTCAGTGGGACCACTCATATCATCCGCGTACATTCCCAAACTTTTGGAGTTTGCCCTCGACAACTCCATACGATGTGATCCAGATGACGCCATTGGAGACTTATTGAATGACCGTGGTGAACGCATTGCTCACTACTGCGAAATCAGTCCGCTATACAGAGAGTGGGTGGCAGAATCATACCGGGAATGCATGGAAGTTTTAGGATTTTGGGAGTGATTTTTATCTGCCATTGCAATGTTGGCTCATACAGTGTTAGGGTTACCTTGTTTACCCAATGAAAGAGCTGTTGCGGAATACGAATGGACTAGTATAAGACTATAATGCCAGGACAAAGTTGTCAAAAGTGATACTGTTTACAGCTTTACAAGTATCAATGAATGTGCAGTAATTTAGTCATGAAAATAGATTAAAGCTATCACCTGCATAATCAGTGACAGACTTTATGTTGAAAATAAATAAATTGTGTTTTCCATTTTCGGCTTTGTGAGAATTTTGACGAGTAAAATTCCTTTCGAAATTTGGGTTTATCATTCATTAATATCTTCACAACCGTGTACTTCGGTGCTGTCAGTATTTTTTCAGCCATTATTTGTTCCGCTTTGTATCATTTTTCCCATGTTTAATTTTTACCCCTCCTGACGAAATTTAATCTTTTCCACCCTTTATTTCACTTTTCATCCATTTCCGGAACGTTTCATATATTATTTTAACCTTATCAGTATTTTTCGTTTTCCTATTTTCATGTGGATTTCTGGTGTTAAATCATGTTATACCCATGCCAGTTGTAATGCCTATCTGATCGCCATCTTGAGTGCTTTATTTCTTCCATTTTTTCATTACTGGTATTCATTCCACATTCTGGTTTTCCTCAACTGGCCATTTTTTGAAGGTATAATTTTTTAAATCTTTTTTTCTAATTTTCTATTTCTTCGTCCTTTCATTTTCTAGTTGCTTTCTACTGCTAATTTATTTTATTTGTTTTCAACGTCCCCGTAAATAGCACTTTAAGGCCTTTACAGCGGAGGGTATGCAATACACAACAAAAAAACCCATGCCCTGGATAGGGACCACCTACCCTGATGGGATTCGAACCCATTACCTACGGTTACGCAGGCGAGGACTTCACCCCATCTCCACCGAGGACGATCAATTTTAGCTTTCATTGTTATTTTTCAAAGTGCTTTATTTTTCTTTACCATCATTTTTGAGTGGTTTTCCGCTTCTGACCATTTTTCACTAAAATATCATATTTTTTCACTAACATAAATGATTTCTAATATAAAAGTTATATTACAAATTATTTATATTAGTTTCGCTTTCCATACTAGGCATTTCAAAATATTTGTCACACCCGATTTCGATTTTTAGTTTCCGTAATATAAACGTTAATGGCTTTAGTGAAAGAATTGTCATATAACGAAGATTTTTTTCCATTATTTTATTACAGTTATCAATTTTTTCCGCTAATAATCATTTTTAATCCTTAACAATGTTTTTGCAATTTTTCAAACTAATTTTTCTCTTATTTTCTTATTTCCTATTTCTATTTTTTTCCAAATACAAGAATTTTAACACGCTATAATTTTTTTTGCCTTCATGTATAATACATTTCCGAAATAGATTCATTTTTCCGTTTTCCTCGTTGTTTTATATGAGTTAGGTCTCCGCCTCTAATCATTCTTCATCCATGTAAATGTTTAACCCTTCCTGATGATTTTTCAAAGTGCTGTATCGTTCCCTCATTTTATTTATATGTTTTTCAGTTTTGATTGGAAATTTGCTTCTGATCTTATTACCCAATATAAAATTATCCAAATTCGTCGTCTTTTTTATAGGCATTATTTTCCCCTCTTTCATATCCGTTATTTTTTTGTCTGGTGTTTCAAGGTGTTTCAAGTCTTATTTATTATTTATTTCAAGTCTTATCTGATTATTCTCTTTTTCAAAATGGTTATAACACCTAATAATGCTTCATTTACATGCTATATGATTAATATTTTAGAAACATCAATATTCTTCCATCCCAGATTGTTTTCAAGTGCTGTATTTTTTCTATTGTTCACTATAAAGCGGTTTTAAACTTCTGAACTTTTTTAAGAATTTTAATTTTTTATCCATAGTGATAATTATTCAAAGTCCTCGTTTTTCCATTTCATTTCTTTCATATTTGAATACTTTACCACATCGGATCATTTTAAATTCATACCATTTTTAAGCCATCCTTAAATTATCCTTAAACATTTAAATTTTTTTAAATTTAAATGTTTAAGGATTTTTTGTTTTCAAGCTCTGCTCCTGATGACCTTTAACAAAATTATTTTTCAATCCAACAGATATTTAATCGAAGAGATTAATTTTTTCCAAAGCATTCCCGAACATTTTTTTACGTCAATTGTTTACATCATTTTTTCCGTTTTTTTTTCGTCAAGTTAAATAAAATCTTTTGGTCTATTCGTCAAATTTCGGGCGGCAAGTACCCGCGAAAGTATTGACTAGGAATTGCCTTTTTTCATTTTCGATCGGTTTTCTGCTTTTGATAAAAATATAATTCTGACTATAATTTTAACCGTCCATTTATTTTTCAAAGTGGCGTATTTTTCCGTTTTCATATCTATTTTTCTGTATCCGATCATGTTTAACCATAACCAATTTTTCATCATTCTTGATAATTTTTCCGAGTTTATTTCCCATTTTCATATTTCTGTTCCTCCGCTATAGAATGGTCTTCGCGTCAGAATAATTTTTTTCTCTAATAACATTTTTAACCCTACTAGCACGGAATATATAAAAGTCATTAAAAATTCCCTTTTACAAAAATTTTAAGGGGTGAATAATTTTTCCGTTTCTATTATATCAGTATTTTTGAGTGGATTTCCGCACCTGGTAAATATTAGACCATAATTTTTAAATTCACGTATTTAGCCATCTGTAAGCCCCGCGATACGTGCATATCCGGAGCATCCACTCGAAAAGAAAATTCCATCACGTCCGTCCAATAAACCCCGGGCACAAAGACAAACCAATCCGATGCTTCATAAATCGATCGACCGGTCATTTTTAGCACACATTCATTTTTACCCTTTCTTTTATATTTCTTCTTTTTCTCCCGTAATTCTGTTTTCGAGTGGTTCTTCCTGCTGCACATTCTTTAATGCTGGAAGTTCTGCCCTCCGTATTTATTATGTATTGGAGCATTCAACATTATTCGAAGCAATTTATTTTTCCCGGTTTTTTTTATTTTCCAGTGCTCAAATTGGGGCCTTGAGTTTATTTTTATCATTTTAATTTTTTAAACCTTCCTGATAAGTTTTTAATGCCTTTTATTTCTCAAGATTTGTATCGCTTTCATGCTTCTTATTATTTTCCATTCATTTAGTGTACTAGTTTTCCATAGGATTAACAATGTGCTTATTTTTTCCTTTTGTTTTCTTTAATTTTCTATTGTTTTAACCTACGTTATCATTCCTCAAAGTGCTCTATTCTTTCCTCTTCTTTTCCGTTCCGTTTCCATTTTTCAGTTCGTTTGCCACTTCTGGAAATTTATATCCATATGAATTATTCTTTACCTACATGATTGGGTGTTATTTTTTCCGTATTCGGTTCATTATCCGCTCACGATAATTATTGATTCATATCATTTTTTTAGTTTTCCAGATAATTTATCAAAGTGCTATCATATCCTTTTTTATTTCCGTTTTCTCATTTTCGAATTGTTTAATCATCTCCTCACCTTCAAGGAGTATTAATTTTCCTTTTCAATGAATGTCAAAAATTGGCCTCCGATCCATTTTTTACGGTTTCCATTTGCGATTAGTTTTCCGATTGTAATAGTTTTTACCCCAAGCCTTCCCAATGATTTTATTTCAAAATTGTTTTACCGTTTTTAAAATTCCTTTCTTAATTTTGGATTGGTTTTGCTGCTTCTAATCATCATCAACACATTTTAATTAGGCGACCTTCCAGATTATTAAAAAGACTTACTTTATACGTTTTCTAGTCTCGGTTTTTATATTTTTAAGAGATTTCTTGCGTCAGATCATTTTTACCACTGTTGTTTTTTTTTAATTCCTCATTATTTTTCAAATGATATTTTTCCGTTCGTTTATTTCCGTTTATCCTCTCATAAGTGGTGTTCTGATTCCCGTCATTTCTCACATTTTCCAGATATTTACCCTTCCTGTTTCAAAAAGTTTCAATATTTCCGTGATTCTCTTGTCTGTGTCCATTTTGTCGTGGTTTTCTTCACGTCATTATTTGTGCGAAAATACCACAGAGAAAAAATTATTCGCGTTAGCCGGGACTCGAACCCAGATCTTCCGCTTTCCAAACGAGTACATTATCCGGTTAAGCTACCTTGTCTACATCCTTATCCATTGTCATTTGAGTACAAGGCAAGAGATGGCGTGGACTGCCGAGCATATACAAGGCCATATATGTTAAAGGTTCTGACAACCCTACCCGGCGGCCATTTTGATTCCTGAGGCCGACGATCTTTGCTTGTATGTGAACGCTTACTACTCGCCAAGGATACTGTTTATTTTCTTTTAGCGACAGAATGAAGGACTTTATTGTTTCGATAGTACTCCTAATCATAGGCGGATCTAGGGGGGGCAACGGGGGTACCAGCCCCCCCCAAACCCTTAAAAAATTCTCAAGACTTTTAATAAGGTCCCTTTATCATTGCGTTCATTTGTATTACGAGGTATCCTTAAGCCCCCAGAGAAAAATCCTGGATACGGCCTTGCTTGTGCCCCCCCCCCCAGAAAGAAATCCTGTGACCGCCCCTGCTTCTAATTACTAATGTATCGTCTCTCAGCAGCGAATGTACTCCTGAAGAAAGTAACAACGGTGTAGGGTACTTCAAAATGTTTGGAAAATCTCTGCATACGTATTTAGAAAATGAGGCAATTCATCTCCTATTTGTGGCATCAACGCGTAGAAAACTGAGCGAAAATTAATGAGCGGTGATGGTCCAACGAATGCTAGCACGTTGATTAAAGTTGAAAAGAAAGCAAATGTTCAACTATTTTTAAAGACGGGCTATAATTGCTTTAAAAAATTGAAAATTTGAGTTGAAACAATCCAGTGTAATAAGTAGACATATAGTGCTATATATACTATATAAATAATAATATATGAAATGAATTATGAAATATAATATACACGAATAAAAATAGTGTTCCTCAACCTTAATTAAGCCTGGAAAAAGTATTACTAATAATCTCTGCTAAAGGTAATAAATATTTAGTAAAACCAACAGCATTGAACACGCACGTTATTTCTTTCTATCAATTGAAGGGCAGTTCTGCAGATTGAGATAAGGCACTTCAAATACGAGGCAGTCACGTCACAGGCTAGAATACAGTTCGCTTACCTTTTTTATGATTACTGGAACAGTCGATCATGGTGCGAATCAGCAGGGGTCTGACAAACCTAAAAACAAATAATCAAGGCGCGAGGAAATTCAGCTTTGATTAAAAAATGCGAGTGAAAATTGGAAAAAAAAAACTTTTTATTTCACAACTTTTCTCATGAAAACACTTCGGCTACCATGGCCTTGTGGTCGAGCAGTTTTTTTATACTCTTCAGTCAGGGCTTTGGCATGTACGTCAATCCTAAAGCAAAAGAATTTGTGCAAAAATAGAGACCGAATATCATGACATTTCACCAACTCTGGTGTCGCAACATTCATTTTTTTACACAAAAATTCTACAACATTACACCTTATTGTGCCCAGAATAGCCTTATAATTTTCAAAAGCCCCTTCTGCCTCTTTGCTGAGCTCCCAACACCACTTGCTGGGTCTTATGAGAGCACCTTCCTTCTTCTCCTTTATGGTCAACAAGGAGGTACTGCTGGAACCCGCATCACTCCCATCCCCACATAACATATTGATACAGGTGTCACACTGTACCAACCCGCAAACCTGTTTCACCACGAAACCACTTAAGTAGTATAGGGAGCCCTGATCTACTGCATCCAAAGGAGTACAAGTGGCCTCAAAATTAGTCAATGTCTCCTCCTCTTGGACCTCCTCTACCCTTGGTCCAGAAACATTGAGGAAGTCTGCCAATTGAGCTCCCTCATCGGGATCACAATTCCCCTTGAAGGGGACAAGCATAAATTGACCAATGCTTATAATTTTGATGGCATTTTTGAATTGAACTGGGGATGGAATTGGGTTTTTAACCCGCACACAGGAGAATAAATTCTCTAGCAAGTCCTGGCAAAACCTTGACGTTAAAACATAATGAAATGAACAATCATTTAATAGATAATGTTGTATTTGCAGCATAGTCTCTGTAGTCAATTTAACTCCAGTCTGGACAGGTTTCCACTTGCCATCCCCAACACTCATCCTTTCGGTTACTCCCACAAAGTATTTCAAAAATTGAATACTTTTCTCATATACATCCAGTCTAAGTTTACTGAGAGCCATTACAGTGTTCCTTGAGCACATTAACTCAAAGCACCTATCGAATTGCTCAAAAAACCAAGCGGTGGTGAGAAATTCATTATTCCAACCTAAGTGCACCACACAGTACCTAATTCCAGCAGCAACATCATGGCTCATCAGTTCTCTTGCAGTGCGCACCCTCATTTTTTAGTATTGCCTCACTTCCACATGTCCCTCGTTCAATTTGGGAACTATTTTCAGTTCCCTGATCGCCTGCAATTCTATAAGTTTCCTCACAGGATCTAATGAAACTCTACTACTAGGTAAACCATTATCCCTTACATCATTTTCATTAATACAAATAAATTTGCCATCAAGGAGGTGGTTGCGCAAATTCTTAATTATATGACAAACATCTGCCATGAAATATACCTTTGAGCCAGTGTTACTTGGATGAGGAAAGTATTTGAAGTTACTGAATACTTCCCACAAGTAACTCCGAACTCCCTCCACACAGCCCGATTACAACTTCCCATGTCACAAGTAACACAAGTTAGCAAGAAGCCAATATCAAAGCACTTTTCAATTAAATTAATAATAATACCCTTTACATCAACGCTATTGAATGAATTGCCTGTGTAGTGGTAAGCCACTGTTTGTTTCCATCGTGTAGAAACCCCAGCCAACATAAAAACCAAGGCATGCGTCGCCACTGCCTCAGAAGGAGGCAATGTCGTGTAACCAAACAAGGTTTTAGAGCTCCTGTCAAGCTCCACTCTTTCCTCAATGGCCATTTCATCCATTAACAGAACGCACATTCGCTCTTTCTCATTCATGAAGTCCACCTTAATTCGGAGGAATTCAAAAATCTCCTCTTGGACTCCAGGATAAAACTTAAAACCCTCGAGTCTTCTGCTCAGAGTTCTATCACTGGGCGAGGGGTAATTTAGCTTTAACATACAATTATAGCCTTTGATACCGCACGCAAATCTCAGCTGTAGTGCACTTTTTACAGTGATGTTTGACCACTTGTGCCCCTTCGTTGCTTTCTTACCCAGCGCTAGTATTTGGTCGGGGTTGAGGAAGTCATTTAGGGCTTTAGTGGTCCTCTCCAATTGCTGCTCCAAAGTCCTCACCTTCCTTTGCAATGATAAGACTTTCGATTCCAGCCGTTTAATTTTCTCATCCTTGTCCTCCTCTGTCCCTTCTGCCTGATCCAAAACTGGAGCTTCAGCTGGAGCAGTAGCTTCAATGGAAGCTGTAGCTAATACTGGTTCATCCACACTGGGGTCCAAGGATGATTCATTATCTGAAATATCCATGGATGATTCATGAATTGCAAAGGTTCATTCTATGTGCAATCCACCAAGTTTTAATTTTTTTAAGAGTTAAATATTAGAATTCTTAGCTCAATAGCTTAGGAAATAAAGAAATTTATCCCTGGATGCCTATATTTTTCACTTGGATTTTTAAAACACAGGTTTCGATTGACTGATCACTAAGGAAAATACAATGGAATCTAAACTAAAAAAAAATTTTAGTGATGTCTAATGCGTGGACATATATCATCACATTCCTTTATAACCAAATCTCATAAATATTTTCATCGGAGGTTTCACTAACATAGTTATTCAAGTCCACAGCCATCGACTACACAATCAACCTTTCATCCGTTCCTTATTTACAATTATAATTGAAATAAATTAGTCATCTAGACCCTGAATTATGCCATCGCTCGTGACAGAGAGAGATTTTATACGTGGATATCTTAAATACGTTTTTACCAATACTATATACATATACCAGATAAAATAGCAATCATATTCACCAATCAATAGGGAACAAACATCTCTTTTTGTTGGTGGCTTTCGAGGAGCTTTCGCGGGTCGGTGAGCGAAAATCTCTGGGATGGCAAATGGTTTAAGGAGTTTACGACCATCAGCTCTCTTGTTTTCAAAATGATCAGAACTGAAGTGAGCCTATTAAAAAAGAAAGGAAATCGTAAATTTTAATCTTCGAATCTGATAACAAATCAAAATAACACATGATGCATAAATAACATCAGCACATTATCTTTTCATTCAACGTTTTCCTTGTGAAAAACGTTCTCGGGCATTCGTTCATGAGCAGTTTGCAATCAGCATGAAACATCAATATAATTCCGAATTCGCTTAGCATAAAGCTGTGATCATTTACGTACTATCACTTACAATAGAATACTGTCTCATTGAAAGAAAATTTTAGTGAACACTTACCTCGCATACCATGCTGTACGGCGTGGGCTTCCAATCATCGCGGCGAATCTTAGCAATCCAAATTTTCTTCCGCTCGGGATCTGCAGGTAACCGAAATAACCTAAATCCCTTTTCCGATCGATTATTGCATCCAACAGCACTACAGCAAGGCATGATCTCGCAGTCAACGAAATAGTATGCTTACTATTTCGTTGCCTTGCAATGTGCGCATTTCGATCACTATTTAGATAAAATATGAAAATAAATTTGATCTGAACGTTTGTAATCCTTGTAAGATTTCAGAACGGAGTAAAGCGGCCAGATAAAACGTTTCCAGAAGACACGAAATACTCGAGAACACCAGTATCAACCTGTCGCAAAGGAATAAACAAATAGATTGAGGAATCAAAATGGCGTCGGTGAACACCGTTGTCAGGAGAGGGCCCAACAATGGTTGTCAGAACCTTTAACATATATGGCCTTGAGCATATAGTGCAACTTGAAATCCTAGTGGTGCGCACTGCGCCACGGTAGCCACCGAAATTTGAACACTCGGCGGTGTCCGTGATTGACTGATTTAAGTATTCCGGGACTATATCCACGGTGATAACTTTACGGAGTTGCCCGCATCGTATGCAGTATTGCCGGTTATAGTACCTACCGATTCGATCGATAGATTTTTCTTCCTCATAGGAAAATCTACTAGGATTGGTAGAATATTAATTGCGTATGCTTGGTTTCGCTAATAGTAGGGCCCGCCCGCCTTTGTGACGGTGCGGGACTCCTCGTCCCCTCCCTTCCTCCCCCGTCCTTTCCCTGGAGGTATCGTCGGGCTCTCATCGCGGCGATGCCTCCAATCCTTTTTCCTTTCTGTCCGCCCCCTTCTGGGCGCAGAGGTGAAAAGCTCGCGCTTATAGACCCTGCCCTAGGAGTGTAACCTTGTGAGCCCGCCCTAAGGGTTTCGTTCCATCTGCCGGTTATAGTCGAAAAATTTCCACAGATAGCAGGAAATCAATAACGGTAGCTGAACTTGCTAACACTCGCCCATTAACCGGTAGATGAGGGGTCGAATCACGGTCAAGACGAATTCTTTTTTTTGTGGAATTCTCTCGCAATTTATATATTTCTGCTGACTTCGAAACTTTATCACTGTTGCCAGGGGCCGTATTCTGTATTTCGTCGGTACCGCACCGATCGGTTTCCCTTTCAAGCCCACCGACTGGACATCATTCCGTACCGACGACGGTTTCCGTACTGACGACGGCACTTTCAGCAATTCTGTAAGGTCGCCGGTTTCAAACCAGTCGGTACGATTCCCTCTCCTCCCCAAACAGGGAAAATCCGAATATATCCGAAGTTAGAAGTCATCCAACGTGTCTACACCAATGAAAGAAGGGTGAAAACAAGTGAAGACTCATTAGCACAGTTGGTTGTCGTAGTTTTAAATCTTTTTATTTGCATAAATTACGACTTATTGTTAGATTAAGATAATTGATATCGGATAAGTTGTTAACAATGCTTATATAATGTGTTGTAGTAATGCTGTACCTACAAAATCGAAGGAAACAATATTACAAGATAACAATATAGTTTGTATGTGATGGAGATTGTTGTTTCTAGAATGAATTATTGAAACTATCCTTGAGATCGTAGTTTCTCTTTTTTATATATTGGTTCCATATTCTATTTATTCATGATTTGGTAATATAGTTGTCATTAAGTAAATTCCGTCTAATTGTTATCAACGGAAGGTTATGCCATTGGCACCGTAGCAGACGAAAATCACATACCATGGAACGTGAACGTAGGATTCAAAAGCATATGTAAATGTTATATTAGAGGAACAAGTAAGGAAATTGTTATAAAAATATGGAGCTAGGTGTAATTAAAAGAAGTGTAATGACGACGAAGTAAAGAAATTGTGATCGGGTGAAATACATATGTATAAGTTGCGCATTCCAAGTGAGAGAAATAGATAATATAGGTAGCGGCAAACTTCATACTTATTAACAAATATCTTCTTTTATCGTCAAGTGAATCTATGTCTTACGATAAAATGAAATATAGTTGCCTATTACAAATGAAAGAAACTGATACCCTTGCGGCAAACTTCATATTTAAATAAAAAGATCTTATTTCTATGTCGAGCCCCTATGAAAAAATTGTATAAAACCTGTATAAAATTGTATAAAAATTTTGTATACATTCTGTATAGAATTATATACAAGTTGTGTACAGTCTCTATACAGATTGTATAAAATCTCTATACAGATTTTATACAGTCTGTATACGTTATATACAAAAATGAGTGTATACAATTTGTATAAAAATATACATTTTATACAAATTATATACAGGCTGTATAAGAATTGTATATGGGCTGTATACAATTGTATACGGGCTGAATAAGAATTGCATACGGATTGTATGAAAGAAGACCTACCCTATGAAAAATTGTATAAAACCTGTATAAAATTGTATAAAATCTCTATACAGATGTTATACAGTCTGTATACTAGTTATATACAAAAATGAGTGTACATATACAATTTGTATAAAAATATGCATTTTTACACAAATTAGATACACGCTGTATTAGAATTGTACATGGGCTGTATAAGAATTAAACATGGGCAGCATAAGAATTGTACATGGGCTGTATACGGGCTGAATAAGAATTGTATACAAACTGTATGAAAGAAGACCTAGGAATACCTCATCCAAAATAGGTGGAGTAATACTACCCATTTTCTTCCTCATTTCATCTCAGGTCATAAAGAAACACTCATAAAAATTATTCCAACAGACCATTTCCCTTACCACACTTCCTCTAGGAACCCACATGCATACAAAGGCATAAATAAAAATGGAGTGAATGCTGTCCAAAATATAACATTATAATCCTTTAAACATTGTTAAACTGAAAACTAACCAACCATTCAATACCAGATTTTTAAATGATAAATAGAGGATTCTCAAGTTAAACAGTGGAAATTAAGAATAGCATGTAATTAATTCTAAGTAAAACATCACTTACTCATAAAAAAATAAACGTCTACAAGGTACTTCCCACACAGCACACGGACACCTTTAACACACGTTTAGGTTAGGACTGAATTTCGTTCGATAATAGTATCTAAATAATAGGTCCAGACAAGAATTTAAATAAATTAGGCTTCAATTCCATACACAATATTTATTGGGCTTCTTTGGTGAAATAATACAACACAAGAAACTACATAAGTATTATGTACTTAATTTTCTTCTCCCCCTGCAACCGTGTTGTTGCTGTCACTTGGCGTGCCTTAGTGAGTTTCTAATAGCCACCTCCACATCTTTTTCAGGGACTGACATGCTCTCCTGCACTGCTACTGTAGTAATGAAGTATATAAAAATTTCATTGTAGCAAGAAATTGTCTCTTGTAGGTAACAAGCAGATTACATAAGACAGGAAACTACAGTCTTATTAGTCTCGTGTTTAACATTCTTAAGGTTTCAAAATTAGGAAACCTGTCCATTTTAGGCCGTAAACATTTTAGAAACTTTTCTTTGGATTTTTCTTCTTCTTAAAAAAGAAAAGATTTTAAGTAAAAATATTAATACATTATATATTTATAAATGAAAGTTATAAAATATACTAGTAATACATATATTATAATTAAGAACATTTTTCCTAGAGCAATTGTTGCACGACAGATCCGAACGACAGAATACAACGAACACAAAACTAAAATGCAAGAATTTCCAAATGAATTGCTGCTACAATATTTTAAAACACCACTTTGTCCTGTACATCAACATCATGAAGCCACTTTTAACTAGAAATTACGTCCAAAGAATTTCAGGGAGAAAGGGTACATACCTTAATGTTTTCCGTAGGGGTGAAATTGTCTCTTCTTATCGCCAAAATACACTTCTTCTTCAATCCATGAAGATCTATAGGAAAGGTAAAAACTTGAACTTTGGGTCTAGTCCTGAAGGGGTTTCCTTCGCATACCGGCACCACACACGAGAAAGGCATATTTAACAAAAATGCCTCACAAACAAGTTTCTGAAGCCCACCGAATGAAATTAAAGAATAACGGAAACTTCACTATTCACAAAAACTCTAATTTTCACCAACTTAACCACAAAAATCTAAGGAATATGGTGAAACAACGTAAACCACGTAATCTCCAACGGCGATCCTGGACGATCCTTCCGCGGGCTCTCTTTCTCGGTGGCTATGGCCCCATCCGCAAAAGAAAATAGTCCCACACCGGATATGAATTTTTTTATCCAGAGTATCCAGAAACGAAATGACTATTGTGTCATATATTAAATCACGAGTTTTTAGGAAATTTGGGCGTATGTGATACAAATTTATCGCTGCATATGAATTTGTCAGTGTACTGTTTAAAACCTTCGTACCGCTTCATACAAACGGGACACGGGGACACTATGGAGATATGGACGCCCGCTGGTGACATTGAATCTTCCAAGTGGCATTGAATGACTAGCGTTGATGGATCTCCGAGAATCTTGTTTAAAACGCGATTCATGATCTTTAGAAGCAATTGAACTCTCGAATGTGGAACATTATTTTTGTCCCCTACTAAGTTCATTTTTGGACTTAAATTTTTGACGCCTCGGTTGAAAATTTTCCAAGTGGCATTGAATGACTAGCGTTGATGGATCTCCGAGAATCTTGTTTAAAACGCGATTCATGATCTTTAGAAGCAATTGAACTCTCGAATGTGGAACATTATTTTTGTCCCCTACTAAGTTCATTTTTGGACTTAAATTTTTGACGCCTCGGTTGAAAATTTTCCAAGTGGCATTGAATGACTAGCGTTGATGGATCTCCGAGAATCTTGTTTAAAACGCGATTCATGATCTTTAGAAGCAATTGAACTCTCGAATGTGGAACATTATTTTTGTCCCCTACTAAGTTCATTTTTGGACTTGAATTTTTGACGCCTCGGTTGAAAATTTTCCAAGTGGCATTGAATGACTAGCGTTGATGGATCTCCGAGAATCTTGTTTAAAACGCGATTCATGATCTTTAGAAGCAATTGAACTCTCGAATGTGGAACATTATTTTTGTCCCCTACTAAGTTCATTTTTGGACTTGGATTTTTGAGGCCTACTTTGAATTGCTGTTATACAAATTGTATACATTGTGTACAAATTGTATACATTGTATAAAAATTGTATACATTGTATACAAATTGTATATGCTGTATACAGCTGGTGAATTAATACAGTTTATACAATTTGTATACAATGTATACAAATTGTATACAACCTGTATAAACTGTATAGAAATTTTATACGGTTTTATACAATTTTTTCATAGGGGAGAGAAACGCCAAATTATAGAGAGAAATAATAGTTGCCTGTTCAGAGTGAGATAAAGTGATAACATTGAGGCAAAACTCATATTTAATCAAAATATCTTTATTATGTTAAAGGAGCAAATAAATTAAGATAGAGTGAAATAAATCCTATTACAAGCAAGTGAAAGTGGTAACATAAATGAGAGTAAATCATTATATGGTGGCAAACCTCATGCTTATTAACCAATATCTTATATTTTTGTCGAGGTAATCAATATAGATGATGACACAGTGAATTATAGAGGCGTATTCGAAGGGGCAGAAAAGGATAACACTGCAGCAAACCTCAATACTTACTCGGTGATGAGGTAAAAACAAAATAAACGTACAATGCGCAGTTCATGAAACCCACTAGTCGGTGGCCGTATCGACACCTATTTGCTGTCGGTACGGCTACCGACAATCTCCAGTCCTCACGTCGGTGCCGCACCGATCGGGTTCGTACAGAATCGCACCACTTCTTGAGTGGAGTCGGTGTGACGTCGCACCCGACGAATCGGTGCCGCACCGATCGGTTTGGAGTTACAGAATACGGCCCCAGTTTCGGTATTCTCAAATTGGCTCGTGCTTTGTTTCCCATATTCATTTTTTGACCCCTTCTCTTGCAATTGCAGATCAATTTCGAATGGCTTTATACTACATTGATTATTTTGTTTATTTCATTTGTAAATATTGAAGCGCCATGCATATTTTGACCCATTGAAATTCTAAACTCTTTTTGATCAATTTAAAAAGTAAATCATTCTTCCCATTATTTATTTCAACTTTCCTGTTTTCGAGTGTCATGATCGTTTTGAAATTGATTGTTTTTCAGATGTTTTATTTCTGTTTTACTTAAATTTCTAGTTGCTTTCATCTTTTGTTAACTTTCAACCTATGTACCATAGTTTTAATATTTAAACTCCCAAATAATTTTTCTAATTGCTTTAAATTTTCCATTTTCGCGTGGTTTCCCTCTGATTACTATTTAAAACCCACATAAATAATTTGCGTTCCTAATGGTTTTTTTTCTTTTTATTATCTCCCCATTTTTTCCTTGTTATTATTTCCTGTTTTATATCCTCTAATAGTGTCCAGTCTAACTGTCTAACTGTGACCAGTTACAGTATCCTTAAATTTGTCAGATGGTTCATTTTCAATATTAACTATAAGCCTTGCATATAATTTTTTGAATGGCTTTATATCGCAATAATTTTTCCATTTATTTCATTTGTAAATATTGAAGCGCCGTACAAATTTCAACCCACTTAAAAATTCTGAACCCTTCCTGATCATTTGTAAAAGGGCATCATTCCTTCCTTTATTTATTTCAACTTTCCTGTTTTCGATTGTCGTGATCCTGTTAAAATTGTTTTGTTTCACATATATTATATTTCCGTTTTATGTAAATTTCGAGTTGCTTACAGCTTTTGTAAATTTTTAACCCATGCATCATAATTTAATATTTAACCACCCAGATAATTTTCTAAATAATTTATATTTTCCATTCTTTACATTTTCTTATAATCTGATAATGTTTAATCCATATTAATATTTAGCATTTCTGATGATTTTTCGACATTTTTTCGTCATTACTAATTCCTGTTGTATATTCTCTAATGGTGTCCGCTTCCAATCAGCAGCCAAATCTATTTTCCAGCCTTCCTGATTATCCCGCGAATTTTTTATTTCATTTTATTTAATTCTGCTCACCTTCAAATGAGCTCTTTGAGTGAGAGATGGGAAGGCCTAGATACGACTGCTGTGAAGGCCAAAGTAATTTATGGCACGATATGATTCGAATATATGCGCATCTTATCACTTTGGCAGTGAAACCTGTTGTTAGCCATTTTCACTCCATTGAAGATAGCTGGTGTTCTTGGTTCCCGTTATTTACATTCTCCAAACACTTCTCCCGAAATTAATTTATGTCTATGGCGATTCATTCATCACTGCTTTAAAGTGAATTCCGAATTATTGCCCTATCGTAAGAGTATTCGCACAACGAACACTCAGCGCAGTCTCCTCTTCCTGGAATAGTGCAAAGGAGCTCCGATTGCTTGAAAAATTCCTTGTTGGTTTTTGAGTGTTTTTTTCTGCCAAGATATTTTCTATGGCATTGGACTAAACTTATTATTTTATTAAATGACTTTTTAGCTTGTTTATTGAACAAAGTCGACTTAATTGAAGAGGAAAGTTAAAGAAGTGATAGATTCCTTCACTCCATCAAATAAATTTATATAATTTTGAATCATATCTGTGAATTATTCGATGACTATGGATCTTACAGTTCGCAAGGAGGATTGCATCAGTGCTTTTCAAGGCTACCTTCAATCAAGTGACTTCATTGTTGAAGGATATGAAGTGAAGACTTCAGGAATGACGGGCTTAACTGGGCGATACTACGAAATATCTGGCATTGTCCGCTTCGGTGGACAGGCGCATGAAATCCATTTGTTCGCGAAAACCCCACCAATCTTAAGCTCACAGAGGGTTTTTGTGATCGAATACGGGTATTTCCATAGAGAGATTGTCTTCTACAAGTATGTGGTGCCTGACATGATCGATTGTCTTCCACCAGGAGTGGATTTGCCTTTACCTAGGTAGGTAATGGACGCAAAACAATACCTCTCTATAAAAATGTGCATGTTCATGCAAAAAGCAGCAGACGATATCCATTCGATATCTTAATAAGGTTGATGCATCCAAAACACGTTGTAATATTACGCGACGGATACCTTGACAACGTTACACGGACATTCTAATAGTAACAACCGCCAAGAGTTTTAAAATTAACGTCGCATATAAAAGTAATTGATGCTTTTGGTTCCTACTGACGTCATCTGTCCAGGGTTAAAAATTTGGAGATACCATTTTTCTCCACCTAGTCCATACCCTTAACTATTTCTCGCAGTATAGGTCTCCATTTACCTGCCCCTGGGATTATTACGCACGCATTACATTTTATTACACGATATTTTCAGCCTCGAACATGAATTTGACTTGCGGGATTCATGACTTGTCAAATACTCTGTTATATCTGGTGTACCCCAAGGCTCGAACCTGGGTCCACTTCTGTTTTTGATATATGTAAAATGACTTGCCACAATGTATCCATCATTCAAGATGTGTAATGTTTGCAGATGATGTTAAAATATATAGAAAGGAATAATTTAGAACATTGTCTACAGATACAGTTAGATTTAAACAGTCTGGTCACCTGGTCTCATGAAAATGGTTTATTTTTTAATGTTGATAAGTGTTTTATCTTTTTCACGGAGAAAAAAATGTAATCAAATACAATTACCACATGAAAGAATCCAAATTGAATAGGACTAATGAATTGAAGGATCTAGGGGTCACCTTTGATAGCAAAATGTATTTCACCACACATAAATTGAATATTAGCATAACTGCATGTAAACTGTTGGGCTTTATACACCGTATGTCAAAATATTTTGACTCTGAGATGGTACTTAAGACATTGTATTACTCTTATGTAAGAAGTAAGTTGGAATATGGGTCAGTTATTTGGAATCCCTATTTAAAGAAGCATATTGTAATGCTAGAGCAGGTTCAAAAGAGATTTTTAAGATTTCTATATTTTGCATTATATCATGTGTATCCGCTTATCGAAAATTATGTTTGTTATAGTGATTTGTTAAGAGTGTTTGGTCTTCATACCCTGCAAAATAGAAGAACTATAAACGATCTTCTGTTTCTGCATGATGTCATCAATAAGGGCCTATGTTATGAGTTACTGAAGGAAATAAAAATAATAGTTCCAAATGTTAATAGCCGGTTTAAAAGAACATTTTACATATCAAAGGTTAAATCAAATTACTGTTCCAATACGCCAATACGAAGGATTTGTGTACCATATAACAAAAATTTCAACGATCTACAGTTGTATTAAAAGAAATACTGCTTTGTAAAAGATGTTAAGAGTATGTTTCGCGACTGTGATAGTATTTAGGTAATATTTTTCAGCATTTGTTATCATGATTGTTACTATTTTGTGGCTGTGACCAATTTATTTTCAATTTTTTTGTAGTTATATTCCTGTATTGTTCGCCCTATAATTATGTATATGGTGGGCGAACATTAAACATAATAAATAAATAATTACCTAGTACTATGCCCCTAACTGTGAAGGACGTGGTGATCAACGTGTTGAAATCTGCCTCTAATCACTGACTCTGATTTTCTTTGCAATCAGGTGCACGTTGACCCGAGACAGCCTCGAACCCGGTTACACTCCAATACCCGGATCGGCTGAGGAAGAGCTGATTGTCTTCGAAGACGTGACACACCGAGGCTTCTGCCGCATGAAGCCGCACGTCATGGACTTCCAGCACTGCCGCGTAGCAATTAAGTCCATAGCACGCTTCCACGCCGCCTCCATCTTGCTCAACCTGCGGATCGACCAAGGGAACTTGTCTAAAGCGTGGTCAAATGGCGCTCCCGCCCCATCAGATCAGCTGTGGAACCTGGACTATGACAGGTCCTTCGTCACGCGATCCACAGAAAGCACGGCCACGGCAGTGTGCAGAATGTGGCCCGAGAGGTTTTCCTCACGGAGGGGAAAGATTCTAGCTTCACTGAACGAAGCGTGGCTCAAGTTTCACACGGAGGCCCGCACGAACCCCAAGTACGTCAAAGCATTCATCCAGGGAGACGCATGGAGGAACAACTTCATGTTCTCGTACGATAAGCGAGAGAAACCAGTAGATGCAATAATCGTGGACATGCAGCTGGTTCAATATCTGCCTCCCGTTTACGACTTGATATTCTTCTTGCACGTTAGCGTCAGAAAGACATTCCGCCAGCAGAATACGATGAAGCTCCTGGAAGTCTATCATGAAGAGCTCTCCCAATGTATGTCCCCAGACCTATGCGAAAGTGTTCTTCCATTCAAGTCCCTGTTAGACAGCTTTGAAGACCTCGAGTCCGTGGGACCACTCATATCATCCGCGTACATTCCCAAACTTTTGGAGTTCTCCCTCGACAACTCCATTCGATGTGATCCAGATGACGGCATTGGAGACTTATTGAATGACCGTGGTGAACGAATTGCTCACTACTGCGAAATCAGTTCGCTATACAGGGAGTGGGTGGCAGAATCATACCGGGAATGCATGGAAGTTTTAGGATTTTGGGAGTGATTTTTATCTGCCATTGCAATGTTGGCTCTTTAGTAATACAGTGTTAGGGTGACCGGGTTTACTGAATGAAAGAACTGCTGCGGAATACGATTGGACTATTGTAAGCAGTGGCGCCGACTCCGTGGGGCCTTAGGGGGCCCGAGCCCCCTCAAAAATTCGTAATGAGTGTGAGGAATAAATATGTCAGGCTTGTCGATTTTCCCCGGAGTGTCCAAATATCGAGATTCAAGTAATCAGGGTACTAATGTTGATCATATGACTCTTCTAAAATGCTTAAAAAACTTAAAACTCACTACTTATAAAATTTCCCAAGGTAAGATGCCCGGTTTGTGCCCCTGAATATATTTTGTAAGTCGGCATCCCTGAGTGTAAGACTATAAATTCAGGCCAAAGAGTTCCAAAGTGTCAGGCCAAAGTCCAAAGTATTAATGAATATGCTGTAATTCATTCATGAAAATAGATGAAAGTTATCACCTTCATAATCAGTGAAAGGCTTAATTTTTAAATTTAATATTTTTTTCTTTTTTCTATTTTCGACATTTTTTTAGCAACTTGGTGAATGAAATTAATTTCGAAATGTGGGTGTTTTACTTCCCTGAAAACTATGCGTTCCAAGTTCCAAGTGCTCATTTTTTCCATTTCATTTCTTTCATTTTCGAATGCTCTACCGCATTTGATCATTTTAAATTCATACCATTTTTAAGCCATCCTTAAATTTTTCGGGGCACAAAATGTTTTTGTATTTTTTGTTTTTATGTTCTGCTTCTGATCACCTCTAACAAAATTAATTTTTCAGTCCAACAGATATTTAATCGAAGAGCTTAATTTTTTCCGAAGCATTCCCGAACACTGTTTACGTCATTTGTTTACATCATTTTTTTCCGTTTTTTTTCGTCAAGTTAAATAAAATCATTGGGTCTATTCGTCAAATTTCGGGCGGCAAGTACCCGCGAAAGTATTGACGAGGAATTGCCTTTTTTCATTTTCTATTGGTTTTCTGCTTTTGATAAAAAAAATAATTCTGACTATATTTTTAACCGTCCATTTATTTTTCAAAGTGGCGTATTTTTCCGTTTTCATATCTATTTTTCCGTATCCGATCATGTTTAACCATAACCAATTTTTTATCATTCTTGATAATTTTTCCGAGTTTATTTTCAATTTTAATATTTCTGTTCCTCCGCTTTAGAATGGTCTTCCGATCAGAATAAGTTTTTACTCTTACAACATTCTTAACCCTCCTAGCACGGAATGTATGGGGTGTTATTTTTTCCGTTTTTCCGCATTCGGTTGATTATTCGCTTACGATAAATATTGATCCATATCAATTTTTTATTTTTCCCTATAATTTCTCAAAGTGCTATCATGTCCTTTTTTATTTCGGTTTTCCCATTTTATAATTGTTCAATCAACTCCTCACCTTCAAGGAATATTAACTTTCCTTTTCAAGGAACGTCCAAAATTGCCTCCCGATTCATATTTTTTACGGTTTCCATTTGCGATTAGTTTTCCGATTGCAATAATTTTTACCCGAAGCCTTCACAATTGTTTTTTTTTTCAAAATTTTCTTTTTTACCGTTTTTAAAATCCTTTTCTTCATTTTGGATTGGTTTTGCTGCTTATAATCACCATCAACACATTTTAACTATGCGACCTTCCAGATTATTTGAAAAGACTTAATGTATACGTTTTCTACTCTCCATTTTTCTATTTACGAGAGATTTCTTGCGTCTGATCAGTTTTAACCACTATTGTTATTTGTTAATACCTTATTATTTTTCAAATGATATTTTTTCCGCTCGTTTATTTCCGTTTATCTTCTCTTAAGTGGCGTTCTAATTCCCGTCGTTTTTCACGTTTTCCAGATATTTACCCTCCCTTTTCCAAACAGCTTTAACGCATCCGTGATTCTTTTCTTTGTGTCCATTTTGTAGTGGTTTTCTTCATGTCATTATTTGTGCGTACATACCAAAGAGAAATAAGTTATTCGCGTTATCCGGAACTCGAGCCCAGATCTTCCGCTTTCCAAACGAGTACATTATTCGGTTAAGCTACCTTGTCAACATTCTTATCTATTGTCATTTGAGTTTACGGCACAAGATGGCGTGGGCTGTCGAGCATGTAGTACAACTTGAAGTCCTAGTGGTGCGCACTGAGCCACAACAACGGCGGAATTTTGAACGCTTAGCGGTGTCCGCGATTGGCAGCATTAGTATTTAAGATACAATTTGAGCATTTCCCCTCATTCCGTAAATTTATCACTGTGACCAGTTACGGTATCCTTAAATTTGTCTGATGGTTTATTTCCAATATTAATAATCAGCAATGCAGATCATTTTTCGAATGGCTTCATATCGCATTAATTTTTCCGTTCATTTCATTTGTAAATATTGAAGCGCCGTACAACTTTTAACCCACTTAAATTCTGAACCCTTCCTGATCATTTTGAAAAGGGCATCATTCCTTCCTATATTTATTTCAACTTTCCTGTTTTCGAGTGTCCTGATCGTGTTAAAATTGTTTTGTTTTACACATATTTTATTTCCGTTTTATGTAAATTTCGAATTGCTTACAGCTTTTGTAAATTTTTAACCCATGCATCATATTTTAATATATAACCTCCCAGATATTTTTTCAAAATACTTTAAATTTTCCATTCTTTACATTTTCTTATAATCTGATAATGTTTAATCCATATTAATATTTAGCATTCCTGATGATTTTTCGACATTTTTTCGTCATTACTAATTCCTGTTGTATATTCTCTAATGGTTTCCAATTCCAATCAGCAGCCAAATCTATTTTCCAGCCTTCCTGATTATCCTGCGAATTTTTTATTTCATTTCACTTAATTCTGCTAACCTTCAAATGAGCTCTTTGAGTGAGAGAGGGGAAGGCCTAGATACGACTGCTGTGAAGTCCAATGTAATTTATGGAACGCAATGATTCGAATCTTATCTGTTTGACACTGAAACATGTTGTTAGCCATATGCAATCCATAGCTGATGTTCTTGGTTCTCGTTATTTACATCTCCATCCACTTCTCCCGAAATTAATTTATGTCGATGGCGATTCAGCACTGTTTTCAAGTGATTTTCGAATTATTGCCCTATCGCAAGAGTATTCGCACAATGAACAGCCAGCCCGGTCTCTTTTTCCTGGAATAGTGCAAAGGTGCTCAGACTTTTTTTTACTCTTCTTCGTGGTTATTATTGAGTCTTTTTTTCTGTTAAGATATTTTTTATGGTACTGGAATACGATTATTATTTAATTAAGTGACTTTTTAGCGTGTCTATTGAACAAAGTCGACTTAATTGAAGAGGAACGTTACGGAAGCGATTGATTCCTTCACTCCATTGAGGATAATTTTTCTCATTTTGAATCACATCTGTGAATTATTAGGTGGACATAGATCTTACAGTTCGGAAGGAAGATAGTAACTGTTCATTTCAAGGCTACTTTCAATCGAGTGACTTCATTCTTGAAGAATATGAAGTGAAATGTTACGAAATATCTGGCCATGTCCGCTCAATTGGTGGAGAAGCTCATGAAATCAATACGTTCGCAAAAACAATACCAATTTTAAGCTCACAGTGGGTTTTTGTGATCGAATACGGTTATTTCCACAGATAATTTGTCTTCTACAAGTATGTGGTGCCTGATATGACTTATTGTCTTCCACCGGAGTGGATTTACCTTGTCTTAGGTAAGTAATGGACGCAAAACACAAGCTCATGCTGCCGTGCTTTTTTTTCCGATAATAGGGTGGTTTCCTATTATTTTTTTATTGCCTAAATCGAAAGATTATTACCTCTGGAGTACGTATTTCACGCTTTTAGATTTTTAAATGACGATATCTATTTTTCGCGATTAAATGAAAAGTGAAAATTTTCAAGCGCGGGAAAACGCGACGCTTAAGTATGAATGTCGGGAAGTCTCTCCGCGTGACGTATTTCTGGTTCCCCCTCCCGCCCTGCGAGGTGACCTTGAGGCGAGGCTTAGCGCTGATACGACGCAGGCTGCTAGCGGGTAGCCTAGTACCCTGCTGGCTGGTAGCTCTTGGCTTAAATAAGGATTATTAATAACTTATCAAACGAGGAAAACTTTCCGACCTTAGCCAGTTTTAATAAGTGATTGTTAAGACATGTTTCCCTGAGCTCTGCGCCTCATGCATGCAATGGTAACCTCAGACGACGTATAACTCCTATCTTCTCGTATAGAAACTAGGTCCCTGTGACGTCACGTGGAGTGGCATCGCATGGGCGCCAATCTGGCCCTTTTCAAATGAGGATAAAAATGGACCATTGCCATTCGTCTAACCCGGTATTTCTAAAACAAAATAATTTGTATATTATGAATACACTATTGGTGGGTAACGAATCGCAATCAATGCCTTTCGTTTTCTTTGATGAAGGAAACCACCCTATTGTAGGATACAAAGCGTAGAATCGACAATAATCAATTATATAACTCCGATATTGTTTGTTGTAACTGATTTAATGTACGGATATACTATACGAGCACCTTACCTAGCAATTCATTTCGGTAGAGATGCTGTACTTATTATTCTCCAATATAATATTTTGTTAATTGGATAACACCGTAATCACCACAAATTCTTCAGTATAAATGTGTATTTTTAGAGGAGAAACCCCATTGAGTGAAAATTATGTGAAAGCTGATTTAGTAGAATATAATTGTGTTTAAAGATAATGCTGATAATCTTATTCCACAAACCCATTAGTGATATAGGAATGATATTTATAAAAATATAAAATTCTAATATATATATTTCTCTGGAATCGGTCTGATAGAAATTTATACATCTCGCATTTAGTGCCTGAACTGGCTGCTTTCATACGCCAATAACCTGAGCGTTAATTTTTTCCGTCACTGTACTAAGTAGCAGAATCATGGTTGTTTGCATGATATGCATCACACACTGAATAACGACTCCATGATTATAATATGAGATAGTGAAATGACTTACGTAAATTCGTCGTCCAATCCAGGGCCGGAACTTCTATAGGCGATTATCAGGGAGGGACAAGATCAGTTTGCCCCCCCCTTTCTACTGCCCCCCCCTCCCTCCCCAACCCCGCCACTACAATTTAATCAATTGTTTGGAGATGCGGTAGTTGAAATTACACACTGTATGTTTTGCTATTGAGAATTTTAATTAATAATAGTTTTGAATATTTTTTAGTAAATTTATAAAATTATTGTCGAATAAAGTTATTGCAAAAATAAAAAAAACCATTTCATTCAACATTTCAAATTCTGCCATCCCCTGAAATCTGCCGCCCGAGGAATGTGCCCCCTCATCCCCGTCAGGCCCTGGTCCAACTTTACTTTAGGTGGCGTTGGTCCAACCAACTGCTTATCAATGATTTCGGTATTTCTTCCAGCTTCCAAAGATTATGTTCCTCAATATATAATTTATAAAATAATTATTAGTGGGAATATTTTTTGCTAAACCGAGGAACAAGAATATTTATATTAGAATTTCTCCCAGTTCCGAAAGCGGCCCCCCTAACTTAAGCGTGAATCACAAGGTCATTATCTCCGTTCCTTGTGAACGATCGCTCCAAAGATAATGCCCGTTTCACGTACTCATTTCGCTCTAGAAAGGGGTGGTAATGGAGAAGTAATTAGGTGTAAAGCTGGATTAGTAGCAAACGGATGTTAACAAAAAGATGGTATAGATTATTCAGAGACACATGTAACTTTATGAAGACTCATCAGCTAGAATTCTGTTAAGAGTAATCAATCATTAAAAAAAATGTACTCGCATCATTTGGACGTAAAGTATGTAACTATGAACAGAGTATTGAAAGAAGAAATCTATATTTTACCCTGTACATCATACTTCCTGAATTATGTACCCCCTTTACTTTATAATGTAATATTTTATAGTTGAAAGGCATCGTTTGTATGTTACAGAAAACAATGTCAGGACTGGCGTATCGAGGATCGAGGTTAAGGATTGATTCAACATCCGCGTGATTTGCAGAATTCGAAGTTCTTTTCAACGATCCTCAAGTTTACCTTAGCAACGCAAATGAAAATATTTTTACGAATGCATCCGATTCATGACAGAAATACGAAACTTAGCTATCTCTGTTATATACGCATGCTGGTTTGGCACAATCTTCCCTGGATTTTCTCTCTTATTTGTATGATTTTTAATAACAAATTTACGTTGAGTAGAAATGGACTGATACAGAATCCACGTGATTTTCCTAATTCGAAGTTCTTAAAAACGATAGTCAAGTTTCCCTTGGAAACGTAAATGTAAATATTTTTACAAACGCATCCGCTTCATAACGGAAAATAAGAACATTGGCTATCTCTGTTATGAACGCACTGTGGTTTGGCACAATCTTCTCTGGATTTTCTCTTTCATTCGTACCATTTTTAAATGGCATATTTACGCTGAACGGAAATGGAGAGGAAAACATTTTCAGAAGAAGAGACACTTCTTCTCCTCAGCATTTATGAGGAAGAAGTGATACAAAAACGCTTGAAGAGTTCGAATCAACGGCAGATGCGGGCATGGGAAGATGTGGCGACTATTCTTTCGGCCCTGGGAATCTCAAGGACTGGACGAGAGGTAAAAGAAAGAATTGAGAACTTACAGTGGCGTTACCTGGTGATACGCAGGAACATGAGGCCCGGTGATTCTCCCCCGGATTGGACGTTTTGGAAGCCTTTGCACCGTTTACTTGGATCGGATGCGTCAGTCACACCAACTCACGCGGAGGATACCTCACTAAACGGGTAAGTGCCAAGTGTCACTCAACATTGAGTCGGTGAGATTTTGTCGGATGTTTTTTGTATGTGAAGAACTGCTCCCCAACTGTGTTGAGATGAAAATTATTGATTTCGAAAGCGATGCCCTTATTTCGTCCGGGTTACACGTTTCACTCGAACTCATTTTCTCCCGGAGTTAAGCGTGTGTTGCACTGAGTATCCAAAGAGTGAGTGCTGCATATACTATGCGGGAAAAAAGTATCCCAACACATTTTGTGCTGTCACCACCGCTTCGCAGGAGATTGGATTCCCTTTCTGAAGACTCAATATAGAGGGAGTTTGCAAAAGTGGAAACCCTGTTTTAAATTATGTTATAACTATAGCTTGTTTTCCAATGAAATTTTTCTGAATTCATGAAAAAAAAACTCACGAAGATACTACCCTATATAACCGTTTTTTTTTTATGCTAAATGTATCGTTTACTTCGTAAAAATAATAGTAAATTATAAATTGACACTTTGATTAGATTTTCAAAATGTGCTGGTAATGTGGAAACGTTTACATTCTGGCTATAATACTATAGAAAAGTGAAATATTAGATCATCTACTTCTATTCATTGAAAAATCAACGCAAAGGCTTAAAGATATAAATTTTCAATAAAATTTTCACTTGAAAAAGTCACAAATTTGGTTCTCATTTTCACAACTGTAGCACAACGTATGTTTTTCTTTTCTCTTACGGAAAAAAAGGGTGAGCCTGAGTTGGAACCCCTTATTCGCCAATTGGCGCCGCGCGTTGTGGTTACTTAATTTTGCGCCGACCACGGGGTCCAACTACGGTCGCGCCAAAAAAAATCGCTTTTATCATAGATTGGACATCGCCATTTTCACATTTACACTTGGGCTTGGGGCCAATATTCTTCATCGGCTTCTGAAACTGGCGGAAAGGTTATGTTGTATGCAGAACACATTTACGTGACGGAAATGCGGAATCGTTTCCACATCTACCTCAGTGTTGTGCTTCCACATTATCGGCATATTGAACTATGAATCTAAAACTATGCTACATTTCCTAGCTAGTAGATTACTTAATTACACCAGATTGTAGCGTGTTTTATGCTTAACAACAACTTATTTTAGCACTAAGAAATAGTTTGGTGGACTATGTGATTAAATTAAACTTAAAAACTTCCCTCAAAAGTGTTAGGAGTGAAGAGAAACTTGGAACAAGTATTTCACAGATAATAATTAACTATGAGTTGTCACCGCTCCTACAGGCTTACTTAAGAAGCAGGCGAATAAGTTAATGCGGTCACCGATAGCCTACAGTACCTCCCAACCCCTAAAGGTTATACTTCCATAATTTACCAACAAGCTTCTCCATTTGCAGTAGTTCCTCTAGTCCCTGGAAAGACACGAGGGAAATTCAAATACGGTCTTTTTTCAGCAGCCAAGATTTTGAGGGTGAACTTGCCAGCCTCGAACGTAATTCGCACTGTTCACCAGAATGTTGGCGCATTCGATATCCTCAGCAGTGGATGGTTAGTTTAACCCTCTTGCCTTCCTTTTTCCCGCTATCTCCCTCTAAGCCTCCTTCCCTTCCATTCATCGCACCTGCTCGGGCACTCGTTCTGAAATTAAATCCCATCTCCACTCCCTCACTCTGTCGTGTCTGGAAATTTAAGGCAGATGTGGACGTAATCTGCAAGGCAGCCATGGCGAGGAGCGATTTTGAGCATCAGGAAGGATCAGGAATTGCTCTAAATACCTAAACAATCATCACTGTGAAAGATTTTAGTACGTCAGTTACGACTGAAAATATTTCCTCAATTTACATGCACATGATTGATACAAATACAAATGACGACAAACAATTTTCCGGAATAAATGCAATAAATAGGATTAGAAAACACATTTTTTTCTAGCCAGCAGCCAAAGCCAAAAAAACTTTTATTTTCTGCAATTTGATACCTATATCCTTTTCTAATAAAATAAATTGTTTTGAAAAAAATTGTAAAATTGAGTATAGGGTAGTTTCCCTCATCAAAGAAAACGAAATGCATTGATTGCGATTCGTTACCCACCATTAGTGTATTCATAATATACGAAGTATTTGGTTTTAGAAATCCCAGTTTAGACGAATGGCAAGGGTCAATTTTAACCTCATTTTAAAAAGGCCAGATTGGCGCCCAAGCGATCCCACTCCACGTGACGTCACAGGGACCTAGTTTCTACACGAGTAAATAGGAGTTTTACATTGTCTGAGATTACTAATGCATGCATGAGGCACAGAGCTCAGGGAAACATCTCTTAATAATCACACATTAAAATTACCTCAGTTCGGAAAGTTTCCTTCGCTTGATAGGGGAATAATAATCCCTATTTAAGCCAATCGCTACCTGCTGGCAGGGTACTCAGCTACCTGCTAGCAGCCTGCGTCGTATCAGCGCTCAAGCCTCGCCCCAAGGTCACCTCACAAGGCGGGAGGGGGAACCAGAAATACGTCACACGGACTTTTTCTCATCATGCCTACTTAGCCGTCGCGTTTTCGCGCCCTTGAAAATTTTCACTTTTCGTTTAATCGCAAAAAATAGATATCGTAATTCGAAAATCTAAGAGCGTGAAATGCGCATTCCAGGAGTAATAATCTTTCGATTTAAGCAATAAAAAAATAATAGGAAACCACCCTATTGTAAATTATATTAGACACATTTAATATTGTAAAATTATATTGACATCGTTTAAGGGTAAAATGAAATAGCTGACTTGATGTACACAAAAAATCAATGGACGAAAAATTTAACAACGCACTCACACTTCATTGGCCCAAATAAGTTTCGAAATAATTAGGGGCGTGTACCAAAAGATTTCCATATTTCTCGAACGTGAAGTTCCAGAGTTTCGCCGGCATTCTCCTATTCCCTAACCAACAGGCCCCAAATATTCTCCATATGGTTGATGTCCGGAGAATTAGATGGCCAGGTAAGATAAAGGTGTGCCGAAATAAACCTTATATTATCTGCAATTTAGCCCCCAAAATGTAATTTTCGAAACGATACTCTGCGTAGTCAAAAATGCGTTGTGTTGTGCGGGTGGTCTATACCATAATTTTGTTGTTTATTCATAGACATTGTCTGAACCATAGATTTTGTCAAATAAACTTCGAATTTAGTTTTTATAAACAATAAACTTGTATCCACTCTTTAATATTATTCATTATCCAATATTTGCATAAAATTAGTCTTCATAACCTTTTGATTCTAAAATCTGCCCGATTTTTTGCAAAATTTTAAACTTTAGAGCTCAGGCGGAAGTGGTTAATATTATCCGATTTGAAAAAAAATTGTGTGCGAGATCCTGATATCATTTCGCAACCTTCCCGCACAGGGCAAATTTGATCAGGAAAAAAAAATTTCGGCCCACCCTACTGAAGATGTCCACTTTCATCACTTCTAAATGTCTTTTCGTCACTGAAGATGATGAGATCCCAAAATCTAGGATACATATCAACATAAGCACGGGCAAACACCAATCTTGACACCTTGTTCGCTTCAATCATTACTGATTTTCTTTCTGGACGGCAATTTCTTAAACCGGTTCGTGGAGACGGTTTCTCACAGTTCGTACCTACGCTGCAATTTAAGTTTAAATGTCTCTGTATTGGAGCCGCCCTGCCAATGCTGATGGGATTATCAGTAGCTTTTTGATGTAGGTACCCATATCACCATCAACATCCTCCGTCGTACACCCAGGTCTCCCTCCTCTTCTCCGATTATTTAATACCATCACCCTCCCTGTGGCGTTTCACCCAGTACTCTTATTGATCTTTATTCTTCGCGATACTTCCGCTGCTGTTAAGCCTGCCTCTATTAGATTAGCCGACTACTTCCCCCCTCTCGCCTGGTGACAACGGCGAGAGTTTAGGTGTTAGGTGGAAGAGGGGACTTCTCATGTTAGTCTCAACCTCGCCCGAATAAAGGCATTTTATTATTATTATTATTAACGGCATCTCAAATAAAGATAGCAGTACATCCTTCTCCATCCAAAGAAAAACGCGTATTGGCAATGAGCTCGTCAGTCCCTCCAGCAAAGCTAGAACTTCTTCAAAATCAACTGCATTCAAATACGTGGCCCATCGGATACGCTCGTTGACTGTCTTGTTTACCTCAGGATAAAGCTTGCTATGGCTCGTAGTGATTTTTGTTGTTTCGTTGAGACAGGTCAAGGAAAATTCAAAGGGACGGTTCCGATGCACAAACATGATGCCGCCGAATGCGCCTCTATTCTAGGTACGGAGTTCATCGCGAGTCATGCTCTGGGTTGAGGGAGACTCAGTGGTCGGTCGCAAGGGTGCCGACTTACGAAAAATATTGGTGGGGCCCAAACCGGGAACATTGCCCCGTTAAATTTTATAATTAGTGACTTTTAAGTTTTTAATCATTTTAGAAGTCATATGATCAACATAGAACCCTGATCACTCGAATCTCGATACCTGGACACTCCGGGGAAAATCGACAAGCCTGACGCATTTTTTCCTCACACCCATGACGAATTTTTGTGGGGTCCCGGGCCCCCTCAGGCCCCATGGAGTCGGCGCCACTGGTCGGTCGCGTATTTGGACGACGAAGAAAGGAGAAGGCCTTGTTTGAATTTCCCACTCCGACCGAAGAATAACAACCCACTGTGAAGGAAACCCATTTTCCCACGGGGCGATAGTGGCGGCACAACCTTTGTTGGGATACTTTTTCCCCCATAGTACGTTTGCGTGAGTGAGCGGTATCTCCATCGAGGCAACCTTAGCGTGGCTCCTTCCAGGGGCGCAGCTAGGAATAAAGGTAGGGGTTGATGCAACCAATACCGAGGTGTGTGGGGGTATGGAATACCCACCAGGATAAGCGGTAGGTGCGAGATAAATAAATTGCGGAATTTTAAGATAAATGGTTCAAAATGGTGAGTTTTGCGGCTTTCTGAGGGATTTTTTATTAATCATTACAATATTCGATTGGCGATTAGGGATGGGCAAAAATACCGGTATTTGGTAGTACCGAGTACTACTTTTTTCTACTCCGGTAGAACCGGCCAGTATTTAACAGCGGTACTGCCTTCCTGAGAAGTCTATCCTCGTCCATTCCCCTCAAGTTTTTGTACCACAATAACTGCTCAGTTAATATTTCATCTGTTATACTGAGTTCGACTCCCATTTGGTAACTGCCATTTTCTTTCACTTAATACACCCTCTTGATTCTTCATTTCCCTGCACCCTGACTTCATCGCAGGGCTTTCATCCTTCAGTTTCATTTAGAAGGTAATTATTTCAGTACCATTTAGAAGGTAATTAATCCTAAGTGAACAGGCCATCAGACAATTACTGGTGAAATAATAATATGCACCTACCCTAAGTAGAGGTGCATAGCCAAAAATTTACCCAAGGTGAATGCTTTAGAGATATGCGGGTTGCCAGACCCCCTCAGGATTAATTTTCCCCATGAGTCGAATTCATTTGAATAACCACCCAAAACAACAACTACCGTATATGTCTAAATAAAGTCCCCCCTTTTTTTCCAAAAATGCCCACGATAAAAGTTAAGAGGGGGACTATATTCAAACCCATTTTTTTAATTTTTTCCCGAAACTCAAGCCTCAAAATTAGGGGGGGGGACTATACTCAGAGGGGGACTATACTCAGAGGGGGACTATATTTGGAGGAATACGGTAATGTCATTATTACATACTACAGAATTTTGTCTCCATTTTTAATGAAACATAGACTAAAAACAAAGAGTAGTTGACACAAATTTCACATGGTTCCTAAGTTTTTTAACATTGTGAAAATGACACTATGTATAAAGCCACTTAGAAAAGATATCTACATAGTATTCAACGTTAAGATGGTTTTTTAGGGTTCAATCAGTATTAGTGTAGTTGAGTGAAATTTACTGAAAACGTGCTATGCCTCTTTTATAGACCAAGAAGTGGTGACACTAAGGGCCCAAGGAAATTCAGTAGGCCATTTTCGATACCCTCTGCTAAGCCTAGAAAAAGACGGAAAAAGAGCAGAATAGCAAAGAAAGATCTTCTGAAGATACTTCGCAAGTACGATGAGAAAAGCAAAGCAAGATTCCGCAAGATGGCGGAGCAGCAACAGTTGATGCTGCAGCAAATGTCAGGCATTGCATCAACCCTCAATGCGTGGACTGGTCCCTCTCACAACCCACCAACTCATATAACATTACCTGGCAACAAAATTCGCCCACTGCTTGCCTTCAAAGCCCACCCGCCCCCTTTCCCATGGCCACAAACACAACATCACCCTCCTCCAACGCCACTCTTTCCCACTATGCACACCTACCACGCAAATAATCCTTAAGAAGTTAAATTCAAGTTCAATCCAGACCATTTGTGAACGCTGTATCCCTATGGAACCTAGATTTAATCCAGATCGGATTGTACACTCACTCTTCATTCACTCTGCTGCACTGTGAATCAAGATTCTTAGACCTTGATTTCAATGTTAATTTTTTAGGCATTGAATCTGCATTTTGAATCGGCCTTGTGTTGAGGTAACTTCTTGAGCTCACCAAATATTTACACTCTGTTAACAATCGTTCGACACCCCAATTGTTTTTAACTGTAGGAAGGTCATGACAGAAAATCTAATTTCGGCCTCTTTTTAAGACCAATAAGGTGGTGCTAAATACCCTTCGTCAAAAAGACAGTAAAATCCTCAATCCAAGAAGGATGTAGGTAAGTAAATAGAGTACTCACTAAAAGCTGGAGCCAAATAAAAATCACACAACTTTACGGACGAATACGATTACTTTTGACGTAATAGTTTAAAATTTTTTGAAGCAGAAAGAATGAAGAAAGAAGTGGAAGAAATATTTCAAGTGAAAGAGTAAAAGGAAGATAGAGGTGAGAAAAGCATTGAAGTCCTTTCTTCTGGGAGTCAAAAAATGAACATCAATGGGATTTAAATGGCTTTAAATGAAAAAGTACCTTCTGTAAATACCTTATTTACATGTTTCTTTAAATGAATCTCTATGGAAGCACAGTGTGAGAAGTTTTGTAATTGGACCTCAACGTCAAAACCAAAACTGTGCTTTTAGCATAGAAATTTTTACCAAGAAGGTACAAATGGCTGAATAAAAAAAAAGATTTTTATACTGACAGGTTTTACATATTTTAGGATTAAATAAATTATTTACGATGCCTGGTAAAATATCTATCAATATAGTGTAAATATGTAATAGAAGGAGTACACGATTAATGGGAAGAATCACCAACTAACTAGTGGGAACCACAAGAGCACAAAAAATGGTGTGAAAGTTACCACTTTCTACATACTTTAGTGTTTCAACTTTCTTATGCAACTTAAAATGGTATACGTGACTATGATTGAATATGATTTACACGCAGATACGCACAGAAATTTGGTGCAAGGAAAAATAAGACATTGGTATGCAGCACAGTAAGTAAAGACTAACATTAAAATGGAGACTAAGAAACTGGATGAATTATGTTATCTGAGAAAAATAACCAGCAGTGGAAGAAGCAAGATAATTTGAATCCTGTCACATAACTTTATACATTATGCACCTCAAAATTCGTCAAAGCATGTCGAAAACTAAAACACAATTACATTAACGCTCACATGAAAACAAACCGCTTTGATGTCTGAGAATTACAAAAGTCACGTAGTGGTTGGAAATATCGTTAGAATCATGACGTGTTAAACCAATTCATTGTGGTACCACAATACATTCTTTCTACGCTGAAAAGTCATCTGGTTAATTCATAATTCACTGAGTGAAGCAGACATTTTACATCAAGCGTTACGACCATTTGAATGAGCTTGAGCAAGATCATTCATCGTGAAAAATGGCTTTGTCACATTCCCGCTGCTTGGCACCCCCTAAACACCCCTCCAAACCATCTCCAAAACTGCATCCCACGCAACGGTTTTTGAGCCTCTCCTCAAGAAAATCCTCCTTGATCAGCCCCCAATGAACCTCAATGAACTTCCTACCTTGCCACTAATTCACTGAGAGTGACGGAGGACAGATATTAACTTTCACTGCAACGCAACCAGCAAGCATCTGTTCAATATGAACAAATGATCTTTCTTCACCAAATTAATGATGCCATAATGATGATGATTAATGCGATGTAGTCCAATAGATGATATTGGCTACACATATTATTCAGCGTGTATAAATTGTACCATGAGTTATGTCATGTTATTTGGAGGAGATGACCGATAGCTTGAGTCCTTTGCACCACAAGGGAAGGATAGGGAAGGAGGGTTGGAGAGAAAGACGGCGTCAGTATAACCTTCTCTAAACAAAAGGCACCAAGGGGATTACAGGTTAACGTCTCATCTGACGGATGAGAGTGCTGAGCTTGCAGAGCCCCCACAAAGTACTCGTGCAGGGACCACATATCCTATGAAAAATCTCCATCTACGGTGGAAAACACCTCCAAAAATTACTGAAGAAACCCCTTGTTAGTGTGCTTACAATGACACACAGGCATCCTGAAAATGTCATGGCCCCATCCACAGTTAGGTCTCATCATTTCTGAGAGAGTGAATCAATCAGGATAAGGAATTGTCCAGATCAATAAAAATATGAGACATACCATCTAAGATTTAGAAGCTATAGCTTTTGGCCATTTTATGACATGGGTTTTAAAGATTAAAGTTAACATTTTACGTTAGATTGTTTTACTTGCCACTAAGAGTCAATTAAAATAGGCATTGTATCTATGCTTGAAACTAATAATGAATCTTTCTGAGAAAGAAATTGGACCGTCATTATTTTAATTCTACAACAAGTGAATTTTTCAAAATTTCATGCATATTTCTAAACTCATAGCACATACATACATACAGCTAAATTTAAAAAATAATAAAAAGTAAATGACTGAATAGTGTCAGAATAGTTAGCTCTTCAAAACTCAACATCTGACATCTTGATTTAGGCATCTTTCTTTTGGATACTGCTTAAAGATGTCAATCATGTTCCTTTGGCATCACAAAAACTGGGATAGCTATAGTGATAAAGAAAATTGGTGCCTCCACATTGTATCAACTTCATCGGCCAGCCTATGCATCATCTATAGAGCCAATAATGTCTCTTAATCAACTCTGCCCACTTTTAAAATAATGATGAATTTCAAAAACAAATTCCAATACGAAGTAGGCACTTTCAAAGTTGCCTTGAAAATTATTCATGGCAAGCAGTTCAAAGCAAGGCAGAAGAAGCAAGCAGGGTTTCGCGTCGATTTGATAAATGCATTATAGTTATGCACTCATATTTGAACACCCAGACACCCACACACTTTCCCAAATTGGCAGAGCACTATCACTCCTTTTCAGTTTCCAGTAAACATGCCTATTTTTCTTAGTACCCTCTCCCCCTATCACACCCCCACACCTTATCATATCAAGTCTTCATTCAGAGGATCTCAAGCACTGGCAGGATTATTGAGCCTAGGCCACACCGGGCATATAGTGAGAGGGGACGTGAAATTTTTTTTCCCTTGAGGCAACTAACCACCAATACATCTGCTGAGGAGACCACTAGCCCAGGGGCATACATGTGCCCTCTGACATCATTTTTCAATACATACAGTTATGTACCTACATTTCATAATGTCAGCCTATAACCAACAATGATCTTAACCTTACACACTTTATAAATGAAACATAAAAAACAAAAAATATAGCAGATTTAATGAAATTATCAGTTCTCCTATGCATCTGAATTGACTAAAAAAATCAGTGTAGGCAATCCTCACACTACCCAAGCTCCCCTCAAAGCAATTTGTGGCTACAATGTGGCCTAAACCATACAGATCTTAATTAAAAACACACAGACGCAGAAACAATAGAACCTTGATTAGGTTTCACCAATTATTAGCTGGATTATGCAAGTCTTACACTCCCCTCCCCAGCCTCAGCAAAATCTAGCATACCTAGCTCATTCTTTTTCCTTTCCTTTTCTCAATTAATCTGTCTACCCTACATGCCTCAATATAACAGAGTACATATTTAACAAACTATGAGAGCCAAGGATGCAAAGAAAGCATGGAACTAAAACCAAAGAGAAAATAGCACACGAAATGAAGTACACTCCCGGTTATCCTAATGGGCTATTATGATGGGGAGAGACGGCACGAACAATCGGAAAACGCGGTGTAAACAAGCCGCCATGTTGTTTATTAAAATGAATTAAAATTAACAATGGCAGTGAGGAGTCAATAACGGTAGTGAGGGATGCGAAAAGGAAAAGGGAGTCGTGTATGGAGAGTAGGAAGAGATAGACGTGTTATAAAAAAAAGATCGGGAGAAAAACTATAGTAGTGGTGTATTGGGAGACCGGAGGAAGAGATACGGCAGAACTCAAGATCGGCAGAAAGAAGAAAAGGACGCAGAGAAAAAGGAGGCGCATACGAGAGAGAAAGAGACCGGAGGAAGGTGATACAGCAGAACTCAAGATCCCCACTGGTGCAGTTCATGGCAGTGGCTCAGGGAGTGGTAGTACGGATCGTACAAATGGGATTGTAATGGTCATGGCGGCTTGTTGATGTTGTCTTTGCTCACGAGTTTTAAATTGTAAAATTTCTTCATTAAGTGTTATAAAATTATTTGTTAAGTAAAGAGAAGTGGAAAATTGATTAAAACGTTCAACGGATAACCCAAACTTTCACTTAAATGTCTTGCAATGTTCATAATTTCCCTAAAAAAAAAAACAATATTTTATTATTTATGCAGTTCTTCGGTTATTTTAGAGTGCTTCCCAGACTCATTGAGAGCTTTCTTCGCCAGTCTGCGATCTTTTTAGCTGAGTGCGGCCGTGCACTGCAAGGCTTGGAATACAGGAACACGGTGCTCCCGGGATTGCAGCTAGCGCGCGATCGCTTCCATTTTACGAAGGGGATTATAGCGGAAATAAGAAGCTCGGTTTATCCTAGCATTAATGCAGTAATTCCGATGATTTTGCGTACAATTTTGTTTTTAATGAAGATCGTGGAAAAAATTGAGCGAGAGTAAAAATCATGCACGGATAATCCACAAAACGGATAAACCGCAGCCGGATAATCGAGAGTCTGCTGTAGTTACAAATCGTTAATGGGAAATAGTTGATGGATTATTTGTCTCTCATGGCAACATGATGATCTATTTTGGCAACACCATAATTAGCGCAGATAATAAATCCAAACCACATAATTAAAAATAAATGAAATGACAGCTTATTATTGTAACAAGAATTTAGAGTGTATGGGAAAAACAAAAGCAATGAGAAATGCCAAAAAAAGGAAACCAATCATTCAGGAGCAGAATTCTGAATCCATTTAGTATTTAGTTCAGTAATAAAAATTAATACAAAATTCATTTTTCTCTCTATCACTCACAGCAAATCAAACATAACAATCTGGACAACTAAAGCAATCAACATTTGAGCCACAAGATACTCTGCGATGACTCCCTCCATATTTGATATTCCAATCTCCATTTTCACCCAGTGTACTTCATGAAATAACCACACAATACATATGAGAATTTTTTTGAAAACAAGTCATTTCTAATCCTTGCCTGCCCTACTTGTGACTGTATAGCATATACAATTATGCATTGCCATTGTAGATTCAAAATATCACCAGAAACCTCCAACCTTGGGCCACACACAATGCTCATGGTTACACTGTCACTGGATCATAATGAACAATAGCATTTCCAATATTTTTAGGACTGTGTCATAAATAAAACACTCAGAAACCAATTTTTTCATTAACTTACCAAAAATCTTTAATGGTATAAAATTTTAGTCATGTGAAGCAAGAATTTAAGGAGTACAAATGACTATCAACATTTTCTATTAACATATGAAATACATAAGACTACTTCTTTACTTGTCATACAACAAGGAACAGGGACATGGTTTCCTCACATCCATACTGCATATGAAAATAATATTTTTTTACACAGTAAATTACAAGTAGCTACAATCATCTTGGAAACAATAGTAAGATTATAGGTCAAGTCTTGGAAGTGCCACTACAGCCCAACACACACTCATCAAATTAAAACAAAAGTGCTCCGTGGAATCTCGGTGAATCTACAGGTAAATGTAAAATCAAATTCATGAAACGGGTAGCTGATAAAGGAAAAAAAATAATTATAAAGCTTAGGTAAGTATTTTCCACAGTTATTCCATCCCAATTGATATATATTTGTTGTTATTCAAGTATTGCACTTAACTGTCTCTTTCAGAAGATCATGATTACATATTTTTTTTAACAATTTTGATACCCCATAGAGATAAAACGTCACCTAGAAAATTAAAACCGAACAAATTCATTAATAAATAATGACCATCAACAATTCATGCTCACGGACTGAAAATCATGATAAGAGGGGAACAACCTAGAGAATTCAACTTTTCCGATAACTCTAGAGTCAGTCGGTGAGTTTCCAAATGATGCACGGTTTCATTTTTCCATAAATTTCTTACCTGCTATTAAGCACCATTAGTGACCCCACTTCCCAGCTTACATTTCGTGAGCTCCAGATGCGCGCAATGCACAATTCCCTCAACTGCTCACAGCCAAGTCCCCCAAAACACAGGCATACCAACGCACGCAAGCAATCACTCTCACAAGCACACGCTCAAACTCTCGACATATAAAAAATGTAGAGTACAAAACCCAACACCTTGCACTCCTCATAGTTGAACGAGGATGAGTAAAGTTCCTCAGAATGACGGGACAAAAGGAGGAGAAGGTCCCAACTTCCAACCTTCCCCCATTCACTGGCTTCGCCTCACTCTTTCCCTTTCTTCGACTCCGACGACGAATCAGTAGGGCTCTTGACCTTCTTCTTGCCCATCAGTTTTTTGCTGAGCCACCCTATTGGACGAGAGATAGTGAGCATCAGTCATTGTTGAGGAAAGGATAAATGTCACTCTACAGAAATAGAAATGACACACTACAGATATCATTGAAAGGCAAGGATAAAACAAAGAAATGCACCCCCGTCAGATGAAATGATGAAGCTCACTTGAAAACTTCACATTGTATTCAAACAACAAAATGGCAAAAATTGAAAGGGTGATACAAAATTATTCACTGAAGGCAATATGGGATTAGAATTCAAGGATTTCAAGTGAATGGACCGTGGATGCTTGTCAACGACTCACGGAGCTGCAAAAATGCAAACATGTGATCCACTTTAATTTGCTGTAGCAATGAAAAATCCCAAATGTGAATGAATGATCAGTAACTGAATGAAGTGAGATCTGAAAAAAAAACTACAGCCAGCAAGAGTGACAACATCAAGAGGAAATTGGATTTTTATTGGATACAAAAAAATGTTTGGAGACACATGTTATTATTACTCAGCATTCTTTCAAGAGAACTGGAAAATAAGTTAGAAATGAAAAATATTTTTTGTAGCTCCTCAATATCAGAACAGCAATCGCAAGTCCAGGGGACAAAAAATTCTGAAAACTGACCCCACATCACATCCAGAACTTCTTCTGAGACACCCTGAACACAAAAAAATGTGTAAGCAACCACAAGAACACACATGCTTCCTTCTACATGCTACTTTCAATAAAATAAACAGTGATACCTGTCCCAGGATCATGCAGTCTCCTAAGCTACCTGTGGTAAACGCTGACACTCACCCGCTCCTCCTCCGATGATTTGGCATGTGTTATTTACAACAGACTCAACTCGACCCACACAACTGAAACACAACATCCACGGAAACGCCACAAACTCCACCTTCCATATGACAGCTGGAGCAATGTCACACACTTATAGTTAGATATACCTTTCAAAGCACCAGCGCAATAACAATAGAGCATAAGAATGTCCACACTGTGAAAATGACATGAATTTTTTTTTTCGTTATCAATATTGACCCTATGGCAAAGAACAGCATTCTATGCAAACACCAGGATCATTAGGAATTCCCGTGCCAAGGCTTTTCACAGAGATATAAACTCAGGGTAAGATAAAATAATTGCCAAAATCCACAAAGCAGTTCACATCTGTATAAGCTGGGTTTGTATGGGCACAAGGAAAACCTTGGCCTATTAATTGGATGGACATGGATTGGTACTCTCAAAGCTAATGTAAATGGTAAGAAGAAGTACTAGAACCATGTGCTTCTCTGTCTTCAGCTAAGTTTACAACGTCCTACACCTATGAAACTAGCCATGACATAGAGTTTGAGGAAAAATCTAAAGTACATACATATGAGGACACACACATTTGGAAAATTCTATTTCATAGAGTAAATAAAAAAGTCACTAGTGCCCAACTTAGTGCGTGATTGAGAAGCAATTGGCTACTTTCATCTACATCTACGTACTACCCCTCAAACCAGGGCTCAATTTCTGAAATTTATAGTACCAGACATACATATGTATGCACCAATGTAAAGGATTGATTCTGGATTCAGGAAGGACACTTGTGACAGAAATCTGAAAATAGGATCTCTTCCAGTCCCCTTCAGCACCACCTGAAAATAACCTTCACTACATGACACAATACATACAGAATATGTAGTTGGCTTACACGACACTCATGGTTTAACACTCCTGACAAGGAAAGGTACCCAAGTGGCACCACAAGATTGTCCTCCAACTTCGCCAATGCGATAGAAAATGAAATTTTAAGAGATGAGTGTTTTTGCTCAAGCCTCCAATGAGCCTTAGTTTTCAAGATACTTTCAATAGAAAGTACTCTTAAAATATCAAACGAGGGGATGACTTCTCCACCTTGAAAGTAGGGGCACATTGCAAGACATTTTAGAGCAATTTGAAATTGAACAAACAAAGTGATACAAATATGCTCATACATGATTTAAAGATTGTCACCAACTCTCTTCTCCATAAGAGCCCCTTCCCGAAATAGTCAAATTCCTTCCTCAGCCACTCATTATCCGACTCAAATCTCCATGTGGTTTTTCCGTCCATATTGTGTCGACCATTTTCTTCCGCCTGCAATTCCTTCCCCGTACTCCTGTTTACCCTATCCCCACTCCTTTCTCGGTCACCCTTTTGAGGATTCCTCTCTCCCACCTCTTCCTAGCTTTGCTACTAGATCCCACCTCTCTATTTCACACGGCCTCTCTTTCACCCTGCCCTTTCTACTCTTCCCCATCCTCTTAGCCCTACCATTTCAATGCTTCTTTTCACAGTGTCATTCTTCAACCGTTGGTTCTCCCGTCAAACCCTGAGTTTTTCCGAACCTCTTTAGAAAAAACATAATAATATATTAAGTGCGAAACTAAATTCCCGCTGTTTGTCAAAAGATGGGTCTGGCAGTGATCGCAGAATCGATTTTAACATAACGAAAAATGTCACGAAGCAAGCTTAGACATTTGGCAAAGAAACAGCTTAATAATTGGTGAGTTTGTTTCTGCAAAGTGTCTTTATTTTTGCATGAAAATTTCTGAGTTTGCGCTGAATAACCGTCACAAGTGGGAGTGTTGATTTTCTTCTTTCATTTGAAGCAAACGGAGGCTGAAGCACATCGAGAACTCCAAAAAGTTTACAGAGACGCTGCTCTAAGTGAAACAATAAGCAGTGATTATTTTCATTGCTTCAAAGATGGTCATTTCAACTTTCATGACCACTCGCATGAAGGCCATAAACCTTTAAAGATGCTGAAATGGAGGCATTGTTCCATGACGATCCATGTCAAACTCAAGAGGAGCTTGCTTCAGCATTTGGCCAAGCCAATTCCAAGCGAACCCATGCATTGGGAATGATTCAAAAGCAAGGAACTTGGGTTCCTCGAGATTTGAAGCCAAGGGATTTTGAGCATCGTTTTTTCACCTTTGACCAACTGCTCCAGCGACAGAAAAAAGAAGGGTTTTCTTTACTGCATCGTGACAAGTGATAAAAATGGATTAATTACAGAAACTTAAAGAGAAGAGAGTCATCGGGACTACCTGGCCATACCTGTACACAAAAAATGGCAACAATACCAGCAGAGGCACGAAAAAGTGATTCAACAGCATGACAATGTTTGACCTCAAGTTGCCAAACCAGCCAGGAAACGCTCAAATGGCAAGTCCTAACCCACCAACCACATTCCCCAGACATTGTGCCGCCTGATTATTACTTGCTTCATTCGATGGCACATTTAAATGGCCATCGTGGCTGATGGCTGATCAGTAGTTTCATTCATATGAACACATCAAAAAATGGCTTGCTTCATGTATAGCCTCAAAAGATGAACATTTTTACCGTAACAGTATTCAAGCTCTGCCATGAAGATGGAAAAAAGTAATATCTAGCAATGGACTATGAATTATTCATTTGTAACCATTTTTTTCACAATAAGCTTGTACTTCTGTTAAAAAACAAACAGCGAGAACTTAGTTGAGCACCAAATAACGAAAGGGAAATTTGCACCAATGTTATGAATGATAGACTATTGACCAGAGATGCATATGATTTCAACAGCGGTGGCAGATCATCCTTGAAATAGGCTTTTAACCTGCGTCTCATGGAAAAAAAATTGCACATATTCGTACATTCATCTAACTTTGGCAAGGGTAGAAAATGTTTCTCTTACATGGCTTATTAGTTCTTTCTTATACAGGATTTTTACATACACCAAAAAATATCAAATATTAGCTTCACCTAAACAGCATTGAGGAATATGTTATAGGTATGTGACCAAACAAGAGTTTATTTTGCATCCCCAAGCATCTTATTACCTGGAAAAATACAGTGAAAATGTGCCTCCAATAAAATATTATGGATTACAAAATTTAATGGTGCAGGCAGCTGACCTTTTCCTGGCAGTTCCCATTCGACACCACACCAAATATCCCTTATAATAAAAATGACATATGATATACATGCCTGACGAGTTCATTACCGGTGCATAACACAACCCAACACCAGCTGCTCACTATAAAAATATTCTCCACAGTTTATCAGTGAAGCTCTCCTAAATGTAAGATCCTATTTCACTTAAAGTCCACCATAATTCATAATCCCAATGAAATGCCAGCAGCCAATGATGAAAGCAACATAGCTAAACAGTAATAAGCAATGGCTACACCAGAACACAAGCATTCAGCACCAGCAAAACAACCCTCCCTTTGACAATATATGCACACCCAATGACGAACACTCACACTCATAAATGAGAGAACATAGAGGATGATTCAAATTAATAGCAAACATTCTTTAAATGTATAAAAAAAATCTTATCAACCCCCACCACGTTCCCCTACCTGAAAACCTCCGTCGCTTGACGGATACTGGCTTAGTAGTCTGTTTGGAGACAAGAAGACAATGTTACTCAACACAGCATAGAGATAGGTACACCTGGGACAGGTAAAATCACTCTTTTGTTTAATTTTTTAGTGCCTGTTTAATGTGTACAAACATCAACTGAAGATGTGTGAGGCAGCCTTACGCCTGGTTAACTATAAAAAGTTGGAGAGAGAGAACTACAGAAAAACAGATGGAAAACAATGTTTTCAACAGAAGTAAGGATGACAGTAGGGATTGCACTAACTTACAATTCTAGAGAGTCACCAGACTTTGTTTACCATGCAACGTGAGACGACGAGCGAACTGTGATGGTGTTTCAATTATGGCATGGCAAATCTACAAAACTCAAGTGAAAGCTACTCTGCACACACAACTCAACGGAAGGTGAAAGAGAGAAAAGACAAGCCAGCATTCACAGTCGTGTGCTAAGCACACATTTACCTTTTTCTTTCTACTTTTGCCCCTCTTCTCCAAATTAGGCAAATCAGTTGATGACACAGCATTCGATGAAGATTTCACTTCTTTAGAAAATGACTGAAATTCGAAGGACTTAATAAAGGCCAGGATTCAAGAAAATTTTGGACAAAATGTCGACAGATATAGTGCCATTAAAGAGGTAGGCAACCAAATAAGGCAGATAGCTATTGCAACTGAACAGCTGGAATTGTAGATACGCAAATACGCCAAGAAGCAGCAAATATTTGGTTATGCTTTGTCATGAGCCCAAATCCAAATACATATCCCTCTCACAGAAATTAGTTCTGCCATTTAATACCACTTACAGAACTAAATATATTAAACTAATTTGAAAACCAAGTTTAAGAAAATATTATTTACAGAAGGCTATCATAAATTTTGCATTTCATACAAACTAGTAATTGATGAATTACCTATATTAGAAGAATAAAGCCTAATGGAATTCACGCGCCTCAATGGATGAAAATCAAAGATGTCTTTTCCGCTTGGACACACTACTTCCCACTCTCCAATGATTAAAAATTGAGATTACCTATTTAACACCAATTTCAATAATTTCAACAATGGAAAAAGGAAAGATTCTTAATTAGCAATGAAAAACCATGTAAACAAGCTTCAGACTACAACAATTCAGGACACAGACAGTTTTGGAATTTAATACTGCACACAAGACTACCGCGACTGTGTGTAGAAACAAAAGTGTGGGGGGGAATACGTAGACTAGCACAACTGCCGCACAGTGGGCTGAAATCGAAAAAAAGCTGGCCAAAGCCTCAAATATATTTTCTTTCTGGGAATGCAAGTTGACACTTTTCTCAGTTGTTTTGAATTCAAAAACACAACAACTAAGTCATTAAAATTAACAACAACAAACTGTTAAATAACATAGTGAATGTTTGGTTTCATTTCATTTATGTATATGATTGGTTTTTAGCGGATAAGATAAGTAAGAGGGCACTTTTTCCACAAGTTTTACTTTGGTAATACCTATGCATTTCAAGTGCTAAGGTCATCACGTTATGTCGTCACACTAGAATGACTGACACTGACAATGACCTGGAGGTTGAAATGTGCAGTGCCAAAGTAAAACTGGTAGAAAGAGAGCTAGCTCCGATCCTCTCTTCACATACGCCGTTGCTCTACGATGCTTGTCCTACTCACGAACAATTTTGTTTAAAAGCTCTCGTAGGAGTATTGCAATAGAATTGCAGCAGTGGAAAATTTTAAGGCAAAACACGACAGGCACATAGCATGAACCTTTTCAAGAGATTGGACAACAATCGGGGCAATCTCAACGCCATAGGATAATAACCACATCGTAGATTTAACGGAACCACACTCGGCCCTCCATCAGCCAATGCCTCTGCCATTTTTTTTACTTTCCGAGACCCCACAGGAAAATATCAAGTAACAGGGGAACAATGGAAATGTTTTTCATCCCTACCCCATCTCACCAACTGACCTTTTTCGGTCTACCAGGTTCAATTCTCCTAGTTTCTGGGGGCCAAATGCTAGGTGAGTCACCTACTGAGCTCGAAGATATCTCGATATCTTTCAGCAATTGAATGACACACACGAGGTTCTAAAAAGAATGAGACCTAAGGCGACGTATATCTGTCAGCATATAAGTTTTTTACGCTCCAATTGATTGCCACAAAGATTTATAGTTACAACAAGGCTACTAATATTCAACATAGTGCAAACAGCACAATTTTGGAAGAAACAAGCGTAGCATAAGCGCATTCAAACGAGACGAGACAGACTAGAAACTTCAGGCAATGCAAACTGCGTATATCACATTGCTGCGCCTTCTCCCCTTCGCTTTGAAGGTAACGACGTTACATACAAGATCGGACTTGTTCTTCCCTTGCTCCTTCGCTCATAGCCTCGTTGCTTGAAATACGGAGGGGATGGAGCGCTCGCTCCTTCCCCTCAACCTCTCCTTCAGCGCTCTTCACTTATAAGCATTTCCGATTTCTTCTATTCACCATTTAGTCCAACAATGAACACACTTGCTCGAATTTTTCAAACAGCAGGTTTTGACACAAATATAGTTTTCAGTTGCAATAATCCTCATATTAGCGACTGAAGATGATTTTTGAAAAATCAGGTCCTCAGCGTAATGGAAATTACTCAGCAAGACAGGTGTTGACTATTAACCAGGTATTGTCCTTCAAAACTGCGCGCTTATGTACGTTTGATATGCTATTACTATTTACAGTATAAATGCCGCGGGATGGCCACTCGTGGCAGTAAATTTAGCGTGCCCTCCGGAGCGAAAAACCCCGTGCGATCTTTTCCATGTTCACCTCTGGGGTACCGCCGTGACGGCGCGAGTGCTTACGAGTAAGGAAAGCAAACAGGAGCATTTTAAAAACACGTCACTAAGGGAGAAACTCCCCTGCCTGCCGCTTGTTTTTGACCTATGGTTTCGCATGACTGACTCACGCTGAAAACCAAGGCCACTCAGTTCCCCTTGGATTTGCAACCGGGGAAGGATAAAAAGTTTGTGTAAGAGGCGCACCCTCATTTTCGGCTACAATTTCTGGGAAAAAAGGTGCGCCTCTTACACGCGCTTGTACGGTACTTGGTATACCAAAACTTGCATAACACTTATTGACCATTTTATGTATGTATTCTTTTCCCCACAAACATGCACTTCACACCACAAGTTTTTTGAGCAGATTCAAATTAAACAATCTTAAGTGCATTTTGAAATGCAATATATATGATAGCCTCCAAAAAATTTTACAAGAGTAGACTGTACATGGATAATTTTAACTTATGAAAGAATTATCATATCAGAAAATTTTCATTAAAATATGCCTGAAATGAAAGAGGGTGTTAATAAATAGAATTATAGATAAGCTGAGACTTCTTAATTCCATGACAAGTTGAAACTAGCTTTACAAAAATGCACTCATAGATGAAACAAGGTGTATGTTAGAATAGATATTAAAAACAACAATAGAACTACACATCAGTATGTGAATGGTAGTGACTTATTAGTTCTTACACCCAACTTAAGTCATCAGAAAGGCATAGGTAGTGAAAACCAATAATTGTAGCATACCTATATGGAATTACTCAAAAAGCTGGATGAATTCTACATTATTTACTCAACTCACCTCAGAAATTGAAGATTCATTGGCAGGCCCATTTGTTGCCGTGTGGTTCTGTGGCTGAACCTAAAATGAATTTATGTTCTAGCTTAATGGAATGCCTTTTAAATATGTACCAATGTTAGATATGACACTATACATGAAAGGCACTGAACATATTTCAAAGCCCAATAATTTGGTGTGAATCTGCAGCCTATTGGCTAAGAATATTTGTCATTAATCAGTACAAAATAATGTTGGTTAATGGTCAATTGATATGCCATTGGTGACAAAGTTCCATAGCCAATCACCTTAATCAATCATCAACCCCCTGAGACAGCAAGTATTTCTATGGAATGGGAGCAAAAGATTTAGACAAAGTACATCACAGAAACCAAAGTCATAACTATAGGCTTGGAAAATATCATTTTGGAATTCCACACAGGATAAATAATATTTGAACACTAGCTTTGTTGAAACACTGCAATATAGCTGGGTACACCCAGGATATGGGAATGGCAGGAAATACATTCATCTACATCTACATAATACCACGCAAGCCGCCTAAAAGGCGTGTGGCAGTGGGTGTTAGGATACCAGCCGTTTACAGCTTTAAAAAAATGAAGTGCTCAAATGAAGTTGGGACTAGCGTTTATTAAAGTCCTTAATGGTTCGGGGGAAAAACGAATTTCCATATCTATCTGTTCAGCAAAACATCTCTCTTAATTTCTCACTTCTATCAGACCTGGAAACATAGTGTGGCTCTAATATTATGTTCTCTGTGTCGCTCTTAAAGATATCTATTCTATAAGATAAGCCTAGCGCTCAGCCTCTGAGTAGCCAGTGGCTCCCAGCCTAATTCACTTAACATCTGGGAAACACTGTCTGTACCCCCTTAAGAGTTTTTGACAAAACGTGCAGCCTTCCTTTGTATTTTATTCAGTTCGCGCATTAAGTCTTTCTGCACCGGATCCCATACTCTTGCTGCATATTCAAGGTGTGGTCAGACGAGAGTGAAATAGCACCTTTCTTTTACTTTCTCATCCGAAAATCTTCCCACAATACGCCTGACGAATCCTAATTGGTGTTGTGTTTCGAGCCACGAGGAAATGAGCGCCTCCATCTGACTCACGAGCTCAGACTCTGTCCGTCAGAGTACAGTCTTGTTCGATGCTTCACCGTGGACGGGCTCATCCCTGCTGTTTCAACTGCTACTGGCAGTTGAAGCCAGTCCCGCTCTCATCAGAAATCAATAAGGTGGATGACCAACAAAATCATGAATGGATTACCCTTCTTTCTCTCCTATCTAACAGAGCGTACCCTCCCCTACCAGAGCTCTACAACATATACTGAGGGCAAAAATGTGCAGCTTCAACATGAAAAATTTTTAAAAGCTCACAATTCCTCAAGGGTTACATTTTAATAGCTGGCTTCCAAAAATCATGCATTTGCAGCTGCAAGAAGCATGAAAAAATGACCAGGGATCTGGAATTGAAGCTTTTTAAGACTGTACAAATCCGTATGCTACTTAAAAAACTACATCTTGTAAATAGTGTTATGCAGTTGTGGTGAGAATTAATTTCCTCAGTGGTAATCACTGCATAGGAGAGTTCCATAATAATCCAACGTGATTGCCCCCTAACATTGTCTTGTGATGTTTTCTATTCAAAAAAATAAGGGCCACTATAAATAGGACTCACAATTGTGCCATTTTGTACAATACAGCCACAGACACATGATTTTTGAAAATCGGGGCTTTAAAAGTTAAATTGCATTAAAAAAACCTCCATCATCTGACCTAATCAAATTTCAACCAAGACAACAGGGGGTTGAATAGATTGAATAGCCTACATATCCAGAAGAACAGAGTAACTGTAAATGGAGGTAAAAGTCAAACAAAACTCACATACAAATATTCAAATAAATCCTCAGAAAAGCTTACATTGACTTCTAATAAATGAATAAAAATGCAAACAAGTAATTAATTTCAAATTGGAAGTGTCCCAGTGGTAGTATTCAGTCACCTTGTAGGCTGTTAATAAGGGATGGATGGGTTCATTAAGAGGTACAGCTAATATGCACACGGGAACGAGAGAATGTCTTTCAGCTGAAAGCTAGATGCCCAAAGATGTTGATGGCAGATGGTCTGATAGAGCCAGTATGAGCACACGTTTTGGTGTCAATGATCGCACTGTCCAACCTCTTGATTGAGTAGAAATCTGCCAATCGTCGTTGGCACACACCGAACAAACTCTTAATTTTCCAGCAATGAGGTCTTCCACTCAAACCCAAAATCAAACTGCACTAAAAGAATTCGATTCATATCAAAGCGAAAGACAAGTTATGAAAAACAAAAGCTTCCCCATTCAGCCATTCTACCAATTATAATCGAGTTTAAAATTTCCAACCTCAAGAATCATTGGAACCAAGAACTCTACACATTACGGAGATGGAGTGTGAAGAGTCTCAAATTCAAATTGTGCCTCTGTTCCCAGTTAAATCCTCCAAAATTTTTGTCTGGCTATGATCTCGCTCATGATGTTAAATTTACACATTGAAGACTCATGAATCAGCACTAACCTTCAGTTTCTCGAGTTCGTCTTCTACTTCCTTAGTTTGACACTGCTCCTGATTCAAGGACGTCTGGCTCACCTTAACCAAGCTATTCACTTTCACAACCTCCTTGGATGGGTCATCATTTAATTCTTGCAACCAATTCAATTCAGTTGAAAGAAAGCTTGCGTCCTGGAACCAAAGAGGAAATTGCTTAGATGATTAAACAGATAAAAAGACAGCAGGTGAGCACTATGCACACATCCAATACCTTATACTTAGCTGTTCATTCATTAGTTTAGAGGAACACTAACCACCATTCCATCTTGACAAGGGCACATCAGAGGACATCCCTATTCGAAGGTGGATCTATGACTTAACCTCTGAAAATATCCCAATACATACCCACTTGATTCAAGACACTACACACACGCCACAATGTCTAACCGCAATAAAGACTGTTTCCCCCCTGTATTCATTTCTTTCCATTAGTACACAGCCGTAGTGAGTTCATTAAGAGCTTTGGTCCATACTTCTGGCCGTTTCCAGACTACTTTAGAGTAAAATTACTACATAACCTTGAAACAGTTGCTAACATTGGTCATGACTTCTCAAATCACATTTGGCATGATGTGACCCATTATACCACATTAAATGTGAGTTAGAATCCAAAAATAGCTTTGCAAAGAAAACAAGGGATGTTCTCATACATACAAAAATCCAAAGCAATTCTTTGAGTATGAGATAGTAACAACTTCCTTGCATTAATCAGCAATTTGCTTGTTACATTTAATCTTTCTTGCTTGCCAAACTTTCCCTCAAGTAAATTAAACCAATAGGCATCTCAATAAGCAACCCCTGGAAATAAGTTCCATTCAGGCAGGGAACGCAGTGAATGATTGCTTATATGCATTTCCTTTTGTAAGATCATTCTCGTGTAAGAATAATATTTTTCAATCAACAATGTTGCGTTGCGTTGGGCTGTGGGGGTATATTGTACGTTGTTTAGGGTTCATTGCAACTTTCCATTTTCAATTTCCCTGACAGTCTGAATTTTTCAAATTTCCCAGACTTTATATTATGTATGTCAAGGCACAATTACATGGGGATTTTATGGAAAAATGAAGCAAAGTTTACTGTGAAATAAAGTCAAGTAGTGCCAAGTACATATGTGCTGCCCACTGGCACCCAGCCAAGACAGCAACAACACGCCCAACTCCACAACACTCCAAACATTTAACTTCATATTTTACCTATATGATGAGCCTCTGGAGTTTTACCCTGACCAATATGTACCCCATTAGTTGAATCAAAAAACATTATTAATGTCACAAAAATAATTAGATGAAGGGTAATAACAGAAAGAATATTTGTATGCTGTAATTGCAACTGACGATGATGCACAGCAATGAAACAGGTCGATATTAAAATCATTTATGACATTTTTACAAGGTTTTTTGATTCAACATGAAGCAATTTCACCTCAAGTCACGCCTCAAACCATAAATTTTACCACATTTAGCAGTGAGAGAGATTTCATCCATGTTCACACAGTTATTATTGCTTAAATAATTAAGGTTTTCACTTGACTCTCCCTTGTAAGTAATCCAACAGGAATATGGCCATTGCCGTGGTAATAAATATTTACTTCTGAATTTGCAAATGAGAATAAGCAGTGGTATATCAGTGACAATCTTCTCCTTCCCATGTTAGTCCATCAGAAAAGGAAGATTTCCATGACTTCACATAATCATTTGTCCACTTACACTGTGCACAGCCCAATTTTCTAGCACTGATTTTACCTTTTATTACTTCTTTGAGAGTATACAAGTCTAAAAACCAATAGATAAACTGTTTGATCATGGGGTATTGATGTATTACTGGTGCCTTCAGCGGAATCACCTGAACCACTCCAGCTGAAGATGCCAACCCCCCCAAATTTTATCAGACAGCTTGGAAATTCCTGAATTATATATTTTTTCCCAGCACCAATGACATATTCACCTTTCATGAGCTCCTATTTTACAGTTTAAAGGGTCTGCATAAAAAGATTAAGGTGAGGAAAGTCCCATGCAATTCCGTGGTAAGCAGAAGGGGGTTGTAAACATACTGGAGGGGGCACCACTGGTTCCGGGCGTTGAGCGCAGTGTGCCAGGAATGGTTCTGGGTGCTTGGGTAGGATAGCCTACTTTGACCAATATATCGATAATCCCATAAGAGTCAACGCTAACTATTTCGAGAAATATTTGGCCATGATCGTTACTATGTTAAAATAAACTATCTCAGACGACACAGTAAACCTTCTATCATTACAGGAAGGCTTTGAGAAAATATGCCTCAAATGTTTTTTCCCAAGGAAAAATCGTAAATCACCACGGTTCGGCTGTTCAACTGGCTTAGTCGAAAATAACATTTTACAAGTGTAAAATATCCATTCCTTTGAACTTCTACTGGCAATTAATAAGATTACAGCCAAAGGAAATTTTGCAATAGCGGACTGGACGCAATAATAGTACGATAGTATGTTCACAACGATATATTATCACCACGATATGACTATGTGGGCAGTTTAATATGCACAGTAGTATGACGAACCATCGGAAAACTCTGACGACAATCAAGAAGTAATTGTTGCATTTTCATTTTATAAATCAGAGGCGATATAAGAAATAGAATACTTGATTTTATACGTACACTGTTTGAGAGTAAGTCTGAGAATTGTCAAACCAAGATGGTGGCATTCTGACTACCCTTAACACTCGAATACAGCGCCTCCATTGTATTCCTAGGCTAAGCACAGAAAGGCCAATACAAATGGTTGCGAGTAAAATACGTAGCTAAAGGAAAAGCTATGCAAGAGAGAGGTCGAGAATAATGCTCATTTTTCATCTCTTAAGTCATGCACTATAAATAGAAATTAACAATGGACTCGACAATGGCACAACGGACTTTTCAGAAGAGATTTCCATTCAAATCCAATTAGTCAACCATGGAACCATGAGCGTTGGTCACATTTGGGGGTAGATGGACCCTGATATCCTAAATTACTTACCTCCAAAGACATAATTGTACTGAGCACTCAGGACTGTGAATTTATTGATCAAAGCATCCTGCCACCTAGCAATATTCCCAGCTTCTGAACAGATTCATTCAATGAATTGAATAATTCTATGAATAAGTCTAATTAAATTAAAATTTATTTACCTCACCATTTCACTTAAATACCTCCTCATCATTTTTCACAACACACACAAATTATACGCGAATATATCACTTTTTCAAGACTTACCTCACAATACTACCGATCTCTTGAATGAAAGTCCAAGTTTTTCAAATAATTTTCAACGGCTAAATTTAAGCTTCAATACTATGGGATGCTACAGGTAAATAAAGCCATGCTCAACATTCAGATTAAAGCAATATTGCAGAAAGAAATGCAAATGAACTCGCACCATTCACTCTCCACACGCTGATTTATTGGGCTCTCAAAACAATCAGAATCAAATTTAACTCACAAAAATATATGATCATTCAAAAATCAACAATTTGTCCGACAAAAACATTTACAAAAATTAAACTATACACTGTGATGAAACAGTGATAAATAAATGCCTCAGCATTGCAGCCAATTCATCATACTTCCCATTGTCTAGGAAATTTTGGCCCATTCTTACTCCTGTTATCAAACGTAGTGAATTTGATAAATAAGGTTAGTGCTGCCATTCATGCCAAAGTAAAAATCATGCTGGTTAGTATCCAACTACAGGCGCCAGTCAAGGGAAAATGGCGGTTGCACTTGCGGCTTCACTGAAACCTAGATAAAACAGAAAAAAATCTAGCACCAAAGCACAACTGAAATTTTTAAAATTAATTGAAATTGAAATTTAAAATTGAATATGTACATAACAACGTGAGCAGCTTGATAACGGAGTAACTTTAGTGAACAAAATCAAAGCTAATGCTCCATAATTTCAAATTATACAATTTATGCAAAAAAATGTGGCCTTTAGAAATGATACTTTAAAGCAATTTTCATAATGAAATTGTTGATTAGATCCTTCAATGGGATAGTCTATAGAGATTTCAAATACATGCATTCAAATTGGCACCTTGAGCTAACCTGAAGGAGGATACCTAAAATCTTCTACTGAAGAAAAAGCCATAATTAAAGTGCTTGGGTACAGAGCATTAGCAAAACTTGAACGTAGCACAATGATTATAACGTAGCATTGTGTATATACTTCTAAATGCCATTGCTTGCACGTGGAACTTAGCAATGAAGTTCTTTTTGTAATGGGACTGGGACTGAAGTTTGTAATTTCGTAAAAACGTTTCCTTTGCTACAGGTAGGATTAGCCTTTTCGTCAGAATCAACGATTTTCTATGTAAAAATGAGAACTTCATCATAAGGTTTTTCGTATTAACAAGATTCTACTGTAATAACCTTCCAAAACTTCTTTAGAGGGTTGAACTTTATACAGAAATTTATATTATCCAATATGTTTTTCATACACCACCAGTGAAACTTCTTAGCCAGGAAAACTAATTTAGCAGGAATTTATAATCCAGGGAAAATTAGCATACAACTTATGGGCTTCAATTTGGGACTTGAAAATCAAACTTCTTCGAGGGGAAAACCTCTTACCAGGGAAGCTCTTCTTTGGGTTCTACTGTACATGCATACAAAGATCTGATCTCACATATCATTTGCTTCACTTGAGATAAGAATAATTCGAACACGGTTTAATTAACCAAAGCAAGAGAGGTATGAAGGCTGTCTTTCATGCCTTAATATAAAATAATCTACCCTATAATTGTATGTATAATTTACTGTTTGCCACCACCATACTTTCAAGCCATAAAAAACTTCTCCAATGAAAAAAAATGGACTAAAACTCAGGGTAGTAAAAAGGGCAAAAAACATGCAAGTAGAACTTGGAAAATAAATGCTAAGTCAACACATTCAGGGCGGAGCATGTCAATTGACGTGGTCCCATCGAACGTCATCCGTACGTGAGTAATGTCTACTTCCAAGTCTTCTGATCGTGTGTATGGCCTTCAGCAAGCTTCCTTCTGTCGAACCATGCGCACCGTTTGTAAAAAGCAGTATCTGAACGGATGTTATGGTGCGCAAACCTCCATCTATTTTTCTCTCTTAATTTTACGGCCAATTATGATGACTTTAATGAAAAATCGGGTCAGCATTGAATGTGTTAAAGCCAAAATATTCTGAGTAACTCGAAGAAGAGGACATATTAAGTCGTGATTGCAGGCCAAAAACTTATAGATCAAGACATTCGTGGTTCTAACATCCACCCTATGGAACATCAATAGAACAAATAAACAACTTCCGTAAAAAATTTCTTAATGCTTAGTGGAGATACTTTCAGATAACAAAGTGTGACTTCCAATGCACTTCTGCTAGAACGCACATTGGTATTATATATATCTACTTCTTTCACAACATTAGCTTTAAATGAATATATAAAAAGTATATACAGAAACTGATTGACTTTCATGGTGTAATTTCCCATGGTCCTTAACATAACAACTTTACGATACAGTAGCTCTGGATTTTATTTTTGCTTAAATGCCCAAATATTTCAAATTTTGGGATTTCCCAGCATTGAACTTATTCGTGATTCCTAAACAAATTTTTTTAAATTCTTCACCTCCAGCAAGAGAAATTAACCAGTTTGCCATGAATGCCGGTCACTACTTAAAGCTTCCAGTCCTAACTATGACCTAAAAATAAAATTATGCTACCATTTAACACATTCTCTACAGTACCAATTTATTATACTTTGGTGATGAGCTCTTTTTTTTTTGCTTATTTGGCTGACGCCAATTGGCATCAGACAGCTCCATGATCAGCACCAGCATGATGCCAACTGGCATCAGCCATAGTGAATGTGTTCATAGTAGGGATGGACGGATCCAGGATTCCTTATAAATATTTCTCGGGTTTCTAGCCGAGTGAGACTATTTTGTTCTAACGTTTCGACGGAACACTCTTCCATCGTCCTCAGAGAATGAATGAACATTCATTCTCTGAGGACGATGGAAGAGTGTTCCGTCGAAACGTTAGAACAAAATAGTCTCACTCGGCTAGAAACCCGAGAAATATTTATAAGAAATATTCGCCGAGAAAAAACAAGATCATGGATCCAGGATTTTTTTCAGATCCTAGATTTTAGGAGCCAGATCTTTCGGATCGGATATTTTCGGATTCAAATGCATTTTCAAATTCCTGATGCTGAGATTCCCCTGATGATTGTTCAATCTCTTGGGAAGAGTCACACTATGTGCCAGTCGTATTTTGCCTTTTTCATTTTCCACGGCTGAAATTCTCCCACGTAACCTGTGTGAGAGCTTTTAAACAAAACAGTTGATGAGTAGGACAAGAATCCCATGCGACGGCGCATTCCAAGATATAATCGGAACTCTTTCCACCCTTATTCACTGAAGCTATTATTTAAAATTTTGGATCCAGATCCGATGTCTTCCGCGACTTTGGTTCCAATGTATCCGATGAAGGGCAATATCCACGGATATTTGGATCTGAGGTATATGATCCGACCATCCCTAGTTCATAGGCTAAGAACAAGTTGATGACGAAATCCCCATTAAGGATGACAATATGGACAAACCTCGAAGTTGATGTTTCCATGGCAACGGTCAGCGAGCTCCTTATATTTGGTGTAAAGTAGCTTCATTTGCTGATCTTTTTTATCCAGTTGATTGAACCAGCAATGCTCCTGCTCCTCCACTCTCTTCTGCAAGTCGCTCAGCATGGATTCCTAATGACAACACAAAGAACAACAGGGTTCGTATGCATTACCAGTTTCAATTAACTTTTTCCTCTATCTCTAAACAAAACAAAAAATACACTTTCTCTTGAAATATAAAATAAAATTAGAAATTAAACTAATGAGAACTATACTGAAAGACCATAACCTATGCACAATCACTTTTTGGTACAACCCAACGGAGCCTAAGTCCACAAGGCTGACAATCACTCCACGTCACCACTCAGGGACTCCGTGCCCCATCACGCTGGAAGACTTAGCAGAGACACTGATTGAGCCGCAGACGGTGCCCAAAGTTGAGCCAATAAAGCCTTAGGGGAGCAATAGCCCCTTGGATACAGCGCTCTCACGTCAGGTCGCACCTCACTATCAAACCTGGTAAGGCTCCCTTTTGTTCACATGTAAGGTGTCACACTATATAACACCTTAAATAGGAGGATTGCTCACTGCAACCATCATTGTGCCATGGTACATAAAATGCTCATTTTGCTGCTTTATGATACCAAAATCCAATGAAAGTTTCAGACAATACAATTAAATTCCCCAGACTCTGCACTACCAGACCACCAAGTTTCCATTAACATGTCCAGGCAAAGCTGTTTCCAAAATACCTTGTAATGCATGTTTGGCTAAATTAGACGTAAGTAGTGCCTTTGACCAGATTCAGATTCGTGTCAACCACTGGCTGTTCTACATCATAAAATACAAAGGTAAAAGTTATGCATTCACCCAATTTCCACTGGGCCATTCGTTGTCACTGGCAATCTTGCAAAGGTGGGTGGTAGACTGCAAAAAATTTGTATGCAATAAATTTAATGTTATGATAATATACTATTTAGATGAACGGCTAATGTAATTGTGCTGAGAAATGTTGTGTTTATTCTATCATTGAATATTTACTCTGTGAATTCAATGCACAAGAAAATGTTTCCAAATCTGTGACTATTCCCACAAACACCAAGAAGTGTTATGTAATAGATACATGTGATCAGTCAGTCCAATCGACAGTGGCTTCAAGAAAAAGAGTCCACTCCATCACCCTGATCATTATCCCACACCAGTTGATATTGCCAAAGCCACTGGCTACACACTCGGTGACCTGGTGGCTGGTCCCTTGTGGGTGTGTTACATTGGGATACAATGAATGTGTCCCACATTCTTTATATCCCAAATGTTTTCCAATAGTGGTCAGTGCTACAGGAAAGTGAAACATTCAATTGAAAATTGTCCCTCCTTCGTGCAACACAAGTGATTACAGTTTACACCGACTCGACGCTAACGCAAGATGGTGTCGTCACACAAGACTGAAACATTTCTCTATCATTCCCCATTCCTGATCTAAGCTTGATAAATGCAGCAGAGCGTTTAAAGGACTGCAGCTAATGTTCGACCCCTTCTCTTCAAATTACGCAATATTTGTGTGTCCACAGACAACTCTACTGCATACTATTCTCTTGAAAATGGGAAGGAATTTTTGTACTTAATCCTGCGTTAATATCGATGTACATGCAAATTTTAATAAAAATTGATCAGTCACACTCGGTGACCTGGTGGCTGGTCCCGACCACCACCATCCTCCATGACGAAACCTCTTGGGCCGTGCCTCCCACATAATTATGTATATGCAGGTATACATTGGCTGCATGTGTATATACAGGCGGGATCAGTGCAGCTCATGAGTCAGCTGTCATTCTGTGTCAGTGCAAAATTGGGTTTGGACTAGCAACCACCAGTCACTTTTTTGAGAACTCCTCAGCAGTTCTTCAGTATTGAGATAGTGTGACAAGATCTCTGAGACTATCAAGTCAAGAGCTGAGATGATGCCAACATTTCAAAGGCCAATCTGGCCTTAGTCTTCAGGACAGATGCCCTGATAACCCTGAAGACAATGGCAGAGTCAGACATCGAAATGTTGGCAGCATTCAAGCTCCTGAACCAGGGGCAGTCCTGTGAGTTTTTCACACGGTCTATTTGCTGGAAAAGGAGCCAATCCTTCTCCTTCCTTACAGAAAATGTTAATGAACATGTTGGTTAATTGTGCCAGGTCACAGCCCACATCCAAAGGACACTCGTACAGTCCAGCCAGCGACAGTAGTCCGATGACAGTTCTGAAGGAGGGGCGGAGAACCCTGTGCCAGCACGGTTTGCAGCCAATTGCTGTCCTCCAAACACACCTCACCTAGCCATACAACGTTGTCGCATGCATATGAAGCACTGAATCAAGCCCTCTCTTCAAATTACCAAAACTAGGGATTCTTCCTTTGTGTTCTTCATGCTCGTCATCCCTTCTGGCTCCTTTCTTGAGCTTTCTTGCCCCCTGACCCTTTTGCCTCTCATCGGACAACTCTCAGCGGCCGGACTGTAGTCCCTTGAACTTTACAATGGCACATATTCTACAATCGCTTCATGTCTCAGTATGCACGTGCATAGAATTTTCCTAACTTTGAACAGACCAGAGACAGCTCAGGCAAGTATAATGAGAGGAGGAAAGTTAGATATAAATGGACTGAAAAAGTCATGGATAGAATTGCTTACTTCTCCAAACAAACCTTTTCAACCTATCTCAGAGCATTGAGTGAAAGCCACCTGGGAGTGCTACCCAGCTGGTGCCAAGATGGTGGAACACACGGAATAAAATTGCATGCCAATGCCTCTGATCATAAGTGGAGGGCCGAGTGGCGAATGTGAATTTTTTGGCCATGTGGAATTTAGAAGTGAAATTGCATTTAATACATCGTAAAATAATCCTTAGTGAAACATTTTGCAATAAAGATATCATGCTCCTAACTGGAGCCCATTTTCAGACATTGTTATAGGAAGGTTTTTCCCCGTGTATAGAAAGGGCCAGGGACCTTGGCTGTGATTTTGCTGTGTGGATATTTCCATAGAAGTTCCCTACATGGAGGTTTGCTGCATAAAAGCCCAACACACAGAAAGAATTAGGTTATCATTATGTTAAAAATGAGGAAACATTCCGTAGATATCCAAAGCACAACCATTCTAATGCATATGCCATGTATGCATAATACACATTAGATCCACAGAGGAAAAATCATTTTCCCAGACCAAGATCCACGAAAATATTACATACATATTTTCACTCCAAATGACCTTCATCTTTTTACATGATAGCTAAGATATGGTATTCAAGGGCATAACTTACCGTTTTCTCAATAACTTTCACATAATGGGCTGCTGTTAACTCAAGGGACTGGATTTTCTTCAGATGATCCTCACACTCTGAAGGCCTGTCAGTGTTTATGCTCGTCCTAAGGCATTCATTGGCACAGGTCTCAAATTTCTTCACCCATTCCGCATGTGACTAAAAAATGAATAGAATGTCAATGAAGATGTATAAATGAAAGTATTTCAAGCTACCAACATGAAACATGAGGGCCGTTTTACAAGATAAATGATCATGAAAATCATTCACCACATCAAACGGAAAATTTGGCAAAATTTTCTGTCATTCCTATGATCATGTGATTAACATTAGAGTAGGTTCTAACTTTGTAACAAGACCCATCTTAGCCAACTGAAACATTCTTACACTTCCTGGAGTACAAATCATGTACTCCGCAACAAAACTTGTTGAAGTGCATCATTCATGCAACTTCCATGGATATGATACTCGTGTATTAAGATATCTTCATGGAAACAATGTTAGGACTTAGGGAATAGAACTTAAGAGCTATTCAGCAAACACCCCCATTGAATGAAAAACAATCAATAACTGTGTCTATTAAAAAAAATACATACTTGATGTTTCCTTCACAAGATATTTATACTCTGAAAATGAATATAAGGCAACCTCGATAAAATGAGACCCCATGGCACTGAAATAAACACTTGCTATAGCGAACTGTCGCTTTACTGGAGGTGGAGAAACCCATTGTCAACATTTATTTAGGAACAGAATTGGTGAGGCGATGGAAACAGTTCTATCCGATAAACGTAAGCATAAGTACAGGTGAAAGGCATTGTTTGTGTTGCATCACTAAATGTCCTTACCTTCATAACAAAAAAGCCATTCAATTTATTGGCGCCAAACTGAATAAAAATCATGCAAAGCATTATCAACATACTCAACATTATCCCAATACACAACCGACAAAGTCATTTTTCTATGTATGTTGTGCATTTACATGATCATTCTATTATTTTTTTATTTTCCACTGAAAATTCAAACCATCACTGATGAAACTGTACTGCAGTTACTTAAGGCCTCAAATACTTCCATTGGAGTATGTTTATTGTTCCTGTACGTTTCGGGGAAGTTACGTGAAATAACATATTGCATTTGTTTCTGCAGACGAAAACAATGGAAGGTGGAGGAGCGATCCTGCCTTGGAAGACTTTTTCCATCATCCAATGTAATATCTTCACTATCGACATTAAAAGTCTGCCAAGCATGCATAATGATGTGATTAAAATTGCTGTTGTCTCAAAAAAAAAGTTCCTTTTTGAGTGTTACGCCCATGACGTCATTGAAATAATATACCAAGCGTATCCACAGCACTGCAATAAAAATGATTTGAATTGAAATTGGTAATACAAGAAAAGATATCAACTTGATGTTATTTCATGAAAAATATAATAGTCTAGATTTGTGCTTAAGTTTATAGGATAGAAATGTCCCCGTTGCTACACCAATCCTGTTCTCATATAAGGATTGACAATAGATTTATTGGCTATTATTTGCTCCGCCTCTGGTAAAGCGACAATGTGCTATAGCGAGTGTTTATTTGAGCACCGTGGGAGCTCGTTTTATCAAGGTTACGCTGTACATGTCCAAAGGATGTCATTTCAGTGAAGTGAATCATGAACAAGATGAGAACTCACCAATGTCTCCTCTACATTCACTTCTGGGAATAATCTCTGAAGCAAACACCTCACTGCTGACTGCTCTTCTTTGATCACTCTTTGGCTGTCCTCCTGCAACAACAGGTAAGAGAGAAGAATTAAAGAAATGACTTATGTGACTAAAAAAATAAAGCAATGAGCTAAAACAACTTATTTCAGAAGTACATGGAAATAATCATTGGGTACTTAACCAATATTTTATAGGTAACATGGACAAAGTTTGGTATAGTATACACTAATTTTTCTCTCCCAAATCTATCAAAAGGTAAACCTTCCAATATGATTTATACAATACAAGAGGGCCAAAAACGTTTTTAGTAAATAATAAATTACTTTTTTTTCAGCCATGCCTAATTTTCTTTTTCTGCTTTTTATACATTTTTTGGGTCATGTAAAAAGTTACTCCTTTTTGCCTTCAGATACTTATGTGGGCCTTTAAGAAAACACTAAAAGGTGGTTTAAATGTGTATATACAATGATTTATTCTATTTGGTCCTAAGAGGGAAAGTATAGGCACATATTTAAAAGACAAAGCTTCATTAATATAAAATAAAATTGACTGAATATCAAACAAATGTCAGTCTTTTTCGCTATGATTAAGTACTCCATCCTCCAGCAGATATCACCAATAGATGACAAGAAATGCACTTTGAACCTCACCAGTTTCCTTAGCTCAGCTCTAAGTTAGCCACAATCAAAACTAATATTATAAAGCAGTGCACATTTTCACAAGGCAAACATGTTTCTCCCTTCTCTACAGATTTTATCACACTACTAAGTACAGTTATTGACCTAAGAGACGAAAGTTATTGCATGGGGCATAAGTACAAAAATAATGCAAGATAAGATATTTTTCATGAGTAAGTGTCCTTTCAATATGATTTATACAATAGAATGTAATGAGTAAGTGTCCTCCCTTCTTTTCCAGCATGCAATAGAAATTACTTTAACATGAAGGAAAAGTTGAAAAGCATAGGGAAAACTACAAACCTGAGAAAAAAAAGGATTTAAAGTTAACATAAAATGTAAACTACACCACTTCCAGTTAGTTCTTATAATTAAAAATTACACCAGCATAAGTTTCACATTACATACTTCAATATGTTTATGTTTATAAGACCAGAGTGGCACAGTTGAAATGTGAAAGCACATATACGCATTTGCAATTTAGAGAGCTATATCAAGACTAAGACCTTTAAATAAATTAATTTCAGAAACAGAGATTCACAATTCCATATTTGTTCATATACTTATGATGGATTCTTTTAAATCTTACATAGCATACTTTCATCTTGAAAGATATCATGACACCACCATGCACACTTCATCTATTTTCTATCAGAAAATATAAACCATGAGGATTGAGAGATAATGGGATTGCTGAGGTAAAGTTAATGAAAAATGGCTTGAAATAAAATGTTTTGCCATAACCTTAGTATGTATTCTTTTAACGAGGGCTCTTGATGGTAAACCCAGTACCAAAATAAAAACAGTAGCACCACAAGCAAAAATAATCCAAATTAAGCATCAATAACAATTACCAGAAGGCATCTAATGGGTACTGAAAAGTGAGTAAAAAAAACCTAAAGCTAGCTGGGAGGCAAGGAACAAACAGAGCCCTATCTGGATCTTAAAAAATAGACATTCATTTTGTCACAAGAGCTACCGACAGGAGGAATTGCATGCCGAAGAAATATATTTATTGGCACACAATAAATATTCATACATCCATGCATATGCTAAAAGAACCTTGCAAATCGTTCATAAAAAATTGATAAGAAGCCAATTCAAAGTTAAGTAAAAGTCACAATTTACAGAAATTGATTTGACTGCACATAATTTAAGACTCACATTTCCACTAAATACCCTGAGAAATGTATGTACCTTCTGGGGTAATGATTACTGATGCGTGAGAAATGAGGTTCCGACTATGATAAAATATTACGTTGATTAATAGAGGCAACAGACTGACTTACAAATACACAATGATAGAAAGAAGGGAAGAAATGGAACTTAATCTGCTCCTCTTAACTCACACCAAATGAAAATTTGAAATTTATTAATACATAGATCACTGCATTACTTCATCACTAACCCTCTTACTGCCAGGCCATTTCAGGTGGGATTTGCTAAGACTGCCTAGGCTATTTTCTCGAATTTGCAAGACTTCAGATTTTAAGTTATTGTAAGTATTTCATTGAATGCATCTAGATTTTTCCCAATGCTACAGATATATTTAAAGCACAGAACCATAAATAGGTTATGAGACAGTGGCCAGTGAAACGACTGCAATCACGAAATAAAATGAGTCAAAATAGGCAGGCCAATACATATATCAGGCCATGGCACAACTAGCAAGGGCTGATTTATCGGCCTGCTGGTAGTAAAAAGGTTGAATTAAAAACAGGAATAGATTACTGACCTAGAACTGAAACATAGAGGAACTGACCCATCCCTAATGAAGATACACTTTTGTATGTTCCGCAAGAGTTTTTAATACCGACCCAGGTTTCGGCAGTACACACTGTCATTATCAAGGTGAATATACAAAACACCTTGATAATGACAGTGTGTACTGCCGAAACCTGGGTCGGTATTAAAAACTCTTGTGGAACATACAAAAGTGTATCTTCATTATGTTTCCTGTCAACAAGTTCCACCAAATATCGCCTTCCAACCTTAAGCTGATGACCCATCCCTATCACAAAATAATCAAGACATCACCACAATAGCACGAAAGATTTTATTTATAAAGGGACGGCTTCCACATGGACATTCTGTGGATTCATATCTGAATGGGCAGGCAGGACTTGAAAAACAACAGCAAATGAAGGTTGAGTCCTTCAAATTCACTTTCACTCATCTTCTCTCAAACAATTACTTACAAAAGGTTACATAACTCCCTATTACAGAAGAATATCAATATATGTTTCTTCCCTCAATGAATGACTGCTTTTGGGATAAAAATTTCCTCAAAGACGAATATAAGTGTAGGTATGATCTTAATTACAATTTGAAATTTATTCACACATGCCTAAACATACTCTGCAAGGAAAGAGACGAGCAAATAGGGAATACCATAATTTGGTTTTCAAACATTCTGAAACAAATAGATATTTACAAAAGATTGAAAATAAGGTTTTGGCCGCCCAAAATGTTCATGTTTGAGTGCCCAGAATATAGCGCAAATTATACATCAACAAAAGAACCATGCTAGTTTAATGGTAATACAGTGCATTGCATCAGAAGCAAAACTTACAATCGCTACACTTTGGGAGTTTTTCAAGTGGGCTTTCAGGGAATTTTCAGTTGCAGTCAAGGCTTCCATTGCTTTCCAATTCTTTTGTCGCAACTCCTAGACCATTGGAGAAAAAATATTATTTCAATTTATCACTATGTCACAGTGAGTACATGCTGTCCCAAAGCAAAAATCAATGTGTACAAATAGAAACATAGTATATTAAGAGAAAACATGCACCAATTCCATTCAAATTAAAATCTAATATGTATTGAATAAATTTTGGGAAGGTTTTGAGTCTAAAGGCATAAGCATGGAGTCATGCTAACCTATTTTAACTTACTTTACAAACTATTTATCTAATAATAAAAATAATCCACTCCAGGGAAAAGAACACATAAAAAATATGTACCACTAAATTATATATTCACATTTAATGTACAAGAAAACACTAAAACTTAGACGCAATACATGCTTTTCGTTAAAAATCTCTGGATATAATGCACTGTTTGTATGCTTCCATAAGCATATTATCATTATATGTAGCTTAGAACTAGACTTCTCCTGAAGTGAGACAAAGGAATAATGAGCCCCTACATGGTAGAGAATAACCAGTCAAAAAGAAAAATTAAATGGAAGTATGTGAGAGAACATTCATCTTCAGTGAGCTAATGAGAGAAGGTATCAGGTATTTTCAATTCAGAAAGAAGATTTTTAACCTTTTTAATTGAAAAATTGAAAATTTCTTGACCAGAAGCAAATGTACATATTGTGATGAAGCAAAAGCAAAGTATCATTGGGTGCATTCAGCTACATTTAGCTCAGTGATCAGTTGACCATGATGTCGTGATCACTTAGTGAGAGCGTACCTAACGCAACAGAATGCAGAATGACTCCCACTAGCTGTCCTCCCATTTGCACCGCGGTGATCAGCAGTGATCACTGTGTTTCTATTCCCACACCTCTGGTGACTGCTCAGTGCCACTACGTCACTGAGCTCAGTCCAATGGCATCAGAATGCTCATTTGCTTAGTTAGCAAACGTGAGCCTTCAGAGCAGCTGAATGCACCCAGTAAGACGAGCTTCATCAATTCCACACATCGGCAACTAGTCCATTCACAGAGGAAGATTGAGCAGGACAAAATCCCAGAATTAAATGGAGAAGCAAAAGAATATTCACAAAGAAGTTAGTCAATTGTACAACATAAGATTGAAATATAACATAAATTTGATTACATTTTTAAAAAAATGCAGACATGTAAAAGTAAAAACATTATTTTTACCATCAGGATTAGTACATATTACTGTGGACTGTAGTATGCACAAAGAAGCACATTAAAAATAAAGATTATAGCGATAAAAATAATAATGACTAATGATCCTTTAATATGAAGAAATGCTGAGCAAATAATGATAGTTTCCAACTGAACTATTTTAGTGAATGCATACATAGTTTTTCTTTATTTTAAGAAACGATAGTCTTTACCGCCACTAAGTCTGGTTGATTTTACAAATGCCACTGAAAGAAATCCTAATAAAAACCAACATTAGAATGCATAAAGAGACCATATACAATTATAATAGAGATGTGCGAGTAGTACTTTTTGATCTCAAGTCGAGAGTTGAGTTGAAAACTATTCGCGAGTATCGAGTCCAGTCGAGTACGGTAATTTCTGAACCAGGCAATGCAACAATGTATGCTTCAACACAAGGGCGTACCCAGGATCAAAACTAGAGAGGGGCAAGCAAAAGCAAAATGTTGTAAGGTAACACAATGAGGTTAAAGAAAAGGTTCAAGAAAAGTACATATAACTAGGGACATGCAAAAGTCGCAAATGCGATAACGTGAATTTTAACGCGAATTCCGGGATTTTCCCGTGAAATACGCGATTTCCGGGGTTTTCCCGCGAATACGCGAATTTCGTGTTAATTGCGATTTTCTCCAATTCATGGGCGATTTTCACTAACTCAGACGCGATTTTCACCATTTTTTTCTTCTGCTCATGCTCCTCCCACGAAATTATTTTTCGAGACGTACATTTAAGCCGTAATTTTTTCACTGCATTGGCCGCTTTCCGACGCGACGAATTTCCATGGGCCGCCGTTCACGGCACAGCGCCGTGAATGTCTCGTTTGAAAGTGGCCTGAATTTCACGGAACCGTGCCGTGAACGGCGGCCGGCGAAAAGTCGTCGCGTTTGAAAGTAGCCTCAAGGCAGCACCATGTGTATTTCACGGCATAAACGGCGCACCACCGGGCCGGATTGAGCCTTGCCTTGCTGACCGTCAACAACGCCGTGCCGTCAACTGCGCGATTCGACTCGCTTGAAGACATGCATTGAGACCAATGGTTATTTGAAAGCACAGTGCCGTGCCGTTGACGACGGCCGGAGCAAAGCAAAAGTCTGAAAGCGGCAAAAAGTGGCTGTGCGCCGTCTATTCCGTGAAATACACACGGAGCTACATTGTGGCAGCTTTGTGCCAAAACGACTTATCGCCGGCCGCCGTTCCCTGCACAGCGCCGTAAAATTCAGGCCACTTTCCGACAAGACGACTCTCTGGATTTCACGGCGCTGTGGAGGGAACGGCGGCCCGCGGAAATTAGTCGCGTCTGTGAGCGGCCAATGCCGTGAAAAAATTACGGCTTAAATTTACGCATCGAAAAACAATTTCATGCAGAGCAGAAGGAAAAAACGATGAAATTCGCGTCTGAGTTGGTGAAAATCGCCCATGAATTGGAGAAAATTCATGGTTTCCACAAAGAAACACCCTCGAGGAAATAAGGCGACTTGTTTGTCCGGAGGATGTCTAAACCGAATTCACGATGTCTACAAAGTAGCAAAAATGCCATGGGAATCTGATGGTTGACTTAATAAAATTACTGGAGGGTTCAAACTATCCAAATACTCACATTCTATAAAGAGTTAACCCTTTCGCTAATAATGACGAAAATATGCGGCAGGACGTTTCTTGACCCGAGAGACGAATGGCGAAAATTTTCGTCTGAGATTTTCCTACGCAGGCCTAATGCCGAAAATACGTTTCCTTGCTCTCCTCCTTTTATGAAATTCGTGGGTTCGCAAAGTCTTAGTTTCGGGACCCAACACAGGCCAACACCATGGACTGGCAAAATCTGTAACTTCCGAAATCCGGAAGCATGAACCTAGACCCTCGTCTCTTATTACCCCTCTTTGTGGCAAGGGACCGCAGTCATACAATTGTTCATTCAGTTAGTTTGCGAAATAAATATATGGTTCTTTCTCAAAAAATATAAACGAAGAATTGAATTCTTTGTCTTTTGGCAGCGTTTACAAATTTTTAAACGAAATTCTACCATAAATATTAACTTATATCTCGATTTCAGTATAAAATCAACATGGAAATTGTTAAGGCATTAAATTCGTTAATGCTGACGGTAGAGCTTCATTCAAAATTTTAAAATTCTCAGAATAAATCGAGGAATTCAATTGAAAGTCTGCAATTTACGTGCAAGCAACAATCATCCATATAGCTATCCACATAAACAAAGCATGAGTTGAGAGCGAACCAATGCTGCTGGTAGGGTTGTAAACCACGAAAGGAGGGAGACCAACTACTCTCAGAGTCCAAGATAATGCAAAATGCCCACTAGGAAGGATCAGAAAAGGTTGGTGTTGAGAGTGTTTGATTATCTGCAAGACCTTTCAACAGATGTCCAACATAAATGCTCCATACAGAGGGGACCGAAGAGTCTCATGGAGCGCAGTCCCGCATTCATGTTAAGGAGAGTACTCCACCATTTAGAAAGAGTTAAGGAAGTTAAAAATGAGCCTCGAGAAAATTCATAAAGAGTACTTTTTTTTTTTAGATAAAACCACTTATTACATCTGCAAAACATGAAAACCTCTAAAGCAGCTGCTGTAAAGTCAATACCTATGCAGATGGCTGAAAAAGTGTCAACCAAACTTAGTTCTCTTATGGTAGAAGACCTAATCAGAAAAATAGGTATTTGAAAAGATCTCAGTTTTTGATCCCCAAGAAGTTCCGTCTACAGACATGAACCCTGACTTAAAAACAAAAAATTCATGGCCTGGAATCAATGGAGACAGAGAAGTTGATGTTGGGGTTGGGAGAATTACAGAAACTACTACAAAAGCAAAATTACCGCCGTTCAGTGGATGTAATTAAAGCAATCCAGGAGCTCAAATGTCTGAGACATCGTTTGCATCTAAGTGCCTTTAAGCAATTTGGATCCCTTCTGCAAACATGGACTGAGAAAGATTTCATTCCTGCTATAGCACTGTGTTAACAGATAAGAGAACAAATGTAAAAGATGACAACTTGATCACAATAGCAATATTTCATTTGAAATTACAGACATTTAAAAGTAATTTCTCTCTATGTAAGCTAGATACATGTATACGCGAAGGATAAATATGTAAAATAGGTTAATTCAGTCAATACTCCATGTACATTATTGCTTTAATTATTCCCGATCAGTAATATCCAAAATTAGGGCAATGGGTGGGCCACTGGAAGGATGGCTCTCAATCAGCATAAATTACTTTGCCATTAAAATAACACCGATTTCAGGGCAAAATAACATCGCTTTTGTAGAAAAATAACACCACTTTTGGCTATAAAATAACCCCACCTTTTGCATGTCCCTACATATAACAGCTCTTTACTAATGTCGCTTTCACCAAGTTACGCCTCAAACAATCAATCAAGCTCTTTACTAGTTTTTAACATTATTTTTTCAGAAAAAATATTTTTATTTTAATTGCATGTTTTAAACTGAAATTATTTTTCTTGGATTTAAAGAAAATTTGTGAAAAAATTTTTTTGAGCTAAATTTGCTTTTGCTTCAAGGGGGTGGGGGCCCCTGGATATACCCATACTCCAACATATTCCCCTAATAAATTTTCCATTCAGAATGCCAAGATGTGAAAAGGAAAAGATAATGAGGAATGTTGATGGTAACTGTGTCAGAATTAGGAGAAGAATGAAAATTAATGTGTCTTAAACAGTTCCAGAAGCACAATTGAAACGAATTAACCTCTAGTAATACATCAACAATTTAATTAATTTATGTATCCAAACTGCTAGGAAAAGCCCCGTGTAAATTCATTTACATAATTATAATAAATATTTCAAACTAAACAAATCTCGTAATATTTGATCCGTTCAAATTCTCATGCATATAAGTCAATTGTTCTACCTGATTAGGTAGCAGGTTTTGACGTCTACGTGTTATAGTATTACTGCCAGCAGAAAATCATCTTTCACTACACACCTGTGAGGCTTGACCTTTCCTGCACAAATTGCAAAATTAGGGAATTTTGGCAATTATTAATAAAAATCATATTTTTTTATAAATGTGATATGAAAACGATTTTTATGGATCTTGAATCTTCACAGAATTTAGCTGAATAAAAAGAACAAACTACAGAACATATCTTCAGCTTGGTAAACCAAAAAATTTAGTTACATTTTTTTCATAGAAATCTTAACAATTTTCACGTATTTTCTCGGCATTTGAGTAAAGAAAGTTTGAGTAGGGTATAAAAGTATGGAATAAGAAAATAAGAGTGAAGAAGTGCACCACTCCAATTACTCCAAATATGCCGCCAGGTCAGAAGACAGTTGACTGCTGCAGCTGACGAAAATGCATTCGGCACCCACATCAACTACAGCATTGGTTGACTGCTACATATACAGCTAGCTAAAACTCCCACGTCAAGGTATTACGACAACTTATAGACTATAATAACGATATTATTACATGATGTTGCCTCCCGTCATCACTCGACTCGACTACTCGATTCATTTACGAGTACTTGCACATCCCTAGGTCATGAACAACAATCATACAAAGGAGATGAAATAGTATGGATGATAAATATTAACCAAGGTGGCTCCACTCAACCCAGCAGTCTATCACTAGGTGGAGAAGGCCCAATAGTCGACCTAGAAAGGGTTGTCCCATGGCTAGAGGAAGGGTTGAAAGAGGAGTGGGGGGACTGAATGTAAGATTTTCAGGTTGTCCATCAAGTGAAGAAGAGAATCATGAAAGAGAAAACCTAGAGAAAGCATATTTTAAAGATAAATTAGATAGATATCAGTTAAGATGGTTGTATAAAATGGAAAAGGAGAAACAAATATGGTGCAGAATCACGAAGACAACATAAAGGTGGCCAGGGCAAACACTGACTCTTAACAAATGCGTAAGGGTCACTGGAAGGAAGAGAGACCAAAAAGGTAATTACACTGGATAAGAAACAGGAGAGAGAGACCAACAATGAAGGGAACGATGGAATTAGCAGGAAAAAGCGTACAAATGGCTACAGTCAGCATATGGGTTACAGGGTCATAATCTTCAGAGAATCAGTTACATATTTTTTACGGTGTTGCAGTGATATTTCCTACTTCGCAGATACGTTCTTCAACCAGCAAAAACATTTGCAAAAATGCAAAATTATACTACAATAAAAATTACAGGAGAGGTCATTAGTGGGTTAAGGGCTAGATGGAAACAAGGCACAAAGATGTGAGACGTGAATAAAACCACATAATCAGTACAATGGAAAAGAAAGGGAATTAAAATTAACAGCAGGAAAAATGATTCGGTCAAAAAATAGAATGGAATCTCCATTCAATTCAACAGAAAACTGAATGCACCCCTCCCTCAGGACAAACTTGGTTGGAATGCAAGCACCTCCTATTAAGAACTCCCTTCCATCGCCACGGAGGAGAGCACCAACTGCGCTGCACTCTATATGATTCCATGACATTTCCCTGTTTTTTTTTCCATCTCCAATTCCGTCGCATTTCAATTCCCTGCCTTTTCCAGTTTGCACTGGGATTCAAAAGTCTAGGAGTAAAATCAGAAAAATGTAACACTGATGGAATTTCTTAACAAAACAACAACAATAAACAAGTGTTTTCTGAATACAGTGGAACTTGGTTAGTACGTTCCTCCTTAGTACGTTTTCCTCCTTAGTACGGCGATTTCCCTCGGTCCCGGTACCATCCGAACAAAATACAGGTAAAAGAATTTGGTTAGTACGTTTGAAAAAATTGCGCTTTCCTGGTTAGTACGCTCAATCGCTTGCCGTTACGCAACCCGCAATTCGTTCTCTAGTGTCTTCTTAAGGGTCGCAAACGTCTGAATTCATGATTTAATTTATTATTATTAGCCATTAACATTCTTCCATTCATTCCACATCTCTTTCTTCTACCGTAATTTATCCAAATGCATTTCTGAATTCTTGTGACGTGATGAAAAGTAAAATGCGGCCGTTTTTCAGGAATGTCTGACTATGAAAAACTACAGCCAATAAGAAGCCCCAATTTTCCCCACCCCGAGCTCCTCACCTTCTGTTGCCTTTGGAGCGCTTGGGAGTGCCCACTGCTGCGCACAAAGTTCGTGAGTGGGCAATTGTTGCTATTGCACGAGTTATAATGATGAAGAAATGAGTCTTAACGGTATTAGACAATTCCCACATTATCTAAAGCAGTGCTGCTCCATAAACTCGACGTCGTGCGTATTTACTTGACTAATGTTGCGGGAGCAGACGATCCTCTGGATCTCCACGCGAAGCTTAGCTTAAAAATACTTGATCTCGGAACGAAAGCAGACGACATTAGACAAATTTTGAAAGTAAATTTTAACTGTTTAATATAAAATTTTCTTGTAATTACGTCGTAATCTAATAATCTTGCGTGTCATCAGTCGATATATCGATCGATTTTACAATCGAAATGGTATCATTCCAGAAGCGAATGTCTTTTTGCTGACGAATGTTTTTTTCGAATGGCTGTTGCCGTAATTTGAAAGTCAATATAATTTTGCCCAATTTTTATGATGTTTAAAAAACCAGTTGACTTACTCCGGGTTGTTGTTATATTCTCCGAGTACGCTGTGAGAAAGAAAAATGACTTGTCTTCGCTTGTCTGAGCTTCACTCGTCCTCGTTCTGTAAATATATATAGGATAAATCACGGGAGATAGACGCCGTAATCATGAAATCGTCTCCGGGATGTCCATGAAAAATTGCGATTTTTATTCACATCGTATTGTTTTTCATGGTAGCGCTCATTTTCTTGATTTTAAAGGTGAAAAGAGTTCAGGAAGGCGATCCTATGAGAACTACCGATAGTAATTGTAATTATGACGACTTTTTCACTGATTGCAATAACCCCGACTGCTATTATTTACTTTCCTCGTTAGTACGTTTTCCTGGTTAGTACGTTCATTTTTCGTGGTCCCTTCAGAAACGTACTAACCAAGTTCCACTGTAATTTGAACCCACAAGATCCAAATTTTCTTGTCTCCAAGCAGAATTTTGGGTCCAAAGGACCAAAAACAAGATGGCTACCAAGATGGCAACGATTTTTATCACCTTATCTGGATTTTACACTCCATTCAGAAACTAAGATTCATATGGGTATTTTCTTTAATACAATTTATTTAATAATGCACCACCCTCTCTCAGCATGAACCCATTCAACCACTTCAAAAGCCCCAAAAGGGGCCAAATTAAAAATGGAGGCAATTTTGAACAAAATGTTAGCTAAGTGTTACATACATAGGTGGGTAGCATATTGAACTATGGGTTAATGGGGTCGACTTAATAGATAAAGGCGAAATAAAGGTAGAATCCAGAGAGGGTGATGAAGACTGTCACCATCTTGGCCCTTGTTTTCGGCCTTGAGACCTAAAATTCAGATTGGCAACCATTGGATACAAATTTCAGGGTAAAAACTCAGGGGTTTGAATAGTCTAAAAATACTTGTAATGGGAAACTTGTCTCCAGAAATGCCGTAAGACTCAAAAAATTTCTTTAAACATGAAAAAAAAAGTTTTTTTTTTCCAATTTTGCACCTAGACTACCATAATTAATGGAATATAAACCACATGCTACAATTAATAAAGTTGAAACATGCAAAGGACAGTTGAGAAGAAAGTATGCAATCACAAATTGTTTATTTTTCCCTGGTGCTTTCAAACTGATAATAAACACAGAATCAAGTGAAAGCTAACAAAACGTTTCATTATCACAAAGTAAATGAATTCGGAACCGTAATCTACTCACATCATTCTTCTTCTTCTGCACTTCCAACGCTTCAGACAGCCTTGGGATTTCAGTCTTATAATACGACAATTCTTCACTCAACTGCTGAATGAAAGCCTCCTTCTCCTGAAGCCTGAAAATTAAATCAGAAAGCTCTCAATATGCAAGCCTCCAAATGAATACACAGATGGAAACGATTAACGAGTAGATACATGCAAACAGTGGGGTTATTTTACAGCAAAAAGTGGCACTAATCATGCACGAAAATTGGTGTCATTTACACAAAAAAGTACCGTATATGTCAGAATATAGTCCCCCTTTTTTTACAAAAACGCCTGTGGTAAAAGTAAAGGAGGGGACTATATTCAAACGCATTTTTTTTTTACCTTTCCCGAAACTGAAGCCTCAAAATTAGGGGGGGGGGGAATATATTTGGAGAAATACAGTATTAGATATAAATTAAGAGCCATACTTATAGTAGGCCTACCTGTTAGCAACGATTCTTGGACACCATTAACTAGAGCAAATTTCAGCACATGAATTCAGCATTGACTGAATGCACATTTTAAATTTTACGAGAAAACAAACATGACAACAGAATAAGCCACCACTCCCTTCGTTAAATTGTGAATAAAAAAAGAAAAGAGTACTGAATCCTACTGCCTAAAACAAGAGATAAAAGCATATTATATGCAAAAATATTGCTTTGTACAAGGGATGATCAGATTGGATACCTGAGATCCAAATATCCATGGATAATGCCCATCACAGGATACTACGCTACAGAAATCCAATCTGGATCTAAAATTTTAAATTCAGAGAAAGCAGCATCCCACAAGCGGGAGTGGAATGAGTTACAATCCTCCCTTCCCATGCGCTGTTGCATTGTGATGATTTTCCTATTCATGAATCATTTTGTTTGAAAGTTCTCATAGAGAGGAGACAGAATTTCAGCTGGAAAATTTTAACCTGTGGTGGCATTAATTCATACACCACTTTAGACAAATTGCAGTGACAGACCACAGGGAGACATCACAGTGATTACCGAAAAATAGTGGAAGCTTGATTTAGTGAGTACGGTGTATGGCGAGAATCGTGTTATAACAAGTAATTGGCTGTGTACCCCCATAAGGCCTATGGTTAACATGAAAAACAAATGGATATAGTGAGGCAAAGAAGTTTCAGCTGACTTCTTTGGGAAGAGCACAATGAATAAATGAAGTTTTTTCTTGCACCCTTTAGCAACTTAAAATTATATTATTCAATTCACAGAAAGCTGTTTCAATCATTACAGACTGTAAAACCTCAAAAAAACGGAAGCTCCTCATTTAGTGTTTTCCCATATTTATTGCTAAAAAGTTTGTATCCATGAAAAACCTTAAGTGAGGTTTCTCCTGCGTTTGCTTACAGTCTTTGTTGACTCTGGAGTTCAGCCTCGGCTTTTCCCCCGGCCGCATTATTGCCCGCCTCCGCCAGCACCAACGCCTCCTCCGCCCTCCTCGCCCTCTCCTCCGATTCCGCAAGCGAAGACTGGAACCTACCCTTCTCTGCTTCTGCCTCCGATATCACACGACTCAGTTGTGACTCGAGTTCCGTCTCCCTCATTTTTAGGGAAGATGTCACCGCTTTGAGCTCAGCCAATTGTTGCTCTAGCTCAATACAGGACTTTTGTGCATCCTGGAGGGGAAAAAACGAAAAGTTCTCAGCTTCATTCACGTACGTTTTAAATTAAATCTGGAATAGTTAGATATGAAACAAAGACAAATCCAAACAGATGGTAAGTCGCAGAGAGGAAACATATTAATTTCAGTTTGACATGGAGACGACAAATGAAGAGGATGGGTACGAAGATAAGTAAGTACAAACAAGCACTAAATAGCAGCAAGTAGTACATCAAACACAAGCTAGAAGCAGATAAAAACTGTGACTGTAGTATTGGATCTCAGCTAACACAACTGCACCTTCCAACACCTATCAACCAGGTATAAGTGCTCATACCTATCCTCCACATTGATGCAAACCTTAGATGAATAACATGGCAGCAAAGGATATCTTTCCTCTCTGAAACTAAGAAGCAATCTACAGTGCAACCTCGATAAAACGACACCCCACGGTGCACCAATAAACACTCGTTATAGCGAATTGTCGCTTTACTGGAGGTGGAGCAAATAATAGCCAATATGTATACCTGTTGTGAACAGTTATACAGGAACAGAGTGGTGCGGTGACAGATAAATTTCTATCTGATAAACGTAAGCATAAATCCAGACAAAAGGTGATGTTTATTTGCATCAGTATATTTCCTTACTCAAACAACGACTAATTTTTTGGTGTTTTCTTGGCCATGGTGTCTGCCATCAAATGCTTTCTATTCATGCAACTCATGGACGTGCGGGTATGCTGACGACTGCTTTCTGCCGCCCGAGGAACAAAAGAAGATCAAGCATTCGTGAATGCTAATACCACAATATTTTCACCAAAATTAGCTACTTATTTATCAAACGACAGTTTACCACATAAAATTAAAACTGAACACTCCATTAACTTAATTTCTAACAGATCGCTAGCAATTACAGAGATTAAGTAGTATTGATGTAAGTTTTTCCGGCGATGAAACCCTCGCTAAGGCGAGAGCCAACACCAAAAGGGCCTCGTAAAAACGAATTTTTTAACACGCTTATCATAGGGTCAATTGACGGTGCATCGGCTATATCTCGTAATAGCGGGGGTCTCGCTATAGCCCGTACTCGCTTTAACGAGGTTCCACTGTATATAAAGATTCAATCATTAAAAACTTAGCAGGCCACCAATAAATCTATGAGATCTTGGGCCTTTAAGAACACTGTAGCACCAGCAAATCCGGCAAAATTTATCTTTGTGACTGAGCGGATGTGGCTGATGCAAGTGGGGGTGAATGGAGAGAAAATTTCTCAGCGAGTGACTTTCCCTTTGCCAATCAGAAGACGGCAGGCATGGTCTAGCACTTGGGAAATAAACTTCCTCTCAGACATCCATTTTGTTAACGTTGTGAATGTGCTGACACTGTTATCAAATCTGGTAGCTGAAAATTCTCAGACCTACTGCTAAGGGTGAGTGGCTATATTGTCTAAGCGCTGGGCCCTAGATAACTGTGGCCAACCACGTCTCACACATTTTCTTTGACAAACAAGGATGCCTTTGGTGCAACATTAACTTTGCTTCGTCTGTCTCGGCACTCCCACTCCCCACCAGTGACGCCCACCAACAGTGCCCAGGCTCACAAGAAAGGCGCCAACCCCCATCTCCTTTAGCCAGTCCTGCTCGTGCACAAAGATACAGTGAGCCAGGTATATATTCTTAGCAGATGAGATACTTACCATACATCTTTGAAATAGTGCCCCCCACTTTCATCAGACACTTCATTTTAAGCAGAAAAATGGACAAATTTAGAAAAGTGCGAAGTAAGCCTTGAGGCTTCACTCATAATAAGATTTTCAAGTTGCCAACTCACAGATAAATTTATTCCCAGATTTAAGACTACACCACCAAAAGTGCAAAATATGTACAGTATACTCTCATTATTACGAAGTTCACCAGACTGAAAAAAACGGAGGTTCGTAATAACAAAGTTCGTAGGAACGCTTCTTTTAGGAATCGTCGAGAAAAAACAGTATATTATAAACGCAATTAAATTACGTGGAAAATATATAAACAGGAAAATTCGTTTCAGTTTTTCAACAGAAGAATGCGGCATGACAGAATCGAGGGTTGATATCTTCCCGAATACATTAAGTCCGATATACGAAATAGATGCATTCCAAGACCTTGTTCCTAGGTTGATAAACTTACAGTCCGTCGCCGCCGAGAGTTGTCCAATGACAGACAAAATGGTCTAGGTCTGGGTAGGGGGCAAGGCTGCCAAGTAAGAAAGGGAAACGCTTACAAAGGGTTCCGTGAAGAAAAGAACCGGAAGGGACGACGAGCGTGAAGGACCTAGAGGAACAATCACTTGTTTTGGTTATTCGAAGAAAGGGCTTGTTTTGGTGGATCAGGCTTATTTCGGTGCTCCTTTATGAATTTGACAACGTTGTATGAGTAGGCAAGGAGGTGCATTTGGGGGCAGCGATTGGCTTAAATTGTGCTGGCGCAGGGTTATCCGCCCCTCCAATTGTGCCGTAATCGGACAACTCTCGCCAGCTGGAGTGTATGCAAGTAATCGAAGTGTACGGTTATCCTGCAGAGCGCAACATGCATTACACGTATGCGCTAACTCACGATTGTAACGAACTGATCAAGCGGGGCGTGCGATGCATCCGGAGCCGAAAAAATAGCTCCCCGCGGCGACAAAGAACGGGCAAAACGCTGAACCGTTCCTAAATTCACACCGGATTCAATGATACCTTGTTCAGATTGTGATCACAGTGAGAGTTTCCCAGCGCCTCATCGCATAGTTTTGGCCAAATCGAAAGGCGCCAAATTCGAAAATTGAAAATTTTGAATGCTCGTATCACTGAAAATTTATAAATCGAATGTGCATAGCAAGAGGACTGACTGGACATCAAATTTACAAGCTGTAATGAATCTGTCACCTTGATTCCCCAGGAATGAAGCTTATTATATGATGTTGCGTGTGTGGTGGAGAAAGAACCATCATTGACGCTCTTAGGCACAGTACACGAGAAGAACTTAAACGTGGCGCGATTATTAAAACTTAAGTGTAGTGAATATCCACCTAAATGCCGTGACTTACGCGTGGAACTTCGTAATGAAGTTCATTTTGTAACCGCCCGGACCGGGACTGAGGTTCGTAATTTCGTAAAAACGAAAATTTCGTAATAACGTTTCTTTTACTATAGCTTGGTTAGGCCTTTTCATCGGGACCACGATTTGCTTCGTAATAACGAGAACTTCGTAATAACGTTGTTCGTATTAACGAGATTCTACTGTATATCCACTATTTCTAAATTTTAGCTAGCACTCGCCATGTATTATGAATAATCTTAGTCCTTTTCAAAATGAATGACATTGTAGCAACAGCAGAAAGTGTACCAGCACTCCAAGCAAACACTGGATTGACATTCTTAAATAACTGAAATTCTAATTACAATTTTATTTCTAACGGTATCATTTCAAAGTGAGAATAGAAAAGCACTTGCTGGTCGACACTCCTTGCGATCTCTATTAGCAGCTAAGATCAAAATGAATACATACTTCATCCTTTGGTGTATTTAACTTTGCACCCGTGCGCGTGACTGCGTACAAAGTCACTTATTCCTTCAGTGCTTTGAAAAACATAGCAATAATGACATAATTTTGCAGAATCAAGTTTTTTCAAATAAGTTCCAAGGGTTTAATTGACTTTTGACTGAAGATGAATTTTTAAGTAAAGGTGTAGATTCTTCCTAACAAAATGCACTTAAGTATTGTATTTCTCCAAACATAGGTACCCACAATTTTCAGGGATTCATTTTAGAATAAACTAAGTCACCTGTGATAATAAATAGTCCCCAAAATGAATTCATTCCAGAGATTTTGGGTTGATTTAAAACAGTGGTGAAATAATTTCATAGGAATAGAGTATGTATCTTTAAGAGAGAGGAGGCTCCATTGTGACTAACAAATGCAGACATTTCTAGACCTCAGCAATTGGAATTACAACAGGAAAGGTCATAAATGATGCTCTAAGTATATATAATACATATAATCTATAAAGGTCTTAACTCACTTCTTTAATTCTGTGTGCCATTTCTCTGGCAGAATTTGCATCTCCAACTGCAATTTTAGCGGCAGCCTCAGCATTGCTGGCCACTTCTCTCAGCCTCTTGCACTCTTCTTCGGACCCAGAACACGACGCCTGAAGAGCAGACAACTGCTCTTGCGCCTGCCGCAGCTCCGTTGTGAGCATTACTCTCGACTCTTCCCGACTTTTTACTTCTTCTTGGAGCCTAGCAATGTCTGCCAAAATCTTTTCTTTTTCCTGAAATGAAAGAATGATAGAATATTTAACAAAAAGAAGTCTGGACACTAGATTATAAGACCTTCAAATGTGATTAACACAAAAATTGATCGTTACTACAGAACATTTGGACACTTATAGAGATTAAAAAATTCACAAAAAGTTTTTAAAAATAATTGTAGAATCAAATGGTTACTCTCTGAAAAGCATTGAGCATAAAGAAAAACTAACAAACTGTCACGTTAGATGATCAAATGTCAAAAAAAAAATTACGAGTATTATCCAAGTGTAGAAAGTGCTTTCAGGCTCAATCTATTGAAAATAGCATAATAATAATAAATTACAGATGATTTTCCACAAATATTTTAATCCCACGATTGGTATCAATACATTTTGTATCACCTTTCCCAGAAGAAAATACAAAATTCTATAAAATTGGAGACAAAGGTTGAAGAAGCCCATGATCTCTTGTTTTGCCATCTACAACGACCTAACACCCAGCCCCATGAACCTTGGCAAACTGCTTTGGGAACCAAAAAGCCTAAACAGTGCAGCATCCCAGAGAGCCATTTAACCATTCGATTTGATTCCTGTTCCAGGGAATTCTTTGACATGGTATTTTATATGAATTTCACCTCAGTTTAAGAGGCAGGCCTGAAGTATTGCACATGACTCTTGTACACCAAGCTTAAGCACAAGTCTGAGGCTCTCAAACCACTGTGGATTCATGAGAGTCCTTTCTCCCTCACATTGCCATCCTTGATCAACTGTAACAGCAAGTACAATGAGCCTCGATACAATTGTCAAGGGAAATAAGAAACCTGGAGAGCACAGTGGTCTGGAATGCCAAAGGTCCTTGGTTCGATTCCCAGTCAAGGATACTTTTTTCCCCTAGGTATTTAATTTGAATATCATTGTTTCTTTTTTTCAGAAGAGTTAATATGCATGCCTTGGCTAAGTCGGAGATGAAACCTTAAGATGTAAATTACTTACAGCTTGGTGCTGCTCACGAAGATGAGCCATGTGGGCATCGAGTTGGGAATGCTGCCCGTGCAGCTCCTGTCTTAAGGTAGCCACGGTCTGCTTCTCCTGCTCTTGGAACTTGAGGTGCTGCACACGCTCTTCGGACAGCTTATTCTGAAGCTGGATACGAAAGTGAGAACGTCAGCATCAAACACCATACCTTATTTCTATTTACATACCAATACGCCACTCAAACCTTACATTTGGACAGTTATCTTTCAATTCTCATGCGATTAAAGAAACAAAATAACGTAATGTGACTAAGTTAATTCTCTTAATCTGGGCTAATGCAATGCTTAGGCATGGACAAATCATATGAGACATATTCAACTACAACTAAGAAATAATAATATTTAAATGTTACTACATTTTCAAACATATATTTTAAATTGTATTAAAACCCAGGTCATTAATCATTAATTGTCCAGCACAACCTCAAATTATGATAGTATAAAAGCCTTTACCACAAATATTATTGCATGATGAAACAACGATAAAAATGTTAGTTTTAAAATTCACAATTTTTAGCAATCCGTTAGTTGTTGACATTCTCTTGAAGACATTTCATCACCTCTTGAACTTGAGCCACCAAAACTCGCTTCTCCTCAGTGTGTGAATCGGTCGCATTCTGTATTTTGGCGTTGAGTCTCTCCAAATCGGCTTCCAACTTCCTGACGGCAGAGCCATGGCGAGTGCGCTCTCCGTTCAGCTCCGATCGCAGCTCCCTCACTTTCACCTGCCACTGCTGGGCGGCCTCCTGCTCCTCCGCCAGCGACTTCTCCCTCTCGGCCAACTGCTTCTTCAACTTCACCACTGGATCCTGGCGACCCTGCAAGAGAACATCACCACACAACAATTAAGTCACCGTACAGTGATTCTACATATTGTAACAATTAATTTCGAGTTTTATTTGAGTTGAGTCGGAGAATGTTGATGTGACAATTGGTGGGAGAGGAACAATGAGGCAAGTGATGGTGGACGGGGATTGTTGTGAACGGCAAAGAGGGGGAGTGGGATTGTAATCGTCACGGCGTGCGGATGTGTTTTTGCTCCCGAGTTTTAAATTATAAAACTTGTTTATAAAGTGTAATAAAATTATTTGTTAAGTTAGAAGAGGAATAATAATAAAACGTTACAATATTTTGGACTGACATTTGGGGAAAAAACATCTGTCTCCAAAGTTTCACTGCATCTTAATGGAAAACATGTGCCATAATTGGGCACGTTCTAAATCCCTCCGGGTCTTAATCTCTCCGAGACTTAATCCCTCCGAGACTTAATCCCTCCGAGACTTCATCACGAGGAGACGATTCGCGAGCACATGAGTACCAATCTCACGAAGTGCTCGAGAACGTTGCGCCAACTTGATTCTCGCGCGCTGCTGATTCTCGCATCTAGTGAAGTCCTCCGCAATTTATAGTGAATTTATCAACAGTGTCGGCCTCTTTATGCCATGTGTGAACTTCTATTACTCTCCGCCACCACCTCTCCAATTGTAAGGTGAAACCTGTTTCCCCTCTTCTGCCTTCACCTCCCCTCTCACGCCTGCCTCGAGCGCGGCGGCTCTGCTGTAAGCCGGCTGGCTCGGTCTCTCTGCTCCAGACCTCGAACAAGGAAGGAACTCCTGGTGCCCGGCATTTTCCCAACTTAAAGACTACAATTAACCTCAGGCAACTTAGTATTATATGTATTGTGTATCTATAGCTTACTTTGCATATTAAATGTATTTTTACTGTTGGAAATCGACCCTATTGTTTTGTTATTTTTCACTCCTAACCGCCTATTTCTCGTCAATTCATTTCTCGCGACGTGTGTGCATTGCAAACACAATCACCTAAAACAAGACAGTAAGCAACCAGAAAAAGAATATTCAAGCAAATATCTAAATTATGATGTTAGAGAAATTATGGTTATTATCAGAGGGAATTCAATTAACAGACAGAGGACATTATAGACTACTAAAAACGCAAGTCAGAGCACGCCGGCAGTGAATTTGGCCCATGATATTGAGGTTTTTTTTCCAGTTAAAAATAATCATTGAACACGCAACAGGTAAAGAACGCAAATGAATTCTATTTTGCCAAGAGGAAATCAAAACCTGCAAATCCAAAAACATCACTTACATAGTCTGAGGGTTATAACAATAGGAGATTCAATAAGCCATTTGCTCATATGAAATTCACAAGCAAAAATGTCATTGTATCAGCATGACTCCATTACTAAAACACTAGGCTACCAAAGAAGAAGGGAAAATACCTTCTCATCAAAAACGACTGACGCATAATTAAGACTTACACACAAGTCTGAATACACACTGCACGGTTTGTTTACATTGTATACAAATAGTCAGTATAAGCTCACCTCTGTAGATAATTTTAGGTGAATATACTCTAGTAAGAGAGAAACTGAGCACAAGACAAGAAAAATGACAAAGAAAAAAACAAAGGAGTTTCAGAAGTGGTCCACCAAATATAATTACGAACAAGTGTAATCTTTAAGTCAATAACAAAGTATACTCGTCAGTTTAGGCAACTATGAATTTAACTCAATAAGGTTTACACAAATTAGATGTACTGAAATGAAATATGTACATTAAAAAAGTGGTGACTAACTTACCTCTGTCCACTCAGAATCTTCAGTCGTAGATTCCTGCTGCTTGTTCAATAGTAGATCAATCAAATTCTGGACTTCTGAACGTGACAAGTCAGCCTTGCGAATGAGTGGCTCCAGCAGGCTTATATTCACTCCTCCTGATCCAGCTAGAAATATAAAAACCACTTTGAAATGAAGCAATAGAGCTGAAGTTTTCAAAATGCTTTGAGGCATTTACTAAGATACATATAAGAATTTACAATAATTATGAAAATGACTATACTTAAACTGTAATTTTCAAACTAAGAAGGCCAATTGAAGTCAGGGAATAACATAAACAGATGAGGAAAGAAGCACTGCATTTAGTAAAATGATACACAGCCTATTTTGATGTACCTATTTAGAAACACAATGAGGTGCAAAGTTCACAATAGATCAGAAAGAATACAAAAGCAAAATCAGTCCAAAGATAACAGTAATGGAACAAAACGTACAGAGAAAAAGTGATGATTAGGCATGAAAGATAGCTCATAAATACTGCCTCCTCCAAATGGTACTTACACTCCAGAACACATCAACAGGCGAGTCTGTAGGTATGGTCGACAATTTCAACCTTTGGCAGGGTAAATAACAATTACTGTTATTAATTAGCTACCAAGTACACTGAGCCCCTGGCCAACAAGGGAGGGAGGGTTCAACATGTTTGTGTGCTCAGGATATTTTTGGGAGTATGATGAGCCTCAACAGTAAGCCCACACCTTCCAAAAAACCCTCAACAACCAAAATTACTCATGCTTTTTAGGTTGTAGACAAACAATTTTTAAGCTACAGAAACTTTGACCAAAGCGAGTTTACACCGTTGCTGCATATCTTGGATACATCGCATTCTCCGGAGGGGAAAAGCATGTGAAGTCCTGAGTTGTCCAGAGCAACCGGTCACAGGGCAAACCCACGCCCAATCGGAGCAATAAGGTGGATTCTTATTATTTTTTTATTGCCTAAACCGAAAGATTATTATTCCTGGAATACACATTTCACGCTCTTAGATTTTTAAATGACGATATCTATTTTTTGCGATTAAATGAAAAGTGAAAGTTTTCAAGTGTGCGAAAATGCGACAGCTGAGTATGAATGCAGGGAAAAGCCCATGTGACGTATTTCTGGTTCCTGCTGCCACCATGTGAGGTGACCTTGGCGCGAGGCTTTGAGTGCCGCTACGATGCTGGCTGCTAGTAGGTAGCAAAGTACCCAGCTATCAGGTAGTGTTTGGCTAAAATAAGGATTATTACTACCCTATCAGATTAAGGAAACTTTCTGACCATAGGCAATTTTAATAGGTGATTATTAAGATATGCTTCCCACAGCTCATGCCTCATGCAAGCATTAGTAATCTCAGACGATATAAAACTCCTATAGATGAAATCTAAAACTAAATTTCTAAAATAAAATAATTTGTATATTATGAATACACTAATGGTGGGTAACTATTCACAATCAATGCCCTTCATTTTCTTTGATAAACTACCTTATTGGCTCAAAGTTTCAGTACTTTAAAAATGGTACATTTACGACCTAAAAATCATTCATAATTTTGGTTCCTACTGGCATCAGTTATCCAGTGTTGAAATTTCGCGACACAATTTTCCTGTATAAGAAGGACACGGGGAAGACGGTCATCAGGAAATACCTAGAGCAAGAGAAAAATGGAGGGCTGGAGTACACTAATCCAAGGATCCAAGCACTACGAATGAAACCTACCAGGGTTCCCACGCAAACTAAATTATAAAATTCACAGTTTTTTCCAAATGGTTTTCACGGTCTACATGTCGTCCAATTCACGGTTTGTTGAGAAGCCATTTTTGGCATAAATATTGAACATGTAAGAATCACCGGTCGCACATTGACTTAAAATTTTACAAACGCAACAGAAGCTGTGAATGCAAATGCAGCAATGAAAGTGCTGCCTGTCACATATCGTTTGCATAATTCAGCTCCGGCTAAAGGTTGTGAGTGGAAAAATGGAGGGACCAGGGTGCCAGGGAAGTTGAGAAGTGTCTGAATTTTCACCAGGGTTAATGAACACTTTGGTTACCAGTCTTCCGGCTTTGGTACAGGCTTAAGGTCAATGTGTCGTCATGGCAAACGGATCAAAATTTCGTTTTCAAAATTGGTGTGCAGATAAATGAGAGGACAGTGTCTGCGCTTGACTCACCTTGAAATGTGATCGACACATCGATTTTTCTTTTGGCTTGTCAATTGTAATTCTAAAATCAAGTTTAAGAGATTTTTAAGGTTTTATGACGAATTTCACGGCTTTTTCCAGGTTTTTTCATGGTAGGCGAAATTCACGGCTTTAAGGTTATCACGGTTGAGTGGGAGGCCTGCCTACGTTACCGAGACTACACATCAATCTCCCAGTGAGGGGGTTTTAGCATCCATTTTTTCATATAAATTCGTTATCATCAAGATGTTGTATTTCTGACAGAGCTCTACAGAATTTCTCCACTCTCAAGGCAACTTTTCTAGTTCTATGCAATAGGTTTACTGGATATTTTACTGTAAACTCTTATTATTATGCTGGTGCAGATAGCAGATAGTAGCACTTCAATTAGGGAAGTTCAGTAATTAATGAATTAATGCCAGCAGACAAATCAGTCCCTTACCTAATTTTTCTCGAGCAGGCAAAAAGTTTAAGACACATAAGAATGTACATTTTTGTGCCTTGTTTAAAGGCCTGGTTACACAGTAAATCAAGCCGCATGAATTTATGTTCAATGCATGAACACGGAAGCACACCATGTAGCCGCCCAACAAGTGCCAATGCATGAACATAAAATAGAACCTGTTCTAATTTGGTTCATAGATTAGTACATTTTATGATTTGGTCCACCATAATTGTTTAAGCATTTTGACATTAGCTCGCACCGGTTAACATACTGTTTAACCAGACCCTTGAACCACTAATTTAATCTGCAGTATGATTCCTTGTCCCTTTCACTCATCGTTTTTTTTCATTTGTGGAGGTGTTAACAGACAAGATATCACCAATGATACTTGGAAAATCGAAAAATGGTTTCCATGTGAATATTTTATTGTCACCCAATAATTCTAAAAATATTAGCATTTTACAACCATTGTATAAGGCGAACAAGTTTTTTTGGTAAGGTAAAAATAATAAATTCAATTTGGTGCAATGCGGTAAAAAATTTCCGAAAGAGAAAACTGTTCATAAGAAAGGAAATGTAGTGTAGTGTATAGTTAAATTTTAATCTTCATGGCGAAACAAAACCCAGTACTATTCCACAAACTTTTTATTATTAGCTGTCACCTAGTTTTGACGTTTCCACCGTCATTATCAAGACTAACAGCTAATTCTAATCATCTTAATACCTAGGTTTCCATTGGTAGCCGCAATAACGATTAATTTATGCTTAATAATTTCTAGACGCCGATTGATACACTTCAAGATATGAATATGGGAGAGCGCCCTCAGTCGAAAAAGGCAAAAAATGCGCGGTAGAGCTGGGATCTGGTTGCACAAATTCACGCACGGAGGATTTAGTGGGACGAGAGGTAACCGAGTATTCCTCGAACCGGATTGCGAAGGAAACGTACACCGTGAAGGAGAGTATCTTTATCCGACTGAGACTCCCAGAGTGGGAAGAAAAAACAAAAGAGTCATCTGTCTCGTCCTGGATTTAACGCATTCCGCCCACCCCTCGCGAAGGCTCTAGAGATCGGCGACCACGTGGCGAGGGTGAGGACAAATGACAGTCACGCCGCGTCGACTCGCAGGCGGCGCCCCCCGACGGGGAACGCAGCAAATTCACACGCCCGGACCCACATCGCGCTTTTTTTTCGCGAGAACTAGGAGACGCGACCCCGGGCATTTCGGTGCGTAATTCTCGACCACATCTGCTCTACGATGCGGAGGCAATTTATCTCGGTCGCTTGGACCACGAGATGATGATGATGATGATAATAATAATAATAAAATGTCTTTATTCGGGCGAGGTTGAGACTAAAAAGTCCCCTCTTCCATGGCTCAATCCCCTCTCGATAGCGTCAATGCAAACATATTAAAAAAATAATAGACAAACGTTTACAATAAAAAGGGATACACAATATTTGTGAAATGTCAAAAATATGAACTGTATGTGAAAATTTTGTGGAAAAAAGATTTCTGTTTGTGGGAAAAAACATGAGGATAAGGGTGTAGTATCCTTCAGCGAAAAAACCCACTGCAGGAAAACGCCCACACAAGAAGGGGGGGCGAGAAAAACCTGCGAAAACCTACTGAGTGAAAGCAAAAGTCGTGTTATTTGTAAAATACAACATAGCCAATGAGGTACAAAGTATACACAAATATTACACATGCAATTAAGATACAAAATATAACATATATATGCAAGCATTCAGTGATACTTAGTCGTAGGCGCTGCTCAGTGTCATGTATATTTACCAGCTAGTTGTGAAGTGAAAAGTGCTTTGTGTAGCCTCCTCTTAAAAGATGCCAATGATGAGTTCCTAGTTGTAAGGTTAAGATTATTCCATTCCCTACATACAGTAACGGTAAATGATTTGTTGTAAAAGACAATTCGGTGATGAGGTATGACAAGATTGTGATTCCCTCTAGTGTTCGTCACATGGACAGTGTCAAGACTCCTGAATTCGCATGATAGGTAAGGGGGTGTTTTTGTGTTTAGAATTTGATATAGGAGAGAGAGAGAGAGTATGCAGCCGACGTCGAGAGTCGAGTTTCAGCCATGACAGTTCATTAATATAATCGGTTATATGGTCCGATAATTGTAAGTTAAATATGAATCTATTGCATCTGTTCGTGGAACGTTGAAGCTTAAGACTAAGTTCTTGAGAAAGGCCCTGGTAGGCAATGACAGAATAGTCAAATAAAGGTAATATTAAAGTAGATACTAATTGCGCTTTAAGATATGTAGGGAAGACATATTTAAATTTTAATAGGGGATAGTGATTGATTGACATATTTAGTGATTTTATTTACATGTGATGCCCGAGAGAGATTTTGGCCAATAATTAATCCTAAGTTTCTGACTCCATCGCAAAAAGAAATTGGGGAATCGGGGATATGTAAATTTGGCAGTTCAAAAAGGAGAAGAGGGCAAGGAAATGGATTTAGGCCGGATTATAAAGAAATTAGCAATAATTTAACCTTAGGGATCACTTGGGTTGAGATTACATAGGACATTCCCAAACAAAACCCGCAAGGTGGTCAAAGGAAAAGAACTGTACCCCTTAACCTTAATGTGCAGAGGGAGTTGTAGCCACTCCTGTCCAAAACAACCATTGGGTTTCAAAAAAGTCCGCGGCGCGGTGATGAGTGCAATGAGATCCGCTTATTTCCAATAATTTGCATAATATCGTTTATAATTGCGAGGAATAGCATTGAAAAGTTATGAATTTGACAGATTGCATCATCATGTATATAAATTTCGGTTAGCAGGCCCCAATTACACCTAATCTTCCCGTGAAACTCGGATCAATTTGTCCATCAGCGACGCGAGTGGCGGTTTTTGTAAACCCCACTGCATTGCGCGGTAGGTTACAACACATTCAGAGGCCGACTTGAGGTTCCTGGATACCACTGGGTAGGCTGCTGCTGATTTGAAATCTGGAGCGATGCAGACTGGTGGCGCGAGACATTTTCTCTCTCACAGAGGCGACGAGGCATCGATGGAAACGGATATCGCAAGAGAGAGAGAGAGCATGTCCGGGAACGTCATACACTCCGCGCGGGGCGGATGAAGAGGGGAGGGGAGTGGGAGGATGGGTGCAAGTAGGGAGGGAGGCAGGGAGGCCTAAAGCACAATGAGAGAGGAGGGCGGCGCGCAAACAAACACCTCAACGCCCGCTGCACATTCGAAACGGTCGCAGACACACGAGCAGACGGCCGCGATGCTTGGCTGGTTATTTGGGGGCAAGCGAGGTCATTCGACGGCGACAGTCATTCTTTACCAGAAGGTGGGGCACAGTGGCACTTACTTGTCAGTCGCCAGAAAATGGTCCAAGTCTCGGAGGCCAACTTAGAAACGTGGCCAAAGGGGGGTGGGGGGCATGGGGGAGGTTCAGCCATCACCGAAATTTTTTCTCACGCGGCATTTAACCTAAGTACAGTGTGTCCTCGTTTAACGTCGTCCCGTTTAACGTTGTTTCACGATAACGTTGTCCAAAAATTGAAACCCTTTATCATTTAACGTCGTTATTGCTTCGCGATAACGTTGTTCAAATTATGCGCGGCGAAAAAAAATGAATGGCGAATAGAACGCAAGCGCATCTGATGTATAGTAATATTACTATATTAATGCGATTGGTAATTTTCGTTCGACAGAAAAGGTTGGCGTGGGTAGCGTATGTTAAATATGCATCTGAGCGAATAATTATCGCCTCATTTACCCATTATCCGTATATTTTTGTGATGCCAACAGAAAAAAATGTCCACGAAGAAGAGTGGCTATCCTGGTGGTTCTTCAGACGTGAAGAAAAAACGGCGATATTAGAACAAAAACTTGGTATTATTAAAAGAATTGATGAAGGTGCAACTGCTGGAGAGATCGGTCGAGTTTTAGGTTTGCAGGTCGAGTTTTTACAATTAAAATTTCTTCTGTTACTGAAAATATCGATGTTTCGCCATTAAAATACTTTCTTTTTAGTTTTTATATTTCATTTAATAATGCCTTCTTCCCAACCTTTTCGTTATGAAAATTCGTTTCGTTTCGAATGAATCGTTATCATGCTGAAGTGAATAATCGGTGATGAATGTTTCACGCGATTTCCGCCGGGTTAAAGAATTCATATCATCACGAAAATTGACTCGCCCTTCATCCTCGTGCTTCCGAGTGTCAGATTCAGATTTTTTCATTTTGGCCTGATTCATGTGTCTCCCGATTGGTCACGAAGTCTGCTTAAAGTTACGGCTCTGGTAATTGGCCTCCTTGGATTCTCGCCCTGGAAATTCTGGATTCTTCACGAAGAAATGGATTGTTAGGATCATGGCTAGGAACCTATTTAAATTTTTTACATTGTTTCTTATGGGAAACACTGCATCGTTTAACGTTGTTTCGCTTAACGTCGACTTTTTCAGGAACGAATCAACAACGTTAAACGAGGACTCACTGTATATATGATGTGGAGACGAGAGGCAAAGCTAAGAATTAAGGCTGGGGGGGGGGGGTTTCGGCGCAACTAATACTTAGGGTTAGGAGTTGCGGGGCCCTCCTCCAGAATTTTTTTAAGAATAATCGTTCAAAATGGCGAGTTTTACGGCTTTCTGAGGGATATTTGATTAACCCTAACACTACGCTATAATTAAAACTGATCGAATTAAGTAAAATGGATTAAACTTTAATATTTCTCTGAGATCTGAGGGGGGGTTTATCCCCCAAACCCCCCCCCCCCTCGCTGCGCCACTGGTGGAGACCACTTGCCATCGGCCAACTAACACGACGACAATTTCCCCAACCCTGTAGAGCATTTAATTCGGCCCTCCAGGTGAAATAATAATTGATTGAAGAGGAGAAGAACCCTTCTTTTGACGACAATATTTTTTTATTAAGAAAATCTGCAATGGAATGGTTGACCATTTTTTCAATAGTGTCGATTGCGTTAGTGTTTGAAAGATGGAGAGACCCCAGTTTTTTTCGTCTTTCCATTCGTCGTCTACTTCTCGAGATATTAGCGGTAAGATATACGATATTACCCCTTTCGCTGAAAAGTTCATGACGTCACTGACTCTTGCCGAGCGAATCACCGTTTCTCTGTGTACTTCTCGGCCTCAAGCAGCCGTCTCGCTCGCTTCGTTGTCATTAACAACACTAATGAGCGTTTCTTTCTGCCAAAGATTGGGTCTCTCTCTGAACGACTTAATGAACCAGAAATTTAATGAATCACGAACTCACGAAAAGTGCGCCGAAACTTCTGCATTTTCAAAGTTATGAGAAATGGCTGATTAATGAGGAATACTTTTTTTCGTTATAAATTATCTTCCCCATCCATCTACGTAATTGTCTAAATGTATCACGATTTTGGGTCGGAGTGAACGAGCCGTTAATGGTGACATCTTTCGACATCATTAAAGACAAATTCGATAAAGCTCTTCCCATATGAGGGAAGAATCGTAGCTGCGGCCCAAAATTGCAATCAGTCCCCTAGAAATTATTATTGCCTTTAAGAATCATCCGTCAGGGCAATAAGAAGGAAACATTGTTGAAGAAATCTGTGAAGGCACAGAAAAACCTCTCAGACAATAGAGAATTGAAATTCTAGTACGAGTATCACAGAGCATTATATTATACCATCATAAAACCTAAACATAAAAGAGAATTTCTAGCGAATTTAAGATAGACCGTGATGGGGTCCGGTTACAAACCCAATACGAGAGTACGTATGATATTTCGCGCAGTATTTCAAGAATGGCTTTCCGACTCCGCTGAAACAGAAATTTCATTCATCAACGTCGTTTGGCCCCCAGGAAATCTCCATTTATGTAACTTAGATTGCGTTCCCACGCCGCCGGATTCATAAACGAGTATTTTGTGCTTTTATGCTATATAAGGTACAATATATTCATTCCTTTTAGATCATACGAAAAAACCAACGTCAAAGGCCAAAACAATGAAAATGACAAAAAACAAAGACTCGGAGCGAAAAGAAAGCAGGCGTTTCCAATTGAAGATTATCATAAAATCACAATTCCACAGTGCAGTGAATCTCAACGTGAGATCATAATAACTTTTTGAGGAAAATGCGGAGTTTTTCCCTTTCATCATGACAGAATATCATTGATATATATGCCATAAATAGTTAGTTATTTATAAATTCGGGAATAAGCGCGGGTAAAGCTTAGATGTATTTTGCTCGGCTAAAATAATTTGGTCTCTTAAATCACAATCGAAAAATAAGATGATTGATGATGCTTGAAATGAGTAAAATATGATATTGTTACAATCCCACAACTCTCTAGCGAAATGATTCGTTCCACAACTTCGGTGCCATTAAAAATATGGTAGGTAGTTACGAAACCCGATAGCTACAAACTGCAATTTGCCGTTAATTTTATATTCCACGCTCATACAATTGAATTCTTTAAGATAGAATGAAAGGGAGTGGGCCTCATTGTGAATTGAAGAGGGAAGTCCATGAAGGGAGGGGATACAGTCAGAACACTTCGCAAATACTCAATGCAAAGTCACCTTAACCGGTAAATACTTAAATGAAATAGTCGTATCACGAAAAAGAGTTCCAATCATGGCTTCATTGTCATATAATAGGGTAGTTTCCTTCATCAAAGAAAACGAAAGGCATTGATTGCGATTCGTTACCCACCATTACTGTATTCATAATATACAAATTATTTGGTTTTACAAATCCCAGTTTAGACGAATGGCAATGGTCAATTTTATCCTCATTTGAAAAAGGCTAGATTGGCGCCCATGCGATGCCACTCCACGTGACGTCACAGGGACCTAGTTTCTATACGAGTAGATAGGAGTATTACATCGCCTGAGGTTACCAATGCATGCATGAGGCACAGAGCTCAGGGAAACGTGTCTTAATAATCACCTATTAAAACTGCCAATGGTCGGAAAGTTTCCTTTGTTTGATAAGGAACTAATAATCCTTATTTAAGCCAAGCGCTACCTGCTACCAGGGTACTCTGCTACCTGCTAGCATCCTGCGTCGTATCTGCGCTCAATGCCTCGCCCCAAGGTCACCTCACTTGCGGCAGCGGGAACCAGAACGACGGCACACGGAGTTTTCCCGGCATTCATACTTGTTTTCGCGCGCTCGAAATTTTTCACTTTTCATTTAATCGCGAAAAATAGATATCGTCATTTAAAAATCTAATAGCGTGAAATACGTACTCCAGGGGTAATAACCTTTCGATTTATACAATAAAAAAATGATAGGAAACCCCCCTATTCGTTTCATAGACCGAACAATTGGTGAAATAGCTAGTGACTGAAATCATAAGCGCCGATTCCCTTCACTATAATAACCAACGCCAAGCACCACATTACCCCATTGCTATGGTCGAACAATATGATGATGTTTGATGAAGACTTACTACAGAGAAAACGACCGGAATAACCACGGCGAAACATTTAGGGAGTCGGGTATGTACACACAAAGAGGAGAATGTTAGCAGGAGAAAATTAATTGACCATCATTGGGATTTGGAACGGTAACCCACAAATTCACACTTAAAATAAACTTCAAATATTACGTTAATGCCATTTAATTCTATTAATTAAAAGTTTTGCATCCCTTGTAATCTGTTAGCAATATATCCATCAGGAAATGATAACTTCTTGGCGGAAAATTTTATCTAGCTTAATAGCGTATTATTATATTGTTTCTCTAAAATTCACGGTTTTCGAGTTATCAATGACAAACGTAAAAGAATGACCTTGAGAGTGACGCCCCCTGACCACTGCCCAACCTCCAGAGGTCAGAGGTCTCAGCGTGCTGTTCATGAAGGCCGACCAAACCATTATACAATAATTGGTGACCAAACGATTATTTCCTCCTTTAAAACGTTCGCTGAGGGTACTACACGAGGTAGTAATGAATTCGAGCAAATAAAAAAGGAAAGAAAATTTATAGGGAGTGAAAGAGGCTATCTCGAGGATTCAAATGCTGACCGTTCGAAAGATACTGCTTACGTCAATCTCTCGCGTTCGATATCAGCACGAGGCCGAGTGCGAGAATTCCTGGAGAGAAGAAAATGCCACGAACATAGAGGGGGGAAGAACATCGAGAGCCATTCGACTGCGATCAAAATACCACGATCCGGAGATATTCACACGGGAGCGCTCAAGGCGGCTAAGCGGAAAGCTAAGGCTTGGACCAACGTGCAAACCACGGACTATGGCCGTTTTATAAAACGTTGTTTTTATAATTTTGGGTAATTCTGTCACAGTAATTTCGTAACGCTGCTATGTGGCCTCGATTAAGCCTTTTTGAGAAAATATAATTTTAAGGCCTTAAATGGTGCCTGAACCTACCTTTCCAGGAGTAAAATAAAATCACAATGTTATAAATTTGTGATAAAATAAAAACAATTTAGAGTTTTTGTGACGGAATTACCAATTTTTCATGTTCACTTCTGTCCGTATTTTAAAATCTGTATACATTGCGTATTAAAGCTGATATTTGTTTCAAAACGTTGCCAAAACTATACTACACAAGTCCCACAATGCAATAGAACACAACTTATGTTGTTTGTTGATAAATATTACTCTGTAAACTATAATGAAATAGTTCATAACAAATCTCTGGCAGCCATCTTGAATTCAACGATCACCAAATGAGTAACTAAGTTGTTTGAGCAAATCCAATACTGATTTCATGAAATTCAATCATTTAACTGCTGATGTATCAAGATAAAATATTTCCAGCCTAAATTTTAATTTTAGAGAAAAAGTTGACATTTTCGTGGAAATGCCCTTAATACGAGGCACGAAATGGCGCAGGATTGTATACTGCATACGTTAGCTGCATACGTTTCCCTTCATGGCTAGGCGAATGCACGAACGATATTAGAACAGGGGATTTTTTTTCATCTCACGTCCACGCATTCTCGAATGTGTTCTGGCAATTCACCGCTTTACACGACGCAATTTTGACTGCGCCTTCGTGCACACGTCAGATTGTGCAATTAAGTGTATGCAACCCAACCTTGAATATTGCTGTCAACTGCTTCTCCCACCACACTAAAACTACTCAACCGTCCACTCAATTTCTTCTTAGCAATAGTTCAACATCGCATACCTCACCTCAGATTTTCGTCACGTGCCGAAATACTTCATTCACTTGGAGTATTACACCCCACCCACCGCCGATTGACATCAGACATCAAATTTCTTTACCGCATCATGAATGGGTCCTTCAGATCCAGTGATCTCCTAAAATTCTTTTCACTCCACATTCCAGCTCGCAAAACCCGCAATACTGAAGCTCTACACCAGCCTAATTTCCGTCTGGCAATATCTCATAGATCCCTCTTTTATCGCTTACTTTCCATTTTCAATTCAATCTCAAATACTTATTCTTCCCTTGACCTCTTTGGCTCCCGCACTAATTTTAATAACCAACTGAAAAGACTATCTTTTTAACACCCACCTTTTGTATGCATTGTATACGTTGAAAATGGTTGTTATTTATGAGATTATTTTTATACATGTTTTTTAATTATATTTACATAATTTATTTTGTTTGTAAACCAAATGTGAAGGCCTTAGTGCTGTTTTTTGGCGTTATATAAATAAAACGTGCGTGCCTCGTGTACAACGGCCTTCAGAGGATGGTCCACGCGGCCACTACAAGTGTTGTCACCCACCGCGCATTGAATGGGTTTAAAGACTCTCGCGTCGCTGACGGGGTAAGCGATCCGAATTCTACGAAGTAAACTACCATGAGGTCTGTTAACAGAATTTCATATAAGTGACAGGGGACAAGTTCATAACGGTATCGACATGCTATTACTCACGAATTTAAATATTACGAGGTACATATACAGAATAAACGCCGCGCTGCGGACATTTCAGAAAACCAACTAAAATGTGCTCAAAGCAGTGACGTAAATCAAGATTCGACGGGACGGACTGGGTGCGATCTCCTCCATGCAGTCCTCTAGATTCATGAGATCACATCAGAGGAAACAATGTCATTAAGTTCACAACCGTAGTTTCCTCTTGCTCCGCAGAAGAGCGGTGCGTGGTCGAAAGAGAAACACAATGATAGAAAATGCGGAATATTTGGGACCATGTTTGCGACGCATTCCAACAACTCGAGGAACATCAATATCCTCCGACCAACATATAAGTTCACCGGGAATCGGGCAAAGAAACACACAATCTCTTTCCGAAAGGCGACATCTGTTACAGTGATCATCGGTCCTTTCCCGATAAAAGCACTTATTTCGAAAACATATTGATCACCGAAGAGCCAACTCAGGAATTTAGCATTTCAGCTTTAAAACAATTTTGTCTATCCCAGGAATTATAGTCCGACGCCAATTTAATAATAAAAGTTGCGAGTTTGCGAATAAGTTTTGAAGAAATTAGATCAACAATAAATGCATTTTGGTTGAGGAAATACATGACAGACTCTTAAAGGATATTAGATTAAAAATCATTTACAATAATTCCGGAAATTTTTGTCAATAATTTTACAATGAATGCGAGAAAATGGTTAAATAGCAATGTTTTTTTTCACGTACTTCTTTTTCCTTTTCAGCTACCGATTTTTTTACAAAATTCTACCAACTAAATCTACTAATTCCCATGCATAACGCGAACCCATACGTAACAAGCGGGTTGACCTTCCGCTGCTATCCGATCGTCTCCATAATATCAAGAGTAATGCACACTCATATGTTTGACGCAGCGCAACCGCAGAGCTCTGACGGCTGAAGTTCATTTTCTCGGAACCACTCAAATTCGCATTTTTTCAACACAGCAGATAAAAATCCAAAGAAATGACGTAAGGATTACTTAAAGATATATCTCTATTCGCTCAATGTCTGTCGGACCTGGATATAGAGAGAGGTTCTAATATGATGTTCACTGCGTCGCCCTAAATATATCCATGCATAATTATTCAAGTAATTTCAGACTCGAACGCAGCCTCTCCAGCGGTTCCATGCCCAGTTAGAAACTAACAATATTCCAGTGACCCTTTCACTGCTTGGCGCTGCCGAACTGCTTGCGAGTTCCTCGTGCTTTGATGACAGAGAGAGTTATCCCCGCTATTAAACAGTTTGAGGAACAATATTCTGAGCAGTGGCGTAACTATGGGGGAGATGAGGGGATAGATCCTCCCCGAAACATCAGAGAAATAAAAAAATTCAGTAAAAAGATTGCCTAGTTTTGAAATATAATGACTGCATCTGCTTAAATGTAATTTTTAGTGCCAAAATTATGTAAAATGTTTATTCAGGCATGTCATTTTTTTTTAATTTCCCCCCTCCGGACCACCTCATCCCCCCCAAAGCATAATCCTAGTTACGCCACTGCTTCTGAGCGTGTTGAGCTCACCTAGAGACGGGAGACACGTAGCGGGATCATCGGCGCGGAGGTTAAGGGAGGCCAGCATCATCCCAAGTTCCATCGTGCCAGTTCGTCTGGAGGACGAGTGGGGTGGGGTGGGTGGGTGGGCGGGCGGTCTCTGCCACGCACACAGCCTCCCCTCGGTCGCCGCTGGCAACACGAGATGCCCAAGTACATCGATACTCGATCGCACGCGCCAACCAAACAACTCAGTACAACGGATGATGATAATACCACATGCCCGAGGTCATAATTGTCAAGGCCGTTCTACACGGGATACGTACTTGCAGGATCTAATGTTTACATGATGGCGCCGCCAAAATTGCATCGTGTAAAGCGGTGAATTGCTAGAGTGCATGGATGTGAGATGGAAAAATAGCCCGTCCTACTTTTGCCTGTGCATTTGCACAATTCCAAGCCACAATGAGGAATTATTGCAGCTCTAATCTGCGCAATTCCGTGGCCCGTGTAAAACGGCCTTTACAATAGGGGATATTTCAATCGGCCAAAAATAGTGTTGTCACCCAGCGCGCATTTAAATGGGTTTATAAAAGTCGCTGACGGGTTGAGCGATCCGAATTTCACGTAGGAATAAGCTAGAATTATGGCAATTAACTTAAATGATTTTTTTAATGATGTGATCCATAAAAGCTATAACTTTTCAATGCCTTTCCTGGCGATTTAAAAAAGTTAACGCGAATAGAGAGAGAAAGTAAATATATGCCTCTGCACTCATAGTAGCGCTGCAAACACCTTATCAAAACGATTAAAATGCACCCGAAGTAGCAGCATCAATCAAGATTCTACACGGCGGTATGGGGCCACCTCCACGTAGTCTCTTTGCCCAAGGTAATCACAGATATTGTGCATCAACCCATTTCGGGAAGGATCTCGACCGATTGCACTCCTAAAAAAAATTTAGCACCCACGCAAAGTTAAAACTTTTATCTCAACTCATACAAATCGGATAAGATTGCGCCTTGAAAGACAAAATAGCTGGCGTCCAATGCGACATTTAAAGCCCCCCAAAAATGAACGATCTTCACATTCGCACGTTCTTCATGCACAGCAAAAACAATTCCAATGCGTTCACAGCCCAGAAGTGCGAAGAGTCATCCCGTGAGCGGTAAGCGCAACGTCATGAACTTGATAAAAAGGAAACATTCCCATATCAGTCACTTTAGCGCTAATTCGTGTGATATTAAAATGTATGTATCAACATTAAACATCTAAGAGGCCGAGACTTAACACCAGGATCAAAAAACAAAACAATAAGTGATCAGCGATGCTGAAAAAAGAAGATAGGTACCAATGAACAAAAAATATACTGTGCAAACAGAAAAAAATACGAGCATTCTCCAGGTATAGATATTGCCTTCAGGCTTAATCTATTGGATGTATCAAATTTAAATTGTTGATAAATTACAGGCGAATTTCCAAAAAAAGTTCAACCCCACGATCGGTATCAATACATTTTTTATCATCTTTCCTGGAAAAAAAATACAAAATGCATTGAAACCGGAGATAAAAGTTTTTGTCGTGAGAAATAAGAATCAATCAAAAACTACAGTAATTTTCATTTTATTGATTATCAAAGTGGCCCCATTTAGGGAACGTTATACATCGAATGATATAAATATTCGGAAAGAGAGACTAAAAATAGTTCAATTTTCACGTACGGGGCCAGTCGAATGTTGACCTTTACAACCCTTTCGCTATCTCACTCCCACCCGGACGGGAAGGCGATCTCTGTTCGGCGAAAACACACACGAGGCGATGGCATTCCCACGAGAAGGGGGACGGCGGCCGTGAGCAGCGATCCCGTGAGAAAGAGGAGGAAGGATGGCCAGTGCGCTACCGCCAAGCAGTTTGGCCCAAGCGGGGATTCCATCGTCTGCGCAATGGATGCAGGGGACACTGGGGCACGCTCATAGCGTAACTCATTCGGTGGCGGCGGCGGGGTTAAGCCCTCACCGGCCAAACCGATGGTCGCCTGGTTAGGTTGTCACGCATAGTTGTGTGTTATAATCGTTTCTACACGTCATTTCCTCCGATGCAAAAGGCCTCAAATGAGCTGCTTCCAGGGAGATGAAAATACGTACATAAATTTAACCCAATATATTTATGAAAAGTTGACACAACACCAAAACGGGAGCTGTAGGTGGCCTCAGAGGTCAGAAGAGCCAACAGCAAATTACAAAAAAAAATGCATTTTTTACAATATTCTCCCGACTAAGGTAGGTTTCAATGGAGTACATTAGAAGCATTCTGGAAACCTCATCTTCCTTCGCGTACCTCCCTCTTTAATTCACTGCAAGGCCTACTCCCATTTATTCTATACAAAATTCTCATCCTACCCACACTTTCCCAACATTCTACCTTCCAACACTGTTTTCAACATCCCCTCCCCGCTCAGTACTCGCTCCATCCATACCTTCTGTCTCCTCCGTATATCATCTAAAAGCTGCCTCTCCTCACCCACCATGTTTAGCACTTCGTCGTTCCTCCTCCTCTCCGTCCACTTCACCTTCTCCATTCTTCACCACACCCACATCTCGAATGCCTCCAGTCTTCTCTCGTCCTCCTTCCTAAGAATGCACGTTTCCGCACTATAAAGCTCTACACCACAGATCAGACTCTTCACTAACCTTTTATTTAAGTCAATAAATTCTCATCACTTTCATGATAAAAACGCCGTTCTTTGGCACGACTAAACATTGTTTTGAGAATTTCAGTATATCAATTTCAGAGGGCAGAATTTCAATATGTTCAACACTTTTGTTCCAATTCACAGGGAGCAACGTTTATTCAATATTAATTTTGGTCGGCTAGTTGTAACATTTGACTCAGTTTACAAAGTTATGGGCGTCATGGAATAATTTCCATGAACTGAATGAGTCTGAAGTCATGAAATGTCATTTCCAAAAAACTTTGAACCCATTTGCAAAGACTTGCAGCAAATGTTAAGAGAAGATAATGGACGACGATAATGGCTTAAGAGTAAAATGAACGACACCGATGACAAGGCCACTTTGAAAAAGTGCTCCAAGATTTTTTCTATAGTTCTACCAACGATTGAAATCACCAGGGCATTTAAACAAACGGCCAATGAGAAGCGCTGATTCAAGATGAGACCCCTCGCTTGACGCTAATGATTTTGCGCAGCTCCAAAGATATTTTTACTTTACATAATCCATGATTTTTCATATTTTTTATGAGAACCTGCGTTCTAACGAAACATACAATGATACAATGTTTTTAATTTAGGCTGTGCAACGAAAATGAGATTTGTACCTGTACCGTACTGAGAAAAATGACGCATGATATCATTATAGAGAAAATTCGAGGGAATGTGTAAGTTCAGCCGCAAGTAAATTAAAGCTTTTCTGGATAATACACTAATAATTATATTCCCCGTACAATAGAGCACATTTTGCGGAGCATTTCTCAAATTCATCAACCACCCGATTTTTTGATTCTTTGCTGTCATCGTCACCCGTATTGGAATTCTAAAATTGTCGTCATTTATCGTTTTTCATAATTTACGAATACGTAAACCTTGATAAGAAGACGAAACAAACTAATCGGCCATATCTTGAGGCATACAAGCCTGATAATGAAAAATATCGTGAGAAGTGGGTGATAATAACGGAGAGGAAAGTCTTCGAAAAAATGTACGAAGCAGGTAAGGAAGGATTTGATAGAGAAAAAATACGTAAAAGATTAGCTTGACGGGAGAATTGAGTTGAGAACTTCGTCAAACCAAGCTTAGGATTTTTGACCAGTTATGATAAACCCTCTCTAGATTATCAATCGCTCAAATGAAAAACAAATTTACTTTTTGCATAACCGCCGTTTAGTGTCGATTTCTATCTCAAACGATGACGTAAATTCACCCATCACGCGTAGAATATACGGCGTTGAGACGTCGCCTTGGAAACGCCTGTAATATCACGCAAAATCGCAAACTCAATTTCTAAAACTCTTACTTTCATTCGTTTTGCCATGCGGTGCAAATGAACTTAGTTGTAACACGCTTCACTCAAACTTTGCGAGTGACCGCGGGGAACGACTTGTGAATCGGCATAATTTCAAGAGCGTAAGCGTACCATTCGAAGATTATGTTTCCCCAGTCATCAAAAACGCCATGGGTAACGTCGGCATTTAAAATCCGAGATATTATTAGATGGTGATATACTGGTCAGCAGATCTTCACATAATTAAAGAACCGATATTGAAAGGAAGATTTGCTGACATGGGTCATGCAATCCAGTAAACGTGCACACATCAGCAATAGTACTGAGTAAGGGAAAGGGCATGCAATATGAATATGCGCTGGTTAATGGAAAAAATGCAACTGATTAATCGTAAAGAGTATTTGGCGGCGTTCACGGAAAAAAGTGAAAACTAGCGAAATAACGGCGAAAAATAGCGTGGAGTTTGGTCAAGGAGGTTGGGTTTGGTCGACTCGGAATAAACTGGAAAATTAACGTGGAATTTTTTAAACTAGAGTGTCACTGCCATTAGTTTCATTCATATTTCATCCGTATTTTGTTAACTCAATCTCACCAATAGTATACGAAGACATCCAGAAAAGAAAAATAATATGTTCCTAATGCGGAATGGGGAGGTTAACTTCGGAAAAGACACCGATGCAGTTAATGCTAAGACACTCAACTTCCAAATAGTGTGTGCGACAGTTTACGGTTAGTTCTTCAGAAGAATGATAGTGATTTTTACATAAACGCCCAAGAGCCATTACGCTAACTTTTCGTTAAGAACTTCATTTTGATTTTTCGCCGATTTTTTCCACGCAGTGGCCTTGACTCAGCCGTCGCCTACGCATGCCAGTGCCGTATGAGTAATTTCTTTCAAGAATAATGAGGAAAAGTTTTTGCTCGCGGCAATTTTTTTAATTGCAACCCAAGTCTGTGAAGCAAACTGTTGGACGGACAAGAAGAGCAGGTAGCCTCACTTATTTCTCGATCCTCTTGACCATGAACTCGCTCCATTAAAATCTGCCATTGCCCTTTATGATAACCCTTTCCTCCTCCTCGACCGGTCTTTTTTGGCGAAGCATTACTTGCTTTGAACTTTCGCGATAATCTTGAAATATTCAGGGCGTACACAGCAGAACGTTGTCCACATTTGCCTGTATCTCATATATGAAAATTTCGCCTCTTAATTATTAATCTATCAGGGGTAATTATTCAACATTTGAAATACACGCTTATGTTGAACTGAATATAGTCTACTAACCCTGAAAGTTACAAGACGATAGCGTTTTGAAAGATTAAAAATTTGATCCACGAAAGTTAAAAGATGATAAGTTTTCACCGATAAATCCGTCCAAAACAAAGAACAGCTCCCGAGACGGAAGAATGCGTTCCTTGATCCAACTTTCATCATATCGATGGCTAAGTTCTAACAATACGTACCTCAAAATTCGGCCGGTTCGACACAGGTACCTTAAACAAAGTGTAATAACACTAAAAAATAAAATTCAAGCAAAAAACAACTCTTTGTTGGCAAATGTATCCTACTCTTTCAGTTTTATGAATTTTTTGTTTTTAATTTTAGCGTACGATTAGAAAAAATCAAACATTTTTTTGCTCCCCTGAAAAGTTGCTATATTTTTAGATACGTGTTGTTAGAACTTAACCATCGATATGCATGAGCCATGAACTTCCTTAAATTGCAAGAATTCAATGAGAGAGGCACGATCTTTCGACAACAACTTGAAGAAATGTGGACGATTAACACAAAGAATTTTATCGAGTTCCGGCATGAATCGGGGCTTTCGGTGACGGGAAAGGCAAATTCCGCCGAGTTACGATACGTGATCACATGGATGGGGGAACTCCCTCTCCATCCAATTAAGACACGTGACTAATGTACCGGCGTGTGTAATTTCACGGGCTTACGCTTGCACTTATCGGAGCGTAAAATCTTAGTGACCCTCACGCTGAAGATGCAGACGCGGGCAGATAAGTAGGAAGACTCGAACGAGATCAGCGCATTGGGTGGTAATCGTCAACGATAAGAAACGCGGGTCGCGAAAACAGATAATCCACCTCAAGGGAAGCGACAGAGCCAACTCGATCGAATCTAAGAGCAAAGAATACGCTGGGTTACTCGATATGCAAAAGCATGATCACTAATGAAGACTACGAAAAAAAACCAGCAGTCGGAATAATTATATACATAAAGGAATGAGGGATTTTATAATAATGACCTTTGATACTGATAAGGGCTTTACTTGGACAATTTATTATAATGACCTTGAAGGGCATTTCTCCAGATTACACATAAAAACTTGATTCATGGATTACACCCGCCACTTTGAACATACTCAAATGCGTAACTCGAATTACTTCGCCTGTCGCCGTCGCATGGAATTATTAGAGGGATTAGGCCTAAATCATAATGGCTAATGACGAAGCATTACTTGCTTTGAACTTTCGCGATCATCTTGAAATATTCAGGGCATACATAACCGGCCATAAATACCCACGAATTCATGTAGTTAGAGTACAGTAGATTCCGTTTAATGGGTCCAGTGGTTACTTGGGGCAGCCGCTTAATTGGGCCAGATCTTGAAGAACAGAACCCAATAGAGGAATATCCCAGAGTATTCTCCGCTTAATTGGGACAGCATGACGCTTCATTGGGCCATGAGTCTGCGACATAGACTCTATACTCGCGACGAAATTAAAACTTTTTGTTTTCGGAATACTATTTTTAATATTTTCCTCCTTTGATTTAGAAATTTTTCACAGATGCTCCTATTGTTGCCCTATTTTGAAAGCTCTTGTTGTTATATTACCCTCAAGAGGATGGGACTTCCTTTAATAGGACTTAGTAAAAGACATTCATTCAGCGTCGCCCGAGGCTGTGAAAAATATTTTTAGCTAAATTGTTATAATTCTAAAAAATTATAATAAATTAACAAAACTTGCTGATTTATTAATCAAATTAATAGTTTTATAAACTTATGCTGCATTCAAACATTCTTTATTCTTCTTTCTATGATTTCAACGTTTGTTTATGGGTTCGCCTAATTGGGGCAAAGTGCATAAGTCCCGATACGTCCCAATTAACCGGAATCTACTGTATTTTCAAACGTAGGTGTTTCCCCAATTTACAATTGGCTTGGAATTGGCTTATGCATTCCAGCCAGTGCTACTTACTACAAATATATGCATTACACAGGAGGAGAGAGAGATAATAATATCGACAAAAAAACCATTCAATCTCACCCAATATCCTATAAATTATACAAATAAATCATGGCCATTCACGGCCAGGAAAGCAACAGCAATTGGTCAGGAGGACGGACGGAGTGATGTCATAAGGTCTCCCCATCCTATTCTACAAAAAGTTACAATGCAATATTTCTACAATATTTATTTTGCAGCAGGCAATTCGAAAACTGGCCAACAACCAGATAAAGGGGTGTTCTCATTTATCAAACTCCATTGCAATTGTAAGTACAAATATTTGGTGCATCAGGCCATAGACACACCAAAAGCAAAATAATAAGAACAGAAAGGCTAGCCACTCCTCAGAATTACGAAAGTTCCCATTTCTTTGAACTCTTTGATCACCAAGCACCAGCCCTTACATACCATGCAAGAGTCATTGCCAAAGAGAAAAAGTGTGGACCAGATTTGGAATCTAATAATTGCTTACTAATATTTTGCTTAGAACTTACAACACTACCAATTAGAATATGGTCTAATAACAAGGGTTTACTTCACACAAATACTCAATTATAATGTGTTAATGTAGTGTTTTCAGGAACGCAGAGGAAAAAACAGCTAAGCAGAGGGACAACAAGAACACCAAAATCTATGGAGAAGTTTTGACAAGAAGAAAGCCCGCGGCAAATAATAACAGACCAAGGAACTTCTAGCACAAACGACAGATTGAGTACCTATGCAAATAAAGATCAGTGAAAACGAAGCAACATGCAGCCGTGAGAGCCGCAACATTAGGTAAACTTCCAGATCACAGAAATACCACCTAATGGACTAACAAAATGGTGACTAGGAAGACGACGTAGAAACTCCTCCACAGCGGAGAACACACATATGCACAACATTGAATTTGTCGAGGCTAAGCTAATGTCTGATGAAAAAAGATATATTCCACATGGAATATTTGAGACCATAGAGATCACCAAAAATGAGGAAATTTTCGTTGAGGAAAACAACCATAAATTAGTCAACACCTGGAAACATGTTTTGAAGAAAAAGGCAAAACCCAACAACCACTCATGACTTATTTCACAGATGTAACTTAAAATGCAGCAAAAACTAATTCATTGGCCTGAAGAAGACAAAGGCAACTCTAGTAAATTGCCATTCAATAGAAGAACTACCACTTAGTGAAGCCCAGAAGACTGGTATCTTCAGAAAGAGGTACTCTTTAATTTACTTACATTCTAGAAGGCTACGATTGAAGACATAATATCAATTAAACTTCAGCAAACAACAGGTAATATGCTTTGGAAAGCCAAATCATACGAGAGATTAAAAAAACAACTGGAATGCTCACAATTTTAAGTCATCCTGACATGTGCCAATACATCAGACAGTCACCAGGACTAACTGATAATTTCGCATAAAACCCATCCTTATCATACAATTGAGAGGAAAAGAACTACAGAGGCAGAGTCCCAAAATAAAGAAACATATTATCATTTATTCCATGAAAAGACCTATCTTTAGAATAATAATGATTAATAAATTCTTTCACTCATTCATACATCTACATGGCAATCTATGCGGAGCAACTGGAAGTTAGGTGCAACCCACTACTGTGTCTTTTGCATGAAACTACTTAGGAGCGACCGTGACCCACCAATGTGCCACACTCTAGCCAGACTGAGGGGAGCTACGCAAAATGGCCAACCATCCGCAAAAATTTCCACCACTCATATTCAGAGAAAACCCATCGCATACAATTTTGTGTGAAACGCATATATTTCATGTGTTACACGACCTTACTCCCATCACACTGGATTGGGGTTTTAAAATTAAACTCAAGTAGAATGGAATAGGTTCCACCAGGGTGCTGCTTCCAGGCGACTCCATCTGAAAATGGCCTAGGTACAATGCTCAGCTTCCATGAATAGGGTGGTTTCTATTTTTTTTAATTGTCTAAATCGAAAGATTATTACTCCTATTGAACTTATTTCACCCTTTTAGATTTTTTAATGACAATGTCTTTTTTTCCCAATTAAATGAAAAGTGAAAATTTTCAAGCGCACGAGAACGAGACGGCTAAGTATGAATGCTGGGAAAACCCTGTGTGACGTCATTCTGGTTCCTACTGTCACCGTGTGAGGTGACCTTGGTGCAAGGCTTTGAGCCGATGCAGGCTGCTACATAGCAGGTATGTAGCACTTGGCTTAAATAAGGATTATTAATACCCTATCAAACGAAGGAAACTTACCGACCTTGGGAAATTTTACAAGGTGATTATTAAGACATGTTTCCCTGATCTCTGTGCCTCATGCATGCACTGGTAATCTCAGACGATGTTAAACTCCTATCTACTCGTATAGAAACTAGGTCCCTGTGACGTCATATGGAGTGGCATTGCATGGGCGCCAATCTGGCCTTTTTCAAATGCGGTTAAAATTGACCATTGCCATTTGTCTAACTGGGATTTCTAAAACAAAATAATTTGCACGTTATGAATACACTAATGGTGGGTAACGAATCACAATCAATGCCTTTCGTTTTCTATGATGAAGGAAACGACCCCATTCTTGGGGTACCTTGGTGGGAGGACCTCTAAGTGGTCCCCTAGTAGCAGTGGGCCTGAACAGTGGCTACCCATATTCCTCCATTTACCCTCTTGCCTGCCCAGAACCCAGAAAGGGAGATTCAACTACACAGCGAACTCATTATGTAAATATGTTCCCCACAGTACGTTTGAAATTATTGAAAGGCCAAAATATATTTCCTCCCAAATCACCACAACTAAACCTCACAAACATGTTCCTTGAATCAACGCCTCATATGGTTTGAAATCGGAAAGCATCAGAGATAATTAGGGACAGAGCAATAGATTGCATTCCATACCACTAACATAAGACAGAGTGACGGAAATAAATACTCAAGAGTTGCAGCTCAAATATCAAGCCAGAAGAGGATAAAGTTCTCAATATAATTTCAAAAATTTTCAGTTACCTTAAAAAGATTATGTATGAATTCATTTTTTCCGCAGATAAAAATTTGCTAAAATGCACGTGAATACATATTCATTTTAAGTTTAAGCAGGCTGGACTAGTCACGATGATAACTTTTACGGGAGTCACCCACAATGGACAAATTGTGTGAAAAATAAAGAGAGAAAAAATCATTTGCCTTGACTGGGATACCAACCCGCATCCCCCAATTTACAGTCGAGTGCTTTCGCCAAATCCAGGTCAAGACGAATGATTTTTTCCCTGTAGATTTTTTGCACTATTCATTTCAAATCAAATTAAGTAAAATCCAGACATATTGCAATGAAGTCAAATAGCAATGGAGCACCTCCTAGATGGCATGCTGGGAGTGGGAGAGTCAAATACATCCACGTACAGCCCTAAAAGCCACCTCACTACTGATGACACAATGCCAAAGTGTTATAGGATGAGAAAAATCCACCATTTCACTTATTCAGCAAATTTTAAGAGCACAAGAAGCATTGCAGGAGTACATGTGGGGAACCGTTCAATGTGGAGCACCATCCTCTTCTCAAAACTCCTAACAAGAAGTTACTTCTGGCCAAGAATTAAAGTGAGGAAACAATTCATCAGATGAGACATATGCACTATGATTCTTTATGGTAGTAAAGTATGGACATTGGTATGGTAGTGAATATGGTGGAAGGGATGCTTACAGCAGCATAGAAGTAACAAAGAGGGTGCATTCGAAATGTGGTGCTACCAAAGAATGATGCAGGTAAATTGGTCAAACAAGGGAGTAATGAGAAATAGAAAACCTTAGATGAATGGGAGAAAAGAGAACCCTTCAAGAAACCCAAAGAAGGTGACAGGCGGATTGAATTGGCCCCATCATACACGTAGTGGCTGGATGAAGACAATCGCCAAATGACTCACAGATGGGAAGAAACGAAAAAGGAGTTCCAGGGCAATTACTTGGAAGTGTGTTTAAGGATTTAAAAGAGAATAATTATGTAAATACTGAAAGGCTATCAAATAAGAGAGCAGAGGGGAGAGCTGCCCCCAGTCAATCTTCTGATTGTCAACATGCAATGAATTGAAAATGATCAGGAAATGTCCACTTGATGGTGCTGAAATGGATACTTCTGACATACAATTCTGAGGGTTTGGTAATTCTTTATAAGGGTAAAAACATACAAATATATAGTTGCTACCATGCACAGCAGCAGACACATCCCCCTAACAATCAAATATAGAAAAATCACCATTCATTATAAGAATTTTTTACATGGAAGGGAAACATAAGTAACAATGACAATCTTCCCCATTTAGCGATTTGCCTGTAAGACTGCAGTTAAGGGATGCCACAGATGCCAGCCATTTTCCATGAGTTGGCAATTTTATAGCTTGTTCAATCACTCCTTTAGGGAGAACCTCACTGAGGGGAGTTACAAGAGGATAAACAACAGCAAAGCACAAGAGGCCCTCACACAATGCAGAAGAGTAGCAGAGAAGTGGCAATCGCTAGGCACGAGTTCAATATGTCATTAACCTATTTCTGTAAGGGATAAGCCGGTTAGGTTTTTCTCATAAGTAGCCTCATAATAATCCTCAAAAAGTAAGCAACATTGAATAATGGAAATATAGAAGGTCCCTCTTTCAAAATCAAAGTTTATCACAATCAGAGTTAGCCATGTGAATGCAGTAAATGAGTGGGTGGAGCACTTGGTTGCTCATCGAGGGGGCCTGGGTTCAAATCTTGGGTGAAGCCTTTGACAACCAAAATCAAAATCCTTGAAGTGCAAGGTGGCGCAGGGAATGGAACCAGCCCCTATACCATGAATGTGTGATGTTCATATGATGTGGCTTAATCTAGGATGAGATCTACCCTTGCCTATACAAACAAGCCTCTGGCATGAAACACTAAGTATCACAATCAACAAAAAAAATCAGTGAGCAAGACGATTGATGCCCATAATTTTCTCTGACACTAGACCGCTCAACTCAAATGATCCCTGCATTTGTACATAGAGATGATTTACTGACCTATGGTTTAGCCTTATCCCAACCTTCCCCTAACCACAGACTCTCTTCCCACACCACACACACAGATCAAACTCCATTCCCGACCACCTCTCCTGACTCCTTACACCATTGAACTACATGATCACATTGAAAAATATATCAATATACCCTAAATTTGCAAACATAACGTGCACAACTGCATAACCAGCTGGTCAAAATAGGCTGTCATCCATCCAAAATTTCAAGTAAAATACACACTCGTATATTAAGCATAGGACACCTGCATTACCTTGAATACTGAAATTCATATCTCAGAACCATCAACATTCGCAAGCAAAATTTTAATTTCACTAATTACGTATTTGAATGCATAGAGAGTTTTTTATGAAGCTCCTATCAAGTAGTACCTATTTACAACAAACACTTCTTCATCTTATGCATAATGGGCATCAGATAATTCCAAAATTTTGGAAAATAACCAAATATAATGTGTGTTGAAATACTTGAAAATTTAGGGTTCAACAGAAATGACTTTAATAAATTTTCAGAATAATATGCCTTAAAGGTGAAGGGTTCCAGAATTATTTTGTGGCACACAACAGTATTATGCATTATTAAAACACTTGGTACCATCCCACAAGACCTACAGAGAATCCTGGAATTGTACAAAGTGTTTTAATAATGCTTAATACTTAATAAACCATACTCATTGAAGGATAACATTCTTAAACTAGGGAAAACCCAAACTATCAATTTTAAGGAGTAAAACAGAGACCTGGCCCTGTTATATGACAGATACTTAATGAGAGCAACATGTCAACAACATAAGGTATTGATGCTGACAATATTAGTTAACACACTATCAGGTGCAAAGATTTACAATGAATAAACACTGCCAACTTCATAAAATAAATTTCTAATTTTTTTTCTGCAGTGCAACTTTGTGGAACCTAAACAATTTTTGGCCATTTTTATGCATTATTGCAGTTTTATGCCCCCCCACACACCATCTATTCATTTACATCAGAATGCTAGTTTTTTGAAGAATGTAGTTTTGGGATTCCGCGCAATGGATAGAGTCGATAAAACATGCTCCTTCGATGAAATTCAGCAACAACATTACTCACCCATTTGCTGGAGAGTAAGCAGATCATTCTTCTTCTTCTTGCGCTTGGTTTCTTGACTGTTAGATGATGCAGGGGCTGGAGCCGTTTGCACTGGCAGGACAGCCTGCGCTTCTATCTCCTCACGCACAGCCTCCTGCACGGATGTGGCCTTCTCAGGCTGTGGTGTGGGAGCCACGGCAGCAGTTGGTGCGGAAGCATAGCTTCGACTCACTTTTTCTTCAACTTTCTGCTCCTTCTCTCCAGTCTTGGCCTTCGCATCAGAAGGCTCTGAATGTGCTTGATCAGAATGGGACTGGATCTTCTCAGGAACACTGGCGGGCTTTGATTTCTCCTTAGCCTTGTGCACCGTGAGACTTCCAGCCTCCTCCTTCTTGGAAGAAAAAAAAACAAGCACATTCTAAGGTTCTACAGTTTACTTGAAGAAACCAAACGAAAACTTTTCTCCCACATATTGGCAGATATCATTGCACATGATGCAGGCTTCATTACGATTTTTTTCTGGGAACATCCATCACTCATTGAACAGCTGGGACACTCAAAAATGCTACGGAATGGCATTAAAATGAACCCACTGATCATGAAAAATTGTTCATGCATGGTTTTTATATCTGAAACTTACTCATAACGAGCTGAACATGCATGGCTATAAGCAGGACAAAATAATATGCAAGAAATAGTCCAAAAGTAGGGGAATCACATAATGCTTGCATTGCTACCTTCTGCCTATCATTTAGATAATATCTTGATGAGTACTGCAATTGATTTGTAAGAGACAGTGATCTTGTCAAATATGAAAAAAATGATTAGGTGCTGAAATGCAGCTGAAGAATGAAACGCACACCTGCTGTAGCACTAATTGACAAACTCATTCAAGTCTCTTCCAATGCTGTATGATGATATGTTGATACATATTGGTTTCATAGACACTACTGCCCGAGTCTTCAGATCTTCAACTCAAAGACTAGGGCAGCAATACCACTGTCAACAAAACAATACTCAACTTGGGAAAAAATGAAGTAGCGAGCCTAATTGTACCTTATGCACTTTATCTGATTGTAGTTCTTTAAAATGTACCACAATTTAAGTATATTTAGGGTGCTGTACAGGATTGCAAGGATAAATCGCAAACTAAAATGGCTTAAAAAGTGATGGTATGTGCCTTGAATGCACACTTCATTGAATCCATTGTTCGCAACCATGCATTGCAATGCAATTATTAAACATCAATTCTTAAAAAGCACAAAGGATAATTGGATACAATTATTATGTATCCAACGTTTATTGAATTTATGATAAAGTATCTAAGGTCACCAATTCCATCAGTCATATGCTGAACATACCAAAACCTCTACCGGATTCTTTGCACATGATTGACATCAACATGCAAAATTTTAACTGATAAAAACCGTTCCTAAAAATTGTATGCTGACACTTGGAAATAAATGCAACAAATATCATAAAACCTGTACCATGAAAATGAACTAAGGAAAATTGTTCTTGAACATAACATGGACAGAACAGCCGTCAAGAGCTCATGATTGGAGAGAAGGCTTTTAATTTTGAGTAACTTACAACCGACGATATAAATAAGCATGAGCAAATTATTAGCAAATCTTGAAGGGATCACTGAGAACAATTTAAGGAGATAAAAAAGACTACGCAGTGGCATACCTCCACAGAGTCACCACAAATACAAGTTCAGTTTGAAAATCCGAGAAAAGAAAGAAAAAATCATCGTAATCAAGGCAAATAAATTTTCCTCTGTGATACTTTAGCAGTTAAAATGGAGAGCATTGTACAAATGAATGCTAAGAATCGACAAATTCATGACTAAACGAAACATTAGAATCTATCCTTTTTCAAAATCAGCAATAATAAGCTAATACCCATGGGTGGAAGACAAAGTCACATAAGTATAGTAATATTGATCACACTTTAATGGGTATTCTAGTTTAACTATTGGTACAACACTATGAACCACTGCTTTTAATATACTACCAGGAATTATAATGTTAAGGTAGCCAAACTTACACTGTGCTTTCTCTTCAGGAATTCGTCCTTGGGTTTGCTTTCTTCAAAGTGGTTCACAGTCCGGGGAGTATCAGGTTCATCCTTGACGAGGGAGGCATCAACTGGACTCACTTCATCACGATTCAAAAGGATAGGCTTTACTCCCTTGTCGGCCTTCTTCTTTTTCTTCGACTTGCCCTCGTCCTGAGTTTGGGTACATAAAATCAAGGCTGCCATTGAAAATTTTTCATACTTATGCAGATATGAATGCTTTGCAAATTGATATAACATCACACAATCACATGCTCTGCCATAATATTATGGCAATAAGAAGCGTAAATTAGAGGAGAAATAGTGATTGACCTTGAAAACAATTTCCCTAGCCATAAACATTAAATCTCATCCACTGTAAGACATGCCAGCATTCACATTATCCGGGTATCGCCTAAAATTCCATGAACTAATGTGATAGCAATTCATGGATAGCCAATTAGAAATAGCGGAAGCGAATCCAATTACAAATTATAAAATATGAAACTCAAAGCAAGTAAAATGCAGCAGTTGAGACGAAGATAACATGAGGCATCACAGAAATGGCAATCATATGCTACAGATTGAGTCGTATTGACCGAATGGCAAATATGACAACAAGACGGATGAGGGCATTGCACTCAAATGAAACGGCTAACCGGTACTAACCTGAGAAACTCCTTGGTCACTGACAACCTCCGCATCAGGTTCAAATTCCACAGCCCGGTGTTTTTCTGAATGAATAGTGGTGCTAGAAGAGGAAGCGGGCTTAGCAGCTGTATTGGCGGATGATTTAGGAACAGATTCAACTTTGCTTCCAGCAACGGCTGCGGTTTTTTGTACTCCATCACCTTTCACAGAAGCAGTTGAAGGACCTTTCGTTTGCACTTCCGACTTCTCCTTTTCTATCGGTTTTTCTTTGGCCTTCTTCCCAACTTTTTTGGTCTTCTTCTCCTTATTCTTGTCCTTTCCTTTGCCCAACAACAAATGTTCCAGGGGCATATTCCTTTGTTCGGCTATGGCTTCTTCGTAAGTTTTTCCTCGCATGGCAAACCTGTACACTTTATACACCACTAACCCAAAAAGTGACACAACCACCAAAAAAATTCCTCCATGAATCAGCTCCATGGTCCTGAAACGAGAAGTTTATGTGCAATGAGAATATGTACAATTATGTTTTGTCCGCACAAGAAGTTTTCATACAGAAGCCGAAGACTGCATGATGAATGTAACACTGTACACAACTAGAGTTAAATACAAGCGGAGAACTCGAAGAGAATATCGTACCATCTCAGAGAGCGTTACATTCACACAGTAATGAAAAAACTTTTCACTCTACCCATTTTTGAAGTTCGACAATCTGCCGGCACAAAATCAACTTTAACAACCCATTAATTTAACGATTATAGTTATAAATTCACTCGATTAAAGTAACTCAGACAAATATATCAGTTAAATATATTTGGAGAAAACCCTACATTAATGTCGCGTGAGTTGATGAGAACGGTAGAGTAGTTTGAGGTTATTTACTTTACATTTGTCAGAACTTTAGGAGTGCCTTTTCCTAACCACAGAAATAAATAGAAACGGATAATATCCTAAGCATTACCGTCGTTTAATACAAGTCCTTTGCCAACGTTGAACGACCGATGATGGACCGGCAATTGCCCTGTAAGCAATTCCAGCAGCACGAATATCATCTACGAACAGAGCAAGACCACGCCTATTGGACATGGTAAAGGCTCTCTCATTGGCTGGATTCGGAGCGGCTCTTCTGTCTGACCCCCTCCTCTCTTTGCCACGTATGACAATAAACCGTAACCTCTGTCGTGCTGTGATACCTTCATATTCTGTTTCTTGATGTACTGGTTTTACCCTTATGTTTTCAGTGTATGAATTCATTCAGGTATCATTTATACTTGTTCAGCCAGCTATAGGTTCACTGTGCTGAATTTTAAAATGTTGCTGTCGCATAATATTACCATTACAGGTTTGCACGTCTGATTGAACAGAAGTTCATTTTGTTTCTTTAAATTTTAATGGTAAGCCTTATCTGTCTCTCAGATAATTTCTTCGTCGATGCTTTAAATAGTCCTCCACTTCTTCGAGATGAATTACTGCTCCCCTCATGACAGGATGGCTTGAAGCATGCCGTTTTAATCTTTAGGTCATTATGTGTCATCTTAATATCCTTGGTCATGCCAAGAACTCTGTAAAATAGCAAATCTGCAGTTATTTACGTATTTTTTATAAGTAAGAGTGGTTGAATTTTAAGGAAATCTACCTTTGGGAATTTTCATGTATCGAGGAAGTTTCTGAGGACGAAGTATCTCGCGTTAAATAAAAGCTTTTTTTACGCTCAGAAATTCTTTATCTTCCTGCATGAATTTATATCGAATTGATTATGGAAGGGATGCTGTGGTAGAACGCCAGTGCCGCTAAGGATGCGTGAGACCTCTATAACATCTCCTTAATTCCCTAGCGGGGCTCCCTGTCTTGATAGCTACCACAGTCCGATAACACATTTCTTAATTATTAATACCACTGTATTGGAGAATGATGCTCAATTTAAAGTAATCTCATAGTGAGACATAGTTTGAATCTAGCTCGTTTCATCTTTGGTGTGGAATGCAATATTCCTAATTCAGCAGGATACATAATATGCCATCCACATCAACAAATTGTAGGCAGTATTGCATTCCTACTTCATTCAAGTAGAATTTCAGCCTGCTTATAGACTAAAATTCATAGGGACGGTTTTCGCAACTAATACACACTAAGCTGCCACATATAGTGTCGGGGGCGGATCCAGGATTTCTTTCTGGGGGGAGCACAAGCAAGGCCGTATCCAGGATTTTGTTCTGAGGGGGGGGGGGTTGGCACTTGGATACCTTGTAATACAAAACGAGCGCAATGATAATGGGACCATATTAAAAATCTGCTTATTTTTTAAGGCTCTGGGGGAGGGAACATGCCCCTATATCCGCCTATGTTTAGTGTCTAGCTAGCACTCATTCTACATTTTGTCTCCTATTGAAACTGAAGCATTCGGTACACATTATTGTTTGGCGGATCAATCTGTGGAGCCAAAATTTTGGCAACAGTCACCTTCGAGTTACACCAATGGCTGTCCTCCATTCGTTCTTCCTCATCTCTTGCTATTGTTTAACCAACTCTGTCCTCTTCAGTGCTTGCGTATTCCCGCATGTGTCACTCACTTTTTCCCTTGAAATTCCTATTCTTTACTCTCCCTACTGTACTAGTCCTGTAGGTAACTCTGTATGATGTCCCCGAAGGCAACTTAATGCTGCGAAGCCCAAATAGTGTCACAATAAGGGGTTTGGTAATGGGGGAGGGCATAATTCGTGGCAAATTTTAATAATGGTTATCTTTAAGATGGCTCTCTAATGAAAGTTTTCCTTTCACCAACGTAACAAACTATGTTTAAGTATAATTTATGATGATCTGAAAGCCGCTTGTGTATGTGTATCAGACTTCAAATGTACTACTGCCAATGATGATTGCATACCACCAAGGTGCTGTGGTAAATTAATGAATTTAAAGAGGCTTTTGGATGAGTTAAGTAGAATGCATAGAATTTAATCTAACATGATTCATCCTGGATCCTGGTCCCCTCACCCCCAAAGAACAAAGACCATAATCAGTCTCTGAGCCCAGAGCCACAGATGTAAAAATGGCGTGAGAAACATAATAATCAGCTCATTCCATAAAGTTCAATATAAATAAGAGCAGAGACCATTTGAAGTACATTCATAAATGAATTACCTGGATACACCAGTTTCAGTGAGTGGGTCCATAATTGAAAGATTAAATGCTCTCCTGGTGAATTGACTGCGTGAAATTCTCGAAATCGCCCTTGGGTCAGGAACTGCATTACTGCCGACATTTCGATGTCTGACTCGGCCATGTGTGTTATATGACCCAGTAACAATCCTGTGAACTCTTCACAGTATCCTTACTTATCTGAGTTTGGAATTCTAAATCATTAGTCATTAGCAAGGTGAATCATTCGTGATCACCCAGATAATAATAGAGAACTAACAGGCCTTCAAATAAGCGAAAATGAACTAACTCACCACGGTTAAGTCAACCAAGAATCAATTTCTCTTTTTACCATTAAAATATGGGTTAATTAAGAAATACAAATAAGGAAGCACAATCAGCCCTCATCAAAATATATGTCACGTAGTGTGAGGCCCCTTAAGTTTCATTAAAACCATAATTTTCATAGGTTTGCCGAATGAGCTAGTTATAAAAAGTATACCTGTCATGATGCTAAAATTACCTTAAAAAACTGTCTGAAGGCAAATATGCATTGGCATGGACGGACATATTTTCAAAACCTCTGAAAGATCATTGGATGATAAACTAGCACTGAAAACAAAACATTAGATGGGCAGCATTTTTTCACCAACCCTTTCATTTGAATGGGCGTGAACGTTTGCTCAAACGGAGGTAAAGATCACCCTGATTTGTTCAATGAGTACATATTTCTGCATTAATTTCGACACATCCACCCTGACCCTCCCACTTCCTGAGCTTCTGCCTGTCTGCCATCAAACCCTTTCCTCCGTTGTCACCACTCCCCAACATGTTCTACCCTTTCTAACCCTCTGCCCTCGTTGAAGTCCACTGAATATAACAACACAGGATCTATCTCTTTCTACTACATCTCTTTGTGTCCCTGTTTCCATTCTTTTCAGTTGATTCTTCTCCGCCTCTTAGATACCGGGATTAGCCACAGTGATAACTTTACAGAGTCATTCACAATGCACAAATGTGCAAAATTCCTCAGAGGGAAAATTACCGTATATGTCTGAATATAGTTCTCCTTTTTTTCCAAAAAAGCCGACGGTAAAAGTAAAGGGGGGGGGGAATACATTCAAACGCTTTTTTTTTTAACTTTTCCCGAAATTGAAGCCTCAAAATTGGGGGGGAGGGACTATATATTCAGAGGGGGACTATATTTGGAGAAATACGGTATTCGCCAAAATTTCTGCAGAGAAGATTCTTCTCCATTGGTGTTTCCCCCACACAATCGGAAAATGACAATATTACACTGGTTCTAAAATCAGGCCCAAAGGTATCATTGAAAATCATCGCCCTATTTCAATTGTACCCATGTTATCCTCAATTTTTTCACACATCATACACTGCCGTCTTTCAAATGTTTCCCTCTCCCACAATTCCTCCCCTCAGCACGGTTTCCTCCTTGACAGATCGTCTCTCTCCAACCTCCCTGAATTACATTGCTAACTCTTTCAATTTCAACTCACAACTGGATGCTTGTTGCATAGACTTTTCAAAAAGCCTTTGACACCTCAATCCTCTTCCTACTCATATATAAACTACAGCACAAACACAACATGCTTGCAAATTATCTACCTCTAATCCATAGTTCCCTTAAACAACGAGTAAAAATTGATGGTGCATCATCATCATACTTACCTATCATATCAGGTGTACCACAGGGTAACATCCTTGGGACCCCCCCCCCCCTTTATCTTTGCTCTATTTATGGATGGCTCTACAGATGGCACATAATCTCTTCTGGCTACAATATCATACTCTATGCACATGATTGCAAAACTTTCAAGAAGTTGGATCACCCCTTGGACTCACATTCCCCTGTATCTGCCCTCAATTTGGTTTCCAGTGGCAGCTTTGCTTGCTTCCTGCCAATCAGCCCTTCAAAATCAACATTGGTGACCTTGTCAATGAAAATCAATCCCCACCAACATTTGTACATCTTTCAAAACAAATCAATCCTTCCTGTAACTTCTCAGGGAAACCTAGGAGTAATTTTTGATGAAAATGCAATTGCCAGGAACCTTTTGCAATGATTGAGTTAAAGGCAATGGCCTCAGTTGGTACGCTATATCAGCTCACTGACCTCCGGGACCCAAAAGGTCTCAGATCAAAGTTTTATGGTTGCGTTCTACCATCCAAGAGAACTGCTCACCAATTTGGTCAACCACCTGCCCCAATACCCTGAATTTGCTTTACTTCTCCCTTGCCATCACCACCCAGCCACCCAAATAGCAGAAATAAGTTACTGAGACGTCTCGAATATCGCATGTTATGTCCCGGAGACATTCTGAGAGCTTCAGAGACGTATCTGAGACTTCTCTGAGATATGTCACTATGTCCAAAAAATGGTCTCTGAGATGTCTCATGAGATGCCTCAGATAAGTCTCTGAGATGTCTCAAGAGACTTTGTCCTATGGTATGCTTTAAATTTAGGCAAAAAAATAATTAATTTTAAATTATAGTTATGGCCTACTTTTCTCGATCATTTTTAGCGACAAATTGTGATGGATGACCTTTTGAAAATAAGAAACCCATATTAAATGTCGTGATTTTAATAATCAAAACTGCAGATTTGCTCCAAAAAATATATATGGAAGGCATTGATGGTGTTTAAATACGTTTTTTTTAATTCCTGAACATCTCACAATTACATCTCTGAGACATACGTGATATTCGAGACCATAGTGAGACGTCTCTGAGAGGTTCATTGCTATGTGGGCACTGAGAGGCTACTTCTGTGTAACCAAGTTTCAAGATCATGTGGCACAATCATTCTCTCATGACATCCAAAAAGCTAGGAATGCAGGAGCCCTCACAGGCATCTGGTGTACAATCGCATTACCTATGGGTGATACATGCATATTTCTTGAAATCCATACAATGGATATCATTTTCTAGCTCAACTAGTCCCTCATCAAAAAAAAGAATCTTGAAATACTTAATCTATTCTACTGATATAATTATGCATACTCGTTTACCAACCGATAGAGATACTAAAATTTCATGAAAATTTCCAAACTTGGTATTCTGTTACTTTGGGCTTAAGTATATACGTACTATACACTCCTGCAAATTGCTATTTCTTTCATTTCACACAAAACGAGCCAAATTTGAAATGAATTTTTGAGTGTTTGTTGAATGGCATATGTGATTGACATGGAATGACCCAACTATTGGGAAAAGATCCTGGCCTTCCACCAGGCACTTAGTGACACAGCATGCTTCTAAAAGGAGGTGGGAATCTATGCATGGATTGAGGCCCTAATTTTGGAGATCAGTATACCTTTAACACATCTGTGGGTTTTGCAACACCTCTCTCTCCAAAAAATGGGTTTTCTCTGCAAAATTTGGTTAGGCAATGTTCCCTTCAGCAAAATAAACTCGGAAAGTGCATTTGCAATTTCCAAGGCCGTTCATTACAATGACAATACTAATTACTAACAGAGCTTTTCCCTATTGTACCTACAAGTCTATATTAACTCAAGTCGATGGAAAAAGGAGGCATCATTTAATCCTTAAACTACTGTCACATGAATTAAATTCAGAATCCTCAATATTGTATACTTTTTAACTCAATGTTACCCAAAATGTAAAACATTAGGTATTGTACCATTTTTCCAATTCAAGGCAGCTGTATGTCCCAGAACAAGTAATCAATAGTCAATATCACATGAAAGTCTGCAGTGTTTGGGAAGTGCAGTGAGAACAAGAATATGTATACGTATATGCACAAAAGGCAGCTAAAACTAGAAACTGCCATTAATACAATAAAATTTCGACATGCTTATTAAATATGGCTGGATTACAGTACTGAATGAGAAAATGCTGTTTTACATTACATTAAAATTTAAAAGTATAATACAGATCAATTCAATTGTTAGAGCAAAATATTCACATCGAACCCCTAGGGATGAAAGGCACATTAGTCTTAACCCTTTCGAGACGGCGGAGTTTTCGCCTTAGCATGACTGCTGTACTGAGCCCCAAGAGACTCTTCTTTCTTGTGGTACGGAGCATTTTTGGAGGACATTCGTTAAGAAGGGTCTCGCAGAACCTTTTCCGACCCCTCCCCGCTGGGACTCCGCATTATCTCGGACTCCAAGAGTAGTTGTGCTCCCTCATTTCCGGGTTTACGACCATACCTGCCGCATTGGTTCGCGGTCAACTTATGTATTGCTTATATGTATTTAGCAAATGGATAATTGTTGCTTGCACGAAAATTGCAGACTTTGAATTGAATTCCTCATTTTTTTCTGAGCATTGTCAAATTTCAAACGAAGCTCTAAGGCCAATATTAACGCATTTAATGCAACAACGATTTCCATGTTGATGTTTATACATAACTCAAGATATAAGTTAATATTTATCGTAGAATTCCGTTAAAAAACTGTAAACGCTGCTCAAAAGACAATTGAATTCTTAGTTTATTTTTCTTGAGAAATGAACGAATATTAATTTCGAAACCTGACTGGATAAACAATTGTATAACCGCTGCCCCTTACCGCTAGGAGGGGTTATAATAGACGAGGGGTCCAGGTACCTGCTCCCGGATTCCGAGGGTAAATCCTAAACCCTACAGGGTTGGGTCCCGAGACAAAGACGACGTAAACCCGCGACCGTCCGAAAATGGGGAGAGCTAGAAAACTTATACATACGGCTTTCGTTTTCCTGGCTAGGAAAACCTCACACGTAAATATACCCCCGTCGTCTCCCGGGTCAGGAAACGTCCACACGTATATATATGTGTATAGTAAGGAAAAGGTTAATCTCAACAGCAAAAGGAAGGAAAATATGCAAACTTTGTTTAGGAAATAGGTAACTATTGCTTCACTAAAAATATAATTTTCTTGAGTTTAATTATTCAATTTAATACAATACCACTGCAATAAAAAATCTAACTTCTGAAACCATAACTCTTTCATAAAAAGTAAGTCATTTATGGAAAACAGTGGAAAAGGGCAGATGAAACTGTCAAAAGCCCTTAGAACACTGAGAATGGCACAAACACATTTTGTAACCAACTAAATATCATTTACCATTCTTAGAAAAATTATCACACACATCAATAGTCTGTCACTTTGGTACAAAATGTATCACTGAACTGACTCCATAGCACTCAAAGAAATATTAACGTCTTCATCAGTCTCCATACCCAATTCAGACATGAAATCTTTTCTGTTCTGAGGAAGATTTTCAGTCACAGCTGAAACCATTTGCATACACTGATGTTTTCTCTTTTTCCAAGTAGCAACCATTTTTTTGTGAGATGCGATAATCTCCTCGCAAACAGATGGTGGGATGATTTCTTTACCACTTTTCAATGCATCAAGCTCCTCTCTCATTTCATCAAGCTCCTTGGATATCTGTTGACCCAAGATAAAAGGATGTTTAGGACAATTTAACGCATGCAATAGAGGTAGGGTCATTGCCATATTTTATAGCGAGTTCATTTACACAAAACTTGTGACACCGAGAGCAAGCACCAAGCTAAGTACATAAGTTAGACCCAAATGGAATAACTATTATGCATTTGAAGTGAATGCTGTCAAAAGCCTTCTATGCAAGTTCTTTTAAAATAAGACGAACTCTGAATGCCTGAATTATAATCAGGGATGTGATCTGATACGAAAAAGCAAAATAAAGTACAAAATTCAATAGTTTCGCACTGCATTCACTATAAGGCATGAATCCAAGAAGTGCAAATCTGCAAAGGTAAGAAACCAAAACGGTACCACTTGGGATGGTACAAAGCCACCTCAAATCCAAAAAGGAATTCTAAGGAAAAATCTGTCGATCGGAAAAAGTACGAAAGTTTCGTACTATAATGTGAATATAGTTTTGGATCTTGGATTCTATCTTCCTGAAAATGTATTGGCGGTTTTCTTAATCTGGTAAAGAAATCAAATAATTTATACTACATCTGCATGTTAATTCAGTTTGATGAGGGATAGAGAAGTAAGTAAACGGTTATCTTTGGGTGTGGTCGGGATCCAATTGAGGGATTGGTGGGTGGCAAGGGGAAAAAAGAGTGTGGCAGTGGCAGGCGATGGGACACTGAGATCAACGGGGGTGTAAAAAAGGATTCATGTTCAGGGGAAATAAAGATGTGAGGAGGTTAAAACATGAAAATTTGCAGAAAAAAAAGAGCAAAATAATTTTACAGAAAGGCGAAAAGGGGCTGGGGAGAAAGAAAGTCTATCAATAAACATTCTAGGAAAGGGAGGATTTGTGGAAGGAGAAGGAAAGGTCATCGGCCACTGGAATGAGGGAGCAAGCTGGGGAATTCCACGTGGATAGAAGAAGGGAAGGGGGCAGGAGAGCGTCTGTATTCGGGTCTCCATTGAGAGATTACAGGCACATGCTGGGATTGCCCACTCTTTAAGAAAGAGTCAAGGGGTTGTTTGAGAATGTGTGGGTGTCAGGTGAAGGGATAGTCAGGAGTTTACATGCAATTAGGGCATTTTTTGAATAGCTCCTCTGTCCACATTGTAAGTAGGTACCACCCAAGGCTACAAGAAAACAACTTGGTAGATGTGAACCCTTAAAATAGCTCCATTCTGAGAGCCACCTCAGGCTCTGAACACAATGGCACACAGGTTTTCCCCAACCCTTCCCCCGTACCCTATGACACATGATCAGTCACTTTACCCTAACTGATATTTCCTTACCTCTTGAGACAAAACTATACAAAGGGGAAAATAAAGTGAATGTGATCCGTAACTTTAAAAGCAAAAAGTTTCATTCCAACCTGGTCCGAAATGAATCGGATCCTTTTGTACCTTTTCGGATCAGAAATGAAACGTAAATTTTCATATCAGATCACATCCCTGATTATAATTCAATGCTAGTAATTCTTAAAGAAATTACTGAAAACCACAAAGAATGGCACATTTTTTACAGCTTAACAAGCACCTAATAGCTAAACAACAAGGGTGAAATTAGCTGTGAAAAAATCATTTTGATTAGCCAGGATATGCACCTGGATCTGCCAAATGCCGGTCAGGTATATCACCAGTTACACCACCAAAGCACCTTCCTCCAAGGCATATTTCTGGGAGGGGAGATCTGAGTTTCTTTCCTGGCTATGCTAAGTGATTTTTTCATGGCAAATTGTAAACTTTCACCCATGTTCCTCACAGCAAATCAAATCTCTTGTTGCATGCAATGCTTTGGAAAATATCCATCGCAGGATGGAAACAAAGTAGGGTTTCTCTCCAAAAGTGGCTTAGTAAGCACGATCTCCATCTCCTACCCCAGTGTGTGGACTTGAAATGTTAACATCTACTTTAGTAAATGCAGTCTGAAATAATGGCTTGATGGTAGCATAACTGACCAGTAATCACAATATCAGAGTTCAATTCTTGGCTAAGTCAAATGATTTTTCAGGATGAACCTCATCCTTTGTATATATTTGCACCTGTGCGTGACAATGTGTGCTAACTCACTTCTTCATGCAGTGCTTTACCAAATAGCTAAAACTGATATAAATTAAACCCATCTGTAAGGAAGCAAGAATAATGAAAGGGGCTACACCAGTGTTTCACTTTATCTTCTGTGATCTGCAATGCTTACATAAAGAAACCCATCAATGATATCAAAAATAAGGCTTAAAAAAGTGAACATTGACAGTATTGATATCAGCTGTAAATCAGAAGGAAGGAAATGAAGGTGCTACTTATATGCAGAGAAGTGTTTAAGACCAGAATAGAAACAGGATACCAAAAACATGAGAGCTCTGCCATATAAGGAGGTGGAGGAGGAATGGAAAACTTCATGTCATGCCACATCCCTATTCCAAGTTTTTTCGCCAATTCCTTCCAATTTTTCTTTGTTTTCGTTGAGTATCTTTAAGTGCCCAAGCATCACATAAAAAAGACAACTCAAGAATACATTTAGCCCAGTTTCAGGAAATGAAATTCAATGCAATTTCCAGGTTTTTGAGTCAAAGTCCTTACAATCCACATGACTGCAGGAAAAATGTTCCTTTACCTTTGTGAAGATTGATCGTAGGCTTTCCTGGTGTATAGAATTGTGGAAGGCTACTCGGGATTTCCACCGGGTCAGGTTCTCCAACTCCATCTCGGCCGACGTTTCGATGGGCGAGTTGTCCATCGTCTTCAGGGCATGTCGAGTCTTGAAAATCATCCTCCTTATACATGGAAGACGGCGGTATCAACCGGAGCAGGTGTTGCGTGATTGGTTGAGAGCTTCCTGCCTTTTTCCTCGTTCCTCACGAATGCTCCTCAGCACTGGTTTCCATGAGGCGCTCAGAATGTAGCCAGTGTCACGGTTCATGGTGGTGTTGAGACGAATTTCAATGGCCTCCCTTGCCAGTCTTTCCCAGAATTTTTCTATGCGACAAAGGACCTTGGTCTTCTCCCAACAGATGGTGTGATCGGAGGGAAATGCTGCGTTCGGCCACGGCCGATTTTTCAGGCTGCCAGAGTCTGAAATGTCTTTGGTGTTCTTTTAATCTTGTTTCGATGGTCCTCCCTGTCTCTCCCACATACACCAGGTCGCATGTGCACGGTATCTGATAGATACCCGGAGTCTGAAGTCCACAAGGGTCCTTGGCCGTGGCCTCGAAGTTTAGGCTGCAGTTGATACCGCCGTCTTCCATATATAAGGAGGACGATTTTCTAGACTCGACATGCCCTGAAGACGATGGACAACTCACCCATCGAAACGTCGGCCGAGATGGAGTTGGAGAACCTGACCCGGTGGAAAGCCTGTGTAACCTTCCTCAATTCCTGTACCTTTGACCTTCTCTCATGACCTACTCTCCATGGCACTTCCTCTCTTTATGACCCTAACTCTTCCTTTCATGACTTCCCACCCAAACTTGTCACTCCCTTGCTTGTATAAGGTTGCATTCCATTCCCTTGATGTACTTGCCTGTCATTCCATTATGCTCAAAATGCACTCTGGATATGTACAAGAAAATAGATGCTCTGAGGGGTTTTAGTCAATGTGAAAGCCAAAAATCTAAGAAGATACCTTGATGGAAAAGATGGAGAAGGAAAACTTGAGAGTCATCCCCATTTTTATTTATATCTCGTTGTTACACTTCAACCCCACAACTGCAGGGAGCATGAACTTTAAGGAGCATACCAGTGCCTGTGGGAAAAGCATGAAACTGTTGGGTTATCTCTTATTACCTGCTTCCCCGGTCCTTAGTTTTCTTTCTGGCCAAAACCCTTCCTTTCATGACTAGAAAAATGGGCAACCCTCCCTTTTTATCCTGACTATTACCCTCCTTCAATAGTAATTGGTTGCATTCCAATGGAGTACTATAGCCAGTCCATCTCAATATGCTCCAGAGATTGGATGCAAGGTATCTGATACATATATGGAAGAGTTTTAACCAATGTGGGTATATATATCAACCAACATTCTAGGTAGGTACAAATCGTGTGAAATCGAAGGAAAAGAGGGAAAGACAGTAGTTTAAATGGCTAAAGCATTCAACCAGATATCGGGAGACCCAGGTTCCAACCCCAGTCAAGGCTAATGATTTTTTCTTTGTGGATTCTTCTCACAATTTGTGCATTGCGGTTTACTCCGTTAAGTTTTCACTGTGTCCATAGTCCTGGTATACTTGAATTTGAATGAATCTGAATATTCTAGGTGCTTAGAATCAAATTAAACAGATATATAATTATAAACAAATTGCGTATATGTTTTGTGGATTTTGGCCGTTGAAATAATTTCACCATATTATTTGATATTGCACTAATTCATCCCTTAGTGGGTCCTTTATTTTAGGTGGGGTACTCCCGCTGGTATCTAAAACCAATCTTTAGATTTTTTTGCCTGTTGGTGAGGACATAAGTGAATACTTTCTGCCCACCAGCATCAAATGTAAAATAAATAGCTAGTAACAGAGTACATGACTGACCCAAAAATCAAAACAAGAGTACTTGGAAGTCAGCATGTTGTCCATAAATGGGAGTTAAATCTTGTGAAACATAAAAAGTTTACTTCATTTAAGACCAATGCTATTGCTCAAATGGATCACTCTCCAATAGCCTAAATGCAAAATAACTTAATAATCTAGAGTTTAATTTCCTAATATGTCTCTTATTAATTTTTAAAATCAGTATCAAAAATCTACATAATGATAAGTTAGTGGGTGGGGAATGAATCTATAGTGACCAAAGAGTTAAGTTAAAGGAATTCCAAGGGTAATTTAAATATCCAGGGATCCCTGGACACCATCAGCACTCACTATAAACAATACCTGTATTCACTTTCGAATTAAAATAACAATTTAAGAGCGAGCAAATAAAATAATTTAATGTAGGTTTAGCATACCCTAACTAATTCCTTCTTGGCATCATCAGTGGTAAGAGATGAATTCAATTCACTTAAAATGCGATCCGCTTCCCGCAGATGTTTCTCTGTTTTCGCCAGTTCCTCAGTAACAGCCTGCACTTCACTGTCTACATCCACAACTCCATCACTAACAGAATTGTCCCGTTCATTCTTTTGATTGTATGCATATACTTTTTGTTTTCCGTATGTCTTCTCAATCACGACACCATCCTATGGACAAAAACATTAATACATAGTGCAGAGGATAAAAATAAATCTAACTTATAACGGCAAATATACTTTAAAAATAGCACTGCTTATTCGGTTAGCACCACATATACGTACAACTACAAGATTGTCAAGGGCCTTCTGAATCGCCGTCTTCCCTTGCTCCTTATGCATGTTCATGAAGATGTCATTTAAACTATAAGGCCTATTTTGATCTTTCAAATATTTAAGCACTGCTTTCTTGGAATCCATTTCTTTCATCACGAGTAATTAACCGACAACAGAGAAAAAACAATAGCACTAGAAACAACTGTTCAGAGCGAGAGTGATACAAGTGCATCACTGACACACATATCAGTGAAATCTGGGTCCTTTCACGGCTATAAGTATCTACTTAATACGGAAATTAAAACTTCCAATAGATATTTTCCGGAGTTTGTTACATTTGAAGTGATTCGCAGTACAAACCTATGTTCCCGCGGTTTCCAACAATATCCGCTCTCTTGTTTTATATCAGTTTCTCATGATTAATGATAGGTGTCTCTTAAGTCGGAACCAGCATGGCGGTATTTTTAAAATCATACTAAATAGAAGTTTAAAATTACTAGTTTAAAATTATACTAAGTTGTAATTATTTGCCATTATTTCCATGTTTCTCCTTCATAAGATTTGGATCAAAATTAAATAAGAATATTTGATTAAGGAATCATCATAATCATTATTTTAAAATAATTGACTTTTATGAGGTAGTTTATGGTATTAAAAGCCCATACTATATAGGTACTAAAAGCAAAATACCTACCATAACAAATTTCATTATTGGTACATCCCAAGCGCAACTGTAGAATTTGAAGGCAACATATGATCATTGCAAGGAAGAGTTAGCATAAGAAATAAACGGTTTCGAACTGCACGATGAAATGCAATTGGAATGATAATTTTTTAACACACTCAATGCGGATGACTTTGAATCCAAGGCAGTGGTCAACTTATGTTTCTTAGCCCGCCATCTGTCTCCGCATCTTCTGCTAGACAATGCAATTGTGCCCAGCATCACGCCTCAGTGTGTCTTTTGCAGTGGTCAGAAATGCGTTGTTTTCTCATAGCTGAATTTTTGCCTCCTGAGTGAATATGATATTATTACAAAAAATCAGTATTATTAAAAGGTGTGTTTTGATAATTTTTCATCATTGAGTGTGTTGAAGTAATCATTTTGATAAAACTCATTATGCTGACACATAAACGTCTTTATTACTGTAAGTTTCTGCAAAATTTTTAAGATAAAAAAATTGTCCACATTGTGAGTATAATCATCCATCACCAAGAATGTATCCGTAGCTCCTCTAATCTGCTACATGGTACAACCAAAACATTTATGCTTCCAAGCAGTTTCAATTCCAAGAGCAGTTAAATGTCCACAGAAGCAGTGGCACAGCGAGGGTGGGGTTTTGGAGGACAAAAGCCCCCCAGAGCACAGAGAAATTTTTAAGTTTAATCCATTTCACATAATGGATTAGTATTACTAATGGAATAGTGTTAGGATTAATCAAATAGCCCTCATATAAAGCGGTAACACTTGTCATTTTGAACAATTAATCTTAAAATTTGCTGGAGGAGGGCCCCCCGCTACTCCCACTTACCCTGGCGGATATGCAATACCCCTTACCCCAAAGTATTAATTGCGCCTAAAATTCTTGGCTGTGCCCCTGCACAGAAGTCCTAATGACAGCTAACTCCATTATCTTTGTGAAATATCAGCAAAAGGGTAATTCAGAAAGTATAGTATGAGGAAGAATTTGTAGTTTGGTTTGCTAAGTGTTATCATACTGCGATTTATGTGATTGGATTTCCCCGATGCAAGGGGAACTTTGTTGGAAAATTCCCAGTGGAATATAAATTAAGAGGACAAAATTTTAGAAAACAGAAAATTAAATTAGTTCCTGAGATGGAAACATTCAGACACCAACAAGCATTGCATTATTTTTTCTGCCACAGTGCCATTTCTAGTGGATGTTTCAAATTTGTGTCATTTTCTTTTGGCAATCTATTTCCTCAGTCATCTTACATCGTAGGCATACTGTGCATCCCTCCTTTTCATCTTTCCTCACCTCTTCCAGACCCAGTACTTTATAAATTGCTATTTTGTTGGCAAGTTCTATACAAATATTGGCAATCCGCCACTTTTGGCAGTCCTCATTGAAAAAGCTTCCTCATCTCCCTCAGGGTCTTCTGATGTGGTCTCGTTCTCACTCACTGCTGTTATACCTCTTGATTCCTCTTTGCAGTCTAACAAATACAGACCACCTGACTAATGAGCAGTACATAGAGTTTTGCCACCATGCATCGGTGCCCATGGCGCCTTAGTTGAAAATATTCTAAATGGAATCGAATGACGACAGTCAATGCATACCCAAAAAAAGCTGTTTAAAACGTGATTCATGGACTTTAGAAACGATTAAACCTTAGATTATGGAATGGAAAATCTAATAGACAAATAAAAACGGTGCCCACAATGTTGCAAAGTAACGTTGCCACTAAACGTTGTCAAAACGTTGTGTCAACTTAAACATTACAATTTGTAACGTAGCTACAATGTTGAGGCAACCTTCTCTGCTGCTGGGGCGATGCCATAATTTTCATCAAATATACCTCTAATTCCATTATGTACATTTTATGCACTTCACAAATATCAGGTTTCACTCTAGTTTTTGTACATGAAGCATTCTGCTTAATCCAGCCTCCACAAGCTTTTATCAAATATATGTTTGCAATTTCAACTCCTTTAACATCTGCTCTCTGTTTGCAAACATCTACAGACCCACGGAGTTCCTTTAAGGTACTGAGGAATTCATGGTGTGGTGGCGTAGCCTGGATTTTGAAATGGGGGGTTTGTTGATTCCAACTCTCTTCTCATTTCGCTCTCTCGCTATACATGTCCTCATTTGCGACAAGCACAGGACTCAGGGTCATCACCGTTTCTAGCAATGTCCCCCCATTTCTCCCATTCAAAGCAATTGTGTTGAGTTGTTCATTTTTGTTCAATCTACCTTCTTGCGTCTTTCCATTTCCTCTGCATTGGTTTCTTCTTTTGCCTCTGTTCTCAAGCTGACTTCTGTTGAATCAATGGCTTTTTGTTGGCATCAATCAATTCACTGTCAGTCATTCCCCTGAAGGACACTTTGGATTTCCTATTGAGGGACAGCCAGGACTCTCTTGCTGATTCACAGCCACCTATGTCTTGCAGATCTCACCATTAACATGTTTGAAAATATGTACCAAGGCTTTCCTGTTTGTTGGTGCTTGCTCCACATTCGGCTCTTCCATCTCTTCGAATCGAGGGTCAACAGCATTCCAGCAGCTTGTCTCTACTAGTCCTAATTGTCTACTAAAATCCCACACTTAGTAATTATTGCACTATCGTGGTCTTCAGGATGAAACCACATCGAATTGTAACTTTAGGGTATCTAAGGGTCATTTGGGCCACCTGGCTCATCAGGGAGGCCACCTGCAGGGTGAGATCCTCCACTCTCTTAAGCACTGCGTCATTGGCGTAAGTGCTGGCTACCTGAGGCGTTGGCGTGACGTCATGTACCCTGTCCACCAAAGCAGCGAGGGTATTCAAATCGGCGTCCTACTGTACCGTTAGGATGGTGTGGACATGGACAGGCTGCCGGTTGAGCCATAGCGTCCGTAGAAATGTATCCAGGATCGATGTGCCGGCGAGGGATCGGAGATGACGCAAAAATTGAGAGGGTTTGCGATCCCCAATCTCCTTGTGCTCAAGGAGCTGCCGAATCCGCTGCTCCTGCGATGCCGTGAGACGGCGTATCAGCTCCTCCTTCAACCGCATATATTTTCCTTCTGCCGGGGGTGAAATAATAATACATATTGCTCACCTCCGCAGCATACTTTTGGTCCAACTGGGACATGATATAGGTAGTAAAACTTAGTGGCATCCTGCGTGATGCTGTTCAAGTGATACTGCCCCTCGACCTGCACGAACCACACTGTGGGGAGTTTGGGCCAAAACGGGGGCAAGCACACAGAAATACGTTCAACATGACTTTCAGAGTCTGCCATCGGGATCACAACTAAAAATAATATACAGCACAGTCAATACATTAGCACTCACGTGGTCCTTAAACCATCACGTCGGCGTGGTCACCACTTTAGGGTCCCTAAGGGTCATTTCGTGCAAAATAACTACGCCCTATGCAACAATGAACAGTACCTATATACATTTATTTCGTCATGAATACACATGAGTCGCACTCTGGGAATCCGTGAATCGGTATGTCCGCGGATTCAGTTACAGTTCCGCGCTACGGCTAGGCAGGTCTCACTCGCGTGGGCTCTGGGACGCTACCCCCGGAGAAGGGTGCCAAATCCCCAGAGTACCGTCACCCTGCCGGTGCCAAGGGTCCTCCGCCTGTCTCCCTCCAGGCGGTGCTGCCTTTCGGTGGTAGCGCGCGATGATTTGAACGCTACAGTCACCATTCACATACTTGGCTGAGAGTAATTATGCAATTCAACCTCAAGTAATTATGTATCATCTTGGCCCATTCTCCCTTCATTAGCCATTTTCTCTCTCAAGAGACTCAGATGCTGGTAACACAATTTTTTTCGTGGGATTGAACAAGGGAACTGACGGGTTTACATTCTTCTCTCAACTAACATTTAACACTCCTCGTTGTCATAGAGTCACTTATGCCTCTCATGATACTATAGGAATAATTATGAATATGTTCAGCACTTTCAGCCCTTCAGGTTTTCCAATTTCTCTCATGTGTACTGGAGCTAATAGAGTTTAGCAACAACTTAAGATGGATCAATCAGTAGTATAGTACATATATGCATGCATTATATCTTTGAGGGGTCATGATAAATTTAAAGTTAGTTCAAGCAATTTTACATTAAGACATCTCAGGATATAGGTACCGACTGATGTAGAGTCCAAAACATGTTTCATGTCTCTATTGACCAGTCAGTTAAAATATATGTGATACCTATTAAGAACATAATGAAGTATGATACTGTAGGAAGATGGATAGGAAGAACTACAACAATTCTCCACGTGGAACAATTGTAAAAAAAGCATGTATATAGTACATATATGTACAACTATATTACAGTGACAACATATAGAGCACGGACTTAACAATACAGTAATAGTTGAAATTGCATTTTCAAAACTATCTTATATTTTAATTTTTTCTTTCACGAACCGCGGCCTTAGGGTGGGGCGACCACCCCGGGCCCCACCCTAAGGCCGCGGTTCGTGAAAGAAAAAATTAAAATATAAGATAGTTTTGAAAATGCAATTTCAACTATTACTGTATTGTTAAGTCCGTGCTAGACAAAAAATAATTTTATGAAAAAGCAATAATAACGCAGTAATTTTTATTATGCAATTGCGTTTGTCACATACTTAGCCGGAGAGTGGTAGGGATTCAAAATGCTCGAGTTTGTAGATGGGGTATAGAGTTTAATATTTTAAGTGAAGGGCCCCGCACTGAAGGTTCGCCCTTAGCCCCTCACCTGCTAGGGCCGGCCGTGATATAGAGTCTCAAATAACACTTCGAATTTTTAGACTCACCATATGGTATATACTCCCCTGAGCAATACAGTACAGAACTTTTCTAACATGGAGAAAGTATTCTAATTAACAGCAGAAATCTGCATTCATTTTAGATTTAGCTTTGCATCCTTCTGTAGCCTTTTATTATGAAATGAATGAGTTTCCCCTCTCAACAGAATCATCATCAGACACTAAGAATATAAGTTTCATTATAAAATAAATGTTAGCTATGGCTATGAAGGGAAGTCATAAGCTGCTCTTTATATGCATAAACCACTGAAATACAAGAAATTAAAATCTATGAATATGAAACAATTACAACACAAGTTAATATGTAGTCCAATAGCTTTTAATGAACTCTTCGGCACATGGCCAGAAATTATGTACAAGATGAGAGTAATTAAAAAAATTAATGACAGACATTGCCAATGCAGCCTTTTCTCTTCTATGAACAATGAGCAGAGTTTTAAAAGATACATTTATGTACTTTATAATAATTTTTTGTGCAATTAAGACACCAAGATTGTTTCAAATCTATCAAAAATATTTTAGACCACCTTTATTGGCCATTCATGAAAAGTAATTTGGGAAGGCACCTCATAAATAGGTACTTTCAAAAATTTTCTTACCAAGGCATACGACATGATCAGTTTTCAAGCATCTTATTCGTTTCATAATTATTTTCAAGAAATACATGTTTTTCATTTGGTACCTATGTTTCTCAACATATTTAAAAATATGTACATTTGCCAACACTAAGCTACTCATGCTAAATAAATAGTGAACAAGACTCATTTCTCAAAATGAGAAAAATATTAATTATTCAAAATTTTGGACAATCCTGATGATCCACTTATATTGATATATATAGATGAGAAAATAATTATCAGTACACATCATCAAAATATAGTCCTCGAGGTATTCCTTAGAGTCATTTCAATTCTGATAGAGAAAACATCAGCATACCGATTATTTTCGAAAAAAAAGTGTCCAACTACACCCCACATAGTTCTTGCCTGTTACTAGCAGAGGATCAATGCTGTATTATAGTTTGTGGCTTTTTCAATACTACCTCAGCTTTTCCTCAAGGAGGATTTTTAGATTCCCTCTTATGAATGCATAGTAAAAATCATTTTGTCATTGACTTGTTTATGAATTAATTATCAGCCATTCAGTATTCAAATGAAAAGGAATTTGTATATGTAGTTAGTTCCTTTCTTATCCTCAGTGTTGCCATTCATTCTTGTCACTTTCTTCATATTCTACATTTGGCCTCAACTGAGGGCAAGTTTGTTTCAACATTGAAATCCAAGATTCAATTTTATGAGGTGAGAAAATAATGCATATACAAAAACACACAGTTCTTCATGGTGGTGATGAAGATAACTTATAAATGTGACCAAAGTTTAGAATCCAAATGGTGGATAATAGTTTATCAAAAAATTTCCACCAAATCAACCATACCTATGATTAGTCCTACCTTTCTTTCATAGCATGCCAACACGAAAAGTGTTTTCTTTTCACCTTGTATACTTTGGAATACCAACTCCTTAATTTTAGCATTTAATGGAAACAACGGTGAGGTGAGTTGGACTGAACCTCAATATTTTCCACTCTTGAGTCACACACTGAGGCCGTGGGACCGATTCATTAATTAAAGACACAAATATGAGGAAGAAGTTTGAAGAATTTGGTGACTTATATTACAAAATCAATGAATTACTGATTTGATAACTGTACATAGAAAAACACTTGTTATGTACATTAAAAATTGGTGTAAAATACTGTCTCTTAATTCCCTTTATTTCAAAAACTGACTATCATGAGAGGTAGCACATGCGCTCATCCTAAAATTGATTCCCAAACAATTCTCACATTTTATTTTACCCATGAGAATCAGAACATGACCACCTCATATTCATGAATATTGAGTAACAGACACTCATTTGCTCATGACGAAACAGTTGGAGGGGTGTCACCACATCAGCATTTATTGCTTGCAAATCATGTCGGGTGTGATGTGGAAGATCTCAAGTGGGGGTTGCAGGACCTGGTCGCTGCCACCACTTCTTTCCTGACGTCCACCAAGTGACGGAGGTAAGCATGAGGCGCCAGTCCCCCTCCCACAGACTGGGGGTTGCCACTGTGCCAAGCAGGGTCTGCTGTTGGTGGGACAACGTAGTGGGGGGAGTGGGTGCTGAGAGAAAGAGGGTGATGACTGCCGGGGGGGGCCTGGGAATGCTCGTTGACTTGAGGTCGGTGCACTGGGGACACAATGCTGTGACGATATGGAAAAGAGGGCGCTGTGGACTGATACTGGGAGGTAGGCTGCGGAGCGTAAGCTGTCTTGGACGACACCTGGAACTTTGCGCTGTAGGGTGGGCCGTGGTACCCCCCCAGGGGAGAGAGGGGGGATGAGTGGGGGAGCGCTGAATTGTGTGAAGGGGAGGTTGGCAAGTGGGAAGTGGAGGGCGCCGCCGCTGCAGTCATCCGAGTAGGGGAGCGCAGCTGCGGAGGGGTGGCATGGGAGGGAGGGGGGAGGTTGAGGGGACGAGCTAGGGAGTGGTGGGGGAGGGAGTCGGAGAGGGAGCGCGTGAGCAGCGACTGACTCCCCAGCTGACTCGATAAGGGGGACGAGCACTGTGAAGGGTTGAAGGCGTTTGAGCGGAGGGGAACAGGAGGGTGGTTCCGCGGCACGCGTGAGGGCGAGAGGGGAAGTGAACCAGGAGGGGAGTGCTGCCGGCTACGGTAGGGGGAGTTGGGGGCAGAGGAGCATGGGGTGTGAGTATCCTCCGCCCTTGGGAACTCGGACGTTGCCCCTCTGAGGTCTCCCTTGAGGTTGTCGTGTTGCCACGCTCGGACGTAATCATAGGTGCCAAGAGATGGTGGGTTGCGAAGAGACAGCTGCGGAGCTGAACCCCTCCACAGGTTCAACGAATCTTCTTCCTCATCCTGCTCCGACCATGACAGTCTCTTCATCATGTTCTCCCACTTTTGCCTGTATTCTGGCTCCTGTGAACAGCAATAGAATGCAATCAATGGCAATGTCTGATCCTTGTCATGGTTGACATTGGAGTAAATAAGGCTTATATAGAATCCAAAGGAAGTACATATTTAACATGTGGTGGCCAAAAATAGAAGCTGTGAAAAGGTGATTGCATGAATAAAGGTCTTTCCACAGTTGGTTTTCTGATTTTTTTATGGTGATCAGGAAGGTGGAGATCAATGCTGTCAATATTTTATGTGAACTTTCAAGAAATACTTTGCACTTGCCAGATGGCACCTCAATCCCACTCAAAAATAGTTTATCTGTGAATAAAATAATGCAAAGGAAAGCTGGGCGATTTGTCAAAAACTGCTTTGAGCAAACAGAGCGTTTCACAGTTTTGACATGAACTAGGCTAGGTGCCGCTTGAAACTTGGGGGCTAGATGTTATGCTTAGATTGCTTGAGAAATTAACCCTTAAGCTGCAGGAGCGTCAAAAATTTTGCTGCCACTGTGTGCGGGATATGAGCGTGGAGGATGTTTTTCTGTCGACCCCGGGCGTGTGTCTAGCAGGTAGCGGACCCTTATAATCCGGGACCGCCCACCCTATCCCCTGACGACAGACCATGAATATAATATGTCCTTAATAATTGCGCAGGGACGGAAGACCCACCACCAATAGTATAAGAAAGAGAGACCAATGCCTTCAAATATGCTTCCCAGGCTAATGGACGACAACAAGATAATTAAATGCCTAGGATATTCAAGGAATCGTTGGAATTGTTTTCATTGTGAATGCGCCGTGGAGAGCAGGGAGCTCTCTCTCCAAGAAGGGATAATAATCCAGGTAGCACTCCCCATGGTGAGGGTGCCCAGTCCTCGAAAGACGCCTTTGTGCTCTCTGCCTCTTGGTTGGGCCGAGTTCAAGCAACCGCAGAAAGGACGGCAGTAAAATCTTAAGGAAAGGCTGCCAGTGGTAAGAAAATCTGGTCAAATGTAGAAAAACGTTTTTCCTGCACTCACCATGCAGACCAGTAAAAAACGTTCCCACAGCCTGAGAGTTAAGAATCCTTCAGGCGGCATGGAGAACATCATCTATAGATACTCATTATATGTCTAGCTCTTCTGAAATGATAAATAAAGAGAGATTTGTCGGAGCAATGGGTGTATGAATTTCTTTTTCCCCTGAATGATAAAGTACTTTAATTACTGCCAAGCCACATCTCCTTTTTCATAACAGCTAGTGTTTTAAAAATGACCAACACAAGTCTATTGAGGCAGCTAGAGAGGTTGTATGTTGATCTAGATGAAGACTGAAATGTTGAAAGTGGCTGTTTGGGGGTGTGCAAAGCGAAACTCACAACAAAGGGTGGGTAGTGATGGTAGTGGTGGTGATGATGGTGGACCCTCGTCTCCTGGTGGCCGTGACCATGGAGACAACATGCACTGGACGACGTCTTTGTCGAGCAGATGGCAGCATCTGATTGGCTCTCCCTCAGTGGGGCTGGAAACTGAGCCGATGGCACGTAGAGAGCATTTGATGACCGCCAAGCTCTCTCTTGTAGAAGCACATTGTCTCTGTTCTCACTGTCATCTTGCTCCCTCCAGGGAAGACCAGTCGACCAACTAGGGCTGTATAGGGATGCTCCTAAACTACTCAGCCCTCTCCCTAAAAAGAAAAATGGAACCAGAAACTTTTTGTTAAATACATCATATTTTCAAAGATATTGTACGGTAGAGTGTCCGAGATATTGACATTCCATCAAATACATGAAGTAGAAATTTGAATATCAGCCACATGAGCTTACTTGAAAACACTGGGAATTTGACAACATAATCAGATGCAGAATTCACTATTGGGCCGGGTTGGTATTAATAATCCATGAGAGAGGAATAAATATTTTCCAAGCACACTTATATGAGGAGGCTTCAGATTTTATGGAAAAGGAGGGGATTCATGATAACGTAAATGACTATGATAAAAAGTATTAAAACAATTGTTCCGGCTTAAACTTTGAAGTTGGTCCGAAATTGGATTTGCCTCATCTATGCATGTACTTTTATCAGTGAAATGGTTATTCAACTTTATGATCATAGTGATTCTTAAAAAGCTGTATACATAAGCACTGTAAGTGAGGAACAAACTCTACAGATTCATATGATACAGATGAGCAAATTATTTGAAGACGGTGTGAAAAAATGGTACCAAACAGTACATCTAAGGCGAATGTCCAGTGGCACCAATTGATGGTCTGCGACTACTTCAGAAAGAATGAGAGAGCCCCGAAAAATTCTGGCAGTATGTTCCAAATATTTCCACATCTTTGGGATGACATCAGGGTCATTGATTATGAGGTATGCCACCTGGTAATGATAGCCAGAACTTCAATGGAGACAGGTTTATGGCTCAAGTGTTACATAAAGCGAGGATCATATGTACTCTGTCTCAGGAGAGGAAGTCAGCTGCTTATATAAAGGTCGCTATACACAGCGAATGATTTCATGTGCATGATTCTTCACCGTGTACAACGGAACAATTCGCAAATGAACCTTCATGTGCATGATCATTAATTAAAAATTAGAACATGTTCTATTTTGCTCTCATGATCAGTGCCGACTCCATGGGGCCTGAGGGGGCCTGAGCCCCCTAAAAAATTTGTTAAGAGTGTGAGGAAAAAATGTGCCAGGCTTGTCGATTTTCCCCAGAGTGTCCAGATATCAAGATTTGAGCTATAAGGGTTCTAATGTTGATCATATGACTCCTCTAAAATGCTTAAAACACTTAAAACTCACTACTGATAAAATTTCCCAAGGCAAGATCCCTGTTTTGGGCCCCCCAATATTTCTTGCAAATCGGCATCCCTGCGCATGATCCTGTGAATGATCACTTGATCATTCAGCATAATCATTCACAGGCTTATTCACCGTGTATAGGGGCCTTAAGGCTAAGAACATATCTGGAATATACTTCCTGAGCTTACTTACCCAGCGAGGGGCTGAGGAGGGCAGCTGCCCCCCCATAGAAGCAAAAATCGCAAAAGTCTTTAAGCAAAATCAGTACTGAATTGAAACGAAAGCGTTCAACCAATTTTATTTAAACCCACGAAAAATGATATTTATTAGTATAAGCATAGAGTAAGTATATACTTACTCTATGGTATAAGGTATGTAACTAAAATAAAACTATTTTTTCAAGGAAATAATCTCATCAACTAATGTCACCACTTGGTTTGCTCCCTCTTAGACCATGGCTTCCCCCCTCCTAGACCATGGCTTGCCACCCCCCAACTATGATCCTGGATACGCCTCTGCTTGAGGGTAAAATATTGAAAGGCTATTAGAAATATCAACTTTTCGATGAGGAAATAAAACCAAGATCATGATTAAATGCTTCAGAAGCAGGATACATATTACCAATCATAATTACATGTCATCTAAGGATAAGAAAGGTGATGTCTAAAAAATTTACGAGCTTTCCAAGCATATTCAATAAGCAGCCTAACTTGGCTGATTGCTAAGATAGCGAAAAATGACTGAATTCAAAACATAGTAGTGCCTGTGAGTCATTTTTGCCAAGAAATAAGTCATAATCAGAATGATTAATTCTGGAATGCATACATTGAGCACCTGTAATCAGAGACAGATACACATGGGAGTACTCTCTTGCCGCACTTGCAGAACCACAGTTGTAACTTTTCTATATCATATGATTGCACTGTGATGCATATGTATGTAATCAGCTAAACGAAAACTTTGCATGTGCCTTGATTATTTTTCATTACAATGAAAGTCAACGTAGCTCAAGATATCTTTTGTGACTCCCCTAGACTTTTTTCTGTATCGATTACTACCAGCAATGAATGAAATTATTATGTGCAACCAACAAAAGTTTACTAATTATGATAAATTCCACAACTTAATAGACATGCACCCAGGAAAACGAATTTATTATTAATTTGCATCCACCAGTCCCAGGGTTAAAATAACTTTAAAAGAGACATGAGTGAGAAAATTGATTGAACCTATCCACGCCTTACAAATTTAAGTGAAGGAAAAACATATGTCTTCCATTACTCAATGGAATGAGTAAGTGAAATGGAAGACTAGAAACCAGTAAAATAATGAATGGATGTATAAAATGAAGTCAAAACTTTAATAAGTAGGTACAATGAGACTCACCTGACAGCCCTGAAGGTCTTCCAAAATCAGGGAACAGATCAGGAGAAGAAGGTCGGTTCAGGGTGCCTATTTTAGTATTGACCACACACTCGGATTCTGATCTCTTGATACCAGTGGACTCTGGAGGGGAACTATTTAAGAGCACTGAACTGCAATTTCTCAGAGGAAAGCCAGATAATCTTGCTTTAAATGGTTCACTGATTGAGGGTTCATTCTGCTGAAATTCAGACACCGTATTTGATGCACGTGTTCCTTGAGTATCAGGGTAAAGTCTCACTTTACACTTAGTTTCTGTACCTGAGTGGAGTTTTTCTGGTGATCTTACCTCCTCCTCCTCACCTCCATAGGCAGAATCTTCCACCCTGCTCACAGGGGAATCGACATCATCGGGCAAGCTCCACTGAAATGGGGACAGAGTTTGGGAACAGTTCCTAGGACTCCTCCCTCCAAGTTTTTTATCCTCCCTCTGGGGATTAGAACTGTACAAGGAGGAGAGCCTTGATTCAAATGTTGACGTGAAGTTTCCACTGGGGACAGGGTTACTGTGGGCTGGGGAATACTGTGACAATGAAATAGGGTTCCTTTCTTCAAAAGTGTCTCTGGAATTCTTTGGCGGAGACCTCATAAGGTGGCGATCTGAAAGACGCGACTGGAGAGCCGAAAGGACTTCTTTGGCATCCAGGGGAGACTCTGCCGTCTCATCTCCTTCCGTGATTCCCGCATCTCTCTTCTCTTCCTTCTTCTTCCTCCTCTCACCGTCGGGAGAGAGCCCAGACGCCCTGCAAAACCCTTCCAAAAGCGTCGTCGCCTCAACCAGAAAGTCAGAGAGAGCTCTGCAAGCCCTCTCCTCAAACTCTTCACCAGAAGTGTCTTCGTCCGACTGGTCATCCGAAGTCTGCCGTGGTCGACCTTTATCCGTTGCGGTGCCGTGGGCTGGGCAGTGGGCAAAGCTACCGTCGGGTCTCGGAGACTTGACCCTGGACAGAGCCGGGTGCCTGACGGGTGAGCGGTCGTCCGCCGGCCACCGAGTCGTCTTTGCCGCTTCGTCTGCGGTGGAGGGGACGTCTTCATTGAATGCAGCATCCCCTCCGATGGGTAGGGAGGTGGACCTCTTGATGATGGGCCTGGGGGGGCCTCCGGACTCCGCCCCCTCGCGCCTCCTGCCTCCGCCGCCCCCCGCGTCCCCCCAAGACACACTCTTCGCCCCCGCCCTCCGCCCCCGCCTCTCCTCCGGACCCCTCGATTCCGTCACTTCCGGGAACCCGAACACGACGTTCCTCATCTCCTGCAGCTGCATCTTCTTGGAGTCGGCGTCTCGCAGGATGGTTCGGCCGAGGGTCACCCGGGGCAGCGAAGGAAAGCACTCTTCCTCCCCGAACTCGTCATCTTCATCCTCCTCCTCCTCCGCGTCCACCCACGCGCCACTCGGGATCGTGCACTCCTCCGGACGCCTGAGCGGGGATTTGGGGGCGACTGCGTCACGGCTTCCCCCGTGACTCACCGCACTGTCCGGCGGGAGATAAGGAGAGACTGGCGAGCTGCCTCCTCCCTTATCGCGGGCGGCCCCACCCGTGGCTTCCTCCTCTCCCCCTTCCAGCACCGCCTTTCCGCCCCGCTCCGGGCAGTCCGCCCCTTCCTCAGAGTCGGCGCTCGCCTTGGTGCTTCTCGCATGTGTGGGCTGTTTCGCCCCTTTGGCCGTCTCCTCCGCCGCGGCACCGTGGTCGACCGCCCGGTTGCCGTCTCGGCCCTCCGTGGGGGAGCGGGAGGGTCTCCCTGCTCCCTCCGCCCCCTGGCCCCCCGCTTCGCGCCCCCCCAAATCCCTGCCCCCTCCTTCCGCCCCTCTTCCGCCGCCCTCCTCCCCCACGGCGTGCAGCCGGCCTTGCTCCAAGATGGTGCCCATTTCCTCCGGCACCAGGCACTCCGTCGACGCGGGACGTCCGCTGCAGCTCCTCATTCCCTGCATTCTCACGAACCTAAGAACGGATCAGAGATACGGCCGGTGTATAGAACAAAAATATAGCAGTAAATTGTCATCCGTAGAGAGCACTATCCATATGTTAATGGCGGCGTTCATTAAGCGTGGAGCCTGCCAAAATTAACTAAGACATTAGCGTGGAATCCGGTCAAATTTGCAGTCAAATTTTGGTAAAAGCTCACTATAGTAACCGTGAATATTTCAAGAAGTAAAAAGGCATTTCAAAACGAGTAAGAGGTACGCCACTGAAAAGGGCGAAATACGAGAGTAACCAGAGGAAATGATTTAAGGGTTTCAATGAATTTTTCTCTAATTTTTCCTCTAAATTCTTCCTATTAACAATATGTTAAGTGGGCGATAGTAAGGGTAGTCAATGAAAATAATAAGCAACAAGTTATCCATATGAAGGACTTATCGTGGGATTCCAGTAACCCAACGTTGATTGCGGCGTTATTAGAAAATATTAGCGCAGTATTTGACGAAATGAGCGCCCGAATAAGCGTGCAATTTGGTCGATTTGGGAATGAGGGGATGACGAGCGAGGAAATTTTAGGGACGCGCTGTGTCCAAATATTTGTTTTTTTAAGTGTTTAATACACTTTTTCTGACAAATTAAACAGTGAATAATTAAAGAAGACAGTTTGGGATGAAAAATAGCATGGATATTACATGGCATGTGGAATTAAAATCCGGAAAAGACATACAAGCAGCAAAGAAATAACTCTGCTGTTTATTTGACTGTAGGCAGTGAGTCTTCCAGGTTTTCTTCCGCGTTTATTAATTTTTCTGGAATATTTTTCGCCAACGTTCCAGTTGGCTTTCTCAGTTTCACTTAAGTGACGATGCAAGATTTAGTCTTCGACTAGGATGGGATGCTGTCGTAGTCTCTGGCTCTCTCGCCGCTAATGAAAAACCAAAGAAGAAAGAAGCTCCTCTTTCCTCTTGCGAAGATTTTCAAGCCTCTGCTGTGTCTGGAATTTTAGCATGGAAACTTTAGAAATTCATACGAGCAAGAAATTGCATATGCAGACAGTGGCGCCGACTCCATGGGGCCTGAGAGGGCCCAAGCCCCCTCAAAAATTCGTTATGGGTGTGAGAAAAAAATGTGTCAGGCTTGTCGATTTTCCCTGGAGTGCCCAGATATCGAGATTCGAGTTCTCATTGTTCTAATGTTGATCATATGACTCTTCTACAATACTTAGAAAACTTAAAACTCACTACTTATGAAATTTTCTCGGTGCAAGATCCCCGATGTGGCCCCCCAATATTTTTTGTAAGTCGGCATCCCTGTATGCATAGACTCCGACACCATACCATACATTGCCGAAGACCAAATTCTGCATCAACACCCCAGTAGACCTGAGAAAGCCAATTGGAATTTTGACGAAATATTGTCCAGGAAAATGAATCAACGCGGATGGAAACCCGGAAGAATCATTGCTAATACCACTGCTTACTATAATTTTTCATTATTTTGTTCATGAAACCGGTCTCTATTCGTACGGCATGCATGCACTGACCTGGATAGGGCCCTGACGGCCGTGTCCACGGAGACGGACCTCCTTAAAGGGGCCCCTCCCTGTCGCCTGCATCGCCTCAGTCCGGTCCTCCCGCGCCCCCTTCGCCCCTCGCCCTCCTCATCGCCCTCCTGCTCCGTCGGCCAACTCCGCTTGCGCCCCTCGCCCCCCAGGCTGCGGCGGATCAGCTCCACGAGCACGGGGGGCAAGGAGGCCGCGCACTTGGTCCCTCCCTTCTTCCGACCCACGAACACGAAGGTGATGCTGTCCTCGGAGGCAGTGGTGGAGGGCCCTCCCTCGGGGCCCCAGCACAAGGGCCCACCCTCCGCCATCCCTATGCTCACTGGGACAGCCGACCCTTGGGGGCGACCCAAAATGCTCACGTTCAGGAAGCGGCCATCCTCAACAGCCACCTTGCCGCCTCCACCTGCGGGCAAAACACATATGGGTGTGCCAATGCTAAGTTGATTAAGGTGAAGTACCGCCGTTTTCACGTTCACTTGAGCTTAGGGCAATCAATTGGCACTCATACTCATATACGTTTTCTGGAGTGGCTCCAATATTGCCCAAATTATTTTCCCATGACAGAAGATGGGCAGAAGATTAAAGTAGCCCAGAATTTATCTTATGGGAAGTCTTGAAGGCCTCGCTTTCATGAGTTCAAAATACTAGCTGCTACATATATGTACAATCATCTCATTAAAAAAACAATTTAATTTCTCATTAATTGCCATGAGAAAAACTCCTGGATTGAGGATCGAACCAAGGACCTTTTGCTTTCCGGGCGACTGCGCAGTCCACTACGCTATCTAGGTTCTTAAATTCCCATGGCAATTTTACCGAAGTTCAACGCGTTGCCATCATCATTTTTCCTAACCTTGCCATCCTTGATGGACCACAAGAGCCTAATACCTGTACAACGTGATGGTCGGCGCAGTCGTCTGGAAATCCAAATGTCCGTGGTTCGAATGAGCAATATAATATTAACATAGACCCATCATAGAAACTCTTCTGCTCCGTTGATACGGTCGAGGAAAAGGCTATGAAAAGGGGGTAATGCAGCCAATATATTTCCCTTGCAAGTTTTATATTATAATATTACCATATAATCGCTTCTTGCTTTATCATTCACTCTCCCAACTTCCAGGGGCAGGATTTATTTTTTCATTTAATAGTTCATAATTCATTAATCGCATCAAGGCATCCTTCGTACCTCCCTTACCTTCAGATGTAATCCTCTCATCGTACAATCACAGGGGCTGAGCCGATATCCCTAAAACCACGGGGTAAATTTACGACAAGAAATATGCATGAGGCAATAAGAAGTAGCCCTTTTTTCTCACTCCATTTTTATGAATACGTGGCATTTATTCTCACACCTTTTGTGCACCTCGAAATCGTTGTGTATGAATGTAGCCATCAAAAGGGGAATAAATGAATATGTAGTTTAAGAAATATGGTAGGTACTGAAAATTATTATGAATAACGCAATGAATGAAAAAGCCCATGACAATATAAACTAAAAATGGGAATTTCCACATTTGGATGTAAAACTCGACAACCGACCTTGGTTTTAAGAAACGAAAATGACATATAATGTCGAAATTATGGTCGGTGGTGGAGTTTTATGATAAAATGTGGAAATTACAGTTTTTAGTTTTAGTTTTACTCGTATTATAATGGATAAATCACATTTCCACAAAGTCAAGACTAAAGCGATTTCATACGAATTAAATATTTTGTAGCTGATACAAAAGATGGATCGGATAAGTGGCTCAATTGAATTGATTCAATTTACCCGCACCCCCGCACGAATCGCACCCCGGCGCCCTCTTCCGTGCTCTGCATCCGTCACACTCCGTCTTCTGCTCCTCCCTCTGCACCGCAGTCGCCTCATTGTCCACTGCATCCGGCGACGACTTCACCACGTTCTCTTCTCTTGACGAGCAGCTCGTACTCAATCTCTCCTCCATGCCTCCATCGTCTTTCCTTTGAAACGAGGACTCCTTTTCGACGTCCGCTGAGCGTTAATGGGAGTTTAAGAAAAAAAACACTTGTATAATGCCACGTTTAATGAGAAAAAAATCACTTCTATCTAAAATTCAATAAAAATGCGCAGTACCCATGCATTACAGTTCCCAGTTCACATGGGCTTCTGTAACTGGGATGATACAGTGAAAGCAATCCAAAAAATCATGACGAAGACCACGAAATAATCCTCTACAGGACTTTTGATCATTTCTAAGACTAACAATAGATTAGACTATATACTCTCTCTTCTATGAACTCTAAACTCTGGAAGCCTGATACTCAATCCCCAATAGAGACCAAAAAGTTACGCATCAATGGTATGAGCATACCATCATTATGACTTCAGTGTGTCTCCTTTTAAACAGAATATTTTCAAAAGCAATTCGAGCTTATTCCAGCTAAAGACAATAAAAAGTTCCACCACAATGCTTTCTGAAAGCTATAACTACACATTAAACTCCAGAGCTACACCTAGTTACGTCAAATTGTTGAAGAGACTTTACTTTTTACTAAATTTTGAAATGTTTGGCGATGATTGACAATTACAAATAGAAATTCGACTCTGCGAGGGCTCTGCACGAAAAGAAGGATTTAGTTGGAGCAGAAACCCAAATAGCCTGCCACGACGTTATACGTGTGAGTTCAAACTTGGAGAAGACAATATTATTCATAGGCTACACTATTACGAGATCTGTGCTGACGAAAGAAATGAACACGCAAATTACGTGAGCTTTAAAACACAGACAATCGGTAAAAAAATCTGAGCAATAACAAGGTTGCTACTATGATAAAAATAGTTACAAAATGTAGAAAATAAAAAAAAACCTGGTGAAAAATCATGAGGGAAATAATATATTTAGTGAAAGAATGAGGTCAAAGGAGAAGAAGAAGTTTACCTATACGCTATACTCCGAGAGACCACCAGAGAATGCTTCAATGCTCTATTTTCTATTCTATTACTTTTCTTCATGACAATGTTATCAATTTTCTAAAAAATCAACAATCAGAGTGTGTAAGAGAGATAGTAAAAATTGCAGATAACCTTGCTCTGTGAAACGAAGACAAGATAACACCAGAGGAATTCTTTATTCATCTTCTTCTCGGTAATGTTATTAATGTACTAACAAAACTTCAAAGAAAAATATGAGATGAATATAAACTGGTGGATAAAATAACCAGAAAATCCAAAATATTATACGAAAATCAATAAAATTTGCATTTCACCTTGCGCTGTGCTTCCCGAATCCTCCGGTTTCTGCACCTCCTCCGCTGGAGACTTCAACGCCTGATCCTCGGAGACTTGAATGACCGGAAGAGGAGAACTTGCCGGCCCTGGAACTTCCTCTGCCGACTGCGCCTTGCCCTCTCCTCCTCCCCTGCCGCCGCCCCTCGTCCTCCAATCTTCGCGGATGTGCTCCAGGCTGGAAGGCGGCGTGGACCGCCTGGACAACGCCTCCAAGGACGCCGCGTCGCTGAAGTCGCTGTGCTCGCTGTTCTCCGTGATGGTGTAGAGCTGCCTGCGGGCGGGGATCGGCGGAGGCCGGGGCGCGGGAATCGTCGGAGCCGGAGGCAGGAAGAGGAAGTCGCTGTCTGCGGAGGATTCGGAGGCGTCGTCGCAGCTGGAGTCGCCCCAAGAGTCGTCGTCTTCCTCCTCCGTTGCCTCCTCCACCTTATGCGTCTCGTCGTCCGCAGAATCCGACATCGCCACCTGCACTGCATCGGCGATTGCTTCTCCAGGGTCCGTTGGAGTTGCTCCTGCTATCGGGTCGTTCTCAGGGTGCTGTGCCTCGTTAGCCTCCTCCTCGAAGCCGTCCGGAGGCGTGGCATTCATCTGCCACTCCCGCACCTTCTCCTTGCCGCTGACCAGTCGTTGGTCTCGATCCACGGGAGTTATGCATTTAGCTGAAGTATGAAATAGTGGAAAAGATTTTTAAAAGCAATGATAAAATTAATAATTACGATAAAATTGAGACGGAAAGCGATATAATTCGACTTCCCCATCAAACTTTCGAGAACTCTTTCGTATGGGAAACGGGACGGATACAGATTGAACAGGTTAGGCGAGGTTATTTCCACAAGACTGCCGGTTTGTTATTCAATGTATAGGCAAAACCAAAGGGTAAATATACATGAGACAGAATTTTAATGAAAATATTTCATTAAATAATTTATTATAGATATTAGTTTAATAATCCATTTTCTGTTCTACTCCCCGATGATGTTTGCCTAGCCAACCGAAACACCGGTTTCGGAGACTTTGATTCCGATTTTCATTGTCCTTAAGACATGCACTTCTAATATTCATTTCAGCAGCTTTACCCAATTTTATTATAGTTTGCTCTTATTAAAAGTATGTGGCGATTCCCCGCTGCAGTCCGCATTTGTATGAATTCCGTACCGGCGTTTTCGGGTGGGCTCTCCGCCTGGAGTTCTCCCATCTCCCCGCGAGCAGCATCGGAGGGGTCGTCTCCTTCCGCATCGGCCGACGCCTTCTCGCTCTCCGGCGCCGCCTCCTGGGCTCCACAGGCGGTCCCCTCTCCGGCCCACGTGCCCCACCCACCGTTCTTGCACTCCCAGAAGAGGTCGGTTAGCGGCCTAGGCGACGGCCTCCTCTCTGCACCAGAGGCGCCGGCGTCCCACTTCCCCGGCGAGACGGAGACGAGTCTTCCGCAGGATCCGTTCTCGCAATCCCCTGACTCATCATCCTCCGAATCTGAGAGGGGAAAGGGGGGGGAGAAATAAAAAGAGAAGATATTAACGCTTGAACGTATTTTCTTATGTTCCCATACCACCGAAAACAGCACATAATAGTCCTTTGCATAGTTTTTTTTAATGGTTCAACAATGACACATGCACGAACAACAAGGACCTGAATAGGGACCATCTACCAAGGCGGGTCACGAACCCGCGACATCTTAATTGGCAGGCGAGCGGAAGCCGAGAAATATAAAGGTTTAATTGTGAACGGAATGACACTTGGATTCTTGAAGACGATTAGCATCTCGGCATTCTGACGTAAAAAGTTGGCTCACAAGGGGTCATTCAATATTCACGTAGGCCTCTCCTCCGTGCAAAATTCCTTCTGTATTTTACAATGAGGATATTTTTACAAAAATAATACGAAAAAGGCATTCTATAAATTCTTTACCATTTTTCGGTGCCCTTATCACAACTCTATTTAAGATAAAAATTATTATCACACTCTTCTAAGTCTATATTAAAGGTATGAATAACTGCTCCCTAAAGTACACGATAAGGATATTTCTATAATAATTTTGTATTTAGGTATAAAGTATAGCTATATACAATCATTAAAACAAGTTTATACTATCAAGAAGACGGACATCGATACCAAGGACACAACATTATTGGTCTGAAGTCGAAGGTAAGAGTCGAAGGCTGACTTTAAATTAGGAAACCATAAAGTTGAGGTGATGAAGGAGTTTTGGTACTTGGGTGGCCGAGAGACCAGCGATGGACAAAGCAAGAAGGAAATAGTTAGTGGAATAGCCCAAGAGTATAGGTAATTCCTCAAAAAGAACCGACTTCTCAAAGCAGGAAATTTAAACATAGGAGTGGAGGAAATTAATCTGAACTTAAATTTGAAGCATGCTTCTCGAAGTGAGGCCTGTATAATAACAGCAGCGGGGTATCAAGGTTTGAGGCTTTTGAAATGTAGTGCGACAGAAAAATGATGAGGATATAATGGTACAACCTAGGAGAGAAGATATGCTACGTGAAAACCATAACAAGAAGACGGAACAACTTAATCTTGAGGGACTGTGCCCAAATGAAGTCAATCTTCGAGCCGCTCACCTGCGGAAGATTCGAGGCTGTCCTCTGAGAACCACTTGTCGACGAGAACGTCCTCCGGCTTGGGGGGCCCTTCGATCAAGATCCGCGTGAGGATGCCTCTGGCAAGGGGCCCCAAGGGGAGGCCCTCCCCGGGGGCCTCCGTCCCCACCCCCGCCTCCCGCATCTCCCCACCCTCCGTCTGCGTCACGGCCGAGGCGTAGGACACGGGCCTCGGGGGCGGAAGAGGCGGTGCCTTCCTCGCCGCCCCCAGCGCCCTCCGCGAGAGGAGGCGGAAGCGAGCGCGGGAGACGGCCTCCACCACCCCCGGGTCCACTTCGCCCCCGACTCCGCCCCCGCCCTCCGTCGCCGCCTCCCCCTCCGCCTCCGTCCGCCCCTCCGCTGCCTCCTCGCCCCCCTCCCCACCTCCTCCCGCTCCTCCGTCGCCGAGCGCAGCCGCTGCAGCCCCCGCCGCCAGCCGCCGCTTGGTGGGGTACAGCCTCCGGGTGACGGCCGCCACGATCTCCGCCCTGCGCCTCGCCTGCTCTGCCGCCCTCCGCCTCGCCTCAGCCACTCCGGTCCGCACCTGCATCCACCAGAGGGAAAGGGTGAAACCGCTAGTAAGAACAAAGATCGACTAATGGGGATGTGCCCCCCGAGAGGAGACGAGAGGTATAATTTACAGCGGATACTTCTAATAGGGTAGTTTTCTTCATCAAAGGAAACGAAAGGCATTGATTGCGATTCCTTACCCACCATTACTGTATTCATAATATACACATTATTTGGTTTTAGAAATCCCAGTTTACAAGAATGTTAATGGTCTATTTTAACCGAATTTGAAAAAGGCCAGATTGGCGCCCATACGATGCCACTCCACGTGACGTCACAGGGACCTAGTTTCTATACGAGTAGATAGGAGTTTTACATCGTCTGAGATTACCAATGCATGCATGAGGCAAAGAGCTCAGGGAAACGACCCTTAATAATCACCTATTAGAACTGCTATTGGTCGGAAAGTTTCCTTCGTTTGATAAGGTATTAATAATCCTTATTTAAGCCAAGCGCTACCTGCTAGCAGCCTGCATCGTATCAGCGCTCAAAGCCTCGCCTCAAGGTCAACTCACACGGCACAGCGGGAACCAGAATGACGTCACACGGGCTTTTCCCAGCATTCATACTTAGCCGTCACGTTTTCGCGCGATTGAAATGTTTCACTTATCATTTAATCTTGAAAAATAGATATCGTCATTTTAAAATCTAAAAGCGGGAAATACGTTCTCCAGGAGTAATAATATTTCGATTTAGACAATAAAAAAACAATAGGAAACCCCCCTATTAGGTATGGACGGATCCAGGATTTTTTTTTGGATCCGGATACGGATCGGATCCTTGATTTTCGGAGCCGGATTTTTCGGATCGGATATTTTCGGATCCAAATGCATTTTCCTGCAATTCCTGCTATTAAACTATGTAACTATTTAAGTTTATTCTGGGTACGTACAATCGAAGGAATGCTTTTTAGATTTTAACACACATTTTAATATTTTTATAAATTTAAAATAATTTTTATAAGCTTTCAAGTTCTTTTAAACATATTTACACGCTCAGGACCTAAACTGTTACGCTTGAGTTAGGAAATGAAAACAGGAAAAATCTTCGGATAAACCACTGACCAGTGGTGTAGGACAATACTCGCATGCGACGGCACATTCGAAGAGAGAATCGGAACTATTTCCACCCTTATGGGGCGTTGCATTCACTGAAGCTACTATTTAAAATTTCGAATCCAGATCCGATGTCTTCCGCGACTTTGGATCCGATGTATCCGATGAAGGGCAATATCCGCGGATATTTGGATCCGAGGTATTCGATCCGACCATCATCTCGGACGAATTTCGGACCAATAGCCTTGGGGCCAATATATGTACGCCGCTGCGATGCAGGCTGCTAGCAGGTAGAAGAGTACCCTGCTAGCAGGTATGCCGCCTACGGTACATAAACTACTAACACACGGAGAATCAATTGCCAAATAATCCCTTCGTTCATAAATTACCGAAGAATCAGATCATCGTGAGCCTAGCCTAGAATCGTGAGCCTAACCTAGAATCAGATCATACCTAAAGGTAGCGGGACTTATTGAAAATACGACTCTCATTAATTTTAACTTCAGCGATGATTGATAGATGTTTCCTCCATTGAAAGGATATATTGTCACAAAATATCGTTGTTCGTGATCATGACGTGAATTCGGCATCAAATGGGAAAGCGGCCCCTCATGTGGAGGCCTTACCTGGAAGGCCCTGTTTCCGCGTGCCCCTTTGGTCGCCGTCTCCTCGGAAGGTGGCGTCCTCGGAGGCGCCTTGGCGCTTTGGGCGTTCCTGGCCTTGAGCCCCCGAGAGGAGCCCTCGCCGCTCCCCTTGGAGTCCACGCTGCTGCTGGAGGCGTCGTCCGGGTGGCCGGCGGGCCGCATTGACGGCCCTCCGCTGCTGCCCGCGTCCACTGAGGACTGCCGCCGGAAGGACCAGATGCCCCCGGAAGACATGGAGCGACCCCGCGGACGACCCTAATGTTTGAAGTGGGAGGAAGGACAATAGGAGTGACGAAACGAAATCAGCGAATCAGGGATAGGAAATATTATAAAAACTTTAGAACATAGTGTGGCGTTCCTGCGATGGGGCAGCCAGGGGAGTGAATAGTGAAGGTGATAAAAAAACACCTTTACTGGGCCGATATTTGGACCGAGAAGTCCCCTATTCCGTTCAACCCCTGGTCATTTAACAAATGCTAAATAATTAGTTTAAAGTATACCAGGACTAGCAACGGTGATAACTTATACGGGAGTCACCCGCAATGCACAATCGTGTGAAAGATCCACAGAGAAAAAAAATCATCCGCCTTGACCGGGATTCGAACCCGGATCCCGGTTAAAATATCCACAGGGAAGAATGATGTCTCGATCGCTTAACTGGCTAAAGCACTCGACCGGAAATCGGGGGATCCGGGTTCGAATCCCGGTCAAGGCGGATGATTTTTTCAAATGCTAAATATTATCTACGATTTGCATGGCAAATAAAAATCATACCCGAATAACACTGAGTAAAGTCATGGATGAAAACATAGATTTCTTCAAAGTACATGCTGATATATGGATTAAAGGACATAGAATAGGTGAACAGAAGTAATACAAAATAATAATATAATGTGTGAAAAGATAACGTTCATTTGCGGTAAATAGTTAAGGCTTTTGATTGACGTATCGTTTTTGGAACAAGGACCATTGCAGGAAAACATCCGCACATAAAGGGGAATGTGAAAAGCTACTGAGAAAAAGCTAAAGTTTTCGTGGATACATAAAAACTAAATGTTACAACCAGTTGTTGGACAGTGAAGTAGAGCAATAGGAGGTATTCAAGAAATCCAGCAGAGCTCCGAGCTCTGGCTAGATTTTACATTTTACGCTGTTGTGCTTCGACGAGTAGTAATGAAGATAGCGAGAAATTTCGGATTTTCCCTACATTGCACCGATAGGTGCATAGTGAGCTCAGGATTAGATGTAAGTGGTCGGTATTGTCACCTGCGATTCGGCGACGCGATGTCCGTTGGCGGAGTAGACGAGTTCGCAGGAGCCGCCGAAGGGCCTGGGCCCGAGAGGGGCTCGACCGCCGGAGTCCCTCCGGGCGACGGAAGGCAAGTCCGCGGGGGAGTCGGCAGTTGGTCGGGCGGCCGAGTTGTCCTCGAAGCAGAGGCTGACGGGGCCAGGGGGAGGCGTGGACATGTCTTCCTCCACGGTGGTGGCTTCGCTCGCCTCCGAGTCCTCGCGACCCATCGCAGCGCACCTGAAAGGAGTCATTGGTCAACGAACTTAAAGCCTGAATCACACGATCATTTTATCCGTCATTTCCTAATGATCACTCGCAAATGATCGTCGCCGTCAATTGTTTTTCGCGATCACTCCAATGATGAGGATTCCCATCACTTTTTTCATCACTCGTGCAGTCGCTTTTTCCATCGCTTAAGCCGTCACTAAAACCCCCATATCAGCCAATCGGAAGACATTCCCGTATGGAGCGATTGCAGCGCAACGTTTGACAAACGTGGGAATGACATAGGTAAACATGAACACGCAACATATTTTCGTGATGAGGGTCCCATGACAACGAGCTGTGATATCGGAAGTGAAGCGAAAGGCGACGGCGGGAGGGACCGTGTTATTCAGAAAAATGATCACGGGAGCGATCACTTTTCCCGTATCGAAAAGCGATCGCTCGAGTGATAACTTTTCGCGACGAAAGAAAATGATCGTGTGATTCAGGCTTAAGACTAGTTCGACGAAGCTCTCCATTCTTCTGGAAATAAAAGGTCAAGCTAATCGTAACATGGTTTTGTTAAAAGAATATTAGGAAAAAGCGACGACAAATTGAGAGATATTAGCTACTTCTCCCTTGTTAGACCCCATTTAGAACACGCTGCCAGTGTTTGGGACCCTCATGAAAAAGGCTTAATAACAGAGTTAGAACGCGCGCAAAGAATAGCTGTCAGGTACATGACAAGTCGTTACGATATTCTTGTTAGCGGAGCTGATCTCTTGGATAAACTCGGAGGGAACCTCTGTCAGACCTTAGATTGAAAAATAGACCAAACCTTTCAGATAAATTTTTACGGAGTTCATTTACGAAGTTATACTCCTTTCAGTTGTTAAATTCGATTCATCAGTTAGTACACTAGGAGTATAACTTCGTAAATGACCTCCTAAAAATATACCTTTCAATTGAGCGCTTAGTTTCGAAATTTGCCGAGGGTTGCGTTAGTTACCGCAACTTCTAACTTTAACTCTAGTGGCACAAGAAATATTTTTATGCGAACAGGAATACATCTAGCTTGCTTATATCAAAATTGTAAGTTATGTAAACGAAAACTATGTAAATATTAAGCTCTCAAAATTGGGTGACGTGAAATTCCGCGAGAAATTGTTACATTTTTGAGGAAAATTAATCACAAGATAATAATATGGGGTAATGGATTATTTAAGTGCTAGAGCTAACTTAGGAACAAACGCTCTCTCCTATACTTTTGTTTGCATTGAAATCGGTTGCATAGTTAGAACACTTCAGAATCTCAAACTTGGGTACCTTGCTATTTTTGCGGTAGGTAAACTAATCAAATACAGTCTCATCTACAACTCCATGGTACTCTTCTTTGCTTCCCTAGGGAGTATGGCAGGGGTTAAGTATTTCTCGCCAATAAACAATAATTTACATGTGGGTGTCCCCACAATTGCGCGTGCAATCATTGTAGCTGGGGTCAGCTCACACCAAGGATGCACTATTCATTCCGCTTCCTATGACAGTCCACATTAATATGCATCACAAATTTGGTGCAAAACAATTGCTGCCAAAACTTACGGCGTTCATTTACCTAACAATCCTGCCATGTGACCCTGATTTCCAAGTATCCTACTCACTTGCCGACTTACAAAATATTGGGGGGGCCTGAACAGAGGATATTGCCCCGGGAAATTTTATAATTAGTGAATTTTAAGTTTTTAAGCATTTATCAGAATCATATGATCAACATTAGAATCCTGATAACTCGAATCTCGATATCTGGACACTCCGGGGAAAATTGACAAGCCTGACACATTTTTTCCTCACGCCCATAACGAATATTAGAGGGGTCTCGGGCCCCCTCAGGCCCCATGGAGTCAGCGCCACTGTTCCCACTTCTATGGGTAAAATCCTTCCCGAGCGACGCCGGATGACCTGCTAGTTTGCTCATAAATGCGTTGCGGTAGCGGATCCTCTAAAATGGTGCTGAGAGAGGGGAACGATCACAAGGGATTGTCGTGAGGTTCACGGTGGCTGGCGGTGCTCACGAGGCATGCTTTGGCGACCGCGAACGGTGGTTTCAAGTTTCGGGGGAGCAGAGGGGGAAGAAGCCTTGGAAAGAGTTAAATCCACGCCGCTTTCGGCGATTCCTAGAAGCCGCAAGAGTGGGGCGCCCGAGAAGAGCGAAAATGGAGTGGAAGACATTTTCCAAGGCTATTTACACTCGCAAGGCCGCACCTGGGATGCGCGTCAAGCAGAAGAGATCCCGCGGCGCAGAAATATGCCTCCGTGTGCTGAATGAAGTATGAAGGGAAGCTGCCCAAATGCATCAAATGTTATGACGAGCGAACAGAGAACGGACGATATATTTGGCATGAATTAGTCAGGCAGCCGCTAGAGACTCAAGAGGCTACCCGTTTCGCATAAATTAAAAATTGATCCAACAATTATAAAAAAACAATATAACGTGTATTATTAAATGATATCTTTCAGTGCAATGCTGAGAACGTCAAAGTAAAACCTCAACCCGGTCGGACAGAAAGGAAAAAATAGACAGAAAAATTAATTTTCCCGCATCAAGTCGCAAAAGTGGAATTTCTTTTTGCGACTAGTTGACGTTCAAAGCCGTGGTGTTCGAAGTAAATGTGCAAATAGACACTGGCGACGCAGTGGCCCTGCGCACGCCCCAATTGAAGAGAAAAGGGAATAAGATGGAATTCATTGAAATGGGGAAGAGCGATTCTTATTTTTCACCAAGTTGTGTCAAACACTCCTAAAGATGGAAGGATATCAGTAATTGTGTTTCGATCCTCCCAATGTTGACACATTAAAATTATGGGATAAATACTTTGTTCGTTGGAACAGCTTTCATTTGCTAATAAGTTAAAAAGTATTATAATCCGTTGACGAGGCAAATGTTTTATTTTTACGGCATTGATTCTTGTAACTTATCACATGTTCGGGTGCTCCAGAGATTCATCGTCGGCCATTTCCATTATTCAAATGCATATCAAATCAAAAAAAAAATTATCTCAGCATCTCTGTAAATGCAAACTTTCTAAATATGGTAAATTTTAGCATGGGCCAGCTTTGCTTGACATGAAAATTTCAAGATGATTGGTCATTTTTTAAAGCCACGGAAAAAGAATTATAAAAAATCTCCCGGTCGAGAAGAAGTAATGCGTTAGGTTAGTATTAAGAATATGGTTGAATTATTGCAACCGGAATATGGTTATAACCTTGTTGCTACAATGATGAGTCCTCTAGCAACATAAAAAATGAATCATAGATGCATTTTCGAAAGTCAAACCACCTTTTTAAATCAGCACATGAAAAGATTCCCTCGTAAAAACCATAAATTATTGGAATTAGATTAACTTCGATGAAATCGGTTAATTAATAATTAAATCGATTCATAAAGTCACCTGGTGGCGCCCTCTGGTGGCTGCTCCGTCAACGACACAGTCGGCGTTCCATCGGCGGCATCAGATTGATCTCCTTGGGGTGGTTCCGAGCTGCCCTCACCGTCACGTTGGCAACCCTGTGCACCCCATAATGGAAGAGATAAAGGTAGCCAAATAAAGTCAACGAAAGGATCAAGAGCGATGCGTACTATTCACTAATTTATGTCAGTAACTCCTGAATATGGAAGGATATCATGGCATACTACAGTCTTCCGCATCATGAAAACTTCCCCACGGGAATCTGTGAGGGAAAAGTTTGTATCGCAATAAAGTTGGGGATCAGGTTGGTGTGATGGCTTCCCGCCATGTGGGTCCGAGTTCGAATCCTGGCGGTGGCTAAGATTTTTCAGACTGACCGATTTCTGCTTGAGTGTTTTGTGGATGACACTTCAAATACAGAGCTACGTCCGTAGGATGGGACGTTCAGCCGTGATCCTCTCGGCGCCCCTCGCTAGGGCGTTAAAGGCAGTGACGATTAAGAGCCGCTCTGGGCAACAGATGCCAGCAGTTTTCACACTCTGCCGTAGTTTACACATCATTCAATTACCGGAGCAACTTGAGGAGATATTAAATTGCAGTTTTCTTTACTGTGTGGATGAGATTTTTATTCATATGAAGAAAGAAGAAAGAAAAAGCGTATTTTTTTCTTGAGGTCATCGAGGAAGTTCAGATGGACTTTGATTAACTTTAACTTGCCTCCAAGCATAAAGATCAAATAAAATTCTAAAAGCGTGAATATGGAGCTACACCTCTCTTTTACCTTCAAGAATTCACCTTTCGTCAAAAACCGCTACGGGTGTACAGACAGCGCCAGATGTTAGGCGAATTGGGCTGGGAGTCGCTGGAGACTCGGAGGCTGCGCGCTAGGCTTAGATTGCTTGAACAATTGAGAATAGATATCTTTAAGAGCGACATAGATAACATAATATTAGAGCCGCACTATATTTCCAGGTCCGATAGAAGCGATAAATTAAGAGAGATATTCGAACGGATAGATATGGGATTTCGTTTTTCCCCCGAACCATAAAGGACTTTAATAAACGCTAGTCCCAACTTCGTTAGAGCACTTCATTTTTTTTATCCGCAAACGGCTGGTGTCCTAACACCCCCTGCCACACGCCTTTTAGGTGGCTTGCGGGGTATTATGTAGATGTAGAATTAACTAGACGCTCCATTGTTAATGTGGAATCCCGTGGCGGCAAAAGTGATCTCAGCTTAACGCCCGAAACGCCGACGGTTAACGTGGTCCAGATGAATTCGAACTCTTACCTCTCCTCACCCTGTTCCCCTCCGCAATGACGGTAACGTAGCAAAAAGTGGAATGGGGAGACTTCCGATTTATTCCTTCATGCGTTTTGTCTTCTCACGGATCCCAGTCGAGACGAGCTTATGATTATAATAAACCATGCGGTTCTGGTGTGAAGTCACGGAGAAGATAGTGCGATGTAGCGACTTCGCTGAGTGGTGAATTTTCAGTTCTTTGAGACGATCAGGAATAGTGTTAAAATACAGATTTTTAACGCCTTTTTGTTCCCAACCGGAGCATTGGAGGATGGTGAGAGTCGCAATTCGGCTCATTGCTTGGATATTTGCTCATAGATAGCGACCTAAACTTTTGAAAATTTCCCTCGATAAACATAGTCACGGAGGTAAAATATTTATCCATTGTACTTCAGCACATGATTTTTCAGCGCAATTTTTAAAAACGGCAAAAAACATCAGCAAACACAAAAACTATAAGTTAAAGGATATACAACGAGCTGGTGCCGAATAATATCGCTGGCCATTGACAGGTAAGCGCCATGCCATGATTTCACCAGGAGCGAATTAAGATCATTGTTTGGGATGGAACAGTTTATTTACTAACTAAATCTAAAAAAAAAATTATTTTTAACGTATATAACAACGTAGTGAATACGAGCAGAAAATTCCAATAAATCGAATACAAATCCAGAGTTAAATTAAATCGACAAATTCTTGCGATTTATTAAAATTCCTTAGTTATTTACGTAATTTATTTTAGTTGGGGAGAAATTAAGGTCGTTTTCATTATTTTCCGCGTCGCCTTAGTGTAATAATATACCTCTCAGTGATAATGCATCTGAGGTCTGATATACGTAGTCAACAGCATTTAATGACTCTTATTACCACGTCATCTATGAACTGTATAATCCATTAGAAGCTTCATTCAACAGTAAAGAATAGACTAAAATGTGCGCAATACTTAATATTCGGTAGATGTTAGAAGTAGTAATCAGTTTTTATAAATAATTTATATTGGTGGTATTTTCCATGTGAATTAAGTTTGCTTGGTGTCATTACTGCTGTTGTATTATACCTATGTAAACTGAGATATAATTGTAGTGGAAATAAATCGGAAAACCTGAAAAACTAAACTACTAGAGTGAAATTTTGCTGTAATTTTGTTGTTGTTATGGTGAATTTTGGAAATGTCTATTTTCAATTCATTCTGCAGGTAAACATTTACTTTTTTGATAATGCGATCTTGGGACTCGGCGGAGGCAGGCAAAGATTGACTAACCGCTCCGGAAACCTCCATGTCCTCCGATCACCTTCGTTCCCAAGCATCGCCTTCGATTGACGCCCGAACTCCGTCGGCGGTACTTCGGAGAAAGCGCTTTCATAGCATTCAGTGATTCAATCAGCGAACAACTGTCTCCGGTTCACAGAATTAATGCGTAACTCCTTTGAAATCTTCTCTTTTCTTTTTCGGATTACTCTCTTCAGAATCACAACGTCCATCTTGAAGTGTTCACGGTAGGCACAGTACACAGAGATAATTCAATATTTGATTGTATTTTAAATATTACGAAAATACATTTGATAAAATAACTGAAAGATAAAAAAATTGTCAAATTGATAAACAGGCAAGGGTTAACACTGTTCAACTTTATATACTCTGAACATTTGAATATGATGGCGCGAGAGTTGAAGACATAAAAACTTGGCTTTTTCAGCGTAACATTATCAAGGCTAGTTAAGCTTTCGAGTGAGTTTTACAAGGTGAGTTTACCTTTTTAGCGAGTTCAGAGAGTAACACCTTGATAATGTTACGCTGTAATGGAACCATGGTCGGCCATAATAAATCACCATTTGGAAAAGTTTTTATTTCTCCAACTCCTACGATAAAGGATTTCCACCTAGTTACGCCCGCATCTATAGATATATGATGGCTTAAGTTTAACGCGAGGAATTTGTCACAAAAAAATACCGTTCCTCTTGAGTCGTATAAAACCACGCCACCTCTCGATTATCCCCTGAATAAATTCTGTCAACCCGCCCACCCCGCCCCCCATCACTCTCACCAGGCCCCCCTTCTAACTCCCATCATGGCCTTCGCCGTCGACGGCGCCAAATTCGGGCCAAATCAGATGTGGTGGCGAAGCCCTTCAACCGAAAGAGGCGACCGCATGCTGCACGTGACTACATCACGCTTACCTCAACCACACAACCACCGAGGAACCCACGTTTTTCCCTGTTTTTTTATTTCACCACTTTGAACGGAGGTTGCGGGCAACGACACTCATTTACTAATATCCATCTTGGAATCCATCATTTTCAGTCAACAATCTTGAATGTAAGTGTTATAAGACCTGGTTAAACTGTAAATTAACCCGTGCGAGTCAATTTATAAATTTATGAATGAGTCAATAAATGCAAAAATGCACCGTGAAACCAACACGCTTGTTCGTATTCACTTACAGAAAACTGAATTAGTCCTAATTTGATTCATGCATTCGTACATGTTCCGTTCCGGTCCAACAAAATCGTCCATCAGTTTTTAACGCAGGAGGCTTATATAGAAAGCAAGAACCGTTTCAATGGTTTCCTGCTCAACACTGTGGAAGTTGAAGTTCGTTTTGTCATTTGTTAAGAACCGTTTCGTTCTACAGCCACCGCAACGCTAATGTCGCAGTTCCAAAGGGCGTTCTCTTTGTTGACAGCCTTATGTATCGGGTAACCAGGTTTTAGGGCTCAACTTTGAGGAAATTTCTTTTTTTCATGAGAAAAACACGGCTGTGGAAAGAAAAATGTTTGAGGGGTTTGTAAAAGAGTTATATTTGAGGGTAAGGACAAAAATTGGGGGACACAAAAATTTCGGGGAGGAATTGTAACCTCTTCGCCCTCCCTCTCGCTAAGACCTCGCTCAAAAAGTAAAAACAGTGATAAATTTCCACAGAAACTATAACTGAATCGACCAATGTTGTAGAACAAACTGCAACGATAAAAATCACTCAATCTTTTCAATCTTTTCACAAAACTAATTCTTTCGTTTTACTTCCTTTATTCCATAGCTCTCAACCGAGGCATGCTTTCTGTAAGATAATCGTCAGAGTCCTCTATATTGCCATCTAATAACGAGAGTAGTGTTGAGAGAGCGATCCAGAGGACTCTGATAATCGTCATCTTTGCGTCCCATCCAACGGATGGATGCTGGACTAAGAGTGCCGTCCAAAATGCACTCAAAAAAGGATCGGGCGGTCATTGTAAAATCTCTGCCACTGCCGCGCCGGTATCAGAACCCGAACCGACTGGGTGGAAAGCCAACATTCTAGACACCGCACCAAGCCAACCGATAGCCAATCTTCAATGCTGTGGACTGCATTTATTTGGTGGTTAGTGGATGAAACATTGATTGCCATGGCAGTGAGGACCCACCTGCAGGTAATTAATTCATTTATTTGGTGGTTGGTGGATGAAACATTGATTGCCATGGCAGTGAGGACCCACCTGCAGGTAATTAATTCATTTATTTGGTGGTTAGTGGATGAAACATTGATTGCCATGGCAGTGAGGACCCACCTGCAGGTAATTAATTCATTTATTTGGTGGTTGGTGGATGAAACATTGATTGCCATGGCAGTGAGGACCCACCTGCAGGTAATTAATTCATTTATTTGGTGGTTGGTGGATGAAACATTGATTGCCATGGCAGTGAGGACCCACCTGCAGGTAAAATGGCTCATTGGCGCTGTCCCTCCTTTTGACCGTCCAGTCTTCATCGCCTTCCCCGTCCGGAAGTGACGTCACCCCGTCCGGCTGACGACATTGCAACGACTCCGCCTGAAGAAAGCAAGATGGACGATATAAAAGTCGTTCAATTCAACCAGGGGCGTTTACGAAATCTAAATAATTAAGTTTACTCGACTTCGAAATGTCTTCATGACGAAGAACTTTCATGCGACAATTTATTGACTACCTATAACGAAGGAGACATCTAGTGGTCATCGCCCAGTTTAAAAAAAAGAGTGTTGAATTTCCAACAGTTCCCATGGTAGCGAAGTCATTAACTGGCGATTTTATTAATTGCCAGTGATTACCGCTAGATGTCCCTTCCGCTGGAGATAGTTCGTAAATTGTCACGTGAGACCGTTGTCCTTCGTCATCAAGTGTACTTGAAATCAACTTGATTACTGGGACTTTCGAAAACATCCCGGGTGGACTAGATGGCATAAAAGAAATATTGAAATAAATATTTAAACTTTTATCAACATTTTTATGCTTCCAAAAGGTAAAATGTACACCGTTCTATCTGTACTTCTTTCAGATGAGTGTAAACCCCTAATTTACCCTCAAGATTACATAAAAGTAGCAAAATTTCACTCAACATCCCCATTTTGTAAGGTTAAATTATTTTTATGTCAAAATTGAGTTCTAAAAAGTATCGGCCGCCACAATTAAAATTATGAAGGGGGATAGGGAAAAGCCTCAATGGGTCATATAGATATCCAAAATCAGCTAGAAAATGAACAGCACGGGTTTAGAGAAGGGAGGTCCAGTAACACTCAGCTTACTCTTATCTTATCCGCGGGTGACAGACATGTTCAAGTCGACGCAATCGGCCGTATTCATAGTTTCCTTAGTAAGCTACTAACGCCCAAGTAGCGTTCTAAGTAGTAGCATACTAGCAAAATGGTATTCATAGATCGTTAGTAAGGGCTACAAAGCTTAGTATGCTACTATATTAGTAGCCGGTTCTTAGTCGCCCTCCGGCCTTGTTTAAGGGAGCTACTAAATATGGCGGACCGTTGTGGATGATCGAACTCCGGTTTTATTTGTATACTGTTTTAGAGTTTTTATGCATTTGTGCCAAAATGGAATACGAGAATCCATTCTTCAAGTAAGGCAGGCAACGTATGTAGTGTAATTGTTGGCAGGAATTGAAAGTTTCGTAGCTGCGAGGAAGCTACGACTTGCAGTGAACTTGTGCCTCTAGTGTAAGTGAACACAATTTGTACATTCAATGCGCCCCTAAGTGAATTGATTGCATATAGACGATGAAGTAAAGAGTGAAGCGACAAGTGAAGTGATTTGCGAGTGTATGAGCTTCGACAAAATTATTTATTTCTTTCATACTGGTTTAACCATTTCGATCAAAGGTTACTAGCTGTTGCGAAGGGGATATGTTTCATATTTGAAGCAGTTGTTCTTTAGGGATACAGCAAACGCTTATAAATTTTCATTAGTTTGTACGCTTATAATTTGTGTTTGATTATATTACTTATTCTAGTCACTTTATCGTGAGCTTTCGGCAGTGTTTACATTTCGCGTATTTCGTTGTGCTGTTGTTTTTGTTTTGGTTACGGTACGAGTGATAGTGGAGAGTGAGATTGGAAGTTTGTTGATGTTACAATTTCTGGTTTAAAAATTTGTTTCAGCCTATTTATTTCATTGTCTACGTAATGGTAATTTTAAATAACATGATTCTAAATCATTAGTGATGAGTGGGAAGTGAGATGTGAAGAATTCTTTCGAACGTCAACGAGTGCAAATTCTTTTGGTGTGTGCAGAGTGATTGGAAAACTGATTATCATTGTTTACTAGAGTTACGTTATAGTGTTTTAAATTAAGTGTGAGTCAAGCTTTTCATTGAACCAGTTGATTCAGAATGTACGGATTATAAGTGTCATAAAGACAGCTCGTGAAATGTGAAGTGAAATGTTGTGTGTGTTGTAGTGCTATTTGTGATATGATCAGCAATAAATAAGTAAAACAAGTTTCGTTAATTATGATTTGTTTTTTACATTAACCACCTCTAGTAAACTATATGCCGTATATTTCCGCACGCTGTCAATATTTGAAATATTTAAATGTAGCGAAGCAGATTGTTGTTTCCTTGACTAACATTTTAGGAGTTGCAAACATATGTTACTAATTGCTCGCACGTAGGTGTTTGTAACGTAATAAATGTGTATCATTCACACATTTATCTCAACGTTATTTTCTTAACGATTCATTTCTGCATTGCATAAGTTTTCGTTTCTACTCCGACATTGAGATGTATATCTGCTTTCCGAATACATATATGTATAGTACTGACGTTGCTAGTTATGTTTTTCCATACTAATCACGCATACACTAATGGAAACAAATATCAGAAGTGCAAACAATACGCAATGTATATGATCAATAAATATACGGCCGTTTGTAAAGCAATAACTGCATCTCAAACATACAAATGCTTCGGTATTACTCATAAATCTACCCTTTCCCAAAGGTATTGCATAATGTTTGTGTACAGCAATCAAAAAATATGTCTGAGATGCGATATCACATCGAATTATCCATTATGAAGTAAAAATTTCAATGCATTTTGCTGAATCAATTTCTTTTGTTTGATAGTGTTACGAATTTTCCGCGCCGCGGAGGAGTCAGATGCAGTGTTGTCAAGCGTAGCCTAGCGGGTTGAACCATAGCCACCTAGAATACAAGGCCTGTTCACTAGCCTCTCAAATTGTGATGACGTCACGTACGGAAGTGCTATCGTTGCTACCACGCCATTGCGAGTTTGTTTGGTTTGTTGAGACGCCCACAGGCAGAAAACGTGTGTGTTTGGTTGTGTTGGTGGAGTTTTTGCATAATTATAGTGACGATATTGGTTTGTGGATTATTTTATTCATCTTATAAACCAATATTCTACGATAAAATGCCTAATACTTGCGTCGTGCCTGGATGCAAGGGCAATTATCGGAGTGGACCAAAAGTGCAAGTGTTCAGCTTTCCGAAAGACCCTGAGCTACACAGAAAGTGGCTGCATGCAATAAGAAGAAAGGATTTCACACCTACCAAAAATATTAAAGTATGTATTATTTATTCCTAGTTTCCTAGTATTCCTAGTTATGTATTCTAGGTGGCTATGGTTGAACCCAAATCGCTACCGAGTATCGGCTGCCGAGCTGGCTAGCAGCATACTAAGTTAGTAGCTCTTATTAGCTCACGTAATACAATCCATGAATACCATATCTTAGTAGGCGACTAAAAGGTCTTAGTAGCCGACTAAGTTAGTCGCCCTACTAGCGTGTTTTAGCGGAAATCTATGAATACGGCCGAATATCTTTAGACTCCAGAAAGGCATTCGATAAGGTTCCGCATTTAAAGCTGAGTCAAAAGTTGGAAGCATACGGTATAGATACGCACGTAATTGGTTGGAACAAAGATTTCCTAAACGATCGATAAAGAAATTGACTGTAAAACAGAAGAAGTTTAAAATGCCATTCTTCCCTCGTAAAATTAAGGGTAGCCACGGCGACGTCTCAATCAATAGATTGAATGGCATCACTCGCTAGGATGACTCATTGCATACTTTTTATTTTTTCCATTTTTTTACCTCGAATGGATTTGCTATAGGAATTGCTAACCATCGGAAATTTTAGCATTTGCTTGAATATCCGCGTATAATTATTTGTTACATAAATTATTATGGCAGTATAGTTTGCATGTGGCAGTCCTCTTGAATGCTGCATATTATTTCCCCTAGCCAAACACCCTAGAGGTGGCTCGCAGAGTATTATGTAGATTTAGATACCGCCTCAATCGCCTTGAGACGAAAGTACTTTTTATTCTCGTTAGCACGGTAGCATTTTGTAATCCAATCCAATTTCTTCGTTTCCCTCAAAATTATGCTTTACTGTTTTGCAGAAGAAAACTGGAGTGAATAATCGACTAATGAGCTCAGGACCCTGCTCCGTTTTAATCTAGTTACCTCCAGTAATTAGTTCTTTAAATCTCTCATCTCGTTAGAGTGGCGACTTGTAATCTCTGAATCTGCCAATCCTACCAAGATCTATGACAAAGGCTCAAGCGTCGTGACTTAAGCAATCGAAGGAGATGCTGACCAACAGTTTATCTCGGCACGTCTATCACATACAGCTCAGTAGTACGGGCAGTTTGATGCGTAAGAAGTTTCCTCGCATATCAAGTTTTTAAAATGTACATTATATGAGTGGTTTAGAAACATTACATAACATGCGTGCTGGGTTTATGGAAGCTGGAAAGGGTTTTTACAAATGGTTTTCTACGCAAAGAATGGATATTTACCCGAAATGAGGGTGCTCTCCATTTTATTGAATATTACCAAAAAGCGTTCCTCATTCCCGATGAATAGCGAATATTCCATTTACTTCCGCAAAAGAATTTTAAAAATTTACAATTGAATTAATAACAAAGTATTTTCCCTACTTTTCTGGAATAGCGATGCCATGCCATGCCGCCTTTTCCCGCCAATCACGAGTCACCTGACCCAAACTATATAAATCGGATCACTAAACTTGGAGTCAAGCCCTGATGATGGTGGACGACACGGCCATCGAAACGTCGGCAGAGATGAAGAACCTTACCTGGTGGGAAACCCGAAAAAACTTCAACATCATCAAACGCCGGGAAAACCTCAGATCTTTCTTGGTACGATCTGAATTTACTCAAAGTGAAATTTTAAATGCCAAAATGATGTAAAATGTATTTCCAAGCGTGTAATTTTTCAAAAAATTTCCCGGACCCCCTGTTGCTCGGAGGGGGGCCTCACCCCAGGGCCACTGAATAATAATATACATGAATATCATAATATTAATATGTAAAATAAGCACTATACCCGTACTCTTAGCGAAAAGAAACTCTGTCAAAACTTAAGAAAAGTTATGAAATGAACTAATGAAAAATATAATAATAATGCCATATTTATTAAAAACTAATTAAGGACATTTTGGTAGCATGCATTGCGGCGGGGTGATTTTCATCTTCGAGGTTTATTTTAAGTAAAGGGAACAATATCACAATTTCCTCACATGCAAAGTTAGGAAATATTTTTTACATATAGTTACGTAACTTCGACATTCATGCAATTTTCGACACTCCGGATATTGAAATCTACCTTTCGGCCATTTTAAAAAAAACAAAGAGTGGGTAAAATTTAATTTTAAAAAGCTATAAGTTATGCGAAGACGTCATTCTTTCTATAAAATAAAATAATGAAGTACACCAATCAAATATTTTGCCCGTGACTAGATGAAGAAGGCGAACGTTTCATGAGAATAAACTAAAATGGTAAACTTCCACACAATGTTATTTACTAAGTACCGACCCGGTTTCGACACGTAGTGTCATTATCTATTATATTATATAAACTATATAATACTATCTATTACATACACTATGTATTAGTGTCAGATAATGACACAACGTGTCGAAACCGGGTCGGTACTTTAGTAAATAAAATTGTGTGAAAGGTTACCATTTTAGTTTATTCTCATGGATATGAAAAATTTCCACCAGATATCGCCGAACACCGTGAATTACGACCGTTTCATCGATCTTATAGATTTTCGCGTCTTCTTCTTTTTCACTCTTTCGACCGTAGGAGCTAAAATTTTACATTTAAAAATTGTTTAATGATTCATTGTTGTAGTGGCATAAACAATGAGTAAAGTAATACATTAAAAAACCATATCTAGCTTTGGCATAATTTTATAAAAATGCGTTTATTTCAGCGTTCTACCTTTTTTTTACGGACATAGTAGATGTTCCTTTCTTACAATTTATTTGCTTGACGGACACATAAATTCATTACCCGGATGTTCCTAGTCTACCATGGTGGATTTGAAACCGCGACCTTTACATAACCAGACGGGAACATTACTCTAGCGTCCATAGGTGGATCTAGGGGAGGACACGTGCCCCCCCAGACCCATAAAATATGCAAGATTGTTAATACGGTCATTGCGCTCGTTTTGTATTACGAGGTACCCTTGTGCCCCCCCAGAAAGAAATCCTATCTCCGCCCCTGCTAGCGTCTCCAAGCCGTGAAAAGTGCTCGGCGCCTGGGGCATCTTTGGAGGTATATAGGTGCCCTAACTAATAACCCTAATGCTCACGCACATTATTATTGAGCTTGTCGTGTTTTTTTTAAAACGATGTTTACCTATCAGGCACACTGTGCCTTATCTTAGCTCTTCAAATATTGCGCCTGACGGAATTTTAAGAAACTGCTTTCGCCCGCGACAGTGTTTGGTACAACTGAGGAGGCCCAATCAGTAGTTCCGTTAAAATTTGATTTTTATTTCCACGCAGCCAATTTAATTTATCCATTCATTATTGGTATTTACTATACAGCATTTAAATTCGCGAGGAATAGCAACGAAAATGTATGAATTATTTAATTCAAATCCCACTAATTTATATATCGGTTAACAGCTTTAATTTTTCGTGAAATTTTGATCACACTGGACGTCAGCGATCATAGGCTATCTGGAGGCTGACTAAAGAATCCTCTATTGCAATACTCATATTGACTACCCTTGACAACTTCAGACATGATTTCCACGTTTTTGACTGAAAAACATCTCCATTTCGCGTCATTTATCGCATGCATAGCGTAAAAATGAGGATGAGTATTGCGGGTTGCCTACCCCACAAAACTGCTTTCGGGGACACGATTAAAGGTCATTCTCTCGACAGTTAAAAGTAATGGAGCTCTAAAATATCAATGAAAGACCAATTTTATACACCATTGAAAAAAATGAGTGCTCGCTAAAATCAAATTAAAATTATTTACATTTTTTACGTCTTTCGTTAAAAATTTCGAAATTTCAAGATAAAATGGCGAACAGAAAATATTAACCGATTTTGAAAAAAATAATATCTGTAATACCCACCCGGGTACGCAACTTTTGGCGGGTATTACGATTCATTCCTCTAAAAAAGTGGTAAAACGAGGCACCCTATTGGTAACCCCCTGAAAAATTTCCTGGAGGTGTCTCGCAAGGTATCATATAGCAGTAGAATCGTTATGATCACTCACCATTTGAACGGACAATAGCATTCCTCGCAGTTTGCGGACCTCGTCCCGGAGTTCCCGGATGATCCTGGCGTTGGGGTCTTCGTCGTTCACCACGGGGCTGTTCACGATGCACTTGGTCCGTTGGGCGTACCTCAGCGTGCTTATGGTCTCGTTGTAGCACGTGCTGGACGGCGAGACGGCTGCCGTTCGACGTCAGATGGTGTCGCCACGGGCGGCGGCGACGGGAGTGAAAGGAAAAAAACAGATGAGTGGTGCGAAGCGAAGAAGGAAACCGAGCCCCAGGCACCATTGCAGGGCTTCCCTCGAGAGCTCTACGCGCGGAAAAAACGCAATACTTAAATCGTTCTTGTTTTTCCTTCACCTGAGGCTTCTCAAGCGAGGTGGACAGAGTTAGACGTTTAAGGAAGCGAATCAGAGTGTGGTCGAGTGACCGGAATATCCGTTTAGTTTCAGAAGGGAAAGTAATGAATGATCCACGTTATTATTAAATTATTCCACAGATTAAGGAAGATTTTCGTGGAGTTCTTAAGAAGGATTCTGTCTCCCTTCGTGGAATCTGGGTCCATGAAGCCGGAGCCAGAAGAAGGGATCTTCTGGGCCTCCCCTCCCTTCATGGACTCCCCTCTTCAATTCACAATAAGTCCTACTCCCTTTCATTGCATCTAAATATCCCATTCTCTCCCTCGTTTACCCAAAATTCTTCCCTCTAACACCTTTTTCAACAGCCTCTCCCCGCTAAGTACTCACTCCATCCATACCTTCTGTCTCCTCCGTATCTCATCAAGAAGCTGCCTCTCCCCACCCACCATGTCCAGCACTTTATATTCCTCTTCCTCTCCGTCCACTTCACCTTCTCCTTTCTTCCTCACCCAAATTTCGAACGCATGATGTGTTTACGCACATGATGCATGTTGTACAAAATTTAAAATTAAAAATGGAAAATATTAGCAATGAAAATGAATAAAGCCAAATGGCATGACAAACGGCAGCCTCCTCGGCATTCTCGTTTTAGAATTTGCCTCGCGGAGGGCTTCGATGCATGCAGGTTGCCCTTCCAGGTAATTTTTTTCAATTCCCACCCAATGGAAAACCATTAATTTCATCAAATCAGCTATAAATTTCATAAGAATAATGTTTGATGAAAACGGCAGGATAGTTATGCTAAATCGGTCCCTAGGAGACATTCAAAGATTCTTGACGTCAATAGTAGGTCTTGGTGAGCTACTGATCCATGCTTAATATTTAGTTTTTATGCTATAATTTTGAAGTTTTGCACGAAAACGAGAAATTTCTGAACTATTTCCTTTTTTTGTGAAAAAATGGCAAAAGTGAAAATTTTTAATGGTAGAACTTCACTTAAGGAGTCATTGGATATTTTAAAAAATATTTTTTCTGTTTCATTTCTACCATAAAAAAAGCTTAGAATATTTCAAAAAGTTATTTTACTGAGTGGGATTTAAGGCACAACAAGAAAAACATGTTATTATGCGCTTAACACTCGAGCATCTTTGAAAAAATATATCTTAATTGAAGTGGTAGAACATAGTCGATACATTGAAAAGAATTGAAGTATTGGGCGACCGACAGCTTCGGTCATACTAACCATAGGTACGGAATGAAGGGTGGAGAGAAACTCGGCGTGTACATCAGCTTGCTCTAAACGAAAGGTGTAAGGAGAACAACGGCTCAACGTCCCATCCGACGGACGGAGTGTCACAGTTGAAGAGTCCTACACACAGCACTCAAGTAGGGATCGAGCAGTCTCCGAAAATTCTCTGCCGCCACCGGGAATCGATCCCGGGCCCACGGGGAATGAAGCCGAAACGGACTACCATCCACGCTACCCGAACCTTTTTTAGGTAAATGGTGGAAGTGAAAGGAATGACAGAGATGGAGTTTGAGCGTTTCGCCCGGAGGGATTTGAATCCTTCGCTTTCTTAAGTTCCAGTCCCAAGATTGAATAAATGGATTAGTTAAAGAGTGAGAGGGTATTAATGGCACCATATGAGAAGACATGTGAGAAAGGGAAGCCTTAGAGTCACTCGGACTTGTGACCTCTTCAGGGGCGCGGTGCGGACAACTTCTTCGAATCGTTAAAGGAAGACACTAACTGTCCGAAAACGATGCATACATAGATTTAAGTTATAATCAATTTCCAATATCAAGCTTGATCAAGCTCTGAGATTATCCTCAAGACAAGGCGGCCCATTGATTATTCTTTTCCCAATTAAATTTAGCAATTTATAGTAATTTTTATAATTAAACTAAAAAAAATTCGAGAAGTGAGATTTTCGATCCCGTTTCTCAAGAAGTACGTCATAGGGTAGTTTCCTTCATCAAAGAAAACTAAAGTAATTGATTGCGATTCGTTACCCACCATTAGTGTATTCATAATATACAAATTATTTGGTATTAGAAATCCCAGTTTAGACGAATGGCAATGGTCAATTTATCCTCATTTGAAAAAGGCCAGATTGACGCCCATGCGATACCACTCCACGTGACGTCACAGGGACCTAGAATCTATGCGAGCAGTTAGGAGTTTTACATCGTCAGAGATTACCAATGAATGCATATTAACTCCGTTGTCACCCATGGGGACTGAGTGTCGTGCCTTGATTACCCTAACTTATACACTTTAGGTCTTCTCTCGGAGCGGAACCTGCCCAGTGGCGTAGACAGGAATTTCTTTCGGGGGGGGATCCAAAACCAGCGGGTAAAATTTTTGAAAAAAAAGGGTACTAAGGAATGGGTTTTTAACTACTTTTATAACTGATTGTTTGAGGCGTAACTTGGTGAAAGCAATTCATAATAAACATTTAAAAGAAGAACTTTGGACATTAATGTGAAAGTACAAAGTTCTTTTTTTTTAATGTTTACTTTTAACACTTTTCATAATCGAAAAAACTTCATTTCTTAAAGAAATATTTTGTAAATTCATGATATTTTAATATTTTGTTTTCTTTTATGTAGAAAATAATTCTGTTTTTATATTTCGGGGGGATCCAGGCCCCCCGAACCCCACCCCCCCCGGCTACGCCACTGGACCTGTCTCTGATTGGATCTTATCTGACAAATTCTGATCAAGATCGGTCTTCACGCTTGGCTGAGGTGTAATCAGATGTCCCAATACATCTTCTTCCTCTCCAGTTTGGTCTCAATTGACTGCATCACGACACTGATCCAATGTCTGTTGGCTCGGAATAGTATTCTTGTCTTGCCAAATTGAACTTCGCGCCTGTGAAGGAGGCTGTGCTCTGAGATTGCTGACTTTTCCAGTTTTCGAAGGAATTGAAAGATAGGCCAGACATTCTAGGCACCACACACCAGGGGCGCAGTCAGGAATGGGGGGGATTTTAGGCGCAACTAAAACCTGTTGAGGGTGTTGAATACCCGCCAGGGTAAGCGGTAGGTGGGAGGACCCTCCCCTAGAAAATTTTCAGAAAAATGGGAAAAAATGTCTTTACGGCTTCCTGACGGATACTTCATTGATCCTTACACTATTCTATAAATAATATTAATCAAATTGAATGAAATGGATTAAACTTAAAAATTTCTCTAAGCTCTGGAGGAGTATGGGGGGGGGGTTTATCCCCCAAAACCCCCCTGGCTACCTCACTGCCACACACTTTCCTAGAGGACGACAAAACGTTGCAGTAGGAGGATAAACTGGCCCAGGAAGTTACCCGAGAGATCTTCATGAGCATATTCAATAACAATGTGAGGAAAGTCTCACCAGCCACCATGACCGTCTTGGAGTTTCCGCCCAGGGAGTCCTTGAGGAGCCAAGTGAGTACGGAGTCGCGATAGGGCACGAAGAAAGAGGGTCCGCCCGGGGCGAGGGGCGCCCCCTTGCGACTCCTGCGCGGCGAAGACGACGGCGAGGACGTCCAGGAGGAAGTGGGGCTGATGGCGGTGGGCGTGGCTCCAGACGGGGAAGACGACGATGACGAAATGAGGGCCGAATCTCTCTCGCCTCCGTCTCCTAGGTTGGCGCCACCTGGCGGCGAACAGCGCTCCGCTTAGCGGGAACAATTAGAAATGAGAGATATTACGGAGGTTATTTCAATGGAACACCAATTACACAGGCCAACAAAAAAAATTATTTGAAAACTTTTTTTATTTTTATAGCTGATCTTTATAGATTTTTAAATGCCAAATCCAAACATGGCCTTAGTTTTTTTGTATCACTCATAGTTTCCAAGCAATATGTATTTAATATTCAGTCTAATACCCCTATATGGCATATAGGGAAATTAATGAAACACTGTGTTACATCACAAAATTGTTTGCATTTACTGTTCACTAAATCGTGATAAAATTTCTTGAATTTACTACAGCGTGATAATACAGGGTTCACTTGTCAACTGGAATTGGTCTACATTTTCTTTCCCTTTTTTCCTTGAAGCTTCTTGTGTAGCTTTTTCTGCGATGAATCGCTTGCTGAACTTCTCGGTGAAGTACCAACAGTAATCCCCCATTATCTTCGTTCATTAGACCTACTTTTTCAATTTTATTATAACTATAAAAAAGCTGTTAAATTATAAAAATATTGCTTGATTTCATAAATTTAACTGTAAAATGTGACTAAATGGTGGGTTATGCAACTTTAAAACCATCATATTTGGATTCAGCAACTTTAAAAACATAAGAATATGGTATTTTCAGTATTAAAGTTTTTTCATTGTTGGCCTGTGTTATTAAAAACAAATACTCATATACAAGCGCGTATTGCAAATAATCTCTTAGATAAAGTAAGGTGCCTATGACTGACAGACATTCATCAACGCACAGCCCAAATTACTCCACATATAGCAATGAAATTATGAGGATATATTCCATGTGTCGTATATAGGTGCAGTAAGTAATTACTTTGTATTCGAGAAACAATTTATTTGCTTGTTTTTAACCCATAAACGCTAACCTTTTGACCTTCATAAGAGGAGCATTAAATTCGGTGGAAAAACTTTCTCATGTGAATAACCACGGAAGAAAATATAAAATTAATACTACTACAAGGTAGGTCGTTGCGCAAGCCTGGGCAGTTAGTCCCTATCCATGGTCTAACTCGAACCCACGACCTTCTGCTAGGACTTCACCCCATCGCCACCGAGTCCGGCGAGTATCTGGGGGATGAAAGGGATGGATCCCCCCCAAAAGCCTCAGAGAAATAAAAAAAATATTTCAAATTATTGTCTAGTTTTGAAATGCAATAACTGCATCTGCTTTAAGTTAAATTTTAAGTGACAAAATGATATAAAATGTATTTCCTGGCATGAAATTTTCCAAAATCTTCCCGAACTCCCCTCGGGGGGGGGGGGGGGGAGGGAGGTCACCATCACAGGCTCCCAAAGCATATTCCTAGCTGCGCCACTGAACAAAACAGTAGATAATGCAACCCACACCCTCCTGAACAAATCAAATATTGATGAGAGCCTTTGTAAAGATAAGTGATGGCAAAGTTTTATTATTTGAAAAGTTTCGCAAAGACATCGTACTGGTTACTTATTTTAATTTCAAAACAAATATTGATGAGAGCCTTTGTAAAGATAAGTGATGGCAAAGTTTTATTATTTGAAAAGTTTCGCAAAGACATCGTACTGGTTACTTATTTTAATTTCAAAACTTTACAAAACATGTTTCAAGTACCTGATGATGACTGAGAGCCAGTGAAAACGTGCTGTGGTGTTTTGAAATCAAAATTAGTAGACAGGACGATATCTTTGTTTATCATTTCACAATAACGTTCAACGATATTTCTCCCGAGAAAGTACACTTCTTTTCAAGTTGCCTAAAAACACTTCTGGACCTACTATGCAGCGGTTTTTTTTTATTAAAAATTAAGTTTCTTGTGTGTGTGTGATGTTAGGACTTACCTAGAGCGGAGATGACGTTTCCGAGTGTGACGAGGGATCGGTTGATGCTGGCGCCCTCTTTGAGTCTGGCTGCGAACTCCTCCCTCGGCGAGTCTTCCGCTCCGCTCCGCGTGGCGGCGCCCGACCGCTCGCTTCCCGCCAAATCCACGAGGTGCAGGCGGGGCGGCGCAGGGGAGGAGCAGTGTTGGGTGGCGTGGTGGTGCGTCAAGGGGCAGATGGCGAGGAGGGCGTGGCCGCGGGAAGAGCGCGGGTTGCCGGCAGTGCTGCCAACCCTGCGGGCCCACTCGCCGCGCGACACCAGCGCCGCCAACGACGAGGCGTCCTCCACCACGTGTTCGCTCAAGCCTTCTCACGCGAACACCACCGCGATGCATAAACAAATGAAGGGTAGGAAGGCGGAGATCATCGAGAGAATTGAGGATAGGGAAGTGAGAAATACGAGAGGGTATTGAAAAGTAAAGGTCTCCTATTTCTAAAAAAATGGAAAATAATTTATTCTCAGCTTTGCGCATATCATTGGAAAGGCTGATCATTTAGCTATTTTTCTACGCAGACCCCTTGATGGTCAATTACTTTTTTGAATCCTTTTAACCAGCTTTTTAATATCGGCGTCGTACCTCTCTCCCGCCGCGTCTCGCAGCCAACTACCGACTGCGTTTTGCATTTCCTCGTCTGACTTGAATGTCTGTCCCCCAAGGAGTTTTTTGAAAGCGGAAAAAAAAGGTGTTAGTCGCTCGGGGCAACTTTTGGGCTGTAAGGAGTGTGTCCGATGATATCCCAGCCGAATTCATTGAGCATGGCGATCGTTTGATGTGACACATGTGGACGCACTCTTTCTCGTGTTCATCGGTGAGCCGCTTAGGGACACACCTGGCAGACACCATGTTGTAACGGAGGACCTCCGATACAATATTCTGAATGGAGAAGTTACCACACCTTCCTTTATCTCATGAAGGGTTATTTTTCGGTTATTGTGCACCTTCTCGTCAATTCGAGCCGCAGTTGATTCCGGCAAACTCGCCCTCCCCGACCGCTGCTCACCATGGACGTTTTCCCGTCCATCAGAAAACTCCCGACACCATTTCCGCACGTTTTTGATGCCCATACACTTCTCGTCATATAATTCCGCTAACTGGTGACGAATTTCTATCGAAGAAAACTTTTTCGCTTTCAAATATCGAATGACTTAGCGTAGTTCGCACCTGGCGGGCGTGCTAAGCGGGAGCTTCATCCTTAAGGACTGCTACACAGCTGCAGCGGCTGAGTGACCCAAGGTAACGTAAGTGGTTCCAAATTTTAGCGTAGGAATCAAGGAATGCAATGCTGTAATCAAATTTTGCCTAGCGGCTCGCTTTCGTAAATGGCGTCGTTGGAGACCTTACTTTTTCAAAACACCCTCGTATTTATTCAATTGGACACGAGATTTTTATAAATATTGGACAGTTCTGGTGCAAAAAGTAGGGGCAAATTTTCATTTTGCAAATATGTTTCCATTTCAATATTAATTTTTAATTAAGCATTTACTTCTTTTCGACCGAAAAATAAGAATTCTTTAAATTTAGCAGCAGTAACAGAAGCAGCTCTAGGATTAAGTGGCAGGCTCTAAAATGATTAAGTGGCAGAGGATATGAGTATTTTCGCCACCAACTCACCTTGAACGTACGGACCGTGCCTCGGGTGTTCGCGGACCCTCAGGATGAACGGTGGCGCCGCTCCACGGCCGGAGGAGATAACTGCCTCATCTGGCTGAAGCAAATCCCTCACTCGCTCCTTGTATATCTCGAGGAAACTGTGGAAGAGATTACAAAGAAGAGATCGCTTCAATCAATAGATGATCCCCCATGATATGCGCGGTCAATAATAATTTAGGAAGGTGGTAATATTTTTAGTCTAGTACAGTGAACAATTCGGGAATAATAATTTAGGAAGGTGGTAATATTTGTTAGCCTAGTATAGTAAACAATTCGGATAACGACCAAAAATTTGCTGAAAATTTACCTCGGTTAGCGAACAGATGTGTAGCGGCCATGTTTGTGTTTGGTGCTGTGCGATTCCAAACGGATACAAAGTAATACAATGTCTACAATAGTAAGTCTACAAGTAATACAATGTAATACAATACCTATATACCCTGTAAATCTCATATAATAGCGAGTCAATAGGAGCTAGGAAACAATAACAATACAAGGAAACATTTCCTTCATTTCTTATGGGGAAAATTGTTTCGGATAGCAAAAGTTTCGAATAACGACCACCTTTCTGGAACGGATTGTGGTGTTATCCGAGATTCTACTGTATTCATGTATTGTTACAACTATACATTACAAAAATTCAAAACACATTTTAAATATTCTTAATTTGACAATTTTATTAATTTATCATATTTGCCACAAATATTTTCACGCTCTACAACACCAGGAACAATGTGAAAGATTTAACGGCTGTTAAAGTACAAGTTCTGAATTATTAATATCACTAAATACGATCCGATAAAAAGCGCTACAATTCAATGGGTTTACATATTTTGTTTGGAATTGATTTCTTGAAAATTTTAAATACGAGCAAACTTAAGTTCTTTTTTGCCATTAAACTGTGAATACCACTGAAATTAGTATCTTCATTCATTTTTTTGTAAAGTCAAATAATTCGTTTCCAACCTCGATACCAAAATATTTGAACTTCCTATTATTCCAGTTGAAAAAGGAACTATTCAATTTGTCACTATTTAGACTGGAAAATATAAATTTTGAGTCAATTTAAGTCGTTGTATAACTAGAGTTGAAATTGAAAAAAACAATTAAATTGCACACAGTATCTAAAATTAAAGCAATGCTGGTACAACATCCAATATGAGGGAATTGGATACTTTACCAGGTAAATTTTCAAAAATTCCACCGTAAATGAAGACCAAGTTCAAAAGTAAAGTACTCCTAAGGAAGAGTACCACATATAGCCATTGTTACAAATCCGCGAATTCAAAAGGCTTTGGGTTATTATGGAATCAAGCTCAATTAATGATTCTTCTCGCCATTCTTAATGTAAAATTGAATAAATAATGGTAAAGTTGTTAGAAAATCGCCAAGGGGTATCGAAGCAACTTGCTGCAGTATTGAGAGAAAATAAAAGTCCTTTGCTAATCAAAATTTTGCTCAAGTTTCATTAAAGACGTAAATATGTCAAAAAATAAAAACAATAATTAAGAGAAAAATGTAAGTATTTCGATGGCAAATACTCCAACATCATTGTATATATCTGATGACAAGTCATAAGAAGTCCATCTAGTGTAAAATTGGTTCCAAGTGGGAAAGATTGGGATAATTCCATCCATGTATCAATCCATAAATGCATAGATGGTAGAGAAAAGGATTTCCTCCATTTGTTTACAACATTACTTCTCTGGAAGAAGTCTTCAGTGTAAAATAAGGCGTTGGTGATTACCACTTACAAATAGGGACAAGAGCGAATGGGCGCGTTTCCTGGTGTATAGACCACCCGCAGATCTTTACGATCAAGTTAGTTGCACTCATCTCAGGATACGTCTTGAGAGAGAGAGAGAAAAGTTTGGCGTGACGCGACGGTGTGTTATGTTCTCGTTCATTTGAACACAAAGATGCTCCAAGCTAATGGGATTGCGTTTCGCGTGACACCTTCCCCATATAATTAAATTAAACATAACTCACACGCCCAGCTTATTGGTAAAATACGAATGCCATGATCTTCGACGAATACGAAAGAAAAATTGTTGGAGAAGTGCCCAGGGGAAGACCAAGGGGTCAGACCAAGAGGGATACGGGGCAGAAGAGCTTCACTCCGGGAGTTAAAAGAACTAGCTCGGGATAGGTAGAAATGGAGGGCTTCCGTGTGTATACCAGTCTTCAAGAGATTACAATACCGTGTATGTATCGCGTACAATTTTCTTACACATTATTGAACAAATTAAATGGACACAAGTTTTATGTTAATTTGATATGTAAACATCAATTTATGTTAGAGAAGTAAGATGGAATAGAACAAGAATTAGCTCCAAAATAATTTCATCCCTGTATCACCGCAGTTACAGATTATTCTGACCTCCAACGTATCTCCTACTAAATAATGATACAAATATGATTTCACGGTTTTTCTTATTCGCAAATGCTTAAATTGCGTTTGAAATATGCTGATATGCAAACATTCTCTTGCACACTCGCAGACGCGGAAATGTCAGTGTATCTGTTTGAAATTATGACGGCACAGTTAGCACTTACACAAGCAATAAAACATATTTGAGCAGTCACAGATAGTCCTTTTCGTTCGCCATCACGGACAACAAATTTAGCTACATCGAGGAAAGTTTGAGCAGCATTTCACAGCAATGAGTTGAAAAACTGCCAACACTCACATTAATATCTTACTTTTGAAGTGATTTTGTTAATTAAAATCAAAGAAAACATATTTGTCCTCCTGGACAAAAGTAAACAAAAACTACGAATAAATGAGAAACTATCGATAGCACTGACACAAATAGCCTACTTTCTGCGTATTTAATAAAATATCATCTGTGATAACTCCAGAATTGAACTAAAAGAAGTGTGAATTGAAAATAAAAGTAGACAAAAATTTACGGCATTAATAACAGTTTTATTGTTATCAATGATAACAAAAAAAAAGAGGTGGGAGTCGTGTAGAGGTCTCTTAATCCCTTTTTTATATTAAATAAAATTGAGATTTCGGATTGTAATTATCACAGTTAATTGAATTAAAAAAACAATATTTTTTTCACATCCCGTCAGTTTGTTTTCACCATTACAATTTTCTGAACACTGGTGCAAAACAGTGAAATATCTCTGCATTTTCCTCTTTTTGACATTATTGTTTTTTTTTAATTGACGTGGAATATATATTTTTTAAATTTCAATTTGTGACAAATTTAAATTAAAAAAAACTTGACAACGGAAAACAAATGAATTACTTTAATTCTGAAACCATCCATATACAGTCATATGGATGATAGTAACTGCTGATAAATATTTTTTTTTTATATTTTATCATGCTCATTCTTTCGCACGCACGCTGGAATATTTATAAAATAAAAAATGTATATGTCATAAGTTTCGAAGCTAGTGGATTAGTTTTCGATTTCGATAATCATCCGTTCCTTCACAAACATATGGTATCCATGATTCAATGAAAATATTTGCCTCAGAGATCCAAAAAACAATAAAATTCAAGCTAAAAAAAATTTAGATTCGATTTCTCTCGATTAAAGTTTTCGCGGCTCGTGATGATTAAAACGTGACATACGGGTGTATGCCACGCGATGCATCAGATTGTTTTGGCCAAGACGTTTTCTGACCGACTGCTGGTCACAGTGGTGGTGTTTGGCGCTGCTGAATTTTTATTTCAAGTGGGAGAAGTGGGGTGAGGAGTAAGGGGTGGAGAGGGAAGTTGGAGAAATGTTGTGGATGATCATGTATCGCTGTTTCTCAATTCGGTATCCCTGTGGAAATTATTTTCGTTTTTCTTCATCTTGATGGCTTCACGGATGAGTATAGGTTTAAAATGTCTCCTGAAGAAGTGATCAGCAGTCGGTCACTAAATATCGTGGCCAAAAATCCGATATATCATGCGAGATGTACCCGTAGGTCACTTTTTAATCGGTAAACTCGACTGTTTTTGAAATAACGTTTTCTTCACGAAGTTATTTCGTAAGTCGTTACTATGGCTTATTCAGGTCCGCCGCCGAGTCTTGGCAAGAGAGGTAAACAAAATATCATCAACCAATTGCCTACTAAGGCAATCCGTTTTTGAGACTTCTCCCCTCCGTCTAGAAAAATTCCTCCGACTATTGTCGAAAATCAAATAAACTATTTTTGAAGTTTAAACTTTCTGGGTTCTCTTAAAAACAGCGTACTCACCAAAAACCAGAAAAACCCAACAAAAATACAGGAAATTCGGGCATCCTTGAAAAATTTATTTCTCTCATAAGCGATTTTCCTAATGCTACTGAAGAGTTCAACATTCTAACTATAGTAAGGCCATTGTATTTTTTTATTGAACTCTAATTCGAAAACAAAAAATTTAGTCCCAGTAAAAACTTTAGTGCTCCTTGAAAACTTAACAACACTCTTTTTGCTTCGATACGAGAGTAATTGAAGGATATTTTATTCAATAAAGTCATACATAAATCACGAAGTAGTAGTTTTCAAGAAATCGCTTAATGCCAAAGCGATTATTATGTATATAATTGCTGCTGTGGCAATCTTTCATGCCTGGTTACGTCTTGATTCGTAATAATGACAAAAACTTGAGAAAGGATAAAGAATTCCTGTAAAAAGTTAATGAACTAACAGAACTTTTTGGAAATAAAACTAATAAATAAAAAAATCACAAAGAAACACATTGGTGCCTACGATTAACTTACGAGTAAAAGTATTTTTACAAAATACCAATGAACTTTCATATTCACTTTTAAATTGTCATAAAATGTTAGTGCTTCTCTTTACATTCTCATGGAGAATCTATTCCTGTATCTATTTTCTAAAGTACCTTCCTTTTTAGATCGCTACTCATTTTATTGATTTAAGTCAATTCTTTAAAAATTGCCACACATACTGTACCTCTAAGCACGTTTTCACTTCAGGTAAAACACATTTTTAATTGCTTTTACGTCATTGCCTCATTATTTTACCTCGATATTGCCTAAATATCGCCCTTTTTTATTTAATTTTTTTTAAAGCAAAGGGTTTTAACTGTAATTAAAAACTGTAAGGTAAGCTTAATGAAAAATCCTCCAAGCAACTGAGTTTGTAATAACTAGATAAAAGTATATATCATTGACTATTAAAAACATAAATAAGGTTTTTCTTAACCCGATTGTATAGTAAATTTATACAATATTTAATTAAACAAGTAAATTGGTCGATTTTATTCCGCTAAATTTGAAAGCGCCAGTCACTAAGAACTTACAGTCAAGAAGACGTCTTCAGTACACAGCTATTTTGTGTTAGTTGCCATATTTTTTTTTTAAATAAAGTATTTCACAAATGATGACCTAGGACCTTGAATCCTGTTAGGTTCAATTTCATTCCTTCCACTGTGTTCGGCCGACTGCTGCTGCGATGACTTTCCTCATCTTCAACTGGCACGGGTGTCATTACCACGATGCGTTATAGGCGTTGAGCCAAATCGATTTCCGGAATTCGATTCAAAGTTATTTCCGTTCTTCGCTGCGGACGTAACGCACGCGCAAACAACTGACGCTGGCCAATTGTTTCCCATATCCGTGCACAAGGCTCGGCCGCGGGGGGCAAGAACAAGCGAATAGCGCATTCCGCGATTCAAAGCCGCGGAAGGGAAAGAAAAGCAAACACTACTCAGCACATTGTAAGCGCAACAGAAATCATTATTTGTACTCTCGTTTCCAGGGCGATGTGACGAATAACATACCTATATTTTTTGGGTTAGTATGCGTGAAAAGTACAAAATAAAACTACGAAAATATTGTCCGCGCATTTATGATAATATTTATGTATAATTAATCCATATCATTAAATTATTTTCATTGTATTTTAATTTTTTAGTATTATTTTCACTTGTTCTTTTTCTTTATTATTTATCGCAAACCTGTTAACTTTGGGGTTTTATACTTTGGTATTTGTATTTACTTTCGTTAAACAAACATTCGGAGCGAATATTTAGGGTACTTAAAAATTTTTAAACATTTATTTTTTTAAAAAAGACTCATGAAACATCATTAAAAATGTTCCATTATGATATCGCTGTAATTGGCCTTGAAGATTCTGAAATAAAGGAGCGAAAATTTGATGATAAAAGTTGACGAATTATTTGTATCCAAATGACTACACCTCAATAACCTGCACCCGTAAATTTATGAAGAAAATACCGCACGAACGAGTGAATTAGAGGCAGCCTGAGGATGTGTGTGTTTGGATGCTTCACCAGCTCCCCTCCCCCCCAAATTATGTGATTTTTGGCTACTGTCCTCGATATATATTCTAAGTAGAACACGAACGCTATCTAACACTCCATTTTTCGATGTAGTTACCGTACATTATGTCGGACAGTAACGAACGATGAATGTAACTTTAGCAACAATGCAATGAAACTATATAGCTATCTGGATGAATGCTATGATTTTCTGACGCGATAGTATTGCCAAAAAATATCATTATATAAAATATATTAATATATATATAATATCAAAGGCCAACCACCCAAATACCCCGTGAAACAAATCTCTTGCTAAGTGAGATTGCTTGCTAAAGGAGATACAGGTATCTACGAGGAGACAGTTTTTATACTCACAGATAAGGAAGCATACGCAGACTGGACCTAAAATATATTTTGGGCGCATTATGAAATTTTCTCATTTATGGCCTGCCAACGCCCATTTCGCAAGCGTGCATATTTCTTGTTCTTAAGCGAGGAAGAAAAAGTTAACAAACTTACAAAACTGCATGATAGACTTATATAATAACTCATATAATGGCTGTTCCGAAATCTTCATGGTCACTATGCTAATAAATTTCAATAGAATTTCTTGCATCACACGAACTAGGTAATAAATGCATTTAGAAGAGTTAAGGATAAGTTCTAACGAAATTTATACCCGTGAACGCATAAACAAAAGCATTTGTTCAAAAATGTGTACAATTTTTTTCACTACTTATTTAAGAATAGATTTAGGATATTTTCCACAAAAGTAATAAAAGCCTTTGAATCGAAAAATATTTTCAGTGGCACATAAGGAATTTGTGGCAGTAGATTTGAGGTAACGGGTGCATCGACTACTAAGGTCATTAGCACAATGCACCAATCTAATTGCATCATAATTATATAATTATACACCAGATTTAATACGGTTGCAGTCATAAGGAATTTTCTGTCCTCGCACACAAATAAATATTACGCAAACACAATTTTACATGGGAGGCCTGGTGCTGATCACTCTGTCTTAGGCAGCATACATTCTAAAAGCATGCGGCATAAAAACAATTCAGATAAAGTGCTCTATGATATTGACAAGTTCTATAGGATTATTTTATTTCAGTTCAGGGATGCAGCGACTTAAATAAAATTTACTATGGCTAAAAATGTGATCGATTATCCAAAATAGAGAATAATTACTGGAATATATAATACCGTAATGAAAATATCCCCGTGATCTTTAGGATCAATACGAATTGTGTTGAAAAGAGCATAAAACAATTACCTTCCCCTCAACTCTTGATGTATTTGGATTTGTGATTCGATGGTAAAAATTCAATATAAATAAAAAAATAGGCAACATTTGATTTGATTTTATGAATATAGTGTATCCAATGAAATTTTATATTATATTTACTCAAAAAGCGGCCGAAGTTTCAAAATAGAAATCGCTCTCGAGAGATGCAATCATTTTAGTGAAAATAGCCTCTTAGAGTTAATAGGAATAGTTTAAGGGATTTAGCCACCATCATGGATTGATGCATAAATAAAATAAAAATTAGCATAAGTCACTAGATCTCAATCCAATAAAACTGATTCTTCGGTAACTTCTATTTGAAAATTAAAAAGAAAAGAACCCTTGGAACAGAAAAAATGCAATTTTTTGGTTTTCAAAACTTTTCTGCTGAATACTTCTCCTAAATGCGTTCTTAAATAAACACTTGCCATTTTCCAAGATTATAAACTTTTATTCCGACCTACGTTTCGACGTTACTGCATCGAAACCTAGAACGGAAGAAAAGTTTATAATCGCAGAAAATTGCAAGTGTTTATTTCAAAATGTAAACATTCCACTCCGTCACGTTTGGTTCTCCTGATTTTATTCCTAAAAGAGTTAATTTTCTAGTGTCCAGAGGGTGATTCGCAAATCCACGGAAGAAACTCGACGTGGAATAGCCGAATACGCTGGGGTGGGACGCGCATGAATATTTATTTCCCTCCCCCTCGTCTGCTTGTCGGCATAGTGTGTGTCCAGCGAGCGGCAGTCGGGATCCGAAGGCATTATTCCGAAGGAGCGATTTTCAATAGAGAGGAGAGACTCCGTTTATGACTCCGAGGCACGCGAGACGCTTCGGATTTGATCGAAAATGCCGCCAGGAGGCGTCGATTCCGCGATGTAGTAACTTCTTCGTGCAGTGGGGTGGAGAGATCGGGGGAAAGATGGGAGATTTAGGGAGGAAGGCATCATATAAATAAGCGTGGTATGAATCGGGGCACCGCATTATTTCTCCACTCCATCGCAAGTTCGCGAAAGGATGTGCTCCATGCAAATCAGACTCGTGGCCAAATATTTACCCTGATTCATGTATAATGTACATCATAAGTTTATTTAAGATTACTACTCGAGTTTTTCTTCTCTCGACCTCTATTTTTAACGTTTATAAGTGTCTTTGACCGCAGGTCTTGAAGAATTTAAATGAAAATTTCTGCTATTGTTCGGAATATTTATGCACCTTCATCGGGGCTCCGAATGAATATGAGTGTACAAATTTGAATCTTCTTTTTCGATTAATTAACAATCGAAATCTTTATATTTATTACTACATAAAAACATTTTAATAACATTTAATGCCTTTTTGTATCAAATTAATGCACTCATAATCAATCTTTGATGAAGGATTATAAATATACCAAAAAAATTGCAAAAATTTGCATTTAAATAATTCACGTCCTACATTCCAATCACACTAATCACCGTTAAAGGGGGCTTTTAACTCTTGTTCGCCGGGTATTGTCATATGCCATATCGAGGTTTGATGACGGATAAATCGCTAAGTCATCTGCTGTTGTATTTAAATTTAACTTTATTTATACAGTATACTGTTGTAAAGAATTGCATTTATGTCAAATTTTATAATTTTACCCTAGAGCTTTTAATTATTTTCTTCGATGTAATTATTTATATTTGACATTCAGAAAACCTTTGAGAAGGGTCTATTCCGCTTACCTTGAAAATCAAAAGATGATGGCAAAAATTATAGGTGAGTCAATTTTAAAGTAGTTAGCTATGAAAATTATGGAGTGATAGAATTAGAGTCATAATAGTGACCTGCCACGATAAAGATCGATGAAGAGCAAAGTACGAGTATGGGTGTTCTAGCAATTGTGCTGAATGTATAATGTGTGCGATATATGCATAATAATCATTGATTTCAGTTTTAGATTTTCTAGCGAAATAAATGGGTGCTTTTGTGTATAAATAACTTATTATTGACTAACTTAACTATAAAATTTCTCTTTTCTCACATATTAATGTCATCTATTTGTATTATACATGAGGGGTCAGATACTGCAAATCACTTCATCATTGTTGTTCATCAGTGCTGTAAGATGAGTCAATAAAAGTATTGTTTGATGTTGACGAATAATAGGGCACTAGTAAATTTCAAAATAAATATTCGTAAATAATATGAAATGTGCTATCTTGCGTACGTGAAGTGTAATTTATATCGCAAGAGAGTATGTATTTGATCTGTGAAATAACTTATCTCAGGGGAATTCTGGGTCATAAATGACAGAAATACAAATTATAATGAAATATCCGTCTATTACACGGCAATTCCTCCACGAATAATTGACTGAATGCTATTGATATTCTTATCCGAGTCAACTAATGAATGGGTCCTGACATTCATTTTGGTCTGCATTTAATCAATCAAGCGGTGATGTAGCATCTACACAGTTCAGTCACATGGCTGTATATGTGAATTTGTCAGATTTGTCTCGTGCAATTAGCAAGAAATTAACCTTTCCCTCTGCCAGGCAAATGGTGTCCGCTGTCTTCAGTATTATTCTTTGAATCTGGTCAAAAATGACGCCTAGAGGCCTACAATTCGCAATTTGACTTCGAGAACGATTGAAGATTAAGTGAGGTAGTATTTCACGGGATGAGTCTAGGCAGAGCAATGCATTTTTTGAAAGAAATAAATTCTCCCAGGCCGGACTCTTTGCTGAGAAAAAAAGGGTGGTTGAGAAGGAAGGGAAGGATGTCTATGGGGTGAAATACGGCAACTTAAACTGAATAAACAATAAAAACACACTTCTTATTGACGAACTTAACTATAAAATTTGTCTTTTCTCACATATTAATGTCATCTATTCGTATAATTCATTCTCCTGGTAGATTTGCAAGGGTAAAAAATTCCGCGTAGGTCTCTATCACAAAATCATAATCACTTAGGTTTACGAAGCATTTGCTTACGTAAGTGATACGCACTCACGCTGATAAAATTGGCAAAAAATAAAAAAATGGACAATCACGCTCCTCGTGGATTTGCTCTGAAGAACAAACTTCCGTGTATCAAACACGCAGTCTGGTTCATGAATCTTTCGCTTACACCAGAGAATCACTCACACTAGTTTACTACTTCTTCGTCCAGCAAAAAGTACGGCCTGTGGAATTTATTTCTTTCAACTGTTACTCGGCTGTAGAACGTTCACTTACTTATATAGGGCAATGCATTTCCCCCATCGAAGTTTGCGCAAGAATATGATTCAAGTCAGTAAGGAACGTAAGCATACATTTTTCGCGGCGGGGCGGGGTTGTGCCAAAAAAGTAACGCAAGTCTTTTTACTGTCAGTTCCAAACTATAAACAACTCGAGCTGGAAAGCTTATATCTCATTAAAAATATCACTACTAATTGTAAGATAAAAATACAAAACTACAGAAAGTTGTTATCTAAGTTTGAAGGTTGAAAATGATAATTATTTTTGCCATCTTAGTTGATATTTTCGGTGATAATAAAAAAAAGACCCCGTTTTTTTAGCCCGCGGTGAAAGGTGCAATTTAAGTGACGTGTTTCTTCATTTACGTAGCATATAACACAACTTCCAATAAATAGGTGATGAATTAATGTTATCAGAATCAATACGTTGTAAAGTAAACTTTTAAATGCAATATCAACCGTAAACAGAAGAATGCGATGTGATGCACCAATACTTTTCAAGTGTATGTGAGTTATGCAAGAACGAGAAGATGGTTCTGTCGAATGATTTCCATTTGCAAATCAAATTTTTATGATACTCAAATGTCTCTAGTTATTGCGATGAGAGGGGTTGGAACTATTGAATATAAGTAAAATTTTCTGAATGAAATGAATCTTGAAATTTATCAGAAATAAAATCTCCTGAATTTCGAACTCCTTCATCTACATATGCATAAAACAAGTCCTTGTATTAGCCAAACCCGAAATCTGACCACCTTGGTCTGCAAGTATCACTTGAATAACTCGTAGAATTGTGGCTTTATCAGAATAGCATTCTGAGAATTCTAGTAATAAAAAAACTTATCTAAAAAAATATCTCAAACGTAAAATAATTATTTTGTTTCGTCATTTTGAACTAAATGAGTTCATTCTAAAATAATAGTGGGCGTGGAATTGGAATTGTCAACCTGCAGGTCTAAATACTTCCATGCCAGTTGCGTTACAAGTAACTATTTGCTAACTTTATGCAACAAGAGAGAAAATCCGAAAGGATTAAACAAACGCCGATAAATTAATTTTAATGATAAAATCCGTGTGAACATATTCATGCACAAATGTCAGGATGATGCAAAAATGATTATGAAATTAACAGAATGAAATTTGAGTATTAGTGAAACTTATTTGCAAAGAAAATGCAATTAATTATGAGTTATTTTTTGCAAGAAATAAAGAGGCTGAGAAATGGTATTTACATTTATATGTGTCAATCAGAAACTCAATGCGGATGACAATAAGGCATGTTCGACGTCTTGATAGAAGTTGCAGTACTTCTATTTTGAGGGGGTAAAGGCTCACATCCAGACCGTGAGAAAAAGCAATGTGTTGGCAGAGAAACTTCCTAGAATAACCGTAGTACAAGTGGGAAATGGATACTAACGTCTTCGTGAATCTCCAAGTAAGAATATGAAAATAAAATTGTATTGTCATCAATGGCGTATAATTGTAAAAAATGCAGTTGTATGTAAGAAAGGTGCATTTCTGGTTAACGAACCTTCAGCTCGAAACCACAAAAATATATAGAATCCCTAAAAACATCGTGAAACACATAAACTATGAGATACATAAACCTTCACTAAACGTTTGGTTTGAAGACACAATTATTTGCAAGGAATACCTAAAGTGTAGAAATAACGATCCTACTATCAGCATTTATAAATTCAAAATACGAAGCCGTCGAGTATACTCAGAAATCGTGAGATACTCCATGAATCAGAATATATATTTTTGATAGTTACTTACACACGCTACTACAGTCGCAATTTAATTCAGCATGTATTACTCTCTTCTATAGCAACTCTGGGGTCTACGATAAATACTTTTCAAGTTTACAATATTTTTTCCAGCAAGAAAAGCACTAGGAAGTGATAAAATCAGACATTATCACAAATCTATGTTAGTTCCTAAATTAAGTGCAGCACTCGAAGCCCCATGCATGCGAGATGAATAAAATATAGGCGAAACTACCTGAATATGTTACGTAATTATGATACGGATACGTATTCGGGCAATTTGAAGTAAAAAAAATAGGGTACATGCCCATGCCATCTTCAATTTCGACAAAAATTAATGCTTATAGCGCTTATTCGATATTTATTGTTCACGACAAGGCGTTGTCTAAAATATTTATTAAGCGTAGAGACACAAATGTATAGGTTTGATGTATATTTAAATTTATTTGGCTGCATGGCACACTTATCACCCATCAGTAAAAATAAGAGAAAATCGTCAAAAATGAAAAAAAAAACTAATTTTACGACCCTGAAAATTATTCTAAATACCTCATGTATGAATTACACGAAATAAAAGTCGGGGAAAGTTTCTCTATCATTATGATGGAATGGAATTCACGCTCTATCTTAATGGAAAGTTCTTCAAGAATTCTTTAGCGAGTATTTATACCACAGGATTCGAGAATAAAATCAAGGGACGCGATTTTGTTTCGACTAAAGTGATGATTTATCGGTCGAGATAACTATCTGATTTAAGATAAGATATTCTGGGTGAATCGATGACATCGAATGAAAACAAATAAACGTGTTTACCAACAAGAAGGGCCGGTCTGGATGACCTACCTTCCGGCAAAGGAGACCACATCGCTCGAAGAAAAGATCGCTTCCATGAGGGATCGATGAAAACCATTTGGGACGATAATCGCTGCAATACGTACAACCGGAAGCCAGGAATGAAACAAAAGGGAGAAGTTTATCGCCAGTTTTAAGTAATGGGAAAGCAAAGAATTTGAACTAAATATTATTTTAGACTGGTTTGGAGCCATTAGTTCATCTATCAGGCGCAACTCATGAAGAAATCTCGAAAATATATGAATAGTGGAGAAACCGATGGGGGCGGAAAAGGGATGGGAAGGTGGTTTCGGTGTGTCGTAAGGGGAGGTCACCCCTCCCAGAGGGGTGAAGGTTAGGTGGTTGAGTAAAGCAGTAGGAGGATGAATAGCGGGCTGTGGCCATGGACGACACAACATCGTGGGCACACGTACTGTTGACGGTTGTGGGAGTAGAACTTCAGCTCACATTACTGACTATTTATATGAATACTTCACTCTGTGATTGCACATCAATTTCAGTAATTCACAATCGATACTGCCTGACTTTCCTCGGCGCCGTTTCTTTCCTTATTTGGATTTTAATGACCGTTAACGGAAGCGTTAACGATTGTATTAATCATAATTTGTAATTCCGGGCGGCAAAGTAGCTCAAATAAATAAGGCTGAGGTAGATGCCATTCTTTCATAAATATCGAGGAAACTTTGACTAATCTAACTTAAATGTGAGTTTTTTGTTTCATCGTATTATTTGAGGAAATGCTGTAAATTTCATCAGCGATGACTGCTTTTCATACAATACGTAGAGCTACAAATTTCTCATCCAAAATGAATACGTTGCTCTTCATTGACAACGTTTAAAAAGAATTTATTTTCACGGGAGCGATTTTTATTTTCGATACACTACATCCCAAACAAATGATAATTATTTAAGCTTTCATCGCTAAAGATAAATCTGTCTCATGCTTTCGATTATACGCACATAAGCTATGAATTTATCATCATATAAATTACTCTTTCCAGTCCCCACCATACAATTTCCTCCAAATACTTTTATGTTCCACTCTTGGCGACGATGTCCGTGAATCACAATCAAGGTTTGTGAAGGACGGACTTCAAGAAAAGAGACGTCTCACAATGCGTGCTCTATTTCAACGGGAATATAATTTGAGATATACCCACAATTATAACTATTGAGATGCTTGAAATTTTCCGATATGATATTTGCACTTGCATTTTAAAATGACTATAAAAATGATAAAAATCAGGATTCAATAGTGAAGAATAAAGAGTTAGGAAAGGAGTGAGACAAGACTGCTTTGTCACCCATAATTTCAAGTTTGCATCGAGAGAGCCATTGATGAAATCGAAGGAGAGGCATCAAGGATGAATTATTTCAACTTTCCGATGACATAGAGGTCATAGTAGAGTCAGGGACGGAGTTGAAAAATATTCTTGAGAATATGAGTTAGATAATGGGTTTCCAGAATGTTAGCAGAAAGTAAGCGCAAAGAAAACTAGGATTTTCGTATGCAGTAGAAGAGATGAAGTCAAAGCTGGCATTAACATAGGGAAACAAAAACTGGCAAAGGTGGATGAATTCTGTTATTTAGGAAGCAGAAGAACTAGCGATGGGAGAAGCTAGAAACAAATTATCAAAAATCATTCGCCTTGACCGGGATCCCTGTGTGTCCGGGATCCCTCTGTGGATTTTTCGCACAATTTTTGCATTGCGGGTGACTCCCGTTAAGTTATCACCGTGGCTAGTCCCTGTAAACTTAAATCAAGAAAGGACACATTATTCAGAATTTAAATTTGGAGTATACTTCTCTATGAAAGCGAGGCATGGACGATGACAACAGCGGAGAAATCAAGAGTGGATGCTTTGGGAATGTGGTGCAACAGAATAATGATGAGGATCAAATGGATCGACCGAATTAGTAATGAGGAAGTCCTAAGAAGAGAAGTAGAGGAGAGAAGCCTCATGAAAACCTTGATAAGAAGACGGAACAACCTTATAGGCCACATCTTGAGACATGATGGCCTGATGAAGACAATCGTAAAGGGACAAGTAGATGGCAAGAACGGAAAAGAAAGACCTCGAATGAAATATATGGAACAGGTAAAGAAGAATGTGAAAGAGAAGAAATCCGTAGATGTGAAAAGAAGATTAGCTGATAGGAGAACTGAGTGGAGAGCTGCGTCAAACCAATCTTAGGATTGTTGACGACTTAATATGAAGAATAGCGGGAGTCATATTTTTACGAAGCAAAGCAGGACAAATGCTTTAGGTTATAAAGCTAAGCTTCAAAACCCTCAAACCTTTTTTTTCACATAAAAAACTCTAGAAAGTATGTGAAGTCAACATCAATTCAAGCGTTACCCAGCACACAAGATATTGAGGCTACGTGACGCCTGCTGCGACCGAAGATTCTGTGCAAGTCATTATTCCATTGGCCGATGGTCCCGAAGCCCAGGTCCCATTTAATGATGCTCATAACATACTCAAGTCCACAATTATATAATATGGTATTGTAATTTATTATATATGTTCTTAACGATTCTCAGTGTGCTTAACGCAAATTTGACTGCAGATTTGTTCCACCGCGTCAAAATTTCGAGATTTTGTGGTCTAGTGAAAAAGCAATAAAAATAGCAGTCATTGTTACGTTGCGATAAAAATGCTACCGCTAGAGAAGTTAGCCACGAAGAAACGAACTGAATCACAGAATGTTTGAAGGAAGATGTTTTTCCAAGAATAACCTTGGATGAAGCATATTGTGGGAAATCGGACTTCCGCGCAGTTTTGAAGGAACGCGGATCCACTATCAAGCATCGAAATGCATTTGCATCACGAATATGTGCCGCACTTATTGCCTATAATAGCACCACATGCATATTGACGCCTTCTATCTGCGCACGCTAGCCTAAACCGCGCGTATTACCCAGAATAAGTTTCCATCGGAGATGGCCTCAATCAAGTGCTGATACCACCCAAAGTGAAGCATAGAAATAGCGTAACTGGCCATATTGCAAAGGACGTCCACATGATTTTATTTTTCCATTTCAACTCGTGGAAAAATCGCACAACTATGAATTTTTTCACAGTTCCTTTAATTTGAGAGAGATTGTGACTTGGAAGATGAATTACTTGAATCCCAGACGACAGTTTTTTCACCTCAAAATGAACATTTTTTCTATCCATTATCAATCGAAACTCCTGCATTTTATTTATTTTTTTCCCAATAACCTAAGGGAAAAAACTTTTGAAAAATATTGATTAAAATACCTATTAAATATACAAAATAGAATATCAACACCAATTAAGTATCAATTGCAATAATTATTTCAAAAACTTACTGCAATAATTAATTAATTAATTAATTTAAAAACTATTAAAAAAGAATTATTAAAAAAGCATTTAAAAAAATCAGAATACACTCTTGTTTTCTACTACCGCAATAATTATTCAAAGCCAAATGTAAAACTCACGTACAAGCAATGCATAATTCGCACATCATCATGATGTACGTTTCTTCATTATGAAATTTACTGGCAGATAATTAAATTTTTATCCCACGATAAATTTAACTGGCCACTTACAGCGTTGTATTCCTTACTCAAACTTATAAGAGGTGAGTTACAATAATATCTGGATTTAAAAAATGGAATAATAATAATTATAATGAATAAAAAGAACAATAATGGTGTGGTACCGTTGGTTGCATAGAGAGACGTAAAAATTTAATTTATGGAGGATAGCCCTGTTTTTGCCATGCTTCATTATTTCGTATGAGAACTTATAGTACATTTATAGAATATAGAATAGTATATTTATAACTCATAATAGTATAGAGATAGAAGAGATAACTTAGTATATTTCGTATGAGAACTTATAGTACAGGTGATAACCTATGCCCTTCATTCTTACAAAAAGTGTTACAAATCCATAAACATTTAGCAAGTTATCATAAGACTGGATGTGAAGAGAAGAAATATGTAGGTGTGAAAAGATTAGCTAATAAGAGAACTGAGTGGAGAGCTGCGTCAAACCAATCTAGGATTGTTGACCAGTGATGATGATTATAAGACTTATAATTTTTGTAAATTGGATACAATTTATATTCCCTATAGAAAATAATTCAAAGAATTTTTATTAATATCCGTTCCAGCAAGTCTATGTATTTCTTTACAAATGGTGTCCTCACAATAGCTCCGCATTCAAGTCGAAACATAACTAAAGCGTTAAATAACATTACGATTGCCTAATTATTCTGAAAAGCAGTTGTACTCCTTGTTACAACACCCAATATCCGATGTACACATGTCAATAAAATTTTCAACATGAGGTATAAATGTAAATTTTTCATCATAAGTTACTCCCAGTTGTTTTCTCATTTCAAATAATTCACGGAAGTCGGTCATGCTTGGAGTGGCCGGACGAGATTCAGCCTTGCTTCAACTGTTCCCATCCGTGATGCATAGCGACCAGCATTCTATCGTTTTTATGAGTTCGGTGCCTCGTGTTTTTTCGATCTATTGATCGACCCATCGATACGTCTAATGCGATACGATAGGATCGCGTTAACGTATTCCTTCCGACTCGTGATTTTGTTCCCACGATTACTCGCACGCGGCTCGATATGGAAGGTACCCACCAATGTAGACTCTCCCTGGATTTATGATACCGCCCCATGCCGGGCGATGCCAAAGAATTTATCACTGTTGGACGCAAATTTATGTGATCGCTACGCCGACAAAAAAAAGAGGATTTCGAATACATATGCTCCCTTAGAAAACCATTATTAGCTTCGGGGCCTTAAAAGTAGGTATAAGTATTGTAAAAATCATTCAATTATTCATTTAAAATAACGACTAAAACGGAATCTCAGGTTGTTGATATGAAGTTGATTTTCATTAACAGATCTAATAATATTTTAAATTTACCTAATGCATTCTACGATGTCGCTAATTAATTTTATAATTCTTGATTTTCAACCTCTTAAAAAGTGCAATGGGAAATACAATTAATAAGCTAAAACAATTAGGCCGATTAATTAACATTGAAAGGTCTTTCAAGAGCACAAAATACAATGACAATTAGATTTCTATACAAGACCAATTTACATCATTTCTGATACTAAAATGGAATTTTTGAGCCCTTTTAAACCAAAATTCACTCTGTACGTATCGCATATTTAGTGACATCTCAAAATGGCATAGTATCCTATATCATTTGAGTTTTACTTGAAATTATGGTAAACAATCTTGTTAAAGCAATAGTCCTCACTTGAACGAAGCTCTCACTAATACGACGTTTTTCTCTTTGGATCTGGAGCACTCCAAAGGTACAATAATACTACGTACTACATCAATATTACGTGCCCAAATCTCTTTGCATATTCAACATAATTCCGTTGTATTGCTTCCATAATACCATCCCCTAAATTTAAACGTTTCCCAGTTATTATCTTCAGCTCTAACAATAGGATATACAGTGGCAGGATCCTTCCAGGTAATTAGTATAAAAATGAATGACTCAGTCCATCTTCATTTCCAGTAATCTGCTGAAATAATTTATTTTTGCACTGTCGAGAGCTTTCATTTTTTTATTCTGTCACTTTTCCATTTTGGATATTTCAGAAACCATTTATGTATTTTAAAGCACTTGAACATTGATTGAGAGGTTTAACCAAGCAACGGTCGCAGAGTTGTCAAAATAGGGGTGTGAGATGTACACTTTTAATAGGAATTTATATAAAACAATATCTTAAAGGGCACAATTACAAAGCTTACACCTATTTTCATATTACCTCCCAACTCATGATTGCTGGAACCCCTTCCATGTAATTCCCATTGAGACTAAGGGGTTTTCATCAAAGATAACCTGTCATCCCGATAAATCAAGAGTTGATTTTCGTTTATCTTAAATTGCAGACTAAAAATCTTCATTCATCATCACCTTGGAAAACTTGTAAACGTTGATTTGAAAATTTTACAGAATTTAATAAGAAAAAATATGAAATTTACCATTAAAAATATAATATTTCCTCATATTTCATTCTACCTCGCGTATTAATTTGATAGGCATATGTTTTCAAGAGTGAAGTTAAGTCAGGATGGCTTAGCTGATAGCTTCGTACAGGTCGTTATATATCGTTATCATGGTGATTTTTAAGTTCCTCGAGGAATCTTAAAATATATTTGAAATGTGTATGATTCAATTCCAAATATTTCTGATTACCATTGCTGACTCAAAATAAAATCAGGTCAAGATATTGTCTTGACCCATAAAATACAGCGAGGTATTAATAATTTAGTATTTCAACTTCAAAAGGATCTCTATATTCTCATGCCACGCACCAACAGCTTGTTAAATACTTAACCTCCTAAACAAGGTGGTAGACAAACACTTCCCTCCCCCTGATCATTAACCCTTATTACACAGACTACCACCTTGTTTCAAGGCCATCATAACGCCGCACCTAGCGGAGAAGTGTAACGATTTACAAATGCCCTTCGCTGGCCTACTGGTGAATAAATATTTTCGCTTTCCCAGCAGTTGTGTCGTAAATTACGCTCATTTCAGCTCTTTTGTTTCGACTGCCGCGCCGGCCGCGCCAAACAAATGAATGGGACTCCGGGAGAGCGTGAGGTCACTCGCGTGAAAAACCGTAAAACTCTCCATGTTATCCGCGTCCGCTCAAAGGAAAGCACTCGTCCCGTCTTCTCGTGACTGTAAATGCCAAGGAAACCATCCACGTTTAGCAATCAGCCGCACTTAAGTAATGGGCTTTGGAGCGCGATCTTATTACGGTCATTGTGAAGGCAATGAAGGAGCGAGGAAACGATTTAGAAGGCGGACATTTGCAAGTAGATCTCGTGGATTTTATGATGCGGAAAGACTGGAGGAATTTCGTTTTTCGTTTTCACAAACTTTCGTCTCAAAATAGTCAAAGCATATGTATTGACGATGGAAACTACCAGATGAATACGTCCAACCACGGTGAAAATTTCCTAGCGGAAAACTTAGTGATGCATAATAAATCTCACCGAGCAAATACCTAAAATTCAAAAAAACATGTGGGTTTTGATGAATGACTCTTCAAATATGTCAAAAACTCCTTAAAGGTTAATCTGTTTTTAACGAGTAACGACACATATAATAAATAAATTCATCTACATATAACTACTAACCCGCAAGCCGCAATAGGTGTTTGGTGGAGGGTGTAAGGACACCAGCTGTTTACAAATAAATGGAAATACTCTAACGAAGTACGGATACTCTGGAGAAATATAAATTGCATTAATGGGGATTTTGGCAGGGCTTGTTGCAATTTTAATTGAGAAACGGTCCTTATGATGACGGGCCTATTTGAAATTCTTTTCATAATCCCTTAATTTAAAAAATTCTTGACTCACTCGCTTAGTGTTTCAACCCTAAGGTTGGTATGTATAAGTAAGGCTAGATCTATCCTTTTACTAAGCCACATTATTGTGAATTTCACACGACCAATGTACGGGGGAGGCAGTTCCTTTTCCTGGACTACTTGGTACTTATAGTATGGTGATAATTTTAATTTGGGGGTTACTGACGGCTGCACCCGGGCTTTGAACTGGGATCAGCAGCCAGGCGTTCCATCCACTAGGCTACCACGTTTCCAAAAATAATCTTCATAAATTACCGCCTTAAATATTAAAATGCTGCTTCTAAATCTCATCAAACCAAACTATCAATTATAGTGCTTAAAGTGGCCAACTATAGTGGCCTTTTGTCAAGGCTGTTATTAACTAAGTAAGATATACTATACTATAGTAATGGACGCTGATACAACTCTGAACATTACCCAAATATCAAATCACGTGGACTTGCTTACAAATCTTTCGATTAACTTCAGACGCCAGAAAATTAAATTTACTTCCAATTTAAGATGGAGAAATATTTATCCTGCATAGTACATTTTTCAGTCCCCTATTGTCTGGGGGAGTGTGGACTCATTATATTCTTGCAAAGTTCAAAATAATATCAACTATAACTCGCAAATAAACATTCCGACGCGAGGTCAGAACTCTGCAATGGACTAAAAATGATTAAGGTACGGCTATAATTTCATGTCTACAAATCAATTTCACGTAACATCACCCTGAGTTACAAGTGAAGATAGATAACTTCCATGGAAATTTAATACGATTCAAAGACTAAATATTGGCAAAAGATCCGTAGCAATATGTAATTCTGCACGTCAGAAAGCAATTTCCTATGCAAATTATTTTGATAAAATGACATATTTCGATTAAAATTCTCTTACAATCTTCTTGCTTTGACTCTCCTAACAATATAAAATTAACCACATGGCCCTTTAAACAAACACTATGCATAGTAAAAATAATTAATTGATATATTTTTAATAAATAAAAAAAAACACAAATCCCAATCAGTTTCCAAACTCTCCTGTTATTTTAACAGCATTACTGCACTTTTGAGAGCAACTTGATAATGAATAGAGAGTGTTGGAATCGATAATCTCTCCTATCTTAATAAATGAAGCAACGTGTCCTGACTGACTGATTAACTTATTCATTCAATTATCAACGCGCACCTCCAACTACTCAAGTTAGAGCCACTAAACATGCAGGGTACATTCCGAGCGCACTCGGAAAATACTTTTACGAGAGAGAAAGTATTTGAGGTCTTTTATAACCATTAAAGTTATTTCTTGGTTCCCATATTAAAAGAATTTAATTCCGTGCAGATCTTTTTCCATTTGCTGTTTTAAGTTTCTTCCACACAAGATGTTTGCTGAAAATATATATCAATGCGCGAAAAAACGTACAGCACACCAAGTTCTTTTTTCAATTATTCAATGGGCATCGCTTTCTCCTCATTATTAATGTTTTAAATACAAATTTACACATTTCATTCTTTTTAATAGAAATTAAACGTAACAACTAGAAGTAAAAATGCACTCAAAACTTTAGACGCCAGAAAATTAAATTAAATTATAATTTAAGGTAGACAAATAATTATCCTGCATAGTAGATTTTTCAGTCCACTATTGTCTCACTATTCTTGCGCATTTCAAAAAAATATCAACTATAACTCGGTAAATAAACATTCCGACGCGAGGCTATTCAAAAGCAAAACTGCTTTCACCTCCTCCTTCTGTAAACAGTAAGCCACTGCTTTATCCACTTCCACTTCGATTAATTTTCTGAATGTCGTGCTCCTATTCTCTATTTATTTTTTCTGTGGTTCTCTTTCAAATGATAGGCAGTGAAATTATATTTTGTAATAAACGTAGAACCATGAAATAAAATGCTATCGCTACTCGTATAAAATCATTTTAATTCCACCAATGTATCATGTTTCATGAAATATGAATTATTCATGTGTACTATGAATGTTTTAGCACTGTTAAGCTTTAACAATAATTATATTGTTCTTCTAAATAGTGCTAAAATTATGAAAACCCATTGACGAGATACACTCGTCATTGAGCGTTTTGGCATCGAAAGTTAATGACAAGCTAGACTCGTCATTACAGCGCAAGGGGTTAATAGAAGTAAATTCATATTTTAGTCTTAACCACCCGTTTAACGGGAACCTTTTTCTAGTTTTTCAATAAATGGCTTTCGCTGAAAATTATTAAATGAAAAATACTTTGCTTCGCTCACTTTTCAGTCATCAGAGTGTGAGTGATGGAAGTGATGAGGGGAAATCCATTATTTCGCACTAATGCCACTTGCCTCACTTAGCATAAAAAAGTACAATAATGTGAGGTCAAAAAGAAAATATGGTGACCGAGTATAAAATTTAGACCTTGGGTAGTGATCGGTCCCCTCAATAGCCTCCTTTACGAGACCCCTTTGAGAATCTCTTTCTCTCCCTGAGGAGCAATAGCCTCCAAGGCAAAGATGCAGGCAAAAGCGAGTCGAAATGGAAGAAGAGAAAGCTTCACCTCACGCAGCCGAGATCTCTTAACGAGATCCCTTTGTATTCACTAGAGCGGGCCCACTTTCATTTATCTTAGTCCTCTTCCGAAAATGAGCTCAGAGGAACGAATGAAAAAGGCAAAGAAGAAAGACTGAAATGAAGGCAAAAGCAGAAGAAAACAATTATTACCTATTGTGAAAGTAATTAATTTAATTGTGAACTAACAATACACGATATTTATTCAAATATTATGGAAGAAAAATTGTGAATACAAGAAGCCTTTCGGAAAAATTTTGAAAACAATAGCGCTTTAATTGTATTTCATCGTTACTTTTCTAAATAATTATTATAACTAAAATTGTATCGTTATGGCTAAAAAAACTGTCGTAGATTAATCACCTAAATAATGCTGGCAGAATTACGCAATAATATTTTTGATAGAATAATATTTTTGTGTAATAACTTACAAAGGTCCAACAATCTGTTTGGAATTAAAATTATTTTAACTTCAAACGGGTTTCTTCAGCAGACTCAATTCCCCAATTTCACGATCGAAAATGATTTTTTGTGCTTTTTTTCGCTATATATTCATTTTTCTTGCGCCAATCCAACGTTTTCAGAGATAATTCCAATTAGTAAGGAAGGAAGAGGTTGTCTACGCGAAAGCCATCGCGTTCAAAATGCTGTCCTGCCGGAGTATTTTCGGGCACTTCTTCTCACATTCTTATTTTTGAAGTGCTGTGGAGATACAAGGGTTTTGGCCATTTGGTTGGCACTCACTCAAAAATTTCACATCAGAAGAGAAAGCTTTTTCACCGACCACTGCTACAAGGAACACATATTTCAAGACATGAGGTTCCAACATCGATACCTTACTTCGCTGAGCGTGAGGTGATGCTTCATATAAACGTGATTTCATTGAAATGATTAAGGTAAATCTGGGTAAATGATAGCGAGAAAAAATAGTGTATGAGTCATTAAATTTCGATATCGAAAGAAACGCCAGGACGCTTAGTTCATCTAATTTTATTAAACTTAGGACCTGAATAAAGTTTTCAATAGTTTAACTGCTTAGTCATTATGGGTTTGTTAAATGGAGGAATGGTTTTCGTCGAATACAATATTTTCTGTCCTTCAAATTCGGATTCACCGCCCCAAAACACATGAAAAAAACAATAAATACCCCAAATCGGTACCAAACCCCCCCCCCAAAAAAACTAAAAAAATACGTAAATTATTCCCATTTTTCCATTTAGGTTTGTTTTGACGTCTGAAGTAAAAACAGATGAGCTGTAATGATTGGGGGAGGTAATGGAAAGAAACGGATCAGGTGGGAGGCAGGGTACGGAACATATTTTTTGGTTTTGATTGAGACGAAAGTGTGCACTGTCACTCGTAATTATTAATTCTGCAATGAGAAATCCATCAATGAAATATTATAGAACGTTCAAGGAGCCAACATCCAAGGATTCATGCTTGGTATGTTACGATTTGCTGACGATATGGCGGTCATAAAAATAATAATAACTGAGGAAAGAATAGAATGGCCAGATATCAGCTGCAAATCAAGAAAATAATAATAAGATATTAGCGGGAAGAAGAAGGTAAGAGGCTAGAAAAAACATTGCACTAGGAAAACAAAAACTTGAAGAGATGAAAGAGTTTTGCTACCTAGAAAACCATATTTCCAGCATTGTGCGAAGCAAGAAAGAAATAGTCAGTGGGATAGCTCAGGCAAAGACAACATTCCGCAGAAATAAGTATCTAGTTATAGCTGAAAATACAAGCATATAAATAAGGAAACGATTCGTCATATGCAGCATGTGTCTGTATGAGACCGAGGCATAGGCGTTGGGAGCAGCAGATAAATAATATGTTAATATTCTGTCAGTGAACAAAGCTTGTGAGCTTCATTATGACAATAAGACCTGTGCTTATAAAATGTAATATAATGAATATTAAGTCCTATTTCTGACATTGCAGCACTGCAAACAAAGCATGACCACAAGACCGGATACATTAGCAATGCAAGGACACCGAGATAACAGCGAACGACATCACCGCGAGCACTTCATCGACCAACAACAACAACAGCATCATTTTTACACGGCGGTCTACGTGGGGCTTTGCCGGTTTTCCTCACGTCTCGGACGAATGTCGGATCAATAGCCATTCCGGAGGAAAAGAGCTCCAGAATTTTAACTTTCACCATATCTGCTACAAGCTCACAAACAATGTATAAATAATGATAACAATGTGACATGCCCTGAAGAGGAAATATTTCCTATAACGGGGACCTATTGTAAATAACTATAACTCTACCCTACTATGTAAATATGTTCATGTACACTGCAGTATGGAAAGAAACCTTTTTTGAATTGAATTGAATTTCTAAATGTGCTGCTTCAGAAGAATGGTGAGATCATATGGATCGACTGACAAGAGTGAGAGCTATGAGTAAGTACTCAGGAAAGTGGGAGGAATGAGAAGTCTTCTAAAAAAACCTAAAAAGAAGACAGCTCTATTTAATCGAATACATGATGAGGCCTGATAAAGATGGAACGCAAGAACGGCAAAAGACGGCTCTGAATTAATTACGTAGGGAAAGTTATTATTCATGTAAAATACGAAAGATACGTAAATATGAGAAGGTTAACGGGTAGGAGCGCGGAATTGATAGCTGATTCAACCCAATATTTGCCTCGTTGACTTATGATGATGAGCGCCCTATCGAAGAATTGGAATTCTGAGCCGTATTGATAAATACGACTCCTCGAGGTGAATTGATAATGCAATCGACTGTCAGTAAAAAAAATGGGCTACAATCGCCGTAAAAAAAGATAGGACGCTGAAATGTAAGTATTTGTGTGAAATTCTGCCGAAGCTCAATTGGGTTGTGCAGTATTTCGTTTTACTCCTGGTTTATTTGACTACAACATGCAACATTAAATCATTAAACAGTGCTTAAACGTAAACGTTTAGCTTCTACGGTCGAAAGAGTGAAAATATCTTTGCGACCGGTTTCGATACAGCGTATCATCATCGTTATGGCTAAAAAAAACTGTCGTAGATTAATCACCTAAATAATGCCGGCAGAATTACGCAATCACCAAAAATCGCTCTTTTCATTGCAACTCAATAGAATAATATATTTTTGTGTGATACCTAGGTAACTTAAAAAAGGGCTAAAAATCTGTTTGAATTAAAATGATTTTAACTTCAAACGGGCTTCTTCAGCAGATTCAATTCCCAGGTTTCACGATCGAAAATGATTCTTTGTGCTTTTTTTCGCTATATTTGCATTTGTCTTGCGCCAATCCAGCGTTTTCAGAGAGAATTCCATTTAGTAAGGAAAGAAGAGGTTGTCTACGCGAAGGCTATCGCGAAGGCTCAGATGATGATACGCTGTATCGAAACCGGTCGCAAATATATTTTATTTTGTGAAACAGCTAAGTCTTTTCTTAACCTTTGTGCATCATGAAGGAGTTTCACCATGTTACGCCAACCACCATCGCATTTACGACAGAGTGAAGAAAAAGACGCGAAAAAACGATGAGAACGGCGAAACGGTCGTCATTTTTCATCTCGTCACGAGCAAAATATTTGATTGGTACATTTCATCATTTTTTTATACAGAGAACGACATATTCGCATTAAAAATAGTTAGCAGGTTTTTCCCACATCTTAAAACTATGAATAGCTGAATTAATTGATGATAAGACCAATTCCTAAGTTGACAACGAAAACCGTAAGCATAAATCTTCCGGCGGTAAACTCTAGCCCGCGACAACCGAAAAATTATACTCTTCCTGTCGCGAAACTGTCAATTGCTCAGTACTGAATGGTCGCACTATGACGGCATAATTTATGGCAGTAAAATCACGCGTTCGCATTCGTAAGCTACAAAAATAAGGCCCGAAAATATACGAGTAGTGCATTGCGATGCTCATTTTGTTTAACGCAGAGCGTGCCCGCGTTGTGGGCAAGGGCGGTTGACCTCGCCACGGCAGACAATCGAAGGAGTTGGCGCGTCCTCGCGTCGCGCTGGCGAAAGGTGCAGCCGTCCCGGGTGAAGTGCAATCTGGGTGCGGATGCCCCGAGCGAAGTGCGTCCGCACCGCACGGTGCGATCGTTCCACACCCGCCCAGGGAAGGAGCGCGGCGATGCCCAAGTGCAGGCGCCCTACCGAGGAGCAGTGCGGACATATACGGGGCGATTGCACCCAGAGGTGCGGCGAGTCAGTTCGACTGCACTCAACACGCCGCGAACCGGTCTTGCCGCCGTACGGTTCATGAGTTGTATCATGTGTCCGTGCGATATATGAATACGATTGCGATTGAATATCAAATGAATGGTGACCCCACATAATATTGCAAGCATTTTGAAAAAGAGGTGATTGATTGTGTCCAAAATCTAGATAAATTTGAAGATTCTTTTTCAAAAATCTCTTTTAAAATTCTAGGACATTAAACCTGTTATAGAAAGTAGAACCTCATGGCATGGTATAATTTCAAAATTCTCTCTACAGCTCGTTTTACAGTAACAAAGTATTTTCCGATATTCGACTTACGCAGTTTGACAAAATTCTTTCAGAATTTCAACACGCACAGTTTAATGTAGAAATATAAATATTTAATAAATAATAAGCAATAAGAATTAATATTTTCCGCATCTGCGGGTAACAAATCAGCAGCTGTTATGTATACCTACACCAATAATGGTTTTATTTCCGTTTAATTCATAAAAAATGTTTGCTGTACCTTTTCTCGATTTTTCTCCAAATATTGCGTTTGTTTTGTCTGCAAAATATGCAATCATTTTATGTCATAAATTGTTGTTATTTTTGTAATTTTTACTACTTATTTGTTCGGTTCCGAAAATGCATATGGGGAAAGTACAATACACACTGTTGCCTCGGATTTAGTTCTAGCAAAGGCAATATTTTTGTCAAATAACTTTTTGATAACTTGTAATGCCTTAGATCTGAAGGAATGATTACGAAAAATAGCGTGAAACGATATAAGCCGTTCTGACGATGCTGGTTTCTTTTATTTGTCTCCACTAATCGTTTAAAAAAAATCCTGTATTTTGGAGGGAGATGCAGCAGCATTTAAATATCTTTTATGTTCCAGTATCTCCAAGTGCTTCGAAACATCATTCCTCCCGTCGTTCACGTCTTTTGGAGGGAGATGCTGCAGTATTTAAATATATTTTATTTTCCTGTACCTCCGAGTGCTTCGAAATATCATTCCTCCCGCCGGACAAATGGAAAATTCACCGTTACATTTCTCAAATTTCGCAAAGTAATCGCTTCTGGATTTTTTCAATAAAATGAAATTCCCTCCTTATTTGGTCGTTGAATTCGCATCCTCTCTTTCTTGCGCATTGTGATACAAATCTAGAAAAAAAATAAATTATGTCATAAATTGTTAAATAATTATTAATTGAAAACTTTGTCAACTTTGTTACATACACACATACTTGAATGAACATATTTAATGAATTAGTTTATAGATGAAATAAAATTCATTGTTTAAAGGCAACTTTATTTTTAAAATTATTTTAATTCAACCCTCTACTTCTTTATAAATTAAAAATGTACTAATAGTTATAATTTTTTCATAGAATTTTCCGTAGCGTACGCAAATCGTCGGTGCCACTTATTAGGCCGGCGCTAGACTTTTTTTAACCACCATAAAATACAAATAACACGAGTGCTGTCTGCTAAATAAAATATATATAGCTAATACCTAATAATAACTAATATGAAATAACTAAATGACTTACCAAAATCATATGAGTAGCTGATTTGTTGACATCACTTGTTTAAATAGCTCTAGCACACAGTACGATGTGTATCGCATGAGAGACAGTTAAAATCTCAATATGCGAAGGCGTTACTTCGTGGATGACCGACAAACTCTTCATATCCTCTCTGAAATTCTCCTCCGTTTCCAAGTTTTGAGTTATATTTAAACGCAATTAAATTACTTCCATGAATAAATAATATCTCAAGATGGTACCGAGGCCATCTTTGAATAAACTATTCAACGTATTACACAACTGTGCTTTTGCACTCTTCCTCTCCGTCTCATGATATGATAAGGGATATATATTTTCATCCAAACCACGTTTGAAATTCTCTATAAAAGCCGAAAATGTGAGGATATAATTTCATTGGCCCATAATTCATTTTTTAAAACAAATTAATGATAAAATCAGCTAAAAATGACTAAAACCTTGTGTTATACTTTCGTGTAGATTCAGAGCACCCTTTAAACAATTCCTTTTGACAATTACACTTTCACTAGCCTTCAAAAACCTCATTTCTCCTTAAATCTCTTCAGCGAACACAAACCAACGAGCGGCGGAGGTGCGACGAACCGGAATAATATTTATGTCCCTTTAAGCCAACACGTGGAGTGGAGACATTGAAATATAGTGAATCACCGGAAGTTGATGAAATGAAAAAATGATGATGAAATAAAATATATGAATCCACTATTTAAAGACAAAAGCAGTTAAGTACTTGAAATTATGCTGTGGTGAGGACTTCCAATGGTTATACTTTGTACGAGGAGGAAGGTGAATCCAGAAGTAGGTCATAATACGTAAAGAATCCACAGAAAATGAAAAATCAGGATAATACACGTGGTGCTTCCTTCTAATAAGACCTTACTTATGTGATACGCCGTCGGCATGAACGAAATACTATTAATATCAGAAATAATAATAACTTTGCTTTATTGTCGATTTCATTATTTTCGTGACACGGTCGGCGCGCAGAGGTTTACAATAACTGCCTGCCTGCCTGCCACGTCCTGCCGATTCCACATCTTGGCGAACACGTAAACTAGTTTCGTTGTAAAGCTTGACGCCCGCCCTACCTACTCCAAGTGTTTTGATCACACTTCAACCAATAGGAGCGGCGCAGGAAATTTAAATGTATAACTTACGGAACGCACCCTGTATTAGAAGAAAAACGAAATAAATAATATAAAAACGATAGTAGAAAGTGTGATAACATATGGAGGAGAGGAATTTCGGGAAAAAAGCAAAAATAATTAATTGAGGACTGAGAGAGATTAAATGAGAAGAAGTTGCTGAAAGAGAAGAACTGATAAAGTTAGAAATGATACCATAATGAAGATGATGGAATTGGAGAAAGATACTATCGATGAGGAAGAATGGAAGCAACTACTACGGTTTGGTCATGTAAATTAGATTACTGGCTCCAGATTGCCCAATATTATATTTGAGCTGGAGACTTCCAAAAATTTCGATATTTTAAAGTGGGGTTATAAGTTATAGATCAAATTTCGAATGAAATTACATAAGGTATTTTTTGCTTTTTTTGTTAGCGGCTGGTATTCTAACATCCCCCGCCACACGCCTATAAAGGCTTGCGGGGTAGTAAGTATGTAGATGTAGGATTGGAGTAGCATGGTTTGAAATATTCACGAATTCACGAATACACTTCGCGTGTCAAACCGACCCACGCGAATGACCCACGGAAGTGTCAGATTGGAAGAATTTGCTCCACTTCCAGGAAAACCTTCAAAATTCTGTCCCCGTGGTGGTGTCGCGTCCTCGCCATGACAGTGAATTTTACGGGTTCGAGTGCCAACAGGGTAGGATCATGTTTCTGTCCATTTTTGTTAGCTGAAAATCTCATTATATGAAAGGCCTTAGGTCATATGCTGCATTAGGAGTAATGGTAATACGAGAACTCGTAAACACCTAAAAACGGTGAATTAATTATAAAAAACAACTATGATGCCTTCAGTTGATATAAAAAGTTCAGGATTCCATTAATTTAACAGGGATACCAAAATATTACCGCAATATAAGGAAAATTTTGACGATAGGGATAGTGGTGACTAATAACGCTTGGCAGTTGTCCCAGTCGGAAGGGTTCCACGTATGTAACCATAGCGCCATTCATATTGAATAGGTCTTATCCCTTTCATCGCCAAATTCATCACGAGCGATGAATGGATGCCTATTACAGTGATCTTAAACAAAGCCAACTACAACATTCAACAAGTTTTCCAGTTTGCTGTATGAAAGAGATTGGTCGAAGAACGGCAGTAACCACCAAAGTGTCACTGATGTGAAAGAGAGTTTTTTCTATTGCTTGTGTGTTTTAAAACAACACCGACTAGAAGATTAGGGTAGACTGAAATGACAGGTTTTAATTTCTATTATTGGAAAATAATTATCTACCGAATTTTAGGAGGAGTTTGATGAAAAAAGTGCGCCTAATACCCTACATATTGAGATAATTGAGGCCGCAAGGACCACATGTCGAAAAGTAGCGTGCAAAGGGCCGATTTTTAATGTAAAATTGCTCAATGACCCAATGAGGCTTCTCATGATTACGCAAAGCTTCAGGTATCTGTATCAATGGACATGAAGAAAAAACATGAAAATTCGGATATGTTTTACGGGCTCCTGAAATTTAAGGCAAAATTTAAGGATTCGCGATAACTGCGATAATTGAAGAGAAAGTATGTTGGCAGAGAAATTAAAATTGTGGGCTTGAATGATCGATTGTCGGCTCAAAGCACTCAGAATGGTGTTTACCCAAAAAAGATATTCATTGAGCTACCTGAATTACCTGCAGTGCTGCTAGTGCTCTTTACTTTTGTTTTTGTAACTGCCTTTGTTTTAGTATCTAACCTGAATGGCTCACCTATCAATTGAATCCTAAGGTTGACTTAGATGTGAAATCACTCCGGACAGACGTGTGAATTCCACACATTCGAGGCAGGGGGTCCAGTTCCTTTCCCTGGGCCACCTAGCTCTTCGAGAATTTTATTTGGGGGAGTAAGAAGGCTTCGCTTGGGATGAGAACCCGGGACCTTTAGATCAGTAGCCCAACGCTCAACCCACTGGCAACCACCCTGCTTTACCGGAATGGAAGTCATCGAAAGAAACAGCGGAATGCATGTGCACGAGAATTTGGAATTTAATTATCGTGCAGTTGTGGTGCAATGCCCGAATGGAAATATGAAGTTTCCAAAACGTCGTTAGTCATGCTATCGATTACCCGGTCGGAAACCCGAATAGTCTTCCAGTAAGTACGCCGGGGAAACACCCGAGAATAGATATCGTCATGCATGTTCTCATTCCCTAATTATAAATACATCGTTTTCGCTGAAGTGAATACATAAAGATATTGAAAATTCTCCACAAATAATATTGACATTTTTTAATGTGAAATAGAAATGATAAATCAAATATATGCTTTTAACTATTACTCCTCTCTGGTGATGAATAGTGTAAATTAATGTATTATATAACTGTATTTTAAGAATATATCCTACGATAGATGACAAACATTAATAACTATCCTAATTTTCACGATCATTAATGCCTTGACATGAGGTAAAGAGAGTGCCGAGATATACTTACGTACTCATTCGTGAACGGGTCAATTTGGAGAACGAGAGAGAAATCCCTCGCCCCTTCCATATGCTTCTCATTATTCGCATCGCTCATGAAAGCCCGAATAAATCCTCTCAACTATAAATATTTTTTCCGGAAACCATTTCGGGTTCAACTCCCTCTCAACCTCACAACTTATTCGCACGAAAGGAAGAGCAGGACACGTGGAGAAAGGCTACGGATGTCCTTGGGCATTTCTTGGGCAGTATAGAAGTGAAATGCTCGAGGAACGATTTCCGAAAGAACAGAGAGTTTTTTGTTCACATCGAGGTGGTCGTAAAAATTCACATTCCTACATATCCATGGGTATTAATGAGATTGTGAAATGAATCGTAAAAGATATAGCGTTTTGCAATTCTTGAACATTAAGACTAGAAAACAAAGTTTAAATAAGAGATTTTAGTTCTAGATCAAACATTTTTCTTGCCAATAGGGTGATGCCACCACTTTAGGGACTGTGAAACACCTTTTCAGAAACATTTTACTTTATTCACACCTTATTAAAGCATTAGTAATTCGTAATAAATCGGAATAGAGCATGCTATTTTAGACATTACTGTAAAATAAAGACGTATTCATAAAATACAGTTTTGTTTTTATTAATTTTCACTATGTACCACCAGATATTAGTATGATAAATGCATGATTTCCCATGAATTTGCAATATCTCATTATATTAAAGACAAAAAAATGATACTTAATATTTAATTAATAAGGTTTTGAATGGAGATGTCTGCGTTAATTAACGTTAACGTATTGACTCCCGTAAGAAAAGTATTGAATTCGGAACAGAAAATTTTTCATTTGCTTCATTACGTCACTTACACCAAAGTGATTGCTGATTATTGATAAAAATCTGTGTCGCGGTGCCGATGAAAGAATACTGAAATGAAATTTTACGAAAATATTTTATTTATATATTCAAAGCAGTAAATTTTCATCCCTTTTTACCGATGGATATTAAACGTGGCGGCCAGGCGTGCCCGTGCACTCAAAATGTATGAAAAAGGGAAACTTTTCCGTAACCAGTGATTAAATGCTTCAATTATTGTGAAGTCGTTTATTAGTCCTCACAATCGTTGAATTTGCAATATCTCATTATATTAAAGACAGAAAAATGATTCTTAATATTTAATTAATAAGGTTTTGAATGGAGATGTCTGCGTCAATTAACGTTATCGTATTGACTCCCGTAAGAAAAGTATTGAATTCGGAACAGAAAATTTTTCATTTGCTTCATTACGTCACTTACACCAAATTGATTGTTGATTTTGCCTTTTTCTAGCTAATTATATCATCGAGAGAGACGCAGGATAGATCTCTCCCGGAACAGGAGCACAAAATAGTGCTGTTTTACGCAGGGACGTAAGTGCCTACTACTTTGAATTTGAATAAAAATTCAGAAATATCCTCCCGATCCAATTAAATTTGGGAAATATTTTATTTTTCAATTTTTCCCACCTTATTCTTGAGTTTTTTCTTCAAATTTTTACTTCCTGGACACGTGTATCCACAGAGCTTATGACAACCGGCAGATATTTCTACGTGATTTTTTTTCAAATTTCGAATTTGTTTGTGTTTCCCGAAAGGATACTTTGCAATCCTCAAAAATATTTAGCGATCAGAGGTCGAGAAAATATATCATAGAGAGTACTCAGTACCATTCTTCATAGAAAACTCATTGCGATACAGTGGAATATGTAAGCCTTATAAAGGTCGTATGAATTTAATGTATTAAATATAAATTCGCGAAGACAAAAATCAAGAGCTATAGAAAAGCCCTATTCGTCTCTGACTTAAACACTGCCAATTCCATTCCATTACCAAAGTAAAATTATTTATTTTAAGTATGGCTTGGATCAAGTGGTCCAGGGGCATAAAGGAAATTAACATTACAAAAGAAATAGAATATTTTTACAATAAAACAACGTCAAATACCTGTTATTGTAAACTATCTGCATAATTAACTCATGAAAATTACGGCAGTAATTTTTTATGCTATCTTAATTAGATTTGTCATTTAACTTTGCTAAGTACCAAGGTAAAAATCTTTAATCAACATATATTACAAATGAGTTGTTACAGCAACAAAATTCATTGCACAATTTGGAAAAACAAAACCAAATTCCATACAAAGGCAACAATGCAAATAAATGTTATTAGAGAGTAATGCTTTCCCCAAAAAAATACGTCGTGGTAACGTCAAAAAAACTTGGACTGAGTTTGTATTGAATCCTACAGGTTATCTGCGAAATTTGCCGCTTTAACCGAGTAATTTTGCCGACGGTAATTTCTCATACAGAGATTTTAATAATATATGTCTATTACGTGCCTGATGTGGACTGGTTTAAACATACCACTCAGGCGAAGAACGTTAAAAAAACCTCTCCTATAAGATCTGCGGTAAACAGTGGTTACTAGGAACCATAAAGTTAAAGGTTCCTCGAACCCAATTTAAAAAAGAATATATCACATGCGAATGGTATAAATAAATAATTGTACACTTGTTACAAACATATGCCATGGGCTAGAGTTGTGTTATTGCGACTAATGGCCGGTTGCAAGAAACTTCCGCTATTGGTCCGATAGCTATGGGTCCCACAAAGTTATGGAACTCATATCTAATTTAACCCCGCTCATTCGGCCCGATAAATAATGGAACGGTTTATGGGACTCATAATATTATTGAACATTCCTGCAACGCAAATTCCTCGGTTACCATGGCTTATGAGTCCCATTACTTCATTGAATACATATGTATCGTTCCTGCAACCGGCCCTAATTCGCTTACATGTAAGTATAATTGACGTATCCCTCAAGTAACTCTAATGATGACCAAGTAACCCACGAATGATTTTTAACGATAGATTCTTATCTCTTTTGAAGAGAATCATTATTCACACCTGAAGACAATGTACGAGTCATGCATCAAAATGTTGGCCTCCACTGGAGCCTTGACCCAGTTGTAAACAGTTGAATTGCTGGCATCGTGAGTACCCTAAGGGGTTTTCACGCGCTATGAAAAAAACTGCGCGCGCTACTTGGCGCGGGGGGGCACCCGAGCCAAGCCCTCTTCCAGGAGTGGTCAACAGGAAGAATGTATTCAAATTGTACGCCAGGAAAATAAACAGATCTAACCTCATTGTTAACTTATGTACACCAAGGGTAAAATTCGCTATGAATGGAAAATATTTGGCTTAGCCGGGATGCGAACCTAGCACCCTTATATATAGCACCCTTGCGCGTGACTGCGTGCAAAGTCACTCCTTTCGTGCAGTGCTTCTCATTATTAACTCACCGTTGAAGAAGCAGCTCTATCAGCCTGGGCAGAGAGATATTCGGTGGAGGTCATCACAAATGTTACATCACATCACAAATGGGGCATCAGCCAAGCTGTACGCTCATAAAGTGCCGCTCGTAGGAATGCAGATGAACTTTGTCTCACTGCTCATCAATGGGGAAATTTCCACGAAACTAGGAGTCAGGAAGTCACTGGAGTTGATTTATAATCCAAGGACTGGCGTAGACACAATGACAGAGTAAACCTTAACGTTGTATCCTACAAATATTTCCGAGAACAAAACGCGTCACAGTTCTTGCAACAAGTGAATTCATCAACACTCCCAACCAGTTCCACGTGTATCCGTCCCATGACGATGTCACTATATTTCAGGGAGGGATTCGGGAGATTTCACGGCTGATTTTCACGATACTCTTGCACTCGAAGATGGCGAGGACGAGATATCGGACGATGGTCAGCAACTAAGTGTGGTTTTCACAGGGTTTCCAGCCAACACAAGCGCTTGGACGACCCCTAGCGAGGTGGCGGAACGCGAAGGAAAAGGTGCCGCGAATTTCGCCGCTAACTTATGCACACAATTAGCGGGAAATGCTTGCAATACTTTTACGACTTGGGGGTTCATTCAAATGCTAGAACCGCGAGAGAAACGACGAGCTCTTTGAACGACGAGCGCTTTGACATTAATGAAAATTAGAGGATTTGAATAGGCCTCATCTTCGTGGTTCATTGCTTTGTTTTTTGGTCTCACTAGAATGGGGTCCTTTTAGACCTGGTAGCAATGATGCAACAACGTTAGGTCACTCGAAGGACGAAACTTTCGTGGGAGCGATTTCTCAAATTCTGAAATTTAATACTTTTCATTGTCATCACTCGAAGTTTTCGGCGTCTTCACAACAAAAGAACGCACTTTTGGAGGCGTGAAGTTTCGAATAGGACCCCAGGGCATCACTACTGGAGGAGATAGAGACTGAGATGATGTGGTGGAAAAATAAATGTGGCATTGATACATATGGCATGTATCTTGTAACGAATAGATGGAAATAAGATGTTAATATCTTCTTCACTTAATGCACAAATATACTGACTTAATTCCTGAAGAGGGGACGACGTTGCTCCAAGTCCAATGAAAGATTTGTGTATGTCATTACATAAAACACAAGGTTTTCGGAATCCCAAATATAATCTTGGTTTTTCTGATCTCTGCATCAATACCTGCATCCATATAATTCGGAGCAAGTACAAGAGAATACAAGTTGCTGCTGATATCCTCCACACTTCATTCAGGTCTCTACATAAACTGACGAGAGTAGTGAAGGCGGAATGCACCTAACAGTATTCGCATGTCCAGAGGAAAAAGGCCTGAGTATATAATCTTCGCTCTTCACATTGATATCAGTAACGCTGATACTCGCAAGAGGCAAAGTTTTCTTAACGTTGCTGCTGAAATCCTCCACGCATGTTTCTTCACTATTCACGTCAGCTTTTATACGTCCAGAAGAAAAATGCCTGAGTGTATAATGCAACTTGGCTCTTCACATCTCTGCAGCACTAATGTTTGTGACACTGATATCACGCAGAGGCAAAGTTCCGCGCCGAGGCTATTGGGAGAGGGAATAAGGACAGCAGGAGGAGACGCGGCAGGGGATGAAACAGTCGGGCCAACGGCGGGAAGGAGACTGACTGCTGGGGAATCACGGCGATGGGAGGTGGGAGGGGCGGGAGGGGGAGGGGGTGGTGGTTATGCGAGGTGGTGGTATCGGCACCAAAACGGCCCCCCGCCCCCCCTCGTGTGGTCAGGGGGGATGTGTGGGAGGGTGGGGGGGAAGAGAAGGGGGTGGGGGAATACATGGACTCGAAGGGGTGGGTGGAGAGCAGGATAGAAATCGCGGACGTACTTCACGACGTCTCGGGCGGGAAAACTAAGGGAACTGGACGAAAAGGATATTTGCGGCATAGCCCTGGAGAAATTAGGATTCGCCAAGCGTATTGTGAGAAGATTTTCGGATGAGAAAGTAAAAGAAAGGTGCTATTTCGCACTCGTCTGACCGTACCTTGAATATGCAGCGAGCATATGGGATCCGGTGCAGAAAGACTTAATGCGCGAACTGAATAAAATACAAAGGAAGGCTGCGCGTTTCGTCAAAAACTGCTACAGGCGTGCAGACAGTTGTTAAGCGTATTAGGCTGGGAGCCGCTGAAGACTCGTAGGCTGCGTGCTAGGCTTAGATTGCTTGAACAATTGAGAATGGATATCTTTAAGAGCGGCACAGAGAACATTATATTAGACACAATATATTTCCAAGTCCGATAGAAGCGATAAATTAAGAGAGATGTTTTGCCGAACGGATAGATACGGGAATTCGTTTTTCCCCCGAACCATAAAGGACTTAAATAAACGCTAGTCCCAACTTCGTTAGAGCACTTCATTTCTTTAACTGTAAACGGCTGGTGTCCTAACACCCCCTGCCACACGCCTTTTAGGCGGCTTGCGGGGTAATAAGTGGATGTAGATGTAGATTATTACCTCCCCAATCACTCGCACGTTTTTTCCACGCACAGAAATTTCCAATGCCTAGTTGTACAAAAGACAGCTAAAATAATGACTTAATATTCGAATAATAAGGTGTTGAATGACGAAATCTACCTTGTGAAAACTTTTGTATAAAAACGTTAAAAGTTTTCATGTTTATATTAAAATTCAGTTCTTTATCTTGAAATCTTTAAAAGCTAAGATAATACAAAATATATTTCAAAATGTCGTCATGTAATTTCGATTAACGTATTTTTATAACATTAGGAGGACGGTAAATGAATCAATATACAATTCATTTAGCTATCGAAAATTTCTTACGGCATCCTTTACGAATATGTGAATATAAAAATGGAATTTTCCCAAACCAAATGAGTGTCAAATTAGACCATCAAAATCAACTATGAGAAAGCAAGAATGCTCACGATACTGCAGAAGCTATGAGGAGTAAATAGGACATTTCAAGGGAGTCGAGGTATCAGAACATTTAGATGCCGTAGTCGAGTTGGGATGAAGGGAGACTAGATGATAGCAAGGAATAGAAGAGGGAGGGGGAACAGCACCTAATGCTCACACATTAGCGCACGTGAGCAGACTGCAACAAGCGGAGCGACACGTGCGCCACTACCCGAGGCGGCGGCATTAGAAAAGACAGTTGAGAGCAGTGTGCGATCGCGTTAGTGAATGCGAGGATTCCGAACTGCCCCCCCCCCCTCACATTGTAAGGATTCGGACGATAGGGAGGGAAATAAGAGGAGGGGTGGGTTGGGACGCTGTGACCACGCTTCAGGGGTGATTGGAGGCCCCCCCTTACCGGGGGATTCGGGAAATTTTTGGAAATTGCATCCTGGAACTTAAACACTAGATTAAATTTAATTTAAAAAATAGCAACTTCGCGAGAAAAAATTCTATGAAAGGTAATTATTCCATAACATGTAAAATTTTAAAATGTATCATGGTTCTATAATATATTTAGTGAATTTCTTCCTTGAAACTGCTCCGATATCTTTAAGATCTCTAAAATTACCTTTTCGAATAATCGTTCAATGGTACAGAGGTGTTACCTGAATTGCAATGTGGCGCAGTCCCATTTTGCGAAACATCTTGGGAAAGCGAACAATGAAAGCGACTTTGTACCGGAGATACTACATTTAGAGAAGAAAGGGAGGAAGTTAGACAAAATGGAGGAGCTGGGAACAAGCAGGAATATGACTAACGGTCAATTTATATACGTAATCCTTTTTGAAAGTTTTTCCCACTCCTACAAATGTCCCTTAGCATCACGGCTAGACAAAAATCCAGACCCCTATCGCCCCACTCCACACCCTCTAATCACCTACCTCTTCTTTAACCCCAACTCACGGGAAAACACTTCCTAGTCAATCAACCTCTTCCTGTAATTCCCTCCCTCCGCCTCACCAGTGCCGTCCCCCAACGGTTGGTTTTTTCCTAATAGGAGGATTCATTACCCACCATTAGTGTATTCTTATTAAACAATTTATCAGGTTTTAGAAATCCCAGTGTAGACGAATGGCAATTCTTAATTTTAACCGCATTTTAAAAAGGCCAGATTGGCGCCCATGTAATGCCACTCCACACGACGTCACAGGGACATAGTTTCTATACGAGTAGATATGAGTTTTACATCGTCTGAGATTACCAACGCATGCATGAGGCACAGAGCTCAGGAAAACATGTCTTAATAATCATCTATTAAAATTGCTTAAGGTCAGAAAGTTTCCTTCGCTTGATAAGGTAGTAATGATCCTTTTTAAGCCAAGCGCTACCTGCTAGTAGGGTACTCTACGCTACCGACATGCTCGGCAGCAAGCAGCCTGCATCGTAGCGGCGTTCATAGCCTCGCACCCAGGTGGCCTCACACAGCAGCAGCCAGACGTCACACGGACTTTTCCCAGCATTCATACTTAGCCATCGCGTTTTCGCGCGCTAGAAAATTTTCACTTTTCATTTAATCGCGAAAAATAGATATCGCCATTTAAAAATCTAAAAGCTTGAAATACGTACTGCAGGAGGAATAACCTTTCAATTTAGGCAATTATAAAATAACAGGAAGCCACTCTATTCTCAATGCAACCTCCACATCGGGTTTCCAACCCAGCACCTAACACACACTCCTTCCACCCTCTCCCCCATCCCCTTCAAGGAGTATGTGTGTTTGCTTAATAATGATATTTGTTGTACTTGATAATGACCTCTATGGATCGAAGCATGTCGTACTAACATAATAAATCAGTGGAAGTCAACGAATTCTTTGTCTTTTCGAATAATTTGTGCTCAATTCATTTGTGTTTTCGAATAATCCTTTCAAAAATCATGAGGTTCTTTTTTATCTTCTGACACCTTTATTATATTTATTTTTTATTTAATCTTTTCACACTGAGCATGTTGTAAATGAACCAACTAATGAAAACGAAGAATTTCATAATGGCACAAAATTTTATTCGAGTAATCTGAGTCTATTTTATTACGCCTTACATACACGGTATTCACGATAGAAGCTTGCGTTGTGGGGACCTCCTAAGCTCGGAGCCCTCTGCGATCGCAGAGCAGCCGACCTGGCCGGGCCGACTCTCCCACACGTGCATGGAATTATGCCTACCCAGACGGCACAGAATCCTCCGTATCTAATTCGTATGCAGATAGTATCCATTGACGAAAAGCGACGGAGTGGTAGTCAATGGATACTATCTGCATACGAATTAGATACGGAGGATTCTGTGCCGTCTGGGTAATCTTCCGCAGATCCAACTTCTACTAACCGAATTCACCATTGCTATAGTTTTCTACGGCTCCAGTGAATATGAGCAATGCTGTTCTGGCAACTAACCTCAAAGTGAAGCATAGATATTGCGCATCAGGCCATCTCGAGAGGGAATTGTGCTCCAATCAGATTCCTACATGGGAAATCGCGCAACTTTGTCAATTTTTTCTCGGCTCGCACATTTCGGATGGAAATTCGAATTGGAAGATAAATGACTTGGATCGCGGACGAGAGTTTTTTCATCAACCGAAATAAGTATACGCTCCAGTCACTAGCCATAATACTTATCCGAACCATGTTATGTTATCCTTCTTGCGCACGGAAAGAGCAAAGAAAGAAAACGAGGAGTAAACAAATGAGGGAGGAAAAGCGGAGTGGAGAGGGAAACCAGTCACGCGACGGTCCTTTATTTTGGTCCAATGTTTTGATAGTGGAGGTCGCAAACCTCCATATTCAATCCACCCAGGAACGGGAGTTACAGAGTTAGAGAAAAACAATGGCGAACGGAAATTCTGTGGAAGGAGGAAGAACTGAAGCCCAGTTTCCCGAAAATAATATAAAGAAGTTAAATGAAAAGTTTTCACCCAACAAGTAAGTGGTGTTAATCGGTGCGTTAATATACCATTGAAAACTTAGTCAATTCCACACATATTAATTAAAAATACTTCGAACGTTTACAAAGCTACTGTGTCATTATCAAGAGACAACACTGGACAGTGGCGCAGCGAGGGGGGATTTTGGGGGATAAACCCCCCCCCCAGAGCTCATAGAAATTTTTAAGTTAAATCAATTTTACTTAATTGGATTAATATTGCTTGTAGAATAGTGTGAGGATTAATAAAATATCCCTCAAAAGGCCGTAAAAATCACCAGTTTGAACCGTTTATCTTAATTTTTTCCGACGAAGGGCCTCCGCACTTCCCGCTTACCCTAGCGGGTATACCCCAAGCTCCCAGTATTATTTGCGCCTGAAACCCCCCCTAGACTTAACTTCTAGCCCCTGACACTGGAAAGTAGTATTTCCGCTTGTATGGCTATAGATTATACTAGAGTTATTTACTAGAGATATTTCAGCGAATAAATTGTGTGGACTTGACAAAGTTTTCGATGCATATTTATTTATTTAGCCATGGAGACCAAGTTTCACGAATTTAACTCGCAAACCTTTGATGATAAAAAGAGGTGTATCTGATATTACATCTAATATATTGTATATCAGTTGTATATTAATAAGTAACGATTCTTCCCTAATCAGCAATTAAAAACTGAGAAGGAAATTAGCCACGTATGTTGTCTTGAAAATCATTCTGCTAAGGCAATCCCATCCCCTGGCTACTTGTGAGTTAAAATTTCGACTTTTGTCCTCGTAACATTCCGTCTCTCCAGTATGTGCTTCCGGTCATCTTAAAAGACGATTTTACCAACTTATTCGCATATAAAAATACGTTCTCTCACATTTCTGAATTCTCTGTTTCCTTGCGTTTCACTGGCAAGACGTATTTTTATAATTATAGCACTACTTTTCATGAAAAATAGGAACAAAATCAACGGAATGTACTAGTATTTCTAGTTTTGAGGAAAGGCGAACGTGGACATTTTCACATGATTTTTCCTCCTAGTTAATTAAAAGCAAAACGACTGAAACATAAGTCAAGCGTGACGACTCAACAGGTATATTATCAGACAAATTTTTCAAATTTAAAATTATGATATAACTAGAGAGTCTTTTGAAGAATTCGTTTAAATGCAAATAAGAATCTTCAAATTTTTCATCAGAATCGTAAGAAGATTGGTATGAATTCTTCAGGATCATATAAATGTATATCTTTACTCCTTCACAGATCATCAATAAATCATCATCGTGATATTAGCCTGAATCTAGATACCGCAAGGGTGCAAAAGTTTGAACTCAATTTTCTTCTATTTGACCAATCAGAAGATACAGAATTATATTTAGAACCGAAAAAATATAATGATGGGTTGACAAAAATAAATCACCAATAAAAGACTTCGAAGAAGCAAACTGTGTACAAGCACTTCCCGAAAAAACATCTTATGGTGCCAGACAAATCCAGATCTTCTAGTCACATTTTACGGCCAATGAGATTTAGATTAATTAATGTCAACCGCAAATGATCATAACAGTTATGTTTTACTTTGAAGTTTTCATAAAATCACAATGAAAACGTGAATAACGCGGATGAAAAAAGAAGGAAACGCTAAAATGCGGACTAAAATCGACGATCACGATTTGTTTTCGTATCATTTAATGGTTTGTATTTTTATAATGTCAGGGATTTGAGTTATGGATCACCGATAAATCTAATTAAACTTAATAAAGGTATAACTTTCCCTAAATTTTTATTCATCCTTTCCAAATGAACGTTTCTCACTAACTTACTGGGGCGAACTCGATTAAATTTGCTCAATGTCTCACAATGCACTCTCCACTTAAATCAGACGTTCCAATGCAAATTTTTCAATTAAAATTCTTTTTCATGCCTTCATATCAAATATTTTCGTCGACGTAAATGGAAGCTAATGAGATTAACGATTACTTGAACTCAGGGAATGCTGAAAATGAACGGGACAGTTTCCTTTCCACTCTGCCTGCAGTTGTCATTTTAGCATGCGACAACTTTAATATTTTATCTATTAATAAATATGACAAATATTCAAATTTATGCTTAATTATTGCTATTCAGTTCTAGATAATCACATTCACTCAATTCCGTTAGCATTTAATCTTAGGGGTCTCAGATTTTTATGAAAATTATTCCAAGGGTGAATATTCACCTCAAAACCCATGGTCGTTCTGCGAAAAAATACTTAGATGGTGGGCTTAAAATACAAATATATTAATGTGCTTCTTGCTTCAGGCCGTATTAATGTGACTTCGAGCCTCAATGTGCCGCCATATGCTATTAACGCCGTCAATATTTTCCACAAACGCTTATGCGAGAGCTCAGCTAAATATTTGGTAGATCAGCAAGTCGGCTAGTAAGCAGCAAGTAAGACTAAATTTTCAAGTTGATTAATGGTTTAATAAGATGTATGAAATATTAACTATGAAACTCTTTCCATAGTTATACGAACATAGCACTGGAATGACGCTGTCATTTATCCTATCCGTGACAATCGAATGGCCGAACAGCAGATGAGAGAACAAAACGCATGGCTCGAAGGGAGGTCACCACCAACATTCTTCGTGGAATGAGTATTTTTCGTTGGATTTGAGTTCCGAGCCGCTCCGTGGGTGGCGTGGCGGGCGGTTCTGCTGTCCTCCCGAGTTGTAGGGATTCCGGAAGAGCAGGTAGTAAACAAACGGGAAAAGCACGCATGTGAATAAAAAAGAAAGAATTGGGGAAATTTTGGGAGCTGTGCCCATTCAAAAACATTTGGGTCGCGTCTGTGACAGAAAGTCCGATGATCTCTGAAATAATGGGCTTTCCTCTTCACGAGGGTTCTCTCTCGGCACGAATTTCCCCCATATGTTGCGAGTGGTTATTGAAAGTTTTATATCATCTTACGTGATGGAAAAAAGAGATGCTAAAGTATTTTAGAGCTTGAGAAAGCATAAGTATTCCCTCCACCAATGCAGCTCAGTAGTCCAACGAAATAATCGAATGAATAATTGCGTTTCTTCTAATATTATTCACAATTCATAAACATTATAAAGCATGTGTACCACAAATAGTAAACCACCTTACGCATACATTTTCCATTACTTTGTTTATCCAGTTTCAGTTGACAGGGTATTAAATGCTTCTTCCGATTTCGGAATAATGGTGATAAATAGAGAGTATTCATATAAAAAAAACTGTTCGTTTCGTTTTGCAAATAGGTCGGTATTTGCTAAACAAATTCTTTTATTGGCGTTTACAATTGATTTTGATGTTAGCGAACGAAGATTTGAGGAAAAATTTATGATTATTCAGCAGTAATTCATATTTGTGAGCGCAATATATAAGAACACTATAAGTATGTCACTTTTTTGGGAAAAAGGTAGTCTTTACGGCATTCATCGATAAATAATTTTTTTTTTTCACTAGAATATCATCCGGTCGCACCCATCACCGCATGGCACGCATCTTTGAAAACAAAAAAAAATACAATTCTGAGCGCATTAGTTTCGTTGGGGCAGAGATGCGTTGATCTGATTCGACATTTGCGTGGAGAACAAGGGCAGCCACTTTACCAGCAGCACAAGAAAATTGCTCAACGAATACGATAACTTTTTATGATGGCGCACGCAACATTACATTATGCGACCGATACGGATTTGAACAGAACTTGTTTCCGATGATTTCCAGGAAATGTAGGCTGCTGCGATCGACCGCAAACCTCTTATTACAGGAGAAATGCCCTTTGGCATCAGAACATGAGGGACACACAAGAATTTCCACAGCCAAAACGATGGAAGGGTGTGGTGGAATAAGGTTCGATGAGTGGAATGTGGTCGATTCGAATTAGAATGGGAGCCGCTTGGGACTCGGAGGCTGAGTTTTAGACTTTGATTGCTTGGGCAATAAATAATAGATATGAAAGACTTTAGTAAGCTGCGGAGGGGAACAATAAAGCCTGAATCACACGAACATTTTTTTTCGTCGAGAAAGTGAGTTCGCGATCTCTAGAATGATCACTCGCAAAATGACCGTCACCGGCAATTGTTTTTCGCGATCGCGGTCGCGATGAGGATTCCCATCGCTATTTTCCATCACTCGTCGCTTTTTCCTTCGCTAAAACCGTCCCTAAAACCCCATATCAGCCAAACAGAACGCATGACCGTATGGTGTGATTGCAGCGCAGCGTTTGACAATTGTGGGAACGACATAGATAAACAAACACGCTACATATTTTCGTGATGCGGGTCCTATGACAACAGGCTGTGGAAATGATGCGAAAAGCGACGGCGGGAATGACCGTGTGATTCAGAAAAGTGATCACTCGAACGATCGCTTTTCGCGACGAAAAAAAATGATCGTGTGATTCAGGCTTAAGGGAAATGTTGACCTCTGCATTCTCTTCAGGTTTTCACCGCATCCGTTGGGTTTTGGCGACAACAGTTTCGCTGACATTGTAGTCAATAGAATTCTCCGACGCACCAGCGAAGCATTACTGAGAGAAAGAGTGCACAACACTCGTGGCGCCCTCCACGTAGATAGCAAAAACGCAGGCGAATTTTAACAGGGATCAAGGCTACCACCTGCATAACGCATGGAAAAGGATTCTCCAACCACCAACCAATGGGAGACCAACAATGAGAAATGGACAACCACCGACCAATGAGAGAGCAGCAGCAGGATGAAGAGGCCGCCGCCGCCTTTATAAGGAGGAAAATTTTCTGCCTATATAAGGCAGAAATTTTCCGAGTTACTTCACCTTCGACCTGAAGACGCTGACTGCAATGTCAGCGAAGCATTTGTCGCCAAAACCCAACGGACGCGGTGAAAACTCGAAGAGAATGCAGAGATCATCTGATCAACGCCGCGAAAATCTTCGAACCTACATTGAGAGAAATGCTGTTTCAGAGCCGTAAAAAAGCTGGCATTTACCAGGCATATTGTGGGAAAATTTGCACGTGAAAAAGTAGACGAGAGGTGATATTTTACTCTATCCAGGCCAAACGTTGATGCCGGGCGAGAGTCGGAGATTCGGGGCAGAAGAACTTAATCCGTGAACTTGATAAAATACAAATCATTCATTCATTTTTTTCATTCATTCATCAAATGCTGCTACTATCGATCAGAGAATAATACACAGCTTTTACACGAATTATACTTGGAACCATTAGAGACTCGAAGGCTAAGTTCTAGGCTTATTTGGAATAAATATCTTTCTGAGTGACAGAATATTTTCTTGGAAGCACACCATATTTCCAGGTTCGACGGAATCCATAAAATAATGGAGATGTTTTGCCGAATGAATATGAATCTGCTTTCCCTCCGAGCAGAAATTAGACTTTTCATAAAACAATAATTTTTCTCATGAAAAAAAGCGCCTTGTTTTTCATTTACAGTTTTTTGGCCAATTATCTTACAAATGCAAACAAATGAATTTGTTACAAAAGATGCATTTATGTTCATATCTAAATAATTAAGGTAACTCTCCATATTATTTAACAGCCGTCTCTAAAAACTTAAAGAAATACTAATTATGGCTTCAATAGCTAGCGCCATTATCATTCTAATGAATAAACTCGATATTTCATGTTTGTAAGACATAAAATGCGCGAAAATTTGCAAATATTTCTTTATCATAAAATTTTCATGAAATACTGCCTCATGTACTTTTACGGGATATGTTTCTACTTTTGGTTCAAAAGTACAATAATAATAGATACATTTAAATGTACGGAGGGACTTAAAGTATGTAATTAATTGTGTATTTGCAGAACAATCCTGGTGGTTCAAATGAAGCTGAGTTCCAGATAACATTGGATTCATCAATGATCTATATGTTGATTGCGACTGCTTCGTCACCAAAAGCTAGCCACAGCTCACATTAGGTAGCCCTAATAATATAACAGAACAATCGTAGCAAGTGTCGCTGATGTTTTGCTAGTTAGCGACCACAAATAGTAGTTAGAATGAACCCCCCTGGACTTTCAGCGACCACTTCTCAGCTATTTCTTGAACTTATGCATGGTCCGATGTTGTTTGCTCTCTTTTGAGACATTCCTTCCCTCAGAAGTCAAAGGTTCTCCTCTCAACAAATAAGTCAACCAAAACTCCAATTTCTTAACTAACTCATGAAAAGTGGACGATAACTTTCGCGTTCACTTACTTTAAACTTGCGAGATTGAGAAAGATTTCATTAATAGGCAGACTGAGAAAGATCTCTTATAGGTCGAAATTCTTATCTTTCTCTCCCATTAACGGAGTTCTGTCGATGATTTGGGATTTCGGCTCTGAATGGACGACCCTATTATTTTAATCTAGCAAGCTCAAATCGTTGATCCGTCGTTGAAGCCGATTTCTCACTAAAATTTGGCGCAATGAGGGGATTATTCCATTGAGAAAAGACCCGAATAGTGTTCAATGACGTTTTATCACTTCTTTCCAGTAATCTTCCTAGCCTGAGAATTAAGTTTCTCAATTAAAACATGTAACTATAATATTCCCATTCCTGGAATGCCAATTACTCCCTTTGAAAAGTAGATATCTTTCGAAAAGATTAATGGAGAAGGTGAGAAAAATATTACAGGTACAATAAAAAGGCTGTAATGATCTGATAAATCACATTCTCCGTACATAATTACAAGTAAATCAAGTTTCATATACAGCCTAAAATAATGCTAATAAACTAAGTATCCATACTAAAAGTTATAAACAGAGGAAAATCCAAACAGATTCGAATCGGAATAAAAAGACCTAATACTATGAGTCACATTATAATTCAAATTCTGTTTTCCTTTTGATTATATCTATATTGTAACAACACTCCGCATGTATGCATACTCCGCACTGATTCTACCATTTACATTTACTTCATAGCTTGATTATTGGCTTAACATTTGTAAAACTTCTTGCTCTCTAAAGATATTTTCTTATCCAGATGGCTAATCGTTTATGATGAAATTTTTTTCTCAGGATATGAAGAGGGAAAAATTATGTGGTTTCAGTAAACGAATTATTTCGCTTTTAGAAAACCTATCAAGACAGATTCATGAAGTAAAACTAGAGACGTCGGCCTCCAACCTGGCTAAAAACAGACCTCGAGCGCATAAATCCGATACCTTGAAAATCAATGCGGTAACGTATGTTCAAAGGCGATGTGGGGCAAATTAAAGTGTCCAGGGAATGAAACGCAGAAGTTCGCCAATGCGATGGATACATTTCGTCGTCGGCTCCAACGCGATCAAGTCACGGGAAGTGCTTCCTTTGCTCGGGTTCCAGTGACGTGTGACGGAAGGCAACAGATGTGCTGGGATCCCACACTAGCAGGATCCATAACATGAGCGCGCAATTTCAAGACTCTATCGTGACTAGAAAGTAGAAGAGTTCACTGAGCGATAGCCAAGTCCATTACTCGATATATCTAACATAAGCTAAGCTTCAACTACACTCATTTCTAGACTGCCAAAAGAAATGCCATTTCACGACAGCGCAAAAAGTGTCATATTTTTAGTACCTGAGACAGTGGCGTAGCCAGGAATATCGTTCGGTGGGGTGGTGTCCAAAACCAGAGGGGAAATTTAAAAAAACAGGGTACCAAATGGAGAGTTTTAAACTAGCTTTAACACTTTTCGTAATCGTAAAAACTTCATTGGTGAAAGGAATATTTTGTAAATTCACGATTTTCAATATTTTGTTTTCTTTGATGAAGGAAAATAATTGTATTTTAATATTTCGGGGAGTTTCGGACCCCCCGGACTCCTCCTTGGCTACGGCAATGACCTGAGTTGGTGCAATGTCTGACCACGGTGGCGGGGCGGGGTAATACCTCTAAACCGAGGGTCGCACGTTCGAGTCCCCCCCAGGATAGGAGATTTACGCGTCCCTGGACACGTTAGCTTGTATATACTCAAATTTTTCGCGTCAACTTTTTAGAACTTGTTCGTGGCTAAATAAATCTGTTGTATACATTTATATTCAAGTATTCTACCGATTAAGGTAAATTTCCATAGGGTATTTTAGAAGCATTCTGGCAGTTTCCCATTACTTCATGGACTTCCCTCTTAATTTCACAATACGGTCTACTACTTTTCATACTACCTAAAAATTCTATTCTCTTCCTTACTCTCCCTCGAGAGTAGAGTTTAAACCGGTCGAGGTGGTACCGAATAATGGTGAGAGGAATTAAAAAGAGTTTCCAAAATATTTATTCATCCATGGTTGTGAGCGCAAGTTAATAGATGGAATACCAAGTTCTTGGCCTCCGCTGTTTTGCATAAATAAACTCTTATCATACATGTTTATTCCTCTGCAGCTACTCAACAGGCAAATTATTCTATTGAACAAAATGAGGTTTGACTCGTTGAGTTTTGTTGGTTGCCATGGGCAATGTAGAAGCGGAAGTTTACATGGATTCCGCAACGGAGGCGCACGTTTTCATTACGTCCCCAGTAGCGGATACAGAAAAATCTCGAGGGGCGGCGCAAAAGATATCTGGAGTTATACTTTTATCCTGATAAAAAAATAATCAAGTCACATGCAGTGTTTTAGAAAATTTTAGTTAAATTTATTACACACATATACAAGACAATGCCATTTAATGGTATCAAAAAGTTATAATTGTGGTTCAGCTGTGTTTGGCAATACGGGCGGGCCCGCAAAGGGGGGGGCCCTAAGCCCCATCTGTATCCGCCACTACACGTCCCTTCAGTGATATGCTTCATTGAACTCGTAATTGTAATGCAAGGTGATAGATTTAAAGGAGTCAGCAAGATATAATTAATTATTTCGCGACGGAGCGCTGCCGAGGATTATGCTTCTCCAGGTACCAGTGCCCACTTTAGGAACGTTTTCACTTCTCTGTGCGGAGCTCTCTGGAAGATGAGAATGGCGCCCGTCAGCTTTGGAACAGCAGCCAAGTCACCACGCCACGCTACCCTGACTTAAATCCCTCTACATTTTTTTGGATTGCATTGCATAAATTCAGGAGCGTATATATAGAAGCGTGTCAGGCATAAATTTGTGGTATCCACGTGAATCTCAAAAACCAGTCGCAACTTTCCACACTGACCAATCGTTCACTCATTGGTCGCTCAATCCTGGGATTGGCTCACTGCTGCCACCCATCCCACCCTTTCTCATACTAATCGTCTTATTTCGTCGTCTCTCTCTTCCTTCGTACTTAATTACTGAACTATTATTAATTTAATTGCTTGACCGAATAAATTTTCGGCATCTATAATCCTTATCAAAAAACCGCCCTTTGATAAAATATATTTTTTTAAATGGAATTGAAGTTTGTGTGAGAATTTGCTATTGATTTATAGTTTTGACGTGGATAAAACTCGCAGAATTGGTTAAGAGAAACCACGGTGGGCCTCCGGGGATACATCTCTACGGTCCAGAGCAGGGGCGCAGCTAGGAATTAAGACTAGGGGGGGGGGTTTAGGTGCAACTAGACCTGGGGTGTGTGGTATACCCGCCAGGATAAGCGGGAGGTGCGGGGGCCCTCCCCCAGAATTTTTTTAAGATAAATGGTTCAAAATGGTGAGTTATATGGCTTTCTGAGGGATATTTTAGTAATCCTTACACTTTTCTATAAGTATATTAATCATATGAAGTAAAATGCATTAAACTTAAAAGTTTATCTGAGCTCTGGGGAGGGGGTTTATCCCCTAAAACCCCCCCTCGCAGCGCCACTGGTCCAGAGAGTTTATACAGAGATTTTATACGCCCATGTAACTGGAGAGGAGGAGAGGGTAGGGATAGGAGGCGCTGTCGATGCGATGAAAGCCCGACGACGCGTCGTCTATGAACGGTAAAGATGCCAGGGATGGAAGGATAGGTTTGAGATGGGAGAATCTCAACGCCGCGCAGTGGACTCAAATCGAGATAAGCTTGCGAAAACCTCAAAAATTGTTTTTTTGACTATGGAAGTGGAAACTTTGCGAAGTTGTCAATGCATAAGGAAAATATTTGATTCATACCCTTTTCCATTGGTTTCTTCTTTTAAATAAATTCATGGCCTCAAAGTTGAACAAATTTCGCCATAAATTGCCTCTATTGATTTTTTTAAATTCAGAGCAATAAATTCAGGAAAAAAATTACACAATAACACAGAAAGCCTTCTGCATCTTGAAATCATGCAGTTCCCGATTCCACCGCTTCACACACATGTCGCTAGGGCAAGGCTTGAATCCTTATATAGCTTTCTGTGATTCTGGAAGTCTTCCTGACGGTTGTATCTACAGAGGTACGCTATTCATTCTTGGAAGACTTCGGAAAATATTCTGTTGCTAGAAGGATTCCAGAAGCGGATAGTAAATACGAACCTAAAAATAACGGCAAACCTTCTTTAGCAATGCAATGCAACTAAAAAATTTACAATGATACCAAACGATTTTTACTAGTAATTCTCATCCACGTTCACGATTTATTTGTACTTCTGATCGATACGATGTATAAAGATACAGTTTTTAATCGAATTTTTGTGTTCATGCCGGATAATAAACAAGGGTCACCGAGTTACCGTGAGATATGCATGTCTTCATGGGATTTCAATGAAAATTCTTGCATAACATAATTTTGGCAACTAATACTTGGTTAGCACCATACGTTTCTATGAAATCATCACCATAATTATCAATTAATCGAACTGATTGCTGCTGAACCGTTTTATTTGATTTGTCCAATAAAGTGGCGCGTTGTTCAAAACACGTTGATACGAAAGTTTTTGAATTTTTTTCTTCATTAACTCGCCTGAAATACTACTAGCGCTACGATTAATACTAGTACTTCATAAAATAATCATTACATAATCTCTGATGCATTAAATGGTGTTTCAAATGAAATAGGAGCGGCACGTAAAATAACTCGTGCGACTATGTAATTGGCCAAAATTCCGCCTTATAATACTCATACTTTCTTACTGCATCAATATTTAAAAAAAATTTGAATCGTCAAGTAAAATGAGGCGTGCGACCAGAAATAAAAGTTGAGCTTTATTAAACTCTACCATAAGAAGCGCTTTACGAGACATGGACACTTATTGCTAGGGAGGAGAAATTGAAGCGTTCGAGTTTAAAGTGTGGAGAAAAATGAAGAAGGAAGACGGGGTGATGTGGATGGAGAGGAGGAGGAACAACGAAGTGCAGGAAATGGTGGGTGAGGAAAGGAAGCTTTTGGATGAGATACGGAGGAGACAGAAGGTATGGATGGAACGAGTACCTAGCAAGTAGGGCATATTGAAAACAGTGAATGAGGGTAGAATTTTGGGTAGACAAGGGAGAGGATAGGATTTAAGGTAGAGTGATAGGGAGTAGGCCTTTCAGTGAATTTAGGAGGGAAACCAATGAAGGAAGGGGAGGCTCTCAGAATATAAAATCAGAGGATTCAAGCGTTATGGAGTAGATTTTTTCCATTTCCAAATAAATGCTCCTCGGTCTCCTGCCGGCCTCAGTGAAGGCGGGGTGAAGACCTCACCTATTAAACCGAAGGCTGCCTATACCTATTCAGGGCATGGATTTTTGTGTACGAATAATTGTTGAATGTTACACAAACTCCAATATACAGGCCAAATAGCGCTGTTTTCGGTCGTGTGGCAATAAATAAATATATACTTGCAATAATCGTGGAATATTGCAAGTATTTATTTAAATACTACCAGAATACTTCGTAAATAATCCATGGAAACCTACCTTAACCGGAAGAACACTTAAATAATAATAATACCGTAAGAATACCATCGGAAGCGCATTTCCCATCGCTTCGCTGGCCCGCACAATCTAGGAGGCTCCGCAAGTACCGCCCAGCCCATGGAGCGCGGGAAAAAGATGACGAGCGTTCGCCGGCGGAGCGCCGCGGAGTATGTAGTGCGTCGGGTCATGCAAGGGAGGCGGGCCGATCGTATCTCGGGAGAAGAGCTTCCCGTTCCCGTCACGAGAGAGCGCACCTCGCAATGGAGCGGAAGGGTATGTCGTGACTTTGGGACGTATTTTCAAGGGAGCAGAGATCCCACCCTCCATCGGTCACGTGTGTGAGTAACTGACTACCCCCTCCTTCCGTCTTCCTTGAGAACCAAAGGCGACCCTTCATATTAATTCATACACGACTCTCATCATTTCGCATCATTATCCAAAAGTCAACCTAGAGGACGAAATACTTCTCTGGGTGTAGCTTTTTAAGCGGTGGGGGGTGACGGAGAAGTGTTTGCTAAAGTGATTATTCCAGGCACGAATAATGCAATAAAAGATTCTTCAGTGGAGAAATAAATATGTAGTCATCCACCTCGCTTTTAAACGGGTTCACTAAAGTTACCACTCGCTTCATTGACAACTAGAGCGATCAATTTCACGAAGAAATTATTAAGGCTGTTAAATGAATTTCATGTTCCTATATTGTGACGGTCGGCTTCGGGCCGCGCGTTGCGAGCCGAATACGCGACAGTCGGAAGCTAGAGCACGATACCTCAAGGCTGGGCGATGTAAAAATAAGAGGGTACATACGAACAATGAAGGGGTTGATAGGAAACCAGGAAACCTCAGATCTCGAATTTTAAATCCCAAAACACATTTATAACTTAGCAAGCAAGATTTATTCATGAAATGGTTAGCAAGGGGACTTAAATCTATTGACAAAATATCTGCATCAATGAAATACGTGATAGTAAAAAAAACAACTTGTCAAAAGAAAAAATAATGAAAGTTCAATGTTCAATCAACTACACAACACAATTAACCTTTTTGGCAATGTTTAGTCTCTTCAAACACACACATCAAAAATTACGAAATACAAATAAATCATCGATTGAAACAGACATTAGGGAAAAATAAACTCATGGTCATTTTAAAATAAACAAATCTTGCTATGAACTTAATTCATAACAAAAAAACAAACACAAGCTGGCGAGCTTTGTCGCCACAACATGCATTGCCAATCGAATTTTTATAACTTTTGAATGCTTTTCCTCTCAATTGCAGGTGCTCTATTGCAAATATTGAGAATAAACTGATGGAACAGAACTCATTGCCGCACTGAGGAAATTTTAGATGACTGACCAAAATGCACCCCAATGCGCAACATAAAAACAAGCTTCTCCTGATTGAAATGGGGTCTCCCACACGCAGTCTCATGGAATTGATGTCATGGGACTTTTTCCTGAGTCAGTTCGAGTCTATTGAAAAAAAACTGATATCAATACAAACCCGTAAAAGTTCCTGCTATAAACGCGGTATTATGTCGAATAAAAATCGGATATATAATACTTAAAAGTTTTTTTTGGAAACTGAGGGTACCATGAATATTTTTAGCATCGAAAGAGCCATGGGCTTAGGGTCCAGTTGGATTATGGGGGAGAGAGAAAAACTCAAACTCTAAACATTGTTTTGGCTCATTGAAGAGCGTAACCTCGGTAACGAGAAACGATCGTGCCAATTTGGACACAGCAGGAATATTCGTCAATTTCAGTCCGATTCGGCTCTTTTGCTTTGCCACTGACGGGAGGGGGCGGAGGAACCCCTCGACACCCCCCCCCCCAAACGTCGCAAATTGGCTCCAATGAAATTTTTTATTTAACTCATAAAAGAAACATAGAATAAAAAGTAATTGAGGTTAGAGGAGACTTCCCAGCGCATAATAACAGACCTCAAACCTGATGCGTTTTTGCTATCTCTAGTATTGAAGATGTAATTTTTCAACGATTTTTCTAGCTTTTTGGGCACTAATGCGGCCATCCAATTTTTTTTTCGATAAAACTTAACGACTCATAAATGCTCCAGAAACAATTCTGCTTGATTTCAGGAATTATTGCAAAGAAGTGTTGCACACCGCCAAAGGACAGAAGACAGTATTGAATTTCCCCCACTCCCAGTACAAGGACCTTGACCATCCCCAGACCAAGGTGGTTGATTATCTAAGGTAATTATTTTATTATTTATTATATGAGTAATTCTTTTGATTGATCACCTGAGGTCATGGAATTTATTCCTCAGTCACTTCTATTGTACCAAAATGTATGATGTCTCTAAACTTTCATAAAGGCTTCCGCCATAAACGCGGTATGTCGAAATAATATGGAGATAGTTTTTTTTAGACCATGAGTATTTGATCCATTTGTAGGGTCAGGGGCACATATATAGGTGGGAATGGGCAATGAGGAATATAAAAAAGTTTAATCACCAGTCTGAATTTGCTTAATGAAGGGAATGGCCGCGTTTTACAGTAATGCTGCCATACCATCAGGGCCGGATTTACCTAATGGCAAATTAGGCACGTGGCTAGGGGCGTCGCAGTCCAAGGGGCGCCTTCAGGGGCGGCAGTTCATTCAGTGACAGCAGTATTAACGTAATTTTTTGTTGTTGTATCTTTTCTTTTTTGTTGTATGAATTAGAAGGCTGGGCATTATTTTTGGAAAGGGTATTCATAAAGTGTTTTAGTTACATGAAAGTTAAACCGTTTCATGTAGTTTTACTCCAAGCTGTTTTTCTTTAATTGAAATGCCTACGTTTTCCCTGCGTAAGAATTTAAGTATAAACTTATGCTGTCAGCCATATATCTGTTTATTCCTTTTTTTCAAACCTTACCTCATAGCGAGCAAAGGCGTAAAAATCGGGGAGAAAGGGGGGGCTCAAGTGAGGAGGGGCGCTCAATGGAGAGGTGTATATTAGGGCGGATCGCAAAAATCGATTTTTTTCAAATCCATCTGGCCCAATGAAAAAAAGTTGTGGGACCGATCAAAAATAAGGCCTGAAAAATTTGAGACCTGTACGTGAACCCCTGACCCTCGCTCAAATGCAATTTAGGGGGGGAGGGTCAAAATTCGAAAAATATAATATTTTATGGTCATTCCTTATAGATTTTGCCGAGTTACTGCCCTTTTCGGGCTAAAATTTCGTGCATTTTGACGTATCTACCACCGTTTAGCCACAAAATGCCTAATTTGAGTCCGCGTCCGCGAAGAAAATATTCCAACGCCCACGCAGCGTCGCGGATACCAGAGCCGCAGGCCGATCCCTTCCCCTCCACGCTCGCTTCTCCCCCTCCCACACCTCTAACACAGCAAACTTCATCCCGCGCATGCTGCTAGGAGGTCGTTTATCTTTCATAATATAAATCAGAAGATGGTAGACGGTAAAAAACGATGCGTAGTGAGACGACTTATCCCTTCTTTGGCGCCTCGTCGGCGTTAAACAAATCGATGTTACCAACTTTTAGAGAAGTGATGAAATAATTTTAGACCTGCGCGCGCAGGAAAGGAGACGCCTCTCGAGTGGCTATGAAGGTTTGGGAACTTAGGTTATGCACTTCTATTCCGGTATTGTCCGACAGCTGCGACTAAATGGATGAATAAGGGTGAAGGCCGCCGGCGTACCCTCCCCGCTCCCCACTCAAACGCCCCAGATGCAGCAAAATTCACACCAAGTGCGTTTTTCTTCGTTAGTCTTACTAATATTTGACTTATCAGCATCGTCCAGTGAGGAACAATCACGAAGGAATTATTCAATTACCTGCTTTCCAGTCTGTATTTCTTTTGTTATTGTCATTCCTTGTCTTTTGCTGCTGTCAACAAAGTTTTGGTAAATTCTTTCGCGAATCTCTCGTCCGTATGTATAATAAAAGGAATATTGAAATTGAAATTTGAACTTTCATCAATAGATTTTTAAATTCCACAGCGCTAAGCTCGGATGCAGCCGAAGGAACCGGAGTCTCTCTCCAATATATCATCAGCGGGTAGTACTTTACGTCGATATTAAAATCCAGCAATTAAAAAATATCTCGGATTGGTCGCCAAACGCAACCTTGCGGAAACGCATATTGGGTCCCTAGATTACCCTCCCAACGTTTATGTCGCAAATCCAAGTCAACATAGTGCAATTAGCAAATAGACCACTGTAAGGGATGAAATACGATTTGATGCTTTCCCGGCGAATGATGTGGGTAAACTCTTTTTGGGGTTCAACAAAATTTATCTCTTAGGATGAGCCCACAGTCAGAGCTTGAAATGTTGGCCATTATGGAAAAATTAACCCGGTGGGAATCCCGAGAAGAGTCTACCCACACTGCAAGGGATGTTGGAATTATGCTTATAGCAAAGGGATGATGCCTCCGTTTTGGGCGATACTCGCTTGGTACCATCATAATCAAATCCTTTTTAATTCTGTGTATCTAATTTTCACTTGGAAAGGAATCGATAATCGCAGATTTTATAACTTTTACTAATCCTCCGACGGAGGAGGCGAACCTCCAAAAGTGGGACCCTGTTTCTTCAACTAACACCACACATTCCCCTATAAACTTGTATTGATAAGTCCTCTTCCCTTTTTTCATCAGACAAGAGTATAGTCTTTCATTCCAATAAAATGATACCCTTTGATGACACCTCTCTTTTCTTATTCACAGTAATTAGCATCTTTTTCTGTCTACGTAAGTAATTCCGGTACACTAGCTTTGATATATCTTACGAAGTTATGACTTTTGCGTCAGCTAAAGTTGCGGGAACGATCATTGCTGTTGCTTGGTTCTTAAATATACCTCTATCACAGTTGGCAGACGAATTTTCCCCGAAGAAGTTCCAATTTGAGGTTATAGTCCTCAATGTTTATTTCATGAGGAAAGTAGAGATACAAATCGGCTAATTTCTCGCCATTTTAATTTTCTTCGGATGAATTGATGAAGAAAACTTTTGATACTATTTTCCCGTGCAAGAATTGACGATGATGACTCAATGCTCGCCTACGATTCCCTTTTTTCCTAAGTTGTCGAGTTTCTTTAGGGTTCAATCCAGCAGCCATCATCTTTCTTTTCGTCAGATTGTCTCTCAAAATACTTCTCATTGGGGGAACCTTATGCTCGTCCATGCACTTACACGCAAAAATATCGCATAATTTAAAATCTTCCTTTAAAATTTTTTGAGTCTTATACTTCAATAAAACCCTACTTTTGGCCTATTAGTAGTATTAGATTTTCCGTAAGTTTTAGTACTTCCTGTGGTACCGCTAAATCTATTTAGTCACATTCATAATGGAAGAGAAGCGCGTCACCATAGTTCGCACACCTTCATAGCCACTCGAGAGGCGTCTCCTTTCCTGCGCGCGCAGGTCTAAAATTATTTCATCACTTCTCTAAAAGTTGGTAACATCGATTTGTTTAACGCCGACGAGGCGCCAAAGAAGGGATAAGTCGTCTCACTACGCATCGTTTTTTACCGTCTACCATCTTCTGATTTATATTATGAAAGATAAACGACCTCCTAGCAGCATGCGCGGGATGAAGTTTGCTGTGTTAGAGGTGTGGGAGGGGGAGAAGCGAGCGTGGAGGGGAAGGGATCGGCCTGCGGCTCTGGTATCCGCGACGCTGCGTGGGCGTTGGAATATTTTCTTCGCGGACGCGGACTCAAATTAGGCATTTTGTGGCTAAACGGTGGTAGATACGTCAAAATGCACGAAATTTTAGCCCGAAAAGGGCAGTAACTCGGCAAAATCTATAAGGAATGACCATAAAATATTATATTTTTCGAATTTTGACCCTCCCCCCCTAAATTGCATTTGAGCGAGGGTCAGGGGTTCACGTACAGGTCTCAAATTTTTCAGGCCTTATTTTTGATCGGTCCCACAACTTTTTTTCATTGGGCCAGATGGATTTGAAAAAAATCGATTTTTGCGATCCGCCCTAGTGTATATAGCGTAAATTCGGGTAAATCCTGTCTTCGCGGGAACTACAGTTGAAGGCGATAAGTAACAAGAGGTGAAGCTATAGAGCAGCGATCACTGACTAGACTGGATTTGATTAATACTATTCTAAAATAGTCCTGACAGGCGCGATCACTTCTCGCTCGACTAGTTAACGCTGTGCAATGGACCAAAGCAATGTTCATTTAGAGTTACCGATGCTACTCCACTCAGGGGATATCCAACTCGAAAATCCGCGTGGGGAAAAGCAAACCTCCTCTCGTGAGTATGACGAGAGTGCGATGATTCATGTTGAAAGGAAAACGGGAGAAAGCTGAATCAAAGGAAATGATAAATGAAAGATGGCGGTCAAGGGCCAGCTGAGACTTAATGCTTCCGTGAGCTGCAGAGTCCTTCACTCTGAATGAGATTCTATTCAAAGAGCAATTCACGTTCCATTAGGCTGATGAACCCTTTGAGAAACAGTCACAGCCCCTTTAGATTAAAATGAAATTGAAAGTGGGATAAGAAGGGGGAAGAATTACTGGTAGCTATTCCAAGCCTTAAATGCGATAATTAATTTTCTCACGTTAGCAAAAATTTATTGGTGACAAAATATGTCAGTTGAATAAATGCTGATGTAGTCTTCTTTAGATAATAAAAGCCAAGGTCGAAGGGGGTGATATTTCTTTCTTTAGTGAAAATGCTGGAATTTTTCTAATCCATGATTTCACGATCCATTCGTTAAGACTTTTAATCTGTTAGGTAATATGATAATACGTCAAACTTACAATCCTCATTCCTGCAAAAGTATAGGACCTGAAAATTTCAAGATCAATGGGCGGAATTCAGCGAGCACTTAGCACGTAGGGCATGTTGAAAACAGTTTTAGATGTTATAATGTTGGGTAAACGAGGGAGAGGAAGGAAGAGAATAGGATTTTTAGATTGAAAGAATGGGAGTAGGTCTAACTGTGAATTGAAGGGAGAAGTTCAAGTTGTGGGATTAGAGAGACCGGGATAACCCGGAAAATCATCCATGGAAACCTACATTATCGAGTAAAATACCTCAGTGATATTATATCGATGGCTAAGTTCTAACAACACGTATCTCAAAAATAGAAACTTTCCAGGAGAGCAAAAAAACGATAATTTTTTTCTAATTGAACGCTAAAATTAAAGACCAAAAATTCATAAAACGGAAAAAGAAAAAAACAAAAAAAAAACAAAAATTAAACAGAAAAAATACTAATTTAGCTGACTTGTATATGAATAGAGCTGGGTTGTGACAGTGATTCCTTAAATTATAAGCAAGGAGAAAATTTACCACAATGGGTCTTGAACCCAGGGTGCCCGTGGCTAGTGGCGGATCCAGAATATTGAAAAGGGGGCTAAGTGGGGGTAAAAATTGGATACCCAAGAAGGGGGCAATAGCGCCTCTCTGGATCTGCCGCTGGATTGTATCACACCAAAAACGAGTAAAATGGGCCCTAATTTTAGAACTGATTCGTATTTAAATTCATTAAAGTAGGTAAATATATCCTAAAATATATAACTAAACACTTTTTTACAAAATGACAACCTCAAAAAATTTCGATTTTATCTAGCGTGCGTTTCCACCCCTAGCCCCCCCACCACTGATCCGCCACTGCCCGTGACAACAATAGGGTAGTTTCCTTCATCAAAGAAATCGAAAGGCATTGATTGCGATTCCTTACCCACCATTGGTGTATTATTAATATACAAATTACATATTTGGTTTTAGAAATGCCAGTTTAGACGAATGGCAAGGGTCAATTTTAACCTCATTTGAAAAAGGCCAGATTTGCGCCCATGCGATTCCACTCCACGTGACGTCACAGGGACCTAGTTTCTACACGAGAGGATAGGAGTTATACATCGACTGAGGCTACCAATGCACCCATGAGGCACAGAGCTCAAGGAAACATGTCTTAATAATCACCTATTAAAACTGCCTAAGGTCGGAAAGTTTCCCTCGTTTGATAAGGTATTAATATTCCTTATTTAAGCCAAGCGCTACCTGCTGGCAGGGTACTCTGCTACCTGCTAGCAGCCTGCATCTTATCAGCGCTCAAAGCCTCGCCCCAAGGTCACCTCACACGCCGACAGCTGGAACCAGAAATACGTCACACGGACTTTTCCCATCATTCCTACTTAGCCGTCGCGTTTTCGCGCGCTTGAAATTTTTCACCTTTCGTATAATCGCGAAAAATAGATATCGTCATTCAAAATTCTAAGAGCGTGAAATGCGCACTCCAGGAGTAATAATCTTTCGATTTAGGCAATAAAAAAACAATAGGAAGCCACCCTGTTAAGGGCTGCGCGTCTCAACGTACTAGGCAACGACCGATATTGGGAAAAGGCACGCACACGAGGGGAGTTATGCCGCGCCAAATATTTAAATGCGATTATTTCTCGATCCCGGGCCCATGGGAAAGAAGGCAGCGACAACTTTTCAGCATTAAGTGTGTCGTTTAAGAAAATAACGTCGTCATTCAGATTCCGAGCATCGCTCTTGCGATGTCTCCTTGTGATATGGAGTTGAGGAAGTGTTTTTGAGATGCCTAAAATGGCGCCTGGTATATACGTACTCCCGTTTGGTTGGGCAGAGCCCAAATGATATGGATTCGCGCATCTAATGTTGTATCCACTCACCTCACTTTCACGCGGAGTGCAGCTTTGTCTTTGGAAGATGGCGTCCGCGCGCAAGGCGACTCGTCCGTAGCGGGTGCAGAGGATGCCGCGGCTGCCCTCAGTCGTGCGAAGAGTCCCTCGCAGATGCGCGGGGTGAGTCCACGGGTTGCAGACGGCAGTGACAGCGCCTCTCCCTGCCAAAAAATGCACAAAAGGGAAGGAATTAACTCAGTGGCGGCTCGTGAGTCAAATGCTCGGGGGGGGACACTTCACCGAGGGGTCAACATTTTTTAACATTTTGTGTATTTTGGTGAGTTTTTAAGGCTATCTAGGTGTTAAATTTGTTAAATTTAAAATAATGTAATTGAAATATTTATAATAATAAAATTTAAACCAAAACAAGTTATTCAGCAACACTGCAGCACCAAGTAGACGCCAGATTATAATGCCGCCATCCGTAGCGGCGATGTCAACTCACTAGATATGCGCTCAACTCACTCTGCGCATGCTCGGGCGGCGTCCCAAGACTTCCATAAGGCACAAGCTACCTAAAGCTTCCTAAAGACGCGTCAAAGCACCATCAGCCCCCATCACATCCACTCTTCATATAACTGCATGGTGATGGATTGGGACGTTCTGGCCAGCGCCCCACAGCTACAAATACCAACTTCTCGCGCTATTTATGCGTGTTTTTATTACATTTTCAATGTATGCGATTGAAAAAATAACAGTCTGGTTAATTAGATGTATAATTATAATTGAATGGGTATTTATTTTTTTCCTTTTTCAAATCTTTGGGTGGGGCGGCGCCCGAGATTCCTTACGGGTAAGCCGCCACTGAATTAATTGTGTGCTTTGCTCTCATGCATCACGAATCCAACTAGTCTTGATAATAGAAGTTTCTTCGTACATTTATGAAAAGTAGTTCCTCACAGCACAAAACAAACGTAAAGTATTCTGGTAAAATATTTTTAATTAATTACGTTCAAATCGTCATGATTGTCAAACAGATTGAGGGATTCAAAATAATATTTTATAAACGTTAGTTTATAACATTGACTCGATATTAACATAGCTCTCTCAACATAGCTACGTAGCGGAATTGATGTATTTATTTATTTTTTCAAAGTGGATGAAATCCTTTTAAAAAAAATTATTTCATCTCCTTGTCAATTGATGCACTGAATAGTACATCAATAATAGTATGAATAGTAATAAAAGTGAAGACACCCACACACATTTGTGACGAACTCATATCATTATTAACAGTGTGTATTAATCAAAATTATTTCTTGTTTAACGGGAATGTGTATGAGCAATCGGAAGGTTTAGCGATGGGCTCCCCCTTATCACCCCTACTAGCCGAAATTTTTTTAGACAAACTAGAAGATAAACTTTTTCAAAGTGAAAACCCCCTCATGAATAATGTACACTATTGGTTTCGTTATGTCGATGACATTCTATGTTTATGGACAGGAACGGAAAGACAACTGGGAAATTTCTTGAAGCTGATCAATTCTTTGCACCCCAACATCAAATTCACGATGGAATTACCAGAGGGACATTCTTTAAATTTTCTGGACCTTAATATTTCAATCACAAACGGGAAACACAAGTTCACTATTTATCGTAAACCCACGTGCACCGATCAGGTCATCCACTCATCCTCAAAACATTCCATTAATCAAAAATTAGCAGCCTTTCACTGCATGCTGCACAGAGCATTAGCCGTACCATTAGAGCCAACAGCTTTCATGTCAGAAATAATCACAATTAAAAAAATTGCAGTCGCCAACGGTTACGCTGAAAAATTAATCGACGATTTACTGGCAGGCAAAAGGAAAAAAATGTTAATCAAGGATTTTTACTTCTCAACCACAAATGACAAAGGATCGTGGCGACGCCTGAAGTATGTAGGACAACCCTCTATTAAAATAGGAAAGTTTCTCAAAGAAATGAACATTCATCCGGCTTACTACAATAACAGGAATCTAAAAAGCTTGCTTCCACCCATCAAAGACTCCATAAACCCAGCCCTCCATAGTGGGGTTTACCAACTAAAATGCAGTGATTGTGGCGCCAAATACGTGGGACAAACGGGGAGGAACCTAGCCATTAGAGGCGAAGAACACAGACGAGACTACATCAAGAAAACGGGACTGTCCCAATTTGCCTCCCACCTCCTTGAAGAAGGACATCAGGCGGATTTCACCCCGGAGTTGCTGCACCGCGTGAAGAAAGGGTCACAAATGGACATCAGGGAGCAACTGGAAATTTTAAGAATAGTTAAAAAGAAAGAGCCCATCACTAATGACCACCTTTTCCCATTCCACTCCCCCCTCCTGAACATCCCAATTTTGCACCCGAAAAATAATCCCCATGACGCTTACCCACGCCGCCCTCCCTAAGTACGTTCCCTTTCCTCCCCCCCCCCTCCTACGCGAAGTGCAACAATGTAGCGCTCTACAGACATCTCCTCTCCACCCCTTTCCCCTCCCCTCCCCTTCCACTCTTTGCCCCCCCCCTTTTTTGGTATATAACCCACGGCAACGCTACTTGTACTGCTAGTCCTATGAATATGGTACAGTGTATCGAAACTAGTCAGGAAAATAAAGTTCCAAATTGTAGAAACAGCAAAGTTTTTCATTTACAAATCAGTTACAAATCAGTCCTTGTCAATTGTTTTTCGGTCGTTAGTAATACTTTAGAGTAAAGATTAGTGGGGGCGGGTGACGTCACTACCTTGGTCACAACAGAATAACATACTTAAAGCACAATGGTAACGTACTGTTGAGTCACGTGACTTGCGTACGATTATCGAAATAGTGCATTTGCAATCCTAACAAACATTCAATGGAAAAAAGGACCTTACACAGGTAAGTCAAGTTAAATATATTTTAGATATTGTAGTTACATTTGATGTGTATGTAATAATCCCCCCCGGGCTCATTGATCTTTCCACGTCACGTGATATAAAAGATGGCTACACGTATGTGCACCGAAGAGTGTGCAAACTCCCCTACTTCTAATAATCCTTACTCTTGCGGAACGTTCGAGTGACCATTTGATTTTATGGTTTGTACTATGACGCTTGCATACTAATACTAACAGAATGGTTTCCTATTATTTTTTATTGCCTAAATCGAAAGATGATTACTCCTAGAGTACATATTTCACGCTTTTAGAATTTTAAATGATGATATCTATTTTTGCGCGATTAAATGAAAAGTGTAAATTATCAAGAGCGCGAAAACGCGATGGCTAAGTATGAATGCTGGGAAAAGCCAGTGTGACGTCTGGCTGCTGCTGTGTGAGGCCATCTGGGTGCGAGGCTATGAACGCCGCTACGATGCAGGCTGCTTGTTGCCGAGCATGGCGATAGCGTAAAGTACCCTGCTAGCAGGTAGCGCTTGGCTTAAATAAGGATTATTAATACCCTATCAAACGAAGGAAACTTTCCAACCATAGTCAATTTTAATAGGCTATTATTGAGAGATGTTTCCCAGAGATCTGTGCCTCATGCATGCATTGGTAATCTCATACGATGTAAAACTCCTATCTACTCGTATAGAATGTAGGTCCATGTGACGTCACGTGGAGTGGAATCGCATGGGTGCCAATCTGGCCTTTTTCAAATGAGGTTAAAATTGACCATTGCATTCGTTTAAACAGGGATTTCTAAAACCAAATAATTTGTATATTATGAATACGCTAATGGTGGGTAACGAATCGCAATCAATGCCTTTCGTTTTCTTTGTTGGAGGAAGCTACCCTATTGTTCGTGTTCATAGTATTAGACAAGAGTTGCATTTTGGCATGTAAAAAACCCCATCCATACGACATATTATTCCATATCATCATTTAAAATGCTTACTTGCTGGGATAGTGTTCAAAATGATGACTGGATCACTTAAGCCGTGCCTTTCATGACGCTCCCGCGATGATTATGACTGATGATGACCGACCCCCTCGCAACTGCGACCCGTCCTCCCCACACGCCGAAGCGAAGGCAACTCTTGACAGAAATCCATATCTCCCTTGAAGACGCTGATGGGCTTTGGATTGACTGGGATTAATTCGCTTTCAGGAAGTAAACACCAGGGTAACCATGGATTCATACGAGATTCTTCCTCCATCTCTCACTTTAACTTCTTCCACATTTTGCTGCAAACACTTTAACTGAACTAATCTTCGATAGACTCTACCCATCAAAACACTTCCTTAATCTGCAAAATTTCATCTAAGTTTCATGTAGATTACGTTGAATAATATTTCTTTAATTCTCCATACAGATATAAAGAAATAAAGGTGTAAGGTAGGTAAATTGCTATATCGTCTTCGACTATTTGTACATGAATTAAGCCAAATGGAATATTAATTGATTATTACACGTCAAAAAGATAAATTGATGATGACTTTGCAATAAAGTCAATATTTTGATTGAATTATATTTTATTTCTGGAGTTCTTCATAGACACACACAAAAACACAGGGCAAAAACGGCCTATTAGGAGGTGATTTATAAAAATAATTTAAATAAGATTTGTCTCCATTTACGTCTTTACAAAGAAAGGCATACTTTCTGTGACAGTATTGGAATTTTAGGAAAATTCATCTGTTCACTCAGAAGATCATACGGTAGTGGAACTTATTCCCGTTAAATTTATCGAAGACAAACTTTTATCGAAGAGGCGTCGTCGATTCCATAAAAAATTCAAATGATCAAAAGCATATATATAAAGCATATACCATCAGTAATAACAGGACGTAAATTATATAAAGGACTAAAGAGTGGTGACCATATCGTCCATTATAATGAAATAGATGAAACCGCAACTTGGCTGAAACTTATTGCACAAACACTCTACCACTGTTTGTCACTCTACCACAGTCTGCCACTATTTTATATATATTCTACCTATCGAGTACATGAAGCATGCTTTAATACCTCTTTAAGTCGCTTATAAATTAGATCGGCGAGATTATGCCGATCCATTGTTGACGAGCTCACTTTTGGTGAAATTCATTGTAATAAGATAGAAACCGCTGTAATAATTTTGCACGCTATTTTATTCACTCCCTGCCCTGCACTAGAGTGAATGAAATAGTGTGGAAAATTACTTCAACTCTTTCTATCAAATTAGGATGCAATGTGCTTGCCACTGAAATACATTCACCAGATCATTTCTCGTCATTTTGTGAAGGGTTTTCGATGAGTTGTTTACGCATTAGGGTAGCATGGAAACCTATTCATTCGCACTTATTCATTTGTTACCTAAATTTTATTTCCTACTTGCTTATCCGTAAGCAGTGGGCTTCAGTGATCTCGTCTAAAAGCATTGGGTGTTCATCTTTTGCTCTTCGTGTGCAGGGCCTCAGAAATACATACTACAACAATAGAGGAATTTAAGAATCGTCCACAAGCATATGAGACGCCTCTACATATTTATGGAAACCTTTTTTGGCCGTAGTTAATTCCTCCTTGTAATTTGCGGCAATGTATTCTCACCCCGAAATTTCCTCCTTTCGTTTTTTCTTGCAATCTGTGGACTTCTACCCAGTCAGACCTATTCTGGACGCTGCAACATCATCCCCCTTCTATTTGCGGCTCACAGCGTATTCCACGACCTTGTCCCTCACGCCCGAGGGGATGAAGGGGACTGAATGTTTTGATATGAGCCATCCTCAAGTTTCGCCTACGTTCCCTTCAACTCGTCTTGTGCTCAGCTAGGACGAGGGAGCCTCAAACCCAGACGCCAACCCATCCGGCAAAACCAAATCAAATGAGTCAACCAGAGACAAAAATGTCTCGGAAATTAAACTTGAAAAGAGTCTCCATTGTATGCAATCGCAGAAGGTAAGCTACCTCGTCTGGGATTGGCATACCTATGTCATGACTGGTTAAAGAGAGGTAATATGGCATTGCCCGTCCTCAGAAAGATATCATAATCCCCTTTACAACCGCACAAGTACTTAAATTATTATCTATTTTTCACGATTAATTGGGAAGTGAAAACTTTCAAGCGCGCGAAAACGCGACGGAAAAGTATGAATGTTGGGAAAGCCTGTGTAAAGTCATTCTGGTTCTGGCTACTGCTGTGTGAGACCACCTTGGTACGAGGCTGTGAGTGCCGCTACGATGCAGGCTGCTATCAAATAGCAGAGCACTGTGCTATCAGGTAGCGCATGGCTTAAATAAGGATTATTAATACCTTATCAAGCGAAGGAAACTTTCCGGCCAAGGGCAGTTTTAATAATTGATTATTAAGAGATATTTCCCTGAGCTCTGTGCCTCATGCGTGCATTGGTATTCTCAGACGATGTTAAACTCCTATCTACTCCTATAGAAACTAGGTCCATGTGACGTCACGTGGAGTGGCATCGCATGGCCGCCAATCTAGCCATTTTTCAAATGAGGCTAAAACTAACCATTAATATTCGTCTAAACTGGGATTTCTAAAACCAAATAATATGTATATTATGAATACACTAATGGTGGGTAACGAATCGCAATCAATACCTTTCGTTTCTTTGATGAAGGAAAATACCCTATTGCCCAGGTTAAAACTGAATTAATTTCTAAAATTTCGTGGAATTGCGCGAATGTATGAACGAAATTAGAACAGGGGCTATTTTTCCATCTCACGTCCACGCATTCTCACATGTTTTCTAGCCATTTATCGCTTTACACGACGCAATTTCAACTGCGCCTTCGTACACACATCAGATTGTGCAAGTACGTACCCCGTGTAAAACGTCCTTTAGATATCTTAACAACATCTAATGAATAGATAATGTGTGTGCTTTTTAAGGTTTTTGGTGATCCCCAGACATACAGAAAACATTTGTGATATTAAAATTTATACAGAACATATGTTACCTATGGATACTGTTTGGAACAACAGTTTTTTTTTAATATCATGGATATTACAACTGGAATACATTTGAGGACTTATTTTTACCACTCATCGTGGATGTTACAAGCAGTATATCCATATAACGTTGTCAAAATATCAATAGTGTATGTGCAATTTTGGGGAAGTAATCTTTCGAGAAGCATATTAAAACCGAATGAATGAAAAGTAATAGTCGGATCTAACAATCAAACATTTGATTTCCTGCCCGAGAGATCTCCATCAGAAAATCATACATCCGGACCAAGTTTTCAATAATATTATTTTAAGATATACCTCACAAATACTATTCATAAACCTCAACCAAGCAAATGTATATCTAACTGACATACCTCTATTAGCGAAATGAAAATAGCTTTTAGAAACATAGACATAATCAGAATTCTGCTTTTGAATATATTAATTCTTCGAAATAACAAATACGTCGATAAAAAGTGCGTTTTGTTAAAGAAATGAAGGTGAAATTACTGCTTAGACTGGACCAAAATGTAACTTCAGTTATTTTTGCTTGCGTTTCAAACCTTAAATAGCCCAGAAGAAGAAGAACCCAGCTCAGTAGCGGCAATTAAATAATGAACCATGGATATCTATCCACTCACTACGGGCCAAAACTCATTATGAAGAGTTATTTTTCGCCAGTCAGTAAGTTAAATCATAATTGAAGAGAAAATAGCTAAATAGATAAATTAAAATCGGTATTTGAAATAATGATACAAATATCGATGGTAATCTACGCACCGGTACTTACACTTCCGTAAACCTTCCAATCGCGCTTACAAACTTTTGGCCAATTACCTACTGTTAGAAACACTCTTACTTAATTCACTTTGACCTAATTTCTGATGAGGTTTCCCGTCGATTGCTCTTTATTATGAATGAGGCAACACAGCAAAAAAGCTCCTGTGCAACATTAAAACTTCGTGCCGTGGCATGTCGGTATAGTCCAACATAATCAGCACGGTCAATCATTGAAGCACGAAAAAATTCCGTGCAGAATTACGTGAATATATTTAGTCGCTGAACGAACGGGTAAAAAAATCAGCCTAATTCTATTTAGACTTTTGTTCTTATTAATTGGGATCCATTTGTTTGTTCAAAAACTTGCTTCGTGGTTTGTAGAAGATAAAATGGAACCACCGTGTCAGTATTAAGGAAGTGCTGAAAATAGCTAAAAGGAGAAAAGAAGAACTCTTCCAAAAGCCGTAAGGAGAAGACGGGGGAATGTAGTTGGTATTTTATTAAGATTTGCTTCGTGTTAATTGGTTTGTAGAAGGTAAAATGGATCGACCGTGTCAGTAATAAGGACGTGCTGAAAATAGCTGAAAGGAGAAAAGAGAACTCATCCGTAAACCTTACGGATAATTCACAGTGTCCGGCGATATCTGGTGGAAATGTTTTATATCCATGAGAATATAATAAAATGGTAAATTTCCACACAATTTTATATACTAAAGTACCGACCCGGTTTCGACACGTAGTGTTATTATCTATTATATTATATACACTATATAATACTATATATACGCAATATAAAACTATCTATTATATACACTATATATTAGTGTCAGATAATGACACTACGTGCCGAAACCGGGTCGGTACTTTAGTAAATAAAATTGAGTGGAAATTTACCATTTTATTTTATTCTTACGGATAAGACGGTACAACCCAGTTGGCCAAATTACGAGGCATGATGGCCTGATGAAGACAATCTTGGAAGGACAGGGGGAAGGGAAGAAGAGCAAGGGACGGCCCCGAATGAGTTACGAACGACAGTTTAAAAAGAATGTAAAAGAGAAGAAATACGTCATCATGAAAATGCTAGGATATAGGAGGACGGTATCGCAGCGGAAGCCTTCGCAAGAAAACTGGTATATTATAAAAAAAACTAAATACATGTGGCTTTTTAGCGAATCAGCTAATACTTTTAGACTTATAATTAACACACGGTATGGGAAAGTATTGTTTTTATTATTAGCATTGTCATCAAGAGCGATTTTTCGCCGAATGGTAGTGATAGAAAAACATTTTAGCTAACTCATTCCCCCATCATGAAAATGAAAATTACACTAAATATTCCGTAACATACTTCAAAAACAGTATCTGGCGTAAAAGGATGGAGGATGCGAATGGTCGTTACCACGCAGAGAACATGATAATCTTTAAAACATATAATATTTCCATCCATCCTCTCCTAAATTGAACTTAGTTCAACTCAAAATAATGCAATTTAGCATATGGCGAAAGGGGGCACTACCGCAGGCCAGCAGAGGGCATATCTGGCGCCGCAACAATACTTTCGTTCACCCTGGCAACCAGTAAAACGTAGCCGTACGGTGACATTTTATCAATTGGATTTTCCAAGCGATAGAGAGCGGATGCGATAGCATATTGTGGTGTTATAAACGAAGTTTTAACGCACTTGTTACAGAATAAAACAGCTACAGTGAATATACATCAATCACTTGAGTAGCAGAGGAAGAAAATAGTCATCTCCCAGGCGTTTGCAGTCAGCTGCAGCCAGCGGAGTTCCGACTTCGGCCATCAGAGTTCGAAAATAACTTCTGCAAATAAGAGGTTGCATTTATTTCCTGCAATTTTATCTCATAATCGATTCCATTCAGTGGATTTGGAGTTGATTCCATTGAGCAGATCTCGCCATCTATATTTTCCGCCACGTACATCATGGAACGGATTTTAAAGAGAGTTGCATCGAGCATCTCTGGAGGTGTGCTGGGCAACAGCCTGGAGGAGAGGCTGGATTATGAGTATATTGTCCTCCTGGAGCACATTCAACCAAACTTGAATGGAATGCCCAACGAGCTTTTCAATCAGGCAGAAAAATGGTTGATTTATCTGGTCGGAGTGACTACAAAAAGCCTGGAAGAAAAGGAGAGTCGAAACATCCACCTGTCCGTTCTCCTTAATGACATGGCGTCCGGAACTCTCACGGGTATATACAAGACCACAAATCCCCCGAAGCCAGCGGAACCAATGCCTCCGCGTCCGATAATCTACTTCGACGACACCGAGGAGGAATCGCTGCTCGCGGAAGTCACTGGAGAAGACCTCAGCGACGTTTTGTGCTCAGATCTCAACAGAGAGGAAGACGATGGTGCAAATTCGGCCAAAAGACGACGTGTTCAAGACCATCTAGTAACACAAACTCCTGAAATCGCTAGTGACATCTCGCCTGGTGACACAAACCGTCTATCTATGCCGGCTGAAAAGAAGAGAGAAGGAAACCGCCATGGAAGGGGTAACACCGATGTTCGTCCATATGCAGAACGTGAGGTAATGAATTCATTCCATTCCAAACCTGTGAACCGTGGTAAATTTAATATTTCTGTCGTGCCAACTGAACATAATACAGAACGCAGAAACGAGGGAATTAGTCGCAAAAATGCGAACCTTAGAGCAAAAGGTAATATGATAAAGGCAAAAGGCAGACGCGAGGAAACAGATTACACTAATGCTCGTGTCAGTGTTGAATTTGAGGTGGTAAATTCTCAGCTTTCCTCTCCAAAAAATCTTGGAGCTTCATATCGTTCTTGTGTGCCAGCAAAAAGGAAGGCAAAAAGCTTGGATGAGGGGAAGGGCTACAAAAATGGGAACCACAAAGCCAAAAGTTTCGCAATAAATGCACTCCACTTCTCACCAGAACAAGTTTATGACTTGGAGTATTCTGATGTGCCGCCTAAGAAGAAAAAATTGTGCCATAACACACAAATGGGATGCAATGACACTTTCGGCCGTGGTGAAGGTGATTTATCAAAGCTCATGTATATTCCAATAGAACCTGTTGATGCCTGCAATCATCATTACATGATGGCTGAGGACGAGATACAGGAATTAGACAGTAGAATGGACTGCGAGAGCCCTCATCTTGATACCGAAGGTGACGCTATGAACCAAAGCAACATACCATCGCAGTATTCGCATGAGAAGAAAACAGTGAGCCGCAACAAACTAATTGGATTCAATCATGCTCACTGCCCTGACGAAGGGGATTATTCAAATCCAATTTATATCCCATCAGAACGTGTTGACGCCAACAACTATCCTTGTATGTTGGCTGAAGATGATAGACAGGAGTGGGACAATAGAATGGACCACGAGAACTCATACCATAATATCGAAGGTGAAGTTGGAAACGAAAATTACATTACATCACAACAGCCTCCTGCCTGCCACCATCATTATGAGCCAGCTGAGCAGATGGGATTCTGCACCCATGGAATGGACGCAATGAATACTCACTTCCAAGCTCAATATGACAATAGGGATCCATGCCAAAATGAGCCCACAGAAGAATGGCAACAACGGGAAGGTGCGATGCCTGGCGACAGTTTAGCAGCTGATCCACCAGCACCGAGCCGGCCCGCAGAAAATCCGAGAGTCTCAGTAATTCCGCTGAATTTTCTCCGTGGACTAGCGTACCGGATTGGGAGGGGAGAGGCAACTGAGGAAGTTAAGATACTCCTGGATTTGGTCACGGATATGACGGAGGATCCGGAAAACGACCAGCTGTGGGTACAACCCGAGCCCGTAATAATAAAGGAGCTAATACATAGGTTGGCGCACAAAATCACCAGCGAAAAGAGGCGACAGCAGCATGGAGAGCTCTACTCACAACAGACGAGCCCTGTCTACCAATACTCCGATCAGACTTCATCTGGGTGCAACGCGATGAATACCCGCTTCCAAGCTCAATATGAAAATAGGGATCCATGCATACATGAGCCCACAGAAGAATGGGAACATCGGGAAGGTGCGATGTCTGGCGACAGGTTAGCAGCTGATCCACCAGCACCGAGCCGGCCCGCAGAAAATCCGAGAGTCTCAGTAATTCCACTGGATTTTCTCCGTGGACTAGCGGACCGGATTGGGAGAGGAGAGGCAACTGAGGAAGTTAAGATAATTTTGGATTTGGTCACGGATATGACGGAGGATCCGGAAAACGACCAGCTGTGGGTACAACCTGAGCTTATAATAATAAAGGAGCTACTACATAGGTTGGTGCACAAAATCACAGGCGAAAAGAGGCAACAGCATCATGGAGAGCTCTACTCGCAACACACTAGCCCTGTCCACCAGTACTCCAATCAGACTTCATCTGGATGCAAGTGCTACTACCACTCTCTCTACCAAAGGCATTCATCCGAAAATGTAAGTGCATAATTCAAATTGAATTAAAATACTTATGCCGAGGGTAGAGGATTTCCTTTCTCTGAGTATCATACGAAATATGCACAAGAGCGAGCATCGACTTCTGAGCGTGAGAACAGCTTTGAAAAGATGGAAACATCCCGCGGTAGATCTGATAAGGCGTTAAGGACGATAGCGTTTTTTTCATGTTTTTTTTTTTCGACAGGGATTAGCATTTAAGTGAGTAATCATAAAGGAGGAGCAATGTAAATATTTCAATCAATTCCGTAGATGAATTAGGATACAGGTGGATACAATATATTGAGAAAATTCATAGCCAAGTGCACAAAAATTGAAAAAAGTGATGAACCGCTAACATTCTTGACAGTGAAATAATTTAAAAAAAAGTTCACATGGTCACTCACACGACTTAATCGTAATATTAAATCATTAGCCTAATCATTCTCTGATTTTTGGAAAGTCAAAGGCCATTGCAAATCATATTTGAGTCCTAATAAAGGATAACCTGCTTTCTCGTTACTCATTCTTACGGTACATTTTTTCAAGGCAATTAAAGTTACAAAAATAACGAAAATTTTAAATTTCCGCAAATAGCTCGATTATCATTATTTTTACATTTATTGTGATAGCTTTTTAAATATGGAGGGATCCAAATTTTGCCGTTTTTAATTGCGTCACCCTCTTTCCGAGTTCTTCGAGACGAAAAGTTGGTTGTCATCACCCTCTAGCACAATAGTTGATAAGGTATACAGAACAATCCAAGCTCGGTTCCGCTTTCAGCTGCTCCTTGATCTTGTGCATTTGTCCCGGATGGTTTGCATGCTCACTAGCTATCATTGGCAGATCAAGAGGGGGTATACAATATGCACTAAATTAAATGTAATTTTATTCAGTTGTCGAATATATACAGGAGAGGATAGCCACTAAAACGCTAATTACTAAAAATGCACATAAATTTTAGCTTAAAAAAGTTAATTCTTTGAAAAATTAGTAATTGGACAACCTTAATGTGTTGTTACAAGCTTCGAAATCCTCAAAAATTGCGTTATCTCTCCGACCCCCTAATGCAGGGAAGTGACCCCCAGGACCGCACCTAGCCCCCTAGTCCCTACCCTGAATCCTTCACTACTAGCGTTGACATCCTCAATATAATAATAATAATAATAATAATAATATATTTATTTATTTTCTGTGGCAAAGCCACCTTAGAAAAACAATACATTTACATTATAATATATCAGTCGGCACTAGTGAATACAAATAATAATATTATAGATGTGCACATTTACATTACATATGATATTAAATTAATAGTGTTCAAGAATATACAAAGGTGGGAAAGACTTTTACAAAGACAAAGTTTTATAAAGATATTTCCAGTATTTATATTTAAAAGATTTTAATTATTTCACTTGGGTTAAGTTCGTTGGCAGAGAATGCCATAATTTTATTGCACTTACAACAAAAGATTTTCCATATACATAACTTTTGTGTGGTAGAAAGTAAAAATAAACTTGTCGTCTAATTTTTAATGAGGATTCAGTAGTCTGTCTTATGGGAAACATATCATACAGATAAGCTGGCATATGATTACATATTAATTTAAAAATGAACAATCCCAGGAAATATTTTCTCCTAAGAGTAACTGGTAACCATCCAAGTTCCCGAAGGTGGGGACTGATGTGTTCAAACTTCCGTTTACCATAAATAAATCTGGCACATGAATGCATTAGCCGTTGGAGCTTAAGGTTTAGTTCCTCAGTAAGGTCATAATAAACTAAGCAGCAATAATCTAGATGAGGAAATATCAACACAATATATGATTTCCTGAAATCCATTAAATGAACCAGAAAATGAAATGAAGTCACCAACTCGTGGAAACCGGGGGAACGAATTTCGTGTTTTCTTACATTGAACTTAAGGGAGAAAAAAATGCATGGTTAGGAATTTTTGATCGGAGCTTATCTTAATTTTCTATGAAATATTCTTTAAATGAGTTGCGTCTTTCTGTGTGAACGACAACATTAAAAATTTAATTCTCTTAATACATAAGAGATCAGCTAAACATTATCCATAACATACGTTTTCTTTTTTTCACAGACGAATCGCATGGATTACGGCAATACATTGGAAGGTGGTGAAAGAGGACATCATTCACACACCCATTGCCGTTCACCCATGGAGGAAAGAAACCAGAACCAACGCAGAACTGGATATCTGGGAGGACTAGTAGCTGGTGAAACGCAGCTGCGAGGAAGACAGAGGAGAGGTACATCAGATATGGCTTACGATCTCCAAGAGTACGAAGAAATGGTACACGAATTAAAAATGCTTGAGGAGAAGAGGAAGTCCTTGATAAGTGCATACAATGAAGGGCTGGAGAGACTGTCGAAGATGAATGCACAACCCCAGGTTGTTAGAATGCCACAAAGCACAGTTCTGGATGACGTCACATGCAAGATAAATATGATAAAATTGCAACTATCACAAATGGATTTAGGTTATTGAATTGATATCCAAAACATTATTCACTCTCGTCAACCTGTAAGTCAATATCATTAGTTTCACTGTTTTTGTGTCACAAAGGGTATCAAGTTCCAAATTATATTCCCTAACTCTTTGTAAAATCAAAAATGCTAGGTGTCCCACATCCTGTTCTACAATGGCATGAAAAATTGTATGAGTAATAGGTCTTTCACGATGTACTCTACCAGCTTAAATATTGTTAACCGAACGCTTCCATTTTGGTGACTTTAAATTTGAAGTGTTAATGTGATTTTTCCCTGCAGGGCCAGATTGACCTGCGTGTCATGATGCATGTCAACAAACGCATCGTCAAAATATATCACTATGGTATGGCAAGTACCAAATTATATTTCAGTGAATGTACCTAGGGATGCATTAAAATTTGATGACGTGGTTGGCTCTCTAATTGCATTGCATTATAATTTTTTACCCTTATTCTCCCATTGATCTCCATAGATTATATATTACACTGAATTTCATAATTTGAATGGCAGTACGCGTTAATTTTATTTATCAACGACCCAGAGCTGTTTTCTAATCATTTGTCCAGTTTGTTAGCGCTTAATTATTGTCACTATAAATCTGTATTTACGCCAAATTAACCAAGAAGGACGCGACCAATATTCACATATTAGTTCAGGGATTGCGAAAATTACGGCTCAAATTATGACTGTGCCACATAATCATTTTCAGGAATGGTCACAGTCCCTATTTCAATCTTTTTTTCCATTGAGTTTTCCATCACTAAACACTTACGTGGAATGAGCAGCAGCCAATCAGAGAACGAGACCAAATGCATTTTCTGTTGATATTATTCAGTTTCTTGAGAACAACTTTAGTATATATATGAGGAAGCCTTAAATGATAGAGTGATGAAGAGGATCATGGTTTACGCAATTTTTCCCCCAAGGAGTCTGCATAGAGGAGGCTCAATTTCATCCTATAGAAGGCTGATTTCTGTTGCCACTACGGTCGCATTTTAATCGGTTTTCAAAAATGTCCGCGGCGCTGTGGTGAGTGTTACGCGATCAACTTTCATCCAATATTTTGTACAAAGTACAAAGTTTGTCATAGACTTATAAGACGATGTTTATACTAAATTAAGCCCGCATCACGCGATGGATTTTCTCGCCCTGGTTTAGGATCGGCAGCAATGACGGCTGACAAGATGACTCTCGGACAGGGGCGGTTTGGCCTGGTCGGCCGGACGGCGATCGCCGAGGGTCCGAGTTTAAAGGGCCACAGAGCGCTGTCGACTATCGTGAAGAATATATGATAATAATAAAGGCTTGATAAATAAAGCTCAGATGATTATGTGGAACAAGTTTTTCTTTGCAATAGGGTGGTTTCCTTTCATTGCCTTGATCGAAAGATTGTTACTCCTGGAGTACGTATTTCACGCTGTTAGATTTTTAATGACGATACCTATTTTTTGCCATAAAATGAAAAGTGAAAAATTTCAGGCGCGCGAAAACGTGACGACTAACAATAAATATAAAATCTGGGAAAAGCCTGGGTGCCGTCATTCTGGTTCCGGCTTTCGCTGTGTGAGGCCACCTTGGTGCGAGGCTATGAACGCCGCTACGATGGAGGCTGCTAGCAGGTAGCAGAGTAACCTGTTAGGGCTGGGCTTGAATAAGGATTATTATTACCTTATCAAACGAAGGAAACTTTCCGACCATAGGTAATTTTAATAGGGATTATTAAGAGATGTATCCCTGAGCTCTGTGCCTCATTCATGCATTGGTAATCTTAGACGATGTAAAACTCCTATCTACTCGTATAGAAACTATGTCCCTGAGACGTGACGTGGAGTAGCATCGCGTGGGCGCCAATCTGGCTTTTTTCAAATGAGGTTAAAATTGTGCGAAAAATCCGCAGAGGAAAAATCATTCGCCTTGACCGGGATTCGAACCCGGATCCCTCGATTTCCGGCCGAGTGCTTTAGCCAGTTAAGCTACCGAGGCGTCATTCTCCCCTGTGGAAATTTGTGGACTATACCGGACAAGGTGGTATGGACTGCTGAGCATATGATGCGACTAGCAGTCCAGGTCGTGCGCATGGCGCCACAGCCGGAGAGCAAAGCCCGAACTTTGAACACTAGAGGTGTTCGCTCTGGACGTATGAAAGTATACCGGGACTAGCCACGGTGATAACTCCGGTGTAAATCGAGGGATCCGGGTTCGAATCCCGGTCAAGGCGAATGATTTTTCCTCTGCGGATTTTTCGCACTATTTGTGCATTGCGGGTGACTCCGTAAAAAGTTATCACCGTGGCTAGTCCCGGTATACTTTCATGAGGTTAAAATTGACTACTGCCATTCGTTTAAACTGGGATTTCTAAAACCAAATAATTTTTATATTATGAATACACTAATGTCGGGTAACAAATCACAATCAATGCCTTTCGTTTTCATTGATGAAGGAAGCTACCCTATTCTATTTCCGATATCCTTATGACTGCATCCGGTATCCTCAGATATAATACATCAATATCTGTGATATCCTGCGAGCCACTCCAGGGTGTTTGGCAGGGCGAGATCAATCACCAGCATTCGGAATGCAAGATGATCGCCATCTGCACAACGCACGGCATAAAAATATTACGCACAATAACTAAAAATTCGTACTCATTCAAGCAAAGGCAAACCTTACCAACGTTTACTAACTCCTATAGTAAAATTCACACAAGATCAGAATAATGGAAAAATATAAACATGGGATGAGTCGCTCTATCGATTGGTGCCGAAAATGCTGAGCAGGGTCTTCTCTGCTTGCCTTGAAAATTTGATGATTGTAGCATAATTTTTAGGCGAATAATCCGTTCTTAACAAGAAATGACAGGTCGAGCAGATGGGTTTCGTGTTATTAAGAGTCCCTGCACCAGTCTTAGGCCACGGAAAGCGAAACTGAATTGTTTTCAGCGACTTTTTCCGCCGAGGTGGAAGTGGACCCCACTAATCCAGTCGACCCCACTTTGCAATGATCTAACCTTAAGTGAACATCAATTCATGGGAACCATGTACTGAAAGCTGGTAATATTTGGCATTTTAACACCGTTTTTATACTTTATATTACGAGGAAAGAATGAATTTTCAAATCTCTTTGTTTAGTAGTCTATTTCATTTATTTTCTTCTCGTAAATTCGTCAACCATAGCACGCAGGTAAACAAAGGAAATTTTTCAAGTCGTCTGAGAAAACTCCTCTCCGAATTGATTACTCTATACTTTTCTCTACGTTCTTCTAAAGATTCCTATCCTATCTCGCCTAACATATTGGAGACTATTTTTTTTAATCGTCACGAATCACCACGAATCTAGCCGCTCTGTGCTGTACTCTTCTTATTAGTTGATTTCAGCTTTCAGTCATACGATATGAGGGTCCAACACATTTGTGGCATACTGTTCGTCAAGTAACTCACCTAGTGTTTACCCAACGAGATATCCCGAGTTATGGTGACACTTAAGTATTTTACGAATTCGGCATTTCATAGTTAAATCCCGCTAGCGGTGTAGCTCGTTCTTGAAGATATATCCTTTTCCCAAAGATTCATCAGCATACAATTTTCTAGATTCAATCAAAACTCCCAAGTATTGTACCATTTACTTATTGCAGCAAGGTTATTTTCTACTGTCAATAGATCTCAATGGCCATTAATTTCTCTGTGCACAAGGATATCATCTACGAAGAGGTGGATTTAGCTCGTGGCCATGGTGGTTATGTTATTGGAAATGGAAAGAAGAAACAAAATGGGCCTATAACACTTTATTGGGGTACACCTGAGGTAACTTGAATAGTATCCGAGGTAACTTCATCCAAAACAACCCTCTGTTCGCGATCCTATAAGAAATCCTTGATCCAACCTATTACGCGCTCAACTATACCACATGCTTCCAACTTTTGAATCAGCTTTAAATGCGGAACCTTATCGAATGTCTTTCTGAAGTAGCGTCGACTTGAACAAGTCTGTCACCCGTGGTCAAGATATCGTGAACAAAGACAGTTGGGTTTCACATGACCTCCCTTTTTAAAATACGTGCTATTCTTTTGCCAACAGATTTTGGTTATCTAAATGGCCCATTTTCGAAATGAAAATAATACAATTCAAGATTTTGCAAGAAATGGAAGTCAGATAGACCTGAAAATTACCAGGCCTTTACCTATCCCCACGCTTAAATATAGCCCATTATAACTATACGAAAGGAGTAATGCACTTGGATAGCGTAGGGCTCTTTAGGGCGCGTAGGGGTCGGAAAACCAAAGGTCCATTAGTATTCGATTCCAGGTCCAGGGAAATTATTACCCATGGAAATTTATGTGAATACAGGATATTGACAATTCACCGCTTAAATACCGTACTTTTCACTCCTTCGTAATGACATACTAACTAATATGCTCTAACCTAGCATGGATTTACTGTGTGATTACCAACCGACGGAAGTTTTGCATTTGTATGAATGTGCAGTAATTATTTTGTCATGTTCAACATTTTTATGACCGCTTGGTGCGCATTTTAGGACCCTATTGCATGCTGGTCATTGGTTATCCCCTGCTTAACACCCAAGGGGTGGCTCTCAGCGTACTGCGAACACAGATCTTCAGCTCTTTCTCGGGATAAATCTTCCCCTTAAAAGATGCTGAAAGGAATTCATGAAGTAACAATTTAAATACTTGATGAACATTATTTCCTTTGTCGTCCGGGTGATTCAAATATGGTGTGAAAATTCTACAGAGAAAAAATCATTCGCCTTGACCGGGATTCGAACCCAAATCTACCCATTTCCGGTCGATTGCTTCAGCAAATTAAGCTACCGAAATGGTTAAGTTGACCTTCTCTGAGGAAATTTCATCCCGCATTTCTATCACGCGCAATGTAAAAGTTGTGCATTGCGGGTGACTCCGTAAAGATATCACCGTGGCTACTCCTGGTATACATATATGATTAAAATATTATTTAAAATCTAAACTAAGATTTCCTTCTATTCACTTTAAACGTAATATTAAGCTCGTTCGCCAGTTTTTAATTAATGTCAATTCGTTTTCGATATGGTTTGAGGAGTGAAGAAACCTTTTTTTTTCGATTTTTCTATCCATCGCCAACTTTTCCAGCCATCCACGGTAAAATACCGACGAGTCTTTTCACCTTTCCTTGATAAGTTAATGACATCACTGACTCTTTCCTAGCAGATCACCGCTTCTCCGCTACTCCTGGTTCCGTCTCACATGATTCGTTGTCATTACACTCTAATAAGCAAATTTTTCCGACGAGGATCGGGTTCCACACAATGACTCTGAATTTTTTTGACGTCACTTACTCCTGAAAAACGGGAGACTTATTTTGCTTTTTTTCATTTTCGAAGTTATGAGAGAATGAATGAATGAGGAATATTTTTCTCGTTATAACTCATATTTTCCATCCTTGTAACGAATCATCTCATTTAACTGCGATTTCGGGTCTGAGTGAACGACTCAAATAGATCAGCTTACTGTTTCATCTAGGAATGAATGGCTTGCTCCATAAAAATTTCTCTGCGGGACAACATAAGATACCTATTCTTCCATATTTTTGAAGAGGTGAATTTTCTCGTGAAAATGAGCTCGAAGGTGTCATATGTCATGTTCATTTCGTCTATTCATGAAAGCTCTCTCTCTATTTAATTCAGATAAGGTAGGTACTTACGTTCTTCTTGTCCCCGTCCAAGCCTCCAGCCATGGTGTACGTCTTGCCGGAGCCACTCTGTCCATAGGCGAGGACACACGCGTTGTAGCCGGAGAGCAGGGCGTCCAGGACCTCGCAGCCAAGTCGCTGATAAACCTGCAACCGGAGGAAGAAAAGGCAGGGTTAAACTGAAGTAAACGAAGCCACTCTCGCTGTGACTATAATACGAGAAAAGGGGCCAAAGAGTCGCGACTAGAAGGCGTTGAAACTTTGCAGTGTGAAAGACAGTCAGATGCGATAACAGAAGTTTAAAATATCAGTGTTTTTTATCTAACGTCCAATGGGCCTTAGTTACCAAGGTACTGTTGATAGAAAAGTGGAGCGACTCCAATTATGCTTCCATCGATTCAGCAACATCTCAATCAAATTATGACATAGCCCCAATCGTATTTACGGAGATCGCGACTTGATCTTGATCTTCTTGAGACTTGATTGCCGTGGAAGGGAGGCTCGGATCTATCAACGCGAACGCGTGACGTGATATGCTAACGGGATTACGCGAAGAGATGGATGGTGGGAAAGTATATGGCACGGACATGACGCGAACGCGGTACTTCTACGTGAGATATGACCAAATTCCAATTCTTCACATATCTCATTCACTGAGAACCAATCAGCATCCCTCTAGGCAATGGGAGACACACATAGGAAGCCATAGAAGATATTCGAGTCATGTTCACACTCTCCCACTAGAAAATATACGTTAGATTTTAAACGATAGTCAATTGTTCGAGGATGTGCGCCGCTTCGTCGATTGTGTTCGCGGAGGGAATCTCCCGTCACGCGTCACTCGCGGCATAAATATCCCTTCACACTTTCACGCTGATTGCTTACCAGCATTTGTTTCGTCAATACCTGTATATTACGGCAATATTGCATCGCGGGTTGAATTAATTCAGGCGTCATATCCATTTTATACCAAATTGCGTAGTTTTAACGCGATCTGGTGATAGCATTTGGGCACACTCACTCGTAAGAAGAAAAAATACTTCAGGATTTGACCCGCGTTTGATTCTTCATATCTTTCAAGATGAATCAGATCACGTTTAAAAATGCCGAACATTTTACACTGATCAGGATTCTTTTCTATTATCATAAGTATAATGGAAATAAAGCATCAAATAGTATCAATTAACATGTATACTAATACTAGCAACGTAAGTAGGCAACCAGACCTAAAAATTTGTCTTAGAATTTGCCGTTTCAATCGTAGTCCCATGCGCAGAAGATTAAGATTACTCTTGTTTCTACACCCTTTGAGTTTGCTCTGAATTACTCAAAGGTTCTCAAACTGTGATCTAAAAGAAGGAGTGTGGAGAACTTGTGATAGAAAGATTGCTCTCAAATTAGAAAAGTTTCGATGGCTTTTGCATTTTATTTGTGCTATCAAGACCTCGGTTGGCTTTCGTTGACAATGGTTTCGCTGACATTGCGATGAGCTTCTTCAAGTCGAAGGTGATGAAACACGGAAGACTGCACTCTCAGTGAAACTGTTGTCAAAGAAAGCCAACGGACACGATGAAAACCCGAAAAAATGCAGATATCATCTGATCAATCCCGCAAAAATCTACGAACCTGGGAAAAGTATTGTCTTACCATTTCTTGGGAGGCGTAGTCTGGAGATGCCGGGTCTGAGGAATCGAAGCAGAGGTCAAAGGCGAACCTACGCACCCTCTCGCGGCTGTCGCCCTCCGCGTGCTCGGGGACCTGCGAAATAAAATTGAGAAGCGTGACAAAGATTCCACTATCAGCAGTAATTTAAAATATCAAGGAAAGAAGTACGCAAGTGAAGACCCTTTGATGCATATCTTAGGGAAATACGAGGGCTGTCTTTTAAGATAGGGCCGTTGTGCTGTACACTGTAGTACTAACCCCTACGCTTTACTGTGGATCTTTAAAATGCTTAAGATTATTGAATCGCCCGCCGCGTGTGAGATTCGGTCGGTGATACGATTTTTGACTACAAGAAACATGTCGGCTGACAGACATTCACCGCCAGCTTTGTGAAGTGTATGCTGCTAATGCAATGAGCTGAGGTAAAGTGCGGAAATGATTCCGAGAATTCGAATATGGCCGCGAAAATGTTCACGATGACGATGACGATCGCTCAGGACGCCATCTTTGATCAAAAACGTCGTTGTAACGCAAAATCATGGCAGCGGTATTCTGGGACAGGTGCGGCTCTTTGGCACTTTATGACACGAGGAATGACGATCAACTCAGAAGCCTACTGTGCAACCATTGCCAAGCTCCGACGTGGTATGCTGAAAAATGGAACCATACTCCCCCACGACAACGCAAGGCCTTACACCGCTGCTGGGGCCCGCGAAATGATTGACTGTTTTGGCTGGGAAGTGTTGGATCACCCACCGTTCAACCCCGACCTTGTTCCGAGTGATTTCCACCTTTTTCGGTAGTTTAAAAATTATCTTGGCGGAAAGCGCTGCAATGACGACGAAGACGGCCGTGAACTCCTGGTCATCAGGGCAGGCGGCAAACTTCTTTGAAGAGGGGTTTCAAAACTTAGTTTTAAGGTAAGATAAGTGCCTAAACAAAAAAAGGAACTATGTAGATAAATAAAAAAAGTATGAAAATTATGAAAATAAATGAATTTTGAAAAAATAGTTTATTTTATATAAAAAACGGCCCTTACTTAAAAAACAGCCCTCAGACCCTTAAAAAACTCATTCACCAATTGTAAAGCAAAGTGGATATGCCATCTAGGTAAATATAGAGGCGAAATGTAAAACAATGCGGATGCAAAACTGAGAGTTATCAGAACGGTGGAATAAGTAAATAAATCATATATTTCGATGCCACATCATTTGTAAGCAATGCATACTCTGTTTGACACGATAGGTCCTGTTGTGGCCGAAGATATACATAATCAAAAAAATACTGATTGAAGCTTTTCAACACCTACTATACGACTATAGTTAAGTGAAAGTTTTATGGCCTAAAAGAAAAAAAAGAAAATAGTTCATATTTACCTTTAAGTTGGTCACTTCCACGTAATCTTCCCTGATGCGAACGACTGATCGACCTCTCTCTAACAGCTCCCTGCAAACGAAAAGAAAATGGTTCATAATAAAATACAGGGAAAGACAGTGGGAATGGATGATAGACGGACTAAATCAAGGCAAGCAAATTAAATGCCATGAGGCATTTTATCTTAGTTTTTACGATTTTATTAAGTTTATTTCACAATAAAAAGTTATGGTACTTTTTCACAAAATTTGTTTAAGACGACCGGTTTCGTCGCAGAGGCGACATCTTCAGGTACAGAAATGGTTATTTTTATAGTTATTTTGTTGTTTATTCGTTGCTATTACGCGTTGGTAGGGGAGGGTTGCGATGGGGCTGGAGCGTTACTCAAATTCAGGGGAATTTCCAAGAGGGGGGAATAGTTGACAAAAATATTTTAATTTGCTAAAATTCCATTCCTGATGTGTTTCCTAATCTGCAACTCCTCCAAGCAGTCCATCCTTCTTCCCTCTTCCCCAAGGTGGAGAATTTCCGGAAAAAAATCGCTCCTGTGGTCACTCTCCCATAGGTGTTTCGCGAAATACGATTTGTCTATCTCCCCGTTTCTTAAATGCCTTCTGTGTTCCTCTGTTCTTACTCGGAACGAACGTCCAGTCTGGCCTATGTAACAGGTCTCACAGTCACTGCACTTGAGTCTGTAAATGCCACTTCTATCATTTATGTCAATTTTATCTTTCGTATTGCATAATAACGCCCTTAAATTAGATGTGTTATATTTGTGTTGTGTGATGTTTTATTTTCATGGCGAGATTCTCGGCAGAGAGGGGGATGTTGAGTGCTCTGTTTAACATGGAATGAAAGGCGGCTAACTTATGAAAGGGGTGATGGCGGGAGTCGGAGGGAATGACATGGTCGGTGGTAGTTTCTTTCCTGTAGATTTTGAAGTCGTAGCCTTTCTCCGTGGTTGAATCAACTTTATTCCATATAAATAAAAACTACGTTAATTTTCAATTAAATTATAGTGATGTTGTAACATGTGTAACCAGTCCCGACAACTCGATCTGAGAGACACCTAGAGTGACTAAAGTGGGCGAGGTTGCTTAAAGGAAGTTTCACAGATACTAGGCACGCGATTGAAATCAAACGCGCAAATCGCCGCGTTTCACCGAGTTTTCTTAATGTCACTAACTAGTCTATTTGTTTGTCGGGCCAGGCAAAATCTTGAGCTCAAATTTGACTGACTTCCCGATTGACTACTGCAGGAAACTTTTCGGTGCATTTCGGAATCATATGGCATGCTTTCTTACGCTATTTTGAGTTCTGCAGAGGCAGTATGAGCCGCCATTTTCGACTATTAACATGAGCTTCTCCCGATGGTAATTCCATCTCTTGGCGAAGATTCTCACTATGTGTCTGCCGTGCTTAGCCTAAATATCTCATAAGCGGCATAATTTTTAACGATTTGTGTTAATTCAAAACTGTTTCCGGCTATTAGGTGCTGAGCGAACGTAATCAATCGATTTTAGTAAAAAGAATACTATGGAAAAAACAATTATCTTAAAAAACATGTTTTAATTTAAACTAAAATGAACAAAATGTGGCTATAATTTTTAAAAAATAATTTAAGTACCCATGTTTGTTTTTAAAATTTAAAATATAAAAAAATCGCGTGCTTCCTTGGCCCACGTTCAAATTTTATAGATGAAAGACGAACATGTTGAAAACCAAAAAAGTGGTGTGCATCGATTTCAATGTCATAAATCTAAGTCTTTCTTCGAAAATATTTATACATTTTTAAGTTAAAATTTTAAATACACGATGAATTTATATTAAGACAGTGTCAAATGTAATACAAATGCGCACCACGTTATTGGTTTTTCATAAATAGTCTCGTTAGTTTCTTAACGTTAAAAATTTGGCGGGGGAACTTGGGTCGAAGCAGATTGGTTTATTTTCATCTTTAAAGTTCGAATTAAGACGTGAGGTTTTAAATTAATTTTTAATTTATTGTAATATTTCATCTCGTACTCACCACATCGTTAATGGAGTTTTCAGTCAATTTCGACGTATTGAAGATAATTTTAGCGTCACTTATCAGTTCAAAGATCGGAAAAAAAATGTTTCTGTATCTCCGGGCGTCGGACACCCACCAACTGGACGCACGCGAGAAATTCTGCCCTTTCAACCGGATACCTTCTTTGAGATATGTGATCGGATATAGCCATTGTGAATTAAAGAAGCACTTAGGATAATACTGCACGTAACTGCACCAGATTAAGAAAGCGAGAAAGAAAAAATCTCTCCTTTGAGAAAAAAATCCCTCCGCAAGAGTTGGAAGGAGTTGACCGCCTACAGGCAGCCAACCCCCTTCCTCTCCTGTAAAGACATCAGCCACGGCGACCACCCAGACCTACAGCGATTATATTCCCACATCCAAAGAATTCACTAACGAATACTCCCATTGTGAAGGCCTGTTTACACGGTACATTTACACGTGCGGGTTAAAGTCTAAACGTATGAACGCGAGAATGAACGCCAAAATGTAACCACCCAACTTGTGCGAACGCATGCACAGAAAATAGAACCTGTTCTAATTTGGTTCATGCGTTCGTACACGTTCCGTTCCGGTCCACAAAAATCATTCACGCAAACGTACATTAACTCGAACGTGTTAATGTGTCGCGTAAACAGGCCTTTAGACTTGATGGCTGTATTACGCTAAGTACACGATTATACAAACTAGAGATATGGTTTAAAAAATGTTGTTTCTTTCTCCCGTGGGCGTTAATTTTTATGAACATGGCATGCTGATTTTACGCTAAATGTATTTTAATGGCCATATTTCAATTATTAGAGTTGGCTGAAGGTTCATTTTCATTGAAAAAACGTCGTTTAGCCTCATGGACGGTAGTTATGAACCATCAATTGAGATATTACGGTGTGGTGCCTGAGGTTTAAATTCATCTTAAATTGTATTTTTAAGACATCTTAACAAGTCGTTTTTTTAAAACTATATTTAACTTCCTCTTGCAATCGACATTTTTCTCGCACCACCGACCATCATCACAGAAATGCTTGAAATATATATATATATATATATATATATATATAAATAGTTCAAGTTAATAACGATAAACACAGAGACACAAAAAAGAAACACTCACATTGAAAAAATAAACTCGTCGAAGCTATCGAAGCACTTCAGGCTTCTTCGTCAGCTGAAGTATGAATGGTGAGGAAAGGAGAGGGTTGGAAGAGGGAGAAGAGGGGTAAGGGGAGAGGTGTATGGGGAGGGGGAGTTAGGAATAGGGGTTAGGATGAGACGTTCAGACCTGGAAGGCTATTGGCTTGAAAGTGCCAAATGCAAGCCAATTCGAGGGTGTGGAGGTTGAGGGCGGAGTCGGTGGGAGGGAGGGAGGCAATAATGGATACTATTTCGAAGTGTATATATATATATATATACTACTTCATTCATTCACACGACGCCTTAAGCGTAAACATACAAATAAATTCACAGGTAAGGAAAGAAAGGGATAGGAACATGGAGGTTCTGGGTTCGAGTCCCAGTCAGGCCGCATTTTTACCCTCTGATTTCTGGCTTTTTTCCACCTACCACAGCACCGTTGTCCTTGTCCTTTTTCTATTCCATGTTCCTATCCCTTTCTTTCCTTACCTGTGAATTTATTTGTATATATATATATATATATATATATAAATCCCGCTATCATTTTGGCACCCGTTAATGAGCAAGTTGCATTCAATCTGGCGTCCGAGTGTAATTTGGCGGCCGTATACCGGACGCCGGATTACAAACGTGTAAAAATCGCTGGAATCGACTAATTACATCATGTAGACCCCATTTCCGAAAATTAGTATGGACGCCAATTTGTTAGCAGCATGTGAAAATTTCGTATATTATTAGTTCGGCATAATTACGGGCCGAGCGGCGCTGACCGCGGTGAATACCGTGCCCCCGAATATCTCCGTGCAGTCTTAGCAGCAAGTAGCGTCCACTGCTTGGCAACACCGCTCTGCCTGGTTCTGCTATGCATTTCTCTTGCCCAAGCCTCTTCGAGGAGTTTTGATCCCTCGGCTGACTGCGCGGTAGCCGAGTGCGCGTCATCCCGCGCTACCGCTCCAGTTTTTACTTGGTCCAAAGTCAGTTAAAAGGACTGGCGCTCTGGTAACTTCAATAGCAACATTACTGCTATCACGGTATTTTAATGGGCACTAAAATAATTCTTTGGGGGGCTTTGAGTAAAATAAATTAGGATTAGTGTATCAGGAAAGCCGTATTTTCAGTATTAATATTTTGCGCAAAAAATGAAGAGAAATAATGAATGCGACTGATTTTACTATCCTCTAAAAGTATAATTGGATACCTATGTTCTTAATCATATAACCACTCGCATATTTTCTTGATTACAATAAAATAAAAGAAGGCCTAATAGCAGAGGGAGGAGGCAGGGGAGGAGAGACTCACGATCTGAAGGTCCCCGCATGTCCTATGAATAGAAAAACTAACGCTGTATTCGTGGGAACGCAAAATAAGAGCGATTCTCAGACGAAGGGAAGGCAGGAAGCTTGAAAAAATAAATGAAAGTCAAAGAGCAAAGGAAGGGGGAAGGGGAGGAGTGACTCATGATTTTGAGGTTCCCGTATGTCGTATGCATCGAAAAAGCAACGCTATATTCGTGGGAACGTGAAATACGAGCGGTTCGCAGCCTAAGGGAAGGCAGGACGATTGAAAAATAAAAGAAGGCCTAAGAGCAGAGGGAGGGGGCAGTACAGGAGAGACTCAAAAGATCGAGGTTTCCTTCGGTCATATGCGTCGATAAACAAACGCAAATTCGTGGGAACGTGAAATATGAGCGCTTCCCAGACGAAAAGAAAGCAGAACGATTGAAAAAAAGGCCAAAAAGCGAGGGAAGGTGGCAGAGGCGGAGTGACTCGGGATCTCAAATCTATTTTTATTTCGTTGGAAGGGGGCAAAGCGGGAGGACGTAGGAGAAAATGTAGGTGCGTGGAAGGGGTTCCCCTAGACTGGTAACAAATATTTATTTTATTTTATGCAATGGTTTTGAGGTTTATTGGGTAATTCATGTCCATTTTGTACAAGTACCTACGCATAATACTCACGTGTTTTGAGTGAAAAGCAAATTAGGTGAATATCAATTCAAAAATGAATGAGATACGAGATAACATTAAACACGTCGATCTTAAAAAACATTAGTGATTCATTTTATCTATACGTCAGCGTCAGTAACATAGTCTGATTATGTAGCAATTCTATACGGCGCATCTACAGTTTTATCTACCACTCTACAGGTTTGGGTGTTAGACGATTTAAGTAAGATATTCTGGAATTATGCTCCAACGTAACCACTTGTAAGAGCTGTTTGTTCCTTAACTTACGTAGAAAAACCAACGAAACTTGAAATTGCAATCCATTAATCATAGAAACTTGTACCACTGTTATTTATGCTCCTAATACTTGTTCTGTAGGAAGAATGATCTCGTCACTAACGTCAGATTTTCTCTCATAGCATTTGTATTTCGATAAAAAATAATTGGCGAGAATTACAAACATTCGCTTTTCTCATTGTAACAATAGTAGTAGATCTACAAGCCAAAGTAATTCCGGGGTGGCTGTGAACCGAAGTGCTTTCTTCGTGAGGCATTGGTTCTTAGTCCTTTTACTAACTCATTCTTTGGAATAGTTAAACATTTCTTCCCACGGCTCCGCAACCCTTTGGCCAAGACTAACGCATCATATACATAAGAGAACGAAATTTATTCAGCTGGAAATAGAAATATATTTTGAAAAATCAGAGCCTCATTTCCTGAGGATCTCATCCACATTTAATGATGCGTCTTATTTCATTACAAGAAAATGGATAATTTGGAAAATCAAGCCGGTTTTTTCTAGAGCATGAAACCTCAGAGGCTCAATTAATCTTACTTATTGCGGATTCAATTTATTTTCGAATTTAATGAATTTGTCGTGACAAAAAGAACTAATTAGCAGCATTTCACTCGTAATAATGAAAGTATTCTCGAAGATGGAAATTAAATTAGTTTTTAATTGGTTGAAGATTCCAAAGGTATTCTTCTACATAGCCCTGAAAAATTCGGAAATAATATTTTTACTACGCACGTACGGCAAATGTGATTCATTTATTCCATTTGCTCGCAGAATGTCAGTAGCGGCATTCATAGGAAACAAGCAAATAATATCATGTAGACCCCACTGTTTAGCCTTCAGATATTATCAGCAACATAAAAATTATGTATTTTTTTAACACTTCGTGATTTTAATTATAATCAATGTTGAAAAATTCACACAAAATAAGATAAAGGGATAAGTTGAAATAATAGATTGAACTGGAGGATAATAGCATAAAATTGTCACTTAAATCCTGCTAATAGTTCCAGTTTCAAAAATTCTTATAGACCAAGTTCCACGATTTAAGTTTCGATGGCATTTAAAATGCTTCATTTGTACTCCTATTTTCCGCCTTTCATTTCAATGAATTTCATTCCATTGATTTTCAGTCACATATCACATTCTTAAATCGGTTTATCACAATTCTCTCTTACAAATGGAGTCGTTATTTTGAATTAGAAAAGAATCTTCCAAGTACACCCATGCCTCGTATAGCGCAATTCCGATGTAGCGAAAATTAATTCTTCGGGGAAACAACCCCACGCAGTGTAGCCTAATCAAAAAAAATTTAACGCTCCCTCGATAAAAGGTTAACTTGCGCTAAGTACGCACGAAATTGCTACAATATTACGCATATTAATAGTACTGCTTGCCTCAAATCTTTTTTGTTTATACATTATTCGAAATCCATTGCTGAGCAATGGCCAAAAGCATTACTCGTCATTGAGTCCATATAGCCGGCCTACCGAAGTAGTTTATCTCGTATCCTTAACAGAATGACAATTGTTAATTTAGATCATTAACTATGCCTGGAGCTAGTGGAAGTGAGTTAAAAGAAAGTAATAAGGTTTGAGACATAATTTTCGTCATCATAGGCTATCGGGCGATTGACTTCCAGGGAGAGGGTCTACACTTCAGCCCTCAAGGTCATCGGTAATCACGGGGGAGAAATAGAGGGGTGGTGGAGTTGCGTTTGAAAAGCATCAACACACAAAAGGGTCTACTATAGAGTCTCAAACACAAAAGCTTCGTTCCCTCTCAGCAGTCTTAGGCCCTCCGCGTCTCAGGAATACAGTTCCGCAGCAGAAGGTGATTTCGATAAAGCCATAAAGAGTAAACGTCCAGAGAAAAATGGCAAAAAACAGGAATGCAGGTAGAAAAATCAAGAAGTTATCAAGGAAAACCATAAACCTAGAAGAGAAATTGTAAGAGGTAAATTGCTTTGAAAATGGAGAGCTTGAAAGCGATATTGCGCGGAAGGTTAAACTCGCGATGTCTTATTCTGAATAAAGACGAACTTAAAACATTAGTGATCTCAGCCGCACCCACTTCCACCAAGCGCTCGGCACATACGGAAAGTTCATTTTGAAATACGAAAAGGCAAGGTTGGTAATCGCTCCGAGACATTTAGTGAAAAATCCGGTTGCTTTCAGTGTTTTACACGGCAAGCAGGTATTTTCAGTGCGGCGATATCAGGTGAATCTGCGAGTGTTGATTGCGGAGTCGCCGAAACATTTTCTGATGAACTCCAAGCTGTGATTGAAAGTGGCTCCTTTCTTCCTCAACTAGTTTTTAGTGCTGACGAGACGATATTGTTTCGGAAAAGAATGCAATCTCGTTCATTCATTTTAAGGGAAGGAAAACTGCGTCAGATTTCAAGCCATTTAAAGACTATTTCACGTAGCTGCTAATGCCTAATGGGACTTCAAATTTAAGCCAGCTCTGATTTTACATTCACACACTCGGCGAGCAATGAAATGGTATTCAAAATTAGCAAAAGCCTGGTATTCGGATGAGCGAAAAAGGGGCCTAGATGAGGCAGTAATTGTTCCTAGGTTGGTTTGAAAATTTTTCAACTGCCGGCAATGCGTTATGAACCCCTGAGATAGCAGAGGTTAGCCCCCCCGAACAACAGGAGGGAATTTCTAAAGCTCGTACGAATTTTTTTTACGTGAACAAAAATCTTTGAATGCATGCTTTTGAATGCATGATCTTTAAAGCTATTTTAAATTATAAATGTTTTTATGAAAAAGGTTTTCTAAAGTTATTAATAGGAATAGATATGGTTTAGAGGAAATTCAATACCCAATGCCTATTCCAGCAGGAACGCATCCCTATATTCCCATTGTGAAAACGCTCTCATATAACGCAATTTTTGTACAGCGCAAAGACCCCAAGGAACGCATCCCTTGCGCTATACGAGGCATGGGTGTAATGAAGGTTATTTTCGTTTCCTTCGCAGGTAAGGTTTAAAAATCACTACAACACCATAATCAGTTTTGCACCAATTTTTAAAATATCACTCAGCCACTTCCTTACCGAAAGAAATGCTCTTATAAGCAGTTGATGATCTGTACTCCTTTTCCCTCTCCTTTCTCAACGATTTTCGCCAATATATCAGGTGAACGCGATTTGTCCAATTTTTTTGCTAATGATCTCCAAAGCCATTTTTTCCATACCGTTTATTGCATTGGCAAATTCCTTTTCCTCAGCAGCAGAGAAATAGGAAGTCAAACCCCATCACCCTTACTTGGGCGTTGAGATGTGTGTCATTTCCCCAGGGTTCCAGAGACATGTCCTTGTACAGTACTCCTAGGAATGCGGTAAAACAAGGCTGTCCACGAGTAGTTTTGTTCTCGATTGAAGATCATTTAAAGAATATTCAAGACCTTCAATTGAATAGGTTTGTCCAGCGCCCTCCTGAGTTTTTCGTATACATACCGCCATTATCTACAGCTGAGCAAAAAGGTTACGTTGAAGGAATATTTAAGCTATTGATTAGTGAGGTTAATATATATAATAAGTATCTCCATGTCATTTTCATTAATTTTCAGGAAAATACGTAGTAAAGTCAAAAAGCCGTTTAATGTAATGAAAGAGTAATTTAAAAAGCGCTGGATACTGTCGAATATATTAAATAATTACTAGCAAGACCCCTATAGGAGTAGTAGATTCCAGCTGGAGCTAGTAGAAAGTAAATAAAAAAAGTAAAATACAGCTTGTGAAAGGCGTTAATTCACTCTAGCTATAGCGGAATATAAATAAAAAGTTATTTTGTCACATTAAAGAATTATTTTTACTCGACCTACGGAATGGATAACCTTGAAGGCAATATCGCAAAACAAAATCAAAGGCACCACGCTAAAAATACAACAGCACTTTCAAAAGATAGAAGCAGAATCATCATTTACATGTGAATAGAATCGCTTTAAATATTGTCGCCACAAAACGTTCTTTGGGTACGTCTGGGACATTTCCCAACGCCCAGGATACGATAAAGTCTATCTTTACGAAAGGAGCAAACGTGGTATAATGCCGTCGACGCTGATATGCCAACGAACGCAGCCATTGGAATAGCTATCCGTGCACATGAAATTATTGGAATCAGCCAGCAAAATGAGTATTTTTGTGAAATTTGCTTTCATATTAAATGTAATAGGATATTTAAGGCCGTTTTATAGGAGGTACTTCCTCGCGACTCCGATGGATTAATATAAGAACGGAACATCAACGAGCCGCGGCATACCTTTTTTGATAAGAGCTTGAACCTTGTAAATGGGAGATAGAGTTTGTTCTAGCCTCAATGCTAGCGAATACGCATCTTTCAAGATAGTGAGGCCAATATTTTTCTCGGGGTATAATCGTACGACGTTTCAGAAGGATGCTATATAAATTTTCTTTCATGATAGCTTTCACTTACTCCGATGACTTGATGATGAAAGGAAGGGAAAACCTCTGAAGACTAACGTAGCATTGCTGAAGGATATTCTGACAGATGGGGGACAACATCTGGAGAAATTGATTTAGCCTTACATTATCGTGAGAAATCACGGAATCTTTTGAAAGAACTTCGCATAAGTACACTCAATAATATATTAATTCCACTTAAATTGACATTCAATCGACACTGCGCTCATTTTAGCCTCACGTATTCACTCTTCACTCATTATCTGGAGATTACTCTCGCAATTTCTTCAGATTTCCTTATTAAATCGTTCAAATGGAATTATTGTTGAGTTGATTTATAATTAGTAATCGACAATACTAACACAGACTGATGTAAGATCCCTTTTCAGGAATATCTGAGGACCTAATTACCCCCTTTTCTGTAATTTTGAGGGCCGTATAGAGTGGACGTGAAATAAATGATACGTTTTTCTCAGATTATTGTCTGAAAACAGCTACATTCTTAGCTAAAATTCTATTTTTCCCTTGATATTTCCGTTCCAGGAGGTCTATGTGCCCCTGGCGAGTTTGCTTCCCGCATCACTTTTGCCTATTTTTAATTGATATTGTCTTCCTAAACAAGTTTGTGGCATACATCATCCTAAATAATTTTGATTGCATCTTTACAACACACCGTTGATAAAAACCTTACTTAATTTTATAATACTTAAGACTGCCAATTTTTGGCCAGCTTTTTCGATTTTAGCCCACTGTGCGTCGTGTCCTTGGCTTTATAAAAACCAAGGGTTTCGATATGCTTCTTCCTAAATGGAGTTTAATTAACTCATTTAATGCCTAATTTTGGAAAACTTTTAGATGCCTTGTTTCACGAAGTTCACTCCTATGATGACTTTAATTTTTTACAGTGATATTACGTTTAGTTAACAGTAGTTAATAGTTAATTGGAATTAATTCACCCATTTAATGCAATAACAGCTATATACTACAAAAATAACAAGCAAGAGCGAGGTTTTTAAGATATACATATTTGGCAACAGCGCAGGAAGCCAAAACGATACCGCGATGGTGGTAAATATACAAAATGGATTCCAAAATGATGATCAAATGTAAAAAATATACTCCGGACGCCATAATGATTGGATATGAAATGATGCCAAAATGTAACCTGTCTGTACGGATTCAAGATGCACGTATATCTCCTGCAAATATATAATTTTCGTAAAACAAAATAGTACACAAGGTAGGAAATCACTCGGTTGTTCAACATACGCGATAATATAGCAATATATATAACTATTTCTGGTGGACGCCAAAACGATGCAGAGTGTAAGGAAGGCAAAATGATAGCGGGATGTATGTATATATATATATATATAATGTTTTGGAAAATATGATATGCACGTGGCACGTAATATAAATAGTTCAAGTTAATAACGATAAACACAGAGACACAAAAAAGAAACACTCACATTGAAAAAATAAACTCGTCGAAGCTATTATATATATGCATATAAATTCACAGGTAAGGAAAGAAAGGGAAAGGAACATGGAATAGAAAAAGGACAAGGACAACGGTGCTGTGGTAGATGGAAAAAGCCAGAAATCAGAGGGTATGTTCCATGTTCCTTTCCCTTTCTTTCCTTACCTGTGAATTTATATGCATATTTGCGCTTAAGGCGTCGTGTGAATGAATGAAGTAGTATATATATATATATATATATTATATACAATCGCGGGAAGAGGTCTTTCGCCAATGTTCATCACAACATATTCTTTAAAGTTTTTCAATTCGTAAAAAAAATTCAGTAGTTCGTTTTCTTAAAATTTGCTTCCTTTGGCCTTTAAATCTCTCAAAATTATCTGAACCTCCATCTCTCGAAATTAGAAGTGGCCTCATTTTTTACTCTTAAGTCGATCAAAATTACGTGAATAAGTTTTGTTTTTCGTTGTAGATGGCGACAAGCTCCATTCAAAATAGAGCAAGAAGTTGTGTGGAAGAAAACATCAAAGCATAAAAATATAATCTAAGATCATTAAGGCTGCCTACAAGATTCACTGATTATCTTGAGAGCCGCCATATGGAAAAACACTTCTACTCGTAAGCCAGAGTATCCCTAGTCATATTTATCCTCATCCGTTTTATGACAATATATCACGTGATCACGTTTTTTATAACAATAATAAAATTCTTTAGACTTAATCTTAAAAAAAAATCTACACAACCTAAGAATATCCAAACCGCGCTTTTTTGGTAAAATTCGCCCTTCCCAATGACGGTTGGAAAACTGCACTCATTTTTCATCTACCATGAGCCTATCTACATATTTTAAAAGATCGTAAGTGGTCATAATCCTGCCAAATAATATAAGGGGGCTTCGATTAAACAATCCGCTTATTGCCAATCAAAATATTTAGTATTACTTCCAGTTGATAATTACCAAATGTCATGAAAAATATTTTATGATTAAGGATATACAAGTATTTTTCGCGAGTACTTAAGTATTTTGTGACAGCGGATGAGGGCAGTGGATGGCAATGGTTCTTATAAAATTCTTAGATTCTGAGAAAATCTATCAGTTAATGGGATGCATACCTCCCACTCTATCAGTTTTATTTGGTGGCTAATGGTTTATTCACGCTGAATTCATGCTCTTATCATATTGAAAATTTAAAGGTGAGAGGAGTTATATTTTTATTATTAATAATACCATTTTATAAATTTAAAAAAATTCACCAGAAAAAATAATTGAAAGATAAAATGCTCAAATTTGAGAAAGAGGAAAATGTTGAAAACAATAATGTTTTCGCCTTAAAAAAAAGTCCCCATTGAATATTATATACTTGTGCTAGTGCTTCTTCTAATCCCCGAAACACTTCTCAATCTAGATTTAGAGGCGGGGTGGTCTTAGCCTCTGTCAACGATTTCTTGTAAAAAGCTGCTTTACGGCATTCAAGCTTTATGCTTGTAAAATGACGGCCTTATTAAGGTTCTCAATATTTTTGGAAATAGGAAAAAGTCACACGGAACTATCTCTAGTAAATATGGAGGACGGGGCATCGTTATTACATTGATTTGGCCAAAAATTCACGGAAAAACAAGGAAGTGTGAGTCGAAAATCGCTGAGCTCATAAAAACATGACTAAATTTAGCGGCTGCCTGAGACAAAGTACACAAATAAACAAATGAAAAATTAAATTCAGTAAATACGGCTGAAATTTGAATCATACTCAAGGGGAATGTATGACAAAATAATATAAGATAATTGGCAGTATGACTTCCAAAACTTGTCAAAAATTAAGTTCCAATTATTTTCTGAACGCACCTCGTAAGTTTGAAGCGAGTTATCCTTCAGCAAAACAGACAGGCCGAGCAGGAGGAACGGGAGGTCCTCTTAATAACGTGAGTGAAGACGTCTGTCGGGCGTCTCAATAACTGATGCAAAGGTGCCGACAACCGAGGGAGAACTACAGGGGAGGGAAGCTCAGGAGATTCACCCCCTTCACTCCATCAACAAGCGTCAGACCCTCCTTAAACTCAGGAACCGGAAGTCGTCGCGATGGGTTTAAAAGATGAGAACGGGATTACGAGAAGGGCGGCGATTAAAAATAGAAACAGCTTTCGGAATGCAACGCTGCGGCAGGAAGTGGAGGATAATAGGATATGATGGGTTTGGAGGAAGTTAGAGCGAAAAATAGGGAGGAACATTTTGAGGCACAAAAGCGAAATTGAAAACAGAACATCTGCATTTACATCTAAGAGATACCGTGTAAGCCACTACCAGGGGTGTGTGGCACGGGGTGATTCCACAAATGGAACGAGACTCCAGGGCGGGCTCGCAAGGATGCGCTCCCGGGGCAGAGTCTGTAAGCGCGTGCTTTTCACCTCTGCACCGCAGAAGAGGGAGGATAAGGAAAGAGAAAGGAAGGAAGCGCCGCCGCGATAGAAGCCCGACGACGCCTCCTGGGAAGGGATGGGGAAGGAAGGGATGGGTCGAGGAATCCCGCACCGTCACAAAGGCGGGCGGGTCTTACTATCAGCGAAACCAGGCATCAGCCATTGCTATTCTAACAATTTTGGAGGATTATCCTACGAGGAAGAATGATCCAACGATCAAATCGGTAGGCATGCCGCACTCATCTTAGCCTTAATCAGAAACGCACTCATCTACATCCTCGAGGTACCGTTTGAGCCACCACTAGGATGTGTTACACGGATTGATTCCACAACAGGCGTGCAGCATCTATCATAGCCTTAATCAGACACGCACTCGTTCGCCGGGCACGCAGGCCAAGCACGTAGGATAACGACACGCGGTCAGACCAGAAACAAGGACAGTACTAATGAAACAAACATGCTATGATGCCATTAAACCTATAACTTAGTAGTGTAAAAGAAAAGTAATCTTAGTAAATGATTCATGCATGAATTATAAAAATGCATGCAGATAGCTAATCAAGTGCTTACGCGATATAGAATCGATGATGCAATTACGAATATTGAAACTGTTTTCATATTCTAGCAACTAAGCAGCAACTAGCAGAAGTAAAATGAAGATGTAGAAATTGGAATTGATTATGCAGTACGTTCCGGTTAATTATATCACATCGGAATCGGTACGCAGTACCCCAATAAATGGGGCTAAGGGTGTATCAGCGTTCCATTGCTTTTTGGTTAAGTCATCCGCTGACGGCAATCGACGTTTCACTGACCTTGCTCACGGAGATATGTAATCTAATATCAACCAATTTGAACCCGAAATATGTTCAGAGAGCGAGGTGCCTCATACGAAAGGAACTTCCTCCCACGTACCTTGAATGTTTAAAATTCACACGCCTGAGGCTTAGCCAGTGGTGAGGTCTACCCTCATCATTTGAAACAATAGCACGGGTTGACTCATACTTGAAATAATTAGTCATTATCGTAATTTTTGATGAAAACATCTCATGATCATGATGTGCCAGGGATTTATCAATTTTTGAATGTTTTATTGTTTTGCGGATAATTTTTCATATGCTCCGCGCTTATGCATACTTTTATTGGATTCATCCCTTTATAATTCTACCTTAAGTAATATCAGCGAGCGGTGTCATAAACTTTCTGAAGTTTTTTCCGTGAAAAGGTTAAGGAGGTCCACTGCCCATCGATGATCATTCGAACAGTAGTAAAAGTGAAATGTATGGGGTTTGATCCAAAATGAATGCCATTTTGTTTTCAAAAAAGGCAATATTGATTCTAATCTATTAATATTATTCAAAATATTAGCCTTCAGCAGCGATACGCTTCTAGCGATTCCCCTTAGTGGAAGGCGACGACTAGAATTTCCTTTATTGATTTGCGAACGAGACTTGACTGAATAGTGTTGCTCTAGAGTCGACTGTATCTTGAGCGAACACACAATAGCTTAACAAGGGTTTACGCAAACAGCGATGCTGGGCCTTCCATAGATCGGAAGGGACTGCCTTGGGCATCGGAGGAAAGCATACACGCCCGTACACCATTGCATGGAGTGCTGGTAGCATTCGGGCTCATAGGAGCTTAGGGAAACTACCAATTGCATTACTTTTTTTATCACAAATTGAACGTGTGTAGTTTTATTTTTCACAGAATCAGAATTGGAAACTGAATTACCTTTTCTTTCTGAAATTTGCTACAATATCAAAAGTTAGCAATCAATCTACGGTATATCAATGGCCCATTAAATTTTCCGTTGTCTATATTTTTACGATTTAACTACGTCTAAGAAACATGACAAAACTTTCTAAGGAACGGCGTATTTTCAGATTTCTTTGAACGAAAAATTGTACAATTAATGTCGTTTCTTTTCACACTGACCAAAAACCTTCACATTCATATGTGTAAGACCTGCATACACTGTGTTTTTAAAACAGGGATATCTCATGAAATAGAGCTCGATGAGGACTGTTTTGAATTTTATGCACTATAATCCTTTTTGTGACGTCCTAGACCCCATGATTTCTCTCTGGACGAAAGGCGATTGTCGCAGTTGGCTGATTTGGGTTTTGATATATGTTCATCGCCACGATGGCGTCCGAATGTCTGGCATGCGCCTTTAGAGGCGACAAGGTTTTGCTCGCGAGTGTTCGCTATTACCAAATGCTGTGCTCAAATGAGCGGCGACTCATTGGTGACGGGGAGGAGGCAGCAGTGGAGCGCGTGTTGGAAGAGGGGAATTCTAGGAAGAGCGTTAACGGCACGCAACAGCTGTGGGGAAGAAGAAGCGGCAAAAAAATGCTCACAAGAAATAGAAGGGCCGCAACGCACAGCGGGCCGAAATAGACAAAAAATGTGAAAAAAAAACAAGTGATGTGCGAGTAGCACTTTTTGATCTCGAGTCGAGTATCGAGTCGAGCTGAAAACCACTCGCGGGTATCGAGTCGAGTCGAGTCAAGTATGGTAATTTCTGGATCGGGCAACACAACAATGGATTCTCCCACGCATTCTCATTTTTTTCAATACCCTTGTAAATTTTATATCCTGAACCCTTAGCCTGACGTAAAAAGGCAATGATAATGAGGAACGTTGATGATAATCGTGTCGAATTCGTGAAAAACTGGCATTGTACGCTAAAAGCTACCCATGAAACTGAGTCGTCGAGACCCGGTCGGTAGTTCAGCGTTATACGAATTTGGAAGTTTACTATTATTTTTCATTTTTCATTTCCTAGAACATGGCATAGAGCTAGAAACCCGAGTTGGTCGATATTATATTAAGTGTTGCTTTTACTATTGTTTTTCATTGTGAATATCTATGAATATGTTTCACTTCAGAATATTTCAAACGTGTTGGGAACCCTGTTCCGTGGCTTCCTAATAAAATGTTGATCTTGTTAAAATAAGATAATTATAATTCTAACAAAGCTTCTCGGAAGTAAATTTGCATAAGCAGAGGTAAAGGCCATCACATACTACATACAAGGCTAGGCATGAATGTACTCGTATTATTAATGCAATTACTGGCCTCTTAATTGCTTCAGCGCATGTTTACCGAGAAAATCTCGGTGCTACTACTGCTTGGCGTACAGAGAGCGGAATACGTGGAAAAATAATCAAACGGATGACTTGTGATGTTAGTTTGCAGTGGCTCTGTCCGTATCACTGGCACTAAGGAAATCAAATATCAACGACAAATCATAAAGCAAGAGAGGGATGGCTCAAGATCACGGAATATGTTTTCCAATTTCCCTATCCCTATGCCTTTGGATGTGAGTAAAAGAAAAAAATAATGAAAAAGGAATGATAAAGAAATTTATCCGCACTTAATGATTACGGTAAAACGATCCAGGTTTCAATAGTTAAACGTCATTATAAAGGCGTAATTAAATGACATTAAGTACACCAGTCAAACATTGTTGCGTCTCTCACGGTGATGCGCATTCATCATTGGCTTTCAGAGTACCGTACCGTAGCGACAACTTGACCTTGTCCACACTTTGGTCCCAGCCGGTGGGCACGAAATAATCTTCAAATTCCCCTTCCCAGAACTTCCTTTCATTAGAGGCCCTTGGATGTAGTTTAACTGGTCCGCCGAAAGCCGTCGTGACAATCTTTCGAAAACAGTAGCGCGATTTGAAATTACGAATGTGCCATATTTTATATCTCTAAACGATTAATTACTTTAGAGAATGATGATTTAACTGTATACATAATTAAGCCATCAATAATTACTCCTGTCAACATGTGAACAACAGTCTGTTGCTTACCACTTAATACGCTTGCCCTAAAATTTTCAGTACCTTATAATTTAAAAAATGTTGGAATTCCACCATATTAAGCGCTCTAACGAGTGACGCCATTAAATTTATCAATAGAGATACTCTTTCTACCCTTGTTATTATGAGGAAAGAATAACAATTTGAATTCATTTGTTCGGCAGTCTATTTCCTTTATTTTTTTCTCTTGATCACGTCCATCATAATACGACGGAAAACGAAAGATATGTATCACATCGTCTGAGAAAAATATCTTATCCTAATTTATGGAGTAAATTTAGCCTATACACTTCTCTAAAGATCCCCATTCTAGCTGATCTAACATATTTTAAACGCTGCAATTTTTATCGTAACAACTTATCACAATTTGGCCACCCTGAGATGTACTCTATTGATTTCAGCTATTAGTCCTACATCATAAGAGACCCACGCGCTTATAGCATTCTCCAAGTCAGTCCTTACCAGAGTCATTATTCGCGGCGAGCGATAGCGAGACCGGAAGTCTAACCACAGTCGTCAGAACTTCCCACACACTCGACGCAGAAACAAGGAGATAAAACCTTTGACCTCAAGGCGCTGACCTCACTGACCACACGCACTCCACAATGACTTCATCGCATCGCTCCTTCCCACGGCAGCGCCGAACTCGCGGAAACACAAGCGAAGAATAGTAGAGAAGCGATTGAAGAAATTCCATGTTGACTCTATTCTTCCATGTGATATAAATATTTCGGTTTCGTCACGGAATTAAGAGGACGCGCATTTCGACCGATTGTATTTTGTCGTTTGTCACGAGTCGTTTAAAAATTACTAAAATAAAATTCACGATCTATAAGCAGTCATGTTTTTTGCGTCACAATGCAGATAATAAATTGTTTTTCGTAAATTTTCAACTCATGACACTCCTGTCTCTGCGTGAGCATTTAAGTTGTTGGAGAAATATTTCCAACCGAGACAAACAGCATGAACACTATACACTATAATCGTAGTAAAGCAATCAGACCCTTCAGATTTCTCGCGTGATCTCTAATTTCGCCATTGCAGTCCAGTTCCCATCCACAGCAGGCGATGAGCGTTCTTAAACATATTTCTTCTAAGGATTACAAACACAATTGTCCGTGCCTCAGCTCCACAGAGAAGCAAACTCCAAATTTAAATTCTGATAAAATGTTTTCGTATTTCTATGCTCCCATTTCCCTCTGCAAAAGAAGGATTCGCAAAATCTATGTTAAATGAAGTGTATTGATTACATGAGGCAGGAGTGAGAGAAGATGATTGGAGCAAGATAGGCACGATACTTTTCCTGAAAACGTTGAAAACTAATGTTGAAAACAGTGTTGGAGGGTAGAGTGTGGGGTAAACGAGGTAGAGGAAGGAAGAGGATATGGTTTTTTGATAGAATGAAAGGGAGTAGGCCTTACTGTGAATTTAAGGGGGAATTCCAAGTGGGGAGGAGAGACGGCCAAGTTTTTCGTAAATACCACTGGAAAAACTATCTTAATCGATAGAATACTTTAGTAATAAGTAATTTTAGAAATAGCTTACTTTAGGCATAAAATATATTTATAAGATAGGTGGTGGGATAATTCTGCTTCTACCTCAACTTATATAAATACAAACCCACTACCTTAACAAGTGTAAGCTAATTTTAACTTCTTAGACTTCTTAACACGTTGATGGGTTCCTCTCGATAGTATTTCTCACATCTGTTCTCCACGTAGTTCACACACAGGGTAATGACGCGTCGCAATGAGCACTCAGCTGACTAGCGTTGTGCTGTCCCGCGGCCAGAGGACGCGAGGCAGCAGCAGCGTGAAATAAGCATTTTCTCCATTCCCTGCCAAGAACATTTTCCATACAGATATCCGTTCGGCTTGGCTAAAGGCGTTTATTTTCGGTTCGGAACACGTGTATCGCGCAAGGGATGAGGGCTTCCAAAAACCCAAAACTACCGTCTCGACGTCTGGAACGTAAAATAAACACCCTCCCTGGATAAAGGATACCCTCCGACGCCAGCGCCTCCCTTGGTTTGAGAGTGACCAGGAACCAACGAGGAATTACCGCAGTCGACGAGGCAATTAAGTTGAGGGGAGAAAAACTGAAACAATAAATAAATGAAATCACGAGTGTTCAAACATTGAGTGCACAGGAAGTTAGTGTATATAGTATGTTGCAGGGTTTGCGCGCTTAGGGGTTATTTGAGACGAGGTCATCATGAGAGTAGCTCATAAGTCAACAATCATAAAGCCCGCAATGCATGGAAAATGATCATGTGAATGAAATCTTTCGTACTGCCATCATTCACGGGATCATGAGCAGTGGCGCCGACTCGATGTGGCCTGAGGGGGCCCGAGCCCCCTCAAAAATTCGAAATGGGGGGGAAAAAGTGTCAGTCTTGCCAATTTTCCCCGGAGTGTCCATATATCGAGATTCTAGTTATCAGGGTTCTAATGTTGATCATGTGACTCTTATAAAATGCTTAAAAAACTTAAAACTCACCACTTATAAAATTTCCCGGTGCAAGATCCCCGGTTTTGGCCCCCCCAAATTTTTGTCTAAGTCGGCATCCCTGATCATACGAGCGAAAATAGAACCTGTTCTAATTTTCGTCCGAAATTTTTTTCGGTAAATACTATGAGTGATTTCATTCGCATGACCGGTCAGCAGGATTATTTTCTTGATCGTTGACCGTGTGAAGAATTGACCTTGAGAATAATGGTTCGACGCAGCAATCCACTCCGATCTACTATCCGCTAGGCTTTTCATAGCGACGTACTTCTTCTATTTTTTCCTACGTAACACATCCGGGGCAGTCCCTTGCCCTTCTTCACTTCTACTTGCCCTTCAAAGATTGTCCTCATCAGGCCATCGTGCCTGATAATGTGGCCAACGAAGTTGTTTCGTATTCTCCTTAACGTTTTTATAAGAGTTCTCTTTTTTTCCCACTCTTCTTAGCGCTTCCTCTTTCTTTTGATCGATTTAATCTTCATTCTTCGGTGGCGCCACATTCCAAATGCTTCCACTACATACTCCATCGAGAATAGTTCATCGTTCAAACGTGGAGACAGGACGGATATGTGTCAAAATTCGGCCATAGGAACACCGACTCGGACAGACACAGAAGTCGCCATTGGCAGTGCATGAAGGCCTAATTCATCAGATTGATTTAGGAAAAAGCCTTTTCGTTGATCATTCTTCGATAGCACCTCCACTCTGGGCGCATCTGCAGATGTCAAATTCTATTAAAACTGGATAATTCGCCCCACCCTCGATTTATTCTTGTACGGTATCTCTTTATGGGCGTACCCAGTGAGAGGCAGGGGGGGCAGCTGCCCCCCCTAGAAGCAAAAGTCTTTAAGTAAAATCAGTACTGAATTGAGACGAAAGAATTCAACAAATTTTCTTTAAACCCACGAAAAATGATATGTATCAGTATCAGATATGCAACTAAAATAATACTATTTTTTTTCAAGGAAATAATCTCATAAACTACTGTCTGTAAAAAAAGCAAGATACCCGAGTTTGAGGAGCTCCAGCGTCTACACGAAGCAATCGATTTCAATGCAACAAAAATCATACGAAAGAGAATGGATTTCTACGTTGCATCTTGTACTTTAAAAAATCTTTGGCTCAATAGTATTTCCTGTACTTAATTTTTTCTCAAAGAAGTTCCCGTTTTTTGATAGTAATGTCACAACTTGATTTGCCCCTCCCCCCTAGACCATGGCTTGCCCCCCCCCTAGTTATGATACTGGGTGAGCCCTTGTCTCTCTTGCGAGCAGCAGCAGCAGCATTAGCTCCAGGGGTGCAGGGTGCCAAACCACGTGTTCACCACTACTCCCCAACCCCCTACCCTGCCTCCTTCCACTTTCCCCTAAGCGTGGAAGCATCAGTTCCACTGGGTGTCTAACATCCATCCCTATGTAGGTTCGGTGTCCTCCGAACAGGAGTTACGACTTGGTGGAAATGAATGCAGATGCACGCAATCAATCTTGGAGAAAATTATCGAGCGTGAAAGCAGAAGACAGAAATAGGCGACTGATGACAAACAAGCGATGACGAACGTCCAAAATCCAGGGCTGCCAGATCCATTTAATAACTGTTTATATTTTAGAATGTGAAATAACAAAAAATCCAATTTTACCTTTGAAAGCATTGTTTGTTATCAATATACAGAGTATTTTACACAGCGATTTCTAATTTTCAATATTTATCTGCGTAATTCTCATTACTCTAGTGTAAATTCATCCTGGTGGCAAGACTTCATCCATGATTTTGGTCCATTACAGTGATTTAACAGGGTAAAAAATAGCTCCAGCTAACTAGGCCATATGGTTAACTATGGAATGCCAAGCTTCCCCTAACGTGTGATTCATTGAATCTTACACAATGTTCCAATGCGTCATCCTTCCGAAATTTTGTGCGTCTGTTGAATCCCGTGGTAAACCGTATCCATCCTCGAATGGGTGAAAAAAAAATAAAATCAACTGGGCTCCGTTAATGTTACCGGTTAATTTCTTCATGACACTTCTAGCAATATTAATTCTAACAAACTGTAATTAATTTGTAAATTTGTCATACATTCTATGGAAAATTCGGCATATATAGATAGAAGTCAAATTCAATTGAATAAGTGCGATTCCACCGTACCTACCATTCGGTGCCACATTCGCATATTTAACTGATTTCTGTTCACCGTTAACAGCGCTCATCTTCCACTTTCTAAAACCAAAGTGTTGGCGATCTTTCTCGCAATCCTAAAAAAATAATGGTTTGTCAACCATTTCGATCGGCCCCATCTCCTTTTTTCGTCCGACAGAATAGAGAATATGCATGCATTTTCGTCATGATATCTTCGAACCTCTCCAAGCAGCTAGCAAACCATTAGATATGCTATAAACAGGTCTCGTCGGAGCCTCGCTTCCATCGCCTTTAACGACCGTGAAGTTAAATGTGAGACGAATTGGTTTGAAGTGGGTGGAGAGAAAAAGAAGAAATTTGAAAATCGTCGAGTTTTCGAGCGACACTGGAATTTCTCCAACCTGTGCCTCGGAGTCTCATCATCGACCGTCTTTATGTCCTGGCAACCGCCGATCCTAATAACTCGATGGAATAGAACGAGGTCTCTTAAAATGCACCATCGCGTGTCTTTTTATGAGTCCTTCTGTCTCCGGAGCGAAAGTTGTCACGAAATATAACTTCTGGACGAGGAAAAGAGAGCAGCCAAGGGTCTTGTTTATTGACACACCACGCGGCAAAAGCATATTGAAAACTCGTGGTGTTTCCGTTGCGACAAAAACGGGTCTGGGGATAAAAATGGCTAAGAATTTTATTAACTCTGAATTCTAGCGTAGGGTACTCGCTGAATTCAAACGGTAAGTTAAGATTAAAACATGGCTTTCCAATTGTATTAATAATTATAGAACTAGTGGTTTTTCAGTTCACTTTAGGTCAGGGCTGTGCAATATTTTAAATACAAGAATTTTAAAATACGTATTAGAAGTACAGTTTGTGATTTGTATATGGTATTTCAAATACACGATCTAAATATATCTTTTATTTTGCATTTCAAATATGGATATTTGGTATCTGCCCAATCTAAAATAAAAAATACATTTGTAAAATATATTTGAAGTGCCTCTGATAACACTATGCTTCAGGTATTACTTTGCTTTCGTTAGAATCGTTTTCTTCATGTTTTTAACTTTCCACAACGTGCCAAGGATATATTTTGTTAAGATCTCTTAGTTTTCATACGAATGTGTTTGGAATTTTAAAAGGTATTTAAAATACTATTTTGTAGTTATTTTTTTCAAATAAAAGTCAAAGGCATTTTGTACTTCGCATTTAAAATATTTGTGTTTCAAATACTCCTCTTCCTGTATTTTTACCATACCCTCCTCACGGTTTACGTAAAATAAGTTTTGCTTCTGTATCTGTTGAATGGTGTTTACGCCTGGTAATAGATGGATATAGATGGGAATCTCCAGTGTTGACAAATGGGGCTCATCAGTGCCACTTACCGTTTGGACTGGTAACTATTTTAATACGTAAGGCGCAGGTCTGGTGGTTCATTATTGTATATATACTTCTTCGAAATTCGTTGTTTCTTACGCACTTCATTTCAAAACAAACCTTCCACACACGATTTTCCTGAAAAACCATGTATTTCACTGACTTTTTATCGGCATATTCTCACGGTAGAGACAAAGCACTACTTGCATTTTTTGACGGCATATTCTACTAACATTCTCTAACACTACTTGAATTTCGGTAGAAGATAAAATAACACTTAGTAGACTCAGGTTTCCACATTCCAATCAGATTTTTTTCTGGCACATTTAGATATTTTGCTGATTAATAGGAAATGGCTGCGTTCAGCCGTATATTCTGATGAACGCTATATGATTGCTCACTCAACATATTATGATATGTCACACCATAGGTATGGCACGAGAAAATTTATGGGGTGATTGGTAATCTCGACCGCGGTTAATCAACGCGAACATGGAAGGCCTCAGAGAGAGGGTATGGAGCAAGCTTTGTCGGCCAGAGAGGGAGAGGAAGCCTGCAAAATATGGCTTGAATGCGACCATAGGGTGGTTTCCTATTATTTTTTTATTGACTGAATCGAAAGATCATTACCCTTACGTGGAGTGGCATCGCATGGGCGCCAATCTGGCCTTTTTCGAATGAGGTTAAAATTGACCATTAACATTCGTCTAAACTGGGATTTCTAAAACCAAATAATTTGTATATTATGAGTACACTAATGGTGGGTAACGAATCGCGATGAATGCCTTTCGTTTTCTTTGATGAAGGAAACTACCCTATTGTGTCAGAATCGTAACTCTATTTGGAGAACCAACGCGTTCTCTTCAGTTGTAGCTCACCGTGAGAAGCAGTGAAGTATTAATTGCAGTCTACTTGATAAATAATGATAGCTTCATTCCATAACTTAAATTTTTTATTTTTGTCAGTACAAAGTTTTATAAACTTGCGTGCCTGCCCTATTTCTATTTCTAAGTAATGTCAGATTTTCGGTCAATCGCGCCTCTAAGTACAATGTCAAAACCACTTGAGCGATTTGTACATGATGCCGCCTTGGAACACCTCACTAGAGACGGCCTGTTAGATCAATATCAGTCAGGATTCAGAAAAGGACATAGCACTCAGTCTGCCCTCTTAAAAGTAACGGACGATATTAGACTCTCAATTGAGCATAAAAAGATAACCTTGCTGGTTCTATTAGACTTTACTAAAGCCTTCGATTCGGTGAATCACAAAATTCTAATAAATCGCTTGAATGGTGTTTGACTTTCGAATTCAGCCATGCTGTGGTTCAAGTCATACTTCTCTAACATACGTATTTTTTATTCTATCTTGTTATATATTAAGTCGCATTCTGTGGAATCGATGTTTAATGTAAATTTAGATATTTTTCGTAATATTTCTGACTCTATTATATTTATAATCATGCATGTACCTAAGGGACACACTTGTCCCGAAATAATAAATTTCATTTTCTATTCTATTTCGAGTACGCAACAAAGTTCTTTTTATATAGCAAAGAGCTATATCACTAGATATTAACCAGGCTTTTGCCTATTTTTTGTATTTCATTATGCATAAAACCGTGTTCAGAATAATTCCATGAATCAGGCATCAGGTAAATATATATTGGACGAACCATCTCTTCCGAAAATATATTAATAAGAAATATTAAGTTATTCAAAATAATAAATACTTTTTAGTGAACAAGAAGTATTTTATAACTGAGTGTGGGCAATGAAATACAAAGATAATTTTTTCTTATGCGGAATTCTACCCATTTAATCCGCATACCAGTAGCAAGCAGAACAGTTCTATACCTTCTTAAATATTTTTCGCTGGCTGTATTAACCCTTCATTTAAATTCTCCATCTTTCTGTTCCTGTTCACAAGTCACTTGTCGTTAGCATTGACCACGCCATTTTTGAAAAGAAAATTACTACGCTAAGTACGTGTGGAAGCAGTTAATAATTATGGAAATATTTCCATGTGATCATCAACCTCACACTCACATCAAATACTCTCTACAACATTTTTGATACGTACATTGTTTTTTTTATGTTCCCGTCAAAATCCATAGTTGTAAGATATATTGAGATTAAAGTAATTCCAGAAACAGAAAACAAACCTAAGTAATGGAGCAATACAGTGAGGATGAATCTGTGTCTCAATTCAGATGGAATACCCAAGCTGGAATGCACGAAAATTTTAGTTCTACAGTAAAACACCTCTGCTTCCGGAAACTTGCCAAGTGCTGTCGGGGAATTCTCATCATTGATAATAATAATAAAAATATCCATATTTCGGAATAAAAATCCTAAAATCAATGCGCAATGCATTAGATATAACTCTTAAAGTACCATAAATACAGTAGATATACGTAATTACTCCATAAAATACAAAATATAGGTTAGTTGTATATACAACGATTGGACGATATTGCATATTTTAATTTCAATGATGCAAAGAAAGGTTGAACAATGTCAGAGTAACGCCAGAGCAGAAATAGAACATTTTTCTATTAAAAACCCATTATTTATAGAATTTTGGATTAATATGAGGTTTAAACATTTGTATTTGAATGAATAGAGGTAGATGGTGGTCTCTTATTCCTTAATTAATTGTCTCGATTGGCATAATTGCTTAACTGTGTGGGATCAACATTGGATGCTCATTTTCATTATTAAATAAGAATTATAAAATGTCTCCTAACTAATTTTCAGGATCAGTCCCCACCCACACCTCGCGTCCAACGCCGAAAAAACAACTTCCCTCACCGTGAGCTGACACACAACAGAGAATTCAGTGCCGCCACGGCAACCGCCGCCGCTGCGGTCCAACTTCAAAAGAAGGCAGTAGTCCCTCCACCCCACCTCCTTCTTAACCACCCCCCCCCCCACCTCCAGCCCTAATTCCGGCGGCTACCGCGTTCGCAGCTGGGGCGCTCGTGTCTTTCCTCCGCTGCTTCACATCGCCAGCTACGTCAGCTTCGTGTGATGAAAGTTACTCCCTCCCCAAAGGAGAGTTTTATTGTTTTTTGGTGACAAATTTTTACTGGATTATAGAAATAATTAAAGATAAGGAGTACTTATAAGGATAAGATTATTAATATATTTATTCATCATGACCTACATTTATGTAGTAATTTATATAGTCTTGGAGAATAGGTAACAATTTAACCAAGGCTATGAATAATGGTTACAATAAATGAATATATGAAGAGATGTACAATTTTTGCAATGATATTTTTTACAATAATTAATAAAATAAAAAATATAAAAAGGAATAACTAACTACATAAATGAAAATTTTCATTGTAAAAATGGTTTATGCTTTCATTTATTATTTTTTTAAACCGTTATGCATATCCATGATGAAGATATAACATAATATCGAAACGTCGGCAAACATTTTGCATTTTATTTTCCTCACCAATACTCCAATACTGTTTTTATTGCCATAATATTATACTCCTCACGGATATTGGAATAAAAAAACAACGTGGATCTTGCAAAATTAACGGGAAAAGTAGAGTACTACTGGCGCTCTCCTATTGAAATCCATAATAACGCAAGATGAACATCTCTGGACAGTAATGGACCGTAAAAGTTTAGACAAACTGACAATACCAAGGGATGTTCCTTAGCAGTAATAATCACAACCCATCGAAGCAGGGGCGCAGCTCTGGGAGGTTTTAGGTGCAACTAATACCGGGGTGTGTGGGGGTATGGAATACCCACCAGGATAAGCGGTAGTTGCGAGATTAGTAAATTGCGTAATTTTAAGATAAATGGTTCAAAACGGTGAGTTTTACGGCTTTCTGAGGGATATTTTATTAATCCTTACACTATTCTATTGGTAATATAAATCCAATTAAGTAAAATGGATTAATGTTAAAAATTTCTCTGAGCTCTGGGGGGGGGGGGGGGGTTTATCCACCAAACCCCCCCCCCCTCTCGCTGCGCCATTGCATCGAAGGTATCCTTATCTTGACGTGACGGTGCGGCCGGTGTGCTCAGACAACGTCCAGAGCTCTCCCAGCGGTAGCCTAGCGACAGTTGGATTCTACCGAAGGTTCTAAAGGCCGTTATACACAAGGCATGTACTAACAATCTGACGTGTGTACGAAGGCGCAGTCCAAATTGCGTCCTTTAAAGAGGTAGATTGCGAGAGTGCATGGACGTGACATCACGAAATAGCTCCTATTCTACTTTCGTTTTTGCATTCGCTCAATTCCACTCTAAATCGAGTAAGAAATGTAGTTCTAACCTGCGCAATTACGTGCCCCGTGTAAAACGGCCTTTAGTCTATGAGGTTGTCCCATTAGTTACTGCGCATGCGCCAACAGAAATGCTGCACCGTCACTGACGACCCTGTGTATCCTGGCCGTTGTGTGGTAGTTGTGTAGAGAGAGGAAGTTCCTGATACCTTGCGCCGCCTTTTATTTATCGCACATGTGTTCAAATATGCTGCGCTTTAACTGAAAACTCTCTTTCCAAGGTTCTTAGAGATTTTACCCTAAGAATCTTGGAATTTACCAACCAGTCTACCCATGTCTTCGTAAGGTATTATGGGAGCCACTCGAGAAGGAAAAACACGTGCACCTCCAGAATGGGTGTTGGACACATGGCTGACATTCCTATCCCGAAAATAAATACCTTTTCGCCTAGCGCCAAAAATTAGCCTCGGATTTGATGACATTACTGTAAATCAATTTAAGGAAAGAAAGGACCTTGCATCAGAAATGAGAGTGATTGATGACCGGTTTCGGAGACGAACAGCTGAAAAGATTATGTCTCTCCTCCCTGCTAAATTTGCTCCCTCCTTCCATAGATCCATTTTACCGGTTACGCAAAGAATACCACCGCACAAGCTCTGACCCATATGTCTGCTAACTGAATGTTATACTTTCCCTACTGGTTAATTCTTTGTTTGTTTTTATATTGTTATTGTATAGAGTCTAATTCATGTCATTGTTAAAAATTTCACTGTAAATTGGCGTCACGGCTGTATGTGAAATTTACTTAAATAAATAAAAATAAAGTAAATGTCGTTCGTCGGAGTAATCCGGTTCATGAATCAATCCCGAATGTCCGTCGCTCACGACTGTTCCATCACCTCTCAACTCTCTTCCGGTCTCATCTCTTCTATTCAACGAATCTGCCCCGGTAAATGCAACATATTTACCGACCACATATTCACTATCCAAATGCTCACTGGTGACGTTTTATATCAATGCGTCTTGAAGCGATAGAGGCTGATAGCTCCTCACGTTTTCGTCCACTATTTGTCCACGCTATGCTTAACTCAGCTTGACAAATTCCGTGGCCATACTGTTTTTAGGCAGGAAAATTTAGTTTCCCTAACTTTTAGCTCTGAATATAGTCAGCAGGGTAATGCGATAAAAAATAATAAGCGTTCTAAAAAGAATATTTCATCAGACGGGGGAGTTATATGTGGGGTGAACAATCACATGGTGGAATGAGGTTGCCTTCCTTGAAATAAGGCTTCGCATGCTCTTATTTCCGGTGAGACGTACCTAAAGATACTGACGGTTTAGATTTAAATGTCGAATTGAATTGCCAGTTTTCACCTGAGAGATTTTTAATTTATAGAAAGATAGAGAAAATTGCCTTGCATATCGTGATGGCACAAAAGAAGAAAAAACTTTTTTACCGATAGATTTCGCTCTATAATCAAGCAAAAATTCTGATGATGAAAAAATGTGATGCATTGTAGTAATGAAGGGGTATACTTTTTCCTCGCAGATGGTAATATCTCTACCTTATAGATGTCATGTTAAATTCAATTATTCTCTCTTGATAATGTGACAACGCAAATTGGCTTTTGTTGCCATTTTCAGCCTCTAAAACAAACTGGACAAAATGCAATTAGGAATTCGATACATTTATAATCCTTTATTATCTACACCTATAAACCTTACAAATGTTAAGGAAGAGAAATAAATAGTAATAATATTTGATCTAATGGGGGCTATTATGAAGGCGACAATATTAATATATATGCATTTACATCTACATAATACCCCGCGAGCCGCCTAAAAGGCGTGTGGCAGGGGGTGTTAGAACACCAGCCGTTTACAACTAAAAAAAATGAAGTGCTCTGACGAGGTTGGGACTAGCGTTTATTAAAGTCCTTTATGGTTCGGGGGAAAAACGAATTCCCATATCTATCCGTTCGGCAAAACATGTTTCTTAATTTATCGCTTCTATCGGACCTGGAAATATAGTGTGGCTCTAATATTATGTTCTCCGTGTCGCTCTTAAAGATATCCATTCTCAATGGGGAACTTGCATGAATTTTTTTTATTTAACAGGCGGACAGAAAATTATTTTCTGAATACAACAAAGAAAACCGCATGTAAATCTGAGTTTTCCTTCGCGAGATATTAAATGATAAATATAACGAATTTTAAAGCGCGGGAAAAACTCCCTCACCCCCCAAGCCACTGCCGACGAAGCCTCGATGACGTCAAAGGTGCCTAAACATCACACGAAGCTATTGTTGTGATTGCTTGTAATAGTTGCCTGCCGTTGTGAGAGCTCCGTTTGTGAGACGTGTTGATTGTTTTCTATTTAAGGATAAATATCCGACAATAGAGGCTCGAAAGCCTCATATTTTGTATTATTTATAATATTAATGATTGAGTAAGGACATAAAATATAAAACTGAAGAAGTGAAACCAAATATTTTATAATATCTAATTGTAAGTAACATCGTTGTAGCAGTCTGAGCCACGGCCGTTGGAAGGGGGATACGTTAATTGTAAGTTGATGTTATCGACGGCATATCATTCATTTAAGTATGTAATTAGAACGATTTTGATGTTTACTAATGTCCGCTTAGCTTTTATATACAATAACTTCCTCCGTTTATTCGTAGGTACCGGAGAATTCGTCGTTTAGGACTGTATGTGCTTGTATTATGGGGTGAATTCCAGTCAATGCAACTTTTGATCGCTGATTGGAGACATCTAGGAACATTTTTGTGCCAAAATAGTGTTATTTTCAACGTGACATCTCCCGTTAAGCTACTACTAATAATCACAGTGCCAGTGGTTGTAATGCACAAAGTTTGACAAGGTTGAAAAATATCGGCCAAGAGTTATCAGTGTTCCATCGTGATTGAATTGTAAAAAGTGCTATTACGCTATCGATAAATGTCTAACAGTAGTGTAAAAATTGTCAGTGGCTTGCTAATCTCCGTTGTTCACCGTAGATATGACATTTCACGATCACGCTATTGAAATAAAAACTGTGAGTGAAGTTTGTTATTCCATTATTTCAACGAATAGTAGTGAGAAAAGTCACCTGTGTCACTTGTGTGGGCTAATTTAAGGGTTTAAATCAGTGAATAAATAGTTGTTTTCATCATAACGAGTTCTGTTATTGTAAGTTGTACGTGATGAATATAAGAATGTGACAGTGACATCCAGTTTTTGATAAGAGTATTTACCTATTTCCCACTATATTTTTATGGTATATGCTAGTATATTGTTTCTGGATTTACCTATATTGTTGAAATAGGTTATAGCTTGTGTGTGTGTTGGCAGCGGAACCGATTCGCGATCTCACATGTGAATTGTGTGCGGACTGTTTTGCTGTGAATTCGTACCGTAGGACGGTTAGGACTACCTTCTCCGTTAATTCGGTGTTGCCAAATTCAACAGCACAGCTTACTCTAATGTCAACAGCACATCTTACGATCGTTATCCTCCAGTATTAATAGTTTCTTTTACAACTCGATTTGCCGCCGACGTATAGCAATAATTTGTCTTAACAAATTCCATGAGGGTCGTGGTATCAATTTTTGGTGTCCGAAAAAAAGGCTGGTGTCCTAACACCCCATGCCACACGCCTTTTAGGCGGCTTGCGGGGTATTATGTAGATGTAGATGATGTAGATTTCAGGTGTACTATTCGAACGAGATGCAACGTTATCATCCATTTTTCTGATCACTAAAACATACGAAGTGAAACGCTTGTACTTCATCATCCCGATGCCGCATTATTAATATCCCAAGTAATAATCTAGGCACAATGGCAATAGGAAAACTTGCCCAAGAATAACAGAACAAAATAAAGTGACGATGAGCGGCTAAATACTCCCGCAAAACAAATTTTACACCATGCGCTCAGCGTATTTCCCTACTCCCTACGGTTGTTTAGGCACCTATGACGTCACGCCTGGCCTCGGCAACGCTCGGGTGTCTTCGCGCAGTGGTCGGCTCAGAGAAATTTTTCTCGATTTTAAATGCAATTTTTTTATTTCTTTTGATGTTGAATGGAGAAACTGAAGGTATTTTTGCGAGCTAATGTATCCATTTGACTTATTCAAAATAGTTTTTATAGCAATCTACGACCCATGCAAGTTCCTCATTGTTCAAGCAATCTAAGCCTAGCGCGCAGCCTCCGAGTCTCCAACGGCTCCCAGCCTAATTCGCTAACATCTGGGTAACACTGTCTGTACGCCTGCAGCAGTTTTTGACGAAACGCGCAGCCTTCCTTTGTATTTTATTCAGTTCGCGGATTAAGTCTTTCTGCACCGGATCCCATACGCTCGCTGCATATTCAAGGTGCGGTCGGACGAGAGCGAAATAGCACCTTTCTTTTACTTTCTCATCCGAAAATCTTCCCACATTACGCTTGACGAATCCTAATTTCTTCAGGGCTGTGCCGCAAATATTCTTTATATGTGTTCCCCACGTGAGGTTCGAGGTTATCGTAACTCCCAGGTACTTCACTTCGTCTGTTGCCTTTATGTTAATACCATCCAGTGGCACCGACTCCATGGGGCCTGAGGGGGCCCGAGCCCCCTCAAAGATTCGTTTGGGGGGCGGAGCCCCATCAATAATTCAAGAAAATAATTAAGTTATATAATGCTTTGTGAAATCACATAAATATATTTGTTATTTTTATTTCCCATGTTTGACGATAGTTACCTTTTAAAATAAATTCAACAATGTGTGTTGAAATAAATAATTATAAGGTTAAGCAGGATAACTGAATCAAGTGGTGTGAATCATGGTAGTGTTTCGGTGCTGCGACACACTTTGAATTTAACCTCTTCCCGGGGCAAGACCTCCGATATGGGCCCCCCAATATTTTTATAAGTCGGCGCCCCTGATACCATCCACTGCATAAACGTGGTTAGAGTTGGACGAATTCCACAAGAAATGTACCGCCATGCATTTGCTCAGATTAAGTTCGAGTCCCCACTCTTGGCTCCACAAATGATAGGTATGTAATATAACTAAAATTCACGTAACTTTCTGAACACACGTCGTAAGGGGCCATCCATCGATTACATGAATGGGGGAGGGAATCAAGCCGAGTCTCACCCAAATTCACGAGTGTGGTCCGGGCAAGTATCGCGTATTTTCCGCAAGAAACAGGGTAAAATTGCGATCTTGGTAATTTAAAAAAATACTGATCTTAACTAATCTTACATGAAAAGAATTATACAAATTGTTTTTTTTAATAAATCCAACGGTATGAAGCATATATTAACGATAAAATAATTCCTGGAGTATAGGTCAAATGTATGTGATAAAAAAAAGTTGGTAGACAACGTTTTAGTTTATTTAAAACCTTCAGCAGGGCTTAGTTTTGCACATATTTGTTTATTGATAGTAGGTAACTAAGCATATGTAGCCCTGTCAAATTAGCCCAAAAAATAGGGGTACCCTTGCATAAATTGCCAACAAGCTGAAAATTCTCATGAACCTCAAGGATACCACTCTAATGAAATCCTGAAAAGTCCCCATCGATCCCGTGTGTGCAAAAAATTTTATTCAAGGCCAAAGGTCACAAACATGAGCTTTTTGCATTTATTCGCCAAACGGTTAGTTTTATGATAAAAATTGCTCAGATTAAAATTGTAGATCAGAAAATTATCTACAAAATTGTCATTTCTATTTTTTCTCTAAGATTTATCGTTTCTGAGAAAAAAAACCTTTTAAATAATAATTAATAATGTTCCAATAATGTTCGGAGAACGCAACAATATAGTCAAACATATTACGGAGAGTACAGCTCCAGCCTACATTCAAAAGGCTTTTTTTGCACATACGGTATCGATGGGGACTTTTCAGGATTTCATTAGAGTGGTATCCTTGAGGTTCATGCAAATTTTCAGCTTGTTGGCAATTTATGCAAGGGTCAATGTCTATTTTGACCGGGCTAATATTAACGTATTTACACTGAAAATACGCATTTTGAACAATCTCACGTGAGATGAGAGGGATGTCGATCGGATTCCCGCCTGTACAGAAGCTTTTCTCGTCCCTATGGCAGAGAGCCGACTGGCTCTTCGTCTAGCTAGATTTAAAATTGATGTTTGGGATGAAAAAAGTCCGGAGAGCATCCGTGTTGAACAGTTTCCAGCGCCTGTCACCGTCTGCTCCAGAATCACTGGAAATGCCCTCGCGTGGGCGAGTGAATCTCCGATTTCTCCGCATTATGAGACTCTCCGGGAAGGGCAGGGGGGAGGCACTTTCAAATATAGCACCCTCTTCGGGAACACATGTGCGCTGCGCCTCCTCCCGTACGGGTGACAGAAAGGACCAACCAATCAGCGTTCAGAACAACGGGAGCGTGAAATGAAGTCCTCTCTGAACAGAGACGGTTGAATATCTGCTAGTGAGTTGGTTATTTAAGGGCTCATATTTTTAAATCAATTCGTACGTATGTTACAGTAAAACCTCTCTCAGTAACGGTCGACAAAAATGTGCCCTTTAAATTAGGCGTGTTCCTAAATAAGACGTTGCCCGCAGGAAATGTTTCTTAGCGATTTTACCGCGGAATTTTACAGCAGGAATCGCAGGCAAATGGAAGAAATGGTCTTATTCCACGTATCAAATATGGAAAATGGAAATAAATCGGAAATAAAAATTAAAAGTTTTTACTTCCAGAGTTAATAATTCTCAAAGCGTATTCACTTTTTTCTCAATGTCTTGGAAAAAGTCTATATAAAGGCCTGTTTACACCGTACATTAACCCGTACGATAATATGTCTAAATGTATGAACGCTAAAATGCACCGTGTAACCATCAAACTCTTGCAAGTGCATCAAAAGAAAATTAAAAATTTTCTAATGTGGTTCATGCATTCCTATTAAATCCGTTCCGGTCAACAAATATCGTTCATGCATTTAGACATCAACTCGTACGCCGTAATTTATCGTGTCGCAGGCCTTAAGGCAAAATAAAATCCATATATTTTGGTTCTCTCCTTCATTTTGTCTTCGAAAACTTGCAAGGACTTTACATGGTGTCGATCCTTACACGTAAGATTATCGGCTTGCATGGTTCAAACAAATTCTGTTTCTAGTATTCCTCGGGGGAATGCCATTATTATTACCGATTTTTGGGGATATTTTCATCCGAGGAATCAATGTCCTGATAGCATTGATGATTTTATGATATTTATGACCAATCAATTATTTATCCATTATTCATACAGTGTCGATCAAATTCATCATTCGAATGGCTCAAAATTCTCTTCCTAAGAAAGTAATCGTTTCTTATTATACACTAATAAAAGAAAATTAGAAGTATACAGTCGCATAACTCGAGGTAGAAGTTTTGAAATATTTGCAAGTCCAAAGTCTGGAAAATCCTGCCCAAAAACATAGATAATTGTTCCTCTACTTACAATTTTAAGATTAAATATGAAAATTACAATTTCATATATTACTCTCTGGCCACTAAACATTGCTATTATTTTGCATATTATAGTGGCTGCTCATAGTAGCTGTGTTTGTATATCAAACAATAGTACTTTATTGCTGTTGATCTAGCTAGCTGCTAAAAAAAAGACGCAGATGAACTTTTAAAAATGATTTCTAAAAACTTAGCATTCAGTATATCATATGCGAAAATTGCATTAATTCATTTTTAATTTTTCACTATGTTAGTTCCTAATCGTTTATTTTTCTATACATGTTTCTCGAAAATGTATATTTTTTTGTTCTTAAGTGGTATAGCCCTACGACAATTAATTAAATTCATTCATAGTAAATCGAGCTCGGAGAATCAAAGATTTTGTGTGGCGTCACTAAATCAATCAGCACATGAGCATTTGAACGCTATATATACTATATTCATGGTCTATATTTCTGGCTAATCTTACTAGTGGTCTACAAAACCACGAGCAACCATGACGACGATGGATACTGGATACACGTGTCCTTGGTCACAAATTTCGCGGCAAATACTGACCAATTGTCTGCGTCGCCATGTGAAATCAAGCATACATTCGGCCCAACCCCTTTTAAGGGCCTCAATGGGTGTCTCATGCGGGCCATAAGGGCCCCCTATAGCGCTGACGGAAGACAGCCAGAGAAGCCCATTGATTCGAACAACTATAATTGACGCGGCTTCGAACTCAACCCAGAACCGTTTACTTTGCACTCCCCTCCGAAAATTCGTTCTCTCCGTGGAGAGTGACCGTCCTCACGCAATGACAGTGATGGAATAATGTCGATCAAAATCGATTTTTCGAGCAATTGATTTTTAATCGAATAGGGTAGTTTCCTTCATCAAAGAAAACGAAAGGCATTGATTGCGATTCGTTACCACCCATAAGTGTATTCATAATATACAAATTATTTGGTTTTAGAAACCCCAGTTTATACGAATGTTACTGGTCAATTTTAACCTCTTTTGAAAAGGCCAGATTGGCACCCATGCGATGCCACTCCACGTGACGTCACAGGGACATAGATGCTATATGAGTAGTCAGGAGTTTTACATCGTCTGAGATTACCAATGCATGCATGAGGCACAGATCTCAGGGAAACATGTCTTAATAATCACCCATTAAAACTGCCTATGGTCGGAAAGTTTCCTTCGTTTAATTCGAAAGGTATTAATAATCATTATTTAAGCCAAGCGCTACCTGATAGCAGGGTACTCTGCTAACTGCTTGCAGCCTGCATCGCAGCGGTGCACACAACTTGGCCCCAAGGTCACCTCAAACGGCAGCAGCGGGAACCAGAATGACGTCACACGGGCTTTCCCCAGCATTCATACTTAGCCGTCGCGTTTTCGTGAGCTTGAATATTTTCAAATATAGAATAGAATTCAAAAATAGATGTCTTCATTTAAAAATCTAAAAGCGTGAATTACGAACTGCAGGAGTAATAACCTTACGATTTAGGCAATAAAAAGATAATAGGAAACCACCAGATTGAAAAGGTCGACTTTTCAACAAAAAATCGAAATTTGATCCATAAGATCGGTTAACAGAAAAAAATCGACAGTTCTTTTTGAAAAAAAAAGTTCGTACAAAACATGTTTGTTATTAAGTCGAAAAACACTCAAAATACACATTTTAATGGTAGTAAAAATACACTCAGAATGTTTCTGTAAAAATTGATAAATGCACGCATATTAAAGTTTTGGGATCACCCTTTGGTTCATTCGACTTCATTAATATTTTTTTAGAAAGATCAAGTGATTAAGATCCTTATTTGATGATCGAGGACATGTTGTACCAATTTTACGGGAATAGGATAAAATTATTTTACTCCGGGCGGATGACGTTATCATAGGCCGTTAATAACTCTGCTGATATAAAACAGAACATCAAAAATAGAAGTTGAAAAATCGAGTTTGAAATGATACTCGAAGGTCATGGCTAGATTTCGATTTCCTCGATCTTTGAATGTTTAAACTTAATTTACGATTCTAATCGAAATCGATTTTTCCACCAATACACGCAGGTCCTGACGAAAATGTGTTATTCAGAGCACAATTTGACATTCCAAACACTCGTGTGCTTTGTTCAATAATTTCAAGCAACAAATAAATGAAAAAATATTGTTCAAGTAACACAAAGTTACTTCGTTGGAGTACGGGTAGGAAAATAATTTCATTGCAATGACCTAACCCCAGACTCAAAACTGGAAAAGTCATACACATAAATAAACAACCCATTTGGAATCCTTTGTGAGGGTGTAGGCCTAACTTGGTCGCCTCAGTGGTTTCCTCTCTTTAGTGCTGGTTTCGAGTCAGAGCCCTAACGAAGATGGCCGGGTCGGATATCGAAACGTCGACAGGAATACAGTTCCTGACCCGGTGGCGATCCCGAGAACTCCTCACGCAGTCCATTCGACAGGAAAGCACCAAATATTTACAATTTGATAACTTGTGCTTCTTCACAGATCCAAAGAGAACCTGTTCAGGACAAAGAATCATGGACACAGAAACATACGCAAGCACTCAAAAGTCAATCACTCACTCACTCACGCAAGTGAGTCCAAATATCCAGGAGAAAAATAGTTCACGAAGATCGTGGTCAAGGTGATTCATCCATGCTCCAATATTTTAGATGTAATGTAGGGTAATTAGAATCATTACTAGAAAATAAATATTTGAGTTTTATAAATATTTACCGTATGTAAACTCATAACAATATAACAATTTATATTATATAATATTTATATAAATTTAATTATACAATATGTATATAATTAACTTCAATGAAGGCGAGGACTTAACACCGCCGGTCTTGGTGGCGGCGGGGTTAAGATCTCGCCTGCCCAACCGAAGGTCGCGGGGTCGAGTCCCGCCTGGGTAAGTTACCCTTATCCAGGGCATGGGCGTGTGTGATAGTCTATATTTCATGTTATTTCCTCTTATGAAAAAGGCCTTAAATGAGCTGTTTCCGGAGCGACGAAAAATAAATAAATATATGTACGATTTTTCAAAATACGGATGGTGTAATGTTAAGTCCGTAGAAAAGAAATCAAAGGATTTCACGTGGTGTAATATTATACGCTCACGGCACATTTTCATAAAGATATATATTATTTAATATTTTAATATATGTATTAATAAATGGAGAGATATATAGCGCAGTGGGCCGAGACATTTTTCTTGGGGTCTTTCGAGAAACTTTAACGTAATAATATACGTGAATTCGATGGTGGTTGGCGTAACATGGTGAAACTCCTTCATGATGCACAAAGGTTAAGAAAAGACTTAGCTGTTTCAAAAAAAGTTTCACTTTGTGCGTAATAATATACATCATTAAAAATTACAGTAAACCAAATAAAAGGCGTCGTATCTCTCTTAACCTTCCGTCCATGCGAATGCAATCATTTATTTCATAACTTATCACTCATTACAGTTAATTGAAAGTTAATATACTCCAAAAATATCGAGACGAAAATGAATGCTTTGAATTTTTTAAATGCGATCGATCGGAGGAAGCAATGAGTTACCGCTAGAGGGTGCCTAACTCCTATTTTGTAGATAAATTATTTGCTTAAAGAGTTCTCGGGATTGCCACCGGGCCAGGAACTGCATCACTACTCCTTTTACTGCTGGTTTTGAATGAGAGACCTAGCAAATATGGCCGAGTCAGATATCGAAACGTCGTCGACAGAAATACAGTTCCTGACCCGGTGGCGATCCCGATAACTCCTCACGCAGTCTATTCGCCGGGAAAGCACCAAATATTGATAATTTGCTTAAAATTTCACACTTACAGTGTTAACGTTAGTACTTTAGATAGTGATGTTAGTACTGCACTCTACCCCCAGGCTGACCATTTAACGTACTTCTGTGTTATTTATTATCAATCAACTTTTGATGCGAAAAATCGGTGCTTGGTATAATTTTTAAGAATAAATTTTGCTTTTGTTTTTTTGTTTATTTAGAGGTTGGTACCACTTTATTACAACATGGAAAACGACGATTTTTCAAAACACGGATGGTGTAATGTTACGACCGTAGAAAAATCAAAGGATTTCATGTCTAAGGATTACACCCATGGCATATTTTCATAAAGAAGAACATGGTCAACATTTTTTCTAAACCTCGAATTTGAAAATGTTACCTTTAAATCATTTTATCAGGTGCCATTTTTAAATTTGACGCCTGCTTCGCTGGAGACGGAGTACAGCCCAGATTTAAATTCCAAAGAGCGCTCAATACGGTCGTGTGGCAATAAAAAAATTAAATTTGAGAAACAAGCGAGTAATCTCTCAAAATGTTTTGAAAATGACAGTTTCCGGTTCTAAGGAGTGACTTATTGCGAATAATAACCAAACGTGATTGATCCAAACGGAGTTACGTCTACTCTTTAGGCTCCCGTATACGGCGATTTTAAATCTTCAAGAACAGTTTAATCTCTTTTAAGTTTTCCATTACTTTTCGCATGCGCAGATCAAAAAGCGTTTTTCTATTGTGGACAACGTCTGTCTTGACAAAAAAATAATAAAATCAGCTACAAGGAGAGTGATAATTAAAGTCTTTGAGTCAACGCTCTTTCCCGCTTATTACACTTTTGTGTAGTAATTTTTATGAAAATGAAATGATGTGGATTCATTTACATATCTTATTTTCTAATGACTTATAACTTAGTCTCTGACGAGTCAATATCTGATTTTTTATCATAATTATATCAGCAAATTGCTCATTAAACTATTATTATGCGAAATCAGATGAGCAATCTAGCGTATATTACCATTTTCCGCATATTAAAGCCAGTATCGCCGGAGGAGATCATATTTGTGTAAATATATTTTTAAATACAATTTCCACAAAATGTAAGACGAAAAGTCTGTTCCTCATGGCAGCCATTCGATGGAGTACGTGCAATAACCATCGCAATGAAGTAAACGTAGTTATTCGCACCGACATCCTAAAGGCTCCTGTTAGATTTACTATAATCAGTTGTAATCGATTCCTGAAAGTAATCTTTTAGTCCACCTCTGATTGGCATCTACTTCTGCCGCCCCGCGATGACGAGTAAAGGAAACTCTTTCTTTTTTAGAGCGGGGAGGAATGTTGGAGGGGATGGGCCGTTGAAAGTGGAAGATGATTCACCATTTGAGGTGGGGGGTGGTCTGATGAGGAGAGGGGCTCCCTTCTCCGTTCCCCCCTCTTCCGTTGAAATGGCGATGCGGAGTAGGGGCGCGAAACGAGGTCGCGGAACCAAAGACAACCGCCACATTCAGAGGAGGACGCCCGCTCCGTTCTGTATTTTTTTTGGTGACGGATTAATCGCTTGAAATTTGCGCATTCCTCATGAAGTTTTCACGGCACATATAGGAGACCGTTATTAACATTTCCTGCACCTCGAATTTGACAATTTTTCCATTTGATTATTTTCTTCAAGGAATCATTTGCACCGACCAATTCTCTCGACCGATCATGGTTTTTTTATTAATTCGCCACGAATTACTCGTTTAAATTTGAGTTATATCATATCGAAATTGTTCGGTGCATGAAGCGCGGACTTCTGTTTCTTTTCTTTCTTTAATACTTTATAACTTTCTGACGAAAGCTAAACATTTTCCTTTCGTTTGATTTGTCGAGCAATTTTTTCAAAATATACTGCGAAGAGATAACGATTTTTCTCATACAGTAATTAGTTCCGCGAGAGGATGGAATATAAGTATACTTAATGGAGAATTCTCATAAATTAGTGCAGCCAATTTTCTCTCCCAACTTTACGGGCATATAGCCCGAGAATAACACCTTTGAACACTTTTCCAGAGTGACGCTTCCGCCGAAAACCCTCACTTCTCAAGGAGAGATGGTCGTCTCCTTGAAGGAAACGATGCAAGGAAAGAACGCTCTAAACAAAACGGGAATATAATCCTCATACCACGTACACTAACCCCCGGCATATTTACTGCACTGGAGAGCAGAGAATCGAATAGGGTGGTTTCTTATTATTTTTTATTTCCTAAATCGAAAGATTAATTATTACTCCGGGAGTACATATTTCACGCCTTTACATTTTTGAATGACGATATCTATTTTTGGCGATTGAATGAAAAGTGAAAACTTTCTAGCGCGCGAAAACGCGGCAGCCAAGTATGAATGCTGGGAAAAGCCAGTGTGACGTCTGGCTGCTGCTGTGTGAGGCCACCTGGGTGCGAGGCAATGAACGCCGCTACGATGCAGGCTGCTTACTGCCGAGCATGGCGGTAGCGTAGAGTACCCTGCTAGCAAGTAGCGATTGGCTTAAATAAGGATTATTAATACACTATCAAACGAGGGAAACTTTCCGATCATATGCAATTTTAATAGGTGATTATTAAAAGATGTTGAGCTCTTTGCCACATGCATGCATTGGTAATCTCAGACGATGTAAAACTTCTATCTCCTTGTACAGAATCTAGGTCCCTGTGACGTCACGTGAAGTGGCATTGCATGGCCGCCAATCTGGTCTTTAAAAAATAGGTTAAAATTGACCACTGCCATTCGACTAAACTGGGATTTCTAAAACCAAATAATTTATACATTATGAATACACTAATGGTGAGTAACGAATCGCAATCAATGCCATTCGTTTTCTTTGATGAAGGAAACTACCCTGTTGGAGGAATTCGATTGCAAACGGCAGGAGAACGTGTAATGATGAAATGGATCTTCATGCTTCAATCAATCAAATATCGATTAAGTTTATACCCTAAATCATAAAAGGAACAGCTAGAGGCTGCCTGCGAAATGTTACGCTTCGATTGCTTGACCTCTCCGAGGCGTGCGGGATGTTGATTTAGCTCTTCAAAACTTCTGCATTGCTGCTGTGCACTAAGTAATTTACTTTTTATTTCATTTTTTATTGTTCAGAACTTAGGGAACGACTTGAGGGTCCTCTTTTGTAATATTCGTGGTCGACTCTTTGTCCCGCTTACAGACCTCTGAGAGGAGTGAATGTCGAAGTGTTGTGGGGGCAACTGTGGCCCATTGCTCGACGGCGGAACTCCATTCGAACGATTCCCGCACAGAAGGTTATATCGCCCGCCTCAGCGAAGTAGCATGAAAGTTTAATTGCGCGAAAAAGGGACCGGCCGCTTCCTCATCCGTTTGAGTATCTTCAATCAATCAACTTCCGATTGAGTTTATAATCTAAATCATAAAAGAAGCCGCCAGAGGCTGCCTACGTGCTATGCTTCCATTGCTTGACCACTCTATCGCGTGCGGGATGTTGATTTCAGTGGAGCAGCGATTGGGGGTGGGGGGTTAAGGGATAAACCCCCCCCAGAGCTCAGAGAAATTTTTAAGTTTAATCCATTTTACTTAATTAGATCAGTATTAATTATAGCATAGTGTTAGGATTAATCAAATATCCCTCAGAAAGCCGTAAAACTCGCCATTTTGAACCATTAGTTTTAATTTTTTTCTGGAGGAGGGCCCACGCAAAACATAGATGTAAGAAAAGGAAATCCTCTTTCCCCAAACAATAAATGGCTGCAATGAATGCTGGGTCGAAGTCAAGGAGTCAAATTTTACGCAACACGCCCCTACGTCATTTCATTTTTCTCTTTAAAGTCAAAGGCTAGTGTCCCTACACCCTCCGCCATACGCCAAACGAGGCGAAGTCCTACGTTGAAGCACGCATCACGGACTTCGCAGGAGGGCACATTTAATACTCACGTTGGAGAAGACGCATCGGTCTATGATTTAAAACATATTTTTACTTAGTTTTACTAACTTTTTACATTATCTATCATAATAAATTTGTTTAAATCGAAGGGGTTGCTGTTAGTGACGGAGCCAGGATTTTGAAATGGCGGGGGGAGGGGGTTTATCGGAGATTGCGGGGCCCTTCCGGCCTGTATGGGAAACCTTTCAGAATAAATAGGTGTCCTCCCTTGGAAAATTTTGGGAATTTTGCAGTGGAAGACGTGATTTTTAGGACTCAAAAAGAGTCATTTCGTACGCGTATTTATTATAAGTTATTTATTGAGGTCATCTTACTCCTTTCTTGCGCGTCTTCAAAAGGATCGAGGAGGGATTGTACCCCGGAAAGCCCCCCTCTCGCTACGCCACTGGTTGCTATACTGGAAGAATGAGGCTAGGGAAAGAGGATTTTGGCTTTCGAAAATGCGGCCTTGATTAAAAAATCCGAATCCATGTGTCCTGATCAACATTCGCCCCTAATCTCTTCCTCAGCAAGAGCAAGCTTTAATTTTCTTCGCGGGTTTAGAGGATAAGATGTTAATATTTGGGGCTACCGTGCCAAAGACTTGGGAGTCAATCCTAATCCACAAAAATATCTTAGAATAAAACCATGAATAGTACACAAATTGTTTGCTGCAAGCGGATTAAAATGTGGCGCACAGGAATGGCACTTAATTGCGATATTTTAAAGTTTGCTGAGGCATATTACTCGTCAAATAACTTCACAGGTACAATATATTTAGCTGATATTTGTTAGCGCGGAAATATTGCGCATTCATTGCTCATACCATGTTGTTACGACCATAACAGTTCAAAGAAAACCACTGTTGATAGTTAAATCTTTTTTCTCCATTGTCCAACCACTCTCACGTGCAAATCCTTCCTTCTTACATTAATCATAAAGAGAATAATTATTGCCTCAGTTCTGGTTACTTAGTGCATTAGCATCTACGAGTTGATCTAAACGTATGAACGCGAGAATGAACGCCAAGATAGCATTCAAAATATATACTTTGCTACTAAAAATAGAACATTTTATAACTTGTTAAATGCATTCGTATACGTTCCGTTCCGGTCCACAAAAATCGTCCATGCAATAAAAATATCAACTCGCACTCGTTGATGAATTGCGTTGCTTTAAGTTGACCCTGCATATCCAAACAAGGGAATGAATGAGACTGTGTCCTCCTCGCCGAGTGACAAAGAACTGCATTCGTCGCATCCGCCGCTGCGCTGCGCACATTCCATCAGATTGCTCAATGCAAGTGCCCACTTTAAGGAGGGGGTGGGGGGGTAATGAGGGAGGGGGTGAAGGGTGGGAGGGAGGGGTCGGAGAGGGAAATGACGGATTAAGGATTGTGGAAGGGGCCATGCGAATGTGGACTTCTTCACTCTCTCGCCTCCGTCTCAAGTGCCCCTCAACTGCCAATGAGGACTGTAATCACACGCCGGGCTTAAGGGGAGTGGGGTTCTAGGCATTGCTTGAAAAATTAAGATGATGCATCACTCCAGCTATGCCTTTCCATTGTCGCAACGTATCACCAACTCGCTCCTGACTTAAACTATTAATACATGTGTAGAAATGTTCAGCATATTAATTTATTCGTTTGACCGCATACAGCAATACTACTATTTTACAGCGACACAATAAATATAATAAATTATAAATAAATAATAAATTATTAACCAAATACAATAATACCGTAGTTCACAAGATACGCAAGTAATATGTACAAAATAGATGGGGGAATTCCAAGGGAAAACCCTGAAGAATTGTAAGATGCTTAGTACAAGTTTAGTTCTTTTCTGGGAAATGAGACATTACAAGTTTAATGAATGAGTTTGAAGAGATAAGAAAGGTATGAATGATGTCAGGCACAGAGTAAAGTGGAGAAGACGTATAGCATTGGAACGAGCGCTTTACAAGTCGATAATCTAGGGATGCGCGTAAGGAATAAGGCATTTAAAAGGCTGTATCTAAGGGTAACTCTGAAATTAATGATGTAAAGCAATTCAGGGCAGTCTATCAGAGAGTTCAGTGAGCTGCAAATAAATTTGAAGTCTGATTTCCTTCCTTGACAGGTGAAGTGTGGGATTTATAAAGAGTATGATATGGTATTTCGAGGAGGCGACCGATAGCTAAAGGTCATTTGCGTCATGAGGAAATGGTTGGTAAGGAATGGTGGATAGAAACCCGGCGTCGGCATTAGCCAGCTTCAAGGGGATAGCAGCTTAACGTCCCATCCGACGGACGGAGTGTTGCGCTTGAAATGTGTTCTCCATTCAAGCAGGGATCGGGCGGTCGCTGAAAATTCTCTGCCACCGCCGGGATTTGAACCCAAGTCCACGAGGTACGAGGCCGACACTCTAGCCACCACACCAACCAGATCCCCATTGATAAAGGGGACGTGATCAAATCAGTAGATGTGTTACGGTAACCGGTAACGCCGCACCTCAAACTGTTGGCAACATGTATAATATAAACATGAAATGCAGAGCAGGCCCTTACTAATATTGACGTTATCTCAAATTTGAAAATCTTTCCTCAGCATTGCCCCCGGTTATAAATTTTTTCTATTTAAGCATTCATTCTACAGGGAAAATGTATACATAAAAACTACCCTGCTGTGTTTACCTACCCTACTCTGCCTGAAAATTTCAAGATTTACTGACAATTTTTAAACTAGTAATGCATTACGGAAAAACACTGAATGGGAGGAAATGATTAGTGCTTTCAGTCCACTTTGATGAAACTACAAAAGCCCATCATTTGAATTGTACAAGTCCCGGAGGACAAAAGTGTGACAATCTATTCATCATGCTTTGAGTGTCGCACGTTTATAATAATCTGCCGCGTTTTTGCCATTTATTCGCCATTAACTATAAATTCCCCTGGACAGGGAATGGAACCACGGACATTTGTTTTCCCGGGCACCTTCACAGGCCATTGCGCTATCCAGCAGCTCGATTCTGTAAATGTGATATGGCCGTCACAAGCGGATTTCGTCAATGTATTCACGGCTTTGACGCTGGAGCGATTCTGAAACTTTATAGTGACGTCACTCTCACAGCCGCGTCCGTGAAAGTATTCACGCCCAAGAGGGCCCGTGGTAGCTTCGTCGCGGCAATGCGCTCTAATTTTTCATTATGAATTAACGCTGTGATTGATAATTAATAGCACATTATTCATTAATTACGATGGTGGCTATTTCATATTGTCACTTCCCATAAGTAATATGTATTAAAAACAAATAAAAGAAATGCGTAAAGTTAAATTTACATTCGCGTCCTATTTAAATTGATTGGCCTTCATTGCGATTGAAGTTGGTGGGAAGTTAAACCTTGCGCTGAGGGTTTGACAATTATCTTATATTTGTGCATCTTCTAGAATGTACAAGTAAAATACTCACAACTTAATTTTCATAATAATTTGGAGTAGAACCAACGGTAAAAGTATTGTGCGGTATTGAATGTTAACAGATTTATTTAATATTTGTTTCGTAAGTTCAAGCCTTCGATTTGTTTTTATTAACGAGAATGGAGGCTCTTTACATACCTCCGCTACTGTTGCATGAGCACCAATGTCGACGGAGGCAAGAGACGCACATACTTCGGCGGCAGATACGCGATATCAACAATCCCTTCGAGACGTGAGATTGGCGATGGATCACTGAGTTCACACCACGATTAATTCGTAGACGTTTAGATGGCTTGCCGGGGCATACTTTAGTACGTTAAGATAAACATTGATCATCTATTCCATCTCTTCCATGCATTATTGCTGCCGTTCAGTAACACGACCAACATGATTCGTTTTTCTGTTGACATTATAGAAATACTAAGACATGTAAACATCTCGTCCTCTAGCAGAAACTGTTGATAATCAACTCGTATTCGCGCCAGAAACATTTTCACCAGTATAAATCGTGAATAGTGGCATGTGCTTGCACAATCAGACAAATAAATATGCACGACGGCGCATTTAAAATTATCTACTGAAATGATGAGAACAGCTCAAACGCATACGAGAATGAACCATTATCAAATAATAAAATAACACTTGTTCTCATTCCGCGTAAGCATTTGCTCCATATTATTATTGCTAATTATTGCTATTGCTGAGAAGATTAGTGCTAATTGTGCAAGTACGAGCCTGCTACGTGATAACTGGCTTTGATACGCAGCACTTGGCAACATATAAAAGAGGTAATATACAGTAGCTACAGCTAGAAACTAATTAAGCAACCGTAACTTATCATTAATAGGTACTTTTAAAAGAAAAGACCTCACTCAAAATTGACTAAAGAAGTATTATTTACTTTGGGAGTGAATATTCCACGGCATTGTATATGTTTCTCTATGGTAACTGAAGTTGCAGTTGGCCGCTGAAGTAAGTTTGTATCGGAGATTCTGATTCGTTCCTCGCGTCCGCACAGCTACCAACATAAGAAACTGAAGTGATCGTTCGCAATCCGTCAAACATCTCACGGCACAGGCTTACAGGATCGCTTGAACGTCTTTCACGGTGAGAGGCGTGAGAACTCCACTGTGGTTCGAATCACGCGAAGCACAGGTATGACATTTACAGAATCGAGCTGCAGGTGTCTTGGTTCCCAAAGTCAAATGTCCTTGGTTCGGCTTCTGGTCCACTGGAATTATTTCTCACGGAAATTATTAACTATGATGCTAAAAGGATTTGAAGGAGATATATAAATTCCTCCTATATACTGCCCTTTAACCAAAGAATCACACCGTGGTACATCAGAAAGGTTAAAAATCTGAGAGTAGTGTCACTGACCGATATAATTTGTTTCCTTGGATAAAAATATAATTTTTATAGAGTAAATGACATCCTAAAATGGAATTTGGGCCACCTTGAATTATCATAAAGATGGCGCAAGTAGCGAGTTCAAACGCAAAGAGTTTGCGGGTTTGTAGCGCTGTAGCATGAAATTCCATCAGCATTGAATCATGATAATTAGAGACCCGTTACAATTTAAAATAAAAATTTGTTTACAGTACGCAGGAATCTTGTGACCAGGGAAAACTTGTATGAAACAACGAATGCCCAGCAATGGAAATAAATTGTTGTTTTTCTATTCATATTTCTTTGACCGTGCAATTCATAAATTATTTCAAATCTGTCTGAAATTGCGCTATCATATAAGTTACAAAGTTATCGTGGATAAAGGTGATTTTTTTCACTAGTACTCATGGGATTACTTTAAACGAAATATTTATTGTAAGTTCCGGAAACAGATCTACCCATTTTACTCCATTGCTAAAACCTATAAGAAAATTCCGTACATATTCCTTAAAATTTCTTTCACGCAATTCCCTTTGAATTTTTGTTTATTTTTTTTGAGATTTCAAAACATTTTTTAAACAATTTATAATGGATTCTCGAGCAGTTTTGCGTAAGTCCTACAGAATTCTGCGGCGATTTCTGTATAATTTCGACAGAATTATGATCAGTTCCAGAAGAGTTTTACAGATTTCCCGAAAATGCTCCGTGAAAACTCCTCGTCATAGTACTCAATATGTAAAAAAATATAATTATAAAAACAGGTAACATGTCATTATAAAACTGTAAACGGTATCCGAGAGCATATCTACTTCAAATGCTAAATTTTAAAAAGCGGCAAATGCAGATACATTGAATATGAACTCTGTGCACAATGGTTAATTTCACAGATTGTACAAAATCAGTTAGGGAGGAGGTAAATTTATTCTTCCCATACAATGTCTTTCAATTTTTACGGAACATGAACCAGTTATGACATTAAGAGCATGTTTCGGTGGTGAAACATGGGCGATGACAACAGCTGAGAAATCAAGGCTTTCGAATAATGGTATTTCAGAAGTATGATTAAAATCAAATGGATCGATCGAATAAGTCATGAGAAAGTCCTGCGGAGAGTAGCAGAGAAGAGGAGACTCATGAAAACCTTGGCAAGATGACGGATCAACCTTATTGGCCTTATCTTGAAGCATGTTGGCCTGATGAAGACAATCGTCGAAGGACAAGTGGAAGGCAAGAACGGAAAAGGAAGACCTCGAACAAAATATATGGAACAAGCGAAGAAGGATGTGAGAGAGAAGAAATCCGTAGGTGTGAAAAGAAGATTAGCTGATAGGAGAATTGAGTGGAGAGCTTCTTCAAACCAATGTTATGATTTATTACTTTTCATAATGACAATAAACTTATTATGTTGAATAAAAACTTTTGGGCTATGTCGCCGCGTCGATTCTTGGGTTGCCCCAAGGTTTCCTGACCGATGCTGGTCGCTTTCTCGAAGGAATTCTGAAGAGTTGGGAATTTAAATTCATATATCTAGGATTCACATGACACGGATACCTATATTTATACATGAATTTTAATTCCCACCTCTTCAGAATCCTTTGAGAAAGCGACCAGCATCGGTCGGAAAACGTTGTGGCCACAAAAAAATCGACGCGGCGACATAGCCCAAAAGTTTTTATTCAACATGACGAGTACCCGCGAAAGTTTTAACGAAGCAGAGGCGCAGCGAGGGGTGGTTTTGGGGTTTAAACCCCCCCCCCCCTGAGCTCAGACAAATTTTCAAGTTTAATCCATTTTACTTAATTTGTTTGATATTACTAATAGAACAGTGTAAGGATTAATTAAATATTCCTCTGAAAGCCGTAAAACTCACCATTGTGAACCATTTATCTTAAAATTTCGCAGTTTATTAATCTCGCACCTACCGCTTATCCTGATGGGTATTCCATACCTCCACACACACCGGTATTAGCTGCACCTAACACCCCCAGCCTTAATTCCTAACTGCGCCCCTGTAACGAAGAATAAACTTATTTTCCTTAAAACTCCTTTGAATAGGATCCCTTACTAAGGAAACCACAAGTGTTTCCCAGTAATTCCCTGTGTTCTACGGATAACATTCGACGATATTTTCGAGCAGGCGAAAACACAGCCGTGGGCCCTGTTTCTGCGCGCATCACTGGAGTGATGATCGTCATCATCAGATGGGAGTGAGAGGGGCAGTTGGCGTGTGAGCCTAGCTGTGGGCGAATGAGGAGAAAAAACGCAATGAGGCTCTATAGAATTAATTGGTGGTTATCCACATCCCCTCCACCAAGCGCAAACAGCACACAGCTGATTATCCCCCACCCACTCACTGCCCGCGTCACCTTCAAGGGCCAGCGTCGCATCGGCGGATGCGAGTGGACTCCATTGCCCCATTTGACCGACTAATCGCAAAAAGATCGTGCTTGACAATAGATCATTCTGCAGGCGGACGTGTTTTTTTTCAATATGATCTGAGCCTAGTCTTCATTATATTTCTTTCGCAGACACACACAAAATTAATTTGTTAGAAGACGTACCGTTAAATTGAGAACGAGGACAAGAGTTTTATTGTCTTACTATTAATTTTAATGTGATCGTATCTTTCCGTAAGAAAAGATCTCAACGCACACATACAGCAGCTGAATTCGCTCTTTGGCATTACATCAAGCGCTAAAGTGCATCAATCAGTCATCAATATAATGAGCGACACGTTCAGTCTTTTCAATCATTAGTATTTCAATGATGGAAGCAACCTATCCATTCGACGCCTCTGCACCTCAACAAGGAACCATCAAACTGAAGAATCTTCACTACTGCCATTCAGAGGAAACTTATCGAATTCACATTTCGTAAAAAAGTAATGAGACCACTCAAAATGTAAGCCTAAAGTTTCATTCACCATTACGTGGAACTGATGCTTGATTTATATTCTATTTTATGATTTCTGCATCAACATACTACCTCAATGCAAGCTGTCTGAAAAAGCGTGTGGCGGGGGATGTTAGGGCATCAGTCGTTCACAAATAAAAAGAGAATGCCCTAACTAATTCACGCCCTGCATTTATCAAAGTCTTTCCTCAATTGGGGGGAAAAAATCGATTTTCCGTGCCTATCCGTTCGGAAAATATGTCATAATGTATACTTTCTGTTGGACCTTGAAATACAGTGAGGTTCAAATATGAATTATGGGGTTCTAATACTTCTCCTTGTTGCTCTGACATATATCTGTTCTCAATTTCTCAAGCAATCTAAGCTTGGCACCTCCCAGAGTCTATCTATTTAACGATTTCTGAACGCCCATAGCAGTTTTTGACAAATCACGTATTTATCCTTTGTATTTTATTCACGGATTAAGTCTTTCTGCGCCGGAATTTCTATGAAGCGTAAGCACATCTCACTGCATTCTAACTAGCTGACTTGAGATGTTTTCATCCAGGCGGTTTGAATAGGGAAATAGAAGCATATCTATGAGAGCCCGCTACGAGACAGGTAAGGATACAGCAATAATAAGTTATATGATTCAGACATGAAAGTTCACGGTCATGTGACCTATTCTTACCACGGTCTATTAGAGGCATGAAGGACCGCTAGCTCCTCGATTTCATCCATACTACAGCTTCATTTTTACTGCTGAGCTAGCTTATGTGAATATTTTGCTCCAAATATTACAAGACTCACGTTGAATAATCTGAATATTGAATATTTTCGAGAGTACCTGCTTATACTTAATAAATAGGATTAAAAATGAGATTTATGCAGTATTTAAGTGCAAAAATTGTGTTTATTATCACATTACGAGTAAACAAAAGAAAAACATTTCAACCACCGATTCGCCGGAATGTTAAATTAAGATATTACCTACCTTCACGATTTTCGCTTCGCTGTCATACGGGATATATTTCATTTCAGAGCAAAATTTGGAGTGGGTGAGACGCGCTTTCGTATTCGCCGGCAAATGGATAACCTAAATTCATTTGCATTTTCTTGCTAGTTACATTAACTCTTTTTACATCAATGCAGTAATCAGTCAGCAAATATCGCTGGCAAATTCCAAGGAAAAAAGGATAATCTAACTACATCATGAAATACAGGCATAGAGGCAAGAAAACATCCACCACATGTCGCATCAGAAGATTCTTATCAATGGCAATGAAAAGTGAAGGAACAACTGGACCGGCCACGTCATGAGAGGCGATTGGTCTGTTGAAGACATCCGTTGAAGGACAATTGAGCGGCAAGGATGACTAATGGAGACCTATGACGAGATATACTTATCGAGGAAGGTGAAGATGGAAGGATGAGCAAAAGAAGAATTATCCATGCATCAATAGCTGATGCAATGATTGAGGCGAGAATTGCGCCGAAGCGACCTTAAGCCTTGTTAACACGAAGAATAGGACCTCTTCTCCGGAAATCCTTAACCATCGTCTGAATGGGCGATAGTTAACGATATATCAATAGTTCGCAACGCTGCCAATTGTGGCAAAAACAGGAAAAATGAAGTATTAAGAGAAGAACGATACGATCGATTCGAGTCATTAACAGAGAAAACGAATCGAGGAAGAAGCTTCAGCGTAGTGTAAGAGAATATCAAGGAAGATAGAAACATATGTGAGGGCCCGCTACGAGTCAGGTAAGGATACAGCGATAATAAGTTCAGACATGAAAGTTCACAGTCATGTGACCTATGCTTACCACGATCTATTAGAGGCAAGAAGGACCGCTAGCTCCTCGATTTCATCCATAATACAGCTTCATTTCAGTGAATTTATTTGAGGTGTAATGCCTTTTTTGCCACTTGTCAATGATATTCGATGGAATTACAAAATTTCAGCACACGAGGGCAGCACTGGGTTACAACGGACGTGTGAATGCACGTTGGTTGGTTACCGAGGTAATATCTATTGGAACACTTCTGTGTTGATGGCAGTACCGAGATTTGTTTTTGAGGTACACCTATGAAGTAGAATATCCCACTTCAACGTTAAAACCTGAATTTAGAATTATTGACCGATGAAAATGATTATAATGGTCGAAACATGTGAGGTTTTTCAGATCTTCGACTTGAATATTAGGGCTCCAGAACACATGGGAGAGTGGCACGTTTCTGTTTATGTAAATTTGGAATGGAAATGAAGTCATCAGCTACCCCAATATTTGCAGCAGAGAACCTTCGCGAAGAGGCCTCCCTTTTCAAAGGTCTGAACGACTGGCGGTCGCCTGGACGCGTGCCACCCGTGGGGTTATTGCTCTTCCCTCTCTCCCTATTATCTCCTGGGAATTTCGGATGAACGCCAATTTGCGAGGATTTCCATCACATCGGGTGACATATTGGCCACAGTTAACTATGCTGCCAATCTAACATCGAATAGGGAAATAAAATTCACTTTTTATATTCCACACTGAGTAATCATAAACGTTGACCATTGCTTCGATACTACTATTTAATTATCAAGGTTTGAGCCACATTTTACTGATTCATAACACTCCATCCTCTCCCGTGATTACTACACCTACATAATAACCTACGAGCAATCTCTAAGGTGTTTGGCAGGGGGTGATCAATCACCAGTATGTAACCGGATCCCCACATGGACTCCACACGGTTATAAAAATATTACGCATAATAATAACAATTTACTTTTTATATTCCACACTGAGTATTCATAAACGTTGACCATTGTTTCGATACTACTATATCATTATCAAGTCAAATATTTAGAAGTTGAAAGACGTCAGCATTCATCCACCGATAATCTCTGCTGAGGGAATCTTTTCTAAAAGGTTCAAAAAAGAATTCTAAGACCTAGGAATTAGAAAACAACTGATTAACCTCAGGCAAAAAGCTGTTTACTACATACCTGCCAGATCGCGAGAAGATTCCTGGGTTGGGCATGATCGGACAGTGCAGGATAGGGTGCATTCTCTTCCTTAACATCCGAGCCTAATCCTAATTTGCCCTAAGGATAGGTGAATATTACCGTCTGGTATAACCAGCTGAGAAAGAGCATGAACTAATAAATAATAATAATATATGCGGCAATATTCAAGCAAAATAATATTACTTTCCAACAGTCAGTAATTGCTGTAGCATAACTATGCATGGTTAGAACAATGGAAAAAGAAATACTTGCAATAAGTCGTCCTAGCGAGTGACGCCATTAAGTTAAATGATAAAAACACCGTTGCTATCCTAAACAGTGCGAGAGAATTAAAAAGGAGAGTATAAGTGGTTCCTCATTTACTTTCCTGCACCGAGTAACTACATTGATAATGATATAGAAGTATCCAAACCATTTTATTTCCCAATGGTATTCTGGTTCCAATAATTAAAGCCACAGGTCTTACAAAATCTTGCAGATACGTTAAATCATAAGACATGTTCTTTTCTAACATTGCTGTATTGCATTTCAATATTACTCCTCAGATATATTTTTACAGGATATATAAAAAATATATGTTATGAATTTGATTAATAAAAGTTTTTTGGTGAATAATATGTAATGGTTGACCTGATTAAAAAAATGAACTCTCTTAGCTTCTTTTTTTATCCATAAAACAAATAAATAAGGACGTTACGGAATCCGTCAAGCAATTGGAATTCTACCTCTTACATTATCGCAATCCCCAGGCAGAAGAAGTAAAATCTTCACTTATCACTTTCGAAACAGAAACTGCAACGAAATTGGCACGTGAGATTTCAGTAATAGGTAATCGTGAATGTCTTAAGATGGAAGAGGATCAATACATCAGAGGACTAAAAGTTAATTGAGATTCGTTAAAGTCTATGGAAGTTCCAGGTGTGGGTAAAAAACAATTGAGAGTTTTTTTTTCAATCATGCGAAGTCACCAGTATTTTTTTTCGAGCTACGCATTGCATGAATGCGATGATTCGAGAGGGCATCATCGCCGCTAAGTGTTATCGATTCCGCGTCTTGGATGTGGAGAATCACTCTCTCGATGAGAAGGCCCACTGATTTATAAATAGTGGAGGTCGGCAACCTACGGATTGTACCGCCGCTTTGGCTCGAGAAGCAATTCCGCCTTTCCCTCTAAACCATCCAATCGGTACAAAGCGACACAAACTAAAGAGAACGTCTAGAGATCAGAAGAATCTAATTCGCAAAATACCCATTCACACATTTAATATCGGAGTGGAATTTTAGTAATCAATCTGTTGATGTTTCTTCGATTTCAGCTCGCCGATCTCACATCGGTTGAGTGGCACTTCACCAGATGCGGGATCGGTATGGAGTGGTGGCTAGAGTGATGGCTCACCACCCTGTACGTCCGGGTTCGAATCCGGGCGGTGGCGGATATTTTTCTGAGATTGCCGGATCCCTGCTTAAATGTTGTGTGGGGGACATTTCAAGCTCAACTCTCCGTTCGTCGGATGGGACGTTAAGCCGTGGTCCCCTTGGCGCCTTTCGATAAGAGCAGGCTAATGTCGACGCTGGGTTTCCCTCCCTTCCATACCCTTCCCTCTTGGCGCAAATGACCTCAGCTGTTGGTCGCCTCCTCCAAATGCCATACCCTGTCCAAGCAATCAAAGCCAAGTAAGCTTCCTCTGGGTGTTTGTCGCCACCTGGACGAATTCAATAGGGTAGTTTCCTATCATTTTTTATTGCCTAAATCGAGAGATTATTACTCCTGGAGTACGCATTTCACACTTTCAGATTTTTAAATAACGATATCTATTTTTCGCGATTAATTGAAAAGTGAAAATTTTCAAGCGCGCGAAAACAAGACGGCTAAGAATGAATGCTGGGAAAAGCCAGTGTGACGTCTGGTTGCTGCTGTGTGAGGCCACCTGGGTGCGAGGCTAGAACGCCGCTACGATGCAGGCTGCTTGCTGCCGAGCAAGGCGGTAGCGTAGAGTACCCTGCTAGCAGGTAGAGATTGGCTTAAATAAGGATTATTAATACCCTATCAAACGAAGGAAACTTTCCGACCATAGGCGGTTTTAATAGGTGACTGAGCCCTGTGCCTCATGCATGCATTGGTAATCTCAGACGATGTAAAACTCCTATCTACTCGTATAGAAACTAGTTCCCTGTGACGTCACGTGGAGTGGCATCGCATGGGCGCCAATCTGGCCTTTTTCAAATGCGGTTACATTTGACCATTGCCTTTCGTCTAAACTGGGAATTATAAAACCAAATAATTTGTATATTATGAATACACTAATGGTGGGTAACGAAATGCAATTAATGCCTTTCGTTTTCTTTGATGAAGGAAAATACCCCATTTGAAGCCTTGTTTCTCTCTCTGTTTTCTCATTGCTATTTCCGATACTTGGCGAAGCTTGTGCTTTGTGTTTAATTTAATTCACGGAATCTTAGAATATTTCTGCGTCGGATACCACATGCCCGCTGCTGTATTCGGAGAGCGTTCTGACGTGAGCAAAATATCAAATTCTGCTTTTTCGTTCAATACTTGGCCACAACACTCTTGAAGAGTCATAGATTCTTAAAAAATACTTGCCTTGACTGGGATTCGAACCGCCGATCACTAATTAGTGATCATAAATATCTCGTAGGAAGGAAGCCGTGCAACGGTGCTCGACCGCAAAAGCACTTGACGAATCCCCAAGCAATTTGGTGCGTCCCTTAACAGGGTGGTTTCTTATTATTTTTTTATTGCCTAAATCAAAAGATTATTACTCGTGGATTATGTATTTCACGAATTTTAATGACAATATCTATTTTTCGCGAATAAATGAAAAGTGAAAATTTTCAAGCGCGCGAAACGCGACTAGCTAAGTATGAATGCTAGGAAAAGCCCGTGTGACGTCATTCTGGTTCCCGCTCCAGACCTTGGGGCGAGGCTTTGAGCGCCACTACGATGCAGGCTGCTAGCAGGTAGCGCTTGGCTTAAATAAGGATTATTATTACTCTGCCAAACGAAGGAAACTTTCCGACATTAGGTAATTTTAATAGGTGATAATTAAGAGATATTTCCCTGAGCTCCTTGCCTCATGCATGCATTGGTAATCTCAGACGATGTAAAACTCCTATCTACTCGTATATGAACTAGGTCCCTGTGACGTCACGTGGAGTGGCGTCGCATGGCCGCCAATCTGGCCTTATTCAAATGAGGTAAAAATTGACCTTTGCCATTCGTCTAAACAGGGATTTCTAAAACCAAATAATTTGTATATTATGAATACTCTAATGTTGGGTAAGGAATCGCAATCAATGCCTTTCGTTTTCTCTGATGAAGAAAACTACCCTATTGTGCAATCCGCAGGAAAAGGAAAAAGCAATCCCATGAGGGTCTTTCGGGTAACTTCCCGGGTCAGTTGATCCATCTCAATCGACGTTTCGACAACTAACTGTGTGTGTGTCGTCCTCAGGAACCGAATGATCACACAATGGTCTAAGTTCCTGAGGGCTATGCACACAATTGTCGAAACGTCGCGACTTCTGATGACGATATGAAAATAGAAAGCTGGAAATTTCTTTTTAAAAATGTAATCGAAGTGGTACTTCACCAGATGAGCTGCATCTGATGAAGTGCCCCTTGACAGAAGTGAAATCAGTCTGATGAAATCTCTGAAACGATTACTTACATTCCGCTCCGATATTAAATGTATAAATGGGTAAAATAAAATAAATTTGTTCTATTCCACACTTTATTTTAAATAGTACGACCCGGGTGTCTGCTTATCATGCTATCATCTGGATAGCAGCACCTGATGATAGCATGATATGCAGAAACCTGGGTCGTACTATTTAAAATAAAGTGTGGAATAGAACAAATTATTTTTATTTTATGATGAATCAGTTCCACAAATTAACGACGTAGACCGTATCTTACATTAAAATGGGTACTTTTCGATTTCTATTCTTCTGATTTCTCGACCTACACTTACTTCTGTGTCGCCACACAGTGATATCACAATGAGCCCACTTCCTGTGGACGAAAACACAGATAGTTGTCGAAACGTCGGAGAAGATGGATCAACTAACCCGGGAAGTTACCCGAGAGATCTACATGAGCATAATCCACCGGGAAAGCCGGAATCATTTCATCGAGAGAGCAATCGTAAATTTAAATCTGATGCATCGGACATAAACGCCGTGCGCCGAAACCCAATTTATAACCGGATTTCACTCACTGCGGTGATTTCATTGCTAAAGGTAATGATGTTAACTGTAGAGACCGGCCGGAAAAAATCACTTAGAATGGGATGATAATGGTGTGTCGATGCATTAACACTTAGCGTTCAATGAGCGTAATATTAAGCCACGTGAAATCCTTCTATTTTTGCTACAGGCGAAATATTACGCCATCCATATTTTGAAAAATCGCAGAGCTTTTTTTTAACAAAATAAATTGTTTAACCTGTAAACCTAACCTCTAGCAAATGAAAAAAAAACAAAACCAAATTCATTCTTATAAATGATTCCAAACACCAGTTCCTCGCATCAAAGTTTGGTAGTTAAGAAATAACACAGAAGTATGGAAAATGGCCGCTACTGGTGCACATGTTTAATGTACTAAGGTCTGTTGCGCATGAGCTTCGCACCGCAGGGGATGTTTGATGTGGAATAGAGAGGGATCAAGATGGGTGGGGAGAGAATTATTATCCGCTGAATCCTATGTCCGCTGGAGATTAAGAATCAAGCGATTCAGAGAAGACGACGAGGGGTGATTAAGAGTGAATGAAGAGTTCGTTTGTTGGCGAGAGAGATTGGTCACCAAGACACCGCTCCCCACGGAGGAATCGGAGCAAAGGATTGAGCTGGGGAGAAGGGAGGGGGGGGGGGCAGGGAAGTGGACTTGGTTGGTGAAGTCGACATCTGTTCCTAACCTCACGGCTCATTACTCTGGTTCCCACGGAACGCAACCTATATTACGAACGAACCGTCGCGCGCTTGTCCTCCAAAGGTTGGCAATGAAACCCAAATGGAATCAACGCTCACGCTGTGTCTCCCCCTCTCCTGAAAGTTATCTCTGGCCTTGCACGAGATTTTGGACGAAATTCAGTTGTGAAATTCAAGGCGCAAGCCAAGAGGTTAAATTCGGAAAAATAACAAACTTGGCTTATTAAAATTTCACTATTAATCGTCGATTAGTGATTAATACCTAGTAATTGCCGGCCTCGGTGGCCGTGGGGTCAAATCCTAGCCTGCTAAACCGTAGGTCGTGGGTTTCAGTCCCACCTGGGTAGGTTCTCAAGAACCTTGAGGTCCCTATCCAGGGCATGATTGTTTGTGTTGTGTATTGTTTATCCTCCGTTGTAAAGGCCTTAAAGTGCTGTTTACAGGGCAGTTTGAAATAAATAATGGCTAAGTTGTAGAAACGTCGATTCTATTAAATGTATATAAATAATTAAAATATTAAATAATGTTTAAGCATTAGCATACTTTTAAGCTATTAAAAATGTTTACTGTCGTTAAATATAAGGTATACATTAAAGATAAAATATTCGAGGCGAGTTGATTAAAATTTAAGTTGTAGAAATAGATATAAAGTTAGTTATTTTTCCTAACTTGAAATGGAATTCTACAAGGTTAAGGCAAAAAAATCAGTAAACCAGGAGGCTAGTCCGTGGAAAAAATAACAATTAATTAAGTGTACAAATATTTTGGGAAAAATTCAATAAATATCATTGGCACTATAATCCCCAATGTTTTTTTGTCGTCAGGATCCAATAACAATCTTTATAAAATACTATATATTGCCAATGCACCAATGGTTGCAATGCATTGCACCTTTGTATCAATTCTTTTTTGTATTCCCCTAAAACTTAACAACGTGCAGGGAGCAGTTCACGTGGCATGCAAGTGAAAGTCGTCAATTTAATATGTTCATAGTGCAAATTAGCGTGGGCCTTGGTTGATTTTGAATTAACACTTTGAGCGCTGTCTGCTAATTTGGAACCCCTACTGAAAAAACCAGACATTTTTACTAAATTCGTACATTTTTTAAAACATTAGCATCAAAAATATATTTATATCGATGTGTATTTCAATAAAAATGGACTTTGCACTTCTTTATGAATATGTTGAATAACATTTATTGCTAATTTTTTGATGTATAATTTAACAATGAAAACCTACTGTTTTTGAAAAATAAAAAAAGTTGCAACATATGATGTACCGCCGTAACATGCAATATCATTTTTTGTTCCAAGAAATGCATTATAAATCCAGGATGACAAAAAGGGTCACTGCACCCTCAACGAACGGTTCATTGGCCCAAAGAATTTCCACACAAAGTGGCCTAAGACAAGGATGCCGGCAGCTACAGAGGACTTTTCGTCGTCAAGACAAAAAGTGAACTCTTTACTTTTTCCATTGAGCAATGATTTTTTAAATAGCAGAACCACTAAGCAGTAAACTGGAGAAGTTCCACGGGCGAAATATTACGGCTTCACGAATACAAAGCCGATTAAATAGAAAGACGTAATATTACGTCCATGACAATCTTCAGAGAGATTTACAGGACGTAATATTACGTCCATGGCACGCAAAGTGTTAAAATAAGGGAAAATTTGAATTAGATGATAAAATAAGAAGATAAATTTCCAGCAGAAACATATAGGCGAGTACACTAAAATACTCGTAACGTTTCCAGAGCCTAGGTATGTTACTTCATATTTACCCTATAAACTAGTGCACCTTAGAGAAAAGTATCTTCTATCTTAGTAAGATTTACTTGCAAGGTTCTCCGATTCCCTTATATAAAGCATTTCCGGAGGTATAATCGTGAAAAACCGTTATTTATCATTTTCAGTATTCTTATTATAATATTTTTTTTAATAAATTTAAAATTTATACGATTTAAGTCGATGGTAATTCCGAGAGGATTTCACGGAAATAATTCGCTGGGAAAGAAGTACATCACATGTAAATTGCTTGGCAATAGATCGTATGGATGAAACATTTCATTGCAGGAATGCCCAAAATTTAATCATAACTGTTCTCTGATTCAGAAATTATACATTAGGCACTGGAAGCATAGTTCCGACGAGAAAATGCATATCGGGTATTTTATTTCATCAGAAATATCAGCATTCACCCCAAAACTAGAATTCCACATTTCACAACTATCAAGTCGTCAGTGCATCCCAGTAAATCTCTTCTCAGCTCTGCTGATGTGATTGTGTGACGTCACAGGATAATTACCGCAATAAGAAGAGAGGTACTGACGGAAATATTATAAGATGGTTGAAATGCAATCAATCCATATGGGCCGATGAAGGCTTTTCTTTCTTAATCATGGAGTGACGTCAGTATGAATATTTCCTTTCGAGCAGCATTTATGACGTTCAAGTTTCACGTACATTCTTACGAAGGGCTACTCATTAATATTGCTTAAGAATCTTGCAGGAATCACGTGATAACAGCGACTGAGCAGAGGCATTGAAGTTCTTCGTAAGCCCCATTCCCCAGGATAGTATCAGGCGTAAAAATTACGAATTATATTTTTACCGAACTAAATGGACTAGGATACAAGCGATAGGCACTGGAATTAGCTCGAGATGGTAAATAAAATAAAGACAGAGCAATATTTCTGTAAAGCTCGTCAATGGAATAACTCTGGAAACTGTATTCTTCAACAAAATTCACTAACTATTGATTTACTTTGCGGTATTCCATTATAAGTTTTCCTGGATATCATACACTTACTTATACCACTTCTTTTTTAATTAGGGCGACCCGGGTTTCCATGAATTATCACCATCTTCAGGCGCAAATTATGATGTGTTCAATAATCATTATTTGCGCCTGAAGATGATGATAAATCATCTAAACCGGGTAGCGCTCTGTTAAAAAATAAGTGGTATAAGTAAATGTGTGATATCCAGGGAAACTTGTATTCTTTAACATTACGTGCATCACTCCCTTCCGACCGATCGTTTTTTTCTTTCGTCCGAACGAATTATTTGTAAAAAAAACAATCTACACTATCCAGGGATGCCGACTTACAAAAAATATTGGAGGGGCCCAAACCAGGGACCTTGCCCTGGTAAATTTTATAAGTAGTGAATTTTAAGTTTTTTAAGCATTTAAGAAGAGTCAAATGATCAACATTAGAACCATGATCACTCGAATCTTGATATCTGGACACTCCGGGGAAAATTGGCTAGCCTGACACATTTTTTCCTCACATCTGTAACGAATTTTTGGGGGGGCTCGGGCCCCCTTAGGCCCCATGGAGTCAGCGCCACTGACACCATCTATCTTGAAATTTCCTGGGCATGTACGGTGCGTATATTTAACACGTAATTACTATTTATTATTACATAATCAACTGTTAAAATGCTCTCACTGGGAAAATATCAAGGAAACATTTTCGCGGATAATTTCGACAGGGGTTAAAGACCAATGCCTAGAAGGCGTATTCCTCCCATTTGATCGGTCTTTTTTGGTTTAGACAGATTATTACACCCGTGACAGTGATGCTATGACCTCAGCACTAAATTTAAGCAGAGTAGACTCCGTCCGAAATTTGCCTGTAATTCTAGTGTTAAAATGTAGCACCTGAGAAAGTAATTCAAAGGCAAAACTATCTAATTAGTGGCACAGGCAAATTTAAACTTAGGTACGCTATAATCTTGAAACTTTTAGAGAATGTAAATTTCGCTACATATTTCATCTAATTGTGAAATTTATTCTTTGAAAAAAATGCCGACGAAAACGTTTGACGCCTGAAATGGTTACCGATAAATTTTAGGAAAGATCCACTATCAACATTCATAGGATACCTTTTGAACGAGTAATAGGCCAAGAAAAAAACACGTCCTCTTAAGGGCAAGTCTTTGCCGACCCAAGTTCAAAACCTCGGAAAGAATACGTGTATCTATTTTCTGAAATACTTACTCACTTAGTAATTCAACCCTGAGTTTGGTAATGTTAGGTGAGGGTAAAGATCACTACGGACTAATTTACAGTCGTGTGAATATAAAAAATTCAGGGTATATGCTTCACTTCGCACTTTAGGGGTGTTTACTTCTTAAAAGGCTTCTCCCGGGATTTGAAAGACTTTCTACTTTCTCATTGAAAAGTTAACGTTTAAATCCATTGCCATGTTATCCTTTTTCACATGCGTGGCCATCAGAACAACGCACAACAATAGAAAAAGTCAAATTTCGTCCATAGGCATTCAATAGTGGCTGTTCATTCGTTGGGAAAAAAAATTCCAGCGATAAAACTGTAAAGGCCGTTTTACACGGGGCACGGAATTGCGCAGGTTAGAACAGCATTAATTTCTAAAATGGCGTGCTGATTAATTTCTAAAAGCCCATGTGACGTCTTTCTGGTTCCCGCTGCCGCCTTGTGAGGTGACATTGGGGCGAGGATATATGCGCCGCTGCGATACAGGCTGCTAGCAGGTAGCAGAGTACCCTGCAAGCAGATAGCGCCTGGCTTAAATAAGGATCGTTAATTCCTTATGAAACGAAGGAAACTTTCAGACCACAGTGGAATTGCGCAAATGCATGAACGAAATCAGAGCAGGGGCTACTTTGCCATCTCGCGTCCACGCATTCTCGCATGTGTTCTAGCAATTCACCGCTCTTCTCGACGCAGTTTTGACTGTGCCTTCGTACATACATACGTCAGATTGTGCAAGTACGTGCCCCGTGTAAAAGGGCCTAAACCTCTTCCACTTCGATTTATTTTCTGATTATCGTGCTCCTATTCTTTCTTTATTTCTCTGTGGTTCTTTTACAAATGGTAGGTAATTAAATGATATTTTGTAATTTGTAATCAACGTAGATCCGCGAAAAAATTTTTGATTATTAGACATGGAGAGCATAGCTATCGCCACTCGAATAAAATCATTTTAATCTTTCCAATGCATCACGTTTCATGAAATATGAATTATTTATGTATACTGTGAATTTTTCAATATTGTTAAGCTTTCAAAATAATTATATTGCTCCTCTAAATAGTGCTAAAATTATGAAAATCCGATGACGAGATACACTCGTCATTGCGCGGTTTGGCATCGAAAGTTCATGACGAGATAGACTCGTCACTACAGCGCTAGGAGTTGTAGGACGGGGATTCGCCAGTGGCAATCTCACCTTTCGGACAAGGGCCGGACCCTCACGGCCACCTTGACGTTGGCCATCTCAGGGGCGGGGGGAGGAGAGGCCCCATGTCACACACGCAGGGCACCCGATCCAATTCTCCCTCCGCTGACCGCCGCGGTCGACTCCGAACACCAATGACCCTGCTCACGCACACAAACACACGCACTCAGAGGATGACCAGCCGTTGAATAGGAACGAGGTAATATGGCACATACACGGTAGACTGAGCAGATATTTCCAGTACCCTCCACAGGAACACGATCACTTCATTTTCTATGAGGGAGCGAGGATGATGACTTGTACATTCAGCCACAGTCCTGCCCACGACAGAACCCTCCTGCGTTTGCAAAACAGCCCCTAGCACAAAGGTCCGCCAGGCGTACGCTCACTTCAGCTGTTACTCCGAAACGAAGATAAATATCTCAGAGGCTCATTTACACAGGACAATAATAAATAGAAAAATCCTGTTTTCGATAACAAGCGCCCAAGTGTATGCACTACACATGTCCTTTTGTGCGGTTCACAAGCGGCCTACGGCAGAGTTAGCAGAGGTACATCCACGGTTGCGTGCAGAAAAAATCATCTTCTTTCTTTCGAAGCCAAGGGGACCACTGAGAACATATGATCCTGAGTCAACGGGAGGATGAAAGGCAAAAGCAAAAGGCACTTTCAATGGAAGGGGTCGTCGACTGCCGTTCCTTGTGATAAACGTCCGAACGGAAGCCGATGGACTATCCACAATCTTCAGCTTCGGGAACAGGAATCCGAAGTCTTGGCGAGAGCCTCAAGCAACGAATAATACCTAGCAATGGCGACAGTATTTCACAGGAGGGCGATACAAAAAGTTGAGATTCGAAGCCTCACAAAGATCCCCGTTAAAAATCCTCACCGAACACAAGGTTGTGTGACTCAGGGCAGAAGCAAAAGGGACTCGTCTAGCCAGGGAATGGGGGTGTCAACCGCCATCTCACTCGCGATAATCGTCCGAACGGAAGCCGGGCTCTCGAAAGCCTGGTGCACGGTCGGTCGCGCGACTCTCTCGCGGGGAGGAAAGTTAAAACTGGGGAAGAAGGAGGCGTCCGTCCACTCACACACACACACAGACTGCGAAGGAAGTCCTGGGGCGAAGGGGGCGGGGCAATGCGTGAGGGGCGGGGGGGAGAGCTGGAAGTTTCTTGCACTACGCCGCTCGCTCCATCTATATTTAAAGCGGCATTTATATTTAGCGCCGACTCCGCCTCCCCCCCCCCCCCCCAACACCCCCGTAATCTCCTCCAGCTTTCCTTGCCACCCCACCCACCCCCCTGAACGTGGGTTGACAGCCGTCGCATCCATCTTGATCCCTCTCTATTCCACATCAAACATCCCCTGCGGTGCGAAGCTCATGCGCAACAGAGGAAAAATCCCCGTTTCTAAGGTGACCAGGACAATTGAACCGCGACAACTCCTCAAACTAACCGAGCTTGACCTTAGTGCTTTAAACATGTGCACCAGTAGCGATAATTTTCAATACTTCTGTGTTATTTCTTAACTACCAAACTTTGATGCGAGGAAATGGTGTTTGGAATCATTTTAAAGAATGAATTTGGCTTTGTTATATTTTCATTTGTTAGAAGTTAGGTTTAGTCGTTAAAAAATTTATTTTAGTGAAAAAATAGCTCACTGTGATTTTTCAATATATGGGCGGCGTAATATTTCGCCTGTAGCAAAAATCGAAGGATTTCACGAGGCTTAATGTTACGCCCATTGCACGCTAAGTGTTATTGCATCGACGCACCACTCTCGCTCCGTTCTAAGTGACTCTTTCCGGCCGGTTTCTACAATTAGTATCAATAACATTAGCAATGAAATACCGGACTGAGTGAAATCCGGTTATAACATGGGTTTCGGCGCACGGATTTTATGTCCGCGATATCGGCAACAGGCGATATTACGCGACACTTCAAATGGGAGACGGTAAAAAACCTCCATGTCGCACAAGCGCGACCGTATCCAGGATTTTGTTCTAGTGGGCACAAGGATACTTCGTAATACAAAGCGAACGCAATGATAATGGGACCGTATTAAAATTATTACGTAATAAAACGATGCAATATTCGGGTAATACGAAAAAGGACTTGATGGAGCAGTTTACCTGACTGAAATATTTTCCATGTTATTGTTGCAGTGATATTTCGGTAAAAACGAATAATGATATCCGCGGGAAGCAAAAAGAGAATTTTCTCCATTAAAAATTTTATAACGACAGCAGTGTTTAATTAAGTTATTATGCGTTAAACTGGATTTAAAAAATTGTTACTGCCATACCATGTAACTAAAAAAAATTATTGCAGAGATATTCGAAACACCGACTTCGAATTACTACCGTCTTATCCTTAACCACTAGTCTATCTCACTCCTTGACTCCGAAGGGGACTCAATACGAGCTTTGTCAGGAAAGGGAATGAACCAGTCTTCTAGTGCCACTAAATCTAACTGAATTTTAACACTCAGTGGCATTATTGGCTGTGATATCATGTGTATATTTTGTTCGCTATCGCTGATCAAAAAGCTTCAGCGTTAATTGTAAGACAATTTACTCCAACGGATCGGCCAACTTACGAGAGGAAGTAAAGTGACGTTCTGAACGTAGATTTATTATCTAGCATGAGCTGCACAATTTATGTGGTATTAAACACTGCACATATCCCGCATACATTTCCCTTTAAAGATGTTGTTATAAAAATATTGCGTGTAGTGGGAATGTTGTTCAAATTTCCCTCCCACTGGTGCAATAGAAAATACCGGAACTCGATGTCAAAACTGCCGCGAAATTGGCGCCGCTCCATTTGTTGCAATGCTTTTGAATCCGACGGTACAAATCCTATGAATTCTATGTTATAAGTACCACTAATGTGTAAAAATGTTTTACTGAACAAAATGATGATATTCTCGAGGTTATAATGCATTTGGAAGCAAATTATTCCTGAGTGAAGAAGATTTTTCGGCGAAGGCGTTTGTCCATTCGAAACAATTATGCTTCACCGAGGTAAGGATATACTGTTAATATCATTTAAATAGAAGTACATATGTTGTTACATAAGGGAAATTGTAGCCGGAGAAATGTCTGTTTACGAGCGCTCAGGCCATCTACATTTACATATTCATACATTACATTACATATTTATACATATAAGGTGAAAATATTCCAGTTTGGGCACACACACTACAAGACCATTTAATAAAAATCTTTCCTAACTCTGAGGAAGGCGGAAAGTGTCCCTGAAAATTTATTTATTTTCATCTTTAAGTGTGTATTTTACTGTGTGCGCCCAACCCTACGAGCCACCTCTAGGGTGTTTGGCAGGGGTGATCAATCACCAGCATGCAGCATGCAATTGGACTCCCACAAGCACACCACACGGTCGAAAAAGCGTCAAGCATACTAACAAATTATACTACCATATGCTGTTAGAAATAATAATGAAATTAAGAAACATGCATTAAGTTTTACATAGGTTAGTAGGCTACACTACAAGTCATGCAATCTATTTATGAGTTCTATCGCTGACGTTATAATATCTTATCGATCGTGGAAAAAAGACATTCTGAATCTATCTATTCTACAATCTATCTCTCTTATTTTATTTATATGATCTGATCTTCCGTAGTATTTTGGCGTCCATAAGATATGGTTAATTTCGTTAGAAAAGACACTGCTCTTGCCGTTATGGTTTAGTCTACTTTTCAATCTACGGTCCGACAGAGATTCCAATCCCAGTTTATCTAAGAGGTCAGTTACACTAACAAGACTATCGTAACGACCTTTCACATACCTGGCAGCTCTTTTTTGCACGCGTTCTAACTCTGTCATTAAGCCTTTTTCATGGCAGCCTATTCTAAATGTGGTCTAACGAGGGAAAAAACTTCTCTCTCGGTGGTCGTGGCCAGGCCACCCACATCCCAATTCCTGCCCTGCTGATAATGGAAACATCAAAAAATGGCTATAATGATAGCCAAGTTACCCCAGAGCTAAACTATCGCAGTTATTATGGCCCCTTATTGTTCGCGGAAAAATCGACATCTTGAATCGATCGGTTCCTCGGTCTATTACCCTTGATCGTTTCTGCCTTAGCAATTACGCTCCTTCAAAATATCTTGAAAATTGCCTTAAAAGTATTCTACAAGATAACTCCACAAAAGATTTATTTAAAATTTTTTCGTACGATCGGTTACTGTTTCCCATTCTAAATCCTAATCATTTCAGTTACACTTCCATTTTTATCGAAGCAATCTTTAACAAATCTTGCTACTCGCCTCTGTATTCTTCGTCTATAACCATATCCATTCCTCTTTCATACGGATCTCATACACTAGCGACGTATGTACTCCAAATATATGGGGTCTCGCGAGGAAATAACGATATCGTTCTTTTACATCAGCTTCTGTTTTTAGAATAGGGTAGTTTCCTTCATCAAAGAAAACGAAATGCATTGATTGCGATTTTACCCTCCATTAGTGTATTCATAATATATAAAATTATTTGGCTTTTAGAAATCCCAGTTTAGACAAATGTTAATAGTCAATTTTAACCTCATTTGAATAAGGCCATATTGGCTCCCATGCAATGCCACTCCACGTGACGTCAAGGGACCTAGCTTCTATATGAGTAGATAGGAGTTTTACATCGTCTGAGATTACCATTGCATGCATGAGGCACAGAGCTCAGGGAAACATCTCTTAATAATCACCTATTAAAACTGTCAATGGTCGGAAAGGTTCCTTCGTTTGGTAAGGTATAAATAATCCTTATTTAAGCCATGAGCTACCTGCTAGCAGGGTATTCTGCTAGCTGCTAGCAGCCAGCATCGCAGCGGCGCACAATTACTCGCCCTAAGGTCATCCCACACAGCGGCAGCGGGAACCAGAATGACGTCACACGGGCTTTTCCCAGCATTCATACTTAGCCGTCGCGTTCTCGCGCGCTTGAAATTTTTCACTTTTCAATTAATCGCGGAAAATAGATATCGTCATTTAAAAATCTAAATGCGTGAGATGCGTATTCCAGGAGTAATGACCTTTCAATTTAGGCATTAAAAAATAATAGGAAACCACCCTATTAGATAGTGGAGATCAGAAACTTCGTGTTTTGTAGGTAATACGGTAATTTACAATCACAACCAACGAGGGTTCTCTTATACTCGATTTTGTGATTTTAATGAAAATTTAAGTTCCAAGTGCATACTATAACTGAGTTACTACTAATATTTTCCCGAGGGCAATTTCGACTATTTGACCATGTTATTTCTCTATGAACGGTATCTGTTATCCAATGGTCACAATTCCAATATACGCTACACTCTGCCCTACTCCCTAACCGAGAAAAAGGCCTACAATGCTCGAAGATTCTACTATAGCTACGCATCTAGCTGACTCGGCCGTGTAATTAACTCCCGAACAGTCCCGAGTGCTCCGACATGATCGTATTGCCGACCGCAGATCAACGGAGGAGGCTCCCATGTCCTTGCAGAACTCACATAGCCTCTGATTTACTTATACCTTTCACTGTGATCCAAATAGGGGGTCCCGTGATCAACCCGATGTGGTCAATAAATTCACTATTTCAATCGCAGGCATGGCCGTTTAAACAATAATATTGCTTCGCTTTACGAAATTGGGGGAACTCTCGATACTTAAACATCATATGGTGAGAAAGTTATTAGAATTGCCACTTTTTAAGGAGTTTTTATAGAAAAATAACCACTTTAAAACAACCTACCTCTACCTCGTTAATAATTAAAGGCACACAGAATAGTACCTCCTGTTGGAAGTTATTTCTTCTAGTAAAGCCAGTCAAGATGCTTTGTCTTCATCGTTTCGGCTTTCTCGAGGTAAGTTATCTGTTATCATTTGAAAGAATCAATTTGCCACGGCTAAAGTTCATTATCTTCATTGAATTAGTTGGCTTCGTTATGCGTTTATCACGTAACAACATGCATCTTGAGTAGGTCTATACATATTTTGATAAAATAATTACAACATTTGGTGACATTTTCAAGGAAGTGTGATCAAAGTCAGCAACAATGAAACGAACGATTAATACATCATTAAGAGCTTTGCCTAACCCTGAGGTGCGTAAGAGGTTCAAAGCGTAGAAAGACCAATAGTATTCAAATAAGCCCCATTTTTAACGTTATAACGAGCGCTCACGGGAAGAAAAAGCAGTCGGGCAATAACTTGGATAATGTCAGCTCAAGCACTCTCTCAAGTCATACTGTGGTCATCCCCACAGAATTGATTTCCCATAGCTAACTGAAATTTTAATAGTTCACGGATTTTTTTGAAAGCGTTTTTGCGAAATAATGCAGCTGAATTTGTATCCGGTAAAACCAGAGCATCAGGGGTCGTAAGCCTTCCTTATTTTACTTGGTAACTCAGGCATATTGGTCGTCGTAGAATAAAGTAGAAAGAGAGCCTTTGTAGGCGGTCACCCTCTCAGATCAATAAAACAAATATTATAAGGTACATCTCGATGAGTTATAAAAATACAATAGGAATGTTTGCATAGATGTTGCTTCATTTTCCCAACGCATTCGAAATTGCCTCTTTCCGCGAATTGCGAGAAGAAGCAAGTAAAGGGTAGGCAGTTTATGATTGGAAAACATATAAAAGGACAGAGAATAGGGCAGACATTTTGCTTCTGCGTGTGTGATTAGTTTTGCTTCAGAGATTTAGACGGTATACAAAACATCTTTTACGCGAGTATGCCCTGAAAATCATAAAAGGATAGCTGAAGTTTCTAATGAGAAATACTCCGTGAATAAGACGGGTCCCTCAGGGGATTAAGTGAGTGAGTAGGGCCGACATCTTGCGTTAGCGTGTGCGACTAATTTTGCTTGAAAGGAGACCGGTGCGAAGGAGTGGTAAGTCAGGTCATCCAGATTAGATTCAGAAAAAGCACCTTAACCCCAAGAAAATCGCCCAGCTATTATAATACTATCGTGGGTGTAATTGAATGGAGACTTGATCGAATGGGGCTCTGCTCGCGGGGATCGCTTCTTCACATAGGTTTCCATTCGATCATGTTTAAAGAGCGCAGCGGGAAAGAGGGAGAAGATTATCTACTGGTACCCAAATAAATAAGTTTCTCACGCTGACCCACCATTTTCAAGCGTTGAGTCATTAATGTCTTACAATTTCATACAAAATATTCACTCAACCCATACCACATTGAGTATGCGGAAAGCGCGATATTCGATACTTTGTAGATTTTTTTAGACGATGACAATAACGCATGAGTGCTGGACTTTAAAGAGCGTAAAATATACGTATTCGAAGACGACGATGAGTAATACTTGATCGCGGAATCGTAATAAGTCGAGCCTGTGATAATCGGAAGAAAGGTCACACAAAATTATATAGGCAAAAATTGCATTGAATGCTTATTGAACTATTCATTGAACTGAGTTCTTTCATTTTTATCCCGTCATATCACAAAATAGAACACAAACATGGGCGTACCCAGCGTGGGACAGCTGCCCCCCCCCCCCTTTTAGAAGCAAAACTCGCCAAAGTATTTAAGCAAAATCAGTAAGTACTGAATTGAAACAAAATCATTCAACAAATTTTCTTTAAACCCACGAAATATGATATGTATTAGTATAAAATATATAAGTAAAATAAAACTGTTTTTCAAGGAAATAATCTCATAAACTAATGTCCCACTTGTCCCCCCGCCCCCTCGTTATGATCCTGGGTGCGCCCTTGACCACGAGAGCTAGGTACCACGGACAATTGTTGCTTTTTTAAGAAAAATACACGTAGCGTAACAATGCACACTCTCATCGGAAAATTTTGGAGCTACATTTAAATGATTATCTGTTTCAATGTTGTTAGCTTCGCAAACTGCAAGAGGAGAAGCCTCCCTACCTTTTTCTGGCTGCCTGGTTCATCGGCGTAAGGGCTCAGCTATCCATATTCAATTCCCAAAACATAAATTCACCAACACTTTTACTTCACATTTGACACACAACTGACCATTAATTCCTTAATGAAAACTTCACACTATCACTTCACTGTATAATTCCTGGAAGAGCATTCCCTTCTGCCGTTGATTGACACATATACATACTTGATCACACAACTTCACATTCTTGCCTCGAGGCATCCATACTGCGACAGGTGAGACGAATAATTATACTTGAAGGGTTGAAGCGAAGGCTTGAAAATAAGTGCTGAGAGCTTCGAATTTAATGGGTACATTCATTCAAAAGGTTATTTGAATTATTAAGGGCGTAGTCCAGTACACGCCCCCAATGCTCCCGAGTGCTCCCGCTTCAGACGCTACAGATTCGTGGTCCACTTTCGCCCCTATCGCTCCCAGTGCTACCCTACTGGATCACGGCTGGAGGGATTGTAGCATTTGTTAGCCGTTTGTTTTACTGGTATCGTCTGCTCGGATATCAGATCGTCTGAATTAGGCATTGTTTTAGCGCTTGTACTTTACTTAGCTTGTTAGAGAGATCAGTAATATTAATGACAAAAAGAATATGACCATGGGGTATTCCACAAGAAACCTATTTAATATTAGATCTTCATTGGATATCGGACTCCAAAACAGACCGATGCTTGTCCTGAAGATTTTACCCACTGGTTTGCAAATCCTCTAACAACAAGGTGATAAACTTAAACTATAAAGAGCAGATCATATGAAAGAAGATAAGACTGATTAAATACCTTATTAGGGAAATTTCAATGAAACCAAAAAAAAGCCTAATTAACTTAACTCACCTAAAAGCCTGCGTTTAAACGATACACGTACAAGTTAATGCCTGTTTGCGTGAATTATTTTTGTGGACCGAAACGGAACATGTACGGATGTTTGAACCAAGCCAATATAGGTTCAATTTGCCGATCATGCATTTGCACAAGTTGAGTGGTTACACGTGTAACCACTTAACGTGCAACAAACGCAACCGTACGGTACATTTCGTGTTAATTTACTGAAGAGTTCTCGGGATCGCCACCGGGTCAGGAACTCTATATCTGCCAACGTTTCGATGTCCGACTCGGTCATCGTCCTCAGGGCTTTGAATTTTGAGTGATCTCACTCGCGGATAAAATATTGGCCATTTGGTGGTGTCAGCAACGCAGATTGGCGGAATTTTTACCTTTTTAGGTATACAAGGGGGTTGGGCAGAGGTTACGTTATTATTAGACAAAGAGTCGCTATGCAAAGGGACATCGGAGAGAAAAGTATACTGATTAGAGATTGTAATAGGGATAGGGGCAGCAGAAACTTTACTGGCATGGACGTACGGCGAGCTGGCACCACTGTGAGGCCGTCCAGGCTGGAACAATTGGCATGCGCACTTGAAAATTGGCTGGTTGTGGGGACTGAACTCACGGAATCTGGAACAGCGGCAGTGGCAGGGCTCTCAGTAAGCAGCACAGCTTCCACGGCATTGGCCCTCTTTAGGTCCACAAGCGGGTTGCGGGCAGGTTCCGGCGTTGCAGGTGGCTGGATGGCGCAGGCGGCGGAGCCAGATGGCTGTGGGGTGTCATCGGATGTCGTCAGGTCGGCGGCTGCGGGTGATTGCCAGGTGGCACAGGTCGCTGTCAGGAGTTCCTCAGCTACGTCAGTTGGCAGCTTGTCTATTCGACGCCCGCACGCACGCAACGTATTTCACTTTCTTCTTGGTATCAGTAGTTCCCAGCCAAGGGCTGTCTACTACTTGTTTCTTCATTTTTTGGTTTCCGGCTAGTAGTGAGTCATGGCAATTCTGGTTATTGTTTGATTAGGGGGAAGGGATATGGGATGGAAGGAAGGCGGTTTTTGGGCGTTTGTGCTTAGTATTGTCAGGTAGCTTGTAATCCCAAAGATGAGCGATCAGTTCATAGTTGGTTAGATGTAGAGATTTTGCAAATTTATGGAGAGAGCTCTTTAGACAGTGCAGCAGTGGGGTAATCTTCAGGTCCTTTCGTAGGTTCCGGTTGCTGATGAACCATGGCGCTCCGACGATTTTTCTGATAATGACGTTTTCGGTGGTTTGTAGACGTTTAAGGTGTGATGCAGCAGCGTGGAGCCAGACTGGGGAGTAGTGGTTTGATGGTGCTTGAATAGAGTAGCAGCTTGGTTTTCAGCGAGAGCGGCGAAGATGATTTAATGAGTGGAAGTAGACCTGTTCGGACTCCTTTTGCTTTATTTATTTGGGTTCTTATGTGGTGTGCCCAGGTTAATGTTTTATCCATGTGGACTCCGAGGTATTTCACTATTTGTTGCTCAGGAATTTTGGTTTTGCCGTAGAATAATGAAGGGCCTTCGCCAGCCTTGGGGCGTCTGAAGAAGACGACATGGGTGCATTTAGATGCGTTGACAGACAACTTCCACAGTTTTGCCCAATCCTCGTAGTCGTCGAAATGGTCCTGGAGTTTGTCGGCCGCACGTTCCGGGTTTGAACTCTGGGAAAGGATGGTGGTGTCATCAGCATAAAGGTATAATTGGGTGGAAGGGGATGTAGGAGTGTCGTTTACAAATAAGTTGAACAGGGTTGGTGAAAGAATGGCGCCTTGTGGCACGCCGGAAGTGATTGGTCGGTAAAAGGATAAGGATGAATTTACTTGGACGTAGAAGGTTCTTTCAGTGACGAAGGATTTTGATAAGGTAGATTGGGATTTCAAGGGAAAAGAGTTTGTGAATAAGCCCCAGATTCCAAACCCGGTCGAATGCGGCTTCCAGGTCGAGGAAGACTGCATGCGAGATGAAGGAATTGCTGCAGCCAGTTGTTATTGCTTCTGTTAGGCGTAGAATCTGGTGGGTTGTCGCCGTCTTGTGCCGGAAGCCAGTTTGTGCTGGGCAGATGGTTTTGTTGTCGTAGAGGATCTTCTTCAGTCGGATGTGGATCATAGCCTCAAACAGCTTGCTCATGGTATTGAGGAGACTGATGGGTCTATAGGAGGAAGGTTTGGTAGGGGGTTTAAGAGGTGTCGGGATCATAATGATTTTTGCCAGTTTTCAAGGAGTTAGGAAGTAGGAGATTGTGAGCAGGAAGTTGAAAAGGGAGGATAAGAGAGAGCAACTCACCGGAAGCAGGAATTAAGGTCCATGGGCAGAGGCCACTGATGAAAACACCACGACTCCAGGCCTTCTGCCTCTTCACTGCTACAATCTTCAGATCTTGAGATAGAGTTTGACACTCCTCTTCACCAGGACAATTAAGCATGCAGTAATTCCATCCATTGAAATAAAAAGCATCACCTTTACTCACTAAAACTAAGCACCATATCAAGATTTGCCCCTCAGTAGGAAGAATTTTTTCTATGACAATTCAGCGAAAAAACACATGAATTTAACAAAGAATTGCGTGCACTGTTCATTAACTTCCAAAAAGGTCATCACTCAATTCATAGGGAAACCCTACTTTAGCGGTTAAGCGAGTATGGATATCCAAAAAAAAAAGCTTTGTCAAATTATACGAATATGTATTACCAATATAAAAAAATCTGAATAGCCGATATGTCAATGCTTCCCAGTAAAAACTGTCTAAGGACGTCGTTAGGCAAAATGATGGCATAGTCATTTTCGATGAAGTTCTTGAAAAACTTGTGAGGGAAATTGATAACAATATTCATGTAGCTGTTTTAGTGCGTGAAAAGAATATTAGCCATCTAGCATATGTGAGTAACAGCCTTGTATTTAATGATGTATTTGAGTCACAGTCTTAGGGGGAGCTTAAGATTATTATATGCACACACTGCAAAATGCAGCCAATGCATTCAGTCTGGAAGTTCGCCCATCTAAAACTAAACGATTTTATGGATAGACAAGATTCTAAGGGGAGTCAAAAATGTCAGGTGAAAATAAAAGAAATGATATGCATTCATACCATGAAGCTTTTGCCTCTAATTCGTCGAGTCTTCATATTCCACATCAGTACTGTCTTATTCCAAGCTTTTATCTCAGGTCCAGGGATGAGTTACAACTCTGAAGAGAAAAATGCACATGTTAGATATTGATAAGACTAAACAAATATATCTTAAATATCAAATGCACGTGAGAGTTTATTAGAATAAGTACGATTATGAATATTGGCTAACGAGAAAATGATAGAGCCAATTAAGACAAATCCTAACATATGTATGCAAAACTATCTCACAAATATAATTTCCATATAAACTGCACTCACTGTCTACAGTGTACTGGAATGTGGAAAATCATTTTTAATATTAACCCGGTAAAGTGAAAATAAAATTGGAAAAGTAAAATATGACTTCAAACATTAATCAAAATCATACATTATTTACTGGAAAGTTCCTTATTCCTCGCACATTCACTTAAGTTTACCAAAACAAAAAGAAATTTCAATTACATACATAGTGAAGTATTAACACGTATGAATGTGAATGAGAGATGTAAAATCTCACTTTTGAGTGATGGTGTCAATTCAGTATATTCTAAAGAAAGGAATAAGCATGCTATATGTGTCCCAGCTTCTTACACGTCCAATCCAGGGATGTTTTGCATCTATGGAGAGGTTGGACACACAAAAATAAAAATACCCTTGAACTAAAAATCCCCAAATCTTCGCATGCAAAACACGACAACATACAGAGGGCAGCTTTGCACTTAAAACGAGTGACAAAGTCCCAATTCTGCACAATGCAATGCGTTCAGGTACTACATACCGAACCTTGGTTCAAAAGGCTAAACATAACGCAAGGGTAAAAGTGCCTAGCCTTATGTTATGCAATTTTTTTTCAGCCCTAATGGCCCAAATCAAAGCTAACACTTTCTCTGTCTTCTTGTTATTGCCCTATTCAACTGCTTTCTCTTCTTCAAACTCCAGGATGACTTGAATCTGTGACGAGGTAGGAATTGTAGGCACGTACAAAAGTATACAAGACACTCCCCCTCCCAAAAGCACAAATCAAAATGCAAAGGCCCAAACACGAGAAATAATTAGCATAACACAAACCCCTACATTGTTTTGAGCTCCAAATCTAAATAAACCATCCATAGAAGTTTTATAAGAAATGCTATTTTTGTAATGACATTGGTACCATTTCTTTAACGTTATTTCCATCAATTTCTCAACCTTTATCATGGCCATTTTTCTTAGTGAAAATGAATATGCGATTTTCACGTGATTTGGTACCAGATATTTGGTAACTTTGATTGGTTTCAAACATTCAGGGGCGCAGCTAAGAATGAAGGCTAGAGGGAGTTTTAGACGCAAGTAGTACGTAGGAGTGTGGAGGTATTGCATACCCACCAGGGTAAGCACACGTTGTTGGGGCCCTCCTCCAGCAAAATTTTGAGAATAATGGTTCAAAATGGCAATTTTCAAGGCTTTCTGAGGGATATTTGATTAATCCTAACACTGTACTATAAGGAATATTGATCCAATTAAGTAAAATGGATTAAACTTAAAAATTTCCCTTAGCTCTGGGGGGGGGGGGGGTTTATCCCCCAAAACCCCCCCTTGCTGCACCACTGCATCCATTATTTACTCATTCTTTACCTTGGAGTACACTCTTTATGCTTTTGAATTGCATTAATCCAATTGAGATTGTCAGGATTGTAGTGAATTGTACCTAAGTTCATACCATTTGCCTTTTTTTGTGTAAAAGTGAATGCATGTTTAAAAAGGTGCATTATTGTAGCCTAGGAGCTATGCAAACAAATAACACTAATTATGAGGAAATAGCACCATCCCTCCCTCAATGAGACCGTGTTTCAGCTTCCTCTTCACAACCAAAGCGGTGAATTTCTTCATTTGGTGATTTCACTTCATGCAGTTACAAAGTCACTTTTTATCCACATTCCAATCTGAAGAGAAGGGAAAAGAAAACTCTGGTTAGTTAACATATCTCAAATCACCAAAAGAAAATATGTATCTCCATTACATTCAAACGAAGCAAACTTATGGCTCAGAAGACAAAGAAATCTTTATGGTACCATTATGTATGTGAAATGTCATTGGGTCAATTTTTTAATTTTAAAAGTAGGATTGATAGCCATTAGGGCATCATGAATTCAATAATAAGGTGTAAGTAAAATGAAGTCAATCATGAGAAAAAACATAACTTAAATAAATGCCTTTTTTTAAATATTCCCATGCATTGTTATTTTTCTTTAATAACAAGCAAAAATAAACATTAGATAAGCCAACTACCTACTACCCTTGAGAATAACTATTGAAAAAATAGTTGGCCTTGAGTAAACATAACATGAATACAATAGGTACCCTATGGGTTTTTGTTTACATCTGAAGCCGCTATAATACCAGTGTAAAAGAATATTCACTGATGTGTTTTTGCGTTGGCTCCATACCTACACACACTACACTTTTCCACACACTGTGCCACCCCCATTCGCCATTGAACCACCCCCACCCTCCCTCATCCACTTCCTGTTTCTCCAATGGCCACTCGCCATTTCCCTCCCCCCTTTCCCCAAGCCTTGGCTAGCTGGAGGGAAATATTGTGGACTGCCATCAAAGACCTTAAATAGGACTCTCAGGTCTAAGAGTAGGCCACCAAACCATAGTTAAGTTTTGACCTACCCAAAGCTCTATACAGCATGAGAATTGTGGTTTCATGTCACCCTATGTAATACTTGCTAAAACTCTCATTATGCTCAAAATTTTAAAACATTTATTCCGGAAAATAGAAATATGATCGCCCACAATAACTGAAAGTCAAACTTCAGTCTTAAAAAACAAGTAGCCTGCACAAATGGCAGCTTCTTACCACTGAGGAATAAGAATGGTGGAGGCAAAATTCCTCATACCTGGTAAAAGTGCATACATTTTGTCTTTTCCACAGATAAGTGGAGGCCTTTGCTGTTGGACCATTTCTCAATCTGATTTCACTCTCAACAGATTCTCAACTGCATTTGCCTCATAGCAGAATAGAGGGTGGATGACCAGCAGATTACTGTCAAGACTTCAACAAATAAGAGCTCAATTACTGGAGGCAAACTCGTTGTAAATAACTCGATGCTATTAATTGCAAGAGCAAAGAGTGCAACACTTAAATATAACCTTGTAGAATCCGGTTTTCTTGAGTGCAAGAGCTCAAAATGATACTGAGGACCCTTATTGGCAACTCTAGGATATTTTTAATGAAAATTAAAAGGTTGCCCCTAAAATGCTGTTAATGCAGTGTTTTTAAATCTTTTTGTCACTATAAATATTCTAGTGCTTTCTCCATATCAAAAAATACTGCTATGAAAGGGTACCAGAGAAAAAGGCTTTCGGTAAGAAGTTGGAACAACAAATGAGATGATCCATCGTCATTGGTTGTGGCAGAATCAACATCTGAATTTAGAGAGAAGATACCAGCTTTCCATATACCAAACCAGTTGTCTTTCGACCGTTCTCTTATTTCTGAGTGTAAGCAAGATGGAATAAGTTTATTGAATTTTGGCACACTTGCTAACATTGTACTTTTACACCGTAATAAATGAGCGTCGTCTTCCGGTGATGGTTTCCTAAGTTGGTGCATTCTTTCTTTTCCTCCGCAATAAATCCACGTTTATCCATTGCCGATTTAATAATCACAACAGGTCATGGGTCCAGGAAGTTGCAAAAAATAGGACTAAAGTCTGTGGGTACGTTTATTCCCGGTAATTCATGTACGTTTCTATAAAAATTAATTTTTTTGGCCTGTGTCGTGAGACCACGTTGTGGCAAACTAAGTGTTTCTAGTTTGTGCGTCGAAAATGGGCGAAGAAACTGCAACATCCATCACGAACATTCACTACGGTGCGAGCTCATTGCTGCAGATGGAGAAGTTGCGAGGAGCTGTGAATTACGAGACTTGGGCCATGGATACGGAAATGTATTTCATCCATGAGGATATATGGGACTTGGTGAGTGAAGAGTTGTCTGCTAGTGCCATGGCAATACAGAAGAAGCTAGCTCAAAAAGCAAGAGCTAAAATCTACATGCTTCTTGAGTCTGGCCCTAAAATGGAGGTGACGGTTAAGCAGACGGCCTAAGCTATGTGGATGCATCCGAAGGCCACGTACGAGAACAGAAGTGTAAACTGACATATTGCTCTCATCGATCAGTTGTTCGATGTGAAATTAGTGAATTATTCCGACATGGAAGAATATGTGAATAAGTTCACGGAGATTGACACTTAATTAAAGAGCATAGGGAAGTAGGTAGACAACGAGTTCCTCGCAGTCCTGATGCTGAGAGGGCTGACGGAGGACTACCAGCCATTCCGGATGGCTGTAGATAACTCAGCGATGGACAAACTCAAGGTGGAGACAGTGAAGCAGAAGCTGCTCCAAGAACCACACTCAAAAAGAACTCCACTCAAACCTAATCTGAGCAAATGCATGGCTGTACATTTCTTGAGGAATTCATCCAACTCTATATGTGTTTATGCAGTGGATGGCAATAACATAAAGGCAACAGACGAAGTGAAGTACCTGGGAGTTACGATAACCTCGAACCTCACATGGAGAACACACATGAAGAACATTTGTGGCATAGCCCTGAAGAAAAAAGGTTTCGTCAAGCGTAATCTTAAGACTTAATCCACGAACTGAATAAAATACAAAGGAAGGCTACGCTTTTCATCAAAAACTGCTACAGGCGTTAAGACAGTGTTACCCAGATGTTCAGCGAATTAGGCTGGGAGTCATTGGAGACTCGGAGGCTGTGTACTAAGCTTAGATTGCTTGAACAATTAAGAATGGATATCTTTAAGAGCTGCACAGACAACATAATATTAGAGACCCCCTATATTTCCAGGTGTGATAGAAGTGATAAATTAAGAGAGATGTTTTACCAAACGGATAGATATGGGAATTCGTTTTTCCCCAAACCATAAAGGACTTAATTAAACACTAGTCCTAACTTCGTTAGAGCACTTCCTTTTTTTTAAAGCTGTAAACGGCTGGTGTCCTAACACCCCCTGCCACACGCCTTTTAGGCAGCTTGTGGGGTGTAATGTAGATGTAGATGAAGAGGGTTACAGGGTGTCAACTGGCATGAAGGCATCAGCAGTTGCTATTATCAGGAAGCACAAGAGCACCTATCCGTCATCTGGTGGGAAGAAGTCTGATACAGGTTGTCGAAAGAAAACGGGATTCGACGTAAACAAGGTCAGATGTTATAAATGCCACGAGTATGGGCATTTTTCCCGTGATTTCCCAGACAAAAGTGTGAGTAAAAATTTAAATGCTATGGGCTATTCGAATTCTTTAAATTCTGAGGGTAGAGAGAAAAGTGTTGCCTGGCTCACAGTCATGTCTTGTCAAGTACGGCCTGAAAAATGGTATGTAGACTCTTGTTCGTCTGCTCACATGACGAGGTGCAGAGATTGGCTGTCTGATTTCCATTCTAATGCTGGTACAGACATGAAAATCACTGTGGCAAACAATGAAAAGATTGGTGTTGCAGGGAAAGTGGTTGCTGTTGCAAGACTGACACAAGGTGGAGTGCAAAGCATTTCTAATGTATTTCATGTGCCAGATTTATCTGCAAATTTGTTGTCTGTGAGTTGCATTACTAACAATGGGGCCTCAGTTTTATTCACTGTCAAGAGATGTGAAATCTATGAGTCTGTCAAATTAAATGTCAAGGGAAATTGAATTGCAACAGGTTCTGTTGATGCTGTTGATGTGTACACCTTGGACGTCAGTGAAAGGAGGGAAATAGCTGAAAGTAAGCATGTTAAAAATTGTTTTGCTACAGCAATTAAAAATGAAAACCCATTGAATTGTGGCAAAAGACGCTAGGCCATTTAGGGCACAAGAACACGTCTGTCTTAGAAAATTTAGCTGATGTTATGAATTTGGGTGAATATAATACGTTTGAGCCATGTGTGGCCTGTATAGAGGGCAAACAGTGTAGGAAACCATTTACTGTTAGCAGTCCTTGTCTACAAAAGTCCTAGAATTAATTCATTCCAACTTGTGTGGACCAATGGACCCTGATAAGGCTTACAGAGTTAAAAAGGCTGGAAATGTTGTGTTTCTCGAAAATGTTTTCAGGTCCCCTAAGGAAACAGAAACCAGAGTTTCCAGCAATGCTGTGCTAATGCCTCTAAGTACCTTAGTAGTGGAACATCGAGGTGCAGATATTGATGTTGTTTACCCACAACCCAATGAATCGGATGGTGTAGACATTAGCACGTCCAGTGAGGGTCAAGGTGAGTGTGAAAAAACAGATCTAGGCTTTGGGTCTAGTGAGGGTAATTCGAGGTTTGAAGGAGTCAGAGACGGAGGTGTAGTCCGTCAGTATCAAACCCAGTGGCGGCGCGTGCGTATACGCATGTTAGCAGGTGCACACCCAAAGATGAATAAATTATAAAAGAAAACTATTCCTTTGCAACGAGAAGGATAAAAGTACTGTCTGCATATGCAAGAAACTTTCACCGCTCTACAAGTGTGCAATCCCGTGGCATCACCCCGGGTGCATTTTCGGTCTATGCGATCGCTTAGGGTGCTCTGGCAGGATGAGGTAAGCGGGGGGGTATGTGCTGTTCAAATGGGTGATGGGAGCAGACTCAAAACGATGCGAGTGCACACGCGCATAGTTTTGGTGAGTGACTCGCAGGTAGTGTAGTGGTGTAGCCGCCACCTACACTACCTGCGCCCAGGATCATAGTCCGTCTACAGAGCCATCTTTATGGCCGTTTTCTACACTAATTCCTCATAGGGTGTAGGGAAAAGGGAATGAATTTCAACTACCGTCACTTGTAAAAGTGTGTTGAGAATAATTATTTTTATGCATGCTAATATTATTTCTGTTCATGCAATTTTAAGGGTAGAATAAACCAGTGATATGTTTAGCTTGCTATGTATTCTATTACGACGAAATATGATGCTCCTGGATTAGGATTAACATAATATAATTAAATTATCCTATATCTGCTCTAATGCACACCCTAGATAAATTACCACCAGCCGCCACTGATCAAACCCACACAGTACACTGAGTTCATTCTATATCTGACAACAATGGGTGGAAAATCGTGAGACCATGTCAATAGCTGCATGGATCTCCAAACTGTTGGAGAGGCACTCTCTAGGAATATATATAAGTGGTTGGAGGTCTTGGAAGATGAATGGAATGCTTTGGTTCAAAAGGGAGTTTTTGAATTAGTTGACCATCCCAAGGGGAAATCCACTGTGAACTGTGAAAGTGGGTATTCAGGGAGAAGAAGAATGAAAATGGGGAATTGTACGATACAAGGCTAGGCTAAGGCTACCCACGTATGACACTGCCTCCTAAAGGCGCCTTAAAGGAGCCTTTTTTAAGGCAAGGCACTGCCTTCAGAAGGACAACACAAGGCACCTATAATGTGCCTGTCGTCTTCTAGCTTAAATGCGCCTTTTAGGCACCTTGAAAAGGCACCTCAAAAAGGCTACTTGAAGGCACATGTAAAAATTTTACTTTTACAGTGCCTTTAAAGTTGTACAATGGAATTGCAATTATGAACCAATTTCCAGTAAAAAAATCGACCACACCAGTTACAATTTTTCCAATTTATATAAATACAGGGTTCTCGAGCATAACTCAAAAAAAATATTACCTGCTTTTACACACGAGATATTAATACAGCAAAATATTTTTTTTAAATTACTCACTCAATTTTCAGGACATATCACTGGAGCACTTACCCCTTCAATGACCCTTGACTCGGAAACAATTATGATAAATATCACCATTAGATCTACTATAATAAGGTTCTATATGCAGCCAAAGACATAAGTAAATTAAAAAATTATCCACATTACAAATTTCATTTATTCAAGACAAGATTTTTATGGACATTGGTTGCTCAACCATTTCCCAATTGAATTTATATACAGCTTTATCGACGTAGAAAAGTGATAATCTTGAAAACATTTGCACCATACACCTAGGGGATAAAGAATGAAATTTCCGAATTAGAACTTTGAATGTTTATTTCAAAATTAACAAGAAACTTCAACAGTAAATATGAAAATTACAAAACTAGCCCAAGTAGTAAATAGAAAGACTTACTTTGAATGAAATTTAAAGTTTCTGTGGATTTTAAGCCTTTTTATTTGCCCTTTTGTTGAATGAATGTTAATTATCAGAAAGCCCTACTGTGAACACTTTCCTCACAAGGGGCCAACATATTTCTCCGCAGTTGTCACCTCCAACTCTGCTGAAATGATGCACCTGCGTTGAAAATACATACCAGCATTAGACATTAATAAATAGGAATACGGGGCACAGTTAAACACCATTAAAACTGTTTTTATTGGTTATCCATCCATTTGACATGTCATTTAGTACTCGGGATTTTTAAGGTCAATAAATAATTATTGTCTGGCAAAAACGTGGGATTATAATTGCCTTAATGCCTGGTTACACGATACATTAACACATACGAGTTAATGTCTAAATGTATGAACACATGAATGAACACGAAAATGTACCGTATAGCCACCAAACTTCTGTGAATGCATGAACAGAAAATAGAACCTGTTCAAATTTGGTTCGTGCATTCGTACATGTTCCGTTCCGGTCCACAAAAATCATTCACGCAAATGTACATTAACTCGTACATGTTAATGTAGGTACCGTGTAACCAGACCTTTAAGCAATCATAAAATGAGTGAAATTGACCCATGGTATTGTTGATAGCCACTCAAATCTCTGGTTTAATTAAGTTTAAAGATTGACTGATTAAAAATACCTCATTCATTGATGATGTGCTCCAATATTGAACTGAAAAATTCGCTTACATAACATGCAAATGCATCAATGAATCTCTATTTTAGTTAACACTCTTCCAAACTGTTTTAATAGACTATATTGCTATTTTCATTATGTATTTGTCACCATTTAAAGATTCTTTAGCCAATAACATAAAAATCATAATAGTGGAAAAAGTTTGGCTGTGGGATGGGGGTTACAGGGGTTTTCTAGTTCAGAAATCATGCTTGGGTCTTTAGGCATAGGAAAAATAGCCAGTTGCACCACATGCATAGGCCATTTAAGTCAAATTGTCCCTTGGTACACATGGAATGCAAAAGCAATGCTCAAAGGTCGGTTTAGGTAAAGTATGGACAAGGCTACGCCCATGATGTGGGCTAATTTCTGAAAGCCAGTACAGGAAAAGAAAGACAGTATTTGTCAAGCAAAACCCCCACATAATCTCCTCTCACCATGATGTGCACCCTTACCACACACAAAATACTCAAGTACCACACTCGAGCACTTAATAACACACACGAGTACTGTCATCCACCTACCCCAAGCCTCTACTTCCCTTTCTCTACATAGTCCTCTTCATTCAGCCTCAATAATATATAACATAGGTAAATTACCATTTGACGTTAGATTACTTACCTCTCCGCCACTGTTCAAATACCATGTAAAGAATTTACTCCTTGAAAAAGCATATAATTGTGTTTCTGAATCCATGGTATCTAAAAGTGACTGTTGCCACACATGAACCTATAGTACACATTTGTTTTTTTACCAAGTCCTGTTGCTTTGTTTATTTTTCTGCTTTTTAACCAATGCTCTTTTTTATCCTGTATCATTAAGTATCAATTTTGTTTTTTTTTTCTTTTTCACAATTTCTACGATACATAATTGCTAACTAGCAGATTTTTAATCAACAATATTATTATTGAAAAATTGAATAAAAAATTGGTCGAAAAATTAGCAAAGAGCTCTGGTCATTTGTTAAAGAGTAAAGCACGCTGGATGCCATTAAAAATGATGAAATTCAGTGGAATATATAATCTATGGAGATCAATGGAAGAATAAGGGTAAAAAATTACAATGCAATGCAATTAGATAGGCAATGACGTCATCAAATTTTATTGCATCCATAGATACATCCAATGAAATATAATTTGGTATTCGGCATGCCATGATGATTTTGTGACAATGGCTTTGGTAACATGTATCATGAAATGTAGAACAATATGACCATGCATGGAAAATTCACAATAATTTCCACTTTTTGTCAAAAAATCAGCAAAATGAAAGAGTTTGACCGATATATTCTGAGCTAGTTACTCTCTGCTGTCTTCCTTGCAGATGGGTATCACCATCTACTATTCCTTCAAGATATCCAGTTCTGCATCGATACTGGTTTCTTTCATCCATGAATGAACGGCAATGGGTGTGGGAATGTCATCTTCTTTCTTCATCTTCCAATGGATTGCCGTCATCCATGCTATTTGTCTGTGAAGATAAGAAGACATCCTGTTATGAATAATGTTAAGCTGATCTCTAATATCATGAGGGAATTAAATTTTTAATTTTGTCAGTCACACAGATCCAGAGGTACAATGCCATCAAAGAATATTTTTATAGAAAAGCAAGACAAGGTTCGACCAAAAAAAATTCTCCCCATGTATTGTTTAACCCTGAAGTTCAATGTAAGAAATCATGAAATTTGACACGAAGTTTTCATGAATTTGTTCATTCATTGTATTTTCTGGTTTATTTATTCTTTTTTGGGAGAATCAAACCTTGAAGGGAGTTATCGCTAGTAGTGGCAGATCCCGGAGAGGGACAAGAGGGCTAGATGTGGTTCTGGAGGTCACTTCCCTGCAGTGGCGAGTGAGTGGAGGGGGCTTTGGGGGATAAAACCCCCCTCAGAGCACAGACAATTTTTTAAGTTTAATCTATTTTATTTTTTGGATTAATATTACTCAAAGAATAGTTAAGGATTAATAAAATATCCTTCGGAGGCCGTATAACTCACAATTTTGAACCATTAATCTTAATTTTTTCTGGCAGAGGGCCCTCGCACCTCCCAATTACCCTGGCAGGTATGCCATACACCCAGACACCCCAGTATTAGTTGCGCCAGAAACCCCCCCTAGCCTTAATTTCTGGCTGCTTCCCTGTACTAGGGGGTAAGAAAGGTAACAAAAATTTTGAGGATTTCAAAGCTTGCAACAACACATTATGGTTGTGCATATAGTTACTTATTTTCCAAATAATCAACTTAAAAAAAAAACATTTATGTGCAATTTTAGTAATTTGGATTTTTGGGACTTTTATCTCCTGTATGTATTTGAAAACCGAGCAAAATTTCAAACATTTAGGGTCCCACATGGAAAACATATCTATAGATATCAATATATTGTCTATTTTCATCAATGAATAGATGTATATCTAATAGATGTCAATTGGATATCTAAAAGATGTGCAGGTGACAAGGGGTGGTTTTGGATAGATCTCCGAAAGTGTGTTTTAAAACACGATTCATGAGCTATGGAAGCGATATATCATTTGATTTGGGGACAATTTTTTTGGTTCCTTACTGGAGTGATGGCGGACTTGAAAATTTTTGCGACGCGTAGAACAATATTGATATACAATATACGTATATTGTATACTACCTCTCTGGACCTTCCACTGATTGCTAGCAAGAATGTGAACCACATGAGACCAATGCACAAGATCAAGGAGTACCTAGCTGAGAGGCAGCAGCAACCTTGGATGGTATTGTTGACCTCATCAACTTTTATGCAAGAGGGTGAAGACTGTCACGAATGACTTAAGAAATAGTTGGCACAAATAAAAATGGTAAAATTAAGATCCCTGAATATTTAAAAATTTTTCACAATAAAGGTAAAAATGATAAAAATAATAATGGTGAACAAGCTCTTAAGAAAATTTCAATTTTCAATTTTTTGTAACTTTAATCATCTTGAAAACATGTACTATAAGAATAAGTAACGGTAAAGTATATTACTACCATCTATTAGGATTCGAGTTAGCTTTAATTTTGCCTTTGACTCACCGGAAGTAGAGAGTATATTAAGACTAATATTTGTTGTATGATCAAGTCATTTAGGTAAGCATGTGAACTTTTTTTTATAACAATTTCACTATCAAGAATGTTAGCAATTCATCTCTTTTTTCAATTTTGGTGCACTTGGCTTTGAATTTTCATCATATATTCCCACCGCTACCTTAAATCATCTACAAAATTTATTGAAATATTAACATTACCCCTCCTTCGTGTTTACTCACTTAAACGCTAATCTCTTTCTATTATTCACACATATCCCCACAGGTATGCCAACTCACAAAATACATTGGGGGGGCCAAAACCATAGATCTTACCCCAGGATATATTATAAGTGGTGAGTTTTAAGTTTTTTAAGCATTTTAGAAAAGTCATATGATCAACATTGGAACCCTGATAACTTGAATCTTGATATCTGAACACTCCGGGGAAACTCGGCATACCTGACACATTTTTTTCTCACACACATAACGAATTTTAGAGGGGGCTCGGGCCCCCTCAGAACCCATGAAGGTGGCACCATTGTATCCCCACCTGTATCTTAATTCATCTACAATATTGATTGAAATATTTAGATTACTCCTTCTTCGTGATTTTCTCCTTAAATATTAATCACAATCGAAAGAAACAACATGAAAAAAGACCATTGACCTGAACCGATCTGCCTATCCGATATAATCTGTGGCGGGATATAGGTTTTCACTTTTTTAATGCAGGTCGTATGCATAGGAATGAATACTTACTCTTGTACATATTTTTACATGTAAAAGAAAAGATACCCTCTACTCTTGGCAAAAGTATTTTAATTTGATTTGAATTATGTACTCACTTTTTCTGATGAATGCATTTAGTAGCTGGGGTGACAGGAGCAATTGCACGTAGCTAAAGTCTGATAAAAGTGCTGTTGGAAAGTGGCCATCTTCTGCTTGTAGAACTCTCTCTGTAGCCTCATTTCCTTGATGACTATGTGTGTCAACATTAGTAGTGGGGTGCAAAGCAATGGGCTCTCCTTCCTCACTCCATGGTCTGCATTTTCCATTAATTCCACTGGCTTAGAGGAGAGGTTACAAAAACTATTTTGCGTTGATACATAATTACACGCATTGATGAAATATCGCAGGGTGCATAGCAATGGGCTCTCCTTCCCCACTCCATGGTCTGCATTTTCCATTAATTCCTCTGGATTAGAAGAAAAGTTACAAGAACTATTTTGTGTTGATGCATAATTACACTCATTGATGAAATATCGCAGGGTGCATAGCAATGGGCTCTCCTTCCCCACTCCATGGTCTGCATTTTCCATTAATTCCTCTGGATTAGAAGAAAAGTTACAAGAACTATTTTGTGTTGATGCATAATTAAACTCATTGATGAAATATCGCGGGGTGCTTAGCAATGGGCTCTCCTTCCCCACTCCATGGTCTGCATTTTCCATTAATTCCTCTGGATTAGAAGAAAAGTTACAAGAACTATTTTGTGTTGATGCATAATTACACTCATTGATGAAATATCGCGGGGTGCATAGCAATGGGCTCTCCTTCCCCACTCCATGGTCTGCATTTTCCATTAATTCCTCTGGATTAGAAGAAAAGTTACAAGAACTATTTTGTGTTGATGCATAATTAAACTCATTGATGAAATATCGCGGGGTGCATAGCAATGGGCTCTCCTTCCCCACTCCATGGTCTGCATTTTCCATTAATTCCTCAGGATTAGAAGAAAAGTTACAAGAACTATTTTGTCTTGATGCATAATTACACTCATTGATGAAATATCGTGGGGTGCTTAGCAATGGGCTCTCCTTCCCCACTCCATGGTCTGCATTTTCCATTAATTCCTCTGGATTAGAAGAAAAGTTACAAGAACTATTTTGTGTTGATGCATAATTACACTCATTGATGAAATATCGCGGGGTGCTTAGCAATGGGCTCTCCTTCCCCACTCCATGGTCTGCATTTTCCATTAATTCCTCTGGATTAGAAGAAAAGTTACAAGAACTATTTTGTGTTGATGCATAATTACACTCATTGATGAAATATCGCGGGGTGCATAGCAATGGGCTCTCCTTCCCCACTCCATGGTCTGCATTTTCCATTAATTCCTCTGGATTAGAAGAAAAGTTACAAGAACTATTTTGTGTTGATGCATAATTAAACTCATTGATGAAATATCGCGGGGTGCATAGCAATGGGCTCTCCTTCCCCACTCCATGGTCTGCATTTTCCATTAATTCCTCTGGATTAGAAGAAAAGTTACAAGAACTATTTTGTGTTGATGCATAATTACACTCATTGATGAAATATCGCGGGGTGCATAGCAATGGGCTCTCCTTCCCCACTCCATGGTCTGCATTTTCCATTAATTCCTCTGAATTAGAAGAAAAGTTACAAGAACTATTTTGTGTTGATGCATAATTAAACTCATTGATAAAATATCGCGGGGTGCATAGCAATGGGCTCTCCTTCCCCACTCCATGGTCTGCATTTTCCATTAATTCCTCTGGATTAGAAGAAAAGTTACAAGAACTATTTTGTGTTGATGCATAATTACACTCATTGATGAAATATCGCGGGGTGCTTAGCAATGGGCTCTCCTTCCCCACTCCATGGTCTGCATTTTCCATTAATTCCTCTGGATTAGAAGAAAAGTTACAAGAACTATTTTGTGTTGATGCATAATTACACTCATTGATGAAATATCGCGGGGTGCTTAGCAATGGGCTCTCCTTCCCCACTCCATGGTCTGCATTTTCCATTAATCCCTCTGGATTAGAAGAAAAGTTACAAGAACTATTTTGTGTTGATACATAATTACACTCATTGATGAAATATCGCGGGGTGCTCAGCAATGGGCTCTCCTTCCCCACTCCATGGTCTGCATTTTCCATTAATTCCTCTGGATTAGAAAAAAAGTTACAAGAACTATTTTGTGTTGATGCATAATTACACTCATTGATGAAATATCGCGGGGTGCTTAGCAATGGGCTCTCCTTCCCCACTCCATGGTCTGCATTTTCCATTAATTCCTCTGGATTAGAAGAAAAGTTACAAGAACTATTTTGTGTTGATACATAATTACACTCATTGATGAAATATCGCGGGGTGCTCAGCAATGGGCTCTCCTTCCCCACTCCATGGTCTGCATTTTCCATTAATTCCTCTGGATTAGAAGAAAAGTTACAAGAACTATTTTGTGTTGATGCATAATTACACTCATTGATGAAATATCGCGGGGTGCTTAGCAATGGGCTCTCCTTCCCCACTCCATGGTCTGCATTTTCCATTAATTCCTCTGGATTAGAAGAAAAGTTACAAGAACTATTTTGTGTTGATGCATAATTACTCTCATTGATGAAATATTGCGGGGTGCTTAGCAATAGGCTCTCCTTCCCCACTCCATGGTCTGCATTTTCCATTAATTCCTCTGGATTAGAAAAAAAGTTACAAGAACTATTTTGTGTTGATGCATAATTACACTCATTGATGAAATATCGCGGGGTGCTTAGCAATGGGCTCTCCTTCCCCACTCCATGGTCTGCATTTTCCATTAATTCCTCTGGATTAGAAGAAAAGTTACAAGAACAATTTTGTGTTGATGCATAATTACAGGCTTCGAGTAAATATCCCGGGGTATATAGCAGAATGTCCAAACAATGGCTTGAGTACTCCATCAGTTCTGAGCCCTTACAAATATGGCAGAAGTCGCTCATACAATTAGGTGAATAAAAAGGCACATTTACTGCATCACATTCGTGGTAAAGATCGGGGTTCTGAATACCCAAAGAGTTGCTGGTGCCCTTCACCAGTTCTGAGCCCTCATAATTATGGCCGACGTCGCTCATATAATTAGGTGAATAAAAAGGAACATTCACTCCCTCACATTCGATGTAAAGATCGGGGTTCTGAATACCCAAAGAGTTGCTGGTGCCCTGCACCAGTTCTGAGCCCTCATAATTATGGCAGATGTCGCTCATATAATTAGGTGAATAAAAAGGAACATTTACTGCCTCACATTCAATGTAATGATCGGGGTTCTGAATACCCAAAGAGTTGCTAGTGTGCTCCACCATTTCTGAACCCTCATAATTTTGGCAGAAGTTGCTAATATGTTGAGGTAAATACAAAGGCACATTTACTGCCTCACATTGGTGGTAAATATTGGGGTCCTGAATACCCAAACAGTTGCTAGCACCTTCCATCAGTTCTGAGCCCTCATAATTATGGCAGAAGTCACTCATATGTTGTGGTAAAAAAATAGGCCCATTCACTGCCTCACATTCGATGTAAAGATCGGGGTTCTGAATACCCAAAGAGTTCCTGTTGCCCTGCACCAGTTCTGAACCCTCATAATTATGGCAGATGTCGCTCATATAATTAGGTGAATAAAAAGGAACATTTACTGCCTCACATTCAATGTAATGATCGGGGTTCTGAATACCCAAAGAGTTGCTGGTGCCCTCCACCAGTTCAGAGCCCTCATAATTGTTGCAGAAGTCGCTCATATGTTGAGGTAAATAAAAAGGCACATTTACTGCCTCACATTCGATGTAATGATCGGGGTTCTGAATACCCAAAGAGTTGCTGGTGCCCTCCACCAGTTCAGAGCCCTCATAATTATGGCAGATGTCGCTCATATAATTAGGTGAATAAAAAGGAACATTTACTGCCTCACATTCAATGTAATGATCGGGGTTCTGAATACCCAAAGAGTTGCTAGTGTGCTCCACCAGTTCAGAGCCCTCATAATCATGGCAGATGTCACTTATATAATAAGGTGAAAAAAAAGGAACATTTACTACCTCACATTCGATGTAAAGATCGGGGTTCTGAATACCCAAAGAGTTGCTAGTGTACTCCACCAGTTCTGTGCCCTCATAATTATGGCAGAAGTTGCTCATATGTTGAGGTAAATAAAAAGGCACATTTACTGCCTCACATTCGATGTAATGATCGGGGTTCTGAATACCCAAAGAGTTGCTGGTGCCCTCCACCAGTTCAGAGCCCTCATAATTATGGCAGATGTCGCTCATATAATTAGGTGAATAAAAAGGAACATTTACTGCCTCACATTCAATGTAATGATCGGGGTTCTGAATACCCAAAGAGTTGCTAGTGTGCTCCACCAGTTCAGAGCCCTCATAATCATGGCAGATGTCACTTATATAATAAGGTGAAAAAAAAGGAACATTTACTACCTCACATTCGATGTAAAGATCGGGGTTCTGAATACCCAAAGAGTTGCTAGTGTACTCCACCAGTTCTGTGCCCTCATAATTATGGCAGAAGTTGCTCATATGTTGAGGTAAATAAAAAGGCACATTTACTGCCTCACATTCTTTGTAAAGATGTGGGTTCTCTAAACCCATTCCTTCGGTCATGTGTTCCGTAACTGTTGCCGGCTCTAAAATATGCTCTAAAGCACTTTTATGTTCCGTTGAGTTTGAATGATATGATTGATACGAATCTCCAATAATGTTTGGTGGGCAAAGCTGATAATTTAAAGCCTCAAATTCAACACCGGCATGAGTGGTATTGTAAACAGTTTCTTCCTGTCTGCTTTTTGCCCTAGTTAAATCGTCCTTTTCTTCGAGGTAAGCACTTTTACGACTATTTTCCTCATTCCTGCCTTCTTTTTTCTGTTCAGACGGCATGGATAGACGGGTTGCGTCACTGGCGAATACAGGAGTTTGTTTCACTTGATGGTCTTGAACACGTCCGCTTTTTGCCGAATTTCCACCATCACCTTCCTCTCCGTTGAGCTCAGAGCACAAGGCGTCGCTCATGTCTTCTCCAATGACTTCCGCGACCAGCGATTTCTCCTCGGTGTCGTCGGAGTACATTCTCGTACGCGGAGGCATTGGTTCCCCTGGCTTCGGGGGATTCGTGGTCTTGTATATACCCCTGAGAGTTCCGGATGCCGTGTCATTGGGGAGAACGGACATGTGGATGCTTCGCCTATCCTTTTCTTCTTGAGTCGCTACGACCACAGAAATCAACCATGTTTCTTCCTGTTTGCGATTCTCGTTGGAAATTTTAATCGTGTGCGGTTGAACGTTCTCCAGGTTGACAATACATTCTTTATCCAGCCTCTCCTCCAGGCTGTTGCCCAGCACACTTCCAGAGGCGCTTGGTGCGACTTTCTTTGGAATCCGTTCCATGGTGTACGTGGCGGAAAATATAGATGGCGAGATCTACTATTTGGTATCAACCCCAAATCAACTGAAAGGAATCGATTATGAGATTTAACCGCAGGAAATACCTAAATGCAATCTCTTAATTGCAGGAGTTATTTTCCAACTCTGCTGGTCGAAGTCGGAACTCCGCCGGCTGCAGCTGACTGCAGACGTCTGCGAGATGACTATTTTCTTCCTCTGCTAATCAAGTGATTGCTGTTTTATTCACTGTAGCTGTTTTATACTGTAACCAGTGCGTTTAAACTTCGTTTATAACACCAAAATAAGCTATTGCATCCGCTCTCTATCGCTTGGAAAATCCAACTGATAAAATGTCACCGTACGGCTACGTTTTACAGGTTGCCAAGGTGAACGAAAGTATTGTTGCGGCGCGGCGCCAGATATGCCCTCTGCTGGCCTGCGGTAGTATCGCCTTTCGCCATATGCTAAATTCCATTATTTTTAGTTGAACTCAGTTCGATGTAGGAGAGGATGGATGGAAATAATATGTTTCGAAGATTATCATGTTTTCTTATTGATAAAGACCATTTATATTCAAGATCTTTTTACGCCGGATACCGATTTGAAGCACGTAGCGCGATGTTCAATGTTGTTTTTATTTTGATGATGTGGGAATGAAGAAGCTAAAATTAATTACTCTAAGATTCGGTGAACTATCACTCATGATGACAATATTAATAATAAAACCAATATTTAACTATCGTGTATTAATATTAAGACTAAAGGTATAAGTTGATTCGCCAATAGCCATATGTATTTATTTATTTTATAATATACCGGTTTTCTTGCGAAGGCTTTCGCGCTGATGCCTCGAGAATAGTTGATACAATCAAGTTTTCCGCCATACCACCGCCTTGTTTAATGCCTGATGATGATGGTATCGTCGGAAGTGACGTGGCCTGAATTCAGTCGTTTAATTTATCGCGGAAATAGATACAGGATAAAAATTCGCGGAATTTTCACTCCCGAGTTAATATTTCTGAGCAAGTTTTCCGCAAGTTCCGGTAAAAGATGTATAAATTGTAGTTAAAATGATCCTATGAACAATTAAGGAGCATTTATTTCTCTAAGCGCCAAGACCTCATTTCGGAATAACCTTTGACAACGCTGTACAGCATGTAAGGGATCTCTTCTCAATAAAAATATGAGAAAAGTTTTGCAGAGAAAAGCATCTTGTGGTTATTTTAAGGTTCTCGCATAGTGGCTTAAGTAGTCGCTTTTGATCACTCATTATGTTCCTCATTAAGAGCATGAAAACCGGCCCTCATTGGTTTCATGAATATTTGAAGGAGAGTGCACAAACGACATGTGTGCATACGATAGGCGTGAAGCACTTGATGTGTGTAATCTTATAGGATGCAGAATTATGTTAAGTATACACCAAGCAAGTTCGACCACCGATACAGGAATATTTGAGCGTAAATGCCAATCGGCCAGCCGCCCTCAGCTGCACCGCCCAACTTAAAACCCTCTAGATGTCAGATAGGCAAATATAGGCAAGATTATTTTTCTCCATCTTGTTGTACATACTCTTTCCAAGGATTCTGCACAGAAATCTTCGAGGAATACGGATGAGCAAAAAACTATATCGACACATTTGACTAAAAATAGGCCCAAAAATAGCTAACATAATGACTAATTAATTATTATTATAAGAAATTCTTAAACGGTCAAAAAATACAATAGATATGAAATATGCAAACTTACCGTAATAAAATTGACACATGAATCCCATGAAATTTAAATAGTCATTGTTAAGTTGAATTTCCCTCAAATCGACTATTTTTTATGCCTCGGGCAATTTAAGCTGAACATGACCATGTTTGACGGGTTACATAGGTCAACATAATAATCGCACAGACGTATCAGGTACGGAATATTGTGGGCTGTTTCCTGTAGAATCCGATTACATAATTTCAAACTTCCTCGTAAAAAGTCGAAAATATGACTTTTGGCCAGTTTTTTTCGATTTGGGACCACGGTGAGGCGGGGCAACCAGGGCATTTGGCCCCGGGCCCAGCATAAATTGGGGGCGCACCGTTTTTGCCAATTAATTTTTTATTTAATTTTGACTAACGTTTGCCGCCGTGCGGCGCTCTCAGCTCTCTTAAACACAACGAAAGAGCTCTGAGAAATCGCGGTGCCAATCCACTTGTTTTTAATTCTTTTGGTATTTGACGATCTCGTTCCTGCCGATTTCGATGCGCTTCTTGTTGATGAGGAAGTCCACCCTTACACACTCGAAGATTTGCATATACATGAGAGCGAAGTAGAAATCAGAAATAGGGTAGTTTCCTTCATCAAATAAACCGAAAGACATTGATTGCGATTCGTTACCCACCATTACTGTATTCAAAACATACAAATTATTTCTTACTAGAAATACCGGTTTAGACGAATGGCAATGGTCCATTTTTATCCTCATTTGAAAAGGGACAGATTAGCGCCCATGCGATGCCACTCCACGTGACGTCACAGGGACCTAGTTTCTATAGGAGAAGATAGGAGTTATACATCGTCTGAGATTACCAATGCATGCATGAGGCGCAGAGCTCAGGGAAACACGTCTTAATAATCACCTATTAAAACTGGCTAAGGTCGGAGCGTTTTCCTCGTTTGATAAGGTATTAATAATCCTTATTTAAGCCATGCGCCACCAGCGAGCATGGTACTCTGCTACCTGCTAGCATCCTACGTCGTATCAGCACTCAGAGCCTCGCCCAAGGCTCTTGCCTCGCCCCAAGGTCACCTCACTTGCGGCAGCGGGAACCAGAACGACGTCACACGGGAGTTTTCCCGGCATTCATACCTACCCGTCGCGTTTTCGCGGGCTTGAAAATTCTCCATAAACCTTTTTTAAGCCAAGCACTACCAGCCAGTAAGGTAATCAGCTACTCCCTAGCATCCTGCGTCCTATCAGCGCTCAGAGCCTCGATCAAGGTCACCTCACAAGGCGGGAGGGGGAACCAGAAATACGTCACACGGAGAGATTTCCTTACCCGTCGCGTTTTCGCGCGCTTGAAAATTTTCACTTTTCATTTAATCGCGAAAAATAGATATCGTCATTTAAAAATCATAAAGCGTGAAATACGTACTCCAGGAGTAATAATCTTCCGATATAGGCAATAAAAAAATAATAGGAAACCACCCTATTGTGAGACTTGTGCGAGTGATCAAGACGACGAAACCGAGACAAGCGAGGAAGAAAACATTCAACTGGAGGGTGTCCATTTCGTCGAGACTGCAGGAAATAAGAAAAATCAAGAAAGAGAGGAGTAGATTCTGGCGAGTAGAGGGATGACGATTGTGCCCAGGTGCCGAAAAAATGTAAACAAACTACCCTTTTCGAATCGCCTCCTTCACGTCGCAAAACCAAGGCACACGTAACATCGACTCGTGTCTTACGCGGTCAGCAAAAGCCTGATAATTTACATACTGCATAGTTGGTGATATCCCCCTCAGAAGTAAGAAACGAGAAGTTGACGAATTTTAGGTGAAAGTGTCCGAGTTTTTACAAACTTTGTGATTTTGTTGGATAAAATTTCGCGAAAAAATGCTTAAAAAACCTTTCGGGACCCTTGGGACGAAAATGAAGTCAGGAACCTTTAAAAAGCTTATGAAAAAGTGACGCTGAAAGTGCGTAAATAGTGGCCATTTTTCAACGAAATGCAGGCACCTTCGCAGACTCACGAGGCAGCAGTCTTCGAAGGTGATCATGATACAAATAATCCCACTAACAACCAGGACAACCGCAATTCTATCGAAAACAGCGCAGGTTTGGTCGCAGCAGAAAGCACGGCACACGAGATAAAAGGTTCCGGCATTGTATATTCTCTTTTCTCACATGATCCATCAACTTGGCCTGAATTTTTAACAGGGCCCGAGCGTGATCAATTAGTATTAGCAGGGCCCCATTATGGCCTTTTTCAATCTGATAAAGATTACCTACGGAATTCTCAACCTCGTCTCATTTCTCAATCTTTTTTTTTAATGAATACCAGTTCGTCGCCCAGTAAATGACGAGAGTCATTGGGTCATCTCTTCTCAAACTGGTGGTTCAATTTTCTGTTTCTGCTGTCGCTTGTATGCCATTAACTTAGTCTCAGCTTGTTAAAAAAATCGGAATTCAACGATTGGAAAGATGTCCAAGAACGATTGATTTCGCATGAGACTTCACCGGAGCATGTTAAATGCATGGCCCAATGGACTGAGGCTCACTTGCGGCTCAACAAAAATTCAGCAATTGATCAAGAGCTGATTGATCAGGTTAGGAGAACATCGGAGCGTTGGCAAGAAATATTAAAAAGCATTGCTGAAATAATCTTGTACTTGGCGGGCACAACATCGCTTTTCGAGGTTCTTCGTGCAAGTTATACTACGCCAAACAATGGCAATTTTCTCGGCCTTTGAAGATTTTGAATTCTATCAAGAAGAGTGACCACCAGGACTTATTCACAAACCTGAGGATAGCTTTTCGTATTTTACCCACGATACCGGTCACGGTAGCTAGCGGGGAGAGAAGTTTCAGCAAGCTGAAACTTATAAAAACCTCCTTGAGGTCGTCAATGTCACAAGAACGATTGGCTGCACTAGCAACGTTATCTATTGAGGATGAGGAAGCTAGAGAATTGAATTTTCAAGAATTGATCAAATCAGAATAAATGCATTTTAATATTCAATAAATATTGTTCTATAGTACTATGTATTTTCTTTTTTATTGAACTGTTTCATATCGAAATTTTTAAATATCCTTGCACGTTTTACTTTCATAATAAATAAAATTTTGATGAAAAAACGTTTTCAATTATATTTTCAAATCTCCCGATTGCAGATGCACCCATTTAAATTTTTTCGATATCCAGCAAGTTAAAACTAATGGCTCTCTACTTAAAGCAATTCAATTTTAACAAATGTGTTCCATATTATTATACGGTTTGTCATTGTTAATTTTCTTAATGGCGGACCCTATTTTTCGTCGAATTTTTGTGTTCATACACGATTATAAATAAAGGGATCACGGAGTTACTTCTAGATATTCAGAACACATACGCAGCACAGCCTCTAGCGTGATACGTAGAGTTGATCTGTGACGCCGAAATTAAGATCGATTTTCCGAACTTACGGCACACAGACTCTACGGCGTCGCTGGTTTTGTTTTAAATGGAACAATTTTTTTGTGCCAATCACAACCCCTGCTTCTCAAATGACTGTCGAAATTGATTTCATCCCTCCAAAAATAGGGCTAGACACCTTGGTTGTCCGGACACTTGAGTGACCACTAACCTCCGTATAGCCGTTGGAGGTCAACAGGGTGACAAGATGGCTTTATGGACAGCGTCAAAAACTTTGGCAACCTAAAATTCTATGGTTAGTCATGCTGTTTGTTCACATAGTGCGGAACAACCCTCATAGACATTTGACCCATGCATGACTATCAGAGGTCAACAAGTTGACGTTGCCGGAATGTGGACTGTACCATTGTCTTGAACTCCCTTAAAAACGTATAAAATCGTTTCAGGGTTGATTTTGTGGAATATTGTTTTATCCATAAATAAAACACAAATGGTAATTTCCACACTGTTCAATTTAACACTTAACGACCGACCATGGTTCCGACACTTTGTGACTACATTGATAATGATCTTGTTTTCAGTATGGACTCTCTTAAAAACGAAATTCTATGGAACGTTTTTTTCTTTGTGCCCACCACAACCACTGCTTCTGAAATGACTGTCGACGTTGATTTCATCCCTCTAATAATATGTTTAGACGCCTTGGTTGTCCGCATTATCACTTATGCATTGATACGCCATTATTTTTCCCATGACCATGAATCTTGAATGTCGCATTTTCTCCGAGATATTCACATTTTCCTATCCCGAAATTTTATGGCATGAAAGCCCCATAAGGCTTTGTTAAATTTTACTTTTGGACCCACAGTATTGGGTCAAAAGATTATCCCTCTTGCTGTGTATTTTTAACTTAAATATAAACAGCAGCCAAAAATATTATTATGCCTTTCGACAGTAAAAATGTCCCTATAATATTGATTTTTTCTTCCAAATCCATCAAAATGAATGCATGAAAAATAGGTGCAGCTATTGCATTCATCAAAAAACAATGAAAACTCATTAGCAAAAAATAAATCAATAAAGCGCAGAACTTCAAATATTTAATCATTACAGTTAATTATGCATACACTTATATAATATTACGTACAAAGGTAATCGACTAATTATTGCTATAATATAGCACACACAGACACAGAGACACACACACTCATGTAGAAGACATACATAATACAAAATTAACTAAAAATAATGTAGGTATTAACGTATCTTGAGAAAAATAATGCATTTGATTGAAATAAATGCAATTGCTGAATAAATAAAGACAGTAAATACATTTCAAATTAGTTTAATTTTAAAAAAAGACAGCAACACTTATTCAACAGATGATAGCAATGAGAAAATAAAAAAAATAATGCGAAAAAATTGAGAAATACATAGAAACAGCAATAGCTAGGTACATAAAAATTAAATCAGCGATATTATTTCAAAATAAATTTCAAGCAAAGAAACTAAAATAATATACAACTAAAACAATAGAGACAGAACAAAATTACACAAGCAAAAAATTTAATATAATTCTCCACCTCCTAAATACATAGAAAATACACTACATTAGGTGCTAGATACCATACTGCTTTAGCCAGAGAAAAGTCTTATGTCACAATTCAACCATGAGTTAATATTTTTAATTCATTCACAGCAATAATTGAATTGTATAGACTTTCCTCTGTTTATCCCCCTCCCCACGTAGAGGGAGCAGTTTGGATTTGAGGGGGAGGGAGGGTGGGGAGGGATATTTAGTAAAGGAAGGGAGAGTTAGTGTTAGTATTACTACTAACACTACCATTAATACTACTACTACAAGCATACAAACTCACTCACTCACTCATACCAAAAAACATTCACACACCTACGACAAACCCCCATGATAATCTAAAGTGGGTACCCATCATCAAAGAGCGATCCCTAAGGTCAAAATCAATACGGATCTAAGTTCCTGCCCCTAGCTAAGCCGCCTAAGTAGGAAATCAGTTGTATCTAATTCCCTGGTAGATAAGCTACGCATATTGACAACCTAGGAATCTAATTTCCTACTCTCCTGCCTATATCTCCCCAATGCTGTAAAAAAAGCAACACATTACAATAAATAAATTACAATTAAACACACAGCAATAAAAAAGCACACTCAAATAGTCAAAAGTCCACTGATGAGAACCACACGAGCCCAGGTCTTTTGCTTCTTCAGTTTCTTCAATCTTCGGCTCTTGACAGACCCTTCGGAGAACCTCTTCTCCAGGAAACACAGCATTATGCAGAGTCACCTGTTGCAATAAAAAACATCACTTTTACTAACGATACGACTAACTGCGTTATAGAGGTTTTCCTCTCTGTATAAAAAAATAATAATGAAACAAGAATATCTAAAGAGGGACTGATTTAGTCAGCAATGGACGAGAGGAACTTCAAATAAACATAAGTTAAACCTGATGAGTGAAAAGAATTTGCAAGTTCCATATGTTATAGCAAATGAAATACTGCATAATTTATTCCATCGACTTCTTTAAAAAGACGCACAGTGATAATCTTACGTTTTTATGAAATGCAGTGCTGGATTGGATTACAAAATATACTAGAGTAGTGGGGTAGAACTGAATAATTGAATTAATGCATGAATTGGGGTAGACCTTTTTCACATTAATGCCACACGAAAACATAATACAATATCAACAAACTTTGAAATCAGAAAATTATGACATTTTTAAATATTCTATAATACGAAGGAAGTAAGAATATAAATGAAACTGAGAAGTCAAAAGAGAAATAAGAACAAAAAGCATCACAAAACGTAAATGAATGATTATAATAAATTCAATGAGCCTATTCGGAAACAAAAAAGAAAAAGCTTCTTTCATGATCCATTTTCAAAAAAAATCACATCAATGAATATGATTAATGGGATTGTCTCATGACGCGAACTTTTTAATATCACATGTTTCTAAAAAGTGGTTAACTTTTTCTTTATGTATGAACAGGATAATTTTTTGATTTTCATGTGCATGAGTTGAAAAGAATATAAATGTAATCCATTCCTACCTGGTGCGTGACTGGTACAATGCCCTTTGAAGTCTTCTCAACCCACAGCAAATCTGTTTCTCCCAAATTTCGGGAATGAGTCACACCTATGAAGAGAATAATGCGTATATTAACTCAAAGTCAGCGTTGCAAACGCGAAAAGACTGGACAAAGACCTCTTAAAAATCAAATGTATGAGGCAGTTACTAAAAAAATATATATAATATATGTCCTCATTAACAACAAAATTTTATAGGTATTTATGATAAATCGCAAAACGGACAAAGATATCGGAGTAAAAACACTTTTCCAATGTTTTTCCAATATTTTTCTAATATTTTCCCATTGACGTTAACATTTAACTGGAAGTGTAAAATGTGACAACAAAATGTAACAAAGTGTTAGCTCGAAATTTAATTTATTTTACAGGAAGATTTTGCCATTACTAAATTGATTTTATAAAATCAATAAGCTTTTTAATTTAAAAGTGAGGTCTCAATACACATGAATGTGAATGGAAGTGGAATTTAATCTTACTGTGACGTGATGGCGCCATGAATTTATGTTCTTCAAGAATCGGAGAAGCATGCTGTACGTCCTCTTCGACCGGTGTCTTCTGCTCTTCGTCCCCGGGGATGACTTGAGCCTAGGGAGAGGTAGGATTAGTAGGCACACACAAGAATAAATAAAACCCTTGCACTAAAAATCCCCAAGACGCATATCGCCTAGCCTTACGTTACGAATATTATTCGGCTCTAGAAGCCCAAATCAAATCTAACACACGCATTATCTTCTGTTCTTCTGACTTTTTTCTGTTCTTCAAATCCAAGGATGATTTTGCTGTCTTCTTGTCTTGGTCCTCTTCTACTGATGTCTTCTGCTCTTCAAACCTGGGGAGAGGTAGGATTAGTAGCACATACAAAAATAAAAAAAACCCTTGCACTGAAAATCCCCAAAGCCTCGCATACACTCCACGACAACATCCAGGGGGTATCTTTGCACTTAAACCAAGTGAAAGTCCCATCCTGTACGCTGCAATGGATTAGCGTGCATACTTAACCTTGGTTTAAAAGGCTAAAATTAACGCACGCATATAATCGCCTAGCCTTAAATTACGCAAATTAATCGGCCCAAACAGCCCAAATCAAAGCTAAAACACGCACGATCTTCTTGTCTTGGTCCTCTTCGGCCGTTGTCTTCGGTCTTCTATTCTTCAAATCCAGCGATGACTTGAATCTGTGGAGAGGTAGGATTAGTATGCACATACAAAAATATACATGACACTCCCAAAACACAATCAAAAAAGCGGAAAAACACAAACAATTGCCACACACACGCACTCACACACACACGCACCCCTACCTACGTTTGAGCTCATATTCTAAATAAACCATACTAAAGGTTTACAAGGCCTTTCATTTTAGTATTCATTTGGGGACCATACCTTAAGCGCTTTTTTCATCATTTTCTTTACCTTGTTCTTGGCCAATCACCTTTGTGATTTTTTTATTCACGTGATCTGGTACCAGTTATTATAACCTCTCATTAGTTGCAACCATTTAACCATGTGTTTATTTTTTATTCTTGAGTCAATTTTGACTCTTTGCATTTCGTTCATTTGATTGACGTCACCACAGGTGTGTCGCAGATCTTTGTACCTTCATTCATACCATGTGTTATTTTTGTGTTAATGTGAATGTGTGTGTAAAGGAAGGATTCGTTTAAACCCAGGGCATTGCACAATAACATCACTCATCAGCCATAAACTCCTAGCGATGAAGAGTCTATCACCCCCCCCCCACCCATTCTTGAAGATGCATTTCTTCCTTATATTTTTCTCTTCGGACGACGATTTCAATTTTTTCGTTTGGTGATTCCACTTCTCGTTGCTTCGAAGACACTTTTTCCGTATCCTTTCATTCTGTAAAGAAAAGAGAATTCAATTTAGTTTGTAAGTCCGACTTCACCCAAGAGAACAGGACCGCATTGCATGAAAATCTTACTAGCCTATTGCTTAGAAGATTATTCATAAGTCATAAGCTAAATGTACGGTATTTAATAAATGATATATACCATGTAATTATAGGGAAATGAAAACTTTATGCAATGTAAATTTAGTAATTTAACCAGCAATTGAAATTAGGCCAATATTTAATTAATGGATGAGGTTTCATTTCCTTAGGCGGATTGTAAAGTTTGAGAAACTAATCTACGCACATGAGCTAATTACAGGTCATTCGAAAAATATAAAATTTACTAAAACTTCATGTTCTTTTCATATTCCCATACATTGATCTTCTCTTCTCTGACCAGCTAAATTAACAACTACCAAGCCAAATAATTGCTAACTATTAGAAGAAATATCTAAAAAAAAATAGTTATGCTTAATTGATGGTAAATGATTACCATGTTCTAGGCCTAGGTTAACATTCAAAGTTATATTTTATAAATAAGGTAGATATATTACATTCAAGCCATATGAAGGACTGCAAAAGTTATCCAGGGGCAGATATCGATGGTAACCGTAACTTAGTCATGATGAAATGCCACCTTAAATTTTTAAATATAAGAAAGGCGTGAAAAAATACATGGCAGGTTGAAAATTTGAAGGAGGTTAAGCATCAACTGGCGTTGAAAGATGCTGTTAATAATAGAATAGTGGAGGATACGACCAATAAACCAGTGGAAGAGAGTTGACTACCATTAGATGCGGCCTGTAGGCAGCAGCTGAGGAAGTTCTTGGTAAAAGAAGAGTCGCTATGAAAAAAACCATGGATTACGCAGAAAGTATTAGATCTCATTGAAGAAAGAAGTAAATACAAGGCTGTGAAAGCAGAGGAAGGACAGAATTGTCACAAGAGAATAAGGAACGAAAAATGTCGTAAAGCGCGGAAGGCACGTGGATGAAAAATATTTGTGAAGACGTAAGAACAGTCATGGAAAAGTAGAGGCCACCTATAGGACAGTGAGACACCACTTTAAGGGCGTAAGATGTCATACCCTTAGGGACAAAAATTGGGAATTAATGATAGGAAAAAGGAGAAAGGGAAGAAATGGAATGAATATTTGGAATACTTGTACAAAGGAAGCAGCCTAAGAGCGAATGCTATCGAAAACGAGAGGGAAGTGGATGCCGATGACATGGGAGCCCCAATTTTAAGGTCACAATTTGATGGGGCTGTAAAAGACCTCAGGATAAATAAAGCATCTGGCATTTATGATATTCCCGCAGAGCTAATTAAAAATACTGGAGTGAAGACGTTGTACCAGCTGTACAAAAACATTAGCGAAATGTATTAGACAGGTGAGATACCAATGGACTTCGAGAGGAGACGATCCCAATTCCTAAGCGGAAAAGAGCAGAGAACTGTGAAGATTTTAGAATCATAAGCCTTACTATACATGCGTCGACTGAAACTATTATCAACTGAAAATAAGCACGAAGAAAACCAAGATCTTAGTATGCAGCAGAAGAGAAGAAGTCAAGACTAACATTAAAATAGGGAAGCAAAAACTGATAGAGGCGGATGAATTCCGTTATTTGGGAAGCAAGATAATTAACGACGGGAGAAACAAGAAAGAAATTATCAGCAGAATAGCCCAGGCGAAGAGAAAATTCCACCTATGGTAAGACCTGCTTTCAGCGGGAACTTAAATACGGAAGTAAAGAAACAATTTATAAGAACCTACATTAGGAGTGTGCTCCTAAACGGAAGTGAGGTATGGACAATGACCAAAGCGGAGAAAGCAAGGATAGAGGCCTTCGAAATGTGGTGCTACAGAAGAATGATTAACATCAAATGGATCGACCGAGTTAGTAACGAGGAAGTCCTAAGAAGAGCAGGAGAGAAGAGAAGCCTAATGAAAACCTTAACAAGAAAACGGGGCAACCTTATGGTCCACATCTTGAGATATGATGGTCAGATGAAGACAATCGTCGAGGGACAAGTGGAAGGCAAGAACGGAAAAGGAAGCCCTCGAGCAAAATATATGGAAAAAGTAAAGAAGGATGTGAAAGAGAAGAAATACGTAGGTGTGGAAAGATTAGCTGATAGGAGAACTGAGTGGAGAGCTGCGTCAAAACCAATCCTAGTATTCCCCTCAAAACAGATTCATTCCCATGATACTTCGAAGGCCGTACGTTTCCACGTTATTCCGAGCGAAATGGGGAACACCGGGACAACTTCGTTTAGGGTTTGCGTTGTGGAAGTGGGAGGGGGTATTTGGTCACTAATGACCAGAGACGAATGCAGACCTTCGCATTTGGAATAAATGAGTCAAATGGGCTCCAAATACCGTTCCCGTCGAGGCAAGAAATTGCACGGCCTAATGCAAAAGCCAATGAGCATAGAAAAATTCATGGTGCAAAGCCGTGATGAACAAGAAGAAATGAAAAAATAGAGCCTGTTTCAATTCTGAAATGAATGCAGGTACAAGTGAGGATAAAATCAGGCCCCGCTCACTATGCAGATGCTAACGAATGCCTGAAGATGTCAGGGCAGTCGGCGCGAGCAGCGCCTCTGGCGGCTCGGCACTGATTAAAGCGCGAATTCGAAAATCCACGGGGGAAATCCTTGTACGTACTTAATTTATGTCTTTATTGGCTGAGATTTTCCTCTCGCTATAATGCCGCAACCATGTAGCAGGAGACATTTACGTTCATGTTGTTCACCGGCTGGGAAACGAAGGTAGCCAAGATACCTCTATCATTTAAATAAGACTACCGGCTGACTTTCACTCTTTTTCTCTTACACTCTTTTTCTCGACGTACACTGTCGGAATAGGTGGACAAATATCAAAAGTGGACTTCAGGAGTCCGCTAGAGAAGTTCTAGGGGGAAGAAAATGTGTTAAGAAAAAGCCATGGATCACGGATGAAGTCCTAGACCTCACTTAAGGACGGAGAAAGCATAAAAATACGAATACTGAGGAAGGACAGACTTGCTACAAGAGAATAAAGAACGAGATTTGCCGCAAAGCGAGGTGAGCCAGAGAAGCGTGGATGAGGAACATATGCGAAGACGTGCAAAATAACCCCGTACAAGGGAAAGTGGAAGCGGCGTATAGAATAGTGAGGAACCATTTTCTGACAGCGTTACCATTGGGTCTTTGCGCGGAAGCCGCGTTCGGGCGACAATGATCGTAACGGTTCTCCCCACCCCCTCCCAAGTCCATTGTCATCGGCGGCTATCCCTTATAATATCCCTATATATCCCTAAGCAATCAGATTTGTTCTTTTACTTTGAATATGTGAAAAAGTTTCCATTCTACGAATTGAGAATTAAGTTATAAGTATCTCGGTAAATATAGAGGGTCAAACATACAAACGCGACTTCAGAGAAAGAAGCGAGGAACAATTTCTGTGACGTGTATGAGACTTCAACGAACTCTGTGGCGTTGCAAATTGGAGACATCGCGATCAATGCACCAGTATTTGACGAAAGTAAAGAATCTTGCTCATGAGCTAGAAGACATCGACGCCAAAGATAGTAATTATTGGCTCATATCGACAATTATTGGTGAGGATAATAACCTTTTATGTGTAAGTGACGGGTAAATGCAGGACTTGTAAACAAACTGATCAGAAGAAGATTGGACTCAAGTGCTTTAAGTGCCATGTGGAAGTCACAAAGTGTCTGAATTTCCAGAGAAGGATGGCCACAAAGGAAAAGAATTCTTAGGAGTGGGGAGAAGTGACGGAAAGATGACGGAGTCGTTACGAGAAATAACGGTACATACTGAAGGGATAATTCATGGAAAATAGTTTGTAGTCATCATGCATCACCCGAAAATAATATGGCTAATTTTTCATCTCGGGGATAAGATCTTGAAATAGCTGTTGCTATAAATGAAGTTATCAAGGCTGATGGCAGTGACAATGTCCCATCAAATTGCCAAACAGCCGTGAAATATAGTCAATATCTGATGTCTCATTTGTCCCAGTACTAATTCGCTGTCCGTTATTAATACTGTTCGCGAAGGGTTTTGCATGATTTCAGTGAATGAAGAATGTCTAATATTCCGTGAAAGTGGATGTACCATCACCGGAGATTTGGCAGCTGTGGCCAAAGACATTGGTGGGATTTATCAGCTGGAGCTTAAAATGCTTGATCATGAGAATCAACTAGTCTGCCTTATCGCTACCAGTACAAGCACACGACACGACAAGAAGAAAACAAATATTAATGCTGTGGATCTGTAGCATCGGAGACTGGGACGGCTCACGGCAGCAGGGATTTGCTTATGCTGTCAATTTAAAAGGCCCTATAGAGTTAAATTGCACTCCATGCACTCTCGGAAAGATGAGGAGATCTTTATTTGAAGGAAGATTGAAAAAACACGAAATCGGAGATTGTGCATGCCGATTTCTGTGGGCTAATGATAGAAAAGTCATTCGTAGGGGCAAGGTGTTTTGCTGACGATGAATGACAATTCCAGAAGGATACTTCTTTGAGAGTAAAACTAATGTGATGGAGCTGTTTCTAAAAAATGGGATTGCCCATTGAGAATCGGATAGATGGAACTATAAAATTCCTCTTCGAGAGTTCAAATCCTTAGTTAATATACTTTATTCATTCATTGAAAGAGACATTTCTAACATCAACACAGTAGATACTCGATAAAAAGTTGCCATTGGATATTTTAACTGATTAAATTTTAAAAATAATGAATCTATGTATTTTAGCAAATTAATTTAATTTTTTTCTAAATAGATTAATCCAATGAGAGGAAATCAGCATGAGAAGTGGCAACGGCTGTATCATCGTGCCCTTGCGGCTAAATATTGTCAAATGTACGTTGAGTAAAATTCCTACTATTAGTATCGTCAACACTCAGTAAATAACCAAATAGATTATTAGTTGAAATCGTTTTGATATCCCTAGAGCATTAAAATGCTTGTAATTCCATCGATAATCATAATAAACAAATTTATAATACTTTGTCAAGAAAAACTGTGGGAAGTGAAGTGGTTAAAATAACAACGCTTTCCTACCAGTGGGTATGCTAACCACAATTAACTGTAAGAACCAGCATAGGCGGATCCAGGTGGGGCACGTGCCCCCCAGACCCTTTAAAATATGCTAAATTTTTAATACAGTTCCATAATCATTTCGTTCGTTTTGTATGACGAGGTATCCTTGTGCCCCCCTTGAACAAAATCCTGGATACGGCCTTGCTTGTGCCCCCCCCCCCCCCCCAGAAAGAAATTCTGGATCCTCCCCTGAGAACCAGTTGTAGATTAATTGGGATATACACTCTTTATAATAGATATATAACTCTTTCACCCGACTATCTGGCAAAAATACATTTCAAATAATCCGACGGCTATTAACAAATTATGGCGTTATAATAACAAATAAAATTAGGACGGAATGGGTGTAATCCATTTCTTCATTATTTCAATAACTTTTGAGTGATCACATTGACATATTTCTATTTGGAAATCTCATGGTCTAGCCTTCTGATTTCAATACTAGAAACATAAGCAGAGCATTATACCGGCTCATTCGCCACACCTAAACCCAATACTGAAATAATGGGGAATTATGACAAAGGAATGGCAAACCAGGGGTTCCATAGCAGTGAGGGTGCTAGAGGCGCATGTCCACGACTAGTGTAATCCATTTTGGAATTATATATGCGAGAGATTAGTTGGATCAATGCCTCAACGTTTGCAGAAAGTTGTAGAAATAGCGAGTGACGAATTAAATTTTCAAGACAGAGGGGTCATCCGTTCGGTCATTTCGATAAGAAAAGAATGTACTAACGTTGATGGTCAAGATTTAAAAAATCACATTCGCTAAAAATTAAGTACTTATTCTTTTCTTGTGTCATCTGTATCTTACTTATACATTTTAAAAATGTATCATTTAAAAAATTAAAAAATATTACTTTAAACTCGAACCTCCACCTCAGCTTCCAGAACTTCCAGACGACCAGAACTTCACCTCAACTACGCGCACAGTGTATGCCTACGCGGCTACGGAGCCACATATTAGCAATACAAAAACAGTGAGTCAAAATATCAATCTATAGAGAGGAAAAACTCCGGGTACGCGAAAAGAAAACACTCCGAAGTCCATGGTAATCAAGTCAAGTAAATGTGCATGGACGTGATTTTCCTCAGTGTATTCCATCCGCTTATCATAATTCGATTGGTATTATGCTCCTAGTATTTGACTCCAGCTTCGGTAGCCCAGTCGCGCCTGCGGCTGTCCTCCTCGGCTCTTGCTGCCGCGAAGGCAAAGGATGCAGGTTGCTTCATATGCATGCAGCTAATGTTAGAGGCCTTTGGGCGGGGCTGGATGACGTAGATAAGGAAGTCAAATTTCACTCCACAATCAACTGCCCAAATGGTTATGCAATATAGGAATTGAATTTTAACAAATAAATAAGCGCGCAGGAATTCAATAGCCATACAACATCCTCTGGAACTCGAGATAGGTTTTGCGAAGTTTTAAGATCAGAAAAATTTCCACAGTGCGTGTGTGCAGCATCAAATCGTCCGCAACTGAGACTTGACCCGAGGAACTCCAGTTTCGTTGAAGAACACTTGACCCACTACACCACCACAACGGTCGTGCCCTAAGGCAGTTTCAATGCCCAATATGCTTCGGCTTCGTCCACAGATGTTCCGACGAGAATAAACTCCATTCTAGAGGAGTCGTGGGCGAAGCACACTTCGAAAAATATGGGGAAGAGTACGTAGCTGCTTCTCTAGCGTGGTCATAATGCGGCGGATATGATTATTTCCACGGTAGAAGGAGCATGTAGCTTTTAAAATTCTAAAAACATTTTAAAAAAAACTTTTAAAAAACTTTTAAAAACATTGACGGTGCTCATTACTCTATAAGCCCACTTTCGATGAAACATAAACAATAAGGACATTAAGATGGCATTCATAAATGGAGCACTCAAAGAAGACATGTATATGATGCAGCCAGAGGGTATGAAAATTGCAGGAGAAGAGAAGGTATGCAAGTATAAAAAAAGGCATTTTTATCATCTAAAACAATCGTCTGTTAAACATGGAATGAGGAATTACATTCTGTTCAGCATCAATTAAATTATAAGCAGCGTGACTCTGAACCATGTGTTTGTAAAATCACACGGGGGAGGTGTATTATTTTTGCGATATTTGTTGATATTATTTTTGATCTTGGAAATGATTGCGTTGAAAACGAGATGCTCAAAAGTATAAAAATGTTTGAATTCTAAATATGTTAGAATTGAAAGACGAAAGAGGGTGAACTGATTATTTTTTCTCAAAACTAACTTTTTCTTGAGTCATCTGAATGGTTTATGTTGATGTTCAGGATGCCTCTTTTAAAAAGTGAATAGAATTGTTATAATTTCGGATTCGAACCAAAACTTTACCGCAACTAACGCGCACAGTAAAGACCTACTCAGCCACGGAGCCACGTAATGGTAAGAGTACGAATCGTGAGTCCAAATATTAATCTAAATATAGGAAAAACTCGCCACGGAGCCCGAAAGAAAACACTGCGACGTGAGTGTGGACGTAAATTACCTCAGTACAATCCATCCGCTAATCTTAATTCTGATTGGGCTCATTCTCCTGCAGTTAGACTCCGGCTTCGGTAGCTAGGTCGCGTCCACCTCCGTCGGCTCTTGGTATACGAGTCGGCATACGAGTGAGGGATGCCGGTCGCTGCATGTGCCAACCTAAGAATTTTTCACCGACCCGACCCAATTAGTCAAGTAGTACTCGTGTGTGTCTAAAAACTTTTGAAAACGATAGTACATTACCCTTTGTGAGAGAAGCTGTAGAATAGAAATTGCTAGAAATTTGGTACTGAAAACTGAAGAAATTATCGCTGATATTTTAACGAAATCTCTGAGCACATTGAAAATTGCAAAATTTCGAAAAAGGTTGAGTTTGAGCTCAAAATGTTATCATATGACCATAGTTTCTTTTTGGGTCGGAAGTGGGTCTGGATAGGTGGAGATGTTGTATTCTAAATCTGTTATGCGTAGGTAACCAAGAACCCAATTCTACATGCTGACAGCACTGTTTTTTTGTGGTTGTGTAAGTTCTCCCGTGAGGCCGATTCAGTCATTCTATTCCCTGACCCACTACAGAGTAGATGTTCTTGAATTGAATTCATTGAATTTTTACGAGGTTATAAAGGCCGCCAATGCAGAGAACTTTTTAAGGCTGAAACCCCAAGAGAGTGAACTATTTGAGGATGTTTTCAAAGTTTATAAGTTGATGTTGGTGATGGAGCTCTGAAACTCTCTCCTACACGAAATATCTTTGGCCCAACCCATTAGCCTTTCAACTGCAAAAACCAATCAGAAGGTTTACATTTACCTTTCAATTGGGAGTAACCATTGTTACCATTCATTCATAATGTTATCATTCATGCTAAATGAAGGGATCTGTGGCTGAAGTTAAGGAGCAACTTTGTTTAGGTTAGTTAAAGAATACGCTAGAGAACATTGCCAGACACAAAAAAGACCTTTCTATATTTCCAAGCTGATAACTTCTCTCTTCACGTAGTTACACCGTATTACTGTGTTATTTTCAGGTATGACAGCGTTATCGCAAATACATAGATCAGGAAAACAAGGAAAACCTCGCGGAAAATCAAAAAGTATTCTTGAAGACGACGCATATGGCTAACTATTAATATTTGTTGCAGCTTGTAATTTCCTTGTTGTGTTTCAATAGGGTAGTTTCCTTCATCAAAAAAAACGAAAGGCATTGATTGCAATTCATCACCCACCATTAGTGTATTCATAATATACAAATTATTTGGTTTTAGAAATACCAGTTTAGACGAATGGCAAGGGTCAGATTGGCGCCCAGGCGATGCCACTCCACGTGAAGTCACAGGGACCTAGTTTCTATACGAGTAGATAGGAGTTTTGCAACGTCTGATATTACCAATGCATGCATGTAGCACAGAGCTCAAGGAAATGTATCTTAATAATCACCTATTAAAATTGCATATGGTCGGAAAGTTTCCTTCGTTTTGATAGGGTATTAATAATCCTTATTTAATCCAAGCGCTACTTGCTGGCAGCCATCATCGGAGCGGCGCTTATATCCTCGTACCAAGGTGGCCTCAAACGGTGACAGCGGGAACCAGAACGACATTACACGGACTTTTCCCAGCATTCATACTTATCCGTCGCCTTTTCGCGCCCTTGAAATTTTTCACTTTACATTTAATCGCGAAAAATAGATATCGTCATTTAAAAATCTGAAAGCGTGAAATACGTTCTCCAGGAGTAATAATCTTTCGATTTAGGGAATTTCAAAAAATAATAGGAAACCACCCTAATGAATATTCAAGTGAAATTACTCGCGATAGGAGGACGCCAACTAATATCCCTTCCATCACGAGAGGGAGATGACAGAAGCTCCTCTTCATGAGTGTAAAGGCGCAAGATAAAGTGATCATTAGAGCGACACATTTTTCACTCCAGGCGTCTTGATTTCATCTTTTTAACGACTAAATTACTGCGACGCAGAAGACTATGGGAAACCACCACAATTATTCCCAAAAGACCTTTCCACTATATTCATTACAAACATGATGGTATCATTTTTAGTAAAATATTCCTTAGATATCCATAAATAGTCCCCCATTGGAATTTCAGGGGGGGGACTATGCGAGGGAGCACATCGATCAAATGCAATTAGTTACCTAAAAGATAGGAAAATGAAACGAGAGAACTCTCTGAAGTTAGACGGTGCAGCCTCCAACGATGCCTGAGTCACTGCTGGCGTCCCTCAGGGTAGTGTCATGGGCCCACTCCTATTCCCTCTTTATATAAACGGCATTGGTGAAGTAGTAGACAGCAAGCGACGATTATTTGCAGACGACGCTGTAGTTTACACGGAAATCCGTTCAAGCAAAGAAAGGGATGAAGTATCGAACGACCTTGATGCTATCCGAGCGTGGTGGGATGCATGACAGTTAGAATTAAATTTGAGAAAAATGCGTAGTAATGAATTTAGGAAAAAATAATTTCTGAACCACAAATATATTATATTAACTTTAGTGTATCCTACTATAAACAATATTTAAAAATATACTATAAATAAATTATTTAGAAATTATTATATAATTTCTAATCAAATTTTAAAATGCATAGTAATGAATTTCTGGAAGAAGAATAACTCCCCACAACATAGCTATATCATTCGGGGAACCCAATTAAAGACAGCTGAATCCGTGAAATATCTAGGAGTTAGACTCAATTATGATACATCGCGTAATAAACTTATTTAGGAAATAACAGGTCAACTTAATCGTAAAATGGGTTTTGTTAAAAGAATATTAGAAAAGTGCGACGAAAAAGTGAGAGAAATTAGCTACTTTTCCCTCGTTAGACCACATTTGGAATACGCTGCCAGTGTTTGGGACCCTCATGAAAAAGGCTTAATAACCGAGTTAGTACGCGTGCAAAGAAGAGCCACCAGGTACGTGAAAGGTCGTTACGATACTCTTGTTATTGTAACTCAGACCTCTAACATAAACTCGGATGGGAATCTGTCACATCGTAGATTGAATAACAAACTAAACCTTTTAGATAACTTCAAGAGCAATGTCTTTCCTAACGAAGTTATAAATAAAATAAGAGAGATAAGACTGTAGAACAGACAGATTGAGAATGTCTTTTTTCACTATCGATAAGAGATTATAGTCATTGTTAGAACTCATAAATAGATTAGATGACATGTAGTGTACCCTACTAACTTAAGTAAAACTTAATGCACGTTTCCTAATTTTATAACTATTTCTAACAGCATATGGTAATATGTTAGTGTGCGTGACGTTTTCTGGACCGCGTGGTGTGCAAGTGGGAGTCCAATTGCATGCTGCATGCTGGTGATTGATCACTCCCTGCCAAACACCCTAGAGGTGGCTCACAAAGTATTATGTAGAAGTAGAAGTTGCAGAAGGCCCAAAAAACTGAAGGTGGAAATTCGAATGACGATCCTGGACGCATAGGGATGAGCGAAATAAAATGGTCAGATGTGGGAGATGTATAGAATGGAAACAACCAAATAATACACACAAGATTGCAAAACGGTAGTGATGAAATGGGCATAGTGCTATGTAAGAGAGCAGATTAAAAGCTACCCACAGTTCACTGAAAAGGTTGGTAATGGTCAATATATAAGCCAAAAACAAGAACTACTGCAGCTCCGAAGGTTTGTCAGCCTACACAAAATTGCCAGAGGATGCAGAGGAGAAATTCAATCAAGAAATCTCATAAAAAAATCAATCAGGTAAGAGGTGAAGTAAGTTTCATCATTCTAGGTGAAAGTAATTCTATCATAAGCGAAGATCATGACGAGAGAAGAGCCAGGAAACAGTAATGATTCAAGCAAAATTGAAGATGACACAAAGCTCAAGCTTGAAGTTGCGAACACAACATTAAATAATCACAGTCAAAGGATTTTCACAAGGTAAATGCTAGTAGACATGAGATAATTCTTAGCTGATTAAATTATAGCAAAAGAAAAGATTCAGCAACTAGAAAAAGGACGGCAAAAGCTACTTAAGAGGATGACCGACTCTAGCGGCTTTAACCTAATAGAGATGTATTGCCACCTAAAATAATATGAGAAAATCAAGCATAAAGCGGGAAATTCATTTACCATGTACCAAATTTCAATAAACTCGGCATCAAGTGTAATTTTAGGAAGCAGAGGAGAACAAAAAAGGAAGGAATGTGGCCGAGAAATAGGAGGACGAGAGTCTGAAAAACTTTTGCAGTGTGCTAAAGGCAGTAGTTGAAGTTCCTCGCAGAAAGATAACCATCAAAATGAATCACGCAAAAAGTCATGTATTACGTCGAGGATTCTGCGATAATACGAAAACTGCGTAATTCCAAATGAGAATAAGAAACAAAGTTGCTGTAAAGCCAGAGAGGCCAAAGAAACGTGGGTGAGGAACAAATTCAAAAGTGCACAAAAGCATAATGTGCATAGAGTAGAAGCTACCTCGAGGATTGTGAGCAACCACTTCAAATAATGGCGTAAGATGTAATACCGCCAGTGACGAAAACGGAGAACAGAAAAATAATACAAAGTGAAGAGATGGAGTGAATATCTAGAAGAATTGTGCACATCAGGGTTACTTACAAGTACCAATCAAAATGGATATCGCGTGATAATTTGACGTAATAAATGCGTGTATTGGAATTCAATGCTTAGAATCCTGACAGAAGTTGGGGTGCTTAACAATGAGAGGTGAATCATCTGTAATTCGTTTTTGAGGCCAAGTATGGGTGATAAAATTAGGACTCAGCTGTGAAGAGTCGAGCATTAGGAACTAGCATATGAGAGTCTTCATAGCATGAAAATCATCTAGCAAAAACTGTCAGAGGCTTACGGAAAAGTAAAAAGTTCCTAGTAAAGATGGGTAGGAAAATAACCAATGACAGGAAGTCAGGATCAGCATAAAACTAGAGAAACAAACTGGTGCAAGAGGTCGACCAGTTGAAATATTTGTGAAGCAGAATAACCAGAGATGAAAGAAGAAATGAATACCTAATAGCAAAATATCCCAGGCGAAGAGAACTTTTCAGACAAGTAAAATGATCGGCTGACTTAAAGAAGCAGGATATTTGAACATAAAGTAAGGAAAAAATACATCAGAACCTACGATTTGAGTATGCTTCTCCATGGTAGTGATTCATGGACAATGACAGAAAATGAGAAACTGATGGTAATTCGGACATATGAAAATTATATGGATCGTCCGATTGAGAAATGCGGAATTCCTCGGATTAGTGGGGGAAGAATAGAAACCAAGCAAAAACTTAGAAGAAGAAATTATTCTAAGCTGACATATGCAGAAGCATTTATCTTGGTGGCCTGATGAAGGTAATCCTCGGTGGAGAAGTGGATGACAATAGGAAGGCCTCGGATATCGTAAATACGGATCCAGAAATGAAATAAAGGATGTGAATGAGTAATTGAGCGATTCCATTTGTCTCCACGTGACACCATTAAATATTAAAATGTAATCACTCAAAATTAACGCGAGCTGAGTAACCTAGAAAAAATTTTCCATCCTCCTAACTGCCTTCATAGTCACAAAGGATCATACATATTAACAGCTGGGTATTCGTAGCATAAAACACTATTAGAAAATAAAAAAACTCTGAAATATCGTTTACTTAAAAAAATGATCATAGAAGTTATTTTATGCAAACTGTAGACTAATTGGTTTAGACGTAGTAACATAGAAAAAGAGAGAAACAGATGACATATGTATGGGAATATTTAAAGATCTATCAAATAATTTTCATTATGAGAATGATATTGACTCACCATGTTTCTTCAGTCTTCTTCTTCCTTGGAACCTCATCGCAATTCCCCATTTGACCCCACGCATTTCACGGAATTCATCCGCTATCCCTATATATTATTCATGCACCTGGAAAGAAAATTCGCATTAAAGACTGGCAATATTCACGCACTAGAAGTTTACAGTTAAGTAACGTGGCACATAATTACAACAAATTGTCTTACTAACGACCTCAAAGGTTAAATGTGTGGAAAAAGAAAATTCAAAACGAAGTGCTTTAAATCCAATTAATATCGCCAATATTCTCTTACTTTTGCTCATCATTAAAAGTAGATGACCAATAATTGTAGAGCAGTTTCGGAGAGGCAGTTCAACACCTAAACTTAATTAGCTGACAGCTAATTCCAAGGCTTGAATATCAAGGATTTTTCAAAATTCCTCTTAGAACCTGTGGAATAACTCACTATTCAAGTGCCAACAAGAGAAAATCATAGAAAAGCGAATAAAGGATGATATCTGGCAACTGAAGCAATCACGGATAGAAGCTTCATTTCGAAATTTCAGGTTCTCTTGTAATATTAAACGAAGCAGTGTGGCCAGCATGAAATACACTGTTCTAAGTCTACTGTTAATAACTCATATTTATAGTCACAGTGATAAAATTCACAAGCTTGACGTTAAAAAAGTAACTAGGCTACCGGAGGTCTAGAAGTAAGCTATCGGATTTCCGTAAGGATCATAACTCCTGTAATGACACCGTTACCTTGGATTTTCTAAGAAACACGATGAAGGTAAAGATAAAACTATTCACAGGTTACTTATTCATTTCAAATGTCGGCACTCCATAACGTAATGCAGTTTTCGTAAGTTACAGACATTCCACTAGGAAGCGAACACACACGAACTTAAAGGGGGATCAAACAAGTTAAGTTATTGAGTATCTGTCACATAAAACCGCTTTGGCAAAAAATCAAGCATGGCATTTCGTCCAATGCCGCAACACTTTTCACCGAAGGAATTATTTCCATTCGAAATTTAAAGGGTTGAAAGTACGATTTAAATCAGAGATGATGTTTCTCTATCACTCGCGTTCCTTAAAAAAATTACTCTGAAACTTATTTTGACTTCGAGTCTATTTCCTCACATGACATAAAATGTTGGAACGTGAATACGGACGGCGTAATAAAAATCGTTCATCCAAAATAATAGCCACAAAAGATCACAATTACTTAATAAGGTTGAATAATACAGCATTTACGAATTATACCTTCACTTCAGAGAATTTGAAGTCCATTGAAAATAATATAAAGAAATTCTCACTTAAGTAATAGTTTAGGTACTCACCTCTTAAACCCATGAAAGCTCGCCGCGAAGTGAAGTCCAAGATCTGAGGGAGGGGGGCTTCTGGTACACCGTCAGCCGCGTGACGTATGCAATTGACGTCACGCTGATTTTGAACTGATTTCTTTTTAAGGCAAAGAAAAACCTATAAAATGCTAAATATCGTAGATGTAAGACTATTTAAAATTAATCCTGTAAATTACCTTAATAAATGCGTCGATATTCTATGTTATAAATAAATAAATATATCGCGCGATAAACCAATAAAAAGCTCAACCAATAGGATTTGTGAACAAGTTAGCACAAAAAAACCGCGGAATTTCTTGATAAGCCAATGGTCGCAACACACGTGATCAAGGTTCCAGAATATTCTAATCTTCTACGAAGGTCAGTGGGTGTGTTTGCAGAACACGTAATCGCATTACGAAAAACAATACATTAGACTTTCAACGATCTTCATTCAACTGTCGCCTCTAATCCAGCACACCCCCTCCCCCCCACTCAACGAAGAAAGCGCAACAAACCCCAGTTCGTCACCAACCGTCCATGGAGCAGAATCATGTTTTTGCGAGTTTTAAATTTATAAAATTAATTTTCCAGACCAGTTCAGCCGTTTCTTCGTTCGTTGAAGTCACCATTTATTTCCGAGGAAATGAGAATGGAGAGCGGGGACAAAGAAGAAATGCAGAACTATTGATTGAGGTAAGTGAGAACAAGTATTTTATATTATTAGTGATACGAGGTTGTAATTTTAGCCTAATCACGATAATACTTGAGTAGCGGCATGTCACCTTTGTGGCTCATGTAAAATAATTGCATTGAAAATTAGTTACAGGGATGAGCAGTGTACTGATATTGCGGAGTTCATGTACGTTGAGAACATTTCTAAAGGCCGTTTTACACGGGGCACGGAATTGCGCAGGTTCGAACTGTTTTTATTTCTAAAATGGCGTGGAACTGCGCGAATGCATGAACGAAATTAGAACAGGGTCTATTTAGCCGTCTCGCATCCACGCATTCTCGCGTGTGTTCTAGCAATTCACCGCTTTACACGACGTAATTTTGATTACGCCTCCGCACGTACGTCAGACTGCGCATTTCCGGGTACCGTGTAAAACTGCCTTAATCCCACTATGCGATATTCACAGAAACGAGAAGAATATTTGTGTTCCCATTAATGATTAAAAAACTCCCCTTCACAATTCACTCCATTGTCATTGATGTATGAAATGTATCGTCGATTAAAATACAAAGAACTTAAAATTGAACGAAAGCCACATTGAAAATTAGTAAGCTTCAATTCAATTCAAGCATCGCATTCATCTCTAAGAGATATAACTGACCAATTCTCTTTCAAATCTACGTATTTCGGTGGTAAACATTCTACGAAACAGGAAATATTCTATCGATTTCCCAGATGCGAATGTGTAAGTATTCGATATTCTCATAATTGCTTCTTAAAATTCAATCGCAGATGAAATTTCAAATGAAATCCACTCATTATTTGTTGTTTTTTTTATCAGTGAAGTCTATGCAGCGCCAAAAGAGAAATCGTAATAGCAATCACTGTCTCCAATCTCCCCAAGAAGTTATGCAATTAAATTCAGTCAAGAATGTTCTTCCCCTATGCCACAGATTTCGCTAAATCTTTCTACACCTTGCTGCATCTGTTCATTTATGATGCCGTTAGTTAGTACCTTGCACTCAAAATGGAGTCATTAAGTCCGAATAATTATGCCATAATTCCCTCTATGTCTCAAATGTCGATGAAATTAGTAACCCTTGAATGAATTAAAATGTTTCATACCGTAAGAAAAAGCAGTCTGCAAAAAAATCAGTAAATATCAGCTTCAGCGTTGTCCAAGTTCATACCACGGTCACAACTAATACAGTGATTTTCAATAACTTACAGCTAACTTAACGAGTCCGTGGATTTTAATTAACGCATTTTGAATGAGAATTTCAATGAATGTTTCACCAGTAATTAAGACCGAGCCTGTGATGTTTGCTTATCAATATGGCGCAATTCAATAATAAAATAGGTCGTAGTCCACTAAAATTTAAGAGAGAGGCTTTGCCCGCCTCTAAACCTTTAAATATGAGGGACACTGACAAAACTTTCAATGAAAACTTGGGAAATATTCTGACGAAAATTAGTATGAGTTTAAGAAATACACTAGAAAAGTGTTCTCTGGTTTTACTTCAGCTAGCAAACGGTTTAAAAAAATTCAAATGCCATGGACCACGTGAAGAAGAAAAATATAGGGGTGGGATTAGCTTTGATGAACACAAGAAAGAAATAAATGCGGCCGAAATTTTGAGTCAGCATAAATGGCTTGCGTTGCGTCGAATAATTATACGGGATGCAAAGCATCAATTGAAGATATACCCTGAGTAGTAATCCAAAAGAATATTTCGTGAAAGAGCTATACAACAAATATAATCATGATTTAGAAGATGTATTCGGTCGAGCGGTTGTGGTAATTCCTTTGAATTCATGTCATTCACAAGAGAAAAATATTCTCTTACGCCTGAGAGCATTATTCAGCCATCACAATTGGCGGTGAAATGGGAGAAAGATGTGGTCAAATACGGGCATGGCCGCCGCGATCATTGCTTCACGCAGGTTTACAAGTTCATGTGTCAAGAGCGCAGTGGGAAGGGGGAAAGAAGATTATGCATTTTCCCCGACCGAATACGTCCTTCATTCCAACCCACTGTTCCCATATGTGGTGACTCTGATGCTGTTCTCTATCACACCCTATTTTCACTCGATACGTACTTCCTTGAGAATTTTATCAGCAATTAATTTGCTCTCACAGACACCTAAATGGAGTTTAAACTACTAGGACTGACGCATGACAGGAGTTAAATTTAAGTACTATGACATGGTGAAGTTTATTATTCATCCAATGAATTCGTAAGTCAGCTAATTCGAGCCTGTGAAAATAAATGGCCGAATCGCCCGATCATAAAAGGTCAATAATTGTATTCAATTCCGATTGAATTAATATGAAATTCTTTTTTTAGTTTATCCCGCAATATTACAAAAACGCTAGACTCGGCATTCAAAGAAAATTTCGCATTTTCAAAAAGACCCCACGTTGTGTCAAAGTATTTTCCTTCTCGCCAGAAAAGGAGGGTGCTAAAACGAGTTTTTTAACATAAATTTCTGCAAAAATTCCTAAGCTTCACATTGAATGCGAGAGGAGAAGGCTCCCTACCTTTCATCCGACGACATATCCATCGGCGGCAGGGCTCAGCTGTCCATCGGCCATTCCCCAAAAGACACTTATTCACCAACACTTCACATTCAACACACACAATGATAATGAATTTTATGATGCACGTTTGACACTTTCACTTCACTGAATATCTAGATAACCAATCGTTCCTGCCCTTCAGTAACACAACAGGCAGCTTCACATTATTTCCACGAGACATGCACACTGCTTACAATATGACCGATGATAATACTCCAAGGTTTGATGCAAAGGATTCACAGGGATCGTTGAAAGCTTTATTATAGGCTTGTACTGTCATTCGATGCATTAATTGCGTTTTTCTTTCCACCTTTCGTAAACTCTAAAAAAAAAGAAACATGCTTTAAAATATAACTCAAAAAAAATGTATTGATGACACTATATCTCTAATCATATGGCAAGGAGGAATTATGACAGCGGAAATGCATGAAATGCGTAACGATTCAAGCCATTCTTAAAGGCCTGGATTCATGATAGTGTAACTAGTACAAGTTTATGCTCATTTCTGAAAATTTATAATTGAATGAAACATATGTGAATGCGTGAACCAAATTCATGAATTTAAACATAAACTTGTACGAGGTAATAGTCCTTGCTGTTAGAGCCAGATATTGATAATAGTTTTAAAAAACATGAAAAGCCACAACCAAGAATGTGGGTACAAAAACTCATTAATTTTGACCAAATCCTATTGCCAAAGTATGCTGCCTTCTTGTACAAAAATAATGATTTGATACGTACAAAAAGCATGGGATAATAGGATATTTACGGGAATTGAACTTACCAGTACTCTTCAGCGGTAGATCATGCACCTATCAACGTTAACTGAACAGCTCTGAGACTAAAACTGCACTATGAGAGAGCGGGGACTAAGGGGAACATTCTAAGTGACGCACTGCTTCTAACTTGCAGCCATGGGAAGTAATGGAGGGAGGAGAATTACTCAGGATACCAAGGAAGGTTGCCTGGTACAGAAAGCACTTGGCAGAGTCAAAATTGTTGGCCTTGATTTTGAGTGCATCACGAAGGCGGTCGGGAGGGGTTCGGTTTTCGCGTCGTTGGGTGGAGCTGGTGGTTAGGGGAAGGCACAGAGATAGCGTCGGAGGGGAGGGGGAAGGGCGCCACCCTCAACACAAAAGAGACCCTGTCTCGTGACGCCACATATTTAGTTTTCGACAATGTTTGGGGCGCCACTTCTGCTTCTAGACAAATTTTAGTTTCCCTTGCTCTTTTCGTTTTCCTTGGTTACTCACCGAAAATATTACGTTTGCGAGTGAAGAAAAAAGGCACTTAGATGGAGATGTTGCGAATTGATCTTTCTGTTTCAATTTATGTCGGATTTAGTGATTATTTCGAGTGCATTTAATGTGTACTGGCCCCGGTTTTCTCTGTTGGTTTATATTTTACGTACTCGCTTAGCTCGCTGGGGGGGCTCTGCCCCCCCTAGGCCCCCCCGAAAAAGGCCTACGGCCTGTTATGCTCGTTGTGGGAGGTCTTACACTTTTTGTTTGCTACTTGTTACTTAAGGATCGTTTACTTTAAAGCTGGCTAGCTTAGGTATAAGCGATATTTCCACTTTCACGTAAAACGAGCGCATGGTACGTAGGCTACAACATGAATGTAAATATTTATAAAGAGAAAAGTTTTTCTGAGGGGCTAAAAAAGTAAAATAAATTTCTACGAGTTTCTTTAACTTATTCAATTCAAATACAAAAAACGTTGAGACCACGTTCCACTGCAACACCCAATGCATACGTAGTATCATAGCATAACGACTTTACGAATTACAATGAAAAACACGTTTATTAATTATTTTCCACAAAACTCAACCAAATTCTTATATCATATACGAATAAGATGTAACAGCTGTTCCCCGCTTCGTAAGCGAATTACGTAGGGACTGAATATCAATATCTAGGAACAAATGCGCCTTAGCATGAATTGGGGCTAGTATGACGAATTTTATCGAAATATTATTGATCCTGATCGCGAATGATTTCACTTCAGAAATACCTCTATTTAAAGTTTTAATGAATCGGGATACACAAATATCTCAGCTTTAATATCCAACGCAATGCGCAATAAATCTGGTGAGTAACGGATCACAGCCTTTGGTGTACAAGACATTGTGAATGTCAAGATTTCGATAATTTTCACAGTTGAATAACTTAGTCACTCAAGGAAACGTGATTTTCGCAAGACAAATACACCCATGTCTCGTATAGCGCAAGGGATGCGTTCCTTGGGGTCTTTGCGCTATACGAATTTGCGTTATACGAGAGCGTTTTAACATAGGGAAGATAGGGATGCGTTCCTGGTAGCATAGGTCTTGGGTACTGAATTTCCTCTAAAACATCTATATTCCCATAAAAAGCCTTAGAAAACATTATTTCTATAAATATTTATAGTTTAAAACATCTTTAAAGATAGTATTCACGCATTCAAAGACTTTTATTCACGTTAAAAAAAATTCTTACGTGCTTTCGAAATTCCGTCCTGTCGTGCGGGTGGGCTAACATCTGCTATCTCAGGGGATCGTAATGCGTTGCCGGCAGTTGATGATTTTTCAAACTAGTCTAAAAACAACTATTGTGTCACCCAGGCCCTTTTGTCGCTCATAGAAATGACAGGAAAATGCTACTTTAAATGCCATTTCATAGCTAGCGGAGTTTATGAATGATAAATCATTTTAATTTGAAGTCCTCCGAGTCATTAGCAGCTACGTGAAACAGTCTTTAAATGCCTTGAAACCTGACCCAGGTTTTCCTTCCCTGAAAATGAATGAACGAGAATGCATTCTTTTCCAAAAGAATATCGTCTCATCAACACTTAAAACTAGTTGAGGGGGAAAGGAGCCACTTTCAATAACAGCTTGGAGTTCATCAGAAAATGTTGTGGTGGCTGCGCTATCAACACTTGCAGATTCACCTGATATCGCCGCACTGAAAATACCTGCTTGCCGTTTAAATTCTGGAACCAACCGGAGCTTTCACTTAATGTCTCGGAGCGATTACCACTCTCGTCTTTTTGTACTGATTCACCATGAACTTTCCGTATGTGTAGACCGCTTGGTTGAAGTTGGTGCGGCTGAGGTCACTGATATTTTAGCCTCGTCTTTATTCAGAATAAGGCATCGTGAGTTTAAACTTCCGCGCGATATCGCTTTGACGCTCTCCATTTTCAAAGCAATTGACCTCTCTCAAGTCCTCTTCTAGGTTAATGGTTTTTCTTGATAAATTCTTGATTTTTCTACACGCATTCCTATTTTTTGCCATATTCTCTTGGTTTTTACCCTGTGTGGCTCTATCTAAATCACCTTCTTCTGCTGAACTGTATTCCTGAGACACAGAAGGGCTATGACTGCGGGGAGGGAACGAAGCCATTGTGTTTGAGACACTATAGCGGACCCTTTTATGTGTTGATGCTATTCATGCGCAACTCGGTCACCGCTCCATTTCTCCCCCGTGAATACCGATGACCTTGAAGGCTTTAGCGTAGACTCTCTACCTGGAAGGCAATCGCCCGGTAACCTACGACGGCAAAAATACGTCTCAAACCGTATTGCTGAGAAAAAACTTTTCCACTAGCCCCACGCTTAATTAACGATCTAAATTATTTATTATCATTCTGTTAAGGAGACGAGATAAATCTTCGGTAGGCCGGCTATCTAGACCCAATGACGAGTAATACTTTTGGCAATTGCGCAGCAATGAATTTCGATTAATATATAAACAAAAAAGAAGATTTGAGGCAAGAAATAATATTAATATGCGTAAATTGATAGAAATTTCGTGTGTACTTAGCGCAAGTTCACGTTTTATCACGAGAGCGTTTAAGATTTTTGATTAGGCTACACTGCGTTGCAATGTTTCCCCGAGGAACGAATTTGCGCTATATCGAAATTGCGCTAATCGAAATTGCGCTATACGAGACATGGGTGTAATTGAATAAGAAATACCTTTATTTGCACTTATCTTCCATATTGTATTATTCACTGCCTATTCACTCCTGCAGCTCACGGATATATTGTACATTAAAAAGGAAATTAACGGAAAAAAGAACGTGAACAAAAATAAAAAGTTATCACCATCACAAAACACGATAATAAAATCATTTTTACCAACCTATATTATGTAAGACTTGTTTAAAAGTCTTTCTACTACAATCGTGTATCGCCAACAAGATACGAACTATAGTCAACAGCACGAATCATATTTCTAATATGGCATTTAGAGCACTTGTTAACTTTGAAATTAATAACCACCACACTCTCGTTGTAATATACCAAAAACAACAACTAATTTCTTACCTTACATTTCTCCGCTTTTGATTTGAATGCGCTTTGATTTAAACAGATGTTTGTTCTTGCGGAAAGAAGACGCAAAGAAATAGACACTTCAATTATTACTTTCTTAATTTCCTGCCTTATATTTATCAGTTTTTCGTTTCATTTCCTTTATCTTCTTTCCCAATTTAGCTCCTCTTGTTTGCATAAACAAATATGTTGCTATGATTGTGACTGCCGCGCCGCCATTGGAATTTGGTGGCCATTTTTTGAACTAATCCCTATACTCACTTTTAATTGAATAGACGGATAAATAATTGTAAATTTAGTGTTTTCATAATTTTTCCTGGGGTTTCAGACAATTTTAGAGGGGGTCTTCATTAGACTTTTTGCCGTATCTCGTCTCGTTCACCCCAAACATTTGTATACGTGAATGAATGAATGAGTGGTCGTTAAGGGGCTTCATGTTATATAGATAGATACGTGAATGAATGAATGAGTGGTCGTTAAGGGGCTTCATGTTATATAGATTATAAAACTTCGTTTCGCTAGAAGTTGCGGTGGCCTAGTGGAGTAACGGTGCCCTCATAGTTTGGCATTGCGTTGACGCCGCGGCTCGCGAGCCAATCAGAGCCCGTTTTTCAAAATTGATGACGCAACGTCACCAAATCGCCGCGTTGTAGCAGAAAAATCTGATCATGTTGGATTTTCTCTACGTCAAGGCGGCAGTACGTCAGCGATTTCGAATTGGTATTTGTTTATGGGAAGCTTAGGTATACAAATATACAAGATTAGCTCTAATGGGAGTGAAGAATGCAATTGATTTAGTTATTCAATATTATTTGGAAGTGTTAAGCATAGATATTTCGTATATTACCGAAATGTAAGGCAAATGTTAAACTCTTGATCACTAAGGTGTATCAATTAGCGTAACACGCACCCGTCCATGGCATCACAAGCTGAATACAGCGTGAGAGCTCCTTGCTGGTGACTACGGTCGTTTTAATTCCAATTTATACTTAATAATTGTACCTTCATGATCTGCTCAGTTCAAGCTATATGGATTACGTGGCTGGGGCAATCTGTTAGATCAACAGTTATAATAGATTAATGTTCATGATAACTTTTCACGTTTCTCAAGTTCACTGAGTGTATGTAATTTGTTATTTTTCGTATATTCCGAGTTAGGAAATAAAACTTAAAGGTCATAATAATGCATAGGCAAGGGCCATCACTACATGTTTATCGACTTCATGGTCGTCATATCAGCTCCAATGCCATATCAACTTAAAGGTCATAATAATGCATAGGCAAGGGCTATCACTACATGTTTATCGACTTCATGGTCGCCATATCAACTTCCAATGCTGTTTATAGTTAAGAAGAATATTTTAAGAAATGAAATTCCGTGAAAATGCACAAAATAACATATGCATTGTGCGTTTGGCTCGAAATCATAAGATTATATGCTCCAGGGCCGATTTTTAGGAGCCGACGCTTATTACCTTTCGTTTGTTTTCGCAACGCAGAGTTGTAAAGGCACCCTAAATGAGCGGTTGAGATAGTGGTGAATGTTCGGAGATAGTTCAAATCCCTGACGTCGAAAGCAATTCTTAAATTTTTTCAGGTCATTCTCTCGTTTTGTATTTATGTATAGATTCTAAATCACTTTAAATCCATTGCAACAGATTTAGATACTTTTTCAACGATAGTAAGTCTTATAAAAGTTAGGAATTGGGTGGGTTTAGACGCATAATTTCTATGAATGGTCAGTACACATTGAAGGTTATGGCTTTGCAAAAGCGGCAACCCGTATCCCGGCGGTGAAGGGCAAATAAAAACCCAGCATCTGTGTCAACAGAAATGTTTCAGACTAGCAGAAAATGGGCATTCATATCAGTTGATCACTGCAAATTCATCAATTGGTTTCGATTGCTATTTGTTTTCTAAGAATTTCTGTAATGAACACCATGCTGATCACCCGCCTCGCGAGGCGGGCATCGGTGCACAGAGGGCTAGCCGGTGTTAAAGATTGGAAAATAACATGTCCTCGACGTACTCTTTTCCTTTCATTATTAACCACACTTGGTTCTGGGTAACTTAAAATTAAGGCTAACACTATTTTTTTAAATGTAGCTGTGCCTCGTACATGAAGTTCAACGAGTAAAAAATTAGTAGGAACGAAAACGACCCACTCTGACAATCTAAAATGTTATCCAATTTCCCTATGAATTTGCTCACCGGCTGCCATTCATGGAAGATATATCCAATGTGCTCTAATGCACCTTGTACCATAAGTGATAACACAAAGGACAACAATCTTGAGAGTTCAGGGGATGAACGAATTTGTTTCATACAGTGTATTCCTCATCCTCCACAGTTCTTTTCTTTCTTGTCATACGGTGTGTAAATTTGTCTAGCCAGCGAAAGTGGTGCAGTCCGAAAAAATCTATTCGCTGACAAAACTGTTTCCGCTGAATAACAGCCTCGAATGTTTTTCTCGGTCTTTTAAGATAGGCTCGAGGGCAGGTTTTTGTGGAGATGCATGCTATGCTCCATCACCCTAACTGACGCGTAGCTGCATTCAAATTGCGCATTCCTCGACAAGGCAACCACTCTACCGACATAGAGGACTATTCTCGATCCGATGGCGAATCCCGATGTCCTCGAAATTGTGGATGGTTCGAGGTCTGCCGCTCCTTTGCCTCTCTATCTGCACTGACTCGCTCGCCTTCCTTCACACGTCTCACCCAGTAATAAGCAGTATTCCGGGACAAATTCAGCAACCCAGCTGTTTAGGCCCAAATGTTTTTCCGCCCTCCACCACGTCTATTATCTGTTCGCGTAATGCTGGACTCAACCGCGTGCTCCTTTGCTCTTCCATTGCTCAAAAGTTCAAGACTAAGTCTGAATTATCAGTCGAGTTATTTGTGGACCACATGCTATCCTTTAGTTCGCTATTCCATAGTTCATGGTTCCCGGGTCCTTTTCCTATGATTACAACTTCAAAACTATGGCAATCTTCAATTTTCACGAACTAGTAATGCGTGACATGAAAAAAGTGGTAAGCGCGTTAGATTGCTGTGATTAAGCATCAGGTTTTTGCTAGATATTTTTTATCATTGAAATATATGACTTCCATGTATTGATTTTCATGATTATTATTCAGTACTTACTCATAGTGTATAAAGACTTTGTTGTGTGAGAAGGTGTTTTATACCAATAAATGAGTACCCACAAGTTAAAATTCACACTAAAAAGAATATGCGCGTTTTAATACGCTTTTCTTTCGCTTACTTTGCTAACAGTTCCACGATCCACGTTTCCATGATTATCACTTGAAAATTATTTTCTGATCATGCATTGGCATTCAACTGAATGAGCGCGGTGACATTGTACGCGCGATGATTTGCTATCTGGACTCGGATTCTCGAATCCCAGGGTGCACAAACTTTTTCATGAAACATTTTCTCAGGCGAGGAAAATTTTAGGTTACTAAGGAGAATAATAACTGTGCTTACAAATTTGCGTATTGAAAAGAACAATCAAGATTGTTTTAAAAATGTATGCTAGCCAATATGATTAAAAGCAAAATAGGAGTACTATATGATTGAAGTACTCAAAAATGCGCTCGACATAACGCAATGACGACATAAAGGTGTGCCACTACAATTAGATCTTTAGGCCTTCTAGGTTTTGCATTCACATCAGGATATATAATCGACAAGTTTTCTTTATGAATGCGTTCTAAGAGATCAGTTGGATAGTTCCATTAATTGAGAACCAGGGAACACATTCAACGGGAAACCTTCATGAAATACCATGTGATGATAATGAAGTTACATAATTCATCTAGGACATCATATAACGACGCATAAAAAGGAAAATTAAACGATATCGACTATCACAATATGCGAACACTCCACAAAGGTGCAAATAAGTTTTCAAATCTTACAGAGCAACCGAGAACACTGAGGAGAGTTCGAAGTAAATGATTCTAGGAGATAATTAAGATCGATATTAATCGGAAAAGAATAATGAGTTTCTAGTAATGAAACAAAAAGTACTTGCACCAGTCTTTGAACAGGTCATTAACGATAACGCTAACGCCGGGTTTTCACCCGTCCTGTACCACCGGCTGACCCTCTTTCCCGAATCCCTAGCCTTTTAAATACAGCCATTCTTAAAAAGGTTAAGACCAACTTGCCATTTCTTAACTACTGTGTGGCTCACCACAGTTTTCAAAAAGTATACGATGCTATTGCTGCAAATTTAAAACTAATTGAACTGTATAAAGAAAAAAAAACGAGTGAATGAAATGAAAAAAAAATGAAGGCAATGTTTTTCCACGTCGGAAATACGATCTCAATATCACCACTATGTCAATCGCACGTTTACTCCACTAAGCCTCCGCAACTGCTAGCAGAGTAAGTTTTATATTACGTACAATGTGAACGAACCAACAGTGATAACCGGGGCAGGTACCGTCCGATTCAAAAGTATTCTAGCAGTCAAGTCACATATACAGTGCCTCCCATGAATTGATTAACTGGCATAGAAATAGAAAATGTATAGCGTGCAGTTAAACAACGAAATTATATTATTACAAAAACTTCAATGTCTTTCCTATTACGTCCATCGCAATTGTAGATTTTAAATTTTGGAGGAAACTCTACGCTGTCGCTCATATCCTTAGTAAGTCAACTCTCAGTTCCTATGACCACATCTGCGTCCTTAAATTTTTACTCGATTTTAGCGCTCTTATTTATAACGCTATGGCAATTAATTGCGACAAAGTTAACGTAATATTTTCTATGCTGAATTTCGGTTGGTTCTGTCTTACGCTTAGGTGCGTAATATGGGGAATCACACTGGAAGTGTTCATTAAATTTGATATAATTGCTTTCCCTAGAGTAGGTGTTTTGGAATTTTCGTCCTCCTAAATTTAGTTCATGCGATCTGAAATTTTTCACAATGCGGATTACCTCGGAAGATACGTTATGCCGGATAAATTTACTCGCTAAAAACTTTCGTATTGAATTTTCTTGATTAACGTTTGTCTCTTATTACTACGTGGCTCCGTCTACTATACTACTTCTACTATACTGTGCGCGGTTGTTACGGAAAAGTTCTGGGAGAATAACTGAGCTCATCAGAGGCTCCGAAGTCTTGTACTGCGAAAGGTTTTCCGTCTGGTTATTCTTCTGTTCACTTGAGTCGCGTTGAGAACTCGGAGCTGACCGCTGTTGTTGAGTCCTGGTTTATAACCGATTATTTAATTACGGATATCAGTACTCCTTTTTAAAACCTTATTTAAGCTTTATATGACAGTTGTTACAGTTTTTATAAGGTGTTCGAGTAAGCGTGGAATGCTGATACGCTGTTGTGAATACATTGTTGATGACTTAGTTTATTGTAAGTAATAATATCGTAATATGGACGGGCTTTAGGAACCCTGTAACTACAGACTGTCCCAAGGGTCGTGTGTCATTTTTGATCTGTAATTTTAGTAACTTTCCATAGAGCAATGTTCATGAAAATTGGCACACTTATGGGGAAAGGTCCTAAGTTTTGTTGAGTGTAGGCAAAATTTTACAATTTTGACCTCACAATTTGGGTCCAAACCCATTATTTGAATTTGCCTTTTGGGGTTTCAATGTTAAAGAAATCCAGATAGAAAATGTCTTAATTTTATTGACCAAGATGTCAATTCTTAGGGTTTCGGACCCGAGAAACCCGAAAATAACACTTTTATTTACGAAAATTCGACCGTTGACCCTGTAAGGTCACCGTCAAGGTCATAAGGGTGGCAAAAAGAATAGCATACGACAAAGGTATCGGTCTATGGGTTTTATAAGGTGCCCAAGTCATTGGTATTGTCCAAATACCCGTATTGTTCACTAATTGACCTCCGAGGGTCACAATGGGAGTCAAAGGTCATAGCGTTAAACGTCGGGCCATCATGGCATCCAACGTGTCAAACCATATGTTTTGAGGGGTGCCAAAGTCTGTTAGGCAGTTCATAGATCCGTATTGTTAGTTTTTTGACCTCCGAGGGTCACAATGGGGGTCAAAGGTTATAGAGTTAAACGTCGAGCCATCATGGCAACCAACGTGTCAAACCATAGGTTTTGAAGGGTGCCAAAGTCGGTTAGGCAGTTCATAGATCCGTATTATTGGTTTTTTTACCTCCGAGGGACACAATGGGGGTCAAAGGTCATAGATGTATGTTTTGAAGTAATAGGAAAACTAATTTTCCCAACTAAAGGTTTTGAAGGGGGACCAAGTGAGTGGTGTAGTACACATAACCAAGCCGTTGTTGATTATTTATTTAGTTTATAGCTGATATTCTGGACTCAAAGTATAGTTGGTCTTCCTCCTTTCCGGGTCGATAGCCCTTGCAGCGGGATTGGTTCCGGGTCAACTCATGATTAGTCATTGTGAATTAGCTACATGGATAATTGTTGTTTGCCCGTATATTGCAGACTTCGAATTCCATTCTTCGGTTTTCTTCTGTGCTTTTTCACCTTTTGAACGGACCTATACCGTCCTAATTAACGGATTTAATGCATCAACAATTTTAATGCTGACGATTATATTTAAATCGAGATATAAGTTAATATTTATGGTAAAAGTTCATTGAAAAATTGTAAACGCTGCGTAAAAGACAAAGAATTCAAATATTTGTTTATATTTTTTGAGAAAGGAACAAATGCTTATTTCAAAATCTGACTGAATGATCGCTGTCCCTTACGACAAAAAGGGGTAATAGAAGACGAGGTGTCCGGGTACCTGCTCCCGGATTCCGAGGGTACGGCCTATGTCCCCGCTTTGTTGGGTAAGACTTCGCGTAGCTGCGACCGGCATAAAAGGGCAACGAAACGGATATTTGCGGTATTCGTTCGCCTGCGTAGGAAAATATGATACGAACATTTGCGGCTTTCCTCTTCCGTGTCAAAAACCGTCCCGGCGAATATTTACTTTGCTGGTAGCGAAAGGGTTAATTAGATGTGGCATTTAGGATGTTAGAATGAAGGTTAGATTAACGTATTTCCACTGAAAATACGTATTCAATTCTGTCGCGATAATGATGCATGGTTATGGGTCATGGTTTTAAGTTAAGGATTTTTCATTTTACTACTAAGATAATTAACCCGTGAAATACAGAAATAAAGTTCACTTGACTGCCTCCTTTGTTTCAAATATCAATTTCAACGATTTATGAATAGAGAAGGAAATTTTTATACAAATATTGACTCTGATTCTTGATGAAAAATGAGCGTCGTACTAATTTATCCAAAATAAACTAGATAAAGTTAAATCGTGACCTCGACGGAACAAAGCAACTTTGAATTCAAATTGGTACAAATCCAATATAGTTAAAGAATCTTGCTCAACTTGTAATATACTAACATCGTGTGGTCAATAACTTCAGTTTTTGAGTCCTATATTTAAATTTTGTTGTCTGCCTATTTTTTTAAAACAAAATAGTTAATACGATGTAATATTTGCCAAAATGTTTGTTTGCTATGTATTCCTTTGTTACTGTTTATTCTACGAATTGTCTAGTGTTGCTATTACAATAATTAAAGTTATTTGTTTCTAAGTCAGTTTACATATTTGTACAAATCTTTCACTGCTAAAATCAAGTGGACATAAAGAATTCCCCATTAAAATACAATAATATAATCTGTTTACGAGAGATTTAAATATACATACCTACCCTATTCAATATCACTTTAGCAAGCTCCCTAAAAAAAGCCTGTTGTTTAAAGGTCATTGAACAAATATGTGAATTTCTAGAGAATTTTTGGTTGTCCTTCTTTTTAAAGAAACAGCCTTTGTTTTAGCATCCATTTCCACGATTTTTAAAGACAGACGGGTATAATAGTTTCAGTCATTCCACCTCAATTCCAAAAACTTGTCCCGGAGGGGTCTCAGATTTTGATGAATTCATGGTTGATAGTTTATAGTTGAAGCCGTAGATCATACTACTATGATGTAGACTACCAGTCTACGAGTACACGTCCATAGACTGGTATTAAAAGTAATCGGAAAACTGCTCGGGAGAAAAAGTAAACGTTTCAATAAATAAAATTTTCAATAAATATTCAGGAGTTGATTTAAATTAAATTTGTGTAATTATAAGGTAATGAATGAGCCTACCCTCTAAAGCATAAATGCTTGGGCCAATTTGAGATGGATTATTTGAGAAAATTTGATTAACAATTTTTTAAACATTTCAATATAATACTAATAGGGAAGTGAACTTTATAAATATTTTACTCAGAGTGACTTCCGAAAGAACTTAGCTGTAAAATTAACAATAAATCATGGCTATACGACAATTTGATAGTTAAATTGTGGGATTTATATGATTTAAGGCAATTTTTTGGAGAAAAAAAATTCGATAACAAATTACAACCAAATAAAAAAAAAAAGATCTCGGGGTATTTAGTTTGAGGTTGATGTAGACCCATACAGATATCAAAATCTGAATCTATTAGGGACTAACGCATGTTGTATTAAGGTGGAGTGACCCATATTTAATAATCTAACCCCGGGATTTAATTTAATTTTCTGCTCTCTCCTTAGGTGCAAGCCATCCCGGGACGCGAGGGGAAGAATGAAGGGTGGAGCAGGAAGAATAAAGAAGAGAAGAAGACGATGGCCTCACGGGACATTCAATGCTAATTCCTTTTCTTGTTATCCGGAAATATTTTACTCGAATTTTAATCCATATTTTTGCTTTTTCAATTTCAGAATGAACATCGAAGAAATTAGAAAACCATTTATCGACTTGAGTTGACGGCTGGAAAGATTGCACTTTTCCTCGGATTCTATGCGTTGCCGTACATTTTCATCAGGTTTACATCAGGTTATCTTGAACGTGAAATGGTAAATTAGAGCCGACCTGAACCACACAACTGGAGTTATGAGAGACTCCTGGTGGAAATTGAATTCACCCTCGATTATCAAAGCACGAGCTCTAGGTAAAACAGTACATTAAAGGTAACGGCTCGAAGGAGCAAGTTTAGGCAAAAGGTTTCCAAACACCGCTGAAACAAAGATACCAGAAAGTGCACTTTAAAGATATTTACTACGAATGAGACCGGTCCTACGAAGCAGAGAATGCATTCTTAGGCAGGGAATCCATGTGGGTATTTTTGAGAGTGTGGTTTTTTTAAGGTATTTGGGTGGGTTTTGTACTAACACCATTTATTGCAGGAGTGAAGAATGAAGAAAGAAGACGTAGCTGAGGCCCCGAAGATTGAAGACATCGCAGGGGGGCCTCGAAGAATGAAGAGTGAAGATAATATGTGTGTGTGTGTATCGAGAATGAGTGGACATTGATAATCCCTCGCCAGAACTGAGAGTGCTTTTTTTGTACTTAATTGTAATATGTCTGTAACTCTTTCCCTTCTAGCCATGAAGATTGAAGACATCAAATTGAGCTCGAAGAACGTCAAAAATCCGATTGCGTGTGTTTTTTTATCTATCGTGTGATTTCGAGTGATATTTTTATGCGTGTGATTATTTATATTTGCGTGTGCTGCGAGTATTTTTCCGTTGCGTCGCGTTAGGGCTTGCATGTTAGTGTTATTTATTTATTTGTTTGTGCATGCACTAATCTTACCTCTTCACAGATTCAAGCCATCGCTGCACTTCAAGGAAGGAAGAGTGAAGACTGCACGAAGAAGAGGAGATTGAAGACGCAAGTATTCACAGAAGAAGGAAGAGGAGCATCGTGAGAAGACGTGTGCGATATTTGCGGCTTAGTTTTGGGCCCTTCTGGCCAATGAATAAAAATTTGCGTAAGGCTAGGCGTTGTGCGTTGCGTTAGTTTTAGTTTTTTGTTCCGTGGTTTTGCATTACATATTCCATTGTATCATGCAGGAATGTGGCTGCGGCTAGGTAGGAAGTTTATGATTTCCTATCGATGCCATTGTCACGTTCTTGTGTGCTGCTTTGGAGTGGTGCAAATCCTCGGAAGGGTTATTTACTTGTGTATGCACTAACCCGCTCTCTCCCTAGGCCATCGCTGGATGTGAAGAGAAGAATGAAGATCATTCTGAAGAAGAGAAGACAGAAGAGGATGGCATCGCGGGACCAGAAGAATCTTAAAGAATCTTATCTTATAAAGAATCTTATTTAATCTTACGACATCTTAGCGCGTACGAAGGACGAAAATCGTGGACCGGCATCATCTTCGACCTGAAGACGCTGGCAGCAGTGCCAGCGAAACTGTTGTCATCACCAACAAACCGACGCGGTTGCACCGGAAATATGGAGAAATTGGAACCTCGGAAGGGTTATTTATTTGTGTATGCACTAACCCGCTCTCTCCTTAGGCGCGAGTCATCGCTGGACATGATGATAAGGAGAAAGAAGACACTTGGAAGAAGAGGGGATGGTGCACCTTACCGAGCCGGCTTCTTGCGGCTCCACATGAGTTGCAGCAGATAAGGAGCGGTATGATCTCAAAATATTCATTTCGATTTGGTTCATTTTTCCCATATAAATTATTAAAATAACGAGTTACTTGAATATGTTTAATTTTGCATTCATTAATGGAACTCAGTTGTGCTCATGCTTATACTGAACTTCTAATTTGCCCCTAATGCCATCAAAATTAAAAAACAAACTAAATACCCTCCTCAATTTAGTTATTGACTACTTCCTTTGAAAATTTTACTTGGTACTTGGCACTGGGAGTGATACTTCATTGGCGTATCAAATTTGAATGGAATTGAAAAGTTATGAAAAAATATTTCAATTGGCAGAATATTTTTTTGTGCCAACCTTTTTCTGGATGACTCATGATCGTTTTTTCTTTACATATTATTTCGAGTCAAAATATTTTCACAGTCTTCGCAAAATATTTTCACATTATAAAGCAGTCCGAAGAACTTTTATTTATAATAAGTTTCTATTTATCTGCATCTTCATTACAAATTTTATTTTTCATCATGATTTTTCATTTAGAATCAGAATTATTTAACTATTTTTTGTACTGTGAAATGTTACTCATTTCAAAGTCAATTCATTCAATCCATAATTTTTCCTATTTACACAAAGGCATAGTTCCATTTAATTGGAATTATTATTTTATTATAATAAGTATTATGAATAAATTGAATATTATTTTAATTTCCTCTGCAATTGGGAAATTTTATTTTTCACTCGAAGTTTCTTAAATCTAATTTAAAAGTTGAGCCTATTCACTCTGAAACGTCCATACGCCATAAGAATATTTATTGATTGATTCGGCCATGAAACCGATTTTCGAGGACATTGCTTAGCCTCTTTATGAGTGTTCGTTTTTTTTCGCAGAGTCCGATGGATGGTATTGTGTGAGTTGACTACTCGAGGCCTAGATGAAAGAACGTGCAAAGAGATCGACAGAATACAGCTCGTTGCCGCAGGCAGAGGGTAAGATTACATTCATTCCTCTTCCAAGTTTTGAGTTCAGTTGAGAGCCATTATTTTGTGGTCACAAGGGTACACTATAATTTTTACATTCAGGAACCTCGATGATAAAAGTAATGATTGTGTGAGGAAATTAATAAGTATTTTCACTTTTCCAACGCGAAAATATTTAATTTAACCGCACCCAAAATTAAGATCTCGCGCTTTTTTGCAACACTCACAAAACTTAAATCCCGCGCTGAATGTCAAGGCATTGATTGGTTGACCAAGACAAAAGCGTTTGCTTTTTTATATTTTGATTTGAAACTTCATTTCCATTAAATTTAATAATTCGAATGAAGGACAGTTATGACATATATGGATGCCATATTTGTAACTTCTATTTTCGTCTTTTTAAATAACTTCATCGTATTGATTTTTATAATTCCATTATTGTTTTCCAACTCATATATTAAATATAGAATGGTATATATTTGTAATCAATTTTTAGTAATATCCATGATGTCCAAGTAAGTCGTAAAAAAGGGTTATATAAACAACATACTCAGCTCACTGGAATGATTTCCGGGAATTTTTTTAATATTGCCCAATCATATCTTTAAAATGTTTAAAGAATAATGAAAATACATTGAAATGTCGCTATTATATAAGCTTCAAATAATTTTGAATTACCGACTCTTGCATTTTTTTATTTTAAACATTTCTAGACACTTTAAAAGTTAATATTTTCTGAACGTCCTCCTCGAAATGATATTTCTGAGCTGAGAGTTTTTACGTCTCCCCTTCGTTGGATTATGAGAATTGTTTGTTGTATTACCACAGGTCAAGCTTGTGGACAACGACAGCGATTGCTTTTGGAGACAGCTGTGGAGGTCCATAAAATGGACACCTGAAGGTTACTGTGCCCACAACTAGAGACTTGAGGATTTCATCGTGAAGAAAGGGAGAATGAAGCCAGTTGAGAAGACACCAAGCCTGAAGATAGTTGTTTTTTTAATTTTTGTTGCAATTATTGTACAGGGTGTTTGTATATTTTTTATGCATGTATTTTTTCCAGCTATAGTTATGATTTGCGGCAGGAGAGTAGGGATTCTATATTGCGTCGTACCGTCGATTAGAAATAACTCAGACTAGGCAGGTCTTCGTATATCGTGGCCACGATTCCGTATTTAGGCGTTTAATTAATTCAGACGCATAAAACAGTATTTAGGTAGCCAGGGCTGTATGAATGGATGAATGTGATTTTATGAATGAGTGAATGGAATGTGATGTTATGAATGAGTGAATGGAATGTGATTTTATGAATGAGAGAGTGGAATGTGGTTTGATGAATGAGTGAATGGAATGCGATTTTATGAATGAATGAATGATATTAGTAGTAGTAGTAGTAGTAGTTCTTGATTGTTATGAATTGATAATTATATTTTGTGTAGTTTTTTTTATTCTCATTAATTTTGGTCGTAGTGTAGTGCATGCCCCCCTCAAATCCAAACTGTTCCCTCATCGTGGGGAGGGGGTGTAACAGGGATAAGTCATTAATTTGCACCAAATGCTTACAAAATTATACCCTTATTTGGAAGTGATGGAATATTTTTCCTTCCAAAGTTTGTGGTTTTTTCGCATGAGTTGGAAATTGCAAAGATTATTTGATAACATGTACATATGACTTATCCCTGGCTAAAACAGTTGGTGTATTTGTGATTTGTATTTAAATATGTGAAACCATTGAATATAATGTATAATATGTTGCTGTGATCTTTATTCCAGTGTTTAGTACTATTTGCATTACTTTTTTATTGATTTTTTCGATAATATTGAACAGAGCCTTATTTTATTTTTGTAACTAATGCATGTATTTTTCCAGCTATAGTTTAGACTTGGGGCAGGAGAGTAGGGATTTAATATTGCATCTTACAGTTGATAAGAAATGACTCAGAATAGGCAGGTCTTCGTATGTTGCGACCATGAAAATATAATTAAGTAACACCCTGAGCAGAATAAGCTGTACCCATTGCTAAGGTCGATTTATATTATTGTTGTTGATGTTTTGTCTCAAATTTTTAGTGATATTATTATTTTAATAGAATGGTAAATTATTAATTTAATATTTTAAATGCTATTGAATGGTATGCATGTAATTTCTCCCTACTACTTTGTACAAGTAAAGGCAGTAAAACTATTTTCTATATACCTTTGACTATGTTGTTACTAAAGAGATGTCGTAAAAATAAAATATTTTAATATCTTTGTTATTTACGACATAAAATAAAAGATTTTACATGTATTTTTTTGTGAAAATTTAAGTGCTGGTAAAAATCCAGTAAAATGGAATGTCGTTAAGGCATTGACAAAATTTTACATTTGTAAGATGATAATAAACCTAAATAAAGTGAACATATTCAGAAAGCATCCATTAAGGTGCAATTACATTGAGCATACATTATGTGCATAATAATATTTTAATTAATTCCATTGTATGCAAATAGGCAATTTTTTAACATTGTTAATCCATTTTTGGTAATGATAATATGTCATTGTTACACAAAAATATAAGGAACATGTATTTTTCCGGCTACAGTTTAGATTTGGAACAGGAGGATATAAGTTATATATTTAATAATATAATGATGTCGATTATAAATAACTCAGACCAGGCAGGCCTAGGGACATCGCGACAATGAGTCCATATTATGGCGATAGATTAATTCAGGCGTGCATGTTGAGGTATTTAGGTAGGTAGGGCTTTAACAATGGATGAATGTGATTTTGTGAATAAGTGTATTGTAAGAAGTGAATAAGTGCGAATAAGTACTGGCAATACTTGGTCAGTAGAAATTGTTCTTAATAATGTACGTAATTTTTTGTAACCTTAGGGGTGTTTTAGGGGCATTAACATCCCCCATATTTTTCCTCTGGAGTAGACTACCTGCAACGCATCTGCTGAGAAGACCACAAGCCTTCCAGCACTCCTAATTTCAAATTATGTGGTTGCATTTCATTATATCTTCCAGTAATCAATGAATTTTTATGATGCTGAAAGATTATTTCATCGATAAATAGCTGAAAAGTTAGTAACGAGTGTATCGTTGCCAGATACCTCCTCAGTGACGACAAAAGAGAATCAGTACAGGCAACCCACATAACCCCCAAACTGTTCATACCTTTCTGGCTGTGTAGCCGACTGAGAACACAGCTTCGTTCTGACAGTACCGTAGTACCGCTAGAAAATCTGGGGGGCGGGACCCCCTTAGCTCTCTGTTGTAAATTTAGTTATGCTATATATCTATGCTATATATTAAGCATGTTTGCGACATCGGAGTAGCTAGGGAGTCTCAGGGGACCCGGCCGCCTATAAAAATTCTGGGGGGGGGGGGCCCCGCCCCATATTTTATAGCGGGACTACGGTCTTCCAGGGGGGGCCGGACCTCCTAACTATGACAGTGCTTGAATGTAGCTGAGTCAAAAAGGAAAAAGTTAGGGGGGCCATAACCCCCCGCCCCCGAAATTTTATGGGGGACTACGACCCCTTCTGTGGGGCCAAGACGCCCCCAGATACAGCCGTGCTTGAAAGTAACAAAATCTACATAAAAGATTAGGGGGGTCATTATACCCCCCAGAATTTTTATAGGCGGCCGGGTCCCCTGAGACTCCCTAGCCACTCCGATGTCGCAGACATTCTTTAACATAACTAAATTTATAACAGAGATCTAAGGGGGTCTGACCCCCTAGATTTTCTAACGAGACTACGATCCTCCCGGGGGGGACAGAACCCCCTAACCATGACTGTTCTTGAATATAACTAAGTTTATTAAAAGCTAGGGGGTCCATAACAACCTCCCCCCCGAAATTTTATGGGGAACTACGACCCTTTCGATCCTGATTGTATAAACAGCTAAGGGGGTACCGGCTCCTCCACGAAAGTTCAATATTCATATTTGTATTATTGAATTTGGTCACATGGCAGGCATGCTTTCACAAACTAATATAATATTTCATGTACTTCATATCCATTTAACTTCCGCAATAGCTACTCCAACGCCTTGGTTATTTTCCTCAGGTTATTTTGCAATAACCGGAGAATAACCAAGTACTCGTTACAGTCGCTTAGGTTTTAACCGGCCACTACCCAGATAGCACATACTTCTGTAATACACCTGTATTTTTCTTGTATCCATACATATGGATTCATACAGCTGTATTACACATGTATTATTAGTGTATTTTTACATGTAGAAATAATACACATGTAATACAGCTGTAAGAATACACCAATTATACATATGTATCCATACATCTGTATTACACATGTATTATTCGTGTATTTTTACATCTGGAAATAAAAACATATGTAATACAGCTGGAAGAATACACCAATTATACATATGTATTTATACATCTGTATTACAGATGTATTACATGTGTTTTTTTACATATGTACAAATACAGCTGAATTACACGAGTATGAAGTCATCATCGCCTCTTATATTCTTGAACAAATATTCAGGTAATAATCATTTCATAATAGCATTAATTTTCGACCTATAATTGTATTTATAATGCCGGTACCTTTTTTGGAACCCATATTTAAATATGAACGCTGATGGCAAGGTTTTGTGCCATAATTAAGCGATTAAGCCTCCTGCGCTCAATCGCCATATTATTACACAGAGTTCTCTTTTTTTCTCTGTATTGGTTGTTTACGTTGTGAAAGTTAACGTGGCTGGTAGTTGCACGGCAAGATTTTCCGTTAATAGTAGAAGAAATACGGCACAATATTTTGTAGCTCGGATCCTAATTTCTCCACTAGCACCAAGGACGTGTTTAAAAAGTTCAGTTTCCCTCAAAATACTGGGAGAAGAGCGAAATGGCTTCAAATATGCCGAAGGGACAAGTGGCACCCGACAACGTCTTCCCGCCTACGTGAGGTAAGTTTTTCTTAACATAATGATTCCTTCAATACAATTACCTTAAATTTTTAATATTTTTGATCCACGTATTTCAATCATTTGGTTTGAACTGTGCAAAAGTTGTAATTTAAAAAAATGTTTTCCTGTTCAGATAATCCGGCGAGGTTCTTGACGAGTGTTTTAACGCTTCTTTGTTTTCTATTCATCAATGGAATATGTGAAATTTTGCGATTAAAATATAATATTTAGTCTGGGTTGCTGAGATAATTGTCGTAGTGTTTACTAAGTACCAGAAAGTGTAACAATAACTTATTAATGATGCTAGTTTTTATTCAATAAAAATATTTGTTTGTGTAAATGCCGGTATGAAGTAATCTTACGGTAATTTACAACAAATAAAGGCAATTACGTTTTTGAATAGAATCTGCATATCCCGATACAAATTAATGGATGAAACTTCGCTTTTCATTGCTTTATTTGTGTGTTGTTCATGAGAAGAATGACTACCATATTTCGAAGTAGTATGAATGCTAAATTTTAGGATGCAATTAAAATGTCGACGAGTCGCAATTGCGACGAATCTTTTCCTTGATTCATTCCGAATTTTTAAATTCCATTTTTGTATTCATAGGATCACATTCCTTCGGCTGGTTAAAACGGAAAAATACATCAACACCGAAATCTTGTCGTGGCCCAGAGCTGATGCTGTCTGCTCCTGTGTACTTGAAATTTCAACATCCTTGGCCGAATAATTACTTGTAGTACGTATTCGAGCTTAGTAACTAATTGTAAGATATGAAAATTTACAATTAATTAGGTTTTTTTTTAAATGGCTTCAGTGATTAGCAAAGAGGACGATGCCATTCACACCTAAAAATTTAGAGTCATTAAAAAATATGACTATGGAAAACTAGGAGTTTTTCATTATTATTATTATTTCTTCGTAAATCATTTTAATTTCAAAACGTTATTGTCAATGTATGTTATTCTTTATCATTTTTCTAGGACTAATTGTTTTACTTATAATTTCCTTTTATTAAGCCTTTTTGTTTAAGCGTGCTTTTATAAATGCCAGGTAAACAGTGATTGTGAAGAGAGGAAGCTTATTGTTAATGGTTAGATATAACTTATTCAAGACCTAGTGTGGTGTTGTGTGAAAATATTGTGGTTTTAATGATATTTTGGAGATTTCATGTGCAATTAAAATGCATTTCTTTGTGACATGTTGTGATAAACCTTTGATATTGTACTCCTTCCTTGTAGGGGGATTTACTGCCATTTCATTTTGCATTGATCCAATATTCTAGTGATTAGTTATGTTTACCATTGGTATGAAGTAATAAATTTGATTTTCATGATCACTTGCATGTTGTTGCTGCTGTTCATGCAGGTTACCAATTTTATGCATTGCTACTTCTGACCTGAAGATGGCAGCAGGATGGCTGGAGAAACTGTCGTCACCTATGGACAACTCAACGCGGAGGAACGCCGAGAAGCCAAGACTCTTATGATGTACCTACTTCAGTATATAATGAACTTGAAATTAATTGAAATTCTTTGAATGACAGAATATGCACAATTCTTGTGATATTTAATAATGTATATATTGTACATTAAATGATTATTTTTATATGAAAGAATTTGTATAGTTCCTGTAATATTTAATGATGTACATATTGTGCATTAAGTGATAACTTTTAAATGAATGAATATTTGTATTCACTATATTATTAATATGCATTACAAATGGTTATTGGATGCATTCCTTTCTCATGGAATTCAGGATTCCCAGCATGACATTCACCTTGTTATTGGTCAGGAATTGCTAGGATTGACTACTTCATTGTCCTAACCTCCACTCTTCCCTGTGCTAGTCCTCACTGCTTGATAACTCATCCTATGTACTTCCCTTTCTTTTATCCGTGAACTTCATAAAATGTTTTCCATTCAGAACTGTTCCATTTTCCCTTCAATCTTGCTATTCGTGCACTCAGGGTTTGTCCAATCCATTTTATTCCTCTCTGGTATACTATATGGTCCTCCTTTTTTACTGCTCTGTAAAATTTATTGTTTCTGGCTGTCCATTTTGTATTCTCAATGATGTTCGATCTTCAGGTTTTGAGGGCCATCACGTTTTATCAAGAAAGATTGAGGGCCTCTGCATTTGAACTAGTACAGCTGCTACTCAGAGTAGCTATATACCATATATGGTAAGATGATGTGTGATCAAGTGAAATTAGTAATACAGAGGGTAATTAAGGTTTAGTCAGATTAGTAATTTTTCCATTGACTTCCTTTATAAATCAGAGAAAACTCTTCTATCAATTCCCAGAGCAGTTAATATTAGAGGAATCAGCATGTTTAAGATAATGAGGTCAGCGAATGAATACTAATGTGCAAGAAACATAATTTAGATGTATCCATACATAGGATATACAGCTGCATACATGTGTATATAAACTGTATATGTACATATACAGCTGTAATACACGTGTATATTTGCTGTATATGTACATATACAGCTGTAATACACATGTATATTAGCCGTATATGTACATATACAGCTGTAATACACGTGTATTACAGCTGTATTTTCCAGAAAAATACAGCTGTAATACATGTGTATTACAGCTGTATGGCAGGACTTTTGAGCTACTTTTACACGTGATATACAGCTGTAATACAGATGTATACATCAGCTATACATCATGCATAATGCATGTAATACAGCTGTATTACAGGTGTATTACATGTTTTGTGTTATCTGGGTAGGTTTTTCCATTGATAAAAAACCTTCCCACAGCGAAAGGTTTCCCCAACGAGTACCCCCTCATCCGGTTTTTTCTCTCCCGCCTGCCATCGGTATACCAACGAGTACTCGTGGCCTAGGTTTTAACCGGCCACTAGGTTTTTCTATTGCATCAAAAAAACCGGTTTTAATGTTCTCTGTGGCCGGTAGAGGCGCAGGAAAACCTCATCCAGTGGCAGCGGCAAAAGTGCAGGTAGTTCCAACGGTTCGCGAGAGAGTGCGGGAATCAAAAGAGTCAGATTATTTTTCTCGGACTATTTTTCGGTTACGGCAAAAATAATTTAATTCTCAGGTAAATGGCATCGAAAAACAACCGGTTTTTAATTTGTTTATCTAATAAAAAACAAGCAAGACTCTACGATAAACTACACCACGAAGAAGGAAGACGAAGTTCAAAAATGCGGTAGGTTTTTTTTTAAGAATAGAAGATATGCAACACGCAATGGTTTAAGGTATATAACCAGAATATAACCGGTTTTTTTCGTCCGGTTATAATACTCAGGTACTCATATCACTCAAAATAACCGGTTAACCTAACACCGGTTTTTTTCTCATAACCGCCCATCCCTAGCCTCCGATTTATTTATGTCTTTCACTGTGATCCAAATAGAGGGTCCCGCGATCAACCCTATGTGGTCAATAATTTCACTCTTTGAATCGTGGGCATGGCAGATTAAACAATAATATTGCTTCGCTGTACTAAATTGAGGGAATTCTCCATTGTTAAACATCATATGCTGAGAAATTTATTGTAATTTCCACCTTTGAAGGAGTTTTCATAGAATAATAACCACTTCAAAAAACCCAACCTCTACCTCTTTAATAATGAAAGGTACACAGAAAAGTACCTCCTGTTGGAAGTTATTTCTTCTATTAAAGCCAGTGAAGATGCTTGGTCTTCATCGTCCGGTTTTCTTGAGGTAAGTTATTTGCTCTCATTTGAATGAATCAATTTGTCTCGGCTAAAATACATTATCTTCGTCGTTATACGTTCATCACGTAACAACATGCATCTTGAGTAGGTCTATACATATTGTGATAAATTAATTACAAAATTTGGTGACATTTTCAAGGAAGTGTAGTAATCAATGTCAGTAACAATTAAACGAACGATAAACACATCATTAAGAGCTTTGTCTAACCCTGAGGTGCTTAAGAGGTTCAAAGCGTAGAAAGACCAATATTATTCAAATAAGCCCTATTTTTAACGTTATAACGAGTGCCCATGGGAAGAAAAAGCTGTCGGGAAATAACTTGGATAATTTCACATAATAGGCACTCTCTTAAGTCATACTGTGCTCTTCCCCAAAGAATTGATTTTCCATTTCTAACTGGAATTTTAATAGTTGATGGATGAAAGCGTTTTTGTGAAAGAATACTGATGAATTTGTATCTCGTAAAACAACAGCGTCTGGGGTCATAAGCCTTCCTCATTTCACTTTGTAACTCAGGCATATTGGTCGTCGTAGTATAAAGTAGAAAAGATAGCCTTCATAGGCGGTCAGCCTTTCAGATCAATAAATCAAATATTATAACGTACATCTCGATGATTTTAAAAAATACACTTGAAATGTTTGCATAGATGTTGCTTCATTTTCCGAACGCATTCGAAATTTCCTATTTCCGCGATTTGCGAGAAGAAGAATATCAAAGGAGTGAGTATGCTTCTGTGTGAGTGATTAGTTCTGATTCAGAGATTTAGACGGTATACAAAACATCTTTTACGCGAGTATGCCCTGAAAATCATAAAAGGATAGCTGAAGTTTCTAATAAGAAATACTCCTTGAATAAAACCGGTCCCTCAGGGGGTTACGGCAGGGCAAGGAGTGAAAAGGGCCGACATCTTGCGTTAGCGTGTGCGACTAATTTTGCTTGAAAGGAGACCGGTGCGAAGAAGTGGTAAGTCAGGTCATTCCGATTAGATTCAGAAGAAGCACCTTAACCCCAAGAAAATCGCCCAGCTATTATAATACTATCGTGGGTGCAATTGAATGGAGACTTGATCAAATGGGGCTCTGCTCGCGGGGATCGCTTCTTCACATAGGTTTCCATTCGATCATGTTTCAAGAGCGCAGTGGGAAAGAGGGAGAAGATTATCTAGTGGTAGCCAACTAAATACGTTTCTCACGCTGACCCACCATTTTCAAGCGTTGAGTCATTAATTTTTTACAATTTCATACAATATATTCACTCAACGTATACCACATTGAGTATGCGGAAAGCGCGATATTCGATACTTTGTAGATTTTTTAAGACGATGACAATAACGCATGAGTGCCGGACTTTAAAGAGCGTAAAATATACGTATTCGAAGACGACGATGAGTAATACTTGTTCACGGAATCGTAATAAGTCGAGCCTGTGATAATAGGAAGTAAGGTCACACAAAATCATATATTAGGCAAAAATTGCATTGAATGCTTATTGAACTATTCATAGAACTGTGTTCTTTCATTTATATCCCGTCATATCACAAAATAGAACGCAAACATGGGCGTACCCAGCGTGGGACAGCTGCCCCCACCCCTTTAGAAGCAAAACTCGCCAAAGTATTTAAGCAAAATCAGTACTGAATTGAAACAAAAGCATTCAACAAATTTTCTTTAAACCCACGAAATATGATATGTATTAGTATAAAATATATAAGTAAAATAAAACTGTTTTTCAAGGAAATAACCTCGTAAACTAATGTCCCACTTGTCCCCCCCGCCCCCTCGTTATGATCCTGGGTGCGCCCTTGACCACGAGAGCTAGGTACCACGGACAATTGTTGCTTTTTTAAGAAAAATACACGTAGCGTAACAATGCACACTCTCATCGGAAAATTTTGGAGCTAAATTTAAATGATTATCTGTTTCAATGTTGTTAGCTTCGCAAACTGCAAGAGGAGAAGCCTCCCTACCTTTTTCTGGCTGCCTGGTTCATCGGCGTAAGGGCTCAGTTATCCATATTCAATTCCCAAAACATAAATTCACCGACACTTTTACTTCACATTCGACACACAACTGACCATTAATTCCTTAATGAAAACTTCACACTATCACTTCACTGTATAATTCCTGGAAGAGCATTTCCTTCTGCCGTTGATTGACACATATACATACTTGTTCACACAACTTCACATTCTTGCCTCGAGACATCCATACTGCGACAGGTGAGACGAATAATTATACTTGAAGGGTTGAAGCGAAGGCTTGAAAATAAGTGCTGAGAGCTTCGAATTTAATGTGTACATTCATTGAAAAGGTTATTTGAATTATTAAGAGTCCAAACTCCAAGATTGCCGGAAAAAATCTCATTGCCAAAGAATATGTTGTCTCAATGCTCCAAAACGTATGCTTAAAAGTAGGAATAGCGTAGACTATACGCGTGCGTAAGACTTACAAGAACCCTCCAGTGACGGACTACCGTAAACCACTAACCGAACAGCTGTGAGACTAGACCATCACTCTAACTGTACGAGGACTTTGGGTAAAAACCTGATATGACGCATTATTCTTGCTAACAGCCCTTAGAGTAAATGGAAGGTGGGGAATAGCTGGAGAAGGTAAGGGGTGCTACTTGGATGAGACAGCCCAAAGCAGAGTCGAAAATGCAAGCCTCTTTTCGAGTCCGATTTTATCACGAAGGCGAAGGGTAGAGGCTCGCCTTGCGCGTCTTAGTATGAGGTATGGTGGGGGCGGAGGGGAAAGAGGAAAGGGGAGGGAGTCAGGGCGCAACACACATGACGTCACGAAGCTACATGGACTCACCAATGAAAATTTTCAGGAAAGGAAGCAGCCAGAGGTAACTATTGCCGGTTTCATCTTGATTGGTTCCCTTCCAAATTTATAAAAGATCGTTGTCGCCCTATCTATAAATTCGCCATTCCGTCGCAAAGCTTCAATTAGTATTTATATTTTCGGCTTAATTGTGATTTTCTGTCGATTAATTGAAATTTTTGCCCTCACAGTACACGATTTTTCCTAATAGAAGAATAGGCTAGATTTTATTTCCAAGTCAATTTGTATCATCTGTCAGATATTCCGCGTCTAAACTGAAATTTCGACAAAAATCATTTTACTATCATTTGTTTTTTTAAGGTCATAATGAACATGTTTCCGTTGGGAGGACATAATTAGCTGACTTTTGGCATCGAACCCTTACCATGCCAATTATATGCTTGATTGGTTAGATGACATGATACGATACGTCACGAGGTCATCTTTCCATGATGCTGGAAACCCGCGACACACAATGAGCCCTCGGCATTAAGGGCGTGATCCAGTACACGCTCCCAATGCTCCCGAGTGCTCCCGCTTCCGACGCTACAGATTCGTGGTCCACTATCTATTGCTCCCAGTGCTACCCTACTGGATCACGGCTGGAGCGTTTGTAGCATTTGTTAGCCGTTTGTTTTACTGGTATCGTCTGCTCGGATATCAGATCGTCTGAATTAGGCATTGTTATAGCCCCTTGTACTTTACCTAGCTTATTAGAGAGGTCAGTAATATTCCCAGTGAGAAATGGATCATCGAATCTACGTCGATTCGACGTCGAAGTACTCATCGATAAAACGTCGATGGTAACACATCGATCGATGTCTATATGGTCCGAAAATCGACGTGTTTTCGACGTCGAAGCCATCGACGTGTTTTCGACGTCGACGAGATATCGTCTTTTTACCTGCGATTCCTACTAATAATTGCGGAAATATACATCTTTTCGGCTAATAAAGAGCATCTATTGCTGCGCCAACGACGTATTTCAATCGAGCACGTACAGTCTAAACAAATGAAGGCTGAAATAAATTTATAATGGTGATTTGTAATCTTAAGTCCTTCGGATTCAACTTCAATAATAATCAGAAATCCTTGAGAAAAAATGTGAGGTGTTGACATCTATGACGCGAGTATAAAGGTATCGAAATGAGGTAAACGTAGTCACAAAGCCAAGCTTGTGCATATCACATACCACGCAGGAAAGAAGTAAGAACTTGGACGCAAATAGAAGGTCCGGCGTATGTGGCTAATATGTGAAAATGGAAATCTTGAACACATTAAATAGGGGAAGCTAATCCTACCTGCCATACAGCGGTCCAAAAGCAGACCGATTCCGAAGTGTGGAAGACGTAGTGAAGCTTGTCTTTACTAAGCGACGGAATGCCTTTTTCGATGATTAATACGAATCCAAAAGCTCATTAAGTTTCAGAAGGATTTTAAATACCAATAACAGGATTTAGAGCTAGCAAAGTTTGTCGCGCAAAATAAATGCGACAATAAATTTTCTATACGGCGCCGAATGTCTCTGTTCCGAGTTTACTGCGAAGAACTAACAGCATGACGACTAACAGCTCAACTGATACACACAATCGAACTTCAACGGTCAAGTTACAGAATTAAAAGGAATCAAAGATTGTTCTCGGAGATTAAAACTAATGTTTATGGATAAATAAAATAATTATTTAATTTTATATTTCGTATTTAAGACACATATGTTGTAATAGCGTCTTACCGTTATTTTTAAGACATTAAAACTACATCACTAAGTTCTCCCCTCAGCCAATCAACACGCGGACCCCGCTGGCCAATGAGAATAACACGTCGAAAAAACGTCGATTGAACAAATAAAATCGACGTCGATCACATATCGATCTATAGTCGTCGAATCGACGAAGATTCGACGTAGATTCGATGATCCATTTCTCACTGGGATTAATGACAAAAAGAATATGACCATGGGGTATTCCACAAGAAACCTATTTAATATTAGATCTTCATTGGATACCATGATCGAACTCCAAAACACCCCGATGTTGTCCTGAAGATTTTACCCACAGGTTTGCAAATCCTCTAACAACAAGGTGATAAACTATAAAGAGCAGATCATATGAAAGAAGATAAGACTGATTAAATACCTTATTAGAGAAATTTCAATGAAACCAAAAATAAGCCTAATTAACTTAACTCACCTAAAAGCCTGCGTTTAAACGATACACGTACAAGTTAATGCCTATTTGCGTGAATTATTTTTTTGGACCGAAACGGAACATGTACGGATGTTTGAACCAAGCTAATATAGGTTCAATTTGCCGATCATGCATTTGCACAAGTTGGGTGGTTACACGTGTAACCACTTAACGTGCAACAAACGCAACCGTACGGTACATTTCGTGTTAATTTAGTGAAGAGTTCTAGGGATCGCCACTGGGTCAGAAACTCCATATTTTGTGTAAAAGTGAATGCATGTTTAAAAAGGTGCATTATTGTAGCCTAGGAGCAATGCAAACAAATAACAATAATTATGAGGAAATAGCACCATCCCTCCCTCGATGAGACCGTGTTTCAGCTTCCTCCTCACAACCAAAGCGGTGAATTTCTTCATTTGGTGATTTCACTTCATGCAGTTACAAAGTCACTTTTTCTCCACATTCCAATCTGAAGAGAAGGGAAAAGAAAACTCTGGTTAGTTAACATCCCAGTCAGCACACAGAAGTATATAATATGTATTATTTACTTTGAGCCAAAGTAAATCTTAAGTAAATGATACGTATTGCTTTGATATTGAATACATCAATAATACGTCTATATGTCCCACTTTATTTTGTAAATAATACATATTGCTAATACGTCAATTTACGTAAATGATATACATAAATAATACGTCAATGATATATGTATCTGGAATTTAAATTTTCATCCAACAGCATTGCCTAGATCTCCACATAATATCCGAAGTTGCCGCCAAATGCCATCTATGTAATATCCTTTTGTATATTACCTAATATCCAATTTTCATCCAATAATATTGCATGAATATCCAAAAAGTATCGAAATTAGCAAAACAAAAAATAAAAACTCTGTTCTGGTGGCGGTATGTATTTAGTGCAATCATGGAAGTACTAGTGCATCCATTGTGTCATTAAGTGTGAGGGACAGCTTCAGCATTTTGAGGCGTTTACATGCATTTGAGAACATCCTGTCTAGGAAGTAGAGAGCCTTCATCAACATAATGTAACATGCTAATGTGTTTTGCATTGTTCTGGAACACTGTGGGAACACTTACCAGTTCGTTTTAGACTTCTACCTGACAAATAATTGAATAAAGAATAAAATCAGTGAGATTCTGGTTTAACATGGTCTACGGAGAAAATAGAAAACACATAGAGTGCTGCTTTGACAAAAAAATTTTATTTAACTAAATATTACACATATTTTTACAAATATACCACACAATCTCAGAAATATATAAGAAATTGAATTCATTAGACACAACAAAGGGGCCAGGCCCACATGGTATTCCACCTCTAGTGCTTAATTATTGTCAAGAGGTTTTAGCGGATCCTCTCACGGAATTATTTAATCAGTCTATCCATCAAATGTAAAAAAACGATTGTATTGCATGGGTAAATTCAATAAGCATAGTAAGTTAAAAGTCAGTTCAAGAAGTAGTCAGAATTTCGATTACAAATAAAACCAGCCAAATATATTCTGAATATTTTGATAAGTGTTGATAAATAACAGACACCGTAAGAAATGCCCTTGTTCAATATACACGAAAAATAAAGGCCAATAGGATCAATATCAATGTTTTTGCCTGAACATCCTTAAGGTCAAAAGAATCCATGAAGAACCAGCTCACTTTTCCTCGTATTTCTTCATAATTGGCATTTGGAAAATTCTTCCTTACTACACCTGTGAACAATATTAGATAAACACCTTATTAAAATCTATTAGTGATACATCTAATTTGTCTAATTAAAGTTAGTCATTTTGTTAAAAAGTAATCTCTATTAATGGGATTTTCCCTAAAGCTATATAAATGCCAACAGGGCCATTTCATCTCAAATCAGGCAGATTGCGCAAAATCATGTCAGGTGACCATCACCGATTTCTCTGAAATTTATATATGTGAAAGCAGTATTCTTATGATGAATAATGATGCCTTTATCTCAGCTCAGAACCGAACTGTCATAAAGTTACCGTCCTTTGAACATTGCAGTGTCAGGCCTCATATTCAAATTTTATCATTCTTTACACAAGTTAATCTAAACAACATAATATGGCTGATTTTCCAGTTTCAACCAAACATACAATTGACATATAATGCAGAGCTAAAAAAAACTAGGACTAAGGGCCAATGCTGATGTATACTGTTGGCATCCTCTTCCTCATAGTACTCAATCAACATTGTGCTCTCATTTTACTTGGATGATGATAAAGATTGTTCTTGTGTAACTCCTTATCAGCAAGATGTGTTCACTGCTATTGAGAATCATTCAGACAAATTCATGGCTGAAGTTTAGGATTGAACCAAGAAAGGTGTGTATCACCACTATATCCGTAAAATAGAAAGGGAAGCTATTCAAAAAGATAAGTTGGTAACACTAATTGGTGTGGCATTGTTGCTTCATTTTGACTTTTACGAGAATTAGAGTGTGATTCTTCCAGATTAAGTACAACCCTATCGCTGGCAAAAAGTACAGATATCAATATTTACCTGTATGGAATATAATAACTAAGGTATGCAGGCACTTCAGATGATTTCTCACATGACACTGCACATGCTTTTCTTAAGATGAATCATAAAGAAGAACAATAGTGTAAAAAGATATCATATGGAGAAATAAATCATATATATTTTATAAAAGTCAGCTGCTAATTAAAAAAAACATTTCAGATATTTGACTTGGGGAAAGGTCTTAAATGGGAAGCAAGTCATAGATGGTTGTTCAGTGCAACTGGTCATGAGTAGGGGCCATCTGATGGAGTTGTAAGAATTGGTCAAAAATTATGCCACAAACTAAAACCTGAGATATTTCAACTGTGGCAAGTAAATTCAAAAAAGTCCTTTGTAGAACATGTGAGTATTTCCTTGACTAATATCAAACTTTTGCATTTAACGCATGTTAACCTAGCCAAATAGGGTAATTTACTGCATCAAAGAAAACGAAAGACATTGATTGCGATTCGTTACCCACCTTTAGTGCATTCATAATATGTTTACAATTTATTTGATTTTTCGAAATCCCTGTTTAGACAAATGTCAATGGTCAATTTTAACCTCATTTGAAAAAGGTCAGATTGGCGGCGATGCGATGCCACTCCATGTGACGTCACAGGGACCTAGATGCTATACGAGTATATAGGAGTTTTATATCATCTGAGATTACCAATGTATACATGAGCCACAGAGCTCCGGGAAACATACCTTAACAATCACCTATTAAAAATGTCTTTAGTCAGAGAGTTTCCTTTGTTTGATAGGGTATTAATAATCCTTATTTAAACCAAGCACTACCTGCTAGAAGGGAACTCTACGCTACCGCCATGCTCGGCAGCAAGCAGCCAGAGGTAACACGGGCTTTTTGCAGCATTCATACTCAGGCGTCGCGTTTTCGTAGGCTTGAAAATTTTCACTTTTCATTTAATTGCAAAAACCGATATCATCATTTAAAAATCTAAAAGCATGAAATATGCACTCCAGGAGTAATAATCGTTCGATTTAGGCAATAAACAATAATAGGAAACCACCCTATGTAGACAAAAAAATGATTGGGTGAAAGGGGCACCTGTACATTAGGGCGGATCGGAAAAATCGATTTTTTTCAAATCCATCTGGCCCAATGAAAAAAAGTTGTGGGACCGATCAAAAATAAGGCCTGAAAAATTTGAGACCTCTAGGTGAACCCCTGACCCTCGCTCAAATGCAATTTAGGGGGGGAAGGTCGAAATTCGAAAAATATAGTATTTTATGGTCTTTTCCTATAGATTTTGCCGAGTTACTGCCCTTTTAGGGCAAAAATTTCGTGCATTTTGACGTATCTTCCACCGTTTAGCCACAAAATGCCTAATTTGAGTCCGCGCCCGCGAAGAAAATATTCCAACGCCCACGCAGCGTCGCGATTACAAGAGCCGCAGGCCGATCCCCTCCCCTCCCCGCTCGCTTCTACCCCTCCCACGCCTCAAATACAGCAAAATTCTTCCCGCGTATGCTGCTAGGAGGTCATTTATCTTTGATAATATAAATCGGAAGATGGTAGAAGGTAATAAAGGAAGCTTAGTGAGACGACTTGTTCCTTATTAGGCGCCTCGTCGAGGTTAAACAAATCGATGTTACCAACTTTTAGAGAAGTGATGAAATATTTTTAGATCCGAGAACGCAGGAAAGGAGCCCACGGTCCATGAAAAGGCCTCTCGTTTCACAGCAGTTCCAATGCAGATTTTGGTGTTCCAAAGCAGTTTCAAAAGGGTTCCAAAGCAGTTGCAAAGCAAAAATTTTTCCCTGAGAAGGTTCTTTTCCATACATCTGGGTATATACCTAGTTGTAGAGAGGAGTCAAAGATATTTAAGAGAACAGGTAGTAACATAGGTAATACCTTTTTAATAAAATCTATAGGAATTTCATCATAGCCTCTAGCGTTTGCGGTGATGTTTTTACATGCTTTAGTGACCTCTGTAAGTTTCACGTGTGAAAAGAAGAACTGGTTATCAAGATCAACAGCCTCATTGCTGATGGAGGTTTGGGGAAGAATTGCCTTCTTTCTGAGAGAGAAGTAATTGTTTATGATGTCTGGATGTATGTTTAACTTATCGTCTTTATGTTTTGTAGCGATTCCGAGATTTCGCGAATGCTTCCATGTATTTTTTGCACTCTGGCATTCTGAGAAAAGCGCGTGATAGTATTTATTTTTTGCTTCACGAATCTTTTTCTTCGTAAACTTTCTCAGGGCTTTGTACGATGCAAAGGCATCAGGGTCACCATACCTTCTATATAATGCTCGGGCATAGTTCCTTCGCTTAATTTCCGTCTTTATTTCGGGTGTTATCCATGGAGTTGGTGGGTGGGTCACACGAATAGTGCGAATAGGAGCGTTCAAATCAAATGTATCTATAACGTTGGTATTGAAAATTTCTACTTTATCATTTGGGGATATTGCATTCGCTATTGCATCCCAGTCTTTATTACTCAGGTCGGAGAGGAATTTGGAGTGGTCAAAATTTCTGAAGTCCCTGTAGGTTATGTGCTTCACTAATGGGTCTGGTGATTTAATATCATACACTAAAGTCATTTGATTGTGGCAAGACATGTCGGGTTCATCGAATAATTCAATTTTAACCACCTTATTGAGATTATCGACACAGAATAAGTCTAAAACAGACTGGGCGTTGTGCGTATGGCAAGTTGGCCCGGTAGCTACAACGCTGAGATTAAATCCCTGTAACATTTCCAACAGCCTATCTTTTTCTGAAGAGGGTTTAAGTAAGTTAATATTAAAGTCTCCCATCACAAGTAAATTTTCATACATAGAAATGTGATACCCAAGGAAGTTTTCAAATTCTTCTAAATTTTGAGATTTTGGAGGTTTATACATAATTAATATTAAAATTTTTGCTGGTGGTCGACATACCTCTAAGCATAAATACTCTGGCCGGTTCGAATATTCACTAGGGGACGAACCGATAAGTTCAGCTTGTAAGGATTCATGGACGTATATACCCACTCCTCCCCCTCTCTTTCCTTCACGGTCATTTCGGAAAAGAGTATAATAGGGTGGTTTCCTATTATTTTTTTATTGCCTAAATCGAAAGATTATTACTCCTGGAGTACGTAATTCACGCTTTTAGATTTTTAAATGACGATATCTATTTTTCGCGATCAAATGAAAAGTGAAAAATTTCAAGCGCGCGAAAACGCGACGCGTAGGTAGGAATGCCGGGAAATCTCTCCGTACGACGTATTTCTGGTTCCCCCTCCCGCCTGGTAGGTGACCTTGATCGAGGCTCTGAGCGCTGATAGGACGCAGGATGCTAACGGGTAGCTGAGTACCTTCCTGTCTGGTAGCGCATGGCTTAAAAAAGGTTTATTAATACCTTATCAAGCGAAGAAAACTTTCCGACCTTAGCCAGTTTTAATAGGTGATTATTAAGACATGTTTCCCTGAGATCTGTGACTCATGCATGCATTGGTAGCCTCTGACGATGCATAACTCCTATCCTCTCGTGTAGAAACTAGGTCCCTGTGACGTCACGTGGAGTGGAATCGCATGGGCGCCAATCTGGCCTTTTTCAAATGAGGATAAAATTTGACCCTTGCCATTCGTCTAAACCGGTATTTCAAAAACCAAATAATTTGTGTATTATGAATACACTAATGGTGGGTAACGAATCGCCATCAATGCCTTTTGTTTTCTTTGATGAAGGAAACTACCCTATTGTTCAATGCAACAAAATCATCTCCAATATTTGATTTCAACCATGTTTCAGTAACACCAATTATATGGATCTTTCTAGAATCATAGTACATTTTAAATTCATCGAAATGTGCGACAAGTGATTGAGCGTTAATTAATGAAATATTGATATTTTTATCAGTGCTAGCATACAGATTTGTCTCAGACAAACACTTATCGCTATTTATAAAAAAAGATCCAGATCTCTCTGAGATTCAATGACAACAGAATTAAAAAAATTTTTAGGCGGCTTGCGGGGTGTAATGTAGATGTAGATGAAGAGGGTTACAGGGTGTCAACTGGCATGAAGGCATCAGCAGTTGCTATTATCAGGAAGCACAAGAGCACCTATCTGATATCTGGTGGGAAGAAGTCTGATACAGGCTGTCAAAGAATTAAAACGGGATTCCCAATAAAAAAGGTCAAATTATTAATGCAACGAGTATGGGCATTTTTCCCGTGGTTTCCCAGACAAAAGTGTGAGTAAAAATTTAAATGCTATGGGCTATTCGAATTTTTTTAATTCTGAGGGTAGAGAGAAAAGTGTTGCCTGGCTCACAGTCATGTCTTGTCAAGTACGGCCTGAAAAATGGTATGTAGACTCTTGTTCGTCTGCTCACATGACGAGGTGCAGAGATTGGCTGTCTGATTTCGATTCTAATGCTGGTACAGACATGCAAATCACTGTAGCAAACAATGAAAAGATTGGTGTTGCAGGGAAAGTGGTTTTTGTTGCAAGACTGAAACAATGTGGAGTGGAAAGCATTTCTAATGTATTTCATGTGCCAGATTTATCTGCAAATTTGTTGTCTGTGAGTTGCATTACTAACAATTCATTCCAACTTGTGTGGACCAATGGACCCTGATAAGGCTTACAGAGTTAAAAAGGCTGAAAATGTTGTATTTCTCGAAAATGTTTTCAGGTACCTAAGGAAACAGAAACCAGAGTTTCCAGCAATGCTGTGCTAATGCCTCTAAGTACCTCAGTAGTGGAACATCAAGGTGCAGATATTGATGTTGCTTTGCCACAACCCAATGAATCGGATGGTGTAGACATTAGCACGTCCAGTGAGGGTCAAGGTGAGTGTGAAAAAACAGATCTAGGCTTTGGGTCTAGTGAGGGTAATTCGAGGTTTGAATGAGTCAGAGACGGAGGTGTACTCCGTCAGTATCAAACCCAGTGGCGGCGCGTGCGTATACGCATGTTAGCAAGTGCACACCCAAAGATGAATAAATTATAAAAGAAAACTATTCCTTTGCAACGAGAAGGATTAAAGTACTGTCTGCATATGCAAGAAACATGAGCCTCCGAATGCTACAGCTACCTCCTTTTCGAATTCACTGCTCTACAAGTGTGCGATCCCGTGGCATCACGCCGGGCGCATTTTCGGTCTATGCGATCGCTTAGGGTGCTCTGGCGGGATGAGGTAAGCGGGGGGGTATGTGCTGTTCAAATGGGTGATGGGAGCAGACTCAAAACGATGCGAGTGCGCACGCGCATAGTTTTGGTGACTGACTCGCAGGTAGTGTATTGGTGTAGCCGCCACCTACACTACCTGCGCCCAGGATCCTAGTCCGTCTACAGAGCCATCTGTATGGCCGTTTTCTACACTACTTCCTCATAGGGTGTAGGGAAAAGGGAATGAATTTCAACTACCGTCACTTGTAAAGGTGTGTTGAGAATAATTATTTTTATGCATGCTAATATTATTTCTGTTCATGACATTTTAAGGGTAGAATAAACCAGTGATATGTTTAGCTTGATATGTATTCTATTACGATGAAATATAATGCTCCTGGATTAGGATTAACATAATATAATTAAATTATCCTATATCTGCTCTAATGCACACCCTAGATAAATTACCACCAGCCGCCACTGATCAAACCCACAAAGTACACTGTCTTCATTCTATATCTGACAACAATGGGTGGAGAATCGTGTGACCATGTCAATAGCGGCATGGATCTCCAAACTGTTGGAGAGGCACTCTCTAGGAATATATATAAGTGGTTGGAGGTCTTGGAAGATGAATGGAATGCTTTGGTTCAAAAGGGAGTTTTTGAATTAGTTGACCATCCCAAGGGGAAATCCACTGTGAACTGTGAAAGTGGGTATTCAGGGAGAAGAAGAATGAAAATGGGGAATTGTACGATACAAGGCTAGGCTAAGGCTACCCACGTATGGCACTGCCTCCTAAAGGCGCCTTAAAGGAGCCTTTTTTAAGGCAAGGCACTGCCTTCAGAAGGACAACACAAGGCACCTATAATGTGCCTGTCATCTTCTAGCTTAAATGCGCCTTTTAGGCGTCTTGAAAAGGCACCTCAAAAAGGCTACTTGAAGGCACATGTAAAAATTTTACTTTTACAGTGCCTTTAAAGTTGTACAATGGAATTGCAATTATGAACCAATTTCCAGTACAAATATCGACTACACCAGTTACAATTTTTCCAATTTATATAAATACAGGGTTCTCAAGCATAACTCAAAAAAAATATTACCTGCTTTTACACACGAGATATTAATACAGCAAAATATTTTCAAAAATGACTCACTCAATTTTCAGGACATATATCACTGGAGCACTTACCCCTTCAATGACCCTTGACTCGGAAACAATTATGATAAATATCACCATTAGATCTACTATAATAAGGTTCTATATGCAGCCAAAGACATAAGTAAATTAAAAAATTATCCAAATTACAAATTTCATTTATTCAAGACAAGATTTCTATGGACATTGGTTGCTCAGCCATTTCCCAATTGAATTTATATACAGCTTTATCGATGTAGAAAAGTGATAATCTTGAAAACATCTGCACCATACACCTAGGGGATAAAGAATGAAATTTCCGAATGAGAACTTTGAATGTTTATTTCAAAATTAACGAGAAACTTCAACAGTAAATATGAAAATTACAAAACTAGCCCAAGTAGTAAATAGAAAGACTTACTTTGAATGAAATTTAAAGTTTCTGTGGATTTTAAGCCTTTTTATTTGCCCTTTTGTTGAATGAATGTTAATTATCAGAAAGCCCTACTGTGAACACTTTCCTCACAAGGGGCCAACACATTTCTCCGCAGTTGTCACCTCCAACTCTGCTGAAATGATGCACCTGCATTGAAAATACATACCAGCATTAGACATTAATAAATAGGAATACGGGGCACAGTTAAACACCATTAAAACTGTTTTTATTGGTTATCCATCCATTTGACATGTTATTAAGTACTCGGGATTTTTAAGGTCAATAAATAATTATTGTCTGGCAAAAACGTGGGATTATAATTGCCTAAAGGCCTGGTTACACGATACATTAACACATACGAGTTAATGTCTAAATGTATGAACACCTGAATGAACACGAAAATGTACCGTATAACCACCAAACTTCTGTGAATGCATGAACAGAAAATAGAACCTGTTCAAATTTGGTTCGTGCATTCGTACATGTTCCGTTCCGGTCCACCAAAATCATTCACGCAAACATACATTAACTTGTACATGTTAATGTACCGTGTAACCAGACCTTTAAGCAATCATAAAATGAGTGAAATTGACCCATGGTATTGTTGATAGCCACTCAAATCTCTGGTTTAATTAAGTTTAAAGATTGACTGATAAAAATACCTCATTCATTGATGATGTGCTCCAATATTGAACTGAAAAATTCGCTTACATAACATGCAAATTCATCAATGAATCTCTATTTTAGTCAACACTCTTCCAAACTGTTTTAATAGACTATATTGCTATTTTCATTATGTATTTGTCACCATTTAAAGATTCTTTAGCCAATAACATAAAAATCATAATAGTGGAAAAAGTTTGGCTGTGGGATGGGGATTACAAGGGTTTTCTAGTTCAGAAATCATGCTTGGGTCTTTAGGCATAGGAAAAATAGCCAGTTGCACCACATGCATAGGCCATTTAAGTCAAATTGTCCCTTGGTACACATGGAATGCAAAAGCAATGCTCAAAGGTCGGTTTAGGTAAAGTATGGACAAGGCTACGCCCATGATGTGGGCTAATTTCTGAAAGCCAGTACAGGAAAAGAAAGACAGTATTTGTCAAGCAAAACCCCCACATAATCTCCTCTCACCATGATGTGCACCCTTACCACACACAAAATACTCAAGTACCACAGTCGAGCACTTAATAACACACATGAGTACTGTCATCCACCTACCCCAAGCCTCTACTTCCCTTTCTCTACATAGTCCTCTTCATTCAGCCTCAATAATATATAACATAGGTAAATTACCATTTGACGTTAGATTACTTACCTCTCCACCACTGTTCAAATACCATGTAAAGAATTTACTCCTTGAAAAAGCATATAATTGTGTTTCTGAATCCATGGTATCTAAAAGTGACTGTTGCCACACATGGTTTTTTTTACCAAGTCCTGTTGCTTTGTTTATTTTTCTGCTATTTAACCAATGCTCTTTGTTATCATGTATCATTAAGTATCAATTTTGTTTTTTTTTCTTTTTCACAATTTCTACGATACATACTTGCTAACTAGCAGATTTTAAATCAACAATATTATTATTGAAAAATTGAATAAAAAATTGGTCGAAAAATTAGCAAAGAGCTCTGGTCATTTGTTAAAGAGTAAAGCACGCTGGATGCCATTAAAAATGATGAAATTCAGTGGAATATGAAATCTGTGGAGATCAATGGAAGAATAAGGGTAAAAAATTACAATGTAATGCAATTAGATAGGCAATGACGTCATCAAATTTTATTGCATCCATAGATACATCCAATGAAATATAATTTGGTATTCGGCATGCCATGATGATTTGGTGACAATGGCTTTGGTAACATGTATCATGAAATGTAGAACAATATGACCATGCATGGAAAATTCACAATAATTTCCACTTTTTGTCAAAAAATCAGCAAAATGAAAGAGTTTGACCGATATATTCTGAGCTATAGTTACTCTCTGCTGTCTTCCTTGCAGATGAGTATCACCATCTCCTTCAAGATATCCAGTTCTGCGTCGATACTGGTTTCTTTCATCCATGAATGAACGGCAATGGGTGTGGGAATGTCATCTTCTTTCTTCATCTTCCAATGGATTGCCGTAATCCATGCTATTTGTCTGTGAAGATAAGAAGACACCCTGTTATGAATAATGTTAAGCTGATATCTAATATCATGAGGGAATTGAATTTTTAATTTTGTCAGTCACACAGATCCAGAGGTACAATGCCATCAACGAATATTTTTATAGAAAAGCAAGACAAGGTTCGACCAAAAAAAATTCTCCCCATGTATTGTTTAACCCTGAAGTTCAATGTAAGAAATCATGAAATTTGACACCAAGTTTTCATGAATTTGTTCATTCATTGTATTTTCTGGTTTATTTGTTCTTTTTTGGGAGAATCAAACCTTGAAGGGAGTTATCGCTAGTAGTGGCAGATCCCGGAGAGGGACAAGAGGGCTAGGTGTGGTTCTGGAGGTCACTTCCCTGCAGTGGCGCAGAGAGGGGGGTTTTGGGGGATAAAACCCCCCTCAGAGCTCAGACAATTTTTTAAGTGTAATCTAATTTATTTTTTGTATTAATATTACTCAAAGAATAGTGTAAGGATTAATAAAATATCCCTCAGAGGCCGTATAACTCACAATTTTGAACCATTAATCTTAATTTTTTCTGGCAGAGGGCCCTCGCACCTCCCAATTACCCTGGCAGGTATGCCATACACCCAGACACCCCAGTATTAGTTGCGCCTGAAAGCCCCCTAGCCTTAATTTCTGGCTGCTTCCCTGTACTAGGGGGTAAGAAAGGTAACAAAAATTTTTAAGGATCTCAAAGCTTGCAACAACACATTATGGTTGTGCATATAGGTACTTATTTTCCAAATAATCAACTTAAAAAAAAACATTTATGTGCAATTTTAGTAATTTGGGTTTTTGGGACTTTTATCTCCTGTATGTATTCGAAAACTGAGCAAAATTACAAACATTTAGGGTCCCACATGGAAAACATATCTATAGATATCTATATATTGTCTATTTTCATCAATGAATAGGTGTATATCTAATAGATGTCTATTGGACATCTAGAAGATGTGCAGGTGACAAGGGGTGGTTTTGGATAGATCTCCGAAAGTGTGTTTTAAAACACGATTCATGAGCTATGGAAGCGATATATCATTTGATTTGGGGACAATTTTTTTGGTTCCTTACTGGAGTGATGGCGGACTTGAAAATTTTTGCGACGCGTAGAACGATATTGATATACAATATACATATATTGTATACTACCTCTCTGGACCTTCCACTGATTGCTAGCAAGAATTTGAACCACATGAGACCAATGCACAAGATCAAGGAGTACCTAGCTGAGAGGCAGCAACAACCTTGGATTGTATTGTTGACCTCATCAACCTTTATGCGAGAGGGTGAAGACTGTCACAAATGACTTAAGAAATAGTTGGCACAAATAAAAATGGTAAAATCAAAATCCCTGAATATTTAAAAAATTTTCACAATAAAGGTAAAAATGGTAAAAATAATGACGGTGAACGAGCTCTTAAGAAAATTTCAATTTTCATTTTCTTTGTAACTTTAATCGTCTTGAAAACATGCACTGTAAGAATTAGGAACGGTAAAATATATTATGTACCACCATTTATTAGGATTCGAGTAAGCTTTACTTTTGCCTTTGACTCACCGGAAGTAGAGAGTATATTAAGACTAATATTTGTTGTATGATCAAGTCATTTAGGTAAGCATGTGAACTTTTTTTTATAACAATTTCACTATCAAGAATGCTAGCAATTCATCCCTTTTTTCAATTTTTGTGCACTTGGCTTTGAATTTTCTTCATATATTCCCACATCTATCTTAAATCATCTACGAAATTGATTGAAATATTCACATTATTCCTCCATTGTATTTACTCACTTAAATGCTAATCTCCATCTATTCTTCACATATATCCCTACGGGTATGCCCACTCACAAAATATATTGGGGGGCCCAAACCACGGATCGTAGCCCGGGAATTTTTATAAGTAGTGAGTTTTAAGTTTTTTAAGCATTTTAGAAAAGTCATATGATCAACATTGGAACCCTGATAACTTGAATCTTGATATCTGGACACCCAGGGGAAAATCGGCATGCCTGACATTATTTCCTCACACCCATAAAGAAATTTAGAGGGGGCTTGAGTCCCCTGTGAACCTATGGAGGTGGCACCAATATATCCCCACCTGTATCTTAATTCATCTAAAGTATTGATTGAAATATTTACATTAATTCTTCCTCCTGATTACCTTCTTAAATATTAATCATAATCTAAAGACACAGCATGAAAAAAGACTATTGACCTGAACCGATCTGCCGATAAGATCATATCTGTGGCGGGATATAGGTTTTCAATTATTTAATGCTGGTGGCATGCAAAGAAATGAATGCCCTCGCTTATACATATTTTGACATGTAAAAAAAAGATACATCTACTCTTGGCAATTAAGTATTTTAATTTGATTTGAATTATGTACTTACATTTTCTGATGAATGCATTTAGTAGTTGAGGTGACAGGAGCAATAGCACCCAGCTGAAGTCTGGCAAAAGTGCTGTTGGAAAGTGGCCATCTTCTGCTTGCAGAACTCACTCTGAAGCCTCATTTCCTTGATGACTATGTGTGTCAACATAAGTAGTAGCTCCTGTCGTATAATGCGCTGTAGTTGTTCCCACAGCAGGTCGTTCTCCTCCACCTCCTCCCTCATATCCTCATACACGTGGTCCAGGAGGAACTCAATTTCCTCAACCCTTAAAGCCCAGTCCACAAGTACTATGAAGGACGCCAGCAATATAAAGGCAGGGATGAAATATTGTGGTGTGCAGAGTAATGGGTGCTCCTGACCCACTCTTTCATCTGGATTTCTCATTGATTCATCTGGCTTAGAGATGTCACTAGACCTATTCCCTGTGACTGCACAATTAAAGGCAGGGATGAAATATTGTGGTGTGCACAGTAATGGGCCTTCCTGACCCACTCCTTCCTCTGGATTTCTCATTGATTCATCTGGCTTAGAGATGTCACAAGAACTATTCCCTGTGACTGCACAATTAAAGGCAGGGATGAAATATTGTGGTGTGCACAGTAATGGGCCTTCCTGACCCACTCCTTCCTCTGGATTTCTCATTGATTCATCTGGCTTAGAGATGTCACTAGACCTATTCCCTGTGACTGCACAATTAAAGGCAGGGATGAAATATTGTGGTGTGCAGAGTAATGGGTGCTCCTGACCCACTCTTTCATCTGGATTTCTCATTGATTCATCTGGCTTAGAGATGTCACTAGACCTATTCCCTGTGACTGCACAATTAAAGGCAGGGATGAAATATTGTGGTGTGCACAGTAATGGGCCTTCCTGACCCACTCCTTCCTCTGGATTTCTCATTGATTCATCTGGCTTAGAGATGTCACAAGAACTATTCCCTGTGACTGCACAATTAAAGGCAGGGATGAAATATTGTGGTGTGCACAGTAATGGGCCTTCCTGACCCACTCCTTCCTCTGGATTTCTCATTGATTCATCTGGCTTAGAGATGTCACTAGACCTATTCCCTGTGACTGCACAATTAAAGGCAGGGATGAAATATTGTGGGGTGTAGAGTAATGGGTGCTCCTGACCCACTCTTTCATCTGGATTTCTCATTGATTCATCTGGCTTAGAGATGTCACAAGAACTATTCCCTGTGACTGCACAATTAAAGGCAGGGATAAAATATTGTGGGGTGTAGAGTAATGGGCACTCCTGACACACTCTTTCATCTGGATTTCTCATTGATTCATCTGGCTTAGAGATGTCACTAGACCTATTCCCTGTGACTGCACAATTAAAGGCAGGGATGAAATATTGTGGTGTGCACAGTAATGGGCCTTCCTGACCCACTCTTTCATCTGGATTTCTCATTGATTCATCTGGCTTAGAGATGTCACTAGACCTATTCCCTGTGACTGCACAATTAAAGGCAGGGATGAAATATTGTGGTGTGCACAGTAATGGGCCTTTCTGACCCACTCCTTCCTCTGGATTTCTCATTGATTCATCTGGCTTAGAGATGTCACAAGAACTATTCCCTGTGACTGCACAATTAAAGGCAGGGATGAAATATTGTGGTGTGCACAGTAATGGGCCTTCCTGACCCACTCCTTCCTCTGGATTTCTCATTGATTCATCTGGCTTAGAGATGTCACTAGACCTATTCCCTGTGACTGTACAATTAAAGGCAGGGATGAAATATTGTGGGGTGTAGAGTAATGGGTGCTCCTGACCCACTCTTTCATCTGGATTTCTCATTGATTCATCTGGCTTAGAGATGTCACAAGAACTATTCCCTGTGACTGCACAATTAAAGGCAGGGATAAAATATTGTGGGGTGTAGAGTAATGGGCACTCCTGACACACTCTTTCATCTGGATTTCTCATTGATTCATCTGGCTTAGAGATGTCACAAGAACTATTCCCTGTGACTGCACAATTAAAGGCAGGGATAAAATATTGTGGGGTGTAGAGTAATGGGCGCTCCTGACCCACTCTTTCATCTGGATTTCTCATTGATTCATCTGGCTTAGAGATGTCACAAGACCTATTTCCTGCGACTGTACAATTGAAGGCAGGGATGAAATATTGTGTCGTGCAGAGTGATGGGCCTTCCTGACCCACTCCTTTGTCTGGATTTCTCATTGATTCATCTGGCTTAGAGATATCACAAGAACTATTCACTGCGACTGCACAATTAAACTGCACACTCACTGCCTCACCTACAGTGTATAGTTCAGGGTTCTGAAGACTGAAAGAGTTGCTCGTGGACTCCATCATTTCTGAGCACTCATTTGTACAGCAGAAGTGATTCATATGTTGAGGTGAATAAAAAGGCTCACTAACTGCCTCTCCTACAGGGTATAGTTCAGGGTTATGAAGACCGAAAGGGTTGCTGGTGTAACCCATCAGTTCTGAGCCCTCATTTGTGCAGTAGAAGTGATTCATACATTGAGGTGAATAAAAAGGCTCACTAACTGCCTCTCCTACAGCGTAAGGTTCGGGGTTCTGAAGACTGAAAGAGTTGCTCGTGGACTCCATCATTTCTGAGCACTCATTTGTACAGCAGAAGTGATTCATATGTTGAGGTGAATAAAAAGGCTCACTAACTGCCTCTCCTACAGGGTATAGTTCAGGGTTATGAAGACCGAAAGGGTTGCTGGTGTAACCCATCAGTTCTGAGCCCTCATTTGTGCAGTAGAAGTGATTCATACATTGAGGTGAATAAAAAGGCTCACTAACTGCCTCTCCTACAGGGTATAGTTCAGGGTTATGAAGACCGAAAGGGTTGCTGGTGTAACCCATCAGTTCTGAGCCCTCATTTGTGCAGTAGAAGTGATTCATACATTGAGGTGAATAAAAAGGCTCACTAACTGCCTCTCCTACAGCGTAAGGTTCGGGGTTCTGAAGACTGAAAGAGTTGCTCGTGGACTCCATCATTTCTGAGCACTCATTTGTACAGCAGAAGTGATTCATATGTTGAGGTGAATAAAAAGGCTCACTAACTGCCTCTCCTACAGGGTATAGTTCAGGGTTATGAAGACCGAAAGGGTTGCTGGTGTAACCCATCAGTTCTGAGCCCTCATTTGTGCAGTAGAAGTGATTCATACATTGAGGTGAATAAAAAGGCTCACTAACTGCCTCTCCTACAGCGTAAGGTTCGGGGTTCTGAAGACTGAAAGAGTTGCTCGTGGACTCCATCATTTCTGAGCACTCATTTGTACAGCAGAAGTGATTCATATGTTGAGGTGAATAAAAAGGCTCACTAACTGCCTCTCCTACAGGGTATAGTTCAGGGTTATGAAGACCGAAAGGGTTGCTGGTGTAACCCATCAGTTCTGAGCCCTCATTTGTGCAGTAGAAGTGATTCATACATTGAGGTGAATAAAAAGGCTCACTAACTGCCTCTCCTACAGGGTATAGTTCAGGGTTATGAAGACCGAAAGGGTTGCTGGTGTAACCCATCAGTTCTGAGCCCTCATTTGTGCAGTAGAAGTGATTCATACATTGAGGTGAATAAAAAGGCTCACTAACTGCCTCTCCTACAGCGTAAGGTTCGGGGTTCTGAAGACTGAAAGAGTTGCTCGTGGACTCCATCATTTCTGAGCACTCATTTGTACAGCAGAAGTGATTCATATGTTGAGGTGAATAAAAAGGCTCACTAACTGCCTCTCCTACAGGGTATAGTTCAGGGTTATGAAGACCGAAAGGGTTGCTGGTGTAACCCATCAGTTCTGAGCCCTCATTTGTGCAGTAGAAGTGATTCATACATTGAGGTGAATAAAAAGGCTCACTAACTGCCTCTCCTACAGCGTAAGGTTCGGGGTTCTGAAGACTGAAAGAGTTGCTCGTGGACTCCATCATTTCTGAGCACTCATTTGTACAGCAGAAGTGATTCATATGTTGAGGTGAATAAAAAGGCTCACTAACTGCCTCTCCTACAGGGTATAGTTCAGGGTTATGAAGACCGAAAGGGTTGCTGGTGTAACCCATCAGTTCTGAGCCCTCATTTGTGCAGTAGAAGTGATTCATACATTGAGGTGAATAAAAAGGCTCACTAACTGCCTCTCCTACAGCGTAAGTTTCGGGGCTCTGAAGACTGAAAGAGTTGCTTGTGGACTCCATCAGTTCTGAGCCCTCATTTGTACAGTAGAAGTGGCTCATATATTGAGGTGAATAAAAAGTCTCACTAACTTCCTCACTCAGGGGGTAGATATCCGGGTTCTGAAGACCGAAAGGGTTGCTGGTGTACTCCATCAGTTCTGAGGCCTCATTTGTCCAGCAGAAGTGATTCATATGTTGAGGTGAATAAAATGGCTCACCTACTACCTCACCTTCAGGGTAAAAATGAGGGTTCTCTATACCCATTCCATTGGTCATGTATTCTATAGTTATAGCTGGCTCTAAAACACGTATATGTTGCGTTGAGTTTGATTGATATGATTGATACGAATCTTCATTAATGTTTGGTGGGCAAAGCTGAGAATTTAAAGCCTCAAATTCAACACAGACATCAGAGGTATTGTAAATTGTTTCTTCCTGTTTGCTTTTTGCCCTTGTTGAGTCTTCCTTTGCTTCGAGTACACCTTTGCGACTTTTTTCTTCATTCCCGCTTTGTATATTCTTCTCAATTCGAACCATATAATTATTAAATGTGCCACGATTTACAGGTTCGTATTGGATTGAATATATCACCTCACCTTCGTCATCTGAAAGAGCGTTCGCCTTATTCCATCCATGTTCATGTTCTTCTCTTTTCTCTTCAGCCGGCGAGGATAGACGGGTTGTGTCACCTGCGATGACTGGAGTTTGTTTCACTTGATGGTCTTGAACACGTCCTCTTTTTGCCGAATTTCCGCCATCACCTTTCTCTCCGTTGAGTTCTGAGCACAAGGCGTCCCTCATGCCTTCTCCAATGACTTCCGCGACCAGCGATTCCTCCTCGATGTTGTCGGAGTACATTCTCGTACGCGGAGGCATTGGTTCCGCTGGCTTCGGCTGAATCGTGTTATGGTGGATTCCCGTGAGAGTTCCGGATGCCGTGTCATTGGGGAGAACGGACAGGTTGAGGTTTCGCCTATCCTTTTCTTCCAGAGTCGCTGCGACCTCAGAAATCAACCATGTTTTCTCCTGTTTGCGATTCTCGTTGGAAATTTTATTCGTGTGCGGTTGAACGTTCTCCAGGTTGACAATACATTCTTTATCCAGCCTCTCCTCTAGGCTTTTGCCCAACACACTTCCGGAAACGATCGGTGCGACTTTCTTTAAAATCCGTTCCATGGTGTACGTGGCGGAAAATATAAATGGCGAGATCTGCTATTTGGTAATCACTCCAAATCAACTGACTGGAATCGATTATGAGATTCAAATGCATGAAATAAATGCAATCTCTTATTTGCAGGAGTTAATGTTATTCGAACTCTGCAGGTCGAAGTCGGAACTCTGCCGGCTGACTGCAAACGCCTGCGAGGAGACCGTTTTCTTCCTCTGCTACTCAAGTGATTGATGTTTTATTCACTGTAGCTGTTTTATTCTGTAACCAGTGCGTTTAAACTTCGTTTATAACACCACAATATGCTATCGCATCCGCTCTCTGTCGCTTGGAAAATCCAATTGATAAAATGTCACCGTACGGCTACGTTTTACAGGTTGCCAAGGTGAACGAAAGTATTGTTGCGGCGCCAGATATGACCTCTGCTGGCCAGCGGTAGTATAGCCTTTCGCTATATGCTAAATTCCATTATTTTGAGTTGAACTCAGTCCAATGTAGCAGAGGATGGATGGAAATAATATTTTTCGAAGATTATCATGTTTTCTTATTGATAAAGACCATTTATATTCAAGATCTTTTTACGCCGGATACCGATTTGAAGCACGTAGCGCGATGTTCAATGTTGTTTTTATTTTGATGATGTGGGAATGAAGAAGCTAAAATTAATTACTCTAAGATTCGGTGAACTATCGCTCATGATGACAATATTAAAAATAAAACCAATATTTAACTATCGTGTATTAATATTAAGACTAAATGTATAAGTTGATTCGCCAATAGCCACATGTACCTATTTATTTATTTTATAATATACCGGTTTTCTTGCGAAGGCTTTCGCGCTGATGCCTCGATGAATAGTTGATACAATCAAGTTTTCCGCCATACCACCGCCTTGTTTAATGCCTGATGATGATGGTATCGTCGGAAGTCCCGCAAAAATCTTCAGTTCAGTCGTTTACTTTATCGCGGAAATAGATACAGGATAAAAATTCGCGGAATTTTCACTCCCTCGTTAATATTTCTGAGCAAGTTTTCCGCGTTCTTGAAAAGATCAGCAAATTTAGTATCAACATTTTGGCGAACACCTTGAATACTCTACGTCTAATGTATCAACAATTACTTAATAGATTTCTTTAAATCTTAACAACCCAACATGATTTTCAATCCAACGGGTCTCCCCCAATAATAATAATAACCTCCTCCATTGTGGGGAGGTCCAACCTCTAATGAGGGTAATGAGGGAAGGTTGGGTCGCCGTCGCGATGGCCCAGAGATAGTCCCAAATCGAAAAAAAGCTGGCCAAAATTAATAACGGCGTAATTTTACCTAAATTAGCCACAAAAATTGAAATTCTCTACTGAATTTGATCGCCTGAATCTGATTTTGGCATTACTTTTACGCGATCTCTTCATTTTAGCATTTTTTGAGCTGTTATTATCTAAACAATTTTTAGAAAATCTCGATATAGTTGTCATTGCGATTGCCGATAACTTGGTGCTCATGGAGAGCTTAAAAAAGTATAATTTTAAGGTAAAAGATGTATAAATTGTAGTTAAAACCCATTATAGAATTTACGACATGAAATTGGTAAGATTCGAATCCGCGACCATCAGCATAGTCGGTGAGATACCAAAATCTGAAAAAATACTCACATTCATTCATTTTTAGCTTCCATGTATTTGATAAGTCACATTTAGATGAAATAAAATGACCTATTAAGAACATTGAGGAATATAATGTTTCAATTGCAATAAAATCGCTTTCATGTAGGTATCACAAAAATCGAATTTTAAAAGAATCGTCGCTAGATGTCACCCCATCACACTCATTACCTACTCATTTTCGCTCTGCGATTCACTTAAAATTAGCAAATTTTCACCTCACCTCATAGGCTGACTTCATTTTTTTTTTAATTCCTGATGTAATTAAAATGTATGATTCAGATATTTAAAGGCGTCTTCGAAAGATATCTTGATAATTTAACATTCTTGGGTAAATTCTTGTACAATGCTCTCGGAATTTCCTCATGTCTATGTTCCTATGGCCTCCAATACTTCTTCCGTTAAGACTTCAATTGCAAAAAGGATTCTTTGGCAATTGCTGTTCCATGCATCAGCACTTTATGAGCATATAATACCAACCATAATCCATGTACAGCTCAGCTATTTCCATGCAATATTGGCTGAAGGCTTCATTATTTATCTCATAGCCGCGGGATAGAGATTTTAATATCACTGAAAGTCTATGGATAAGTCTTTCATCAACACCTGACATGAAAATTGCAAATCACATCAATCAATAATTATATTTCATTCATATAAAGTATCTGTTTCAAAATTATGGAAACGGGTCCAATATTTCTTACTTATTGATTATAATTTTATATTTACACGTAATTTCATCTTGTCTGAAATGAAGTCCTGAATTAAAACTCCATTTTTAAAATGATTGAGATTAATTTTCACTCATTAGATCCGAGATGGAGATATTGATATACTTATTTAGGGAATTTCAATTCCTTCTGCAACCAGCTTTTGAACGTCCCTATTAAATTTTCATCAGTCCTCGAGCTTTGATTCCACTTTCTCAGGTATTTCGGGAGAAAATTCTTCGCATAATACGCGTCGCAATAGTTTTGGCTTGCTTGATTTCATTCAGTCGAAATCTTGTTTTCAAATATTCCCCTCATATTTCCTCTACTTAGCTTATGAATATTCTTTTCTCTCTGTATTTTTATTGTACACCGCAAGGTACAAAAATTTTGCGGCACCCATAACTCAAATTTAACAGGTGTATTTACCGTATTTACGGCTGAAACGATGAATGTGATTTCAAAAATTTGTCTATTTTTAACCAATCAAAAACCGAAAATTATGAGTTGACATTGAATAAAAGATATTTATTTTTTTTTTTATTTTTTATTTATTTAAAGAAATATAACCACATACAGCATATGCCATTTTACAGTGGCCAGGTAACGATACATAAATTAGAGGACGAAGACGCAATATAACATGTAGAAAACAATAATTACATTTACAAAAACAAAAGGACAACAAGAAACTGCAGTGACAGACTACTTCGGTGACAGATAGGATAGGGAAAGGCTTATGAAGGATTTCAATGGAAGTGCAAAGGGGTCGATGTGTGGAGGGAGTGAGTTCAAAACAGAAGTAATGCGGTAGAAAAACGAACGTTTAGTGAGCGAAAGTCTAGGAATGGGCATGTGTATTAGGGGATGAGAACGGGTAGGGCGGGGTGGAACTTTAAAATTGATAAAAGAGAGCAATGCTGGGCAGTCGATGGTGGAATTGAGAATCTTATAAATAAGTTTTAAATCAGCTGTGAGCCTATGGGTAGTGAGATTGGGGATGAAGAGGGAGGAGAGAATAGCATTAGTGGACATGTTGCGTAAATGCTGTATTCTATTTTTTACTATATTGGCAAAGAAATTGCTGACACAGTTCAGGGATGAGAGGTTGGTTTGTGAAGAGATAGACCAGATGGGACAAGAGTAGGTAAGAATTGGAAGAATGATAGATGAAAAAAAAGTTCGAAGTGCCTGGGGGTCTTTAATTTCAGTGAAACGGAACAGGAGTCCTAAGAGGGACATTGCTTTAGACTTGATGGATTGTATGTGCGGAGAAAAATTTAATTTATCATCAGTGATAATGCCTAGGTCCTTAGATGTTGATACACGTTTCAGCGAGTGATTAAAAATACTGTAGTCAAATTGATGAGTTATCTTCTTTAGGGAAATGGACATCACACTACATTTATCTGGGTTTAATGCAAGATTCCAGACATTACACCAATTCGATGTCTGACGTAAGGCATCCTGTAGGTCTTGGCAATCAGATGGTTTTTGAATTTCCTTGAACAATTTACAATCGTCAGCATAAAGGAGAGTTTGAGCTTGGGAAGAAGGTAGCAAAGAGGCAAGATCATCAATATACAAGTTAAACAGATAAGGACCAAGGACACTCCCCTGAGGAACCCCAGATGTCAGAGGAGACCAAGGAGAAGATGAGCCAGAAAGAATAACCCTTTGAGTTCGATTGTTGAGGAAGCTAGTTAGGAGACTTTTGAAATTACCAGAAATATTAAATCGTTCACCTAATTTGTGGAGGAGGAGGCTATGATTGATAGAGTCAAAAGCTTTGGAAAAATCCAGGAAAATGGTGTCTAACTGTGATTTATTATTAATGGAGTTAATGGCATTATGCTGAAAGACGGATAAGTTGGTCATGCATGAGCGGCCCGGAAGAAAACCATGTTGATTATCAGAGAGATGAGGGGAGGTGAAGTAGTATAGTCGATTTAAGATTATTCTTTCACAAACAGAAGAGAGAACTGGAAGTAAGGAGATGGGTCTATAGTTTGATGCAACATTTTTTGGCCCGGATTTATGAATGGGGATAACATTAGCAGTTTTCCATTGTGGTGGAAAAATGCCAAGGGAAAAGCATCGGTTTAAAAGCAAAGTTAAAGGAATGGAGAGTGATTCAGCACAATGGTGAACAAATATCGGACTCAGGCCATCAGGGCCTGGTGAACGTTGAAGGGGAATTTTGCGTAAATATTTAAGAACTTCAAGCGGGTCGGTTCGGATTTCACAGAGGCAATTACTGGAAATGGGTGCAGGGAAGTGATCATGGGTGAGAGGTGGGGAAGAGAGGGGCGTCATGCATTCAGAGAAGAATTTAGCAAACAAGTTTGGTCTATTAGGGCCCTCGGCGTTACTGTTTTCATAACAAACATAGTCCGGAATTCTAGAATGATTGCGGCGGCGATTCACAAAAGACCAGAACTTTTTAGGGGTGGTGGTGATAGATGAGCAGACACTATGCACATAATCCTTGTGGTCACGACGGATGAGAGCTTTAGAAAATCGACGAAGCTCTGTGTAAGAGCGACGAGTATGTTCGTTCGGAGTCGTCTTGTAGAGGTACCACGCTTGATTTTTGTTTCTGAGAGCATGGAGGGTGTCAGCTTTAAACCAGGAGGGGAATTTCTTAGATTTAGGTTGAACAATAGGCACAAAATCCTTAACGGTACTTTCAATGACGGCGTACAGGAAGTCCACTCCATCTTCGGGGGTAAGGGAGGAGAGCAGTGACCAGGGTATGAGGTCGAGGGAGCGGTTTACGACCTCCCAGCAAACCTTCGACCATGCAAGGAAAGGCTTCAGAGGGCGCACAGTGGGCGGAAATCGGAAAAAGCCGGACAAAATTACAAAATGGCTTTTTTTGAGTTATTAACTTGAAACTTCGCAGGTATACTCAAAAATGATTGAAATTTATTGATATGTACTTCATTTGACATTGATTTTATCCGTTTCTGAGATACAGAGGCTCAAACGTGAGCAAATTTCCATAAAAACGCCCGTCTTCAATTTTCTCTGAAAATCTTCCAAAGTAAGTGGATGGTGAAGTTATGGGTGGATTCTTGCCGAATAAAAAACCACGTAATCTGTTGGCATGGTGTTTTTTCTTTATTTTTCCGTAATCTTAAAGAATACAGTCCATAAATTCTTACCGTGCAGTAACAAAATGGCGGATACTGTTTTTCGACGAAGTTTTACATTTAGGTAGAGTTTCAAATAGGTTTTCGGTGAGGTCGCGCAGAGAAACTTATATGAGAGCATTTTTTGAAGATTTCTTGAGGTCTTTATGCAGTTTTCTTTGAAATAAGTTTGCGTCGCCGGAAATCACATTGATTTTTCGATCGCGCGGCAGGGTTCATCTCCGCGCGTCGGGAGTTGGATTAGCCGCGACGCGGTAAGGTTATTGAAGCTGTATGGGTTTTAACGCTCAGCATTCACCGTTTTTATGTTTTGCTTCAAGGCACCGATTCTCAAATGGTCTATGGTGAAGACAGTGGAGGTTTTTCATGCGATGTAATTGCACATTTCATCCCTCATGCTCTGAAATTTCTCAATGACTTCCTGACAAAACGTATCCTATGGCCATACCTTAAGAAATGGGCAGAGAGTTCTCGAAATAATGAACGATTTTTGTATTTATAAAAAAGTTGGCTCGCTGAATCTATAACATTTCCAGAATTTGCTATGCATCACTTTCCCGATACTTCAACGACAGCCGGTTGAGCATTGTATTTTCGTAAAAATCTACTCCTCTCAAATTGATTGATTAAATAAAATTCCCTCTGTGGCTTCATGTTACAAAATTCATATTATATTTGCCAGGCATTCCCGGGCGGCCAAAAAATGTCGCACCTCATGTGTTAGATCACGCAGAAGAAAATTCAAACTTTAAAAACTACTGCTACTACTGCTAAGCTTGCTCTCGCGGCATCTGTGAGTTTGAGAGAGAGAGGGGAGACACTGCAGTCGCTCACCTAATTGCAGAAATAACAACTACGGCCCCTACTCGGGCTAAGAGAGTTCTTTCAAAGTGGAGGACGAGTGAAAAGGTCCACCCTGAGATGACAGTGGAAGAGGCACTGTCATTGATGATTGCCTCTGATTTGACCAAGAGTCAATATCGGTCTTTTGGTAGGGCAGTTCTGAGCCATGGACACGAATTGTATCCCAGCTATGATAGAATAGCGATAGCAAAAAAAAGGCAGATTATAACGCAGGAATTAAAATAACTGAGACCATGTGCGAAGTAAACCTTCAAGCACCACTGAACCACACCATATCGGGAACAATTGCCTGCTTAGCCACCACCTCCACCTCTCAAGAATCAAAATGTGTGGTGAACTACACATTAATCTCTAAGTACGGTTTTGATGGAAGTTCGGGCCACTCTCAAAATAAGCAAATGTGGCAACAAGTGGATGCTTCAGATAAATTCCTAGTCATGAGTTCCCTTGTACCTCTTAGTTTGATTAAAGGCGCTACAGGTAACGACTGAAGTTTCCACATTCTTTTGGTTAATTACATTTATCTCTAAACTTTTGATAAAGAATTTAAATTGCATCGGAGGCACTTCTCACATATACGCTCTACAATTTTAGATGACACTATCTGGGAAAATCCACTGCCGACGTCGACACGACTTTGCCATCCCATCCGCTTTAGGTGAAAAAAAGAGGCAAAAGAAGTTACAAAATCAGAAAGACATTACCTATATCGAAAGACAGGTGGATGGCCTTAATGATTTCAACTCTGGAATTCACACGATCAAGTTCTGTTTACTACTGACAATGATCAACGGAAAAGTAATGCTTATATTGCTTACCTTATTTTCCTAATTTTTTTCTTAATCTTAAAACCCATATAATTTATTATCCTACAGGGAAGTATAGTCATTACGAAATTAAGAAAAACGATAGTTTTTAGTTTGCAATACACTGACGGACAGCTGAATCATGAGGTTCTAAATCTGCGAAGCAATAGCGTCGGGTATGAATAGCCTAGGAGATGTAATATATCGTTCACCTGATATCGATAAATATTCTGTTGGTTTGTGTACTGCACTGCACTGCCACATACGATTTTCTGAATGCATATTGGATATGTCGTATCGATTGGAATTTAAACAGTGGCATTTGATAACTTAAACTTTACTTTATTTTAGTTAGGAAAGGAATGCTAAGAAATTTTTCAGCTAAAATTAGTAATATAAATTAAAATAACTATTTTGAAAAATATGTTCGGGGATTTATTCAAAAACGTACTAACAGGCAAGTGGAAGTTTGAAATGTCTACGCTCCACAAACAAATTCAAATCACTTTCACAAATTCTGCGCACTGAAGAGAACTTAACTTTCCTTCAACACAGTCAAAGTAGAACTGAGGGTATTATAAACGTTTTAAAAAAGCTAGAAGTTCCCGTGGAATTGTCTACCTATACTACCCTGTCTTCATCGTATCTGCTTCAACAACTTTCTAGTGCTTACTGTAGGTGCCGAACATGGGATTGTCACGCGATCCATAATTTTCGTCCATAAAATTTTGATTATTCAGTTGCCATCAGTAATCTATGTTCATGATTAGTAATGTTAAGTCACTGAACACTGTATTATTAGCCACATTTTTGAACATTATTCTCTTCTTCTCAAGAATAAAACATTAGATTTAATGACGCTTTTTGTAGTTCATTATTTGTTCAATTTGGTAAAACGCTCGCCTGTCAAAGAAGTGTCGGGTTCGAGTCCCACATGGGTAAGTTTCCTTTATCAAGCGCAACGTTGTCTCAGAATAATTTATTCACGCCATTTACGTTGATATTATCATCCGTCGGTACGTATGAATAAAGTATGAATTTTGTAACGTAAAGCTAAAGGTGGAATAGTATTTATTCAATAAATTTGAAAGAAATAGATTTATACAAAAATACCAACTCTCGTATAAGCATTAAGAAAGTAATGCAAAGCATATTCCGGAAACGTTATGGATTCAGCGAGCCATTTTTTGAAGCGACACAAAAATCGTTCATTTTTTCGGGGACTCTCAGTCCATTTCTTAAGGGAAGACCATGAGATATGTTCTGTTAGGAAATCACTCAGGAATTTCAGAGCACCTGGGTTTTGTCTTAAATTCAGCCTCAACAATAAATAATGCAGCTAACATTTTTTTCTCAGTGAACAATTTTTCCCCCATTTTCATTTTATTTTATGGATATAAAGTAGAACTGAAGGTATGATGCAAATTTTAAAAAAGCTAGAAGTTCCCGTGGAAATACCTCCGTTAAGACGGCCAAAGACTCCGCTCCGCGGTGTAATAAAACGACCGTTTTCGAAGTAGAATCCTGAGGGTCAGGGATCGGTGAGTGAAGAAGGTATAAGGGTCTCAGCTGGTATCTTTCTGGTAGGTCTTTTTGTATGAGTCCCAGGAAAACAACTCACTTTGTCGAGGTTTGAACGCTTTTAATAGAAGTATGGTCTTCGATCGTATCCAAAGAAAACGAAATGAACTTCGATGAAATGTGCAATTACATCGCATGAAAAACCTCCACTGTCTTCACCATAGACCATTTGAGAATCGGTGCCTTGAAGCAAAACATAAAAACGGTGAATGCTGAGCGTTAAAACCCATACAGCTTCAATAACCTTACCGCGTCGCGGCTAATCCAACTCCCGACGCGCGGAGATGAACCCTGCCGCGCGATCGAAAAATCAATGTGATTTCCGGCGACGCAAACTTATTTCAAAGAAAACTGCATAAAGACCTCAAGAAATCTTCAAAAAATGCTCTCATATAAGTTTCTCTGCGCGACCTCACCGAAAACCTATTTGAAACTCTACCTAAATGTAAAACTTCGTCGAAAAACAGTATCCGCCATTTTGTTACTGCACGGTAAGAATTTATGGACTGTATTCTTTAAGATTACGGAAAAATAAAGAAAAAACACCATGCCAACAGATTACGTGGTTTTTTATTCGGCAAGAATCCACCCATAACTTCACCATCCACTTACTTTGGAAGATTTTCAGAGAAAATTGAAGACGGGCGTTTTTATGGAAATTTGCTCACGTTTGAGCCTCTGTATCTCAGAAACGGATAAAATCAATGTCAAATGAAGTACATATCAATAAATTTCAATCATTTTTGAGTATACCTGCGAAGTTTCAAGTTAATAACTCAAAAAAAGCCATTTTGTAATTTTGTCCGGCTTTTTCCGATTTCCGCCCACTGTGGGGCGGGGTGGAACCCCGCGGTGTTTCTTGGGGCTGGAAAAGTTGTAAATGACGTCAAGGGACTCATGGTCTGAGTCGAAGATGTTTCTGCTGGGGGTTATTGCCTCGGGGGGAGTGGTGGAAAGAAGGAAGTCCAACGTTGCCGCGTTTCGTGTCCATTCATTGCAGAACTGGGAGAGATGAAGGGCGTGGATGAAATTTTGGAGAAAGTACTCATCATGGGCGTCCACGGGAGACCCACTCGTTGGAGACTCCCAATGGATTGAGAGATTAAAGTCACCAAAAAGGATAATGGGGCCAAGAGTAATGACACTCATCACAGAGTCCAGGCATTTTTCTAAAACGGAAAGATCACTGGCAGGAGGCCGATAGAAACAGCCCACATAAGTTTTTATAGGTTTCGAATGTTTGTCAGAGGGTAGAGAGACTTCAGTCCACACAATTTCACACTCAGTCTCTAGGTCCAAGCGGCGTTTAGAGGGAAATTTATTATTGATAGCAACAAGCACTCCACCCCCTCTGGAGAGCCTATCTTTGCGATGTATGCCATGAGTGGCTGAGAATGATAATTCTCCGTCGCGAACACTAGGGTTCAGCCAAGTTTCCGTGAGCGCGATTATATCAAGTTTGGAAAGCTCATGGGCATGGGAGTCACAGGTTGATAATTTGTTCTTAATGCTTCTCACATTTTGGTAATAAAAATGCACAGAGGAAGGGCCTGGGTTTAGTTGTACGTCACCGGAGAGAAGGAACAGCAGCAGGATAACGGCTTCAAGACGAGGGCACGGTCTGTCGGTTGGGGATCGAGGGAGTCGCCGGGACCTCGGCGGTTGAGCTGTGGGGCAATGGAGGCTGGTGAGGGATAGACCGCACGATGCAAACGAGGAAAAAAGAAATCTTCGTTCACTGAACACTTCAGAGGGAACCGGGTGCACAAATGATGTGGGGGGCGGACATGGTGAAATTGCACAAACACGGAGGGTAAGATTCACTGGGAATAGTACAAAAACCACAAAGAAAGCAAACTTTAACGGAGCGTGAGATGCCCGTGTCCTCCCGCAAGCGGCCATCTTATACAAGTGTATATAGACTTGCCTCTGAGTTTACTGCGTATCCTGAAATTTGAATGTCAAAAATTGCCATACCAAGTGCTTTAATTATTTGGACAGGAGAAGTTTCTCGAGTTAGCAGTGTTAACACAGTTTGGAGCACAGCACTTGTTCACAGGGAAAATCATTAAATAAAACTGAGTGGGAAATATTCACCACATCCGTGAAATGGTTCTGGTGAGGGGGGCCGTCATCCTCATTCCGTTATTATATGAGGAAAAAAATGCCCTTGCAAGATGCACGCACCCTCGATGGATTTAGACGAATTTTTCCCTCCGAATGACGTCCTATCTACGTCTATGGGCTGTTAAAATGATCCTATTAACAATTCTTGGCATTAAGGAGCATTTATTTCTCTTAGCGCCACGACCTCATTTCGGAATAACGTGTTGACAACGCTGTACAGCATGTAAGGGATCTCTTCTCAATAAAAATATGAGGAAAGTTTTGCAGAGAAAAGCATCTTGGGGTTACTTTAAGGTTCTCGCATAGTGGCTTATGTAGTCGCTTTTGATCACTCATTATGTTTCTCATTAAGAGCATGAAAACCGGCCCTCGTTGGTTTCATGAATATTTGAAGGAGAGTGCACAAACGAGAAGTGTACATACGATAGGCGTGAAGCACTTGATGTATGTAATCTTACAGGATGTAGAATTATGCTAAGTATACACCATGCAAGTTTGACCACCGATACAGGAATATTTGAGCGATAATGCCAATCGGCCTTTCGCCCTCAGCAGAGCGGTGCACCGCTCAACTTAAAACCCTCTAGATGTCGGATAGGCAAATATAGGCAAGATTTTTTTCTCTATCTTGTTGTACATACTCTTCCCAAGGATTCTGCACAGGAATCTTCGAGGAGTACGTAGGAGCAAAAAACTATATCGACACATTTGACTAAAAATAGGCCCAAAAATAGCTAACATTATAACTAATTAAATGTTATTATAAGAAATTCTTAATCGGTCAAAAAGTACTATAATATTATGAATAAATATGCAAAATTAAAGTTTTTAAATTGACAGTTGAATCCCATGAAATTAAAATAGTCATTTATTAAGTTGAATTACCCTAAAATCCACTATTTCTACACCTCGGGCGTTTTAGTCTCAATATGCCCAAGTTTGACGGGTTACATAGGTCAACATAAAAATCACACAGGCCTAAATGGTATGAAATATTGTAGGCCATTTCCTGTAGAATCCGAATACATAATTTAAAACTTCCTCGTAAAAAGTCGAAAATATTACTTTTGGCCACCTTTTTTCGATTTGGGACCACGGTGTGGCGGGGCAACCAGGGCATTTGGCCCCGGGCCCAGCAAGTTGGGGGCGCACCGTTTTTGCCAATTAAATTTTTTTTTAATTTGACTGACAACGTTGACCGTCGTGCAGCGCTCTCAGCTCTCTTAAACATAATGAAAGAGCTCTGAGAGATCGCGGTGCCAATCCACTTGTTTTTCATTCTTGTGGCAATGGATAGTATTTGACGATCTCGTTCCTGCCGATTTCGATGCGCTTTTTCATGATGAGGAAGTCCACCCTTACACACTCGAAGATTTGCATATACATGAGAGTAAATTAGAGATAAGAAATTGTGAGACTTGTGCGAGTGATCAAGACGACGAAACCGACACAAGCGAGGAAGAAAACATTCAACTGGAGGGTGACCATTTCGTCGAGACTGCAGGAAATAAGAAAAATCAAGGGAGAGAGATGACGATTTTGCCCAGGTGCCGCGAAATGTAAACAAACGACCCTTTTCGAATCGTCTCCTTCACGTCGAAAAACCCAGGCACACAAAACATCGGCTCGTGTCTTACGCGGTCAGCAAAAGTATTGTTTTTACCGATAATTTACATCCTGCAGAAATTGTGATTTCCCCCATAAGTGAGAAACGAGAAGTTATCGAATTTTAAGTGAAAGTGTCCGAGCTTTTATAAACTTTGTGTTTTTGTTGGATGAAATTTCGCGAAAAAATGTTTTAAAAAACTTTCGGGACCTATGGGACGAAAACGAAGACAGGGACCTGAAAAAGCTCATGAAAAAGTGATGGTGAAAGTGCGTAAATAGTCGCCATTTTTCAACGAAATGCAAGCTCCTTTGCAGACTCACGAGGCAGCAGTTTTCGAAGGTGATCATGATACAAATAATCCCACTGACAACCAGGACAGCCGCAATTCTAACGAAAACTGCGCAGGTTTGGTCGCAGCAGAAAGCACGGCAGACGAGATAAAAGGTTCCGGCATTGCAGATTCTCTTTTCTCACATGATCCATCAACTTGGCCTGAATTTTTAACAGGGCCTGAGCGTATTTAATTAGTATTAGCAGGGCCCCATTGTGGCTTTTTTCAATCTGATAAAGATTACCTACGGAATTCTCAACCTCGGCTCATTTCTCAATCTTTTTTTTTTTATGAATACCAGTTCGTCGCCCAGTAAATGGCGAGAGGGTTCATTGTCATTGGTTTATCTATTCTCAAACTATCTAGTGACGGGAGAAGCAAGAAAGAAATTATCAGCAAAATAGCCCAGGCGAAGAGAGCATTCCAGCAAAAGAGAGACCTGCTTACAGCGGGAAACTTAAATATGGATGTTAAGAAACAATTTATAAGAACCTACATCTGGAGTATGCTCCTATACGGAAGTGAGGCATGGACAATGACCGCAGCGGAGAAAGCAAGGATAGAGGCCTTTGAAATGTGGTGCTACAAAAGAATGATGAAAATCAAATGGATTGACCGAGTTAGTAAGGAGGAAGTCCTAAGAAGGGTAGGAGAGAAGAGAAGCCTCATGAAAACCTTAATAAGAAGACGGAACAACCTTATAGGCCACATCTTGAGACATGATGGCCTGATGAAGACAATCGTCGAAGGACAAGTGGAAGGCAAGAATGGAAAAGGAATACCTCGAACAAAATATATGGAACAAGTGAAGAAAGATGCGAAGGAGAAGAAATACGTAGGTGTGAAAAGATTAGCTGATAGGAGAATAGAGTGGAGAGCTGCGTCAAACCAATCCTAGGATTGTTGACCAGTGATGATGATGATGATTCTCAAACTGATGGTTCAATTTCCTGTTTCTGCTGTCGCTTACATGCCATTAATTTAGTCTCAGCTTGTTAAAAAAAATCTGAATTCAACGATTGGAAACATGTCCAAGAACGATTGATTTCGCATGAGACTTCACCGGAGCATTTTAAATGCATGGCCCAATGGACTGAGGCTCACTCGCGGCTCAACAAAAATTCAGCAATTGATCAAGAGCTGATTGATCAAGTTAGGAGAGCATCGGAACGTTGGCAAGAAATATTAAAACGCATTGCTGAAATAATCTTGTACTTGGCGGGCACAACATCGCTTTTCGAGGTTCTTCGTGCAAGTTATACTACGCCAGACAATGGCAATTTTCTCGGCCTAGCGACACCATTGAAGATTTTGAATTCTATCAAGACCACCAGGACTCATTCACAAACCTGAGGATAGCTTTTCGTACTTTACTCACGATACCGGTCACGGTAGCTAGCGGGGAGAGAAGTTTCAGCAAGCTGAAACTTATAAAAACCTACTTGAGGTCGTCAATGTCACAAGAACGATTGGCTGCACTAGCAACGTTATCTATTGAGGATGAGGAAGCTAGAGAATTGAATTTTCAAGAATTGATCAAATCAGAATAAATGCATTATAATATTCAATAAATATTGTTTTTAGTACTATGTATTTTATTTTTTATTGAACTGTTTTATATCGAAATTTTTAAATATCCTTGCACGTTTTACTTTCATAATAAATAAAATTTTGATGAAAAAATGTTTCCAATTATATTTTCAAATCTCCCGATTGCAGATGCACCCATTAAAATTTTTTCGATATCCAGCAAGTTAAAACTAATGGCTCTCTACTTAAAGCAATTCAATTTTAACAAATGTGTTCCATATTATTATACGGTTTGTCATTGTTAATTTTCTTAATGGCGGACCCTATTTTTCGTCGAATTTTTGTGTTCATGCAGGATTATAAATAAAGGGATCACGGAGTTACTTCTAGATATTTAGAACACCTACGCAGCACAGCCTCTAGCGTGATACGTAGAGTTGATCTGTGACGCCGAAATTAAGATCGATTTTCCGAACTTACGGCACACAGACTCTACGGCGTCGCTGGTTTTGTTTTAAATGGAACAATTTTTTTGTGCCAATCACAACCCCTGCTTCTCAAATGACTGTCGAAATTGATTTCATCCCTCCAAAAATAGGGCTAGACACCTTGGTTGTCCGGACACTTGAGTGACCACTAACCTCCGTATAGCCGTTGGAGGTCAACAGGGTGACAAGATGGCTTTGTGGACAGCGTCAAAAACTTTGGCAACCTAAAATTCTATGGTTAGACATGCTGTTTGTTCACATAGTGCGGAACAACCCTCATAGACATTTGACCCATGCATGACTATCAGAGGTCAACAAGTTGACGTTGCCGGAATGTGGACTGTACCATTGTCTTGAACTCCCTTAAAAACGTATAAAATCGTTTCAGGGTTGATTTTGTGGAATATTGTTTTATCCATAAATAAAACACAAATGGTAATTTCCACCTTGTTCAATTTAACACTTAACGACCGACCATGGTTCCGACACTTTGTGACTACATTGATAATGATCTTGTTTTCAGCATGAACTCTCTTAAAAACGAAATTCTATGGAACGTTTTTTTCTTTGTGCCCACCACAACCCCTGCTTCTGAAATGACTGTCGACGTTGATTTCATCCCTCTAATAATATGGTTAGACGCCTTGGTTGTCCGCATCCAATCACTTATGCAATGATACGCTATTATTTTTCCCATGACCATGAATCTTGAATGTCGCATTTTCTCCGAGATATTCACATTTTCCTATCCCGAAATTTTCTAGCATGAAAGCCCCATAAGGCTTTGTTAAATTTTACTTTTGGACCCACAGTATTGGGTCAAAAGATTATCCCTCTTTCTGTGTATTTTTAACTTAAATAAAAACAGCAGCCAAAAATATTATTATGCCTTTCGACAGTAAAAATGTCCCTATAATATTGATTTTTTCTTCCAAATCCATCAAAATGAATGCATGAAAAATAGGTGCAGCTATTGCATTCATCAAAAAACAATGAAAACTCATTAGCAAAAAATAAATCAATAAAGCGCAGAACTTCAAATATTTAATCATTACAGTTAATTATGCATACACTTATATAATATTACATACAAAGGTAATCGACTAATTATTGCTATAATATAGCACATACAGACACAGAGACACACACACTCATGTAGAAGACATACATAATACAAAATTAACTAAAAATAATGTAGGTATTATGTATCGGTATTACGTATCTTGAGAAAAATAATGCATTTGATTGAAATAAATGCAATTGCTGAATAAATAAAGACAGTAAATACATTTCAAATTAGTTTAATTTTTAAAAAAGACAGCAACACTTATTCAACAGATGATAGCAATGAGAAAATAAAAAAAATAATGCGAAAAAATTGAGAAATACATAGAAACAGCAATAGCTAGGTACATAAAAATTAAATCAGCGATATTATTTCAAAATAAATTTCAAGCAAAGAAACTAAAATAATATACAATTAAAACAATTGAGACAGAACAAAATTACACAAGCAAAAAATTTAATATAATTCTCCACCTCCTAAATACTTAGAAAATACACTACATTAGGTGCTAGATAACATACTGCTTTAGCCAGAGAAAAGTCTTATGTCACAATTCAACCATGAGTTAATATTTATAATTCATTCACAGCAATAATTGAATTGTATAGACTTTCCTCTGTTTATCCCCCTCCCCACGTAGAGGGAGCAGTTTGGATTTGAGGGGGAGGGAGGGTGGGGAGGGATATTTAGTGAAGGAAGCGAGAGTTAGTGTTAGTATTACTACTAACACTACCATTAATACTACTACTACAAGTATACAAACTCACTCACTCACTCATACCAAACAACATTCACACACCTACGATACACCCCCATGATAATCTAAAGTGGGTACCCATCATCAAAGAGCGATCCCTAAGGTCAAAATTAATACGGATCTAAGTTCCTGCCCCTAGCTAAGCCGCATAAGTACGAAATAAGTTCTATCTAATTCCATGGTAGATAAGCTACCCATTTCGACGACCTAAGAATCTAATTTCCTACTCTCCTGCCCCCATATTCCCCCAATACTGTAAAAAAAGCAACACATTACAATAAATAAGTTACAATCAAACACACAGCAATAAAAAAGCACACTCAAATAGTCCACTGATGAGAACAACACGAGCCCAGGTCTTCTGCTTCTTCAGTTTCTTCAATCTTCGGCTCTTGACAGACCCTTCGGAGAGCCTCTTCTCCAGGATACACAGCATTATGCAGAGTCACCTGTTGCAATAAAAAACATCACTTTTACTAACGATACGACTAACTACGTTGTAGAGGTTTTCCCATCTGTATAAAAAAATAATAATGAAACAAGAATATCTAAAGAGAGACAGATTTAGTCAGCAATGGACGAGGAACTTCAAATAATGATAAGTTAAACCTGATGAGTTGAAAGAATTTGCAAGTTCCATATGTTATAGCAAATGAAATACTGCATAATGTATTCCATCGACTTATTTAAAAAGACGCACAGTGATAATCTTACGTTTTTATGAAATGCAGTGCTGGATTGGATTACAAAATATACTATAATAGTTGTGTAGAACTGAATAATTGAATTAATGCATGAATTGGGGTAGACCTTTTTCACATTAATGCCACACGAAAACATAATACAATATCAACAAACTTTGTACTCAGAAAATTATGACATTTTTAAATATTCTATAATACGAAGGAAGTAAGAATATAAATGAAACTGAGAAGTCAAAAGAGAAATAAGAACAAAAAGCATAACAAAACGTAAATGAATGATTATAATAAATTCAATGAGCCTATTCGGAAACAAAAAAGAAAAAGCTTCTCTCATGATCCATTTTCGAAAAAAAAATCACATCAATGAATATGATTAATGGGATTGTCTCATGAAGCAAACTTTTTAATATCACATGTTTCTAAAAGGTGGCTTACTTTTTCTTTGTGTATGAACAGGATAATTTTTTGATTTTCATGTGCATGAGTTGAAAAGAAAATAAATTTAATCCATTCCTACCTGGTGCGTGACTGGTACAATGTCCTTTGAAGTCTTCTCAACCCACAGCAAATCTGTTTCTCCCAAATTTCGGGAATGAGTCACACCTATGAAGAGAAAAATGCGAATATTAACTTAAAGTCAGCGTTGCAAACGCGAAAAGACTGGACGAAGACCTCGTAAAAATCAAATGAATGAGGCAGTTACTTAAAATAATATATAATATATGTCCTCATTAACAACAGAATTTTATAGGTATTTATCGCAAAACGGACAAATTTTTGGAGTAAAAACACTTATTAACAGCACTCGCTGTTTATTGTAATGGAATTGTGGTAAAAATATTTTTCTAATATTTTTCCATTGACGTTAACATTTATCTGTAAGTGTAAAAGAGACAACAGAATGAAACGAAGTGTTAGCTCGAGAATGAAATTACTTTTAGTGAAAATGTTCTCGATTACTCAATTCATTTTATAAAATTAACCAGCTTTTTAATTTAAAAGTGAGGTCTCCATACACATGAATGTGAATGAAAGTGGAATTTAATCTTACTGTGACGTGATGGCACCATGAACTTATGTTCTTCAAGAATCGGAGAAGCATGCTGCACGTCCTCTTCGACCGGTGTCTTCTGCTCTTCGTCCCCGGGGATGACTTGATCCTAGGGAGAGGTAGGATTAGTAGGCACACACAAAAATTAAAAAAATCCTTGCACTAAAAATCCCCACGACGCATATCGCCTTGCCTTATGTTACGAAAATTATTCGGCTCTAGAAGCCCAAATCAAATCTAACACTCGCATTATCTTCTTGTCTTGGTCCTATTCCACCGTTGTCTTCCGTCTTCTGTTCTTCAAATCCAAGGATGATTTTGCTGTCTTCTTGTCTTGGTCCTCTTCTACTGATGTCTTCTGCTCTTCAAACCTGGGGAGAGGTAGGATTAGTAGCACATACAAAAATAAAAAAACCCTTGCACTGAAAATCCCCAAAGCCTCGCATACACTCCACGACAACATACAGGGAGTACCTTGCACTTAAACCAAGTGAAAGTCCCATCCTGTACGCTGCAATGGATTAGCGTGCATACTTAACCTTGGTTCAAAAAGCTAATATTAACGCACGCATATAATCGCCTAGCCTTACGTTACGCAAATTAATCGGCCCAAACAGCCCAAATCAAAGCTAACACTCGCATTATCTTCTTGTCTTGGTCCTCTTCGGCCGTTGTCTTCTGACTTCTTTTCTTCAAATCCAGCGATGACTTGAATCTGTGGAGAGGTAGGATTAGTATGCACATTCAAAAATATACATGACACTCCCAAAACACAATCAAAAAAGCGGAAAAACACAAACAATTGCCACACACACACGCACTCACACACACGCACCCCTACCTACGTTTGAGCTCATAATCTAAATAAACCATACTAAAGGTTTACAAGGCCTTTCATTTTAGTATTCATTTGGGGACCATACCTTAAGCGCTTTTTTCATCATTTTCTTTACCTTGTTCTTGGCCAATCACCTTTGTGATTTTTTTATTCACGTGATCTGGTACCAGTTATTATAACCTCTCATTAGTTGCAACCATTTAACCATGTGTTTATTTTTTATTCTTGAGTCAATTTTGACTCTTTGCATTTCGTTCATTTGATTGACGTCACCACAGGTGTGTCGCAGATCTTTGTACCTTGATTCATACCATGTGTTATTTTTGTGTTAATGTGAATGTGTGTGTAAAGGAAGGATTCGTTTAAACCCAAGGCATTGCACAATAACATCGCTCATCAGCCATAAACTCCTAGCGATGAAGAGTCTATCACCCCCCCCCCCCCACCCATCCTTGAAGATGCATTTCTTCCTTAAATTTTTCTCTTCGGACGACGATTTGAATTTTTTCGTTTGGTATTTCCACTTCTCGTTGCTTCGAAGACACTTTTTCCGTATCCTTTCATTCTGTAAAGAAAAGAGAATTCAATTTAGTTTCTAAGTCCGACTTCACCCAAGAGAACAGGACCGCATTGCATGAAAATCTTACTAGCCTATTGCTTAGAAGATTATTAATAAGTCATAAGCTAAATGTACGGTATTTAAAAAATGATATTTACCATGTAATTAAAGGGAAATGAAAACTTTATGCAATGTAAATTTAGTAATTTAACCAGTAATTGAAATTAGGCCAATATTTAATTAATGGATGAGGTTTCATTTCCTTAGGCGGATTGTAAAGTTTGAGAAACTAATCTACGCACATGAGCTAATTCCAAGTCATTCGAAAAATATAAAATTTACTAAAACTTCATGTTCTTTTCATATTCCCATACATTGATCTTCTCTTCTCTGGCCAGCTAAATTAACAATTACCAAGCCAAATAATTGCTAACTATTAGAAGAAATATCTAAAAAAAAAAAAAGTTATGCTTAATTGATGGTAAATGATTACCATGTTCTAAGGCCTAGGTTAACATTCAAAGTTATATTTTATTAATAAGGTAGATATATTACATTCAACCCATATGAAGGACTGCAAAAGTTATCCAGGGGCAGATATCGATAGTAACCGTAACTTAGTTATGATGAAATGCCACCTTAAATTTTTAAATATAAGAAAGGCGTGAAAAAATACATGGCAGGTTGAAAATTTGAAGGAGGTTAAGCATAAACTGGCGTTGAAAGATGTTGTTAATAATAGAATAGTGGAGGATACGACCAATAAACCAGTGGAAGAGAGTTGACTACCATTAGATGCGGCCTGTAGGCAGCAGCTGAGGAAGTTCTTGGTAAAAGAAGAGTCGCTATGAAAAAAACCATGGATTACGCAGAAAGTATTAGATCTCATTGAATAAAGAAGAAAATACAAGGCTGCGAAAGCAGAGGAAGGACTGAATTGTCACAAGATAATAAGGAACGAAAAATGTCGTAAAGCGCGGAAGGCACGTGGATGAAAAATATTTGTGAAGACGTACGGAACAGTCATGGAAAAGTAGAGGCCACCTATAGGACAGTGAGATACCACTTTAAGGGCGTAAGATGTCATACACTTAGGGACAAAAATGGGAATAAATGATAGAAAAAAAGGACATAGGGAAGAAATGGAAGGAATATTTGGAATACTTGTACAAAGGAAGCAGCCTAAGAGCGAATGCTATCGAAAACGAGAGGGAAGTGGATGCCGATGACATGGGAGCCCCAATTTTAAGATCATAATTTGATGGGGCTGTAAAAGACCTCAGGATAAATAAAGCATCTGGCATTTATGATATTCCCGCAGAGCTAATTAAAAATACTGGAGTGAAGACGTTGTACCAGCTGTACAAAAACATTAGCGAAATGTATTAGACAGGTGAGATACCAATGGACTTCGAGAGGAGACGATCCCAATTCCTAAGCGGAAAAGAGCAGAGAACTGTGAAGATTTTAGAATCATAAGCCTTACTATACATGCGTCGACTGAAACTATTATCAACTGAAAATAAGCACGAAGAAAACCAAGATCTTAGTATGCAGCAGAAGAGAAGAAGTAAGACTAACATTAAAATAGGGAAGCAAAAACTGATAGAGGTGGATGAATTCCGTTATTTGGGAAGCAAGATAATTAACGACGGGAGAAACAAGAAAGAAATTATCAGCAGAATAGCCCAGGCGAAGAGAAAATTCCACCTATGGAAAGACCTGCTTTCAGCGGGAACTTAAATACGGAAGTAAAGAAACAATTTATAAGAACCTACATTAGGAGTTTGCTCCTATACGGAAGTGAGGTATGGACAATGACCAAAGCGGAGAAAGCAAGGATAGAGGCCTTCGAAATGTGGTGCTACAGAAGAATGATTAACATCAAATGGATCGACCGAGTTAGTAACGAGGAAATCCTAAGAAGAGCAGGACAGAAGAGAAGCCTCATGAAAACCTTAACAAGAAGACGGGGCAACCTTATGGTCCACATCTTGAGATATGATGGCCAGATGAAGACAATCGTCGAGGGACAAGTGGAAGGCAAGAACGGAAAAGGAAGACCTCGAGCAAAATATATGGAAATAGTAAAGAAGGATGTGAAAGAGAAGAAATACGTAGGTGTGGAAAGATTAGCTGATAGGAGAACTGAGTGGAGAGCTGCGTCAAAACCAATCCTAGTATTCCCCTCAAAACAGATTCATTCCCATGATACTTCGAAGGCCGTACGTTTCCACGTTATTCCGAGCGAAATGGGGAACACCGGGACTACTTCGTTTAGGGTTTGCGTTGTGGAAGTGGGAGGGGGTATTTGGTCACTAATGACCAGAGACGAATGCAGACCTTCGCATTTGGAATAAATGAGTCAAATGGGCTCCAAATACCGTTCCCGTCGAGGCAAGAAATTGCACGGCCTAATGCAAAAGCCAATGAGCATAGAAAAATTCATGGTGCAAAGCCGTGATGAACAAGAAGAAATGAAAAAATAGAGCCTGTTTCAATTCTGAAATGAATGCAGGTACAAGTGAGGATAAAATCACCAGTTGGAAGATGGGAAATTTCATGCCCTGTGCTTAATTAAGAGAATCGGAATAAACATGCAACACAGGAAAGTAGGAAGGCATTGTTTCAGATCTCTTCGATCGCCGAGTGTCATTAGGTAACCGACAATCAATACTCGAAAATCTCAACAACTACGTTCCCATCTTCGTTGAAAATTAATCCTTTATTAATTGCAAAGAGACTTGATAGTAAATTGACTGCTTTATATCATGAAAATATCTCATTTAAAGTTTCCCAACTGATATCCTTGGAATTGAAAAAATAACATATCGTATCGAAGTTCAATTCGGAAAAGATCAACACACTGATTCCCTGTGGAAGAGGGGCAGGGACAATGATAACAGCTGAGATATCAAATGTGATTTTCGAAATGTGGTGCTTCAGATGAATAATGAGGATGAAATGAATCTACCGAGTAGGAAATGCGGAATAAGCCAAAGCAGAGCGCGAGAGAAGAGAATGAAATGCAGATAAGTGGACGGAAAAACCTTATACGTCACATCTTAAGACATGACGTCCTGATGGAGACAATCTTCGAGGAACAAATGAATGCAAATGACGGAAAAGAATTACATCGTGTAAGATATCCGGAAGAGGCGATGGAGAAGAGAGCAGCAGAAGAAAGAAATGAAGTGTGTGAAATGGAAGAAATAAGTAGGTGCGAAATCGATTACTCGACAGGATTGATTAAACTGAGTGAGAGCTGCGAAAAACCAATGCTAGGATTGTTGACCGGTAATGTTGAGTTAGCATGATTCGTTAACAATGAAACCATATGTAACTAAAAAATTAGTGGATTCAAAACATATTAATGTTAACAGATAGTAATTATTCATTTCTCATCATGTCATTTAACTAATGACATATTTCTGTTCATACACCTGAGTATAGTTGTAGTAATCTTAGCCTTATGCGCTGTTTTGTTTTGCCAAAAAAGTGTTTCTACAATAATTCGATTGTTGAACCGGTTTTGAGTGAGGAAACAACCCGACGGCGAACCTTTGCTCAGCATTTGTTTTTAATGAAGGTTAAAAGACTATTTGAGGATGAGAGTCGACAAAACTAAAGGAATCCTAGGCTCAATTTTCAACCAATCATAACGCACGCCCGCTAACAGAATTGGAAAATGGGACGGTGTGAATGACTGTTTAATTAAGGAAATGATGGGTCAAGCAATCACGCTTTTGGTTCCCTATCGCTTTACCTATCATTCTAAGGGATGGAAAAAATCGATCTCATGATTGCGGCTTTCTGATTTCCGATTCAGGAGCTAACCTTGCAAACTAAAGAGATTTATTACTGAATTTTAGGCTAAATTTGAGTTCAGTAAGTGAAAGAGTAAGATGATGCACAACTGATAGTGAAATGCACATTAATACGATGCCACGTGACGAGTTTTCGGCAATTTATTGAAACTTCTTGCGGCTGAGTTTTAAGCCACCGGGTTGCGGATGGTGGATCAACCTCTAGATACAGAGGTAGGCTGCGATATTAGCGAGTTTACTTATTAAGTAAGCTGCCGTGGCATTTCGAGGTGGTATGAGTCTATCCCTGGGTGAGATAGGCCATCTAAATGATACATTAAACCTGTGAAGATGCCGTGACTTGGTGACTGATGGCCGCCAACAATTATGCCTCGCATCACCCGGGGGAGAGGGCAGCAGCTCTTCTTCATATGAGTGAAGGTGGAGATCACGGAGGTCAGTACAGCGATACTCATTTTACTTCAGGCGTGATAACATTTACTTTAATGGCTGCAGTACTGCGATGTTGAAGGCAAGGGGAAACTATCACATTATTATCCCGAGGAGTCGCAGCTACTCCAACTTTAAATCATCTGACATGATGGAATTCTCTCAGGTAAGAAATTCCGGATGTAAACTAGTCCCCCATTCATATCACCGGGCGGGGACTAGCCGAGAGGGTACATAGGTCAATTGTCATAAAGCTATGAGGATAAGTAAATGGTGTGTGACCTTAAGACTTGCGGTAAGCTATAAAACCTCAAGGTAGAAATGAAAATATTGAATGTCAACGTGCTAGGAATCAGCGAAACGAAGTTGTCTGAGGAGGGAGAATTTTGAAGTGGAAGCCATAGGATTAAACACACATAAACCGGAAACGGTAATGTTGGGGTTGGGATAATGCTCAGAAAAAGCGTCGGAATGGTTGTGAAAAGCTTCCTACAGTACAATAACAGATAGTTATGGTAAAGCTTGAGACTAAGCCGGTAAATACCGTAGTGGAACAGGTTTGCATGCCTACGACAGACTACGAGGATGAAGAAGTTGAAGACGTCTAAGATGACATCATGGAAATAATCAAACAGATGAGGAGTGAAGAAAATCTTATCGTTTTTGGTGATTGAAACGCTATCGTCGGTGAAGGTCAGGATGAAAGAATAACCAGAAAATATGGATTGGGAAATCGAAATGTAAGAGGAGAAAGGCTCCTGAAATTCTGCACAGAACACAAATTAGTGGTTGCCATTTGGCATTTAAGAATCGCATATATATCGAGAAGACGATATACATGTAAAATGCCAGGAGGCAAATGAAGATTTCAACTAGACTATATTTTAGTGAAGCAGAGGTTTAGGAGCCAGATGAAGGACTGTAAAATCTACCCGGGGACAGATATCGACAGTGATCATAATCTAGTGATGATGAAATGCCATTTGAAATTCAACAAAATTGATGAAGTCAGCGAAGAACACATGGCAATTAGAGAAACTTAAGGAGCTAAGAAATCAACAGACCTTCCAAGAAGTAATATAGAGCAAGATAGGATTAGATGAGACGGAAAAATCAGTGGAGAATAGCTGGACAAATATCAAAAGTGGACTTCAGGAGTCCGCTAGAGAAGTTCTAGGGGGAAGAAAATGTGTCAAGAAAAAGCCATGGATCACGGATGAAGTCCTAGACCTCACTAAAGGACGGAAAAATCATAAAAATACGAATACTGAGGGAGGACAGACTTGCTACAAGAGAATAAAGAACGAGATTTGCCGCAAAGCGAGGTGAGCCAGAGAAGCGTGGATGAGGAACATATGCGAAGACGTGCAAAATAACCCCGTACAAGGGAAAGTGGAAGCGGCGTATAGAATAGTGAGGAACCATTTTCTGACAGCGTTACCATTGGGTCTTTGCGCGGAAGCCGCGTTCGGGCGACAATGATCGTAACGGTTCTCCCCACCCCCTCCCAAGTCCATTGTCATCGGCGGCTATCCCTTATAATATCCCTATATATCCCTAAGCAATCAGATTTGTTCTTTTACTTTGAATATGTGAAAAAGTTTCCATTCTACGAATTGAGAATTAAGTTATAAGTATCTCGGTAAATATAGAGGGTCAAACATACAAACGCGACTTCAGAGAAAGAAGCGAGGAACAATTTCTGTGACGTGTATGAGACTTCAACGAACTCTGTGGCGTTGCAAATTGGAGACATCGCGATCAATGCACCAGTATTTGACGAAAGTAAAGAATCTTGCTCATGAGCTAGAAGACATCGACGCCAAAGATAGTAATTATTGGCTCATATCGACAATTATTGGTGAGGATAATAACCTTTTATGTGTAAGTGACGGGTAAATGGAGGACTTGTAAACAAACTGATCAGACGAAGATTGCACTCAAGTGCTTTAAGTGCCATGTGGAAGTCACAAAGTGTCTGAATTTCCAGAGAAGGATGGCCACAAAGGAAAAGAATTCTTAGGAGTGGGGAGAAGTGACGGGAAGTTGACGGAGTCGTTACGAGAAATTGGACATGTCTTAACGGTACATACTGAAGGGATAATTCATGGAAAATAGTTTGTAGACAGCTGTTGTAGTCATCATGTATCACCCGAAAATAATATGGCTAATTTTTCATCTAGGGGGTTAGATCTTGAGATAGCTGTTGCTATAAATGAAGTTATCAAGGCTGATGGCAGTGACAATGTCCCATCAAATTGCCAAACAGCCGTGAAATATAGTCAATATCTGATGTCTCATATGTCCCAGTACTAATTCGCTGTCCGTTATTAATACTGTTCGCGAAGGGTTTTGCATGATTTCAGTGAATGAAGAATGTCTAATATTCCGTGAAAGTGGATGTACCATCACCGGAGATTTGTCAGCTGTGGCCAAAGACATTGGTGGGATTTATCAGCTGGAGCTTAAAATGCTTGATCATGAGAATCAACTAGTCTGCCTTATCGCTACCAGTACAAGCACACGACACGACAAGAAGAAAACAAATATTAATGCTGTGCATCTGTAGCATCGGAGACTGGGACGGCTCACGGCAGCAGGGATTTGCTTATGCTGTCAATTTAAAAGGCTTATGGAGTTAAATTGCACTCCATGCACTCTTGGAAAGATGAGGAGATCTTTATTTGAAGGAAGATTGAAAAAACACGAAATCGGAGATTGTGCATGCCGATTTCTGTGGGCTAATGATAGAAAAGTCATTCGTAGGGGCAAGGTGTTTTGCTGACGATGAATGACAATTCCAGAAGGATACTTCTTTGAGAGTAAAACTAATGTGATGGAGCTGTTTCTAAAAAATGGGATTGCCCATTGAGAATCGGATAGATGGAACTATAAAATTCCTCTTCGAGAGTTCAAATCCTTAGTTAATATACTTTATTCATTCATTGAAAGAGACATTTCTAACATCACCACAGTAGATACTCGATAAAAAGTTGCCATTGGATATTTTAACTGATTAAATTTTAATAATAATGAATCTATGTATTTTAGCAAATTAATTTAATTTTTTTCTAAATAGATTAATCCAATGAGAGGAAATCAGCATGAGAAGTGGCAACGGCTGTATCATCGTGCCCTTGCGGCTAAATATTGTCAAATGTACGTTGAGTTAAATTCCTACTATTAGTATCGTCAACACTCTTATAGTAAATAACCAAATAGATTCTTAGTTGAAATCGTTTTGATAACCCTAGTGCATTAAAATGCTTGTAATTCCATCGATAATCATAATAAACAAATTTCTAATACTTTGTCAAGAAAAACTGTGGGAAGTGAAGTGGTTAAAATAACAACGCTTTCCTACCAGTGGGTATGCTAACCACAATTAACTGTAAGAACCAGCATAGGCGGATCCAGGTGGGGCACGTGCCCCCCAGACCCTTTAAAATATGCTAAATTTTTAATACAGTTCCATAATCATTTCGTTCGTTTTGTATGACGAGGTATCCTTGTGCCCCCCCCTGAACAAAATCCTGGATACGGCCTTGCTTGTGCCCCCCCCCCCAGAAAGAAATTCTGGTTCCTCCCCTGAGAACCAGTTGTAGATTAATTGGGATATACACTCTTTATAATAGATATATAACTCTTTCACCCGACTATCTGGCAAAAATACATTTCAAATAATCCGACGGCTATTAACAAATTATGACGTTATAATAACAAATAAAATTATGACGGAATGGGTGTAATCCATTTCTTAATTATTTCAATAACTTTTGAGTGATCACATTGACATATTTCTATTTGGAAATCTCATGGTCTAGCCTTCTGATTTCAATACTAGAAACATAAGCAGAGCATTATACCGGCTCATTCGCCACACCTAAACCCAATACTGAAATAATGGGGAATTATGACAAAGGAATGGCAAACCAGGGGTTCCATAGCAGTGAGGGTGCTAGAGGCGCATGTCCACGACTAGTGTAATCCCTTTTGGAATTATATATGCGAGAGATTAGTTGGATCAATGCCTAAACGTTTGCAGAAAGTTGTAGAAATAGCGAGTAACGAATTAAATTTTCAAGACAGAGGGGTCATCCGTTCGGTCATTTCGATAAGAAAAGAATGTACTAACGTTGATGGTCAAGATTTAAAAAATCACATTCGCTAAAAATTAAGTACTTATTCTTTTCTTGTGTCATCTGTATCTTACTTATACATTTTAAAAATGTATCATTTAAAAAATTAAAAAATATTACTTTAAACTCGAACCTCCACCTCAGCTTCCAGAACTTCCAGACGACCAGAACTTCACCTCAACTACGCGCACAGTGTATGCCTACGCGGCTACGGAGCCACATATTAGCAATACAAAAACAGTGAGTCAAAATATCAATCTATAGAGAGGAAAAACTCCGGGTACGCGAAAAGAAAACACTCCGAAGTCCCTAAATGTGCATGGACGTGATTTTCCTCAGTGTATTCCATCCGCTTATCATAATTCAATTGGTATTATGCTCCTAGTATTTGACTCCAGCTTCGGTAGCCCAGTCGCGCCTGCGGCTGTCCTCCTCGGCTCTTGCTGCCGCGAAGGCAAAGGATGCAGGTTGCTTCATATGCATGCAGCTAATGTTAGAGGCCTTTGGGCGGGGCTGGATGACGTAGATAAGGAAGTCAAATTTCACTCCACAATCAACTGCCCAAATGGTTATGCAATATAGGAATTGAATTTTAACAAATAAATAAGCGCGCAGGAATTCAATAGCCATACAACATCCTCTGGAACTCGAGATAGGTTTTGCGAAGTTTTAAGATCAGAAAAATTTCCACAGTGCGTGTGTGCAGCATCAAATCGTCCGCAACTGAGACTTGACCCGAGGAACTCCAGTTTCGTTGAAGAAAACTTGACCCACTACACCACCACAACGGTCGTGCCCTAAGGCAGTTTCAATGCCCAATATGCTTCGGCTTCGTCCACAGATGTTCCGACGAGAGTAAACTCCATTCTAGAGGAGTCGTGGGCGAAGCATACTTCGGAAAATATGGGGAAGAGTACGTAGCTGCTTCTCTAGCGTGGTCATAATGCGGCGGATATGATTATTTCCACGGTAGAAGGAGCATGTAGCTTTTAAAATTTTAAAAACCTTAAAAAAAAACTTTTAAAAAACTTTTAAAAACATTGACGGTGCTCATTGCTCTATAAGCTCACTTTGGATGGAACATAAACAATAAGGACATTAAGATGGCATTCATAAATGGAGCACTCAAAGAAGACATGTATATGATGCAGCCAGAGGGTATGAAAATTGCAGGAGAAGAGAAGGTATGCAAGTATAAAAAAAGGCATTTTTATCATCTAAAACAATCGTCTGTTAAACATGGAATGAGGAATTACATTCTGTTCAGCATCAATTAAATTATAAGCAGCGTGACTCTGAACCATGTGTTTGTAAAATCACACGGGGGAGGTGTATTATTTTTGCGATATTTGTTGATATTATTTTTGATCTTGGAAATGATTGCGTTGAAAACGAGATGCTCAAAAGTATAACAATGTTTGAATTCTAAATATGTTAGAATTGAAAGACGAAAGAGGGTGAACTGATTATTTTTTCACAAAACTAACTTTTTCTTGAGTCATCTGAATGGTTTATGTTGATGTTCAGGATGCCTCTTTTAAAAAGTGAATAGAATTGTTATAATTTCGGATTCGAACCATAACTTTACCGCAACTAACGCGCACAGTAAAGACCTACTCAGCCACGGAGCCACGTAATGGTAAGAGTACGAATCGTGAGTCCAAATATTAATCTAAATATAGGAAAAACTCGCCACGGAGCCCGAAAGAAAACACTGCCACGTGAGTGTGGACGTCGATTACCTCAGTACAATCCATCCGCTAATCTTAATTCTGATTGGGCTCATGCTCCAGCAGTTAGACTCCGGCTTCGGTAGCTAGGTCGCGTCCACCTCCGTCGGCTCTTGGTATACGAGTCGGCATACGAGTGAGGGATGCCGGTCGCTGCATGTGCCAACCTAAGAATTTTTCACCGACCCGACCCAATTAGTCAAGTAGTACTCGTGTGTGTCTAAAAACTTTTGAAAACGATAGTACATTACCCTTTGTGAGAGAAGCTGTAGAATATAAATTGCTAGAAATTGTGTACTGAAAACTGAAGAAATTATCGCTGATATTTTAACGAAATCTCTGAGCACATTTAAAATTGCAAAATTTCGAAAAAGGTTGAGTTTGAGCTCAAAATGTTATCATATGACCATAGTTTCTTTTTTGGTCGGAAGTGGGTTCTGGATAGGTGGAGATGTTGTATTCTAAAACATTTATGCGTAAGTAACCAAGAACCCAATTCTACATGCTGACAGCACTGTTTTTTTGTGGTTGTGTAAGTTCTCCCGTGAGGCCGATTCAGTCATTCTATTCCCTGACCCACTACAGAGTTGATGTTCTTGAATTGAATTCATTGAATTTTTATGAGGTGATAAAGGCCGCCAATGCAGAGAACTTTTTAAGGCTGAAACCCCAAGAGAGTGAACTATTTGAGGATGTTTTCAAAGTTAATAAGTTGATGTTGGTGATGGAGCTCTGAAACTCTCTCCTACACGAAATATCTTTGGCCCAACCCATTAGCCTTTCAACCGCAAAAACCAATCAGAAGGTTTACATTTACCTTTCAATTGGGAGTAACCATTGTTACCATTCATTCATAATGTTATCATTCATGCTAAATGAAGGGATCTGTGGCTGAAGTTAAGGAGCAACTTTGTTTAGGTTAGTTAAAGAATACGCTAGAGAACATTGCCAGATACAAAAAAGACCTTTCTATATTTCCAGGCTGATAACTTCTCTCTTCACGTAGTTACACCGTATTACTGTGTTATTTTCAGGTATGACAGCGTTATCGCAAATACATAGATCAGGAAAACAAGGAAAACCTCGCGGAAAATTAAAAAGTATTCTTGAAGACGACGCATATGGCTAACTATTAATATTTGTTGCAGCTTGTAATTTCCTTGTTGCGTTTCAATAGGGTATTTTCCTTCATCAAAAAAAAACGAATGGCATTGATTGCAATTCATCACCGACCATTAGTGTATTCATAATATACAAATTATTTGGTTTTAGAAATACCAGTTTAGACGAATGGCAAGGGTCAGATTGGCGCCCATGCGATGCCACTCCACGTGACGTCACAGGGACCTAGTTTCTATACTAGTAGATAGGAGTTTTGCATCGTCTGTGATTAACAATGCATGCATGAGGCACAGAGCTCAGGGAAATGTATCTTAATGATCACCTATTAAAATTGCCTATGGTCGGAAAGTTTCCGTCGTTAGATAGGGTATTAATAATCATTATTTAAGCCAAGCGCTACATGCTGGCAGCCAGCATCGGAGCGGCGCTTATATCCTCGCACCAAGGTGGCCTCACACGGTTACAGCCGGAACCAGAACGACATCATACGGACTTTTCCCAGCATTCATACTTAGCCGTCGCCTTTTCACGCCCTTGAAATTTTTCACTTTACATTTAATCGCGAAAAATAGATATCGTCATTTAAAAATCTGAAAGCGTGAAATACGTACTCCAGGAGTAATAATCTTTCGATTTAGGGAATTTCAAAAAATAATAGGAAACCACCCTAATGAATATTCAAGTGAAATTACTCGCGATAGGAGGACGCCAACTAATATCCCTTCCATCACGATAGGGAGATGACAGAAGCTCCTCTTCATAAGTGTAAAGGCGCAAGATAAAGTGATCATTAGAGCGACACATTTTTCACCCCAGGCGTCTTGATTTCATCTTTTTAACGACCAAATTACTGCGACGCAGAAGACTATGGGAAACCACCACAATTATTCCCAAAAGACCTTTCCACTACACTCATTACAAACATGATGGTATCATTTTTAGTAAAATATTCCTTACGTATCCATAAATAGTCCCCCATTGGAATTTCAGGGGGGGACTATGCGAGGGAGCACATCGATCAAATGCAATTAGTTACCTTAAATATAGGAAAATGAAACGAGAGAACTCTCTGAAGTTAGACGGTGCAGCCTCCAACGATGCCTGAGTCACTACTGGCGTCCCTCAGGGTAGTGTCATGGGCCCACTCCTATTCCCTCTTTATATAAACGGCATTGGTGAAGTAGTAGACAGCAAGCGACGATTATTTGCAGACGACGCTGTAGTTTACACGGAAATCCGTTCAAGCAAAGATAGGGATGAAGTATCGAACGATCTTGATGCTATCCGAGCGTGGTGGGATGCATGACAGTTAGAATTAAATTTGAGAAAAATGCGTAGTAATGAATTTATGAAAAAATAATTTCTGAACCACAAATATATTATATTAACTTTCGTGTATCCTACTATAAATAATATTTAAAAATATACTATAAATAAATTATTTAGAAATTATTATATAATTTCTAATTAAATTTTAAAATGCATAGTAATGAATTTCTGGAAGAAGAATAACTCCCCACAACATAGCTATATCATTCGGGGAACCCAATTAAAGACAGCTGAATCCGTGAAATATCTAGGAGTTAGACTCAATTATGATACATCGCGTAATAAACATATTTAGGAAATAACAGGTCAACTTAATCGTAAAATGGGTTTTGTTAAAAGAATATTAGAAAAGTGCGACGAAAAAGTGAGAGAAATTAGCTACTTTTCCCGCGTTAGACCACATTTGGAATACGCTGCCAGTGTTTGGGACCCTGATGAAAAAGGCTTAATAACAGAGTAAGAACGCGTGCAAAGAAGAGCTACCAAGTATGTGAAAGGTCGTTACGATAGTCTTGTTAGTGTAACTGACCTCTAACTCGGATGGGAATCTTTCATATCGTAGATTGAAAAATAGACTAAACCTTTTAGATAACTTCAAGAGCAATGTCTTTCCTAACGAAGTTAGCCATATCTTACGGACGCCAACGTACTACAGAAGATAAGATCATATAAATAAAATAAGAGAGATAAGACTGTAGAACAGACAGATTGAGAATGTCTTTTGTCACGATCAATAATAGATTATAGTCATTGTTAGAACTCATAAATAGATTAGATGACATGTAGTGTACCCTACTAAGTTAAGTAAAACTTAATGCACGTTTCCTAATTTTATAACTATTTCTAACAGCATATGGTAATATGTTAGTGTGCGTGACGTTTTTTGGACCGCGTGGTGTGCAAGTGGGAGTCCAATTGCATGCTGCATGCTGGTGATTGATCACTCCCTGCCAAACACCCTAGAGGTGGCTCGCAAAGTATTATGTAGAAGTAGAAGTTGCAGAAGGCCCGAAAAACTGAAGGTGGAAATTCGAATGACGATCCTAGACGCATAGGGATGAGCGAAATAAAATGGTCAGATGTGGGAGATGTATAGAATGGAAACAACAAAATAATACACACAAGATTGCAAAACGGTAGTGATAAAATGGGCATAGTGCTCAGTAAGAGAGCAGATTAAAAACTACCCACAGTTCACTGAAAAGGTTGGTAATGGTCAATATATAAGCCAAAAACAAGAACTACTGCAGCTCCGAAGGTTTGTCAGCCTACACAAAATTGCCAGAGGATGCAGAGGAGAAATTCAATCAAGAAATCTCATAAAAAAATCAATCAGGTAAGAGATGAAGTAAGTTTCATCATTCTAGGTGAAAGTAATTCTATCATAAGCGAAGATCATGACGAGAGAAGAGCCAGGAAACAGTAATGATTTAAGCAAAATTGAAGATGACACAAAGCTAAAGCTTGAAGTTGCGAACACAACATTAAATAATCACAGTCAAAGGATTTTCACAAGGTAAATGCTAGTAGACATGAGATAATTCTTAGCTGATTTAATTATAGCAAAAGAAAAGATTCAGCAACTAGAAAAAGGACGGCAAAAGCTACTTAAGAGGATGACGGACTCTAGCGGCTTTAACCTAATAGAGATGTATTGCCACCTAAAATAATATGAGAAAATCAAGCATAAAGCGGGAAATTCATTTACCATGTACCAAATTTCAATAAACTCGGTATCAAGTGTAATTTTAGGAAGCAGAGGAGAACAAAAAAGGAAGGAATGTGGCCGAGAAATAGGAGGAAGAGAGTCTAAAAACTTTTGCAGTGTGCTAAAGGCAGTAGTTGAAGTTCCTCGCAAAAGATAACCATCAAAATGAATCACGCAAAAAGTCATGTATTACGTCGAGGACACTGCGATAATACGAAAACTGCGTAATTCCAAATGAGAATAAGAAACAAAGTTGTTGTAAATCCACAGAGGCCAAAGAAACGTGGGTGAGCAACAAATTCAAAAGTGCACAAAAGCATAATGTGCATAGAGTAGAAGCTACCTCGAGGATTGTGAGCAACCACTTCAAATCATGAGCGTTGGATGTAATGTTGCCAGTGACGAAAACGGAGAACAGAGAAATAATAGAAAGTGAAGAGATGGAGTTAATATCTAGAAGAATTGTGCAAATCAGGGCTACTTACAAGTAATAATCAAAATGGATATCGCGTGATAATTTGACGTATTAATAGCGTGTATTGGAATTCAATGCTTAGAATCCTGACAGAAGTTGGGGTGCTTAACAATGAGAGGTGAATCATCTGTAATTCGTTTTAGAGGCCAAGTAGGGGTGATAAAATTAGGACTCAGCTGTGAAGAGTCAAGTATTAGGAACGGCCTGAGAGTCTTCATGGCATGAACATCATCTAGCAAAAACTGTCAGAGGCTTACGGAAAAGTAAAAATTTCCTAGTAAAGATGGGTAGGAAAATAACCAATGACAGGAAGTCAGGATCAGCATAAAACTAGAGAAACAAACTGGTGCAAGAGGTCGACCAGTTGAAATATTTGTGAAGCAGAATAACCAGAGATGAAAGAAGAAAGGAATACCTAATAGCAAAATATACCAGGCGAAGAGAACTTTTAAGACAAGTAAAAGGATCGGCTGACTTAAAGAAGCAGGATATTTGAGCATAAAGTAAGGAAAAAATTCATCAGAACCTACGATTTGAGTATGCTTCTCCATGGTAGTGATTCATGGACAATGACAGAAAATGAGAAACTGATGGTTATTCGGACATATGAAAATTAAATGTATCGTCCGATTAAGAAATGCGGAATTCATAGGAGGAGCGGGGGAAGAATATCGCCATTAAATATTAAAATATAATCATTTAATATTTACGTGAGCTAAGTAACCTAATGAAATTTTTTTTTCCTCCAAATTGCCTTCATGGGTATCATAGCCACAAAGGATCATACAAATTAACCGCTGGGAAATCGTAGCATAAAACACTATTAGAAAATAAAAAAATTCTGAAATATCGTTCACTTAAAAAATTTATCATAGAAGTTATTTTATGCAAACTGTAGACTATTTGGTTTAGACGTAGTAACATAGAAAAAGAGAGAAACAGATGACATATGTATGGGAATATTTAAAGATCTATAAAAACAATTTTCATTGAGAGAATGATATTGACTCACCATGTTTCTTCAGTCTTCTTCTTCCTTGGAACCTCATCGCAATTCCCCATTTGACCCCACGCATTTCACGGAATTCATCCGCTATCCCTGTATTATTCATGCACCTGGAAAGAAAATTACGCACTAGAAGTTTACAGTTAGGTAACGTAGTACATAATTACAACAAATTGTCTTACTAACGACCTCAAAGGTTAAATGTGTGGAAAAAGAAAATTCAAAACGAAGTGCTTTAAATCCAATTATGATCGCCAATATTCTCTTACTTTTGCTCCTCATTAAAAGTAGATGACCAATAATTGTAGAGCAGTTTCGGAGAGGCAGTTCAACACCTAGGCTTGAATATCAAGGATTTTTCAAAATACCTCTTAGAACCTGTGGAATAACTCACTATTCAATTGCCAACAAAAGAAAATCATAGAAAAGCGAATAAAGGATGATATCTGGAAACTGAAGCAATCACGGATAGAAGCTTCATTTCGAAATTTCAGGTTCTCTTGTAATATTAAACGAAGCAGTGTGGCCAGCATGAAATACACTGTTCTAAGTCTACTGTTAATAACTCATATTTATAGTCACAGTGATAAAATTCACAAGCTTGACGTTAAAAAAGTAACTAGGCTACCGGAGTACTAGAAGTAAGCTATCGGATTCCCGTAAGGATCATAACTCCTGTAATGACACCGTTACCTTGGATTTTCTAAGAAACACGATGAAGGTAAAGATAAAACTATTCACAGGTTACTTATTCATTTCAAATGTCGGCACTCCATAACGTAATGCAGTTTTCGTAAGTTACAGACATTCCTCCAGGAAGCGAACACACACGAACTTAAAGGGGGATGAAACAAGTTGAGTTATTGAGTATCTGTCACATAAAACCGCTTTGGCAAAAAATCAAGCATAGAATTTCGTCCATTGCCGCAACACTTTTCACCGAAGGAATTATTTCCATTCGAAATTTAAATGGTTGAAAGTACGATTTAAATCAGAGATGATGTTTCTCTATCACTCGCGTACCTTAAAAAAATTACTCTGAAACTTATTTTGACTTAGAGTCAATTTCCTCACATGGCATAAAATGTTGGAACGTGAATACGGTCGGCGTAATAAAAATCGTTCATCCAAAATAATAGCCACAAAAGATCACAATAACTTAATATAGTTGAATAACAAAGCACGTACTTGCGAATTATACCTTAACTTCAGAGAATTTGAAGTCCATTGAAAATAATATAAAGAAATTCTCACTTGAGGAATAGTTTAGGTACTCACCTCTTAAACCCATGAAAGCTCGCCGCGAAGTGAAGTCCAAGATCTGAGGGAGGGGGGCTTCTGGTACACCGTCAGCCGCGTGACGTATGCAATTGACGTCACGCTGATTTTGAACTGATTTCTTTTTAAGGCAATGAAAAACCTATAAAATGCTAAATATCGTAGATGTAAGACTATTTAAAATTAATCAAGTAAAATACCTTAATAAATGCGTCGATATTCTATGTTATAAATAAATAATTATATCGCGCGGTAAACCAATAAAAAGCTCAACCAATAGGATTTGTGAACAAGTTAGCACAAAAAAACCGCGGAATTTCTTGATAAGCCAATGGTCGCAACACACGTGATCAAGGTTCCAGAATGTTCTAATATTCTACGAAGGTCAGTGGGTGTGTTTGCAGAACACGTAATCGCTTTACGAAAAACAATACATTAGACTTTCAACGATCTTCATTCAACTGTCGCCTCTAATCAAGCACACCCCCTCCCCACTCAACGAGGGAAGCGCAACAAACCCCAGTTCGTCACCAACCGTCCATGGAGCAGAATCATGTTTTTGCGAGTTTTAAATTTATAAAATTAATTTTCCGGACCAGTTCAGCCGTTTCTTCGTTCGTTGAAGTCACCATTTATTTCCGAGGATATGAGAATGGAGAGCGGGGACAAAGAAGAAATGCAGAACTATTGATTGAGGTAAGTGAGAAAAAGTATTTTATAATATTAGTGAAAAGAGGTTGTAATTTTAATCTAATCACGATAATACTTGAGTAGCGGCATGTCACTTTTATGGCTCATGTAAAATAATTGCATACGAAAGTGAGTGGCAGAGATAAGCAGTGTACTGATATTGCGGAGTTCATGTACGTTGAGAACATTTCTAAAGGCCGTTTTACAAGGGACACGGAATTACGCAGGTTCGAACTGTTTTTATTTCTAAAATGGCGTGGAACTGCGCGAATGCATGAACGAAATTAGAACAGGGTCTGTTTAGCCGTCTCGCATCCACGCATTCTCGCATGTGTTCTAGCAATTCACCGCTTTACACGACGTAATTTTGATTACGCCTCCGCACGTACGTCAGACTGCGCAATTCCGGGTACCGTGTAAAACTGCCTTAATCCCACAATGCGATATTCACAGAAACGAGAAGAATATTTGTGTTCCCATTAGTGATTAAAAAACTCCCCTTCACAATTCACTCCATTGTCATTGATGTATGAAATGTATCGTCGATTTAAATATAAAGAACTTAAAATTGAACGAAAGCCACATTGAAAATTAGTAGCTTCAATTCAATTCAAGCATCGCATTCATCTCTAAGAGATATAACTGACCAATTCTCTTTCAAATCTACGTATTTCGGTGGTAAAGATTCTACGAAACAGGATATATTCTATCGATTTCCCAGATGCGAATGTGTAAGTATTCGATATTCTCATAATTGCTTCTTAAAATTCAATCGCAGATGAAATTTCAAATGAAATCCACTCATTATTTGTTGTTTTTTTATCAGTGAAATCTATGCAGCGCCAAAAGAGAAATCGTAATAGCAATCACTGTCTCCAATCTCCCCAAGAAGTTATGCAATTAAATTCAGTCAAGAATGTTCTTCCCCTATGCCACAGATTTCGCTAAAGCTTTCTACACCTTGCTGCATCTGTTCATTTATGATGCCGTTAGTTAGTACCTTGCACTCAAAATGGAGTCATTAAGTCCGAATAATTATGCCATAATTCCCTCTATGTATCAAATGTCGATGAAATTAGTAACCCTTGAATGAATTAAAATGTTTCATACCGTAAGAAAAAGCAGTCTGCAAAAAAATCAGTAAATATCAGCTTCAGCGTTGTCCAAGTTCATACCACGGTCACAACTAATACAGTGATTTTCAATAACTTACAGCTAACTTAACGAGTCCGTGGATTTTAATTAACGCATTTTGAATGAGAATTTCAATGAATGTTTCACCAGTAATTAAGACCGAGCCTGTGATGTTTGCTTATCAATATGGCGCAATTCAATAATAATATAGGTCGTAGTCCACTAAAATTTAATAGAGAGCCTTCGCCCGCCTCTAAACCTTTAAATATGAGGGACACTGACAAAACTTTCAATGAAAACTTGGGAAATATTCTGACGAAAATTAGTATGAGTTTAAGAAATACACTAGAAAAGTGTTCTCTGGTTTTACTTCAGCTAGCAAACGGTTTAAAAATTTTCAATTGCCATGGACCACGTGAAGAAGAAGAAAAATATAGGGGGGGGGGGTTTAACTTTGATGAACACAAGAAATAAATACGGCCGAAATTTTGAGTCAGCATAAATGGATTGCGTTGCGTCGAAGAATTATACGGGATGCAAACATCAAGTGAAGGTATACCCTGAATAGTCATCCAAAAGAATATTTCGTGAAAGAGCTATACAACAAATATAATCATGATTTAGAAGATGTATTCGGTCGAGCGGTTGTGGTAATTCCTTTGAATTCATGTCATTCACAAGAGAAAAATATTCTCTTACGCCTGAAAGCATTATCCAGCCATCACAATTGGCGGTGAAATGGGAGAAAGATACGGTCGAATACGGGCATGGCCGCCGCGATCATTGCTTCACGCAGGTTTACAAGTTCATGTGTCAAGAGCGCAGTGGGAAGGGGGAAAGAAGATTATGCATTTACCCCAACCGAATACGTCCTTCACTCCAACCCACTGTTCCCATATGTGGTGACTCTGATGCTGTTCTCTATCACACCATATTTTCACTCGATACGTACTTCCTTGAGAATTTTGTCTGCAATTAATTTGCTCTTACAGACACCTAAATGGAGTTTAAACTAATAGGACTGACGCATGACAGGAGTTAAATTTAAATATTATGACATGGCAAAGTTTATTATTCATCCAATGAATTCGCAATTCAGCTAAATCGAGCCTGTGAAAATAAATGGCCGAATCGCCCGATCATAAAACGACAGTAATTGTATTAAATACATATTGAATTAATCTGAAAATAATTGTTTTTTTTTAGTTTATCCCTCTATATTACAAAAACGCTAGACTCGGCATTCAAAGAAAATTTCGCATTTTCAAAAAGACCCCACGTTGTGTCAAAGAATTTTCCTTCTCGCTAGAAAAGGAGGGTGCTAAAACGAGTTTTTTAACATAAATTTCTGCAAAAACTCCTAAGCTTCACATTGAATGCGAAAGGCTCCCTACCTTTCATCCGACGACATATCCATCGGCGGCAGGGCTCAGCTGTCCATCGGCCATTCCCCAAAAGACACTTATTCACCAACACTTCACATTCAACACACACAATGATAATGATTTTTTTGATGCACGTTTGACACTTTCACTTCACTGAATATCTAGATAACCAATCGTTCCTGCCCTTCAGTAACACAACAGGCAGCTTCACATTATTTCCACGAGATATGCACACTGCTTACAATATGACCGATGATAATACTCCAAGGTTTGATGCAAAGGATTCAATGGGATCGTTGAAAGCTTTATTATAGGCTTGTACTGTCATTCGATGCATTAATTGCGTTTTTCTTTCCACCTTTCGAAAACTCTAAAAAAAAAGAAACATGCTTTATAATATAACTAAAAAAAATGTATTGATGACACTATATCTCTAATCATATGGCAAGGAGGAATTATGACAGCGGAAATGCATGAAATGCGTAACGATTCAAGCCATTCTTAAAGGCCTGGATTCATGATAGTGTAACTAGTACAAGTTTATGCTCATTTCTGAGAATTTATAATTGAATGAAACATGTGTGAATGCGTGAACCAAATTCATGAATTTAAACATAAACTTGTACGAGGTAATAGTCCTTGCTGTTAGAGCCAGATATTGATAATAGTTTTAAAAAACATGAAAAGCCACAACCAAGAATGTGGGTACAAAAACTCATTAATAATGACAAAATCTATTGCCAAAGTATGCTGCCTTCTTGTACAAAAATAATGATTTGATACGTACAAAAAGCATGGGATAATAGGATATTTACGGGAATTGAACTTACCAGTACTCTTCAGCGGTAGATCATGCACCTATCAACGTTAACTGAACCGCTCTGAGACTAAAACTGCACTATGAGAGAGCGGGGACTAAGGGGAAAATTCTAAGTGACGCACTGCTTCTAACTTGCAGCCATGGGAAGTAATGGAGGGAGGAGAATTACTCAGGATACCAAGGAAGGTTGCCTGGCACAGAAAGCACAGGGCAGAGTCAAAATTGTTGGCCTTGATTTTGAGTGCATCACGAAGGCGGTCGGGAGGGGCTCGGATTGCGCGTCGTTGGGTGGAGCTGGTGGTTAGGGGAAGGCACAGAGATAGCGTCGGAGGAGAGGGGGAAGGGCGCCACCCTCAACACAAAAGAAACCCTGTCTCGTGACGCCACATATTTAGTTTTCGACAATGTTTGGGGCGCCACTTCTGCTTCTAGAGAAATTTTAGTTTCCCTTGCTCTTTTCGTTTTCCTTGGTTACTCACCGAAAATATTACGTTTGCGAGTGAAGAAAAAAGGCACTTAGATGGAGATGTTGCAAATTGATCTTTCTGTTTCAATTTATGTCGGATTTAATGATTATTTCGAGTGCATTTAATGTGTACTGGCCCCGGTTTTCTCTGTTGGTTTATATTTTACGAATTATAAAACTTCGTTTCGCTAGAAGTTGCGGTGGCCTAGTGGAGTAACGGTGCCCTCATAGTTTGGCATTGCGTTGACGCCGCGGCTCGCGAGCCAATCAGAGCCCGTTTTTCAAAATTCATGACGCAACGTCACCAAATCGCCGCGTTGTAGCAGAAAAATCTGATCATGTTGGATTTTCTCTGCGTCAAGGCGGCAGTACGTAAGCGATTTCGAATTGGTATTTGTTTATGGGAAGCTTAGGTATACAAATATACAAGATTAGCTCAAATGGGAGTGAAGAATGCAATTGATTTAGTTATTCAATATTATTTGGAAGTTTTAAGCATAGATATTTCGTATATTACCGAAATGTAAGGCAAATGTTAAACTCTTGATCAGGCTAAGCCACTAAGGTGAACAAATTAGCGTAACACGCATCCGTCCATGGTATCACAAGCTGAATACAGCGTGAGAGCTCCTTGCTGGTGACTACGGTCGTTTTAATTCCAATTTATACTTAATAATTGTACCTTCATGATCTGCTCAGTTCAAGCTATATGGATAACATGGCTGGGGCAATCTGTTAGATCAATAATAGATAAATGTTCCTGATAACTTTTCACCTTTCTCATGTTCACTGAGTGTGTGTAATTTGTTATTTTTCGTATATTCCGAGTTAGGAAATAAAACTTAAAGGTCATAATAATGCATAGGCAAGGGCCATCACTACATACATGTTTATCGACTTCATTGTCGCCACATAAACTTCCAATGCTGTTTATAATTGCATAAAAATGCACAAAATACCATATGTATTGTGCGTTTGGCTCGAAATCATATGATGTGCTCCCGGGCCGATTTTTAGGAGCAATAGGAGGATCTGTCAACATAACTGTTTCCCGATATAGACAATCACGGCGCTGAAGTCGACTTAAAGTTCAAGTGTAGCTACCGCACCACATTTAAGATTATATTTAAGTGAAGTCACCTGAGTCAAGTCTGTGGTGTAGACAAGGCAGGGGCTGTGAAGGCACCATAAACGTGCGGTTGAGATAGTGGTGAATCGTTATGCTCGGAGATAGTTCAAATCCCAGACGTCGAAAGCAATGCTTACATTTTTTTCAGGTCATTCTCTCGTTTTGTATTTCTGTGTAGATTCTAAATATCTTTAAATCTATTGCAACAGATTTAGATACTTTTTCAACGATAGTAAATCTTATAAAAGTTAGGAATTGGGTGGGTTTAGACGCATAATTTCTATGAATGGCCAGTACATTTAGAAGGTTATGGATTTGCAAAAGCACCATTACAAAGGAAACCCATATCCCGGCGGTGAAGGGCAAATCAAAACCCGGCATCTTTGTTGACAGAAATGCTTAAGAGTAGCAGAAAATGGACATTCATATCAGTTGATCACTGCAAATTCATCAATTGGTTTCGATTGCTATTTGTTTTCTAAGAATTTCTGTAATGAACACCATGCTGATCACCCGCCTCGCGAGGCGGGCATCGGTGCACAGAGGGCTAGCCGGTGTTAAAGATTGGATAATAACATGTCCTCGTCGTTAACGTACTCGTGAAATACGGGCGGGAAAGAGTCACTCTTTTCCTTTCATTATTAACCACACTTGGTTCTGGGTAACTTAAAAATAAGGCTAACACTATTTTTAATTTAGCTGTGCCTCGTACATGAAGTTCAACGAGTAATAATTTAGTAGGAACAATTCAACCCACTCTGGCAATCTAAAATGTTATCCAATTTCCCTATGAATTTGCTCACCGGCTGCCATTCATGGAAGATATATCCAATGTGCTGTAATACACCTTGTATCATAATTGATAACACAAAAGACAACAATCTTGAGAGTTCAGGGGATGAACGAATTTGTTTCACACTGTGTATTCCTCATCCTCCATCGTTCTTTTCTTTCTTGTCATACGGTGTGTAAATTTGTCTCGCCAGCGAAAATGGTGCAGTCCGAAAAAGCCTATTCGCTGAATAAACTGTTTCCGCTGAATAACAGCCTCGAATGTTTTTCTCGGTCTTTTAAGATAGGCTCGAGGGTGGTTTTTGTGGAGATGCATGCTATGCTCCATCACCCTAACTGACGCGTAGCTGCATTCAAATTGCGCATTCCTCGACGAGGCAACCACTCTACCGACATAGAGGACTATTCTCGATCTGATGGCGAATCCCGATGTCCTCGAAATTGAGGATGGTTCGAGGTCTGCCGCTCCTTTGCCTGTATATCTGCAGTGACTCGCTCGCCTTCCTTCACACGCCTTACCCAGTAATAAACATTATTCCGGGACAAATTCAGCAACCCAGCTGTTTAGGCCCAAATGTTTTTCAGCCCTCCACCACGTCTATTATCTGTTCGCGTAATGCTGGACTCAACCGCGTGCTCCTTTGCTCTTCCATTGCTCAAAAGTTCAAGACTAGTTCTGAATTATCGGTCGAGTTATTTGTGGACCACATGCTATCCTTTAGTTCGCTATTCCATAGTTCATGGTTCCCGGGTCCTTTTCCTATGATTACAACTTCAAAACTATGGCAATCTTCAATTTTCACGAACTAGTAATGCGTGACATGAAAAAAGTGGTAAGCGCGTTAGATTGCTGTGATTAAGCATCAGGTTTTTTGCTAGATATTTTTTATCATTGAAATATATGACTTCCATGTATTGATTTTCATGATTATTATTCAGTACTTACTCATAGTGTATAAAGACTTTGTTGTGTGAGAATGTGTTTTTATACCAATAAATGAGTACCCACAAGTTAAAATTCACGCTAAAATGAATATGCGCGTTTCAATACGCTTTTCTTTCGCTTACTTTGCTAACAGTTCCACGATCCACGATTCCATGATTATCACTTGAAAATTATTTTCCGATCATGCATTAGCATTCAACTGAATGAGCGCGGTGACATTGTACGCGCGATGATTTGCTATCTGGACTCGGATTCTCGAATCCCAGGGTGCACAAAATTTTTCATGAAACATTTTCTTACGCGATGAAAATTTTAGGTTACTAAGGAGAATAATAATTGTGCTTATAAATTTGCGTATTGAAAAGAATAATCAAGATTGTTTTAAAAATGTATGCTATCCACTATGACTAAAAACAATATAGGACTCCTACGTGATTGAAGTACTCAAAAATGCACTCGACATAATTACGCAATGACGATATAAAGGTGTGCCACTACAATAAGATCTTTACGCCTTCTAGGTTTTGCATTCACAGCAGGTTATATAATCAACAAGTTTTCTTTATGAATCCGTTCTAGGAGATCGGTTGGATAGTTCCATTAATTGAGAACCAGGGAACACATTCAACGGGAAACCCTCATGAAATACCATGTGATGATTATGAGGCTACATAATTATTCTAGGACATCATATAACGACGCATAAAAAGGAAAATTAAACGATATCGACTATCACAATATGCGAACACTCCACAAAGGTGCAAATAAGTTTTCAAATCTTACAGAGCAACCGAGAAAACTGAGGAGAGTTCGAAGTAAATGATTCTAGGAGATAATTAAGATCGATATTAATCGGAAAAGAATAATGAGTTTCTAGTAATGAAACAAAAAGTACTTGCACCAGTCTTTGAACAGGTCATTAACGATAACGCTAACGCCGGGTTTTCACCCGTCCTGTACCACCGGCTGACCCTCTTTCCCGAATCCCTAGCCTTTTAAATACAGCCATTCTTAAAAAGGTTAAGACCAACTTGCATTATCCTTAACTACTGTGTGGCTCACCACAGTTTTCAAAAAGTATACGATGCTATTGCTGCAAATTTAAAACTAATTGAACCATAGGCGGATCCAGGGGGGGGCACGGGGGCACGTGCCCCCCCCAGACCCTTAAAAATATGATAGATTTTTAATACGGTCCCATTATAATTTGGTTCGTTTTGTATAACAAGGTATCCTTGTGCCCCCCCCTGAACAAAATCCTGGATACGGCCTTGCTTGTGCCCCTCCCAGAAAGAAATCCTGGATCCGCCCCTGAATTGAACTGTATAAAGAAATAAAAAACGAGTGAATGAAATGAAAAAAAATGTAGGCAATGTTTTTCCACGTCGGAAATACGATCTCAACATCACCACTACGTCAATCGCACGTTTACTCCACTAAGCCTCCGCAACTGCTAGCAGAGTAAGTTTTATATTACGTACAATGTGAACGAACCAACAGTGATAACCGCGGCAGGTACCGTCCGATTCAAAAGTATTCTAGCAGTCAAGTCACATATACAGTGCCTCCCATGAATCGATTAACTGGCATAGAAATAGAAAATGTATAGCGTACAGTTAAACAACGAAATTATATTATTACAAAAACTTCAATGTCTTTCCTATTACGTCCATCGCAATTGTAGATTTTAAATTTTGGAGGAAACTCTACGCTGTCGCTCATATCCTTAGTAAGTCAACTCTCAGTTCCTATGACCACATCTGCGTCCTTAAATTTTTACTCGATTTTAGCGCTCTTATTTATAACGCTATGGCAATTAATTGCTACAAAGTTAACGTAATATTTTCTATGCTGAATTTCGGTTGGTTCTGTCTTACGCTTAGGTGCGTAATATGGGGAATCACACTGGAAGTGTTCATTAAATTTGATATAATTGATTTCCCTAGAGTAGGTGTTTTGGAATTTTCGTCCTCCTAAAGTTAGTTCATGCGATCTGAAATTTTTCACAATGCGGATTACCTCGGAAGATACGTTTTGTCGGATAAATTTACTCGCTAAAAAACTTTCGTATTGATTTTTCTTGATTAACGTTTGTCTCTTACTACTACGTGGCTCCGTCTACTATACTACTTCTACTATACTGTGCGCGGTTGTTACGGAAAAGTTCTGGGAGAATAACTGAGATCATCAGAGGCTCCGAAGTCTTGTACTGCAAAAGGTTTTCCGTCTGGTTATTCTTCTGTTCACTTGAGTCGCGTTGAGAACTCGGAGCTGACAGCTGTTGTTGAGTCCTAGGTTATAACCGATTATTTAATTACGGATATCAGTACTCCTTTTTAAAACCTTATTCAGGCTTTATATGACAGTTGTTACAGTTTTTATAAGGTGTTCGAGTAAGCGTGGAATGCTGATACGCTGTTGTGAATACATTGTTGATGACTTAGTTTATTGTAAGTAATAATATCGTAATATGGACGGGCTTTAGGAACCCTGTAACTACAGACTGTCCCAAGGGTCGTGTGTCATTTTTGATCTGTAATTTTAGTTACCTTTCCATAGAGCATTGTTCATGAAAATTGGCACACTTATGGGGAAAGGTCCTAAGTTTTGTTGAGTGTAGGCAAAATTTTACAATTTTGACCTTTTGACCTCACAATTTGGGTCCAAACCCAAAATTTGAATTTGCCTTTTGGGGTTTCAATGTTAAAGAAATCGAGATAGAAAATGTCTTAATTTCATTGACCAAGATGTCAATTCTTAGGGTTTCGGACCCGAGAAACCCGAAAATAACACTTTTATTTACGAAAATTCAACCGTTGACCCTGTAAGGTCACCGTCAAGGTCATAAGGGTGGCAAAAAGAATAGCATTCGACAAAGGTATCGGTCTATGGGTTTTATAGGGTGCCCAAGTCATTGGTATTGTCCAAATACCCGTATTGTTCACTAATTGACCTCCGAGGGTCACAATGGGAGTCAAAAGTCATAGCGTTAAACGTCGGGCCATCATGGCATCCAACGTGTCAAACCATATGTTTTGAGGGGTGCCAAAGTCGGTTAGGCAGTTCATAGATCCGTATTGTTAGTTTTTTGACCTCAGAGGGTCACAATGGGGGTCAAAGGTCATAGAGTTAAACGTCGAGCCATCATGGCAACCAACGTGTCAAACCATAGGTTTTGAAGGGTGCCAAAGTCGGTTAGGCAGTTCATATACCCGTATTGTTGGTTTTTTGACCTCCGAGAGTCACAATGGGGGTCAAAGGTCATGGATGTATGTTTTGAAGTAATAGGAAAACTAATTTTCCCAACTAAAGGTTTTGAAGGGGGACCAAGTGAGTGGTGTAGTACACATAGCCAAGCCGTTGTTGATTATTTATTTAGTTTATAGCTGATACAATAATATAAATATCTAGCATTTTAATAATTTCATTGGGAATCGGGAAGTACTAATCATTGTCAAGGAAAATTACAGGAATATTTGTTGGAACATTGCCATATGACAAATTTCATTCGAGTTCTTTGTATACCGCCAATGAATTAATTCAGATTATTTTTATAGTCTCCGTGAGCGATAAATCTTGCGAATAATGGAGTTAGGGCCCAAGGAACGCAGTAAATTACATGTTCAACGAAACATGTTTCATTTGAAATCACGGGCCTAACTCCTCTTCCATTACTAATAAGTTTCGTAAAAATTTATGGAGGGTAGCTTACATGCTTGTGATAAGTCAACCCTGCCAAACACCTTTACAGTTTGCTGGCTGGATAAGTGTTGCTTTTTTTTATGTATACCGGGACTAGCCACGGTGGTAACTTTACGAGAGTCACGCACAATTCACAAATTGTGCTAAAATCCACTGAGAAAAGAATCATTCGGGGGGATCCGGGTTCGAATCCTGGCGAATGTTTTTTTTCCTCCGTGGATTTTTCGCACAATGCTGGCTGGAGTTAGATTTTGACATAAGGTTACATGTCTCACTCTCGTTGGCGCTAATTTAACTAAACCTTCAAAGGGCATCGGAAAAAATGTCACATGAAGCATAAATAAGTAAAGATGCATAAATAAGTAAAGAAGTAAATAAGTGTAGAAGTAGTCTCTCGCGTACAGAAAATTAGTACTTGATTCGATTCAGTGAATGAGGCCAATCATTTATTACATGAGTTACAGGATAAGACCTTGCTTTTTATTATTTTTTATTCATGTACTTCACCACTGACGTTGAAACGTTTGAAAAATTAAAATATATTTATTCAATCATCAGCATTTTATACTTTAAATTTCATATTTTTTCGCAGATTGAGTTTTCACGCTAATCTTTTACGTGTTCGTACTCGATACTAAAGCCTTTATATAGGTGAAAAATAAGAGAACCGAATATTATCATCATATTATTCTCAAAGTTCCTCTCATTATAAATTGATAGACCCTTCACTTTCCCCTTGACTTGTAGGCACAACAAAGCCATATTTTTCCGACATTAATGTAAAATAACGCTTCGTTGGTTTATTACTCCACCTTCCTTATTTCCTGAAAGGATTTTATTTCCTTATCTTTTTCATCATTAAAGCAAAATATACTGTCTTTTTCTTTAACACTTTAGTCTGTCAACTATGTATTTACTCTGTATCATACAAGCCAGTTCTTACGAATATTACATCTTTAGGAGTATCCATTAACCCTTTTGTCTCAGTGGTGTTGTTTCCTTAGCATGACTGTTGGACTGAGCCCCAAGGGTTTCTTACCTCCCCTCTCTACGGATCATTTTTGCCGGACATTGGTTTAGAAGGGTCTCACGGATAATCACTCTCTCAGCGCCAACCTTTTTCGACTTTTCCTTGCGGGGACTCCGCATTATCCTGGACTCAAAGTATAGTTGGTCTTCCTCCTTTCCGGGTTGATAGCCCTACCAGCGGGATTGGTTCCGGGTCAACTCATGATTAGTTTTTGTGAATTAGCTACATGGATAATTGTTGTTTGCCCGTATTTTGCAGACTACGAATTTTATTCCTCGGTTTTCTTCTGTGCTTTTTCACCTTTTGAACGGACCTATACCGTCCTAATTATCAGATTTAATGCATCAACAATTTCAATTTTGACGTTTATATTTAAATCGAGATATAAGTTAATATTTATGGTAAAATTTCATTAAAAAATTGTAAACGCTGCTTAAAAGAAAAAGAATTCAAATATTAGTTTATATTTTTTTGAGAAAGGAACAAATGCTTATTTCAAAATCTGACTGAATGATCGCTGTCCCTTACGACAAAAAGGGGTAATAGAAGACGAGGTGTCCGGGAACCTGCTCCCGGATTCCGAGGGTAGGGCCTATGTCCCCGCTTTGTTGGGTCCCGATAAGACTTCGCGTACCTATGTCCCCGCTTTGTTGGGTAAGACTTCGCGTAGCTGCGACCGGCATAAAAGGGCAACGAAACGGATATTTGCGGTATTCGTTCGCCCGCGCAGGAAAATATGAGACGAACATTTGCGGCTTTCCTCTTCCGTGTCAAAAACCGTCCGGACGAATATTTACTTTTTTGGTAGGGAAAGGGTTAATTAGATGCGGCGTTTAGGAGGGGCGAGGGGGTCAAGCCGATTCTCACCCAATCTCACGTGGGATAACAGGGGGTCCTTGAGAGCATCACGTAATTTTTTTATAAAAAATGATTAAAAATTATGTTTTAACTAATGAAGGTAAGATTAACGTATTTCCACTGAAAATACGTATTAAATTCTATCGCGATAATAACGCATGGTTATAAGTCATGGTTTTAAGTTATTGATTCTTCATTTTACCATTAAGATACCTGACCCGTGAAATACAGAAATAAGGTTCACTTGACTGCCTCCTTTGTTTCTAGTATCAATTCTAACGATTTATGTGAAGAGAGAAGGAAATTTTTATACAAATATTGACTCTGATTCTTGATTAAAAATGAGCTTCGCACTAATTTATCCAAAATAAACTAGATAAAGTTAAATCGTGACCTCGGTGGAACAAAGCAACTTTGAATTCCAATTGGTACAAATCCAATATAGGTAAAGAATCTTGCTCAACTTGTAATATACTAACATCGTGTGGTCAATAACTTCAGTTTTTGAGTTCTATATTTAAATTTTGTTGTCTGACTATTTTTTTAAAACAAAATAGTTAATACGATGTAATATTTGCAAAAATGTTTGTTTGCTATGTATTCCTTTGGTACTGTTTATTCTACGAATTCTCTAGTGTTGCTATTATAATAATTAAAGTTATTTATTTCTAAGTCAGTTTACATATTTATACAAATCTTTCACTGCTAAAATCAAGTGGACATAAAGAATTCCCCATTAAAATACAATAATATAATCTGTTTACGAGAGATTTTAATATACATACCTACCCTATTCAATATCACTTTAGCAAGCTCCCTAAAAAAAGCCTGTTGTTTAAAGGTCATTGAACAAATATGTGAATTTCTAGAGAATTTTTGGTTGTCCTTCTTTTTAAAGAAACAGCCTTTGTTTTAGCATCAATTTCCACGATTTTTATAGACATACGGGTATAATATTTTCAGTCATTCCACCTCAATTCCAAAAACTTGTCCCGGAGGGGTCTCAGATTTTGATTAATTCATGGTTGATAGTTTATAGTTGAAGCCGTGGATCATACTACTATGATGTAGACTACCAGTCTACGAGTACACGTCCATAGACTGGTGTTAAATGTAATCGGAAAACCGCTCGGGAGAAACAGTAAACGTTTAAATATTTTCAATTAATATTCAGGAGTTGATTTAAATTTAATTTTTGTAATTATAAGGTAATGAATGAGCCTACCCTCTAAAGGATAAATGCTTGGGCCAATTTGAGATGGACTATTTGAGAAAATTTGACTGACAGTTTTTTAAACATTTCAATATAATACTAATAGGGAAGTGAACTTTATAAATTGTGGCGGAAATAAACCACATTTTCAGACAGTATAGTTTTAATACAAAATTTAAAGTTCAACACAATTATAACACAATAGGTGAGCCGAAGGACCAGCTCAAGTTAAAGTTCCACACAATTATAACACAATAGGTGAGCCCGAAGGACCAGCAGTTGGCAGGCCGTTGCGACGTGTCCAGTGCCCGGCAACCGCAGAAAGAGTACAGCAGGGCAGGTGCGAGGAGTTTCTCCGCCGGTGACGAACGAGAGAGAGAGCCAAGTCGCTCCGTCGATCCGGCCCGCACGAGACGAGAGGAAGTGGGGGAGGGCGAAGGCAGCGCCGCTCGGGTCGTAACTCAGACAAAACGAGAGCGTTTGGCGCAAAACCGAACATTCCGCCCCCCTTGAACACCTTGTTCAATAAAAAGAGAAAAAAGAAACTCATAATACATAACACAAAAAATTATAAACCGTTCTTGTAAATGTACGTCAGTCAACAAATGTCAATCGTCAATTGGGAGGGGAAATACTCGGGTGGCAGGACGGGTAAGAGTGCCCTTGGGGGTACGCAGCTGCACCACTCTAACTATTCCATCATCACCTGGTATGGCTTTAGTTATGCGTGCCAAACACCACTGAAGAGGAGGAGTTTTCGGGGAGTGCACCGCAACTAAATCTCCCACCTTAAGATTTTGCCTGCGCCGAGTCCATTTTGACCTCTGCTGAAGAGTGTGGAGGTACTCTTGATGCCATCGGCGCCAGATGCGCTGTGAGAAGGCTTGAACAGTCTGCCATCTGCTGAGCCTATTGGTGGGTAGAGCGGCGAAATCGTCCTCTGGAATGGCTGTCATTGAGGTTCCGATGAGAAAGTGTCCCGGGGTCAGCGCCGATACATCAGCAGGATCCGTGGAAAGAGGTGTAAGAGGACGAGAATTCAGCATGGCTTCTACCTTAGTGACAAGCGTAATAAATTCCTGCAAAGTGAGAAGAGTTTGGCCAATGGAACGAATTAAGAGTGTTTTGGCGCTTTTAATGGCTCTTTCCCATAACCCTCCTTGGTGGGGCGCGGCAGGGGGAATAAAATGGAAGTTGATGCAGTTTTCAGTAGCGAAATAAGAAATGGCCTCTTGAGTTTCCGGTGATGAATAGAAGTTCTTTATTGTCCTTTTCAACTGCGTGGATGCACCAACGAAGTTTGTTCCGCAATCGGAGTATAGATCACTACAAAGTCCTCTCCTTGATACAAATCGGGTTAGTGCTGCAATGAAGGCGTCCGATGAGAGATCAGTGACTACTTCTAGATGAACAGCCTTGGTACACATGCAAATAAAAAGACACAAATAGACCTTTAATGGAACAGTTCTTCTTAGAGCATGGCTCCTAATAGTGAAGGGTCCAGCATAATCCATTCCGGTCTTCTGAAATGGTCTTATTGAGGAGCAAACGTTGAATATTGGTTGTTTCACTTCCGGTAGATCCTCGTCCAAAGGAGCGAATGGAGAACACGGCCAGTCTTCTGGCGGGAGAGAGAGCCAGCGAGGGCCAGACCACCACAAGGAATTCTTCGCGAAGAGAGGAGTGGGTAATCCACGAGAGGCACAATCAGCGGGGTTGTGTTGCGACGATACATGAAACCAACGTTCAGGAGGTACCCATTCTTGAATCTGGGCTACTCGATTTGCTACAAACACCTTAAGGCGATAGGGAGGGGTGCGGATCCATGAGAGAGCAATGGTTGAATCACACCAGGCAGTGACAGATTCCATTTTACAGTAATTGGACACCAAGTTTGAACTATAATGAATGAGTTTAGCCAGTAAATGCGCCCCACAAAGTTCCAATCGGGGTAGAGAGATACGTTTGAGAGGTGCGACACGGGATTTAGCCATGAGCAATGCTATCTTGGTGTTGTTGTCAGCAGAAGCACATCTTAAATAAATGACTGCGGCATATCCCAACTCAGATGCGTCGCAAAAACCAAGCAGTTGGACACTGCTTGTTCTTTCGATAAATAAAGATCGAGGTAGCGTAATTTCCTTTACTCTAGCAAGATTCTTCAAAATTTCTTCCCACCGGAAGGCAACATTAGAAGACAATGGATCATCCCATTGAAGACCAAGGGTCCATAAGTATTGTATGAATGACTTAGCTAAAAATACCACGGGAGCCAACCAACCGCAGGGGTCATATATTCTTGCGATAGCGGAGAGTACTGAGCGTTTAGTATGAGGTACATTGGATATTTTCACAGCATAAGAAAACTCATCGGATGTGGAATTCCATTGCAGACCCAATATATTAAGAATAGGTTGCTCCGAATATTGGAAAGAGAGAGGAATTTCTCTATCATCTTCTGAGATGTGGGATATCAAAATATCCGAATTACTGCACCATTTTCTCAACTGGAAGCCACCTAATGAGAGGAGTTTTGTTAAATCATGTTGAAGTGTGAGGGCTTCTTGCACATTATCTGCACCAGCAATGATATCGTCAACAAACGTTTGAGACTTTAGGACACGAGCAGCTTGCGGAAACTGAGCACCTTCATCTTCAGCCAGTTGATGAAGAGTGCGGATGGCTAGAAACGGTGCGCTCGTCACTCCATAAGTGACTGTTGTCAATTTGAAAACTTTGAGAAGATCCGTAGGGGTTTCACGCCAATATATCAACTGGAAGTGCTGGTCATCAGGATGAATTTTAATTTGACGATACATCTGACGAATGTCACATGCAAATACAACTGAATGGCACCGAAATCGCAGAATAACTTCACAAAGATCATTTTGTAATTTGGGTCCCGACAATAAAATGTCATTAAGTGAGACATTCGTTGAGGTCTTTGAACTAGCATCAAATACAACCCGCAGGCTTGAATTTGGATCTTGATTTTTAAAAACTCCATGGTGCGGCAAAAAATAATGCTTAACTCTAGGGAAATTATCACAAGGTGTCATGTGACCTAAGGTGAGGTACTCCGACATAAACTTAATATACTTCTCTCTCAGGAGAGGTTGCGCTGACAGTCTTCTTTCCAGACCAAAAAATCTTCTTTTGGCACACAGCGCTGAGTCTCCAAGAGGAGGGTGAAGGTCCTTGAACGGCAGCCGAGTGATGTAACGACCAGTTTCATCTCTGGAATGCGTTGATTGGAAATGCTCTTCACATTGTCGGTCTTGAGGAGTAAGCGAAAAATGAGGTACTTCCTCAAGTTTCCAAAACTGTTGAATAGAAGTATTGAGATTAGCATCATGGGTTGAAATTAAAGCGACGGAAGGCTTGTGATTAATTTCAGACACTGGAGTAATTGGAGTTGAGCCCATTAAAACAAACCCGAAAATAGTACCAAGGGCCAGTGGATAATTTTCTCCAAGGAAACAGCGAATTCCCGTAAATACATGAGGGAAGAGGTCAGCTCCAATTAAAACATCAACAGGAGAGGGCACATCAAAGGTTGGGTCAGCCAAGACAAATGATTTCATCTTCTCTTTCACTTCAGGCGAAATAGTTGCGAGAGGCAAATTGGAAGTGATATTTTGTAAAATCATCATAGGATGTGAGTAAGCGAGCACTTTTCCACCGACAGATGATAAACTAAGAAAAGTTAATCCATTACATTTGACATGAGATTGTGATAGTCCATTAATCTCATTATTTACTCGTCGGCGTGTAACGTTCAAAACTTGAGCACAGCGTTCCGAGATGATACTGCATTGAGATGCTGAGTCTAAAATTCCTCTAACTACATGAGAGAAGCCACTTGGTGTAGTTAAACGAATCAAAGTTGTTGCCAATAAAATTGACGTATTAGGTTTTGACGACGATAGTCCCACAAAGTGTTTTTCTGTAGTTAATTCCGGTTGTGATTTACCAGAAATTGATAGTGAGGGCAATTGCGCATTAGCTGCAGCGGTACCCGGGCGATTATTCAGCGATGAAGAGGAGTTCACGTCGAGGTGCAGGAGCGAATGATGCCTCTTAGCGCAACGGTTACATCTCCGAGATGAGTTGCATGACTTGACAGTGTGAGATGTTCCGAGACAATTATAACACCATTTCTTCTCCCCCACTATCACTTTCCTTTCTTGCGGCGATTTATCTTTAAAAGCAGAGCACGAATAAATGGCATGACTTGGGTCTTGACAGAATGCACAGAAGTTCCCCGTGGTAGTGGTAATCAGAGCCGTTTTATTAATTCTGATCTGAGGACCCTTTACTGTTCTCTTTCCATCAATTATTGCGTCTTCAAAATGGACGCATTCGGCTTCCAAAAAATTAATCAAGTCAGAGACGGCCGGAATTTCATGATTGACGCCTCGCGTATCTTCAAAACGCTTCCGAGTTTCGAAGTCCAATTTTCTTATGAGAATGGAAAGGAGCAAAATGTTTTCTTGAGTAATATCGTATTGGAACGCAGACAATGCTTGCGTATTTTCAAAGTACGTTGATAAAAAAGAACGAATGCTCGAAAGTGAGCCGTTCATTACCGGAGGCATGTCCAGAATCTTGCTTACATGAAGAGACACTAATTTCCGCACGTTGTGATAACGCTGATGCAACAAATCCCAAGCAATCTTATAATTTTCTCCGGTAATGGGCAATCCGGAAACTAATTGCAGAGCTTCACCGCGAAGAGAACTTAGCAAGTACTGGAACTTTTCTACTGAGGATAACACTTGATTCTTATGGATTGTTACGTCAAACGCGTTGAAGTAGTGCATCCATTTAATGGGTTCGCCCGAAAATTGCGGCAGCTCAAGCTTTGGCAATCGAACAGAGGATCGCGGGAGCGGATTTTCACCAAGAGTTCCGGCGAGGTAGTCTGGTTTAACGTTTGCCATCGGCAGCAATGCAGCAATAATGCAATTTGCGTCGACACAGAGATCTAACATTTCTTCGCGTAATTTCACCAAAAGTTCGTCATCTTGTAGCCCCGAGAGAGTCTCTGTATCGGTGAAACGATTCACTAAATCATTGAATTCACTTATCGTATTATCAATCTCATTTTTCCAGCAAGTCAAACGCCTAATTTGGATGTCTGAAAGAGGGGACTCTTTCGATGAGGCTTCCGTTAAGAGCACGGAACCATGAACCTTTTCAAGCCTCTTCTTCAAGAGATTTGACTTTCGAGTAAAAGTTGCAAAATTCATTTTTAAGAGTATTCACACACACTAAGAAGATACAAAAAATATCCATACCATTTTCCCGTGGGCAGCCGCGAGGTAGAAAATAGGAGAGGAGAGGAGTAGGATAACGTACGCTCGTCAGTGTGCTCGTCAAATCCAACGATGAGTCAGGAGCACGTGTCGTCACCCGTCAGCGGAGTACAACTTGATTGTAGATGCAGCGTAACAAAAAACTTAAAAAATGAGCAGAAAAGAGCAACATTTAGCGATGATACTACTTGACTGTATCTTACAAGCACTGGGTACAATAAACTCATGCACTGATTGCGAATACAATGAATCCGGCCCGAAGGACCAAAATAAATGTGGCGGAAATAAACCACATTTTCAGACAGTATAGTTTTAATACAAAATTTAAAGTTCAACACAATTATAACACAATAGGTGAGCCGAAGGACCAGCTCAAGTTAAAGTTCCACACAATTATAACACAATAGGTGAGCCCGAAGGACCAGCAGTTGGCAGGCCGTTGCGACGTGTCCAGTGCCCGGCAACCGCAGAAAGAGTACAGCAGGGCAGGTGCGAGGAGTTTCTCCGCCGGTGACGAACGAGAGAGAGAGCCAAGTCGCTCCGTCGATCCGGCCCGCACGAGACGAGAGGAAGTGGGGGAGGGCGAAGGCAGCGCCGCTCGGGTCGTAACTCAGACAAAACGAGAGCGTTTGGCGCAAAACCGAACATAAATATTTTACTCAGAGTGACTTCCGAAAGAACTTAGCTGTAAAATAAGCAATAAATAATGGCTCTACGACAATTTGATATATAAATTGTGGGATTTATATGATTTAAGGTATTTTTTGGAAAAAATCGATAACGTATAAAAACCACATTTAAAAACAAAATCTCGGGGTATTTAGTTTGAGGTGGATGTAGACCCATACAGATATCAAAATCTGAATCTATTAGGGACAAACGCATGTTGTATTAAGTTGGAATGAACCCTTTTTTAATAATCTAGCCCCCGGATTTAATTTAATTTTTTGCTCTCTCCTTAGGTGCAAGCCATCCCGGGACGTGAGGGGAAGAATGAAGGGAGGAGCATGAAGAATAAAGAAGAGAAGAAGAAGATGGCCTCGCGGGACATCCAATGCTAATTCCTTTTTTTGTTATTCGGAAAGATTTGACTCGAATTTTAATCCACATTTTTGCTTTTTCAATTTCAGAATGAACATCGAAGAAATTAGAAAACCATTCATCGACTTGAGTTCACGGCTGGCAGGAGTGCACTTTTCCTCGGATAATAAGCATTGCCGTACATTTTCATCAGGTTTACATCAGGTTATCTTGAACGTGAAATGGTAAATTAGGGCCGACCTGACACAAAACTGGAGTTATGAGAGACTCCTGGTGGAAATTTATTTCACCCTCGCTTATCAAAGCACGAGCTCAAGGTAACAACAGTACACGAAGGTAACGGCTCGAAGGAGCAAGTTTAGGCAAAAGGTTTCCAAACAGCACTGAAACAAAGGTACCAGAAAGTGCACTTAAAAGGTATTTACTACGAATGAGACCGGTCCTAGGAGACAGAGAATGCATTCTTAGGCAAGGAATCCATGTGGGTATTTTTGAGTGAGTGGTTTTTTTAAGGTATTTGGGTGGGTTTTGTACTAACACCATTTATTGCAGGAGTGAAGAATGAAGAAAGAAGACGTAGCTGAGGCCCCGAAGATTGAAGACATCGCAGGGGGGCCTCGAAGAATGAAGAGTGAAGATAATGTGTGTGTGTATCGGGAATGAGTGGACATTGATAATCCCTCGCCTGAACTGAGAGTGCTTTTTTTGTACTTTATTGTAATATGTCTGTAACTCTTTCCCTTTCGGCCATGAAGATTGAAGACATCAAATTGAGCTCGAAGAACGGCAAGAATCCGATTGCGTGTGTTTTTTTATCTATCGTGTGATTTCGAGTGATTTTTTTATGTGTGTGATTATTTATATTTGCGTGTGCTGCGAGTATTTTTCCGTTGCGTCGCGTTAGGGCTTGCATGTTAGTGTTATTCATTTATTTGTTTGTGCATGCACTAATCTTACCTCTTCACAGATTCAAGCCATCGCTGGACTTCAAGGAAGGAAGAGTGAAGACTGCACGAAGAAGAGGAGATTGAAGACGCAAGTATTCACAGAAGAAAGAAGAGGAGCATCGTGAGAAGACGTGTGCGATATTTGCGGCTTAGTTTTGGGCCCTTCTGGCCAATGAATAAAAATATGCGTAAGGCTAGGCGTTTTCTCCGTGCGTTAGTTTTAGTTTTTTTGTGCCGTGGTTTTGCATTACATATTCCATTGTGCCATGCAGGAATGTGGCTGTGGCTAGATAGGAAATTTATGATTTCCTACCGATGCCATTGTTACGTTTTTGTGTGCTGCTTTGGAGTGGTGCAAATCCTCGGAAGGGTTATTTATTTGTGTATGCACTAACCCGCTCTCTCCCTAGGCCATCGCTGGATGTGAAGAGAAGAATGAAGATCCTTCGGAAGAAGAGAAGACAGAAGAGGATGGCATCGCGGGACCAGAAGAAGACGACATCTTATCTTTGGGCCCTTCTGGCCAATGAACATAAATTTGCGTAAGGCTAGGCTTTTTTCTCGCGTTAGTTGTAGTTTTTTGTGCCGTGGTTTTGCATTACATATTCCATTGCGCCATGCAGGAATGTGGCTGTGGATAGGTAGGAAATGTGTGGTTTCCTATTGATTCCATTGTCACGTTCTTGTGTGCTGCTTTGGAGTGGTGCAAATCCTCGGAAGGGTTATTTATTTGTGTATGCACTAACCCGCTCTATCCCTAGGTCCGCAAGCCATCGCTGGATGTGACGATAAGGAGAAAGAAGACACTTGGAAGAAGATGGGATGGTGCACCTTACCGAGCCGGATTCTTGCGGCTCTACATGAGTTGCACCAGTTAGAGAGCGGTATGATCTCATAGTATTCATTCAAATTTGGTTCATTTTTCCCATATAAATTTTTACATTAACGAGTTGCTTGAGAATGTTCAATTTTGCATTAATTAACGGAACTCAATTGTGCTCATGCTTATACTGAACTTCTAATTTTCCCATAATGCCATCAAAATTAACAAATAAACTTAATATCCCCCTCAGTGTAGTCATTGACTGCTTATAGTTTGAAAATTGTACTTGGTACTAAGTAACAGGAAGTGATATTTCATCGGCATATTAACTTTGAATTGAAAAGTTATGAAAAAATATTCCAATTGGCAGAATATTTTTTGTGCCAACCTTTTTCTGAATGACTCATAATCGTATTTTATTTACAAATGTTTTCGAGACAAAATATCACCTACTTTCAGTCTTCGCAAAATATTTTCACATTATAAAAGCAGTCCGAAGAACTTTTATTTATAATAAGTTTCTATTTATCTGCATCTTCATTACAAATTTTATTTTTCATCATGATTCGTCATTTTGAATCAGAATTATTTAACTATTTTTTGTACTGTGAAAGGTTACTCATTTCAAAGTCAATTCATTCAATCCATAATTTTTCCTATTTACACAAAGGTATAGTTCCATTTAATTGGAATTATTATTTTATTATGAATAAATTGAATATTATTTTAATTTCCTCTGCAATTGGGAAATTTTATTTTTCACTCGAAGTTTCTTAAATCTAATTAAAAGTTGAGCCTATTCACTCTGAATCGTACATGCGCCATAAGAAAATTTATTGATTGATTCGGCCATGAAACCGATTTTCTAGGACATTGCTTTGTCTCTTTATGAGTGTTCGTTTTTTTTCAATTGCAGAGTCCGATGGATGGTATTGTGTGAGTTGACTACTCGAGGCCTCGATGAAAGCACGTGCAAAGAGATGGAACGAATATAGCTCGTTGCCGCAGGCAGACGGTAAGATTTCATTCATTCCTCCTCCAAGTTTTGAGTTCAGTTGAGAGCCATTATTTTGTGGTCACAAGGGTACACTATAATTTTTACATTCAGGAATCTCGATGATAAAAGTAATGATTGCGTGAGGAAATTAATAAACATTTTCACTTTTCCAACTTGAAAATATTTAATTTAACCGCACCCAAAATTAAGATCTCGCGCTTTTTTGCAACACTCACAAAGCTTAAATCCCGCGCTGAATCTCAAGGCATTGATAGGTTGACCAAGACAAAAGCGTTTGCTTTCATATATTTTGATTTGAAACTTCATTTCCATTAAATTTAATAATTCGAATGAAGGACAGTTTGGGGATTTTCGTGAAACTATCATAAGTATTAACATTGCTGTTTAATTTTCTCATTGTAATGCGGAGGTCGAAGTTTCCATATTGGCCTTGCCTTTGGTAACTCAGCAAACCGTCATGCACGCTCAAGTAATTACTTCCTCGGAGACTCACCTGAGGGAAACATGAGATTCCTGTTATATTTTCTACCTTTCTTAACTTTTCCGTGAATTTAATGAGCATAAGTGACCTTTCAAAAAAAGTGGCAGCAATAATGTTACAATGATTGATACTCTTTTTTGTTAAATTTTGGGTACTTAATTTCTGGTGACGCGTTTTTCCTTGACATTAAATATTTATTAAGCCAACAGTGTCGGAAAAATCAGTACATATTTTTCATTTTTTTCGGCTGTTTTTTTTTTCTGAAGTGATACTTTGACGTCTTGCTCTTTGCATGATCTTGAGAATTAACTAATTTCATTATTTCTTTCCAATTCTTATATTAGTACGTATATTAAATGCATAATGGCATATATTTGCTATCGATTTTTAGTAATACCCATGAAGTCCAAGTAAGTCGTAAAAAAAAGTTATACAAATAGCACACTCAGCTCACTGTAATGATTTCCGGGAAATTTTTTAATATCGCCCAATCATATCATTAAAATGTTTAAAGAATAGTAATAATACATTGAAATATCGCCGATTAGATAACCGTCAAATAATTTGGAATAACCCACTCTTGAATTTTTAATTTAAAAAATTCCTAGATACTTAAGAAGTTAATATTTTCTGAATGTCTTCCTCGAAATAATATTTCTGAGCTGAGAGTTAACTTTTTACGTCACCCCTTCGTTGGATTATGAGAATTTTTTCTTATATTACCACAGGTCAAGCTTGTGAACAACGACAGCGATTGCTTTTGGAGACAACTGTAGAGGTCCATGAAATGGACACCTGAAGGTGACTGCGCCCACAACTAGAGACTTGAGGATTTCATCGTGAAGAAAGGAAGAATGAAGCCAGTTGAGAAGACACCAAGCCTGAAGATAGTTGTTTTTTTATTTTTTGTTGCAATTATTGTACAGGGTGTTTGTATATTTTTTATGCATGTATTTTTTCCAGCTATAGTTAGGATTTGCGGCAGGAGAGTAGGGATTCTATATTGCGTCCTACCGTCGATTAGAAATAACTCAGACTAGGCAGGTCTTCGTATATCGTGGCCACGATTCCGTATTTAGGCGTTTAATTAATTCAGGCGCATAAAACAGTATTTAGGTAGGCAGGGCTGTATGAATGGATGAATGTGATTTTATGAATGAGTGAATGGAATGTGATTTTATGAATGAGTGAATGGAATGTGATTTTATGAATGAGAGAGTGGAATGTGGTTTAATGAATGAGTGAATGGAATACGATTTTATGAATGAATGAATGATATTAGTAGTAGTAGTGCTTGATTGTTATGATTTGCTAATTATATTTTGTGTAGTTTTTTTATTCTCACTAATTTTGGTCGTAGTGTAGTGCATGCCCCCCTCAAATCCAAACTGTTCCCTCATCGTGGGGAGGGGGTGTAACGGGATAAGTCATTAATTTGCACCAAATGCTTACAAAATTACACCCTTATTTGGAAGTGATGGAATATTTTTCCTTCCAAAGTTTGTGGTTTTTTCGCATGAGTTGGAAATTGTAAATATTATTTGATAACATGTACATATGACTTATCCCTGGCTAAAACAGTTGGTGTATTTGTGATTTTGTATTTAAATATGTGAAACCATTGAATATAATGTATGATATGTTGCTGTGATCTTTATTCCAGTGTTTAGTACTATTTGCATTACTTTTTTTGTGATTTTTTCGATAATATTGAACAGAGCCATATTTAATTTTTGTAACTAATGCATGTATTTTTCCAGCTATAAGTTAGACTTGAGACAGGAGAGTAGGGATTTAATATTGCATCTTACAGTTGATAAGAAATGACTCAGAATAATCAGGTCTTCGTATGTTGCGACCATGAAAATATAATTAAGTAACACCCTGAGCAGAATAAGCTGTACCCATTGCTAAGGTCGATTTATATTATGGTTGTTGATGTTTTGTCTCAAATTTTTAGTGGTATTATTATTTTAATAGAATAGTAAATTATTAATTTAATATTTTAAATGCTGTTGAATGGTATGCATGTAATTTCTCCTTACTACTTTGTACAAGTAAAGGCAGTAAAACTATTTTCTATATACCTTTGACTATGTTGTTACTAAAGAGATGTTGTAAAAATAAAATATTTTAATATCTTTGTCATTTACGGCATAAAATAAAAGATTTTAGATGTATTTTTTGTGAAAATTTAAGTGCTGGTAAAAATCCAGTAAAATGGAATGTCGTTAAGGTATTGACAAAATTTTACATTTGTAAGATGACAATAAACCTAAATAAAGTGAACATAGAAAGCATCCATTAAGGTGCAATTACATTGAGCATACATAATGTGCATAATAATATTTTAATTCATTCCATTGTATGCAAATAAGCAATTTTTTAACATTGTTAATCCATTTTTGGTAATGATAATATGTCATTGTTACACAAAAATATTAGGAACATGTATTATTCCGGCTACAGTTTAGATTTGGAACAGGAGGATATAAGTTATATATTTAATTATATAATGATGTCGATTATAAATAACTCGGACCAGGCAGGCCTTGGGACATCGCGACAATGAGTCCATATTATGGCGATAGATTAATTCAGGCGTGCATGTTGAGGTATTTAGGTAGGTAGGGCTTTAACAATGGATGAATGTGATTTTGTGAATAAGTGTATAGTAAGAAGTGATTAAGTGTGAATAAGTACTGGCAATGCTTGGTCAGTAGAAATTGTTTTTAATAATGTACGTAATTTTTTGTAACCTTAAGGGTGTTTTAGGGGCATAAACATCCCCCATATTTTTCCTCTGGAGGTACCTGCAACGCATCTGCTGAGGAGACCACAAGCCTTCCAGCACTCCTAATTTCAAATTATGTGGTTGCATTTCATTATATCTTCCAGTAATCAATGAATTTTTATAATGCTGAAAGATTATTTCATCGTTAAGTAGCTGAAAAGTTTGTAACGAGTGTATCGTTGCCAGATACCTCCTAAGTGACGACAAAAGAGAATCAGTACAGGCAACCCACATAACACCCAAACTCTTCATACCTTTCTGGCTATGTGGCCGACTGAGAACACAGCTTCGATCTGACAGTACCGTAGTACCGCTAGAAAATCTGGGGGGCGGGACCCCCTTAGCTCTCTGTTGTAAATTTAGTTATGCTATATATCTATGCTATATATAAAGCATGTTTGCGACATCGGAGTAGCTAGGGAGTCTCAGGGGACCCAGCCGCCTATAAAAATTCTTCGGGGGGGGTCCCGCCCCATATTTTATAGCGGGACTACGGTCTTCCAGGGGGGGCCGGACCTCCTAACTATGACAGTGCTTGAATGTAGCTGAGTCAAAAAGGAAAAAGTTAGGGGGGCCATAACCCGCCTCCGCCTCCGAAATTTTATGGGGGACTACGACCCCTTCTGTGGGGCCAAGACGCCCCCAGATACAGCCGTACTTGAAAGTAACAAAATCTACATAAAAAATTAGGGGGGTCATCACCCCCCCAGAATTTTTATAGGCGGCCGGGTCCCCTGAGACTCCCTAGCCACTCCGATGTCGCAGACATTCTTTAACATAACTAAATTTATAACAGAGATCTAAGGGGGTCTGACCCCCCAGATTTTCTAACGAGACTACGATCCTCCCGGGGGGGACAGAACCCCCTAACCATGACTGTGCTTGAATATAACTAAGTTTATTAAAAGCTAGGGGGTCCATAACAACCTCCCCCCCGAAATTTTATGGGGAACTACGACCCTTTCGATCCTGATTGTATAAACAGCTAATGGGGTTCCGGCTCCCCCCCGAATTTTCAATATTCATATTTGTATTATTGAATTTGGTCACATGGCAGGCATGCTTTCACAAACTAATATAGTATATCATGTACTTCATATCCATTTAACTTCCGCAATAGCTACTCCAACGCCTTGGTTATTTTCCTCAGGTTATTTTGCAATAACCGGAGAATAACCAAGTACTCGTTACAGTCGTTTAGGTTTTAACCGGCCACTACCCAGATAGCACATACTTCTGTAATACACCTGTATTTTTCTTGTATCCATACATATTGATTCATACAGCTGTATTACACATGTATTATTAGTGTATTTTTACATGTAGAAATAATACACATGTAATACAGCTGTAAGAATACACCAATTATACATATGTATCTATACATCTGTATTACACATGTATTATTCGTGTATTTTTACATCTGAAAATAAAAAATATATGTAATACAGCTGTAAGAATACACCAATTATACATATGTATTTATACATCTGTATTACAGATGTATTACATGTGTATTTTACATATGTACAAATACAGCTGAATTACACGAGTATGAAGTCATCATCGCCTCTAATATTCTTGAACAAATATTCAGGTAATAATCATTTCATAATAGCATTAATTTTCGACCTATAATTGTATTTATAATGCCGGTACCTTTTTTGGAACCCATATTTAAATATGAACGCTGATGGCAAGGTTTTGTGCCATAATAGGGAAATTGCATACTTTTTATAAACAGTATGCTGATATACTACAGTAAACACTTAGTACCGCAATATACTTTTTTCCGCTTAAAATTCAGTTTATACCCTAAAAAATGACTCCCAAAAGTCGCCCGAGTTTCGCGGGCTATAAAATACCGCCCCCACTAATCTTTGGCTGTGACGTCATAGTTCAGTACGAGTCCAAGATCCAAGCCCAGTAACTGCAGGTTTGGAAGAGCCATGTTGCGTTTAAAGGAGAACATGGGTGAAATAAGGAAAAATTACAAGTGGTGCATTGTTCCTCTGTGCAATAACACCCCAGAAAAAATTTTCGTCTGCATTCCCACGGAGGAAATTAGAAGAAAAGCCTCGATGCATGCCGTCTGTCGGGATGAGCGTTACGGAAAAATAAGAGTTTAATAAACGGAATGATAAACCCGTGTGCTATGTGAGCGAAGATAACTTTAATATAGATAATATTTCCATATTTCATTGACTGAATAACTTGAAACTGAGATTTTTCGATAATTCGGCCGCCGTAGAATAAAAACTCAACTTCCGAACAAAAATCGAGATAGACGTGTTTCTCGATCGTTACGGATGGACTCAAATTATTAAGGCACTCGTTCAATTTCAGTTACGGAAGGACATAGAAAATTCCATGATGTTTAAAATCAAGGGAGGAAATATGAAAATATAGAGCAACGTTGATCCTCATCAATTCCTCATGCATTCGAGTGCTAGCCAAGAAGACAGCGTTTTCCTCTACTCTCGGCGTCAAAATGATGTGCCGCTGTACTTTGCAAATTTATATCCTGGCTTCACTGCATGCTATGATAATGAACTATTCGTCATTTTAAAGGAAATTTTATCCTAAATTCTGATTTATTTTATTACAAAAAATTTCAAAAATGTAGACACGGCCAGTGCAATAAATGACTCCGCGCACCGAAAAATTAGCCGTTTTGTCAACTTCATGAACTTTGCAACTCAACCTAGGGAAAACTACTACGTCTACAGCATTCATCTTCCACATTAATTTACACTCATTAGTGCGGATTAATAAAATGACTTTTGGGTATTTTTAGAACTTATATTTTGTTATAAATTAATGAAAATATTTAAACATTATCTTGTCCCATAGTTTATCCCGAAAGATAAAGGAAGTTGTAGATGGAAAAAGAATGGAATCCAGAGGTGGTCACAAAAAATTAATCGCAGCATTCTTTGATTTTATTCTACGCCGTTGCTTGCTTTTCAGAAAAAGTTGAGTCACAAGAGGAATGTTCCGCGGCCCTTGATTTGGAAACTGTGGAGATAGAGGAAGACGTGTGGATCAGCAATTTCCATTTAGTTGGTTATCAGGATAAACCAAGGATCCATTTAAAGGTTGTCGGGCCATCGTATAAAGATAGGATCCTGATGTGCACCACAGGGGAAATGGGGTGTTTGAGGGAAAGTCAAACCTAAAGTTGTCCAAAGAATGTGCAGTTCTATGTTGCTCTTTCCCCAGTTAAAACCAAATAGAAATTGGATTGGGATGATATTTTCACCACGGGTTCCAGTGATAGTGAGAGTGGAGGTGATCACGGTCATCGTCGAAGGTCATCCCTCTAGGATTTCCGATACGGAATTTTTAAGTGACCACCGATCGCAATGACGATGAGCTCGCCTTTAGAGAAGGTTTCAGATATATCGTGAGAAAAGCTCCCAAAATGAATTAAAGACTCTGTTTGGAAAACATGCACATTTTAATGCTAATTTAGGAAGTATTTCATTTCAAAAGTAACTTATTAACACCTGAACACGTTGTGTTTATTATATTGATCGAAGGGCGATTGACCGATTCTTTCTGCAGAATAGGAAGTGGCTTCGGGGTTTTTAATCACAAGATGGTAGATTGTGTTGGAAGTTCGTCTATATTATCGCTACTAAATTGAAACATTAATAGTCTGGCTTCCTCAGAGCTTCCTGTCGCCCTCCAGGCAAGGTATTTTTAAGTTGAAAGTATCATCGACAGCTTAATCGAGGTGGAAATAAGTTCATCATAAGACTCTACCGGACTGCCAAAAGAATACACATTTCACATGAGTATACGCTTTCGCCAATATTATACGCAAGTCTCACTTTGTTATGAACTGTAAAACATTACAGATGCACATCAGCTACCTTTCCATTTCTCGGCATCGACTTTCCGAGCCGACGAAGTCTACAGTTTCACTAAAATACCCTGTTATCATGATGGAATCAGTAACAGGAAGCTTGCTAGGATCAGCCTAAGAATAACCATATGCCTTCATCTTCACGCAATCTATCGCTTTCAATGGAGGAGAAATAGATCAAATAATAGCCCTGAAGTCACAATGAACAACTCCGATACGTCTGCACTTCAATAAATTAATCATAACCACGCCGTCGCATTTATTCAAGTATGCAACCTATACTATGGCCGTGCCGCCGTGCCTCGTACTGAACTATGACGTCACTTTTCTCTTAGCCAATCATCGGGCGTTTTCGCTTCTCACTTGCATTTGAAAATTCTCGTGATCTTTGATGCATTAAATATCGCAAACCACGTCATAAAATAATAAAAAAACTTTCACCGAGGTATGCAAACATATATTTTTAAATAATTCTGGGGCTATTGATTATATCTGAAATATATGCAAGTTCCCTATTAAGCGATTAAGCCTCCTGCGCTCAATCGCCATATTATTACACAGAGTTCTCTTTTTTTTCTCTCTATTGGTTGTTTACGTTGTGAAAGTTAACGTGGCTGGTAGTTGCACGGCAAGATTTTCCGTTAATAGTAGAAGAAATACGGCACAATATTTTGTAGCTCGGATCCTAATTTCTCCACTAGCACCAAGGACGTGTTTAAAAAGTTCAGTTTCCCTCAAAATACTGGGAGAAGAGCGAAATGGCTCAAATATGCCGAAGGGACAAGTGGCACCCGACAACGTCTTCCCGCCTACGTGAGGTAAGTTTTTCTTAACATAATGATTCCTTCAATACAATTACCTTAAATTTTTAATAGTGTTGATCCACGTATTTCAATCATTTGGTTTGAACTGTGCAAGTGTTGTAATTTAAAAAAATGTTTTCCTGTTCAGATAATCCGGCGAGGTTCTTGACGAGTGTTTTAACGCTTCTTTGTTTTCTATTCATCAATGGAATATGTGAAATTTTGCGATTAAAATATAATATTTAGTCTGGGTTGCTGAGATAATTGTCGTAGTGTTTACTAAGTACCAGAAAGTGTAACAATAACTTATTAATGATGCTAGTTTTTATTCAATAAAAATATTTGTTTGTGTAAATGCCGGTATGAAGTAATCTTACGGTAATTTACAACAAATAAAGGCAATTACGTTTTTGAATAGAATCTGCATATCCCGATACAAATTAATGGATGAAACTTCGCTTTTCATTGCTTTATTTGTGTGTTGTTCATGAGAAGAATGACTACCATATTTCGAAGTAGTATGAATGCTAAATTTTAGGATGCAATTAAAATGTCGACGAGTCGCAATTGCAACGAATCTTTTCCTTGATTCATTCCGAATTTTTAAATTCCAGTTTTGTATTAATAGGATCACATTCCTTCGGCTGGTTAAAACGGAAAAATACATCAACACCGAAATTTTGTCGTGGCCCAGAGCTGATGCTGTCTGCTCCTGTGTACTTGAAATTTCAACATCCTTGGCCGAATAATTACTTGTAGTACGTATTCGAGCTTAGTAACTAATTGTAAGATATGAAAATTTACAATTAATTAGGTTTTTTTTTAAATGGCTTCAGTGATTAGCAAAGAGGACGGTGCCATTCACACCTAAAAATTTAGAGTCATTAAAAAATATGGCTATGGAAAACTAGGAGTTTTTCATTATTTCTTCGTAAATCATTTCAATTTCAAAACGTTATTGTCAGTGTATGTTATTCATATACATTTTTCTAGGACTAATTGTTTTACTTATAATTTCCTTTTATTAAGCCTTTGTGTTTAAGCGTGCTTTTATAAATGCCATGTAAACAGTGATTGTGAAGAGAGGAAGCTTATTGTTAATGGTTAGATATAACTTATCCAAGACCTAGTGTGGTGTTGTGTGAAAATATTGTGGTTTTAATGATATTTTGGAGATTTCATGTGCAATTAAAATGCATTTCTTTGTGACATGTTGTGATAAACCTTTGATATTGTACTCCTTCCTTGTAGGGGGATTTACTGCCATTTCATTTTGCATTGATCCAATATTCTAGTGATTAGTTATGTTTACCATTGGTATGAAGTAATAAATTTGTTTTTCATGATCACTTGCATGTTGTTGCTGCTGTTCATGCAGGTTACCAATTTTATGCATTGCTAATTTTGACCTGAAGATGCCAGCAGGATGGCTGGAGAAACTGTCGTCACCTATGGACAACTCAATGCGGAGGAATGCCCGGAAGCCAAGACTCTTATGATGTACCTACTTCAGTATATAATGAACTTTAAATTAATTGAAAATCTTTGAATGACAGAATATGCACAATTCTTGTGATATTTAATAATGTATATATTGTACATTAAATGATTATTTTTATATGAAAGAATTTGTATAGTTCCTGTAATATTTAATGATGTACATATTGTGTATTAAATGATAACTTTTAAATGAATGAATTTTTGTATTCACTATATTATTAATATGCATTACAAATGGTTATTGGATGCATTCCTTTCTCATGGAATTCAGGATTCCCAGCATGACATTCACTTTGTTATTGGTCAGGAATTGCTAGGATTGACTACTTCATTGTCCTAACCTCCACTCTTCCCTGTGCTAATCCTCACTGCTTGATAACTCATCCTATGTACTTCCCTTTCTTTTATCCGTGAACTTCGTAAAATGTTTTCCATTGAGAACTGTTCCATTTTCCCTTCAATCTTGCTATTCGTGCACTCAGGGTTTGTCCAATCCATTTTATTCCTCTCTGGTATACTATATGGTCCTCCTTTTTTACTGCTCTGTAAAATTTATTGTTTCTGGCTGTCCATTTTGTATTCTCAATGATGTTCGATCTTCAGGTTTTGAGGGCCATCACGTTTTATCAAGAAAGATTGAGGGCCTCTGCATTTGAACAAGTACAGCTGCTACTCAGAGTAGCTACATACCATATATGGTAAGATGATGTGTGATCAAGTGAAATTAGAAATACAGAGGGTAATTAAGGTTTAGTCAGATTAGTAATTTTTCCATTGACTTCCTTTATAAATCAGAGAAAACTCTTCTATCAATTCCCAGAGCAGTTAATATTAGAGGAATCAGCATGTTTAAGATAATGAGGTCAGCGAATGAATACTAATGTGCAAGAAACATAATTTAGATGTATCCATACATAGGATATACAGCTGCATACATGTGTATATAAACTGTATATGTACATATACAGCTGTAATACACGTGTATATTTGCTGTATATGTACATATACAGCTGTAATACACATGTATATTAGCTGTATATGTACATATACAGCTGTAATACACGTGTATTACAGCTGAATTTTACAGAAAAATACAGCTGTAATATGGCAGGACTTTTGAGCTACTTTTACACGTGATATACAGCTGTAATACAGATGTATACATCAGCTATACATCATGTATAATGCATGTAATACACCTGTATTACAGGTGTATTACATGTTTTGTGTTATCTGGGTAGGTTTTTCCATTGATAAAAACCTTCCCACAGCGAAAGGTTTCCCCAACGAGTACCCCCTCATCCGGTTTTTTCTCTCCCGCCTGCCATCGGTATGCCAACGAGTACTCGTGGCCTAGGTTTTAACCGGCCACTAGGTTTTTCTATTGCATAAAAAAAAACCGGCTTTAATGTTCTCTGTGGCCGGTAGAGGCGCAGGAAAACCTCATCCAGTGGCAGCGGCAAAAGTGCAGGTAGTTCCAACGGTTCGCGAGAGAGTGCGGGAATCAAAAGAGTCAGATTATTTTTCTCGGACTATTTTTCGGTTACGGCAAAAATAATTTAATTCTCAGGTAAATGGCATCGAAAAACAACCAGTTTTTAATTTGCTTATCTAATAAAAAACAAACAAGACTCTACGATAAACTACACCACGAAGAAGGAAGACGAAGTTCAAAAATGCGGTAGGTTTTTTTTTTAAGAATAGAAGATATGCAACACGCAATGCTTTAGGTTATATAACCTGAATATAACCGGTTTTTTTCGTCCGGTTATAATACTCAGGTACTCATATCACTCAAAATAACCGGTTAACCGAACACCGGTTTTTTTCTCATAACCGCCCATCCCTAGCCTCCGATTTATTTATGTCTTTCACTGTGATCCAAATAGAGGGTCCCGCGATCAACCCTATGTGGTCAATAATTTCACTCTTTGAATCGTGGGCATGGCAGTTTAAACAATAATATTGCTTCGCTGTACTAAATTGAGGGAATTCTCTATTGTTAAACATCATATGCTGAGAAATTTATTGTAATTTCCACCTTTGAAGGAGTTTTCATAGAATAATAGCCACTTCAAAATACCCAACCTCTACCTCTTTAATAATTAAAGGTATACAGAAAAGTACCTCCTGTTGGAAGTTATTTCTTCTATTAAAGCCAGTCAAGATGCTTGGTCTTCATCGTTCCGGCTTTCTTGAAGTAAGTTATTTGCTTCCATATGAATGAATCAATTTGTCACGGCTAAAATACATTATCTTCATCGTTATACGTTCATCACGTAACAACATGCATCTTGAGTAGGTCTATACATATTGTGATAAATTAATTACAAAATTTGGTGACATTTTCAAGGAAGTGTAGTAATCAATGTCAGTAACAATTAAACGAACGATAAACACATCATTAAGAGCTTTGTCTAACCCTGAGGTGCTTAAGAGGTTCAAAGCGTAGAAAGACCAATATTATTCAAATAAGCCCTATTTTTAACGTTATAACGAGTGCCCATGGGAAGAAAAAGCTGTCGGGAAATAACTTGGATAATTTCACATAATAGGCACTCTCTTAAGTCATACTGTGCTCTTCCCCAAAGAATTGATTTTCCATTTCTAACTGAAATTTTAATAGTTCATGGATGAAAGCGTTTTTGTGAAAGAATACTGATGAATTTGTCTCTGGTCAAACAACAGCGTCTGGGGTCATAAGCCTTCCTCATTTCACTTTGTAACTCAGGCATATTGGTCATCGTAGTATAAATTAGAAAAGATAGCCTTCATAGGCGGTCAGCCTTTCAGATCAATAAATCAAATATTATAACGTACATCTCGATGATTTAAAAAAATACACTTGGAATGTTTGCATAGATGTTGCTTCATTTTCCGAACGCATCCGAAATTTCCTATTTCCGCGATTTGCGAGAAGAAGCAAGTACCTAAAGGATAGGTAGTATATTATTGGAAAACATATCAAAGGAGTGAGTATGCTTCTGTGTGAGTGATTAGTTCTGATTCAGAGATTTAGACGGTATACAAAACATCTTTTACGCGAGTATGCCCTGAAAATCATAAGAGAATAGCCGAAGTTTCTAATAAGAAATACTCCTTGAATAAAACCGGTCCCTCAGGGGGTTACGGCAGGGCAAGGAGTGAAAAGGGCCGACATCTTGCGTTAGCGTGTGCGACTAATTCTGCTTGAAAGGAGACCGGTGCGAAGAAGTGGTAAGTCAGGTCATTCCGATTAGATTCAGAAGAAGCACCTTAACCCCAAGAAAATCGCCCAGCTATTATAATACTATCGTGGGTGCAATTGAATGGAGACTTGATCAAATGGGGCTCTGCTCGCGGGGATCGCTTCTTCACATAGGTTTCCATTCGATCATGTTTCAAGAGCGCAGTGAGAAAGAGGGAGAAGATTATCTAGTGGTAGCCAAATAAATACGTTTCTCACGCTGACCCACAATTTTCAAGCGTTGAGTCATTAATTTTTTACAATTTCATACAATATATTCACTCAACGTATACCACATTGAGTATGCGGAAAGCGCGATATTCGATACTTTGTAGATTTTTTTAGACGATGACTGTAACGCATGAGTGCTGGACTTTAAAGAGCGTAAAATATACGTATTCGAAGACGACGATGAATATTACTTGTTCACGGAATCGTAACAAGTCGAGCCTGTGATAATCGGAAGTAAGGTCACACAAAATTATATATTAGGCAAAAATTGCATTGAATGCTTATTGAACTATTCATAGAACTGTGTTCTTTAATTTTTATCCCGTCATATCACAAAACAGAACACAAACATGGGCGAACCCAGCGTGGGACAGCTGCCCCCCCCCCCCTTTAGAAACAAAACTCACCAAAGTATTTAAGCAAAATCAGTACTGAATTGAAACAAAAGCATTCAACAAATTTTCTTTAAACCCACGAAATATGATATGTGTTAGTATAAAATATATAAGTAAAATAACACTGTTTTTCAAGGAAATAATCTCATAAACTTATGTCCCACTTGTCCCCCGCCCCCTCGTTATGATCCTGGGTGCGCCCTTGACCACGAGAGCTAGGTACCACGGGCAATTGTTGCTTTTTTAAGAAAAATACACGCAGTGTAACAATGCACACTCTCATCGGAAAATTTTGGAGCTACATTTAAAAGATTATTTTTTTCAATGTTGTTAGCTTCGCAAACTGCTTGAGGAGAAGCCTCCCTACCTTTTTCTGGCTGCCTGGTTCATCGGCGAAAGGGCTCAGCTATCCATATTCAATTCCCAAAACATAAATTCACCAACACTTTTACTTCACATTTGACACACAACTGACCATTAATTCCTTAATGAAAACTTCACACTATCACTTCACTGTATAATTCCTGGAAGAGCATTCCCTTCTGCCGTTGATTGACACATATACACACTTGTTCACACAACTTCACATTCTTGCCTCGAGACATCCATACTACGACAGGTGAGACGAATAATTATACTTGAAGGGTTGAAGCGAAGGCTTGAAAAAAAGTAAGACTTACAAGAACTCTCCAGTGACAGACCGTAAACCACTAACCGAACAGCTGTGAGACTAGACCATCACTCTAACTGTACGAGGACTTTGGGTAAAAACCTGATATGACGCATTATTCTTGCTAACAGCCCTTAGAGTAAATGGAAGGTGGGGAATAGCTGGAGAAGGTAAGGGGTGCTACTTGGATGAGACAGCCCAAAGCAGAGTCGAAAATGCAAGCCTCTTTTCGAGTCCGATTTTATCACGAAGGCGAAGGGTAGAGGCTCGCCTTGCGCGTCTTAGTATGAGGTATGGTGGGGGCGGAGGGGAAAGGGGAGGGAGTCAGGGCGCAACACACATGACGTCACGAAGCTACATGGACTCACCAATGAAAATTTTCAGGAAAGGAAGCAGCCAGAGGTAACTATTGCCGGTTTCATCTTGATTGGTTCCCTTCCAAATTTATAAAAGATCGTTGTCGCCCTATCTATAAATTCGCCATTCCGTCGCAAAGCTTCAATTAGTATTTATATTTTCGGCTTAATTGTGATTTTCTGTCGATTAATTGAAATTTTTGCCCTCACAGTACACGATTTTTCCTAATAGAAGAATAGGCTAGATTTTATTTCCAAGTCAATTTGTATCATCTGTCAGATATTCCGCGTCTAAACTGAAATTTCGACAAAAATAATTTTACTATCATTTGTTTTTTTAAGGTCATAATGAACATGTTTCCGTTGGGAGGACATAATTAGCTAACTTTTGGCATCGAACCCTTGCCATGCCAATCATATGCTTGATTGGTTAGATGACATGATACGATACATCACGAGGTCATCATTCCATGATGCTGGAAACCCGCGACACACAATGAGCCCTCGGCATTAAGGGCGTGGTCCAGTACACGCTCCCAATGCTCCCGAGTGCTCCCGCTTCCGACGCTACAGATTCGTGGTCCACTTTCGCCCCTATCGCTCCGAGTGCTACCCTACTGGATCACGGCTGGAGCGATTGTAGCATTTGTTAGCCGTTTGTTTTACTGGTATCGTCTGCTCGGATATCAGATCGTCTGAATAAGGCATTGCTATAGCCCCTTGTACTTTACTTAGCTTATTAGAGAGGTCAGTAATATTAATGACAAAAAGAATATGACCATGGGGTATTCCACAAGAAACCTATTTAATATTAGATCTTCATTGGATACCATGATCGAACTCCAAAACACCCCAATGTTGTCCTGAAGATTTTACCCACAGGTTTGCAAATCCTCTAACAACAAGGTGATAAACTATAAAGAGCAGATCATATGAAAGAAGATAAGACTGATTACCCTAACAACACATGGACATCCGACGGATGTCCGTCGGATATCCAAGGCGGACGTTGCGGATGGGCCACGGATATCCGAAGGAAATCCGGCGATATCCGTCGGACATCCGTCGGATATCCATACGTCCCAAAATCCGATATCCATAGGACGTCCGCTACCGGATATTAATACAATTTTTTGCATATTGTTGCAAAAATATACACCAAAAAGATTCCTGCACATGATAGACAACCTTAACAAGGTGGAAGGAGTCTTCATGTCCCAAATTCGATATTCTTGCAACAATATGCAAAAAATTGTATTAATATCCGGCAGCGGACGTCCTATGGATATCGGATTTTGGGACTAATGGATATCCGACGGATGTCCGACGGATATCGCCGGATTTCCTTCGGATATCCGTGGCCCATCCGCATGTCCCAAAATCCGATATCCATAGGACGTCCCCATCCGGATATTAATACCATTTTTTGCATATTGTTGCAAGAATATACACCAAATAGATTCCTTCATTCGAATGATTAATGCTTTAACTAGTGACTACTGATTAAATAAAAAGAAACAAATTTGCATTAAAAACTATTTAATATTTCTTATTTTGTCATTTGTAAGGCCTTTTTACATTTACTTTGAGTTATTGCATTCAAGCAAACTGACTTTCAAAATTAATGTTACCTCTTAGGAATTGGATCAATTTAAATTTAGTGAATCCAAGAATTTGAATGGAACAGGTCATACCCTGAAAGTTCAGAAAAATGATTTCCAAGGAAGATCGTAACATCTTATGCTTTGAGATTTCAATGGTTTGAAGAATCACATCAACAATGGCATTGTTTATAGGTAAAATCTATATACCCAAGCTTCCAACTATGCCTACTAATAAACCTGAGATGATACAATTTCTCGGTTTGCATTTCCGTATCAATGAATAAATTCAACCTTGTAAAGTGACCTTAATGAAAAATTGTAGCAAACAATAGTTAAGAATGATTACCACTTGGTTACAGTTGAATATTGACAAGAACCAGATAAAACAATCGTTTGATTCATCATATAAATTTCAGCTTATAAAATTAACTAAAATGGCACTTCTCTGTGAACAAATACAACATGCATGGCTTTAAAAGACAAAATTATTAAACATACATAAGTTATGGAAACATATATAACATGGAAACAAATTTCATGCTTACATTGGCACAAAATAAACTGTCCATATAGATAAGACCAATGAATTCACTTAATCTCTGAACTCCAAAACACTTATGACCAAGTAAATACAGTGCGAAAACATGTGAGCAGAGCAATGCTTTGTAGATTATTTTCACGGAATGCACAATAGTCTAAAATGAGATAAACAACGAAATAATAAACACCTGAGTAAGAGGAATGAGAAAGTATTTCTATTCCAACGTTACCTTTGTTAACACACAATTGTTAGGCACACAACTTCACACAAGTTGGGTGCCTATGACATGGTGCATTTTCGAGTAAATTGATGCATTCATACATTTAGACAATGACTCCTACGAGTTAATGTACAGTGTAAACATGCCTTCAGGAAGAATGTGGATCAATAGATACGAATTATCTTCATCAACCTCCTCGTTACCATTTCCGGGGATTACATGGTACATTTGCACCTCCTTGGGCTCTTCATGCTCCTGCAGTAGCTATAGAAGTTTTCTCTTCCTAGGTCTGGAGAGACTGGAATGTTCTGATCCCGGCATTCACACTGTTGTTTTTATCCTCGGAGGACCTCACGTCATTTACCAGAAGATGTATTTTTCTGCATCCTCTCCTAACTGTAAGGCATAAGCGAATATTTTACTAAAGACGTAAATCAATACGTAAATGATAATGATCGGAGAGAGTTAATTGATGGCTATGTCCTGAACTGCTCATTAATTACTATAATTCTTCGACATATTCTCAATAGTTATTCATTTGTGAGAAAAACCCTTCATATACGAGTTCATTGAGATAGAGAATAATACTTAAATGCCATAAAGAACAGCTAAAAAATGGATTCTACTGCGAGAACTGATATTTAAACTTAATCGGTCTGAATGGATTGTATTTTATCACGCAAAGCTCATACAAAATATTAATTACACTGAGAAATAAATTAGTCCTGAAAGGCTAGATACACACAAGTTCGTTGGTTTACTATCGAATAGAGAAAAATTTTCCGTTTACTTACATTTAAATGGTCAGTAAACAGTAGATGGGTCAATGATGCTGACAAACTGTATTCTTCTAATCCCTTTTTGCCAGTCTCCACTGCAAAAAAGGGATCATTTTCCTCTTCCATGGCGTACGTCAACGTAAATTTGCTTGTAAACTAAGATTTTACCGCACAGCTAAATTCACAAAGTCAAAAATACAGTACCTACGAATGTAAACACAACTTTTGTGGCGATGGCTGTGGGCGCTTGTTATAGTCACATGTTATATAAGATGGCCGCCGGTCGTTAAGGCGCAAGTTTCGAAATACGATTTTCCAAGTCCAAGTATATTTGTCGTGGTTGTTTTCCGCTGTTCCCAGCTTTGCAGCTGTCTCCTGGGGGGTACGTTTAGTAATAATGCAGGCAGATTAGTTTATCACGTTTTACAGATTAAAAGAGTCATGGCATAATAATACTTGACAGGGAATTAGGGGATAGGGATATGGGAAGGGTTGAGGGCACATCTGGGGAGGCGGTATTTTGGTTTCAGCGGAGGTTCGTAGTCCCAAAGATTTTTTAACAGTGCATTATTTGTTTTATCAAATGTAAGGGCAAATTTTTCTAGAGCAGATTTTAGTTTCGCTAGAATAGAAATACGATTTTTAATCCGTTATTATTAGATAAGTACGTAATATAATGGTTCCAACGAAAAATATAATAATTATCACTGTGGAGGAAATTTGTAAATGCTATAATCACCAATTCCAAACTATAGGTGCTTGTATTCGACAGAAAACCTATATTAATAATGAGCGAAAACCAAAACTTGCAGGAAAAACTTCGAATGCCAATTCGAATAATTTTTGCATTCAGAGTTGCTATTTGTATTCAGTTAGTTTTCATCAATGAATTTACTGTAACTGCATTGGTATTGTGCAAATCTGAATGCAATAATGGTTACAATTGTATATTATTGTTATTAAAGCTCTGTAACCTATGATCATCCCATTCGGACATTTTTCGGATCATCGGACTTCGGATATCCGTGGGAGATCCGACGGATATCCTGATTGCCGGCAGACCTAGATAGGACATAGCGGACCTGAAACGGATATTCTGCTTGCATTGCTATATGCTTGCATTCGACAGAAAACCCGCATTAAAAATGAGCGAAAACCAAAACTTGCAGGAAAAACTTCAAATGTTAACTCGAATATTTTTTTGCAGTCAGAGTCGTTATTTGTATTCATTTAGTTTTCATCAATGAATATGGTACAACTGCATTGGTATTGTGCAAATCTGAATGCAATAATGGTAACAATTGTATATTATTGTTATTATAGCTAAGTAACAGAATATCCTATGATCATCCCATTCGGACATTTTTCGGATCATCCGGCTTCGGATATCCGTGGGAGATCCGACGGATATCCTGATTGCCGGCGGACCTAGATAGGACATAGCGGACCTGAAACGGATATCCGTAGGATATCCGGTGTTGTTAGGGTAAATACCTTATTAGAGAAATTTCAATGAAACCAAAAACAAGCCTAATTAACTTAACTCACCTAAAAGCCTGCGTTTAAACGATACACGTACAAGTTAATGCCTGTTTGCGTGAATTATTTTTTTGGACCGAAACGGAATATGTACGGATGTTTGATCCTAGCTAAAATAGGTTCAATTTGCCGATCATGCATTTGCACAAGTTGAGTGGTTACACGTGTAACCACTTAACGTGCAACAAACGCAACCGTACGGTACATTTCGTGTTAATTTAGTGAAGAGTTCTAGGGATCGCCACTGGGTCAGAAACTCCATATTTTGTGTAAAAGTGAATGCATGTTTAAAAAGGTGCATTATTGTAGCCTAGGAGCAATGCAAACAAATAACACTAATTATGAGGAAATAGCACCATCCCTCCCTCGATGAGACCGTGTTTCAGCTTCCTCTTCACAACCAAAGCGGTGAATTTCTTCATTTGGTGATTTCACTTCATGCAGTTACAAAGTCACTTTTTCTCCACATTCCAATCTGAAGGGAAGGGAAAAGAAAACTCAAGTCAGTTAACATATCTCAAATCACCAAAAGAAAATATGTATCTCCATTACATTCAAACGAAGCAAACTTATGGCTCAGAAGACAAAGAAATCTTTATGGTACCATTATGTATGTGAAATGTCATTGGGTCAATTTTTTAATTTTAAAAGTAGGATTGATAGCCATTAGGGCATCATGAATTCAATAATAATGTTTAAGTAAAATGAAATCAATCATGAGAAAAAACATAACTTAAAGAAATGCCTTTTTTTAAATATTCCCATGCATTGTTATTTTTCTTTAATAACAAGCAAAAATAAACATTAGATAAGCCAACTACTACCCTTGAGAATAACTATTGAAAAAATAGTTGGCCTTGAGTAAACATAATATGAATACAATAGGTACCCTATGGGTTTTTGTTTACATCTGAAGCCGCTATAATACCAGTGTAAAAGAATATTCACTGATGTGTTTTTGCGTTGGCTCCATACCTACACACACTACACTTTTCCACACACTACGCCACCCCCATTCGCCACTGAACCACCCCCACCCTCCCTCATCCACTTCCTGTTTCTCCAATGGCCACTTGCCATTTCCCTCCCCCCTTTCCCCAAGCCTTGGCTAGCTGGAGGAAAATATTGTGGACTGCCATCTTAAATAGGACTCTCAGGTCTAAGAGTAGGCCACCAAACCATAGTTAAGTTTTGACCTACCCAAAGCTCTATACAGCATGAGAATTGTGGTTTCATGTCACCCTATGTAATACTTGCTAAAACTCTCATTATGCTCAAAATTTTAAAACATTTATTCCGGAAAATAGAAATATGATCGCCCACAATAACTGAAAGTCAAACTTCAGTCTTAAAAAACAAGTAGCCTGCACAAATGGCAGCTTCTTACCACTGAGGAATAAGAATGGTGGAGGCAAAATTCCTCATACCTGGTAAAAGTGCATACATTTTGTCTTTTCCACAGATAAGTGGAGGCCTTTGCTGTTGGACCATTTCTCAATCTGATTTCACTCTCAACAGATTCTCAACTGCATTTGCCTCATAGCAGAATAGAGGGTGGATGACCAGCAGATTACTGTCAATACTTCAACAAATAAGAGCCCCATTACTGGAGGCAAACTTGTTGTAAATAACTCGATGCTATTAATTGCAAGAGCAAAGAGTGCAACACTTAAATATAACCTTGTAGAATCCGGTTTTCTTGAGTGCAAGAGCTCAAAATGATACTGAGGACCCTTATTGGCAACTCTAGGATATTTTTAATGAAAATTAAAAGGTTGCCCCTAAAATGCTGTTAATGCAGTGTTTTTAAATCTTTTTGTCACTATAAATATTCTAGTGCTTTCTCCATATCAAAAAATACTGCTATGAAAGGGTACCAGAGAAAAAGGCTTTCGGTAAGAAGTTGGAACAACAAATGAGATGATCCATCGTCATTGGTTGTGGCAGAATCAACATCTGAATTTAGAGAGAAGATACCAGCTTTCCATATACCAAACCAGTTGTCTTTCGACCGTTCTCTTATTTCTGAGTGTAAGCAAGATGGAATAAGTTTATTGAATTTTGGCACACTTGCTAACATTGTACTTTTACACCGTAATAAATGAGCGTCGTCTTCCGGTGATGGTTTCCTAAGTTGGTGCATTCTTTCTTTTCCTCCGCAATAAATCCACGTTTATCCATTGCCGATTTAATAATCACAACAGGTCATGGGTCCAGGAAGTTGCAAAAAATAGGACTAAAGTCTGTGGGTACGTTTATTCCCGGTAATTCATGTACGTTTCTATAAAAATTAATTTTTTTGGCCTGTGTCGTGAGACCACGTTGTGGCAAACTAAGTGTTTCTAGTTTGTGCGTCGAAAATGGGCGAAGAAACTGCAACATCCATCACGAACATTCACTACGGTGCGAGCTCATTGCTGCAGATGGAGAAGTTGCGAGGAGCTGTGAATTACGAGACTTGGGCCATGGATACGGAAATGTATTTCATCCATGAGGATATATGGGACTTGGTGAGTGAAGAGTTGTCTGCTAGTGCCATGGCAATACAGAAGAAGCTAGCTCAAAAAGCAAGAGCTAAAATCTACATGCTTCTTGAGTCTGGCCCTAAAATGGAGGTGACGGGTATGCAGACGGCCTATGCTATGTGGATGCATCCGAAGGCCACGTACGAGAACAGAAGTGTAAACTGACATATTGCTCTCATCGATCAGTTGTTCGATGTGAAATTAGTGAATTATTCCGACATGGAAGAATATGTGAATAAGTTCACGGAGATTGACACTTAATTAAAGAGCATAGGGAAGTAGGTAGACAACGAGTTCCTCGCAGTCCTGATGCTGAGAGGGCTGACGGAGGACTACCAGCCATTCCGGATGGCTGTAGATAACTCAGCGATGGACAAACTCAAGGTGGAGACAGTGAAGCAGAAGCTGCTCCAAGAACCACACTCAAAAAGAACTCCACTCAAACCTAATCTGAGCAAATGCATGGCTGTACATTTCTTGAGGAATTCATCCAACTCTATATGTGTTTATGCAGTGGATGGCAATAACATAAAGGCAACAGACGAAGTGAAGTACCTGGGAGTTACGATAACCTCGAACCTCACATGGAGAACACACATGAAGAACATTTGTGGCATAGCCCTGAAGAAAAAAGGTTTCGTCAAGCGTAATCTTAAGACTTAATCCACGAACTGAATAAAATACAAAGGAAGGCTACGCTTTTCATCAAAAACTGCTACAGGCGTTAAGACAGTGTTACCCAGATGTTCAGCGAATTAGGCTGGGAGTCATTGGAGACTCGGAGGCTGTGTACTAAGCTTAGATTGCTTGAACAATTAAGAATGGATATCTTTAAGAGCTGCACAGACAACATAATATTAGAGACCCCCTATATTTCCAGGTGTGATAGAAGTGATAAATTAAGAGAGATGTTTTACCAAACGGATAGATATGGGAATTCGTTTTTCCCCAAACCATAAAGGACTTAATTAAACACTAGTCCTAACTTCGTTAGAGCACTTCCTTTTTTTTAAAGCTGTAAACGGCTGGTGTCCTAACACCCCCTGCCACACGCCTTTTAGGCAGCTTGTGGGGTGTAATGTAGATGTAGATGAAGAGGGTTACAGGGTGTCAACTGGCATGAAGGCATCAGCAGTTGCTATTATCAGGAAGCACAAGAGCACCTATCCGTCATCTGGTGGGAAGAAGTCTGATACAGGTTGTCGAAAGAAAACGGGATTCGACGTAAACAAGGTCAGATGTTATAAATGCCACGAGTATGGGCATTTTTCCCGTGATTTCCCAGACAAAAGTGTGAGTAAAAATTTAAATGCTATGGGCTATTCGAATTCTTTAAATTCTGAGGGTAGAGAGAAAAGTGTTGCCTGGCTCACAGTCATGTCTTGTCAAGTACGGCCTGAAAAATGGTATGTAGACTCTTGTTCGTCTGCTCACATGACGAGGTGCAGAGATTGGCTGTCTGATTTCCATTCTAATGCTGGTACAGACATGAAAATCACTGTGGCAAACAATGAAAAGATTGGTGTTGCAGGGAAAGTGGTTGCTGTTGCAAGACTGACACAAGGTGGAGTGCAAAGCATTTCTAATGTATTTCATGTGCCAGATTTATCTGCAAATTTGTTGTCTGTGAGTTGCATTACTAACAATGGGGCCTCAGTTTTATTCACTGTCAAGAGATGTGAAATCTATGAGTCTGTCAAATTAAATGTCAAGGGAAATTGAATTGCAACAGGTTCTGTTGATGCTGTTGATGTGTACACCTTGGACGTCAGTGAAAGGAGGGAAATAGCTGAAAGTAAGCATGTTAAAAATTGTTTTGCTACAGCAATTAAAAATGAAAACCCATTGAATTGTGGCAAAAGACGCTAGGCCATTTAGGGCACAAGAACACGTCTGTCTTAGAAAATTTAGCTGATGTTATGAATTTGGGTGAATATAATACGTTTGAGCCATGTGTGGCCTGTATAGAGGGCAAACAGTGTAGGAAACCATTTACTGTTAGCAGTCCTTGTCTACAAAAGTCCTAGAATTAATTCATTCCAACTTGTGTGGACCAATGGACCCTGATAAGGCTTACAGAGTTAAAAAGGCTGGAAATGTTGTGTTTCTCGAAAATGTTTTCAGGTCCCCTAAGGAAACAGAAACCAGAGTTTCCAGCAATGCTGTGCTAATGCCTCTAAGTACCTTAGTAGTGGAACATCGAGGTGCAGATATTGATGTTGTTTTGCCACAACCCAATGAATCGGATGGTGTAGACATTAGCACGTCCAGTGAGGGTCAAGGTGAGTGTGAAAAAACAGATCTAGGCTTTGGGTCTAGTGAGGGTAATTCGAGGTTTGAAGGAGTCAGAGACGGAGGTGTAGTCCGTCAGTATCAAACCCAGTGGCGGCGCGTGCGTATACGCATGTTAGCAGGTGCACACCCAAAGATGAATAAATTATAAAAGAAAACTATTCCTTTGCAACGAGAAGGATAAAAGTACTGTCTGCATATGCAAGAAACTTTCACCGCTCTACAAGTGTGCAATCCCGTGGCATCACCCCGGGTGCATTTTCGGTCTATGCGATCGCTTAGGGTGCTCTGGCAGGATGAGGTAAGCGGGGGGGTATGTGCTGTTCAAATGGGTGATGGGAGCAGACTCAAAACGATGCGAGTGCACACGCGCATAGTTTTGGTGACTGACTCGCAGGTAGTGTAGTGGTGTAGCCGCCACCTACACTACCTGCGCCCAGGATCATAGTCCGTCTACAGAGCCATCTTTATGGCCGTTTTCTACACTAATTCCTCATAGGGTGTAGGGAAAAGGGAATGAATTTCAACTACCGTCACTTGTAAAAGTGTGTTGAGAATAATTATTTTTATGCATGCTAATATTATTTCTGTTCATGCAATTTTAAGGGTAGAATAAACCAGTGATATGTTTAGCTTGCTATGTATTCTATTACGACGAAATATGATGCTCCTGGATTAGGATTAACATAATATAATTAAATTATCCTATATCTGCTCTAATGCACACCCTAGATAAATTACCACCAGCCGCCACTGATCAAACCCACACAGTACACTGAGTTCATTCTATATCTGACAACAATTGGTGGAGAATCGTGAGACCATGTCAATAGCTGCATGGATCTCCAAACTGTTGGAGAGGCACTCTCTAGGAATATATATAAGTGGTTGGAGGTCTTGGAAGATGAATGGAATGCTTTGGTTCAAAAGGGAGTTTTTGAATTAGTTGACCATCCCAAGGGGAAATCCATTGTGAACTGTGAAAGTGGGTATTCAGGGAGAAGAAGAATGAAAATGGGGAATTGTACGATACAAGGCTAGGCTAAGGCTACCCACGTATGACACTGCCTCCTAAAGGCGCCTTAAAGGAGCCTTTTTTAAGGCAAGGCACTGCCTTCAGAAGGACAACACAAGGCACCTATAATGTGCCTGTCGTCTTCTAGCTTAAATGCGCCTTTTAGGCACCTTGAAAAGGCACCTCAAAAAGGCTACTTGAAGGCACATGTAAAAATTTTACTTTTACAGTGCCTTTAAAGTTGTACAATGGAATTGCAATTATGAACCAATTTCCAGTAAAAAAATCGACCACACCAGTTACAATTTTTCCAATTTATATAAATACAGGGTTCTCGAGCATAACTCAAAAAAAATATTACCTGCTTTTACACACGAGATATTAATACAGCAAAATATTTTTTAAAAATTACTCACTCAATTTTCAGGACATATCACTGGAGCACTTACCCCTTCAATGACCCTTGACTCGGAAACAATTATGATAAATATCACCATTAGATCTACTATAATAAGGTTCTATATGCAGCCAAAGACATAAGTAAATTAAAAAATTATCCACATTACAAATTTCATTTATTCAAGACAAGATTTTTATGGACATTGGTTGCTCAACCATTTCCCAATTGAATTTATATACAGCTTTATCGATGTAGAAAAGTGATAATCTTGAAAACATTTGCACCATACACCTAGGGGATAAAGAATGAAATTTCCGAATTAGAACTTTGAATGTTTATTTCAAAATTAACAAGAAACTTCAACAGTAAATATGAAAATTACAAAACTAGCCCAAGTAGTAAATAGAAAGACTTACTTTGAATGAAATTTAAAGTTTCTGTGGATTTTAAGCCTTTTTATTTGCCCTTTTGTTGAATGAATGTTAATTATCAGAAAGCCCTACTGTGAACACTTTCCTCACAAGGGGCCAACATATTTCTCCGCAGTTGTCACCTCCAACTCTGCTGAAATGATGCACCTGCGTTGAAAATACATACCAGCATTAGACATTAATAAATAGGAATACGGGGCACAGTTAAACACCATTAAAACTGTTTTTATTGGTTATCCATCCATTTGATATGTCATTTAGTACTCGGGATTTTTAAGGTCAATAAATAATTATTGTCTGGCAAAAACGTGGGATTATAATTGCCTTAATGCCTGGTTACACGATACATTAACACATACGAGTTAATGTCTAAATGTATGAACACATGAATGAACACGAAAATGTACCGTATAGCCACCAAACTTCTGTGAATGCATGAACAGAAAATAGAACCTGTTCAAATTTGGTTCGTGCATTCGTACATGTTCCGTTCCGGTCCACAAAAATCATTCACGCAAATGTACATTAACTCGTACATGTTAATGTAGGTACCGTGTAACCAGACCTTTAAGCAATCATAAAATGAGTGAAATTGACCCATGGTATTGTTGATAGCCACTCAAATCTCTGGTTTAATTAAGTTTAAAGATTGACTGATTAAAAATACCTCATTCATTGATGATGTGCTCCAATATTGAACTGAAAAATTCGCTTACATAACATGCAAATGCATCAATGAATCTCTATTTTAGTTAACACTCTTCCAAACTGTTTTAATAGACTATATTGCTATTTTCATTATGTATTTGTCACCATTTAAAGATTCTTTAGCCAATAACATAAAAATCATAATAGTGGAAAAAGTTTGGCTGTGGGATGGGGGTTACAGGGGTTTTCTAGTTCAGAAATCATGCTTGGGTCTTTAGGCATAGGAAAAATAGCCAGTTGCACCACATGCATAGGCCATTTAAGTCAAATTGTCCCTTGGTACACATGGAATGCAAAAGCAATGCTCAAAGGTCGGTTTAGGTAAAGTATGGACAAGGCTACGCCTATGATGTGGGCTAATTTCTGAAAGCCAGTACAGGAAAAGAAAGACAGTATTTGTCAAGCAAAACCCCCACATAATCTCCTCTCACCATGATGTGCACCCTTACCACACACAAAATACTCAAGTACCACACTCGAGCACTTAATAACACACACGAGTACTGTCATCCACCTACCCCAAGCCTCTACTTCCCTTTCTCTACATAGTCCTCTTCATTCAGCCTCAATAATATATAACATAGGTAAATTACCATTTGACGTTAGATTACTTACCTCTCCGCCACTGTTCAAATACCATGTAAAGAATTTACTCCTTGAAAAAGCATATAATTGTGTTTCTGAATCCATGGTATCTAAAAGTGACTGTTGCCACACATGAACCTATAGTACACATTTGTTTTTTTACCAAGTCCTGTTGCTTTGTTTATTTTTCTGCTTTTTAACCAATGCTCTTTTTTATCCTGTATCATTAAGTATCAATTTTGTTTTTTTTTTCTTTTTCACAATTTCTACGATACATAATTGCTAACTAGCAGATTTTTAATCAACAATATTATTATTGAAAAATTGAATAAAAAATTGGTCGAAAAATTAGCAAAGAGCTCTGGTCATTTGTTAAAGAGTAAAGCACGCTGGATGCCATTAAAAATGATGAAATTCAGTGGAATATATAATCTATGGAGATCAATGGAAGAATAAGGGTAAAAAATTACAATGCAATGCAATTAGATAGGCAATGACGTCATCAAATTTTATTGCATCCATAGATACATCCAATGAAATATAATTTGGTATTCGGCATGCCATGATGATTTTGTGACAATGGCTTTGGTAACATGTATCATGAAATGTAGAACAATATGACCATGCATGGAAAATTCACAATAATTTCCACTTTTTGTCAAAAAATCAGCAAAATGAAAGAGTTTGACCGATATATTCTGAGCTAGTTACTCTCTGCTGTCTTCCTTGCAGATGGGTATCACCATCTACTATTCCTTCAAGATATCCAGTTCTGCATCGATACTGGTTTCTTTCATCCATGAATGAACGGCAATGGGTGTGGGAATGTCATCTTCTTTCTTCATCTTCCAATGGATTGCCGTCATCCATGCTATTTGTCTGTGAAGATAAGAAGACATCCTGTTATGAATAATGTTAAGCTGATCTCTAATATCATGAGGGAATTAAATTTTTAATTTTGTCAGTCACACAGATCCAGAGGTACAATGCCATCAAAGAATATTTTTATAGAAAAGCAAGACAAGGTTCGACCAAAAAAAATTCTCCCCATGTATTGTTTAACCCTGAAGTTCAATGTAAGAAATCATGAAATTTGACACGAAGTTTTCATGAATTTGTTCATTCATTGTATTTTCTGGTTTATTTATTCTTTTTTGGGAGAATCAAACCTTGAAGGGAGTTATCGCTAGTAGTGGCAGATCCCGGAGAGGGACAAGAGGGCTAGATGTGGTTCTGGAGGTCACTTCCCTGCAGTGGCGAGTGAGTGGAGGGGGCTTTGGGGGATAAAACCCCCCTCAGAGCACAGACAATTTTTTAAGTTTAATCTATTTTATTTTTTGGATTAATATTACTCAAAGAATAGTTAAGGATTAATAAAATATCCTTCGGAGGCCGTATAACTCACAATTTTGAACCATTAATCTTAATTTTTTCTGGCAGAGGGCCCTCGCACCTCCCAATTACCCTGGCAGGTATGCCATACACCCAGACACCCCAGTATTAGTTGCGCCAGAAACCCCCCCTAGCCTTAATTTCTGGCTGCTTCCCTGTACTAGGGGGTAAGAAAGGTAACAAAAATTTTGAGGATTTCAAAGCTTGCAACAACACATTATGGTTGTGCATATAGTTACTTATTTTCCAAATAATCAACTTAAAAAAAAAACATTTATGTGCAATTTTAGTAATTTGGATTTTTGGGACTTTTATCTCCTGTATGTATTTGAAAACCGAGCAAAATTTCAAACATTTAGGGTCCCACATGGAAAACATATCTATAGATATCAATATATTGTCTATTTTCATCAATGAATAGATGTATATCTAATAGATGTCAATTGGATATCTAAAAGATGTGCAGGTGACAAGGGGTGGTTTTGGATAGATCTCCGAAAGTGTGTTTTAAAACACGATTCATGAGCTATGGAAGCGATATATCATTTGATTTGGGGACAATTTTTTTGGTTCCTTACTGGAGTGATGGCGGACTTGAAAATTTTTGCGACGCGTAGAACAATATTGATATACAATATACGTATATTGTATACTACCTCTCTGGACCTTCCACTGATTGCTAGCAAGAATGTGAACCACATGAGACCAATGCACAAGATCAAGGAGTACCTAGCTGAGAGGCAGCAGCAACCTTGGATGGTATTGTTGACCTCATCAACTTTTATGCAAGAGGGTGAAGACTGTCACGAATGACTTAAGAAATAGTTGGCGCAAATAAAAATGGTAAAATTAAGATCCCTGAATATTTAAAAATTTTTCACAATAAAGGTAAAAATGATAAAAATAATAATGGTGAACAAGCTCTTAAGAAAATTTCAATTTTCAATTTTTTGTAACTTTAATCATCTTGAAAACATGTACTGTAAGAATAAGTAACGGTAAAGTATATTACTACCATCTATTAGGATTCGAGTTAGCTTTAATTTTGCCTTTGACTCACCGGAAGTAGAGAGTATATTAAGACTAATATTTGTTGTATGATCAAGTCATTTAGGTAAGCATATGAACTTTTTTTTATAACAATTTCACTATCAAGAATGCTAGCAATTCATCTCTTTTTTCAATTTTGGTGCACTTGGCTTTGAATTTTCATCATATATTCCCACCGCTACCTTAAATCATCTACAAAATTTATTGAAATATTAACATTACCCCTCCTTCGTGTTTACTCACTTAAACGCTAATCTCTATCTATTATTCACACATATCCCCACAGGTATGCCAACTCAGTAAATACATTGGGGGGGCCAAAACCATAGATCTTACCCCAGGATATATTATAAGTGGTGAGTTTTAAGTTTTTTAAGCATTTTAGAATAGTCATATGATCAACATTGGAACCCTGATAACTTGAATCTTGATATCTGAACACTCCGGGGAAACTCGGCATACCTGACACATTTTTTTCTCACACACATAACGAATTTTAGAGGGGGCTCGGGCCCCCTCAGAACCCATGAAGGTGGCACCATTGTATCCCCACCTGTATCTTAATTCATCTACAATATTGATTGAAATATTTAGATTACTCCTTCTTCGTGATTTTCTCCTTAAATATTAATCACAATCGAAAGAAACAACATGAAAAAAGACCATTGACCTGAACCGATCTGCCTATCCGATATAATCTGTGGCGGGATATAGGTTTTCACTTTTTTAATGCAGGTCGTATGCATAGGAATGAATACTTACTCTTGTACATATTTTTACATGTAAAAGAAAAGATACCCTCTACTCTTGGCAAAAGTATTTTAATTTGATTTGAATTATGTACTCACTTTTTCTGATGAATGCATTTAGTAGCTGGGGTGACAGGAGCAATTGCACGTAGCTAAAGTCTGATAAAAGTGCTGTTGGAAAGTGGCCATCTTCTGCTTGTAGAACTCTCTCTGTAGCCTCATTTCCTTGATGACTATGTGTGTCAACATTAGTAGTGGGGTGCAAAGCAATGGGCTCTCCTTCCTCACTCCATGGTCTGCATTTTCCATTAATTCCACTGGCTTAGAGGAGAGGTTACAAAAACTATTTTGCGTTGATACATAATTACACGCATTGATGAAATATCGCAGGGTGCATAGCAATGGGCTCTCCTTCCCCACTCCATGGTCTGCATTTTCCATTAATTCCTCTGGATTAGAAGAAAAGTTACAAGAACTATTTTGTGTTGATGCATAATTACACTCATTGATGAAATATCGCGGGGTGCATAGCAATGGGCTCTCCTTCCCCACTCCATGGTCTGCATTTTCCATTAATTCCTCTGGATTAGAAGAAAAGTTACAAGAACTATTTTGTGTTGATGCATAATTAAACTCATTGATGAAATATCGCGGGGTGCATAGCAATGGGCTCTCCTTCCCCACTCCATGGTCTGCATTTTCCATTAATTCCTCTGGATTAGAAGAAAAGTTACAAGAACTATTTTGTGTTGATGCATAATTACACTCATTGATGAAATATCGCGGGGTGCATAGCAATGGGCTCTCCTTCCCCACTCCATGGTCTGCATTTTCCATTAATTCCTCTGGATTAGAAGAAAAGTTACAAGAACTATTTTGTGTTGATGCATAATTAAACTCATTGATGAAATATCGCGGGGTGCATAGCAATGGGCTCTCCTTCCCCACTCCATGGTCTGCATTTTCCATTAATTCCTCAGGATTAGAAGAAAAGTTACAAGAACTATTTTGTCTTGATGCATAATTACACTCATTGATGAAATATCGTGGGGTGCTTAGCAATGGGCTCTCCTTCCCCACTCCATGGTCTGCATTTTCCATTAATTCCTCTGGATTAGAAGAAAAGTTACAAGAACTATTTTGTGTTGATGCATAATTACACTCATTGATGAAATATCGCGGGGTGCTTAGCAATGGGCTCTCCTTCCCCACTCCATGGTCTGCATTTTCCATTAATTCCTCTGGATTAGAAGAAAAGTTACAAGAACTATTTTGTGTTGATGCATAATTACACTCATTGATGAAATATCGCGGGGTGCATAGCAATGTGCTCTCCTTCCCCACTCCATGGTCTGCATTTTCCATTAATTCCTCTGGATTAGAAGAAAAGTTACAAGAACTATTTTGTGTTGATGCATAATTAAACTCATTGATGAAATATCGCGGGGTGCATAGCAATGGGCTCTCCTTCCCCACTCCATGGTCTGCATTTTCCATTAATTCCTCTGGATTAGAAGAAAAGTTACAAGAACTATTTTGTGTTGATGCATAATTACACTCATTGATGAAATATCGCGGGGTGCATAGCAATGGGCTCTCCTTCCCCACTCCATGGTCTGCATTTTCCATTAATTCCTCTGGATTAGAAGAAAAGTTACAAGAACTATTTTGTGTTGATGCATAATTAAACTCATTGATGAAATATCGCGGGGTGCATAGCAATGGGCTCTCCTTCCCCACTCCATGGTCTGCATTTTCCATTAATTCCTCTGGATTAGAAGAAAAGTTACAAGAACTATTTTGTGTTGATGCATAATTACACTCATTGATGAAATATCGCGGGGTGCATAGCAATGGGCTCTCCTTCCCCACTCCATGGTCTGCATTTTCCATTAATTCCTCTGGATTAGAAGAAAAGTTACAAGAACTATTTTGTGTTGATGCATAATTACACTCATTGATGAAATATCGCGGGGTGCTTAGCAATGGGCTCTCCTTCCCCACTCCATGGTCTGCATTTTCCATTAATTCCTCTGGATTAGAAAAAAAGTTACAAGAACTATTTTGTGTTGATGCATAATTACACTCATTGATGAAATATCGCGGGGTGCTTAGCAATGGGCTCTCCTTCCCCACTCCATGGTCTGCATTTTCCATTAATTCCTCTGGATTAGAAGAAAAGTTACAAGAACAATTTTGTGTTGATGCATAATTACAGGCTTCGAGTAAATATCCCGGGGTATATAGCAGAATGTCCAAACAATGGCTTGAGTACTCCATCAGTTCTGAGCCCTTACAAATATGGCAGAAGTCGCTCATACAATTAGGTGAATAAAAAGGCACATTTACTGCATCACATTCGTGGTAAAGATCGGGGTTCTGAATACCCAAAGAGTTGCTGGTGCCCTTCACCAGTTCTGAGCCCTCATAATTATGGCCGACGTCGCTCATATAATTAGGTGAATAAAAAGGAACATTCACTCCCTCACATTCGATGTAAAGATCGGGGTTCTGAATACCCAAAGAGTTGCTGGTGCCCTGCACCAGTTCTGAGCCCTCATAATTATGGCAGATGTCGCTCATATAATTAGGTGAATAAAAAGGAACATTTACTGCCTCACATTCAATGTAATGATCGGGGTTCTGAATACCCAAAGAGTTGCTAGTGTGCTCCACCATTTCTGAACCCTCATAATTTTGGCAGAAGTTGCTAATATGTTGAGGTAAATACAAAGGCACATTTACTGCCTCACATTGGTGGTAAATATTGGGGTCCTGAATACCCAAACAGTTGCTAGCACCTTCCATCAGTTCTGAGCCCTCATAATTATGGCAGAAGTCACTCATATGTTGTGGTAAAAAAATAGGCCCATTCACTGCCTCACATTCGATGTAAAGATCGGGGTTCTGAATACCCAAAGAGTTCCTGTTGCCCTGCACCAGTTCTGAACCCTCATAATTATGGCAGATGTCGCTCATATAATTAGGTGAATAAAAAGGAACATTTACTGCCTCACATTCAATGTAATGATCGGGGTTCTGAATACCCAAAGAGTTGCTGGTGCCCTCCACCAGTTCAGAGCCCTCATAATTGTTGCAGAAGTCGCTCATATGTTGAGGTAAATAAAAAGGCACATTTACTGCCTCACATTCGATGTAATGATCGGGGTTCTGAATACCCAAAGAGTTGCTGGTGCCCTCCACCAGTTCAGAGCCCTCATAATTATGGCAGATGTCGCTCATATAATTAGGTGAATAAAAAGGAACATTTACTGCCTCACATTCAATGTAATGATCGGGGTTCTGAATACCCAAAGAGTTGCTAGTGTGCTCCACCAGTTCAGAGCCCTCATAATCATGGCAGATGTCACTTATATAATAAGGTGAAAAAAAAGGAACATTTACTACCTCACATTCGATGTAAAGATCGGGGTTCTGAATACCCAAAGAGTTGCTAGTGTGCTCCACCAGTTCTGTGCCCTCATAATTATGGCAGAAGTTGCTCATATGTTGAGGTAAATAAAAAGGCACATTTACTGCCTCACATTCTTTGTAAAGATGTGGGTTCTCTAAACCCATTCCTTCGGTCATGTGTTCCGTAACTGTTGCCGGCTCTAAAATATGCTCTAAAGCACTTTTATGTTCCGTTGAGTTTGAATGATATGATTGATACGAATCTCCAATAATGTTTGGTGGGCAAAGCTGATAATTTAAAGCCTCAAATTCAACACCGGCATGAGTGGTATTGTAAACAGTTTCTTCCTGTCTGCTTTTTGCCCTAGTTAAATCGTCCTTTTCTTCGAGGTAAGCACTTTTACGACTATTTTCCTCATTCCTGCCTTCTTTTTTCTGTTCAGACGGCATGGATAGACGGGTTGCGTCACTGGCGAATACAGGAGTTTGTTTCACTTGATGGTCTTGAACACGTCCGCTTTTTGCCGAATTTCCACCATCACCTTCCTCTCCGTTGAGCTCAGAGCACAAGGCGTCGCTCATGTCTTCTCCAATGACTTCCGCGACCAGCGATTTCTCCTCGGTGTCGTCGGAGTACATTCTCGTACGCGGAGGCATTGGTTCCCCTGGCTTCGGGGGATTCGTGGTCTTGTATATACCCCTGAGAGTTCCGGATGCCGTGTCATTGGGGAGAACGGACATGTGGATGCTTCGCCTATCCTTTTCTTCTTGAGTCGCTACGACCACAGAAATCAACCATGTTTCTTCCTGTTTGCGATTCTCGTTGGAAATTTTAATCGTGTGCGGTTGAACGTTCTCCAGGTTGACAATACATTCTTTATCCAGCCTCTCCTCCAGGCTGTTGCCCAGCACACTTCCAGAGGCGCTTGGTGCGACTTTCTTTGGAATCCGTTCCATGGTGTACGTGGCGGAAAATATAGATGGCGAGATCTACTATTTGGTATCAACCCCAAATCAACTGAAAGGAATCGATTATGAGATTTAACCGCAGGAAATACCTAAATGCAATCTCTTAATTGCAGGAGTTATTTTCCAACTCTGCTGGTCGAAGTCGGAACTCCGCCGGCTGCAGCTGACTGCAGACGTCTGCGAGATGACTATTTTCTTCCTCTGCTAATCAAGTGATTGCTGTTTTATTCACTGTAGCTGTTTTATACTGTAACCAGTGCGTTTAAACTTCGTTTATAACACCAAAATAAGCTATTGCATCCGCTCTCTATCGCTTGGAAAATCCAACTGATAAAATGTCACCGTACGGCTACGTTTTACAGGTTGCCAAGGTGAACGAAAGTATTGTTGCGGCGCGGCGCCAGATATGCCCTCTGCTGGCCTGCGGTAGTATCGCCTTTCGCCATATGCTAAATTCCATTATTTTTAGTTGAACTCAGTTCGATGTAGGAGAGGATGGATGGAAATAATATGTTTCGAAGATTATCATGTTTTCTTATTGATAAAGACCATTTATATTCAAGATCTTTTTACGCCGGATACCGATTTGAAGCACGTAGCGCGATGTTCAATGTTGTTTTTATTTTGATGATGTGGGAATGAAGAAGCTAAAATTAATTACTCTAAGATTCGGTGAACTATCACTCATGATGACAATATTAATAATAAAACCAATATTTAACTATCGTGTATTAATATTAAGACTAAAGGTATAAGTTGATTCGCCAATAGCCATATGTATTTATTTATTTTATAATATACCGGTTTTCTTGCGAAGGCTTTCGCGCTGATGCCTCGAGAATAGTTGATACAATCAAGTTTTCCGCCATACCACCGCCTTGTTTAATGCCTGATGATGATGGTATCGTCGGAAGTGACGTGGCCTGAATTCAGTCGTTTAATTTATCGCGGAAATAGATACAGGATAAAAATTCGCGGAATTTTCACTCCCGAGTTAATATTTCTGAGCAAGTTTTCCGCAAGTTCCGGTAAAAGATGTATAAATTGTAGTTAAAATGATCCTATGAACAATTAAGGAGCATTTATTTCTCTAAGCGCCAAGACCTCATTTCGGAATAACCTTTGACAACGCTGTACAGCATGTAAGGGATCTCTTCTCAATAAAAATATGAGAAAAGTTTTGCAGAGAAAAGCATCTTGTGGTTACTTTAAGGTTCTCGCATAGTGGCTTAAGTAGTCGCTTTTGATCACTCATTATGTTCCTCATTAAGAGCATGAAAACCGGCCCTCATTGGTTTCATGAATATTTGAAGGAGAGTGCACAAACGACATGTGTGCATACGATAGGCGTGAAGCACTTGATGTGTGTAATCTTATAGGATGCAGAATTATGTTAAGTATACACCAAGCAAGTTCGACCACCGATACAGGAATATTTGAGCGTAAATGCCAATCGGCCAGCCGCCCTCAGCTGCACCGCCCAACTTAAAACCCTCTAGATGTCAGATAGGCAAATATAGGCAAGATTATTTTTCTCCATCTTGTTGTACATACTCTTTCCAAGGATTCTGCACAGAAATCTTCGAGGAATACGGATGAGCAAAAAACTATATCGACACATTTGACTAAAAATAGGCCCAAAAATAGCTAACATAATGACTAATTAATTATTATTATAAGAAATTCTTAAACGGTCAAAAAATACAATAGATATGAAATATGCAAACTTACCGTAATAAAATTGACACATGAATCCCATGAAATTTAAATAGTCATTGTTAAGTTGAATTTCCCTCAAATCGACTATTTTTTATGCCTCGGGCAATTTAAGCTGAACATGACCATGTTTGACGGGTTACATAGGTCAACATAATAATCGCACAGACGTATCAGGTACGGAATATTGTGGGCTGTTTCCTGTAGAATCCGATTACATAATTTCAAACTTCCTCGTAAAAAGTCGAAAATATGACTTTTGGCCAGTTTTTTTCGATTTGGGACCACGGTGAGGCGGGGCAACCAGGGCATTTGGCCCCGGGCCCAGCATAAATTGGGGGCGCACCGTTTTTGCCAATTAATTTTTTATTTAATTTTGACTAACGTTTGCCGCCGTGCGGCGCTCTCAGCTCTCTTAAACACAACGAAAGAGCTCTGAGAAATCGCGGTGCCAATCCACTTGTTTTTAATTCTTTTGGTATTTGACGATCTCGTTCCTGCCGATTTCGATGCGCTTCTTGTTGATGAGGAAGTCCACCCTTACACACTCGAAGATTTGCATATACATGAGAGCGAAGTAGAAATCAGAAATAGGGTAGTTTCCTTCATCAAATAAACCGAAAGACATTGATTGCGATTCGTTACCCACCATTACTGTATTCAAAACATACAAATTATTTCTTATTAGAAATACCGGTTTAGACGAATGGCAATGGTCCATTTTTATCCTCATTTGAAAAGGGACAGATTAGCGCCCATGCGATGCCACTCCACGTGACGTCACAGGGACCTAGTTTCTATAGGAGAAGATAGGAGTTATACATCGTCTGAGATTACCAATGCATGCATGAGGCGCAGAGCTCAGGGAAACATGTCTTAATAATCACCTATTAAAACTGGCTAAGGTCGGAGCGTTTTCCTCGTTTGATAAGGTATTAATAATCCTTATTTAAGCCAGGCGCCACCAGCGAGCATGGTACTCTGCTACCTGCTAGCATCCTACGTCGTATCAGCACTCAGAGCCTCGCCCAAGGCCCTTGCCTCGCCCCAAGGTCACCTCACTTGCGGCAGCGGGAACCAGAACGACGTCACACGGGAGTTTTCCCGGCATTCATACCTATCCGTCGCGTTTTCGCGGGCTTGAAAATTCTCCATAAACCTTTTTTAAGCCAAGCACTACCAGCCAGTAAGGTAATCAGCTACTCCCTAGCATCCTGCGTCCTATCAGCGCTCAGAGCCTCGATCAAGGTCACCTCACAAGGCGGGAGGGGGAACCAGAAATACGTCACACGGAGAGATTTCCTTACCCGTCGCGTTTTCGCGCGCTTGAAAATTTTCACTTTTCATTTAATCGCGAAAAATAGATATCGTCATTTAAAAATCATAAAGCGTGAAATACGTACTCCAGGAGTAATAATCTTCCGATATAGGCAATAAAAAAATAATAGGAAACCACCCTATTGTGAGACTTGTGCGAGTGATCAAGACGACGAAACCGAGACAAGCGAGGAAGAAAACATTCAACTGGAGGGTGTCCATTTCGTCGAGACTGCAGGAAATAAGAAAAATCAAGAAAGAGAGGAGTAGATTCTGGCGAGTAGAGGGATGACGATTGTGCCCAGGTGCCGAAAAAATGTAAACAAACTACCCTTTTCGAATCGCCTCCTTCACGTCGCAAAACCAAGGCACACGTAACATCGACTCGTGTCTTACGCGGTCAGCAAAAGCCTGATAATTTACATACTGCATAGTTGGTGATATCCCCCTCAGAAGTAAGAAACGAGAAGTTGACGAATTTTAGGTGAAAGTGTCCGAGTTTTTACAAACTTTGTGATTTTGTTGGATAAAATTTCGCGAAAAAATGCTTAAAAAACCTTTCGGGACCCTTGGGACGAAAATGAAGTCAGGAACCTTTAAAAAGCTTATGAAAAAGTGACGCTGAAAGTGCGTAAATAGTGGCCATTTTTCAACGAAATGCAGGCACCTTCGCAGACTCACGAGGCAGCAGTCTTCGAAGGTGATCATGATACAAATAATCCCACTAACAACCAGGACAACCGCAATTCTATCGAAAACAGCGCAGGTTTGGTCGCAGCAGAAAGCACGGCACACGAGATAAAAGGTTCCGGCATTGTATATTCTCTTTTCTCACATGATCCATCAACTTGGCTTGAATTTTTAACAGGGCCCGAGCGTGATCAATTAGTATTAGCAGGGCCCCATTATGGCCTTTTTCAATCTGATAAAGATTACCTACGGAATTCTCAACCTCGTCTCATTTCTCAATCTTTTTTTTTTAATGAATACCAGTTCGTCGCCCAGTAAATGACGAGAGTCATTGGGTCATCTCTTCTCAAACTGGTGGTTCAATTTTCTGTTTCTGCTGTCGCTTGTATGCCATTAACTTAGTCTCAGCTTGTTAAAAAAATCGGAATTCAACGATTGGAAAGATGTCCAAGAACGATTGATTTCGCATGAGACTTCACCGGAGCATGTTAAATGCATGGCCCAATGGACTGAGGCTCACTTGCGGCTCAACAATAATTCAGCAATTGATCAAGAGCTGATTGATCAGGTTAGGAGAACATCGGAGCGTTGGCAAGAAATATTAAAAAGCATTGCTGAAATAATCTTGTACTTGGCGGGCACAACATCGCTTTTCGAGGTTCTTCGTGCAAGTTATACTACGCCAAACAATGGCAATTTTCTCGGCCTTTGAAGATTTTGAATTCTATCAAGAAGAGTGACCACCAGGACTTATTCACAAACCTGAGGATAGCTTTTCGTATTTTACCCACGATACCGGTCACGGTAGCTAGCGGGGAGAGAAGTTTCAGCAAGCTGAAACTTATAAAAACCTCCTTGAGGTCGTCAATGTCCCAAGAACGATTGGTTGCACTAGCAACGTTATCTATTGAGGATGAGGAAGCTAGAGAATTGAATTTTCAAGAATTGATCAAATCTTTCGCAAAAAAATAGACGAGAATAAATGCATTATAATATTCAATAAATATTGTTCTATAGTACTATGTATTTTCTTTTTTATTGAACTGTTTTATATCGAAATTTTTAAATATCCTTGCACGTTTTACTTTCATAATAAATAAAATTTTGATGAAAAAACGTTTTCAATTATATTTTCAAATCTCCCGATTGCAGATGCACCCATTTAAATTTTTTCGACATCCAGCAAGTTAAAACTAATGGCTCACTACTTAAAGCAATTCAATTTTAACAAAAGTGTTCCATATTATTATACGGTTTGTCATTGTTAATTTTCTTAATGGCGGACCCTATTTTTCGTCGAATTTTTGTGTTCATGCAGGATTATAAATAAAGGGATCACGGAGTTACTTTTCGATATTTGGAACACCTACGCAGCACAGCCTCTAGCGTGATACGTAGAGTTGATCTGTGACGCCGAAATTAAGATCGATTTTCCGAACTTACGGCACAGTAGTCCACACAGACTCTACGGCGTCGCTGGTTTTGTTTTAAATGGAACAACTTTTTCTTTGTGCTAATCACAACCCCTGCTTCTCAAATGACTGTCGAAATTGATTTCATCCCTCCAAAAATAGGGCTAGACATATTGGTTGTCCGGTCACTTGAGTGACCATTAACCTCCGTATAGCCGTTGAAGGTCAACAGGGTGACAAGATGGCTTTGTGGACAGCGTCAAAAACTTTGGCAACCTAAAATTCTATGGTTAGACATGCTGTTTGTTCACATAGTGCGGAACAACCCTCATAGACATTTGACCCATGCATGACTATCAGAGGTCAACAAGTTGACGTTGCCGGAATGTGGACTGTACCATTGTCTTGAACTCCCTTAAAAACGTATAAAATCGTTTCAGGGTTGATTTTGTGGAATATTGTTTTATCCATAAATAAAACACAAATGGTAATTTCCACCTTGTTCAATTTAACACTTAACGACCGACCATGGTTCCGACACTTTGTGACTACATTGATAATGATCTTGTTTTCAGTATGAACTCTCTTAAAAACGAAATTCTATGGAACGTTTTTTTCTTTGTGCCCACCACAACCACTGCTTCTGAAATGACTGTCGACGTTGATTTCATCCCTCTAATAATATGTTTAGACGCCTTGGTTGTCCGCATTATCAGTTATGCAATGATACGCTATTATTTTTCCCATGACCATGAATCTTGAATGTCGCATTTTCTCTGAGATATTCACATTTTCCTATCCCGAAATTTTCTAGCATGAAAGCCCCATAAGGCTTTGTTAAATTTTACTTTTGGACCCACAGTATTGGGTCAAAAGATTATCCCTCTTGCTGTGTATTTTTAACTTAAATAAAAACAGCAGCCAAAAATATTATTATGCCTTTCGACAGTAAAAATGTCCCTATAATATTGATTTTTTCTTCCAAATCCATCAAAATGAATGCATGAAAAATAGGTGCAGCTATTGCATTCATCAAAAAACAATGAAAACTCAATAAAAAATAAATCAATAAAGCGCAGAACTTCAAATATTTAAACATTACAGTTAATTATGCATACACTTATATAATATTACATACAAAGGTAATCGACTAATTATTGCTATAATATAGCACATACAGACACAGAGACACACACACCCATGTAGAAGACATACATAATACAAAATTAACTAAAAATAATGTAGGTATTAACGTATCTTGAGAAAAATAATGCATTTGATTGAAATAAATGCAATTGCTGAATAAATAAAGACAGTAAATACATTTCAAATTAGTTTAATTTTAAAAAAAGACAGCAACACTTATTCAACAGATGATAGCAATGAGAAAATAAAAAAAATAATGCGAAAAAATTGAGAAATACATAGAAACAGCAATAGCTAGGTACATAAAAATTAAATCAGCGATATTATTTCAAAATAAATTTCAAGCAAAGAAACTAAAATAATATACAATTAAAACAATAGAGACAGAACAAAATTACACAAGCAAAAAATTTAATATAATTCTCCACCTCCTAAATACATAGAAAATACACTACATTAGGTGCTAGATACCATACTGCTTTAGCCAGAGAAAAGTCTTATGTCACAATTCAACCATGAGTTAATATTTATAATTCATTCACAGCAATAATTGAATTGTATAGACTTTCCTCTGTTTATCCCCCTCCCCACGTAGAGGGAGCAGTTTGGATTTGAGGGGGAGGGAGGGTGGGGAGGGATATTTAGTGAAGGAAGGGAGAGTTAGTGTTAGTATTACTACTAACACTACCATTAATACTACTACTACAAGTATACAAACTCACTCACTCACTCATACCAAACAACATTCACACACCTACGATACACCCCCATGATAATCTAAAGTGAGTACCCATCATCAAAGAGCGATCCCTAAGGTAAAAATTAATACGGATCTAAGTTCCTGCCCCTAGCTAAGCCGCATAAGTACGAAATAAGTTCTATCTAATTCCATGGTAGATAAGCTACCCATTTCGACGACCTAAGAATCTAATTTCCTACTCTCCTGCCCCCATATTCCCCCAATACTGTAAAAAAAGCAACACATTACAATAAATAAGTTACAATCAAACGCACAGCAATAAAAAAGCACACTCAAATAGTCCACTGATGAGAACAACACAAGCCCAGGTCTTCTGCTTCTTCAGTTTCTTCAATCTTCGGCTCTTGACAGACCCTTCGGAGAGCCTCTTCTCCAGGATACACAGCATTATGCAGAGTCACCTGTTGGAATAAAAAAAATCACTTTTACTAACGATACGACTAACTACGTTGTAGAGGTTTTCCCCTCTGTATAAAAAAATAATAATGAAACAAGAATATCTAAAGAGAGACAGATTTAGTCAGCAATGGACGAGGAACTTCAAATAATGATAAGTTAAACCTGATGAGTTAAAAGAATTTGCAAGTTCCATATGTTACAGCAAATGAAATACTGCATAATGTATTCCATCGACTTCTTTAAAAAGACGCACAGTGATAATCTTACGTTTTTATGAAATGCAGTGCTGGATTGGATAACAAAATATACTAGAGTAGTGGGGTAGAACTGAATAATTGAATTAATGCATGAATTGGGGTAGACCTTTTTCACATTAATGCCACACGAAAACATAATACAATATCAACAAACTTTGTACTCAGAAAATTATGACATTTTTAAATGTTCTATAATACGAAGGAAGTAAGAATATAAATGAAACTGAGAAGTCAAAAGAGAAATAAGAACAAAAAGCATTACAAAACGTAAATGAATGATTATAATAAATTCAATGAGCCTATTCGGAAACAAAAAAGAAAAAGCTTCTCTCATGATCCATTTTCGAAAAAAAAATCACATCAATGAATATGATTAATGGGATTGTCTCATTACGCGAACTTTTTAATATCACATGTTTCTAAAAAGTGGCTTACTTTTTCTTTATGTATGAACAGGATAATTTTTTGATTTTCATGTGCATGAGTTGAAAAGAAAATAAATTTAATCCATTCCTACCTGGTGCGTGACTGGTACAATGTCCTTTGAAGTCTTCTCAACCCACAGCAAATCTGTTTCTCCCAAATTTCGGGAATGAGTCACACCTATGAAGAGAAAAATGCGAATATTAACTTAAAGTCAGCGTTGCAAACGCGAAAAGACTGGACGAAGACCTCGTAAAAATCAAATGAATGAGGCAGTTACTTAAAATAATATATAATATATGTCCTCATTAACAACAGAATTTTATAGGTATTTATCGCAAAACGGACAAATTTTTGGAGTAAAAACACTTATTAACAGCACTCGCTGTTTATTGTAATGGAATTGTGGTAAAAATATTTTTCTAATATTTTTCCATTGACGTTAACATTTATCTGTAAGTGTAAATGAGACAACAGAATGAAACGAAGTGTTAGCTCGAGAATGAAATTACTTTTAGTGAAAATGTTCTCGATTACTCAATTCATCTTATAAAATTAACCAGCTTTTTAATTTAAAAGTGAGGTCTCCATACACATGAATGTGAATGAAAGTGGAATTTAGTCTTACTGTGACGTGATGGCACCATGAACTTATGTTCTTCAAGAATCGGAGAAGCATGCTGCACGTCCTCTTCGACCGGTGTCTTCTGCTCTTCGTCCCCGGGGATGACTTGATCCTAGGGAGAGGTAGGATTAGTAGGCACACACAAAAATTAAAAAAATCCTTGCACTAAAAATCCCCACGACGCATATCGCCTTGCCTTATGTTACGAAAATTATTCGGCTCTAGAAGCCCAAATCAAAGCTAACAAACGCATTATCTTCTTGTCTTGGTCCTCTTCGACCGTTGTCTTCCGTCTTCTGTTCTTAAAATCCAGAGATGACTTTGATATCTTCTTTTCTTGGTCCTCTTCCACTGATGTCTTCTGTTCATCAAAACCTGGGGAGAGGTAGGATTAGTAGCACATACACAAATAAAAAACCCTTGCACTGAAAATCCCCAAAGCCTCGCATACACTCCACGACAACATCCAGGGGGTATCTTTGCACTTAAACCAAGTGAAAGTCCCATCCTGTACGCTGCAATGGATTAGCGTGCATACTTAACCTTGGTTCAAAAAGCTAAAATTAACGCACGCATATAATCGCCTAGCCTTACGTTACGCAAATTAATCGGCCCAAACAGCCCAAATCAAAGCTAACACTCGCATTATCTTCTTGTCTTGGTCCTCTTCGGCCGTTGTCTTCTGACTTCTTTTCTTCAAATCCAGCGATGACTTGAATCTGTGGAGAGGTAGGATTAGTATGCACATACAAAAATATACATGACACTCCCAAAACACAATCAAAAAAGCGGAAAAACACAAACAATTGCCACACACACACGCACTCACACACACACACCCCTACCTACGTTTGAGCTCATAATCTAAATAAACCATACTAAAGGTTTACAAGGCCTTTCATTTTAGTATTCATTTGGGGACCATACCTTAAGCGCTTTTTTCATCATTTTCATTACCTTGTTTTTGGCCAATCACCTTTGTGATTTTTTTATTCACGTGATCTGGTACCAGTTATTATAACCTCTCATTAGTGGCAACCATTTAACCATGTGTTTATTTTTTATTCTTGAGTCAATTTTGACTCTTTGCATTTCGTTCATTTGATTGACGTCACCACAGGTGTGTCGCAGATCTTTGTACCTTGATTCATACCATGTGTTATTTTTGAGTTAATGTGAATGTGTGTGCAAAGGAAGGATTCGTTTAAACCCAGGGCATTGCACAATAACATCACTCATCAGCCATAAACTCCTAGCGATGAAGAGTCTATGCAAACCCCCCCACCCATCCTTGAAGATGCATTTCTTCCTTAAATTTTTCTCTTCGGACGACGATTTGAATTTTTTCGTTTGGTGATTCAACTTCTCGTTGCTTCGAAGACACTTTTTCCGTATCCTTTCATTCTGTAAAGAAAAGAGAATTCAATTTAGTTTGTAAGTCCGACTTCACCCAAGAGAACAGGACCGCATTGCATGAAAATCTTACTAGCCTATTGCTTAGAAGATTATTAATAAGTCGTAAGCTAAATGTACGGTATTTAAAAAATGATATTTACCATGTAATTATAGCGAAATTAAAACTTTATGCAATGTAAATTTAGTAATTTAACCAGTAATTGAAATTAGGCCAATATTTAATTAATGGATGAGGTTTCATTTCCTTAGGCGGATAATAAAGTTTGAGAAACTAATCTACGCACATGAGCTAATTACAGGTCATTCGAAAAATATAAAATTTACTAAAACTTCATGTTCTTTTCATATTCCCATACATTGATCTTCACTTCTCTGACCAGCTAAATTAACAATTACCAAGCCAAATAATTGCTAACTATTAGAAGAAATATCTAAAAAAAAATAGTTATGCTTAATTGATGGTAAATGATTACCATGTTCTAAGCCTAGGTTAACATTCAAAGTTATATTTTATAAATAAGGTAGATATATTACATTCAAGCCATATGAAGGACTGCAAAAGTTATCCAGGGGCAGATATCGATAGTAACCGTAACTTAGTCATGATGAAATGCCACCTTAAATTTTTAAATATAAGAAAGGCGTGAAAAAATACATGGCAGGTTGAAAATTTGAAGGAGGTTAAGCATCAACTGGCGTTGAAAGATGCTGTTAATAATAGAATAGTGGAGGATACGACCAATAAACCAGTGGAAGAGAGTTGACTACCATTAGATGCGGCCTGTAGGCAGCAGCTGAGGAAGTTCTTGGTAAAAGAAGAGTCGCTATGAAAAAAACCATGGATTACGCAGAAAGTATTAGATCTCATTGAAGAAAGAAGAAAATACAAGGCTGTGAAAGCAGAGGAAGGACAGAATTGTCACAAGAGAATAAGGAACGAAAAATGTCGTAAAGCGCGGAAGGCACGTGGATGAAAAATATTTGTGAAGACGTACAGAACAGTCATGGAAAAGTAGAGGCCACCTATAGGACAGTGAGACACCACTTTAAGGGCGTAAGATGTCATACCCTTAGGGACAAAAATGGGAATAAATGATAGAAAAAAAGGACATAGGGAAGAAATGGAAGGAATATTTGGAATACTTGTACAAAGGAAGCAGCCTAAGAGCGAATGCTATCGAAAACGAGAGGGAAGTGGATGCCGATGACATGGGAGCCCCAATTTTAAGATCACAATTTGATGGGGCTGTAAAAGACCTCAGGATAAATAAAGCATCTGGCATTTATGCTATTCCCGCAGAGCTAATTAAAAATACTGGAGTGAAGACGTTGTACCAGCTGTACAAAAACATTAGCGAAATGTATTCGACAGGTGAGATACCAATGGACTTCGAGAGGAATATTATCATCCCAATTTCTAAGCGGAAAAGAGCAGAGAACTGTGAAGATTTTAGAATCATAAGCCTTACTATACATGCGTCGACTGAAACTATTATCAACTGAAAATAAGCACGAAGAAAACGAAGATCTTAGTATGCAGCAGAAGAGAAGAAGTCAAGACTAACATTAAAATAGGGAAGCAAAAACTGATAGAGGTGGATGAATTCCGTTATTTGGGAAGGAAGATAATTAACGACGGGAGAAACAAGAAAGAAATTATCAGCAGAATAGCCCAGGCGAAGAGAAAATTCCACCTATGGAAAGACCTGCTTTCAGCGGGAACTTAAATACGGAAGTAAAGAAACAATTTATAAGAACCTACATTAGGAGTGTGCTCCTATACGGAAGTGAGGTATGGACAATGACCAAAGCGGAGAAAGCAAGGATAGAGGCCTTCGAAATGTGGTGCAACAGAAGAATGATTAACATCAAATGGATCGACCGAGTTAGTAACGAGGAAGTCCTAAGAAGAGCAGGAGAGAAGAGAAGCCTAATGAAAACCTTAACAAGAAAACGGGGCAACCTTATGGTCCACATCTTGAGATATGATGGTCAGATGAAGACAATCGTCGAGGGACAAGTGGAAGGCAAGAACGGAAAAGGAAGCCCTCGAGCAAAATATATGGAAAAAGTAAAGAAGGATATGAAAGAGAAGAAATACGTAGGTGTGGAAAGATTAGCTGATAGGAGAACTGAGTGGAGAGCTGCGTCAAAACCAATCCTAGTATTCCCCTCAAAACATTCATTCCCATGATACTTCGAAGGCCGTACGTTTCCACGTTATTCCGAGCGAAATGGGGAACACCGGGACAACTTCGTTTAGGGTTTGCGTTGTGGAAGTGGGAGGGGGTATTTGGTCACTAATGACCAGAGACGAATGCAGACCTTCGCATTTGGAATAAATGAGTCAAATGGGCTCCAAATACCGTTCCCGTCGAGGCAAGAAATTGCACGGCCTAATGCAAAAGCCAATGAGCATAGAAAAATTCATGGTGCAAAGCCGTGATGAACAAGAAGAAATGAAAAAATAGAGCCTGTTTCAATTCTGAAATGAATGCAGGTACAAGTGAGGATAAAATCAGGCCCCGCTCACTATGCAGATGCTAACGAATGCCTGAAGATGTCAGGGCAGTCGGCGCGAGCAGCGCCTCTGGCGGCTCGGCACTGATTAAAGCGCGAATTCGAAAATCCACGGGGGAAATCCTTGTACGTACTTAATTTATGTCTTTATTGGCTGAGATTTTCCTCTCGCTATAATGCCGCAACCATGTAGCAGGAGACATTTACGTTCATGTTGTTCACCGGCTGGGAAACGAAGGTAGCCAAGATACCTCTATCATTTAAATAAGACTACCGGCTGACTTTCACTCTTTTTCTCTTACACTCTTTTTCTCGACGTACACTGTCAGGGCCGGCTCAAGGCAAAGTACTTACCACGGAAAACTGCTGTTTTGTCGCCCACCTACTGGGGGTTTTGGCATGAGATATCCCCGAATTACAAGGGGCTTGGTATGGAATAACCCCAATCAAATTCGGTCGCCCGGCCATGTCCACTGTCGAGACTAAGTAAGCAGTTAACTAGAATACCATGCCTTTACATTAAGAATAGCCAAGTTATATTGTAATCATAAACTACATTGCTAAATTAATATGCATAAATAGTATTTAGAGTACACAATATGAGGAAAATCTCAGTAAATGGTATTGTATGCAATGAAACCAATAATATGAAAAGAATCAATTTAAAAAAAGGAAATAGACTACTACTATGGAAGTAGGAGGAGAGGAAGCGCAATCCTCCTCCTCCTTCCTCGTTACTAACATAATTTTACAAAAGATAAAGAATAAGACAGCAATCGTTGTTTAAGAATTTATTTGCTGGGTACCTTACATTAATCATGGATTTTTTTGGTTCATCCAATCTTATTGCTTCACTATGTTAGTGTCCACCAATTTGAGAAAGAGAATGATTTACATTACTACAACATTGTTAATGGCGTTACTCACTGAACATGCGAAAGTCACAGCATCATTTAACGGGCCAACCTAATCAAATTTGGATTTCTTGAAGAAGTCACTATTTCCTATTTTGTCCTTCATCACGATATGAACTGATGGTATTCGCAGACACAAAACTTCAACTTCACAAGTCCGTGGTATAATCGCCAGATAAATCTCTTTCAAAGTCCGCTATTCATATTGTAAAAGTTCGGCACAACTCCCAAGGAGCAAGAAAACACTCCGGAGTACAGGCACACGCACACGAAAACAATCAATAATTAAATAGCAGCGCGTGATGGGATCAAAATAACGATACACACTGATACACATGCATCACCGTTTCCAAAACAAACAATGGAATTCATCCGGGTAACGACAATTCGATCCTAATCGGTGACCATCTCTATCGATAGTGTGAACCCCTATCGATTGTGAGAGCCACAATCGATCGTGAGACCTTCTATCGATAGCTGCAAAATAAGTCCGAGCCAGATGTCTCCACCGTCGAAAGAGAGATAGAGAGAGGGCCAAAAGCTATACTATAGGGCCTTATGGGAGTGAGCGAGGCCTGGATAAAATCACCAGTTGGAAGATGGGAAATGTATTGCCCTGTGCTTAATTAAGAGAATCGGAATAAACATGCAACACAGAAAAGTAGGAAGGCATTGTTTCAGATCTCTTCGATCGCCGAGTGTCATTAAGATAAGCGACAGTCAATACTCGAAAATCTCAACAACTATGTTTCCATCTTCGTTGAAAATTAATCCTTTATTAATTGCAAAGAGACTTGATAGCAAATCGACTGCTTTATATCATGAAAATATCTCATTTAAAGTTTCCCAACTGATATCCTTGGAATTGAAAAAATAAGATATCGTATCGAAGTTCAATTGGGAAAAGATCAACACACTGATTCCCTGTGGAAGAGGGGCATGGACAATGATAACAGCTGAGATATCAAATGTAATTTTCGAAATGTGGTGCTTCAGATGAATAATGAGGATGAAATGAATCTACCGAGTAGGAAATGCGGAATAAGCCAAAGCAGAGCGCGAGAGAAGAGAATGAAATGCAGATAAGTGGACGGAAAAACCTTATACGTCACATCTTAAGACATGACGTCCTGATGAAGACATTCTTCGAGGAACAAATGAATGTAAATGACGGAAAAGAATTACATCGTGTAAGATATCCGGAAGAGGCGATAGAGAAGAGAGCAGCAGAAGAAAGAAAAGAAGTGTGTGAAATGGAAGAAATAAGTAGGTGCGAAATCGATTACTCGACAGGATTAATTAAACTGAGTGAGAGCTGCGAAAAACCAATGCTAGGATTGTTGACCGGTAATGTTGAGTTAGTATGATTCGTTAACAATGAAACCATATGTAACTAAAAAATTAGTGGATTCAAAACATATTAATGTTAACAGATAGTAATTATTCATTTCTCATCATGTTGTTTAACAAATGACATATTTCTGTTCATACGCCTGAGTATAGTTGTAGTAATCTTAGCCTTATGCGCTGTTTTGTTTTGCCAAAAAAGTTTTTCTACAATAATTCAATTGTTGAACCGGTTTTGAGTGGGGAAACAACCCAACGGCGAACCTTTGCTCAGCATTTGTTTTTAAGGAAGGTTAACAGACTATTTGAGGATGAGAGTCGACAAAACTAAAGGAATCCTAGGCTCAATTTTCAACCAATCATAACGCACGCCCGCAAACAGCAATTAGAAAATGGGACGGTATGATTGGCTGTTTAATTAAGGAAATGATGGCCATCGAGCAATGACTCTTTTGGTCCCTGAAAACCTATCGCTTGACCTATCATTCTAAGGGATGGAAAAAATCAATCTTGTGATTCCGGCTTTCTGGATTCCGAATCTGAAGCTAACCTTGCAAAAAAAGAGATTTATTACTGAATTTTAGGCTAAATTTGAGTTCAGTAAGTGAAAGAGTAAGATGATGCACAACTGATAGTGAAATGCACATTAACACTAGGAGGACGGGAGTTTCGCGCTACCTAGAAGGACGGCTGGGGGTCATTTGACCCCTAAAATGTATTTTGGAATAAAACGCCTAATTTTCAACCAATATTCAGTTTAATCGTATTAATTGTTGAATCAGTTCATTAAAAACACTATTTAACATTATGAAATATTTTTTCCATCGTCAAAAGTTAATAACAATTATTTTAAAGAATCATAAATTAAACCGTATGTAGTAGTCGATTGCAAATCAAATAATGAAAATACATACACTCAATACAAAAGCTATGTTACATGTTTAAACAATAGGGGTACTGGGTTTACAAAAATTGCATTAAAATTTTTAAAAGTTATTACTTTGTTGTAAATCTCAGACAGACAGTATTTTTTCAGAGCTGTTTCCACAAATATTTTTTTGCGCCGAATGCGTTCATTGGACGATTTATTCATCTAAATCTAAATCTACACACTAACCCGCAAGCCGCTTAAAAGGGTGTGGCAGGGGGTGTTAGGACACCAGCCATTAGCACATGAAAAGGAATTTGGAAAAAGGAAAGGAAATTGGTGCAATTATTCAATTTGATGGTATTTGGCACCTTTTTCTTTTTTGTGCCCGTGGAGATATGGCTGTTGGATTTGGAGACGTGTAAATAAATTGATACATGCTATCCATCATATCCACTCCCGCTTTGTTTTTATTATGAAATAGGATGGTCTCTGGTATTCTTTTATTCGTTTCGGAAATAGTGTCGTCTGAGATGATGCTGCTGAGTGAAAGTAAATTATTGTTCTAGTTTGCCTGATTCTACGTAAGAGTATGGCCTAAGGTATTTTTGAACACTCGCGTTGAATGGATTACATTGCTATTTTAGGGGTCATGGATATTTGTGCGTCACGCCTGTTTTTTTCAGATCGTCCATGCAAGAGAAGTTTTCCATTTTTTTATGACTTCCTGCCAGATGGATGGATGGAAAATAATTGTTACAAGTTACATTAATTCCTGAATTCTTGTATGTTACGGTCACTTTAGTAACTATTTATTTCCCCAACGCTTGATTTGATGGCCAATCATCATCTTTGCCACAATATGGAAATTCATTTAGGCTGTATTTTCATTTCACATCTGTCAAAACCCAGAACTCGATTCCAAATTTGTCTGGTTTATTTGGAATTTACCTCATAAAAGAACAGCTGCATTTTGTTGGATAGAGCTGTGCATGTGCTATCACGCCAAAGTCGCCATCGGATTCACTATCTTGGACTTCCTCGCTTCCATCACACGCAGATGCTGATGGATTTGTCAGAATTGCCTTGAACTGATGTTCACGATTCACTTCCAGACTGATCTTCAATATCCCTACAGCTATTTGAATCGCGACTATTCTCTTCTCTTGATATATTTCTCGACTTCTTACTTTCTTCCTCAACTTGCTACTGATATGCATGCAAAAAAATCTACAAACGAAAGCGCATTATGGTAGAATCTTCTCTAGTTGGATTGGAGGTATAGAGAGCTGGAGAGCATTAGAAATTTATACAAAAGGACAAAATTTTCAGAAGTAACGCTAATTGCCGTTCGAAAGGCAGGTACTCAACCGCCAACCGTATCCTGATTCTTATCTTCCAAGAACTTGCAGTAATGCTTCTCCGACATACGTGCGGATTCCAAGGGTAGGATTTACTGTAGAATTTTACAGTCCACCCAATTCCACCGCTCTCTCAAAAAGAGACAGGATTTTTCCCTAGGACGCAGAGTGCAGTCAACCCGCCCCAAACCCCGACGGGGTCAAGCGGCACTAATGCTGGACACACGGCAAAGGGGTTAGGTCAAGTGACAGTGCCGTCAGGCCAGAAAAATGAAAGTTATTCGTAAACCTGATGAGTCGAAATTGAGAATAATGTCTCTAAGAGCTCTGAATCTTGGACGACGGAAAACAATTATTAGGATACGTGACGATTTTCCGGTGTGGGTAATACAATAATCATTGAACAATAAATAAAACAAAATTAAAATATCATAATTACATGAATTTACGCAAATCAAGGATTCAAAAGGTTTTATTTCCCTTTGCTGCCCAAAAAATATCGAAAGACTCTGCTTAACAAGTCGCTATGCCTAGGTTTTCGAATACAGATAGGAGCCCTTGGGACGAAACTGGCATTGAACCGGGTACTTCCAGATTCAAAATGAAGCAAATCATCTACCACATTAGCCTCTTGCTGATTTTATGATATACATGGCACTAAAGTGCCCACGGGCAAGATAATTGCGCGAAAACCAGTTGTGGGTCAAATGACCCCTAGCCGTCCTTCTAGGTATAACACGTCATAAAAATTTAAAACAAAACATTATTGTTGAATTTTCACTAATTTATCAAAATATAGACCAAAATGAACAAAGTCAAAAATTTTCAAAATTAAAAAAAATATTTTAATAAGAGAAAAATTAATTTGAATTCTGAAAATGGGTCAAATGACCCCTGCCGTCCTTCTAGTGTTAATACGATGCCACTTGACGAGTTTTCGGCAATTTATTGAAACTTCTTGCGGCTGAGTTTTAAGCCACCGGGTTGCGGATGGTGGATCAACCTCTAGATACAGAGGTAGGCTGCGATATTAGCGAGTTTACTTATTAAGTAAGCAGCCGTGGCATTTCGAGGTGGTATGAGTCTATCCCTGGGTGGGATAGGCCATCTAAATGATACATTAAACCTGTGAAGATGCCGAGACTTGGTGACTGATGGCCGCCAACAATTATGCCTCGCATCACCCGGGGGAGAGGGCAGCAGCTCTTCTTCATATGAGTGAAGGTGGAGTTCACGTTGCTCATTACAGCGATACTCATTTTACTTCAGGCGTGATAACATTTACTTTAATGGCTGCAGTACTGCGATGTTGAAGGCAAGGGGAAACTATCACATTATTATCCCGAGGAGTCGCAGCTACTCCAACTTTAAATCATCTGACATGATGGAATTCTCTCAGGTAAGAAATTCCGGATGTAAACTAGTCCCCCATTCATATCACCGGGCGGGGACTAGCCGAGAGGGTACATAGGTCAATTGTCATAAAGCTATGAGGATAAGTAAACGGTGCGTGACCATAAGACTTGCGGTAAGCTATAAAACCTCAAGGTAGAAATGAAAAGATTGCATGTCAACGTGCTAGGAATCAGCGAAACGAAGTTGTCTGAGGAGGGAGAATTTTGAAGTAGAAGCCATAGGATTAAACACATAAACCCGAAACGGTAATGTTGGGGTTGGGATAATGCTCAGAAAAAGCGTCGGAATGGTTGTGAAAAGCTTCCTACAGCACAATAACAGATAGTTATGGTAAAGCTTGAGACTAAGCCGGTAAATACCGTAGTGGAACAGGTATGCATGCCTACGACAGACTACGAGGATGAAGAAGTTGAAGACGTCTAAGATGACATCATGGAAATAATCAAACAGATGAGGAGTGAAGAAAATCTTATCGTTTTTGGTGATTGAAACGCTATCGTCGGTGAAGGTCAGGATGAAAGAATAACCAGAAAATATGGATTGGGAAATCGAAATGAAAGAGGAGAAAGGCTCCTGAAATTCAGCGAAGAACACATGGCAATTAGAGAAACTTAAGGAGCTAAGAAATCAACAGACCTTCCAAGAAGTAATATAGAGCAAGATAGGATTAGATGAGACGGAAAAATCAGTGGAGAATAGGTGGACAAATATCAAAAGTGGACTTCAGGAGTCCGCTAGAGAAGTTCTAGGGGGAAGAAAATGTGTTAAGAAAAAGCCATGGATCACGGATGAAGTCCTAGACCTCACTTAAGGACGGAGAAAGCATAAAAATACGAATACTGAGGAAGGACAGACTTGCTACAAGAGAATAAAGAACGAGATTTGCCGCAAAGCGAGGTGAGCCAGAGAAGCGTGGATGAGGAACATATGCGAAGACGTGCAAAATAACCCCGTACAAGGGAAAGTGGAAGCGGCCTATAGAATAGTGAGGAACCATTTTCTGACAGCGTTACCATTGGGTCTTTGCGCGGAAGCCGCGTTCGGGCGACAATAATCGTAACGGTTCTCCCCACCCCCTCCCAAGTCCTTCGTCATCGGCGGCTATCCCTTATAATATCCCTATATATACCTAAGCAATCAGATTTGTTCTTTTACTTTGAATATGTGAAAAAGTTTCCATTCTACGAATTGAGAATTAAGTTATAAGTATCTCGGTAAATATAGAGGGTCAAACATACAAACGCGACTTCAGAGAAAGAAGCGAGGAACAATTTCTGTGACGTGTATGAGACTTCAACGAACATTGTGGCGTTACAAATTGGAGACATCGCGATCAATGCACCAGTATTTGACGAAAGTAAAGAATCTTGCTCATGAGCTAGAAGACATCGACGCCAAAGATAGTAATTATTGGCTCATATCGACAATTATTGGTGAGGATAATAACCTTTTATGTGTAAGTGACGGGTAAATGGAGGACTTGTAAACAAACTGATCAGACGAAGATTGCACTCAAGTGCTTTAAGTGCCATGTGGAAGTCACAAAGTGTCTGAATTTCCAGAGAAGGATGGCCACAAAGGAAAAGAATTCTTAGGAGTGGGGAGAAGTGACGGAAAGTTGACGGAGTCGTTACGAGAAATTGGACATGTCTTAACGGTACATACTGAAGGGATAATTCATGGAAAATAGTTTGTAGTCATCATGCATCACCCGAAAATAATATGGCTAATTTTTCATCTCGGGGATAAGATCTTGAAATAGCTGTTGCTATAAATGAAGTTATCAAGGCTGATGGCAGTGACAATGTCCCATCAAATTGCCAAACAACCGTGAAATATAGTCAATATCTGATGTCTCATTTGTCCCAGTACTAATTCGCTGTCCGTTATTAATACTGTTCGCGAAGGGTTTTGCATGATTTCAGTGAATGAAGAATGTCTAATATTCCGTGAAAGTGGATGTACCATCACCAGAGATTTGGCAGCTGTGGCCAAAGTCATTGGTGGGATTTATCAGCTGGAGCTTAAAATGCTTGATCATGAGAATCAACTAGTCTGCCTTATCGCTACCAGTACAAGCACACGACACGACAAGAAGAAAACAAATATTAATGCTGTGGATCTGTAGCATCGGAGATTGGGACGGCTCACGGCAGCAGGGATTTGCTTATGCTGTCACCTTAAAAGGCCCTATGGAGTTAAGTTGCACTCCATGCACTCTTGGAAAGATGAGGAGATCTTCATTTGAAGGAAGATTGAAAAAACACGAAATCGGATATTGTGCATGCCGATTTCTGTGGGCTAATGATAGAAAAGTCATTCGTAGGGGCAAGGTGTTTTGTTGACGATGAATGACAATTCCAGAAGGATACTTCTTTGAGAGTAAAACTAATGTGATGGAGCTGTGTCTAAAAAATGGGATTGCCCATTGAGAATCGGATAGATGGAACTATAAAATTCCTCTAGGAGAGTTCAAATCCTTAGTTAATATACTTTATTCATTCAGTGAAAGAGACATTTCTAACATCAACACAGTAGATACTCGATAAAAAGTTGCCATTGGATATTTTAACTAATTAAATTTTAAAAATAATGAATCTATGTATTTTAGCAAATTAATTTAATTTTTTTCTAAATAGATTAATCCAATGAGAGGAAATCAGCATGAGAAGTGGCAACGGCTGTATCATCGTGCCCTTGCGGCTAAATATTGTCAAATGTACGTTGAGTAAAATTCCTACTATTAGTATCGTCAACACTCAGTAAATAACCAAATAGATTATTAGTTGAAATCGTTTTGATAACCCTAGAGCATTAAAATGCTTGTAATTCCATCGATAATCACAATAACCAAATTTCTAATACTTTGTCAAGAAAAACTGTGGGAAGTGAAGTGGTTAAAATAACTACGCTTTCCTACCAGTGGGTATGCTAACCACAATTAACTGTAAGAACCAGCATAGGCGGATCCAGGGGGGGCACGTGCCCCCCAGACCCTCTAAAATATGCTAAATTTTTAATACAGTTCCATAATCATTTCGTTCGTTTTGTATGACGAGGTATCCCTGTGCCCCCCCCCCTGAACAAAATCCTGGATACGGCCTTGCTTGTGCCCCCCCCCCCCCAGAAAGAAATCCTGGATCCGCCCCTGAGAACCAGTTGTAGATTAATTGGGATATACACTCTTTATAATAGATATATAACTCTTTCACCCGACTATCTGGCAAAAATACATTTCAAATAATCCGACGGCTATTAACAAATTATGACGTTATAATAACAAATAAAGTTATGACGGAATGGGTGTAATCCATTACTTCATTATTTCAATAACTTTTGAGTGATCATAATAACATACTTCTATTTGGAAATCTCATGGGCTAGCCTTCTGATTTCAATACTAGCAACATAAGCAGAGCATTATACCGGCTCATTCGCCACACCTAAAACCAATACTGAAATAATGGGGAATTATGACAAAGGAATGGCAAACCAGGGGTTCCATAGCAGTGAGGGTGCTTGATCACTTCCGATCGTGATAATAAATGTGGACTGTATATTGTTTATATCAAAGTCGAGCCGGGCCGATGGCATACCACTCACCGCTGCTGTTGTTCCCGTCGGGGGCGCGACATGGCTCCTTCTCCTGGGGTTGCTCATACGCTTGCGAAGTTCACTGGACGACTGCCTATTCACTCCCATTCTCGGAGTGACAAACCAAAAACAAAACCAAAACGAAAACCCGACAATTCGTGGTATCGCCAACAGGTGGCGAGGCTCGACTTTTTCTGGGAAATTCACAACCAAACAGTGCTAGAGGCGCATGTCCACGACTAGTGTAAGTAATCCATTTTGGAATTATATATGCGAGAGATTTGTTGGATCAATGCCTAAACGTTTGCAGAAAGTTGTAGAAATAGCGAGTGACGAATTAAATTTTCAAGACAGAGGGGTCATCCGTTCGGTCATTTCGATAAGAAAAGAATGTACTAACGTTGATGGTCAAGATTTAAAAAATCACATTCGCTAAAAATTAAGTACTTATTCTTTTCCTGTGTCATCTGTATCTTACTTATAGATTTTAAAAATGTATCATTTAAAAAATTAAAAAATATTACTTTAAACTCGAACCTCCACCTCAGCTTCCAGAACTTCCAGACGACCAGAACTTCACCTCAACTACCTCGCACAGTATATGCCTACGCGGCTACGGAGCCACGTATTAGCAATACAAAAACAGTGAGTCAAAATATCAATCTAAAGAGAGGAAAAACTCCGGGTACGCGAAAAGAAAACACTCCGAAGTCCCCAAATGTGCATGGACGTGATTTTCCTCAGTGTATTCCATCCGCTTATCATAATTCGATTGGTATTATGCTCCTAGTATTTGACTCCAGCTTCGGTAGCCCAGTCGCGCCTGCGGCTGTCCTCCTCGGCTCTTGCTGCCGCGAAGGCAAAGGATGCAGGTTGCTTCATATGCATGCAGCTAATGTTAGAGGTCTTTGGGCGGGGCTGGATGACGCAGAGAAGGCAGTCAAATTTCACTCCACAGTCAACTGCCCAAATGGTTACGCAATATAGGAATTGAATTTTAACAAATAAATAAGCGCGCAGGAATTCAATAGCCATACAACATCCTCTGGAACTCGAGATAGGTTTTGCGAAGTTTTAAGATCAGAAAAATTTCCACAGTGCGTGTGTGCAGCATCAAATCGTCCGCAACTGAGACTTGACCCGAGGAACTCCAGTTTCGTTGAAGAACACTTGACCCACTACACCACCAGAACGGTCGTGCCCTAAGGCAGTTTCAATGCCCAATATGCTTCGGATTCGGCCACAGATGTTCCGACGAGAGTAAACTCCATTCTAGAGGAGTCGTGGGCGAAGCACACTTCGGAAAATATGGGGAAGAGTACGTAGCTGCTTCTCTAGCGTGGTCATAATGCGGCGGATATGATTATTTCCACGGTAGGAGCATGTAGCTTTTAAAATTCTAAAAACATTTTTTTAAAAACTTTTAAAAAACTTTTAAAAACATTGACGGTGCTCATTACTCTATAAGCCCACTTTCGATGAAACATAAACAATAAGGACATTAAGATGGCATTCATAAATGGAGCACTCAAAGAAGACATGTATATGATGCAGCCAGAGGGTATGAAAATTACAGGAGAAGAGAAGGTATGCAAGTATAAAAAAAGGCATTTTTATCATCTAAAACAATCGTCTGTTAAACATGGAATGAGGAATTACATTCTGTTCAGCATCAATTAAATTATAAGCAGCGTGACTCTGAACCATGTGTTTGTAAAATCACACGGGGGAGGTGTATTATTTTTGCGATATTTGTTGATATTATTTTTGATCTTGGAAATGATTGCGTTGAAAACGAGATGCTCAAAAGTATAAAAATGTTTGAATTCTAAATATGTTAGAATTGAAAGACGAAAGAGGGTGAACTGATTATTTTTTCTCAAAACTAACTTTTTCTTGAGTCATCTGAATGGTTTATGTTGATGTTTAGGATGCATCTTTTAAAAAGTGAATAGAATTGTTATAATTTCGGATTCGAACCAAAACTTTACCGCAACTAACGCGCACAGTAAAGACCTACTCAGCCACGGAGCCACGTAATGGTAAGAGTACGAATCGTGAGTCCAAATATTAATCTAAATATAGGAAAAACTCGCCACGGAGCCCGAAAGAAAACACTTACCTCAGTACAATCCATCCGCTAATCTTAATTCTGATTGGGCTCATGCTCCAGCAGTTAGACTCCGGCTTCGGTAGCTAGGTCGCGTCCACCTCCGTCGGCTCTTGGTATACGAGTCGGCATACGAGTGAGGGATGCCGGTCGCTGCATGTGCCAACCTAAGAATTTTTCACCGACCCGACCCAATTAGTCAAGTAGTACTCGTTTGTGTCTAAATACTTTTGAAAACGATAGTACATTACCCTTTGTGAGAGAAGCTGTAGAATATAAATTGCTCGAAATTTGGTACTGAAAACTGAAGAAATTATCGCTGATATGTTAGCGAAATCTCTGAGCACATTTAAAATTGCAAAATTTCGAAAAAGGTGGAGTTTGAGCTCAAAATGTTATCACATGACCATAGTTTCTTTTTGGGTCGGAAGTGGGTTCTGGATAGGTGGAGATGTTGTATTCTAAATCTGTTATGCGTAGGTAACCAAGAACCCAATTCTACATGCTGACAGCACTGTTTTTTGTGGTTGTGTAAGTTCTCCCGTGAGGCCGATTCAGTCATTCTATTCCCTGACCCACTACAGAGTTGATGTTCTTTAATTGAATTCATTGAATTTTTACGAGGTGATAAAGGCTTCCAATGCAGAGAACTTTGTAATGCTGAGACCCAAAGAGGGTGAACTATTTGAGGATGTTTTCAAAGTTAATAAGTTGATGTTGGTGATGGAGCTCTGAAACTCTCTCCTACACGAAATAACTTTGGCCCAATCCATTAGCCTTTCAACTGCAAAAACCAATCAGTAAGTTTACCTTTACCTTTCAATTGGGAGTAACCATTGTTACCATTCATTCATAATGTTATCATTCATGCTAAATAAAGGGATCTGTGGCTGAAGTTAAGGAGCAACTTTGTTCAGGTTAGTTAACCCGGCGGTAGTCGCGCCCATTTTCCCAACGTGAGTGGTCGCGTGGGGTGTCCCTGACACCCCAAATGATTTTTGTCTATTTTTTTTCGTAAAAATGCATATTTTTCATAAGTTATCATTTATATTGCGTATTTGATAATTGATATAATCAGTATTTAAAATCATTAACTTAAATTTTAATTTTTTATGTCAATAATTCTGAACACCCGAAGTTGGCTGTTCGAATTCCTCCATGAAATAACCAAAATTTAGTTTTTCGTCGTTAGCCTAGGAATACAATCGAAATATATTGAGATTAGCAGACATGGCATGTGATTTTATAAAATCTATCACTGTTTCTCATTATATATGGCATTATTCTTTTATTAACAAATATTTATCATTGACTTCTATTTGCCACGGGTAAACACTACTTACCAATAATTAATCGATTTCCCTGCATGTATTCTTGAGGCCAAAAATTTACAATGAGTATACGATTGCTTTTAGCTATTAAATTACTCCTTTCAGAATTGCCATGCAACATTGGAAGGGTTAACTAATTTATTTTACAATCTTCAACAACAGTCAAATTTCATGCTACTGAAAAGTTTTATTGAATTGAAAGATACATAGTTGGAAATTATTCATGTACACTATTTATTTACTTTAAGCAGTCACTGCAAATTTTCAACAAATGCTTACCACACATTAATTTCTTACATAATTCACAACCAATTTTTGTTTTTATATCTTTACTTCTAGGGCAAAGAACGCATCTTCCAACTTTTTTCTTCACTTCCTCCTCTTTCTTTTCCTCACAATCAGACTCATTTTGCGCATATTTCTCTACTTTCCTTCTCAGCCCTCTGGGAATCGTGCTTATTTTTGATCTCCTTTTTATGTATGGTAAAGTTAAGGATCGAGCTATCTCACGAAGAAAACTTCTCCTCCGCAATTTTGAATTAGGATTGGTATCCCTAAACATAATGAATGCATTGATGCCAGCAGTGTTTAGCAAATGAAAGAAAACAGTCATTGGCCATCTCCTGGTGTTTCTGTTGGTACAATAGGTGCTGCACATTTCATCTACTGTATCTACCCCTCCTTTAGTTGAATTGTAAAAGGTCAATATTTCCGGCTTCCTTTTATTTCCCGTGGATTCGTCGACAGAAATTCTGCTGTGCATTGTTGATAATAAAATGTAATTTTTTGATTTTTTTGGGACGTACGAAACCAAAGCTATATTCTTCCTAAAGCAGAATAAGCTGCTATTTTCTTCTCTCTCTCTTATATTCACTATATCCGGTGGTAATTCCCTTTTATTCTTGCGCACTGTTCCCACAAGCGTCAAATTATTGCATATCATTTCCTCTGCTAACGGAATACTAGTGAACCAATTATCTACTGTGATGTTTCTCCCACTTCCGACTATAGGAGAAACCATTCGCTTTACCACCTCTTTCGGACTGTTATCGACAAAAAACGGACCCTCTGGTTGCCGTCCTGCGTAAATCTCTAAGTTCAAAGTGTAGAATACACTCGAATCTACCAGGGCAAAAATTTTGATGCCGTATTTTGCGGGCTTGGAGGGTAAATATTGTCTAAATGAACACCTTCCCCGAAAAGGAACCAATTGCTCATCAACTGTGGCAAATAGTCCAATTCTGTAATGATGTTGTATATTAGCAACAAATATCTGAAATATATCCCTAATTGGTGCTAATTTGTCTGCCTTTATTCTCTCCATTCTAGTATTGAGGTCGTCAAAACGAAGACACCGAAGGAGAAAGAGAAATCTGTGATGGCTCATTGAAGAATAGCATAGTTCCACCCCTAGTCCACTGCGATCCCACAAATCCAATAAATTCTGTCTCCCAGATTTATTTGCCCCGGCGAAAAGTAAAATGCCAATCAGGCATTCAATTTCTTCCATGTCTGTTTTGCTAGCATCTCTTTCACGAGAATAATTTTTAGCTACTTTTTGTATCTGAATATTGGTGCAACTTACAATACGCTCTATCATTCGTTCATCAAACATTGCACGAAAACAGTCTATTGGTGTTCTGAACCCATTTTTGTTGCCAATAATCCCACTCCTCTGAGTAACAATGTTACTTGCCTATATTCAATGCCTTGCACGTGAATATTGCCAGTCTTTAATGCGAATTTTCTTTCCAGGTGCATGAATAATATATAGGGATAGCGGATGAATTCCGTGAAATGCGTGGGGTCAAATGGGGAATTGCGATGAGGTTCCAAGGAAGAAGAAGACTGAAGAAACATGGTGAGTCAATATCATTCTCATAATGAAAATTATTTGATAGATCTTTAAATATTCCCATACATATGTCATCTGTTTCTCTCTTTTTCTATGTTACTACGTCTAAACCAATTAGTCTACAGTTTGCATAAAATAACTTCTATGATCATTTTTTTAAGTAAACGATATTTCAGAGTTTTTTTATTTTCTAATAGTGTTTTATGCTACGAATACCCAGCTGTTAATATGTATGATCCTTTGTGACTATGAGGGCAGTTAGGAGGATGGAAAATTTTTTCTAGGTTACTCAGCTCGCGTTAATTTTGAGTGATTACATTTTAATATTTAATGGTGTCACGTGGAGACAAATGAAATCGCTCAATTACTCATTCACATCCTTTATTTCATTTCTGGATCCGTATTTACGATATCCGAGGCCTTCCTATTGTCATCCACTTCTCCACCGAGGATTACCTTCATCAGGCCACCAAGATAAATGCTTCTGCATATGTCAGCTTAGAATAATTTCTTCTTCTAAGTTTTTGCTTGGTTTCTATTCTTCCCCCACTAATCCGAGGAATTCCGCATTTCTCAATCGGACGATCCATATAATTTTCATATGTCCGAATTACCATCAGTTTCTCATTTTCTGTCATTGTCCATGAATCACTACCATGGAGAAGCATACTCAAATCGTAGGTTCTGATGCATTTTTTCCTTACTTTATGCTCAAATATCCTGCTTCTTTTAGTCAGCCGATCATTTTACTTGTCTGAAAAGTTCTCTTCGCCTGGGATATTTTGCTATTAGGTATTCATTTCTTCTTTCATCTCTGGTTATTTCGCTCATCCCTAAGCGTCTAGGATCGTTATTCGAATTTCCACCTTCAGTTTTTCGGGCCTTTTACTTCTACATAATACTTTGCGAGCCACCTCTAGGGTGTTTGGCAGGGGATGATCAATCACCAGCATGCAGCATGCAATTGGACTCCTACATGCACACCACGCGGTCCAAAAAACGTCACGCACACTAACATATTACCAATTGCTGTTAGAAATAGTTATTAAATTAGGAAACGCGTTAGGATTAGCGTTATCGCAAATACAAAGATCAGGAAAACAAGGAAAACCTCGCGGAAAATTAAAAAGTATTCTTGAAGACGACGCATATGGCTAACTATTGATATTTGTTGCAGCTTGTGATTTCTTTGTTGTGTTTCAATAGGGTAGTTTCCTTCATCAAAGAAAACGAAAGGCATTGATTGCAATTCATCACCCACCATTAGTGTATTCATAATATAAAAATTATTTGGTTTTAGAAATACCGGTTTAGACGAATGACAAGGGTCAGATTGGCGCCCAGGCGATGCCACTCCACGTGAAGTCACAGGGACCTAGTTTCTATACGAGTAGATAGGAGTTTTGCAACGTCTGATATTACCAATGCATGCATGTAGCACAGAGCTCAAGGAAATGTATCTTAATGATCACCGATTAAAATTGCGTATGGTCGGAAAGTTTCCTTCGTTTGATAGGATATTAATAATCCTTATTTAAGCCAAGCGCTACTTGCTGGCAGCCAGAATCGTAGCAGCGCTCATATCCTCGCACCAAGGTGGCCTCACACGGTGACAGCCGGAACCAGAACGACATCATACGGACTTTTCCCAGCATTCATACTTAGCCGTCGCCTTTTCACGCCCTTGAAATTTTTCACTTTTCATTTAATCGCGAAAAATAGATATCGTCATTTAAAAATCTGAAAGCGTAAAATACGTACTCCAGGAGTAATAATCTTTCGATTTAGGCAATTTCAAAAATAATAGGAAACCACCCATGAATATTCAAGCGAAATTACTCGTGATAGGAGGACGCCAACTAATATCCCTTCCATCACGATAGGGAGATGACAGCAGCTCTTCTTCATACGTGCAAAGGCGCAAGATGAAGTGAATATTAAAGCGACACATTTTTCACTGCAAGCGTCTTCATTTCATCTTTTTAACGACTAAATTACTGCCACGCAGAAGACTACGGGAAACCACCACAATTATTCCCAAAAGACCTTTCCACTATACTCATTACAAACATGATGGAATCATTTTTATTAAAATATTCCGAACATATCCATAAATAGTCCCCCATTGGAATTTCAGGGGGGGACTATGCGAGGGTGCACATCGATCAAGTGCAATTAATTATCCTAAAGATAGGAAAATGATACGAGAGAACTCTTTGAAGTTAGACGGTGCAGCCTCCAACGATGCCTGAGTCACTGCTGGCGTCCCTCAGGGTAGTGTCATGGGCCCACTGCTATTCCTTCTTTATATAAACGGCATTGGTGAAGTAGTAGACAGCAAGCGACGATTATTTGCAGACGACGCTGTAGTTTACACGGAAATCCGTTCAAGCAAAGATAGGGATGAAGTATCGAACGACCTTGATGCTATCCGAGCGTGGTGGGATGCATGACAGTTAGAATTAAATTTGAGAAAAATGTGTAGTAATGAATTTATGAAAAAATAATTTCTGAACTACAAATATATTATATTAATTTTAGTGTATCCTACTATAAATAATATTTAAAAATATACTATAAATAAATTATTTAGAAATTATTATATAATTTCTAATCAAATATTAAAATGCATAGTAATGAATTTCTGGAAGAAGAATAACTCCCCACAACATAGCTATATCATTCGGGGAACCCAATTAAAGACAGCTGAATCCGAGAAATACCTCGGAGTTAGACTCAATTATGATACATCGCGTAATAAACATATTTAGGAAATAACAGGTCAACTTTATCGTAAAATGGGTTTTGTCAAAAGAATATTAGAAAAGTGCGACGACAAAGTGAGAGAAATTAGCTACTTTTCCCTCGTTAGACCACATTTGGAATACGCTGCCAGTGTTTGGGACCCTCATGAAAAAGGCTTAATAACAGAGTAAGAACGCGTGCAAAGAAGAGCTACCAAGTATGTGAAAGGTCGTTACGATAGTCTTGTTAGTGTAACTGACCTCTAACTCGGATGGGAATCTTTCATATCGTAGATTGAAAAATAGACTAAACCTTTTAGATAACTTCAAGAGCAATGTCCTTCCTAACGAAGTTAGCCATATCTTACGGACGCCAACGTACTACGGAAGATAAGATCATATAAATAAAATAAGAGAGATAAGACTGTAGAACAGACAGATTGACAATGTCTTTTGTCACGATCAATAATAGATTATAGTCATTGTTAGAACTCATAAATAGATTAGATGACATGTAGTGTACCCTACTAACTTAAGTAAAACTTAATGCACGTTTCCTAATTTTATAACTATTTCTAACAGCATATGGTAATATGTTAGTGTGCGTGACGTTTTTTGGACCGCGTGGTGTGCTTCTGGGAGTCCCATTGCATGCTGGTGATTGATCATCCCCTGCCAAACACCCTAGAGGTGGCTCGCAAAGTGTTGTGTAGAAGTAAAAGTTGCAGAAGGCCCGAAAAACTGAAGGTGGAAATTCGAATAACGATCCTAGACGCTTAGGGATGAGCGAAATAAAACGGTCAGATGTGGGAGATGTATAGAATGGAAACAACCAAATAATACACACAAGATTGCAAAACGGTAGTGATGAAATATGCATAGTGCTAAGTAAGAGAGCAGATTAAAAGCTACCCACAGTTCACTGAAAAGGTTGGTAATGGTCAATATATAAGCCAAAACCAAGAACTACTGCAGCTCCGAAGGTTTGTCAGCCTACACAAAATTGCCAGAGGATGCAGAGGAGAAATTCAATCAAGAATTCTCATAAAAAATCAATCAGGTAAGAGGTGAAGTAAGTTTCATCATTCTAGGTGAAAGTAATTCTATCATAAGCGAAGATCATGACGAGAGAAGAGCCAGGAAACAGTAATGAATTAAGCAAAATTGAAGATGACACAAAGCTCAAGCTTGAAGTTGCGAACACAACATTAAATAATCACAGTCAAAGGATTTTCACAAGGTAAATGCTAGTAGACATGAGATAATTCTTAGCTGATTAAATTATAGCAAAAGAAAAGATTTAGCAACTAGAAAAAGGACGGCAAAAGCTACTTAAGAGGATGACCGACTCTAGCGGCTTTAACCTAATAGAGATGTATTGCCACCTAAAATAATATGAGAAAATCAAGCATAAAGCGGGAAATTCATTTACCATGTGCCAAATTTCAATAAACTCGGTATCAAGTGTAATTTTAGGAAGCAGAGGAGAACAAAAAAGGAAGGAATGTGGCCGAGAAATAGGAGGAAGAGAGTCTGAAAAACTTTTGCAGTGTGCTAAAGGCAGTAGTTGAAGTTCCTCGCAGAAAGATAACCAACAAAATGGATCGCGCAAAAAGTCATGTATTACGTCGAGGACACTGCGATTATACGAAAACTGCGTAATTCCAAATGAGAATAAGAAACAAAGTTGTTGTAAAGCCGGAGAGGCCAAAGAAACGTGGGTGAGGAACAAATTCAAAAAAGCACAAAAGCATAATGTGTATAGAGTAGAAGCTACCTCGAGGATTGTGAGCAACCACTTCAAATAATGGCGTAAGATGTAATACCGCCAGTGACGAAAACGGAGAACAGAAAAATAATACAAAGTGAAGAGATGGAGTGAATATCTAGAAGAATTGTGCACATCAGGGTTACTTACAAGTACCAATCAAAATGGATATCGCGTGATAATTTGACGTAATAAATGCGTATATTGGAATTCAATGCTTAGAATCCTGACAGAAGTTGGGGTGCTTAACAATGAGAGGTGAATCATCTGTAATTCGTTTTAGAGGCCAAGTAGGGGTGATAAAATTAGGACTCAGCTGTGAAGAGTCAAGCATTAGGAACTAGCATATGAGAGTCTTCATAGCATGAAAATCATCTAGCAAAAACTGTCAGAGGCTTACGGAAAATTAAAAAGTTCCTAGTAAAGATGGGTAGGAAAATAAACAATGACAGGAAGTCAGGATCAGCATAAAACTAGAGAAACAAACTGGTGCAAGAGGTCGACCAGTTGAAATATTTGTGAAGCAGAATAACCAGAGATGAAAGAAGAAATGAATACCTAATAGCAAAATATCCCAGGCGAAGAGAACTTTTCAGACAAGTAAAATGATCGGCTGACTAAAAGAAGCAGGATATTTGAACATAAAGTAAGGAAAAAATGCATCAGAACCTACGATTTGAGTATTCTTCTCCATGGTAGTGATTCATGGACAATGACAGAAAATGAGAAACTGATGGTAATTCGGACATATGAAAATTATATGGATCGTCCGATTGAGAAATGCGGAATTCCTCGGATTAGTGGGGGAAGAATAGAAACCAAGCAAAAACTTAGAAGAAGAAATTATTCTAAGCTGACATATGCAGAAGCATTTATCTTGGTGGCCTGATGAAGGTAATCCTCGGTGGAGAAGTGGATGACAATAGGAAGGCCTCGGATATCGTAAATACGGATCCAGAAATGAAATAAAGGATGTGAATGAGTAATTGAGCGATTTCATTTGTCTCCACGTGACACCATTAAATATTAAAATGTAATCACTCAAAATTAACGCGAGCTGAGTAACCTAGAAAAAATTTTCCATCCTCCTAACTGCCCTCATAGTCACAAAGGATCATACATATTAACAGCTGGGTATTCGTAGCATAAAACACTATTAGAAAATAAAAAAACTCTGAAATATCGTTTACTTAAAAAAATGATCATAGAAGTTATTTTATGCAAACTGTAGACTAATTGGTTTAGACGTAGTAACATAGAAAAAGAGAGAAACAGATGACATATGTATGGGAATATTTAAAGATCTATCAAATAATTTTCATTATGAGAATGATATTGACTCACCATGTTTCTTCAGTCTTCTTCTTCCTTGGAACCTCATCGCAATTCCCCATTTGACCCCACGCATTTCACGGAATTCATCCGCTATCCCTATATATTATTCATGCACCTGGAAAGAAAATTCGCATTAAAGACTGGCAATATTCACGCACTAGAAGTTTACAGTTAAGTAACGTGGCACATAATTACAACAAATTGTCTTACTAACGACCTCAAAGGTTAAATGTGTGGGAAAAGAAAATTCAAAACGAAGTGCTTTAAATCCAATTAATATCGCCAATATTCTCTTACTTTTGCTCATCATTAAAAGTAGATGACCAATAATTGTAGAGCAGTTTCGGAGAGGCAGTTCAACACCTAAACTTAATTAGCTGACAGCTAATTCCAAGGCTTGAATATCAAGGATTTTTCAAAATTCCTCTTAGAACCTGTGGAATAACTCACTATTCAAGTGCCAACAAGAGAAAATCATAGAAAAGCGAATAAAGGATGATATCTGGCAACTGAAGCAATCACGGATAGAAGCTTCATTTCGAAATTTCAGGTTCTCTCGTAATATTAAACGAAGCAGTGTGGCCAGCATGAAATACACTGTTCTAAGTCTACTGTTAATAACTCATATTTATAGTCACAGTGATAAAATTCACAAGCTTGACGTTAAAAAAGTAACTAGGCTACCGGAGTACTAGAAGTAAGCTATCGGATTCCCGTAAGGATCATAACTCCTGTAATGACACCGTTACCTTGGATTTTCTAAGAAACACGATGAAGGTAAAGATAAAACTATTCACAGGTTACTTATTCATTTCAAATGTCGGCACTCCATAACGTAATGCAGTTTTCGTAAGTTACAGACATTCCACTAGGAAGCGAACATACACGAACTTAAAGGGGGATCAAACAAGTTAAGTTATTGAGTATCTGTCACATAAAACCGCTTTGGCAAAAAATCAAGCATGGCATTTCGTCCATTGCCGCAACACTTTTCACCGAAGGAATTATTTCCATTCGAAATTTAAAGGGTTGGAAGTACGACTTAAATCAGAGATGATGTTTCTCTATCACTCGCGTTCCTTAAAAAAATTACTCTGAAACTTATTTTGACTTCGAGTCTATACCCTCACATGACATAAAATGTTGGAACGTGAATACGGACGGCGTAATAAAAATCGTTCATCCAAAATAATAGCCACAAAAGATCACAATTACTTAATAAGGTTGAATAATACAGCATTTACGAATTATACCTTCTCTTCAGAGAATTTGAAGTCCATTGAAAATAATATAAAGAAATTCTCACTTAAGTAATAGTTTAGGTACTCACCTCTTAAACCCATGAAAGCTCGCCGCGAAGTGAAGTCCAAGATCTGAGGGAGGGGGGCTTCTGGTACACCGTCAGCCGCGTGACGTATGCAATTGACGTCACGCTGATTTTGAACTGATTTCTTTTTAAGGCAAAGAAAAACCTATAAAATGCTAAATATCGTAGATGTAAGACTATTTCAAATTAATCCTGTAAAATACCTTAATAAATGCGTCGATATTCTATGTTATAAATAAATAAATATATCGCGCGATAAACCAATAAAAAGCTCAACCAATAGGATTTGTGAACAAGTTAGCACAAAAAAACCGCGGAATTTCTTGAAAAGCCAATGGTCGCAACACACGTGATCAAGGTTCCAGAATATTCTAATATTCTACGAAGGTCAGTGGGTGGGTTTGCAGAACACGTAATCGCTTTACGAAAAACAATACATTAGACTTTCAACGATCTTCATTCAACTGTCGCCTCTAATCCAGCACACCCCCTCCCCCCCACTCAACGAAGAAAGCGCAACAAACCCCAGTTCGTCACCAACCGTCCATGGAGCAGAATCATGTTTTTGCGAGTTTTAAATTTATAAAATTAATTTTCCAGACCAGTTCAGCCGTTTCTTCGTTCGTTGAAGTCACCATTTATTTCCGAGGAAATGAGAATGGAGAGCGGGGACAAACAAGAAATGCAGAACTATTGATTGAGGTAAGTGAGAACAAGTATTTTATAATATTAGTGAAAAGAGGTTGTAATTTTAGCCTAATCACGATAATACTTGAGTAGCGGCATGTCACTTTTATGGCTCATGTAAAATAATTGCATACGAAAGTGAGTGGCAGAGATAAGCAGTGTACTGATATTGCGGAGTTCATGTACGTTGAGAACATTTCTAAAGGCCGTTTTACAAGGGACACGGAATTACGCAGGTTCGAACTGTTTTTATTTCTAAAATGGAGTTGAACTGCGCGAATGCATGAACGAAATTAGAACAGGGTCTATTTAGCCGTCTCGCATCCACGCATTCTCGCATGTGTTCTAGCAATTCACCGCTTTACACGACGTAATTTTGATTACGCCTCCGCACGTACGTCAGACTGCGCAATTCCGGGTACCGTGTAAAACTGCCTTACTCCCACTATGCGATATTCACAGAAACGAGAAGAATATTTGTGTTCCCATTAATGATTAAAAAACTCCCCTTCACAATTCACTCCATTGTCATTGATGTATGAAATGTATCGTCGATTAAAATACAAAGAACTTAAAATTGAACGAAAGCCACATTGAAAATTAGTAAGCTTCAATTCAATTCAGCATCGCATTCATCTCTAAGAGATATAACTGACCAATTCTCTTTCAAATCTACGTATTTCGGTGGTAAACATTCTACGAAACAGGAAATATTCTATCGATTTCCCAGATGCGAATGTGTAAGTATTCGATATTCTCATAATTGCTTCTTAAAATTCAATCGCAGATGAAATTTCAAATGAAATCCACTCATTATTTGTTGTTTTTTTTATCAGTGAAATCTATGCAGCGCCAAAAGAGAAATCGTAATAGCAATCACTGTCTCCAATCTCCCCAAGAAGTTATGCAATTAAATTCAGTCAAGAATGTTCTTCCCCTATGCCACAGATTTCGCTAAAGCTTTCTACACCTTGCTGCATCTGTTCATTTATGATGCCGTTAGTTAGTACCTTGCACTCAAAATGGAGTCATTAAGTCCGAATAATTATGCCATAATTCCCTCTATGTCTCAAATGTCGATGAAATTAGTAACCCTTGAATGAATTAAAATGTTTCATACCGTAAGAAAAAGCAGTCTGCAAAAAAATCAGTAAATGTCAGCTTCAGCGTTGTCCAAGTTCATACCACGGTCACAACTAATAAAGTGATTTTCAATAACTTACAGCTAACTTAACGAGTCCGTGGATTTTAATTAACGCATTTTGAATGAGAATTTCAATGAATGTTTCACCAGTAATTAAGACCGAGCCTGTGATGTTTGCTTATCAATATGGCGCAATTCAATAATAAAATAGGTCGTGGTCCACTAAAATTTAAGAGAGAGCCTTTGCCGCCTCTAAACCTTTAAATATGAGGGACACTGACAAAACTTTCAATGAAAACTTGGGAAATATTCTGACGAAAATTAGTATGAGTTTAAGAAATACACTAGAAAAGTGTTCTCTGGTTTTACTTCAGCTAGCAAACGGTTTAAAAAATTTCAATTGCCATGGACCACGTGAAGAAGAAAAATATAGGGGGGGGGGGATTAGCTTTGATGAACACAAGAAAGAAATAAATGCGGCCGAAATTTTGAGTCAGCATAAATGGCTTGCGTTGCGTCGAAGAATTATACGGGATGCAAAGCATCAATTGAAGATATACCCTTAGTAGTAATCCAAAAGAATATTTCGTGAAAGAGCTATACAACAAATATAATCATGATTTAGAAGATGTATTCGGTCGAGCGGTTGTGGTAATTCCTTTGAATTCATGTCATTCACAAGAGAAAAATATTCTCTTACGCCTGAAAGCATTATTCAGCCATCACAATTGGCGGTTAAATGGGAGAAAGATGTGGTCAAATACGGGCATGGCCGCCGCGATCATTGCTTAATGCAGGTTTACAAGTTCATGTGTCAAGAGCGCAGTGGGAAGGGGGAAAGAAGATTATGCATTTTCCCCGACCGAATACGTCCTTCACTCCAACCCACTGTTCTCATATGTGGTGACCCTGATGTTGTTCTCTATCACACCCTATTTTCACTCGATACGTACTTCCTTGAGAATTTTATCAGCAATTAATTTGCTCTCACAGACACCTAAATGGAGTTTAAACTACTAGGACTGACGCATGAGAGCTGTTAAATTTAAGTATTATGACATGGCGAAGTTTATTATTCATCCAATGAATTCGTAAGTCAGCTAATTCGAGCCTGTGAAAATAAATGGCCGAATCGCCCGATCATAAAAGGTCAATAATTGTATTCAATTCCGATTGAATTAATATGAAATTCTTTTTTCAGTTTATCCCGCAATATTACAAATACGCTAGACTCGGCATTCAAAGAAAATTTCGCATTTTCAAAAAGACCCCACGTTGTGTCAAAGTATTTTCCTTCTCGCCAGAAAAGGAGGGTGCTAAAACGAGTTTTTTAACATAAATTTCTGCAAAAATTCCTAAGCTTCACATAGAATGCGAGAGGAGATGGCTCCCTACCTTTCATCCGACGACATATCCATCGGCGGCAGGGCTCAGCTGTCCATCGGCCATTCCCCAAAAGACACTTATTCACCAACACTTCACATTCAACACACACAATGATAATGAATTTTTTGATGCACGTTTGACACATTCACTTCACTGAATATCTAGATAACCAATCGTTCCTGCCCTTCAGTAACACAACAGGCAGCTTCACTTTATTTCCACGAGACATGCACACTGCTTACAATATGACCGATGATAATACTCCAAGGTTTGATGCAAAGGATTCACAGGGATCGTTGAAAGCTTTATTATAGGCTTGTACTTTCATTCGATGCATTATATCAGTTATTCACTCCACATTTCGTAAACTCTAAAAAAAAAAGAAACATGCTTTAAAATATAACTCAAAAAAATGTATTGATGACACTATATCTCTAATCATATGGCAAGGAGGAATTATGACAGCGGAAATGCATGAAATGCGTAACGATTCAAGCCATTCTTAAAGGCCTGGATTCATGATAGTGTAACTAGTATAAGTTTATGCTCATTTCTGAGAATTTATAATTGAATGAAACATGTGTGAATGCGTGAACCAAATTCATGAATTTAAACATAAACTTGTACGAGGTAATAGTCCTTGCTGTTAGAGCCAGATATTGATAATAGTTTTAAAAAACATGAAAAGCCACAACCAAGAATGTGGGTACAAAAACTCATTAATAATGACAAAATCTATTGCCAAAGTATGCTGCCTTCTTGTACAAAAATAATTATTTGATACGTACAAAAAGCATGGGATAATAGGATATTTACGGGAATTGAACTTACCAGTACTCTTCAGCGGTAAATCATGCACCTATCAACGTTAACTGAACCGCTCTTAGATTAAAACTGCACTATAAGAGAGCGGGGACTGAGGGGAAAATCTCAAGTGACGCACTGCTTCTAACTTGCAGCCATGGGAAGTAATGGAGGGAGGAGAATTACTCAGGATACCAAGGAAGGTTGCCTGGCACAGAAAGCACAGGGCAGAGTCAAAATTGTTGGCCTTGATTTTGAGTGCATCACGAAGGCGGTCGGGAGGGGTTCGGTTTTCGCGTCGTTGGGTGGAGCTGGTGGTTAGGGGAAGGCACAGAGATAGCGTCGGAGGGGAGGGGGAAGGGCGCCACCCTCAACACAAAAGAGACCCTGTCTCGTGACGCCACATATTTAGTTTTCGACAATTTTTGGGGCGCCACTTCTGCTTCTAGAGAAATTTTAGTTTCCCTTGCTCTTTTCGTTTTCCTTGGTTACTCACCGAAAATATTACGTTTGCGAGTGAAGAAAAAAGGCACTTAGATGGAGATGTTGCAAATTGATCTTTCTGTTTCAATTTATGTCGGATTTAGTGATTATTTCGAGTGCATTTAATGTGTACTGGCCCCGGTTTTCTCTGTTGGTTTATATTTTACGTATTATAAAACTTCGTTTCGCTAGAAGTTGCGGTGGCCTAGTGGAGTAACGGTGCCCTCATGGTTTGGCATTGCGTTGACGCCGCGGCTCGCGAGCCAATCAGAGCCCGTTTTTCAAAATTGATGACGCAACGTCACCAAATCGCCGCGTTGTAGCAGAAAAATCTGATCATGTTGGATTTTCTCTACGTCAAGGCGGCAGTACGTCAGCGATTTCGAATTGGTATTTGTTTATGGGAAGCTTAGGTATACAAATATACAAGATTAGCTCTAATGGGAGTGAAGAATGCAATTGATTTAGTTATTCAATATTATTTGGAAGTGTTAAGCATAGATATTTCGTATATTACCGAAATGTAAGGCAAATGTTAAACTCTTGATCACTAAGGTGTATCAATTAGCGTAACACGCACCCGTCCATGGCATCACAAGCTGAATACAGCGTGAGAGCTCCTTGCTGGTGACTACGGTCGTTTTAATTCCAATTTATACTTAATAATTGTACCTTCATGATCTGCTCAGTTCAAGCTATATGGATTACGTGGCTGGGGCAATCTGTTAGATCAACAGTTATAATAGATTAATGTTCATGATAACTTTTCACGTTTCTCATGTTCACTGAGTGTATGTAATTTGTTATTTTTCGTATATTCCGAGTTAGGAAATAAAACTTATTTACCGACGCTTATTACCTTTCGTTTGTTTTCGCAACGCAGAGTTGTAAAGGCACCCTAAATGAGCGGTTGAGATAGTGGTGATGTTCGGAGATAGTTCAAATCCCTGACGTCGAAAGCAATTCTTAAATTTTTTTTCAGGTCATTCTCTCGTTTTGTATTTATGTATAGATTCTAAATCACTTTAAATCCATTGCAACAGATTTAGATACTTTTTCAACGATAGTAAGTCTTATAAAAGTTAGGAATTGGGTGGGTTAAGACGCATAATTTCTATGAATGGTCAGTACATTTTAAAGGTTATGGCTTTGCAAAAGCGGCAACCCGTATCCCGGCGGTGAAGGGCAAATAAAAACCCAGCATCTGTGTCAACAGAAATGTTTCAGACTAGCAGAAAATGGGCATTCATATCAGTTGATCACTGCAAATTCATCAATTGGTTTCGATTGCTATTTGTTTTCTAAGAATTTCTGTAATGAACACCATGCTGATCACCCGCCTCGCGAGGCGGGCATCGGTGCACAGAGGGCTAGCCGGTGTTAAAGATTGGAAAATAACATGTCCTCGACGTACTCTTTTCCTTTCATTATTAACCACACTTGGTTCTGGGTAACTTAAAAATAAGGCTAACACTATTTTTTTAAATGTAGCTGTGCCTCGTACATGAAGTTCAACGAGTAAAAAATTAGTAGGAACGAAAACAACCCACTATGACAATCTAAAATGTTATCCAATTTCCCTATGAATTTGCTCACCGGCTGCCATTCATGGAAGATATATCCAATGTGCTCTAATGCACCTTGTACCATAAGTGATAACACAAAGGACAACAATCTTGAGAGTTCAGGGGATGAACGAATTTGTTTCATACAGTGTATTCCTCATCCTCCACAGTTCTTTTCTTTCTTGTCATACGGTGTGTAAATTTGTCTAGCCAGCGAAAGTGGTGCAGTCCGAAAAAACCTATTCGCTGACTAAACTGTTTCCGCTGAATAACAGCCTCGAATGTTTTTCTCGGTCTTTTAAGATAGGCTCGAGGGCAGGTTTTTGTGGAGATGCATGCTATGCTCCATCACCCTAACTGACGCGTAGCTGCATTCAAATTGCGCATTCCTCGACGAGGCAACCACTCTACCGACATAGAGGACTATTCTCGATCTGATGGCGAATCCCGATGTCCTCGAAATTGTGGATGGTTCGAGGTCTGCCGCTCCTTTGCCTGTATATCTGCACTGACTCGCTCGCCTTCCTTCACACGCCTCACCCAGTAATAAGCAGTATTCCGGGACAAATTCAGCAACCCAGCTGTTTAGGCCCAAATGTTTTTCCGCCCTCCACCACGTCTATTATCTGTTCGCGTAATGCTGGACTCAACCGCGTGCTCCTTTGCTCTTCCATTGCTCAAAAGTTCAAGACTAAGTCTGAATTATCAGTCGAGTTATTTGTGGACCACATGCTATCCTTTAGTTCGCTATTCCATAGTTCATGGTTCCCGGGTCCTTTTCCTATGATTACAACTTCAAAACTATGGCAATCTTCAATTTTCACGAACTAGTAATGCGTGACATGAAAAAAGTGGTAAGCGCGTTAGATTGCTGTGATTAAGCATCAGGTTTTTGCTAGATATTTTTTATCATTGAAATATATGACTTCCATGTATTGATTTTCATGATTATTATTCAGTACTTACTCATAGTGTATAAAGACTTTGTTGTGTGAGAAGGTGTTTTATACCAATAAATGAGTACCCACAAGTTAAAATTCACACTAAAAAGAATATGCGCGTTTTAATACGCTTTTCTTTTGCTTACTTTGCTAACAGTTCCACGATCCACGTTTCCATGATTATCACTTGAAAATTATTTTCTGATCATGCATTAGCATTCAACTGAATGAGCGCGATGACATTGTACGCGCGATGATTTGCTATCTGGTCTCGGATTCTCGAATCCCAGGGTGCACAAACTTTTTCATGAAACATTTTCTCAGGCGAGGAAAATTTTAGGTTACTAAGGAGAATAATAACTGTGCTTACAAATTTGCGTATTGAAAAGAACAATCAAGATTGTTTTAAAAATGTATGCTAGCCAATATGATTAAAAGCAAAATAGGAGTACTATATGATTGAAGTACTCAAAAATGCGCTCGACATAACGCAATGACGACATAAAGGTGTGCCACTACAATTAGATCTTTAGGCCTTCTAGGTTTTGCATTCACATCAGGATATATAATCGACAAGTTTTCTTTATGAATGCGTTCTAAGAGATCAGTTGGATAGTTCCATTAATTGAGAACCTGGGAACACATTCAACGGGAAACCCTCATGAAATACCATGTGATGATAATGAAGTTACATAATTCATCTAGGACATCATATAACGACGCATAAAAAGGAAAATTAAACGATATCGACTATCACAATATGCGAACACTCCACAAAGGTGCAAATAAGTTTTCAAATCTTACAGAGCAACCGAGAACACCGAGGAGAGTTCGAAGTAAATGATTCTAGGAGATAATTAAGATCGATATTAATCGGAAAAGAATAATGAGTTTCTAGTAATGAAACAAAAAGTACTTGCACCAGTCTTTGAACAGGTCATTAACGATAACGCTAACGCCGGGTTTTCACCCGTCCTGTACCACCGGCTGACCCTCTTTCCCGAATCCCTAGCCTTTTAAATACAGCCATTCTTAAAAAGGTTAAGACCAACTTGCCATTCCTTAACTACTGTGTGGCTCACCACAGTTTTCAAAAAGTATACGATGCTATTGCTGCAAATTTAAAACTAATTGAACTGTATAAAGAAAAAAAAACGAGTGAATGAAATGAAAAAAAATGAAGGCAATGTTTTTCCACGTCGGAAATACGATCTCAATATCACCACTATGTCAATCGCACGTTTACTCCACTAAGCCTCCGCAACTGCTAGCAGAGTAAGTTTTATATTACGTACAATGTGAACGAACCAACAGTGATAACCGGGGCAGGTACCGTCCGATTCAAAAGTATTCTAGCAGTCAAGTCACATATACAGTGCCTCCCATGAATTGATTAACTGGCATAGAAATAGAAAATGCATAGCGTGCAGTTAAACAACGAAATTATATTATTACAAAAACTTCAATGTCTTTCCTATTACGTCCATCGCAATTCTAGATTTTAAATTTTGGAGGAAACTCTACGCTGTCGCTCATATCCTTAGTAAGTCAACTCTCAGTTACTATGACCACATCTGCGTCCTTAAATTTTTACTCGATTTTAGCGCTCTTATTTATAACGCTATGGCAATTAATTGCGACAAAGTTAACGTAATATTTTCTATGCTGAATTTCGGTTGGTTCTGTCTTACGCTTAGGTGCGTAATATGGGGAATCACACTGGAAGTGTTCATTAAATTTGATATAATTGCTTTCCCTAGAGTAGGTGTTTTGGAATCCTTCAGTGTAGTTGAAAATGTAAGCAGATAAACATCAAAGTAGTGAAAAAACAGCCAAGCAAAGGAAGACTGAAGTTAGAAAAGGTGAGAAACCTGAGCGGTTAGAAAATTGCCGCTCGTATTGTAGCCACCGCTGCCGCTCACGTGCCGCTCAGGTTGCCGCTCGCCGCTTGCCGATGGCCGCCCGCCGCTCGTATCGTACCCGAGGCCTCTAAGGTCACCGTCAAGGTCATAAGGGTGGCAAAAAGAATAGCATACGACAAAGGTATCGGTCTATGGGTTTTATAGGGTGCCCAAGTCATTGGTATTGTCCAAATACCCGTATTGTTCACTAATTGACCTCCGAGGGTCACAATGGGAGTCAAAGGTCATAGCGTTAAACGTCGGGCCATCATGGCATCCAACGTGTCAAACCATATGTTTTGAGGGGTGCCAATGTCTGTTAGGCAGTTCATAGATCCGTATTATTGGTTTTTTACCTCCGAGGGACACAATGGGGGTCAAAGGTCATAGATGTATGTTTTGAAGTAATAGGAAAACTAATTTTCCCAACTAAAGGTTTTGAAGGGGGACCAAGTGAGTGGTGTAGTACACATAGCCAAGCCGTTGTTGATTATTTATTTAGTTTATAGCTGATACAATAATATAAATCTCTACCATTTGAATAATTTCATTGGGAATCGGGAAGTACTAATAATTGTCAAGGAAAATTACAGGAATATTTGTTGGAACATTGCCACATGACAAATTTCATTCGAGTTCTTTGTATACCGCCAATGAATTAATTCAGATTATTTTTATAGTGTCCGTGAGCGATAAATCTTGCGAATAATGGAAGTTAGGGCCCAAGGAACGCAGTAAATTACATGTTAAACGATAGTTTCATTTGAAATCACGAACAAAACTCCTCTTCCATTATTATTATATTTCGTAAAAATTTATGGAGAGTAGCTTGCATGCTTGTGATAAGCCAACCCTGCCAAACACCTTTACAGTTTGCTGGCTGGATAAGAGTTGCTTTTTTATAATTATACCGGGACTAGCCACGGTGGTAACTTTACGAGAGTCACACACAGTTCACAAATTGTGCTAAAATCCACTGAGAAAAAAATCATTCGGGGGGGACCAGGTTCGAATCCTGGCGAATGGTTTATTTCTCCGTGGATTTTTCGCACAATGCTGGCTGGATATTATTCTGAGTTAGCATTTGACATCAGGATACAGGTTTCACTCTCGTTGGCGCTAATTTAACTAAACCTTCAAAGGGCATCGGAAAAAATGTCACATGAAGCATAAATAAGTAAAGAAGGTCATTAAGTGTAGAAGTAGTCCCTCGCGTACAGAAAATTAGTACGTGATTCGATTCAGTGAATGAGGCCAATCATTTATGACATGACTTACAGGATAAGACCTTGCTTTTTATTATTTTTTATTCCTATACTTCGCCTCTGAAGTTGAAACGTTTGAAAAATTAAAATATATTTATTCAATCATCAGCATTTTATACTTTCAATTTCATAATTTATTAGCAGATTGAGTTTTCACGCTTATCTTTTACGTGTTCGTACTCGATATTAAAGCCTTTATACAGGTGTAATTTATGAGAACCGAATATTATCATCATTTTATTCTCAAAGTTCCTCTCATTATAAATTGATAGACCCTTCACTTTCCCCTTGACTTGTAGGCACAACAAAGCCATATTTTTCGGACGTTAATGTAAAATAACGCTTCGTTGGTTTATTACTCCACCTTCCTTATTTCCTGAGAGGATTTTATTTCCTTATTTTTTTCAACATTAAAGCAAAATATACCACTTTAGTCTGTCAACTATGTATTTACTCTGTATCATACAAGCCAGTTCTTACAAATATTATATCTTTGGGGGTATCCATTAACCCTTTCGACACAGTGGTGTTGTTTCCTTAGCATGACTGTTGGACTGAGCCCCAAAGGTCTCTTCCCTTCTGTTACGTCCCCTTTGTACGGATCAATTTTGCCGGACATTGGTTTAGAAGGGTCTCACGGATAATCACACTCTCTCAGCGCCAACCTTTTTCGACTTCTCCTAGCGGGGACTCCGCATTATCCTGGACTCAAAGGTCTTCCTCCTTTCCGGGTTGATAGCCCTTGCAGCGGGATTGGTTCCGGGTCAACTCATGATTAGTCATTGTGAATTAGCTACATGGATAATTGTTGTTTGCCCGTATTTTGCAGACTACGAATTTTATTCTTCGGTTTTCTTCTGTGCTTTTTCACCTTTTGAACGGACCTATACCGTCCTAATTAACGGATTTAATGCATCAACAATTTTAATGTTGACGATTATATTGAAATCGAGACATAAGTTAATATTTATGGTAAAAGTTCATTGAAAAATTGTAAACGCTGCGTAAAAGACAAAGAATTCAAATTTTAGTTTATATTTTTTGAGAAAGGAACAAATGCTTATTTCAAAATCTGACTGAATGATCGCTGTCCCTTACCACAAAAAGGGGTAATAGAAGACGAGGTGTCCGGGTACCTGCTCCCGGATTCCGAGGGTACGGCCTATGTCCCCGCTTTGTTGGGTAAGACTTCGCGTAGCTGCGACCGGTATAAAAGGGCAACGAAACGGATATTTGCGGTATTCGTTCGCCTGCGTAGGAAAATATGATACGAACATTTGCGGCTTTTGTCTTCCGTGTTAAAAACCGTCCCGGCGAATATTTACTTTGCTGGTAGCGAAAGGGTTAATTAGATGTGGCATTTAGGAGGTTAGAATGAAGGTTAGATTAACGTATTTCCTCTGAAAATACATATTCAATTCTGTCGCGATAATAATGCATGGTTATGGGTCATGGTTTTAAGTTATTGATTTTTCATTTTACTACTAAGACACCTAACCCGTGAAATGCAGAAATAAAGTTCACCTGACTGCCTCCTTTGTTTCAAATATCAATTTCAATGATTTATGAATAGAGAAGGAAATTTTGATACAAATATTGACTCTGATTCTTGATTAAAAATGAGTATCGTACTAATTTATCCAAAATAAACTAGATAAAGTTAAATCGTGACCTCGACGGAACAAAGCAACTTTGAATTCAAATTGATACAAATCCAATATAGCTAAAGAATCTTGCTCAACTTGTAATATACTAACATCGTGTGGTCAATAAATTCAGTTTTTGAGTTCTATATTTAAATTTTGTTGTCTGCCTATTTTTTTAAAACAAAATAGTTAATACGATGTAATATTTGCCAAAATGTTTCTTTGCTATGTATTCCTTTGGTACTGTTTATTCTACGAATTCTCTAGTGTTGCTATTATAATAATTAAAGTTATTTAATTCTAAGTCAGTTTACATATTTATACAAATCATTCACTGCTAAAATCAAGTGGACATAAAGAATTCCCCATTAAAATACAATAATATAATCTGTTTACGAGAGATTTTAATATACATACCTACCCTATTCAATATCACTATAGCAAGCTCCCTAAAAAAAGCCTGTTGTTTAAAGGTCATTGAACAAATATGTGGATTTCTAGAGAATTTTTGGTTGTCCTTCTTTTTAAAGAAACAGCCTTTGTTTTAGCATCCATTTCCACGATTTTTAAAGACAGACGGGTATAATAGTTTCAGTCATTCCACCTCAATTCCAAAAACTTGTCCCGGAGTGGTCTCAGATTTTGATGAATTCATGGTTGATATTTTATAGTTGAAGCCGTAGATCATACTACTATGATGTAGACTACTAGTCTACGAGTACATGTCCATAGACTGGTATTAAAAGTAATCGGAAAACTGCTCGGGAGAAAATGTAAACGTTTCAATAAATAAAATTTTCAATAAATATTCAGGAGTTGATTTAAATTCAATTTGTGTAATTATAAGGTAATGAATGAGCCTACCCTCTAAAGCATAAATGCTTGGGCCAATTTGAGATGGATTATTTGAGAAAATTTGATTAACAATTTTTTAAACATTTCAATATAATACTAATAGAGAAGTGAACTTTATAAATATTTTACTCAGAGTGACTTCCGAAAGAACTTAGCTGTAAAATTAACAATAAATCATGGCTATACGACAATTTGATAGTTAAATTGTGGGATTTATATGATTTAAGGCAATTTTTTGGAGAAAAAAAATTCGATAACAAATTACAACCAAATTAAAAAAAAAGATCTCGGGGTATTTAGTTTGAGGTTGATGTAGACCCATACAGATATCAAAATCTGAATCTATTAGGGACTAACGCATGTTGTATTAAGGTGGAGTGACCCATATTTAATAATCTAACCCCGGGATTTAATTTAATTTTCTGCTCTCTCCTTAGGTGCAAGCCATCCCGGGACGCGAGGGGAAGAATGAAGGGTGGAGCAGGAAGAATAAAGAAGAGAAGAAGACGATGGCCTCGCGGGACATCCAATGCTAATTCCTTTTCTTGTTATCCGGAAATATTTTACTCGAATTTTAATCCATATTTTTGCTTTTTCAATTTCAGAATGAACATCGAAGAAATTAGAAAACCATTTATCGACTTGAGTTGACGGCTGGCAGGAGTGCACTTTTCCTCGGATTCTATGCGTTGCCGTACATTTTCATCAGGTTTACATCAGGTTATCTTGAACGTGAAATGGTAAATTAGGGCCGACCTGGACCACACAACTGGAGTTATGAGAGACTCCTGGTGGAAATTGAATTCACCCTCGATTATCAAAGCAACCAGGTAACAACAACAAGCAATGCAGGTAACAACAGTACATTAAAGGTAACGGCTCGAAGGAGCAAGTTTAGGCAAAAGGTTTCCAAACACCGCTGAAACAAAGGTACCAGAAAGTGCACTTTAAAGGTATTTACTACGAATGAGACCGGTCCTACGAAACAGAGAATGCATTCTTAGGCAGGGAATCCATGTGGGTATTTTTGAGAGTGAGGTTTTTTTAAGGTATTTGGGTGGGTTTTGTACTAACACCATTTATTGCAGGAGTGAAGAATGAAGAAAGAAGACGTAGCTGAGGCCCCGAAGATTGAAGACATCGCAGGGGGGCCTCGAAGAATGAAGAGTGAAGATAATGTGTGTGTGTGTATCGGGAATGAGTGGACATTGGTAATCCCTCGCCTGAACTGAGAGTGCTTTTTTTTGTACTTAATTGTAATATGTCTGTAACTCTTTCCCTTCCAGCCATGAAGATTGAAGACATCAAATTGAGCTCGAAGAACGGCAAGAATCCGATTGCGTGTGATTTTTTTATCTATCGTGTGATTTCGAGTGATATTTTTATGCGTGTGATTATTTATATTTGCGTGTGCTGCGAGTATTTTTCCGTTGCGTCGCGTTAGGGCTTGCATGTTAGTGTTATTTATTTATTTGTTTGTGCATGCACTAATCTTATTTCTTCACAGATTCAAGACATCGCTGGACTTCAAGGAAGGAAGAGTGAAGACTGCACGAAGAAGAGGAGATTGAAGACGCAAGTATTCACAGAAGAAAGAAGAGGAGCATCGTGAGAAGACGTGTGCGATATTTGCGGCTTAGTCTTGGGCCCTTCTGGCCAATGAATTAAAATATGCGTAGGGCTAGGCGTTTTTTCCGTGCGTTAGTTTTAGTTTTTTGTGCCGTGGTTTTGCATTACATATTCCATTGCGCCATGCAGGAATGTGGCTGTGGCTAGATAGGAAATTTATGATTTCCTACCGATGCCATTGTTACGTTCTTGTGTGCTGCTTTGGAGTGGTGCAAATCCTCGGAAGGGTTATTTATTTGTGTATGCACTAACCCGCTCTCTCCCTAGGCCATCGCTGGATGTGAAGAGAAGAATGAAGATCCTTCGGAAGAACAGAAGACAGAAGAGGATGGCATCGCGGGACCAGAAGAAGACGACATCTTAGCTTTGGGCCCTTCTGAACAAAACTAAATGAACATAAATTTGCGTAAGGCTAGGCGTTTTTCGCGTTAGTTGTAGTTTTTTGTGCCGTGGTTTTGCATTATATATTCCAATGCTTCATGCAGGAATGTGGCTGTGGCTAGATAGGAAATGTATGATTTCCTGTTGATGCCATTGTTACGTTCTTGTGTGCTGCTTTGGAGTGGTGCAAATCCTCGGAAGGGTTATTTATTTGTGTATGCACTAACCCGCTCTCTCCTTAGGCGCGAGTCATCGCTGGACATGATGATAAGGAGAAAGAAGACACTTGGAAGAAGAGGGGATGGTGCACCTTACCGAGCCGGCTTCTTGCGGCTCCACATGAGTTGCAGCAGATAAGGAGCGGTATGATCTCAAAATATTCATTTCGATTTGGTTCATTTTTCCCATATAAATTATTAAAATAACGAGTTACTTGAATATTTTTAATTTTGCATTCATTAATGGAACTCAGTTGTGCTCATGCTTATACTGAACTTCTAATTTGCCCCTAATGCCATCAAAATTAAAAAACAAACTAAATACCCTCCTCAATTTAGTTATTGACTACTTCCTTTGAAAATTTTACTTGGTACTTGGCACTGGGAGTGATACTTCATTGGCGTATCAAATTTGAATGGAATTGAAAAGTTATGAAAAAATATTTCAATTGGCAGAATATTTTTTGTGCCAACCTTTTTCTGGGTGACTCATGATCGTATTTTCTTTACATATTATTTCGAGTCAAAATACTTTCACAGTCTTCGCAAAATATTTTCACATTTTAAAGCAGTCCGAAGAACTTTTATTTATAATAAGTTTCTATTTATCTGCATCTTCATTACAAATTTTATTTTTCATCATGATTTTTCATTTAGAATCAGAATTATTTAACTTTTTTTGTACTGTGAAAGGTATTATGATTAAATTGAATATTATTTTAATTTCCTCTGCAATTGGGAAATTTTATTTTTCACTCGAATTTTCTTAAATCTAATTTAAAAGTTGAGCCTATTCACTCTGAAACGTCCATACGCCATAAGAATATTTATTGATTGATTCGGCCATGAAACCGATTTTCGTGGACATTGCTTAGCCTCTTTATGAGTGTTCGTTTTTTTCGCAGAGTCCGATGGATGGTATTGTGTGAGTTGACTACTCGAGGCCTAGATGAAAGCACGTGCAAAGAGATCGACAGAATACAGCTCGTTGCCGCAGGCAGACGGTAAGATTTCATTCATTCCTCTTCCAAGTTTTGAGTTCAGTTGAGAGCCATTATTTTGTGGTCACAAGGGTACACTATAAATTTTACATTCAGGAACCTCGATATTAAAAGTAATGATTGTGTGAGGAAATTAATAAGTATTTTCACTTTTCCAACGCGAAAATATTTAATTTAACCGCACCCAAAATTAAGATCTCGCGCTTTTTTGCAACACTCACAAAACTTAAATCCCGCGCTGAATCTCAAGGCATTGATTGGTTGACTAAGACAAAAGCGTTTGCTTTCTTATATTTTGATTTGAAACTTCATTACCATTAAATTTAATAATTCGAATGAAGGACAGTTATGGGGATTTTCGTGAATCTATCATAAGTATTTACATGGCTGTTTAATTTTCTAATTGCATTGTGGAGGTCGAAGTTTCCATATTGGCCTTGCTTTTATTAACTCAGTAAACGTCATGCACGCTCAAGCAATTACTTCCTCGGAGACTCACCTGAGGGAAACATGAGATTCCTGTCATATTTTCTACCTTTCTTAACTTTTCCGTGAATTTAATGAGCATAAGTGACCTTTCAAAAAAAGTGGCAGCAATAATGTTACGATGATTGATACACTTTTTTGTTTAATTTTGGGTACTTAATTTCTGGTAACGCGTTTTTCCTTGATATTAAATATTTATTAAGCCAATAGTGTCGGAAAAATCAGTAATTTTTTTCATTTTTTTTCGGCTGTTTTTTTTCTGACGTGATATTTTTGACGTCTGGCTCTTTGCATGATCTTGAGAATTAACTATTATTTCTTTCGTATCAGAAGAATTAATTATTAAATCACATCCTACAAGAAATTATAAAAATACATCCTCCTGGATAGGTGTGGTTTGGATAGGGAAAATAGAAGTTACAAATATGGATGCCATATTTGTAACTTCTATTTTCGTCTTTTTAAATAACTTCATCGTATTGATTTTTATAATTTCATTATTGTTTTCCAACTCATATATTAAATATAGAATGGTATATATTTGTAATCAATCTTTAGTAATATCCATGATGTCCAAGTAAGTCGTAAAAAAGGGTTATATAAACAACATACTCAGCTCACTGTAATGATTTCCGGGAATTTTTTTAATATTGCCCAATCAAATCTTTAAAATGTTTAAAGAATAATGAAAATACATTGAAATGTCGCTACTATATAAGCTTCAAATAATTTTGAATTACCGACTCTTGCATTTTTTATTTTAAACATTTCTAGACACTTTAAAAGTTAATATTTTCTGAACGTCCTCCTCGAAATGATATTTCTGAGCTGAGAGTTAACTTTTTACGTCTCCCCTTCGTTGGATTATGAGATTTGTTTGTTGTATTACCACAGGTCAAGCTTGTGGACAACGACAGCGATTGCTTTTGGAGACAGCTGTGGAGGTCCATGAAATGGACACCTGAAGGTTACTGCGCCCACAACTAGAGACTTGAGGATTTCATCGTGAAGAAAGGGAGAATGAAGCCAGTTGAGAAGACACCAAGCCTGAAGATAGTTGTTTTTTTAATTTTTTGTTGCAATTATTGTACAGGGTGTTTGTATATTTTTTATTAATGCATGTATTTTTTCCAGCTATAGTTAGGATTTGCGGCAGGAGAGTAGGGATTCTATACTGCGTCGTACCGTCGATTAGAAATAACTCAGACTAGGCAGGTCTTCGTATATCGTGGCCACGATTCCGTATTTAGGCGTTTAATTAATTCAGGCGCATAAAACAGTATTTAGGTAGGCAGGGCTGTATGAATGGATGAATGTGATTTTATGAATGAGTGAATGGAATGTGATGCTATGAATGAGTGAATGGAATGTGATTTTATGAATGAGAGAGTGGAATGTGGTTTGATGAATGAGTGAATGGAATGCGATTTTATGAATGAATGAATGATATTAGTAGTAGTAGTAGTAGTAGTGCTTGATTGTTATGAATTGATAATTATATTTTGTGTAGTTTTTTTTATTCTCATTAATTTTGGTCGTAGTGTAGTGCATGCCCCCCTCAAATCCAAACTGTTCCCTCATCGTGGGGAGGGGGTGTAACAGGGATAAGTCATTAATTTGCACCAAATGCTTACAAAATTATACCCTTATTTGGAAGTGATGGAATATTTTTCCTTCCAAAGTTTGTGGTTTTTTCGCTTGAGTTGGAAATTGCAAAGATTATTTGATAACATGTATATATGACTTATCCCTGGCTAAAACAGTTGGTGTATTTGTGATTTGTATTTAAATATGTGAAACCATTGAATATAATGTATGATATGTTGCTGTGATCTTTATTCCAGTGTTTAGTACTATTTGCATTACTTTTTTTGTGATTTTTTCGATAATATTGAACAGAGCCTTATTTTATTTTTGTAACTAATGCATGTATTTTTCCAGCTATAGTTTAGACTTGGGGGCAGGAGAGTAGGGATTTAACATTGCGTCTTATATTTGATAAGAAATGACTCAGAATAGGCAGGTCTTCGTATGTTGCGACCATGAAAATATAATTAAGTAACACCCTGAGTAGAATAAGCTGTACCCATTGCTAAGGTCGATTTATATTATTGTTGTTGATGTTTTGTCTCAAATTTTTAGTGATATTATTATTTTAATAGAAGAGTAAATTATTAATTTAATATTTTAAATGCTATTGAATGGTATGCATGTAATTTCTCCCTACTACTTTGTACAAGTAAAGGCAGTAAAACTATTTTCTATATACCTTTGACTATGTTGTTACTAAAGAGATGTTGTAAAAATAAAATATTTTAATATCTTTGTTATTTACGACATAAAATAAAAGATTTTACATGTATTTTTTGTGAAAATTTAAGTGCTGGTAAAAATCCAGTAAAATGGAATGTCGTTAAGGTATTGACAAAATTTTACATTTGTAAGATGACAATAAACCTAAATAAAGTGAACATGGTCAGAAAGCATCCATTAAGGTGCAATTACATTGAGCATACATTATGTGCATAATAATATTTTAATTCATTCCATTGTATGCAAATAGGCAATTTTTTAACATTGTTAATCCATTTTTGGTAATGATAATATGTCATTGTTACAAAAAATATAAGGAACATGTATTTTTCCGGCTACAGTTTAGATTTGGAACAGGAGGATATAAGTTATACATTTAATTATATAATGATGTCGATTATAAATAACTCAGACCAGGCAGGCCTTGGGACATCGCGACAATGAGTCCATATTATGGCGATAGATTAATTCAGGCGTGCATGTTGAGGTATTTAGGTAGGTAGGGCTTTAACAATGGATGAATGTGATTTTGTGAATAAGTGTATTGTAAGAAGTGAATAAGTGCGAATAAGTACTGGCAATGCTTGGTCAGTAGAAATTGTTCTTAATAATGTACGTAATTTTTTGTAACCTTAGGGGTGTTTTAGGGGCATAAACATCCCCCATATTTTTCCTCTGGAGGTGACTACCTGCAACGCATATTCTGAGAAGACCACAAGCCTTCCAGCACTCCTTATTTCAAATTATGTGGTTGCATTTCATTATATCTTCCAGTAATCAATGAATTTTTATAATGCTGAAAGATTATTTCATCGTTAAGTAGCTGAAAAGTTTGTAACGAGTGTATCGTTGCCAGATACCTCCTAAGTGACGACAAAAGAGAATCAGTACAGGCAACCCACATAACCCCCAAACTCTTCATACCTTTCTGGCTGTGTGGCCGACTGAGAACACAGCTTCGATCTGACAGTACCGTAGTACCGCTAGAAAATCTGGCGGGCGGGACCCCCTTAGCTCTCTGTTGTAAATTTAGTTATGCTATATATCTATGCTATATATAAAGCATGTTTGCGACATCGGAGTAGCTAGGGAGTCTCAGGGGACCCGGCCGCCTATAAAAATTCTGGGGGGGGGGGGTCCCGCCCCATATTTTATAGCGGGACTACGGTCATCCAGGGGGGGCCGGACCTCCTAACTATGACAGTGCTTGAATGTAGCTGAGTCAAAAAGGAAAAAGTTAGGGGGGCCATAACCCCCCGCCTCCGAAATTTTATGGGGGACTACGACCCCTTCTGTGGGGCCAAGACGCCCCCAGATACAGCCGTGCTTGAAAGTAACAAAATCTACATAAAAAATTAGGGGGTCATCATACCCCCCCAGAATTTTTATAGGCGGCCGGGTCCCCTGAGACTCCCTAGCCACTCCGATGTCGCATACATTCTTTAACATAACTAAATTTATAACAGAGATCTAAGGGGGTCTGACCCCCCAGATTTTCTAACGAGACTATGATCCTCCCGGGGGGGACAGAACCCCCTAACCATCACTGTGCTTGAATATAACTAAGTTTATTAAAAGCTAGGGGGTCCATAACAACCTCCCCCCCGAAATTTTATGGGGAACTACGACCCTTTCGATCCTGATTGTATAAACAGCTAATTGGGTTCCGGCTCCCCCCCGAATTTTCAATATTCATGTTTGTATTATTGAATTTGGCCACATGGCAGGCATGCTTTCACAAACTAATATAATATTTCATGTACTTCATATCCATTTAACTTCCGCAATAGCTACTCCAACGCCTTGGTTATTTTCCTCAGGTTATTTTGCAATAACCGGAGAATAACCAAGTACTCGTTACAGTCGCTTAGGTTTTAACCGGCCCCTACCCAGATAGCACATACTTCTGTAATACACCTGTATTTTTCTTGTATCCATAGGTACATATGGATTCATACAGCTGTATTACACATGTATTATTAGTGTATTTTTACATGTAGAAATAATACACATGTAATACAGCTGTAAGCCCTGTTAAAAATTACCCATTAGTCCCTATTGAAAAAACCTATAGGGAATGATATTCCCCATTAAATTTCAATGGGGAATATATTGTCCCTATGGGTACTCAATGGGGAATATATTGTCCCTATGGGCACTTAATGGGGAATATATTGTCCCTATGGGTACTCAATGGGGAATGAATATCTCTTATGGGTTTTCAATGGGGAATGAAAATCTCTCATGTGTTTTCAATGGGGAATGCCAAGTATTTTCACAACTTTTAGTAACTATGGGAAATATATATTTGGCGTTTAAAACACCTTAGTTACATATTTTGCCCATTATATTACGAAATAATTTTTTAATATAACGGATATATCGTATTTGGAAACTAGCGCCACAACGACCGGCGGCCATCTTGCATACCAGTGACCTAAGAGCCATTGCAAATGAATTGTTTACATTCGTAGTTACTGTATTTTGTGACCGTTTTGTGACTTTGCGAATTTAGTTATGCTGTAGAACCCTCTTTTACAAGCAAATTTACGTTGAAGTACGCAATGGAAGAGGAAAATAATCCGTGTTTCGCAGTGAAGACTGGCAAAAAGGCATTAACACATCTCCGCTGAGCTGACGTAAATGTAAGTAAATGAAACATTTTCTCTATTCGTTAGTAAATCACCGAACATTTGTATGTATTGATACGATTAATGGACCGCTAATTTCATTTTAATAAGTATTTAAGATTATTAATTACTATGTTCACAGTGTAATTACAATTTAGCATGATATTTTCTTTCTCGGCCATAGTAAAAATACAATCCATTAAGACCGATTAAGTTGAAATATCAGGGTTCTCGCAGAAGAATCCACTTTGTTAGCAGTCCATTATGGCATCCAGTTCGTTATGGCATTAAATTATCAATCTCAATTAGCTCGTATACGAAGGGTATTTTCTTGAAAAATGAATAACCATCGGGAAGATATTATGTCGAAGAATTATAGTAATTAAAAAGCTGTTCAAAACATTGCCATCGCAATTTAAATCTCTCCGATCATTATCATTTAGGTATTGATTTGTACTTAAGTACTTTTTTCACAAATGCCTAAATTGCAATGAAAGTCTTAAAGAGTTATATTGTTATCAATTGCTATAGAATGTTACTATAATTGAATGTCAATTCAATTCTATTGAAATGTCAACTATTTATGTTAGGGGTTCCACTTACCCCGGTGTTCCTTACGCAGTTAACGGGTATATATAAATATTTATAAAAAAATAACCTGTTTGTTGAGCACAGAATAGATACTTGCTAGGAAGTCGAGCCTAGCATTTTGTTCGCCACGTTGATGCATGCACATAAATATGAATGCGTTAGAGTGGGAGTGCATAAATATGCTTGCAAGATACCATGTGTAAATGTAATAAATAGGTAGATTTCCTGCAGGATAGGTTCATAGCAAATGATATAACCTTGTTTTTATTACTAATATTCTATATTTATTTGCAAGGACAATGGAGAGAGTCTGGAGTCAGGATGACAACCTGAAAAGGGATATACCAACTAGACTAAAGCAAGTTATCACAAAGGCATTTGCCACCAAAAGTTGTGACATGGTTAAATACCAAAGGAAGAAGCTACTGAAAAGTAGCAAATAATACTTCACATGTCTATCCAGACTGATGATGGATGCAAATGCTACCAGCTAAGATATTGATTGTTCATTCCCTGTCAGCCTTTGTAATACTCGCATACCATTCACATCAATCAAAATCAACCCCTGATCGACCCCAAACACTACGAACTTTGAAAGAATTTGAACACAATTGTAATATTGGTTTGTATGAGACATTTGAAGTGGTATTTGTTAACCAATTCTGTCCAAATTTTGATATTTTGTTAATAGTTACTTGCTCTTTCATTTGCTTGAAGTATATGCTACCAACTGTGGTTTACTGTGTGCAAAAATAAAAGCATTCAAAATTAAATTAAATACTTTACATAATTGGAGATAATTCTTTAGGGCTTGAAATGTTCCAAACATAGTGGCTTTTTGCACACATCATACTACCATGTGGATTCTCTTCTTATCTTTTTCTCCAAGCACACTACACGTTTTGCCATCCTTTTACCTTTACTTTTTTGGTATCTGTTCACTCCAAGGAATGCCTGGTGTTCATTATTGTAACATATCATTCTTGTCCTTCCATTTGCAGTAATGTTATTACTGCAATATGATATGACTTCACCTTTTTGGAGTTTTAATTCGTCTCTATCTTTAGGCATATTTTTGCATTTAGATCACAAAGTACAGTACATTTGTTCCTAAGGTGTGTAACTTATGAAACAAATATGGCGAATTATACCAATTATCAACATACAATTAATATCCTTTGTTTAGAAGATTATACGCGGCCATCAAATCCAATACTACCTTTGTATTAACAGGAATATTGTTTACTTCATCATTTCCAACATACATTTTAAAGTTATGTGTATAACCATAGCTGGAATTGCATAATTTGTACAGTTTTACCCCAAATCTTGCCCCCTTTAACCTTTTGTATTGTTAAAGAGTAGCAAGCCTGTCAACAAATTTATGTTATACAATGTAAAAATGTTTAATTTAGCATTAAATTCATATCAATGGAACAATTGTTTTTATTCATTCTGTTTTATTAGGGAATTACAGTCCCTATAGGGAATGGGTGTCCCTATAGGGAATGGGTGTCCCTATAGGGAATGGGTGTCCCTATAGGGAATGGGTGTCCCTATAGGGAATGGTAGTCCCCATTGCCAATTCCCTATAAGGAATTTTAATGGGTATTTTCAATGGGGAATTACAGTCCCTATAGGGAATAACTGTCCCTATAGGGAATGGTAGTCCCCATTGCCAATTCCCTATAAGGAATTTTAATGGGTATTTCCAATGGGGAATTACAGTCCCTATAGGGAATAACTGTCCCTATAGGGAATGGGTGTCCCTATAGGGAATGGTAGTCCCCATTGCCAATTCCCTATAAGGAATTTTAATGGGTATTTTCAATGGGGAATTTTTAACAGGGAGAATACACCAATTATACATATGTATCCATACATCTGTATTACACATGTATTATTCGTGTATTTTTACATCTGGAAATAAAAAACATATGTAATACAGCTGTAAGAATACACCAATTATACATATGTATTTATACATCTGTATTACAGATGTATTACATGTGTATTTTTACATATGTACAAATACAGCTGAATTACACGAGTATGAAGTCATCATCGCCTCTAATATTCTTGAACAAATATTCAGGTAATAATCATTTCATAATAGCATTAATTTTCGACCTATAATTGTATTTATAATGCCGGTACCTTTTTTGGAACCCATATTTAAATATGAACGCTGATGGCAAGATTTTGTGCCATAATTAAGCGATTAAGCCTCCTGCGCTCAATCGCCATATTATTACACAGAGTTCTCTTTTTTTTCTCTGTATTGGTTGTTTACGTTGTGAAAGTTAACGTCGCTGGTAGTTGCACGGCAAAATTTTCCGTTAATAGTAGAAGAAATACGGCACAATATTTTGTAGCTCGGATCCTAATTTCTCCACTAGCACCAAAGACGTGTTTAAAAAGTTCAGTTTCCCTCAAAATACTGGGAGAAGAGCGAAATGGCTTCAAATATGCCGAAGGGACAAGTGGCACCCGACAACGTCTTCCCGCCTACGTGAGGTAAGTTTTTCTTAACATAATGATTCCTTCAATACAATTACCTTAAATTTTTAATAGTGTTGATCCACGTATTTCAATCATTTGGTTTGAACTGATCCATCCATCCAAATTATCCATTGACGAAAAGCGACGGAGCGGCACAGTATCCCCTTAGTCAATGGGTACTATGTACATACGAATTAGATACGGAGGGTTCTGTGCCGTCTGGGTTATTTAGTGTCAAAATTAATAAGAATTTACTCTTATTAACATCTCAAGGTTTCCAAGTAAGTACGAGCCACTTAAGAATGCTGGATGCTGGGGATGCGTGAATTAGCCTTGAGAATCTCATTTTTCGCAGTTATTTAAGTGGCCGAAAAAGTTTTGTATGTTCTCAATGGGTAAATAATACTATATCATGAATTCTAATTACCATGAAAAACTCACAACCGACAAAAACTTTGTCGGTCATGAGTCTTTCATGGTAATTAGAATTCATGATATGGTGTTATTTACCTATTGATAACTTACAATTCATAATGATTCGTATCAAGGTTCTCGCTACGGTCGGTAGCTATCGATTGTGTTGCGTTCGATACATTTTTCGATCGTGCGAGTTACGATATATCTAATTTCGACCTAATCGATTGAGATTAGCCTGAGTGCCGTGTTCCTGCGCGCTTCGTATCCAATCGTACGTGCTTAGTAGCGGACATTCACATGCTGCGTACGCGCTTCGTCGACAGGCCGCGAATGGAAATTATCCATTGACGAAAAGCGACGGAGCGGCACAGTATCCCCGTAGTCAATGGGTACTATGTACATACGAATTAGATACGGCGGGTTCTGTGCCGTCTGGGATGTGTCCCAGCTCCTTATACACATCCAATCCAGGGATGTTTTGCATCTATGGAGAGGTTGAACACACAAAAATAAAAATACCCTTGAACTAAAAATCCCCAAATCTTCGCATGCAAAACACGACAACATACAGAGGGCAGCTTTGCACTTAAAACGAGTGACAAAGTCCCAATTCTGCACAATGCAATGCGTTCAGGTACTACATACCGAACCTTGGTTCAAAAGGCTAAACATAATGCAAGGGTAAAAGTGCCTAGCCTTATGTTATGCAATTTTTTTTCAGCCCTAATGGCCCAAATCAAAGCTAACACTTTCTCTGCCTCCTTGTTATTGCCCTATTCAACTGCTTTCTCTTCTTCAAACTCCAGGATGACTTGAATCTGTGACGAGGTAGGAATTGTAGGCACGTACAAAAGTATACAAGACACTCCCCCTCCCAAAAGCACAAATCAAAATGCAAAGGCCCAAACACGAGAAATAATTAGCATAACACAAACCCCTACATTGTTTTGACCTCCAAATCTAAATAAACCATCCATAGAAGTTTTATAAGAAATGCTATTTTTGTAATGACATTGGTACCATTTCTTTAACGTTATTTCCATCAATTTCTCAACCTTTATCATGGCCATTTTTCTTAGTGAAAATGAATATGAGATTTTCACGTGATTTGGTGCCAGATATTTGGTAACTTTGATTGGTTTCAAACATTCAGGGGCGCAGCTAAGAATGAAGGCTAGAGGGAGTTTTAGACGTAAGTAGTACGTAGGAGTGTGGAGGTATTGCATACCCACCAGGGTAAGCACACGTTGTTGGGGCCCTCCTCCAGCAAAATTTTGAGAATAATGGTTCAAAATGGCAATTTTCAAGGCTTTCTGAGGGATATTTGATTAATCCTAACACTGTACTATAAGGAATACTGATCCAATTAAGTAAAATGGATTAAACTTAAAAATTTCCCTTAGCTCTGAGGAGGAGGGGGGGTTTATCCCCCAAAACCCCCCTCTGCCACGCCGCCACTGATCAAACCCACACAGCACACTGACTTCATTCTATATCTGACCACAATGGGTGGAGAATCGTGTGACCATGTCAATAGCTGCATGGATCTCCAAACTGTTGGAGAGGCACTCTCTAGGAATATATATGAGTGGTTGGAGGTCTTGGAAGATGAATGGAATGCTTTGGTTCAAAAGGGAGTTTTTGAATTACTTGACCATCCCAAGGGGAAATCCACTGTGAACTGTGAAAGTGGGTATTCAGGGAGAAGAAGAATGAAAATGGGGAATTGTACGATACAAGGCTAGGCTAAGGCTACCCACGTATGACACTGCCTCCTAAAGGCGCCTTAAAGGAGCCTTATTTAAGGCAAGGCACTGCCTTCAGAAGGACAACACAAGGCACCTATAATGTGCCTGTCATCTTCTAGCTTAAATGCGCCTTTTAGGCACCTTGAAAAGGCACCTCAAAAAGGCTACTTGAAGGCACATGTAAAAATTTTACTTTTACAGTGCCTTTAAAGTTGTACAATGGAATTGCAATTATGAAGCAATTTCCAGTACAAATATCGACTACACCAGTTACAATTTTTCCAATTTATATAAATACAGGGTTCTCAAGCATAACTCAAAAAAAATATTACCTGCTTTTACACACGAGATATTAATACAGCAAAATATTTTTTAAAAATTACTCACTCAATTTTCAGGACATATCACTGGAGCACTTACCCCTTCAATGACCCTTGACTCGGAAACAATTATGATAAATATCACCATTAGATCTACTATAATAAGGTTCTATATGCAGCCAAAGACATAAGTAAATTAAAAAATTATCCAAATTACAAATTTCATTTATTCAAGACAAGATTTCTATGGACATTGGTTGCTCAGCCATTTCCCAATTGAATTTATATACAGCTTTATCGATGTAGAAAAGTGATAATCTTGAAAACATCTGCACCATACACCTAGGGGATAAAGAATGAAATTTCCGAATTAGAACTTTGAATGTTTATTTCAAAATTAACAAGAAACTTCAACAGTAAATATGAAAATTACAAAACTAGCCCAAGTAGTAAATGGAAAGACTTACTTTGAATGAAATTTAAAGTTTCTGTGGATTTTAAGCCTTTTTATTTGCCCTTTTGTTGAATGAATGTTAATTATCAGAAAGCCCTACTGTGAACACTTTCCTCACGAGGGGCCAACACATTTCTCCGCAGTTGTCACCTCCAACTCTGCTGAAATGATGCACCTGCATTGAAAATACATACCAGCATTAGACATAAATAAATAGGAATACGGGGCACAGTTAAACACCTATAAAACTGTTTTTATTGGTTATCCATCCATTTGACATTTTATTTAGTACTCGGGATTTTTAAGGTCAATAAATAATTATGGTCACACTAAAACGTGGGATTATAATTGCCTTAAGGCCTGGTTACACGATACATTAACACATATGAGTTAATGTCTAAATGTATGAACACATGAATGAACACGAAAATGTACCTTATAACCACCAAACTTCTGTGAATGCATGAACAGAAAATAGAACCTGTTCAAATTTGGTTCGTGCATTCGTACATGTTCCGTTCCGGTCCACCAAAATCATTCACGCAAACATACATTAACTTGTACATGTTAATGTACCGTGTAACCAGACCTTTAAGCAATCATAAAATGAGTGAAATTGACCCATGGTATTGTTGATAGCCACTCAAATCTCTAGTTTAATTAAGTTTAAAGATTGACTGATTAAAAATACCTCATTCATTGATGATGTGCTCCAATATTGAACTGAAAAATTCGCTTACATAACATGCAAATGCATCAATGAATCTCTATTTTAGTTAACACACTTCCAAACTGTTTTTTATAGAATATTTTCATTATGTATTTGTCACCATTTAAAGATTCTTTAGCCAATAACATAAAAATCATAATAGTGGAAAAAGTTTGGCTGTGGGATGGGGGTTACAAGGGTTTTCTAGTTCAGAAATCATGCTTGGGTCTTTAGGCATAGGAAAAATAGCCAGTTGCACCACATGCATAGGCCATTTAAGTCAAATTGTCCCTTGGTACACATGGAATGCAAAAGCAATGCTCAAAGTCCGTTTAGGTAAAGAATGGACAAGGCTACGCCTATGATGTGGGCTAATTTCTGAAAGCCAGTACAGGAAAAGAAAGACAGTATTTGTCAAGCAAAACCCCCACATAATCTCCTCTCACCATGATATGCACCCTTACCACACACAAAATACTCAAGTACCACACTCGAGCACTTAATAACACACACGAGTACTGTCATCCACCTACCCCAAGCCTCTACTTCCCTTTCTCTACATAGTCCTCTTCATTCAGCCTCAATAATATATAACATAGGTAAATTACCATTTGACGTTAGATTACTTACCTCTCCGCCACTGTTCAAATACCATGTAAAGAATTTACTCCTTGAAAAAGCATATAATTGTGTTTTTGAATCCATGGTATCTAAAAGTGACTGTTGCCACACATGAACCTATAGTACACATTTGTTTTTTTACCAAGTCCTTTTGCTTTGTTTATTTTTCTGCTTTTTAACCGATGCTCTTTGTTATCATGTATCATTAAGTATCGATTTTGTTTTTTTTTCTTTTCCACAATTTCTACGATACATACTTGCTAACTAGCAGATTTTAAATCAACAATATTATTATTGAAAAATTGAATAAAAAATTGGTCGAAAAATTAGCAAAGAGCTCTGGTCATTTGTTAAAGAGTAAAGCACGCTGGATGCCATTAAAAATGATGAAATTCAGTGGAATATATAATCTATGGAGATCAATGGAAGAATAAGGGTAAAAAATTACAATGCAATGCAATTAGATAGGCAATGACGTCATCAAATTTTATTGCATCCATAGATACATCAAATGAAATATAATTTGGTATTCGGCATGCCATGATGATTTTGTGACAATGGCTTTGGTAACATGTATCATGAAATGTAGAACAATATGACCATGCATGGAAAATTCACAATAATTTCCACTTTTTGTCAAAAAATCAGCAAAATGAAAGAGTTTGACCGATATATTCTGAGCTAGTTACTCTCTGCTGTCTTCCTTGCAGATGAGTATCACCATCTCCTTCAAGATATCCAGTTCTGCGTCGATACTGGTTTCTTTCATCCATGAATGAACGGCAATGGGTGTGGGAATGTCATCTTCTTTCTTCATCTTCCAATGGATTGCCGTCATCCATGCTATTTGTCTGTGAAGATAAGAAGACATCCTGTTATGAATAATGTTAAGCTGATCTCTAATATCATGAGGGAATTAAATTTTTAATTTTGTCAGTCACACAGATCCAGAGGTACAATGCCATCAAAGAATATTTTTATAGAAAAGCAAGACAAGGTTCGACCAAAAAAAAATTCTCCCCATGTATTGTTTAACCCTGAAGTTCAATGTAAGAAATCGTGAAATTTGACACCAAGTTTTCATGAATTTGTTCATTCATTGTATTTTCTGGTTTATTTATTCTTTTTTGGGAGAATCAAACCTTGAAGGGAGTTATCGCTAGTAGTGGCAGATCCCGGAGAGGGACAAGAGGGCTAGGTGTGGTTCTGGAGGTCACTTCCCTGCAGTGGCGCAGAGAGGGGGGTTTTGGGGGATAAAACCCCCCTCTGAGCTCAAGACAATTTTTTAAGTTTAATCTATTTTATTTTTTGGATTAATATTACTCAAAGAATAGTGTAAGGATTAATAAAATATCCCTCAGAGGCCGTATAACTCACAATTTTGAACCATTAATCTTAATTTTTTCTGGCAGAGGGCCCTCGCACCTCCCAATTACCCTGGCAGGTATGCCATACACCCAGACACCCCAGTATTAGTTGCGCCTGAAACCCCCCCTAGCCTTAATTTCTGGCTGCTTCCCTGTACTAGGGGGTAAGAAAGGTAACAAAAATGTTGAAGATCTCAAAGCTTGCAACAACACATTATGGTTGTGCATATAGTTACTTATTTTCCAAATAATCAACTTAAAAAAAAAACATTTATATGCAATTTTAGTAATTTGGGTATTTGGGACTTTTATCTCCTGTATGTATTCGAAAACTGAACAAAATTACAAACATTTAGGGTCCGACATGGAAAACATACCTATAGATATCTATATATTGACTATTTTCATCAATGAATAGATGTATATCTAATAGATGTCTATTGGACATCTAAAAGATGTGCAGGTGACAAGGGGTGGTTTTGGATAGATCTCCGAAAGTGTGTTTTAAAACACGATTCATGAGCTATGGAAGCGATATATCATTTGATTTGGGGACAATTTTTTGGTTCCTTACTGGAGTGATGGCGACGCGTAGAACGATATTGATATACAATATACGTATATTGTATACTACCTCTCTGGACCTTCCACTGATTGCTAGCAACAATTTGAACCACATGAGACCAATGCACAAGATCAAGGAGTACCTAGCTGAGAGGCAGCAGCAACCTTGGATGGTATTGTTGACCTCATCATCTTTTATTATCTCCACTGCAATGTACAATAAGAGCCCCTTTCACATGGCCATCAAGGTTTATAATGCTCTGCCGCAAACCTTAAAAAAAGCTTCTACAAGGGCAAATTTCAAATCTAATCTTAAACTCTTTCTAGTCAACAAAGGCTATTATAGCACAACTCAGTTTCTAGAGGAATTTGCCTACCACAGAAGGGTCTGATTCTGGTTTTCATTGCGCATGTATTTATTTTTGTGTATGACTTGTCCTATATTTTACAATGTAAAGTCCTGGGACCAATAAAATTATTATTATTATTATGCGAGAGGATGAAGACTGTCACAAATGACTCAAGAAATAGTTGGCGCAAATAAAAATGGTAAAATTAAGATCCCTGAGTATTTAAAAAATTTTCACAATAAAGGTAAAAATGGTAAAAATAATGACGGTGAACGAGCTCTTAAGAAAATTTCAATTTTCATTTTCTTTGTAACTTTAATCGTCTTGAAAACATGCACTGTAAGAATTAGTAACGGTAAAATATATTATGTACCACCATTTATTAGGATTCGAGTAAGCTTTACTTTTGCCTTTGACTCACCGGAAGTAGAGAGTATATTAAGACTAATATTTGTTGTATGATCAAGTCATTTAGGTAAGCATGTGAACTTTTTTTTCTAACAATTTCACTATCAAGAATGCTAGCAATTCATCCCTTTTTTCAATTTTTGTGCACTTGGCTTTGAATTTTCTTCATATATTCCCACATCTATCTTAAATCATCTACGAAATTGATTGAAATATTCACATTATTCCTCCATTGTATTTACTCACTTAAATGCTAATCTCCATCTATTCTTCACATATATCCCTACGGGTATGCCCACTCACAAAATATATTGGGGGGCCCAAACCATGGATCGTAGCCCGGGAATTTTTATAAGTAGTGAGTTTTAAGTTTTTTAAGCATTTTAGAAAAGTCATATGATCAACATTGGAACCCTGATAACTTGAATCTTGATATCTGGACACCCAGGGGAAAATCGGCATGCCTGACATTATTTCCTCACACCCATAAAGAAATTTAGAGGGGGCTTGAGTCCCCTGAGAACCTATGGAGGTGGCACCAAAATATCCCCACCTGTATCTTAATTCATCTAAAGTATTGATTGAAATATTTACATTAATTCTTCCTCCTGATTACCTTCTTAAATATTAATCATAATCTAAAGACACAGCATGAAAAAAGACTATTGACCTGAACCGATCTGCCGATAAGATCATATCTGTGGCGGGATATAGGTTTTCAATTATTTAATGCTGGTGGCATGCAAAGAAATGAATGCCCTCGCTTATACATATTTTGACATGTAAAAAAAAGATACATCTACTCTTGGCAATTAAGTATTTTAATTTGATTTGAATTATGTACTTACATTTTCTGATGAATGCATTTAGTAGTTGAGGTGACAGGAGCAATAGCACCCAGCTGAAGTCTGGCAAAAGTGCTGTTGGAAAGTGGCCATCTTCTGCTTGCAGAACTCACTCTGAAGCCTCATTTCCTTGATGACTATGTGTGTCAACATAAGTAGTAGCTCCTGTCGTATAATGCGCTGTAGTTGTTTTAACAGCAGGTCGTTCTCCTCCAACTCCTCCCTCTTGTCCTCGTACACGTGGTCCAGGAGCAACTCAATTTCCTCAACTCTAAAAGCCCAGTCCACAAGTACTATGATGGACGCCAGCAATATAAAGGCAGGGATGAAATATTGTGGTGTGCAGAGTAATGAGCCTTCCTGACCCACTCTTTCGTCTGGATTTATCATTGATTCATCTGGCTTTGAGATGTCAAAAAAACTATTCCCTGTGACTGCACAATTAAAGGCGGGGATGAAATAATGTGGTGTGCAGAGTAATGGGCCTTCCTGACCCACTCTTTCGTCTGGATTTATCATTGATTCATCTGGCTTTGAGATGTCAAAAAAACTATTCCCTGTGACTGCACAATTAAAGGCAGGGATGAAATATTGTGGTGTGCAGAGTAATGAGCCTTCCTGACCCACTCTTTCGTCTGGATTTATCATTGATTCATCTGGCTTAGAGATGTCACTAGACCTATTCCCTGTGACTGCACAATTAAAGGCAGGGATGAAATATTGTGGTGTGCAGAGTAATGAGCCTTCCTGACCCACTCTTTCTTCTGGATTTATCAATGATTCATCTGGCTTAGAGATGTCACAAGACCTATTCCCTGTGACTGCACAATTAAAGGCAGGGATGAAATATTGTGGGGTGCAGAGTAATGGGCCTTCCTGACCCACTCTTTCTTCTGGATTTATCAATGATTCATCTGGCTTAGAGATGTCACACGAACTATTTCCTGTGACTGCACAATTAAAGGCAGGGATGAAATATTGTGCGGTGCAGAGTAATGGGCCTTCCTGATCCACTCTTTCTTCTGGATTTATCAATGATTCATCTGGCTTAGAGATGTCACAAGACCTATTCCCTGTGACTGCACAATTAAAGGCAGGGATGAAATATTGTGCGGTGCAGAGTAATGGGCCTTCCTGATCCACTCTTTCTTCTGGATTTATCAATGATTCATCTGGCTTAGAGATGTCACAAGACCTATTCCCTGTGACTGCACAATTAAAGGCAGGGATGAAATATTGTGGGGTGCAGAGTAATGGGCCTTCCTGACCAACTCTTTTGTCTGTATTTCTCATTGATTCATCTGGCTTAGAGATGTCACAAGACCTATTCCCTGTGACTGCACAATTAAAGGCAGGGATGAAATATTGTGGTGTGCAGAGTAATGGGCCTTCCTGACCCACTCTTTCTTCTGGATTTATCAATGATTCATCTGCCTTAGAGATGTCACAAAAACTATTCCCTGTGACTGCACAATTAAAGGCGGGGATGAAATAATGTGGTGTGCAGAGTAATGGGTGCTCCTGACCCACTCTTTCTTCTGGATTTATCATTGACTCATCTGGCTTAGAGATGTCACAAGACCTATTTCCTGTGACTGCACAATTAAAGGCAGGGATGAAATATTGTGGTGTGCAGAGTAATGGGCCTTCCTGACCCACTCTTTCGTCTGGATTTATCATTGACTCATCTGGCTTAGAGATGTCACAAGACCTATTTCCTGTGACTGCACAATTAAAGGCAGGGATGAAATATTGTGGTGTGCAGAGTAATGGGCCTTCCTGACCCACTCTTTCGTCTGGATTTCTCATTGATTCATCTGGCTTAGAGATGTCACAAGAACTATTTCCTGTGACTGCACAATTAAACTGCACACTAACTGCCTGACCTACAGCGTATAGTTTGGGGTTCTGAAAACTGAAAGAGTTGGTCGTGGACTTCATCAGTTCTGAGCCCTCATTTGTACAGCTGAAGTGGTTAATATGTTGAGATGAATAAAAAGGCTCACTAACTGCCTCACTTACTGGGTAGATATGCGGGTTCTGATGACCAAAAGGGTTGCTGGTGTACTCCAACAGTTCTGAGCCCTCATTTGTACAGCAGAAGTGATTCATATGTTGAGGTGAATAAAATGGCTCACTAACTGCCTCACTCAGGGGGTAGATATCCGGGTTCTGAAGAACGAAAGGGTTGCTGGTGTACTTCATCAGTTCTGAGCCCTCATTTGTAGTGTAGAAGTGATTCACAAGTTGAGGTGAATAAAAAGACTCACTAACTGCCTCACTCAGGCGGTAGATATCTGGGTTCTGAAGACGGAAAGGGTTGCTGCTGTACTCCATCAGTTCTGAGCCCTCATTTATAGTGTAGAAGTGATTCACAAGTTGAGGTGAATAAAAAGACTCACTAACTGCCTCACTCAGGGGGTAGATATCCGGGTTCTGAACACCGAAAGGGGTGCTGGTGTACTCCATCAGTTCTGAGCCCTCATTTGTACAGTAGAAGTGGTTCATAAGTTGAGGTGAATAAAAAGTCTCACTAACTGCCTCACTCAGGGGGTAGATATCCGGGTTCTGAAGACCGAAAGGGTTGCTGGTGTACTCCATCAGTTCTGAGCCCTCATTTGTACAGTAGAAGTGGCTCATATGTTGAGGTGAATAAAAAGTGTCACTAACTGCCTCTCCTACAGCGTATAGTTCGGGGTTCTGAAGACTGAAAGAGTTGCTCGTGGACTCCATCAGTTCTGAGCCCTCATTTGTACAGCAGAAGTGATTCTTATGTTGAGGTGAATAAAAAGGCTCACTAACTTCCTCCCTTACAGGGTAGAGATCAGGGTTCTGAAGGCTGAAAGAGTTGCTCGTGGACTCCATCAGTTCTGAGCCCTCATTTGTACAGCTGAAGTGGTTAATATGTTGAGGTGAATAAAAAGGCTCACTAACTGCCTCCCCTACAGGGTAGAGGTCGGGGTTCTGAAGACTGAAAGAGTTTCTGGTATACTCCATCAGTTCTGAGCCCTCATTTGTACAGTAAAAGTGGCTCATATGTTGAGGTGAATAAAAAGTGTCACTAACTGCCTCTCCTACAGCGTATAGTTCGGGGTTCTGAAGACTGAAAGGGTTGCTGGTGTACTCCATCAGTTCTGAGCCCTCATTTGTACAGCAGAAGTGGCTCATATGTTGAGGTGAATAAAATGGCTCATTAACTGCCTCACTCAGGGGGTAGATATCGGGGTTCTGAAGACCGAAAGGGTTGCTGGTGTACTCCATTAGTTCAGAGCCCTCATTTCTACAGCAGAAATGGCTCATATGTTGAGGTGAATAAAAAGTCTCACTAACTGCCTCACCTTCAGGGTAAAGATGAGGGTTCTCTATACCCATTCCATGGGTCATGTATTCCACAGCTATAGTTGGCTCTAAAACACGTATATGTTGCGTTGAGTTTGATTGATATGATTGATACGAATCTTCATTAATGTTTGGTGGGCAAAGCTGAGAATTTAAAGCATCAAATTCAACACAGACATCAGAGGTATTGTAAACTGTTTCTTCCTGTTTGCTTTTTGCCCTTGTTAAATCGTCCTTTGCTCCGAGGTACGCACTTTTGCGACTATTTTCCTCATTCCTGCCTTCTTTTTTCTGATCCATTGGAACGATATAATTATGAAATGTGACACTGTGAGTCTCACGCTGACTTGCATTCTCACCATACTTACCTGTAGAGCAAGCAGATACCTAATGCCTTCCTCCCACCTCTCCCTGCATCCGGTGAGAAGAGCGGTGGGAACTGCAAGCTGGCTGATGCGTCGGTGGGAAGGAGACACGACGTGTGGAGTTGGTTTGTAGACGCCTTGTGGAATGGTTGTATCTTAACTCGAATAAAGAGGAGTTATGGAAAGGACTGGGAATTGGTTATTAATTCCTTAATTCCCTTCCTCGCGTTCCCTCTGCGACCTCCGGCGGACCCGAGAGACTTTACAGTGGTGTCAGAAGCGCGATCAAACCGGAGATCGTAGATATCGCGAGGAAGCAGCAAGAATGGCGAGTCGCGTGAGTTTTGGGGGGCATGAAGTGCCGCTGCAGAGTGTCATTGATGACTTCGGGGAGAAGATCAGCATCCTGGCTAAGGAAAACGAGGAGCTAAAGGAACGACTCTGCAGCGCGACTCAGAGCTCTGCTCCTTCGCGGGGAAACAAATTCTCGCTCATCAGCGGCATCGATGTATTCACTGGCCGCCCCGGGGAGAGTGTTGTAGCTTTCATCGAGCGAGTGGAAAGCGTGGCAGAATTGAGTGGCTGGACCAGCGAAGAGACCCTGAAGGCAGCGAGAGTGCGTTTGGGCGGTGACGCAGCAGAGTTCTGTCGTATCAAGGAGGAGTGCTACCAGGCGGCTGATTTTTCAGTTTTTAAGAAGTACCTCCTTGATCGATATCGCCCGAAATTAACGGCTCGATTCTATCGCGAGCAGTTAGGATCGGTGAGACTAGGGCAGGGAGAGGACTTAGAGTCCTTCGCGGACCGGGTGAGATCGATTAACTCTCACACGTATGAACTTCCGACCCACGCTGACATGGCTGCCGCGATCAAGCATGAAGCCGACCAAAGGGCCCTGGACGCATTCCTTCGTGGCCTTCCCGGTGAGCTCGGTCGTCTGTGCCGCTTGGCCGTGCCGGCGTCGTTCGACGCGGCCCTTGAGACGGCTATTCGGATCCGCGAAGCTGATCGCAGTCCGCGAGCCCCCTCGCCGGTCCGCCGTGTTTTCCGTTCCCCAGCGGAGGCGGGGCGGAGGTGCTATGAGTGCGACTCTCCAGACCATCTCGCGCGAAGGTGCCCCCGCCGGAGGTGTTATGCTTGCGGAGATTCCGGCCATATCGCTTATCAGTGCCAGCGGAAACCCTCAGAGAAGCCTTTAAATGGCGGCGGGTCCGGAGGCGCCACCCAGGCCGGACCCCTGTAACCCTGTTCCTTCCACGGTTAGAGGCCGCTAAGCGGACAGAGGATTTAGTGGTGGCAGTTAGCGTCGTGGGAAAAGACTGCAGATTTTTGGTGGATACCGGTGCCCAAGTTTCCTTGGTAGCGCGTGGTGTGAACGGGGGTGAACGAATTAGAAGATCCCCATATCGTATAAAGGGCATTTCGGGGGAGACTGTGTATAACCATGGTGTAGAAACGGTGAAATTAGTGCTGGGAAAGTGTTCTTATAGTATAGATATGATAGTGGTAGATTCGGTTGGAGAATATCAGGGGCTTTTAGGGTTAGATTTCTTGGAAAAATACGGTGGACTAATTGATGTGAGTAAAAAGACGATGAAATTAGGTGACGTTTACGTTTCGTTGAGAGGCAAGTGCAGCGCGCATGAAGGATGCGAGGAGAGGAAAAAAAAGAGTGCAAGGGTCGTTGGAGTGGACGTTGAAGTTCCTATTAAATTAACTGATGAGACAGTGATTCCGCCCAGGAGCGAAAAATTAGTGTGTTGCAGGCTGTCAGATGACGCCCCTCTTGAAGGAGAATACATTACAGAGCCAGAGGTGATAACGGACGCACACAGTTGTGCTGTAGCGCGGGGTGTGTGTAAGTTTGAGAGAGGACGGGAGGTTATGGTAAAAGTAGGGAATTTCGGACTGGATGAGGTTGTTTTGAGACGGGGAACAAAAGTGGCAACTCTCCATGAAGTGGAGAAAATTTTTAAAGGTAACTTCACAGGCATAAGGCACGTCCGAGCAACGATTACCGAAGAGCGAAAGATAGATTTCCGGGAGAAGTTAGCGGATCTGAATGAACCGGAAAGGAAGGCGTTGCTACCCCTGTTAAAGGAGTACCAGAGTTTATTCACTGAAGGAAAAATACCTCCGGCCACAACAATTACCTCTCACAGAATCCCCACGGGCAACTCTCCACCCATTTATCGCCGCCCCTATAGAGTGCCATATCACCAGAAGGAAGTGATTCAAACCCTTGTGGACGAGCAGTTACGGGCCGGGATAATTGTCCCTAGCAGTAGCCCCTGGGCTTCACCAGTCGTCATTGTGCCAAAAAAATCAGCTGACGGCACCCCATCTTATAGATTTTGTGTTGATTTCCGTGGCCTTAATGCAGTGACTACCCCAGACGTGTATCCCCTGCCAAATATAACAGAAACGTTAGACTATTTAGGGAGGAGCCGTTACTTTTCCACGTTAGATCTAACGAGTGGTTATTATCAGATCCCTATGCATCCTGACTCCAGAGAGAAGACTGCCTTTAATGTAGAGGGCGGACATTTTGAATACAACCGCATGCCTTTCGGATTACGCAACGCCCCTAGCACGTTTCAACGCATGATGGACGGCGTTTTGAGAGGACTAAAGCCCACACAGTGTCTCGTTTATTTGGATGACGTCATTGTATTTAGTTCCTCCATGGATGAGCATGTTGAAAGGCTGAGAAGCGTGTTCGATCGGCTGCAAGAGTCAGGTTTGTCGTTAAAAATTGAAAAGTGTCACTTTGCTAGAGAAAGGGTAAGGTATTTGGGACATGTGATCGACCGGGAGGGTGTTCGTCCGGACCCTGAGAAAATAAACGCGGTTATGAATTTTCCTTCACCAAGTAATACCAAGGAAGTGCAATCGTTTTTGGGACTCGCCAATTATTATAGGCGCTTCATAAATAATTACGCTGTGGTCGCAAGACCGCTAACGCGGCTCCTCAAGAAGGGAACTAAATTCATATGGACACCTGACTGTGACGCGGCGATGGAATCCTTGAAGGCGGCCTTGGTAAGCACTCCGGTGCTCGCCTATCCTGACTTCGCAAGGCCATTCGTTATCTCCACTGACGCCAGCAACTTTGCGGTGGGCGCGGTGTTGTCGCAAGAGATAGACGGCGAGGAGCATCCCATCGCGTATGCATCGCGGCAACTTCAAGCAGCGGAAATAAACTACACGACCACGGAGAAGGAGCTGTGCGCGGTCGTATTCGCGGTTCAGTATTTTCGCCCTTATGTGTGGGGTCGCCCATTCAAAATAATCACGGATCACGCCGCCCTCCGATGGCTTTTAAGTCTTCGCGATCCCAGTAGTAGATTAACCAGATGGGCGCTGAAATTAGCCGAATATGAGTATGAGGTTATTCACAAGCCAGGAAAACTCCACCTTAACGCCGACGGGTTAAGCCGAAAGATACGAGTGGTGGAGGTAATGGATGATGAAGATTGGAAGAAGTACCAAGCCGAGGATATGGAATGCCAGGAGTGGAAGTCGTGCGAGAGTTTTGAAGAGAAAAATGGACTGCTGTTCCGATCGACAAGTGAGGGATTAAAGGTGGTGGTTCCAGTGAGCCGACGGGAAACTGTGTTCCGCCAAAATCACGACCACGCTCTGTCAGGACACCTAGGAGTAAAGTCGACTATTAGACGAATACGACAGATGTACTGGTGGCCCTCCCTTGATAAAGATGTGAGAGAGATGATTGCTAGCTGTGTTCCTTGTAATCAACGTAGCCCTTACGGCAAGACGAGGGCACCCTTGAAGAAACTTCCAGTAAGTACCTCCCCATTTTCCTTCATCAGCATAGATATTGTTGGGCCCCTACCGCGCACCTCGAACGGCAACCGGTTTATACTTACCATTCTCGATCATTTTTCACGGTATTTAGAGATGGTGGCCATTCCCTCACAGACAGCGGAAGTGGTGGCCGACGCTCTACTTAGGCGGTGGATTTTGAAATTCGGTGTTCCTGATTATATACTGTCGGATCAGGGCCCTAACTTTGAGTCGGCTTTGTTCCAGAATTTGTGTAAATTTCTAGGGGTATCTAAATTACGTACGTCACCCTTTCACCCCAGCTGTAACGGAAGGTGTGAGAGAGTGCATCGAACCATCTCGCAAATGCTAAGCCACTATGTTAATGGAAGAGACAATAGCTGGGATATGTGGCTAGCGTTTTCGGTGGCCGGATATAATTCATCCTATCATAGTAGCACGCGAGTGACTCCGTTCAAGGTGATTTTCGGTCGCGAAATGAAGACGCCCTTCCATTGCTTAGAGACCGTGGAGACTAGTACGAGAGATTCATATGTGGACGAACTAAGTGATCAACTCAAGCAGATTTGGAAAGAATGTTTGGGGAACAGTGAGAGGGCCCTTGAGTCGCAGGCGAGGCAATACAACAAGAGGAGCAGGGATGTGAACTACCAGCCGGGTCAATACGTTTACCTAAACGACCCCTGTATAAAGCCCGGCAGAATCCGCAAGTTCCACAAACCGTTTTCGGGGCCTTATAAAATCCTTGAGGTGCTCAATGACTCTAATCTACGTTTGCAGCTACGTTTTAGGACTATCGTGGTGCATAAAGACCGCGTTAAAGCACATAGGGGTGTGAGAAATAAGGAACATGAATTCGCAGACGCAATCAGGGGCGAGAAAAGGCGTGGGCGTCCGAGATTACTGATGGCGAGTAGGAAAGGAGTTGAGGAAGCATCAACGTCTCCGGAAATCGTTTCCACCTCCTCTTCTTCCACTCCAAATGCAACAGCGAGGAAGAAAGAAATAGTGACAGTTTCCCTCCCTGTCCCTTCTTCGAAAATTGATGCCGTTTCCGATTTGGAGAGCGAGGCATCTTGGTCGGTGGTTTCCGATCATTCGGAGGACGAGCACGCAGACGAATGGAAAGCCGACCGACCACGCCCACTCCGAGCAGAGCAGCCGTTACCTCAGCGTTCGCCGTACCCGCTGCGAAGTAGGCGGCGAGTTGCTGATAAAGACAAGGAAGACCCCGTGGAGATTGTTGACACGTCGGCGGCGACCTTGCCCGTTATGACCTTGCCTTCCTCCCTGTCCCCACCCCATTTTGAAGATAGCGCGGACCGCGCGAAGATAACGCAGACAGCAGCGGAGACTCCTTTGACCACCATGCCCCCTGAAGCTCTCCCATCCCTCAGTGCAAATTCCCCCGAAGTGTGTCCCGGTGCATATGATGAGCAAAGCAGCGAGAGTAATTGTGAAAGTACGACGCTAGCCGTTTGCCCATATAATTTGAGGCCACGGCCATGTTAAAAAGTGAGTGATGAGGCCATTATGGTGTTGGCCGAGTGTTTGCCCGAGGGGCGTTGAGTGTTTTTGAGTGTATGTAAGTCTACGAATGTAGCATCTATGTAAGTGCGACGGGACAGAGTGTTTTCCATTTGGATGATGGAGTACTGGTTGAGAAAAATATTTAAAATTGGTGATTGCATTATGTCTTTTCATGATTCGAACAGTGATTTTGTATGTTCTGGAATTTTGAGTTGGTAATGGTATCATCTTTGCCCAGTTGATTGTATGATAAGTACAGTGTTTGTGTTGATTCAAGGGGGGTTATTGGGTGTGCTACGAAGCACGCAAATTGTTCAAATCTCTTTCTAAATGACTTGTGCTGACTTTGAAGGGGTTACCATAATCAATGTAGTGTGGGATTGTGATTTTCTTCATAGCGTTATATTGGGTTTTGGGTTCATTGTGGTGTTGTATTCTTGTCTTGTTTTTTCAACATTTTATCCTGTTCTCCTATCGGTGGTGACCAATGTCTTATTTTTTATTTTGACTTTTCAGTATAATCGATTGTTTGCAATTTTTATGGAGTTGTCAATGTTAAGTGGTATAAATCTCTATGTGGTGTGGGAATGCAAGTGGTCGGCTGACAGTTAGAAAAATTTCACTATGTTCAATTTTTCTTTTGGAGGGGGGAATGGTGTGAGTCTCACGCTGACTTGCATTCCCACCATACTTACCTGTAGAGCAAGCAGATACCTAATGCCTTCCTCCCACCTCTCCCTGCATCCGGTGAGAAGAGCGGTGGGAACTGCAAGCTGGCTGATGCGTCGGTGGGAAGGAGACACGACGTGTGGAGTTGGTTTGTAGACGCCTTGTGGAATGGTTGTATCTTAACTCGAATAAAGAGGAGTTATGGAAAGGACTGGGAATTGGTTATTAATTCCTTAATTCCCTTCCTCGCGTTCCCTCTGCGACCTCCGGCGGACCCGAGAGACTTTACAACACTATTTACAGGTTCGTATTGGATTGAATATATCACCTCACCTTCGTCATCTGAAAGAGCGTTCGCCTTATTCCATCCATGTCCATGTTCTTCTCTTTTCTCTTCAGCCGGCATGGATAGACGGGTTATGTCACCTGCGATGACTGGAGTTTGTTTCACCTGATGGTCTTGAACACGTCCTCTTTTTGCCGAATTTCTGCCATCACCTTTCTCTCCGTTGAGTTCTGAGCACAAGGCGTCCCTCATGCCTTCTCCAATGACTTCCGCGACCAGCGATTCCTCCTCGATGTTGTCGGAGTACATTCTCGTACGCGGAGGCATTGGTTCCGCTGGCTTCGGCGGAATCGTGTTATGGTGGATTCCCGTGAGAGTTCCGGATGCCGTGTCATTGGGGAGAACGGACAGGTTGAGGTTTCGCCTATCCTTTTCTTCCAGAGTCGCTGCGACCTCAGAAATCAACCATGTTTTCTCCTGTTTGCGATTCTCGTTGGAAATTTTATTCGTGTGCGGTTGAACGTTCTCCAGGTTGACAATACATTCTTTATCCAGCCTCTCCTCTAGGCTTTTGCCCAACACACTTCCGGAAACGATCGGTGCGACTTTCTTTAAAATCCGTTCCATGGTGTACGTGGCGGAAAATATAGATGGCGAGATCTGCTATTTGGTAATCACTCCAAATCAACTGACTGGAATCGATTATGAGATTCAAATGCAGGAAATATATGCAATCTCTTCTTTGCAGGTGTTGTTATTCGAACTCTGCAGGTCGAAGTCGGAACTCTGCCGGCTGACTGCAAACGCCTGTGAGGAGACCGTTTTCTTCCTCTGCTACTCAAGTGATTGATGTTTTATTCACTGTAACTGTTTTATACTGTAACCAGTGCTTTAAACTTCGTTTATAACACCACAATATGCTATCGCATCCGCTCTCTGTCGCTTGGAAAATCCATTTGATAAAATGCCACCGTACGGCTACTGGTTGCCAGGGTGAACGAAAGTATTGTCGCGGCGCCAGATATGCCGTCTGCTGGCCTGCGGTAGTATCGCCTTTCGCCATATGCTAAATTCCATTATTTTAAGTTGAACTCAGTTCAATACTTCAATGTAGGAGAGGATGGAAGGAAATAATATGTTTCGAAGATTATCATGTTTTCTTATTGATAACGACTATTTATATTCAAGATCTTTTTACGCCGGATACCGATTTGAAGCACGTAGCGCGATGTTCAATGTTGTTTTTATTTTGATGATGTGGGAATGAAGAAGCTAAAATTAATTACTCTAAGATTCGGTGAACTATCGCTCATGATGACAATATTAAAAATAAAACCAATATTTAACTATCCTGTATTAATATTAAGACTAAAGGTATAAGTTGATTCGCCAATAGCCACATGTACCTATTTATTTATTTTATAATATACCGGTTTTCTTGCGAAGGCTTTCGCGCTGATGCCTCGATGAATAGTTGATACAATCAAGTTTTCCGCCATACCACCGCCTTGTTTAATGCCTGATGATGATGGTATCGTCGGAAGTCCCGCAAAAATCTTCAGTTCAGTCGTTTACTTCATCGCGGAAATAGATACAGGATAAAAATTCGCGGAATTTTCACTCCCTCGTTAATATTTCTGAGCAAGTTTTCCGCAAGTTCCGGTAAAAGATGTATAAATAGGGTAGTTACCTTCATCGAAGAAAACGAAAGGCATTGATTGCGATTCGTTACTTACCATTAGTGTATTCATAATACACAAGTGGAGTGGCATCGCATGGGCGCCAATCTGTCCTTTTTCAAATGAGGATAAAATTTGACCCTTGCCATTCGTCTACACCGGTATTTCAAAAACCAAATAATTTGTGTATTATGAATACACTAATGGTGGGTAACAAATCGCAATCAATGCCTTTCGTTTTCTTTGATGAAGGAAACTACCCTATTGTTAAAAGGGTTCTTTGGCAATTGCTGTTCCATGCATCAGCACTTTATGGAGCATATAATACCAACCATAATCCATGTACAGCTCAGCTATTTCCATGCAATGCTGGCTCAAGGCTTCATTATTTATCTCATAGCCGCGGGATAGAGATTTTAATATCGCTGAAAGTCTATGGATAAGTCTTTCATCAACGCCTGTCACGAAAATTGCAAATCACATTAATAATTACATTTCATACATATAAAGCATCTGTTGCAAAATTATGGAAAAGGGTCCAATATTTCTTACTTATTGATTATAATTTTATATTCACACGTAATTTCATCTTGTCTGAAATGAAGTCCTGAATTAAAACTCCACTTTTAAAATGATTGAGATCAATTTTCACTCATTAGATCCGAGATGGAGATATTGATATACTTATTAAGGGAATTTCAATTCCTTCTGCAAACAGCTTTTGAACGTCCCTTTTAAATTTTCATCAGTCCTCGAGCTTTGATTCCACTTTCTCAGGTATTTCGGGAGAAAATTCTTCGCATAAAACGTGTCACAATAGATTTGGCTTGCTTGATTTCATTCAGTCGAAATCTTGTTTTCAAATATTCCCCTCATATTCCCTCTACTATGCTTATGAATATTCTTTTCTCTCTGAATTTTTACTGTACACCGCAAGGTACAAACATTTTGCGGCACCCATAACTCAAATTTAACAGGTGTATTTACGGCTGAAACGATGAATGTGATTTCAAAAATTTGTCTATTTTTAACCAATCAAAAACCGGAAATTATGAGTTGACATTGAGTAAAAGATATACAAGTGTATATAGACTTGCCTCTGAGTTTCCTGCGCATCCTGAAATTTGAATGTCAAACATTGCCATACCAAGTGCTTTAATTATCTGGACAGGAGAAGTTTCTCGAGTTACCCGTATTAACACAGTTCGGAGCACAGCACTTGTTCACTGACAAAATCATTAAATAAAACTGAGTGGGAAATATTCACCACATCCATGCAAATGTTCTGGTGAGGGGGGCCGTCATGTCATCTTCATTCCGTTATTATATGAGGAAAAAAATGCACTTGCAAGATGCACGCACCCTCGGTGGATTTAGACGAATTTTTCCCTCCGAATGACGTCCTATCTACGTCTATGGGCTGTTAAAATGATCCTATGAACAATTCTTGGCATTAAGGAGCATTTATTTCTCTTAGCGCCAAGACCTTCTTTCGGAACAACGTGTTGACAACGCTGTACAGCATGTAAGGGATCTCTTCTCAATAAAAATATGAGGAAAGTTTTGCAGAGAAAAGCATCTTGGGGTTACTTTAAGGTTCTCGCATAGTGGCTTATGTAGTCGCTTTTGATCACTCATTATGTTTCTCATTAAGAGCATGAAAACCGGCCCTCGTTGGTTTCATGAATATTTGAAGGAGAGTGCACAAACGTGAAGTGTACATACGATAGGCGTGAAGCACTTGATGTATGTAATCTTACAGGATGTAGAATTATGCTAAGTATACACCATGCAAGTTCGACCACCGATACAGGAATATTTGAGCGATAATGCCAATCGGCATTTCACCCCCAGCGGAGCGGTGCACCGCTCAACTTAAAACCCTCTAGATGTCGGATAGGTAAATATAGGCAAGTATAGGCAAGATTATTTTTCTCCATCTTGTTGTACATACTCTTCCCAAGGATTCTGCACAGGAATCTTCGAGGAGTACGGAGGAGCAAAAAACTATATCGACACATTTGACTAAAAATAGGCCCAATAATAGCTAACATTATAACTAATTAAATATTGTTATAAGAAATTCTTAATCGGTCAAAAAGTACTATAATATTATGAATAAATATGCAAACTTAACGTATTAAAATTGACAGTTGAATCCCATGAAATTAAAATAGTCATTTATTAAGTTGAGTTACCCTAAAATCCACTATTTCTACGCCTCGGGCGTTTTAGTCTCCATATATGCCCAAGTTTGACGGGTTACATAGGTCACCATAAAACTCACGCAGGTCTATCTGGTACGAAATATTGTAGGCCATTTCCTGTAGAATCCGAATACATAATTTAAAACTTCCTCGTAAAAAGTCGAAAATATGACTTTTGGCCACCTTTTTTCGATTTGGGACCACGGTGTGGCGGGGCAACCAGGGCATTTGGCCCCGGGCCCAGCAAGTGGGGGCGCACCGTTTTGGCCAATTTAATTTTTTTTTTTTTTTTTGACTGACAACGTTAACCGCCGTGCGGCGCTCTCAGCTCTCTTAAACACAACGAAAGAGCTCTGAGAGATCGCGGTGCCAATCCACTTGTTTTTCATTCTTGTGGCAATGGATATTATTTGACGATCTCGTTCCTGCCGATTTCGATGCGCTTTTTCATGATGAGGAAGTCCACCGTTACACACTCGAAGATTTGCATGTACATGAGAGTGAAGTAGAGATAAGAAATTGTGAGACTTGTGCGAGTGATCAAGACGACGAAACCGACACAAGCGAGGAAGAAAACATTCAACTGGAGGGTGACCATTTCGTCGAGACTGCAGGAAATAAGAAAAATCAAGGGAGAGAGGAGTAGATTCTGGCGATGATAGGATAGGGATGACGATTGTGCCCAGGTGCCGCGAAATGTAAACAAACGACCCTTTTCGAATCGTTTCCTTCACGTCGAAAAACCCAGGCACATATAACATCGGCTCGTGTCTTACGCGGTCAGCAAAAGTATTGTTTTTACCGATAATTTACATCCTGCAGAAATTGTGATTTCCCCCATAAGTGAGAAACGAGAAGAGTCTCGAATTTTAAGTGAAAGTGTCCGAGCTTTTATAAACTTTGTGTTTTTGTTGGATGAAATTTCGCGAAAAAATGTTTTAAAAAACTTTCGGGACCTATGGGACGAAAACGAAGACAGGGACCTGAAAAAGCTCATGAAAAAGTGATGGTGAAAGTGCGTAAATAGTCGCCATTTTTCAACGAAATGCAAGCTCCTTTGCAGACTCACGAGGCAGCAGTTTTCGAAGGTGATCATGATACAAATAATCCCACTGACAACCAGGACAACCGCAATTCTAACTAAAACAGCGCAGGTTTGGTCGCAGCAGAAGCACGGCAGACGAGATAAAAGGTTCCGGCATTGTAAATTCTCTTTTCTCACATGATCCATCAACTTGGCCTGAATTTTTAACACCGCCTGAGCGTATTCAATTAGTATTAGCAGGGCCCCATTGTGGCTTTTTTCAACCTGATAAAGATTACCTACGGAATTCTCAACCTCGGCTCATTTCTCAATCTTTTTTTTTTAATGAATAACAGTTCGTCGCCCAGTAAATGGCGAGAGGGTTCATTGTCATTGGTTTATCTATTCTCAAACTATCTAGTAACGGGAGAAGCAAGAAAGAAATTATCAGCAGAATAGCCCAGGCGAAGAGAGCATTCCACCAAAAGAGAGACCTGCTTACAGCGGGAAACTTAAATATGGATGTAAAGAAACAATTTATAAGAACCTACATCTGGAGTATGCTCCTATACGGAAGTGAGGCATGGACAATGACCGCAGCGGAGAAAGCAAGGATAGAGGCCTTTGAAATGTGGTGCAACAAAAGAATGATGAAAATCAAATGGATCGACCGAGTTAGTAACGAGGAAGTCCTAAGAAGGGTAGGAGAGAAGAGAAGCCTCAGGAAAACCTTAATAAGAAGACGGAACAACTTAATTGGCCACATCTTGATACATGATTGCCTGATGAAGACAATCGTCGAAGGACAAGTGGAAGGCAAGAATGGAAAAGGAATACCTCGAACAAAATATATGGAACAAGTGAAGAAAGATGCGAAGGAGAAGAAATACGTAGGTGTGAAAAGATTAGCTGATAGGAGAATAGAGTGGAGAGCTGCGTCAAACCAATCCTAGGATTGTTGACCAGTGATGATGATGATGATTCTCAAACTGATGGTTCAATTTCCTGTTTCTGCTGTCGCTTACATGCCATTAATTTAGTCTCAGCTTGTTAAAAAAAATCTGAATTCAACGATTGGAAACATGTCCAAGAACGATTGATTTCGCATGAGACTTCACCGGAGCATTTTAAATGCATGGCCCAATGGACTGAGGCTCACTCGCGGCTCAACAAAAATTCAGCAATTGATCAAGAGCTGATTGATCAAGTTAGGAGAGCATCGGAACGTTGGCAAGAAATATTAAAACGCATTGCTGAAATAATCTTGTACTTGGCGGGCACAACATCGCTTTTCGAGGTTCTTCGTGCAAGTTATACTACGCCAGACAATGGCAATTTTCTCGGCCTAGCGACACCATTGAAGATTTTGAATTCTATCAAGACCACCAGGACTCATTCACAAACCTGAGGATAGCTTTTCGTACTTTACTCACGATACCCGTCACGGTAGCTAGCGGGGAGAGAAGTTTCAGCAAGCTGAAACCTATAAAAACCTACTTGAGGTCGTCAATGTCACAAGAACGATTGGCTGCACTAGCAACGTTATCTATTGAGGATGAGGAAGCTAGAGAATTGAATTTTCAAGAATTGATCAAATCAGAATAAATGCATTATAATATTCAATAAATATTGTTCTATAGTACTATGTATTTTCTTTTTTATTGAACTGTTTCATATCGAAATTTTTAAATATCCTTGCACGTTTTACTTTCATAATAAATAAAATTTTGATGAAAAAATGTTTCCGATTATATTTTCAAATCTCCCGATTGCAGATGCACCCATTAAAATTTTTTCGATATCCAGCAAGTTAAAACTAATGGCTCACTACTTAAAGCAATTCAATTTTAACAAATGTGTTCCATATTATTATACGGTTTGTCATTGTTAATTTTCTTAATGGCGGACCCTATTTTTCGTCGAATTTTTGTGTTCATACACGATTATAAATAAAGGGATCACGGAGTTACTTCTAGATATTTAGAACACATACGCAGCACAGCCTCTAGCGTGATACGTAGAGTTGATCTGTGACGCCGAAATTAAGATCGATTTTCCGAACTTACGGCACACAGACTCTACGGCGTCGCTGGTTTTGTTTTAAATGGAACAATTTTTTTGTGCCAATCACAACCCCTGCTTCTCAAATGACTGTCGAAATTGATTTCATCCCTCCAAAAATAGGGCTACACACCTTGGTTGTCCGGACACTTGAGTGACCACTAACCTCCGTATAGCCGTTGGAGGTCAACAGGGTGACAAGATGGCTTTGTGGACAGCGTCAAAAACTTTGGCAACCTAAAATTCTATGGTTAGTCATGCTGTTTGTTCACATAGTGCGGAACAACCCTCATAGACATTTGACCCATGCATGACTATCAGAGGTCAACAAGTGGACGTTGCCGGAATGTGGACTGTACCATTGTCTTGAACTCCCTTAAAAACGTATAAAATCGTTTCAGGGTTGATTTTGTGGAATATTGTTTTATCCATAAATAAAACACAAATGGTAATTTCCACACTGTTCAATTTAACACTTAACGACCGACCATGGTTCCGACACTTTGTGACTACATTGATAATGATCTTGTTTTCAGTATGAACTCTCTTAAAAACGAAATTCTAGGGAACGTTTTTTTCTTTGTGCCCACCACAACCACTGCTTCTGAAATGACTGTCGATGTTTATTTCATCCCTCTAATAATATGTTTAGACGCCTTGGTTGTCCGCATTATCAGCTATGCAATGATACGCCATTATTTTTCCCATGAACATGAATCTTGAATGTCGCATTTTCTCCGAGATATTCACATTTTCCTATCCCGAAATTTTCTAGCATGAAAGCCCCATAAGGCTTTGTTAAATTTTACTTTTGGACCCACAGTATTGGGTCAAAAGATTATCCCTCTTGCTGTGTATTTTTAACTTAAATAAAAACAGCAGCCAAAAATATTATTATGCCTTTCGACAGTAAAAATGTCCCTATAATATTGATTTTTTCTTCCAAATCCATCAAAATGAATGCATGAAAAATAGGTGCAGCTATTGATTTCATCAAAAAATAATAAAAACTCATTAATAAAAATAAATCAATAAAGCGCAGAACTTCAAATATTTAATCATTACAGTTAATTATGCATACACTTATATAATATTACAAACAAAGGTAATCGACTAATTATTGCTATAATATAGCACACACAGACAGAGACACACACACTCACGCAGAAGACATAAATAATACAAAATTAACTAAAAATAATGTAGATATTAACGTATCTTGGGAAAAATAATGCATTTGATTGAAATAAATGCAATTGCTGACTAAATAAAGACAGTAAATACATTTCAAATTAGTTTAATTTTTAAAAAAGACAGCAACACTTATTCAACAGATGATAGCAATGAGAAAATAAAAAAATAATGCGAAAAAATTGAGAAATACATAGAAACAGCAATAGCTAGGTACATAAAAATTAAATCAGCAATATTATTTCAAAATAAATTTCAAGCAAAGAAACTAAAATAATATACAATTAAAAAAATAGAGACAGAACAAAATTACACAAGCAAAAAATGTAATAAAATTCTTCACCTCCTAAATACGTAGAAAATACACTACATTAGGTGCTAGATACCATACTGCTTTAGCCAGAGAAAAGTCTTATGTCACAATTCAACCATGAGTTAATATTTATAATAACAGCAATAATTGAATTGTATAGACTTTCCTCTGTTTATCCCCCTCCCCACGTAGAGGGAGCAGTTTGGATTTGAGGGGGAGGGAGGGTGGGGAGGGATATTTAGTAAAGGAAGGGAGAGTTAGTGTTAGTATTACTACTAACACTACCATTAATACTACTACTACAAGCATACAAACTCACTCACTCACTCATACCAAACAACATTCACACACCTACGATACACCCCCATGATAATCTAAAGTGGGTACCCATCATCGATGCGATCCCTAAGGTCAAAATTAATACGGATCTAAGTTCCTGCCCCTAGCTAAGCCACCTAAGTACGAAGTCGGTAGTATCTAATTCCCTGGTAGATAAGCTACGCATATTGACGACCTAGGAATCTAATTTCCTACTCTCCTGCCTATATCTCCCCAATGCTGTAAAAAAAAGCAACACATTACAATAAATAAATTACAATCAAACACACAGCAATAAAAAAGCACACTCAAATAGTCCACTGATGAGAACAACACGAGCCCAGGTCTTCTGCTTCTTCAGTTTCTTCAATCTTCGGCTCTTGACAGACCCTTCGGAGCATCTCTTGTCCAGATAACACAGCATTATGCAGAGTCACCTGATGCAACAAAAAACATCTCTTTTACTAACGATACGACTAACTACGTTGTAGAGGTTTTCCCCTCTGTATAAAAAAATAATAATGAAACAAGAATATCTAAAGAGAGACAGATTTAGTCAGCAATGGACGAGGAACTTCAAATAATGATAAGTTAAACCTGATGAGTTAGAAGAATTTGCAAGTTCCATATGTTATAGCAAATGAAATACTGCATAATTTATTCCATCGACTTTTAAAAAAGACGCACAGTGATAATCTTACGTTTTTATGAAATGCAGTGCTGGATTGGATTACAAAATATACTAGAGTAGTGGGATAGAACTGAATAATTGAATTAATGCATGAATTGGGGTAGACCCTTTTCACATTAATGCCACACGAAAACATAATACAATATCAACAAACTTTGTACTCAGAAAATTATAACATTTTTTGATATTCTCTAAAACGAAGGAAGTAATAATTTCATACAAACAATATGGAAATGGAAAAGTAATGCGCCAAGAAGCAAGTAAGCAAAACGCCATTTTTTATACTAAGTCAAAATTACATGTTCTAAAAAGTGGCTTCCTTTTTCTTTAGGTACGAACAGGATATTTTTTTTATTTTCATGTGCATGAGTTGAAAAGAAAATAAATTTAATCCATTCCTACCTGGTGCGTGACTGGTACAATGCCCTTTGAAGTCTTCTCAACCCACAGCAAATCTGTTTCTCCCAAATTTCGGGAATGAGTCACACCTATGAAGAGAAAAATGCGTATATTAGTCAGTGTTAAAACGCGAAAAGACTGGACGAAGACCTCGTAAAAATCAAATGAATAAGGCAGTTACTCAAAATAATATATAATATATGTCCTCATTAACAACATAATTTTATAGGTATTTATCGCAAAACGGACAAATTTTTTGGAGTAAAAACACTTATTAACAGCACTCGCTGTTTATTGTAATGGAATTGTGGTAAAAATATTTTTCTAATATTTTTCCATTGACGTTAACATTTATCTATTAGTGCAAATGAGACAACAGAATGAAACGAAGTGTTAGCTCGAGAATGACATTACTTTTACTGAGAATGTTCTCGATTACCCAATTCATTTTATAAAATTAACAAGCTTTTTAATTTAAAAGTGAGGTCTCCATACACATGAATGTGAATGAAAGTGGAATTTAATCTTACTGTGACGTGATGGCGCCATGAACTTATGTTCTTCAAGAATCGGAGAAGCATGCTGCACGTCCTCTTCGACCGGTGTCTTCTGCTCTTCGTCCCCGGGGATGACTTGAGCCTAGGGAGAGGTAGGATTAGTTGGCACACACAAAAATAAATAAAACCCTTGCACTAAAAATCCCCAAGACGCATATCGCCTAGCCTTACGTTACGAATATTATTCGGCTCAAGAAGCCCAAATCAAATCTAACACTCGCATTATCTTCTTGTCTTGGTCCTATTCCACCGTTGTCTTCCGTCTTCTGTTCTTCAAATCCAAGGATGATTTTGCTGTCTTCTTGTCTTGGTCCTCTTCTACTGATGTCTTCTGCTCTTCAAACCTGGGGAGAGGTAGGATTAGTAGCACATACAAAAATAAAAAAACCCTTGCACTGAAAATCCCCAAAGCCTCGCATACACTCCACGACAACATACAGGGAGTACCTTGCACTTAAACCAAGTGAAAGTCCCATCCTGTACGCTGCAATGGATTAGCGTGCATACTTAACCTTGGTTCAAAAAGCTAAAATTAACGCACGCATATAATCGCCTAGCCTTACGTTACGCAAATTAATCGGCCCAAACAGCCCAAATCAAAGCCAACACTCGCATTATCTTCTTTTCTTGGTCCTCTTCAACCGTTGTCTTCCGTCTTCTGTTCTTAAAATCCAGAGATGACTTTGATGTCTTCTTTTCTTGGTCCTCTTCCACTGATGTCTTCTGTTCATCAAAACCTGGGGAGAGGTAGGATTAGTAGCACATACACAAATAAAAAACCCTTGCACTAAAAATCCCCAAAGCCTCGCATACACTCCACGACAGCATACAGGGGGTATCTTTGCACTTAAACCAAGTGAAAGTCCCATCCTGTACGCTGCAATGGATTAGCGTGCATACTTAACCTTGGTTCAAAAAGCTAATATTAACGCACGCATATAATCGCCTAGCCTTACGTTACGCAAATTAATCGGCCCAAACAGCCCAAATCAAAGCTAACACTCGCATTATCTTCTTGTCTTGGTCCTCTTCGGCCGTTGTCTTCTGACTTCTTTTCTTCAAATCCAGCGATGACTTGAATCTGTGGAGAGGTAGGATTAGTATGCACATTCAAAAATATACATGACACTCCCAAAACACAATCAAAAAAGCGGAAAAACACAAACAATTGCCACACACACACGCACTCACACACACACCCCTTCCTACGTTTGAGCTCATGATCTAAATAAACCATACTAAAGGTTTACAAGGCCTTTCATTTTAGTATTCATTTGGGGACCATACCTTAAGCGCTTTTTTCATCATTTTCTTTACCTTGTTCTTGGCCAATCACCTTTGTGATTTTTTTATTCACGTGATCTGGTACCAGTTATTATAACCTCTCATTAGTTGCAACCATTTAACCATGTGTTTATTTTTTATTCTTGAGTCAATTTTGACTCTTTGCATTTCGTTCATTTGATTGACGTCACCACAGGTGTGTCGCAGATCTTTGTACCTTGATTCATACCATGTGTTATTTTTGTGTTAATGTGAATGTGTGTGTAAAGGAAGGATTCGTTTAAACCCAAGGCATTGCACAATAACATCGCTCATCAGCCATAAACTCCTAGCGATGAAGAGTCTATCACCCCCCCCCCCACCCATCCTTGAAGATGCATTTCTTCCTTAAATTTTTCTCTTCGGACGACGATTTGAATTTTTTCGTTTGGTATTTCCACTTCTCGTTGCTTCGAAGACACTTTTTCCGTATCCTTTCATTCTGTAAAGAAAAGAGAATTCAATTTAGTTTCTAAGTCCGACTTCACCCAAGAGAACAGGACCGCATTGCATGAAAATCTTACTAGCCTATTGCTTAGAAGATTATTAATAAGTCATTAGCTAAATGAACGGTATTTAAAAAATGATATTTACCATGTAATTAAAGGGAAATGAAAACTTTATGCAATGTAAATTTAGTAATTTAACCAGTAATTGAAATTAGGCCAATATTTAATTAATGGATGAGGTTTCATTTCCTTAGGCGGATTGTAAAGTTTGAGAAACTAATCTACGCACATGAGCTAATTCCACGTCATTCGAAAAATATAAAATTTACTAAAACTTCATGTTCTTTTCATATTCCCATACATTGATCTTCTCTTCTCTGACCAGCTAAATTAACAATTACCAAGCCAAATAATTGCTAACTATTAGAAGAAATATCTATAAAAAAAAGTTATGCTTAATTGATGGTAAATGATTACCATGTTCTAAGGCCTAGGTTAACATTCAAAGTTATATTTTATTAATAAGGTAGATACATTACATTCAACCCATATGAAGGACTGCAAAAGTTATCCAGGGGCAGATATCGATAGTAACCGTAACTTAGTCATGATGAAATGCCACCTTAAATTTTTAAATATAAGAAAGGCGTGAAAAAATACATGGCAGGTTGAAAATTTGAAGAAGGTTAAGCATCAACTGGCGTTGAAAGATGCTGTTAATAATAGAATAGTGGAGGATACGACCAATAAACCAGTGGAAGATAGTTGACTACCATTAGATGTGGCCTGTAGGCAGCAGCTGAGGAAGTTCTTGGTAAAAGAAGAGCCGCTATGAAAAAAACATTGGATTACGCAGAAAGTATTAGATCTCTTTGAAGAAAGAAGAAAATACGAGGCTGCGAGAGCAGAGGAAGGACTGAATTGTCACAAGAGAATAAGGAACGAAAAATGTCGTAAAGCGCGGAAGGCACGTGGATGAAAAATATTTGTGAAGACGTACGGAACAGTCATGGAAAAGTAGAGGCCACCTATGGGACAGTGAGATACCACTTTAAGGGCGTAAGATGTCATACCCTTAGGGACAAAAATGGGAATAAATGATAGAAAAAAAGGACATAGGGAAGAAATGGAAGGAATATTTGGAATACTTGTACAAAGGAAGCAGCCTAAGAGCGAATGCTATCGAAAACGAGAGGGAAGTGGATGCCGATGACATGGGAGCCCCAATTTTAAGATCATAATTTGATGGGACTGTAAAAGACCTCAGGATAAATAAAGCATCTGGCATTTATGATATTCCCGCAGAGCTAATTAAAAAATACTGGAGTGAAGACGTTGTACCAGCTGTACAAAAACATTAGCGAAATGTATTCGACAGGTGAGATACCAATGGACTTCGAGAGGATTATTATCATCCCAATTCCTAAGCGGAAAAGAGCAGAGAACTGTGAAGATTTTAGAATCATAAGCCTTACTATACATGCGTCGACTGAAACTATTATCAACTGAAAATAAGCACGAAGAAAACCAAGATCTTAGTATGCAGCAGAAGAGAAGAAGTCAAGACTAACATTAAAATAGGGAAGCAAAAACTGATAGAGGTGGATGAATTCCGTTATTTGGGAAGCAAGATAATTAACGACGGGAGAAACAAGAAAGAAATTATCAGCAGAATAGCCCAGGCGAAGAGAAAATTCCACCTATGGAAAGACCTGCTTTCAGCGGGAACTTAAATACGGAAGTAAAGAAACAATTTATAAGAACCTACATTAGGAGTGTGCTCCTATACGGAAGTGAGGTATGGACAATGACCAAAGCGGAGAAAGCAAGGATAGAGGCCTTCGAAATGTGGTGCTACAGAAGAATGATTAACATCAAATGGATCGACCGAGTTAGTAACGAGGAAGTCCTAAGAAGAGCAGGAGAGAAGAGAAGCCTAATGAAAACCTTAACAAGAAAACGGGGCAACCTTATGGTCCACATCTTGAGATATGATGGTCAGATGAAGACAATCGTCGAGGGACAAGTGGAAGGCAAGAACGGAAAAGGAAGACCTCAAGCAAAATATATGGAAAAAGTAAAGAAGGATGTGAAAGAGAAGAAATACGTAGGTGTGGAAAGATTAGCTGATAGGAGAACTGAGTGGAGAGCTGCGTCAAAACCAATCCTAGCATTCCCCTCAAAATAGATTCATTCCCATGATACTTCGAGGGCCGTACGTTTCCACGTTATTCCGAGCGAAATGGGGAACACCGGGACAACTTCGTTTAGGGTTTGCGTTGTGGAAGTGGGAGGGGGTATTTGGTCACTAATGACCAGAGACGAATGCAGACCTTCGCATTTGGAATAAATGAGTCAAATGGGCTCCAAATACCGTTCCCGTCGAGGCAAGAAATTGCACGGCCTAATGCAAAAGCCAATGAGCATAGAAAAATTCATGGTGCAAAGCCGTGATGAACAAGAAGAAATGAAAAAATAGAGCCTGTTTCAATTCTGAAATGAATGCAGGTACAAGTGAGGATAAAATCACCAGTTGGAAGATGGGAAATTTCATGCCCTGTGCTTAATTAAGAGAATCGGAATAAACATGCAATACAGAAAAGTAGGAAGGCATTGTTTCAGATCTCTTCGATAGCCGAATGTCATTAGGTAACCGACAATCAATACTCGAAAATCTAAACAACTACGTTTCCGTCTTCGTTGAAAATTAATCCTTTATTAATTGCAAAGAGATTTGATAGTAAATCGACTGCTTTATATCATGAAAATATCTCATTTAAAGTTTCCCAACTGATATCCTTGGAATTGAAAAAATAAGATATCGTATCGAAGTTCAATTGGGAAAAGATCAACACACTGATTCCCTGTGGAAGAGGGGCATGGACAATGATAACAGCTGAGATATCAAATGTAATTTTCGAAATGTGATGCTTCAGATGAATAATGAGGATGAAATGAATCTACCGAGTAGGAAATGCGGAATAAGCCAAAGCAGAGCGCGAGAGAAGAGAATGAAAACGCAGATAAGTGGACGGAAAAACCTTATACGTCACATCTTAAGACATGACGTCCTGATGAAGACAATCTTCGAGGAACAAATGAATGTAAATGACGGAAAAGTATTACATCGTGTAAGATATTCGGAAGAGGCGATAGAGAAGAGAGCAGCAGAAGAAAGAAAAGAAGTGTGTGAAATGGAAGAAATAAGTAGGTGCGAAATCGATTACTCGACAGGATTCATTAAACTGAGTGAGAGCTGCGAAAAACCAATGCTAGGATTGTTGACCGGTAATGTTGAGTTAGCATGATTCGTTAACAATGAAACCATATGTAACTAAAAAATTAGTGGATTCAAAACATATTAATGTTAACTAATAGTAATTATTCATTTCTCATCATGTTATTTAACTAATGACATATTTCTGTTCATACACCTGAGTATAGTGGTAGTAATCTTAGCCTTATGCGCTGTTTTGTTTGGCCAAAAAAGTGTTTCTACAATAATTCGATTGTTGAACCGGTTTTGAGTGGGGAAACAACCCAACGGCGAACCTTTGCTCAGCATTTGTTTTTAAGGAAGGTTAACAGACTATTTGAGGATGAGAGTCGACAAAACTAAAGGAATCCTAGGCTCAATTTTCAACCAATCATAACGCACGCCCGCTAACAGCAATTGGAAAATGGGACGGTATGATTGGCTGTTTAATTAAGGAAATGATGGCCATCGGGCAATGACTCTTTTGGTCCCTGAAAACCTATCGCTTGACCTATCATTCTAAGGAATGGAAAAAATCAATCTTGTGATTCCGGCTTTCTGGATTCCGAATCTGAAGCTAACCTTGCAAAAAAAGAGATTTATTACTGAATTTTAGGCTAAATTTGAGTTCAGTAAGTGAAAGAGTAAGATGATGCACAACTGATAGTGAAATGCACATTAATACGATGCCACGTGACGAGTTTTCGGCAATTTATTGAAACTTCTTGCGGCTGAGTTTTAAGCCACCGGGTTGCGGATGGTGGATCAACCTCTAGATACAGAGGTAGGCTGCGATATTAGCGAGTTTACTTATTAAGTAAGCAGCCGTGGCATTTCGAGGTGGTATGAGTCTATCCCTGGGTGAGATAGGCCATCTAAATGATACATTAAACCTGTGAAGATGCCTTGACTTGGTGACTGATGGCCGCCAACAATTATGCCTCGCATCACCCGGGGGAGAGGGCAGCAGCTCTTCTTCATATGAGTGAAGGTGGAGATCACGGAGGTCAGTACAGCGATACTAATTTTACTTCAGGCGTGATAACATTTACTTTAATGGCTGCAGTACTGCGATGTTGAAGGCAAGGGGAAACTATCACATTATTATCCCGAGTAGTCACAGCTACTCCAACTTTAAATCATCTGACATGATGGAATTCTCTCAGGTAAGAAATTCCGGATGTAAACTAGTCCCCCATTCATATCACCGGGCGGGGACTAGCCGAGAGGGTACATAGGTCAATTGTCATAAAGCTATGCGGATAAGTAAATGGTGCGTGACCATAAGACTTGCGGTTAGCTATAAAACCTCAAGGTAGAAATGAAAAGATTGAATGTCAACGTGCTAGGGATCAGCGAAACGAAGTTGTCTGAGGAGGGAGAATTTTGAAGTGGAAGCCATAGGATTAAACACACATAAACCCGAAACGGTAATGTTGGGGTTGGGATAATGCTCAGAAAAACCGTCGGAATGGTTGTGAAAAGCTTCCTACAGTACAATAACAGATAGTTATGGTAAAGTTAGAGACTAAGCCGGTAAATACCGTAGTGGAACAGGTTTGCATGGCTACGACAGACTACGAGGATGAAGAAGTTGAAGACGTCTAAGATGACATCATGGAAATAATCAAACAGATGAGGAGTGAAGAAAATCTTATCGTTTTTGGTGATTGAAACGCTATCGTCGGTGAAGGTCAGGATGAAAGAATAACCAGAAAATATGGATTGGGAAATCGAAATGAAAGAGGAGAAAGGCTCCTGAAATTCTGCACAGAACACAAATTAGTGGTTGCCATTTGGCATTTAAGAATCGCATATATATCGCGAAGAAGATATACATGTAAAATGCCAGGAGACAAAAGAAGATTTCAACTAGACTATATTTTAGTGAAGCAGAGGTTTAGGAGCCAGATAAAGGACTGTAAAATCTACCCGGGGACAGATATCGACAGTGATCATAATCTAGTGACGATGAAATGCCATTTGAAATTCAACAAAATTGATGAAGTCAGCGAAGAACACATGGCAATTAGAGAAACTTTAAGAGCTAAGAAATCAACAGACCTTCCAAGAAGTAATATAGAGCAAGATAGGATTAGATGAGACGGAAAAATCAGTGGAGAATAGCTGGACAAATATCAAAAGTGGACTTCAGGAGTCCGCTAGAGAAGTTCTAGGGGGAAGAAAATGTGTTAAGAAAAAGCCATGGATCACGGATGAAGTCCTAGACCTCACTTAAGAACGGAGAAAGCATAAAAATACGAATACTGAGGAAGGACAGACTTGCTACAAGAGAATAAAGAACGAGATTTGCCGCAAAGCGAGGTGAGCCAGAGAAGCGTGGATGAGGAACATATGCGAAGACGTGCAAAATAACCCCGTGCAAGGGAAAGTGGAAGCGGCCTATAGAATAGTGAGGAACCATTTTCTGACAGCGTTACCATTGGGTCTTTGCGCGGAAGCCGCGTTCGGGCGACAATAATCGTAACGGTTCTCCCCACCCCCTCCCAAGTCCTTTGTCATCAGCGGCTATCCCTTATAATATCCCTATATATCCCTAAGCAATCAGATTTGTTCTTTTACTTTGAATATGTGAAAAAGTTTCCATTCTACGAATTGAGAATTAAGTTATAAGTATCTCGGTAAATATAGAGGGTCAAACATACAAACGCGACTTCAGAGAAAGAAGCGAGGAACAATTTCTGTGACGTGTATGGGACTTCAACGAACTCTGTGGCGTTGCAAATTGGAGACATCGCGATCAATGCACCAGTATTTGACGAAAGTAAAGAATCTTGCTCATGAGCTAGAAGACATCGACGCCAAAGATAGTAATTATTGGCTCATATCGACAATTATTGGTGAGGATAATAACCTTTTATGTGTAAGTGACGGGTAAATGGAGGACTTGTAAACAAACTGATCAGACGAAGATTGCACTCAAGTGCTTTAAGTGCCATGTGGAAGTCACAAAGTGTCTGAATTTCCAGAGAAGGATGGCCACAAAGGAAAAGAATTCTTAGGAGTGGGGAGAAGTGACGGAAAGTTGACGGAGTCGTTACGAGAAATTGGACATGTCTTAACGGTACATACTGAAGGGATAATTCATGGAAAATAGTGGATGTACATGGAAATAGTGGATACTTAATACGGTGATAAACAATCATAAAACAATCAAATGACCATTGGAGAGAAAGAACCACTAGTTACTATTTTTCACTATCTACTAGACTATCTAGACTATCACCGTATGCAAGACGATGTCACATCAGCGACGCCTTGGACCACACATTGATGGAGTTTTAGCCTTTACCCCTTCATTTATGCTCGGCAATAATAGGATGTTGGTCCTGGAGGGGATGGTCAAATATCCAGCCAATCACGTTGCACGAAGCGATTGAAGATAACGACCTTGTTCGGATATATAGTAATAGATGGCGTTAGTTTTCACCGATAAATCCAAATCGCCGTCACTTTTAATTCCATTTATTCCAATGATAAGAATGGTATGTGTCTTAGGAGCTTTGGTTTATAAAAACTCAAGTTACTACAAGTATAACAAATTGGTTAAAGTGAAAATTTCAATATCAAGGCTCCGTGAAAAAAACATACCCTGCTATTAAACGCTGAAGATAAACTATCTAAGTATTCTTCATAATAAACTTCATTACAGTAATATGTATTGTAAATTACCTGCATTTCACCGTGATGGAAGTTTGTTTTTCTAAGAAATGTTGATCTATTGGAATAAAATATTGTCGCATCCCTACGACGATCAGGACAGGACCCTGAAAATCGGGGTTGTGGACCGTCCGGGCTACAACCGAAAGGAGCTTGGGATAAATCAGGGTCAAGACGTCAAAGCACTTAACGAATTTATAACCGTCTGAATTAGTCCCTCTCTCTAGTTCACTGGGAGGCTAGTGCTCCGTAGGTTAAGATTCGGCTTTGGACCAAAACCTGACAATTGTGGAGCAGAATACTCGTCCTTTTACACTTGGAACGCATCCTGTTCTCTCACGAGCCGCAACGAGAGCGACTGGACGTCTACGGACACAACAATATTTACCAAAATATTCTAATCACAGAGTATTGCAAAGAAGTTTGGAGATAATTATTTAATTTGATTGAAGAAATGGAAATAAAACAGTGCAGATATCAATATATGATTCATGACGGCTTGCAATATATTAACTACAAAAAAATAAGTTACCTGTTCATTGATTAGATGAATAAAAGTCACTTACGTTTTCCATAGTCAGAATCCTTGATAATTACTCAAATATGTTAATTATTCTTACTCCTATGTCTCTAGGGTATGAACTTTGAACCTTATTGATATTTTTCCTCCAGTTTGAACCATATTTTTCTGAGTATTGGAGATAAAATTGGGGGGGGGGGGGGGGAGGAGCTCGGAGCGCCTCCAGTGGGTAAATTAATCGCTATAAATAAATGTGAAAGAGATTTCTTCCCGTAAATTGACGTCTAAAATATATTTGTATGGATTTGTGGGGATCATAAGTCATGTTAGGAGCTTGTAGACCTGAGTTCTAAACTTTTACATTATAATGATCGAATTCGGAGCAGGAAACAGCATGGCCTCAATGGAAACTACTCTCACATACCATTTTGATGACATATGACACTTATATTGCTTGTGGAATTAGCTAAATTAAGCTGGAGATACGTAACAAAAATTGTGATCGAAAATTATCTGTACGAAATATCAAAATAAAAAAATCTCATTAGGATGATGCGCATTAAAATACGTTGATTATGGTGGAAGATTGTGCTTACTTTTGTAATGAAAACCATTTACTTTTCGAATAAATAAGTGATTACCAGCATAGATGTATCCTAATGATAATTGAGAAAATACTTCAATTTTTTGACATAGTTATCAAAATAAAAACAGAATAAGGGAAAGCATGAGAGCTTAGAGAACAATGAGAAACGAGAGGAAATGGGTATCTCCTGTCTGAACCAACGAGTGTGCTTCATGACCAATAAGTTATTTGTAGTGATACGTAAAAAATTCTAATGTAATAAATGCGATATTGATGCGTTGCACGTGAATAAATGCGGCATAGGCGCGATGACTGGACTTTTATGATGTTTAATCAGCAAATTTGTCTTTTCGATGGTAAAATTCGTAAATTTAGTCACGAGCTCTGTGGAAATGCTCTACCGACTCATACTGCTAATTGAATGAGACTCAAACTAGACCATACAGGCTACACCACCGCCAGCCCATTTTCGCACGCTTCCGTCTAAAAGGCGCAAAAAATCGGGGAGTTCACCAATTGGAATATAGAAGCATTTCTCCCTCTTTACCTTTCTTCCTGAGAATGTTTTTTTTCATACTGTCACCTTGACTACGGTTATTAAAAACGCTACCAAAGATCGTTAGCGATCTATACGACGATGATATTTTGTGTTTTGCCTTGTATATCGGAAGGTGCTTGGCTCAATGGAATAGACCCGAATGTGTAGGGTAGACATAGGTACGTTTACACATGGGGTAGATTTACGCGGTGCACTTTACCTAACCGAGTTAAAATTATAGCGCGCCATAAGTCATAACATATTAATGCTCTTCCTTAGGGCCTATTCACGAGAATGTTACGTCAATCAAGCGTCGGTCTAGCGTTATGTTAGCTTGTCCCAAGAGCGGGCAAGTTAAGTCTCCCGTCTACCCAACGTAGATAGAATAAATAAAAAATGTCTTTCTAACCAGCCATCGTAATACTTATTCTTGCAGTTTTCTTGAGTGCACATTCTTTACTAATATTTTTTTATAATAATTCAAAAATTACTAAAATCAGTACAACCGTTCTTGATTTAGAACTGGTGTTTTGAAACCGTTCATTGATTATCAGGTGGTACGAAGTTCACCGGGGGTGAGATAGTTTAGTATATATCTTATTCCTTAATTAATTTTTTCAACGCATTATTAAAACTGTTCCGTATTTTTTCAAATAACTGTGTTTCACCGCACTTTGTCGTCATCTACTGATAATGTGTAATGAAAAAAGAAAAGAAAGACGCTACTCAATGCTATAAACTATAATTGAAGGTGCTATAAAATTAAAATGAAAGTGCTATTTACACGTATCTCTAGTTGTCAGTGATGCTTCTGGTTTATTTTGAGGTTGGGTCAATTTTTTAATATCTTTTCCGACTTTTCGACGGATATTTGTCATCTTCATTGACTTCCCACGTCATAAGTATAAGCACCCGAGTTTGACGCAATATTGTGAAGTAATGGTTCGTCTAATTAAAGAAAATAATACTCATCTAATATGAAGGACACTTTCATTTCAACAATTACAGGCATAGCTGCGTAGATAGTTACGAAGTCATGGCCCCTGTGATACCCCCTACCCCTAAATCTCACTAGAAAAAGTTGCAGAACTAAGAAAGGAATGGAAATGGAAAAAATTTCTACTAGAGTACCTAAAATAAAGAAGAAAAAATGTACTCTACCGTTTCCATGCGGTGTTTCGTGGAAATGGGTGAAAAGTGTTCTTTATGAGTGTTGTAAACGCTAAGATTCAACTTTAAATTGGTTATGAGTGAAATATAAGAAATTTTACGGGCTGAGAGGATGATCACTATAATTTATTGCTATAATAATCAATGATATAATTAATGAGATCTGCTTCTTCAATAAAAAATAATACAGATCATGGAGGAAAAAATCTCATTGTTCAATATGATGTTAATTTATTCTCTTCCTTTTGTTATGGAAGGATCGAAGTCCCCTCCACTACCACGACCGGTACCTCTTAAACGACCACCACCTCATACCCTCACCAACACAGCCAGCTCCTCCTGCTAATTTGAAAGAGTTTCTTTTCTTTTTCGTTATGAAATATATGATAATGTATCTAATTTATCAATACCTGATATTTTCTCTATCCATTTATTCTGGCAGTGATTATTAAGGAGAAGACTACAAGATGTACTGGAGGTGTTCACCTTCCTCAAGAAGTAAGAGTTGGAGGATGGGTGAGGTATCGGAAGGAGAGGAATAGTACCCGATACGGAGAGGGGTTGTTGACCCTAATTAATTATGATGGGGCAGAGAGAAATCTATACTATCCCCGGATGTTCAGGACGACTGAAGGGGGAGTATGTTTCTACAACTTAAACGGGGATGAAAAGTTTTATGCACGCAAATTAATAAAAAACATTACAAATTTAAAAAATGTATTATTTATTTCTTAATTTATTTACCCAGAACAATAACCCTTAAATATGTTAGAGGTTGCATTAGAATGATGGGAATGATCTTTCGATTTTAAAAACAGTGAAAACTTTAACACTAATTTGGAATATTAGAATAGAAAGTATTAATAATAGAGAACAGGTTAATACAAAGTATGGTTTCGTTTATTAGCTTTAAGGATGAACATTTTCTGTAATAGACGTCAAAACGATATATTGTGACATAGGAGTACCCTTGCACCCTGGCAATGAAGCCTCAAGGGTCTGAGGAAATTTAATTGTTTCATCCGAGAGATGATATAATGCTTACAGCTATGCCGTTTAAAGCTTACATTTATCTATTGCAATGTGGAAGATATTAAAGTTTGATGCTGCTGTGACGTCATATGCCAGCTTCGGCATGCACCTTTGGAGGCTTACCGGTTGAATACGTAAAAAATAATCAGTGATTCGTATATAACGACAAAGGAGGAACATTTTCTGTAATAACTGACAAAACGCTTACTCTTCAAATAAGATACCCTGGTATCCTTACTTTGGACCCTGAATAAGTCTTAGATAGTTTGATGGTTGCATTCGAAGGATAATAAAATGCTGACAGCTATGCCGTTTAAAGCAAAAATTTATTTATTCAAAAAATGTAGAAGATATTAAAGGTAGATGAAGCTGTGACGTCATGCGCTAGAATCGGCATTCAGTTAAAGAGACTTTCAGTTTGAATTTGTAAAATATAATTAGTGATTCGTGTATAACAATGAAAGAGGAACATTTTCTGTAATAACTGTCAACACGCTAACTCTTCAAATTGGATACCCTAGTACCCTTACTATGGACCCTGAATGAGTATTGGGAAATTTGATGATTGGATTCGAAGGATAATTAAATGCTCACAGCTATGTCGTTTAAAGCAAAAATTTATCTATTCAAATGTGGAAGATATTCACGGTAAATGATGCTGTGACGTCATGCGCCAGACTCGCCATTCACTTTTTGAGAGTTACGGGTTGAATTCGTAAAAGATAATCAGTGATTCGTGTATAACGTTGAAGGAGAAACATTTTTTGTAATAACTGTCAAAACGCTAACTCTTCAAATTGGATACCCTAGTACCCTTACTTTGGACCCTGAATGAGTCTTAGAAAATTTGATGATTGGATTCGAAGGATGATAAAATGCTTACAGTTATGTCGTTTAAAAGAAAAATTTAACTATTCAAATGTGGAAGATATTCAAGGTAAATGATGCAGTGACGTCATGCGCCAGACTCGCCATTCACTTTTTGAGAGTTACGGGTTGAATTCGTAAAAGATAATCAGTGATTCGTGTATAACGTTGAAGGAGAAACATTTTTTGTAATAACTGTCAAAACGCTAACTCTTCAAATTGGATACCCTAGTACCCTTACTTTGGACCCTGAATGAGTCTTAGAAAATTTGATGATTGGATTCGAAGGATGATAAAATGCTTACAGTTATGTCGTTTAAAAGAAAAATTTAACTATTCAAATGTGGAAGATATTCAAGGTAAATGATGCAGTGACGTCATGCGCCAGACTCGCCATTCACTTTTTGAGAGTTACGGGTTGAATTCGTAAAAGATAATCAGTGATTCGTGTATAACGTTGAAGGAGAAACATTTTTTGTAATAACTGTCAAAACGCTAACTCTTCAAATTGGATACCCTAGTACCCTTACTTTGGACCCTGAATGAGTCTTAGAAAATTTGATGATTGGATTCGAAGGATAATTAAATGCTCACAGCTATGCCGTTTAAAGCAAAACTTTATCTATTCAAATGTGGAAGATATTTAAGGTTTTATAAGTTTCCCCCAAACGAGAAAAATTTTCAAGTCCAAACTCCATTTGAAATCGATTTTTGGGCACTTTAAGAGGGAATTATGAAAAATAAATTAATTTATCGTATATAAAGTTGAAAGACGAACAAGTTCGATACTTATTGTCAAAATGCTAACTCTACAAATTAGGGTACATGGCTACCCTGACCCTGAATCCTTGGGAGTCGGATAAATTTTGATTATTGTATTCGAAGGAAAGTTAAACTAAATCACTTTTACCGTTTTCAGTTTTCATTTATCACTTCAAATAAGAAAGATATTGAGGTTTAAGTTTTATCCTCATGCCCTACCCCCAGAGTGTAGGGGTCACACCCGAAGTGTAAGGTGTTAAAAAATATACGCAATGGATGACCAGTTACTTACTGAACAACTTTCCAATTTAAACTATATTTTTATCTCTTCAAATAAAGGAGTTATTGAGCAAAATTCCCGAAATTTTCGGGTTTTTTGGTCATAGGGCCAAAACCGTTGGTCCAATCGGTCTGAAACTTGGGGAAATTACTCACTACGTAGTAGTGAGTACCCCCCGCCCTGATCGACCCCTTAAGGGGTACATAGGGGGTGTCAGGACAAAATTAAATTTCCCTTACCCTGAATACCCTTAAGTACCCTGAAAAGGGTATTTTCGAGAAAAATATCAGGGATTAATGCTAGTTGAGAGAATTTCCCTTGTAAGGTGTTCTGAAGCTCTCAGATCAATTTTATCGGTTTTAATGACCTAACACTTCCATGGACTTCTAAAAAATATAGCCAAAAGAATATGGACTCAGGTTGGCACCCGCCAATTCACTCTCTGAGGTGGTCCTCCCAATTTCTATTTACTTCTTATGTCGACGGTAGCTATGTTTGAATACCAAGTTTTGAAATGCATATGGTCATGTGTAGGGCGGAGGCGACCTCGGTACGTGCGTCTAATGGGGACTTGTACAGCGAGACGCCTTTCCCCGCGGTTGCTACGCGGAAGTGGACCGCTGGTGATTTTCTCAGAGACTTCACGGCCTTATATACTGCTTTGAAGGTACCGTGGAAGGGGCAAATCTAGGCGTAACCTACCCATCCCACTTAGATCGCTTGGAAACGCCTTTCACTTATAGCCTTGCCTCATACCATAGACAATATGTGCAGTTTTTGAGGAGGGTTCTGAAAATGAGTATTTATCGCTGTGGTGACGAATTTTTGGAAATGCTAAAGTATTCTAGATTGAATTTGATGATGATAGGAATTTGAATGGTGATCATAGCATAAATATTAACAAAGTTATTGCGATTTTTAATAATCAACAATTGTTTATAAGACAAGATACTATTTATCTTCATAACTATGACTTGTATCGAAAAAGTGTAAGAGACCTTTTTTACTGATAATTATTTGCTCTTTCACTTAAAAGGATTTATTTTAAAAAATGTTCAATAGCAAAGTAGTTAGAGGTATTATTTCGGTTATTTCCGATGCGGAGACGAGGAAATACGATTCATGTTACCTCCACGGATGAGGAGATCTTGCTAACTGTCAATGGGAACATATCCAACTCGAGTGGGAGAAGCTATGGCCTCGGCACGTGTCTGGAATTCACGGGGGGGGTTGAGAGGCGACGTTGTGACGTCATGTGCCAGACTCGCCAAATCCCCACTACTATTGGTGAGGATAATAACCTTTTATGTGTAAGTGACGGGTAAATGGAGGACTTGTAAACAAACTGTTCAGAAGAAGATTGCACTCAAGTGGTTTAAGTGGAAGTCACAAAGTGTCTGAATTTCCAGAGAAGGATGGTCACAAAGGAAAAGAATTCTTAGGAGTGGGGAGAAGTGACGAAACGTTGACGGAGTCGTTACGAGAAATTGGACATGTCTTAACGGTACATACTGAAGGGATAATTCATGGAAAGTAGTTTGTAGTCATCATGCATCACCCGAAAATAATATGGCTAATTTTTCATCTCGGGGATAAGATCTTGAAATAGCTGTTGCTATAAATGAAGTTATCAAGGCTGATGGCAGTGACAATGTCCCATCAAATTGCCAAACAGCCGTGAAATATAGTCAATATCTGATGTCTCATATGTCCCAGTACTAATTCGCTGTCCGTTATTAATACTGTTCGCGAAGGGTTTTGCATGATTTCAGTGAATGAAGAATGTCTAATATTCCGTGAAAGTGGATGTACCATCACCGGAGATTTGGCAGCTGTTGCCAAAGGGATTTATCAGCTGGTGTTTAAATGCTTGATCATGAGAATCAACTAGTCTGCCTTACCGCTACCAGTACAAGCACACGACACGACAAGAAGAAAACAAATATTAATGCTGTGGATCTGTAGCATCGGAGACTGGGACGGCTCACGGCAGCAGGGATTTGCTTATGCTGTCAACTTAAAAGGCCCTATGGAGTTAAGTTGCACTCCATGCACTCTTGGAAAGATGAGGAGATCTTTATTTGAAGGATGATTGAAAAAACAAGAAATCGGAGATTGTGCATGCCGATTTCTGTGGGCTAATGATAGAAAAGTCATTCGTAGGGGCAAGGTGTTTTGCTGACGATGAATGACAATTCCAGAAGGATACTTCTTTGATAGTAAAACTAATGTGATTGAGCTGTTTCTAAAAAATGGGATTGCCCATTGAGAATCGGATAGATGAAACTATAAAATTCCTCTTCGAGAGTTCAAATCCTTAGTTAATATACTTTATTCATTCATTGAAAGAGACATTTCTAACATCAACACAGTAGATACTCGATAAAAAGTTGCCATTAGATATTTTAACTGATTAAATTTTAAAAATAATGAATCTATGTATTTTAGCAATTTAATTTAATTTTTTTCTAAATAGATTAATCCAATGAGAGGAAATCAGCATGAGAAGTGGCAACGGCTGTATCATCGTGCCCTTGCGGCTAAATATTGTCAAATGTACGTTGAGTAAAATTCCTACTATTAGTATCGTCAACACTCTTATAGTAAATAACCAAATAGATTCTTAGTTGAAATCGTTTTGATAACCCTAGAGCAGCGGTTCCCAAACTTTTTCTTTCTGCGACCCATTTTAGCCCATACGTTTTAGCCGCGGCCCCTAAAAATGGTTGTCTGAGTTTAAGTACATAGTTCACTTTATTATTCGCACATCTCGCGACCCCTTTGCGAACGGCCCGCGACCCCCAGTTTGGGAACCGCTGCCCTAGAGCATTAAAATTCTTGTAATTCCATCGATAATCATAATAACCAAATTTCTAATACTTTGTCAAGAAAAACTGTGGGAAGTGAAGTGGTTAAAATAACAACGCTTTCCTACCAGTGGGTATGCTAACCACAATTAACTGTAAGAATCAGCATAGGCGGATCCAGGGGGGGCACGTGCCCCCCAGACCCTTTAAAATATGCTAAATTTTTAATACAGTTCCATAATCATTTCGTTCGTTTTGTATGACGAGGTACCCTTGTGCCCCCCCCCCTGAACAAAATCCTGGATACGGCCTTGCTTGTGCCCCCCCCAGAAAGAAATCCTGGATTCGCCCCTGAGAACCAGTTGTAGATTAATTGGGATATACACTCTTTGTAATAGATATATAACTCTTTCACCCGACTATCTGGCAAAAATACATTTCAAATAATCCGACGGCTATTAACAAATTATGACGTTATAATAACAAATAAAGTTATGACGGAATGGGTGTAATCCATTCCTTCATTATTTCAATAACTTTTGAGTGATCGTACTGACATATTTTTATTTGGAAATCTCATGGTCTAGCCTTCTGATATCAATACTAGCAACATAAGCAGAGCATTATACCGGCTCATTCGCCAGACCTAAACCCAATACTGAAATAATGGGGAATTATGACAAAGGAATGGCAAACCAGGGGTTCCAAAACAGTGAGGGTGCTAGAGGCGCATGTCCACGACTAGTGTAATCCATTTTGGAATTATATATGCGAGAGATTAGTTGGATCAATGCCTAAACGTTTGCAGAAAGTTGTAGAAATAGCGAGTGACGAATTAAATTTTCAAGACAGAGGGGTCATCCGTTTCGGTCATTTCGATAAGAAAAGAATGTATTAACGTTGATGGTCAAGATTTAAAAAATCAAATTCGCTAAAAATTAAGTACTTATTCTTTTCCTGTGTCATCTGTATCTTACTTATAGATTTTAAAAATGTATCTTTTAAAAAATTAAAAAATATTACTTTAAACTCGAACCTCCACCTCAGCTTCCAGAACTTCCAGACGACCAGAACTTCACCTCAACTACGCGCACAGTGTATGCCTACGCGGCAACGGAGCCACGTATTAGCAATACAAAAACAGCGACTCAAAATATCAATCTATAGAGAGGAAAAACTCCGGGTACGCGAAAAGAAAACACTCCGAAGTCCCCAAATGTGCATGGACGTGATTTTCCTCAGTGTATTCCATCCGCTTATCATAATTCGATTGGTATTATGCTCCTAGTATTTGACTCCAGCTTCGGTAGCCCAGTCGCGCCTGCGGCTGTCCTCCTCGGCTCTTGCTGCCGCGAAGGCAAAGGATGCAGGTTGCTTCATATGCATGCAGCTAATGTTAGAGGCCTTTGGGCGGGGCTGGATGACGTAGATAAGGCAGTCAAATTTCACTCCACAGTCAACGGCCCAAATGGTTATGCAATATAGGAATTGAATTTTAACAAATAAATAAGCGCGCAGGTATTCAATAGCCATACAACATCCTCTGGAACTCGAGATAGGTTTTGCGAAGTTTTAAGATCAGAAAAATTTCCACAGTGCGTGTGTGCAGCATCAAATCGTCCGCAACTGAGACTTGACCCGAGGAACTCCAGTTTTGTTGAAGAACACTTGACCCACTACACCACCAGAACGGTCGTGCCCTAAGGCAGTTTCAATGCCCAATATGCTTCGGCTTCGTCCACAGATGTTCCAACGAGAGTGAACTCCATTCTAGAGGAGTCGTGGGCGAAGCACACTTCGGAAAATATGGGGAAGAGTACGTAGCTGCTTCTCTAGCGTGGTCATAATGCGGCGGATATGATTATTTCGACGGTAGAAGGAGCATGTAGCTTTTAAAATTTTAAAAACATTAAAAAAAAAACTTAAAAACATTGACGGTGCTCATTGCTCTATAAGCCCACTTTGGATGGAACATAAACAATAAGGACATTAAGATGGCATTCATAAATGGAGCACTCAAAGAAGACATGTATATGATACAGCCAGAGGGTATAAAAATTACAGGAGAAGAGAAGGTATGAAAGTATAAAAAAGGCATTTTTATCATCTAAAACAATCGTCATTTAAACATGGAATGAGGAATTACATTCTGTTCAGCATCAATTAAATTATAAGCAGCGTGACTCTGAACCATGTGTTTGTAAAATCGCACGGGGGAGGTGTATTATTATTTCTGCGATATTTGTTGATATTATTTTTGATCTTGGAAATGATTGCGTTGAAAACGAGATGCTCAAAATTATAAAAATGTTTGAATTCTAAATATGTTAGAATTGAAAGACGAAAGAGGGTGAACTGATTATTTTTTCTCAAAACTAATTTATTCTTGAGTCATCTGAATGGTTTATGTTGATGTTCAGGATGCCTCTTTTAAAAAGTGAATAGAATTGTTATAATTTCGAAGTCGAACCATAACTTTACCGCAACTAACGCGCACAGTAAAGACCTACTCAGCCACGGAGCCACGTAATGGTAAGAGTACGAATCGTGAGTCCAAATATTAATCTAAATATAGGAAAAACTCGTCACGGAGGCCAAAAGAAAACATTCCGACGTGAGTGTGGACGTCGATTGCCTCAGTACAATCCATCCGCTAATCTTAATTCTGATTGGGCTCATGCTCCTGCAGTTAGACTCCGGCTTCGGTAGCTAGGTCGCGTCCACCTCCGTCGGCTCTTGGTATACGAGTCGGCATACGAGTGAGAAATACCGGTCGCTGTATGTGCCAACCTAAGAATTTTTCACCGACCCGACCCAATCAGTCAAGTAGTACTCGTGTGTGTCTAAATACTTTTGAAAACGATAGTACATTACCCTTTGTGAGAGAAGCTGTAGAATATAAATTGCTAGAAATTTGGTACTGAAAACTGAAGAAATTATCGCTGATATTTTAACGAAATCTCTGAGCACATTTAAAATTGCAAAATTTCGGAAAAGGTTGAGTTTGAGCTCAAAATGTTATCATATGACCATAGTTTCTTTTTGGGTCGGAAGTGGGTTCTGGATAGGTGGAGATGTTGTATTCTAAATCTGTTATGCGTAGGTAACCAAGAACCCAATTCTACATGCTGACAGCACTGTTTTTTGTGGTTGTGTAAGTTCTCCCGTGAGGCCGATTCAGTCATTCTATTCCCTGACCCACTACAGAGTAGATGTTCTTGAATTGAATTCATTGAATCTTTACAAGGTGATAAAGGCCGCCAATGCAGAGAACTTTTTAAGGCTGAAACCCCAAGAGAGTGAACTATTTGAGGATGTTTTCAAAGTTAATAAGTTGATGTTGGTGATGGAGCTCTGAAACTCTCTCCTACACGAAATATCTTTGGCCCAACCCATTAGCCTTTCAGCTGCAAAAACCAATCAGAAGGTTTACATTTACCTTTCAATTGGGAGTAACCAGTGTTACCATTCATTCTTAATGTTACCATTCATGCTAAATAAAGGGATCTGTGGCTGAAGTTAAGGAGCAACTTTGTTTAGGTTAGTTAAAGAATACGCTAGAGAACATTGCCAGATACAAAAAAGACCTTTCTATATCTCCAGGCTGATAACTTCTCTCTTCACGTAGTTACAACGTATTACTGTGTTATTTTCTGGTATGACAGCGTTATCGCAAATACATAGATCAGGAAAACAAGGAAAACGTCGCGGAAAATTAAAAAGTATTCTTGAAGACGACGCATATGGCTAACTATTAACAAATATATAAATAAAAATATTTGCTGCAGCTTGTAATTTCCTTGTGTTTCAATAGGGTATTTTCCTTCATCAAAAAAAAACGAAAGGCATTGATTGCAATTCATCACCCACCATTAGTGTATTCATAATATACAAATTATTTGGTTTTAGAAATACCGGTTTAGACGAATGGCAAGGGTCAGATTGGCGCCCATGCGATGCCACTCCACGTGACGTCACAGGGACCTAGTTTCTATACTAGTAGATGGGAGTTTTGCATCGTCTGTGATTAACAATGCATGCATGAGGCACAGAGCTCAAGGAAATGTATCTTAATGATCACCTATTAAAATTGCGTATGGTCGGATAGTTTCCGCCGTTAGATAGGGTATTAATAATCCTTACTTAAGCCAATCCTTACTAAATTACTTAAGCCAAGCGCTACATACTGGCAGCCAGAATCGTAGCGGTGCTCATATCCTCGCACCAAGGTGGCCTCACACGGTGACAGCGGGAACCAGAACGACATCACACGGACTTTTCCCAGCATTCATACTTATCCGTCGCCTTTTCGCGCCCTTGAAATTTTTCACTTTACATTCAATCGCGAAAAATAGATATCGTCATTTAAAAATCTGAAAGCGTGAAATACGTACTCCAGGAGTAATAATCTTTCGATTTAGGGAATTTCAAAAAATAATAGGAAACCACCCTAATGAATATTCAAGTGAAATTACTCGCGATAGGAGGACGCCAACTAATATCCCTTCCATCACGAGAGGGAGATGACAGAAGCTCCTCTTCATAAGTGTTAAGGCGCAAGATAAAGTGATCATTAGAGCGACACATTTTTCACCCCAGGCGTCTTGATTTCATCTTTTTAACGACTAAATTACTGCGACGCAGAAGACAATGGGAAACCACCACAATTATTCCCAAAAGACCTTTCCACTATACTCATTACAAACATGATGGTATCATTTTTAGTAAAATATTCCTTACATATCCATAAATAGTCCCCCATTGGAATTTCAGGGGGGGACTATGCGAGGGAGCACATCGATCAAATGCAATTAGTTACCTTAAAGATAGGAAAATGAAACGAGAGAACTCCCTGAAGTTAGACGGTGCAGCCTCCAACGATGCCTGAGTCACTGCCGGCGTCCCTCAGGGTAGTGTCATGGGCCCACTCCTATTCCCTCTTTATATAAACGGCATTGGTGAAGTAGTAGACAGCAAGCGACGATTATTTGCAGACGACGCTGTAGTTTACACGGAAATCCGTTCAAGCAAAGCTAGGGATGAAGTATCGAACGACCTTGATGCTATCCGAGCGTGGTGGGATGCATGACAGAATTAAATTTGAGAAAAATGCGTAGTAATGAATTTATGAAAAAATAATTTCTGAACCACAAATGTATTATATTAACTTTAGTGTATCCTACTATAAATAATATTTAAAAATAAACTATAAATAAATTATTTAGAAATTATTATATAATTTCTAATTAAATTTTATAATGCATAGTAATGAATTTCTGGAAGAAGAATAACTCCCGACAGCATAGCTATATCATTCGGGGAACCCAATTAAAGACAGCTGAATCCGTGAAATACGTCGGAGTTAGACTCAATTATGATACATCTTGTAATAAACATATTTAGGAAATAACAGGTCAACTTAATCGTAAAATGGGTTTTGTTAAAAGAATATTAGAAAATTGCGACGAGAAAGTGAGAGAAATTAGCTACTTTTCCCTCGTTAGACCACATTTGGAATACGCTGCCAGTGCTTGGGACCCTCATGAAAAAGGCTTAATAACAGAGTTAGAACGCGTGCAAAGAAGAGCTGCCAGGTACGCGAAAGGTCGTTACGATACTCTTGTTATTGTAACTCAGACCTCTAACATAAACTCGGATGGGAATCTGTCAGATCGTAGATTGAAAAACAGACTAAACCTTTTAAATAAAATCAAGAGCAATGTCTTTCCTAACGAAGTTAGCCATATCTTACGGACGCCAACATGCTACGGAAGATCAGATCATATTTAAATAAAATAAGAGAGATAAGACTGTAGAAGATTGAGAATGTCTTTTTTCACTATCAATAAGAGATTAGTCATTGTTAGAACTCATAAATAGATTAGAGGACATGTAGTGTAGCCTACTAACTTAAGTAAAACTTAATGCACGTTTCCTAATTTTATAACTATTTCTAACAGCATATGGTAATATGTTAGTGTGCGTGACGTTTTTTTGGACCGCGTGGTGTGCATGTGGGAGTCCAATTGCATGCTGCATGCTGGTGATTGATCATCCCCTGCCAAACACCCTAGAGGTGGCTCGCAAAGTATTTTGTAGAAGTAGAAGTTGCAGAAGGCCCGAAAAACTGAAGGTGGAAATTCGAATGACGATCCTGGACGCATAGGGATGAGCGAAATAAAATGGTCAGATGTGGGAGATGTATAGAATGGAAACAACAAAATAATACACACAAGATTGCAAAACGGTAGTGATGAAATGGGCATAGTGCTCCGTAAGAGAGCAGATTAAAAACTACCCACAGTTCACTGAAAAGGTTGGTAATGGTCAATATATAAGCCAAAAACAAGAACTACTGCAGCTCCGAAGGTTTGTCAGCCTACACAAAATTGCCAGAGGATGCAGAGGAGAAATTCAATCAAGAATTCTCATAAAAAAATCAATCAGATAAGAGGTGAAGTAAGTTTCATCATTCTAGGTGAAAGTAATTCTATCATCAGCGAATATCATGACGAGAGAAGAGCCAGGAAACAGTAATGATGCAAGCAAAATTGAAGATGACACAAAGCTCAAGCTTGAAGTTGCGAACACAACATTAAATAATCACAGTAGAATTTACACAAGATAAATGCTAGTAGACATGAGGTAATTCTTAGCTCATTAAATTATAGCAAAAGAAAAGATTCAGCAACTAGAAAAAGGACGGCAAAAGCTACTTTAAAGGATGACGGACTCTAGCGGCTTTAACCTAATAGAGATGTATTGCCACCTAAAATAATATGAGAAAATCAAGCATGAAGCGGGAAATTCATTTACCATGTACCAAATCTCAACAAACTCGGTATCACGTGTAATCTTAGAAAGCAGAGGAGAACAAAACAGCATCAAATGTGGCCGAGAAATTAGAGGAAGGGAGTCTGAAAAACTTTTATAGTGTGCTGAATGAAGTAGTTAAAGAATTTCTTTGCACAACGATAATCATCAAAATGGTATGCCAGCAAAAAGTCATGTAGATATTACGTCGAAAACACTGCGAGAATACGAAAACTGAGTAAATTTAAATGAGAATAGGAAGCAAAGGTGTTGTAAATCCACAGAGGCCAAAGAAACGTGGGTGAGGAACAAATTCAAAAGTGCACTAAAACATATTGTACATGGGAAAGAAGAAGCTACCTCGAGGAATGTGAGCAACCACTTCAAATAATGGCGTAAGATGTAATACCGCCAGTGACGAAAACGGGGAAAAGAAAAATAATACAAAGTGAAGAGATGGAGTGAATATCTAGAAGAATTGTGCAAATCAGGGTTACTTACAAGTACCAATCGAAATGGATATCGCGTGATAATTTGACGTAATAAATGCGTGTATTGGAGTTCAATGCTTAGAATCCTGACAGAGGTTGGGGTGCTTAACAATGAGAGGTGAATCATCTGTAATTCGTTTTAGAGGCCAAGTAGGGGTGATAAAATTAGGACTCAGCTATGAAGAGTCAAGAATTAGGAACGGCCTGAGAGTCTTCATAGCATGAAAATCATTTAGCAAAAACTGTCAGAGGCTTACGGAAAATTAAAAAGTTCCTAGTAAAGATGGGTAGGAAAATAACCAATGACAGGAAGTCAGGATCAGCATAAAACTAGAGAAACGAACTGGTGCAAGAGGTCGACCAGTTGAAATATTTGGGAAGCAGAATAACCAGAGATGAAAGAAGAAATGAATACCTAATAGCAAAATATCCCAGGCGAAGAGAACTTTTCAGACAAGTAAAAGGATCGGTAGACTTAAAGAAGAAGGAGATTTGAGCATAAAGTAAGGAAACAATTCACTATAACTTACAATTTGAGTATGCTTCTCGATGATAGTGATGGCATTGACAAATACAGAAAACGAGAAACTGATGGTTATTCGGCCATATGAAAATTAAATGGATCGTCCGATTGAGAAATGCGGAATTCCTCGGATTAGTGGGGGAACAAGAATAGAAGCCAAGCAAAAAATTAGAAGAAGACATATTATTCTAAGCTGACATATGTAGAAGCATTTATCTTGGTGGGCCGATGAAGGCAATCCTCGGTGGACAAGTGGATGACAATAGGAAGGCCTCGGATATCGTAAATACGGATCCAGAAATTAAATAAAGGATGTGAATGACTAATTGAGCGATTCCATTTGTCTCCACGTGACACCATTAAATATTAAAATTTAATCATTTAAAATTTACATGAGCTAAGTAACCTATTATTTTTTTTCTTTCCACCTAGCTGTCTTCATAGGTATCATAGCCACAAAGGATCATACAAATTAACCGCTGGGAAATCGTACCATAAAGCACTATTAGAAAATAAAAAATTCTGTAATATCGTTCACTTAAAATTATCATAGAAGTTATTTTATGCAAACTGTAGACTATTTGGTTTAGACGTGGTAACATAAAAAAGAGAGAAACAGATGACATATGTATGGGAATATATAAAGATCTATCAAACAATTTTCATTGAGAGAATGATATTGACTCACCATGTTTCTTCTGTCTTCTTCTTCCTTGGAACCTCACCGCAATTCTCCATTAAACCCCCACGCATTTCACGGAATTCATCCGCTATCCCTATATATTATTCATGCACCTGAAAAGAAAATTCGCATTAAAGACTGGCAATATTAACGCACTAGAAGTTTACAGTTAGGTAACGTGGTATGTTACATTTAGGTAATTACAACAAATTGTCTTACTAACGACCTCAAAGGTTAAATGTGTGGAAAAAAGAAAATTCAAAAGGAAGTGCTTTAAATCCGATTATGATCGCCAATATTCTCTTACTTTTGCTCCTCATTAAAAGTAGATGACCAATAATTGTAGAGCAGTTTCGGAGAGGCAGTTAAACACCTAAAATTAATTAGCTGACAGCTAATTCCAAGGCTTGAATATCAATGATTTTTCAAGACACCTCTTAGAACCTGTAGAATAACTCACTTTTCAAGTACCGACAAGAGAAAATCATAAAAAAGCGAATAAAGGATGATATCTGGCAACTGAGCAATCACGGATAGCAGCTCCATTTTGAAATTTCAGGTTCTCACGTAATCTAAAACGAAGCAGTGCGGCTAGCAAGAAATACACTGTTCTACGTCTACTGCTAATACCTCATATTTACTGTCACAGTGAAAATATTCATAAGCTTGACGTTAAAAAAGTAACTAGGCTACCGGAGTACTAGAAGTAAGCTATTGGATTGCCGTAAGGATCATAACTCCTGCATTGACACCGTTACCTTTGATGTTATAAGAAACACGATGAAGATAAAGATAAAACTACTCACAGAGTACTTATTCATTTCAAATGTCGGCACTCCATAACGTAATGCAGTTTTCGTAAGTTACAGACATTCCACTAGGAAGCGAATACACACGAACTTAAAGGGGGATCAAGCAAGTTGAGTTATTGAGTATCTGTCACATAAAATCGCTTTGGCAAAAAATCAAGCGTGAATTTTCGTCCATTGCCGCAACACTTTTTACCGAAGGAAATATTTCCATTCGAAATTTTAAGGGTTGAAAGTACGACTTTAATCAGAGATGATGTTTCCCTATCACTCGCGTTCCTTAAAAAAATTACTCTGAAACTTATTTTGACTTCGAGTCAATTTCCTCACATGGCATAAAATGTTGGAACGTGAATACGGTCGGCGTAATAAAAATCGTTCATCCAAAATAATAGCCACAAAAGATCACAATAACTTAATATAGCTGAATAATAAAGCACGTACTTGCGAATTATACCTTCACTTCAGAGAATTTGAAGTCCATTGAAAATAATATAAAGAAATTCTCACTTAAGGAATAGTTTAGGTACTCACCTCTTAACCCCATGAAAGCTCGCCGCGAAGTGAAGTCCAAGATCTGAGGGAGGGGGGCTTCTGGTACTCCGTTAGCCGCGTGACGTATGCAATTGACGTCACTCTGATTTTGAACTGATTTCTTTTTAAGGCAACGAAAAACCTATAAAATGCTAAATATCGTAAATGTTACGCTATTTAAAATTAATCAAGTAAAATACCTTAATAAATACGTCGATATTCTATATTACAAATAAAAAAATATATCGAGCGGTAAATCAATAAAACGCTCGACCAATAGGATTTGTGCACAAGTTAGCACAAAAATACCGCGGAATTTCTTGAAAAGCCAATGGTCGCAACACACGTGATCAAGGTTCCAGAATATTCTAATATTCTACGAAGGTCAGTGGGTGTGTTTGCAGAACACGTAATCGCTTTAAGAAAAACAATACATTAGACTTTCAACGATCTTCATTCAACTGTCGCCTCTAATCAAGCACACCCCCTCCCCCCCACTCAACGAGGGAAGCGCAACAAACCCCAGTTCGTCACCAACCGTCCATGGAGCAGAATCATGTTTTTGCGAGTTTTAAATTTATAAAATTAATTTCCCAGACCAGTTCAGCCGTTTCTTCGTTCGTTGAAGTGACCATTTCTTTCCGAGGAAATGAGAATGGAGAGCGGGGACAAAGAAGAAATGCAGAAATATTGATTGAGGTAAGTGAGAACAAGTATTTTATAATATTAGTGAAAAGAGTTCGTAATTTTAGTCTAATCACGATAATACTTGAGTAGCGGCATGTCACCTTTGTGGCTCATGTAAAATAATTGCATACGAAAGTGAGTGGCAGAGATAAGCAGTGTACTGATATTGCGGAGTTCATGTACGTTGAGAACATTTCTAAAGGCCGTCTTACACGGGACACGGAATTGCGCAGGTTGGAGCTGCATTAATTTCTAAAATGGCGTGGAACTGCGCGAATGCATGAACTAAATTAGAACAAGGGCTATTTTGCCGTCTCGCATCCACGCATTCTCGCATGTGTTCTAGCAATTCACCGCTTTACACGACGTAATTTTGATTGCGTTTTCGCAGGTACGTCAGACTGCGCAATTCCGTGTACTGTGTAAAACTGCCTAAATCCCACTGTGCGATATTCACAGAAGCGAGAAGAATATTTGTGTTCCCATTAGTGATTAAAAAACTACCCTTCACAATTCACTCCATTGTCATTGATGTATGAAATGTATCGTCGATTTAAATAGAAAGACCTTAAAATTGAACGAAAGCCACATTGAAAATTAGTAGCTTCAATTCAATTCAAGCATCGCATTCATCTCTTAGAGATATAACTGACCAATTCTCCTTCAAATCTACGTATTTCGGTGGTAAAGATTCTACGAAACAGGAAATATTCTATAGATTTCCCAGATGCGAATGTGTTAGTATTCGATATTCTCATAATTGCTTCTTAAAATTCAATCGCAGATGAAATTTCAAATGAAGTCCACACATTATTTGTTGTTTTTTTATCAGTTAAATCTATGCAGCTCCAAAAGAGAAATCGTAATAGCAATCACTGTCTCCAATCTCCCCAAGAAGTTATGCAATTAAATTCAGTCAAGAATGTTCTTCCCCTATGCCACAGATTTCGCTAAAGCTTTCTACACCTTGCTGCATCTGTTCATTTATGATGCCGTTAGTTAGTACCTTGCACTCAAAATGGAGTCATTAAGCCCGAATAATTATGCCATAATTCCCTCTATGTCTCAAATGTCGATGAAATTAGTAACCCTTGAATGAAGTAAAATGTTGCATACCGTAAGAAAAAGCAGTCTGAAAAAAACTCAATAAATGTCAGCTTCAGCGTTGTCCAAGTTCATACCACGGTCACGACTAATACAGAGATTTTCAATAACTTACAGCTAACTTAACGAGTCCGTGGATTTTATTTAACGCGTTTTGCATGAGAATTTTAATGAATGTTTCACCAGTAATTAAGACCGAGCCTGTGATGTTTGCTTATCAATATAGCGCAATTCAATAATAATATAGGTCGTATTCCACTAAAATTTAAGAGAGAGCCTTCTTCTGCCTTTAAACTTTTAAACATGAGGGAAACTGACAAAACTTTGGATGAAAACTTGGGATATATTCTGACGAAAATTAGTATGAGTTTAAGAAATACACTAGGAAAGTGTTCTCTGGTTTTACTTCAGCTAGCAAACGGTTTAAAAAATTTCAATTGCCATGGACCACGTGAAGAAGAAAAATATAGGGGGGGGTTTAACTTTGATGAACACAAGAAATAATTACGGCCGAAATTTTGAGTCAGCATAAATGGATTGCGTTGCGTCGAAGAATTATACGGGATGCAAAGCATCAAGTGAAGGTATACCCTGAATAGTCATCCAAAAGAATATTTCGTGAAAGAGCTATACAACAAATATAATCATGATTTAGAAGATGTATTCGGTCGAGCGGTTGTGGTAATTCCTTTGAATTCATGTCATTCACAAGAGAAACATATTCTCTTACGCCTGAAAGCATTATTCAGCCATCACAATTGGCGGTGAAATGGGAGAAAGATGAGGTCAAATACGGGCATGGCCGCCGCGATCATTGCTTCACGCAGGTTTACAAGTTCATGTGTCAAGAGCTCAGTGGGAAGGGGGAAAGAAGATAATGCATTTCCCCCAACTGAATACGTCTCTCACTCCAACCCACTGTTCTCATATGTGGTGACTCTGATGCTGTTCTCTATCACACCCTATTTTCACTCGATACGTACTTCCTTGAGAATTTTATCAGCAATTAATTTGCTCTCACAGACACCTAAATGGAGTTTAAACTACTAGGACTGACGCATGAGAGCTGTTAAATTTAAGTATTATGACATGGCGAAGTTTATTATTCATCCAATGAATTCGTAAGTCAGCTAATTCGAGCCTGTGAATTAAAATGGCCGAATCGCCCGATCATATAAGGACAATAATTGTATTCAATTCCGATTGAATTAATATGAAATTCTTTTTTTAGTTTATCCCGCAATATTACAAAAACGCTAGACTCGGCATTCAAAGAAAATTTCGCATTTTCAAAAAGACCCCACGTTGTGTGAAAGAATTTTCCTTCTCGCCAGAAAAGGAGGGTGCTAAAACGAGTTTTTTAACATAAATTTCTGCAAAAACTCCTAAGCTTCACATTGAATGCGAAAGGCTCCCTACCTTTCATCCGACGACATATCCATCGGCGGCAGGGCTCAGCTGTCCATCGGCCATTCCCCAAAAGACACTTATTCACCAACACTTCACATTCAACACACACAATGATAATGAATTTTTTGATGCACGTTTGACACTTTCACTTCACTGAATATCTAGATAACCAATCGTTCCTGCCCTTCAGTAACACAACAGGCAGCTTCACATTATTTCCACGAGACATGCACACTGCTTACAATATGACCGATGATAATACTCCAAGGTTTGATGCAAAGGATTCACAGGGATCGTTGAAAGCTTTATTATAGGCTTGTACTTTCATTCGATGCATTATATCAGTTATTCACTCCACATTTCGTAAACTCTAAAAAAAAGAAACATGCTTTAAAATATAACTAAAAAAATGTATTGATGACACTATATCTCTAATCAAATGGCAAGGAGGAATTATGACAGCGGAAATGCATGAAATGCGTAACGATTCAAGCCATTCTTAAAGGCCTGGATTCATGATAGTGTAACTAGTACAAGTTTATGCTCATTTCTGAGAATTTATAATTGAATGAAACATGTGTGAATGCGTGAACCAAATTCATGAATTTAAACATAAACTTGTACGAGGTAATAGTCCTTGCTGTTAGAGCCAGATATTGATAATAGTTTTCAAAAACATGAAAAGCCACAACCAAGAATGTGGGTACAAAAACTCATTAATAATGACAAAATCTATTGCCAAAGTATGCTGCCTTCTTGTACAAAAATAATGATTTGATACGTACAAAAAGCATGGGATAATAGGATATTTACGGGAATTGAACTTACCAGTACTCTTCAGCGGTAGATCATGCACCTATCAACGTTAACTGAACCGCTCTGAGACTAAAACTGCACTATGAGAGAGCGGGGACTGAGGGGAAAATCCTAAGTGACGCACTGCTTCTAACTTGCAGCCATGGGAAGTAATGGAGGGAGGAGAATTACTCAGGATACCAAGGAAGGTTGCCTGGCACAGAAAGCACAGGGCAGAGTCAAAATTGTTGGCCTTGATTTTGAGTGCATCACGAAGGCGGTCGGGAGGGGTTCGGTTTTCGCGTCGTTGGGTGGAGCTGGTGGTTAGGGGAAGGCACAGAGATAGCGTCGGAGGGGAGGGGGAAGGGCGCCACCCTCAACACAAAAGAGACCCTGTCTCGTGACGCCACATATTTAGTTTTCGACAATGTTTGGGGCGCCACTTCTGCTTCTAGAGAAATTTTAGTTTCCCTTGCTCTTTTCGTTTTCCTTGGTTACTCACCGAAAATATTACGTTTGCGAGTGAAGAAAAAAGGCACTTAGATGGAGATGTTGCAAATTGATCTTTCTGTTTCAATTTATGTCGGATTTAATGATTATTTCGAGTGCATTTAATGTGTACTGGCCCCGGTTTTCTCTGTTGGTTTATATTTTACGAATTATAAAACTTCGTTTCGCTAGAAGTTGCGGTGGCCTAGTGGAGTAACGGTGCCCTCATAGTTTGGCATTGCGTTGACGCCGCGGCTCGCGAGCCAATCAGAGCCCGTTTTTCAAAATTCATGACGCAACGTCACCAAATCGCCGCGTTGTAGCAGAAAAATCTGATCATGTTGGATTTTCTCTGCGTCAAGGCGGCAGTACGTAAGCGATTTCGAATTGGTATTTGTTTATGGGAAGCTTAGGTATACAAATATACAAGATTAGCTCAAATGGGAGTGAAGAATGCAATTGATTTAGTTATTCAATATTATTTGGAAGTTTTAAGCATAGATATTTCGTATATTACCGAAATGTAAGGCAAATGTTAAACTCTTGATCAGGCTAAGCCACTAAGGTGAACAAATTAGCGTAACACGCATCCGTCCATGGTATCACAAGCTGAATACAGCGTGAGAGCTCCTTGCTGGTGACTACGGTCGTTTTAATTCCAATTTATACTTAATAATTGTACCTTCATGATCTGCTCAGTTCAAGCTATATGGATAACATGGCTGGGGCAATCTGTTAGATCAATAATAGATAAATGTTCCTGATAACTTTTCACCTTTCTCATGTTCACTGAGTGTGTGTAATTTGTTATTTTTCGTATATTCCGAGTTAGGAAATAAAACTTAAAGGTCATAATAATGCATAGGCAAGGGCCATCACTACATGTTTATCGACTTCATGGTCGTCATATCAGCTCCAATGCCATATCAACTTAAAGGTCATAATAATGCATAGGCAAGGGCTATCACTACATGTTTATCGACTTCATGGTCGCCATATCAACTTCCAATGCTGTTTATAGTTAAGAAGAATATTTTATGAAATGAAATTCCGTGAAAATGCACAAAATAACATATGCATTGTGCGTTTGGCTCGAAATCATAAGATTATATGCTCCAGGGCCGATTTTTAGGAGCCGACGCTTATTACCTTTCGTTTGTTTTCGCAACGCAGAGTTGTAAAGGCACCCTAAATGAGCGGTTGAGATTGTGGTGAATGATCGGAGATAGTTCAAATCCCTGACGTCGAAAGCAATTCTTAAATTTTTTTTCAGGTCATTCTCTCGTTTTGTATTTATGTATAGATTCTAAATCACTTTAAATCCATTGCAACAGATTTAGATACTTTTTCAACGATAGTAAGTCTTATAAAAGTTAGGAATTGGGTGGGTTTAGACGCATAATTTCTATGAATGGTCAGTACATTTTAAAGGTTATGGCTTTGCAAAAGCGGCAACCCGTATCCCGGCGGTGAAGGGCAAATAAAAACCCAGCATCTGTGTCAACAGAAATGTTTCAGACTAGCAGAAAATGGGCATTCATATCAGTTGATCACTGCAAATTCATCAATTGGTTTCGATTGCTATTTGTTTTCTAAGAATTTCTGTAATGAACACCATGCTGATCACCCGCCTCGCGAGGCGGGCATCGGTGCACAGAGGGCTAGCCGGTGTTAAAGATTGGAAAATAACATGTCCTCGACGTACTCTTTTCCTTTCATTATTAACCACACTTGGTTCTGGGTAACTTAAAAATAAGGCTAACACTATTTTTTTAAATGTAGCTGTGCCTCGTACATGAAGTTCAACGAGTAAAAAATTAGTAGGAACGAAAACAACCCACTCTGACAATCTAAAATGTTATCCAATTTCCCTATGAATTTGCTCACCGGCTGCCATTCATGGAAGATATATCCAATGTGCTCTAATGCACCTTGTACCATAAGTGATAACACAAAGGACAACAATCTTGAGAGTTCAGGAGATGAACGAATTTGTTTCATACAGTGTATTCCTCATCCTCCACAGTTCTTTTCTTTCTTGTCATACGGTGTGTAAATTTGTCTAGCCAGCGAAAGTGGTGCAGTCCGAAAAAACCTATTCGCTGACTAAACTGTTTCCGCTGAATAACAGCCTCGAATGTTTTTCTCGGTCTTTTAAGATAGGCTCGAGGGCAGGTTTTTGTGGAGATGCATGCTATGCTCCATCACCCTAACTGACGCGTAGCTGCATTCAAATTGCGCATTCCTCGACGAGGCAACCACTCTACCGACATAGAGGACTATTCTCGATCTGATGGCGAATCCCGATGTCCTCGAAATTGTGGATGGTTCGAGGTCTGCCGCTCCTTTGCCTGTATATCTGCACTGACTCGCTCGCCTTCCTTCACACGCCTTACCCAGTAATAAACAGTATTCCGGGACAAATTCAGCAACCCAGCTGTTTAGGCCCAAATGTTTTTCCGCCCTCCACCACGTCTATTATCTGTTCGCGTAATGCTGGACTCAACCGCGTGCTCCTTTGCTCTTCCATTGCTCAAAAGTTCAAGACTAAGTCTGAATTATGAGTCGAGTTATTTGTGGACCACATGCTATCCTTTAGTTCGCTATTCCATAGTTCATGGTTCCCGGGTCCTTTTCCTATGATTACAACTTCAAAACTATGGCAATCTTCAATTTTCACGAACTAGTAATGCGTGACATGAAAAAAGTGGTAAGCGCGTTAGATTGCTGTGATTAAGCATCAGGTTTTTGCTAGATATTTTTTATCATTGAAATATATGACTTCCATGTATTGATTTTCATGATTATTATTCAGTACTTACTCATAGTGTATAAAGACTTTGTTGTGTGAGAAGGTGTTTTATACCAATAAATGAGTACCCACAAGTTAAAATTCACACTAAGAAGAATATGCGCGTTTTAATACGCTTTTCTTTTGCTTACTTTGCTAACAGTTCCACGATCCACGTTTCCATGATTATCACTTGAAAATTATTTTCTGATCATGCATTAGCATTCAACTGAATGAGCGCGGTGACATTGTACGCGCGATGATTTGCTATCTGGTCTCGGATTCTCGAATCCCAGGGTGCACAAACTTTTTCATGAAACATTTTCTCAGGCGAGGAAAATTTTAGGTTACTAAGGAGAATAATAACTGTGCTTACAAATTTGCGTATTGAAAAGAACAATCAAGATTGTTTTAAAAATGTATGCTAGCCAATATGATTAAAAGCAAAATAGGAGTACTATATGATTGAAGTACTCAAAAATGCGCTCGACATAACGCAATGACGACATAAAGGTGTGCCACTACAATTAGATCTTTAGGCCTTCTAGGTTTTGCATTCACATCAGGATATGTAATCGACAAGTTTTCTTTATGAATGCGTTCTAAGAGATCAGTTGGATAGTTCCATTAATTGAGAACCAGGGAACACATTCAACGGGAAACCCTCATGAAATACCATGTGATGATAATGAAGTTACATAATTCATCTAGGACATCATATAACGACGCATAAAAAGGAAAATTAAACGATATCGACTATCACAATATGCGAACACTCCACAAAGGTGCAAATAAGTTTTCAAATCTTACAGAGCAACCGAGAACACTGAGGAGAGTTCGAAGTAAATGATTCTAGGAGATAATTAAGATCGATATTAATCGGAAAAGAATAATGAGTTTCTAGTAATGAAACAAAAAGTACTTGCACCAGTCTTTGAACAGGTCATTAACGATAACGCTAACGCCGGGTTTTCACCCGTCCTGTACCACCGGCTGACCCTCTTTCCCGAATCCCTAGCCTTTTAAATACAGCCATTCTTAAAAAGGTTAAGACCAACTTGCCATTCCTTAACTACTGTGTGGCTCACCACAGTTTTCAAAAAGTAAACGATGCTATTGCTGCAAATTTAAAACTAATTGAACTGTATAAAGAAAAAAAAACGAGTGAATGAAATGAAAAAAAATGAAGGCAATGTTTTTCCACGTCGGAAATACGATCTCAACATCACCACTATGTCAATCGCACGTTTACTCCACTAAGCCTCCGCAACTGCTAGCAGAGTAAATTTTATATTACGTACAATGTGAACGAACCAACAGTGATAACCGGGGCAGGTACCGTCCGATTCAAAAGTATTCTAGCAGTCAAGTCACATATACAGTGCCTCCCATGAATTGATTAACTGGCATAGAAATAGAAAATGTATAGCGTGCAGTTAAACAACGAAATTATATTATTACAAAAACTTCAATGTCTTTCCTATTACGTCCATCGCAATTCTAGATTTTAAATTTTGGAGGAAACTCTACGCTGTCGCTCATATCCTTAGTAAGTCAACTCTCAGTTACTATGACCACATCTGCGTCCTTAAATTTTTACTCGATTTTAGCGCTCTTATTTATAACGCTATGGCAATTAATTGCGACAAAGTTAACGTAATATTTTCTATGCTGAATTTCGGTTGGTTCTGTCTTACGCTTAGGTGCGTAATATGGGGAATCACACTGGAAGTGTTCATTAAATTTGATATAATTGCTTTCCCTAGAGTAGGTGTTTTGGAATTTTCGTCCTCCTAAATTTAGTTCATGCGATCTGAAATTTTTCACAATGCGGATTACCTCGGAAGATACGTTTTTTCGGATAAATTTACTCGCTAAAAAACTTTCGTATTGAATTTTCTTGATTAACGTTTGTCTCTTACTACTACGTGGCTCCGTCTACTATACTACTTCTACTATACTGTGCGCGGTTGTTACGGAAAAGTTCTGGGAGAATAACTGAGTTCATCAGAGGCTCCGAAGTCTTCTACTGCGAAAGGTTTTCCGTCTGGTTATTCTTCTGTTCACTTGAGTCGCGTTGAGAACTCGGAGCTGACCGCTGTTGTTGAGTCCTAGTTTATAACCGATTATTTAATTACGGATATCAGTACTCCTTTTTAAAACCTTATTTAGGCTTTATATGACAGTTGTTACAGTTTTTATAAGGTGTTCGTGTAAGCGTGGAATGCTGATACGCTGTTGTGAATACATTGTTGATGACTTAGTTTATTGTAAGTAATAATATCGTAATATGGACGGGCTTTAGGAACCCTGTAACTACAGACTGTCCCAAGGGTCGTGTGTCATTTTTGATCTGTAATTTTAGTAACTTTCCATAGAGCAATGTTCATGAAAATTGGCACACTTATGGGGAAAGGTCCTAAGTTTTGTTGAGTGTAGGCAAAATTTTACAATTATGACCTCACAATTTGGGTCCAAACCCATTATTTGAATTTGCCTTTTGGGGTTTCAATGTTAAAGAAATCGAGATAGAAAATGTCTTAATTTTATTGACCAAGATGTCAATTCTTAGGGTTTCGGACCCGAGAAACCCGAAAATAACACTTTTATTTACGAAAATTCGACCGTTGACCCTGTAAGGTCACCGTCAAGGTCATAAGGGTGGCAAAAAGAATAGCATACGACAAAGGTATCGGTCTATGGGTTTTATAAGGTGCCCAAGTCATTGGTATTGTCCAAATACCCGTATTGTTCACTAATTGACCTCCGAGGGTCACAATGGGAGTCAAAGGTCATAGCGTTAAACGTCGGGCCATCATGGCATCCAACGTGTCAAACCATCTGTTTTGAGGGGTGCCAAAGTCTGTTAGGCAGTTCATAGATCTGTATTGTTAGTTTTTTGACCTCCGAGGGTCACAATGGGGGTCAAAGGTTATAGAGTTAAACGTCGAGCCATCATGGCAACCAACGTGTCAAACCATAGGTTTTGAAGGGTGCCAAAGTCGGTTAGGCAGTTCATAGATCCGTATTATTGGTTTTTTTACCTCCGAGGGACACAATGGGGGTCAAAGGTCATAGATGTATGTTTTGAAGTAATAGGAAAACTAATTTTCCCAACTAAAGGTTTTGAAGGGGGACCAAGTGAGTGGTGTAGTACACATAACCAAGCCGTTGTTGATTATTTATTTAGTTTATAGCTGATATTCTGGACTCAAAGTATAGTTGGTCTTCCTCCTTTCCGGGTCGATAGCCCTTGCAGCGGGATTGGTTCCGGGTCAACTCATGATTAGTCATTGTGAATTAGCTACATGGATAATTGTTGTTTGCCCGTATATTGCAGACTTCGAATTCCATTCTTCGGTTTTCTTCTGTGCTTTTTCACCTTTTGAACGGACCTATACCGTCCTAATTAACGGATTTAATGCATCAACAATTTTAATGCTGACGATTATATTTAAATCGAGATATAAGTTAATATTTATGGTAAAAGTTCATTGAAAAATTGTAAACGCTGCGTAAAAGACAAAGAATTCAAATTTTAGTTTATATTTTTTGAGAAAGGAACAAATGCTTATTTCAAAATCTGACTGAATGATCGCTGTCCCTTACCACAAAAAGGGGTAATAGAAGACGAGGTGTCCGGGTACCTGCTCCCGGATTCCGAGGGTACGGCCTATGTCCCCGCTTTGTTGGGTAAGACTTCGCGTAGCTGCGACCGGCATAAAAGGGCAACGAAACGGATATTTGCGGTATTCGTTCGCCTGCGTAGGAAAATATGATACGAACATTTGCGGCTTTCCTCTTCCGTGTCAAAAACCGTCCCGGCGAATATTTACTTTGCTGGTAGCGAAAGGGTTAATTAGATGTGGCATTTAGGAGGTTAGAATGAAGGTTAGATTAACGTATTTCCACTGAAAATACGTATTCAATTCTGTCGCGATAATGATGCATGGTTATGGGTCATGGTTTTAAGTTATTGATTTTTCATTTTACTACTAAGACACCTAACCCGTGAAATACAGAAATAAAGTTCACTTGACTGCCTCCTTTGTTTCAAATATCAATTTCAACGATTTATGAATAGAGAAGGAAATTTTTATACAAATATTGACTCTGATTCTTGATTAAAAATGAGCGTCGTATTAATTTATCCAAAATAAACTAGATAAAGTTAAATCGTGACCTCGACGGAACAAAGCAACTTTGAATTCAAATTGGTACAAATCCAATATAGTTAAAGAATCTTGCTCAACTTGTAATATACTAACATCGTGTGGTAAATAACTTCAGTTTTTGAGTTCTATATTTAAATTTTGTTGTCTGCCTATTTTTTTAAAACAAAATAGTTAATACGATGTAATATTTGCCAAAATGTTTGTTTGCTATGTATTCCTTTGTTACTGTTTATTCTACGAATTCTCTAGTGTTGCTATTATAATAATTTAAGTTATTTGTTTCTAAGTCAGTTTACATATTTGTACAAATCTTTCACTGCTAAAATCAAGTGGACATAAAGAATTCCCCATTAAAATACAATAATATAATCTGTTTACGAGAGATTTAAATATACATACCTACCCTATTCAATATCACTTTAGCAAGCTCCCTAAAAAAAGCCTGTTGTTTAAAGGTCATTGAACAAATATGTGAATTTCTAGAGAATTTTTGGTTGTCCTTCTTTTTAAAGAAACAGCCTTTGTTTTAGCATCCATTTCCACGATTTTTAAAGACAGACGGGTATAATAGTTTCAGTCATTCCACCTCAATTCCAAAAACTTGTCCCGGAGGGGTCTCAGATTTTGATGAATTCATGGTTGATATTTTATAGTTGAAGCCGTAGATCATACTACTATGATGTAGACTACCAGTCTACGAGTACACGTCCATAGACTGGTATTAAATGTAATCGGAAAACCGCTCGGGAGAAACAGTAAACGTTTAAATATTTTCAATAAATATTCAGGAGTTGATTTAAATTTAATTTTTGTAATTATAAGGTAATGAATGAGCCTACCCTCTAAAGGATAAATGCTTGGGCCAATTTGAGATGGACTATTTGAGAAAATTTGCCTAACAATTTTTTAAACATTTCAATTTAATACTAATAGGGAGGTGAACTTTATAAATAATTTACTCAGAGTGACTTCCGAAAGAACTTAGCTGTAAAATTAACAATAAATCATGGCTATACGACAATTTGATAGTTAAATTGTGGGATTTATATGATTTAAGGCAATTTTTTGGAGAAAAAAAATTCGATAACAAATTACAACCAAATTAAAAAAAAAAGATCTCGGGGTATTTAGTTTGAGGTTGATGTAGACCCATACAGATATCAAAATCTGAATCTATTAGGGACTAACGCATGTTGTATTAAGGTGGAGTGACCCATATTTAATAATCTAACCCCGGGATTTAATTTAATTTTCTGCTCTCTCCTTAGGTGCAAGCCATCCCGGGACGCGAGGGGAAGAATGAAGGGTGGAGCAGGAAGAATAAAGAAGAGAAGAAGACGATGGCCTCGCGGGACATTCAATGCTAATTCCTTTTCTTGTTATCCGGAAATATTTTACTCGAATTTTAATCCATATTTTTGCTTTTTCAATTTCAGAATGAACATCGAAGAAATTAGAAAACCATTTATCGACTTGAGTTGACGGCTGGCAGGAGTGCACTTTTCCTCGGATTCTATGCGTTGCCGTACATTTTCATCAGGTTTACATCAGGTTATCTTGAACGTGAAATGGTAAATTAGAGCCGACCTGAACCACACAACTGGAGTTATGAGAGACTCCTGGTGGAAATTGAATTCACCCTCGATTATCAAAGCACGAGCTCTAGGTAACAACAGTACATTAAAGGTAACGGCTCGAAGGAGCAAGTTTAGGCAAAAGGTTTCCAAACACCGCTGAAACAAAGGTACCAGAAAGTGCACTTTAAAGGTATTTACTACGAATGAGACCGGTCCTAGGAGACAGAGAATGCATTCTTAGGCAGGGAATCCATGTGGGTATTTTTGAGTGAGTGGTTTTTTTAAGGTATTTGGGCAGGTTTTGTACTAACACCATTTATTGCAGGAGTGAAGAATGAAGAAAGAAGACGTAGCTGAGGCCCCGAAGATTGAAGACATCGCAGGGGGGGCTCGAAGAATGAAGAGTGAAGATAATGTGTGTGTGTGTATCGGGAATGAGTGGACATTGGTAATCCCTCGCCTGAACTTAGAGTGCTTTTTTTTGTACTTAATTGTAATATGTCTGTAACTCTTTCCCTTCCAGCCATGAAGATTGAAGACATCAAATTGAGCTCGAAGAATGGCAAGAATCCGATTGCGTGTGTTTTTTATCTATCGTGTGATTTCGAGTGATATTTTTATGCGTGTGATTATTTATATTTGCGTGTGCTGCGAGTATTTTTCCGTTGCGTCGCGTTAGGGCTTGCATGTTAGTGTTATTTATTTATTTGTTTGTGCATGCACTAATCTTATTTCTTCACAGATTCAAGCCATCGCTGGACTTCAAGGAAGGAAGAGTGAAGACTGCACGAAGAAGAGGAGATTGAAGACGCAAGTATTCACAGAAGAAAGAAGAGGAGCATCGTGAGAAGACGTGTGCGATATTTGCGGCTTAGTTTTGGGCCCTTCTGGCCAATGAATAAAAATATGCGTAGGGCTAGGCGTTTTTTCCGTGCGTTAGTTTTAGTTTTTTGTGCCGTGGTTTTGCATTACATATTCCATTGCGCCATGCAGGAATGTGGCAGTGGCTAGATAGGAAATTTATGATTTCCTACCGATGCCATTGTTACGTTCTTGTGTGCTGCTTTGGAGTGGTGCAAATCCTCGGAAGGGTTATTTATTTGTGTATGCACTAACCCGCTCTCTCCCTAGGCCATCGCTGGATGTGAAGAAAAGAATGAAGATCCTTCGGAAGAACAGAAGACAGAAGAGGATGGCATCGCGGGACCAGAAGAAGACGGCATCTTAGCTTTTGGCCGTTCTGGCCAATGAACATAAATTTGCGTAAGGCTAGGCGTTTTTCGCGTTAGTTGTAGTTTTTTGTGCCGTGGTTTTGCATTATATATTCCAATGCTTCATGCAGGAATGTGGCTGTGGCTAGATAGGAAATGTATGATTTCCTGTTGATGCCATTGTCACGTTCTTGTGTGCTGCTTTGGAGTGGTGCAAATCCTCGGAACGGTTATTTATTTGTGTATGCACTAACCCGCTCTCTCCTTAGGCGCGAGTCATCGCTGGACATGATGATAAGGAGAAAGAAGACACTTGGAAGAAGAGGGGATGGTGCACCTTACCGAGCCGGCTTCTTGCGGCTCCACATGAGTTGCAGCAGATAAGGAGCGGTATGATCTCAAAATATTCATTTTGATTTGGTTCATTTTTCCCATATAAATTATTAAAATAACGAGTTACTTGAATATGTTTAATTTTGCATTCATTAATGGAACTCAGTTGTGCTCATGCTTATACTGAACTTCTAATTTGCCCCTAATGCCATCAAAATTAAAAAACAAACTAAATACCCTCCTATATTTAGTTATTGACTACTTCCTTAGAAAATTTTACTTGGTACTTGGCACTGGGAGTGATACTTCATTGGCGTATCAAATTTGAATGGAATTGAAAAGTTATGAAAAAATATTTCAATTGGCAGAATATTTTTTGTGCCAACCTTTTTCTGGGTGACTCATGATCGTATTTTCTTTACATATTATTTCGAGTCAAAATACTTTCACAGTCTTCGCAAAATATTTTCACATTTTAAAGCAGTCCGAAGAACTTTTATTTATAATAAGTTTCTATTTATCTGCATCTTCATTACAAATTTTATTTTTCATCATGATTTTTCATTTAAAATCAGAATTATTTAACTATTTTTTGTACTGTGAAATGTATTATGATTAAATTGAATATTATTTTAATTTCCTCTGCAATTGGGAAATTTTATTTTTCACTCGAAGTTTCTTAAATCTAATTTAAAAGTTGAGCCTATTCACTCTGAAACGTCCATACGCCATAAGAATATTTATTGATTGATTCGGCCATGAAACCGATTTTCGTGGACATTGCTTAGCCTCTTTATGAGTGTTCGTTTTTTTCGCAGATTCCGATGGATGGTATTGTGTGAGTTGACTACTCGAGGCCTAAATGAAAGCACGTGCAAAGTGATCGACAGAATACAGCTCGTTGCCGCAGGCAGACGGTAAGATTTCAATCCATTCCTCTTCCAAGTTTTGAGTTCAGTTGAGAGCCATTATTTTGTGGTCACAAGGGTACACTATAAATTTTACATTCAGGAACCTCGATATTAAAAGTTATGATTGTGTGAGGAAATTAATAAGTATTTTCACTTTTCCAACGCGAAAATATTTAATTTAACCGCACCCAAAATTAAGATCTCGCGCTTTTTTGCAACACTCACAAAACTTAAATCCCGCGCTGAATCTCAAGGCATTGATTGGTTGACTAAGACAAAAGCGTTTGCTTTCTTATATTTTGATTTGAAACTTCATTACCATTAAATTTAATAATTCGAATGAAGGACAGTTATGGGGATTTTCGTGAATCTATCATAAGTATTTACATGGCTGTTTAATTTTCTCATTGCATTGTGGAGTTCGAAGTTTCCATATTGGCCTTGCTTTTATTAACTCAGTAAACGTCATGCACGCTCAAGCAATTACTTCCTCGGAGACTCACCTGAGGGAAACATGAGATTCCTGTCATATTTTCTACCTTTCTTAACTTTTCCGTGAATTTAATGAGCATAAGTGACCTTTCAAAAAAAGTGGCAGCAATAATGTTACGATGATTGATACTCTTTTTTGTTTAATTTTGGGTACTTAATTTCTGGTAACGCGTTTTTCCTTGATATTAAATATTTATTAAGCCAATAGTGTCGGAAAAATCAGTAATTTTTTTCATTTTTTTTCGGCTGTTTTTTTTCTGACGTGATATTTTTGACGTCTGGCTCTTTGCATGATCTTGAGAATTAACTATTATTTCTTTCGTATCAGAAGAATTAATTATTAAATCACATCCTATAAGAAATTATAAAAATACATCCTCCTCGATAGGTGTGGTTTGGATAGGGAAAATAGAAGTTACAAATATGGATGCCATATTTGTAACTTCTATTTTCGTCTTTTTAAATAACTTCATCGTATTGATTTTTATAATTTCATTATTGTTTTCCAACTCATATATTAAATATAGAATGGTATATATTTGTAATCAATCTTTAGTAATATCCATGATGTCCAAGTAAGTCGTAAAAAAGGGTTATATAAACAACATACTCAGCTCACTGTAATGATTTCCGGGAATTTTTTTAATATTGCCCAATCAAATCTTTAAAATGTTTAAAGAATAATGAAAATACATTGAAATGTCGCTACTATATAAGCTTCAAATAATTTTGAATTACCGACTCTTGCATTTTTTTATTTTAAACATTTCTAGACACTTTAAAAGTTAATATTTTCTGAACGTCCTCCTCGAAATGATATTTCTGAGCTGAGAGTTAACTTTTTACGTCTCCCCTTCGTTGGATTATGAGATTTGTTTGTTGCATTACCACAGGTCAAGCTTGTGGACAACGACAGCGATTGCTTTTGGAGACAGCTGTGGAGGTCCATGGAATGGACACCTGAAGGTTACTGCGCCCACAACTAGAGACTTGAGGATTTCATCGTGAAGAAAGGGAGAATGAAGCCAGTTGAGAAGACACCAAGCCTGAAGATAGTTGTTTTTTTAATTTTTTGTTGCAATTATTGTACAGGGTGTTTGTATATTTTTTATTAATGCATGTATTTTTTCCAGCTATAGTTAGGATTTGCGGCAGGAGAGTAGGGATTCTATACTGCGTCGTACCGTCGATTAGAAATAACTCAGACTAGGCAGGTCTTCGTATATCGTGGCCACGATTCCGAATTTAGGCGTTTAATTAATTCAGGCGCATAAAACAGTATTTAGGTAGGCAGGGCTGTATGAATGGATGAATGTGATTTTATGAATGAGTGAATGGAATGTGATGTTATGAATGAGTGAATGGAATGTGATTTTATGAATGAGAGAGTGGAATGTGGTTTGATGAATGAGTGAATGGAATGCGATTTTATGAATGAATGAATGATATTAGTAGTAGTAGTAGTAGTAGTGCTTGATTGTTATGAATTGATAATTATATTTTGTGTAGTTTTTTTTATTCTCATTAATTTTGGTCGTAGTGTAGTGCATGCCCCCCTCAAATCCAAACTGTTCCCTCATCGTGGGGAGGGGGTGTAACAGGGATAAGTCATTAATTTGCACCAAATGCTTACAAAATTATACCCTTATTTGGAAGTGATGGAATATTTTTCCTTCCAAAGTTTGTGGTTTTTTCGCGTGAGTTGGAAATTGCAAAGATTATTTGATAACATGTACATATGACTTATCCCTGGCTAAAACAGTTGGTGTATTTGTGATTTGTATTTAAATATGTGAAACCATTGAATATAATGTATGATATGTTGCTGTGATCTTTATTCCAGTGTTTAGTACTATTTGCATTACTTTTTTTGTGATTTTTTCGATAATATTGAACAGAGCCTTATTTTATTTTTGTAACTAATGCATGTATTTTTCCAGCTATAGTTTAGACTTGGGGCAGGAGAGTAGGGATTTAACATTGCATCTTATATTTGATAAGAAATGACTCAGAATAGGCAGGTCTTCGTATGTTGCGACCATGAAAATATAATTAAGTAACACCCTGAGTAGAATAAGCTGTACCCATTGCTAAGGTCGATTTATATTATTGTTGTTGATGTTTTGTCTCAAATTTTCAGTGATATTATTATTTTAATAGAAGAGTAAATTATTAATTTAATATTTTAAATGCTATTGAATGGTATGCATGTAATTTCTCCCTACTACTTTGTACAAGTAAAGGCAGTAAAACTATTTTCTATATACCTTTGACTATGTTGTTACTAAAGAGATGTTGTAAAAATAAAATATTTTAATATCTTTGTTATTTACGACATAAAATAAAAGATTTTACATGTATTTTTTGTGAAAATTTAAGTGCTGGTAAAAATCCAGTAAAATGGAATGTCGTTAAGGTATTGACAAAATTTTACATTTGTAAGATGACAATAAACCTAAATAAAGTGAACATGGTCAGAAAGCATCCATTAAGGTGCAATTACATTGAGCATACATTATGTGCATAATAATATTTTAATTAATTCCATTGTATGCAAATAGGCAATTTTTTAACATTGTTAATCCATTTTTGGTAATGATAATATGTCATTGTTACAAAAAATATAAAGAACATGTATTTTTCCGGCTACAGTTTAGATTTGGAACAGGAGGATATAAGTTATACATTTAATTATATAATGATGTCGATTATAAATAACTCAGACCAGGCAGGCCTTGGGACATCGCGACAATGAGTCCATATTATGGCGATAGATTAATTCAGGCGTGCATGTTGAGGTATTTAGGTAGGTAGGGCTTTAACAATGGATGAATGTGATTTTGTGAATAAGTGTATTGTAAGAAGTGAATAAGTGCGAATAAGTACTTGCAATGCTTGGTCAGTAGAAATTGTTCTTAATAATGTACGTAATTTTTTGTAACCTTAGGGGTGTTTTAGGGGCATAAACATCCCCCATATTTTTCCTCTGGAGGTGACTACCTGCAACGCATATTCTGAGAAGACCACAAGCCTTCCAGCACTCCTTATTTCAAATTATGTGGTTGCATTTCATTATATCTTCCAGTAATCAATAAATTTTTATAATGCTGAAAGATTATTTCATCGTTAAGTAGCTGAAAAGTTTGTAACGAGTGTATCGTTGCCAGATACCTCCTAAGTGACGACAAAAGAGAATCAGTACAGGCAACCCACATAACCCCCAAACTCTTCATACCTTTCTGGCTGTGTGGCCGACTGAGAACACAGCTTCGATCTGACAGTACCGTAGTACCGCTAGAAAATCTGGGGGGCGGGACCCCCTTAGCTCCCTGTTGTAAATTTAGTTATGCTATACATCTATGCTATATATAAAGCATGTTTGCGACATCGGAGTAGCTAGGGAGTCTCAGGGGACCCGGCCGCCTATAAAAATTCTGGGGGGGGGGGGGGGTCCCGCCCCATATTTTATAGCGGGACTACGGTCATCCAGGGGGGGCCGGACCTCCTAACTATGACAGTGCTTGAATGTAGCCGAGTCAAAAAGGAAAAAGTTAGGGGGGCCATAACCCCCCGCCTCGGAAATTTTATGGGGGACTACGACCCCTTCTGTGGGGCCAAGACGCCCCCAGATACAGCCGTGCTTGAAAGTAACAAAATCTACATAAAAAATTAGGGGGTCATCATACCCCCCCAGAATTTTTATAGGCGGCCGGGTCCCCTGAGACTCCCTAGCCACTCCGATGTCGCATACATTCTTTAACATAACTAAATTTATAACAGAGATCTAAGGGGGTCTGACCCCCCAGATTTTCTAACGAGACTATGATCCTCCCGGGGGGGACAGAATCCCCTAACCATCACTGTGCTTGAATATAACCAAGTTTATTAAAAGCTAGGGGGTCCATAACAACCTCCCCCCCGAAATTTTATGGGGAACTACGACCCTTTCGATCCTGATTGTATAAACAGCTAATTGGGTTTTGGCTCCCCCCCGAATTTTCAATATTCATGTTTGTATTATTGAATTTGGCCACATGGCAGGCATGCTTTCACAAACTAATATAATATTTCATGTACTTCATATCCATTTAACTTCCGCAATAGCTACTCCAACGCCTTGGTTATTTTCCTCGGGTTATTTTGCAATAACCGGAGAATAACCAAGTACTCGTTACAGTCGCTTAGGTTTTAACCGGCCCCTACCCAGATAGCACATACCTCTGTAATACACCTGTATTTTTCTTGTATCCATACATATGGATTCATACAGCTGTATTACACATGTATTATTAGTGTATTTTTACATGTAGAAATAATACACATGTAATACAGCTGTAAGAATACACCAATTATACATATGTATTTATACATCTGTATTACAGATGTATTACATGTGTATTTTTACATATGTACAAATACAGCTGAATTACACGAGTATGAAGTCATCATCGCCTCTTATATTCTTGAACAAATATTCAGGTAATAATCATTTCATAATAGCATTAATTTTCGACCTATAATTGTATTTATAATGCCGGTACCTTTTTTGGAACCCATATTTAAATATGAACGCTGATGGCAAGGTTTTGTGCCATAATTAAGCGATTAAGCCTCCTGCGCTCAATCGCCATATTATTACACAGAGTTCTCTTTTTTTTCTCTGTATTGGTTGTTTACGTTGTGAAAGTTAACGTGGCTGGTAGTTGCACGGCAAAATTTTCCGTTAATAGTAGAAGAAATACGGCACAATATTTTGTAGCTCGGATCCTAATTTCTCCACTAGCACCAAGGACGTGTTTAAAAAGTTCAGTTTCCCTCAAAATACTGGGAGAGGAGCGAAATGGCTTCAAATATGCCGAAGGGACAAGTGGCACCCGACAACGTCTTCCCGCCTACGTGAGGTAAGTTTTTCTTAACATAATGATTCCTTCAATACAATTACCTTAAATTTTTAATAGTGTTGATCCACGTATTTCAATCATTTGGTTTGAACTGATCCATCCATCCAAATTATCCATTGACGAAAAGCGACGGAGCGGCACAGTATCCCCTTAGTCAATGGGTACTATGTACATACGAATTAGATACGGAGGGTTCTGTGCCGTCTGGGTTATTTAGTGTCAAAATTAATAAGAATTTACTCTTATTAACATCTCAAGGTTTCCAAGTAAGATCACATGTCTTCACAAGCTAGCACAAGCCGTTGGAGATCGCGTCGTTTACGTAACGTCTAACCACATTTCAGGGATTTTTGTGGTTAAGTTTGTGAAAAATAGTGTCTGGTAATAGTGAAGTTTCCCTTATTCTTTAATTTCATTCACTGGGCTTCAGAAACGTGTTTGTGAGATATTTTTGTTAAAAATGCCTTTCGTGTGTTTATTGTCGGGATGACGTAATGGAAACTCCGGGACATGGTTCAAGGTTTTAGCTTTCCAAAAGATCCTGAGTTGAAGAAGAAGTGCATTTGGGCGATAAGAAGAAAACATTTCACCCCTGCGAAAAGCTGTGAGGTATGTACTCTTTCTCGCTGTAATTATTTGGATGTAATTTTAAGTTAGAAGTGGCTTCGGGATGTTGATGCATCAACATCCCGAACTATTCAGTACTGAAGTACTATAGTACTATTCAGTACTAAAAATGGTGATTCAAAATATTGTAGCAGCAATTCTTTTGAAAATTCTTGCATTTTAGTTGTCTTTTTTTGTATTAATTCATTCGGTGAACGTGTGGTTAAAAGGAGAAAATAGGAATGAGCTGCCAAGTTTATAGGATCGAATATTGCTTCTTAGCTTGCCCTATGGTGTACTACACGTCGGCTTTCATCATTTCAAATTATCGTATGCTATAGTGTAAAACAATAAAAATATCAGGCATACAAATATTTACTATATTTACGAGCCTAGTAATTTGATTTCTCATGCAGAAATACCAAAAAGTGGAAATGATTTGACCTAATAAGTTACATGGTATTTTATTATTTATTAATTTTAGGTGTGTGAGCTTCACATCGCACCATTGTGATATCAGAAAATAATCTGTGGCCTTGGACGAGAAGACGAGGAGAAAATTCTTGCTGAATTGAAGGTGCCCAGATTGGAGGAAGGTGCCATTGCTTCACTGTTACCTGTCGCCAAGAAGACAGACATTGTGGCAGAAGTGACATATTTGTGGATGTGGATTTGATTTGTGCAAGTTGATGCTGTGATAGTGGACGTTCATCGGAGAAAGTATTGAAGATAGTTTTTATGTATCGACCAGTCGATCCTCTTTTAAATAATTTTTTATTCGAAAGAGAATAAGAGTAATTGTTTCGCTAAATTAGATGTGTGATAGAAGAGAAAACTGGAAATATTATTGTGGTTGACAATAGAAAATACATAATACAGACATTGTGGCTGAAGTGACATATTTGTGGATGTGGATTTGATTTGTGCAAGTTGATGCTGTGATAGTGGACGTTCAGCGGAGAAAGTATTGAAGATAGTTTTTATGTATCGACCAGTCGTCTTTTAAATAATTTTCTATTCGAAAGGGAATAAGAGTAATTGTTTCGCTAAATTAGATGTGGGATAGAAGATAAAATTGGAAATATTATTGTGGTTGACAATAGAAAATACATAATATATGTATTGTATTTCTGTGGGTTTTTTCTTTCCTGCCTCTTTAAAATTTCTTGTGGTGGTGACTTCATGCAAAGTAAGTATAAAATCGGAGGTGTGATCTAAGAGATACCATGTTTTATTTTATAAGTGTTTATGCTGGTGATTTGGCAGGACTTTCATATTTTTAATAGGTTGATACATTTACTGCAGTGACCTAGAGACTTTTACTCATCCCAAATAATTTTTCAAATACTTTAGCGCCTGATATGGGTAAGTTTTAGTAGCTGAGACTGAACTATACGTTACTTTTTGCTTGCATTTTGATGAATTCGATCATACTAATAGCAGATGTGTCAGCAATCCTGTTTCATCGGCAATTTTTATTTAAAAATTTTATTTCGTCAGGCTTTAGGGTAAGCTTTTTAATGCTCGTGGGCTATGTGATGTCTTATTTAGTGTCAAAATTAGTAAGAATTTACTCTTATTAACATCTCAAGGTTTCCAAGTAAGTACGAGCAACTTAAGAATGCTGGATGCTGGGGATGCGTGAATTAGCCTTGAGAATCTCATTTTTCGCAGTTATTTAAGTGGCCGAATAAGTTTTGTATGTTCTCAATGGGTAAATAATACTATATCATGAATTCTAATTACCATGAAAAACTCACAACCGACAAAAACTTTGTCGGTCGTGAGTCTTTCATGGCAATTAGAATTAATGATATGGTGTTATTTACCTATTGATAACTTACAATTCATAATGATTCGTATCAAGGTTCTCGCTACGGTCGGTAGCTATCGATTGTGTTGCGTTCGATACATTTTTCGATCGTGCGAGTTACGATATATCTAATTTCGACCTAATCGATTGAGATTAGCCTGAGTGCCGTGTTCCTGCGCGCTCCGTATCCAGTCGTACGTGCTTAGTAGCGGACATTCACATGCTGCGTACGCGCTTCGTCGACAGGCCGCGAATGGGAATTATCCATTGACGAAAAGCGACGGAGCGGCACAGTATCCCCTTAGTCAATGGGTACTATGTACATACGAATTAGATACGGAGGGTTCTGTGCCGTCTGGGATGTGTCCCAGCTCCTTACACATCCAATCCAGGGATGTTTTGCATCTATGGAGAGGTTGAACACACAAAAATAAAAATACCCTTGAACTAAAAATCCCCAAATCTTCGCATGCAAAACACGACAACATACAGAGGGCAGCTTTGCACTTAAAACGAGTGACAAAGTCCCAATTCTGCACAATGCAATGCGTTCAGGTACTACATACCGAACCTTGGTTCAAAAGGCTAAACATAACGCAAGGGTAAAAGTGCCTAGCCTTATGTTATGCAATTTTTTTTCAGCCCTAATGGCCCAAATCAAAGCTAACACTTTCTCTGCCTCCTTGTTATTGCCCTATTCAACTGCTTTCTCTTCTTCAAACTCCAGGATGACTTGAATCTGTGACGAGGTAGGAATTGTAGGCACGTACAAAAGTATACAAGACACTCCCCCTCCCAAAAGCACAAATCAAAATGCAAAGGCCCAAACACGAGAAATAATTAGCATAACACAAACCCCTACATTGTTTTGACCTCCAAATCTAAATAAACCATCCATAGAAGTTTTATAAGAAATGCTATTTTTGTAATGACATTGGTACCATTTCTTTAACGTTATTTCCATCAATTTCTCAACCTTTATCATGGCCATTTTTCTTAGTGAAAATGAATATGCGATTTTCACGTGATTTGGTGCCAGATATTTGGTAACTTTGATTGGTTTCAAACATTCAGGGGCGCAGCTAAGAATGAAGGCTAGAGGGAGTTTTAAACGTAAGTAGTACGTAGGAGTGTGGAGGTATTGCATACCCACCAGGGTAAGCACACGCTGTTGGGGCCCTCCTCCAGCAAAATTTTGAGAATAATGGTTCAAAATGGCAATTTTCAAGGCTTTCTGAGGGATATTTGATTAATCCTAACACTGTACTATAAGGAATACTGATCCAATTAAGTAAAATGGATTAAACTTAAAAATTTCCCTTAGCTCTGAGGAGGAGGGGGGGTTTATCCCCCAAAACCCCCCCTCTGCCACGCCGCCACTGATCAAACCCACACAGCACACTGACTTCATTCTATATCTGACCACAATGGGTGGAGAATCGTGTGACCATGTCAATAGCTGCATGGATCTCCAAACTGTTGGAGAGGCACTCTCTAGGAATATATATGAGTGGTTGGAGGTCTTGGAAGATGAATGGAATGCTTTGGTTCAAAAGGGAGTTTTTGAATTATTTGACCATCCCAAGGGGAAATCCACTGTGAACTGTGAAAGTGGGTATTCAGGGAGAAGAAGAATGAAAATGGGGAATTGTACGATACAAGGCTAGGCTAAGGCTACCCACGTATGACACTGCCTCCTAAAGGCGCCTTAAAGGAGCCTTTTTTAAGGCAAGGCACTGCCTTCAGAAGGACAACACAAGGCACCTATAATGTGCCTGTCATCTTCTAGCTTAAATGCGCCTTTTAGGCACCTTGAAAAGGCACCTCAAAAAGGCTACTTGAAGGCACATGTAAAAATTTTACTTTTACAGTGCCTTTAAAGTTGTACAATGGAATTGCAATTATGAACCAATTTCCAGTACAAATATCGACTACACCAGTTACAATTTTTCCAATTTATATAAATACAGGGTTCTCGAGCATAACTCAAAAAAAATATTACCTGCTTTTACACACGAGATATTAATACAGCAAAATATTTTTAAAAAATGACTCACTCAATTTTCAGGACATATCACTGGAGCACTTACCCCTTCAATGACCCTTGACTCGGAAACAATTATGATAAATATCACCATTAGATCTACTATAATAAGGTTCTATATGCAGCCAAAGACATAAGTAAATTAAAAAATTATCCAAATTACAAATTTCATTTATTCAAGACAAGATTTCTATGGACATTGGTTGCTCAGCCATTTCCCAATTGAATTTATATATGTACAGCTTTATCGATGTAGAAAAGTGATAATCTTGAAAACATCTGCACCATACACCTAGGGGATAAAGAATGAAATTTCCGAATGAGAACTTTGAATGTTTATTTCAAAATTAACAAGAAACTTCAACAGTAAATATGAAAATTACAAAACTAGCCCAAGTAGTAAATGGAAAGACTTACTTTGAATGAAATTTAAAGTTTCTGTAGATTTTAAGCCTTTTTATTTGCCCTTTTGTTGAATGAATGTTAATTATCAGAAAGCCCTACTGTGAACACTTTCCTCACAAGGGGCCAACACATTTCTCCGCAGCTGTCACCTCCAACTCTGCTGAAATGATGCACCTGCATTGAAAATACATACCAGCATTAGACATTAATAAATAGGAATACGGGGCACAGTTAAACACCTATAAAACTGTTTTTATTGGTTATCCATCCATTTGACATTTTATTTAGTACTCGGGATTTTTAAGGTCAATAAATAATTATGGTCACACTAAAACGTGGGATTATAATTGCCTTAAGGCCTGGTTACACGATACATTAACACATATGAGTTAATGTCTAAATGTATGAACACATGAATGAACACGAAAATGTACCTTATAACCACCAAACTTCTGTGAATGCATGAACAGAAAATAGAACCTGTTCAAATTTGGTTCGTGCATTCGTACATGTTCCGTTCCGGTCCACCAAAATCATTCACGCAAACATACATTAACTTGTACATGTTAATGTACCGTGTAACCAGACCTTTAAGCAATCATAAAATGAGTGAAATTGACCCATGGTATTGTTGATAGCCACTCAAATCTCTAGTTTAATTAAGTTTAAAGATTGACTGATTAAAAATACCTCATTCATTGATGATGTGCTCCAATATTGAACTGAAAAATTCGCTTACATAACATGCAAATGCATCAATGAATCTCTATTTTAGTTAACACACTTCCAAACTGTTTTTAATAGAATATATTGCTATTTTCATTATGTATTTGTCACCATTTAAAGATTCTTTAGCCAATAACATAAAAATCATAATAGTGGAAAAAGTTTGCCTGTGGGATGGGGGTTACAAGGGTTTTCTAGTTCAGAAATCATGCTTGGGTCTTTAGGCATAGGAAAAATAGCCAGTTGCACCACATGCATAGGCCATTTAAGTCAAATTGTCCCTTGGCACACATGGAATGCAAAAGCAATGCTCAAAGGTCGGTTTAGGTAAAGTATGGACAAGGCTACGCCTATGATGTGGGCTAATTTCTGAAAGCCAGTACAGGAAAAGAAAGACAGTATTTGTCAAGCAAAACCCCCACATAATCTCCTCTCACCATGATGTGCACCCTTACCACACACAAAATACTCAAGTACCACACTCGAGCACTTAATAACACACACGAGTACTGTCATCCACCTACCCCAAGCCTCTACTTCCCTTTCTCTACATAGTCCTCTTCATTCAGCCTTAATAATATATGACATAAATTACCATTTGACGTTAGATTACTTACCTCTCCGCCACTGTTCAAATACCATGTAAAGAATTTACTCCTTGAAAAAGCATATAATTGTGTTTTTGAATCCATGGTATCTAAAAGTGACTGTTGCCACACATGAACCTATAGTACACATTTGTTTTTTTACCAAGTCCTGTTGCTTTGTTTATTTTTCTGCTTTTTAACCAATGCTCTTTGTTATCATGTATCATTAAGTATCAATTTTGTTTTTTTTTCTTTTTCACAATTTCAACGAGACATACTTGCTAACTAGCAAATTTTAAATCAACAAAATTATTATTGAAAAATTGAATAAAAAATTGGTCGAAAAATTAGCAAAGAGCTCTGGTCATTTGTTAAAGAGTAAAGCACGCTGGATGCGATTAAAAATGATGAAATTCAGTGGAATATATAATCTATGGAGATCAATGGAAGAATAAGGGTGAAAAATTACAATGCAATGCAATTAGATAGGCAATGACGTCATCAAATTTTATTGCATCCATAGATGCATCCAATGAAATATAATTTGGTATTCGGCATGCCATGATGATTTTGTGACAATGGCTTTGGTAACATGTATCATGAAATGTAGAACAATATGACCATGCATGGAAAATTCACAATAATTTCCACTTTTTGTCAAAAAATCAGCAAAATGAAAGAGTTTGACCGATATATTCTGAGCTAGTTACTCTCTGCTGTCTTCCTTGCAGATGAGTATCACCATCTCCTTCAAGATATCCAGTTCTGCGTCGATACTGGTTTCTTTCATCCATGAATGAACGGCAATGGGTGTGGGAATGTCATCTTCTTTCTTCATCTTCCAATGGATTGCCGTAATCCATGCTATTTGTCTGTGAAGATAAGAAGACATCCTGTTATGAATAATGTTAAGCTGATCTCTAATATCATGAGGGAATTAAATTTTTAATTTTGTCAGTCCCACAGATCCAGAGGTACAATGCCATCAAAGAATATTTTTATAGAAAAGCAAGACAAGGTTCGACCAAAAAAAAATTCTCCCCATGTATTGTTTAACCCTGAAGTTCAATGTAAGAAATCATGAAATTTGACACCAAGTTTTCATGAATTTGTTCATTCATTGTATTTTCTGGTTTATTTATTCTTTTTTGGGAGAATCAAACCTTGAAGGGAGTTATCGCTAGTAGTGGCAGATCCCGGAGAGGGACAAGAGGGCTAGGTGTGGTTCTGGAGGTCACTTCCCTGCAGTGGCGCAGAGAGGGGGGTTTTGGGGGATAAAACCCCCCTCAGAGCTCAAGACAATTTTTTAAGTTTAATCTATTTTATTTTTTGGATTAATATTACTCAAAGAATAGTGTAAGGATTAATAAAATATCCCTCAGAGGCCGTATAACTCACAATTTTGAACCATTAATCTTAATTTTTTCTGGCAGAGGGCCCTCGCACCTCCCAATTACCCTGGCAGGTATGCCATACACCCAGACACCCCAGTATTAGTTGCGCCTGAAACCCCCCCCTAGCCTTAATTTCTGGCTGCTTCCCTGTACTATGGGGTAAGAAAGGTAACAAAAATTTTGAGGATTTCAAAGCTTGCAACAACACATTATGGTTGTGCATATAGTTACTTATTTTCCAAATAATCAACTTAAAAAAAAACATTTATGTGCAATTTTAGTAATTTGGGTTTTTGGGACTTTTATCTCCTGTATGTATTCGAAAACTGAACAAAATTACAAACATTTAGGGTCCGACATGGAAAACATACCTATAGATATCTATATATTGACTATTTTCATCAATGAATAGATGTATATCTAATAGATGTCTATTGGACATCTATAAGATGTGCAGTAGGGCGGATCGCAAAAATCGATTTTTTTCAAATCCATCTGGCCCAATGAAAAAAAGTTGTGGGACCGATCAAAAATAAGGCCTGAAAAATTTGAGACCTGTACGTGGACCCCTGACCCTCGCTCAAATGCAATTTAGGGGGGGAGGGTCAAAATTCGAAAAATACAATATTTTATGGTCATTCCCTATAGATTTTGCCGAGTTACTGCCCTTCTACGGCAAAATTTTCGTGCATTTTAACGTATCTGCCACCGTTTAGCCACAAAATGCCTAATTTGAGTCCGCGTCCGCGAAGAAAATATTCCAACGCCCACGCAGCGTCGCGGATACCAGTGCCGCAGGCCGATCCCTTCCCCTCCACGCTCGCTTCTCCCCCTCCCACGCCTCTAATACAGCAAAATTCATCCCGCGCATGCTGCTAGGAGGTCGTTTATCTTTGATAATATAAATCAGAAGATGGTAGAAGGTAAAAAGCGATGCGTAGTGAGACGACTTGTCCCTTATTTGGCGCCTCGTCGGCGTTAAACAAATCGATGTTACCAACTTTTAGAGAAGTTATGAAATAATTTTAGACCTGCGCACGCAGGAAAGGAGACTACGGTCTTGAAGACGCCTCCCGAGTGGCTATGAAGGTTTGGGAACTTAGGTTATGCATTTCTATTCCGGTATTGTCCGACAGCTGTGACTAAATTGATGAATAAGGGTGAAGGCCGCCGGCGTACCCTACCCGCTCTAGAAGGTAAAAAGCGATGCGTAGTGAGACGACTTGTCCCTTATTTGGCGCCTCGTCGGCGTTAAACAAATCCATGTTACCAACTTTTAGACATGTGATGAAATAATTTTAGACCTGCGCACGCAGGAAAGGAGACTACGGTCTATGAAGACGCCTCTCGAGTGGCTATGAAGGTGTGCGAACTTTGGTGACGCGCTTCTCTTCCATTATGAATGTGACTAAATGGATTTAGCGGTACCACAGGAAGTACTAAAACTTACGGAAAATCGTAATAGGCCAAAAGTGGGTTTTATTGAAGTATAAGACTCAAACAATTTTAAAGGAACATTTTAAATTATGCGATATTTTTGCGTGTAAGTGCATGGAGGAGCATAAGGTTCCCCCAATGAGAAGTATTTTGAGAGACAATCTGACGAAAAGAAAGATGATGGCTGCTGGATTGAACCCTAAAGAAACTCGGCAACTGAGGAAAAAAGGGAATCAAAGGAGAGTTTTGAGTCGACATCGTCAATTCTTGTACGGGAAAATAGTATCAAAAATTTTCTTCATCAATTCATCCGAAGAAAATTAAACTGGCGAGAAATTAGCCGATTTGTATCTCTACTTTCCTCATGAAATAAACATTAAGGACTATAACCTCAAAATGGAACTTCTTCGGGGAAAATGCGTCTGCCACCTGTGATAGAGGTATATGCAAGAACCAAGCAACAGCTATGCTCGTTCCCGTAACTTTAGCTAACGCAAAAGTCATAACTTCGTAAGATACATCAAAGCTAGTGTACCAGAATTACTTACGTATACAGAAAAATATGCTAAATCCTGTAAATAAGAAAAGAGGGGCGTCATCAAAGGGTTCCATTTAATTGGAATGAAAGACTATACTCTTGTCTGATGAAAAAAGGCAAGATGACTTATCAATACAAGTTTAGAGGGGAATGTGTGGTGTTAGTTGAAGAAACAGGGTCCCACTTTTGGAGGTTTGCCTCCCCCGTCGGAGGATTAGCAAAAGTTATAAAATCTGCGATTATCGATTCCTTTCCGAGTGAAAATTAGATACACAGAATTAAAAAGGATTTGATTATGATGGTACCAAGCGAATACCGTCCAAAAAGGAGGCATCATCCCTTTGCTATAAGCATAATTCCAACATCCCTTGCAGTGTGGGTAAACTCTTCTCGGGATTCCCACCGGGTTAATTTTTCCATAATGGCCAACATTTCAAGCTCCGACTGGGGGCTCATCCTATGGGATAAATTTTGTCGAACCCCGAAAAGAGTTTACCCACATCATTCGCCGGGAAAGCATCAAATCGTATTTCATCCCTTACAGTGGTCTTTTTGCTAATTGCACTATGTTGACTTGGATTTGCGACAGGAACGTTGGGAGGGTAATCTAGGGACCCAATTTGCGTTTCTGCAAGGATGCGTTTGGCGACCAATCCGAGATTTTTTTAATTGCGGGATTTTAATGTCGACGTAAAGGCTGATGATATATTGGAGAGAGACTCCGGTTCCTTCGGCTATATCTGAGCTTAGCGCTGTGGAATTTAAAAATCTATTGATGAAAGTTCAAATTTAAATTTCAATATTCCTTTTATTATACATACGGACGAGCGATTCGCGAAAGAATTTACCAAAACTTTGTTGACAGCAGCAAAAGACGAGGAATGACACTAACATAAGAAATACAGACTGGAAAGCAGGTAATTGAGTAATTCCTTCGTGATTGTTCCTCACTGGACGATGCTGATACATCAAATATTAATAAGACTAACGAAGAAAGACGCACTTGGTGTGAATTTTGTTGCATCTGGGGCGTTCGAGAGGAGAGCGGGGAGGGTACGCCGGCGGCCTTCACCCTTATTCATCAATTTAGTCACAGCTGTCGGACAATACCGGAATAGAAATGCATAACCTAAGTTCCCAAACCTTCATAGCCACTCGGGAGGCGTCTTCAAGACCGTAGTCTCCTTTCCTGCGTGCGCAGGTCTAAAATTATTTCATAACTTCTCTAAAAGTTGGTAACATCGATTTGTTTAACGCCGACGAGGCGCCAAATAAGGGACAAGTCGTCTCACTACGCATCGCTTTTTACCTTCTACCATCTTCTGATTTATATTATCAAAGATAAACGACCTCCTAGCAGCATGCGCGGGATGAATTTTGCTGTATTAGAGGCGTGGGAGGGGGAGAAGCGAGCGTGGAGGGGAAGGGATCGGCCTGCGGCACTGGTATCCGCGACGCTGCGTGGGCGTTGGAATATTTTCTTCGCGGACGCGGACTCAAATTAGGCATTTTGTGGCTAAACGGTGGCAGATACGTTAAAATGCACGAAAATTTTGCCGTAGAAGGGCAGTAACTCGGCAAAATCTATAGGGAATGACCATAAAATATTGTATTTTTCGAATTTTGACCCTCCCCCCCTAAATTGCATTTGAGCGAGGGTCAGGGGTCCACGTACAGGTCTCAAATTTTTCAGGCCTTATTTTTGATCGGTCCCACAACTTTTTTTCATTGGGCCAGATGGATTTGAAAAAAATCGATTTTTGCGATCCGCCCTAATGTGCAGGTGACAAGGGGTGGTTTTGGATAGATCTCCGAAAGTGTGTTCTAAAACACGATTCATGAGCTATGGAAGCGATATATCATTTGATTTGGGGAACTTTTTTTTGGTTCCTTACTGGAGTGATGGCGACGCGTAGAACGATATTGATATACAATATACGTATATTGTATACTACCTCTCTGGACCTTCCACTGATTGCTAGCAACAATTTGAACCACATGAGACCAATGCACAAGATCAAGGAGTAGGTACCTAGCTGAGAGGAAGCAGCAACCTTGGATGGTATTGTTGACCTCATCAACTTTTATTATCTCCACTGCAATGTACAATAAGAGCCCCTTTCACATGGCCATCAAGGTTTATAATGCTCTGCCGCAAACCTTAAAAAAAGCTTCTACAAGGGCAAATTTCAAATCTAATCTTAAACTCTTTCTAGTCAACAAAGGCTATTATAGCACAACTCAGTTTCTAGAGGAATTTGCCTACCACAGAAGGGTCTGATTCTGATTTTGATTGCACATGTATTTATTTTTGTGTATGACTTGTCCTATATTTTACAATGTAAAGTCCTGGGACCAATAAAATTATTATTATTATTATTATTATTATGCGAGAGGATGAAGACTGTCACAAATGACTCAAGAAATAGTTGGCGCAAATAAAAATGGTAAAATTAAGATCCCTGAGTATTTAAAAAATTTTCACAATAAAGGTAAAAATGGTAAAAATAATGACGGTGAACGAGCTCTTAAGAAAATTTCAATTTTCATTTTCTTTGTAACTTTAATCGTCTTGAAAACATGCACTGTAAGAATTAGTAACGGTAAAATATATTATGTACCACCATTTATTAGGATTCGAGTAAGCTTTACTTTTGCCTTTGACTCACCGGAAGTCGAGAGTATATTAAGACTAATATTTGTTGTATGATCAAGTCATTTAGGTAAGCATGTGAACTTTTTTTTATAACAATTTCACTATCAAGAATGCTAGCAATTCATCCCTTTTTTCAATTTTTGTGCACTTGGCTTTGAATTTTCTTCATATATTCCCACATCTATCTTAAATCATCTACGAAATTGATTGAAATATTCACATTATTCCTCCATTGTATTTACTCACTTAAATGCTAATCTCCATCTATTCTTCACATATATCCCTACGGGTATGCCCACTCACAAAATATATTGGGGGGCCCAAACCACGGATCGTAGCCCGGGAATTTTTTTAAGTAGTGAGTTTTAAGTTTTTTAAGCATTTTAGAAAAGTCATATGATCAACATTGGAACCCTGATAACTTGAATCTTGATATCTGGACACCCAGGGGAAAATCGGCATGCCTGACATTATTTCCTCACACCCATAAAGAAATTTAGAGGGGGCTTGAGTCCCCTGAGAACCTATGGAGGTGGCACCAATATATCCCCACCTGTATCTTAATTCATCTAAAGTATTGATTGAAATATTTACATTAATTCTTCCTCCTGATTACCTTCTTAAATATTAATCATAATCTAAAGACACAGCATGAAAAAAGACTATTGACCTGAACCGATCTGCCGATAAGATCATATCTGTGGCGGGATATAGGTTTTCAATTATTTAATGCTGGTGGCATGCAAAGAAATGAATGCCCTCGCTTATACAAATTTTGACATGTAAAAAAAAGATACATCTACTCTTGGCAATTAAGTATTTTAATTTGATTTGAATTATGTACTTACATTTTCTGATGAATGCATTTAGTAGTTGAGGTGACAGGAGCAATAGCACCCAGCTGAAGTCTGGCAAAAGTGCTGTTGGAAAGTGGCCATCTTCTGCTTGCAGAACTCACTCTGAAGCCTCATTACCTTGATGACTATGTGTGTCAACATAAGTAGTAGCTCCTGTCGTATAATGCGCTGTAGTTGTTCCCACAGCAGGTCGTTCTCCTCCACCTCCTCCCTCATATCCTCATACACGTGGTCCAGGAGGAACTCAATTTCCTCAACCCTTAAAGCCCAGTCCACAAGTACTATGAAGGACGCCAGCAATATAAAGGCAGGGATGAAATATTGTGGTGTGCAGAGTAATGGGCCTTCCTGACCCACTCTTTCATCTGGATTTCTCATTGATTCATCTGGCTTAGAGATGTCACTAGACCTATTCCCTGTGACTGCACAATTAAAGGCAGGGATGAAATATTGTGGTGTGCACAGTAATGGGCATTCCTGACCCACTCCTTCCTCTGGATTTCTCATTGATTCATCTGGCTTAGAGATGTCACTAGACCTATTCCCTGTGACTGCACAATTAAAGGCAGGGATGAAATATTGAGGGGTGTAGAGTAATGGGCGCTCCTGACCCACTCTTTCATCTGGATTTCTCATTGATTCATCTGGCTTAGAGATGTCACTAGACCTATTCCCTGTGACTGCACAATTAAAGGCAGGGATGAAATATTGTGGTGTGCACAGTAATGGGCATTCCTGACCCACTCCTTCCTCGGGATTTCTCATTGATTCATCTGGCTTAGAGATGTCAATAGACCTATTCCCTGTGACTGCACAATTAAAGGCAGGGATGAAATATTGTGGTGTGCACAGTAATGGGCATTCCTGACCCACTCCTTCCTCTGGATTTCTCATTGATTCATCTGGCTTAGAGATGTCACTAGACCTATTCCCTGTGACTGCACAATTAAAGGCAGGGATGAAATATTGTGGTGTGCACAGTAATGGGCATTCCTGACCCACTCCTTCCTCTGGATTTCTCATTGATTCATCTGGCTTAGAGATGTCACTAGACCTATTCCCTGTGACTGCACAATTAAAGGCAGGGATGAAATATTGTGGTGTGCACAGTAATGGGCATTCCTGACCCACTCCTTCCTCTGGATTTCTCATTGATTCATCTGGCTTAGAGATGTCACTAGACCTATTCCCTGTGACTGCACAATTAAAGGCAGGGATGAAATATTGAGGGGTGTAGAGTAATGGGCGCTCCTGACCCACTCTTTCATCTGGATTTCTCATTGATTCATCTGGCTTAGAGATGTCACTAGACCTATTCCCTGTGACTGCACAATTAAAGGCAGGGATGAAATATTGTGGTGTGCACAGTAATGGGCATTCCTGACCCACTCCTTCCTCTGGATTTCTCATTGATTCATCTGGCTTAGAGATGTCACTAGACCTATTCCCTGTGACTGCACAATTAAAGGCAGGGATGAAATATTGTGGTGTGCACAGTAATGGGCATTCCTGACCCACTCCTTCCTCTGGATTTCTCATTGATTCATCTGGCTTAGAGATGTCACTAGACCTATTCCCTGTGACTGCACAATTAAAGGCAGGGATGAAATATTGTGGTGTGCACAGTAATGGGCATTCCTGACCCACTCCTTCCTCTGGATTTCTCATTGATTCATCTGGCTTAGAGATGTCACTAGACCTATTCCCTGTGACTGCACAATTAAAGGCAGGGATGAAATATTGTGGTGTGCACAGTAATGGGCATTCCTGACCCACTCCTTCCTCTGGATTTCTCATTGATTCATCTGGCTTAGAGATGTCACTAGACCTATTCCCTGTGACTGCACAATTAAAGGCAGGGATGAAATATTGAGGGGTGTAGAGTAATGGGCGCTCCTGACCCACTCTTTCATCTGGATTTCTCATTGATTCATCTGGCTTAGAGATGTCACTAGACCTATTCCCTGTGACTGCACAATTAAAGGCAGGGATGAAATATTGTGGTGTGCACAGTAATGGGCATTCCTGACCCACTCCTTCCTCTGGATTTCTCATTGATTCATCTGGCTTAGAGATGTCACAAGAACTATTTACTGTGACTGCACAATTAAAGGCAGGGATGAAATATTGTGGGGTGTAGAGTAATGGGCGCTCCTGACCCACTCTTTTATCTGGATTTCTCATTGATTCATCTGGCTTAGAGATGTCACAAGAACTATTTACTGTGACTGCACAATTAAAGGCAGGGATGAAATATTGTGGTGTGCACAGTAATGGGCATTCCTGACCCACTCCTTCCTCTGGATTTCTCATTGATTCATCTGGCTTAGAGATGTCACTAGACCTATTCCCTGTGACTGCACAATTAAAGGCAGGGATGAAATATTGAGGGGTGTAGAGTAATGGGCGCTCCTGACCCACTCTTTCATCTGGATTTCTCATTGATTCATCTGGCTTAGAGATGTCACTAGACCTATTCCCTGTGACTGCACAATTAAAGGCAGGGATGAAATATTGTGGTGTGCACAGTAATGGGCATTCCTGACCCACTCCTTCCTCTGGATTTCTCATTGATTCATCTGGCTTAGAGATGTCACTAGACCTATTCCCTGTGACTGCACAATTAAAGGCAGGGATGAAATATTGAGGGGTGTAGAGTAATGGGCGCTCCTGACCCACTCTTTCATCTGGATTTCTCATTGATTCATCTGGCTTAGAGATGTCACTAGACCTATTCCCTGTGACTGCACAATTAAAGGCAGGGATGAAATATTGTGGTGTGCACAGTAATGGGCATTCCTGACCCACTCCTTCCTCTGGATTTCTCATTGATTCATCTGGCTTAGAGATGTCACAAGAACTATTTACTGTGACTGCACAATTAAAGGCAGGGATGAAATATTGAGGGGTGTAGAGTAATGGGCGCTCCTGACCCACTCTTTCATCTGGATTTCTCTTTGATTCATCTGGCTTAGAGATGTCACAAGAACTATTTACTGTGACTGCACAATTAAAGGCAGGGATGAAATATTGTTGTGTGCACAGTAATGGGCATTCCTGACCCACTCCTTCCTCTGGATTTCTCATTGATTCATCTGGCTTAGAGATGTCACAAGAACTATTTACTGTGACTGCACAATTAAAGGCAGGGATGAAATATTGAGGGGTGTAGAGTAATGGGCGCTCCTGACCCACTCTTTTCTCTGGATTTCTCATTGATTCATCTGGCTTAGAGATGTCACAAGAACTATTTCCTGTGACAGCACAATTAAAGGCAGGGATGCAATATTGTGCGGTGCAGAGTAATTGGCCTTCCTGATCCACTCCTTCCTCTGGATTTCTCATTGATTCATCTGGCTTAGAGATGTCACAAGAACTATTTACTGTGACTGCACAATTAAAGGCAGGGATGCAATATTGTGCGGTGCAGAGTAATTGGCCTTCCTGATCCACTCCTTCCTCTGGATTTCTCATTGATTCATCTGGCTTAGAGATGTCACAAGACCTATTCCCTGTGACTGCACAATTAAAGGCAGGGATGCAATATTGTGCGGTGCAGAGTAATTGGCCTTCCTGATCCACTCCTTCCTCTGGATTTCTCATTGATTCATCTGGCTTAGAGATGTCACAAGAACTATTTACTGTGACTGCACAATTAAAGGCAGGGATGAAATATTGAGGGGTGTAGAGTAATGGGCGCTCCTGACCCACTCTTTTCTCTGGATTTCTCATTGATTCATCTGGCTTAGAGATGTCACAAGAACTATTTCCTGTGACAGCACAATTAAAGGCAGGGATGCAATATTGTGCGGTGCAGAGTAATTGGCCTTCCTGATCCACTCCTTCCTCTGGATTTCTCATTGATTCATCTGGCTTAGAGATGTCACAAGAACTATTTACTGTGACTGCACAATTAAAGGCAGGGATGAAATATTGTGGTGTGCAGAGTAATGGACCCTCCTGACCCACTCTTTCCTCTGGATTCCTCAGTGATTCATCTGGCTTAGAGATGTCACAAGAACTATTTCCTGTGACAGCACAATTAAAGGCAGGGATGCAATATTGTGCGGTGCAGAGTAATTGGCCTTCCTGATCCACTCCTTCCTCTGGATTTCTCATTGATTCATCTGGCTTAGAGATGTCACAAGACCTATTCCCTGTGACTGCACAATTAAAGGCAGGGATGAAATATTGTGGTGTGCACAGTAATGGGCATTCCTGACCCACTCCTTCCTCTGGATTTCTCATTGATTCATCTGGCTTAGAGATGTCACAAGAACTATTTCCTGTGATAGCACAATTAAAGGCAGGGATGCAATATTGTGCGGTGCAGAGTAATTGGCCTTCCTGATCCACTCCTTCCTCTGGATTTCTCATTGATTCATCTGGCTTAGAGATGTCACAAGAACTATTTACTGTGACTGCACAATTAAAGGCAGGGATGAAATATTGTGGTGTGCAGAGTAATGGACCCTCCTGACCCACTCTTTCCTCTGGATTTCTCATTGATTCATCTGGCTTAGAGATATCACAAGAACTATTCACTGCGACTGCACAATTAAACTGCACACTCACTGCCTCACCTACAGTGTATAGTTCAGGGTTCTGAAGACTGAAAGAGTTGCTCGTGGACTCCATCAGTTCTGAGCCCTCATTTGTATAGCAGAAGTGGTTAATATGTTGAGGTGAATAAAATGTTTCACTAACTGCCTCTTCTACAGCGTATATTTTGGGGTTCTGAAGACTGAAAGAGTTGCTAGTGGACCCCATCAATTCTGAGCCCTCATTTTTACGGTAGAAGTGGCTCATAAGTTGAGGTGAATAAAAAGTCTCAATAATTATCTCACTCAGGGGGTAGATATCCGGGTTCTGAAGACCAAAAGGGTTGCTCATGGACTCCATCAGTTCTGAGCCCTCATTTGTACAGCAGAAGTGGTTAATATGTTGAGGTGAATAAAAAGGCTCACTAACTGCCTCTCCTACAGCATATAGTTCGGGGTTCTGAAGACTGAAAGAGTTGCTCGTGGACTCCATCAGTTCTGAGCTCTCATTTGTACAGTAGAAGGGGCTCATATGTTGAGGAGAATAAAAAGTGTCACTAACTTCCTCCCCTACAGGGTAGAGTTCGGGGTTTTGAAGACTGAAAGGGTTTCTGGTGTACTCCATCAGTTCGGAGCCCTCATTCGTGCAGTAGAAGTGGCTCATAAGTTGAGGTGAATAAAAATTCTCACTAACAGCCTCACTCAGGGGGTAGATATCCGGGTTCTGAAGACCGAAAGGGTTGCTGGTGTACTCCATCAGTTCTGAGCCCTCATTTGTATAGTAGAAGTGGCTCATATGTTGAGGAGAATAAAAAGTGTCACTAACTTCCTCCCCTACAGGAAAGAGTTCGGGGTTTTGAAGACTGAAAGGGTATCTGGTGTACTCCATCAGTTCTGAGCCCTCATTTGTACAGTAGAAGTGATTCATAAGTCGAGGCAAATAAAATGGCTTACTAACTGCCTCTCCTACAGCGTAAGGTTCGGGGTTCTGAAGACTGAAAGAGTTGCTCGTGGACTCCATCATTTCTGAGCACTCATTTTTACAGCAGAAGTGATTCATATGTTGAGGTGAATAAAAAGGCTCACTAACTGCCTCTCCTACAGCGTAAGGTTCGGGGTTCTGAAGACTGAAAGAGTTGCTTGTGGACTCCATCAGTTCTGAGCCCTCATTTGTGCAGTAGAAGTGGCTCATATATTGAGGTGAATAAAAAGTCTCACTAACTTCCTCACTCAGGGGGTAGATATCCGGGTTCTGAAGACCGAAAGGGTTGCTGGTGTAACCCATCAGTTCTGAGCCCTCATTTGTGCAGTAGAAGTGATTCATACATTGAGGTGAATAAAAAGGCTCACTAACTGCCGCTCCTACAGCGTAAGGTTCGGGGTTCTGAAGACTGAAAGAGTTGCTTGTGGACTCCATCAGTTCTGAGCCCTCATTTGTGCAGTAGAAGTGGCTCATATATTGAGGTGAATAAAAAGGCTCACTAACTGCCTCTCCTACAGCGTAAGGTTCGGGGTTCTGAAGACTGAAAGAGTTGCTTGTGCACTCCATCAGTTCTGAGCCCTCATTTGTACAGTAGAAGTGGCTCATATATTGAGGTGAATAAAAAGTCTCACTAACTTCCTCACTCAGGGGGTAGATATCCGGGTTCTGAAGACCGAAAGGGTTGCTGGTGTACTCCATCAGTTCTGAGGCCTCATTTGTGCAGTAGAAGTGATTCATACATTGATGTGAATAAAAAGGCTCACTAACTGCCTCTCCTACAGCGTAAGGTTCGGGGTTCTGAAGACTGAAAGAGTTGCTTGTGGACTCCATCAGTTCTGAGATCTCATTTGTGCAGTAGAAGTGATTCATACATTGAGGTGAATAAAAAGGCTCACTAACTGCCTCTCCTACAGCGTAAGGTTCGGGGTTCTGAAGACTGAAAGAGTTGCTTGTGGACTCCATCAGTTCTGAGCCCTCATTTGTACAGCAGAAGTGATTCATATGTTGAGGTGAATAAAAAGGCTCACTAACTGCCTCTCCTACAGCGTAAGGTTCGGGGTTCTGAAGACTGAAAGATTTGCTTGTGGCCTCCATCAGTTCTGAGCCCTCATTTGTGCAGTAGAAGTGATTCATACATTGAGGTGAATAAAAAGGCTCACTAACTGCCTCTCCTACAGCGTAAGGTTCGGGGTTCTGAAGACTGAAAGAGTTGCTTGTGGACTCCATCAGTTCTGAGCCCTCATTTGTACAGTAGAAGTGGCTCATATATTGAGGTGAATAAAAAGTCTCACTAACTTCCTCACTCAGGGGGTAGATATCCGGGTTCTGAAGACCGAAAGGGTTGCTGGTGTACTCCATCAGTTCTGAGGCCTCATTTGTCCAGCAGAAGTGATTCATATGTTGAGGTGAATAAAATGGCTCACCTTCTTCCTCACTTTCAGGGTAAAAATGAGGGTTCTCTATACCCATTCCATTGGTCATGTATTCTATAGCTATAGCTGGCTCTAAAACACGTATATGTTGCGTTGAGTTTGATTGATATGATTGATACGAATCTTCATTAATGTTTGGTGGGCAAAGCTGAGAATTTAAAGCCTCAAATTCAACACAGACATCAGAGGTATTGTAAATTGTTTCTTCCTGTTTGCTTTTTGCCCTTGTTGAGTCTTCCTTTGCTTCGAGTACACCTTTGCGACTTTTTTCTTCATTCCCGCTTTGTATATTCTTCTCAATTCGAACCATATAATTATTAAATGTGCCACGATTTACAGGTTCGTATTGGATTGAATATATCACCTCACCTTCGTCATCTGAAAGAGCGTTCGCCTTATTCCATCCATGTTCATGTTCTTCTCTTTTCTCTTCAGCCGGCGAGGATAGACGGGTTGTGTCACCTGCGATGACTGGAGTTTGTTTCACTTGATGGTCTTGAACACGTCCTCTTTTTGCCGAATTTCCGCCATCACCTTTCTCTCCGTTGAGTTCTGAGCACAAGGCGTCCCTCATGCCTTCTCCAATGACTTCCGCGACCAGCGATTCCTCCTCGATGTTGTCGGAGTACATTCTCGTACGCGGAGGCATTGGTTCCGCTGGCTTCGGCTGAATCGTGTTATGGTGGATTCCCGTGAGAGTTCCGGATGCCGTGTCATTGGGGAGAACGGACAGGTTGAGGTTTCGCCTATCCTTTTCTTCCAGAGTCGCTGCGACCTCAGAAATCAACCATGTTTTCTCCTGTTTGCGATTCTCGTTGGAAATTTTATTCGTGTGCGGTTGAACGTTCTCCAGGTTGACAATACATTCTTTATCCAGCCTCTCCTCTAGGCTTTTGCCCAACACACTTCCGGAAACGATCGGTGCGACTTTCTTTAAAATCCGTTCCATGGTGTACGTGGCGGAAAATATAAATGGCGAGATCTGCTATTTGGTAATCACTCCAAATCAACTGACTGGAATCGATTATGAGATTCAAATGCATGAAATAAATGCAATCTCTTATTTGCAGGAGTTAATGTTATTCGAACTCTGCAGGTCGAAGTCGGAACTCTGCCGGCTGACTGCAAACGCCTGCGAGGAGACCGTTTTCTTCCTCTGCTACTCAAGTGATTGATGTTTTATTCACTGTAGCTGTTTTATTCTGTAACCAGTGCGTTTAAACTTCGTTTATAACACCACAATATGCTATCGCATCCGCTCTCTGTCGCTTGGAAAATCCAATTGATAAAATGTCACCGTACGGCTACGTTTTACAGGTTGCCAAGGTGAACGAAAGTATTGTTGCGGCGCCAGATATGACCTCTGCTGGCCAGCGGTAGTATAGCCTTTCGCTATATGCTAAATTCCATTATTTTGAGTTGAACTCAGTCCAATGTAGCAGAGGATGGATGGAAATAATATTTTTCGAAGATTATCATGTTTTCTTATTGATAAAGACCATTTATATTCAAGATCTTTTTACGCCGGATACCGATTTGAAGCACGTAGCGCGATGTTCAATGTTGTTTTTATTTTGATGATGTGGGAATGAAGAAGCTAAAATTAATTACTCTAAGATTCGGTGAACTATCGCTCATGATGACAATATTAATAATAAAACCAATATTTAACTATCCTGTATTAATATTAAGACTAAAGGTATAAGTTGATTCGCCAATAGCCACATGTACCTATTTATTTAATTTATAATATACCGGTTTTCTTGCGAAGGCTTTCGCGCTGATGCCTCGATGAATAGTTGATACAATCAAGTTTTCCGCCATACCACCGCCTTGTTTAATGCCTGATGATGATGGTATCGTCGGAAGTCCCGCAAAAATCTTCAGTTCAGTCGTTTACTTCATCGCGGAAATAGATACAGGATAAAAATTCGCGGAATTTTCACTCCCTCGTTAATATTTCTGAGCAAGTTTTCCGCGTTCTTGAAAAGATCAGCAAATTTAGTATCAACATTTTGGCGAACACCTTGAATACTCTACGTTTAATGTATCAACAATTACTTAATAGATTTCTTTAAATCTTAACAACCCAACATGCTTTTCAATCCAACGGGTCTCCCCCAATAATAATAATAACCTCCTCCATTGTGGGGAGGTCCAACCTCTAATGAGGGTAATGAGGGAAGGTTGGGTCGCCGTCGCGATGGCCCAGAGATAGTCCCAAATCGAAAAAAAGCTGGCCAAAATTAATAACGGCGTAATTTTACCTAAATTAGCCACAAAAATTGAAATTCTCTACTGAATTTGATCGCCTGAATCTGATTTTGGCATTACTTTTACGCGATCTCTTCATTTTAGCATTTTTTGAGCTGTTATTATCTAAACAATTTTTAGAAAATCTCGTTATAGTTGTCATTGCGATTGCCGATAACTTGGTGCTCATGGAGAGCTTAAAAAAGTATAATTTTAAGGTAAAAGATGTATAAATTGTAGTTAAAACCCATTATAGAATTTACGGCATGAAATTGGTAAGATTCGAATCCGCGACCATCAGCATAGTCGGTGAGATACCAAAATCTGAAAAAATACATTCATTCATTTTTAGCTTCCATGTATTTGATAAGTCACATTTAGATGAAATAAAATGACCTATTAAGAACATTGAGGAATATAATGTTTCAATTGCAATAAAATCGCTTTCATGTAGGTATCACAAAAATCGAATTTTAAAAGAATCGTCGCTAGATGTCACCCCATCACACTCATTACCTACTCATTTTCGCTCTGCGATTCACTTAAAATTAGCAAATTTTCACCTCACCTCATAGGCTGACTTTATTTTTTTTTTGGAATTCCTGATGTAATTAAAATGTATGATTCAGATATTTAAAGGCGTCTTCGAAAGATATCTTGATAATTTAACATTCTTGGGTAAATTCTTGTACAATGCTCTCGGAATTTCCTCATGTCTATGTTCCTATGGCCTCCAATACTTCTTCCGTTAAAACTTCAATTGCAAAAAGGATTCTTTGGCAATTGCTGTTCCATGCATCAGCACTTTATGAGCATATAATACCAACCATAATCCATGTACAGCTCAGCTATTTCCATGCAATATTGGCTGAAGGCTTCATTATTTATCTCATAGCCGCGGGATAGAGATTTTAATATCACTGAAAGTCTATGGATAAGTCTTTCATCAACACCTGTCATGAAAATTGCAAATCACATCAATCAATAATTATATTTCATTCATATAAAGTATCTGTTTCAAAATTATGGAAACGGGTCCAATATTTCTTACTTATTGATTATAATTTTATATTTACACGTAGTTTTGGCTTGCTTGATTTCATTCAGTCGAAATCTTGTTTTCAAATATTCCCCTCATATTCCCTCTACTTAGCTTATGAATATTCTTTTCTCTCTGTATTTTTATTGTACACCGCAAGGTACAAAAATTTTGCGGCACCCATAACTCAAATTTAACAGGTGTATTTACCGTATTTACGGCTGAAACGATGAATGTGATTTCAAAAATTTGTCTATTTTTAACCAATCAAAAACCGGAAATTATGAGTTCACATTGAATAAAAGATATACAAGTGTATATAGACTTGCCTCTGAGTTTACTGTGTATCCTGAAATTTGAATGTCAAAAATTGCCATACCAAGTGCTTTAATTATCTGGACAGGTGAAGTTTCTCGAGTTAGCAGTGTTAACACAGTTTGGAGCACAGCACTTGTTCACAGAGAAAATCATTAAATAAAACTGAGTGGGAAATATTCACCATATCCGTGAAATGGTTCTGGTGAGGGGGGCCGTCATCCTCATTCCGTTATTATATGAGGAAATAAATGCACTTGCAAGATGCACGCACCCTCGGTGGATTTAGACGAATTTTTCCCTCCGAATGACGTCCTATCTACGTCTATGGGCTGTTAAAATGATCCTATGAACAATTCTTGGCATTAAGGAGCATTTATTTCTCTTAGCGCCAAGACCTCATTTCGGAATAACGTGTTGACAACGCTGTACAGCATGTAAGGGATCTCTTCTCAATAAAAATATGAGGAAAGTTTTGCAGAGAAAAGCATCTTGGGGTTACTTTAAGGTTCTCGCATAGTGGCTTATGTAGTCGCTTTTGATCACACATTATGTTTCTCATTAAGAGCATGAAAACCGGCCCTCGTTGGTTTAATGAATATTTGAAGGAGAGTGCACAAACGTGAAGTGTACATACGATAGGCGTGAAGCACTTGATGTATGTAATCTTACAGGATGTAGAATTATGCTAAGTATACACCATGCAAGTTCAACCACCGATACAGGAATATTTGAGCGATAATGCCAATCGGCCTTTCGTCCTCAGCAGAGCGGTGCACCGCTCAACTTAAAACCCTCTAGATGTCGGATAGGCAAATATAGGCAAGATTTTTTTCTCTATCTTGTTGTACATACTCTACCCAAGGATTCTGCACAGGAATCTTCGAGGAGTACGTAGGAGCAAAAAACTATATCGACACATTTGACTAAAAATAGGCCCAAAAATAGCTAACATTATAACTAATTAAATGTTATCATAAGAAATTCTTAATCGGTCAAAAAGTACTATAATATTATGAATAAATATGCAAAATTTAAGTTTTTAAATTGACAGTTGAATCCCATGAAATTAAAATAGTCATTTATTAAGTTGAATTACCCTAAAATCCACTATTTCTACACCTCGGGCGTTTTAGTCTCAATATGCCCAAGTTTGACGGGTTACATAGGTCAACATAAAAATCACACAGGCCTAAATGGTATGAAATATTGTAGGCCATTTCCTGTAGAATCCGAATACATAATTTAAAACTTCCTCGTAAAAAGTCGAAAATATTACTTTTGGCCACCTTTTTTCGATTTGGGACCACGGTGTGGCGGGGCAACCAGGGCATTTGGCCCCGGGCCCAGCAAGTTGGGGGCGCACCGTTTTTGCCAATTAAATTTTTTTTTTTATTTGACTGACAACGTTGACCGTCGTGCGGCGCTCTCAGCTCTCTTAAACATAATGAAAGAGCTCTGAGAGATCGCGGTGCCAATCCACTTGTTTTTCATTCTTGTGGCAATGGATAGTATTTGACGATCTCGTTCCTGCCGATTTCGATGCGCTTTTTCATGATGAGGAAGTCCACCCTTACACACTCGAAGATTTGCATATACATGAGAGTAAATTAGAGATAAGAAATTGTGAGACTTGTGCGAGTGATCAAGACGACGAAACCGACACAAGCGAGGAAGAAAACATTCAACTGGAGGGTGACCATTTCGTCGAGACTGCAGGAAATAAGAAAAATCAAGGGAGAGAGGAGTAGATTCTGGCGATGATAGGATAGGGATGACGATTGTGCCCAGGTGCCGCAAAATGTAAACAAACGACCCTTTTCGAATCGTCTCCTTCACGTCGAAAAACCCAGGCACATATAACATCGGCTCGTGTCTTACGCGGTCAGCAAAAGTATTGTTTTTACCGATTATTTACATCCTGCATAAATTGTGATTTCCCCCATAAGTGAGAAACGAGAAGTTATCGAATTTTAAGTGAAAGTGTCCGAGCTTTTACAAACTTTGTGTTTTTGTTGGATGAAATTTCGCGAAAAAATGTTTTAAAAAACTTTCGGGACCTATGGGACGAAAACGAAGACAGGGACCTGAAAAAGCTCATGAAAAAGTGATGGTGAAAGTGCGTAAATAGTCGCCATTTTTCAACGAAATGCAAGCTCCTTTGCAGACTCACGAGGCAGTAGTTTTCGAAGGTGATCATGATACAAATAATCCCACTGACAACCAGGACAGCCGCAATTCTAACGAAAACTGCGCAGGTTTGGTCGCAGCAGAAGCACGGCAGACGAGATAAAAGGTTCCGGCATTGCAGATTCTCTTTTCTCACATGATCCATCAACTTGGCCTGAATTTTTAACAGGGCCTGAGCGTATTTAATTAGTATTAGCAGGGCCCCATTGTGGCTTTTTTCAATCTGATAAAGATTACCTACGGAATTCTCAACCTCGGCTCATTTCTCAATCTTTTTTTTTTTTATGAATACCAGTTCGTCGCCCAGTAAATGGCGAGAGGGTTCATTGTCATTGGTTTATCTATTCTCAAACTATCTAAAGACGGGAGAAGCAAGAAAGAAATTATCAGCAAAATAGCCCAGGCGAAGAGAGCATTCCAGCAAAAGAGAGACCTGCTTACAGCGGGAAACTTAAATATGGATGTTAAGAAACAATTTATAAGAACCTACATCTGGAGTATGCTCCTATACGGAAGTGAGGCATGGACAATGACCGCAGCGGAGAAAGCAAGGATAGAGGCCTTTGAAATGTGGTGCTACAGAAGAATGATGAAAATCAAATGGATCGACCGAGTTAGTAAGGAGGAAGTCCTAAGAAGGGTAGGAGAGAAGACAAGCCTCATGAAAACCTTAATAAGAAGACGGAACAGCCTTATAGGCCACATCTTGAGACATGATGGCCTGATGAAGACAATCGTCGAAGGACAAGTGGAAGGCAAGAATGGAAAAGGAATACCTCGAACAAAATATATGGAACAAGTGAAGAAAGATGCGAAGGAGAAGAAATACGTAGGTGTGAAAAGATTAGCTGATAGGAGAATAGAGTGGAGAGCTGCGTCAAACCAATCCTAGGATTGTTGACCAGTGATGATGATGATGATTCTCAAACTGGTGGTTCAATTTTTTGTTTCTGCTGTCGCTTATATGCCATTAACTCGCTTTGCTCGCTGGGGGGGCTCTGCCCCCCCTAGGCCCCCCCGGAAAAGGCCTGCGGCCTGTTATGCTCACTGTGGGAGGTCTTACACTTTTTGTTTGCTACTTGTTACTTAAGGATCGTTTACTTTTAAGCTGGCTAGCTTATGTATAGGCAATATTTCCACTTTAACGTAAAACGAGCGCATGGTACGTAGGCTACATTATGAATGTAAATATTTATAAAGAGAAACGTTTTTCTGAGGGGCTAAAAAAGTAAATAAATTTCTACGAGTTTCTCTAACTTATTCAATTCAAATACAAAAAACGTTGAGACCACGTTCCACTGCATACGTAATATCATAACATAACACCACCTAATGCATACGTAATATCATAACATAACGACTTTACGTAACACAATGAAAAACACGTTTATTAATTATTTTCCACAAAACTCAACCAAATTCTTGATACACGAATAAGATGTAACAGCTGTTCCCCTTCGTAAGCGAATTACGTAGGGACAGAATATCAATATCTAGAACAAATGCGCCTAAGCATGAATTGGGGCTAGTATGATGAATTTTATCGAAATATTATTTATCGTGATCGCGAATGATTTCACTTCAGAAATACCTCTATTTAAAGTTTTAATGAATCGGGATACACAAATATCTCAGCTTTAATATTTGAGTAACGGATCACAGCCTTTGGTGTACAAGACATTGTGAATGTCAAGATTTCGATAATTTTCACAGTTGAATAACTTAGTCACTCAAGGAAACGTGATTAACGCAAGACAAATAATTGAATAAGAAATACCTTTATTTGCACTTATCTTCCATATTGTATTATTCACTGCCTATTCACTCCTGCAGCTCACGGATAATATTGTACATTAAAAAGGAAATTAACGGAAAAAAGAACGTAAACAAAAATAAAAAGTTATCACCATCACAAAACACGATAATAAAATCATTTTTACCAACCTTTATTATGTAAGACTTGTTTAAAAGTCTTTCTACTACAATCGTGTATCGGCAACAAGATACGAACTATAGTCAACAGCACCAATCATATTTCTAATATGGCATTTAGAGCACTTGTTAACTTTGAAATTAATAACCACCACACTCTCGATGTAATATATCAGAAACAACAACAAATTTCTTACCTTACATTTCTCCGGTTTTGATTTGAATGCGCTTTGATTTAAACAGATGTTTGTTTTTGCGGAAAGAAGACGCAAAGAAATAGACACTTCAAATATTACTTTCTTGATTTCCTACCTTATATTTATCAGTTTTTCGTTTCATTTCCTTTATCTTCTTTCCCAATTTAGCTCCTCTTGTTTGCATACACAAATATGTTGCTATGATTGTCCGTTTGTATGACTGCCGCGCTGCCATTGGAATTTGGTGGCCATTTTTTGAACTAATCCCCATACACTCAATTTTATATGAATAGACGGATAAATAATTGTAAATTTAGTGTTTTCATAATTTTTCCTGGGGTTTCAGACAATTTTAGAGGGGGTCTTCATTAGACTTTTTGCCGTATCTCGTGTCGTTCACCCCAAACATTTGTATACGTGAATGAATGAATGAATGAGTGGTCGTTAAGGGGCTTCATGTTATATAGATTTAGTCTCAGCTTGTTAAAAAAAATCGGAATTCAACGATTGGAAACATGTCCAAGAACGATTGATTTCGCATGAGACTTCACCGGAGCATTTTAAATGCATGGCCCAATGGACTGAGGCTCACTCGCGGCTCAACAAAAATTCAGCAATTGATCAAGAGCTGATTGATCAGGTTAGGAGAGCATCGGAACGTTGGCAAGAAATATTAAAACGCATTGCTGAAATAATCTTGTACTTGGCGGGCACAACATCGCTTTTCGAGGTTCTTCGTGCAAGTTATACTACGCCAAACAATGGCAATTTTCTCGGCCTTTGAAGATTTTGAATTCTATCAAGAAGAGTGACCACCAGGACTTATTCACAAACCTGAGGATAGCTTTTCGTATTTTACCCACGATACCGGTCACGGTAGCTAGCGGGGAGAGAAGTTTCAGCAAGCTGAAACTTATAAAAACCTCCTTGAGGTCGTCAATGTCACAAGAACGATTGGCTGCACTAGCAACGTTATCTATTGAGGATGAGGAAGCTAGAGAATTGAATTTTCAAGAATTGATCAAATCAGAATAAATGCATTTTAATATTCAATAAATATTGTTCTATAGTACTATGTATTTTCTTTTTTATTGAACTGTTTCATATCGAAATTTTTAAATATCCTTGCACGTTTTACTTTCATAATAAATAAAATTTTGATGAAAAAACGTTTTCAATTATATTTTCAAATCTCCCGATTGCAGATGCACCCATTTAAATTTTTTCGATATCCAGCAAGTTAAAACTAATGGCTCTCTACTTAAAGCAATTCAATTTTAACAAATGTGTTCCATATTATTATACGGTTTGTCATTGTTAATTTTCTTAATGGCGGACCCTATTTTTCGTCGAATTTTTGTGTTCATACACGATTATAAATAAAGGGATCACGGAGTTACTTCTAGATATTTAGAACACATACGCAGCACAGCCTCTAGCGTGATACGTAGAGTTGATCTGTGACGCCGAAATTAAGATCGATTTTCCGAACTTACGGCACACAGACTCTACGGCGTCGCTGGTTTTGTTTTAAATGGAACAATTTTTTTGTGCCAATCACAACCCCTGCTTCTCAAATGACTGTCGAAATTGATTTCATCCCTCCAAAAATAGGGCTAGACACCTTGGTTGTCCGGACACTTGAGTGACCACTAACCTCCGTATAGCCGTTGGAGGTCAACAGGGTGACAAGATGGCTTTATGGACAGCGTCAAAAACTTTGGCAACCTAAAATTCTATGGTTAGTCATGCTGTTTGTTCACATAGTGCGGAACAACCCTCATAGACATTTGACCCATGCATGACTATCAGAGGTCAACAAGTTGACGTTGCCGGAATGTGGACTGTACCATTGTCTTGAACTCCCTTAAAAACGTATAAAATCGTTTCAGGGTTGATTTTGTGGAATATTGTTTTATCCATAAATAAAACACAAATGGTAATTTCCGAGGTTCTTCGTGCAAGTTATACTACGCCAAACAATGGCAATTTTCTCGGCCTAGCGACACCATTGAAGATTTTGAATTCTATCAAGACCACCAGGACTCATTCACAAACCTGAGGATAGCTTTTCGTACTTTACTCACGATACCGGTCACGGTAGCTAGCGGGGAGAGAAGTTTCAGCAAGCTGAAACTTATAAAAACCTACTTGAGGTCGTCAATGTCACAAGAACGATTGGCTGCACTAGCAACGTTATCTATTGAGGATGAGGAAGCTAGAGAATTGAATTTTCAAGAATTGATCAAATCAGAATAAATGCATTATAATATTCAATAAATATTGTTCTATAGTACTATGTATTTTATTTTTTATTGAACTGTTTTATATCGAAATTTTTAAATATCCTTGCACGTTTTACTTTCATAATAAATAAAATTTTGATGAAAAAATGTTTCCAATTATATTTTCAAATCTCCCGATTGCAGATGCACCCATTTAAATTTTTTCGATATCCAGCAAGTTAAAACTAATGGCTCACTACTTAACACGTTCGCTGCCGGGCCCGAATTCTACTGTCATTCCGCGTGTGCCAGGCGAACATTTTCGAACCTATTACCAAACGGCAATAATGATATTGAGCCTATCTCCGGGTTTTACTAATATTTCTCGGTATATTTACACTCATTACGTGATGTGCTATCGCTTGTAACTTAAGTCACGTGCGACGCCATAGGGCGTCTCCCCACTTTTGACAATGTCTAAAATTTGATGAGACGCCATTTGGCGGCTCAGGCAATTGGATCTGCGTTCCAACTTGTTAGTGTACACTCAAAATCTATGATTGAATATAATGTTTAAACAAATTTTAATTGTTGATTATGCTTTTAATAATGTTTGCTATCGTATCCAGAGATGATTAGTGCAATGATTTATATTTGGGAGGCTTAGGTACGGCTGATCCGGACAGATCATAAATTTTGTAGAAACACGTTTGGCTTTACTGAGGGCAACTTTGCGGCTCATCGTCTGCAAGAATTCTTTGTAACATCCGCGACAGCCAACACGGGCTTTTCTAAAATGAAGAAACAGCGCTAAAAATAGTGCGAGAAATACTAATTCTCGATTTTATGTAATGATAATTTTATCCTCTAAATTACCAGACTTCGAAGACTTCCTCCAGTGTTATTTGTCTTTATCAGGTAGTGCGTCGATTTTTTTTTAGATCCAATCAACGGAATCCCAAAGAATATGCAGCCATTCTTCTATAATTTATCGTCATAACTGCTGGAGAGAGATCATGTGGGCACCTGGATTCCGTGTTTCATTCCACAGTATAAAAGCATTAACAATGCAAGTCCCTAAAAGAGCATTATCGGCCACCTTGTGGTACCACCTTACTGTTTTTCGATGGGTGCAGTGATACAACGAAAGGGTGTCGGCAATGTCAATTCCTCCCTTTATTTAACTGTACTCAATCACCATCTTTGGCTTAGTAACCACTTCCCCTCTTCGATTTCTTTCCCCGTTGGGATTACCTCCTATCTGATGGTGGTGGAGATCATGAATACGTCTCGCTGATCTTTCCATTTCTTTACCGTTGCTCCACAAGTTTTTCATAGCACTGAAATGCCTTTCTTTAATTTAGCAGTCGTTATTTCTCTTAACAGACCTTTCCTATTTTTCGTAATGGTTCCCACAAAATGAGACTTATCTCCCAAGATTTCTTTCCATAAGCGTGGGATGAATCACCTCACTAGAAGTATCTAAACATTACAGCAGGAGCAGGGGTGCCGACTTACAAAAAATATTGGGGGGGCCCAAACCGGGGACCTTGTCTCTGTAAATTTTATAAGTAGTGAATTTTAAATTTTTTAAGCATTTTAGAAGAGTCATATGATCGACATTGGAATCCTGATCACTCGAATCTCGATATCTGGACACTCCGAGGAAAATTGACAAGCATGACATATTTTTTCCTCACATTTGTAACGAATTTTTGGCCGTTGGAGGTCAACAGGGTGACAACATGGCTTTGTGGACAGCGTCAAAAACTTTGGCAACCTAAAATTCTATGGTTAGTCATGCTGTTTGTTCACATAGTGCGGAACAACCCTCATAGACATTTCACCCATGCATGACTATCAGAGGTCAACAAGTTGACGTTGCCGGAATGTGGACTGTACCATTGTCTTGAACTCCCTTAAAAACGTATAAAATCGTTTCAGGGTTGATTTTGTGGAATATTGTTTTATCCATAAAGAAAACACAAATGGTAATTTCCACCTTGTTCAATTTAACACTCAACGACCGACCATGGTTCCGACACTTTGTGACTACATTGATAATGATCTTGTTTTCAGTATGGACTCTCTTAAAAACGAAATTCTATGGAACGCTTTTTTCTTTGTGCCCACCACAACCACTGCTTCTGAAATGACTGTCGACGTTGATTTCATCCCTCTAATAATATGTTTAGACGCCTTGGTTGTCCGCATTATCAGTTATGCAATGATACGCTATTATTTTTCCCATGACCATGAATCTTGAATGTCGCATTTTCTCCGAGATATTCACATTTTTCTTTTCCGAAATTTTCTAGCATGAAAGCCCCATAAGGCTTTGTTAAATTTTGCTTTTGGACCCACAGTATTGGGTCAAAAGATTATCCCTCTTGCTGTGTATTTTTAACTTAAATAAAAACAGCAGCCAAAAATATTATTATGCCTTTCGAAAGTAAAAATGACCCTATAATATTGATTTTTTCTTCCAAATCCATCAAAATGAATGCATGAAAAATAGGTGCAGCTATTGCATTCATCAAAAAACAATGAAAACTCATTAGCAAAAAATAAATCAATAAAGCGCAGAACTTCAAATATTTAATCATTACAGTCAATTATGCATACACTTATATAATATTACATACAAAGGTAATCGACTAATTATTGCTATAATATAGCACACACAGACACAGAGACACACACACTCATGTAGAAGACATACATAATACAAAATTAACTAAAAATAATGTAGGTATTAACGTATCTTGAGAAAAATAATGCCTTTGATTGAAATAAATGCAATTGCTGAATAAATAAAGACAGTAAATACATTTCAAATTAGTTTAATTTTTAAAAAAGACAGCAACACTTGTTCAACAGATGATAGCAATGAGAAAATAAAAAAAAATAATGCGAAAAAATTGAGAAATACATAGAAACAGCAATAGCCAGGTACATAAAAATTAAATCAGCAATATTATTTCAAAATAAATTTCAAGCAAAGAAACTTAAATAATATACAATTAAAACAATGGAGACAGAACAAAATTACACATGCAAAAAATTAAATAAAATTCTTCACCTCCTAAATACATAGAAAATACACTACATTAGGTGCTAGATACCATACTGCTTTAGCCAGAGAAAAGTCTTATGTCACAATTCAACCATGAGTTAATATTTTTAATTCATTCGCAGCAATAATTGAATTGTATAGACTTTCCTCTGTTTATCCCCCTCCCCACGTAGAGGGAGCAGTTTGGATTTGAGGGGGAGGGAGGGTGGGGAGGGATATTTAGTGAAGGAAGGGAGAGTTAGTGTTAGTATTACTACTAACACTACCATTAATACTACTACTACAAGCATACAAACTCACTCACTCACTCATACCAAACAACATTCACACACCTACGATACACCCCCATGATAATCTAAAGTGGGTACCCATCATCGCAGCGATTCCTAAGTTCGAAATCAATACGGATCTAAGTTCCTGCCCCTAGCTAAGCCGCCTAAGTACGAAATCAGTTCTATCTAATTCCCTGGTAGATAAGCTACGCATATTGACGACCTAGGAATCTAATTTCCTACTCTCCTGCCTATATCTCCCCAATGCTGTAAAAAAACAACATATTACAATAAATACATTACAATCAAACACACAGCAATAAAAAAGCACACTCAAATAGTCCACTGATGAGAACAACACGAGCCCAGGTCTTCTGCTTCTTCAGTTTCTTCAATCTTCGGCTCTTGACAGACCCTTCGGAGCGCCTCTTCTCCAGGAAACACAGCATTATGCAGAGTCACCTGATGCAATAAAAAACATCACTTTTACTAACGATACGACTAACTACGTTGTAGAGGTTTTCCCCTCTGTATAAAAAAATAATAATGAAACAAGAATATCTAAAGAGAGACAGATTTAGTCAGCAATGGACGAGGAACTTCAAATAATGATAAGTTAAAACTGATGAGTTAGAAGAATTTGCAAGTTCCATATGTTATAGCAAATGAAATACTGCATAATGTATTCCATCGACTTCTTTAAAAAGACGCACAGTGATAATCTTACGTTTTTATGAAATGCAGTGCTGGATTGGATTACAAAATATACTAGAGTAGTGGGGTAGAACTGAATAATTGAATTAATGCATGAATTGGGGTAGACCTTTTTCTCATTAATGCCACACGAAAACATAATACAATATCTACAAACTTTGTAATCAGAAAATTATGACATTTTTAAATATTCTATAATACGAAGGAAGTAAGAATATAAATGAAACTGAGAAGTCTAAAGAGAAATAAGAACAAAAAGCATCACAAAACGTAAATGAATGATTATAATAAATTCAATGAGCCTATTCGGAAACAAAAAAGAAAAAGCTTCTCTCATGATCCATTTTCGAAAAAAAATCACATCAATGAATATGATTAATGGGATTGTCTCATGACGCGAACTTTTTAATATCACATATTTCTAAAAGGTGGCTTTCTTTTTCTCTGTGTATCAACAGGATAATTTTTTGATTTTCGTGTACTTGAGTTTAAAATAAAATAAATTAAATCCTTTCCTACCTGGTGCGTGACTGGTACAATGCCCTTTGAAGTCTTCTCAAAGCACAGCAAATCTGTTTCTCCCAAATTTCAGAAATGAGTCACTCCTACGAAGAGAAAAAAAGCGTATATTAACTTAAAGTCAGCGTTGCAAACGCGATAAGACTGGACAAAGACCTCTTAAAAATCAAATGAATGAGGCAGTTACTTAAAATAATATATATTATATATATCGTCATTAACAACAGAATTTGATAGGTATTTATTATAAAATCGCAAAACGGACAAAGTTATCGGAGTAAAAACACTTATTAACAGCACTCGCTGTTTATTGTAATGGAATTGTGGTAAAAATGTTTTTTCCAATATTTTCCCACTGACGTTAACATGCAGCTGGAAGTGTAAAATGTGACAACAAAATGAAACGAAGTGTTAGCTCGAGAATGAAATTACTTTTACTGAAATTGTTCTCGATTACTCAATTCATTTTATAAAATTAACAAGCTTTTTAATTTAAGAATGAGGTCTCCATACACATGAATGTGAATGAAAGCGGATTTTAATCTTACTGTGACGTGATGGCGCCATGAACTTATGTTCTTCAAGAATCGGAGAAGCATGCTGTACGTCCTCTTCGACCGGTGTCTTCTGCTCTTCGTCCCCGAGGATTACTTGAGCCTAGGGAGAGGTAGGATTAGTAGGCACACACAAAAATAAATAAAACCCTTGCAATAAAAATCCCCAAGACGCATATCGCCTAGCCTTACGTTACGAATGTTATTCGGCTCTAGAAGCCCAAATCAAAACTAACACTCGCATTATCTTCTTGTCTTGGTCCTATTCCACCGTTGTCTTCCGAGTTCTGTTCTTAAAATCCAGAGATGACTTTGATGTCTTCTTTTCTTGGTCCTCTTCCACTGATGTCTTCTGTTCATCAAAACCTGGGGAGAGGTAGGATTAGTAGCACATACACAAATAAAAAACCCTTGCACTAAAAATCCCCAAAGCCTCGCATACACTCCACGACAACATACAGGGGGTATCTTTGCACTTAAACCAAGTGAAAGTCCCATCCTGTACGCTGCAATGGATTAGCGTGCATACTAAACCTTGGTTCAAAAAGCTAAAATTAACGCACGCATATAATCGCCTAGCCTTACGTTACGCAAATTAATCGGCCCAAACAGCCCAAATCAAAGCTAACACTCGCATTATCTTCTTGTCTTGGTCCTCTTCGGACGTTGTCTTCCGTCTTCAGTTCTTCAAATCCAAGGATGATTTTGCTGTCTTCTTTTCTTGGTCCTCTTCTAATGGTGACTCCTGCTCTTCAAAACCTGGGGAGAGGTAGGATTAGTAGCACATACAAAAATAAAAAGCCCTTGCACTAAAAATCCCCAAAGCCTCGCATACACTCCACGACAACATACAGATGGTATATTTGCACTTAAACCAAGTGAAAGTCCCATTCCTGTACGCTGCAATGGATTACCGTGTATACTTAACCTTGGTTCAAAATGCTAAAATTAACGCACGCATATAATCGCCTAGCCTTACGTTACGCAAATTAATCGGCCCAAACAGCCCAAATCAAAGCTAACACTCGCATTATCTTCTTGTCTTGGTCCTCTTCGGCCGTTGTCTTCTGACTTCTTTTCTTCAAATCCAGCGATGACTTGAATCTGTGGAGAGGTAGGATTAGTATGCACATTCAAAAATATACATGACACTCCCAAAACACAATCAAAAAAGCGGAAAAACACAAACAATTGCCACACACACACGCACTCACACACACACCCCTACCTACGTTTGAGCTCATAATCTAAATAAACCATACTAAAGGTTTACAAGGCCTTTCATTTTAGTATTCATTTGGGGACCATACCTTCAGCGCTTTTTTCATCATTTTCTTTACCTTGTTCTTGGCCAATCACCTTTGTGATTTTTTTATTCACGTGATCTGGTACCAGTTATTATAACCTCTCATTAGTGGCAACCATTTAACCATGTGTTTATTTTTTATTCTTGAGTCAATTTTGACTCTTTGCATTTCGTTCATTTGATTGACGTCACCACAGGTGTGTCGCAGATCTTTGTACCTTGATTCATACCATGTGTTATTTTTGTGTTAATGTGAATGTGTGTGTAAAGGAAGGATTCGTTTAAACCCAAGGCATTGCACAATAACATCACTCATCAGCCATAAACTCCTAGCGATGAAGAGTCTATGCAAACCCCCCCACCCATTCTTGAAGATGCATTTCTTCCTTAAATTTTTCTCTTCGGACGACGATTTGAATTTTTTCGTTTGGTGATTCCACTTCTCGTTGCTTCGAAGACACTTTTTCCGTATCCTTTCATTCTGTAAAGAAAAGAGAATTCAAGTTAGTTTGTAAGTCCGACATTACCCATGAGAACAGGACCGCATTGCATGAAAATCTTACTAGCCTATTGCTTAGAAGATTATTAATAAGTCATAAGCTAAATGTACGGTATTTAAAAAATGATATTTACCATGTAATTATAGCGAAATGAAAACTTTATGCAATGTAAATTTAGTAATTTAACCAGTAATTGAAATTAGGCCAATATTTAATTAATGGATGAGGTTTCATTTCCTTAGGCGGATTGTAAAGTTTGAGAAACTAATCTACGCACATGAGCTTATTACAGGTCATTCGAAAAATATAAAATTTACTAAAACTTCATGTTCTTTTCATATTCCCATACATTGATCTTCTCTTCTCTGACCAGCTAAATTAACAATTACCAAGCCAAATAATTGCTAACTATTAGAAGAAATATCTAAAAAAAAAATAGTTATGCTTAATTGATGGTAAATGATTACCATGTTCTAAGCCTAGGTTTACATTCAAAGTTATATTTTATAAATAAGGTAAATATATTACATTCAAGCCATATGAAGGACTGCAAAAGTTATCCAGGGGCAGATATCGATAGTAACCGTAACTTAGTCATGATGAAATGCCACCTTAAATTTTTAAATATAAGAAAGGCGTGAAAAAATACATGGCAGGTTGAAAATTTGAAGGAGGTTAAGCATCAACTGGCGTTGAAAGATGCTGTTAATAATAGAATAGTGGAGGATACGACCAATAAACCAGTGGAAGAGAGTTGACTACCATTAGATGCGGCCTGTAGGCAGCAGCTGAGGAAGTTCTTGGTAAAAGAAGAGTCGCTATGAAAAAAACCATGGATTACGCAGAAAGTATTAGATCTCATTGAAGAAAGAAGAAAATACAAGGCTGCGAAAGCAGAGGAAGGACTGAATTGTCACAAGAGAATAAGGAACGAAAAATGTCGTAAAGCGCGGAAGGCACGTGGATGAAAAATATTTGTGAAGACGTACAGAACAGTCATGGAAAAGTAGAGGCCACCTATAGGACAGTGATACACCACTTTAAGGGCGTAAGATGTCCCCTTAGGGAAAAAATGGGGAATTAATGATAGAAAAAAAGGACAAAGGGAAGAAATGGAAGGAATATTTGGAATACTTGTACAAAGGAAGCAGCCTAAGAGCGAATGCTATCGAAAACGAGAGGGAAGTGGATGCCGATGACATGGGAGCCCCAATTTTAAGATCATAATTTGATGGAACTGTAAAAGACCTCAGGATAAATAAAGCATCTGGCATTTATGATTTTCCCGCAGAGCTAATTAAAAATACTGGAGTGAAGACGTTGTACCAGCTGTACAAAAACATTAGCGAAATGTATTCGACAGGTGAGATACCAATGGACTTCGAGAGGAATATTATCATCCCAATTCCTAAGCGGAAAAGAGCAGAGAACTGTGAAGATTTTAGAATCATAAGCCTTACTATACATGCGTCGACTGAAACTATTATCAACTGAAAATAAGCACGAAGAAAACCAAGATCTTAGTATGCAGCAGAAGAGAAGAAGTCAAGACTAACATTAAAATAGGGAAGCAAAAACTGATAGAGGTGGATGAATTCCGTTATTTGGGAAGCAAGATAATTAACGACGGGAGAAACAAGAAAGAAATTATCAGCAGAATAGCCCAGGCGAAGAGAAAATTCCACCTATGGAAAGACCTGCTTTCAGCGGGAACTTCAATACGGAAGTAAAGAAACAATTTATAAGAACCTACATTAGGAGTGTGCTCCTATACGGAAGTGAGGTATGGACAATGACCAAAGCGGAAAAAGCAAGGATAGAGGCCTTCGAAATGTGGTGCTACAGAAGAATGATTAACATCAAATGGATCGACCGAGTTAGTAACGAGGAAGTCCTAAGAAGAGCAGGAGAGAAGAGAAGCCTAATGAAAACCTTAACAAGAAAACGGGGCAACCTTATGGTCCACATCTTGAGATATGATGGTCAGATGAAGACAATCGTCGAGGGACAAGTGGAAGGCAAGAACGGAAAAGGAAGACCTCGAGCAAAATATATGGAAAAAGTAAAGAAGGATGTGAAAGAGAAGAAATACGTAGGTGTGGAAAGATTAGCTGATAGGAGAACTGAGTGGAGAGCTGCGTCAAAACCAATCCTAGTATTCCCCTCAAAACAGATTCATTCCCATGATACTTCGAAGGCCGTACGTTTCCACGTTATTCCGAGCGAAATGGGGAACACCGGGACTACTTCGTTTAGGGTTTGCGTTGTGGAAGTGGGAGGGGGTATTTGGTCACTAATGACCAGAGACGAATGCAGACCTTCGCATTTGGAATAAATGAGTCAAATGGGCTCCAAATACCGTTCCCGTCGAGGCAAGAAATTGCACGGCCTAATGCAAAAGCCAATGAGCATAGAAAAATTCATGGTGCAAAGCCGTGATGAACAAGAAGAAATGAAAAAATAGAGCCTGTTTCAATTCTGAAATGAATGCAGGTACAAGTGAGGATAAAATCACCAGTTGGAAGATGGGAAATTTCATGCCCTGAGCTTAATTAAGAGAATAGGAATAAACATGCAACACAGAAAAGTAGGAAGGCATTGTTTCAGATCTCTTCGATCGCCGAATGTCATTAGGTAACCGACAATCAATACTCGAAAATCTAAACAACTACGTTGCCATCTTCGTTGAAAATTAATCCTTTATTAATTGCAAAGAGACTTGATAGCAAATCGACTGCTTTATATCATGAAAATATCTCATTTAAAGTTTCCCAACTGATATCCTTGGAATTGAAGAAATAAGATATCGTATCGAAGTTCAATTGGGAAAAGATCAACACACTGATTCCCTGTGGAAGAGGGGCAGGGACAATGATAACAGCTGAGATATCAAATGTAATTTTCGTAATGTAGTGCTTCAGATGAATAATGAGGATGAAATGAATCTACCGAGTAGGAAATGCGGAATAAGCCAAAGCAGAGCGCGAGAGAAGAGAATGAAAACGCAGATAAGTGGACGGAAAAACCTTATACGTCACATCTTAAGACATGACGTCCATATGTAACTAAAAAATTAGTGGATTCAAAACATATTAATGTTAACAGATAGTAATTATTCATTTCTCATCATGTTATTTAACTAATGACATATTTCTGTTCATACACCTGAGTATAGTGGTAGTAATCTTAGCCTTATGCGCTGTTTTGTTTGGCCAAAAAAGTGTTTCTACAATAATTCGATTGTTGAACCGGTTTTGAGTGGGGAAACAACCCAACGGCGAACCTTTGCTCAGCATTTGTTTTTAAGGAAGGTTAACAGACTATTTGAGGATAAGAGTCGACAAAACTGAAGGAATCCTAGGCTCAATTTTCAACCAATCATAACGCACGCCCGCTAACAGCAATTGGAAAATGGGACGGTATGATTGGCTGTTTAATTAAGGAAATGATGGCCATCGAGCAATGACTCTTTTGGTCCCTGAAAACCTATCGCTTGACCTATCATTCTAAGGGATGGAAAAAATCAATCTTGTGATTCCGGCTTTCTGGATTCCGAATCTGAAGCTAACCTTGCAAAAAAAGAGATTTATTACTGAATTTTAGGCTAAATTTGAGTTCAGTAAGTGAAAGAGTAAGATGATGCACAACTGATAGTGAAATGTACATTAATACGATGCCACGTGACGAGTTTTCGGCAATTTATTGAAACTTCTTGCGGCTGAGTTTTAAGCCACCGGGTTGCGGATGGTGGATCAACCTCTAGATACAGAGGTAGGCTGCGATATTAGCGAGTTTACTTATTAAGTAAGCAGCCGTGGCATTTCGAGGTGGTATGAGTCTATCCCTGGGTGAGATAGGCCATCTAAATGATACATTAAACCTGTGAAGATGCCTTGACTTGGTGACTGATGGCCGCCAACAATTATGCCTCGCATCACCCGGGGAGGAGGGCAGCAGCTCTTCTTCATATGAGTGAAGGTGGAGACCACGGAGGTCAGTACAGCGATACTCATTTTACTTCAGGCGTGATAACATTTACTTTAATGGCTGCAGTACTGCGATGTTGAAGGCAAGGGGAAACTATCACATTATTATCCCGAGGAGTCGCAGCTACTCCAACTTTAAATCATCTGACATGATGGAATTCTCTCAGGTAAGAAATTCCGGATGTAAACTAGTCCCCCATTCATATCACCGGGCGGGGACTAGCCGAGAGGGTACATAGGTCAATTGTCATAAAGCTATGAGGATAAGTAAATGGTGCGTGACCATAAGACTTGCGGTAAGCTATAAAACCTCAAGGTAGAAATGAAATGATTGAACGTCAACGTGCTAGGAATCAGCGAAACGAAGTTGTCTGAGGAGGGAGAATTTTGAAGTGGAAGCCATAGGATTAAACACACATAAACCCGAAACGGTAATGTTGGGGTTGGGATAATGCTCAGAAAGAGCGCCGGAATACTTGTGAAAAGCTTCCTACAGTACAATAACAGATAGTTATGGTAAAGTTAGAGACTAAGCCGGTAAATACCGTAGTGGAACAGGTTTGCATGCCTACGACAGACTACGAGGATGAAGAAGTTGAAGACGTCTAAGATGACATCATGGAAATAATGAAACAGATGAGGAGTGTAGAAAATCTTATCGTTTTTGGTGATTGAAACGCTATCGTCGGTGAAGGTCAGGATGAAAGAATAACCAGAAAATATGGATTGGGAATTCGAAATGAAAGAGGAGAAAGGCTCCTGAAATTCTGCACAGAACACAAATTAGTGGTTGCCATTTGGCATTTAAGGATCGCATATATATCGCGAAGAAGATATACATGTAAAATGCCAGGAGACAAAAGAAGATTTCAACTAGACTATATTTTAGTGAAGCAGAGGTTTAGGAGCCAGATAAAGGACTGTAAAATCTACCCGGGGACAGATATCGACAGTGATCATAATCTAGTGATGATGAAATGCCATTTGAAATTCAACAAAATTGATGAAGTCAGCGAAGAACACATGGCAATTAGAGAAACTTAAGGAGCTAAGAAATCAACAGACCTTCCAAGAAGCAATATAGAGCAAGATAGGATTAGATGAGACGGAAAAATCAGTGGAGAATAGCTGGAAAAATATCAAAAGTGGACTTCAAGAGTCCGCTAGAGAAGTTCTAGGGGGAAGAAAATGTGTTAAGAAAAAGCCATGGATCACGGATGAAGTCCTAGACCTCACTTAAGAACGGAGAAAGCATAAAAATACGAATACTGAGGAAGGACAGACTTGCTATAAGAGAATAAAGAACGAGATTTGCCGCAAAGCGAGGTGAGCCAGAGAAGCGTAGATGAGGAACATATGCGAAGACGTGCAAAATAACCCCGTACAAGGGAAAGTGGAAGCGGCCTATAGAATAGTGAGGAACCATTTTCTGACAGCGTTACCATTGGGTCTTTGCGCGGAAGCCGCGTTCGGGCGACAATAATCGTAACGGTTCTCCCCACCCCCTCCCAAGTCCTTTGTCATCGGCGGCTATCCCTTATAATATCCCTATATATCCCTAAGCAATCAGATTTGTTCTTTTACTTTGAATAAGTGAAAAAGTTTCCATTCTACGAATTGAGAATTAAGTTATAAGTATCTCGGTAAATATAGAGGGTCAAATATACAAACGCGACTTCAGAGAAAGAAGCGAGGAACAATTTCTGTGACGTGTATGAGACTTCAACGAACTCTGTGGCGTTGCAAATTGGAGACATCGCGATCAATGCACCAGTATTTGACGAAAGTAAAGAATCTTGCTCATGAGCTAGAAGACAGCGACGCCAAAGATAGTAATTATTGGCTCATATCGACAATTATTGGTGAGGATAATAACCTTTTATGTGTAAGTGACGGGTAAATGGAGGACTTGTAAACAAACTGATCAGAAGAAGATGGCACTCAAGTGCTTTAAGTGCCATGTGGAAGTTACAAAGTGTCTGAATTTCCAGAGAAGGATGGCCACAAAGGAAAAGAATTCTTAGGAGTGGGGAGAAGTGACGGAAAGTTGACGGAGTCGTAACGAGAAATTGGACATGTCTTAACGGTACATACTGAAGGGATAATTCATGGAAAATAGTTTGTAGACAGCTGTTGTAGTCATCATGTATCACCCGAAAATAATATGGCTAATTTTTCATCTCGGGGATAAGATCTTGAGATAGCTGTTGCTATAAATGAAGTTATCAAGGATGATGGCAGTGACAATGTCCCCATCAAATTGCCATACAGCCGTGGAATATAGTCAATATCTGATGTTTCATATGTCCCAGTACTAATTCGCTGTCCGTTATTAATACTGTTCGCGAAGGGTTTTGCATGATTTCAGTGAATGAAGAATGTCTAATATTCCGTGAAAGTGGATGTACCATCACCAGAGATTTGGCAGCTGTGGCCAAAGACATTGGTGGGATTTATCAGCTGGAGCTTAAAATGCTTGATCATGAGAAACAACTAGTCCGCCTTATCGCTACCAGTACAAGCACACGACACGACAAGAAGAAAACAAATATTAATGCTGTGGATCTGTAGCATCGGAGACTGGGATGGCTCACGGCAGCAGGGATTTGCTTATGCTGTCAGCTTAAAAGGCCCTATGGAGTTAAGTTGCACTCCATGCACTCTTGGAAAGATGAGGAGATCTTTATTTGAAGGAAGATTGTCAAAACAAGAAATCGGAGATTGTGCATGCCCATTTCTGTGGGCTAATGATAGAAAAGTCATTCGTAGGGGCTAGGTGTTTTGCTGACGATGAATGACAATTCCAGAAGGATACTTCTTTGATAGTAAAACTAATGTGATGGAGCTGTTTTAAAAAAAAATGGGAATGTCAATTGAGAATCGGATGGATGACACTATAAAATTTCTTTTCGAGAGTTCAAATCCTTAGTTAATATACTTTATTCATTCTTTGAAAGAGACATTTCTAACATCAACACAGTAGATACAGTTGACTCGATAAAAAGTTGCCATTGGATATTTTAACTGATTAAATTTTAAAAATAATGAATCTATGTATTTTAGCAAATTAATTTAATTTTTTTCTAAATAGATTAATCCAATGAGAGGAAATCAGCATGAGAAGTGGCAACGGCTGTATCATCGGGCCCTTGCGGCTAAATATTGTCAAATGTACGTTGAGTAAAATTCCTATTATTAGTATCGTCAACACTCTTATAGTAAATAACCAAATAGATTCTTAGTTGAAATCGTTTTGATAACCCTAGAGCATTAAAATGTTTGTAATTCCATCGATAACCATAATAACCAAATTTATAATACTTTGTCAAGAAAAACTGTGCCCCCCAGACCCTTTAAAATATGCTAAATTTTTAATACAGTTCCATAATCATTTCGTTCGTTTTGTATGACGAGGTATCCTTGTGCCTACCCCCCCCAGAAAGAAATCCTGGATACGGCCCTGAGAACCGGTTGTAGATTAATTGGGATATACACTCTTTATAATAGATATATAACTCTTTCACCCGACTATCTGGCAAAAATACATTTCAAATAATCCGACGGATATTGACAAATTATGACGTTATAATAACAAATAAAGTTATGACGGAATGGGTGTTATCCATTTCTTCATTATTTCAATAACTTCTGAGTGATCATACTGACATAATTCTATTTGGAAATCTCATGGTCTAGCCTTCTGATTTCAATACAAGCAACATAAGCAGAGCATTATACCGGCTCATTCGCCAGACCTAAACCCAAAACTGAAATAATGGAGAATTATGACAAAGGAATGGCAAACCAGGGGGGTTCCACAACAGTGAGGGTGTTAGAGGTGCATGTCCACGACTAGTGTAATCCATTTTGGAATTACATATGCGAGAGATTAGTTGGATCAGTGCCTATACGTTTGTTGTAGAAATTGTAGTGTAGTTGTAATTGTAGTTGTAGAAATAGCGAGTGACGAATTAAATTTTGAAGACTGAGGGGTCATCCGTTTCGGTCATTTCGATAAGAAAAGAATGTGCTAACGTTGATGGCAAAGATTTAAAAAATCACATTCGCTAAAAATTAAGTACTTATTCTTTTCTTGTGTCATCCGTATCTTACTTATAGATTTTAAAAATGTATCTTTAAAAAAAAATTAAAAAATATTACTTTAAAGTCGAACCTCCAACTCAGCTTCCAGAACTTCCAGACGACCAGAACTTCACCTCAACTACCTCGCACAGTATATGCCTAAACGGCTACTTAATAGCAATACACAAACGGTGAGTCAAAATATCAATCTAAAGAGAGGAAAAACTGCGGGGACGCGAAAAGAAAACACTCCCAAGGCCCTAAATGTGCATGGACGTGATTTTCCTCAGTGTATTCCATCCGCTAATCTTAATTTCGATTGGCATTTTGCTCCTTGTGTCTGACTCCAGATCCGGTCGTGGCTGCGGCTGCCCTCGGCTCTTAGCCTAAGGCAAAGGATACAGGTTGCTTCATATACGTGCAGCTAATGTTAAAGGCGTTATGGCGGGGCTGGACGACGCAGAAAAGGCAGTCAAATTTCACTCCACAGTCAACTGCCCAAATGGTTATGCAATATTGGAATTGAATTTTAACAAATAAATAAGCGCGCAGGAATTCAATAGCCATACAACATCCTCTGGAACTCGAGATAGGTTTTGCGAAGTTTCAAGATCAGAAAATTTTCCACAGTGCGTGTGTGCAGCATCAAATCGTCCGCAACTGAGACTTGACCCGAGGAGCTCTAGTTTCGTTGAAGAACACTTTACTCACTACACCACCAGAACGGTCGTGCCCTAAGGCAGTTTCAATGCCCAATATGCTTCGGCTTCGTCCACAGATGTTCCGACGAGAGTAAACTCCATTCTAGAGGAGTCGTGGGCGAAGCATACTTCGGAAAATATGGGGAAGAGTACGTAGCTGCTTCTCTAGCGTGGTCATAATGCGGCGGATATGATTATTTCCACGGTAGAAGGGGCATGTAGCTTTTAAAATTCCCGACTGTATGAGAGCATTACGAGGGAAAAATTTTGGAAGACAAGTAGTTCCTGAACTGTCCGCTTTCAGACGCCAAAGAGCTTTGCGTTATTTTTTCCGCCACTGTAAACGGTAATATTAGTGTACAAAGGTCTTACTCAAAAACATGGTGCAGATATCTTTGATACTTTTCCCCCATTAGTTAAGAACTCAACATTGACCATGCTCATTGCTCTATAAGCCCACTTTGGATGGAACATAAACAATAAGGACATTAAGATGGCATTCATAAATGGAGCACTCAAAGAAGACATGTATATGATACAGCCAAAGGGTATGAAAATTACAGGAGAAGAGAAGGTATGCAAGTTAAAAAAAGGCATTTTTATCATCTAAAACAATCGTCTTTTAAACATGGAATGAGGAATTACATTCTGTTCAGCATCAATTAAATTATAAGCAGTGTGACTCTGAACCATGTGTTTGTAAAATCACGTGGGGGAGGTGTATTATTATTTTTGCAATATTTGTTGATATTATTTTTACCTTGGAAATGATTGCGTTGTAAACGAGATGCTAAAAAGTATAAAAATGTTTGAATTCTAAATATGTTAGAATTGAAAGACGAAAGGGGGTGAACTGATTATTTTTTCTCAATACTAACTTTTTCTTGGGTCATCTGAATGGTTTATGTTGATGTTCGGGATGCCTCTTTTAAAAAGTGAATGGAAGTGTTATAATTTCGGATTCGAACCATAACTTTACCGCAACTAACGCGCACAGTAAAGACCTACTAAGCCACGGAGCCACGTAATGGTAAGAGTCCAAATCGTGAGTCCAAATATGAATCTAAAGATAGGAAAAACTCGTCACGGAGGCCAAAAGAAAACATTCCGACATGAGTGTGGACGTCGATTACCTCAGTACAATCCATCCGCTAATCTTAATTCTGATTGGGCTCATGCTCCTGCAGTTAGACTCCGGCTTCGGTAGCTAGGTCGCGTCCACCTCCGTCGGCTCTTGGTATACGAGTCGGCATACGAGTGAGAAATACCGGTCGCTGTATGTGCCAACCTAAGAATTTTTCACCGACCCGACCCAATCAGTCAAGTAGTACTCGTGTGTGCCTACATACTTTTGAAAGTACATTATCCTTTGTGAGAGAAGCTGTAGAATATAAATTGCTAGAAATTCGGTACTGAAAACTGAAGAAATTATCGCTGATATTTTAACGAAATCTCTGAACACATTTAAAATTGCAAAATTTCGAAAAAGGTTGAGTTTGAGCTCAAAATGTTATCATATGACCATAGTTTCTTTTTGGGTCGGAAGTGGGTTCTGGATAGGTGGAGATGCTGCATTCTAAATCTGTTATGCGTAGGTAACCAAGAACCCAATTCTACATGCTGACAGCACTGTTTTTTTGTGGTTGTGTAAGTTCTCCCGTGAAGCCGATTCAGTCATTCTATTTCCTGACCCACTACGGAGTAGATGTTCTGGAATTGAATTCATTGAATTCTTACGAGGTGATAAAGGCCTCCAATGCAGAGAACTTTGTAATGCTGAGACCCCAAGAGGGTGAACTATTTGAGGATGTTTTCAAAGTTAATAAGTTGATGTTGGTGATGGAGCTCTGAAACTCTCTCCTACACGAAATATCTTTGGCCCAACCCATTAGCCTTTCAACTGCAAAAACCAATCAGTAAGTTTACCTTTACCTTTCAATTGGGAGTAACCATTGTTACCATTCATTCATAATGTTACCATTCATGCTAAATAAAGGGATCTGTGGCTGAAGTTAAGGAGCAACTTTGTTTAGGTTAGTTAAAGAATACGCTAGAGAACATTGCCAGATACAAAAAAGACCTTTCTATATCTCCAGGCTGATAACTTCTCTCATCACGTAATTACACCGAATTACTGTGTTATTTTCAGGTATGACAGCGTTATCGCAAATACATAGATCAGGAAAACAAGGAAAACCTCGCGGAAAATTAAAAAGTATTCTTGAAGACGACGCATATGGCTAACTATTGATATTTGTTGCAGCTTGTGATTTCTATGTTGTGTTTCAATAGGGTAGTTTCCTTCATCAAAGAAAACGAAAGGCATTGATTGCAATTCATCACCCACCATTAGTGTATTCATAATATACAAATTATTTGGTTTTAGAAATACCGATTTAGACGAATGACAAGGGTCAGATTGGCGCCCAGGCGATGCCACTCCACGTGAAGTCACAGGGACCTAGTTTCTATACGAGTAGATAGGAGTGTTACATCGTCTGAGGTTACCAATGCATGCATGAGGCACAGAGCTCAGGGAAACGTGTCTTAATAATCACCTATTAAAACTGGCTAAGTTCGGAAAGTTTTCCGCAAATAGGGTAGTTTCCTCCATGAAAGAAAACGAAAGGCATTGATTGCGATTCGCTACCCACCATTAGTGTGTTCATAATATACAAATTATTTGGTTTTAGCAATACCGGTTCAGACGAATGTTAATGGTCAATTTTAACCTCATTTGAAAAAGGCCAGATTGGCGCCCATGCGATGCCACTCCACGTGACGTCACATGGACCTACATTCTATACGAGTAGATAGGAGTTTTGCAACGTCTGATATTACCAATGCATGCATGTAGCACAGAGCTCAAGGAAATGTATCTTAATAATCACCTATTAAAATTGCATATGGTCGGAAAGTTTCCTTCGTTTGATAGGGTATTAATAATCCTTATTTAAGCCAAGCGCTACTTGCTGGCAGCCAGCATCGGAGCGGCGCTTATATCCTCGCACCAAGGTGGCCTCACACGGTGACAGCCGGAACCAGAACGACATCACACGGACTTTTCCCAGCATTCATACTTAGCCGTCGCCTTTTCACGCCCTTGAAATTTTTCACTTTTCATTTAATCGCGAAAAATAGATTTCGTCATTTAAAAATCTGAAAGCGTAAAATACGTACTCCAGGAGTAATAATCTTTCGATTTAGGCAATTTCAAAAATAATAGGAATCCACCCTAATGAATATTCAAGCGAAATTACTCGTGATAGGAGGACGCCAACTAATATCCCTTCCATCACGATAGGGAGATGACAGCAGCTCTTCTTCATACGTGCAAAGGCGCAAGATGAAGTGAATATTAGAGCGACACATTTTTCTCTGCAAGCGTCTTCATTTCATCTTTTTAACGACTAAATTACTGCGACGCTGAAGACTACGGGAAACCACCACAATTATTCCCAAAAGACCTTTCCACTATACTCATTACAAACATGATGGTATCATTTTTAGTAAAATATTCCGTACATATCCATAAATAGTCCCCCATTGGAATTTCAGGGGGAGACTATGCGAGGGTGCACATCGATCAAGTGCAATTAATTATCCTAAAGATAGGAAAATGATACGAGAGAACTCTTTGAAGTTAGACGGTGCAGCCTCCAACGATGCCTGAGTCACTGCTGGCGTCCCTCACGGTAGTGTCATGGGCCCACTCCTATTCCTTCTTTATATAAACGGCATTGGTGAAGTAGTAGACAGCAAGCTACGATTATTTGCAGACGACGCTGTAGTTTACACGGAAATCCGTTCAAGCAAAGATAGGGATGAAGTATCGAACGACCTTGATGCTATCCGAGCGTGGTGGGATGCATGACAGTTAGAATTAAATTTGAGAAAAATGTGTAGTAATGAATTTATGAAAAAATAATTTCTGAACTACAAATATATTATATTAATTTTATTGTATCCTACTATAAACAATATTTAAAAATATACTATAAATAAATTATTTAGAAATTATTATATAATTTCTAATCAAATTTTAAAATGCATAGTAATGAATTTCTGGAAGAAGAATAACTCCCCACAACATAGCTATATCATTCGGGGAACCCAATTAAAGACAGCTGAATCCGTGAAATATCTAGGAGTTAGACTCAATTATGATACATCGCGTAATAAACATATATAGGAAATAACAGGTCAAGTTAATCGTAAAATGGGTTTTGTTTAAAGAATATTAGAAAAGTGCGACGACAAAGTGAGAGAAATTAGCTACTTTTCCCTCGTTAGACCACATTTGGAATACGCTGCCAGTGTTTGGGACCCTCATGAAAAAGGCTTAATAACAGAGTAAGAACGCGTGCAAAGAAGAGCTACCAAGTATGTGAAAGGTCGTTACGATAGTGTTGTTAGTGTAACTGACCTTTAACTCGGATGGGAATCTTTCATATCGTAGATTGAAAAATAAACTAAACCTTTTAGATAACTTCAAGAGCAATGTCCTTCCTAACGAAGTTAGCCATATCTTACGGACGCCAACGTACTACGGAAGATAAGATCATATAAATAAAATAAGAGAGATAAGACTGTAGAACAGACAGATTGAGAATGTCTTTTGTCACGATCAATAATAGATTATAGTCATTGTTAGAACTCATAAATAGATTAGATGACATGTAGTGTACCCTACTAAGTTAAGTAAAACTTAATGCACGTTTCCTAATTTTATAACTATTTCTAACAGCATATGGTAATATGTTTATGTGCGTGACGTTTTTTGGACCGCGTGGTGTGCTTGTGGGAGTCCAATTGCATGCTGCATGCTGGTGATTGATCACTCCCTGCCAAACACCCTAGAGGTGGCTCGCAAAGTATTATGTAGAAGTAGAAGTTGCAGAAGGCCCGAAAAACTGAAGGTGGAAATTCGAATGACGATCCTAGACGCTTAGGGATGAGCGAAATAAAATGGTCAGATGTGGGAGATGTATAGAATGGAAACAACCAAATAATACACACAAGATTGCAAAATGGTAGTGATGAAATGGGCATTGTGCTAAGTAAGAGAGCAGATTAAAAACTACCCACAGTTCACTGAAAAGGTTGGTAATGGTCAATATATAAGCCAAAAACAAGAACTACTGCAGCTCCGAAGGTTTGTCAGCCTACACAAAATTGCCAGAGGATGCAGAGGAGAAATTCAATATCGAAATCTCATAAAAAAATCAATCAGGTAAGAGGTGAAGTAAGTTTCATCATTCTAGGTGAAAGTAATTCTATCATAAGCGAAGATCATGACGAGAGAAGAGCCAGGAAACAGTAATGATGTATGCAAAATTGAAGATGACACAAAGCTCAAGCTTGAAGTTGCGAACACAACATTAAATAATCACAGTAGAATTTACACAAGGTAAATGCTAGTAGACATGAGATAATTCTTAGCTGATTAAATTATAGCAAAAGAAAAGATTCAGCAACTAGAAAAAGGACGGCAAAAGCTACTTTAGAGGATGACGGACTCTAGCGGCTTTAACCTAATAGAGATGTATTGCCACCTAAAATAATATGAGAAAATCAAGCATAAAGCGGGAAATTCATTTACCATGTACCAAATTTCAATAAACTCGGTATCAAGTGTAATTTTAGGAAGCAGAGGAGAACAAAAAAGGAAGGAATGTGGCCGAGAAATAGGAGGAAGAGAGTCTGAAAAACTTTTGCAGTGTGCTAAAGGCAGTAGTTGAAGTTCCTCGCAGAAAGATAACCATCAAAATGAATCACGCAAAAAGTCATGTATTACGTCGAGGACACTGCGATAATACGAAAACTGCGTAATTCCAAATGAGAATAAGAAACAAAGTTGTTGTAAAGCCAGAGAGGCCAAAGAAACGTGGGTGAGGAACAAATTCAAAAGTGCACAAAAGCATAATGTGCATAGAGTAGAAGCTACCTCGAGGATTGTGAGCATCCACTTAAATTAATGGCGTAAGATGTAATACCACCAGTGACGAAAACTGAGAACAGAAAAATAATACAAAGTGAAGAGATGGACTGAATATCTAGAAGAATTGTGCACATCAGGGTTACTTACAAGTACCAATCAAATGGATATCGCGTGATAATTTGACGTAATAAATGCGTGTATTGGAATTCAATGCTTAGAATCCTGACAGAAGTTGGGGTGCTTAACAATGAGAGGTGAATCATGTGTAATTCGTTTTAGAGGCCAAGTAGGGGTGATAAAATTAGGACTCAGCTGTGAAGAGTCAAGCATTAGGAACGGCCTGAGAGTCTTAATGGCATGAACATCATCTAGCAAAAACTGTCAGAGGCTTACGGAAAATTAAAAAGTTCCTAGTAAAGATGGGTAGGAAAATAACCAATGACAGGAAGTCAGGATCAGCATAAAACTAGAGAAACAAACTGGTGCAAGAGGTCGACCAGTTGAAATATTTGTGAAGCAGAATAACCAGAGATGAAAGAAGAAATGAATACCTAATAGCAAAATATCCCAGGCGAAGAGAACTTTTCAGACAAGTAAAATGATCGGCTGACTTAAAGAAGCAGGATATTTGAACATAAAGTAAGGAAAAAATGCATCAGAACCTACGATTTGAGTATGCTTCTCCATGGTAGTGATTCATGGACAATGACAGAAAATGAGAAACTGATGGTAATTCGGACATATGAAAATTATATGGATCGTCCGATTGAGAAATGCGGAATTCCTCGGATTAGTGGGGGAAGAATAGAAACCAAGCAAAAACTTAGAAGAAGAAATTATTCTAAGCTGACATATGCAGAAGCATTTATCTTGGTGGCCTGATGAAGGTAATCCTCGGTGGAGAAGTGGTTGACAATAGGAAGGCCTCGGATATCGTAAATACGGATCCAGAAATGAAATAAAGGATGTGAATGAGTAATTGAGCGATTCCATTTGTCTCCACGTGACACCATTAAATATCAAAATGTAATCACTCAAAATTAACGCGAGCTGAGTAACCTAGAAAAAATTTTCTATCCTCCTAACTGCTTTAATAGTCACAAAGGATCATACATATTAACAGCTGGGTATTCGTAGCATAAAACACTATTAGAAAATAAAAAAAACTCTGAAATATCGTTCACTTAAAAAAATGATCATAGAAGGTATTTTTTTCAAACTGTAGACTAATTGGTTTAGACGTAGTAACATAGAAAAAGAGAGAAACAGATGACATATGTATGGGAATATTTAAAGATCTATCAAATAATTTTCATTATGAGAATGATATTGACTCACCATGTTTCTTCAGTCTTCTTCTTCCTTGGAACCTCATCGCAATTCCCCATTTGACCCCACGCATTTCACGGAATTCATCCGCTATCCATATATTATTCATGCACCTGGAAAGAAAATTCGCATTAAAGACTGGCAATATTCACGCACTAGAAGTTTACAGTTAAGTAACGTGGTACATAATTACAACAAATTGTCTTACTAACGACCTCAAAGGTTAAATGTGTGGAAAAAGAAAATTCAAAACGAAGTGCTTTAAATCCAATTAATATCGCCAATATTCTCTTACTTTGGCTCATCATTAAAAGTAGATGACCAATAATTGTAGAGCAGTTTCGGAGAGGCAGTTCAACACCTAAACTTAATTAGCTGACAGCTAATTCCAAGGCTTGAATATCAAGGATTTTTCAAAATTCCTCTCAGAACCTGTGGAATAACTCACTATTCAAGTGCCAACAAGAGAAAATCATAGAAAAGCGAATAAAGGATGATATCTGGCAACTGAAGCAATCACGGATTGAAGCTTCATTTCGAAATTTCAGGTTCTCTTGTAATATTAAACGAAGCAGTGTGGCCAGCATGAAATACACTGTTCTAAGTCTACTGTTAATAACTCATATTTATAGTCACAGTGATAAAATTCACAAGCTTGACGTTAAAAAAGTAACTAGGCTACCGGAGTACTAGAAGTAAGCTATCGGATTCCCGTAAGGATCATTACTCCTGTAATGACACCGTTACCTTGGATTTTCTAAGAAACACGATGAAGGTAAAGATAAAACTATTCACAGGTTACTTATTCATTTCAAATGTCGGCACTCCATAACGTAATGCAGTTTTCGTAAGTTACAGACATTCCACTAGGAAGCGAACACACACGAACTTAAAGGGGGATCAAACAAGTTGAGTTATTGAGTATCTGTCACATAAAACCGCTTTGGCAAAAAATCAAGCATGGCATTTCGTCCAATGCCGCAACACTTTTCACCGAAGGAATTATTTCCATTCGAAATTTAAAGGGTTGAAAGTACGATTTAAATCAGAGATGTAGTTTCTCTATCACTCGCGTTCCTTAAAAAAATTACTCTGAAACTTATTTTGACTTCGAGTCAATTTCCTCACATGGCATAAAATGTTGGAACGTGAATACGGTCGGCGTAATAAAAATCGCTCATCCAAAATAATAGCCACAAAAGATCACAATAACTTAATATAGGTAATAATAAAGCACGTACTTGCGAATTATACCTTCACTTCAGAGAATTTGAAGTCCATTGAAAATAATATAAAGAAATTCTCACTTAAGGAATAGTTTAGGTACTCACCTCTTAACCCCATGAAAGCTCGCCGCGAAGTGAAGTCCAAGATCTGAGGGAGGGGGGCTTCCGGTACACCGTCAGCCGCGTGACGTATGCAATTGACGTCACGCTGATTTTGAACTGGTTTCTTTTTAAGGCAATGAAAAACCTAAAAAATGCTAAATATCGTAGATGTAAGACTATTTAAAATTAATCCTGTAAAATACCTTAATAAATGCGTCGATATTCTATGTTATAAATAAATAAATATATCGCGCGGTAAACCAATAAAAAGCTCAACCAATAGGATTTGTGCACAAGTTAGCACAAAAATACCGCGGAATTTCTTGAAAAGCCAATGGTCGCAACACACGTGATCAAGGTTCCAGAATATTCTAATATTCTACGAAGGTCAGTGGGTGTGTTTGCAGAACACGTAATCGCTTTACGAAAAACAATACATTAGACTTTCAACGATCTTCATTCAACTGTCGCCTCTAATCCAGCACACCCCCTCCCCCCCACTCAACGAGGAAAGCGCAACAAACCCCAGTTCGTCACCAACCGTCCATGGAGCAGAATCATGTTTTTGCGAGTTTTAAATTTATAAAATTAATTTTCCAGACCAGTTCAGCCGTTTCTTCGTTCGTTGAAGTCACCATTTCTTTCCGAGGAAATGAGAATGGAGAGCGGGGACAAAGAAGAATTGCAGAACTATTGATTGAGGTAAGTGAGAACAAGTATTTTATAATATTAGTGAAAAGAGGTTGTAATTTTAGTCTAATCATGATAATACTTGAGTAGCGGCATGTCACTTTTATGGCTCATGTAAAATAATTGCATACGAAAGTGAGTGGCAGAGATAAGCAGTGTACTGATATTGCGGAGTTCATGTACGTTGAGAACATTTCTAAAGGCCGTTTTACAAGGGACACGAAATTACGCAGGTTCGAACTGTTTTTATTTCTAAAATGGAGTTGAACTGCGCGAATGCATGAACGAAATTAGAACAGGGTCTATTTAGCCGTCTCGCATCCACGCATTCTCGCATGTGTTCTAGCAATTCACCGCTTTACACGACGTAATTTTGATTACGCCTCCGCACGTACGTCAGACTGCGCAATTCCGGGTACCGTGTAAAACTGCCTTACTCCCACTATGCGATATTCACAGAAACGAGAAGAATATTTGTGTTCCCATTAATGATTAAAAAACTCCCCTTCACAATTCACTCCATTGTCATTGATGTATGAAATGTATCGTCGATTAAAATACAAAGAACTTAAAATTGAACGAAAGCCACATTGAAAATTAGTAAGCTTCAATTCAATTCAGCATCGCATTCATCTCTAAGAGATATAACTGACCAATTCTCTTTCAAATCTACGTATTTCGGTGGTAAACATTCTACGAAACAGGAAATATTCTATCGATTTCCCAGATGCGAATGTGTAAGTATTCGATATTCTCATAATTGCTTCTTTAAATTCAATCGCAGATGAAATTTCAAATGAAATCCACTCATTATTTGTTGCTTTTTTTATCAGTGAAATCTATGCAGCGCCAAAAGAGAAATCGTAATAGCAATCACTGTCTCCAATCTCCCCAAGAAGTTATGCAATTAAATTCAGTCAAGAATGTTCTTCCCCTATGCCACAGATTTCGCTAAAGCTTTCTACACCTTGCTGCATCTGTTCATTTATGATGCCGTTAGTTAGTACCTTGCACTCAAAATGGAGTCATTAAGTCCGAATAATTATGCCATAATTCCCTCTATGTCTCAAATGTCGATGAAATTAGTAACCCTTGAATGAATTAAAATGTTTCATACCGTAAGAAAAAGCAGTCTGCAAAAAAATCAGTAAATGTCAGCTTCAGCGTTGTCCAAGTTCATACCACGGTCACAACTAATACAGTGATTTTCAATAACTTACAGCTAACTTAACGAGTCCGTGGATTTTAATTAACGAATTTTGAATGAGAATTTCAATGAATGTTTCACCAGTAATTAAGACCGAGCCTGTGATGTTTGCTTATCAATATAGCGCCATTCAATAATAATATAGGTCGTAGTCCACTAAAATTTAAGAGAGAGCCTTCGCCCGCCTCTAAACCTTTAAATATGAGGGACACTGACAAAACTTTCAATGAAAACTTGGGAAATATTCTGACGAAAATTAGTATGAGTTTAAGAAATACACTAGGAAAGTGTTCTCTGGTTTTACTTCAGCCAGCAAACGGTTTAAAAAATTTCAATTGCCATGGACCACGTGAAGAAGAAAAATAGTGTGGGGGGATTAGCTTTGATGAACACAAGAAAGAAATAAATGCGGCCGAAATTTTGAGTCAGCATTAATGGCTTGCGTTGCGTCGAATAATTATACGGGATGCAAAGCATCAATTGAAGATATACCCTGAATAGTAATCCAAAAGAATATTTCGTGAAAGAGCTATACAACAAATATAATCATGATTTAGAAGATGTATTCGGTCGAGCGGTTGTGGTAATTCCTTTGAATTCATGTCATTCACAAGAGAAAAATATTCTCTTACGCCTGAAAGCATTATCCAGCCATCACAATTGGCAGTGAAATGGGAGAAAGATACGGTCAAATACGGGCATGGCCGCCGCGATCATTGCTTAATGCAGGTTTACAAGTTCATGTGTCAAGAGCTCAGTGGAAAGGGAGAGAGAGGATTATGCATTTCCCCCGACCGAATACGTCCTTCACTCCAACCCACTGTTCCCATATGTGGTGACTCTGATGCTGTTCTCTATCACACCCTATTTTCACTCGATACGTACTTCCTTGAGAATTTTATCTGCAATTAATTTGCTCTTACAGACACCTAAATGGAGTTTAAACTACTAGGACTGACACATGCAGGATTTAAATTTAAGTATTAGGACTAGGTGAAGTTTATTATTCATCCAATGGATTCATAATTCAGCTAAGTAAAGCCCGTGAAAATAAATGGCCGAATCGCCCGATCATAAAAGGACAATAATTGTTTTTAATACCGATTGAATTAATATCAAATTCTTTTTTTAGTTTATCCCGCAATATTACAAAAACGCTAGACTCGGCATTCAAAGAAAATTTCGCATTTTTAAAAAGACCCCACGTTGTGTCAAAGAATTTTCCTTCTCGCCAGAAAAGGAGGGTGCTAAAACGAGTTTTTTAACATAAATTTCTGCAAAAATTCCTAAGCTTCACATTGAATGCGAGAGGAGAAGGCTCCCTACCTTTCATCCGACGACATATCCATCGGCGGCAGGGCTCAGCTGTCCATCGGCCATTCCCCAAAAGACACTTATTCTCCAACACTTCACATTCAACACACACAATGATAATGAATTTTTTGATGCACGTTTGACACTTTCACTTCACTGAATATCTAGATAACCAATCGTTCCTGCCCTTCAGTAACACAACAGGCAGCTTCACATTATTTCCACGAGATATGCACACTGCTTACAATATGACCGATGATAATACTCCAAGGTTTGATGCAAAGGATTCACAGGGATCGTTGAAAGCTTTATTATAGGCTTGTACTGTCATTCGATGCATTAATTGCGTTTTTCTTTCCACCTTTCGTAAACTCTAAAAAAAAAGAAACATGCTTTATAATATAACTAAAAAAAATGTATTGATGACACTATATCTCTAATCATATGGCAAGGAGGAATTATGACAGCGGAAATGCATGAAATGCGTAACGATTCAAGCCATTCTTAAAGGCCTGGATTCATGATAGTGTAACTAGTACAAGTTTATGCTCATTTCTGAGAATTTATAATTGAATGAAACATGTGTGAATGCGTGAACCAAATTCATGAATTTAAACATAAACTTGTACGAGGTAATAGTCCTTGCTGTTAGAGCCAGATATTGATAATAGTTTTAAAAAACATGAAAAGCCACAACCAAGAATGTGGGTACAAAAACTCATTAATAATGACAAAATCTATTGCCAAAGTATGCTGCCTTCTTGTACAAAAATTATGATTTGATACGTACAAAAAGCATGGGATAATAGGATATTTACGGGAATTGAACTTACCAGTACTCTTCAGCGGTAGATCATGCACCTATCAACGTTAACTGAACCGCTCTGAGACTAAAACTGCACTATGAGAGAGCGGGGACTAAGGGGAAAATCCTAAGTGACGCACTGCTTCTAACTTGCAGCCATGGGAAGTAATGGAGGGAGGAGAATTACTCAGGATACCAAGGAAGGTTGCCTGGCACAGAAAGCACAGGGCAGAGTCAAAATTGTTGGCCTTGATTTTGAGTGCATCACGAAGGCGGTCGGGAGGGGTTCGGTTTTCGCGTCGTTGGGTGGAGCTGGTGGTTAGGGGAAGGCACAGAGATAGCGTCGGAGGGGAGGGGGAAGGGCGCCACCATCAACACAAAAGAGACCCTGTCTCGTGATGCCACATATTTAGTTTTCGACAATGTTTGGGGCGCCACTTCTGCTTCTAGACAAATTTTAGTTTCCCTTGCTCTTTTCGTTTTCCTTGGTTACTCACCGAAAATATTACGTTTGCGAGTGAAGAAAAAAGGCACTTAGATGGAGATGTTGCGAATTGATCTTTCTGTTCCAATTTATGTCGGATTTAATGATTATTTCGAGTGCATTTAATGTGTACTTGCCCCGGTTTTCTCTGTTGGTTTATATTTTAAGTATTATAAAACTTCGTTTCGCTAGAAGTTGCGGTGGCCTAGTGGAGTAACGGTGCCCTCATAGTTTGGCATTGCGTTGACGCCGCGGCTCGCGAGCCAATCAGAGCCCGTTTTTCAAAATTGATGACGCAACGTCACCAAATCGCCGCGTTGTAGCAGAAAAATCTGATCATGTTGGATTTTCTCTGCGTCAAGGCGGCAGTACGTCAGCGATTTCGAATTGGTATTTGTTTATGGGAAGCTTAGGTATACAAATATACAAGATTAGCTCTAATGGGAGTGAAGAATGCAATTGATTTAGTTATTCAATATTACTTGGAAGTGTTAAGCATAGATATTTCGTATATTACCGAAATATAAGACAAATGTTAAACCCTTGATCAGGCTACAGCCACTAAGGTGCACAAATTAGCGTAACACGCACCCGTCCATGGTATCACAAGCTGAATACAGCGTGAGAGCTCCTTGCTGGTGACTACGGTCGTTTAAATTCCAATTTATACTTAATAATTGTACCTTCATGATCTGCTCAGTTCAAGCTATATGGATAAGATGGCTGGGGCAATCTTATAACTTGAATGATAAATGTTCATGATAACTTTTCACGTTGCTCATGTTCACTGAGTGTATGTAATTTGTTATTTTTCGTATATTCCGAGTTAGGAAATAAAACTTAAAGGTCATAATAATGCATAGGCAAGGGCCATCACTACATGTTTATCGACTTCATGGTCGTCATATCAGCTCCAATGCCATATCAACTTAAAGGTCATAATAATGCATAGGCAAGGGCTATCACTACATGTTTATCGACTTCATGGTCGCCATATCAACTTCCAATGCTGTTTATAGTTAAGAAGAATATTTTAAGAAATGAAATTCCGTAAAAATGCACAAAATAACATATGCATTGTGCGTTTGGCTCGAAATCATAAGATTATATGCTCCAGGGCCGATTTTTAGGAGCCGAAGCTTATTGCCTTTCGTTTGTTTTCGCAACGCAGAGTTGTAAAGGTTCTAAACGAGCGGTTGAGCGATGAATGTTCGGAGATAGTTCAAATCCCTGACGTCGAAAGCAATTCTTAAATTTTTTTCAGGTCATTCTCTCGTTTTGTATTTATGTTTATATTTTAAATCACTTTAAATTCCTTGCAACATATTTAGATACTTTTTCAACGATAACAAGTCTTAGTTTTAAGGTTTTCGCAGCGATTAGATGCACTATTATAATTCATTTTCGGGTGTAAGTCTGCGTGTTTAATATTTAACTCAACTAAATATTAAACACGCAGACGTACACCCGAAAATGAATTATAATAATAAGACTTATAAAAGTTATGAATTGGGTGGGTTTAGACGCATAATTACTATGAATGGTCAGTACATTTTGAGTTGTAAAGGTTCTAAACGAGCGGTTGAGCGATGAATGTTCGGAGATAGTTCAAATCCCTGACGTCGAAAGCAATTCTTAAATTTTTTTTCAGGTCATTCTCTCGTTTTGTATTTATGTATAGATTCTAAATCACTTTAAATCCATTGCAACAGATTTAGATACTTTTTCAACGATAGTAAGTCTTATAAAAGTTAGGAATTGGGTGGGTTAAGACGCATAATTTCTATGAATGGTCAGTACATTTTGAAGGTTATGGCTTTGCAAAAGCGGCAACCCGTATCCCGGCGGTGAAGGGCAAATAAAAACCAAGCATCTGTGTCAACAGAAATGTTTCAGACTAGCAGAAAATGGACATTCATATCAGTTGATCACTGCAAATTCATCAATTGGTTTCGATTGCTATTTGTTTTCTAAGAATTTCTGTAATGAACACCATGCTGATCACCCGCCTCGCGAGGCGGGCATCGGTGCACAGAGGGCTAGCCGGTGTTAAAGATTGGAAAATAACTTGTCCTCGGCGTACTCTTTTCCTTTCATTATTAACCACACTTGGTTCTGGGTAACTTAAAAATAAGGCTAACACTATTTTTTTTAATGTAGCTGTGCCTCGTACATTAAGTTCAACGAGTAAAAATTTAGTAGGAGCGAAAACAACCCACTCTGACAATCTAAAATGTTATCCAATTTCCCTATGAATTTGCTCACCGGCTGCCATTCATGGAAGATATATCAAATGTGCTCTAATACACCTAGTATCATAATTGATAACACAAAGGACAACAATCTTGAGAGTTCAGGGGATGAACGAATTTGTTTCATACAGTGTATTCCTCATCCTCCACAGTTCTTTTCTTTCTTGTCATACGGTGTGTAAATTTGTCTCGCCAGCGAAAGTGGTGCAGTCCGAAAAAACCTATTCGCTGACTAAACTGTTTCCGCAGAATAACAGCCTCGAATGTTTTTCTCGGTCTTTTAAGATAGGCTCGAGGGCAGGTTTTTGTGGAGATGCATGCTATGCTCCATCACCCTAACTGACGCGTAGCTGCATTCAAATTGCGCATTCCTCGACAAGGCAACCACTCTACCGACATAGAGGACTATTCTCGATCCGATGGCGAATCCCGATGTCCTCGAAATTGTGGGTGGTTCGAGGTCTGCCGCTCCTTTGCCTGTATATCTGCACTGACTCGCTCGCCTTCCTTCACACGCCTTACCCAGTAATAAACAGTATTCCGGGACAAATTCAGCAACCCAGCTGTTTAGGCCCAAATGTTTTTCCGCCCTCCACCACGTCTATTATCTGTTCGCGTAATGCTGGACTCAACCGCGTGCTCCTTTGCTCTTCCATTGCTCAAAAGTTCAAGACCGGTTCTGAATTATCGGTCGAGTTATTTGTGGACCACATGCTATCCTTTAGTTCGCTATTCCATAGTTCATGGTTCCCGGGTCCTTTTCCTATGATAACAACTTCAAAACTATGGCAATCTTCAATTTTCACGAACTAGTAATGCGTGACATGAAAAAAGTGGTAAGCGCGTTAGATTGCTGTGATTAAGCATCAGGTTTTTTGCTAGATATTTTTTATCATTGAAATATATGACTTCCATGTATTGATTTTCATGATTATTATTCAGTACTTACTCATAGTGTATAAAGACTTTGTTGTGTGAGAAGGTGTTTTTATACTATTAAATGAGTACCCACAAGTTAAAATTCACACTAAAAAGAATATGCGCGTTTTAATACGCTTTTCTTTTGCTTACTATGCTAACAGTTCCACGATCCACGTTTCCATGATTATCACTTGAAAATTATTTTCTGATCATGCATTAGCATTCAACTGAATGAGCGCGGTGACATTGTACGCGCGATGATTTGCTATCTGGTCTCGGATTCTCGAATCCCAGGGTGCACAAACTTTTTCATGAAACATTTTCTCAGGCGAGGAAAATTTTAGGTTACCAAGGAGAATAATAACTGTGCTTACAAATTTGCGTATTGAAAAGAATAATCAAGATTGTTTTAAAAATGTATGCTAGCCAATATGATTAAAAGCAAAATAGGAGTACTATATGATTGAAGTACTCAAAAATGCGCTCGACATAACGCAATGACGACATAAAGGTGTGCCACTACAATTAGATCTTTAGGCCTTCTAGGTTTTGCATTCACATCAGGATATATAATCGACAAGTTTTCTTTATGAATCCGTTCTAAGAGATCAGTTGGATAGTTCCATTAATTGAGAACCAGGGAACACATTCAACGGGAAACCCTCATGAAATACCACGTGATGATTATAAAGCTACATAATTCATCTAGGACATCATATAACGACGCATAAAAAGGAAAATTAAACGATATCGACTATCACAATATCAATGATCACAAAATGCGAACACTCCACAAAGGAGCAAATAAGTTTTCAAATCTTACAGAGCAACCTAGAAAACCGAGGAGAGTTCGAAGTAAATGAATTCTAGGAGGTAATTAAGATCGATATTAATAGGAAAATAATAATGAGTTTCTAGTAATGAAACAAAAAGTACTTGCACCAGTCTTTGAACAGGTCATTAACGATAACGCTAACGCCGGGTTTTCACCCGTCCTGTACCACCGGCTGACCCTCTTTCCCGAATCCCTAGCCTTTTAAATACAGCCATTCTTAAAAAGGTTAAGACCAACTTGCATTATCCTTAACTACTGTGTGGCACACCACAGTTTTCAAAAAGTATACGATGCTATTGCTGCAAATTTAAAACTAATTGAACTGTATAAAGAAATAAAAAACGAGTGAATGAAATGAAAAAAAATGTAGGCAATGTTTTTCCACGTCGGAAATACGATCTCAACATCACCACTATGTCAATCGCACGTTTACTCCACTAAGGCTGCCGCAACTGCTAGCAGAGTAAGTTTTATATTACGTACAATTGAACGAACCAACAGTGATAACCGGGGCAGGTACCGACCGATTCAAAAGTATTCTAGCAGTCAAGTCACATATACAGTGCCTCCCATGAATTGATTAACTGGCATAGAAATAGAAAATGTATAGCGTACAGTTAAACAACGAAATTATATTATTACAAAAACTTCAATGTCTTTCCTATTACGTCCATCGCAATTGTAGATTTTATTTTTTGGAGGAAACTCTACGCTGTCGCTCATATCCTTAGTAAGTCAACTCTCAGTTCCTATGACCACATCTGCGTCCTTAAATTTTTACTCGATTTTAGCGCTCTTATTTATAACGCTATGGCAATTAATTGCGACAAAGTTAACGTAATATTTTCTATGCTGAATTTCGGTTGGTTCTGTCTTACGCTTAGGTGCGTAATATGCGGAATCACACTGGAAGTGTTCATTAAATTTGATATAATTGCTTTCCCTAGAGTAGGTGTTTTGGAATTTTCGTCCTCCTAAATTTAGTTCATGCGATCTGAAATTTTTCACAATGCGGATTACCTCGGAAGATACGTTTTGTCGGATAAATTTACTCGCTAAAAAACTTTCGTATTGAATTTTCTTGATTAACGTTTGTCTCTTACTACTACGTGGCTCCGTCTACTATACTACTTCTACTATACTGTGCGCGGTTGTTACGGAAAAGTTCTGGGAGAATAACTGAGCTCATCAGAGGCTCCGAAGTCTTGTACTGCAAAAGGTTTTCCGTCTGGTTATTCTTCTGTTCACTTGAGTCGCGTTGAGAACTCGGAGCTGACAGCTGTTGTTGAGTCCTAGGTTATAACCGATTATTTAATTACGGATATCAGTACTCCTTTTTAAAACCTTATTTAGGCTTTATATGACAGTTGTTACAGTTTTTATAAGGTGTTCGAGTAAGCGTGGAATGCTGATACGCTGTTGTGAATACATTGTTGATGACTTAGTTTATTGTAAGTAATAATATCGTAATATGGACGGGCTTTAGGAACCCTGTAACTACAGACTGTCCCAAGGGTCGTGTGTCATTTTTGATCTGTAATTTTAGTAACTTTCCATAGAGCAATGTTCATGAAAATTGGCACACTTATGGAGAAATGTCCTTAGTTTTGTTGAGTGTAGGCAAACTTTTACAATTTTGACTTTTTGACCTCAAAATTTGGGTCCAAACCCAAAATTTGAATTTGCCTTTTGGGGTTTCAATGTTAAAGAAATCGAGATAGAAAATGTCTTAATTTCATTGACCAAGATGTCAATTCTTAGGGTTTCGGACCCGAGAAACCCGAAAATAACACTTTTTTTTACGAAAATTCAACCGTTGACCCTGTAAGTTCACCGTCAAGGTCATAAGGGTGGCAAAAAGAATAGCATACGACAAAGGTATCGGTCTATGGGTTTTATAGGGTGCCCAAGTCATTGGTATTGTCCAAATACCCGTATTGTTCACTAATTGACCTCCGAGGGTCACAATGGGAGTCAAAGGTCATAGCGTTAAACGTCGGGTCATCATGGCATCCAACGTGTCAAACCATATGTTTTGAGGGGTGCCAATGTCTGTTAGGCAGTTCATACATCCGTATTATTGGTTTTTTACCTCCGAGGGACACAATGGGGGTCAAAGGTCATAGATGTATGTTTTGAAGTAATAGGAAAACTAATTTTCCCAACTAAAGGTTTTGAAGGGGGACCAAGTGAGTGGTGTAGTACACATAGCCAAGCCGTTGTTGATTATTTATTTAGTTTATAGCTGATACAATAATATAAATCTCTACCATTTGAATAATTTCATTGGGAATCGGGAAGTACTAATCATTGTCAAGGAAAATTACAGGAATATTTGTTGGAACATTGCCACATGACGAATTTCATTCGAGTTCTTTGTATACCGCCAATGAATTAATTCAGATTATTTTTATAGTGTCCGTGAGCGATAAATCTAGCGAATAATGGAAGTTAGGGCCCAAGGAACGCAGTAAATTACATGTTAAACGATAGTTTCATTTGAAATCACGAACAAAACTCCTCTTCCATTATTATTATATTTCGTAAAAATTTATGGAGGGTAGCTTGCATGCTTGTGATAAGCCAACCCTGCCAAACACCTTTACAGTTTGCTGGCTGGATAAGAGTTGCTTTTTTATAATAGGGTGGTTTCCTATTATTTTTTTATTGCTTTAATCGAAAGATTATTACTCCTGGAGTACGTATTTCACGCTTTTAGATTTTTAAATGACAACATCTATTTTTCGCGATTAAATGAAAAGTGAAAATTTTCAAGCGCGCGAAAACGCGACGCTTAAGTATGAATGCCGGGAAATATCTCCGTACGTCGTATTTCTGGTTCCCCCTCCCGCCCGGTGAGGTGACCTCGAGGTGAGGCTTAGCGCTGATTCGTCGCAGGATGCTAGCGGATAGCTGAGTACCTTGCTGAATGGTAGCGCTTGGCTTAAAAAAGGTTTATTAATACCTTATCAAACGAAGAAAACTTTCCGAACTTAGCCAGTTTTAATAGGTGATTATTAAGACATGTTTCCCTGAGCTCTGTGCCTCATGCATGCATTGGTAACCTCAGACGATGTATAACTCCTATCCTCTCGTGTAGAAACTAGGTCCCTGTGACGTCATGCGGAGTGGAATCGCATGGGCGCCAATCTGGCCTTTTTCAAATGAGGATAAAATTTGACCCTTACCATTCGTCTAAACCGGTATTTCAAAAACCAAATAATTTGTGCATTATGAATACACTAATGGTGGGTAACGAATCGCAATCAATGCCTTTCGTTTTCTTTGATGAAGGAAACTACCCTATTATACCGGGACTAGCCACGGTGGTAACTTTACGAGAGTCACACACAGTTTACAAATTGTGCTAAAATCCACTGAGAAAAAAATCATTCGGGGGGGATCCAGGTTCGAATCCTGGCGAATGGTTTATTTCTCCGTGGATTTTTCGCACAATGCTGGCTGGATATTATGCTGAGTTAGCATTTGACATCAGGATACAGGTTTCACTCTCGTTGGCGCTAATTTAACTAAACCTTCAAAGGGCATCGGAAAAAATGTCACATGAGGCATAAATAAGTAAAGAAGGTCATTAAGTGTAGAAGTAGTCCCTCGCGTACAGAAAATTAGTACGTGATTCGATTCAGTGAATGAGGCCAATCATTTATGACATGAGTTACAGGATAAGACCTTGCTTTTTATTATTTTTTATTCCTATACTTCGCCTCTGAAGTTGAAACGTTTGAAAAATTAAAATATATTTATTCAATCATCAGCATTTTATACTTTCAATTTCATAATTTATTAGCAGATTGAGTTTTCACGCTTATCTTTTACGTGTTCGTACTCGATATTAAAGCCTTTATACAGGTGTAATTTATGAGAACCGAATATTATCATCATTTTATTCTCAAAGTTCCTCTCATTATAAATTGATAGACCCTTCACTTTCCCCTTGACTTGTAGGCACAACAAAGCCATATTTTTCGGACGTTAATGTAAAATAACGCTTCGTTGGTTTATTACTCCACCTTCCTTATTTCCTGAGAGGATTTTATTTCCTTATTTTTTTCAACATTAAAGCAAAATATACCACTTTAGTCTGTCAACTATGTATTTACTCTGTATCATACAAGCCAGTTCTTACGAATATTATATCTTTGGGGGTATCCATTAACCCTTTCGACACAGTGGTGTTGTTTCCTTAGCATGACTGTTGGACTGAGCCCCAAAGGTCTCTTCCCTTCTGTTACGTCCCCTCTGTACGGATCAATTTTGCCGGACATTGGTTTAGAAGGGTCTCACGGATAATCACACTCTCTCAGCGCCAACCTTTTTCGACTTCTCCTAGCGCGGACTCCGCATTATCCTGGACTCAAAGGTCTTCCTCCTTTCCGGGTTGATAGCCCTTGCAGCGGGATTGGTTCCGGGTCAACTCATGATTAGTCATTGTGAATTAGCTACATGGATAATTGTTGTTTGCCCGTATATTGCATACTTCAAATTCCATTCTTCGGTTTTCTTCTGTGCTTTTTCACCTTTTGAACGGACCTATACCGTCCTAATTAACGGATTTAATGCATCAACAATTTTAATGTTGACGATTATATTGAAATCGAGACATAAGTTAATATTTATGGTAAAAGTTCATTGAAAAATTGTAAACGCTGCGTAAAAGACAAAGAATTCAAATTTTAGTTTATATTTTTTGAGAAAGGAACAAATGCTTATTTCAAAATCTGACTGAATGATCGCTGTCCCTTACGACAAAAAGGGGTAATAGAAGACGAGGTGTCCGGGTACCTGCTCCCGGATTCCGAGGGTACGGCCTATGTCCCCGCTTTGTTGGGTAAGACTTCGCGTAGCTGCGACCGGCATAAAAGGGCAACGAAACGGATATTTGCGGTATTCGTTCGCCTGCGTAGGAAAATATGATACGAACATTTGCGGCTTTTGTCTTCCGTGTCAAAAACCGTCCCGGCGAATATTTACTTTGCTGGTAGCGAAAGGGTTAATTAGATGTGGCATTTAGGAGGTTAGAATGAAGGTTAGATTAACGTATTTCCTCTGAAAATACATATTCAATTCTGTCGCGATAATAATGCATGGTTATGGGTCATGGTTTTAAGTTATTGATTTTTCATTTTACTACTAAGACACCTAACCCGTGAAATACAGAAATAAAGTTCACTTGACTGCCTCCTTTGTTTCAAATATCAATTTCAATGATTTATGAATAGAGAAGGAAATTTTTATACAAATATTGACTCTGATTCTTGATTAAAAATGAGCGCCGTACTAATTTATCCAAAATAAACTAGATAAAGTTAAATCGTGACCTCGACGGAACAAAGCAACTTTGAATTCAAATTGGTACAAATCCAATATAGTTAAAGAATCTTGCTCAACTTGTAATATACTAACATCGTGTGGTCAATAACTTCAGTTTTTGAGTTCTATATTTAAATTTTGTTGTCTGCCTATTTTTTTAAAACAAAATAGTTAATACGATGTAATATTTGCAAAAATGTTTGTTTGCTATGTATTCCTTTGTTACTGTTTATTCTACGAATTCTCTAGTGTTGCTATTACAATAATTAAAGTTATTTGTTTCTAAGTCAGTTTACATATTTATACAAATCTTTCACTGCTAAAATCAAGTGGACATAAAGAATTCCCCATTAAAATACAATAATATAATCTGTTTACGAGAGATTTTAATATACATACCTACCCTATTCAATATCACTTTAGCAAGCTCCCTAAAAAAAGCCTGTTGTTTAAAGGTCATTGAACAAACATGTGAATTTCTTGAGAATTTTTGGTTGTCCTTCTTTTTAAAGAAACAGCCTTTGTTTTAGCATCCATTTCCACGATTTTTAAAGACAGACGGGTATAATAGTTTCAGTCATTCCACCTCAATTCCAAAAACTTGTCCCGGAGGGGTCTCAGATTTTGATGAATTCATGGTTGATAGTTTATAGTTGAAGCCGTAGATCATACTACTATGATGTAGACTACCAGTCTACGAGTACACGTCCATAGACTGGTATTAAAAGTAATCGGAAAACTGCTCGGGAGAAAAAGTAAACGTTTCAATAAATAAAATTTTCAATAAATATTCAGGAGTTGATTTAAATTTAATTTGTGTAATTATAAGGTAATGAATGAGCCTACCCTCTAAAGCATAAATGCTTGGGCCAATTTGAGATGGATTATTTAAGAAAATTTGATTAACAATTTTTTAAACATTTCAATATAATACTAATAGGGAAGTGAACTTTATAAATATTTTACTCAGAGTGACTTCCGAAAGAACTTAGCTGTAAAATTAACAATAAATCATGGCTATACGACAATTTGATAGTTAAATTGTGGGATTTATATGATTTAAGGCAATTTTTTGGAGAAAAAAAATTCGATAACAAATTACAACCAAATTAAAAAAAAAGATCTCGGGGTATTTTGTTTGAGGTTGATGTAGACCCATACATATATCAAAATCTGAATCTATTAGGGACAAACGCATGTTGTATTAAGGTGGAGTGACCCATATTTAATAATCTAACCCCGGGATTTAATTTAATTTTCTGCTCTCTCCTTAGGTGCAAGCCATCCCGGGACGCGAGGGGAAGAATGAAGGGTGGAGCAGGAAGAATAAAGAAGAGAAGAAGACGATGGCCTCGCGGGACATCCAATGCTAATTCCTTTTTTGTTATCCGTAAATATTTGACTCGAATTTTAATCCATATTTTTGCTTTTTCAATTTCAGAATGAACATCGAAGAAATTAGAAAACCATTTATCGACTTGAGTTGACGGCTGGAAAGATTGCACTTTTCCTCGGATTCTATGCGTTGCCGTACATTTTCATCAGGTTTACATCAGGTTATCTTGAACGTGAAATGGTAAATTAGGGCCGACCTGGACCAAACAACTGGAGTTATGAGAGACTCCTGGTGGAAATTGAATTCACCCTCGATTATCAAAGCACGAGCTCCAGGTAACAACAGTACATTAAAGGTAACGGCTCGAAGGAGCAAGTTTAGGCAAAAGGTTTCCAAACACCGCTGAAACAAAGGTACCAGAAATAGCACTTAAAAGGTATTTACTACGAATGAGACCGGTCCTAGGAGACAGAGAATGCATTCTTAGGCAGGGAATCCATGTGGGTATTTTTGAGAGTGTGGTTTTTTTAAGGTATTTGGGTGGGTTTTGTACTAACACCATTTATTGCAGGAGTGAAGAATGAAGAAAGAAGACGTAGCTGAGGCCCCGAAGATTGAAGACATCGCATGGGGGCCTCGAAGAATGAAGAGTGAAGATAATGTGTGTGTGTATCGGGAATGAGTGGACATTGGTAATCCCTCGCCTGAACTGAGAGTGCTTTTTTTGTACTTAATTGTAATATGTCTGTAACTCTTTCCCTTCCAGCCATGAAGATTGAAGACATCAAATTGAGCTCGAAGAACGGCAAGAATCCGATTGCGTGTGTTTTTTTATCTATCGTGTGATTTCGAGTGATATTTTTATGCGTGTGATTATTTATATTTGCGTGTGCTGCGAGTATTTTTCCGTTGCGTCACGTTAGGGCTTGCATGTTAGTGTTATTTATTTATTTGTTTGTGCATGCACTAATCTTACCTCTTCACAGATTCAAGCCATCGCTGGACTTCAAGGAAGGAAGAGTGAAGACTGCACGAAGAAGAGGAGATTGAAGACGCAAGTATTCACAGAAGAAAGAAGAGGAGCATCGTGAGAAGACGTGTGCGATATTTGCGGCTTAGTTTTGGGCCCTTCTGGCCAATGAATAAAAATATGCGTAAGGCTAGGCGTTTTCTCCGTGCGTTAGTTTTAGTTTTTTGTGCCGTGGTTTTGCATTACATATTCCATTGCACCATGCAGGAATGTGGCTGTGGCTAGATAGGAAATTTATGATTTCCTACCGATGCCATTGTTACTTTTTGTGTGCTGCTTTGGAGTGGTGCAAATCCTCGGAAGGGTTATTTATTTGTGTATGCACTAACCCGCTCTCTCCCTAGGCCATCGCTGGATGTGAAGAGAAGAATGAAGATCCTTCGGAAGAAGAGAAGACAGAAGAGGATGGCATCGCGGGACCAGAAGAAGACGACATCTTAGCTTTGGGCCCTTATGGCCAATGAACATAAATTTGCGTAAGGCTAGGCGTTTTTTCGCGTTAGTTGTAGTTTTTTGTGCCGTGGTTTTGCATTACATATTCCATTGCGCCATGCAGGAATGTGGCTGTGGATAGGTAGGAAATGTGTGGTTTCCTATTGATTCCATTGCCACGTTCTTGTGTGCTGCTTTGGAGTGGTGCAAATCCTCGGAAGGGTTATTTATTTGTGTATGCACTAACCCGCTCTCTCCCTAGGTCCGCAAGCCATCGCTGGATGTGACGATAAGGAGAAAGAAGACACTTGGAAGAAGATGGGATGGTGCACCTTACCGAGCCGGCTTCTTGCAGCTCTACATGAGTTGCAGCAGTTAGAGAGCGGTATGATCTCATAGTATTCATTCAAATTTGGTTCATTTTTCCCATATAAATTATTAAAATAACGAGTTACTTGAATATGTTTAATTTTGCATTCATTAATGGAACTCAGTTGTGCTCATGCTTATACTGAACTTCTAATTTGCCCCTAATGCCATCAAAATTAAAAAACAAACTAAATACCCTCCTCAATTTAGTTATTGACTACTTCCTTTGAAAATTTTACTTGGTACTTGGCACTGGGAGTGATACTTCATTGGCGTATCAAATTTGAATGGAATTGAAAAGTTATGAAAAAATATTTCAATTGGCAGAATATTTTTTTGTGCCAACCTTTTTCTGGATGACTCATGATCGTTTTTTCTTTACATATTATTTCGAGTCAAAATATTTTCAGTCTTCGCAAAATATTTTCACATTATAAAGCAGTCCGAAGAACTTTTATTTATAATAAGTTTCTATTTATCTGCATCTTCATTACAAATTTTATTTTTCATCATGATTTTTCATTTAGAATCAGAATTATTTAACTATTTTTTGTACTGTGAAATGTTACTCATTTCAAAGTCAATTCATTCAATCCATAATTTTTCCTATTTACACAAAGGCATAGTTCCATTTAATTGGAATTATTATTTTATTATAATAAGTATTATGAATAAATTGAATATTATTTTAATTTCCTCTGCAATTGGGAAATTTTATTTTTCACTCGAAGTTTCTTAAATCTAATTTAAAAGTTGAGCCTATTCACTCTGAAACGTCCATACGCCATAAGAATATTTATTGATTGATTCGGCCATGAAACCGATTTTCGAGGACACTGCTTAGCCTCTTTATGAGTGTTCGTTTTTTTTCGCAGAGTCCGATGGATGGTATTGTGTGAGTTGACTACTCGAGGCCTCGATGAAAGAACGTGCAAAGAGATCGACAGAATACAGCTCGTTGCCGCAGGCAGACGGTAAGATTACATTCATTCCTCTTCCAAGTTTTGAGTTCAGTTGAGAGCCATTATTTTGTGGTCACAAGGGTACACTATAATTTTTACATTCAGGAACCTCGATGATAAATGTAATGATTGTGTGAGAAAATTAATAAGTATTTTCACTTTTCCAACGCGAAAATATTTAATTTAACCGCACCCAAAATTAAGATCTCGCGCTTTTTTGCAACACTCACAAAACTTAAATCCCGCGCTGAATGTCAAGGCATTGATTGGTTGACCAAGACAAAAGCGTTTGCTTTTTTATATTTTGATTTGAAACTTCATTTCCATTAAATTTAATAATTCGAATGAAGGACAGTTATGACATATATGGATGCCATATTTGTAACTTCTATTTTCGTCTTTTTAAATAACTTCATCGTATTGATTTTTATAATTTCATTATTGTTTTCCAACTCATATATTAAATATAGAATGGTATATATTTGTAATCAATTTTTAGTAATATCCATGATGTCCAAGTAAGTCGTAAAAAAGGGTTATATAAACAACATACTCAGCTCACTGGAATGATTTCCGGGATTTTTTTTAATATTGCCCAATCATATCTTTAAAATGTTTAAAGAATAATGAAAATACATTGAAATGTCGCTATTATATAAGCTTCAAATAATTTTGAATTACCGACTCTTGCATTTTTTTATTTTAAACATTTCTAGACACTTTAAAAGTTAATATTTTCTGAACGTCCTCCTCGAAATGATATTTCTGAGCTGACAATGAGAGTTTTTACGTCTCCCCTTCGTTGGATTATGAGAATTGTTTGTTGTATTACCACAGGTCAAGCTTGTGGACAACGACAGCGATTGCTTTTGGAGACAGCTGTGGAGGTCCATAAAATGGACACCTGAAGGTTACTGCGCCCACAACTAGAGACTTGAGGATTTCATCGTGAAGAAAGGGAGAATGAAGCCAGTTGAGAAGACACCAAGCCTGAAGATAGTTGTTTTTTTAATTTTTTGTTGCAATTATTGTACAGGGTGTTTGTATATTTTTTATTAATGCATGTATTTTTTCCAGCTATAGTTAGGATTTGCGGCAGGAGAGTAGGGATTCTATACTGCGTCGTACCGTCGATTAGAAATAACTCAGACTAGGCAGGTCTTCGTATATCGTGGCCACGATTCCGTATTTAGGCGTTTAATTAATTCAGGCGCATAAAACAGTATTTAGGTAGGCAGGGCTGTATGAATGGATGAATGTGATTTTATGAATGAGTGAATGGAATGTGATGTTATGAATGAGTGAATGGAATGTGATTTTATGAATGAGAGAGTGGAATGTGGTTTGATGAATGAGTGAATGGAATGCGATTTTATGAATGAATGATATTAGTAGTAGTAGTAGTGCTTGATTGTTATGAATTGCTAATTATATTTTGTGTAGTTTTTTTTTATTCTCATTAATTTTGGTCGTAGTGTAGTGCATGCCCCCCTCAAATCCAAACTGTTCCCTCATCGTGGGGAGGGGGTGTAACAGGGATAAGTCATTAATTTGCACCAAATGCTTACAAAATTATACCCTTATTTGGAAGTGATGGAATATTTTTCCTTCCAAAGTTTGTGGTTTTTTCGCATGAGTTGGAAATTGTAAAGATTATTTGATAACATGTACATATGACTTATCCCTGGCTAAAACAGTTGGTGTATTTGTGATTTGTATTTAAATATGTGAAACCATTGAATATAATGTATAATATGTTGCTGTGATCTTTATTCCAGTGTTTAGTACTATTTGCATTACTTTTTTATTGATTTTTTCGATAATATTGAACAGAGCCTTATTTTATTTTTGTAACTAATGCATGTATTTTTCCAGCTATAGTTTAGACTTGGGGCAGGAGAGTAGGGATTTAATATTGCATCTTACAGTTGATAAGAAATGACTCAGAATAGGCAGGTCTTCGTATGTTGCGACCATGAAAATATAATTAAGTAACACCCTGAGCAGAATAAGCTGTACCCATTGCTAAGGTCGATTTATATTATTGTTGTTGATGTTTTGTCTCAAATTTTTAGTGATATTATTATTTTAATAGAATGGTAAATTATTAATTTAATATTTTAAATGCTATTGAATGGTATGCATGTAATTTCTCCCTACTACTTTGTACAAGTAAAGGCAGTAAAACTATTTTCTATATACCTTTGACTATGTTGTTACTAAAGAGATGTCGTAAAAATAAAATTTTTAATATCTTTGTTATTTACGACATAAAATAAAAGATTTTACATGTATTTTTTTGTGAAAATTTAAGTGCTGGTAAAAATCCAGTAAAATGGAATGTCGTTAAGGCATTGACAAAATTTTACATTTGTAAGATGATAATAAACCTAAATAAAGTGAACATATTCAGAAAGCATCCATTAAGGTGCAATTACATTGAGCATACATTATGTGCATAATAATATTTTAATTAATTCCATTGTATGCAAATAGGCAATTTTTTAACATTGTTAATCCATTTTTGGTAATGATAATATGTCATTGTTACACAAAAATATAAGGAACATGTATTTTTCCGGCTACAGTTTAGATTTGGAACAGGAGGATATAAGTTATATATTTAATAATATAATGATGTCGATTATAAATAACTCAGACCAGGCAGGCCTAGGGACATCGCGACAATGAGTCCATATTATGGCGATAGATTAATTCAGGCGTGCATGTTGAGGTATTTAGGTAGGTAGGGCTTTAACAATGGATGAATGTGATTTTGTGAATAAGTGTATTGTAAGAAGTGAATAAGTGCGAATAAGTACTGGCAATACTTGGTCAGTAGAAATTGTTCTTAATAATGTACGTAATTTTTTGTAACCTTAGGGGTGTTTTAGGGGCATTAACATCCCCCATATTTTTCCTCTGGAGTAGACTACCTGCAACGCATCTGCTGAGAAGACCACAAGCCTTCCAGCACTCCTAATTTCAAATTATGTGGTTGCATTTCATTATATCTTCCAGTAATCAATGAATTTTTATGATGCTGAAAGATTATTTCATCGATAAATAGCTGAAAAGTTTGTAACGAGTGTATCGTTGCCAGATACCTCCTCAGTGACGACAAAAGAGAATCAGTACAGGCAACCCACATAACCCCCAAACTGTTCATACCTTTCTGGCTGTGTAGCCGACTGAGAACACAGCTTCGATCTGACAGTACCGTAGTACCGCTAGAAAATCTGGGGGGCGGGACCCCCTTAGCTCTCTGTTGTAAATTTAGTTAATATCTATGCTATATATTAAGCATGTTTGCGACATCGGAGTAGCTAGGGAGTCTCAGGGGACCCGGCCCATATTTTATAGCGGGACTACGGTCTTCCAGGGGGGGCCGGACCTCCTAACTATGACAGTGCTTGAATGTAGCTGAGTCAAAAAGGAAAAAGTTAGGGGGGCCATAACCCCCCGCCCCCGAAATTTTATGGGGGACTACGACCCCTTCTGTGGGGCCAAGACGCCCCCAGATACAGCCGTGCTTGAAAGTAACAAAATCTACATAAAAGATTAGGGGGGTCATCATACCCCCCAGAATTTTTATAGGCGGCCGGGTCCCCTGAGACTCCCTAGCCACTCCGATGTCGCAGACATTCTTTAACATAACTAAATTTATAACAGAGATCTAAGGGGGTCTGACCCCCTAGATTTTCTAACGAGACTACGATCCTCCCGGGGGGGACAGAACCCCCTAACCATGACTGTTCTTGAATATAACTAAGTTTATTAAAAGCTAGGGGGTCCATAACAACCTCCCCCCCGAAATTTTATGGGGAACTACGACCCTTTCGATCCTGATTGTATAAACAGCTAAGGGGGTACCGGCTCCCCCACGAAAGTTCAATATTCATATTTGTATTATTGAATTTGGTCACATGGCAGGCATGCTTTCACAAACTAATATAATATATCATGTACTTCATATCCATTTAACTTCCGCAATAGCTACTCCAACGCCTTGGTTATTTTCCTCAGGTTATTTTGCAATAACCGGAGAATAACCAAGTACTCGTTACAGTCGCTTAGGTTTTAACCGGCCACTACCCAGATAGCACATACTTCTGTAATACACCTGTATTTTTCTTGTATCCATACATATGGATTCATACAGCTGTATTACACATGTATTATTAGTGTATTTTTACATGTAGAAATAATACACATGTAATACAGCTGTAAGAATACACCAATTATACATATGTATCCATACATCTGTATTACACATGTATTATTCGTGTATTTTTACATCTGGAAATAAAAACATATGTAATACAGCTGTAAGAATACACCAATTATACATATGTATTTATACATCTGTATTACAGATGTATTACATGTGTTTTTTTACATATGTACAAATACAGCTGAATTACACGAGTATGAAGTCATCATCGCCTCTAATATTCTTGAACAAATATTCAGGTAATAATCATTTCATAATAGCATTAATTTTCGACCTATAATTGTATTTATAATGCCGGTACCTTTTTTGGAACCCATATTTAAATATGAACGCTGATGGCAAGGTTTTGTGCCATAATTAAGCGATTAAGCCTCCTGCGCTCAATCGCCATATTATTACACAGAGTTCTCTTTTTTTCTCTGTATTGGTTGTTTACGTTGTGAAAGTTAACGTGGCTGGTAGTTGCACGGCAAGATTTCCTGTTAATAGTAGAATAAATACGGCACAATATTTTGTAGCTCGGATCCTAATTTCTCCACTAGCACCAAGGACGTGTTTAACCCATTTCTGCCCAACGTTGCGAAAACGCAACATTAATTTTGATGGAGAACAGTTAGAATCTTAAATTTTTTTAGGCAGCTCAATATTTTTTTCTATGTAGTTTTACACTTACTTCATGTAATAATTGGTCATTTGTCGTTCTAAGATTTTTTTATTTTTTGTTATGATTTTTCAAATATGGCTACTCCGAGCACTTTTTTTGAGACGAAAATAAAATAAAAATTTCTAAGCCCTATCCAACATTGTTTCTATTCACTGCTTTGATAATAACAGTTTAGTCTTTGTAAATGATCATGAGAATAATTTTCGATGATAAAATTAGTTACAAAGTATCAATTTTCAGAGTTGAAAATAATGTTGCGTTTTCGCAACGTTGGGCAGAAGGACTGCTACATTGTTCTACAAGCTTATCTGCGTGAGGAACTTCGAGTGAGACACCGTGTGTTTCTTTCTGCCGCGCTTGGCTTTTAGTCTCTCTCTAGAGTTTGCCTGCATATGTGTTACCATTTTCCAGTTATTTGGCATTGGTTATCTTCGTGTTTTATCCTTGCATTTTCCCTTATCTTATTCCCGGGTTGCATATCGATACCTCCTGTGAACATAATTACTTTCCGAGTGTGTTCAAGGTACGTACATAAGTTGATTTTCTTGGATTATTGTGATTGTTTTTCGTATTTTAGCATTTGCGTTATTTAAAGTATATTTGAAGTATTCACTTATCACAGACCAGTCTTTCGGTTGACATTCCTGTTACTTTTCTACAGATGAGTTTTTCTAAGACATTCACTACTGTGAAAGAAATCGTGTCAGTTTTAGAGGAAATTGAGGCAACTGACGGAACTGACGAGGCGAACGATGAATCTCCAACTGACGTTGTGGTCCTACCTCCAGAGGCTGATCCTTTGTCCGACGAGGAAGACATCAACGACGATGTCATGCTTTTGAACGACACCGACCAGACAACACCGAGAGACATCGTAGGTAAGCTGGAAATTCATACTTCAAAAACCATCCCCGGAATGGAAGAACCAACTCAGCCTCTACTGAACACGAACAAAGGGAAAGAGCGCAGAAAAAACACGGAGGAAATAAAATGGGTAAAAAATTCTTCTCCCATCTATCAGACGAAACCTCAAAGCACCGAGCACATCTTGCAAGAGCGTTTGAAAAACTCTTTCGGTAATATCACGCCATTTGAAACATTTCAATTGTTTTTGGATACCGATTTGTTGGATATGATATTAGAATTTTCAATCACATACGCGAGATCAAAGAACGAACATAGTTTTACCATATCAAGATCGGAAATCATAAAGTTCTTTGGAATTTTATTTCTGACAGGATATAATACACGACCTAACATGCGTTCTTACTGGATGAAACGTCCAGATTATGAATGCCCGTTGGTTAGAAATGTTATGTCTAGAAACAGATTTGAGGAAATAAAAAGGTGGTTGCACCTTGCGGACAATAGTCATCTCGGGGTAAACGATAAATTTGCTAAGCTTAGGCCATTTTTCGATAAACTTAATGAGAGATTTGCCAAATTTGGAATATTTTCACATGAACTTTCCATTGATGAACAGATGGTACCTTACTTTGGACGGCATTCCAGTAAAATGTATATAAAGGGGAAACCCGTTAGATTTGGTTTCAAGGTTTGGTGCCTAGCATCAGCTCAAGGTTACGTATTCCACTTCAAACCATATGCTGGGTCTGGTGACAAATACAAAACCAATATAAACAATGGAGAAAATCTAGGGTTGGGAGAAAAAGTTGTACTTGATTTACTCTCAGTCGTTCAGTTTCCTGGAGAGCATAAGTTGTTTTTTGACAATTTCTTTACAAGCCACAGCCTCTTGTGCATATTAGGTGAGAGGGGATATTTTGGTACAGGAACTGTTCGAGAAAGTAGAATTGCTAAATGCCCTTTGCCCGCTTCTAAAGAAATTTCCAAAATAAGGAAAAAAGGGTATTACTTCTCAGCCTTTGACCGAAAAAAACCAAATATTTGTGGTTCGTTGGTTTGATAACGCTGTGGTTACAGTCGCTTCTAACTGTGGATTTTTGAACCAATTCCATTGAACCAAGCCAAACGATGGGATCGTACGGCAAGGAAGGCCGTTTTCATCCCTCAACCAAATTTAATTCGCGAGTATAACCAGGGTATGGGAGGAGTTGATCTCCATGACAATGGTGTAGCGAACTACAGAATAAGAACGAGGGGAAAGAAATGGTGGTGGCCATTATTTATAAATTCTCTAGATATGGCGGCTGTCAATGCCTGGAAGTTTTTCCAATTGGCCACCGGTGATAGAGCTTCGCAACTGGACTTCAAGAGTTGCATAGTTTTATCGTTACTTCAATCGGGAGTTATGGAAGAAACCATACCAAACCAAGTGGGCAACAGAAATCAAGAAGAAGTGCAAGATCCTGACGTGACGAATGATCAAGGACTGGGTCGCCCACCTAAAGGGGGCCTTCCAGACTGTGTTAGAAAGGACAAAGTGGGACATTTAATCAAACGCTTGGAAAAAAAGAGCAGAAGAAGATGTAGGCATTGCAAATCGCAAACTGTATTCATATGTGTGAAATGTAATGTCCCTTTGCACTCAACGTGTTTCAGAATATTCCATGACAAAATGTGATGTGATTGTAATTTATAAACAAATGAGTATTATATGTATATTTATTTTATTTTCAATATCATTCATTCATTTGTGATCTTAATATATTATAAGCGTTTTGTTCTTGACCCTTGAGTTTGATTTCAATGTTGGCCTAGGCAACCCCACTAACGCCCAACGTTGCGAAAACGCAACATTTTTTGTCTACTAAAGTACTTGACTTATGAACAAAAAAACATCATATTCGTATAGATTAAAACGAAATGACAACATTTGCATGAAAAAAGTTAAAAAAAACAATTAATTCTGTGCTTGGGCAGAAATGGGTTAAAAAGTTCAGTTTCCCTCAAAATACTGGGAGAAGAGCGAAATGGCTTCAAATATGCCGAAGGGACAAGTGGCACCCGACAACGTCTTCCCGCCTACGTGAGGTAAGTTTTTCTTAACATAATGATTCCTTCAATACAATTACCTTAAATTTTTAATATTTTTGATCCACGTATTTCAATCATTTGGTTTGAACTGTGCAAAAGTTGTAATTTAAAAAAATGTTTTCCTGTTCAGATAATCCGGCGAGGTTCTTGACGAGTGTTTTAACGCTTCTTTGTTTTCTATTCATCAATGGAATATGTGAAATTTTGCGATTAAAATATAATATTTAGTCTGGGTTGCTGAGATAATTGTCGTAGTGTTTACTAAGTACCAGAAAGTGTAACAATAACTTATTAATGATGCTAGTTTTTATTCAATAAAAATATTTGTTTGTGTAAATGCCGGTATGAAGTAATCTTACGGTAATTTACAACAAATAAAGGCAATTACGTTTTTGAATAGAATCTGCATATCCCGATACAAATTAATGGATGAAACTTCGCTTTTCATTGCTTTATTTGTGTGTTGTTCATGAGAAGAATGACTACCATATTTCGAAGTAGTATGAATGCTAAATTTTAGGATGCAATTAAAATGTCGACGAGTCGCAATTGCGACGAATCTTTTCCTTGATTCATTCCGAATTTTTAAATTCCATTTTTGTATTCATAGGATCACATTCCTTCGGCTGGTTAAAACGGAAAAATACATCAACACCGAAATTTTGTCGTGGCCCAGAGCTGATGCTGTCTGCTCCTGTGTACTTGAAATTTCAACATCCTTGGCCGAATAATTACTTGTAGTACGTATTCGAGCTTAGTAACTAATTGTAAGATATGAAAATTTACAATTAATTATCAATTATCAAATTTACAAAAATATGACTATGGAAAACTAGGAGTTTTTCATTATTATTATTATTTCTTCGTAAATCATTTTAATTTCAAAACGTTATTGTCAGTGTATGTTATTCTTTATCATTTTTCTAGGACTAATTGTTTTACTTATAATTTCCTTTTATTAAGCCTTTTTGTTTAAGCGTGCTTTTATAAATGCCAGGTAAACAGTGATTGTGAAGAGAGGAAGCTTATTGTTAATGGTTAGATATAACTTATTCAAGACCTAGTGTGGTGTTGTGTGAAAATATTGTGGTTTTAATGATATTTTGGAGATTTCATGTGCAATTAAAATGCATTTCTTTGTGACATGTTGTGATAAACCTTTGATATTGTACTCCTTCCTTGTAGGGGGATTTACTGCCATTTCATTTTGCATTGATCCAATATTCTAGTGATTAGTTATGTTTACCATTGGTATGAAGTAATAAATTTGATTTTCATGATCACTTGCATGTTGTTGCTGCTGTTCATGCAGGTTACCAATTTTATGCATTGCTACTTCTGACCTGAAGATGGCAGCAGGATGGCTGGAGAAACTGTCGTCACCTATGGACAACTCAACGCGGAGGAACGCCGAGAAGCCAAGACTCTTATGATGTACCTACTTCAGTATATAATGAACTTGAAATTAATTGAAATTCTTTGAATGACAGAATATGCACAATTCTTGTGATATTTAATAATGTATATATTGTACATTAAATGATTATTTTTATATGAAAGAATTTGTATAGTTCCTGTAATATTTAATGATGTACATATTGTGCATTAAGTGATAACTTTTAAATGAATGAATATTTGTATTCACTATATTATTAATATGCATTACAAATGGTTATTGGATGCATTCCTTTCTCATGGAATTCAGGATTCCCAGCATGACATTCACTTTGTTATTGGTCAGGAATTGCTAGGATTGACTACTTCATTGTCCTAACCTCCACTCTTCCCTGTGCTAGTCCTCACTGCTTGATAACTCATGCTATGTACTTCCCTTTCTTTTATCCGTGAATTTCATAAAATGTTTTCCATTCAGAACTGTTCCAATTTCCCTTCAATCTTGCTATTCGTGCACTCAGGGTTTGTCCAATCCATTTTATTCCTCTCTGGTATACTATATGGTCCTCCTTTTTTACTGCTCTGTAAAATTTATTGTTTCTGGCTGTCCATTTTGTATTCTCAATGATGTTCGATCTTCAGGTTTTGAGGGCCATCACGTTTTATCAAGAAAGATTGAGGGCCTCTGCATTTGAACTAGTACAGCTGCTACTCAGAGTAGCTATATACCATATATGGTAAGATGATGTGTGATCAAGTGAAATTAGTAATACAGAGGGTAATTAAGGTTTAGTCAGATTAGTAATTTTTCAATTGACTTCCTTTATAAATCAGAGAAAACTCTTCTATCAATTCCCAGAGCAGTTAATATTAGAGGAATCAGCATGTTTAAGATAATGAGGTCAGCGAATGAATACTAATGTGCAAGAAACATAATTTAGATGTATCCATACATAGGATATACAGCTGCATACATGTGTATATAAACTGTATATGTACATATACAGCTGTAATACACGTGTATATTTGCTGTATATGTACATATACAGCTGTAATACACATGTATATTAGCCGTATATGTACATATACAGCTGTAATACACGTGTATTACAGCTGTATTTTCCAGAAAAATACAGCTGTAATACATGTGTATTACAGCTGTATGGCAGGACTTTTGAGCAATTTTACACGTGATATACAGCTGTAATACAGATGTATACATCAGCTATACATCATGCATAATGCATGTAATACAGCTGTATTACAGGTGTATTACATGTTTTGTGTTATCTGGGTAGGTTTTTCCATTGATAAAAACCTTCCCACAGCGAAAGGTTTCCCCAACGAGTACCCCCTCATCCGGTTTTTTCTCTCCCGCCTGCCATCGGTATACCAACGAGTACTCGTGGCCTAGGTTTTAACCGGCCACTAGGTTTTTCTATTGCATCAAAAAAACCGGTTTTAATGTTCTCTGTGGCCGGTAGAGGCGCAGGAAAACCTCATCCAGTGGCAGCGGCAAAAGTGCAGGTAGTTCCAACGGTTCGCGAGAGAGTGCGGGAATCAAAAGAGTCAGATTATTTTTCTCGGACTATTTTTCGGTTACGGCAAAAATAATTTAATTCTCAGGTAAATGGCATCGAAAAACAACCGGTTTTTAATTTGTTTATCTAATAAAAAACAAGCAAGACTCTACGATAAACTACACCACGAAGAAGGAAGACGAAGTTCAAAAATGCGGTAGGTTTTTTTTTAAGAATAGAAGATATGCAACACGCAATGGTTTAAGGTATATAACCAGAATATAACCGGTTTTTTTCGTCCGGTTATAATACTCAGGTACTCATATCACTCAAAATAACCGGTTAACCTAACACCGGTTTTTTTCTCATAACCGCCCATCCCTAGCCTCCGATTTATTTATGTCTTTCACTGTGATCCAAATAGAGGGTCCCGCGATCAACCCTATGTGGTCAATAATTTCACTCTTTGAATCGTGGGCATGGCAGTTTAAACAATAATATTGCTTCGCTGTACTAAATTGAGGGAATTCTCCATTGTTAAACATCATATGCTGAGAAATTTATTGTAATTTCCACCTTTGAAGGAGTTTTCATAGAATAATAACCACTTCAAAAAACCCAACCTCTACCTCTTTAATAATGAAAGGTACACAGAAAAGTACCTCCTGTTGGAAGTTATTTCTTCTATTAAAGCCAGTGAAGATGCTTGGTCTTCATCGTCCGGCTTTCTTGAGGTAAGTTATTTGCTCTCATTTGAATGAATCAATTTGTCTCGGCTAAAATACATTATCTTCGTCGTTATACGTTCATCACGTAACAACATGCATCTTGAGTAGGTCTATACATATTGTGATAAATTAATTACAAAATTTGGTGACATTTTCAAGGAAGTGTAGTAATCAATGTCAGTAACAATTAAACGAACGATAAACACATCATTAAGAGCTTTGTCTAACCCTGAGGTGCTTAAGAGGTTCAAAGCGTAGAAAGACCAATATTATTCAAATAAGCCCTATTTTTAACGTTATAACGAGTGCCCATGGGAAGAAAAAGCTGTCGGGAAATAACTTGGATAATTTCACATAATAGGCACTCTCTTAAGTCATACTGTGCTCTTCCCCAAAGAATTGATTTTCCATTTCTAACTGGAATTTTAATAGTTCATGGATGAAAGCGTTTTTGTGAAAGAATACTGATGAATTTGTATCTCGTAAAACAACAGCGTCTGGGGTCATAAGCCTTCCTCATTTCACTTTGTAACTCAGGCATATTGGTCGTCGTAGTATAAAGTAGAAAAGATAGCCTTCATAGGCGGTCAGCCTTTCAGATCAATAAATCAAATATTATAACGTACATCTCGATGATTTTAAAAAATACACTTGAAATGTTTGCATAGATGTTGCTTCATTTTCCGAACGCATTCGAAATTTCCTATTTCCGCGATTTGCGAGAAGAAGAATATCAAAGGAGTGAGTATGCTTCTGTGTGAGTGATTAGTTCTGATTCAGAGATTTAGACGGTATACAAAACATCTTTTACGCGAGTATGCCCTGAAAATCATAAGAGGATAGCTGAAGTTTCTAATAAGAAATACTCCTTGAATAAAACCGGTCCCTCAGGGGGTTACGGCAGGGCAAGGAGTGAAAAGGGCCGACATCTTGCGTTAGCGTGTGCGACTAATTTTGCTTGAAAGGAGACCGGTGCGAAGAAGTGGTAAGTCAGGTCATTCCGATTAGATTCAGAAGAAGCACCTTAACCCCAAGAAAATCGCCCAGCTATTATAATACTATCGTGGGTGCAATTGAATGGAGACTTGATCAAATGGGGCTCTGCTCGCGGGGATCGCTTCTTCACATAGGTTTCCATTCGATCATGTTTCAAGAGCGCAGTGGGAAAGAGGGAGAAGATTATCTAGTGGTAGCCAACTAAATACGTTTCTCACGCTGACCCACCATTTTCAAGCGTTGAGTCATTAATTTTTTACAATTTCATACAATATATTCACTCAACGTATACCACATTGAGTATGCGGAAAGCGCGATATTCGATACTTTGTAGATTTTTTTAGACGATGACAATAACGCATGAGTGCCGGACTTTAAAGAGCGTAAAATATACGTATTCGAAGACGACGATGAGTAATACTTGTTCACGGAATCGTATTAAGTCGAGCCTGTGATAATCGGAAGTAAGGTCACACAAAATTATATATTAGGCAAAAATTGCATTGAATGCTTATTGAACTATTCATAGAACTGTGTTCTTTCATTTATATCCCGTCATATCACAAAATAGAATACAAACATGGGCGTACCCAGCGTGGGACAGCTGCCCCCACCCCTTTAGAAGCAAAACTCGCCAAAGTATTTAAGCAAAATCAGTACTGAATTGAAACAAAAGCATTCAACAAATTTTCTTTAAACCCACGAAATATGATATGTATTAGTATAAAATATATAAGTAAAATAAAACTGTTTTTCAAGGAAATAACCTCGTAAACTAATGTCCCACTTGTCCCCCCGCCCCCTCGTTATGATCCTGGGTGCGCCCTTGACCACGAGAGCTAGGTACCACGGACAATTGTTGCTTTTTTAAGAAAAATACACGTAGCGTAACAATGCACACTCTCATCGGAAAATTTTGGAGCTAAATTTAAATGATTATCTGTTTCAATGTTGTTAGCTTCGCAAACTGCAAGAGGAGAAGCCTCCCTACCTTTTTCTGGCTGCCTGGTTCATCGGCGTAAGGGCTCAGCTATCCATATTCAATTCCCAAAACATAAATTCACCGACACTTTTACTTCACATTCGACACACAACTGACCATTAATTCCTTAATGAAAACTTCACACTATCACTTCACTGTATAATTCCTGGAAGAGCATTCCCTTCTGCCGTTGATTGACACATATACATACTTGTTCACACAACTTCACATTCTTGCCTCGAGACATCCATACTGCGACAGGTGAGACGAATAATTATACTTGAAGGGTTGAAGCGAAGGCTTGAAAATAAGTGCTGAGAGCTTCGAATTTAATGTGTACATTCATTCAAAAGGTTATTTGAATTATTAAGAGTCCAAACTCCAAGATTACCGGAAAAAAATCTCATTGCCAAAGAATATGTTGTCTCAATGCTCCAAAAAATATGCTTAAAAGTAGGAATAGCGTGGACCATTCGCGTGCGTAAGACTTACAAGAACTCTCCAGTGACGGAATACCGTAAACCACTAACCGAACAGCTGTGAAACTAGACCATCACTCTAACCGTACGAGGACTTCGGGTAAAAACCAGATATGACGCATTCTTGCTAACAGCCCTTAGAGTAAATGAAAGGTGGGGAATAGCTGGAGAACGTAAGGGGTGCTACTTGGATGAGACAGCCCAAAGCAGAGTCGAAAATGCAAGCCTCTTTTCGAGTCCGATTTTATCACTAAGGCGCTGGGTAGAGGCTCGCCTTGCGCGTCTTAGTATGAGGTATGGTGGGGGCGGAGGGGAAAGAGGAAAGGGGAGGGAGTCAGGGCGCAACACACATCGTCGCGAAGTCATCGTCATCACATACGTCACGAAGCTACATGGACTCACCAATGAAAATTTTCAGGAAAGGAAGCAGCCAGAGGTAACTATTGCCGGTTTCATCTTGATTGGTTCCCTTCCAAATTTATAAAAGATCGTTGTCGCCCTATCTATAAATTCGCCATTCCGTCGCAAAGCTTCAATTAGTATTTATATTTTCGGCTTAATTGTGATTTTCTGTCGATTAATTGAAATTTTTGCCCTCACAATACACGATTTCTCCTAATAGAAGAATAGGCTAGATTTTATTTCCAAGTCAATTTGTATCATCTGTCAGATATTCCGCGTCTAAACTGAAATTTCGACAAAAATCATTATACTATCATTTGTTTTTTTAAGGTCATAATGAACATGTTTCCGTTGGGAGGACATAATTAGCTGACTTTTGGCATCGAACCCTTACCATGCCAATTATATGCTTGATTGGTTAGATGACATGATACGATACGTCACGAGGTCATCTTTCCATGATGCTGGAAACCCGCGACACACAATGAGCCCTCGGCATTAAGGGCGTGATCCAGTACACGCTCCCAATGCTCCCGAGTGCTCCCGCTTCCGACGCTACAGATTCGTGGTCCACTATCTATTGCTCCCAGTGCTACCCTACTGGATCACGGCTGGAGGGATTGTAGCATTTGTTAGCCGTTTGTTTTACTGGTATCGTCTGCTCGGATATCAGATCGTCTGAATTAGGCATTGTTATAGCCCCTTGTACTTTACTTAGCTTGTTAGAGAGGTCAGTAATATTAATGACAAAAAGAATATGACCATGGGGTATTCCACAAGAAACCTATTTAATATTAGATCTTCATTGGATACCATGATCGAACTCCAAAACACCCCGATGTTGTCCTGAAGATTTTACCCACAGGTTTGCAAATCCTCTAACAACAAGGTGATAAACTATAAAGAGCATATCATATGAAAGAAGATAAGACTGATTAAATACCTTATTAGAGAAATTTCAATGAAACCAAAAATAAGCCTAATTAACTTAACTCACCTAAAAGCCTGCGTTTAAACGATACACGTACAAGTTAATGCCTGTTTGCGTGAATTATTTTTTTGGACCGAAACGGAAAATGTACGGATGTTTGAACCAAGCTAATATAGGCTCAATTTGCCGATCATGCATTTGCACAAGTTGAGTGGTTACACGTGTAACCACTTAACGTGCAACAAACGCAACCGTACGGTACATTTCGTGTTAATTTAGTGAAGAGTTCTCGGGATCGCCACCGTGTCAGAAACTCCATATTTTGTGTAAAAGTGAATGCATGTTTAAAAAGGTGCATTATTGTAGCCTAGGAGCAATGCAAACAAATAACACTAATTATGAGGAAATAGCACCATCCCTCCCTCGATGAGACCGTGTTTCAGCTTCCTCTTCACAACCAAAGCGGTGAATTTCTTCATTTGGTGATTTCACTTCATGCAGTTACAAAGTCACTTTTTCTCCACATTCCAATCTGAAGGGAAGGGAAAAGAAAACTCGAGTCAGTTAACATATCTCAAATCACCAAAAGAAAATATGTATCTCCATTACATTCAAACGAAGCAAACTTATGGCTCAGAAGACAAAGAAATCTTTATGGTACCATTATGTATGTGAAATGTCATTGGGTCAATTTTTTAATTTTAAAAGTAGGATTGATAGCCATTAGGGCATCATGAATTCAATAATAATGTGTAAACAAAATGAAATCAATCATGAGAAAAAACTTTACTTAAATAATAAATGCCTTTTTTTAAATATTCCCATGCATTGTTATTTTTCTTTAATAAGAAGCAAAAATAACCATTAGATAAGCCAACTACTACCCTTGAGAATAACTATAGAAAATATAGTTGGCCTTGAGTAAACATAATATGAATACAATAGGGTTTTTGTTTACATCTGAAGCCGCTATAATACCAGTGTAAAAGAATATTCACTGATGTGTTTTTGCATTGGCTCCATACCTACACACACTACACTTTTCCACACAATACGCCACCCCCATTCGCCATTGAACCACCCCCACCCTCCCTCATCCACTTCCTGTTTCTCCAATGGCCACTTGCCATTTCCCTGCCCCCTTTCCCCGAGCCTTGGCTAGCTGGAGGGAAATATTGTGGACTGCCGTCAAAGACCTTAATTAGGACTCTCAGGTCTAAGAGTAGGCCACCAAACCATAGTTAAGTTTTGACCTACCCAAAGCTCTATACAGCATGAGAATTGTGGTTTCATGTCACCCTATGTAATACTTGCTAAAACTCTCATTATGCTCAAAATTTTAAAACATTTATTCCGGAAAATAGAAATATGATCGCCCACAAAACAAGTAGCCTGCACAAATGGCAGCTTCTTACCACTGAGGAATAAGAATGGTGGAGGCAAAATTCCTCATACCTGGTAAAATGCATACATTTTGTCTTTTCCACAGATAAGTGGAGGCCTTTGCTGTTGGACCATTTCTCAATCTGATTTCATTCTCAACAGATTCTCAACTGCATTTCCCTCATAGCAGAATAGAGGGTGGATGACCAGCAGATTACTGTCAAGACTTCAACAAATAAGAGCCCGATTACTGGAGGCAAACTCGTAGTAAATAACTAGGTAGATGCTATTAATTGCAATAGCAAAGAGAGCAGCACTTAAATATAACCTTGTAGAATCCGGTTTTCTTGAGTGCAAGAGCTCAAAATGATACTGAGGACCCTTATTGGCAACTCTAGGATATTTTTAATGAAAATTAAAAGGTTGCCAATAAAATGCTCTCAATGCAGTGTTTTTAAATCTTTTTGTCACTATAAATATTCTAGTGCTTTCTCCATATCAAAAAATACTGCTATGAAAGGGTACCAGAGCAAAAAGGCATTCGGTAAGAAGTTGGAACAACATAGGAGATGATCCATTGTCATTGGTTGTGGCAGAATCAACATCTGAATTTAGAGAGAAGATCCCATCTTTCCATATACCAAACCAGTTGTCTTTCAACCGTTCTCTTATTTCTGAGTGTAATCAAGATGGAATAAGTTTTTTGAATTTTGGGGCACTTACTAACACCGTACTGTTACACCGTAATAAATGAGCACCCTCATCCGGTGATGGTGTCCTATGTTTGTGCATTCTTCCTTTTCCTCCGCTATAAGTTCACATTCATCCACTGCCGTTTTAATAATCCCAACTGGTCATGGGTCCATGCAGTTGCAAAAATTGGACCAAGTTCTGTGGGTACGTTTATTCCCAGTAATTCATGTGCGTTTCTATAAAAATTAATTTTTTTAGCCTATGTCGCGAGACCATGTTGTGGCGAACAAGTGTTTCAAGTTTGTGCGTTGAAAATGGGCGAAGAAACTGCAACATCCATCACGAACATTCACTACGGTACGAGCTCGTTGCTGCAGATGGAGAAGTTGCGAGGAGCTGTGAATTACGAGACTTGGGCCATGGATACGGAAATGTATCTCATCCATGAGGATATATGGGAGTTCGTGAGTGAAGAGTTGTCTGCTAGTGCCATGGCAATACAGAAGAAGCTAGCTCAAAAAGCAAGAGCTAAAATCTACATGCTTCTTGAGTCTGGCCCTAAAATGGAGGTGACGGTTAAGCAGACGGCCTAAGCTATGTGGATGCATCCGAAGGCCACGTATGAGAACAGAAGTGTAAACCGACATATTGCTCTCATCGATCAGTTGTTCAATGTGAAATTAGTGAATTATTCCGACATGTAAGAATATGTGAATAAGTTCACGGAGATTGACGCTAAATTAAAGAGCATAGGGAAGTAGGTAGACAACGAGTTACTCGCTGTCCTGATGCTGAGAGGGCTGACGGAGGACTACCGGCCATTCCGGATGGCTGTAGAGAACACAGTGACGGAGAAACTCAAGGTGGAGACAGTGAAGCAGAAGCTGCTCCAAGAACCACACTCGAAAAGAACTCCACTCAAACCTAATCTGAGCAAATGCATGGCTGTACATTTCTTGTGGAATTCATCCAACTCTATACGAGTTTATGCAGTGGATGGCAATAACATCAGGCAACAAAGGCAACAGACGAAGTGAATACCTGGGAGTTACAATAACCTCGAACCTCACATGGAGAACACACATAAAGAACATTTGTGGCATAGCCCTGAAGAAATTAGGATTCGTCAAGCGTAATCTTAAGACTTAATCCACGAACTGAATAAAATACAAAGGAAGGCTACGCTTTTCGTCAAAAACTGCCACAGGCGTTAAGACAGTGTTACCCAGATGTTCAGCGAATTAGGCTGGGAGTCATTGGAGACTCGGAGGCTGTGCACTAAGCTTAGATTGCTTGAACAATTAAGAATGGATATCTTTAAGAGTGACACAGACAACATACCTAATATTAGAGACCCCCTATATTTCCAGGTCCGATAGATAAGTGATAAATTAAGAGAGATGTTTTACCAAACGGATAGATATGGGAGTTCGTTTTTCCCCAAACCATAAAGGATTTAATTAAACACTAGTCCTAACTTCGTTAGAGCACTTCCTTTTTTTTAAAGCTGTAAACGGCTGGTGTCCTAACACCCCCTGCCACACCCCTTTTAGGCGGCTTGCGGGGTGTAATGTAGATGTAGATGAAGAGGGTTACAGGGTGTCAACTGGCATGAAGGCATCAGCAGTTGCTATTATCAGGAAGCACAAGAGCACCTATCTGTTATCTGGTGGGAAGAAGCCTGATACAGGCTGTCAAAGAATTTAAACTGGATTCCCAATAAAAAAGGTCAAATTATTAATGCAACGAGTACGGGCATTTTTCCCGTGATTTCCCAGACAAAAGTGTGAGTAAAAATTTAAATGCTATGGGCTATTTGAATTCTTTAAATTCTGAGGGTAGAGAGAAAAGTGTTGCCTGGCTCACAGTCATGTCTTGTCAAGTACGGCCTGAAAAATGGTATGTAGACTCTTGTTCGTCTGCTCACATGACGAGGTGCAGAGATTGGCTGTCTGATTTCGATTCTAATGCTGGTACAGACATGCAAATCACTGTAGCAAACAATGAAAAGATTGGTGTTGCAGGAAAAATGGTTTTTGTTGCAAGACTGAAACAAGGTGGAGTGGAAAGCATTTCTAATGTATTTCATGTGCCAGATTTATCTGCAAATTTGTTGTCTGTGAGTTGCATTACTAACAATGGGGCCTCAGTTTCATTCACTGTCAAGAGATGTGAAATTTATGAGTCTGTCAAATTAAATGTCAAGGGAAATTGAATTGCAACAGGTTCTGTTGATGTGTACACCTTGGACGTCAGTGAAAGGAGGGAAATAGCTGAAAGTAAGCATGTTAAAAATTGTTTTGCTACAGCAATTAAAAATGAAAACCCATTGAATTGTGGCAAAAGACGCTAGGCCATTTAGGGCACAAGAATACGTCTGTCTTAGAAAATTTAGCTGATGTTATGAATTTGGGTGAATATAATACGTTTGAGCCATGTGTGGCCTGTATAGAGGGCAAACAGTGTAGGAAACCATTTACTGTTAGAAGTCCTTGTCTACAAAAGTCCTAAAATTGATTCATTCCAACTTGTGTGGACCAATGGACCCTGATAAGGCTTACAGAGTTAAAAAGGCTGGAAATGTTGTGTTTCTCGAAAATGTTTTCAAGTCCCCTAAGGAAACAGAAACCAGAGTTTCCAGCAATGCTGTGCTAATGCCTCTAAGTACCTTAGCAGTGGAACATCGAGGTGCAGATATTGATGTTGTTTTGCCACAACCCAATGAATCAGATGGTGTAGACATTAGCACGTCCAGTGAGGGTCAAGGTGAGTGTGAAAAAACAGATCTAGGCTTTGGGTCTAGTGAGGGTAATTCGAGGTTTGAAGGAGTCAGAGACGGAGGTGTACTCCGTCAGTATCAAACCCAGTGGCGGCGCATGCGTGTACGCATGTTAGCAAGTGCACACCCAAAGATGAATAAATTATAAAAGAAAACTATTGCTTTACAACGAGAAGGATAAAAGTACTGTCTGCATATACAAGAAACATGAGCCTCCGAACGCTACAGCTACCTCCTTTTCGAATTCACCGCTCTACAAGTGTGCGATCCCGTGGCATCACGCCGGGCGCATTTTCGGTCTATACGATCGCTTAGGGTACTCTGGCAGGATGAGGTATGTGCTGTTCAAATGGGTGATGGGAGCAGACTCAAAACGATGCGAGTGCGCACGTGCATAGTTTAGGTGGCTGACTCGCAGGTAGTGTAGTGGTGTAGCCGCCACCTACACTACCTGCGCCCAGGATCCTAGTCCGTCTACAGAGCCATCTGTATGGCCGTTTTCTACACTACTTCCTCATAGGGTGTAGGGAAAAGGGAATGAATTTCAACTACCGTCACTTGTAAAGGTGTGTTGAGAATAATTATTTTTATGCATGCTAATATTATTTCTGTTCATGCAATTTTAAGGGTAGAATAAACCAGTGATATGTTTAGCTTGCTATGTATTCTATTACGACGAAATATGATGCTCCTGGATTAGGATTAACATAATATAATTAAATTATCCTATATCTGCTCTAATGCACACCCTAGATAAATTACCACCAGCCGCCACTGATCAAACCCACACAGTACACTGACTTCATTCTATATCTGACAACAATGGGTGGAGAATCGTGTGACCATGTCAATAGCTGCATGGATCTCCAAACTGTTGGAGAGGCACTCTCTAGGAATATATATAAGTGGTTGGAGGTCTTGGAAGATGAATGGAATGCTTTGGTTCAAAAGGGAGTTTTTGAATTAGTTGACCATCCCAAGGGGAAATCCACCGTGAACTGTGAAAGTGGGTATTCAGGGAGAAGAAGAATGAAAATGGGGAATTGTACGATACAAGGCTAGGCTAAGGCTACCCACGTATGACACTGCCTCCTAAAGACACCTTAAAGGAGCCTTTTTTAAGGCAAGGCACTGCCATCAGAAGGACAACACAAGGCACCTATAATGTGCCTGTCATCTTCTAGCTTAAATGCGCCTTTTAGGCGCCTTGAAAAGGCACCTCAAAAAGGCTACTTGAAGGAACATGTAAAAATTTTAACTTTACGGTGCCTTTAAAGTTGTACAATGGAATTGCAATTATGAACCAATTTCCAGTACAAATATCGACTACACCAGTTACAATTTTTCCAATTTATATAAATACAGGGTTCTCGAGCATAACTCAAAAAAAATATTACCTGCTTTTACACACGAGATATTAATACAGCAAAATATTTAAAAAAATGACTCACTCAATTTTCAGGACATATCACTGGAGCACTTACCCCTTCAATGACCCTTGACTCGGAACCAATTATGATAAATATCACCATTAGATCTACTATAATAAGGTTCTATATGCAGCCAAAGACATAAGTAAATTAAAAAATTATCCAAATTACAAATTTCATTTATTCAAGACAAGATTTCTATGGACATTGGTTGCTCAGCCATTTCCCAATTGAATTTATATACAGCTTTATCGATGTAGAAAAGTGATAATCTTGAAAACATCTGCACCATACACCTAGGGGATAAAGAATGAAATTTCCGAATCAGAACTTTGAATGTTTATTTCAAAATTAACGAGAAACTTCAACAGTAAATATGAAAATTACAAAACTAGCCCAAGTAGTAAATAGAAAGACTTACTTTGAATGAAATTTAAAGTTTCTGTGGATTTTAAGCCTTTTTATTTGCCCTTTTGTTGAATGAATGTTAATTATCAGAAAGCCCTACTGTGAACACTTTCCTCACAAGGGGCCAACACATTTCTCCACAGTTGTCACCTCCAACTCTGCTGAAATGATGCACCTGCATTGAAAATACATACCAGCATTAGACATTAATAAATAGGAATACGGGGCACAGTTAAACACCATTAAAACTGTTTTTATTGGTTATCCATCCATTTGACATGTTATTTAGTACTCGGGATTTTTAAGGTCAATAAATAATTATTGTCTGGCAAAAACGTGGGATTATAATTGCCTAAAGGCCTGGTTACACGATACATTAACACATACGAGTTAATGTCTAAATGTATGAACACTTGAATGAACACGAAAATGTACCGTATAACCACCACACTTCTGTGAATGCATGAACAGAAAATAGAACCTGTTCAAATTTGGTTCGTGCATTCGTACATGTTCCGTTCTGGTCCACCAAAATCATTCACGCAAACATACATTAACTTGTACATGTTAATGTACCGTGTAACCAGACCTTTAAGCAATCATAAAATGAGTGAAATTGACCCATGGTATTGTTGATAGCCACTCAAATCTCTGGTTTAATTAAGTTTAAAGATTGACTGATTAAAAATACCTCATTCATTGATGATGTGCTCCAATATTGAACTGAAAAATTTGCTTACATAACATGCAAATGCATCAATGAATCTCTATTTTAGTTAACACTCTTCCAAACTGTTTTAATAGACTATATTGCTATTTTAATTATGTATTTCTCACTATTTAAAGATTCTTTAGCCAATAACATAAAAATCATAATAGTGGAAAAAGTTTGGCTGTGGGATGGGGGTTACAAGGGTTTTCTAGTTCAGAAATCATGCTTGGGTCTTTAGGCATAGGAAAAATAGCCAGTTGCACCACATGCATAGGCCATTTAAGTCAAATTGTCCCTTGGTACACATGGAATGCAAAAGCAATGCTCAAAGGTCGGTTTAGGTTAAGTATGGACAAGGCTACGCCCATGATGTGGGCTAATTTCTGAAAGCCAGTACAGGAAAAGAAAGACAGTATTTGTCAAGCAAAACCCCCACATAATCTCCTCTCACCATGATGTGCACCCTTACCACACACAAAATACTCAAGTACCACACTCGAGCACTTAATAACACACACGAGTACTGTCATCCACCTACCCCAAGCCTCTACTTCCCTTTCTCTATATAGTCCTCTTCATTCAGCCTCAATAATATATAACATAAATTACCATTTGACGTTAGATTACTTACCTCTCCACCACTGTTCAAATACCATGTAAAGAATTTACTCCTTGAAAAAGCATATAATTGTGTTTCTGAATCCATGGTATCTAAAAGTGACTGTTGCCACACATGGTTTTTTTACCAAGTCCTGTTGCTTTGTTTATTTTTCTGCTATTTAACCAATGCTCTTTGTTATCATGTATCATTAAGTATCAATTTAGTTTTTTTTTTCTTTTTCACAATTTCTACGATACATACTTGCTAACTAGCAGATTTTAAATCAACAATATTATTATTGAAAAATTGAATAAAAAATTGGTCGAAAAATTAGCAAAGAGCTCTGGTCATTTGTTAAAGAGTAAAGCACGCTGGATGCCATTAAAAATGATGAAATTCAGTGGAATATATAATCTATGGAGATCAATGGAAGAATAAGGGTAAAAAATTACAATGCAATGCAATTAGATAGGCAATGACGTCATCAAATTTTATTGCATCCATAGATACATCCAATGAAATATAATTTGGTATTCGGCATGCCATGATGATTTTGTGACAATGGCTTTGGTAACATGTATCATGAAATGTAGAACAATATGACCATGCATGGAAAATTCACAATAATTTCCACTTTTTGTCAAAAAATCAGCAAAATGAAAGAGTTTGACCGATATATTCTGAGCTAGTTACTCTCTGCTGTCTTCCTTGCAGATGAGTATCACCATCTCCTTCAAGATATCCAGTTCTGCGTCGATACTGGTTTCTTTCATCCATGAATGAACGGCAATGGGTGTGGGAATGTCATCTTCTTTCTTCATCTTCAAATGGATTGCCATAATCCATGCTATTTGTCTGTGAAGATAAGAAGACATCCTGTTATGAATAATGTTAAGCTGATCTCTAATAGCATGAGGGAATTAAATTTTTAATTTTGTCGTTCACAAAGATCCAGAGGTACAACGCATTGAAAGAATTTTTTTATAGAAAAGTAAGACAAGGTTAGACCAAAAAAAATTCTCCCCATATATTTTTTAGACCTTGAAGTTCAATTTAAGAAATCACGAAATATGACACCAAGTTTTCATGAATTTGTTCATTCATTGTATTTTCTGGTTTATTTATTCTTTTTTGGGAGAATCAAACCTTGAAGGGAGTTATCGCTAGTAGTGGCAGATCCCGCAGAGGGACAAGAGGGCTAGGTGTGGTTCTGGAGGTCACTTCCCTGCAGTGGCGCAGAGAGGGGGGTTTTGGGGGATAAAACCCCCCTCAGAGCTCAGACAATTTTTTAAGTTTAATCTATTTTATTTTTTGGATTAATATTACTCAAAGAATAGTGTAAGGATTAATAAAATATCCCTCAAAGGCCGTATAACTCACAATTTTGAACCATTAATCTTAATTTTTTCTGGCAGAGGGCCCTCGCACCTCCCAATTACCCTGGCAGGTATGCCATACACCCAGACACCCCAGTATTAGTTGCGCCTGAAACCCCCCCTAGCCTTAATTTCTGGCTGCTTCCCTGTACTAGGGGGTAAGAAAGGTAACAAAAATTTTGAGGATTTCAAAGCTTGCAACAACACATTATGGTTGTGCATATAGTTACTTATTTTCCAAATAATCAACTTAAAAAAAAAACATTTGTGTGCAATTTTAGTAATTTGGGTTTTTGGGACTTTTATCTCCTGTATGTATTCGAAAACTGAGCAAAATTACAAACATTTAGGGTCCCACATGGAAAACATATCTATAGATATCTATATATTGACTATTTTCATCAATGAATAGATGTATATCTAATAGATGTCTATTGGACATCTATAAGATGTGCAGATGACAAGGGGTGGTTTTGGATAGATCTCCGAAAGTGTGTTTTAAAACACGATTCATGAGCTATGGAAGCGATATATCATTTGATTTGGGGACAATTTTTTTGGTTCCTTACTGGAGTGATGGCGGACTTGAAAATTTTTGCGACGCGTAGAACGATATTGATATACAATATACGTATATTGTATACTACCTCTCTGGAACTCCCACTGATTGCTAGCAACAATTTGAACCACATGAGACCAATGCACAAGATCAAGGAGTACCTAGCTGAGAGGCAGCAGCAACCTTGGATGGTATTGTTGACCTCATCAACTTTTATGCAAGAGGGTGAAGACTGTCACAAATGACTTAAGAAATAGTTGGCACAAATAAAAATGGTAAAATCAAAATCCCTGAGTATTTAAAAAATTTTCACAATAAAGGTAAAAATGGTAAAAATAATGACGGTGAACGAGCTCTTAAGAAAATTTCAATTTTCATTTTCTTTGTAACTTTAATCGTCTTGAAAACATGCACTGTAAGAATTAGTAACGGTAAAATATATTATGTACCACCATTTATTAGGATTCGAGTAAGCTTTACTTTTGCCTTTGACTCACCGGAAGTAGAGAGTATATTAAGACTAATATTTGTTGTATGATCAAGTCATTTAGGTAAGCATGTGAACTTTTTTTTATAACAATTTCACTATCAAGAATGCTGAAAGTCAGAATCAGAAGAAAGTATGCCCACTCACAAAATATATTGGGGGGCCCAAACCACGGATCGTAGCCCGGTAATTTTTATAAGTAGTGAGTTTTAAGTTTTTTAAGCATTTTAGAAAAGTCATATGATCAACATTGGAACCCTGATAACTTGAATCTTGATATCTGGACACCCAGGGGAAAATCGGCATGCCTGACATTATTTCCTCACACCCATAAAGAAATTTAGAGGGGGCTTGAGTCCCCTGAGAACCTATGGAGGTGGCACCAATATATCCCCACCTGTATCTTAATTCATCTAAAGTATTGATTGAAATATTTACATTAATTCTTCCTCCTGATTACCTTCTTAAATATTAATCATAATCTAAAGACACAGCATGAAAAAAGACTATTGACCTGAACCGATCTGCCGATAAGATCATATCTGTGGCGGGATATAGGTTTTCAATTATTTAATGCTGGTGGCATGCAAAGAAATGAATGCCCTCGCTTATACATATTTTGACATGTAAAAAAAAGATACATCTACTCTTGGCAAAAGTATTTTAATTTGATTTGAATTATGTACACCCATGTCTCGTATAGCGCAATTTCGATTAGCGCAATTTCGATATAGCGCAAATACGTTCCTCGGGGAAACATTGCAACGCAGTGTAGCCTAATCAAAACTCTTAAACGCTCTCGTGATAAAACGTGAACTTGCGCGAAGTACAAACGAAATTTCTATCATTTTACGCATATTAATGTTATTGCTTGCCTCAAAGCTTCTTTTTTGTTTATATATTAATCGAAATCTATTGCTGTGCAATGGCCAAAAGTATTACTCGTCATTGGGACCAGATAGCCGGCTTACCGAAGTAATTTATCTCGTCTCCTTAACAGAATGATGATAAATAATTTAGATCGTTAATTAAGCGTGAGGCTAGTGGAAATGATTTTTTTTTCAGCAATACGGTTTGAGACGTATTTTTGCCGTCATAGGTTATCGGGCGATTGACTTCCAGGTAGAGCGTCTACGCCGTCTACGCTGAAGCCTTCAAGGTCATCGGTATTCACGGGGGAGAAATGGAGCGGTGGCCGAGTTGCGCATGAATAGCATCAACACATAAAAGGGTCCGCTATAGAGTCTCAAACACAATGGCTTCGTTCCCTCCCCGCAGTCTTAGGCCTTCTGCGACTCAGGAATACAGTTCAGCAGTGGAAGGTGATTTAGATAGAGCCATACAGAGTAAAAACCAAGAGAATATGGCAAAAAATAGGAATGCGTGTAGAAAAATCAAGAATTTATCAATAAAAACTATAAACCTAGAAGAGGAATTGAAAGAGGTCAATTGCTTTGAAAATGGAGAGCGTCAAAGCGATATTGCGCGGAAGTTTAAACGTACGATGCCTTATTCAGAATAAAGACGAAGTTAAAACATCAGTGACCTCAGCCGCACCAACTTCAACCAAGCGGTCTACACATACGGAAAGTTCATAGAGAATCAGTACAAATGACGGGAGTGGTAATCGCTCAGAGACATTTAGTGAAAGCTCCGGTTGGTTCCAGCATTTAAACGGCAAGCAGTTATTTTCAGTGCGGCGATATCAGGTGAATATGCAAGTGTTGATAGCGCAGTCACCGCAACATTTTCTGATGAACTCCAAGCTGTGATTGAAAGTGGCTCCTTTCCCCCTCAACCAGTTTTTAGTGTTGACGAGACGATATTGTTTTGGAAAAGAATGCATTCTCGTTCATTCATTTTCAGGGAAGGAAAACCTGGGTCAGGTTTCAAGGCATTTAAAGACTGTTTCACGTAGCTGCTAATGACTCGGAGGACTTCAAATTAAAATGATTTATCATTCATAAACTCCGCTAGCTATGAAATGGCATTCGAAGTAGCATTTTCCTGTCATTTCGATGAGCGACAAAAGGGCCTGGGTGACACAATAGTTGTTTTTAGACTAGTTTGAAAAATCGTCAACTGCCGGCAACGCATTACGATCCCCTGTGATAGCAGATGTTAGCCCACCCGCACGACAGGAGGGAATTTCAAAAGCATGTAAGAATTTTTTTTAACGTGAATAAAAGTCTTTGAATGCGTGCATACTATCTTTAAAGATGTTTTAAACTATAAAAATTTATATAAATAATGTTTTCTAAGGCTTTTTATGGGAATATAGATGTTTTAGAGGAAATTCAATACCCAAGACCTATCCTACCAGGAACGCATCCCTATCTTCCCAATGGTAAAACGCTCTCGTATAACGCAAATTCGTATAGCGCAAAGACCCCGAGGAACGCATCCCTTGCGCTATACGAGACATGGGTGTACTTACATTTTCTGATGAATGCATTTAGTAGTTGAGGTGACAGGAGCAATAGCACCCAGCTGAAGTCTGGCAAAAGTGCTGTTGGAAAGTGGCCATCTTCTGCTTGCAGAACTCACTCTGAAGCCTCATTTCCTTGATGACTATGTGTGTCAACATAAGTAGTAGCTCCTGTCGTATAATGCGCTGTAGTTGTTCCCACAGCAGGTCATTCTCCTCCACCTCCTCCCTCATATCCTCATACACGTGGTCCAGGAGGAACTCAATTTCCTCAACCCTTAAAGCCCAGTCCACAAGTACAATGATGGACGCCAGCAATATAAAGGCAGGGATGAAATATTGTGGTGTGCAGAGTAATGGGCCTTCCTGACCCACTCTTTCGTCTGGATTTCTCATTGATTCATCTGGCTTAGAGATGTCACAAGAACTATTCCCTGTGACTGCACAATTAAAGGCAGGGATGAAATATTGTGGTGTGCAGAGTAATGGGCCTTCCTGACCCACTCCTTCCTCTGGATTTCTCATTGATTCATCTGGCTTAGAGATGTTACTAGACCTATTCCCTGTGACTGCACAATTAAAGGCAGGGATGAAATATTGTGGTGTGCAGAGTAATGGGCCTTCCTGACCCACTCCTTCCTCTGGATTTCTCATTGATTCATCTGGCTTAGAGATGTCACAAGAACTATTCCCTGTGACTGCACAATTAAAGGCAGGGATGAAATATTGTGGTGTGCAGAGTAATGGGCATTCCTGACCCACTCTTTCGTCTGGATTTCTCATTGATTCATCTGGCTTAGAGATGTCACAAGAACTATTCCCTGTGACTGCACAATTAAAGGCAGGGATAAAATATTGTGGGGTGTAGAGTAATGGGCACTCCTGACACACTCTTTCATCTGGATTTCTCATTGATTCATCTGGCTTAGAGATGTCACTAGACCTATTCCCTGTGACTGCACAATTAAAGGCAGGGATGAAATATTGTGGTGTGCACAGTAATGGGCCTTCCTGACCCACTCTTTCATCTGGATTTCTCATTGATTCATCTGGCTTAGAGATGTCACTAGACCTATTCCCTGTGACTGCACAATTAAAGGCAGGGATGAAATATTGTGGTGTGCACAGTAATGGGCCTTCCTGACCCACTCCTTCCTCTGGATTTCTCATTGATTCATCTGGCTTAGAGATGTCACAAGAACTATTCCCTGTGACTGCACAATTAAAGGCAGGGATGGAATATTGTGGTGTGCACAGTAATGGGCCTTCCTGACCCACTCCTTCCTCTGGATTTCTCATTGATTCATCTGGCTTAGAGATGTCACTAGACCTATTCCCTGTGACTGCACAATTAAAGGCAGGGATGAAATATTGTGGGGTGTAGAGTAATGGGTGCTCCTGACCCACTCTTTCATCTGGATTTCTCATTGATTCATCTGGCTTAGAGATGTCACAAGAACTATTCCCTGTGACTGCACAATTAAAGGCAGGGATAAAATATTGTGGGGTGTAGAGTAATGGGCACTCCTGACACACTCTTTCATCTGGATTTCTCATTGATTCATCTGGTTTAGAGATGTCACTAGACCTATTCCCTGTGACTGCACAATTAAAGGCAGGGATGAAATATTGTGGTGTGCACAGTAATGGGCCTTCCTGACCCACTCCTTCCTCTGGATTTCTCATTGATTCATCTGGCTTAGAGATGTCACTAGACCTATTCCCTGTGACTGCACAATTGAAGGCAGGGATGAAATATTGTGGGGTGTAGAGTAATGGGTGCTCCTGACCCACTCTTTCATCTGGATTTCTCATTGATTCATCTGGCTTAGAGATGTCACAAGAACTATTCCCTGTGACTGCACAATTAAAGGCAGGGATGAAATATTGTGGTGTGCACAGTAATGGGCCTTCCTGACCCACTCCTTCCTCTGGATTTCTCATTGATTCATCTGGCTTAGAGATGTCACAAGACCTATTTCCTGCGACTGTACAATTGAAGGCAGGGATGAAATATTGTGTCGTGCAGAGTGATGGGCCTTCCTGACCCACTCCTTCGTCTGGATTTCTCATTGATTCATCTGGCTTAGAGATATCACAAGAACTATTCACTGCGACTGCACAATTAAACTGCACACTCACTGCCTCTCCTACAGCGTAAGGTTCGGGGTTCTGAAGACTGAAAGAGTTGCTCGTGGACTCCATCATTTCTGAGCACTCATTTTTACAGCAGAAGTGATTCATATGTTGAGGTGAATAAAAAGGCTCACTAACTGCCTCTCCTACAGGGTATAGTTCAGGGTTATGAAGACCGAAAGGGTTGCTGGTGTAACCCATCAGTTCTGAGCCCTCATTTGTGCAGTAGAAGTGATTCATACATTGAGGTGAATAAAAAGGCTCACTAACTGCCTCTCCTACAGGGTATAGTTCAGGGTTATGAAGACCGAAAGGGTTGCTGGTGTAACCCATCAGTTCTGAGCCCTCATTTGTGCAGTAGAAGTGATTCATACATTGAGGTGAATAAAAAGGCTCACTAACTGCCTCTCCTACAGGGTATAGTTCAGGGTTATGAAGACCGAAAGGGTTGCTGGTGTAACCCATCAGTTCTGAGCCCTCATTTGTGCAGTAGAAGTGATTCATACATTGAGGTGAATAAAAAGGCTCACTATCTGCCTCTCCTACAGCGTAAGGTTCGGGGTTCTGAAGACTGAAAGAGTTGCTCGTGGACTCCATCATTTCTGAGCACTCATTTGTACAGCAGAAGTGATTCATATGTTGAGGTGAATAAAAAGGCTCACTAACTGCCTCTCCTAGAGGGTATAGTTCAGGGTTATGAAGACCGAAAGGGTTGCTGGTGTAACCCATCAGTTCTGAGCCCTCATTTGTGCAGTAGAAGTGATTCATACATTGAGGTGAATAAAAAGGCTCACTAACTGCCTCTCCTACAGGGTATAGTTCAGGGTTATGAAGACCGAAAGGGTTGCTGGTGTAACCCATCAGTTCTGAGCCCTCATTTGTGCAGTAGAAGTGATTCATACATTGAGGTGAATAAAAAGGCTCACTAACTGCCTCTCCTACAGCGTAAGGTTCGGGGTTCTGAAGACTGAAAGAGTTGCTCGTGGACTCCATCATTTCTGAGCACTCATTTTTACAGCAGAAGTGATTCATATGTTGAGGTGAATAAAAAGGCTCACTAACTGCCTCTCCTACAGGGTATAGTTCAGGGTTATGAAGACCGAAAGGGTTGCTGGTGTAACCCATCAGTTCTGAGCCCTCATTTGTGCAGTAGAAGTGATTCATACATTGAGGTGAATAAAAAGGCTCACTAACTGCGTCTCCTACAGGGTATAGTTCAGGGTTATGAAGACCGAAAGGGTTGCTGGTGTAACCCATCAGTTCTGAGCCCTCATTTGTGCAGTAGAAGTGATTCATACATTGAGGTGAATAAAAAGGCTCACTAACTGCCTCTCCTACAGCGTAAGGTTCGGGGCTCTGAAGACTGAAAGAGTTGCTTGTGGACTCCATCAGTTCTGAGCCCTCATTTGTACAGTAGAAGTGGCTCATATATTGAGGTGAATAAAAAGTCTCACTTACTTCCTCACTCAGGGGGTAGATATCCGGGTTCTGAAGACCGAAAGGGTTGCTGGTGTACTTCATCAGTTCTGAGGCCTCATTTGTCCAGCAGAAGTGATTCATATGTTGAGGTGAATAAAATGGCTCACCTACTACCTCACCTTCAGGGTAAAAATGAGGGTTCTCTATACCCATTCCATTGGTCATGTATTCTATAGCTATAGCTGGCTCTAAAACACGTATATGTTGCGTTGAGTTTGATTGATATGATTGATACGAATCTTCATTAATGTTTGGTGGGCAAAGCTGAGAATTTAAAGCCTCAAATTCAACACAGACATCAGAGGTATTGTAAATTGTTTCTTCCTGTTTGCTTTTTGCCCTTGTTGAGTCTTCCTTTGCTTCGAGTACACCTTTGCGACTTTTTTCTTCATTCCCGCTTTGTATATTCTTCTCAATTCGAACCATATAATTATTAAATGTGCCACGATTTACAGGTTCGTATTGGATTGAATATATCACCTCACCTTCGTCATCTGAAAGAGCGTTCGCCTTATTCCATCCATGTTCATGTTCTTCTCTTTTCTCTTCAGCCGGCGAGGATAGACGGGTTGTGTCACCTGCGATGACTGGAGTTTGTTTCACGTGATGGTCTTGAACACGTCCTCTTTTTGCCGAATTTCCGCCATCACCTTTCTCTCCGTTGAGTTCTGAGCACAAGGCGTCCCTCATGCCTTCTCCAATGACTTCCGCGACCAGCGATTCCTCCTCGATGTTGTCGGAGTACATTCTCGTACGCGGAGGCATTGGTTCCGCTGGCTTCGGCTGAATCGTGTTATGGTGGATTCCCGTGAGAGTTCCGGATGCCGTGTCATTGGGGAGAACGGACAGGTTGAGGTTTCGCCTATCCTTTTCTTCCAGAGTCGCTGCGACCTCAGAAATCAACCATGTTTTCTCCTGTTTGCGATTCTCGTTGGAAATTTTATTCGTGTGCGGTTGAACGTTCTCCAGGTTGACAATACATTCTTTATCCAGCCTCTCCTCTAGGCTTTTGCCCAACACATTTCCGGAAACGATCGGTGCGACTTTCTTTAAAATCCGTTCCATGGTGTACGTGGCGGAAAATATAAATGGCGAGATCTGCTATTTGGTAATCACTCCAAATCAACTGACTGGAATCGATTATGAGATTCAAATGCATGAAATAAATGCAATCTCTTATTTGCAGGAGTTAATGTTATCCGAACTCTGCAGGTCGAAGTCGGAACTCTGCCGGCTGACTGCAAACGCCTGCGAGGAGACCGTTTTCTTCCTCTGCTACTCAAGTGATTGATGTTTTATTCACTGTAGCTGTTTTATTCTGTAACCAGTGCGTTTAAACTTCGTTTATAACACCACAATATGCTATCGCATCCGCTCTCTGTCGCTTGGAAAATCCAATTGATAAAATGTCACCGTACGGCTACGTTTTACAGGTTGCCAAGGTGAACGAAAGTATTGTTGCGGCGCCAGATATGACCTCTGCTGGCCAGCGGTAGTATACCCAGGTAAAAATATTTGGTCTGTAACTAATCTGGATCTGGTCTGTAACTGGTCTGAAAGGCTAAATTTTGTTCTGTAACTGGTCTGTAACAGAACTGGACTGGTCTGGATTTCAGAGAGGCAAAGGAAAATGGTCTGTAACTAGTCTGGAATTCTGGTCTGTAACTGTGCTGTAATATTCGATGGTGTGTAACTGATCTGGATCAACTGTCTGTAACTGTACTGTAATTTTCGATGGTCTGCATCTAGTCTGGATCTATTCTGTAACTATGCTGAAATATTCTATGAGTTTCAACTGGTCTGGAACTATTCTGGAAGAATTCCAAGTGAGTCAACTGGTCTGGATTCTAATGTGACATGAGATCTGATATTTATTCGGTCATCTGTAATTGCTCTTAAATTTATTTGTAACAGTGAAATTATTATAATGTATATCAGGCATTGATACTTAATGGAATTAGGAATCCTGGGCTATGGATTGGTCAATTTTTAATGTCCATTAATTTTTTTTCAAGAAGGGTTACAATTTTATATTTGTTATTTCATAGATGAATTTCACATGGGTTCAAAGGTACCTACCTACCCATGGGTAAGCCATGATTGTGGGCAGTGCACTGCCCACAATCATGGCTTGTGGAGAGTTGCGTTATTTGGATGGCATTAGAAAGGGCTGCATCATAAATTGAGACTAATATCAGAAGTACTTCAGATATTAGTCTCAATTTATGATGCAAAATTTATTTTTATGATTTTTTTTATGATTTAAATTTATGATACAAACTGCAAATTGAATATGCGAGGTAAAAATAAATATTACTTCTAAATGATTGCACAAGCAATGAAGGTTGAAATATCAAATAGGGTTTAGAAAGTAGATAGCAGTCAATAAAATAATTTGCAATGGTTTATTCTAATTCCATTGTATTTACCGATTTCAGGCAAAACTTTTTGCCCGCAACTTCCACTGTAATAAAAATGAACTCCTCCATGGTGGGTAGACATAGGGTAAATGAAGGGTAGTACCCTCCATGGTGTGTAGTTAACCCTCCATCAACCCAAGCTCTACATTCCAGGGAGCGTAAGGCAAGGGTAGCACTACCATGGAAGAAGGATTCTTCCTCACCAAACATCTACACTTATCTACATGTTGCATACTAACATACCTATCTTCTTTCAAAAAATTGCATTGAATTTCTGTAGGGAAGGGGTGCAGTTAATGAGCTGATTGTAAGAAAAATTTAATATCTTCCAGCTAGTAGTGCTTACACACTTCATTTGGGCTATGGAAGCATAAAATAATATACTCAAGTATCTATTTGCCCCCTCAAATGCAAATGGATCTCAATTCAGAACACCGTGTATAAAATGGTAATAAGGTGAACGCAGTGCATCATTTCAGTAACCCATTAAAATTAAAGCATTTGTTGAAGAGGAAAATATCTGAGAAGTCCCTCAGGTACCTTCGTGAAGGTACACCTCGCACCTATAAGAAGCAGGTGCACTTGCTCCAGAGAAATTTAGTTCAGTAAAAGAATATAGTAACTGCGGTAAATACATATTTTGCGGATTAAAAATTTGAGTTACAATTTTTTCCCATTATATAACGTACTTATAACGTATTAAAAATCGTATTTTGAAACTTGCGCCAAAACAACCGGAGGCCATCTTCTATACCACGTGACCTAACAGCCACTGGAACACACTGGAATGTTTACACTCGTAGATACAGTAGTTTCCGACTTTGTGAATTAATCTGTGCCTAAAACCGTATTTTACAAGTAACTGTATGTTTAAGAACGTATGGACGAGGAAAATATAACGTTATTCAAAGTGAAAACTTCCTAAAAGGAATCAAAAAAATACTGTTTCATGCCAATTGCATACTACCACAATGAAATCAACGCCGGATAAAGTTTTTATTTACCGGGTTTGCGGAAAAAGTGGCTCCTTGCAGCACGTAGAGATTTAAAGAAGATGCCTTGGTCAGTATCAACCCATCTCTGCTGCGCTGACTTTTTTAATGTAAGTACATGGAGTATATTTTTACAATCGATGGTAAATCAACGAACTTGAGTATCAACAATTTTTTAGGACTAATGCAATTAATGAACTACTTCTTTCAACCCAATAGTTATATAAGATTATTTATTACTACGTTCTCACTGTGGTTACAATTTAGGTTGATCTTTGGCTTAACTTATATATTAAAAATACTATGCATTCAGATCGATTAAGTTGAAATATTTCAAATTACTGTTCTCGCGTTAGAAACCACATTGTTAGCTGTTTTTCATGGCATAAAAGCATTAGTCTCACTATAAATTCATTCGTGCATGAAGGGTTTTTCTTGAAATTGAATAACCATATTAGAGAATATGTGGAACAATTTTAAGTTACCTTAAGTACTTATTACTTAGCTGGTTATTAAATGTTACAATTCTCATTTTCCAGGATTGATGGCGATGGACACTAGACGTTTTCTCTACTACGATACATGTTAACTGTGTTACTAGTACTAGAGAATGTTTTGAGTACATCAATAAATGTTAAATTGCCTGTATAGATTTATTTTATTGCATAGAAAATCATCCACCTCCATACGAATCCAAAATTTCCTGTTGCAGGGGATATGTTATTGATGGTTGGTCAAAAGTCATATGCTAACATGTTTTATCAACTTAGAACTTAAATGGCAATTCACAGCTGAAATGCAGTTGTCATGTGTGAGCACAATGAATATCTTACGATCGGGTTGACATTTGTTAAATTCTGAATTCCATTTGCACTCATACTGGTATAATCTGGAGATACATCAACTCTGAGCTTTTTATTGTAATAAGAATACTTAACTTTCTTGCCCCTTACAGCTGAAGACATCCATAGAGATGTATCATCGCTTTTCAAAATTTACAATGTATTAAATTGATTATGCAAGAATGCCATTGTAACAATTGAAGATTACTGCCATCCAGTATGCCTTTATCTCCGTCATATTTGGCTGTTTGGGAAATGGCTTCAGTAGGCTTCTCAGATAAATTTGTTTAGGCTGTTCCCTTTTCCTTACTAGCTGAACTGAACCAGTCAGATCAATGAGATTGACTGATCTTATAGTTATCCTGAGTCTCAGGTTAAGTAGTATAAACCAACTAGTCACTAGAACAGATTAGTTCCAGACCACATAGTCTCCCTGAGAACAGCCCAGTTCCAGAGCAGTACAGACCAGTTACAGACCAAGCTATTCCTGGGTCCAGACCAGTTTACCCACCCGTTGTCCAGACCAGTTGCAGACCAAACTGGTCTGGAGCAATGTTTCAATTTCTTCCCAGTTCCAGACCAGCTACAGACCTTTAGTTCCACCCCCGTTCCAGACCTGTTCCAGCTCAGTTACAGACCAAATATTTTTACCTGGGTAGCCTTTCGCTATATGCTAAATTCCATTATTTTGAGTTGAACTCAGTCCAATGTAGCAGAGGATGGATGGAAATAATATTTTTCGAAGATTATCATGTTTTCTTATTGATAAAGACCATTTATATTCAAGATCTTTTTACGCCGGATACCGATTTGAAGCACGTAGCGCGATGTTCAATGTTGTTTTTATTTTGATGATGTGGGAATGAAGAAGCTAAAATTAATTACTCTAAGATTCGGTGAACTATCGCTCATGATGACAATATTAAAAATAAAACCAATATTTAACTATCGTGTATTAATATTAAGACTAAATGTATAAGTTGATTCGCCAATAGCCACATGTACCTATTTATTTATTTTATAATATACCGGTTTTCTTGCGAAGGCTTTCGCGCTGATGCCTCGATGAATAGTTGATACAATCAAGTTTTCCGCCATACCACCGCCTTGGGTCGCCGTCGCGATGGCCCAGAGATAGTCCCAAATCGAAAAAAAGCTGGCCAAAATTAATAACGGCGTAATTTTACCTAAATTAGCCACAAAAATTGAAATTCTCTACTGAATTTGATCGCCTGAATCTGATTTTGGCATTACTTTTACGCGATCTCTTCATTTTAGCATTTTTTGAGCTGTTATTATCTAAACAATTTTTAGAAAATCTCGATATAGTTGTCATTGCGATTGCCGATAACTTGGTGCTCATGGAGAGCTTAAAAAAGTATAATTTTAAGGTAAAAGATGTATAAATTGTAGTTAAAACCCATGATAGAATTTACGACATGAAATTGGTAAGATTCGAATCCGCGACCATCAGCATAGTCGGTGAGATACCAAAATCTGAAAAAATACTCACATTCATTCATTTTTAGCTTCCATGTATTTGATAAGTCACATTTAGATGAAATAAAATGACCTATTAAGAACATTGAGGAATATAATGTTTCAATTGCAATAAAATCGCTTTCATGTAGGTATCACAAAAATCGAATTTTAAAAGAATCGTCGCTAGATGTCACCCCATCACACTCATTACCTACTCATTTTCGCTCTGCGATTCACTTAAAATTAGCAAATTTTCACCTCACCTCATAGGCTGACTTCATTTTTTTTTGGAATTCCTGATGTAATTAAAATGTATGATTCAGATATTTAAAGGAGTCTTCGAAAGATATCTTGATAATTTAACATTCTTGGGTAAATTCTTGTACAATGCTCTCGGAATTTCCTCATGTCTATGTTCCTATGGCCTCCAATACTTCTTCCGTTAAAACTTCAATTGCAAAAAGGATTCTTTGGCAATTGCTGTTCCATGCATCAGCACTTTATGAGCATATAATACCAACCATAATCCATGTACAGCTCAGCTATTTCCATGCAATACTGGCTGAAGGCTTCATTATTTATCTCATAGCCGCGGGATAGAGATTTTATAATCACTGAAAGTCTATGGATAAGTCTTTCATCAACACCTGTCATGAAAAATCAAATCACATTAATAATTACATTCCATACATATAAAATAAATAAATAAATAAATAAACTTTATTGGCTCTAGGAATCCTTTCCTTTGGAGCCTAAATTAATACCTAATCATAAACACTCAGGCTGAGAAGGTTAACATAAAAAAAAGAAGAAATCATGAAACACTTAACCAACCAACTCAAACAACCACCTGTATACAGATTTCCAAAGACATGAAACAAAATCAAAAACCATACAAAAAACATACAAACCCAAAAATTGCAAGTTGCAGACGCTTATATAAATTCAGGTATCATAAAAATAAGAAGAAAACAAAGACTTTTTGAAATTATTGAATGTAATAATTCATTAATTTCAAAATTCTGTTTCAAAATTTTGGAAACGGGTCCAATATTTCTTACTTATTGATTATAATTTTATATTTACACGTAATTTCATCTTGTCTGAAATGAAGTCCTGAATTAAAACTCCACTTTTAAAATGATTGAGATTAATTTTCACTCATTAGATCCGAGATGGAGATATTGATATACTTATTAAGGGAATTTCAATTCCTTCTGCAACCAGCTTTTGAACGTCCCTTTTAAATTTTCATCAGTCCTCGAGCTTTGATTCCACTTTTTCAGGTATTTCGGGAGAAAATTCTTCGCATAAAACGTGTCACAATAGTTTTGGCTTGCTTGATTTCATTCAGTCGAAATCTTGTTTTCAAATATTCCCCTCATATTCCCTCTACTATGCTTATGAATATTCTTTTCTCTCTGAATTTTTACTGTACACCGCAAGGTACAAACATTTTGCGGAACCCATAACTCAAATTTAACAGGTGTATTTACGGCTGAAACGATGAATGTGATTTCAAAAATTTGTCTTTTTTTAACCAATCAAAAACTGGAAATTATGAGTTGACATTGAGTAAAAGATATACAAGTGTATATAGACTTGCCTCTGAGTTTCCTGCGCATCCTGAAATTTGAATGTCAAACATTGCCATACCAAGTGCTTTAATTATCTGGACAGGAGATGTTTCTCGAGTTACCCGTATTAACACAGTTCGGAGCACAGCACTTGTTCACTGAGAAAATCATTAAATAAAACTGAGTGGGAAATATTCACCACATCCATGCAAATGTTCTGGTGAGGGGGGCCGTCATGTCATCTTCATTCCGTTATTATATGAGGAAAAAAATGCACTTGCAAGATGCACGCACCCTTAGTGAATTTAGACGAATTTTTCCCTCCGAATTACGTCCTATCTACGTCTATGGGCTGTTAAAATGATCCTATGAACAATTCTTGGCATTAACGAGCATTTCTTTCTCTTAGCGCCAAGACCTCATTTCGGAATAACGTGTTGACAACGCTGTACAGCATGTAAGGGATCTCTTCTCAATAAAAATATGAGGAAAGTTTTGCAGAGAAAAGCATCTTGTGGTTACTTTAAGGTTCTCGCATAGTGGCTTATGTAGTCGCTTTTGATCACTCATTATGTTTCTCATTAAGAACATGAAAACCGGCCCTCATTGGTTACATGAATATTTGAAGGAGAGTGCACAAACGACAAGTGTGCATACGATAGGCGTGAAGCCCTTCATGTATGTAATTTTACAGGATGTAGAATTATGCTAAGTATACACCATGCAAGTTCGACCACCAATACAGGAATATTTGAGCGATAATGCCAATCGGCATTTCACCCTCAGCGGAGCGGTGCACCGCTCAACTTAAAACCCTCTAGATGTCGGATAGGTAAATATAGGCAAGTATAGGCAAGATTATTTTTCTCCATCTTGTTGTACATACTCTTCCCAAGGATTCTGCACAGGAATCTTCGAGGAGTACGGAGGAGCAAAAAACTATATCGACACATTTGACTAAAAATAGGCCCAATAATAGCTAACATTATAACTAATTAAATATTATTATAAAAAATTCTTAATCGGTCAAAAAGTACTATAATATTATGAATAAATATGCAAACTTTACGTATTAAAATTGACAGTTGAATCCCATGAAATTAAAATAGTCATTTATTAAGTTGAATTACCCTAAAATCCACTATTTCTACACCTCGGGCGTTTTAGTCTGAATACGCCCAAGTTTGACGGGTTACATAGGTCAACATAAAAATCACGCAGGTCTATCTGGTACGAAATATTGTAGGCCATTTCCTGTAGAATCCGAATACATTATTTAAAACTTCCTCGTAAAAAGTCGAAAATATGACTTTTGGCCACCTTTTTTCGATTTGGGACCACGATGTGGCGGGGCAACCAGGGCATTTGGCCCCGGGCCCAGCAAGTTGGGGGCGCACCGTTTTTGCCAATTTAATTTTTTTTTATTTGACTGACAACGTTGACCGCCGTGAGGCGCTCTCAGCTCTCTTAAACACAACGAAAGAGCTTTGAGAGATCGCGGTGCCAATCCACTTGTTTTTCATTCTTGTGGCAATGGATAGTATTTGACGATCTCGTTCGTGCCGATTTCGATGCGCTTTTTCATGATGAGGAAGTCCACCCTTACACACTCGAAGATTTGCATATTGATTTTTTCTTCCAAATCCATCAAAATGAATACATGAAAAATAGGTGCAGCTATTGCATTCATCAAAAAACAATAAAAACTCATTAGCAAAAAATAAATTAATAAAGCGCAGACCTTCAAATATTTAATCATTACAGTTAATTATGGATACACTTATATAATATAACATACAAAGGTAATCGACTAATTATTGCTATAATATAGCACACACAGACACAGAGACACACACACTCATGTAGAAGACATACATAATACAAAATTAACTAAAAATAATGTAGGTATTAACGTATCTTGAGAAAAATAATTCATTTGATTGAAATAAATGCAATGGCTGAATAAATAAAGACAGTAAATACATTTCAAATTAGTTTAATTTTTAAAAAAGACAGCAACACTTATTCAACAGATGATAGCAATGAGAAAATAAAAAAAAATTATGCGAAAAAATTGAGAAATACATAGAAACAGCAATAGCCAGGTACATAAAAATTAAATCAGCAATATTATTTCAAAATAAATTTCAAGCAAAGAAACTAAAATAATATACAATTAAAACAATGGAGACAGAACAAAATTACACATGCAAAAAATTAAATAAAATTCTTCACCTCCTAAATACATAGAAAATACACTACATTAGGTGCTAGATACCATACTGCTTTAGCCAGAGAAAAGTCTTATGTCACAATTCAACCATGAGTTAATATTTATAATTCATTCACAGCAATAATTGAATTGTATAGACTTTCCTCTGTTTATCCCCCTCCCCACGTAGAGGGAGCAGTTTGGATTTGAGGGGGAGGGAGGGTGGGGAGGGATATTTGGTGACGGAAGGGAGAGTTAGTGTTAGTATTACTACTAACACTACCATTAATACTACTACTACAAGTATACAAACTCACTCACTCACTCATACCAAACAACATTCACACACCTACGATACACCCCCATGATAATCTAAAGTGGGTACCCATCATCAAAGAGCGATCCCTAAGGTCAAAATTAATACGGATCTAAGTTCCTGCCCCTAGCTAAGCCGCATAAGTACGAAATAAGTTCTATCTAATTCCATGGTAGATAAGCTACCCATTTCGACGACCTAAGAATCTAATTTCCTACTCTCCTGCCCCCATATTCCCCCAATACTGTAAAAAAAGCAACACATTACAATAAATAAGTTACAATCAAACACACAGCAATAAAAAAGCACACTCAAATAGTCCACTGATGAGAACAACACAAGCCCAGGTCTTCTGCTTCTTCAGTTTCTTCAATCTTCGGCTCTTGACAGACCCTTCGGAGAGCCTCTTCTCCAGGATACACAGCATTATGCAGAGTCACCTGTTGCAATAAAAAACATCACTTTTACTAACGATACGACTAACTACGTTGTAGAGGTTTTCCCCTCTGTATAAAAAAATAATAATGAAACAAGTATATCTAAAGAGAGACAGATTTAGTCAGCAATGGACGAGGAACATCAAATAATGATAAGTTAAACCTGATGAGTTAAAAGAATTTGCAAGTTCCATATGTTATAGCAAATGAAATACTGCATAATGTATTCCATCGACTTCTTTAAAAAGACGCACAGTGATAATCTTACGTTTTTATGAAATGCAGTGCTGGATTGGATTACAAAATATACTAGAGTAGTGGGGTAGAACTGAATAATTGAATTAATGCATGAATTGGGGTAGACCTTTTTACATTAATGCCACACGAAAACATAATACAATATCAACAAACTTTGTACTCAGAAAATTATGACATTTTTAAATATTCTATAATACGAAGGAAGTAAGAATATAAATGAAACTGAGAAGTCAAAAGAGAAATAAGAACAAAAAGCATTACAAAACGTAAATGAATGATTATAATAAATTCAATGAGCCTATTCGGAAACAAAAAAGAAAAAGCTTCTCTCATGATCCATTTTCGAAAAAAAAATCACATCAATGAATATGATTAATGGGATTGTCTCATGACGCGAACTTTTTAATATCAAATGTTTCTAAAAAGTGGCTTACTTTTTCTTTATGTATGAACAGGATAATTTTTTGATTTTCATGTGCATGAGTTGAAAAGAAAATAAATTTAATCCATTCCTACCTGGTGCGTGACTGGTACAATGTCCTTTGAAGTCTTCTCAACCCACAGCAAATCTGTTTCTCCCAAATTTCGGGAATGAGTCACACCTATGAAGAGAAAAATGCTAATATTAACTTAAAGTCAGCGTTGCAAACGCGAAAAGACTGGACGAAGACCTCGTAAAAATCAAATGAATGAGGCAGTTACTTATAATAATATATAATATATGTCCTCATTAACAACAGAATTTATTATAAATGTATTTATCGCAAATAAAGGTATTTATCGCAAAACGGACAAATTTTTGGAGTAAAAACACTTATTAACAGCACTCGCTGTTTATTGTAATGGAATTGTGGTAAAAATATTTTTCTAATACTTTTCCATTGACGTAAACATTTATCTGTAAGTGTAAATGAGACAACAGAATGAAACGAAGTGTTAGCTCGAGAATGAAATTACTTTTAGTGAAAATGTTCTCGATTACTCAATTCATCTTATAAAATTAACCAGCTTTTTAATTTAAAAGTGAGGTCTCCATACACATGAATGTGAATGAAAGTGGAATTTAGTCTTACTGTGACGTGATGGCACCATGAACTTATGTTCTTCAAGAATCGGAGAAGCATGCTGCACGTGCTCTTCGACTGGTGTCTTCTGCTCTTCGTCCCCGGGGATGACTTGAGCCTAGGGAGAGGTAGGATTAGTAGGCACATACAAGAATAAAAAAAACCCTTGCACGAAAAATCCCCAAGATGCATATCGCCTTGCCTTATGTTACGAAAATTATTCGGCTCTAGAAGCCCAAATCAAAGCTAACAAACGCATTATCTTCTTGTCTTGGTCCTCTTCGACCGTCGTCTTCCGTCTTCTGTTCTTAAAATCCAGAGATGACTTTGATATCTTCTTTTATTGGTCCTCTTCCACTGATGTCTTCTGTTCATCAAAACCTGGGGAGAGGTAGGATTAGTAGCACATACACAAATAAAAAACCCTTGCACTCAAAATCCCCAAAGCCTCGCATACACTCCACGACAACATCCAGGGGGTATCTTTGCACTTAAACCAAGTGAAAGTCCCATCCTGTACGCTGCAATGGATTAGCGTGCATACTTAACCTTGGTTCAAAAAGCTAAAATTAACGCACGCATATAATCGCCTAGCCTTACGTTACGCAAATTAATCGGCCCAAACAGCCCAAATCAAAGCTAACACTCGCATTATCTTCTTGTCTTGGTCCTCTTCGGCCGTTGTCTTCTGACTTCTTTTCTTCAAATCCAGCGATGACTTGAATCTGTGGAGAGGTAGGATTAGTATGCACATACAAAAATATACATGACACTCCCAAAACACAATCAAAAAAGCGGAAAAACACAAACAATTGCCACACACACACGCACTCACACACACACACCCCTACCTACGTTTGAGCTCATAATCTAAATAAACCATACTAAAGGTTTACAAGGCCTTTCATTTTAGTATTCAATTGGGGACCATACCTTAAGCGCTTTTTTCATCATTTTCATTACCTTGTTTTTGGCCAATCACCTTTGTGATTTTTTTATTCACGTGATCTGGTACCAGTTATTATAACCTCTCATTAGTGGCAACCATTTAACCATGTGTTTATTTTTTATTCTTGAGTCAATTTTGACTCTTTGCATTTCGTTCATTTGATTGACGTCACCACAGGTGTGTCGCAGATCTTTGTACCTTGATTCATACCATGTGTTATTTTTGAGTTAATGTGAATGTGTGTGTAAAGGAAGGATTCGTTTAAACCCAGGGCATTGCACAATAACATCACTCATCAGCCATAAACTCCTAGCGATGAAGAGTCTATGCAAACCCCCCCACCCATCCTTGAAGATGCATTTCTTCCTTAAATTTTTCTCTTCGGACGACGATTTGAATTTTTTCGTTTGGTGATTCAACTTCTCGTTGCTTCGAAGACACTTTTTCCGTATCCTTTCATTCTGTAAAGAAAAGAGAATTCAATTTAGTTTGTAAGTCCGACTTCACCCAAGAGAACAGGACCGCATTGCATGAAAATCTTACTAGCCTATTGCTTAGAAGATTATTAATAAGTCGTAAGCTAAATGTACGGTATTTAAAAAATGATATTTACCATGTAATTATAGCGAAATGAAAACTTTATGCAATGTAAATTTAGTAATTTAACCAGTAATTGAAATTAGGCCAATATTTAATTAATGGATGAGGTTTCATTTCCTTAGGCGGATTGTAAAGTTTGAGAAACTAATCTACGCACATGAGCTAATTACAGGTCATTCGAAAAATATAAAATTTACTAAACCTTCATGTTCTTTTCATATTCCCATACATTGATCTTCTCTTCTCTGACCAGCTAAATTAACAATTACCAAGCCAAATAATTGCTAACTATTAGAAGAAATATCTAAAAAAAATAGTTATGCTTAATTGATGGTAAATGATTACCATGTTCTAAGCCTAGGTTAACATTCAAAGTTATATTTTATAAATAAGGTAGATATATTACATTCAAGCCATATGAAGGACTGCAAAAGTTATCCAGGGGCAGATATCGATAGTAACCGTAACTTCGTCATGATGAAATGCCACCTTAAATTTTTAAATATAAGAAAGACGTGAAAAAATACATGGCAGGTTGAAAATTTGAAGGAGGTTAAGCATCAACTGGCGTTGAAAGATGCTGTTAATAATAGAATAGTGGAGGATACGACCAATAAACCAGTGGAAGAGAGTTGACTACCATTAGATGCGGCCTGTAGGCAGCAGCTGAGGAAGTTCTTGGTAAAAGAAGATTCGCTATGAAAAAAACCATGGATTACGCAGAAAGTATTAGATCTCATTGAAGAAAGAAGAAAATACAAGGCTGTGAAAGCAGAGGAAGGACAGAATTGTCACAAGAGAATAAGGAACGAAAAATGTCGTAAAGCGCGGAAGGCACGTGGATGAAAAATATTTGTGAAGACGTACAGAACAGTCATGGAAAAGTAGAGGCCACCTATAGGACAGTGAGACACCACTTTAAGGGCGTAAGATGTCATACCCTTAGGGACAAAAATGGGGAATTAATGATAGGAAAAAGGAGAAAGGGAAGAAATGGAATGAATATTTGGAATACTTGTACAAAGGAAGCAGCCTAAGAGCGAATGCTATCGAAAACGAGAGGGAAGTGGATGCCGATGACATGGGAGCCCCAATTTTAAGATCACAATTTGATGGGGCTGTAAAAGACCTCAGGATAAATAAAGCATCTGGCATTTATGATATTCCCGCAGAGCTAATTAAAAATACTGGAGTGAAGACGTTGTACCAGCTGTACAAAAACATTAGCGAAATGTATTCGACAGGTGAGATACCAATGGACTTCGAGAGGAATATTATCATCCCAATTCCTAAGCGGAAAAGAGCAGAGAACTGTGAAGATTTTAGAATCATAAGCCTTACTATACATGCGTCGACTGAAACTATTATCAACTGAAAATAAGCACGAAGAAAACCAAGATCTTAGTATGCAGCAGAAGAGAAGAAGTCAAGACTAACATTAAAATAGGGAAGCAAAAACTGATAGAGGTGGATGAATTCCGTTATTTGGGAAGCAAGATAATTAACGACGGGAGAAACAAGAAAGAAATTATCAGCAGAATAGCCCAGGCGAAGAGAAAATTCCACCTATGGAAAGACCTGCTTTCAGCGGGAACTTAAATACGGAAGTAAAGAAACAATTTATAAGAACCTACATTAGGAGTGTGCTCCTATACGGAAGTGAGGTATGGACAATGACCAAAGCGGAGAAAGCAAGGATAGAGGCCTTCGAAATGTGGTGCTACAGAAGAATGATTAACATCAAATGGATCGACCGAGTTAGTAACAAGGAAGTCCTAAGAAGAGCAGGAGAGAAGAGAAGCCTAATGAAAACCTTAACAAGAAAACGGGGCAACCTTATGGTCCACATCTTTAGATATGATGGTCAGATGAAGACAATCGTCGAGGGACAAGTGGAAGGCAAGAACGGAAAAGGAAGCCCTCGAGCAAAATATATGGAAAAAGTAAAGAAGGATGTGAAAGAGAAGAAATACGTAGGTGTGGAAAGATTAGCTGATAGGAGAACTGAGTGGAGAGCTGCGTCAAAACCAATCCTAGTATTCCCCTCAAAACAGATTCATTCCCATGATACTTCGAAGGCCGTACGTTTCCACGTTATTCCGAGCGAAATGGGGAACACCGGGACAACTTCGTTTAGGGTTTGCGTTGTGGAAGTGGGAGGGGGTATTTGGTCACTAATGACCAGAGACGAATGCAGACCTTCGCATTTGGAATAAATGAGTCAAATGGGCTGCAAATACCGTTCCCGTCGAGGCAAGAAATTGCACGGCCTAATGCAAAAGCCAATGAGCATAGAAAAATTCATGGTGCAAAGCCGTGATGAACAAGAAGAAATGAAAAAATAGAGCCTGTTTCAATTCTGAAATGAATGCAGGTACAAGTGAGGATAAAATCAGGCCCCGCTCACTATGCAGATGCTAACGAATGCCTGAAGATGTCAGGGCAGTCGGCGCGAGCAGCGCCTCTGGCGGCTCGGCACTGATTAAAGCGCGAATTCGAAAATCCACGGGGGAAATCCTTGTACGTACTTAATTTATGTCTTTATTGGCTGAGATTTTCCTCTCGCTATAATGCCGCAACCATGTAGCAGGAGACATTTACGTTCATGTTGTTCACCGGCTGGGAAACGAAGGTAGCCAAGATACCTCTATCATTTAAATAAGACTACCGGCTGACTTTCACTCTTTTTCTCTTACACTCTTTTTCTCGACGTACACTGTCAGGGCCGGCTCAAGGCAAAGTACTTACCACGGAAAACTGCTGTTTTGTCGCCCACCTACTGGGGGTTTTGGCATGAGATATCCCCGAATTACAAGGGGCTTGGTATGGAATAACCCCAATCAAATTCGGTCGCCCGGCCATGTCCACTGTCGAGACTAAGTAAGCAGTTAACTAGAATACCATGCCTTTACATTAAGAATAGCCAAGTTATATTGTAATCATAAACTACATTGCTAAATTAATATGCATAAATAGTATTTAGAGTACACAATATGAGGAAAATCTCAGTAAATGGTATTGTATGCAATGAAACCAATAATATGAAAAGAATCAATTTAAAAAAAGGAAATAGACTACTACTATGGAAGTAGGAGGAGAGGAAGCGCAATCCTCCTCCTCCTTCCTTGTTACTAACATAATTTTACAAAAGATGAAGAATAAGACAGCAATCGTTGTTTAAGAATTTATTTGCTGGATACCTTACATTAATCATGGATTTTTTTGGTTCATCCAATTTTATTGCTTCACTATGTTAGTGTCCACCAATTTGAGAAAGAGAGTGATTTACATTACTACAACATTGTTAATGGCGTTACTCACTGAACATGCGAAAGTCACAGCATCATTTAACGGGCCAACCTAATCAAATTTGGATTTCTTGAAGAAGTCACTATTTCCTATTTTGTCCTTCATCACGATATGAACTGATGGTATTCGCAGACACAAAACTTCAACTTCACAAGTCCGTGGTATAATCGCCAGATACATCTCTTTCAAAGTCCGCTATTCATATTGTAAAAGTTCGGCACAACTCCCAAGGAGCAAGAAAACACTCCGGAGTACAGGCACACGCACACGAAAACAATCAATAATTAAATAGCAGCGCGTGATGGGATCAAAATAACGATACACACTGATACACATGCATCACCGTTTCCAAAACAAACAATGAAATTCATCCGGGTAACGACAATTCGATCCTAATCGGTGACCATCTCTATCGATAGTGTGAACCCCTATCGATTGTGAGAGCCACAATCGATCGTGAGACCTTCTATCGATAGCTGCAAAATAAGTCCGAGCCAGATGTCTCCACCGTCGAAAGAGAGATAGAGAGAGGGCCAAAAGCTATACTATAGGGCCTTATGGGAGTGAGCGAGGCCTGGATAAAATCACCAGTTGGAAGATGGGAAATTTCATGCCCTGTGCTTAATTAAGAGAATCGGAATAAACATGCAACACAGAAAAGTAGGAAGGCATTGTTTCAGATCTCTTCGATCGCCGAGTGTCATTAAGATAAGCGACAGTCAATACTCGAAAATCTCAACAACTACGTTTCCATCTTCGTTGAAAATTAATCCTTTATTAATTGCAAAGAGACTTGATAGTAAATCGACTGCATAATATCATGAAAATATCTCATTTAAAGTTTCCCAACTGATATCCTTGGAATTGAAAAAATAAGATATCGTATCGAAGTTCAATTGGGAAAAGATCAACACACTGATTCCCTGTGGAAGAGGGGCATGGACAATGATAACAGCTGAGATATCAAATGTAATTTTCGAAATGTGGTGCTTCAGATGAATAATGAGGATGAAAAGATGAATCTACCGAGTAGGAAATGCGGAATAAGCCAAAGCAGAGCGCGAGAGAAGAGAATGAAATGCAGATAAGTGGACGGAAAAACCTTATACGTCACATCTTAAGACATGACGTCCTGATGAAGACATTCTTCGAGGAACAAATGAATGTAAATGACGGAAAAGAATTACATCGTGTAAGATATCCGGAAGAGGCGATAGAGAAGAGAGCAGCAGAAGAAAGAAAAGAAGTGTGTGAAATGGAAGAAATAAGTAGGTGCGAAATCGATTACTCGACAGGATTAATTAAACTGAGTGAGAGCTGCGAAAAACCAATGCTAGGATTGTTGACCGGTAATGTTGAGTTAGCATGATTCGTTAACAATGAAACCATATGTAACTAAAAAATTAGTGGATTCAAAACATATTAATGTTAACAGATAGTAATTATTCATTTCTCATCATGTTGTTTAACAAATGACATATTTCTGTTCATACGCCTGAGTATAGTTGTAGTAATCTTAGCCTTATGCGCTGTTTTGTTTTGCCAAAAAAGTGTTTCTACAATAATTCAATTGTTGAACCGGTTTTGAGTGGGGAAACAACTCAACGGCGAACCTTTGCTCAGCATTTGTTTTTAAGGAAGGTTAACAGACTATTTGAGGATGAGAGTCGACAAAACTAAAGGAATCCTAGGCTCAATTTTCAACCAATCATAACGCACGCCCGCAAACAGCAATTAGAAAATGGGACGGTATGATTGGCTGTTTAATTAAGGAAATGATGGCCATCGAGCAATGACTCTTTTGGTCCCTGAAAACCTATCGCTTGACCTATCATTCTAAGGGATGGAAAAAATCAATCTTGTGATTCCGGCTTTCTGGATTCCGAATCTGAAGCTAACCTTGAACACATGGCAATTAGAGAAACTTAAGGAGCTAAGAAAACAACAGACCTTCCAAGAAGTAATATAGAGCAAGATAGGATTAAATGAGACGGAAAAATCAGTGGAGAATAGCTGGACAAATATCAAAAGTGGACTTCAGGAGTCCGCTAGAGAAGTTCTAGGGGGAAGAAAATGTGTTAAGAAAAAGCCATGGATCACGGATGAAGTCCTAGACCTCACTTAAGGACGGAGAAAGCATAAAAATACGAATACTGAGGAAGGACAGACTTGCTACAAGAGAATAAAGAACGAGATTTGCCGCAAAGCGAGGTGAGCCAGAGAAGCGTGGATGAGGAACATATGCGAAGACGTGCAAAATAACCCCGTACAAGGGAAAGTGGAAGCGGCCTATAGAATAGTGAGGAACCATTTTCTGACAGCGTTACCATTGGGTCTTTGCGCGGAAGCCGCGTTCGGGCGACAATAATCGTAACGGTTCTCCCCACCCCCTCCCAAGTCCTTCGTCATCGGCGGCTATCCCTTATAATATCCCTATATATACCTAAGCAATCAGATTTGTTCTTTTACTTTGAATATGTGAAAAAGTTTCCATTCTACGAATTGAGAATTAAGTTATAAGTATCTCGGTAAATATAGAGGGTCAAACATACAAACGCGACTTCAGAGAAAGAAGCGAGGAACAATTTCTGTGACGTGTATGAGACTTCAACGAACATTGTGGCGTTGCAAATTGGAGACATCGCGATCAATGCACCAGTATTTGACGAAAGTAAAGAATCTTGCTCATGAGCTAGAAGACATCGACGCCAAAGATAGTAATTATTGGCTCATATCGACAATTATTGGTGAGGATAATAACCTTTTATGTGTAAGTGACGGGTAAATGGAGGACTTGTAAACAAACTGATCAGACGAAGATTGCACTCAAGTGCTTTAAGTGCCATGTGGAAGTCACAAAGTGTCTGAATTTCCAGAGAAGGATGGCCACAAAGGAAAAGAATTCTTAGGAGTGGGGAGAAGTGACGGAAAGTTGAGGGAGTGGTTACGAGAAATTGGACATGTCTTAACGGTACATACTGAAGGGATAATTCATGGAAAATAGTTTGTAGTCATCATGCATCACCCGAAAATAATATGGCTAATTTTTCATCTCGGGGATAAGATCTTGAAATAGCTGTTGCTATAAATGAAGTTATCAAGGCTGATGGCAGTGATGTCCCCATCAAATTTCCATACAGCCGTGGAATATAGTCAATATCTGATGTCTCATTTGTCCCAGTACTAATTCGCTGTCCGTTATTAATACTGTTCGCGAAGGGTTTTGCATGATTTCAGTGAATGAAGAATGTCTAATATTCCGTGAAAGTGGATGTACCATCACCGGAGATTTGGCAGCTGTGGCCAAAGTCATTGGTGGGATTTATCAGCTGGAGCTTAAAATGCTTGATCATGAGAATCAACTAGTCTGCCTTATCGCTACCAGTATAAGCACACGACACGAAAAGAAGAAAACAAATAATAATGCTGTGGATCTGTAGCATCGGAGACTGGGACGGCTCACGGCAGCAGGGATTTGCTTATGCTGTCACCTTAAAAGGCCCTATGGAGTTAAGTTGCACTCCATGCACTCTTGGAAAGATGAGGAGATCTTCATTTGAAGGAAGATTGAAAAAACACGAAATCGGATATTGTGCATGCCGATTTCTGTGGGCTAATGATAGAAAAGTCATTCGTAGGGGCAGGGTGTTTTGTTGACGATGAATGACAATTCCAGAAGGATACTTCTTTGAGAGTAAAACTAATGTGATGGAGCTGTGTCTAAAAAATGGGATTGCCCATTGAGAATCGGATAGATGGAACTATAAAATTCCTCTTCGAGAGTTCAAATCCTTAGTTAATATACTTTATTCATTCAGTGAAAGAGACATTTCTAACATCAACACAGTAGATACTCGATAAAAAGTTGCCATTGGATATTTTAACTAATTAAATTTTAAAAATAATGAATCTATGTATTTTAGCAAATTAATTTAATTTTTTTCTAAATAGATTAATCCAATGAGAGGAAATCAGCATGAGAAGTGGCAACGGCTGTATCATCGTGCCCTTGCGGCTAAATATTGTCAAATGTACGTTGAGTAAAATTCCTACTATTAGTATCGTCAACACTCAGTAAATAACCAAATAGATTATTAGTTGAAATCGTTTTGATAACCCTAGAGCATTAAAATGCTTGTAATTCCATCGATAATCACAATAACCAAATTTCTAATACTTTGTCAAGAAAAACTGTGGGAAGTGAAGTGGTTAAAATAACTACGCTTTCCTACCAGTGGGTATGCTAACCACAATTAACTGTAAGAACCAGCATAGGCGGATCCAGGGGGGGCACGTGCCCCCCAGACCCTATAAAATATGCTAAATTTTTAATACAGTTCCATAATCATTTCGTTCGTTTTGTATGACGAGGTATCCCTGTGCCCCCCCCCCTGAACAAAATCCTGGATACGGCCTTGCTTGTGCCCCCCCCCCCCCCCAGAAAGAAATCCTGGATCCGCCCCTGAGAACCAGTTGTAGATTAATTGGGATATACACTCTTTATAATAGATATATAACTCTTTCACCCGACTATCTGGCAAAAATACATTTCAAATAATCCGACGGCTATTAACAAATTATGACGTTATAATAACAAATAAAGTTATGACGGAATGGGTGTAATCCATTACTTCATTATTTCAATAACTTTTGAGTGATCATAATAACATACTTCTATTTGGAAATCTCATGGGCTAGCCTTCTGATTTCAATACTAGCAACATAAGCAGAGCATTATACCGGCTCATTCGCCACACCTAAAACCAATACTGAAATAATGGGGAATTATGACAAAGGAATGGCAAACCAGGGGTTCCATAGCAGTGAGGGTGCTTGATCACTTCCGATCGTGATAATAAATGTGGACTGTATATTGTTTATATCAAAGTCGAGCCGGGCCGATGGCATACCACTCACCGCTGCTGTTGTTCCCGTCGGGGGCGCGACATGGCTCCTTCTCCTGGGGTTGCTCATACGCTTGCGAAGTTCACTGGACGACTGCCTATTCACTCCCATTCTCGGAGTGACAAACCAAAAACAAAACCAAAACGAAAACCCGACAATTCGTGGTATCGCCAACAGGTGGCGAGGCTCGACTTTTTCTGGGAAATTCACAACCAAACAGTGCTAGAGGCGCATGTCCACGACTAGTGTAAGTAATCCATTTTGGAATTATATATGCGAGAGATTTGTTGGATCAATGCCTAAACGTTTGCAGAAAGTTGTAGAAATAGCGAGTGACGAATTAAATTTTCAAGACAGAGGGGTCATCCGTTCGGTCATTTCGATAAGAAAAGAATGTACTAACGTTGATGGTCAAGATTTAAAAAATCACATTCGCTAAAAATTAAGTACTTATTCTTTTCCTGTGTCATCTGTATCTTACTTATAGATTTAAAAAATGTATCATTTAAAAAATTAAAAAATATTACTTTAAACTCGAACCTCCACCTCAGCTTCCAGAACTTCCAGACGACCAGAACTTCACCTCAACTACCTCGCACAGTATATGCCTACGCGGCTACGGAGCCACGTATTAGCAATACAAAAACAGTGAGTCAAAATATCAATCTAAAGAGAGGAAAAACTCCGGGTACGCGAAAAGAAAACACTCCGAAGTCCCTAAATGTGCATGGACGTGATTTTCCTCAGCGTATTCCATCCGCTTATCATAATTCGATTGGTATTATGCTCCTAGTATTTGACTCCAGCTTCGGTAGCCCAGTCGCGCCTGCGGCTGTCCTCCTCGGCTCTTGCTGCCGCGAAGGCAAAGGATGCAGGTTGCTTCATATGCATGCAGCTAATGTTAGAGGTCTTTGGGCGGGGCTGGATGACGCAGAGAAGGCAGTCAAATTTCACTCCACAGTCAACTGCCCAAATGGTTACGCAATATAGGAATTGAATTTTAACAAATAAATAAGCGCGCAGGAATTCAATAGCCATACAACATCCTCTGGAACTCGAGATAGGTTTTGCGAAGTTTTAAGATCAGAAAAATTTCCACAGTGCGTGTGTGCAGCATCAAATCGTCCGCAACTGAGACTTGACCCGAGGAACTCCAGTTTCGTTGAAGAACACTTGACCCACTACACCACCAGAACGGTCGTGCCCTAAGGCAGTTTCAATGCCCAATATGCTTCGGATTCGGCCACAGATGTTCCGACGAGAGTAAACTCCATTCTAGAGGAGTCGTGGGCGAAGCATACTTCGGAAAATATGGGGAAGAGTACGTAGCTGCTTCTCTAGCGTGGTCATAATGCGGCGGATATGATTATTTCCACGGTAGAAGGAGCATGTAGCTTTTAAAATTCTAAAAACATTTTTAAAAAAACTTTTAAAAAACTTTTAAAAACATTGACGGTGCTCATTACTCTATAAGCCCACTTTCGATGAAACATAAACAATAAGGACATTAAGATGGCATTCATAAATGGAGCACTCAAAGAAGACATGTATATGATGCAGCCAGAGGGTATGAAAATTACAGGAGAAGAGAAGGTATGCAAGTATAAAAAAAGGCATTTTTATCATCTAAAACAATCGTCTGTTAAACATGGAATGAGGAATTACATTCTGTTCAGCATCAATTAAATTATAAGCAGCGTGACTCTGAACCATGTGTTTGTAAAATCACACGGGGGAGGTGTATTATTTTTGCGATATTTGTTGATATTATTTTTGATCTTGGAAATGATTGCGTTGAAAACGAGATGCTCAAAAGTATAAAAATGTTTGAATTCTAAATATGTTAGAATTGAAAGACGAAAGAGGGTGAACTGATTATTTTTTCTCAAAACTAACTTTTTCTTGAGTCATCTGAATGGTTTATGTTGATGTTTAGGATGCATCTTTTAAAAAGTGAATAGAATTGTTATAATTTCGGATTCGAACCAAAACTTTACCGCAACTAACGCGCACAGTAAAGACCTACTCAGCCACGGAGCCACGTAATGGTAAGAGTACGAATCGTGAGTCCAAATATTAATCTAAATATAGGAAAAACTCGCCACGGAGCCCGAAAGAAAACACTGCGACGTGAGTGTGGACGTCGATTACCTCAGTACAATCCATCCGCTAATCTTAATTCTGATTGGGCTCATGCTCCAGCAGTTAGACTCCGGCTTCGGTAGCTAGGTCGCGTCCACCTCCGTCGGCTCTTGGTATACGAGTCGGCATACGAGTGAGGGATGCCGGTCGCTGCATGTGCCAACCTAAGAATTTTTCACCGACCCGACCCAATTAGTCAAGTAGTACTCGTTTGTGTCTAAATACTTTTGAAAACGATAGTACATTACCCTTTGTGAGAGAAGCTGTAGAATATAAATTGCTCGAAATTTGGTACTGAAAACTGAAGAAATTATCGCTGATATGTTAGCGAAATCTCTGAGCACATTTAAAATTGCAAAATTTCGAAAAAGGTGGAGTTTGAGCTCAAAATGTTATCACATGACCATAGTTTCTTTTTGGGTCGGAAGTGGGTTCTGGATAGGTGGAGATGTTGTATTCTAAATCTGTTATGCGTAGGTAACCAAGAACCCAATTCTACATGCTGACAGCACTGTTTTTTGTGGTTGTGTAAGTTCTCCCGTGAGGCCGATTCAGTCATTCTATTCCCTGACCCACTACAGAGTAGATGTTCTTGAATTGAATTCATTGAATTTTTACGAGGTGATAAAGGCTTCCAATGCAGAGAACTTTGTAATGCTGAGACCCAAAGAGGGTGAACTATTTGAGGATGTTTTCAAAGTTAATAAGTTGATGTTGGTGATGGAGCTCTGAAACTCTCTCCTACACGAAATAACTTTGGCCCAACCCATTAGCCTTTCAACTGCAAAAACCAATCAGTAAGTTTACCTTTACCTTTCAATTGGGAGTAACCATTGTTACCATTCATTCATAATGTTATCATTCATGCTAAATAAAGGGATCTGTGGCTGAAGTTAAGGAGCAACTTTGTTCAGGTTAGTTAAAGAATACGCTAGAGAACATTGCCAGATACAAAAAAGACCTTTCTATATCTCCAGGCTGATAACTTCTCTCTTCACGTAGTTACACCGTATTACTGTGTTATTTTCAGGTATGACAGCGTTATCGCAAATACATAGATCAGGGAAACAAGGAAAACCTCGCGGAAAATTAAAATGTATTCTTGAAGACGACGCATATGGCTAACTATTGATATTTGTTGCAGCTTGTGATTTATTTGTTGTGTTTCAATAGGGTAGTTTCCTTCATCAAAGAAAACGAAAGGCATTGATTGCAATTCATCACCCACCATTAGTGTATTCATAATATAAAAATTATTTGGTTTTAGAAATACCGGTTTAGACGAATGACAAGGGTCAGATTGGCGCCCAGGCGATGCCACTCCACGTGAAGTCACAGGGACCTAGTTTCTATACGAGTAGATAGGAGTTTTGCAACGTCTGATATTACCAATGCATGCATGTAGCACAGAGCTCAAGGAAATGTATCTTAATAATCACCTATTAAAATTGCGTATGGTCGGAAAGTTTCCTTCGTTTGATAGGATATTAATAATCCTTATTTAAGCCAAGCGCTACTTGCTGGCAGCCAGAATCGTAGCAGCGCTCATATCCTCGCACCAAGGTGGCCTCACACGGTGACAGCCGGAACCAGAACGACATCACACGGACTTTTCCCAGCATTCATACTTAGCCGTCGCCTTTTCACGCCCTTGAAATTTTTCACTTTTCATTTAATCGCGAAAAATAGATATCGTCATTTAAAAATCTGAAAGCGTAAAATACGTACTCCAGGAGTAATAATCTTTCGATTTAGGCAATTTCAAAAATAATAGGAAACCACCCATGAATATTCAAGCGAAATTACTCATGATAGGAGGACGCCAACTAATATCCCTTCCATCACGATAGGGAGATGACAGCAGCACTTCTTCATACGTGCAAAGGCGCAAGATGAAGTGAATATTAAAGCGACAGAAAAAGATCAGAAAAAAAAGAAAAAACTCGTGGAAAATTAGAAAAAGTATTGTTGAAAACGATTCATAAGGATAGCGATTGATATTTGTTGCAGCTTGTGATTTCTATGCTAATACAATTGAGTATTCAAGTAAAAAGTTACTCACGATGCGAGGTCGACAACTAATATTCCTTCCATCACGAGAGGGAGATGACAGAGGCTCTTCTTCAAATAAGTAAAGATGAAGTGAATATTAAAGCGACACATTTTTCACTGCAAGCGTCTTCATTTCATCTTTTTAACGACTAAATTACTGCGACGCAGAAGACTACGGGAAACCACCACAATTATTCCCAAAAGACCTTTCCACTATACTCATTACAAACATGATGGTATCATTTTTATTAAAATATTCCGTACATATCCATAAATAGTCCCCCATTGGAATTTCAGGGGGGGACTATGCGAGGGTGCACATCGATCAAGTGCAATTAATTATCCTAAAGATAGGAAAATGATACGAGAGAACTCTTTGAAGTTAGACGGTGCAGCCTCCAACGATGCCTGAGTCACTGCTGGCGTCCCTCAGGGTAGTGTCATGGGCCCACTGCTATTCCTTCTTTATATAAACGGCATTGGTGAAGTAGTAGACAGCAAGCGACGATTATTTGCAGACGACGCTGTAGTTTACACGGAAATCCGTTCAAGCAAAGATAGGGATGAAGTATCGAACGACCTTGATGCTATCCGAGCGTGGTGGGATGCATGACAGTTAGAATTAAATTTGAGAAAAATGCGTAGTAATGAATTTATGAAAAAATAATTTCTGAACTACAAATATATTATATTAATTTTAGTGTATCCTACTATAAATAATATTTAAAAATATACTATAAATAAATTATTTAGAAATTATTATATAATTTCTAATCAAATTTTAAAATGCATAGTAATGAATTTCTGGAAGAAGAATAACTCCCCACAACATAGCTATATCATTCGGGGAACCCAATTAAAGACAGCTGGGAGTCTATCTAGGAGTTAGACTCAATTATGATACATCGCGTAATAAACATATTTAGGAAATAACAGGCCTAGTTAATCGTAAAATGGGTTTTGTTAAAAAAATATTAGAAAAGTGCGACGACAAAGTGAGAGAAATAAGCTACTTATCCCTCGTTAGACCACATTTGGAATACGCTGCCAGTGTTTGGGACCCTCATGAAAAAGGCTTAATAACAGAGTTAGTACGCGTGCAAAGAAGAGCTACCAAGTATGTGAAAGGTCGTTACGATAGTCTTGTTAGTGTAACTGACCTCTAACTCGGATGGGAATCTTTCATATCGTAGATTGAAAAATAGACTAAACCTTTTAGATAACTTCAAGAGCAATGTCTTTCCTAACGAAGTTAGCCATATCTTACGGACGCCAACGTACTACGGAAGATAAGATCATATAAATAAAATAAGAGAGATAAGACTGTAGAACAGACAGATTGACAATGTCTTTTGTCACGATCAATAATAGATTATAGTCATTGTTAGAACTCATAAATAGATTAGATGACATGTAGTGTACCCTACTAACTTAAGTAAAACTTAATGCACGTTTCCTAATTTTATAACTATTTCTAACAGCATATGGTAATATGTTAGTGTGCGTGACGTTTTTTGGACCGCGTGGTGTGCTTCTGGGAGTCCAATTGCATGTTGGTGATTGATCATCCCCTGCCAAACACCCTAGAGGTGGCTCGCAAAGTGTTGTGTAGAAGTAAAAGTTGCAGAAGGCCCGAAAAACTGAAGGTGGAAATTCGAATAACGATCCTAGACGCTTAGGGATGAGCGAAATAAAACGGTCAGATGTGGGAGATGTATAGAATGGAAACAACCAAATAATACACACAAGATTGCAAAACGGTAGTGATGAAATATGCATAGTGCTAAGTAAGAGAGCAGATTAAAAGCTACCCACAGTTCACTGAAAAGATTGGTAATGGTCAATATATAAGCCAAAACCAAGAACTACTGCAGCTCCGAAGGTTTGTCAGCCTACACAAAATTGCCAGAGGATGCAGAGGAGAAATTCAATCAAGAATTCTCATAAAAAATCAATCAGGTAAGAGGTGAAGTAAGTTTCATCATTCTAGGTGAAAGTAATTCTATCATAAGCGAAGATCATGACGAGAGAAGAGCCAGGAATCAGTAATGACGTATGCAAAATTGAAGATGACACAAAGCTCAAGCTTGAAGTTGCGAACACAACATTAAATAATCACAGTCAAAGGATTTTCACAAGGTAAATGCTAGTAGACATGAGATAATTCTTAGCTGATTAAATTATAGCAAAAGAAAAGATTTAGCAACTAGAAAAAGGACGGCAAAAGCTACTTAAGAGGATGACCGACTCTAGCGGCTTTAACCTAATAGAGATGTATTGCCACCTAAAATAATATGAGAAAATCAAGCATAAAGCGGGAAATTCATTTACCATGTACCAAATTTCAATAAATTCGGTATCAAGTGTAATTTTAGGAAGCAGAGGAGAACAAAAAAGGAAGGAATGTGGCCGAGAAATAGGAGGAAGAGAGTCTGAAAAACTTTTGCAGTGTGCTAAAGGCAGTAGTTGAAGTTCCTCGCAGAAAGATAACCATCAAAATGAATCACGCAAAAAGTCATGTATTACGTCGAGGACACTGCGATAATACGAAAACTGCGTAATTCCAAATGAGAATAAGAAACAAAGTTGTTGTAAAGCCAGAGAGGCCAAAGAAACGTGGGTGAGGAACAAATTCAAAAAAGCACAAAAGCATAATGTGTATAGAGTAGAAGCTACCTCGAGGATTGTGAGCAACCACTTCAAATAATGGCGTAAGATGTAATACCGCCAGTGACGAAAACGGAGAACAGAAAAATAATACAAAGTGAAGAGATGGAGTGAATATCTAGAAGAATTGTGCACATCAGGGTTACTTACAAGTACCAATCAAAATGGATATCGCGTGATAATTTGACGTAATAAATGCGTATATTGGAATTCAATGCTTAGAACCCTGACAGAAGTTGGGGTGCTTAACAATGAGAGGTGAATCATCTGTAATTCGTTTTAGAGGCCAAGTAGGGGTGATAAAATTAGGACTCAGCTGTGAAGAGTCAAGCATTAGGAACTAGCATATGAGAGTCTTCATAGCATGAAAATCATCTAGCAAAAACTGTCAGAGGCTTACGGAAAATTAAAAAGTTCCTAGTAAAGATGGGTAGGAAAATAAACAATGACAGGAAGTCAGGATCAGCATAAAACTAGAGAAACAAACTGGTGCAAGAGGTCGACCAGTTGAAATATTTGTGAAGCAGAATAACCAGAGATGAAAGAAGAAATGAATACCTAATAGCAAAATATCCCAGGCGAAGAGAACTTTTCAGACAAGTAAAATGATCGGCTGACTTAAAGAAGCAGGATATTTGAACATAAAGTAAGGAAAAAATGCATCAGAACCTACGATTTGAGTATGCTTCTCCATGGCAGTGATTCATGGACAATGACAGAAAATGAGAAACTGATGGTAATTCGGACATATGAAAATTATATGGATCGTCCGATTGAGAAATGCGGAATTCCTCGGATTAGTGGGGGAAGAATAGAAACCAAGCAAAAACTTAGAAGAAGAAATTATTCTAAGCTGACATATGCAGAAGCATTTATCTTGGTGGCCTGATGAAGGTAATCCTCGGTGGAGAAGTGGATGACAATAGGAAGGCCTCGGATATCGTAAATACGGATCCAGAAATGAAATAAAGGATGTGAATGAGTAATTGAGCGATTTCATTTGTCTCCACGTGACACCATTAAATATTAAAATGTAATCACTAAAAATTAACGCGAGCTGAGTAACCTAGAAAAAATTTTCCATCCTCCTAACTGCCTTCATAGTCACAAAGGATCATACATATTAACAGCTGGGTATTCGTAGCATAAAACACTATTAGAAAATAAAAAACTCTGAAATATCGTTTACTTAAAAAAATGATCATAGAAGTTATTTTATGCAAACTGTAGACTAATTGGTTTAGACGTAGTAACATAGAAAAAGAGAGAAACAGATGACATATGTATGGGAATATTTAAAGATCTATCAAATAATTTTCATTATGAGAATGATATTGACTCACCATGTTTCTTCAGTCTTCTTCTTCCTTGGAACCTCATCGCAATTCCCCATTTGACCCCACGCATTTCACGGAATTCATCCGCTATCCCTATATATTATTCATGCACCTGGAAAGAAAATTCGCATTAAAGACTGGCAATATTCACGCACTAGAAGTTTACAGTTAAGTAACGTGGCACATAATTACAACAAATTGTCTTACTAACGACCTCAAAGGTTAAATGTGTGGAAAAAGAAAATTCAAAACGAAGTGCTTTAAATCCAATTAATATCGCCAATATTCTCTTACTTTTGCTCATCATTAAAAGTAGATGACCAATAATTGTAGAGCAGTTTCGGAGAGGCAGTTCAACACCTAAACTTAATTAGCTGACAGCTAATTCCAAGGCTTGAATATCAAGGATTTTTCAAAATTCCTCTCAGAACCTGTGGAATAACTCACTATTCAAGTGCCAACAAGAGAAAATCATAGAAAAGCGAATAAAGGATGATATCTGGCAACTGAAGCAATCACGGATAGATGCTTCATTTCGAAATTTCAGGTTCTCTTGTAATATTAAACGAAGCAGTGTGGCCAGCATGAAATACACTGTTCTAAGTCTACTGTTAATAACTCATATTTATAGTCACAGTGATAAAATTCACAAGCTTGACGTTAAAAAAGTAACTAGGCTACCGGAGTACTAGAAGTAAGCTATCGGATTCCCGTAAGGATCATAACTCCTGTAATGACACCGTTACCTTGGATTTTCTAAGAAACACGATGAAGGTAAAGATAAAACTATTCACAGGTTACTTATTCATTTCAAATGTCGGCACTCCATAACGTAATGCAGTTTTCGTAAGTTACAGACATTCCACTAGGAAGCGAACACACACGAACTTAAAGGGGGATCAAACAAGTTAAGTTATTGAGTATCTGTCACATAAAAACGCTTTGGCAAAAAATCAAGCATGGCATTTCGTCCATTGCCGCAACACTTTTCACCGAAGGAATTATTTCCATTCGAAATTTAAAGGGTTGGAAGTACGATTTAAATCAGAGATGATGTTTCTCTATCACTCGCGTTCCTTAAAAAAATTACTCTGAAACTTATTTTGACTTCGAGTCTATTTCCTCACATGACATAAAATGTTGGAACGTGAATACGGACGGCGTAATAAAAATCGTTCATCCAAAATAATAGCCACAAAAGATCACAATTACTTAATAAGGTTGAATAATACAGCATTTACGAATTATACCTTAACTTCAGAGAATTTGAAGTCCATTGAAAATAATATAAAGAAATTCTCACTTAAGGAATAGTTTAGGTACTCACCTCTTAAACCCATGAAAGCTCGCCGCGAAGTGAAGTCCAAGATCTGAGGGAGGGGGGCTTCTGGTACACCGTCAGCCGCGTGACGTATGCAATTGACGTCACGCTGATTTTGAACTGATTTCTTTTTAAGGCAAAGAAAAACCTATAAAATGCTAAATATCGTAGATGTAAGACTATTTCAAATTAATCCTGTAAAATACCTTAATAAATGCGTCGATATTCTATGTTATAAATAAATAAATATATCGCGCGATAAACCAATAAAAAGCTCAACCAATAGGATTTGTGAACAAGTTAGCACAAAAAAACCGCGGAATTTCTTGAAAAGCCAATGGTCGCAACACACGTGATCAAGGTTCCAGAATATTCTAATATTCTACGAAGGTCAGTGGGTGGGTTTGCAGAACACGTAATCGCTTTACGAAAAACAATACATTAGACTTTCAACGATCTTCATTCAACTGTCGCCTCTAATCCAGCACACCCCCTCCCCCCCACTCAACGAAGAAAGCGCAACAAACCCCAGTTCGTCACCAACCGTCCATGGAGCAGAATCATGTTTTTGCGAGTTTTAAATTTATAAAATTAATTTTCCAGACCAGTTCAGCCGTTTCTTCGTTCGTTGAAGTCACCATTTATTTCCGAGGAAATGAGAATGGAGAGCGGGGACAAACAAGAAATGCAGAACTATTGATTGAGGTAAGTGAGAACAAGTATTTTATAATATTAGTGAAAAGAGGTTGTAATTTTAGCCTAATCACGATAATACTTGAGTAGCGGCATGTCACTTTTATGGCTCATGTAAAATAATTGCATACGAAAGTGAGTGGCAGAGATAAGCAGTGTACTGATATTGCGGAGTTCATGTACGTTGAGAACATTTCTACAGGCCGTTTCACAAGGGACACGGAATTACGCAGGTTCGAACTGTTTTTATTTCTAAAATGGAGTGGAACTGCGCGAATGCATGAACGAAATTAGAACAGGGTCTATTTAGCCGTCTCGCATCCACGCATTCTCGCATGTGTTCTAGCAATTCACCGCTTTACACGACGTAATTTTGATTACGCCTCCGCACGTACGTCAGACTGCGCAATTCCGGGTACCGTGTAAAACTGCCTTACTCCCACTATGCGATATTCACAGAAACGAGAAGAATATTTGTGTTCCCATTAATGATTAAAAAACTCCCCTTCACAATTCACTCCATTGTCATTGATGTATGAAATGTATCGTCGATTAAAATACAAAGAACTTAAAATTGAACGAAAGCCACATTGAAAATTAGTAAGCTTCAATTCAATTCAGCATCGCATTCATCTCTAAGAGATATAACTGACCAATTCTCTTTCAAATCTACGTATTTCGGTGGTAAACATTCTACGAAACAGGAAATATTCTATCGATTTCCCAGATGCGAATGTGTAAGTATTCGATATTCTCATAATTGCTTCTTAAAATTCAATCGCAGATGAAATTTCAAATGAAATCCACTCATTATTTGTTGTTTTTTTTATCAGTGAAATCTATGCAGCGCCAAAAGAGAAATCGTAATAGCAATCACTGTCTCCAATCTCCCCAAGAAGTTATGCAATTAAATTCAGTCAAGAATGTTCTTCCCCTATGCCACAGATTTCGCTAAAGCTTTCTACACCTTGCTGCATCTGTTCATTTATGATGCCGTTAGTTAGTACCTTGCACTCAAAATGGAGTCATTAAGTCCGAATAATTATGCCATAATTCCCTCTATGTCTCAAATGTCGATGAAATTAGTAACCCTTGAATGAATTAAAATGTTTCATACCGTAAGAAAAAGCAGTCTGCAAAAAAATCAGTAAATGTCAGCTTCAGCGTTGTCCAAGTTCATACCACGGTCACAACTAATAAAGTGATTTTCAATAACTTACAGCTAACTTAACGAGTCCGTGGATTTTAATTAACGCATTTTGAATGAGAATTTCAATGAATGTTTCACCAGTAATTAAGACCGAGCCTGTGATGTTTGCTTATCAATATGGCGCAATTCAATAACAAAATAGGTCGTAGTCCACTAAAATTTAAGAGAGAGCCTTCGCCCGCCTCTAAACCTTTAAATATGAGGGACACTGACAAAACTTTCAATGAAAACTTGGGAAATATTCTGACGAAAATTAGTATGAGTTTAAGAAATACACTAGAAAAGTGTTCTCTGGTTTTACTTCAGCTAGCAAACGGTTTAAAAAATTTCAATTGCCATGGACCACGTGAAGAAGAAAAATATAGTGGGGGGATTAGCTTTGATGAACACAAGAAAGAAATAAATGCGGCCGAAATTTTGAGTCAGCATAAATGGCTTGCGTTGCGTCGAATAATTATACGGGATGCAAAGCATCAATTGAAGATATACCCTGAGTAGTAATCCAAAAGAATATTTCACGAAAGAGCTATACAACAAATATAATCATGATTTAGAAGATGTATTCGGTCGAGCGGTTGTGGTAATTCCTTTGAATTCATGTCATTCACAAGAGAAAAATATTCTCTTACGCCTGAAAGCATTATTCAGCCATCACAATTGGCGGTGAAATGGGAGAAAGATGTGGTCAAATACGGGCATGGCCGCCGCGATCATTGCTTCACGCAGGTTTACAAGTTCATGTGTCAAGAGCGCAGTGGGAAGGGGGAAAGAAGATTATGCATTTTCCCCGACCGAATACGTCCTTCACTCCAACCCACTGTTCTCATATGTGGTGACTCAGATGTTGTTCTCTATCACACCCTATTTTCACTCGATACGTACTTCCTTGAGAATTTTATCAGCAATTAATTTGCTCTCACAGACACCTAAATGGAGTTTAAACTACTAGGACTGACGCATGACAGGAGTTAAATTTAAGTACTATGACATGGTGAAGTTTATTATTCATCCAATGAATTCGTAAGTCAGCTAATTCGAGCCTGTGAAAATAAATGGCCGAATCGCCCGATCATAAAAGGTCAATAATTGTATTCAATTCCGATTGAATTAATATGAAATTCTTTTTTTAGTTTATCCCGCAATATTACAAAAACGCTAGACTCGGCATTCAAAGAAAATTTCGCATTTTCAAAAAGACCCCACGTTGTGTCAAAGTATTTTCCTTCTCGCCAGAAAAGGAGGGTGCTAAAACGAGTTTTTTAACATAAATTTCTGCAAAAATTCCTAAGCTTCACATTGAATGCGAGAGGAGATGGCTCCCTACCTTTCATCCGACGACATATCCATCGGCGGCAGGGCTCAGCTGTCCATCGGCCATTCCCCAAAAGACACTTATTCACCAACACTTCACATTCAACACACACAATGATAATGAATTTTTTGATGCACGTTTGACACTTTCACTTCACTGAATATCTAGATAACCAATCGTTCCTGCCCTTCAGTAACACAACAGGCAGCTTCACATTATTTCCTCGATGCATGCACACTGCTTACAATATGACCGATGATAATACTCCAAGGTTTGATGCAAAGGATTCACAGATATCGTTGAAAGCTTTATTATAGGCTTGTACTTTCATTCGATGCATTATATCAGTTATTCACTCCACATTTCGTAAACTCTAAAAAAAAAGAAACATGCTTTAAAATATAACTAAAAAAAATGTATTGATGACACTATATCTCTAATCATATGGCAAGGAGGAATTATGACAGCGGAAATGCATGAAATGCGTAACGATTCAAGCCATTCTTAAAGGCCTGGATTCATGATAGTGTAACTAGTATAAGTTTATGCTCATTTCTGAGAATTTATAATTGAATGAAACATGTGTGAATGCGTGAACCAAATTCATGAATTTAAACATAAACTTGTACGAGGTAATAGTCCTTGCTGTTAGAGCCAGATATTGATAATAGTTTTAAAAAACATGAAAAGCCACAACCAATAATGTGGGTACAAAAACTCATTAATAATGACAAAATCTATTGCCAAAGTATGCTGCCTTCTTGTACAAAAATAATTATTTGATACGTACAAAAAGCATGGGATAATAGGATATTTACGGGAATTGAACTTACCAGTACTCTTCAGCGGTAGATCATGCACCTCTCAACGTTAACTGAACCGCTCTGAGACTAAAACTGCACTATGAGAGAGCGGGTGCTAAGGGGAAAATTCTAAGTGACGCACTGCTTCTAACTTGCAGCCATGGGAAGTAATGGAGGGAGGAGAATTACTCAGGATACCAAGGAAGGTTGCCTGGCACAGAAAGCACAGGGCAGAGTCAAAATTGTTGGCCTTGATTTTGAGTGCATCACGAAGGCGGTCGGGAGGGGTTCGGTTTTCGCGTCGTTGGGTGGAGCTGGTGGTTAGGGGAAGGCACAGAGATAGCGTCGGAGGGGAGGGGGAAGGGCGCCACCCTCAACACAAAAGAGACCCTGTCTCGTGACGCCACATATTTAGTTTTCGACAATTTTTGGGGCGCCACTTCTGCTTCTAGAGAAATTTTAGTTTCCCTTGCTCTTTTCGTTTTCCTTGGTTACTCACCGAAAATATTACGTTTGCGAGTGAAGAAAAAAGGCACTTAGATGGAGATGTTGCAAATTGATCTTTCTGTTTCAATTTATGTCGGATTTAGTGATTATTTCGAGTGCATTTAATGTGTACTGGCCCCGGTTTTCTCTGTTGGTTTATATTTTACGTATTATAAAACTTCGTTTCGCTAGAAGTTGCGGTGGCCTAGTGGAGTAACGGTGCCCTCATAGTTTGGCATTGCGTTGACGCCGCGGCTCGCGAGCCAATCAGAGCCCGTTTTTCAAAATTGATGACGCAACGTCACCAAATCGCCGCGTTGTAGCAGAAAAATCTGATCATGTTGGATTTTCTCTACGTCAAGGCGGCAGTACGTCAGCGATTTCGAATTGGTATTTGTTTATGGGAAGCTTAGGTATACAAATATACAAGATTAGCTCTAATGGGAGTGAAGAATGCAATTGATTTAGTTATTCAATATTATTTGGAAGTGTTAAGCATAGATATTTCGTGTATTACCGAAATGTAAGGCAAATGTTAAACTCTTGATCACTAAGGTGTATCAATTAGCGTAACACGCACCCGTCCATGGCATCACAAGCTGAATACAGCGTGAGAGCTCCTTGCTGGTGACTACGGTCGTTTTAATTCAAATTTATACTTAATAATTGTACCTTCATGATCTGCTCAGTTCAAGCTATATGGATTACATGGCTGGGGCAATCTTTTAGATCAACAGTTATAATAGATTAATGTTCATGATAACTTTTCACGTTGCTCATGTTCACTGAGTGTATGTAATTTGTTATTTTTCGTATATTCCGAGTTAGGAAATAAAACTTAAAGGTCATAATAATGCATAGGCAAGGGCCATCACTACATGTTTATCGACTTCATGGTCGTCATATCAGCTCCAATGCCATATCAACTTAAAGGTCATAATAATGCATAGGCAAGGGCTATCACTACATGTTTATCGACTTCATGGTCGCCATATCAACTTCCAATGCTGTTTATAGTTAAGAAGAATATTTTAAGAAATGAAATTCCGTGAAAATGCACAAAATAACATATGCATTGTGCGTTTGGCTCGAAATCATAAGATTATATGCTCCAGGGCCGATTTTTAGGAGCCGACGCTTATTACCTTTCGTTTGTTTTCGCAAGGCAGAGTTGTAAAGGCACCCTAAATGAGCGGTTGAGATAGTGGTGAATGTTCGGAGATAGTTCAAATCCCTGACGTCGAAAGCAATTCTTAAATTTTTTTTCAGGTCATTCTCTCGTTTTGTATTTATGTATAGATTCTAAATCACTTTAAATCCATTGCAACAGATTTAGATACTTTTTCAACGATAGTAAGTCTTATAAAAGTTAGGAATTGGGTGGGTTTAGACGCATAATTTCTATGAATGGTCAGTACATTTTAAAGGTTATGGCTTTGCAAAAGCGGCAACCCGTATCCCGGCGGTGAAGGGCAAATAAAAACCCAGCATCTGTGTCAACAGAAATGTTTCAGACTAGCAGAAAATGGGCATTCATATCAGTTGATCACTGCAAATTCATCAATTGGTTTCGATTGCTATTTGTTTTCTAAGAATTTCTGTAATGAACACCATGCTGATCACCCGCCTCGCGAGGATGGCATCGGTGCACAGAGGGCTAGCCGGTGTTAAAGATTGGAAAATAACATGTCCTCGACGTACTCTTTTCCTTTCATTATTAACCACACTTGGTTCTGGGTAACTTAAAAATAAGGCTAACACTATTTTTTTAAATGTAGCTGTGCCTCGTACATTGAGTGTATCGAGTAAAAAATTAGTAGGAACGAAAACGACCCACTCTGACAATCTAAAATGTTATCCAATTTCCCTATGAATTTGCTCACCGGCTGCCATTCATGGAAGATATATCCAATGTGCTCTAATGCACCTTGTACCATAAGTGATAACACAAAGGACAACAATCTTGAGAGTTCAGGGGATGAACGAATTTGTTTCATACAGTGTATTCCTCATCCTCCACAGTTCTTTTCTTTCTTGTCATACGGTGTGTAAATTCGTCTAGCCAGCGAAAGTGGTGCAGTCCGAAAAAACCTATTCGCTGACTAAACTGTTTCCGCTGAATAACAGCCTCGAATGTTTTTCTCGGTCTTTTAAGATAGGCTCGAGGGCAGGTTTTTGTGGAGATGCATGCTATGCTCCATCACCCTAACTGACGCGTAGCTGCATTCAAATTGCGCATTCCTCGACGAGGCAACCACTCTACCGACATAGAGGACTATTCTCGATCTGATGGCGAATCCCGATGTCCTCGAAATTGTGGATGGTTCGAGGTCTTCCGCTCCTTTGCCTGTATATCTGCACTGACTCGCTCGCCTTCCTTCACACGCCTTACCCAGTAATAAACAGTATTCCGGGACAAATTCAGCAACCCAGCTGTTTAGGCCCAAATGTTTTTCCGCCCTCCACCACGTCTATTATCTGTTCGCGTAATGCTGGACTAAACCGCGTGCTCCTTTGCTCTTCCATTGCTCAAAAGTTCAAGACTAGTTCTGAATTATCAGTCGAGTTATTTGTGGACCACATGCTATCCTTTAGTTCGCTATTCCATAGTTCATGGTTCCCGGGTCCTTTTCCTATGATTACAACTTCAAAACTATGGCAATCTTCAATTTTCACGAACTAGTAATGCGTGACATGAAAAAAGTGGTAAGCGCGTTAGATTGCTGTGATTAAGCATCAGGTTTTTGCTAGATATTTTTTATCATTGAAATATATGACTTCCATGTATTGATTTTCATGATTATTATTCAGTACTTACTCATAGTGTATAAAGACTTTGTTGTGTGAGAAGGTGTTTTATACCAATAAATGAGTACCCACAAGTTAAAATTCACACTAAGAAGAATATGCGCGTTTTAATACGCTTTTCTTTTGCTTACTTTGCTAACAGTTCCACGATCCACGTTTCCATGATTATCACTTGAAAATTATTTTCTGATCATGCATTAGCATTAAACTGAATGAGCGCGGTGACATTGTACGCGCGATGATTTGCTATCTGGACTCGGATTCTCGAATCACAGGGTGCACAAACTTTTTCATGAAACATTTTCTCAGGCGAGGAAAATTTTAGGTTACTAAGGAGAATAATAACTGTGCTTACAAATTTGCGTATTGAAAAGAACAATCAAGATTGTTTTAAAAATGTATGCTAGCCAATATGATTAAAAGCAAAATAGGAGTACTATATGATTGAAGTACTCAAAAATGCGCTCGACATAACGCAATGACGACATAAAGGTGTGCCACTACAATTAGATCTTTAGGCCTTCTAGGTTTTGAATTCACATCAGGATATATAATCGACAAGTTTTCTTTATGAATCCGTTCTAAGAGATCAGTTGGATAGTTCCATTAATTGAGAACCAGGGAACACATTCAACGGGAAACCCTCATGAAATACCATGTGATGATAATGAAGTTACATAATTCATCTAGGACATCATATAACGACGCATAAAAAGGAAAATTAAACGATATCGACTATCACAATATGCGAACACTCCACAAAGGTGCAAATAAGTTTTCAAATCTTACAGAGCAACCGAGAACACTGAGGAGAGTTCGAAGTAAATGATTCTAGGATATAATTAAGATCGATATTAATCGGAAAAGAATAATGAGTTTCTAGTAATGAAACAAAAAGTACTTGCACCAGTCTTTGAACAGGTCATTAACGATAACGCTAACGCCGGGTTTTCACCCGTCCTGTACCACCGGCTGACCCTCTTTCCCGAATCCCTAGCCTTTTAAATACAGCCATTCTTAAAAAGGTTAAGACCAACTTGCCATTCCTTAACTACTGTGTGGCTCACCACAGTTTTCAAAAAGTATACGATGCTATTGCTGCAAATTTAAAACTAATTGAACTGTATAAAGAAAAAAAAACGAGTGAATGAAATGAAAAAAAATGAAGGCAATGTTTTTCCACGTCGGAAATACGATCTCAACATCACCACTATGTCAATCGCACGTTTACTCCACTAAGCCTCCGCAACTGCTAGCAGAGTAAGTTTTATATTACGTACAATGTGAACGAACCAACAGTGATAACCGGGGCAGGTACCGTCCGATTCAAAAGTATTCTAGCAGTCAAGTCACATATACAGTGCCTCCCATGAATTGATTAACTGGCATAGAAATAGAAAATGTATAGCGTGCAGTTAAACAACGAAATTATATTATTACAAAAACTTCAATGTCTTTCCTATTACGTCCATCGCAATTCTAGATTTTAAATTTTGGAGGAAACTCTACGCTGTCGCTCATATCCTTAGTAAGTCAACTCTCAGTTACTATGACCACATCTGCGTCCTTAAATTTTTACTCGATTTTAGCGCTCTTATTTATAACGCGATGGCAATTAATTGCGACAAAGTTAACGTAATATTTTCTATGCTGAATTTCGGTTGGTTCTGTCTTACGCTTAGGTGCGTAATATGGGGAATCACACTGGAAGTGTTCATTAAATTTGATATAATTGCTTTCCCTAGAGTAGGTGTTTTGGAATTTTCGTCCTCCTAAATTTAGTTCATGCGATCTGAAATTTTTCACAATGCGGATTACCTCGGAAGATACGTTTTTTCGGATAAATTTACTCGCTAAAAAACTTTCGTATTGAATTTTCTTGATTAACGTTTGTCTCTTACTACTACGTGGCTCCGTCTACTATACTACTTCTACTATACTGTGCGCGGTTGTTACGGAAAAGTTCTGGGAGAATAACTGAGTTCATCAGAGGCTCCGAAGTCTTGTACTGCGAAAGGTTTTCCGTCTGGTTATTCTTCTGTTCACTTGAGTCGCGTTGAGAACTCGGAGCTGACCGCTGTTGTTGAGTCCTAGTTTATAACCGATTATTTAATTACGGATATCAGTACTCCTTTTTAAAACCTTATTTAGGCTTTATATGACAGTTGTTACAGTTTTTATAAGGTGTTCGAGTAAGCGTGGAATGCTGATACGCTGTTGTGAATACATTGTTGATGACTTAGTTTATTGTAAGTAATAATATCGTAATATGGACGGGCTTTAGGAACCCTGTAACTACAGACTGTCCCAAGGGTCGTGTGTCATTTTTTATCTGTAATTTTAGTAACTTTCCATAGAGCAATGTTCATGAAAATTGGCACACTTATGGGGAAAGGTCCTAAGTTTTGTTGAGTGTAGGCAAAATTTTACAATTATGACCTCACAATTTGGGTCCAAACCCATTATTTGAATTTGCCTTTTGGGGTTTCAATGTTAAAGAAATCGAGATAGAAAATGTCTTAATTTTATTGACCAAGATGTCAATTCTTAGGGTTTCGGACCCGAGAAACCCGAAAATAACACTTTTATTTACGAAAATTCGACCGTTGACCCTGTAAGGTCACCGTCAAGGTCATAAGGGTGGCAAAAAGAATAGCATACGACAAAGGTATCGGTCTATGGGTTTTATAAGGTGCCCAAGTCATTGGTATTGTCCAAATACCCGTATTGTTCACTAATTGACCTCCGAGGGTCACAATGGGAGTCAAAGGTCATAGCGTTAAACGTCGGGCCATCATGGCATCCAACGTGTCAAACCATATGTTTTGAGGGGTGCCAAAGTCTGTTAGGCAGTTCATAGATCCGTATTGTTAGTTTTTTGACCTCCGAGGGTCACAATGGGGGTCAAAGGTTATAGAGTTAAACGTCGAGCCATCATGGCAACCAACGTGTCAAACCATAGGTTTTGAAGGGTGCCAAAGTCGGTTAGGCAGTTCATAGATCCGTATTATTGGTTTTTTTACCTCCGAGTGACACAATGGGGGTCAAAGGTCATAGATATATGTTTTGAAGTAATAGGAAAACTAATTTTCCCAACTAAAGGTTTTGAAGGGGGACCAAGTGAGTGGTGTAGTACACATAACCAAGCCGTTGTTGATTATTTATTTAGTTTATAGCTGATATTCTGGACTCAAAGTATAGTTGGTCTTCCTCCTTTCCGGGTCGATAGCCCTTGCAGCGGGATTGGTTCCGGGTCAACTCATGATTAGTCATTGTGAATTAGCTACATGGATAATTGTTGTTTGCCCATATGTTGCAGACTTCGAATTCCATTCTTCGGTTTTCTTCTGTGCTTTTTCACCTTTCGAACGGACCTATACCGTCCTAATTAACGGATTTAATGCATCAACAATTTTAATGCTGACGATTATATTGAAATTGAGATATAAGTTAATATTTATGGTAAAAGTTCATTGAAAAATTGTAAACGCTGCGTAAAAGACAAAGAATTCAAATATTTGTTTATATTTTTTGAGAAAGGAACAAATGCTTATTTCAAAATCTGACTGAATGATCGCTGTCCCTTACGACAAAAAGGGGTAATAGAAGACGAGGTGTCCGGGTACCTGCTCCCGGATTCCGAGGGTACGGCCTATGTCCCCGCTTTGTTGGGTAAGACTTCGCGTAGCTGCGACCGGCATAAAAGGGCAACGAAACGGATATTTGCGGTATTCGTTCGCCTGCGTAGGAAAATATGATACGAACATTTGCGGCTTTCCTCTTCCGTGTCAAAAACCGTCCCGGCGAATATTTACTTTGCTGGTAGCGAAAGGATTAATTAGATGTGGCATTAAGGAGGTTAGAATGAAGGTTAGATTAACGTATTTCCACTGAAAATACGTATTCAATTCTGTCGCGATAATGATGCATGGTTATGGGTCATGGTTTTAAGTTATTGATTTTTCATTTTACTACTAAGATAATTAACCCGTGAAATACAGAAATAAAGTTCACTTGACTGCCTCCTTTGTTTCAAATATCAATTTCAACGATTTATGAATAGAGAAGGAAATTTTTATACAAATATTGATTCTGATTCTTGATTAAAAATGAGCGTCGTACTAATTTATCCAAAATAAACTAGATAAAGTTAAATCGTGACCTCGACGGAACAAAGCAACTTTGAATTCCAATTGGTACAAATCCAATATAGCTAAAGAATCTTGCTCAACTTGTAATATACTAACATCGTGTGGTCAATAACTTCAGTTTTTGAGTTCTATATTTAAATTTTGTTGTCTGCCTATTTTTTTAAAACAAAATAGTTAATACGATGTAATATTTGCCAAAATGTTTGTTTGCTATGTATTCCTTTGTTACTGTTTATTCTACGAATTCTCTAGTGTTGCTATTACAATAATTAAAGTTATTTGTTTCTAAGTCAGTTTACATATTTGTACAAATCTTTCACTGCTAAAATCAAGTGGACATAAAGAATTCCCCATTAAAATACAATAATATAATCTGTTTACGAGAGATTTTAATATACATACCTACCCTATTCAATATCACTTTAGCAAGCTCCCTAAAAAAAAGCCTGTTGTTTAAAGGTCATTGAACAAATATGTGAATTTCTAGAGAATTTTTGGTTGTCCTTCTTTTTAAAGAAACAGCCTTTGTTTTAGCATCCATTTCCACGATTTTTAAAGACAGACGGGTATAATAGTTTCAGTCATTCCACCTCAATTCCAAAAACTTGTCCCGGAGGGGTCTCAGATTTTGATGAATTCATGGTTGATAGTTTATAGTTGAAGCCGTAGATCATACTACTATGATGTAGACTACCAGTCTACGAGTACATGTCCATAGACTGGTATTAAAAGTAATCGGAAAACTGCTCGGGAGAAAATGTAAACGTTTCAATAAATAAAATTTTCAATAAATATTCAGGAGTTGATTTAAATTTAATTTGTGTAATAATAAGGTAATGAATGAGCCTACCCTCTAAAGCATAAATGCTTGGGCAATTTGAGATGGATTATTTAAGAAAATTTGATTAACAATTTTTTAAACATTTCAATATAATACTAATAGGGAAGTGAACTTTATAAATATTTTACTCAGAGTGACTTCCGAAAGAACTTAGCTGTAAAATTAACAATAAATCATGGCTATACGACAATTTGATAGTTAAATTGTGGGATTTATATGATTTAAGGCAATTTTTTGGAGAAAAAAAATTCGATAACAAATTACAACCAAATTAAAAAAAAAAGATCTCGGGGTATTTAGTTTGAGGTTGATGTAGACCCATACAGATATCAAAATCTGAATCTATTAGGGACTAACGCATGTTGTATTAAGGTGGAGTGACCCATATTTAATAATCTAACCCCGGGATTTAATTTAATTTTCTGCTCTCTCCTTAGGTGCAAGCCATCCCGGGACGCGAGGGGAAGAATGAAGGGTGGAGCAGGAAGAATAAAGAAGAGAAGAAGACGATGGCCTCGCGGGACATTCAATGCTAATTCCTTTTCTTGTTATCCGGAAATATTTTACTCGAATTTTAATCCATATTTTTGCTTTTTCAATTTCAGAATGAACATCGAAGAAATTAGAAAACCATTTATCGACTTGAGTTGACGGCTGGCAGGAGTACACTTTTCCTCGGATTCTATGCGTTGCCGTACATTTTCATCAGGTTTACATCAGGTTATCTTGAACGTGAAATGGTAAATTAGGACCGACCTGAACCACACAACTGGAGTTATGAGAGACTCCTGGTGGAAATTGAATTCACCCTCGATTATCAAAGCACGAGCTCTAGGTAAAACAGTACATTAAAGGTAACGGCTCGAAGGAGCAAGTTTAGGCAAAAGGTTTCCAAACAGCACTGAAACAAAGGTAGCAGATAGTGCACTTTAAAGGTATTTACTACGAATGAGACCGGTCCTAGGAGACAGAGAATGCATTCTTAGGCAGGGAATCCATGTGGGTATTTTTGAGTGAGTGGTTTTTTTAAGGTATTTGGGTGGGTTTTGTACTAACACCATTTATTGCAGGAGTGAAGAATGAAGAAAGAAGACGTAGCTGAGGCCCCGAAGATTGAAGACATCGCAGGGGGGCCTCGAAGAATGAAGAGTGAAGATAATGTGTGTGTGTGTATCGGGAATGAGTGGACATTGATAATCCCTCGCCTGAACTGAGAGTGCTTTTTTTGTACTTAATTGTAATATGTCTGTAACTCTTTCCCTTCCAGCCATGAAGATTGAGGACATCAAATTGAGCTCGAAGAACGGCAAGAATTCGATTGCGTGTGTTTTTTTATCTATCGTGTGATTTCGAGTGATATTTTTATGCGTATGATTATTTATATTTGCGTGTGCTGCGAGTATTTTTCCGTTGCGTCGCGTTAGGGCTTGCATGTTAGTGTTATTTATTTATTTGTTTGTGCATGTACTAATCTTACCTTTTCACAGATTCAAGCCATCGCTGGACTTCAAGGAAGGAAGAGTGAAGACTGCACGAAGAAGAGGAGATTGTGACACAAGTATTCACAGAAGAAAGAAGAGGAGCATCGTGAGAAGACGTGTGCGATATTTGCGCCTTAGTTTTGGGCCCTCCTGGCCAATGAGCATACATTTGCGTAAGGCTAGGCGTTGTCCGTTGCGTTAGTTTTAGTTTTTTGTGCCGTGGTTTTGCATTACATATTCCATTGTATCATGCAGGAATGTGGCTGCGGCTAGGTAGGAAGTTTATGATTTCCTATCGATGCCATTGTCACGTTCTTGTGTGCTGCTTTGGAGTGGTGCAAATCCTCGGAAGGGTTATTTATTTGTGTATGCACTAACCCGCTCTCTCCCTAGGCCATCGCTGGATGTGAAGAGAAGAATGAAGATCCTTCGGAAGAAGAGAAGACAGAAGAGGATGGCATCGCGGGACCAGAAGAAGACGACATCTTAGCTTTGGGCCCATCTGGCCAATGAACATAAATTTGCGTAAGGCTAGGCGTTTTTTTCGCGTTAGTTGTAGTTTTTTGTGCCGTGGTTTTGCATTACATATTCCAACGCTTCATGCAGGAATGTGGCTGTGGCTAGATAGGAAATGTATGATTTCCTGTTGATGCCATTGTTACGTTCTTGTGTGCTGCTTTGGAGTGGTGCAAATCCTCGGAAGGGTTATTTATTTGTGTATGCACTAACCCGCTCTCTCCTTAGGCGCGAGTCATCGCTGGACATGACGATAAGGAGAAAGAAGACACTTGGAAGAAGATGGGATGGTGCACCTTACCGAGCCGGCTTCTTGCGGCTCCACATGAGTTGCAGCAAATAAGGAGCGGTATGATCTCAAAATATTCATTTCGATTTGGTTCATTTTTCCCATATAAATTATTAAAATAACGAGTTACTTGAATATGTTTAATTTTGCATTCATTAATGGAACTCAGTTGTGCTCATGCTTATACTGAACTTCTAATTTGCCCATAATGACATCAAAATTAAAAAACAAACTTAATACCCTCCTCAATTTAGTTATTGACTACTTAGTTTGAAAATTTTACTTGGTACTTGGTACTGGGAGTGATACTTCATTGGCGAATCAAATTTGAATGGAATTGAAAAGTTATGAAAAAATATTTCAATTGGCAGAATATTTTTTTGTGCCAACCTTTTTCTGGATGACTCATGATCGTATTTCCTTTACAAATTATTTCGAGTCAAAATATCACCTACTTTCACAGTCTGCGCAAAATATTTTCACATTATAAAGCAGCCCGAAGAACTTTTATTTATAATAAGTTTCTATTTATCTGCATCTTCATTACAAATTTTATTTTTCATCATGATTTTTCATTTAGAATCAGAATTATTTAACTATTTTTTGTACTGTGAAATGTTACTCATTTCAAAGTCAATTCATTCAATCCTTAATTTTTCCTATTTACACAAAGGCATAGTTCCATTTAATTGGAATTATTATTTTATTATAATAAGTATTATGAATAAATTGAATATTATTTTAATTTCCTCTGCAATTGGGAAATTTTATTTTTCACTCGAAGTTTCTTAAATCTAATTTAAAAGTTGAGCCTATTCACTCTGAAACGTCCATGCGCCATAAGAAAATTTATTGATTTATTCGGCCATGAAACCGATTTTCGAGGATATTGCTTAGTCTCTTTATGAGTGTTCGTTTTTTTTCAATTGCAGAGTCCGATGGATGGTATTGTGTGAGTTGACTACTCGAGGCCTCGAAGAAAGCACGTGCAAAGAGATCGAAGGAATACAGCTCGTTGCCGCAGGGAGACGGTAAGACTTCATTCATTCCTCTTCCAAGTTTCGAGTTCAGTTGAGAGCTATTATTTTGTGGTCACAAGGGTACACTATAATTTTTACATTCAGGAACCTCGATGATAAAAGTAAAGATTGCGTGAGGAAATTAATAAGTATTTTCACTTTTCCAACGCGAAAGTATCTAATTTAACCGCACCCAAAATTAAGATCTCGCGCTTTTTTTGCAACACTCACAAAACTTAAATCCCACGCTGAATCTCAAGGCATTGATTGGTTGACCCAGACAAAAGTGTTTGCTTTCATATATTTTGATTTGAAACTTCATTTCCATTCAATTTAATAATTCGAATGAAGGACAGTTATGGGGATTTTCGTTAATCTATCATAAGTATTAACATTGCTGTTTAATTTTCTCATTGTAATGCGGAGGTCGAAGTTTCCATATTGGCCTGTCTTTTGGTAACTCAGCAAACCGTCATGCACGCTCAAGTAATTACTTCCTCGGAGACTCACCTGAGGGAAACATGAGATTCCTGTCATATTTTCTACCTTTCTTAACTTTTCCGTGAATTTAATGAGCATAAGTGACCTTTCAAAAAAAGTGGCAGCAATAATGTTACAATGATTGATACTCTTTTTTGTTTAATTTTGGGTACTTAATTTCTGGTGACGCGTTTTTCCTTGATATTAAATATTTATTAAGCCAACAGTGTCGGAAAAATCAGTAATTTTTTTTTCATTTTTTTCGGCTGTTTTTTTCTGAAGTGATACCTTGACGTCTGGCTCTTTGCATGATCTTGAGAATTAACTAATATTATTTCTTTCGAATCAGAAGACTTAATTATTATATTAAATCCTAAAAGATATTATTAAAATGCATCCTCCTGGATATGTGTCGTGTCCTTAATATGGATGCCACATTTGTAACTTTTATTTTCGTCTTTTTAAATAATTTTATGTTATTGATTTTTAAAATTTCATTATTGTTTTCCAATTCTTATATTAGTACGTATATTAAATGCATAATGGCATATATTTGCTATCGATTTTTAGTAATACCCATGAAGTTCAAGTAAGTCGTAAAAAAAGGTTATATCACTCTCTATCACAGCACACTCTGCTCACTGCAATGATTTCCGGGAAATTTTTAATATCGCCCAATCATATCATTAAAATGTTTAAAGAATAATAAAAATACATTGAAATATCGCCGATTAGATAACCGTCAAATAATTTGGAATAACCCAATCTTGAATTTTTTATTTAAAAAATTCCTAGATACTTAAGAAGTTAATATTTTCCGAACGTCTTCCTCGATATGATATTTCTGAGCTGAGAGTTAACTTTTTACGTCACCCCTTCGCTGGACTATGAGAATTTTTTCTTATATTACCACAGGTCAAGCTTGTGAACAAGGACAGCGATTGCTTTTGGAGACAACTGTAGAGGTTCATGAAATGGACACCTGGAGGTGACTGCGCCCACAACTAGAGACTTGAGGATTTCATCGTGAAGAAAGGAAGAATGAAGCCAGTTGAGAAGACACCAAGCCTGAAGGTAGTTGTTTTTTTATTTTTTGTTGCAATTATTGTACAGGGTGTTTGTATATTTTTTATGCATGTATTTTTTCCAGCTATAGTTAGGATTTGCGGCAGGAGAGTAGGGATTCTATATTGCGTCCTACCGTCGATTAGAAATAACTCAGACTAGGCAGGTCTTCGTATATCGTGGCCACGATTCCGTATTTAGGCGTTTAATTAATTCAGGCGCATAAAGCAGTATTTAGGTAGGCAGGGCTGTATGAATGGATGAATGTGATTTTATGAATGAGTGAATGGAATGTGATTTATGAATGAGAGAGTGGAATGTGGTTTGATGAATGAGAGAATGGAATACGATTTTATGAATGAATGAATGATATTAGTAGTAGTAGTGCTTGATTGTTATGAATTGCTAATTATATTTTGTGTAGTATTTTTATTCTCATTAATTTTGGTCGTAGTGTAGTGCATGCCCCCCTCAAATCCAAACTGTTCCCTCATCGTGGGGAGGGGGTGTAACAGGGATAAGTCATTAATTTGCACCAAATGCTTACAAAATTACACCCTTATTTGTAAGTGATGGAATATTTTTCCTTCCAAAGTTTGTGGTTTTTTCGCATGAGTTGGAAATTGTAATTATTATTTGATAACATGTACATATGACTTATCCCTGGCTAAAACAGTTGGTGTATTTGTGATTTGTATTTAAATATGTGAAACCATTGAATATAATGTATGATATGTTGCTGTGATCTTTATTCCAGTGTTTATTATCATTTGCATTACTTTTTTTGTGATTTTTTCGATAATATTGAACAGAGCCTTATTTTATTTTTGTAACTAATGCATGTATTTTTCCAGCTATAGTTTAGACTTGGGGCAGGAGAGTAGGGATTTAATATTGCATCTTACAGTTGATAAGAAATGACTCAGAATAGGCAGGTCTTCGTATGTTGCGACCATGAAAATATAATTAAGTAACACCCTGAGCAGATTAAGCTGTACCCATGGCTAAGGTCGATTTATATTATTGTTGTTGATGTTTTGTCTCAAATTTTTAGTGATATTATTATTTTAATAGAATAGTAAATTATTAATTTAATATTTTAAATGCTATTGAATGGTATGCATGTAATTTCTCCCTACTACTTTGTACAAGTAAAGGCAGTAAAACTATTTTCTATATACCTTTAACTATGTTGTTACTAAAGAGATGTTGTAAAAATAAAATATTTTAATATGTTTGTTATTTACGACATAAAATAAAAGATTTTACATGTATTTTTTGTGAAAATTTAAGTGCTGGTAAAAATCCAGTAAAATGGAATGTCGTTAAGGCATTGACAAAATTTTACATTTGTAAGATGATAATAAACCTAAATAAAGTGAACATATTCAGAAAGCATCCATTAAGGTGCAACTACATTGAGCATACATAATGTGCATAATAATATTTTAATTAATTCCATTGTATGCAAATAGGCAATTTTTTAACATTGTTAATCCATTTTTGGTAATGATAATATGTCATTGTTACACAAAAATATAAGGAACATGTATTTTTCCGGCTACAGTTTAGATTTGGAACAGGAGGATAGAAGTTATATATTTAATTATATATTGATGTCGATTATAAATAACTCAGACCAGGCAGGCCTTGGGACATCGCGACAATGAGTCCATATTATGGCGATAGATTAATTCAGGCGTGCATGTTGAGGTATTTAGGTAGGTAGGGCTTTAACAATGGATGAATGTGATTTTGTGAATAAGTGTATAGGTAGAGGTGAATAAGTGTGAATAAGTACTGGCAATGCTTGGTCAGTAGAAATTGTTCTTAATAATGTACGTAATTTTTTGTAACATTAGGGGTGTTTTAGGGGCATAAACATCCCCCATATTTTTCCTCTGGAGTAGACTACCTGCAACGCATCTGCTGAGAAGACCACAAGCCTTCCAGCACTCCTAATTTCAAATTATGTGGTTGCATTTCATTATATCTTCCAGTAATCAATGAATTTTTATAATGCTGAAAGATTATTTCATCGTTAAATAGCTGAAAAGTTTGTAACGAGTGTATCGTTGCCAGATACCTCCTAAGTGACGACAAAAGAGAATCAGTACAGGCAACCCACATAACCCCCAAACTCTTCATACCTTTCTGGCTGTGTGGCCGACTGAGAACACAGCTTCGATCTGACAGTACCGTAGTACCGCTAGAAAATCTGGGGGGCGGGACCCCCTTAGCTCTCTGTTGTAAATTTAGTTATGCTATATATCTATGCTATATATAAAGCATGTTTGCGACATCGGAGTAGCTAGGGAGTCTCAGGGGACCCGGCCGCCTATAAAAATTCTGGGGGGGGGGGGGGTCCCGCCCCATATTTTATAGCGGGACTACGGTCTTCCAGGGGGGGCCGGACCTCCTAACTATGACAGTGCTTGAATGTAGCTGAGTCAAAAAGGAAAAAGTTAGGGGGGCCATAACCCCCCGCCTCCGATTTGATGCCTCCGAAATTTTATGGGGGACTACGACCCCTTCTGTGGGGCCAAGACGCCCCCAGATACAGCCGTGCTTGAAAGTAACAAAATCTACATAAAAAATTAGGGGGGTCATCATACCCCCCAGAATTTTTATAGGCGGCCGGGTCCCCTGAGACTCCCTAGCCACTCCGATGTCGCAGACATTCTTTAACATAACTAAATTTATAACAGAGATCTAAGGGGATCTGACCCCCCAGATTTTCTAACGAGACTACGATCCTCCCGGGGGGACAGAACCCCCTAACCATGACTGTGCTTGAATATAACTAAGTTTATTAAAAGCTAGGGGGTCCATAACAACCTCCCCCCCGAATTTTTATGGGGAACTACGACCCTTTCGATCCTGATTGTATAAACAGCTAATGGGGTTCCGGCTCCCCCCCGAATTTTCAATATTCATATTTGTATTATTGAATTTGGTCACATGGCAGGCATGCTTTCACAAACTAATATAATATATCATGTACTTCATATCCATTTAACTTCCGCAATAGCTACTCCAACGCCTTGGTTATTTTCCTCAGGTTATTTTGCAATAACCGGAGAATAACCAAGTACTCGTTACAGTCGCTTAGGTTTTAACCGGCCACTACCCAGATAGCACATACTTCTGTAATACACCTGTATTTTTCTTGTATCCATACATATGGATTCATACAGCTGTATTTCACATGTGTTATTAGTGTATTTTTACATGTAGAAATAATACACATGTAATACAGCTGTAAGAATACACCAATTATACATATGTATCCATACATCTGTATTACACATGTATTATTCGTGTATTTTTACATCTGGAAATAAAAAACATATGTAATACAGCTGTAAGAATACACCAATTATACATATGTATTTATACAGATTATTACAGATGTATTACATGTGTATTTTTACATATGTACAAATACAGCTGAATTACACGAGTATGAAGTCATCATCGCCTCTAATATTCTTGAACAAATATTCAGTTAATAATCATTTCATAATAGCATTCTCATAATAGAATTCTCTATTGTTAAACATCATATGCTGAGAAATTTATTGTAATTTCCACCTTTGAAGGAGTTTTCATAGAATAATAGCCACTTCAAAATACCCAACCTCTACCTCTTTAATAATTAAAGGTATACAGAAAAGTACCTCCTGTTGGAAGTTATTTCTTCTATTAAAGCCAGTCAAGATGCTTGGTCTTCATCGTTCCGGCTTTCTTGAAGTAAGTTATTTGCTTCCATATGAATGAATCAATTTGTCACGGCTAAAATACATTATCTTCATCGTTATACGTTCATCACGTAACAACATGCATCTTGAGTAGGTCTATACATATTGTGATAAATTAATTACAAAATTTGGTGACATTTTCAAGGAAGTGTAGTAATCAATGTCAGTAACAATTAAACGAACGATAAACACATCATTAAAGGCTTTGTCTAACCCTGAGGTGCTTAAGAGGTTCAAAGCGTAGAAAGACCAATATTATTCAAATAAGCCCCCTTTTTAACGTTATAACGAGCGCTCATGGGAAGAAAAAGCAGTCGGGAAATAACTTGGATAATTTCACATAATAGGCACTCTCTTAAGTCATACTGTGCTCTTCCCCAAAGAATTGATTTTCCATTTCTAACTGAAATTTTAATAGTTCATGGATGAAAGCGTTTTTGTGAAAGAATACTGATGAATTTGTCTCTGGTCAAACAACAGCGTCTGGGGTCATAAGCCTTCCTCATTTCACTTTGTAACTCAGGCATATTGGTCATCGTAGTATAAATTAGAAAAGATAGCCTTCATAGGCGGTCAGCCTTTCAGATCAATAAATCAAATATTATAACGTACATCTCGATGATTTAAAAAAATACACTTGGAATGTTTGCATAGATGTTGCTTCATTTTCCGAACGCATTCGAAATTTCCTATTTCCGCGATTTGCGAGAAGAAGCAAGTACCTAAAGGATAGGTAGTATATTATTGGAAAACATATCAAAGGAGTGAGTATGCTTCTGTGTGAGTGATTAGTTCTGATTCAGAGATTTAGACGGTATACAAAACATCTTTTACGCGAGTATGCCCTGAAAATCATAAGAGAATAGCCGAAGTTTCTAATAAGAAATACTCCTTGAATAAAACCGGTCCCTCAGGGGGTTACGGCAGGGCAAGGAGTGAAAAGGGCCGACATCTTGCGTTAGCGTGTGCGACTAATTCTGCTTGAAAGGAGACCGGTGCGAAGAAGTGGTAAGTCAGGTCATTCCGATTAGATTCAGAAGAAGCACCTTAACCCCAAGAAAATCGCCCAGCTATTATAATACTATCGTGGGTGCAATTGAATGGAGACTTGATCAAATGGGGCTCTGCTCGCGGGGATCGCTTCTTCACATAGGTTTCCATTCGATCATGTTTCAAGAGCGCAGTGAGAAAGAGGGAGAAGATTATCTAGTGGTAGCCAAATAAATACGTTTCTCACGCTGACCCACAATTTTCAAGCGTTGAGTCATTAATTTTTTACAATTTCATACAATATATTCACTCAACGTATACCACATTGAACATGCGGAAAGCGCGATATTCGATACTTTGTAGATTTTTTTAGACGATGACTATAACGCATGAGTGCTGGACTTTAAAGAGCGTAAAATATACGTATTCGAAGACGACGATGAATATTACTTGTTCACGGAATCGTAACAAGTCGAGCCTGTGATAATCGGAAGTAAGGTCACACAAAATTATATATTAGGCAAAAATTGCATTGAATGCTTATTGAACTATTCATAGAACTGTGTTCTTTAATTTTTATCCCGTCATATCACAAAACAGAACACAAACATGGGCGAACCCAGCGTGGGACAGCTGCCCCCCCCCTTTAGAAACAAAACTCACCAAAGTATTTAAGCAAAATCAGTACTGAATTGAAACAAAAGCATTCAACAAATTTTCTTTAAACCCACGAAATATGATATGTGTTAGTATAAAATATATAAGTAAAATAACACTGTTTTTCAAGGAAATAATCTCATAAACTAATGTCCCACTTGTCCCCCGCCCCCTCGTTATGATCCTGGGTGCGCCCTTGACCACGAGAGCTAGGTACCACGGACAATTGTTGCTTTTTTAAGAAAAATACACGCAGCGTAACAATGCACACTCTCATCGGAAAATTTTGGAGCTACATTTAAAAGATTATCTGTTTCAATGTTGCTGGCTTCGCAAACTGCAAGAGGAGAAGCCTCCCTACCTTTTCCTGGCTGCCTGGTTCATCGGCGTAAGGGCTCAGCTATCCATATTCAATTCCCAAAACATAAATTCACCAACACTTTTAATTCACATTCGACACACAACTGACCATTAATTCCTTAATGAAAACTTCACACTATCACTTCACTGTATAATTCCTGGAAGAGCATTCCCTTCTGCCGTTGATTGACACATATACACACTTGTTCACACAACTTCACATTCTTGCCTCGAGACATCCATACTACGACAGGTGAGACGAATAATTATACTTGAAGGGTTGAAGCGAAGGCTTGAAAAAAAGTAAGACTTACAAGAACTCTCCAGTGACAGACCGTAAACCACTAACCGAACAGCTGTGAGACTAGACAATCACTCTAACTGTACGAGGACTTTGGGTAAAAACCTGATATGACGCATTATTCTTGCTAACAGCCCTTAGAGTAAATGGAAGGTGGGGAATAGCTGGAGAAGGTAAGGGGTGCTACTTGGATGAGACAGCCCAAAGCAGAGTCGAAAATGCAAGCCTCTTTTCGAGTCCGATTTTATCACGAAGGCGAAGGGTAGAGGCTCGCCTTGCGCGTCTTAGTATGAGGTATGGTGGGGGCGGAGGGGAAAGGGGAGGGAGTCAGGGCGCAACACACATGACGTCACGAAGCTACATGGACTCACCAATGAAAATTTTCAGGAAAGGAAGCAGCCAGAGGTAACTATTGCCGGTTTCATCTTGATTGGTTCCCTTCCAAATTTATAAAAGATCGTTGTCGCCCTATCTATAAATTCGCCATTCCGTCGCAAAGCTTCAATTAGTATTTATATTTTCGGCTTAATTGTGATTTTCAGTCGATTAATTGAAATTTTTGCCCTCACAGTACACGATTTTTCCTAATAGAAGAATAGGCTAGATTTTATTTCCAAGTCAATTTGTATCATCTGTCAGATATTCCGCGTCTAAACTGAAATTTCGACAAAAATCATTTTACTATCATTTGTTTTTTTAAGGTCATAATGAACATGTTTCCGTTGGGAGGACATAATTAGCTAACTTTTGGCATCGAACTCTTGCCATGCCAATCATATGCTTGATTGGTTAGATGACATGATACGATACATCACGAGGTCATCATTCCATGATGCTGGAAACCCGCGACACACAATGAGCCCTCGGCATTAAGGGCGTGGTCCAGTACACGCTCCCAATGCTCCCGAGTGCTCCCGCTTCCGACGCTACAGATTCGTGGTCCACTTTCGCCCCTATCGCTCCGAGTGCTACCCTACTGGATCACGGCTGGAGCGATTGTAGCATTTGTTAGCCGTTTGTTTTACTGGTATCGTCTGCTCGGATATCAGATCGTCTGAATAAGGCATTGCTATAGCCCCTTGTACTTTACTTAGCTTATTAGAGAGGTCAGTAATATTAATGACAAAAAGAATATGACCATGGGGTATTCCACAAGAAACCTATTTAATATTAGATCTTCATTGGATACCATGATCGAACTCCAAAACACCCCAATGTTGTCCTGAAGATTTTACCCACAGGTTTGCAAATCCTCTAACAACAAGGTGATAAACTATAAAGAGCAGATCATATGAAAGAAGATAAGACTGATTAAATACCTTATTAGAGAAATTTCAATGAAACCAAAAACAAGCCTAATTAACTTAACTCACCTAAAAGCCTGCGTTTAAACGATACACGTACAAGTTAATGCCTGTTTGCGTGAATTATTTTTTTGGACCGAAACGGAACATGTACGGATGTTTGATCCTAGCTAAAATAGGTTCAATTTGCCGATCATGCATTTGCACAAGTTGAGTGGTTAGAGCTGGTGTGACCATATGTCACACCAGCTTTCCGTCGCCAAGCATTCGACTCGATACACAACCTTTCACACCCCGGAGTGAGAGCCACCACCAAATTAATGACAACTCGTTTTGTGTGGCCATCAATCAAAAAAGATTGCCGCCAGTGGGCTCGTTCCTGCATCCCCTGCCAGCGATCTAAAATCACACGGCACGTCTCCTCACCTCTTTCTAATTTTTCTCTGCCAGGAAGGAGATTTGAACATATACACATAGATCTTGTTGGTCCCCTCCCCATCTGCCATGGTTACCGCTACTGCCTCACCTGTGTAGACCGTTTTACACGGTGGCCTGAGGCCATTCCTGTCGAGGACATCTCCGCCGAAACTGTGGCACGTGCCTTCCTTCGGGATTGGTTGTCCCGCTTCGGCATGCCTCAGAGAATTACCACGGACCAAGGCAGGCAATTTGAGAGTGCCCTTTTCCGCCAGCTGTCCAATATAGCCGGTGCAGTCCACTTGGGTTTCCGATCTGCGCTGAAGGAGGATATTCAAGCCACCCCAGCGGAGCTCGTATACGGCGAACCACTAAGACTTCCAGGCGAGTTCCTCTCCCCAACCAGTGGCCCCACCCCCAACGCCACCTATTTCACCTCCCAGCTCCGGGAGCACTTTCGAGGCCTAAGCCCTCGACCAGCAGCACGCCATGGCACACGGCATGCCTTCATCTTTAAGGACCTGCCATCAACATCTCATGTTTTTGTGCGTCATGACGCAAGTCACGGTGCCCTTCAGGCCCCTTACAACGGTCCATACAAGGTCCTACAGCGGGATGGTAAAACTTACAAAGTGCGTTTGCCAAACCGTGATACGAACATTGCCATTGACCGTTTGAAACCTGCCTACATCACCTCCGAGGAGCCAATCATCCCTGAGGAGAGGAGTGAAATCCTCATTCCAACCACCAGGAGGCAGCCTTCAACCCAGGTGTTGCCATCTACCAGCATCCCTCCAGCTGATGGGCCAACTCCTGCACCCGCAGCTCCAGGGGCAGAATATACGCTGCCCAGTGGCCGCCCTAAGAGGCGTGTCCGTTTACCGCAGCATCTGCTGGACTACCACCTCTAACCTTCTCCAAATTTTTTTCTCCTCCACATATTGACCAATTTTCTGCTTTCTCTTTCTTTTTCCTTTTTTTTTCTTCTCCACGCTAGGGTTACTCACTGCCAGGGGGGTGATGTGGTGGAACCCTTCATTACGAGCGCCGTCACCAAGGTCAGCACCTGGTTGAGGTCATTGCCCTGGGACCCTGAGGTCCCTGCCGCTGCCGCCAGGGTACGCGGAAGATAGCGCCAGCAAGGCGCCGCGAGAGAGAGACGCTGACGAGAGGGCGATGGAGATGGACTATCTCGCGTGAGAGGCATTAAACAAGTGTATCGCTTACCATCGCAATAAACGTGGTCGAAAATACTTTAGTGTGTTGATTGAGGCGAGGTTAATACCGCAACCCTAACCTTTCCCTTTACAGTGTTTTTAAATCTTTTTGTCACTATAAATATTCTAGTGCTTTCTCCATATCAAAAAATACTGCTATGAAAGGGTACCAGAGAAAAAAGGCATTCGGTAAGAAGTTGGAACAACAAATGAGATGATCCATCGTCATTGGTTGTGGCAGAATCAACATCTGAATTTAGAGAGAAGATACCAGCTTTCCATATACCAAACCAGTTGTCTTTCGACCGTTCTCTTATTTCTGAGTGTAAGCAAGATGGAATAAGTTTATTGAATTTTGGCACACTTGCTAACATTGTACTTTTACACCGTAATAAATGAGCGTCGTCTTCCGGTGATGGTTTCCTAAGTTGGTGCATTCTTTCTTTTCCTCCGCGATAAATCCACGTTTATCCATTGCCGATTTAATAATCACAACAGGTCATGGGTCCAGGAAGTTGCAAAATATAGGACTAAAGTCTGTGGGTACGTTTATTCCCAGTAATTCATGTGCGTTTCTATAAAAATTAATTTTTTTGGCCTGTGTCGTGAGACCACGTTGTGGCAAACTAAGTGTTTCTAGTTTGTGCGTCGAAAATGGGCGAAGAAACTGCAACATCCATCACGAACATTCACTACGGTGCGAGCTCATTGCTGCAGATGGAGAAGTTGCGAAGAGCTGTGAATTACGAGACTTGGGCCATGGATACGGAAATGTATTTCATCCATGAGGATATATGGGACTTGGTGAGTGAAGAGTTGTCTGCTAGTGCCATGGCAATACAGAAGAAGCTAGCTCAAAAAGCAAGAGCTAAAATCTACATGCTTCTTGAGTCTGGCCCTAAAATGGAGGTGACGGGTATGCAGACGGCCTATGCTATGTGGATGCATCCGAAGGCCACATACGAGAACAGTAGTGTAAACCGACATATTGCTCTCATCAATCAGTTGTTTGATGTGAAATTAGTGAATTATTCCGACATGGAAGAATATGTGAATGAGTTCACGGAGATTGACACTAAATTAAAGAGCATAGGGAAGTAGGTAGACAACGAGTTCCTCGCAGTCCTGATGCTGAGAGGGCTGACGGAGGACTACCGGCCATTCCGGTTGGCTGTAGAGAACACAGCGACGGACAAACTCAAGGTGGAGACAGTGAAGCAGAAGCTGCTCCAAGAACCACACTCGAAAAGAACTCCACTCAAACCTAATCTGAGCAAATGCATGGCTGTACATTTCTTGAGGAATTCATCCAACTCTATATGTGTTTATGCAGTGGATGGCAATAACATAAAGGCAACAGACGAAGTGAAGTACCTGGGAGTTACGATAACCTCGAACCTCACATGGAGAACACACATGAAGAACATTTGTGGCATAGCCCTGAAGAAAAAAGGTTTTGTCAAGCGTAATCTTAAGACTTAATCCACGAACTGAATAAAATTCAAAGGAAGGCTACGCTTTTCGTCAAAAACTGCTACAGGCGTTAAGACAGTGTTACCCAGATGTTCAGCGAGTTAGGCTGGGAGTCATTGGAGACTCGGAGGCTGTGTACTAAGCTTAGATTGCTTGAACAATTAAGAATGGATATCTTTAAGAGCTACACAGACAACATAATATTAGAGACCCCCTATATTTCCAGGTTTGATAGAAGTGATAAATTAAGAGAGATGTTTTACCAAACGGATAGATATGGGAATTCGTTTTTCCCCAAACCATAAAGGACTTAATTAAACACTAGTCCTAACTTCGTTAGAGCAATTCCTTTTTTTTAAAGCTGTAAACGGCTGGTGTCCTAACACCCCCTGCCATACGCCTTTTAGGCGGCTTGCGGGGTGTAATGTAGATGTAGATGAAGAGGGTTACAGGGTGTCAACTGGCATGAAGGCATCAGCAGTTGCTATTATCAGGAAGCACAAGAGCACCTATCCGTCATCTGGTGGGAAGAAGTCTGATACAGGTTGTCGAAAGAAAACAGGATTCGACATAAACAAGGTCAGATGTTATAAATGCCACGAGTATGGGCATTTTTCCCGTGATTTCCCAGACAAAAGTGTGAGTAAAAATTTAAATGCTATGGGCTATTCGAATTCTTTAAATTCTGAGGGTAGAGAGAAAAGTGTTGCCTGGCTCACAGTCATGTCTTGTCAAGTACGGCCTGAAAAATGGTATGTAGACTCTTGTTCGTCTGCTCACATGACGAGGTGCAGAGATTGGCTGTCTGATTTCGATTCTAATGCTGGTACAGACATGCAAATCACTGTAGCAAACAATGAAAAGATTGGTGTTGCAGGGAAAGTGGTTGCTGTTGCAAGACTGACACAAGGTGGAGTGGAAAGCATTTCTAATGTATTTCATGTACCAGATTTATCTGCAAATTTGTTGTCTGTGAGTTGCATTACTAACAATGGGGCCTCAGTTTCATTCACTGTCAAGAGATGTGAAATTTATGAGTCTGTCAAATTAAATGTCAAGGGAAATTGAATTGCAACAGGTTCTGTTGATGCTGTTGATGTGTACACCTTGGACGTCAGTGAAAGGAGGGAAATAGCTGAAAGTAAGCATGTTAAAAATTGTTTTGCTACAGCAATTAAAAATGAAAACCCATTGTATTGTGACAAAAGACGCTAGGCCATTTAGGGCGCAAGAATCCATCTGTCTTAGAAAATTTAGCTGATGTTATGAATTTGGGTGAATATAATACGTTTGAGCCATGTGTAGCCTGTATAGAGGGCAAACAGTGTAGGAAACCATTTATTGTTAGCAGTCCTTGTCTACAAAAGTCCTAAAATTGATTCATTCCGACTTGTGTGGACCAATGGACCCTGATAAGGCTTACAGAGTTAAAAAGGCTGGAAATGTTGTGTTTCTCGAAAATGTTTTCAGGTCCCCTAAGGAAACAGAAACCAGAGTTTCCAGCAATGCTGTGCTAATGCCTCTAAGTACCTTAGTAGTGGAACATCGAGGTGCAGATATTGATGTTGTTTTGCCACAACCCAATGAATCGGATGGTGTAGACATTAGCACGTCCAGTGAGGGTCAAGGTGAGTGTGAAAAAACAGATCTAGGCTTTGGGTCTAGTGAGGGTAATTCGAGGTTTGAAGGAGTCAGAGACGGAGGTGTACTCCGTCAGTATCAAACCCAGTGGCGGCGCGTGCGTATACGCATGTTAGCAAGTGCACACCCAAAGATGAATAAATTATGAAAGAAAACTATTCCTTTGGAAAGAGAAGGATAAAAGTACTGTCTGCATATACAAGAAACATGAGCCTCCGAATGCTACAGCTACCTCCTTTTCGAATTCACCGCTCTACAAGTGTGCGATCCCGTGGCATCACGCCGGGCGCATTTTCGGTCTATGCGAATGCTTAGGGTGCTCTGGCGGGATGAGGTAAGCAGGGGGGTATGTGCTGTTCAAATGGGTGATGGGAGCAGACTCAAAACGATGCGAGTGCGCACGCGCATAGTTTTGGTGACTGACTCGCAGGTAGTGTAGTGGTGTAGCCGCCACCTACACTACCTGCGCCCAGGATCCTAGTCCGTCTACAGAGCCATCTTTATGGCCGTTTTCTACACTACTTCCTCATAGGGTGTAGGGAAAAGGGAATGAATTTCAACTACCGTCACTTGTAAAAGTGTGTTGAGAATAATTATTTTTATGCATGCTAATATTATTTCTTTTCATGCAATTTTAAGGGTAGAATAAACCAGTGATATGTTTAGCTTGCTATGTATTCTATTACGACGAAATATGATGCTCCTGGATTAGGATTAACATAATATAATTAAATTATCCTATATCTGCTCTAATGCACACCCTAGATAAATTACCACCAGCCGCCACTGATCAAACCCACACAGTACACTGACTTCATTCTATATCTGACCACAATGGGTGGAGAATCGTGTGACCATGTCAATAGCTGCATGGATCTCCAAACTGTTGGAGAGGCACTCTCTAGGAATATATATAAGTGGTTGGAGGTCTTGGAAGATGAATGGAATGCTTTGGTTCAAAAGGGAGTTTTTGAATTAGTTGACCATCCCAAGGGGAAATCCACTGTGAACTGTGAAAGTGGGTATTCAGGGAGAAGAAGAATGAAAATGGGGAATTGAACGATACAAGGCTAGGCTAAGGCTACCCACGTATGACACTGCCTCCTAAAGGCGCCTTAAAGGAGCCTTTTTTAAGGCAAGACACTGCCTTCAGAAGGACAACACAAGGCACCTATAATGTGCCTGACGTCTTCTAGCTTAAATGAGCCTTTTAGGCACCTTAAAAAGGCACCTCAAAAAGGCTACTTGAAGGCACATGTAAAAATTTTACTTTTACAGTGCCTTTAAAGTTGTACAATGGAATTGCAATTATGAACCAATTTCCAGTACAAATATCGACTACACCAGTTACAATTTTTCCAATTTATATAAATACAGGGTTCTCGAGCATAACTCAAAAAAAATATTACCTGCTTTTACACACGAGATATTAATACAGCAAAATATTTTTAAAAAATGACTCACTCAATTTTCAGGACATATCACTGGAGCACTTACCCCTTCAATGACCCTTGACTCGGAAACAATTATGATAAATATCACCATTAGATCTACTATAATAAGGTTCTATATGCAGCCAAAGACATAAGTAAATTAAAAAATTATCCAAATTACAAATTTCATTTATTCAAGACAAGATTTCTATGGACATTGGTTGCTCAGCCATTTCCCAATTGAATTTATATACAGCTTTATCGATGTAGAAAAGTGATAATCTTGAAAACATCTGCACCATACACCTAGGGGATAAAGAATGAAATTTCCCAATCAGAACTTTGAATGTTTATTTCAAAATTAACGAGAAACTTCAACAGTAAATATGAAAATTACAAAACTAGCCCAAGTAGTAAATAGAAAGACTTACTTTGAATGAAATTTAAAGTTTCTGTGGATTTTAAGCCTTTTTATTTGCCCTTTTGTTGAATGAATGTTAATTATCAGAAAGCCCTACTGTGAACACTTTCCTCACGAGGGGCCAACACATTTCTCCGCAGTTGTCACCTCCAACTCTGCTGAAATGATGCACCTGCATTGAAAATACATACCAGCATTAGACATTAATAAATAGGAATACGGGGCACAGTTAAACACCATTAAAACTGTTTTTATTGGTTATCCATCCATTTGACATTTTATTTAGTACTCGGGATTTTTAAGGTCAATAAATAATTATGGTCACGCAAAAACGTGGGATTATAATTGCCTTAAGGCCTGGTTACACGATACATTAACACATATGAGTTAATGTCTAAATGTATGAACACATGAATGAACACGAAAATGTACCTTATAACCACCAAACTTCTGTGAATGCATGAACAGAAAATAGAACCTGTTCAAATTTGGTTCGTGCATTCGTACATGTTCCGTTCCGGTCCACCAAAATCATTCACGCAAACATACATTAACTTGTACATGTTAATGTACCGTGTAACCAGACCTTTAAGCAATCATAAAATGAGTGAAATTGACCCATGGTATTGTTGATAGCCACTCAAATCTCTAGTTTAATTAAGTTTAAAGATTGACTGATTAAAAATACCTCATTCATTGATGATGTGCTCCAATATTGAACTGAAAAATTCGCTTACATAACATGCAAATGCATCAATGAATCTCTATTTTAGTTAACACACTTCCAAACTGTTTTTAATAGAATATTTTCATTATGTATTTGTCACCATTTAAAGATTCTTTAGCCAATAACATAAAAATCATAATAGTGGAAAAAGTTTGGCTGTGGGATGGGGGTTACAGGGGTTTTCTAGTTCAGAAATCATGCTTGGGTCTTTAGGCATAGGAAAAATAGCCAGTTGCACCACATGCATAGGCCATTTAAGTCAAATTGTCCCTTGGTACACATGGAATGCAAAAGCAATGCTCAAAGGTTGGTTTAGGTAAAGTATGGACAAGGCTACGCCTATGATGTGGGCTAATTTCTGAAAGCCAGTACAGGAAAAGAAAGACAGTATTTGTCAAGCAAAACCCCCACATAATCTCCTCTCACCATGATGTGCACCCTTACCACACACAAAATACTCAAGTACCACACTCGAGCACTTAATAACACACACGAGTACTGTCATCCACCTACCCCAAGCCTCTACTTCCCTTTCTCTACATAGTCCTCTTCATTCAGCCTCAATAATATATAACATAGGTAAATTACCATTTGACGTTAGATTACTTACCTCTCCGCCACTGTTCAAATACCATGTAAAGAATTTACTCCTTGAAAAAGCATATAATTGTGTTTCTGAATCCATGGTATCTAAAAGTGACTGTTGCCACACATGAACCTATAGTACACATTTGTTTTTTTACCAAGTCCTGTTGCTTTGTTTATTTTTCTGCTTTTTAACCAATGCTCTTTGTTATCATGTATCATTAAGTATCAATTTTGTTTTTTTTTCTTTTTCACAATTTCTACGAGACATACTTGCTAACTAGCAGATTTTAAATCAACAATATTATTATTGAAAAATTGAATAAAAAATTGGTCGAAAAATTAGCAAAGAGCTCTGGTCATTTGTTAAAGAGTAAAGCACGCTGGATGCCATTAAAAATGATGAAATTCAGTGGAATATGTAATCTATGGAGATCAATGGAAGAATAAGGGTAAAAAATTACAATGCAATGCAATTAGGTAGATAGGCAATGACGTCATCAAATTTTATGGCATCCATAGATACATCCAATGAAATATAATTTGGTATTCGGCATGCCATGATGATTTGGTGACAATGGCTTTGGTAACATGTATCATGAAATGTAGAACAATATGACCATGCATGGAAAATTCACAATAATTTCCACTTTTTGTCAAAAAATCAGCAAAATGAAAGAGTTTGACCGATATATTCTGAGCTATAGTTACTCTCTGCTGTCTTCCTTGCAGATGAGTATCACCATCTCCTTCAAGATATCCAGTTCTGCGTCGATACTGGTTTCTTTCATCCATGAATGAACGGCAATGGGTGTGGGAATGTCATCTTCTTTCTTCATCTTCCAATGGATTGCCGTAATCCATGCTATTTGTCTGTGAAGATATGAAGACATCCTGTTATGAATAATGTTAAGCTGATCTCTAATATCATGAGGGAATTAAATTTTTAATTTTGTCAGTCACACAGATCCAGAGATACAATGCCATCAAAGAATATTTTTATAGAAAAGCAAGACAAGGTTCGACCAAAAAAAAATTCTCCCCATGTATTGTTTAACCCTGAAGTTCAATGTAAGAAATCATGAAATTTGACACCAAGTTTTCATGAATTTGTTCATTCATTGTATTTTCTGGTTTATTTATTCTTTTTTGGGAGAATCAAACCTTGAAGGGAGTTATCGCTAGTAGTGGCAGATCCCGCAGAGGGACAAGAGGGCTAGGTGTGGTTCTGGAGGTCACTTCCCTGCAGTGGCGCAAAGAGGGGGGTTTTGGGGGATAAAACCCCCCTCAGAGCTCAGACAATTTTTTAAGTGTAATCTAATTTATTTTTTGTATTAATATTACTCAAAGAATAGTGTAAGGATTAATAAAATATCCCTCAGAGGCCGTATAACACACAATTTTGAACCATTAATCTTAATTTTTTCTGGCAGAGGGCCCTCGCACCTCCCAATTACCCTGGCAGGTATGCCATACACCCAGACACCCCAGTATTAGTTGCGCCAGAAACCCCCCCTAGCCTTAATTTCTGGCTGCTTCCCTGTACTAGGGGGTAAGAAAGGTAACAAAAATGTTAAGGATCTCAAAGCTTGCAACAACATATTATGGTTGTGCATATAGTTACTTATTTTCCAAATAATCAACTTAAAAAAAAAAACATTTATGTGCAATTTTAGTAATTTGGGTTTTTGGGACTTTTATCTCCTTTATGTATTCGAAAACTGAGCAAAATTACAAACATTTAGGGTACCACATGGAAAACATATCTATAGATATCTATATATTGTCTATTTTCATCAATGAATAGGTGTATATCTAATAGATGTCTATTGGACATCTAGAAGATGTGCAGGTGACAAGGGGTGGTTTTGGATAGATCTCCGAAAGTGTGTTCTAAAACACGATTCATGAGCTATGGAAGCGATATATCATTTGATTTGGGGACAATTTTTTTGGTTCCTTACTGGAGTGATGGCGGACTTGAAAATTTTTGCGACGCGTAGAACGATATTGATATACAATATACGTATATTGTATACTACCTCTCTGGACCTTCCACTGATTGCTAGCAAGAATGTGAACCACATGAGACCAATGCACAAGATCAAGGAGTACCTAGCTGAGAGGCAGCAGCAACCTTGGATGGTATTGTTGACCTCATCAACTTTTATGCAAGAGGGTGAAGACTGTCACGAATGACTTAAGAAATAGTTGGCACAAATAAAAATGGTAAAATTAAGATCCCTGAATATTTAAAAATTTTTCACAATAAAGGTAAAAATGATAAAAATAATAATGGTGAACAAGCTCTTAAGAAAATTTCAATTTTCAATTTTTTGTAACTTTAATCATCTTGAAAACATGTACTATAAGAATAAGTAACGGTAAAGTATATTACTACCATCTATTAGGATTCGAGTTAGCTTTAATTTTGCCTTTGACTCACCGGAAGTAGAGAGTATATTAAGACTAATATTTGTTGTATGATCAAGTCATTTAGGTAAGCATGTGAACTTTTTTTTATAACAATTTCACTATCAAGAATGTTAGCAATTCATCTCTTTTTTCAATTTTGGTGCACTTGGCTTTGAATTTTCATCATATATTCCCACCGCTACCTTAAATCATCTACAAAATTTATTGAAATATTAACATTACCCCTCCTTCGTGTTTACTCACTTAAACGCTAATCTCTTTCTATTATTCACACATATCCCCACAGGTATGCCAACTCACAAAATACATTGGGGGGGCCAAAACCATAGATCTTACCCCAGGATATATTATAAGTGGTGAGTTTTAAGTTTTTTAAGCATTTTAGAAAAGTCATATGATCAACATTGGAACCCTGATAACTTGAATCTTGATATCTGAACACTCCGGGGAAACTCGGCATACCTGACACATTTTTTTCTCACACACATAACGAATTTTAGAGGGGGCTCGGGCCTCCTCAGAACCCATGAAGGTGGCACCATTGTATCCCCACCTGTATCTTAATTCATCTACAATATTGATTGAAATATTTAGATTACTCCTTCTTCGTGATTTTCTCCTTAAATATTAATCACAATCGAAAGAAACAACATGAAAAAAGACCATTGACCTGAACCGATCTGCCTATCCGATATAATCTGTGGCGGGATATAGGTTTTCACTTTTTTAATGCAGGTCGTATGCATAGGAATGAATACTTACTCTTGTACATATTTTTACATGTAAAAGAAAAGATACCCTCTACTCTTGGCAAAAGTATTTTAATTTGATTTGAATTATGTACTCACTTTTTCTGATGAATGCATTTAGTAGCTGGGGTGACAGGAGCAATTGCACGTAGCTAAAGTCTGATAAAAGTGCTGTTGGAAAGTGGCCATCTTCTGCTTGTAGAACTCTCTCTGTAGCCTCATTTCCTTGATGACTATGTGTGTCAACATTAGTAGTGGGGTGCAAAGCAATGGGCTCTCCTTCCTCACTCCATGGTCTGCATTTTCCATTAATTCCACTGGCTTAGAGGAGAGGTTACAAAAACTATTTTGCGTTGATACATAATTACACGCATTGATGAAATATCGCGGGGTGCATAGCAATGGGCTCTCCTTCCCCATTCCATGGTCTGCATTTTCCATTAATTCCTCTGGATTAGAAGAAAAGTTACAAGAACTATTTTGTGTTGATGCATAATTACACTCATTGATGAAATATCGCGGGGTGCATAGCAATGGGCTCTCCTTCCCCACTCCATGATCTGCATTTTCCATTAATTCCTCTGGATTAGAAGAAAAGTTACAAGAACTATTTTGCGTTGATGCATAATTACACTCATTGATGAAATATCGCGGGGTGCTTAGCAATGGGCTCTCCTTCCCCACTCCATGGTCTGCATTTTCCATTAATTCCTCTGGATTAGAAGAAAAGTTACAAGAACTATTTTGTGTTGATGCATAATTACACTCATTGATGAAATATCGCGGGGTGCATAGCAATGGGCTCTCCTTCCCCACTCCATGATCTGCATTTTCCATTAATTCCTCTGGATTAGAAGAAAAGTTACAAGAACTATTTTGTGTTGATGCATAATTACACTCATTGATGAAATATCGCGGGGTGCTTAGCAATGGGCTCTCCTTCCCCACTCCATGGTCTGCATTTTCCATTAATTCCTCTGGATTAGAAGAAAAGTTACAAGAACTATTTTGTGTTGATGCATAATTACACTCATTGATGAAATATCGCGGGGTGCATAGCAATGGGCTCTCCTTCCCCACTCCATGGTCTGCATTTTCCATTAATTCCTCTGGATTAGAAGAAAAGTTACAAGAACTATTTTGTGTTGATGCATAATTACACTCATTGATGAAATATCGCGGGGTGCTTAGCAATGGGCTCTCCTTCCCCACTCCATGGTCTGCATTTTCCATTAATTCCTCTGGATTAGAAGAAAAGTTACAAGAACTATTTTGTGTTGATGCATAATTACACTCATTGATGAAATATCGCGGGGTGCATAGCAATGGGCTCTCCTTCCCCACTCCATGGTCTGCATTTTCCATTAATTCCTCTGGATTAGAAGAAAAGTTACAAGAACTATTTTGTGTTGATGCATAATTACACTCATTGATGAAATATCGCGGGGTGCTTAGCAATGGGCTCTCCTTCCCCACTCCATGGTCTGCATTTTCCATTAATTCCTCTGGATTAGAAGAAAAGTTACAAGAACTATTTTGTGTTGATGCATAATTGCACTCATTGATGAAATATCGCGGGGTGCTTAGCAATGGGCTCTCCTTCCCCACTCCATGGTCTGCATTTTCCATTAATTCCTCTGGATTAGAAGAAAAGTTACAAGAACTATTTTGTGTTGATGCATAATTGCACTCATTGATGAAATATCGCGGGGTGCTTAGCAATGGGCTCTCCTTCCCCACTCCATGGTCTGCATTTTCCATTAATTCCTCTGGATTAGAAGAAAAGTTGCAAGAACTATTTTGTGTTGATGCATAATTACACTCATTGATGAAATATCGCGGGGTGCATAGCAATGGGCTCTCCTTCCCCACTCCATGGTCTGCATTTTCCATTAATTCCTCTGGATTAGAAGAAAAGTTACAAGAACTATTTTGTGTTGATGCATAATTACACTCATTGATGAAATATCGCGGGGTGCTTAGCAATGGGCTCTCCTTCCCCACTCCATGGTCTGCATTTTCCATTAATTCCTCTGGATTAGAAGAAAAGTTACAAGAACTATTTTGTGTTGATGCATAATTACACTCATTGATGAAATATCGCGGGGTGCTTAGCAATGGGCTCTCCTTCCCCACTCCATGGTCTGCATTTTCCATTAATTCCTCTGGATTAGAAGAAAAGTTACAAGAACTATTTTGTGTTGATGCATAATTACACTCATTGATGAAATATCGCGGGGTGCTTAGCAATGGGCTCTCCTTCCCCACTCCATGGTCTGCATTTTCCATTAATTCCTCTGGATTAGAAGAAATGTTACAAGAACTATTTTGTGTTGATGCATAATTACACTCATTGATGAAATATCGCGGGGTGCATAGCAATGGGCTCTCCTTCCCCACTCCATGGTCTGCATTTTCCATTAATTCCTCTGGATTAGAAGAAAAGTTACAAGAACTATTTTGTGTTGATGCATAATTACACTCATTGATGAAATATCGCGGGGTGCATAGCAATGGGCTCTCCTTCCCCACTCCATGGTCTGCATTTTCCATTAATTCCTCTGGATTAGAAGAAAAGTTACAAGAACTATTTTGTGTTGATGCATAATTACACTCATTGATGAAATATCGCGGGGTGCTTAGCAATGGGCTCTCCTTCCCCACTCCATGGTCTGCATTTTCCATTAATTCCTCTGGATTAGAAGAAAAGTTACAAGAACTATTTTGTGTTGATGCATAATTACACTCATTGATGAAATATCGCGGGGTGCTTAGCAATGGGCTCTCCTTCCCCACTCCATGGTCTGCATTTTCCATTAATTCCTCTGGCTTAGAAGAGAAGTTACAAGAACAATTTTGTGTTGATGCATAATTACAGGCTTCGAGTAAATATCCCGGGGTATATAGCAGAACGTCCAAACAATGGCTTGAGTACTCCATCAGTTCTGAGCCCTTACAAATATGGCAGAAGTCGCTCATACAATTAGGTGAATAAAAAGGCACATTTACTGCATCACATTCGTGGTAAAGATCGGGGTTCTGAATACCCAAAGAGTTGCTGGTGCCCTTCACCAGTTCTGAGCCCTCATAATTATGGCCGACGTCGCTCATATAATTAGGTGAATAAAAAGGAACATTTACTCCCTCACATTCGATGTAAAGATCGGGGTTCTGAATACCCAAAGAGTTGCTGGTACCCTGCACCAGTTCTGAGCCCTCATAATTATGGCAGATGTCGCTCATATAATTAGGTGAATAAAAAGGAACATTTACTGCCTCACATTCAATGTAATGATCGGGGTTCTGAATACCCAAAGAGTTGCTAGTGTGCTCCACCATTTCTGAACCCTCATAATTTTGGCAGAAGTTGCTAATATGTTGAGGTAAATACAAAGGCACATTTACTGCCTCACATTGGTGGTAAATATTGGGGTCCTGAATACCCAAAAAGTTGCTTGCACCTTCCATCAGTTCTGAGCCCTCATAATTATGGCAGAAGTCACTCATATGTTGTGGTAAAAAAATAGGCCCATTCACTGCCTCACATTCGATGTAAAGATCGGGGTTCTGAATACCCGAAGAGTTGCTGGTGCCCTGCACCAGTTCTGAGCCCTCATAATTATGGCAGATGTCGCTCATATAATTAGGTGAATAAAAAGGAACATTTACTGCCTCACATTCAATGTAATGATCGGGGTTCTGAATACCCAAAGAGTTGCTGGTGCCCTCCACCAGTTCAGAGCCCTCATAATTGTTGCAGAAGTCGCTCATATGTTGAGGTAAATAAAAAGGCACATTTACTGCCTCACATTCGATGTAATCATCGGGGTTCTGAATACCCAAAGAGTTGCTGGTGCCCTCCACCAGTTCAGAGCCCTCATAATTATGGCAGATGTCGCTCATATAATTAGGTGAATAAAAAGGAACATTTACTACCTCACATTCGATGTAAAGATCGGGGTTCTGAATACCCAAAGAGTTGCTAGTGTACTCCACCAGTTCTGTGCCCTCATAATTATGGCAGAAGTTGCTCATATGTTGAGGTAAATAAAAAGGCACATTTACTGCCTCACATTCTTTGTAAAGATGTGGGTTCTCTAAACCCATTCCTTCGGTCATGTGTTCCGTAACTGTTGCCGGCTCTAAAATATGCTCTAAAGCACTTTTATGTTCCGTTGAGTTTGAATGATATGATTGATACGAATCTCCAATAATGTTTGGTGGGCAAAGCTGATAATTTAAAGCCTCAAATTCAACACCGGCATGAGTGGTATTGTAAACAGTTTCTTCCTGTCTGCTTTTTGCCCTAGTTAAATCGTCCTTTTCTTCGAGGTAAGCACTTTTACGACTATTTTCCTCATTCCTGCCTTCTTTTTTCTGTTCAGACGGCATGGATAGACGGGTTGTGTCACTGGCGAATACAGGAGTTTGTTTCACTTGATGGTCTTGAACACGTCCGCTTTTTGCCGAATTTCCACCATCACCTTCCTCTCCGTTGAGCTCAGAGCACAAGGCGTCGCTCATGTCTTCTCCAATGACTTCCGCGACCAGCGATTTCTCCTCGGTGTCGTCGGAGTACATTCTCGTACGCGGAGGCATTGGTTCCCCTGGCTTCGGGGGATTCGTGGTCTTGTATATACCCCTGAGAGTTCCGGATGCCGTGTCATTGGGGAGAACGGACATGTGGATGCTTCGCCTATCCTTTTCTTCTTGAGTCGCTACGACCACAGAAATCAACCATGTTTCTTCCTGTTTGCGAGTCTCGTTGGAAATTTTAATCGTGTGCGGTTGAACGTTCTCCAGGTTGACAATACATTCTTTATCCAGCCTCTCCTCCAGGCTGTTGCCCAGCACACTTCCAGAGGCGCTTGGTGCGACTTTCTTTGGAATCCGTTCCATGGTGTACGTGGCGGAAAATATAGATGGCGAGATCTACTATTTGGTATCAACCCCAAATCAACTGAAAGGAATCGATTATGAGATTTAACCGCAGGAAATAAATGCAATCTCTTAATTGCAGGAGTTATTTTCCAACTCTGCTGGTCGAAGTCGGAACTCCGCCGGCTGCAGCTGACTGCAGACGTCTGCGAGATGACTATTTTCTTCCTCTGCTAATCAAGTGATTGCTGTTTTATTCACTGTAGCTGTTTTATACTGTAACCAGTGCGTTTAAACTTCGTTTATAACACCAAAATAAGCTATCGCATCCGCTCTCTATCGCTTGGAAAATCCAACTGATAAAATGTCACCGTACGGCTACGTTTTACAGGTTGCCAAGGTGAACGAAAGTATTGTTGCGGCGCGGCGCCAGATATGCCCTCTGCTGGCCTGCGGTAGTATCGCCTTTCGCCATATGCTAAATTCCATTATTTTTAGTTGAACTCAGTTCGATGTAGGAGAGGATGGATGGAAATAATATGTTTCGAAGATTATCATGTTTTCTTATTGATAAAGACCATTTATATTCAAGATCTTTTTACGCCGAATACCGATTTGAAGCACGTAGCGCGATGTTCAATGTTGTTTTTATTTTGATGATGTGGGAATGAAGAAGCTAAAATTAATTACTCTAAGATTCGGTGAACTATCACTCATGATGACAATATTAATAATAAAACCAATATTTAACTATCGTGTATTAATATTAAGACTAAAGGTATAAGTTGATTCGCCAATAGCCACATGTATTTATTTATTTTATAATATACCGGTTTTCTTGCGAAGGCTTTCGCGCTGATGCCTCGAGAATAGTTGATACAATCAAGTTTTCCGCCATACCACCGCCTTGTTTAATGCCTGATGATGATGGTATCGTCGGAAGTCCCGCAAAAATCTTCAGTTAACTGAAGATTTTTGCGGGACTTGGCCTGAATTCAGTCGTTTAATTTATCGCGGAAATAGATACAGGATAAAAATTCGCGGAATTTTCACTCCCGAGTTAATATTTCTGAGCAAGTTTTCCGCGTTCTTGAAAAGATCAGCAAATTTAGTATCAACATTTTGGCGAACACCTTGAATACTCTACGTCTAATGTATCAACAATTACTTTATAGATTTCTTTAAATCTTAACAACCCAACATGCTTTTCAATCCAACGGGTCTCCCCAAATAATAATTACCTCCTCCATTGTGGGGAGGTCCAACTTCTAATGAGGGTAATGAGGGAAGGTTGGGTCGCCGTCGCGATGGCCCAGAGATAGTCCCAAATCGAAAAAAGCTGGCCAAAATTAACAACGTCGTAATTTTACCTAAATTAGCAACAAAAGTGGATGTCCCTTACTGAATTTGATCGCCTGAATCTGATTTTGGCATTATTTTTACGCGATCTCTTCATTTTAGCATTTTTTGAACCGTTATTATCTAAACAATTTTTAGAAAATCTCGATATAGATGTCATTACGATTGCCGATAACTTGGTGCTCATGGAGAGCTTAAAAAAAGTATAATTTTAAGGCAAAAGATGTATAAATTGTAGTTAAAACCCATTATAGAATTTACGACATGAAATTGGTAAGATTCGAATCCGCGACCATCAGCATAGTCGGTGAGATACCAAAATCTGAAAAAATACTCACATTCATTCATTTTTAGCTTCCATGTATTTGATAAGTCACATTTAGATGAAATAAAATGACCTATTAAGAACATTGAGGAATATGTTTCAATTGCAATAAAATCGCTTTCATGTAGGTATCACAAAAATCGAATTTTAAAAGAATCGTCGCTAGATGTCACCCCATCACACTCATTTTCGCTCTGCGATTCACTTGAAATTAGAATATTTTCACGTCACCTCATAGGCTGACTTCATTTTTTTTAATTCCTGATGTAATTAAAATGTATGATTCAGATATTCAAAGAAGTCTTCGAAAGATATCTTGATAATTTAACATTCTTGGGTATTAAAAATTCTTGTACAATGCTCTCGGAATTTCCTTATGTCTATATTCTTGGCCTCCAATGCTTCTTCCGTTAAAACTTCAAATGTACAAATGGTTCTTTGGCAATTGCTGTTCCATGCATCAGCACTTTATGAGCATTTAATACCAACCATAATCCATGTACAGCCCATGCAATTGCCATGCAATACTGGCTGAAGGCTTCATTATTTATCTCATAGCCGCGGGATAGAGATTTTAATATCACTGAAAGTCTACGGATAAGTCTTTCATCAACACCTGTCATGAAAATTGCAAATCACATTAATAATTACATTTCATACATATAAAGCATCTGTTTCAAAATTATGGAAACGGGTCCAATATTTCTTACTTATTGATTATAATTTTATATTTACACGTAATTTCATCTTGTCTGAAATGAAGTCCTGAATTAAAACTCCACTTTTAAAATGATTGAGATTAATTTTCACTCATTATATCTGAGATGGAGATATTGATATACTTATTTAGGGAATTTCAATTCCTTCTGCAACCAGCTTTTGAACGTCCCTTTTAAAATTTCATCAGTCCTCGAGCTTTGATTCCACTTTCTCTGGTATTTCGGGAGAAAATTCTTCGCATAAAACGCGTCACAATAGTTTTGGCTTGCTTGATTTCATTCAGTCGAAATCTTGTTTTCAAATATTTTCCTCGTATTCCCTCTACTATGCTTATGAATATTCTTTTCTCTCTGTATTTTTATTGTACACCGCAAGGTACAAAAATTTTGCGGCACCCATAATTCAAATTTAACAGGTGTATTTACGGCTGAAACGATAAATGTGATTTCAAAAATTTGTCTATTTTTAACCAATCAAAAACAGGAAATTATTAGTTGACATTGAGTAAAAGATATACAAGTGTATATAGACTTGCCTCTGAGTTTCCTGCGTATCCTGAAATTTGAATGTCAAACATTGCCATAGTGCTTTAATTATCTGGACAGGAGAAGTTTCTCGAGTTACCCGTATTAACACAGTTCGGAGCAGAGCACTTGTTCACTAAGAAAATCATTAAATAAAACTGAGTGGGAAATATTCACCACATCCATGCAATGGTTCTGGTGAGGGGGGCCGTCATCCTCATTCCGTTATTATATGAGGAACAAAATGCACTTGCAAGATGCACGCACCCTTGGTGAATTTAGACGAATTTTTCCCTCCGAATTACGTCCTATCTACGTCTATGGGCTGTTAAAATGATCCTATGAACAATTCTTGGCATCAAGGAGCATTTATTTCTCTTAGCGCCAAGACCTCATTTCGGAATAACGTATTGACAACGCTGTACAGCATGTAAGGGATCTCTTCTCAATAAAAATATGAGGAAAGTTTTGCAGAGAAAAGCATCTTGTGGTAACTTTAAGGTTCTCGCATAGTGGCTTATGTAGTCGCTTTTGATCACTCATTATGTTTCTCATTAAGAGCATGAAAACCGGCCCTCATTGGTTTCATGAATATTTGAATGAGAGTGCACAAACGATAATTGTGCATACGATAGGCGTGAAGCACTTGATGTATGTAATCTTACAGGATGTAGAATTAAGCTAAGTATACACTATGCAAGTTCGACCACCGATACAGGAATATTTGAGCGATAATGCCAATCGGCCTTTCGCCCTCAGCAGAGCGGTGCACCGCTCAACTTAAAACCCTCTAGATGTCGGATAGGCAAATATAGGCAAGATTTTTTTTCTCCATCTTGTTATACATACTAATGCCAATCGGCCTTCCGCCCTCAGCGGAGCGGTGCACCGCTCAACTTAAAACCTTCTAGATGCCGGATAGGCAAATATAGGTAAGTATAGGCAAGATTTTATTTCTCCATCTTGTTATACATACTCTTCCCAAGGATTCTGCGCAGGAATCTTCGAGGAGTACGGAGGAGCAAAAAACTATATCGACACATTTGACTAAAAATAGGCCCAAAAATAGCTAACATTATAACTAATTAAATATTATTATAAGAAATTCTTAATCGGTCAAAAAGTACTATAATATTATGAATAAATATATAAACTTAACTCATTTAAATTGACAGTAGAATCACATGAAATTAAAATAGTCATTTATTAAGTTGAATTACCCTAAAATCCACTATTTCTACGCCTCGGGCGTTTTAGTCTGAATATGCCCAAGTTTGACGGTTTACATAGGTCAACATAATAATCACACAGGCCTAAATGGTACGAAATATTGTAGGCCATTTCCTGTAGAATCCGAATACATAATTTAAAACTTCCTCGTAAAAAGTCGAAAATATTTCTTTTGGCCACCTTTTTTCGATTTGGGACCACGGTGTGGCGGGGCAACCAGGGCATTTGGCCCCGGGCCCAGCAAGTTGGGGGCGCACCGTTTTTGCCAATTAAATTTTTTTTTAACTTGACTGACAACGTTGACCGCCGTGCGGTGCTCTCAGCTCTCTTAAACACAACGAAAGAGCTCTGAGAGATCGCGGTGCCAATCCACTTGTTTTTCATTCTTGTGGCAATGGATAGTATTTGACGATCTCGTTCCTGCCGATTTCGATGCACTTTTTCATGATGAGGAAGTCCACCCTTACACACTCGAAGATTTGCATATAAATGAGAGTGAAGTAGAGATAAGAAATTGTGAGACTTGTGCGAGTGATCAAGACGACGAAACCGACACAAGCGAGGAAGAAAACATTCAACTGGAGGGTGACCATTTCGTCGAGACTGCAGGAAATAAGAAAAATCAAGGGAGAGTGATGACGATTTTGCCCAGGTGCCGCGAAATGTAAACAAACGACCCTTTTCGAATCGTTTCCTTCACGTCGAAAAACCCAGGCGCACAAAACATCGGCTCGTGTCTTACGCGGTCAGCAAAAGTATTGTTTTTACCGATAATTTACATCCTGCAGAAATTGTGATTTCCCCCATAAGTGAGAAACGAGAAGTTGACGAATTTTAAGTGAAAGTGTCCGAGCTTTTATAAACTTTGTGTTTTTGTTGGATGAAATTTCGCGAAAAAATGTTTTTAAAAACTTTCGGGACCTATGGGACGAAAACGAAGACAGGGCCTGAAAAAGCTCATGAAAAAGTGACGGTGAAAGTGCGTAAATAGTCGCCATTTTTCAAACAAATGCAGGCTCCTTTGCAGACTCACGAGGCAGCAGTTTTCGAAGGTGATCATGATACAAATAATCCCACTGACAACCAGGATAACCGCAATTCTAACGAAAACAGCGCAGGTTTGGTCGCAGCAGAAGCACGGCAGACGATATAAAAGGTTCCGGCATTGTAGATTCTCTTTTCTCACATTATTCATCAACTTGGCCTGTATTTTTAACAGGGCCTGAGCGTATTCAATTAGTATTAGCAGGGCCCCATTGTGGCTTTTTTCAATCTGATAAAGATTACCTACGGAATTCTCAACCTCGGCTCATTTCTCAATCTTTTTTTTTATGAATACCAGTTCGTCGCCCAGTAAATGGTGAGAGGGTTCATTGTCATTGGTTTATCTATTCTCAAACTATCTAGTGACGGGAGAAGCAAGAATAAAATTATCAGCAGAATAGCCCAGGCGAAGAGAGCATTCCACCAAAAGAGAGACCTGCTTACAACGGGAAACTTAAATATGGATGTAAAGAAACAATTTATAAGAACCTACATCTGGAGTATAATCCTATACGGAAGTGAGGCATGGACAATGACCGCAGCGGAGAAAGCAAGGATAGAGGCCTTTGAAATGTGGTGCTACAAAAGAATGATGAAAATCAAATGGATTGACCGAGTTAGTAAGGAGGAAGTCCTAAGAAGGGTAGGAGAGAAGACAAGCCTCATGAAAACCTTAATAAGAAGACGGAACAGCCTTATAGGCCACATCTTGAGACATGATGGCCTGATGAAGACAATCGTCGAAGGACAAGTGGAAGGCAAGAATGGAAAAGGAATACCTCGAACAAAATATATGGAACAAGTGAAGAAAGATGCGAAGGAGAAGAAATACGTAGGTGTGAAAAGATTAGCTGATAGGAGAATAGAGTGGAGAGCTGCGTCAAACCAATCCTAGGATTGTGGACCATTGATGATGATGATGATTCTCAAACTGGTGGTTCAATTTTCTGTTTCTGCTGTCGCTTATATGCCATTAATTTAGTCTCAGCTTGTTAAATAAAATCGGAATTCAACGATTGGAAACATGTCCAAGAACGATTGATTTCGCATGAGACTTCACCGGAGCATTTTAAATGCATGGCCCAATGGACTGAGGCTCACTCGCGGCTCAACAAAAATTCAGCAATTGATCAAGAGCTGATTGATCAAGTTAGGAGAGCATCGGAACGTTGGCAAGAAATATTAAAACGCATTGCTGAAATAATCTTGTACTTGGCGGGCACAACATCGCTTTTCGAGGTTCTTCGTGCAAGTTATACTACGCCAAACAATGGCAATTTTCTCGGCCTAGCGACACCATTGAAGATTTTGAATTCTATCAAGACCACCAGGACTCATTCACAAACCTGAGGATAGCTTTTCGTACTTTACTCACGATACCGGTCACGGTAGCTAGCGGGGAGAGAAGTTTCAGCAAGCTGAAACTTATAAAAACCTACTTGAGGTCGTCAATGTCACAAGAACGACTGGCTGCACTAGCAACGTTATCTATTGAGGATGAGGAAGCTAGAGAATTGAATTTTCAAGAATTGATCAAATCAGAATAAATGCATTATAATATTCAATAAATATTGTTCTATAGTACTATGTATTTTATTTTTTATTGAACTGTTTTATATCGAAATTTTTAAATATCCTTGCACGTTTTACTTTCATAATAAATAAAATTTTGATGAAAAAATGTTTCCAATTATATTTTCAAATCTCCCGATTGCAGATGCACCCATTAAAATTTTTTCGATATCCAGCAAGTTAAAACTAATGGCTCACTACTTAAAGCAATTCAATTTTAACAAATGTGTTCCATATTATTATACGGTTTGTCATTGTTAATTTTCTTAATGGCGGACCCTATTTTTCGTCGAATTTTTGTGTTCATGCAGGATTATAAATAAAGGGATCACGGAGTTACTTCTAGATATTTAGAACACCTACGCAGCACAGCCTCTAGCGTGATACGTAGAGTTGATCTGTGACGCCGAAATTAAGATCGATTTTCCGAACTTACGGCACACAGACTCTACGGCGTCGCTGGTTTTGTTTTAAATGGAACAATTTTTTTGTGCCAATCACAACCCCTGCTTCTCAAATGACTGTCGAAATTGATTTCATCCCTCCAAAAATAGGGCTAGACACCTTGGTTGTCCGGACACTTGAGTGACCACTAACCTCCGTATAGCCGTTGGAGGTCAACAGGGTGACAAGATGGCTTTATGGACAGCGTCAAAAACTTTGGCAACCTAAAATTCTATGGTTAGACATGCTGTTTGTTCACATAGTGCGGAACAACCCTCATAGACATTTGACCCATGCATGACTATCAGAGGTCAACAAGTTGCCGGAATGTGGACTGTACCATTGTCTTGAACTCCCTTAAAAACGTATAAAATCGTTTCAGGGTTGATTTTGTGGAATATTGTTTTATCCATAAATAAAACACAAATGGTAATTTCCACCTTGTTCAATTTAACACTTAACGACCGACCATGGTTCCGACACTTTGTGACTACATTGATAATGATCTTGTTTTCAGTATGGACTCACTTAAAAACGAAATTCTATGGAACGTTTCTTTCTTTGTGCCCACCACAACCACTGCTTCTGAAATGACTGTCGACGTTGATTTCATCCCTCTAATAATATGTTTAGACGCCTTGGTTGTCCGCATCATCAGTTGTGCAATGATACGCCATTATTTTTCCCATGACCATGAATCTTGAATGTCGCATTTTCTCTGAGATATTCACATTTTCCTATCCCGAAATTTTCTAGCATGAAAGCCCCATAAGGCTTTGTTAAATTTTACTTTTGGACCCACAGTATTGGGTCAAAAGATTATCCCTCTTGCTGTGTATTTTTAACTTAAATAAAAACAGCAGCCAAAAATATTATTATGCCTTTCGACAGTAAAAATGTCCCTATAATATTGATTTTTTCTTCCAAATCCATCAAAATGAATGCATGAAAAATAGGTGCAGCTATTGCATTCATCAAAAAACAATGAAAACTCATTAGCAAAAAATAAATCAATAAAGCGCAGAACTTCAAATATTTAATCATTTCAGTTAATTATGCATACACTTATATAATATTACATACAAAGGTAATCGACTAATTATTGCTATAATATAGCACATACAGACACAGAGACACACACACTCATGTAGAAGACATACATAATACAAAATTAACTAAAAATAATGTAGGTATTAACGTATCTTGAGAAAAATAATGCATTTGATTGAAATAAATGCAATTGCTGAATAAATAAACACAGTAAATATATTTCAAATTAGTTTAATTTTAAAAAAAGACAGCAACACTTATTCAACAGATGATAGCAATGAGAAAATAAAAAAAATAATGCGAAAAAATTGAGAAATACATAGAAACAGCAATAGCTAGGTACATAAAAATTAAATCAGCAATATTATTTCAAAATAAATTTCAAGCAAAGAAACTAAAATAATATACAATTAAAACAATAGAGACAGAACAAAATTACACAAGCAAAAAATTTAATATAATTCTCCACCTCCTAAATACATAGAAAATACACAACATTAGGTGCTAGTACCATACTGCTTTAGCCAGAGAAAAGTCTTATGTCACAATTCAACCATGAGTTAATATTTATAATTCATTCGCAGCAATAATTGAATTGTATAGACTTTCCTCTGTTTATCCCCCTCCCCACGTAGAGGGAGCAGTTTGGATTTGAGGGGGAGGGAGGGTGGGGAGGGATGTTTAGTAAAGGAAGGGAGAGTTAGTGTTAGTATTACTACTAACACTACCATTAATACTACTACTACAAGCATACAAACTCACTCACTCACTCATACCAAACAACATTCACACACCTACGATACATCCCCATGATAATCTAAAGTGGGTACCCATCATCAAAGAGCTCGCAGCGTTCCCTAAGGTCAAAATCAATACGGATCTAAGTTCCTGCCCCTAGCTAAGCCACCTAAGTACGAAGTCGGTAGTATCGAATTTCCTGGTAGATAAGCTACGCATGTCGACTACTTAAGTATCTAATTTCCTACTCTCCTGCCTATATCTCCCAAATGCTGTAAAAAAAAGCAACTCATTACAATAAATAAATTACAATCAAACACACAGCAATAAAAAAGCACACTCAAATAGTCAAAAGTCCACCGAAGAGAACCACACGAGCCCAGGTCTTCTGCTTCTTCAGTTTCTTCAATCTTCGGCTCTTGACAGACCCTTCGGAGAACCTCTTCTCCAGGAAACACAGCATTATGCAGAGTCACCTGTTGCAATAAAAAAAATCACTTTTACTAACGATACGACTAACTACGTTGTAGAGGTTTTCCCCTCTGTATAAAAAAATAATAATGAAACAAGAATATCTAAAGAGAGACAGATTTAGTCAGCAATGGACGAGGAACTTCAAATAATGATAAGTTAAACCTGATGAGTTAGAAGAATTTGCAAGTTCCATATGTTATAGCAAATGAAATACTGCATAATTTATTCCATTGACTTCTTTAAAAAGACGCACTGTGATAATCTTACGTTTTTATGAAATGCAGTGCTGGATTGGATTACAAAATATACTAGAGTAGTGGGGTAGAACTGAATAATTGAATTAATGCATGAATTGGGGTAGACCTTTTTCACATTAATGCCACACGAAAACATAATACAATATCAACAAACTTTGAACTCAGAAAATTATGACATTTTTAAATATTAAAACGAAGGAAGTAAGAATATAAATGAAACTGAGAAGTCTAAAGAGAATTAAGAACAAAAAGCATCACAAAACGTAAATGAATGATTATAATAAATTTAATGAGCCTATTCGGAAACAAAAAAGAAAAAGCTTCTTTCATGATCCATTTTTGGAAAAAAAATCACATCAATGAATATGATTAATGGGATTGTCTCATGATGCGAACTTTTTAATATCACATGTTTCTAAAAAGTGGCTAACTTTTTCTTTAGGTATGAACAGGATAATTTTTTTATTTTCATGTGCATGAGTTGAAAAGAAAATAAATTTAATCCATTCCTACCTGGTGCGTGACTGGTACAATGCCCTTTGAAGTCTTCTCAACCCACAGAAAATCTGTTTCTCCCAAATTTCGGGAATGAGTCCCACCTATGAAGAGAAAAATGCGTATATTAACTCAAAGTCAGCGTTGCAAACGCGAAAAGACTGGACAAAGACCTCGTAAAAATCAAATGAATGAGGCAGTTACTCAAAATAATATATAATATATGTCCTCATTAACAACAGAATTTTATAGGTATTTATGATAAATCGCAAAACGGACAAATTTTTTGGAGTAAAAACACTTATTAACAGCACTCGCTGTTCATTGTAATGGAATTGTGGTAAAAATATTTTTCTAATATTTTTCCATTGACGTTAACATTTATCTGTAACTGTAAATGAGACAACAGAATGAAACGATGTGTTAGCTCGAGAATGAAATTACTTTTACTGAAAATTTTCTCGATTACTCATTTCATTTGATAAAATTAACAAGCTTTTTAATTTAAAAGTGTAAAATAAAATTTTAATAAAAAAAAATTCCATACACATGCATGTGAATGAAAGTGGAATTTAATCTTACTGTGACGTGATGGCGCCATGAACTTATGTTCTTCAAGAATCGGAGAAGCATGCTGCACGTCCTCTTCGACCGGTGTCTTCTGCTCTTCGTGCCCGGAGATGACTTGATCCTAGGGAGAGGTAGGATTAGTAGGCACACACAAAAATAAAAAAGCCCTTGCACTAAAAATTCCCAAGACGCATATCGCTTAGCCTTACGTTACGAATGTTATTCGGCTCTAGAAGCCCAAATCAAATCTAACACACGCATTATCTTCTTGTCATCGTCCTCTTCGACCGTTGTCTTCCATCTTCTGATCTTCAAATCCAAGGATGACTTTGATGTCTTCTTTTCTTGGTCCTCTTCCACTGATGTCTTCTGCTCTTCAAACCTGGGGAGAGGTAGGATTAGTAGCACACACAAAAATAAAAAAACCCTTGCACTGAAAATCCCCAAAGCCTCGCATACACTCCACGACAACATACGGGGAGTACCTTGCACTTAAACCAAGTGAAAGTCCCATCCTGTACGCTGCAATGGATTAGCGTGCATACTTAACCTTGGTCCAAAAAGCTAAAATTAACGCACGCATATAATCGCCTAGCCTTACGTTACGCAAATTAATCGGCCCAAACAGCCCAAATCAAAGCTAACACACGCATTATCTTCTTTTCTTGGTCCTCTTCGACCGTTGTCTTCCGTCTTCTGATCTTCAAATCCAAGGATGACTTTGATGTCTTCTTTTCTTGGTCCTCTTCCACTGATGTCTTCTGCTCTTCAAACCTGGGGAGAGGTAGGATTAGTAGCACACACAAAAATAAAAAAACCCTTGCACTGAAAATCCCCAAAGCCTCGCATACACTCCACGACAACATACAGGGGGTACCTTGCACTTAAACCAAGTGAAAGTCCCATTCCTGTACACTGCAATGGATTACCGTGTATACTTAACCTTGGTTCAAAAAGCTAAAATTAACGCACGCATATAATCGCCTAGCCTTACGTTACGCAAATTAATCGGCTCTAAATGCCCAAATCAAATCTAACACTCGCATTATCTTCTTTTCTTGGTCCTCTTCGACCGTTGTCTTCCGTCTTCTGTTCTTAAAATCCAGAGATGACTTTGATGTCTTCTTTTCTTGGTCCTCTTCCACTGATGTCTTCTGTTCATCAAATCCTGGGGAGAGGTAGGATTAGTAGCACATACACAAATAAAAAACCCTTGCACTAAAAATCCCCAAAGCCTCGCATACACTCCACGACAACATACAGGGGGTATCTTTGCACTTAAACCAAGTGAAAGTCCCATCCTGTACACTGCAATGGATTAGCGTGCATACTTAACCTTGGTTCAAAAAGCTAAAATTAACGCACGCATATAATCGCCTAGCCTTACGTTACGCAAATTAATCGGCCCAAACAGCCCAAATCAAAGCTAACACTCGCATTATCTTCTTGTCTTGGTCCTCTTCGGCCGTTGTCTTCTGACTTCTTTTCTTCAAATCCAGCGATGACTTGGATCTGTGGAGAGGTAGGATTAGTATGCACATACAAAAATATACATGACACTCCCAAAACACAATCAAAAAAGCGGAAAAACACAAACAATTGCCACACACACACGCACTCACACACACACCCCTACCTACGTTTGAGCTCATAATCTAAATAAACCATACTAAAGGTTTACAAGGCCTTTCATTTTAGTATTCATTTGGGGACCATACCTTAAGCGCTTTTTTCATCATTTTCTTTACCTTGTTCTTGGCCAATCACCTTTGTGATTTTTTTATTCACGTGATCTGGTACCAGTTATTATAACCTCTCATTAGTTGCAACCATTTAACCATGCGTTTATTTTTTATTCTTGAGTCAATTTTGACTCTTTGCATTTCGTTCATTTGATTGACGTCACCACAGGTGTGTCGCAGATCTTTGTACCTTGATTCATACCATGTGTTATTTTTGTGTTAATGTGAATGTGTGTGTAAAGGAAGGATTCGTTTAAACCCAGGGCATTGCACAATAACATCACTCATCAGCCATAAACTCCTAGCGATGAAGAGTCTATCACCCCCCCCCCCACCCATCCTTGAAGATGCATTTCTTCCTTAAATTTTTCTCTTCGGACGACGATTTGAATTTCTTCATTTGGTGATTTCACTTTTCCTTGCTTCGAAGACACTTTTTCCGTATCCTTTCATTCTGCAAAGAAAAGAGAATTCAAGTTAGTTTGTAAGTCCGACATTACCCAAGAGCACAGGACCGCATTGCATGAAAGCCTTGCTAGCCTATAGCTCAGAAGATTAAGGAACGAAATATGTCGTAAAGCGCGGAAGGCACGTGGATGAAAAATATTTGTGAAGACGTACAGAACAGTCATGGAAAAGTAGAGGCCACCTATAGGACAGTGAGATACCACTTTAAGGGCGTAAGATGTCATACCCTTAGGGACCAAAATGGGGAATTAATGATAGAAAAAAAGGACAAAGGGAAGAAAAGGAAGGAATATTTGGAATACTTGTACAAAGGAAGCAGCCTAAGAGCGAATGCTATCGAAAACGAGAGGGAAGTGGATGCCGATGACATGGGAGCCCCAATTTTAAGATCATAATTTGATGGGGCTGTAAAAGACCTCAGGATAAATAAAGCATCTGGCATTTATGATATTCCCGCAGAGCTAATTAAAAATACTGGAGTGAAGACGTACCAGCTGTACAAAAACATTAGCGAAATGTATTCGACAGGTGAGATACCAATGGACTTCGAGAGGAATATTATCATCCCAATTCCTAAGCGGAAAAGAGCAGAGAACTGTGAAGATTTTAGAACCATAAGCCTTACTATACATGCGTCGACTGAAACCATTATCAACTGAAAATAAGCACGAAGAAAACCAAGTTCTTAGTATGTAGCAGAAGAGAAGAAGTCAAGACTAACATTAAAATAGGGAAGCAAAAACTGATAGAGGTGGATGAATTACGTTATTTGGGAAGCAAGATAATTAACGACGGGAGAAACAAGAAAGAAATTTTCAGCAGAATAGCCCAGGCGAAGAGAAAATTCCACCTATGGAAAGACCTGCTTTCAGCGGGAACTTACGAAAATACGGAAGTAAAGAAACAATTTATAAGAACCTACATTAGGAGTGTGCTCCTATACGGAAGTGAGGTATGGACAATGACCAAAGCGGAGAAAGCAAGGATAAGGGCCTTTGAAATGTGGTGCTACAGAAGAATGATTAACATCAAATGGATCGACCGAGTTAGTAACGAGGAAGTCCTAAGAAGAGCAGGAGAGAAGAGAAGCCTCATGAAAACCTTAACAAGAAGACGGGGCAACCTTATGGTCCACATCTTGAGATATGATGGCCAGATGAAGACAATCGTCGAGGGACAAGTGGAAGGCAAGAACGGAAAAGGAAGACCTCGAGCAAAATATATGGAAAAAGTAAAGAAGGATGTGAAAGAGAAGAAATACGTAGGTGTGGAAAGATTAGCTGATAGGAGAACTGAGTGGAGAGCTGCGTCAAAACCAATCCTAGTATTCCCCTCAAAACAGATTCATTCCCATGATACTTCGAAGGCCGTACGTTTCCACGTTATTCCGAGCGAAATGGGGAACACCGGGACAACTTCGTTTAGGGTTTGCGTTGTGGAAGTGGGAGGGGGTATTTGGTCACTAATGACCAGAGACGAATGCAGACCTTCGCATTTGGAATAAATGAGTCAAATGGGCTCCAAATACCGTTCCCGTCGAGGCAAGAAATTGCACGGCCTAATGCAAAATCCAATGAGCATAGAAAAATTCATGGTCCAAAGCCGTGATAAACAATAAGAAGAAATGAAAAAATATAGCCTGTTTCAATTCTGAAATGATTGCAGGTACAAGTGAGGATAAAATCACCAGTTGGAAGATGGGAAATTTCATGCCCTGTGCTTAATTAAGAGAATCGGAATAAACATGGAATACAGAAAAGTAGGAAGGCATTGTTTCAGATCTCTTCGATCGCCGAGTATCATTAGGTAACCGACAATCATTCTAAGGGATGGAAAAAATCAATCTTGTGATTCCGGCTTTCTGGATTCCGAATCTGGAGCTAACCTTGCAAAAAAAAGAGATTTATTACTGAATTTTAGGCTAAATTTGAGTTCAATAAGTGAAAGAGTAAGATGATGCAGAACTGATAGTGAAATGCACATTAATACGATGCCACGTGACGAGTTTTCGGCAATCTATTGAAACTTCTTGCGGCTGAGTTTTAAGCCACCGGGTTGCGGATGGTGGATCAACCTCTAGATACAGAGGTAGGATGCGATATTAGCGAGTTTACTTATTAAGTAAGCAGCCGTGGCATTTCGAGGTGGTATGAGTCTATCCCTGGGTGAGATAGACCATCTAAATGATACATTAAACCTGTGCAGTGACTTGGTGACTGATGGCCGCCAACAATTATGCCTCGCATCAGCCGGGGGAGAGGGCAGCAGCTCTTCTTCATATGAGTGAAGGTGGAGATTACGGAGGAATAGCATAAAAATACGAATCCTGAGGAAGGACAGATTTGCTACAAGAGAATAAAGAACGAGATTTGCCGCAAAGCGAGGTGAGCCAGAGAAGCGTGGATGAGGAACATATGCGAAGACGTGCAAAATAACCCCGTACAAGGGAAAGTGGAAGCGGCCTATAGAATAGTGAGGAACCATTTTCTGACAGCGTTACCATTGGGTCTTTGCGCGGAAGCCGAGTTCGGGCGACAATAATCGTAACGGTTCTCCCCACCCCCTCCCAAGTCCTTTGTCATCGGCGGCTATCCCTTATAATATCCCTAAGCAATCAGATTTGTTCTTTTACTTTGAATATGTGAAAAAGTTTCCATTCTACGAATTGAGAATTAAGTTATAAGTATCTCGGTAAATATAGAGGGTCAAACATACAAACGCGACTTCAGAGAAAGAAGCGAGGAACAATTTCTGTGACGTGTATGAGACTTCAACAAACTCTGTGGCGTTGCAAATTGGAGACATCGCGATCAATGCACCAGTATTTGACGAAAGTAAAGAATCTTGCTCATGAGCTAGAAGACATCGACGCCAAAGATAGTAATTATTGGCTCATATCGACAATTATTGGTGAGGATAATAACCTTTTATGTGTAAGTGACGGGTAAATGGAGGACTTGTAAACAAACTGATCAGACGAAGATTGCACTCAAGTGCTTTAAGTGCCATGTGGAAGTCACAAAGTGTCTGAATTTCCAGAGAAGGATGGCCACAAAGGAAAAGAATTCTTAGGAGTGGGGAGAAGTGACGGAAAGTTGACGGAGCCGTTACGAGAAATTGGACATGTCTTAACGGTACATACTGAAGGGATAATTCATGGAAAATAGTTTGTAGACAGCTGTTGTAGTCACCATGTATCACCCGAAAATAATAGGGCTAATTTTTCATCTCGGGGATAAGATCTTGAAATAGCTGTTGCTATAAATGAAGTTATCAAGGCTGATGGCAGTGACAATGCCCCATCAAATTGCCAAACAGCCGTGAAATATAATCAATATCTGATGTCTCATATGTCCCAGTACTAATTCGCTGTCCGTTATTAATACTGTTCGCGAAGGGTTTTGCATGATTTCAGTGAATGAAGAATGTCTAATATTCCGTGAAAGTGGATGTACCATCACCGGAGATTTGGCAGCTATGGCCAAAGTCATTGGTGGGATTTATCAGCTGGATCTTAAAATGCTTGATCATGAGAATCAACTAGTCTGCCTTATCGCTACCAGTACAAGCACACGACACGACAAGAAGAAAACAAATATTAATGCTGTGGATCTGTAGCATCGGAGACTGGGACGGCTCACGGCAGCAGGGATTTGCTTATGCTGTCAACTTAAAAGGCCTAATGGAGTTAAGTTGCACTCCATGCACTCTTGGAAAGATGAGGAGATCTTTATTTGAAGGAAGATTGAAAAAACACGAAATCGGAGATTGTGCATGCCGATTTCTGTGGGCTGATGATAGAAAAGTCATTCGTAGGGGCAAGGTGTTTTGCTGACGATGAATGACAATTCCAGAAGGACACTTCTTTGAGAGTAAAACTAAGGTGATGGAGCTGTTTGTAAAAAATGGGATTGCCCATTGAGAATCGGATAGATGGAACTACAAAATTCCTCTTCGAGAGTTCAAATCCTTAGTTAATATACTTTATTCATTCATTGAAAGAGACATTTCTAACATCAACACAGTAGATACTCGATAAAAAGTTGCCATTGGATATTTTAACTGATTAAATTTTAAAAATAATGAATCTATGTATTTTAGCAAATTAATTTAATTTTTTTCTAAATACATTAATCCAATGAGAGGAAATCAGCATGAGAAGTGGCAACGGCTGTATCATCGCGCCTTTGCGGCTAAATATTGTCAAATGTACGTTGAGTAAAATCCCTACTATTAGTATCGTCAACACTCAGTAAATAACCAAATAGATTATTAGTTGAAATCGTTTTGATAACCCTAGAGCATTAAAATGCTTGTAATTCCATCGGTAATCATAATAACCAAATTTCTAATACTTTGTCAAGAAAAACTGTGGGAAGTGAAGTGGTTAAAATAACAACGCTTTCCTACCAGTGGGTATGCTAACCACAATTAACTGTAAGAACAAGCATAGGCGGATCCAGGGGGGGCACGTGCCCCCCAGACCCTTTAAAATATGCTAAATTTTTAATACAGTTCCATAATCATTTCGTTCGTTTTGTATGACGAGGTATCCTTGTGCCCCCCCCTGAACAAAATCCTGGATACGGCCTTGCTTGTGCCCCCCCCCCAGAAAGAAATCCTGGATCCGCCCCTGAGAACCAGTTGTAGATTAATTGGGATATACACTCTTTATAATAGATATATAACTCTTTCACCCGACTATCTGGCAAAAATACATTTCAAATAATCCGACGGCTATTAACAAATTATGATGTTATAATAACAAATAAAACTATGACGGAATGGGTGTAATCCATTTCTTCATTATTTCAATAACTTTTGAGTGATCATATTGACATATTTCTATTTGGAAATCTCATGGTCTAGCCTTCTGATTTCAATACTAGAAACATAAGCAGAGCATTATACCGGCTCATTCGCCACACCTAAACCCAATACTGAAATAATGGGGAATTATGACAAAGGAATGGCAAACCAGGGGTTCCATAGCAGTGAGGGTGCTAGAGGCGCATGTCCACGACTAGTGTAATCCATTTTGGAATTATATATGCGAGAGATTAGATGGATCAATGCCTAAACGTTTGCAAAAAGTTGTAGAAATAGCGAGTGACGAATTAAATTTTCAAGACAGAGGGGTCATCCGTTCGGTCATTTCGATAAGAAAAGAATGTACTAACGTTGATGGTCAAGATTTAAAAAATCACATTCGCTAAAAATTAAGTACTTATTCTTTTCTTGTGTCATCTGTATCTTACTTATAGATTTTAAAAATGTATCATTTAAAAAATTAAAAAATATTACTTTAAACTCGAACCTCCACCTCAGCTTCCAGAACTTCCAGACGACCAGAACTTCACCTCAACTACGCACACAGTGTATGCCTACGCGGCTACGGAGCCACGTATTAGCAATACAAAAACAGTGAGTCAAAATATCAATCTAAATTGAGGAAAAACTCCGGGTACGCGAAAAGAAAACACTCCGAAGTCCCTAAATGTGCATGGACGTGATTTTCCTCAGTGTATTCCATCCGCTTATCATAATTCGATTGGTATTATGCTCCTAGTATTTGACTCCAGCTTCGGTAGCCCAGTCGCACCTGCGGCTGTCCTCCTCGGCTATTGCTGCCGCGAAGGCAAAGGATGCAGGTTGCTTCATATGCATGCAGCTAATGTTAGAGGCCTTTGAGCAGGGCTGGATGACGTAGATAAGGCAGTCAAATTTCACTCCACAGTCAACTGCCCAAATGGTTATGCAATATGGGAATTGAATTTTAACAAATAAATAAGCGCGCAGGAATTCAATAGCCATACAACATCCGTGCGTAGGTTTCCGCGGCGTTGTTCACGATGACTGCTAATTTCCGGGTTCTTCAGCCGCGTCTGTCGTTTTTGGTTGACAACAGTTTCGGAAGCCATCCTGCTTCCGTCTTCAGGTCGAAGGTGAGAAGTTTTCATTTTTTGCCGTCTTATATAGCACTGGCCGATCTCCTCCTGTGCGCTGATTGGTCAGCACTCTCTTCCATACGTTGCTGATTGGGTAGCCGTTGTCCCTGTTAATATTTTGTGTTTTGTGAATTTCAATTGCTTCCCTGATTTGCCTTGGGTAGTAGCGACTCTCTTTTGCCACTATCTTCGCTTTTTCGAATTCAATGTTATGGCCGGCCTCACTCCAAACATGCTCTGCAATGGCTGACAAGTGCAGTTGTTTTTTATTGGTAGCTCTCACATGCTCCTTCATCCTTGTCGCCATTCCTCGGCATGTTCCTCCAACATATGACTTTCCGCAGGAGCATGGCACTGTGTACACGCCTTCACATAGTGCCTGCGGGATACGATCTTTTGGTCCAGGTACAATGTTTTGTATCTTGGTCACGCAATTGAACCTTGTGACCACGTCATGCTTCCTTAGTATCCTAGCAATACATTCTGACACTCCTGCTATGAATGGAATTGTAAGTCGTGCCGTAGGTTTGGTCAATTCCTCCTCCTCTGTGGCCTGGCGTTCTTCAGATGGTCGTGAGTGCATCTTTTTGACCTTAGCGGCCCTTTTGAGGACCATTTTCCGGTCGTAGCCATTCCTGATTAGTGCTTTGGTCAGGTGCTTCTTCTCTGAATCTAATGATTCGGCGTCGGAAATGGTGAAGGCTCGGTGGAGTAGAGATGTTACCACCGAGGCCTTCTGGGCGGGATGGTGGTGTGATTCTGCGTTCAGGTATCGGTCCGTGTGCGTTTCCTTTCTATACACCGCATGTCCAAGACTGCCATCGTCTTTCCTCTTAATCATCACGTCCAAGAAGGGCAACTGGCCTTCGCATTCCTTTTCCATTGTGAAGTGGATCCTTCGGTGTTGGTTGTTGAGATGTATTAAAAATTTGTCCAATTCCTCTGCACCGTGTGGCCATATGATGAACGTGTCATCAACATACCGAAGCCAAAGCTTTGGTTGCTTGTGGTATGTATTCACGGCCTCCTCCTCAAACTTTTCCATAAAGAGGTTGGCCAACACAGGGGAAAGGGGCGAACCCATTGCTGCTCCGTCTGATTGTTCATAATAGTTGAATTTGAGAAAAATGCGTAGTAATGAATTTATGAAAAAATAATTTCTGAACTACAAATATATTATATTAATTTTAGTGTATCCTACTATAAATAATATTTAAAAATATACTATAAATAAATTATTTAGAAATTATTATATAATTTCTAATCAAATTTTAAAATGCATAGTAATGAATTTCTGGAAGAAGAATAACTCCCCACAACATAGCTATATCATTCGGGGAACCCAATTAAAGACAGCTGAATCCTTGAAATACCTCGGAGTTAGACTCAATTATGATACATCGCGTAATAAACATATATAGGAAATAACAGGTCAAGTTAATCGTAAAATGGGTTTTGTTTAAAGAATATTAGAAAAGTGCGACGACAAAGTGAGAGAAATTAGCTACTTTTCCCTCGTTAGACCACATTTGGAATACGCTGCCAGTGTTTGGGACCCTCATGAAAAAGGCTTAATAACAGAGTAAGAACACGTGCAAAGAAGAGCTATCAAGTATGTGAAAGGTCGTTACGATAGTCTTGTTATTGTAACTCAGACCTCTAACATAAACTCGGATGGGAATCTTTCATATCGTAGATTGAAAAACAGACTAAACCTTTTAGATAAATTCAATAGCAATGTCTTTCCTAACGAAGTTAGCCATATCTTACGGACGCCAACGTACTACGGAAGATAACATCATATAAATTAAATAAGAGAGATAAGACTGTAGAACAGACAGATTGAGAATGTCTTTTGTCACGATCAATAATAGATTATAGTCATTGTTAGAACTCATAAATAGATTAGATGACATGTAGTGTACCCTACTAACTTAAGTAAAACTTAATGCACGTTTCCTAATTTTATAACTATTTCTAACAGCATATGGTAATATGTTAGTGTGCGTGACGTTTTTTGGACCGCGTGGTGTGCATGTGGGAGTCCAATTACATGCTGCATGCTGGTGATTGAACACTCCCTAACCCCTTGGCCAAACACCCTAGAGGTGGCTCGCAAAGTATTATGTAGAAGTATAAGTTGCAGAAGGCCCGAAAAACTGAAGGTGGAAATTCGAATAACGATCCTGGACGCATAGGGATGAGCGAAATAAAACGGTCAGATGTGGGAGATGTATAGAATGGAAACAACCAAATAATACACACAAGATTGCAAAACGGTAGTGATGAAATGGGCATAGTGCTAAGTAAGAGAGCAGATTAAAAGCTACCCACAGTTCAATGAAAGGTTGGTAATGGTCAATATATAAGCCAAAACCAAGAACTACTGCAGCTCCGAAGGTTTGTCAGCCTACACAAAATTGCCAGAGGATGCAGAGGAGAAATTCAATCAAGATACCTCATAAAAAATCAATCAGGTAAGAGGTGAAGTAAGTTTCATCATTCTAGGTGAAAGTAATTCTATCATAAGCGAAGATCATGACGAGAGAAGAGCCAGGAAACAGTAATGATGTATGCAAAATTGAAGATGACACAAAGCTCAAGCTTGAAGTTGCGAACACAACATTAAATAATCACAGTAGAATTTACACAAGGTAAATGCTAGTAGACATGAGATAATTCTTAGCTGATTGAATTATAGCAAAAGAAAAGATTCAGCAACTAGAAAAAGGACGGCAAAAGCTACATTAGAGGATGACGGACTCTAGCGGCTTTAACCTAATAGAGATTTATTGGTACCTAAAACAATATGAGAAAATCAAGCATAAAGCGGTAAAATCATTTACCATGTACCAAATTTAAATAAACTCGGTATCAAGTGTAATTTTAGGAAGCAGAGGAGAACAAAAGAGGAAGGAATGTGGCCGAGAAATAGGAGGAAGAGAGTCTGAAAAACTTTTGCAGTGTGCTAAAGGCAGTAGTTGAAGTTCCTCGCAAAAAGATAACCATCAAAATGGATCACGCAAAAAGTCATGTATTACGTCGAGGACACTGCGATAATACGAAAACTGCGTAATTCCAAATGAGAATAAGACACAAAGTTGTTGTAAATCCACAGAGGCTAAAGAAACGTGGGCGAGGAACAAATTGAAAAGCGCACTAAAACATAATGTACATGGGAAAGAAGAAGCTACCTCAACGATAGGGAGGAACCACTTCAAATCATGAGCGTTGGATGTAATGTTGCCAGTGACGAAAACGGAGAACAGAAAAATAATACAAAGTGAAGAGATGGAGTGAATATCTAGAAGAATTGTGCAAATCAGGGCTACTTACAAGTACTAATCAAAATGGATATCGCGTGATAATTTGACGTAATAATAGCGTGTATTGGAATTCAATGCTTAGAATCCTGACAGAGGTTGGGGTGCTTAACAATGAGAGGTGAATCATCTGTAATTCGTATTAGAGGCCAAGTAGGGGTGATAAAATTAGGACTCAGCTATGAAGAGTCAAGAATTAGGAACGGCCTGAGAGTCTTCATAGCATGAAAATCATTTAGCAAAAACTGTCAGAGGCTTACGGAAAATTAATAAGTTCCTAGTAAAGATGGGTAGGAAAATAACCAATGACAGGAAGTCAGGATCAGCATAAAACTAGAGAAACGAACTGGTGCAAGAGGTCGACCAGTTGAAATATTTGGGAAGCAGAATAACCAGAGATGAAAGAAGAAATGAATACCTAATAGCAAAATATCCCAGGCGAAGAGAACTTTTCAGACAAGTAAAAGAATCGGTAGACTTAAAGAAGAAGGAGATTTGAGCATAAAGCAAGGAAACAATTCACTATAACTTACAATTTGAGTATGCTTCTCGATGATAGTGATGGCATTTACAAATACAGAAAACAAGAAACTGATGGTTATTCGGCCATATGAAAATTAAATGGATCGTCCGATTGAGAAATGCGGAATTCATAGGAGGAGCGGGGGAACAAGAATAGAAGCCAAGAAAAAAATTAGAAGAAGACAGATTATTCTAAGCTGACATATGTAGAAGCATTTATCTTGGTGGGCCGATGAAGGCAATCCTCGGTGGACAAATGGATGACAATAGGAAGGCCTCGGATATCGTAAATACGGATCCAGAAATGAAATAAAGGATGTGAATGACTAATTGAGCGATTCCATTTGTCTCCACGTGACACCATTAAATATTAAAATTTAATCATTTAAAATTTACATGAGCTAAGTAACCTAATATTTTTTTTCTTTCCACCTAGCTGTCTTCATGGGCATCATAGCCACAAAGGATCATACAAATTAACCGCTGGGAAATCGTACCATAAAGTACTATTAGAAAATAAAAAAATTCTGTAATATCGTTCACTTAAAAAAATTATCATAGAAGTTATTTTATGCAAACTGTAGACTATTTGGTTTAGACGTAGTAACATAAAAAAAGAGAGAAACAGATGACATATGTATGGGAATATATAAAGATCTATCAAACAATTTTCATTGAGAGAATGATATTGACTCACCATGTTTCTTCAGTCTTCTTCTTCCTTGGAACCTCACCGCAATTCTCCATTAAACCCCCACGCATTTCACGGAATTCATCCGCTATCCCTATATATTATTCATGCACCTGAAAAGAAAATTCGCATTAAAGACTGGCAATATTAACGCACTAGAAGTTTACAGCTAGGTAACGTGGTACATAATTACAACAAATTGTCTTACTAACGACCTCAAAGGCTAAATGTGTGGAAAAAAGAAAATTCAAAATGAAATGCTTTAAATCCGATTATGATCGCCAATATTCTCTTACTTTTGCTCCTCTTTAAAAGTAGATGACCAATAATTGTAGAGCAGTTTCGGAGAGGCAGTTAAACACCTAAAATTAATTAGCTGACAGCTAATTCCAAGGCTTGAATATCAATGATTTTTCAAGACACCTCTTAGAACCTGTAGAATAACTCACTATTCAAGTACCAACAAGAGTAAATCATAAAAAAGCGAATAAAGGATGATATCTGGCAGCTGAGCAATCACGGATAACAGCTCCATTTTGAAATATCAGGTTCCCTCGTAATCTAAAACGAAGCAGTGCGGCTAGCATGAAATACACTGTTCTACGTCTACTGCTAATACCTCATATTTACAGTCACAGTGAAAATATTCATAAGCTTGACGTTAAAAAAGTAACTAGGCTACCGGAGTACTAGAAGTAAGCTATTGGATTGCCGTAACGACCATAACTCCTGCATTGACACCGTTACCTTTGATGTTATAAGAAACACGATGAAGGTAAAGATAAAACTATTCACAGGTTACTTATTCATTTCAAATGTCGGCACTCCATAACGTAATGCAGTTTTCGTAAGTTAAAGACATTCCACTAGGAATCGAACACACACGAACTTAAAGGGGGATCAAACAAGTTGAGTTATTGAGTATCTGTCACATAAAACCGCTTTGGCAAAAAATAAAGCATGGCATTTCGTCCATTGCCGCAACACTTTTGCAACAATGTTGGAACGTGAATACGGTCGGCGTAATAAAAATCGTTCATCCAAAATAATAGCCACAAAAGATCACAATTACTTAATAAGGTTGAATAATACAGCATTTACGAATTATACCTTCACTTCAGAGAATTTGAAGTCCATTGAAGATAATATAAAGAAATTCTCACTTAAGGAATAGTTTAGGTGCTCACCTCTTAACCCCATGAAAGCTGGCCGCGAAGTGAAGTCCAAGATCTGAGGGAGGGGGGCTTCTGGTACTCCGTCAGCCGCGTGACGTATGCAATTGACGTCACGCTGATTTTGAACTGATTTCTTTTTAAGGCAACGAAAAACCTATAAAATGCTAAATATCGTAGATGTAAGACTATTTAAAATTAATCCAGTAAAATATATTAATAAATATGTTGATATTCTACATAATTAATTTAAAAATATATCGCGCGGAAAACCAATAAAAAGCTTAACCAATAGGATTTGTGCACAAGTTAGCACAAAAATAGCGCGGAATTTTTCTTAAGCCAACGGTCGCAACACACGTGATCAAGGTTCCAGAATATTCTAATCTTCTAAGAAGGTCAGTGGGTGTGTTTGCAGAACACGTAATCGCTTTACGAAAAACAATACATTAGACTTTCAACGATCTTCATTCAACTGTCGCCTCTAATCCAGCACTTCTCCCTCCCCCCCCCACTCAACGAGGGAAGCGCAACAAACCCCAGTTCGTCACCAACCGTCCATGGAGCAGAATCATGTTTTTGCGAGTTTTAAATTTATAAAATTAATTTTCCAGACCAGTTCAGCCGTTTCTTCGTTCGTTGAAGTCACCATTTATTTCCGAGGAAATGAGAATGGAGAGCGGGGACAAAGAAAAAATGCAGAACTATTGATTGAGGTAAGTGAGAACAAGTATTTTATGATATTAGTAAAAAGAGATTGTAATTTTAGTCTAATCATGATAATACTTGAGTAGCGGCATGTCACTTTTATGGCTCGTGTAAAATAATTGCATACGAAAGTGAGTGGCAGAGATAAGCAGTGTACTGATATTGCGGAGTTCATGTACGTTGAGAACATTTCTAAAGGCCGTTTTACAAGGGACACGGAATTACGCAGGTTCGAACTGTTTCTATTTCTAAAATGGCGTGGAACTGCGCGAATGCATGAACGAAATTAGAACAGGGTCTATTTAGCCGTCTCGCATCCACGCATTCTCGCATGTGTTCTAGCAATTCACCGCTTTACACGACGCAATTTTGATTACGCCTCCGCACGTACGTCAGACTGCGCAATTCCGGGTACCGTGTAAAACTGCCTTAATCCCACTATGCGATATTCACAGAAACGAGAAGAATATTTGTGTTCCCATTAGTGATTAAAAAACTCCCCTTCACAATTCACTCCATTGTCATTGATGTATGAAATGTATCGTCGATGAAAATACAAAGAACTTAAAATTGAACGAAAGCCACATTGAAAATTAGTAGCTTCAATTCAATTCAAGCATCGCATTCATCTCTAAGAGATATAACTGACCAATTCTCTTTCAAATCTACGTATTTCGGTGGTAAAGATTCTACGAAACAGGAAATATTCTATCGATTTCCCAGATGCGAATGTGTAAGTATTCGATATTCTCATAATTGCTTCTTAAATTCAATCGCAGATGAAGTTTCAAATGAAATCCACTCATTATTTGTTGTTTTTTTTATCAGTGAAATCTATGCAGCGCCAAAAGAGAAATCGTAATAGCAATCACTGTCTCCAATCTCCCCAAGAAGTTATGCAATTAAATTCAGTCAAGAATGTTCTTCCCCTATGCCACAGATTTCGCTAAATCTTTCTACACCTTGCTGCATCTGTTCATTTATGATGCCGTTAGTTAGTACCTTGCACTCAAAATGGAGTCATTAAGTCCGAATAATTATGCCATGATTCCCTCTGTCTCAAATGTCGATGAAATTAGTAACCCTTGAATGAATTAAAATGTTTCATACCGTAAGAAAAAGCAGTCTGCAAAAAATTCAGTAAATATCAGCTTCAGCGTTGTCCAAGTTCATACCACGGTCACAACTAATACAGTGATTTTCAATAACTTACAGCTAACTTAACGAGTCCGTGGATTTTAATTAACGCATTTTGAATGAGAATTTCAATGAATGTTTCACCAGTAATTAAGACCGAGCCTGTGATGTTTGCTTATCAATATGGCGCAATTCAATAATAAAATAGGTCGTAGTCCACTAAAATTTAAGAGAGAGCCTTTGCCCGCCTCTAAACCTTTAAATATGAGGGACACTGACAAATCTTTCAATGAAAACTTGGGAAATATTCTGACGAAAATTAGTATGAGTTTAAGAAATACACTAGAAAAGTGTTCTCTGGTTTTACTTCAGCTAGCAAACGGTTTAAAAAATTTCAATTGCCATGGACCAAGTGAAGCAGAAAAATATGGGGAGGAGGTTTAACTTTGATAAACACAAGAAAGAAATAAATACGGCCGAAATTTTGTGTCTGAATAAATGGCTTGCGTTGCGTCGAATAATTATACGGGATGCAAAGCATCAATTGAAGATATACCCTGAGTAGTAATCCAAAAGAATATTTCGTGAAAGAGCTATACAACAAATATAATCATGATTTAGAAGATGTATTCGGTCGAGCGGTTGTGGTAATTCCTTTGAATTCATGTCATTCACGAGAGAAAAAAATTCTCTTACGCCTGAAAGCATTATTCAGCCATCACAATTGGCGGTGAAATGGGAGAAAGATGTGGTCAAATACGGGCATGGCCGCCGCGATCATTGCTTCACGCAGGTTTACAAGTTCATGTGTCAAGAGCGCAGTGGGAAGGGGGAAAGAAGATTATGCATTTTCCCCGACCGAATACGTCCTTCACTCCAACCCACTGTTCTCATATGTGGTGACTCTGATGTTGTTCTCTATCACACCCTATTTTCACTCGATACGTACTTCCTTGAGAATTTTATCAGCAATTAATTTGCTCTCACAGACACCTAAATGGAGTTTAAACTACTAGGACTGACGCATGACAGGAGTTAAATTTAAGTACTATGACATGGTGAAGTTTATTATTCATCCAATGAATTCGTAAGTCAGCTAATTCGAGCCTGTGAAAATAAATGGCCGAATCGCCCGATCATAAAAGGTCAATAATTGTATTCAATTCCGATTGAATTAATATGAAATTCTTTTTTTAGTTTATCCCGCAATATTACAAAAACGCTAGACTCGGCATTCAAAGAAAATTTCGCATTTTCAAAAAGACCCCACGTTGTGTCAAAGTATTTTCCTTCTCGCCAGAAAAGGAGGGTGCTAAAACGAGTTTTTTAACATAAATTTCTGCAAAAATTCCTAAGCTTCACATAGAATGCGAGAGGAGATGGCTCCCTACCTTTCATCCGACGACATATCCATCGGCGGCAGGGCTCAGCTGTCCATCGGCCATTCCCCAAAAGACACTTTTCACCAACACTTCACATTCAACACACACAATGATAATGAATTTTTTGATGCACGTTTGACACTTTCACTTCACTGAATATCTAGATAACCAATCGTTCCTGCCCTTCAGTAACACAACAGGCAGCTTCACTTTATTTCCACGAGACATGCACACTGCTTACAATATGACCGATGATAATACTCCAAGGTTTGATGCAAAGGATTCACAGGGATCGTTGAAAGCTTTATTATAGGCTTGTACTTTCATTCGATGCATTATATCAGTTATTCACTCCACATTTCGTAAACTCTAAAAAAAAAGAAACATGCTTTAAAATATAACTAAAAAAAATGTATTGATGACACTATATCTCTAATCATATGGCAAGGAGGAATTATGACAGCGGAAATGCATGAAATGCGTAACGATTCAAGCCATTCTTAAAGGCCTGGATTCATGATAGTGTAACTAGTATAAGTTTATGCTCATTTCTGAGAATTTATAATTGAATGAAACATGTGTGAATGCGTGAACCAAATTCATGAATTTAAACATAAACTTGTACGAGGTAATAGTCCTTGCTGTTAGAGCCAGATATTGATAATAGTTTTTAAAAACATGAAAAGCCACAACCAAGAATGTGGGTACAAAAACTCATTAATAATGACAAAATCTATTGCCAAAGTATGCTGCCTTCTTGTACAAAAATAATTATTTGATACGTACAAAAAGCATGGGATAATAGGATATTTACGGGAATTGAACTTACCAGTACTCTTCAGCGGTAGATCATGCACCTATCAACGTTAACTGAACCGCTCTGAGACTAAAACTGCACTATGAGAGAGCGGGGACTAAGGGGAAAATTCTAAGTGACTCACTGCTTCTAACTTGCAGCCATGGGAAGTAATGGAGGGAGGAGAATTACTCAGGATACCAAGGAAGGTTGCCTGGCACAGAAAGCACAGGGCAGAGTCAAAATTGTTGGCCTTGATTTTGAGTGCATCACGAAGGCGGTCGGGAGGGGTTCGGTTTTCGCGTCGTTGGGTGGAGCTGGTGGTTAGGGGAAGGCACAGAGATAGCGTCGGAGGGGAGGGGGAAGGGCGCCACCCTCAACACAAAAGAGACCCTGTCTCGTGACGCCACATATTTAGTTTTCGACAATTTTTGGGGCGCCACTTCTGCTTCTAGAGAAATTTTAGTTTCCCTTGCTCTTTTCGTTTTCCTTGGTTACTCACCGAAAATATTACGTTTGCGAGTGAAGAAAAAAGGCACTTAGATGGAGATGTTGCAAATTGATCTTTCTGTTTCAATTTATGTCGGATTTAGTGATTATTTCGAGTGCATTTAATGTGTACTGGCCCCGGTTTTCTCTGTTGGTTTATATTTTACGTATTATAAAACTTCGTTTCGCTAGAAGTTGCGGTGGCCTAGTGGAGTAACGGTGCCCTCATAGTTTGGCATTGCGTTGACGCCGCGGCTCGCGAGCCAATCAGAGCCCGTTTTTCAAAATTGATGACGCAACGTCACCAAATCGCCGCGTTGTAGCAGAAAAATCTGATCATGTTGGATTTTCTCTACGTCAAGGCGGCAGTACGTCAGCGATTTCGAATTGGTATTTGTTTATGGGAAGCTTAGGTATACAAATATACAAGATTAGCTCTAATGGGAGTGAAGAATGCAATTGATTTAGTTATTCAATATTATTTGGAAGTGTTAAGCATAGATATTTCGTATATTACCGAAATGTAAGGCAAATTTTAAACTCTTGATCACTAAGGTGTATCAATTAGCGTAACACGCACCCGTCCATGGCATCACAAGCTGAATACAGCGTGAGAGCTCCTTGCTGGTGACTACGGTCGTTTTAATTCCAATTTATACTTAATAATTGTACCTTCATGATCTGCTCAGTTCAAGCTATATGGATTACGTGGCTGGGGCAATCTGTTAGATCAACAGTTATAATAGATTAATGTTCATGATAACTTTTCACGTTTCTCATATTCACTGAGTGTATGTAATTTGTTATTTTTCGTATATTCCGAGTTAGGAAATAAAACTTAAAGGTCATAATAATGCATAGGCAAGGGCCATCACTACATGTTTATCGACTTCATGGTCGTCATATCAGCTCCAATGCCATATCAACTTAAAGGTCATAATAATGCATAGGCAAGGGCTATCACTACATGTTTATCGACTTCATGGTCGCCATATCAACTTCCAATGCTGTTTATAGTTAAGAAGAATATTTTAAGAAATGAAATTCCGTGAAAATGCACAAAATAACATATGCATTGTGCGTTTGGCTCGAAATCATAAGATTATATGCTCCAGGGCCGATTTTTAGGAGCCGACGCTTATTACCTTTCGTTTGTTTTCGCAACGCAGAGTTGTAAAGGCACCCTAAATGAGCGGTTGAGATAGTGGTGAATGTTCGGAGATAGTTCAAATCCCTGACGTCGAAAGCAATTCTTAAATTTTTTTTCAGGTCATTCTCTCGTTTTGTATTTATGTATAGATTCTAAATCACTTTAAATCCATTGCAACAGATTTAGATACTTTTTCAACGATAGTAAGTCTTATAAAAGTTAGGAATTGGGTGGGTTTAGACGCATAATTTCTATGAATGGTCAGTACATTTTAAAGGTTATGGCTTTGCAAAAGCGGCAACCCGTATCCCGGCGGTGAAGGGCAAATAAAAACCCAGCATCTGTGTCAACAGAAATGTTTCAGACTAGCAGAAAATGGGCATTCATATCAGTTGATCACTGCAAATTCATCAATTGGTTTCGATTGCTATTTGTTTTCTAAGAATTTCTGTAATGAACACCATGCTGATCACCCGCCTCGCGAGGCGGGCATCGGTGCACAGAGGGCTAGCCGGTGTTAAAGATTGGAAAATAACATGTCCTCGACGTACTCTTTTCCTTTCATTATTAACCACACTTGGTTCTGGGTAACTTAAAAATAAGGCTAACACTATTTTTTTAAATGTAGCTGTGCCTCGTACATGAAGTTCAACGAGTAAAAAATTAGTAGGAACGAAAACGACCCACTCTGACAATCTAAAATGTTATCCAATTTCCCTATGAATTTGCTCACCGGCTGCCATTCATGGAAGATATATCCAATGTGCTCTAATGCACCTTGTACCATAAGTGATAACACAAAGGACAACAATCTTGAGAGTTCAGGGGATGAACGAATTTGTTTCATACAGTGTATTCCTCATCCTCCACAGTTCTTTTCTTTCTTGTCATACGGTGTGTAAATTTGTCTAGCCAGCGAAAGTGGTGCAGTCCGAAAAAACCTATTCGCTGACTAAACTGTTTCCGCTGAATAACAGCCTCGAATGTTTTTCTCGGTCTTTTAAGATAGGCTCGAGGGCAGGTTTTTGTGGAGATGCATGCTATGCTCCATCACCCTAACTGACGCGTAGCTGCATTCAAATTGCGCATTCCTCGACGAGGCAACTACTCTACCGACATAGAGGACTATTCTCGATCTGATGGCGAATCCCGATGTCCTCGAAATTGTGGATGGTTCGAGGTCTGCCGCTCCTTTGCCTGTATATCTGCACTGACTCGCTCGCCTTCCTTCACACGCCTCACCCAGTAATAAGCAGTATTCCGGGACAAATTCAGCAACCCAGCTGTTTAGGCCCAAATGTTTTTCCGCCCTCCACCACGTCTATTATCTGTTCGCGTAATGCTGGACTCAACCGCGTGCTCCTTTGCTCTTCCATTGCTCAAAAGTTCAAGACTAAGTCTGAATTATCAGTCGAGTTATTTGTGGACCACATGCTATCCTTTAGTTCGCTATTCCATAGTTCATGGTTCCCGGGTCCTTTTCCTATGATTACAACTTCAAAACTATGGCAATCTTCAATTTTCACGAACTAGTAATGCGTGACATGAAAAAAGTGGTAAGCGCGTTAGATTGCTATGATTAAGCATCAGGTTTTTGCTAGATATTTTTTATCATTGAAATATATGACTTCCATGTATTGATTTTCATGATTATTATTCAGTACTTACTCATAGTGTATAAAGACTTTGTTGTGTGAGAAGGTGTTTTATACCAATAAATGAGTACCCACAAGTTAAAATTCACACTAAAAAGAATATGCGCGTTTTAATACGCTTTTCTTTTGCTTACTTTGCTAACAGTTCCACGATCCACGTTTCCATGATTATCACTTGAAAATTATTTTCTGATCATGCATTAGCATTCAACTGAATGAGCGCGGTGACATTGTACGCGCGATGATTTGCTATCTGGTCTCGGATTCTCGAATCGCAGGGTGCACAAACTTTTTCATGAAACATTTTCTCAGGCGAGGAAAATTTTAGGTTACTAAGGAGAATAATAACTGTGCTTACAAATTTGCGTATTGAAAAGAACAATCAAGATTGTTTTAAAAATGTATGCTAGCCAATATGATTAAAAGCAAAATAGGAGTACTATATGATTGAAGTACTCAAAAATGCGCTCGACATAACGCAATGACGACATAAAGGTGTGCCACTACAATTAGATCTTTAGGCCTTCTAGGTTTTGCATTCACATCAGGATATATAATCGACAAGTTTTCTTTATGAATGCGTTCTAAGAGATCAGTTGGATAGTTCCATTAATTGAGAACCAGGGAACACATTCAACGGGAAACCCTCATGAAATACCATGTGATGATAATGAAGTTACATAATTCATCTAGGACATCATATAACGACGCATAAAAAGGAAAATTAAACGATATCGACTATCACAATATGCGAACACTCCACAAAGGTGCAAATAAGTTTTCAAATCTTACAGAGCAACCGAGAACACTGAGGAGAGTTCGAAGTAAATGATTCTAGGAGATAATTAACATCGATATTAATCGGAAAAGAATAATGAGTTTCTAGTAATGAAACAAAAAGTACTTGCACCAGTCTTTGAACAGGTCATTAACGATAACGCTAACGCCGGGTTTTCACCCGTCCTGTACCACCGGCTGACCCTCTTTCCCGAATCCCTAGCCTTTTAAATACAGCCATTCTTAAAAAGGTTAAGACCAACTTGCCATTCCTTAACTAATGTGTGGCTCACCACAGTTTTCAAAAAGTATACGATGCTATTGCTGCAAATTTAAAACTAATTAAACTGTATAAAGAAATAAAAAACGAGTGAATGAAATGAAAAAAAATGTAGGCAATGTTTTTCCACGTCGGAAATATGATCTCAACATCACCACTATGTCAATCGCACGTTTACTCCACTAAGCCTCCGCAACTGCTAGCAGAGTAAGTTTTATATTACGTACAATGTGAACGAACCAACAGTGATAACCGGGGCAGGTACCGTCCGATTCAAAAGTATTCTAGCAGTCAAGTCACATATACAGTGCCTCCCATGAATTGATTAACTGGCATAGAAATAGAAAATGTATAGCGTGCAGTTAAACAACGAAATTATATTATTACAAAAACTTCAATGTCTTTCCTATTACGTCCATCGCAATTGTAGATTTTAAATTTTGGAGGAAACTCTACGCTGTCGCTCATATCCTTAGTAAGTCAACTCTCAGTTACTATGACCACATCTGCGTCCTTAAATTTTTACTCGATTTTAGCGCTCTTATTTATAACGCGATGGCAATTAATTGCGACAAAGTTAACGTAATATTTTCTATGCTGAATTTCGGTTGGTTCTGTCTTACGCTTAGGTGCGTAATATGGGGAATCACACTGGAAGTGTTCATTAAATTTGATATAATTGCTTTCCCTAGAGTAGGTGTTTTGGAATTTTCGTCCTCCTAAATTTAGTTCATGCGATCTGAAATTTTTCACAATGCGGATTACCTCGGAAGATACGTTTTGTCGGATAAATTTACTCGCTAAAAAACTTTCGTATTGAATTTTCTTGATTAACGTTTGTCTCTTACTACTACGTGGCTCCGTCTACTATACTACTTCTACTATACTGTGCGCGGTTGTTACGGAAAAGTTCTGGGAGAATAACTGAGTTCATCAGAGGCTCCGAAGTCTTGTACTGCGAAAGGTTTTCCGTCTGGTTATTCTTCTGTTCACTTGAGTCGCGTTGAGAACTCGGAGCTGACCGCTGTTGTTGAGTCCTAGTTTATAACCGATTATTTAATTACGGATATCAGTACTCCTTTTTAAAACCTTATTTAGGCTTTATATGACATTTGTTACAGTTTTTATAAGGTGTTCGAGTAAGCGTGGAATGCTGATACGCTGTTGTGAATACATTGTTGATGACTTAGTTTATTGTAAGTAATAATATCGTAATATGGACGGGCTTTAGGAACCCTGTAACTACAGACTGTCCCAAGGGTCGTGTGTCATTTTTGATCTGTAATTTTAGTAACTTTCCATAGAGCAATGTTCATGAAAATTGGCACACTTATGGGGAAAGGTCCTAAGTTTTGTTGAGTGTAGGCAAAATTTTACAATTATGACCTCACAATTTGGGTCCAAACCCATTATTTGAATTTGCCTTTTGGGGTTTCACTGTTAAAGAAATCGAGATAGAAAATGTCTTAATTTTATTGACCAAGATGTCAATTCTTAGGGTTTCGGACCCGAGAAACCCGAAAATAACACTTTTATTTACGAAAATTCGACCGTTGACCCTGTAAGGTCACCGTCAAGGTCATAAGGGTGGCAAAAAGAATAGCATACGACAAAGGTATCGGTCTATGGGTTTTATAAGGTGCCCAAGTCATTGGTATTGTCCAAATACCCGTATTGTTCACTAATTGACCTCCGAGGGTCACAATGGGAGTCAAAGGTCATAGCGTTAAACGTCGGGCCATCATGGCATCCAACGTGTCAAACCATATGTTTTGAGGGGTGCCAAAGTCTGTTAGGCAGTTCATAGATCCGTATTGTTAGTTTTTTGACCTCCGAGGGTCACAATGGGGGTCAAAGGTTATAGAGTTAAACGTCGAGCCATCATGGCATCCAACGTGTCAAACCATAGGTTTTGAAGGGTGCCAAAGTCGGTTAGGCAGTTCATAGATCCGTATTATTGGTTTTTTTACCTCCGAGGGACACAATGGGGGTCAAAGGTCATAGATGTATGTTTTGAAGTAATAGGAAAACTAATTTTCCCAACTAAAGGTTTTGAAGGGGGACCAAGTGAGTGGTGTAGTACACATAACCAAGCCGTTGTTGATTATTTATTTAGTTTATAGCTGATATTCTGGACTCAAAGTATAGTTGGTCTTCCTCCTTTCCGGGTCGATAGCCCTTGCAGCGGGATTGGTTCCGGGTCAACTCATGATTAGTCATTGTGAATTAGCTACATGGATAATTGTTGTTTGCCCGTATATTGCAGACTTCGAATTCCATTCTTCGGTTTTCTTCTGTGCTTTTTCACCTTTTGAACGGACCTATACCGTCCTAATTAACGGATTTAATGCATCAACAATTTTAATGCTGACGATTATATTTAAATCGAGATATAAGTTAATATTTATGGTAAAAGTTCATTGAAAAATTGTAAACGCTGCGTAAAAGACAAAGAATTCAAATATTTGTTTATATTTTTTGAGAAAGGAACAAATGCTTATTTCAAAATCTGACTGAATGATCGCTGTCCCTTACGACAAAAAGGGGTAACAGAAGACGAGGTGTCCGGGTACCTGCTCCCGGATTCCGAGGGTACGGCCTATGTCCCCGCTTTGTTGGGTAAGACTTCGCGTAGCTGCGACCGGCATAAAAGGGCAACGAAACGGATATTTGCGGTATTCGTTCGCCTGCGTAGGAAAATATGATACGAACATTTGCGGCTTTCCTCTTCCGTGTCAAAAACCGTCCCGGCGAATATTTACTTTGCTGGTAGCGAAAGGGTTAATTAGATGTGGCATTTAGGAGGTTAGAATGAAGGTAGGATTAACGTATTTCCACTGAAAATACGTATTCAATTCTGTCGCGATAATGATGCATGGTTATGGGTCATGGTTTTAAGTTATTGATTTTTCATTTTACTACTAAGATAATTAACCCGTGAAATACAGAAATAAAGTTCACTTGACTGCCTCCTTTGTTTCAAATATCAATTTCAACGATTTATGAATAGAGAAGGAAATTTTTATACAAATATTGACTCTGATTCTTGATTAAAAATGAGCGTCGTACTAATTTATCCAAAATAAACTAGATAAAGTTAAATCGTGACCTCGACGGAACAAAGCAACTTTGAATTCAAATTGGTACAAATCCAATATAGCTAAAGAATCTTGCTCAGCTTGTAATATACTAACATCGTGTGGTCAATAACTTCAGTTTTTGAGTTCTATATTTAAATTTTGTTGTCTGCCTATTTTTTTAAAACAAAATAGTTAATACGATGTAATATTTGCCAAAATGTTTGTTTGCTATGTATTCCTTTGTTACTGTTTATTCTACGAATTCTCTAGTGTTGCTATTACAATAATTAAAGTTATTTGTTTCTAAGTCAGTTTACATATTTGTACAAATCTTTCACTGCTAAAATCAAGTGGACATGAAGAATTCCCCATTAAAATACAATAATATAATCTGTTTACGAGAGATTTAAATATACATACCTACCCTATTCAATATCACTTTAGCAAGCTCCCTAAAAAAAGCCTGTTGTTTAAAGGTCATTGAACAAATATGTGAATTTCTAGAGAATTTTTTGTTGTCCTTCTTTTTAAAGAAACAGCCTTTGTTTTAGCATCCATTTCCACGATTTTTAAAGACAGACGGGTATAATAGTTTCAGTCATTCCACCTCAATTCCAAAAACTTGTCCCGGAGGGGTCTCAGATTTTGATGAATTCATGGTTGATAGTTTATAGTTGAAGCCGTAGATCATACTACTATGATGCAGACTACCAGTCTACGAGTACACGTCCATAGACTGGTATTAAATGTAATCGGAAAACCGCTCGGGAGAAACAGTAAACGTTTCAATAAATAAAATTTTCAATAAATATTCAGGAGTTGATTTAAATTTAATTTGTGTAATTATAAGGTAATGAATGAGCCTACCCTCTAAAGCATAAATGCTTGGGCCAATTTGAGATGGATTATTTAAGAAAATTTGATTAACAATTTTTTAAACATTTCAATATAATACTAATAGGGAAGTGAACTTTATAAATATTTTACTCAGAGTGACTTCCGAAAGAACTTAGCTGTAAAATTAACTATAAATCATGGCTATACGACAATTTGATAGTTAAATTGTGGGATTTATATGATTTAAGGCAATTTTTTGGAGAAAAAAAATTCGATAACAAATTACAACCACATTTAAAAAAATATCTCGGGGTATTTAGTTTGAGGTTGATGTAGACCCATACAGATATCAAAATCTGAATCTATTAGGGAAAAACGCATGTTGTATTAAGGTGGAGTGACCCATATTTAATAATCTAACCCCGGCATTTAATTTAATTTTCTGCTCTCTCCTTAGGTGCAAGCCATCCCGGGACGCGAGGGGAAGAATGAAGGGTGGAGCAGGAAGAATAAAGAAGAGAAGAAGACGATGGCCTCGCGGGACATCCAATGCTAATTCCTTTTCTTGTTATCCGGAAATATTTTACTCGAATTTTAATCCATATTTTTGCTTTTTCAATTTCAGAATGAACATCGAAGAAATTAGAAAACCATTTATCGACTTGAGTTGACGGCTGGCAGGAGTGCACTTTTCCTCGGATTCTATGCGTTGCCGTACATTTTCATCAGGTTTACATCAGGTTATCTTGAACGTGAAATGGTAAATTAGGGCCGACCTGGACCAAACAACTGGAGTTATGAGAGACTCCTGGTGGAAATTGAATTCACCCTCGATTATCAAAGCACGAGCTCCAGGTAACAACAGTACATTAAAGGTAACGGCTCGAAAGAGCAAGTTTAGGCAAAAGGTTTCCAAACACCGCTGAAACAAAGGTACCAGAAATAGCACTTAAAAGGTATTTACTACGAATGAGACCGGTCCTAGGAGACAGAGAATGCATTCTTAGGCAGGGAATCCATGTGGGTATTTTTGAGAGTGTGGTTTTTTTAAGGTATTTGGGTGGGTTTTGTACTAACACCATTTATTGCAGGAGTGAAGAATGAAGAAAGAAGACGTAGCTGAGGCCCCGAAGATTGAAGACATCGCATGGGGGCCTCGAAGAATGAAGAGTGAAGATAATGTGTGTGTGTATCGGGAATGAGTGGACATTGGTAATCCCTCGCCTGAACTGAGAGTGCTTTTTTTGTACTTAATTGTAATATGTCTGTAACTCTTTCCCTTCCAGCCATGAAGATTGAAGACATCAAATTGAGCTCGAAGAACGGCAAGAATCCGATTGCGTGTGTTTTTTTATCTATCGTGTGATTTCGAGTGATATTTTTATGCGTGTGATTATTTATATTTGCGTGTGCTGCGAGTATTTTTCCGTTGCGTCACGTTAGGGCTTGCATGTTAGTGTTATTTATTTATTTGTTTGTGCATGCACTAATCTTACCTCTTCACAGATTCAAGCCATCGCTGGACTTCAAGGAAGGAAGAGTGAAGACTGCACGAAGAAGAGGAGATTGAAGACGCAAGTATTCACAGAAGAAAGAAGAGGAGCATCGTGAGAAGACGTGTGCGATATTTGCGGCTTAGTTTTGGGCCCTTCTGGCCAATGAATAAAAATATGCGTAAGGCTAGGCGTTTTCTCCGTGCGTTAGTTTTAGTTTTTTGTGCCGTGGTTTTGCATTACATATTCCATTGCACCATGCAGGAATGTGGCTGTGGCTAGATAGGAAATTTATGATTTCCTACCGATGCCATTGTTACTTTTTGTGTGCTGCTTTGGAGTGGTGCAAATCCTCGGAAGGGTTATTTATTTGTGTATGCACTAACCCGCTCTCTCCCTAGGCCATCGCTGGATGTGAAGAGAAGAATGAAGATCCTTCGGAAGAAGAGAAGACAGAAGAGGATGGCATCGCGGGACCAGAAGAAGACGACATCTTAGCTTTGGGCCCTTATGGCCAATGAACATAAATTTGCGTAAGGCTAGGCGTTTTTTCGCGTTAGTTGTAGTTTTTTGTGCCGTGGTTTTGCATTACATATTCCATTGCGCCATGCAGGAATGTGGCTGTGGATAGGTAGGAAATGTGTGGTTTCCTATTGATTCCATTGCCACGTTCTTGTGTGCTGCTTTGGAGTGGTGCAAATCCTCGGAAGGGTTATTTATTTGTGTATGCACTAACCCGCTCTCTCCCTAGGTCCGCAAGCCATCGCTGGATGTGACGATAAGGAGAAAGAAGACACTTGGAAGAAGATGGGATGGTGCACCTTACCGAGCCGGCTTCTTGCAGCTCTACATGAGTTGCAGCAGTTAGAGAGCGGTATGATCTCATAGTATTCATTCAAATTTGGTTCATTTTTCCCATATAAATTATTAAAATAACGAGTTACTTGAATATGTTTAATTTTGCATTCATTAATGGAACTCAGTTGTGCTCATGCTTATACTGAACTTCTAATTTGCCCCTAATGCCATCAAAATTATAAAACAAACTAAATACCCTCCTCAATTTAGTTATTGACTACTTCCTTTGAAAATTTTACTTGGTACTTGGCACTGGGAGTGATACTTCATTGGCGTATCAAATTTGAATGGAATTGAAAAGTTATGAAAAAATATTTCAATTGGCAGAATATTTTTTTGTGCCAACCTTTTTCTGGATGACTCATGATCGTTTATTCTTTACATATTATTTCGAGTCAAAATATTTTCAGTCTTCGCAAAATATTTTCACATTATAAAGCAGTCCGAAGAACTTTTATTTATAATAAGTTTCTATTTATCTGCATCTTCATTACAAATTTTATTTTTCATCATGATTTTTCATTTAGAATCAGAATTATTTAACTATTTTTTGTACTGTGAAATGTTACTCATTTCAAAGTCAATTCATTCAATCCATAATTTTTCCTATTTACACAAAGGCATAGTTCCATTTAATTGGAATTATTATTTTATTATAATAAGTATTATGAATAAATTGAATATTATTTTAATTTCCTCTGCAATTGGGAAATTTTATTTTTCACTCGAAGTTTCTTAAATCTAATTTAAAAGTTGAGCCTATTCACTCTGAAACGTCCATACGCCATAAGAATATTTATTGATTGATTCGGCCATGAAACCGATTTTCGAGGACATTGCTTAGCCTCTTTATGAGTGTTCGTTTTTTTTCGCAGAGTCCGATGGATGGTATTGTGTGAGTTGACTACTCGAGGCCTCGATGAAAGAACGTGCAAAGAGATCGACAGAATACAGCTCGTTGCCGCAGGCAGACGGTAAGATTACATTCATTCCTCTTCCAAGTTTTGAGTTCAGTTGAGAGCCATTATTTTGTGGTCACAAGGGTACACTATAATTTTTACATTCAGGAACCTCGATGATAAATGTAATGATTGTGTGAGGAAATTAATAAGTATTTTCACTTTTCCAACGCGAAAATATTTAATTTAACCGCACCCAAAATTAAGATCTCGCGCTTTTTTGCAACACTCACAAAACTTAAATCCCGCGCTGAATGTCAAGGCATTGATTGGTTGACCAAGACAAAAGCGTTTGCTTTTTTATATTTTGATTTGAAACTTCATTTCCATTAAATTTAATAATTCGAATGAAGGACAGTTATGACATATATGGATGCCATATTTGTAACTTCTATTTTCGTCTTTTTAAATAACTTCATCGTATTGATTTTTATAATTTCATTATTGTTTTCCAACTCATATATTAAATATAGAATGGTATATATTTGTAATCAATTTTTAGTAATATCCATGATGTCCAAGTAAGTCGTAAAAAAGGGTTATATAAACAACATACTCAGCTCACTGGAATGATTTCCGGGATTTTTTTTAATATTGCCCAATCATATCTTTAAAATGTTTAAAGAATAATGAAAATACATTGAAATGTCGCTATTATATAAGCTTCAAATAATTTTGAATTACCGACTCTTGCATTTTTTTATTTTAAACATTTCTAGACACTTTAAAAGTTAATATTTTCTGAACGTCCTCCTCGAAATGATATTTCTGAGCTGAGAGTTTTTACGTCTCCCCTTCGTTGGATTATGAGAATTGTTTGTTGTATTACCACAGGTCAAGCTTGTGGACAACGACAGCGATTGCTTTTGGAGACAGCTGTGGAGGTCCATAAAATGGACACCTGAAGGTTACTGCGCCCACAACTAGAGACTTGAGGATTTCATCGTGAAGAAAGGGAGAATGAAGCCAGTTGAGAAGACACCAAGCCTGAAGATAGTTGTTTTTTTAATTTTTTGTTGCAATTATTGTACAGGGTGTTTGTATATTTTTTATTAATGCATGTATTTTTTCCAGCTATAGTTAGGATTTGCGGCAGGAGAGTAGGGATTCTATACTGCGTCGTACCGTCGATTAGAAATAACTCAGACTAGGCAGGTCTTCGTATATCGTGGCCACGATTCCGTATTTAGGCGTTTAATTAATTCAGGCGCATAAAACAGTATTTAGGTAGGCAGGGCTGTATGAATGGATGAATGTGATTTTATGAATGAGTGAATGGAATGTGATGTTATGAATGAGTGAATGGAATGTGATTTTATGAATGAGAGAGTGGAATGTGGTTTGATGAATGAGTGAATGGAATGCGATTTTATGAATGAATGATATTAGTAGTAGTAGTAGTGCTTGATTGTTATGAATTGCTAATTATATTTTGTGTAGTTTTTTTTTATTCTCATTAATTTTGGTCGTAGTGTAGTGCATGCCCCCCTCAAATCCAAACTGTTCCCTCATCGTGGGGAGGGGGTGTAACAGGGATAAGTCATTAATTTGCACCAAATGCTTACAAAATTATACCCTTATTTGGAAGTGATGGAATATTTTTCCTTCCAAAGTTTGTGGTTTTTTCGCATGAGTTGGAAATTGTAAAGATTATTTGATAACATGTACATATGACTTATCCCTGGCTAAAACAGTTGGTGTATTTGTGATTTGTATTTAAATATGTGAAACCATTGAATATAATGTATAATATGTTGCTGTGATCTTTATTCCAGTGTTTAGTACTATTTGCATTACTTTTTTTATTGATTTTTTCGATAATATTGAACAGAGCCTTATTTTATTTTTGTAACTAATGCATGTATTTTTCCAGCTATAGTTGAGACTTGGGGCAGGAGAGTAGGGATTTAATATTGCATCTTACAGTTGATAAGAAATGACTCAGAATAGGCAGGTCTTCGTATGTTGCGACCATGAAAATATAATTAAGTAACACCCTGAGCAGAATAAGCTGTACCCATTGCTAAGGTCGATTTATATTATTGTTGTTGATGTTTTGTCTCAAATTTTTAGTGATATTATTATTTTAATAGAATGGTAAATTATTAATTTAATATTTTAAATGCTATTGAATGGTATGCATGTAATTTCTCCCTACTACTTTGTACAAGTAAAGGCAGTAAAACTATTTTCTATATACCTTTTACTATGTTGTTACTAAAGAGATGTCGTAAAAATAAAATTTTTAATATCTTTGTTATTTACGACATAAAATAAAAGATTTTACATGTATTTTTTTGTGAAAATTTAAGTGCTGGTAAAAATCCAGTAAAATGGAATGTCGTTAAGGCATTGACAAAATTTTACATTTGTAAGATGATAATAAACCTAAATAAAGTGAACATATTCAGAAAGCATCCATTAAGGTGCAATTACATTGAGCATACATTATGTGCATAATAATATTTTAATTAATTCCATTGTATGCAAATAGGCAATTTTTTAACATTGTTAATCCATTTTTGGTAATGATAATATGTCATTGTTACACAAAAATATAAGGAACATGTATTTTTCCGGCTACAGTTTAGATTTGGAACAGGAGGATATAAGTTATATATTTAATAATATAATGATGTCGATTATAAATAACTCAGACCAGGCAGGCCTAGGGACATCGCGACAATGAGTCCATATTATGGCGATAGATTAATTCAGGCGTGCATGTTGAGGTATTTAGGTAGGTAGGGCTTTAACAATGGATGAATGTGATTTTGTGAATAAGTGTATTGTAAGAAGTGAATAAGTGCGAATAAGTACTGGCAATACTTGGTCAGTAGAAATTGTTCTTAATAATGTACGTAATTTTTTGTAACCTTAGGGGTGTTTTAGGGGCATTAACATCCCCCATATTTTTCCTCTGGAATAGACTACCTGCAACGCATCTGCTGAGAAGACCACAAGCCTTCCAGCACTCCTAATTTCAAATTATGTGGTTGCATTTCATTATATCTTCCAGTAATCAATGAATTTTTATGATGCTGAAAGATTATTTCATCGATAAATAGCTGAAAAGTTTGTAACGAGTGTATCGTTGCCAGATACCTCCTCAGTGACGACAAAAGAGAATCAGTACAGGCAACCCACATAACCCCCAAACTGTTCATACCTTTCTGGCTGTGTAGCCGACTGAGAACACAGCTTCGATCTGACAGTACCGTAGTACCGCTAGAAAATCTGGGGGGCGGGACCCCCTTAGCTCTCTGTTGTAAATTTAGTTAATATCTATGCTATATATTAAGCATGTTTGCGACATCGGAGTAGCTAGGGAGTCTCAGGGGACCCGGCCGCCTATAAAAATTCTGGGGGGGGCCCCGCCCCATATTTTATAGCGGGACTACGGTCTTCCAGGGGGGGCCGGACCTCCTAACTATGACAGTGCTTGAATGTAGCTGAGTCAAAAAGGAAAAAGTTAGGGGGGCCATAACCCTGTAAACCATAATGGTTGCCACAACGTTGCAGCAACGTCTCACGGCAACCAACTGGGAGTTCCATGCAACGTTGTGACAACGTCTTATTTACTGCCAAACGTCCTCCGTACTACGTTTTCACAACGTCTTCACAACATCTTTGCAACATGACACGTAACATGATTGCAACCTGCCTGCAACCTTCTGTAAACCATATAGGTTGCAGCTACGTCTCACGTCAACCAATTTACTGCCAAAATTTAATCCTTACTACATTTTCACAAATCTTCGCCACCAGAAGCGTAACGTGATGCAACCTTTAATAAATAATACTTTAAATTGTGTCGTTTCAAAGGAAATTTTTTTATTATTCCTTATTTACAATTTGTTTTCCTTTCCTCCACCCTCTGATGCCTTGACTCAGCGTGCCTGAACCAGTCAATTGCCTTCTCCTTTATGTGCTTATGGCCATATTCCTTTAATGTGGGCTTGCAACGGAAAGCATCTGAAATTAAATTTTAGTAAGGATTTTAGACACAAGTAGTTTTATTGAACAGTTCCCATTTTGAAATAATTTTATAAGCACAACATACCAATAATACAGGCACACGTTCTGGTGGCACAGAACTGGATTTTTTTAGCGTTCATTTTGGAATGGCCGAAAAATGAAAATCTCCGACCAAGGTTATTGGTAAATAGGTGGTATAACATGCCGAAAACACCCTCAGTAATGTTATTCCGACCTCGTCTGCATAACTCTACAGTCTGAAAAATCAGAGGAATTTTTACAACACAAAAAAACTCACAAATAGCTACTTATAAAAGCCCATCAAGCAAATGACACTCAAAAGTTTTATTTTACCAGAGCTGCGTGGAATGGCTTTTTGAGGAGTTCCACCTCCAGGGCATCAAATTCTTCCATTGTATCCATGGGGAATTTCCAGGTCAATAATAAGTCGTTGTCACTTTCATCTGGCATCTGGCAGTTCGACTTAGCTCTTTTCAAAGCCCGAATTTCCTTTAAAATTTCCAGCTGCGTCTTCTCAATTCTCTTTAAATACTGAAGAAGGTCTTCAGAAATAACTATGGGACCAGAAGAAGTTTACATTACTAAAAAATATGTATAATGTACTTTTCATCTTATTATAAAGGTGAGAAGTAAATTGACTATAATATAATTAAGACAGTAGTTTTTATAGGGCCATTTTTAAATAGATGCACATAACCAATAAGATGTGATGGTCAGCTGATGAAATCAGCAGGATTAGTATTGCACTTGCCACCTAGGTCAGAGCCCACAAATTTGGACTTTCTATGAGGCAAGAGTTGGCAAATTACTTCATATGAAATGACAAACAAGGGTTTGAGACACGAGCTTGGCTGCATATACTTAGTCATATTCTTGAGCGATTCAATTATCATTACTGTCATTACATGAGATCTTGAAATGACCTCGATAATTAAGGCGTAAGCAGTTAATTTTCCCACAAAATCCACCTGATAAATTTAAGGCTGGAGAGTGGTTTCTTTACTTTAGAGAAATAAAAGTTTAGTCCAAATGTTAATGAAATAAGCAAGCACAACAATAATTGAATGTCATTCAAAGAAAACAGAAATTATCTCATGATATTTTTTAGAACAGCCAATCTTGAAAATCATAGGAATGGTAATAAAAATAATCGAATGCTAGGGTTGTATTGAAAGGGAGAGTACTAACTTTGAATACAACCCAAGAGACTAGAGAGCATAATTCAATTCTGGGCGCTGGACAGCACAAAATAACAAAAGTAATGTCCTTGCAAGAATTTCAACAAAATGCAAGGATGGATTGCTGATAGCTCTCAAGGAAAATACCTAAGCTACTGACATATTTTGGTCTCATTGAAGTATTTAATTAATAGAAATTTGAAAACTTTACTTACAGCTTAGAGCCAAATGAATGTGTGTCTGTCCAAACTTTATGTTCCCTTTAAGGCCTTCCAATAAATAATATTTTGCAATATCATCTAAGAATGATGCTCTCAACCCACGCCTTGTTGCATCTGGTGGAGTAGAACCCCCAACTCTTTTCAAAAAATCAATCTGAAATAAAAATTATTATATTAGGGATAATTCATTGAACCAAAGGCTGTACACATCCACTATGACAATTTTACATGAAGAATACTGGGTGTCCCATTTATCTTGATCACCCGAAATAACTTTTTGTCCAGATGGAAATTCAAAAATGTGTCAAGCAAATGTTCATTAGCCGTCAGGGGGACATTAATTAGCATGATTGACTTCCTTGTAGCTTTATTATTTACAAAGATATGAACAGCGGTATGTCTTTTTAAAATGGCACCCTATATTTTTTATTTGGCAGTTCATTTCCTCTCCTAAAGACTTATTCAAAAATGTAGCACAGTGGACCATTAACATAAACACAGTGTTATGAAAAATGTCTGACTCAATAGCACTTAGTGCAGGAAGGCGGGTATTGGAACTACTCCACCAGTCATTCATAAAAAATATAGGGTGTCATTTAAAAAAGACATACCACTCTTCAAATCTTTGTAGAAACAAAGATACAAGGAAGGCAGTCATGCTGATTAATGTCCCCCTGAGGGCTTATGAACATTTGCTTGACACATTTTTGAACTTCCATCTGAACAAAAAGTTATTTCGGGTGGTCAAGATAAATGGGATACCCTGCATAATTGGAATCAAGATCAAACAGTCTGCTTGCTTAGAAGAAAACAATATTAGGGAGCCAACGCATCTCAAAGTCTTTGATCACTCTATTGAAAAGTGCTTCAAGCAAACATAAAGGAAGATGAATCTAAACCATTTCCTATACTGGGCTGGGTATTAATAATATTACCACAGATAAACTGATATTCACTTTATCATTATGGCCCAATGGTTTTATCCCTGAGTAATGTGCACAAATAGACTTGCCTCCAACAAATCAAATCCCATTACTTATCCCCTCTTTAACAAAATCACAGTGACATCTTTAACTACAAAAAATTATCAAAAATGAGACACAAAATTGATTGAAATGTTTTCTTTTAATAACAATTACCTGATTGGAACTTTGATCCAAAACTTTTTACATCATCATGAAGATGTTTTTGACATGAAGCTACACTTAAACCCACTACACCTAAATGAAAAATAAACACTATAAAAAATGTAAATAACTTTAAATGACTCAATAAATAGTAAAGCCGAGAAGTTTTTCTTCATAATCCTCCCACAATACGGTGATGCAATGCGTCAAGCATTAAAATAAATTTAAGTTTATGCATATGCAATGTTTTTCAATCCACAGAAGATGGATTGACTGAGCTGTCTCAGGAAGTGTGAGAAGGTTGAAAATATTAAGAATATGCTTCATTTAAAATAAAAAATGTTGCAATAAGCAACACTTCTACTTACCCAGATTCTGATGAAGGAAGCAAAAGTAGAACTTCAGCGGTTGATAAACTTTTGTTGGAGAAGTTTCGCAAACATAACACTACAAAATTACGTAGTAACAGTAGATGATTGCCTAGGTGCTGGTGAAACAAGTAAAAGAAGAACTTAAGAGGCTGATATGCTTCGGCAGGATCAATTCCGCTCACGAAGAACACAACACAGTTCACGTAACATTATTAATGTGCACATGAATACGACAACGGCCATGGCCGTTGGCATGTTGTTTTTCTCTCGATGGAAATCGACTATTGGTGGAATCGACCATCGATGGTATCCACAATAGATAGCTCGACATCGCGGGTGGGAGTCTAAATCTTGGTAGGCGAAAAATTAAGTTTCGCCTTATGACTTGAGGAATAAATCCCACTGGGAAATATATCTTTTTTGTATCATCGCCTTAGTAGATTAAAAAGCACGAGTGAAATCACATTTCGAAGAACATTCTTCTTTATGAAACGAGGAAAACTTATCATGGCAGGATTTTTTTTACATCTTAAGGGAATTGATTGATTTTTTAATTAATCTGCATTTCGTAGCACCCCAGGTGGACGGCGTTCTTGGGTGTTCCGAAAAGAAATGATGAAACACACTGTAACAACTGTGACTCAGTTATTACATACACAAAAGCCTACTGTCAAAATATATACCGCGAATATCCCACAATGGTTCGCAATGTGTCTGGGACGAAATAGGAATATAAGGGATCAAAATAGGATATTCCAGGAATATCCTCTGCTGTGTGGGTACCTATTCTTTTAGCTCAATATTTTCATATTTTAATGAATGAGGGAAAATTGTTGTAAGGACGTTGCAAAGCAACCTGTCTGCAACGTTGCAAAGAGACCTAAGTAGCTCTGCAACCTCGTGCAACCTGTCTGCAACGTTGCAAAGAGACCTCAACAGCCCTGCAACCTCTGCAACCTCGTGCAACCTGACTGCAACGTTGCTGCAACTCATTGTGTTTACAGGGAACCCCCCGCCCCCGAAATTTTATGGGGGACTACGACACCTTCTGTGGGGCCAAGACGCCCCCAGATACAGCCGTGCTTGAAAGTAACAAAATCTACATAAAAGATTATGGGGGTCATCATACCCCCCAGAATTTTTATAGGCGGCCGGGTCCCCTGAGACTCCCTAGCCACTCCGATGTCGCAGACATTCTTTAACATAACTAAATTTATAACAGAGATCTAAGGGGGTCTGACCCCCTAGATTTTCTAACGAGACTACGATCCTCCCGGGGGGGACAGAACCCCCTAACCATGACTGTTCTTGAATATAACTAAGTTTATTAAAAGCTAGGGGGTCCATAACAACCTCCCCCCCGAAATTTTATGGGGAACTACGACCCTTTCGATCCTGATTGTATAAACAGCTAAGGGGGTACCGGCTCCCCCACGAAAGTTCAATATTCATATTTGTATTATTGAATTTGGTCACATGGCAGGCATGCTTTCACAAACTAATATAATATATCATGTACTTCATATCCATTTAACTTCCGCAATAGCTACTCCAACGCCTTGGTTATTTTCCTCAGGTTATTTTGCAATAACCGGAGAATAACCAAGTACTCGTTACAGTCGCTTAGGTTTTAACCGGCCACTACCCAGATAGCACATACTTCTGTAATACACCTGTATTTTTCTTGTATCCATACATATGGATTCATACAGCTGTATTACACATGTATTATTAGTGTATTTTTACATGTAGAAATAATACACATGTAATACAGCTAATTAGTAAGAATACACCAATTATACATATGTATCCATACATCTGTATTACACATGTATTATTCGTGTATTTTTACATCTGGAAATAAAAACATATGTAATACAGCTGTAAGAATACACCAATTATACATATGTATTTATACATCTGTATTACAGATGTATTACATGTGTTTTTTTACATATGTACAAATACAGCTGAATTACACGAGTATGAAGTCATCATCGCCTCTAATATTCTTGAACAAATATTCAGGTAATAATCATTTCATAATAGCATTAATTTTCGACCTATAATTGTATTTATAATGCCGGTACCTTTTTTGGAACCCATATTTAAATATGAACGCTGATGGCAAGGTTTTGTGCCATAATTAAGCGATTAAGCCTCCTGCGCTCAATCGCCATATTATTACACAGAGTTCTCTTTTTTTCTCTGTATTGGTTGTTTACGTTGTGAAAGTTAACGTGGCTGGTAGTTGCACGGCAAGATTTCCCGTTAATAGTAGAATAAATACGGCACAATATTTTGTAGCTCGGATCCTAATTTCTCCACTAGCACCAAGGACGTGTTTAAAAAGTTCAGTTTCCCTCAAAATACTGGGAGAAGAGCGAAATGGCTTCAAATATGCCGAAGGGACAAGTGGCACCCGACAACGTCTTCCCGCCTACGTGAGGTAAGTTTTTCTTAACATAATGATTCCTTCAATACAATTACCTTAAATTTTTAATATTTTTGATCCACGTATTTCAATCATTTGGTTTGAACTGTGCAAAAGTTGTAATTTAAAAAAATGTTTTCCTGTTCAGAAAATCCGGCGAGGTTCTTGACGAGTGTTTTAACGCTTCTTTGTTTTCTATTCATCAATGGAATATGTGAAATTTTGCGATTAAAATATAATATTTAGTCTGGGTTGCTGAGATAATTGTCGTAGTGTTTACTAAGTACCAGAAAGTGTAACAATAACTTATTAATGATGCTAGTTTTTATTCAATAAAAATATTTGTTTGTGTAAATGCCGGTATGAAGTAATCTTACGGTAATTTACAACAAATAAAGGCAATTACGTTTTTGAATAGAATCTGCATATCCCGATACAAATTAATGGATGAAACTTCGCTTTTCATTGCTTTATTTGTGTGTTGTTCATGAGAAGAATGACTACCATATTTCGAAGTAGTATGAATGCTAAATTTTAGGATGCAATTAAAATGTCGACGAGTCGCAATTGCGACGAATCTTTTCCTTGATTCATTCCGAATTTTTAAATTCCATTTTTGTATTCATAGGATCACATTCCTTCGGCTGGTTAAAACGGAAAAATACATCAACACCGAAATTTTGTCGTGGCCCAGAGCTGATGCTGTCTGCTCCTGTGTACTTGAAATTTCAACATCCTTGGCCGAATAATTACTTGTAGTACGTATTCGAGCTTAGTAACTAATTGTAAGATATGAAAATTTACAATTAATTATCAATTATCAAATTTACAAAAATATGACTATGGAAAACTAGGAGTTTTTCATTATTATTATTATTTCTTCGTAAATCATTTTAATTTCAAAACGTTATTGTCAGTGTATGTTATTCTTTATCATTTTTCTAGGACTAATTGTTTTACTTATAATTTCCTTTTATTAAGCCTTTTTGTTTAAGCGTGCTTTTATAAATGCCAGGTAAACAGTGATTGTGAAGAGAGGAAGCTTATTGTTAATGGTTAGATATAACTTATTCAAGACCTAGTGTGGTGTTGTGTGAAAATATTGTGGTTTTAATGATATTTTGGAGATTTCATGTGCAATTAAAATGCATTTCTTTGTGACATGTTGTGATAAACCTTTGATATTGTACTCCTTCCTTGTAGGGGGATTTACTGCCATTTCATTTTGCATTGATCCAATATTCTAGTGATTAGTTATGTTTACCATTGGTATGAAGTAATAAATTTGATTTTCATGATCACTTGCATGTTGTTGCTGCTGTTCATGCAGGTTACCAATTTTATGCATTGCTACTTCTGACCTGAAGATGGCAGCAGGATGGCTGGAGAAACTGTCGTCACCTATGGACAACTCAACGCGGAGGAACGCCGAGAAGCCAAGACTCTTATGATGTACCTACTTCAGTATATAATGAACTTGAAATTAATTGAAATTCTTTGAATGACAGAATATGCACAATTCTTGTGATATTTAATAATGTATATATTGTACATTAAATGATTATTTTTATATGAAAGAATTTGTATAGTTCCTGTAATATTTAATGATGTACATATTGTGCATTAAGTGATAACTTTTAAATGAATGAATATTTGTATTCACTATATTATTAATATGCATTACAAATGGTTATTGGATGCATTCCTTTCTCATGGAATTCAGGATTCCCAGCATGACATTCACTTTGTTATTGGTCAGGAATTGCTAGGATTGACTACTTCATTGTCCTAACCTCCACTCTTCCCTGTGCTAGTCCTCACTGCTTGATAACTCATCCTATGTACTTCCCTTTCTTTTATCCGTGAACTTCATAAAATGTTTTCCATTCAGAACTGTTCCAATTTCCCTTCAATCTTGCTATTCGTGCACTCAGGGTTTGTCCAATCCATTTTATTCCTCTCTGGTATACTATATGGTCCTCCTTTTTTACTGCTCTGTAAAATTTATTGTTTCTGGCTGTCCATTTTGTATTCTCAATGATGTTCGATCTTCAGGTTTTGAGGGCCATCACGTTTTATCAAGAAAGATTGAGGGCCTCTGCATTTGAACTAGTACAGCTGCTACTCAGAGTAGCTATATACCATATATGGTAAGATGATGTGTGATCAAGTGAAATTAGTAATACAGAGGGTAATTAAGGTTTAGTCAGATTAGTAATTTTTCAATTGACTTCCTTTATAAATCAGAGAAAACTCTTCTATCAATTCCCAGAGCAGTTAATATTAGAGGAATCAGCATGTTTAAGATAATGAGGTCAGCGAATGAATACTAATGTGCAAGAAACATAATTTAGATGTATCCATACATAGGATATACAGCTGCATACATGTGTATATAAACTGTATATGTACATATACAGCTGTAATACACGTGTATATTTGCTGTATATGTACATATACAGCTGTAATACACATGTATATTAGCCGTATATGTACATATACAGCTGTAATACACGTGTATTACAGCTGTATTTTCCAGAAAAATACAGCTGTAATACATGTGTATTACAGCTGTATGGCAGGACTTTTGAGCAATTTTACACGTGATATACAGCTGTAATACAGATGTATACATCAGCTATACATCATGCATAATGCATGTAATACAGCTGTATTACAGGTGTATTACATGTTTTGTGTTATCTGGGTAGGTTTTTCCATTGATAAAAACCTTCCCACAGCGAAAGGTTTCCCCAACGAGTACCCCCTCATCCGGTTTTTTCTCTCCCGCCTGCCATCGGTATACCAACGAGTACTCGTGGCCTAGGTTTTAACCGGCCACTAGGTTTTTCTATTGCATCAAAAAAACCGGTTTTAATGTTCTCTGTGGCCGGTAGAGGCGCAGGAAAACCTCATCCAGTGGCAGCGGCAAAAGTGCAGGTAGTTCCAACGGTTCGCGAGAGAGTGCGGGAATCAAAAGAGTCAGATTATTTTTCTCGGACTATTTTTCGGTTACGGCAAAAATAATTTAATTCTCAGGTAAATGGCATCGAAAAACAACCGGTTTTTAATTTGTTTATCTAATAAAAAACAAGCAAGACTCTACGATAAACTACACCACGAAGAAGGAAGACGAAGTTCAAAAATGCGGTAGGTTTTTTTTTAAGAATAGAAGATATGCAACACGCAATGGTTTAAGGTATATAACCAGAATATAACCGGTTTTTTTCGTCCGGTTATAATACTCAGGTACTCATATCACTCAAAATAACCGGTTAACCTAACACCGGTTTTTTTCTCATAACCGCCCATCCCTAGCCTCCGATTTATTTATGTCTTTCACTGTGATCCAAATAGAGGGTCCCGCGATCAACCCTATGTGGTCAATAATTTCACTCTTTGAATCGTGGGCATGGCAGTTTAAACAATAATATTGCTTCGCTGTACTAAATTGAGGGAATTCTCCATTGTTAAACATCATATGCTGAGAAATTTATTGTAATTTCCACCTTTGAAGGAGTTTTCATAGAATAATAACCACTTCAAAAAACCCAACCTCTACCTCTTTAATAATGAAAGGTACACAGAAAAGTACCTCCTGTTGGAAGTTATTTCTTCTATTAAAGCCAGTGAAGATGCTTGGTCTTCATCGTCCGGCTTTCTTGAGGTAAGTTATTTGCTCTCATTTGAATGAATCAATTTGTCTCGGCTAAAATACATTATCTTCGTCGTTATACGTTCATCACGTAACAACATGCATCTTGAGTAGGTCTATACATATTGTGATAAATTAATTACAAAATTTGGTGACATTTTCAAGGAAGTGTAGTAATCAATGTCAGTAACAATTAAACGAACGATAAACACATCATTAAGAGCTTTGTCTAACCCTGAGGTGCTTAAGAGGTTCAAAGCGTAGAAAGACCAATATTATTCAAATAAGCCCTATTTTTAACGTTATAACGAGTGCCCATGGGAAGAAAAAGCTGTCGGGAAATAACTTGGATAATTTCACATAATAGGCACTCTCTTAAGTCATACTGTGCTCTTCCCCAAAGAATTGATTTTCCATTTCTAACTGGAATTTTAATAGTTCATGGATGAAAGCGTTTTTGTGAAAGAATACTGATGAATTTGTATCTCGTAAAACAACAGCGTCTGGGGTCATAAGCCTTCCTCATTTCACTTTGTAACTCAGGCATATTGGTCGTCGTAGTATAAAGTAGAAAAGATAGCCTTCATAGGCGGTCAGCCTTTCAGATCAATAAATCAAATATTATAACGTACATCTCGATGATTTTAAAAAATACACTTGAAATGTTTGCATAGATGTTGCTTCATTTTCCGAACGCATTCGAAATTTCCTATTTCCGCGATTTGCGAGAAGAAGAATATCAAAGGAGTGAGTATGCTTCTGTGTGAGTGATTAGTTCTGATTCAGAGATTTAGACGGTATACAAAACATCTTTTACGCGAGTATGCCCTGAAAATCATAAGAGGATAGCTGAAGTTTCTAATAAGAAATACTCCTTGAATAAAACCGGTCCCTCAGGGGGTTACGGCAGGGCAAGGAGTGAAAAGGGCCGACATCTTGCGTTAGCGTGTGCGACTAATTTTGCTTGAAAGGAGACCGGTGCGAAGAAGTGGTAAGTCAGGTCATTCCGATTAGATTCAGAAGAAGCACCTTAACCCCAAGAAAATCGCCCAGCTATTATAATACTATCGTGGGTGCAATTGAATGGAGACTTGATCAAATGGGGCTCTGCTCGCGGGGATCGCTTCTTCACATAGGTTTCCATTCGATCATGTTTCAAGAGCGCAGTGGGAAAGAGGGAGAAGATTATCTAGTGGTAGCCAACTAAATACGTTTCTCACGCTGACCCACCATTTTCAAGCGTTGAGTCATTAATTTTTTACAATTTCATACAATATATTCACTCAACGTATACCACATTGAGTATGCGGAAAGCGCGATATTCGATACTTTGTAGATTTTTTTAGACGATGACAATAACGCATGAGTGCCGGACTTTAAAGAGCGTAAAATATACGTATTCGAAGACGACGATGAGTAATACTTGTTCACGGAATCGTATTAAGTCGAGCCTGTGATAATCGGAAGTAAGGTCACACAAAATTATATATTAGGCAAAAATTGCATTGAATGCTTATTGAACTATTCATAGAACTGTGTTCTTTCATTTATATCCCGTCATATCACAAAATAGAATACAAACATGGGAGTACCCAGCGTGGGACAGCTGCCCCCACCCCTTTAAAAGCAAAACTCGCCAAAGTATTTAAGCAAAATCAGTACTGAATTGAAACAAAAGCATTCAACAAATTTTCTTTAAACCCACGAAATATGATATGTATTAGTATAAAATATATAAGTAAAATAAAACTGTTTTTCAAGGAAATAACCTCGTAAACTAATGTCCCACTTGTCCCCCCGCCCCCTCGTTATGATCCTGGGTGCGCCCTTGACCACGAGAGCTAGGTACCACGGACAATTGTTGCTTTTTTAAGAAAAATACACGTAGCGTAACAATGCACACTCTCATCGGAAAATTTTGGAGCTAAATTTAAATGATTATCTGTTTCAATGTTGTTAGCTTCGCAAACTGCAAGAGGAGAAGCCTCCCTACCTTTTTCTGGCTGCCTGGTTCATCGGCGTAAGGGCTCAGCTATCCATATTCAATTCCCAAAACATAAATTCACCGACACTTTTACTTCACATTCGACACACAACTGACCATTAATTCCTTAATGAAAACTTCACACTATCACTTCACTGTATAATTCCTGGAAGAGCATTCCCTTCTGCCGTTGATTGACACATATACATACTTGTTCACACAACTTCACATTCTTGCCTCGAGACATCCATACTGCGACAGGTGAGACGAATAATTATACTTGAAGGGTTGAAGCGAAGGCTTGAAAATAAGTGCTGAGAGCTTCGAATTTAATGTGTACATTCATTCAAAAGGTTATTTGAATTATTAAGAGTCCAAACTCCAAGATTACCGGAAAAAAATCTCATTGCCAAAGAATATGTTGTCTCAATGCTCCAAAAAATATGCTTAAAAGTAGGAATAGCGTGGACCATTCGCGTGCGTAAGACTTACAAGAACTCTCCAGTGACGGAATACCGTAAACCACTAACCGAACAGCTGTGAAACTAGACCATCACTCTAACCGTACGAGGACTTCGGGTAAAAACCAGATATGACGCATTCTTGCTAACAGCCCTTAGAGTAAATGAAAGGTGGGGAATAGCTGGAGAACGTAAGGGGTGCTACTTGGATGAGACAGCCCAAAGCAGAGTCGAAAATGCAAGCCTCTTTTCGAGTCCGATTTTATCACTAAGGCGCTGGGTAGAGGCTCGCCTTGCGCGTCTTAGTATGAGGTATGGTGGGGGCGGAGGGGAAAGAGGAAAGGGGAGGGAGTCAGGGCGCAACACACATCGTCGCGAAGTCATCGTCATCACATACGTCACGAAGCTACATGGACTCACCAATGAAAATTTTCAGGAAAGGAAGCAGCCAGAGGTAACTATTGCCGGTTTCATCTTGATTGGTTCCCTTCCAAATTTATAAAAGATCGTTGTCGCCCTATCTATAAATTCGCCATTCCGTCGCAAAGCTTCAATTAGTATTTATATTTTCGGCTTAATTGTGATTTTCTGTCGATTAATTGAAATTTTTGCCCTCACAATACACGATTTCTCCTAATAGAAGAATAGGCTAGATTTTATTTCCAAGTCAATTTGTATCATCTGTCAGATATTCCGCGTCTAAACTGAAATTTCGACAAAAATCATTATACTATCATTTGTTTTTTTAAGGTCATAATGAACATGTTTCCGTTGGGAGGACATAATTAGCTGACTTTTGGCATCGAACCCTTGCCATGCCAATTATATGCTTGATTGGTTAGATGACATGATACGATACGTCACGAGGTCATCTTTCCATGATGCTGGAAACCCGCGACACACAATGAGCCCTCGGCATTAAGGGCGTGGTCCAGTACACGCTCCCAATGCTCCCGAGTGCTCCCGCTTCCGACGCTACAGATTCGTGGTCCACTTTCGCCCCTATCGCTCCCAGTGCTACCCAACTGGATCACGGCTGGAGGGATTGTAGCATTTGTTAGCCGTTTGTTTTCCTGGTATCGTCTGCTCGGATATCAGATCGTCTGAATTAGGCATTGTTATAGCCCCTTGTACTTTACTTAGCTTGTTAGAGAGGTCAGTAATATTAATGACAAAAAGAATATGACCATGGGGTATTCCACAAGAAACCTATTTAATATTAGATCTTCATTGGATGCCATGATCGAACTCCAAAACACCCCGATGTTGTCCTGAAGATTTTACCCACAGGTTTGCAAATCCTCTAACAACAAGGTGATAAACTATAAAGAGCATATCATATGAAAGAAGATAAGACTGATTAAATACCTTATTAGAGAAATTTCAATGAAACCAAAAATAAGCCTAATTAACTTAACTCACCTAAAAGCCTGCGTTTAAACGATACACGTACAAGTTAATGCCTGTTTGCGTGAATTATTTTTTTGGACCGAAACGGAAAATGTACGGATGTTTGAACCAAGCTAATATAGGCTCAATTTGCCGATCATGCATTTGCACAAGTTGAGTGGTTACACGTGTAACCACTTAACGTGCAACAAACGCAACCGTACGGTACATTTCGTGTTAATTTAGTGAAGAGTTCTAGGGATCGCCACTGGGTCAGAAACTCCATATTTTGTGTAAAAGTGAATGCATGTTTAAAAAGGTGCATTATTGTAGCCTAGGAGCAATGCAAACAAATAACACTAATTATGAGGAAATAGCACCATCCCTCCCTCAATGAGACCGTGTTTCAGCTTCCTCTTCACAACCAAAGCGGTGAATTTCTTCATTTGGTGATTTCACTTCATGCAGTTACAAAGTCACTTTTTCTCCACATTCCAATCTGAAGAGAAGGGAAGAGAAAACTCGAGTCAGTTAACATATCTCAAATCACCAAAAGAAAATATGTATCTGCATTACATTCAAACGAAGCAAACTTATGGCTCAGAAGACAAAGAAATCTTTATGGTACCATTATGTATGTGAAATGTCATTGGGTCAATTTTTTAATTTTAAAAGTAGGATTGATAGCCATTAGGGCATCATGAATTCAATAATAATGTGTAAACAAAATGAAATCAATCATGAGAAAAAACTTTACTTAAATAATAAATGCCTTTTTTTAAATATTCCCATGCATTGTTATTTTTCTTTAATAAGAAGCAAAAATAAACATTAGATAAGCCAACTACTACCCTTGAGAATAACTATTGAAAATATAGTTGGCCTTGAGTAAACATAATATGAATACAATAGGGTTTTTGTTTACATCTGAAGCCGCTATAATACCAGTGTAAAAGAATATTCACTGATGTGTTTTTGCGTTGGCTCCATACCTACACACACTACACTTTTCCACACACTACGCCACCCCCATTCGCCATTGAACCACCCCCACCCTCCCTCATCCACTTCCTGTTTCTCCAATGGCCACTTGCCATTTCCCTCCCCCCTTTCCCCAAGCCTTGGCTAGCTGGAGGAAAATATTGTGGACTGCCGTCAAAGACCTTAAATAGGACTCTCAGGTCTAAGAGTAGGCCACCAAACCATAGTTAAGTTTTGACCTACCCAAAGCTCTATACAGCATGAGAATTGTGGTTTCATGTCACCCTATGTAATACTTGCTAAAACTCTCATTATGCTCAAAATTTTAAAACATTTATTCCGGAAAATAGAAATATGATCGCCCACAAAACAAGTAGCCTGCACAAATGGCAGCTTCTTACCACTGAGGAATAAGAATGGTGGAGGCAAAATTCCTCATACCTGGTAAAATGCATACATTTTGTCTTTTCCACAGATAAGTGGAGGCCTTTGCTGTTGGACCATTTCTCAATCTGATTTCATTCTCAACAGATTCTCAACTGCATTTCCCTCATAGCAGAATAGAGGGTGGATGACCAGCAGATTACTGTCAAGACTTCAACAAATAAGAGCCCGATTACTGGAGGCAAACTCGTAGTAAATAACTAGATGCTATTAATTGCAATAGCAAAGAGAGCAGCACTTAAATATAACCTTGTAGAATCCGGTTTTCTTGAGTGCAAGAGCTCAAAATGATACTGAGGACCCTTATTGGCAACTCTAGGATATTTTTAATGAAAATTAAAAGGTTGCCCATAAAATGCTCTCAATGCAGTGTTTTTAAATCTTTTTGTCACTATAAATATTCCAGTGCTTTCTCCATATCAAAAAATACTGCTATGAAAGGGTACCAGAGCAAAAAGGCTTTCGGTAAGAAGTTGGAACAACAAATGAGATGATCCATTGTCATTGGTTGTGGCAGAATCAACATCTGAATTTAGAGAGAAGATCCCATCTTTCCATATACCAAACCAGTTGTCTTTCAACCGTTCTCTTATTTCTGAGTGTAATCAAGATGGAATAAGTTTTTTGAATTTTGGGGCACTTACTAACACCGTACTGTTACACCGTAATAAATGAGCACCCTCATCCGGTGATGGTGTCCTATGTTTGTGCATTCTTCCTTTTCCTCCGCTATAAGTTCACATTCATCCACTGCCGTTTTAATAATCCCAACTGGTCATGGGTCCATGCAGTTGCAAAAATTGGACCAAGTTCTGTGGGTACGTTTATTCCCAGTAATTCATGTGCGTTTCTATAAAAATTAATTTTTTTAGCCTATGTCGCGAGACCATGTTGTGGCGAACAAGTGTTTCAAGTTTGTGCGTTGAAAATGGGCGAAGAAACTGCAACATCCATCACGAACATTCACTACGGTACGAGCTCGTTGCTGCAGATGGAGAAGTTGCGAGGAGCTGTGAATTACGAGACTTGGGCCATGGATACGGAAATGTATCTCATCCATGAGGATATATGGGAGTTCGTGAGTGAAGAGTTGTCTGCTAGTGCCATGGCAATACAGAAGAAGCTAGCTCAAAAAGCAAGAGCTAAAATCTACATGCTTCTTGAGTCTGGCCCTAAAATGGAGGTGACGGTTAAGCAGACGGCCTAAGCTATGTGGATGCATCCGAAGGCCACGTATGAGAACAGAAGTGTAAACCGACATATTGCTCTCATTGATCAGTTGTTCAATGTGAAATTAGTGAATTATTCCGACATGGAAGAATATGTGAATAAGTTCACGGAGATTGACGCTAAATTAAAGAGCATAGGGAAGTAGGTAGACAACGAGTTACTCGCTGTCCTGATGCTGAGAGGGCTGACGGAGGACTACCGGCCATTCCGGATGGCTGTAGAGAACACAGTGACGGACAAACTCAAGGTGGAGACAGTGAAGCAGAAGCTGCTCCAAGAACCACACTCGAAAAGAACTCCACTCAAACCTAATCTGAGCAAATGCATGGCTGTACATTTCTTGTGGAATTCATCCAACTCTATACGAGTTTATGCAGTGGATGGCAATAACATCAGGCAACAAAGGCAACAGACGAAGTGAATACCTGGGAGTTACAATAACCTCGAACCTCACATGGAGAACACACATAAAGAACATTTGTGGCATAGCCCTGAAGAAATTAGGATTCGTCAAGCGTAATCTTAAGACTTAATCCACGAACTGAATAAAATACAAAGGAAGGCTACGCTTTTCGTCAAAAACTGCCACAGGCGTTAAGACAGTGTTACCCAGATGTTCAGCGAATTAGGCTGGGAGTCATTGGAGACTCGGAGGCTGTGCACTAAGCTTAGATTGCTTGAACAATTAAGAATGGATATCTTTAAGAGTGACACAGACAACATACCTAATATTAGAGACCCCCTATATTTCCAGGTCCGATAGATAAGTGATAAATTAAGAGAGATGTTTTACCAAACGGATAGATATGGGAGTTCGTTTTTCCCCAAACCATAAAGGATTTAATTAAACACTAGTCCTAACTTCGTTAGAGCACTTCCTTTTTTTTAAAGCTGTAAACGGCTGGTGTCCTAACACCCCCTGCCACACCCCTTTTAGGCGGCTTGCGGGGTGTAATGTAGATGTAGATGAAGAGGGTTACAGGGTGTCAACTGGCATGAAGGCATCAGCAGTTGCTATTATCAGGAAGCACAAGAGCACCTATCTGTTATCTGGTGGGAAGAAGCCTGATACAGGCTGTCAAAGAATTTAAACTGGATTCCCAATAAAAAAGGTCAAATTATTAATGCAACGAGTACGGGCATTTTTCCCGTGATTTCCCAGACAAAAGTGTGAGTAAAAATTTAAATGCTATGGGCTATTTGAATTCTTTAAATTCTGAGGGTAGAGAGAAAAGTGTTGCCTGGCTCACAGTCATGTCTTGTCAAGTACGGCCTGAAAAATGGTACGTAGACTCTTGTTCGTCTGCTCACATGACGAGGTGCAGAGATTGGCTGTCTGATTTCGATTCTAATGCTGGTACAGACATGCAAATCACTGTAGCAAACAATGAAAAGATTGGTGTTGCAGGAAAAATGGTTTTTGTTGCAAGACTGAAACAAGGTGGAGTGGAAAGCATTTCTAATGTATTTCATGTGCCAGATTTATCTGCAAATTTGTTGTCTGTGAGTTGCATTACTAACAATGGGGCCTCAGTTTCATTCACTGTCAAGAGATGTGAAATTTATGAGTCTGTCAAATTAAATGTCAAGGGAAATTGAATTGCAACAGGTTCTGTTGATGTGTACACCTTGGACGTCAGTGAAAGGAGGGAAATAGCTGAAAGTAAGCATGTTAAAAATTGTTTTGCTACAGCAATTAAAAATGAAAACCCATTGAATTGTGGCAAAAGACGCTAGGCCATTTAGGGCACAAGAATACGTCTGTCTTAGAAAATTTAGCTGATGTTATGAATTTGGGTGAATGTAATACGTTTGAGCCATGTGTGGCCTGTATAGAGGGCAAACAGTGTAGGAAACCATTTACTGTTAGAAGTCCTTGTCTACAAAAGTCCTAAAATTGATTCATTCCAACTTGTGTGGACCAATGGACCCTGATAAGGCTTACAGAGTTAAAAAGGCTGGAAATGTTGTGTTTCTCGAAAATGTTTTCAGGTCCCCTAAGGAAACAGAAACCAGAGTTTCCAGCAATGCTGTGCTAATGCCTCTAAGTACCTTAGCAGTGGAACATCGAGGTGCAGATATTGATGTTGTTTTGCCACAACCCAATGAATCGGATGGTGTAGACATTAGCACGTCCAGTGAGGGTCAAGGTGAGTGTGAAAAAACAGATCTAGGCTTTGGGTCTAGTGAGGGTAATTCAAGGTTTGAAGGAGTCAGAGACGGAGGTGTAGTCCGTCAGTATCAAACCCAGTGGCGGCGCATGCGTGTACGCATGTTAGCAAGTGCACACCCAAAGATGAATAAATTATAAAAGAAAACTATTGCTTTGCAACGAGAAGGATAAAAGTACTGTCTGCATATGCAAGAAACATGAGCCTCCGAACGCTACAGCTACCTCCTTTTCGAATTCACCGCTCTACAAGTGTGCGATCCCGTGGCATCACGCCGGGCGCATTTTCGGTCTATACGATCGCTTAGGGTACTCTGGCAGGATGAGGTATGTGCTGTTCAAATGGGTGATGGGAGCAGACTCAAAACGATGCGAGTGCGCACGTGCATAGTTTAGGTGGCTGACTCGCAGGTAGTGTAGTGGTGTAGCCGCCACCTACACTACCTGCGCCCAGGATCCTAGTCCATCTACAGAGCCATCTGTATGGCCGTTTTCTACACTACTTCCTCATAGGGTGTAGGGAAAAGGGAATGAATTTCAACTACCGTCACTTGTAAAGGTGTGTTGAGAATAATTATTTTTATGCATGCTAATATTATTTCTGTTCATGCAATTTTAAGGGTAGAATAAACCAGTGATATGTTTAGCTTGCTATGTATTCTATTACGACGAAATATGATGCTCCTGGATTAGGATTAACATAATATAATTAAATTATCCTATATCTGCTCTAATGCACACCCTAGATAAATTACCACCAGCCGCCACTGATCAAACCCACACAGTACACTGACTTCATTCTATATCTGACAACAATGGGTGTCAACATGTCAATAGCTGCATGGATCTCCAAACTGTTGGAGAGGCACTCTCTAGGAATATATATAAGTGGTTGGAGGTCTTGGAAGATGAATGGAATGCTTTGGTTCAAAAGGGAGTTTTTGAATTAGTTGACCATCCCAAGGGGAAATCCACTGTGAACTGTGAAAGTGGGTATTCAGGGAGAAGAAGAATGAAAATGGGGAATTGTACGATACAAGGCTAGGCTAAGGCTACCCACGTATGACACTGCCTCCTAAAGGCGCCTTAAAGGAGCCTTTTTTAAGGCAAGGCACTGCCTTCAGAAGGACAACACAAGGCACCTATAATGTGCCTGTCATCTTCTAGCTTAAATGCGCCTTTTAGGCACCTTGAAAAGGCACCTCAAAAAGGCTACTTGAAGGCACATGTAAAAATTTTACTTTTACAGTGCCTTTAAAGTTGTACAATGGAATTGCAATTATGAACCAATTTCCAGTACAAATATCGACTACACCAGTTACAATTTTTCCAATTTATATAAATACAGGGTTCTCGAGCATAACTCAAAAAAAAATTACCTGCTTTTGCACACGAGATATTAATACAGCAAAATATTTAAAAAAATGACTCACTCAATTTTCAGGACATATCACTGGAGCACTTACCCCTTCAATGACCCTTGACTCGGAAACAATTATGATAAATATCACCATTAGATCTACTATAATAAGGTTCTATATACAGCCAAAGACATAAGTAAATTAAAAAATTATCCAAATTACAAATTTCATTTATTCAAGACAAGATTTCTATGGACATTGGTTACACAGCCATTTCCCAATTGAATTTATATACAGCTTTATCGATGTAGAAAAGTGATAATCTTGAAAACATCTGCACCATACACCTAGGGGATAAAGAATGAAATTTCCGAATGAGAACTTTGAATGTTTATTTCAAAATTAACAAGAAACTTCAACAGTAAATATGAAAATTACAAAACTAGCCCAAGTAGTAAATAGAAAGACTTACTTTGAATGAAATTTAAAGTTTCTGTGGATTTTAAGCCTTTTTATTTGCCCTTTTGTTGAATGAATGTTAATTATCAGAAAGCCCTACTGTGAACACTTTCCTCACAAGGGGCCAACACATTTCTCCGCAGTTGTCACCTCCAACTCTGCTGAAATGATGCACCTGCTTTGAAAATACATACCAGCATTAGACATTAATAAATAGGAATACGGAGCACAGTTAAACACCATTAAAACTGTTTTTATTGGTTATCCATCCATTTGACATGTTATTTAGTACTTGGGATTTTTAAGGTCAATAAATAATTATTGTCTGGCAAAAACGTGGGATTATAATTGCCTTAAGGCCTGGTTACACGATACATTAACACATACGAGTTTATGTCTAAATGTATGAACACATGAATGAACATGAAAATGTACCGTATAACCACCAAACTTCTGTGAATGCATGAACAGAAAATAGAACCTGTTCAAATTTGGTTCGTGCATTCGTACATGTTCCGTTCCGGTCCACCAAAATCATTCACGCAAACATACATTAACTTGTACATGTTAATGTACCGTGTAACCAGACCTTTAAGCAATTATAAAATGAGTGAAATTGACCCATGGTATTGTCGATAGCCACTCAAATCTCTGGTTTAATTAAGTTTAAAGATTGACTGATTAAAAATACCTCATTCATTGATGATGTGCTCCAATATTGAACTGAAAAATTCGCTTACATAACATGCAAATGCATCAATGAATCTCTATTTTAGTTAACACTCTTCCAAACTGTTTTAATAGACTATATTGCTATTTTCATTATGTATTTGTCACCATTTAAAGATTCTTTAGCCAATAACATAAAAATCATAATAGTGGAAAAAGTTTGGCTGTGGGATGGGGGTTACAAGGGTTTTCTAGGTAGTTCAGAAATCATGCTTGGGTCTTTAGGCATAGGAAAAATAGCCAGTTGCACCACATGCATAGGCCATTTAAGTCAAATTGTCCCTTGGTACACATGGAATGCAAAAGCAATGCTCAAAGGTCGGTTTAGGTAAAGTATGGACAAGGCTACGCCCATGATGTGGGCTAATTTCTGAAAGCCAGTACAGGAAAAGAAAGACAGTATTTGTCAAGCAAAACCCCCACATAATCTCCTCTCACCATGATGTGCACCCTTACCACACACAAAATACTCAAGTACCACACTCGAGCACTTAATAACACACACGAGTACTGTCATCCACCTACCCCAAGCCTCTACTTCCCTTTCTCTACATAGTCCTCTTCATTCAGCCTCAATAATATATAACATAAATTACTATTTGACGTTAGATTACTTACCTCTCCGCCACTGTTCAAATACCATGTAAAGAATTTACTCCTTGAAAAAGCATATAATTGTGTTTCTGAATCCATGGTATCTAAAAGTGACTGTTGCCACACATGAACCTATAGTACACATTTCTTTTTTTACCAAGTCCTGTTGCTTTGTTTATTTTTCTGCTTTTTAACCAATGCTCCTTGTTATCATGTATCATTAAGTATCAATTTAGTTTTTTTTTCTTTTTCACAAACTAACTAGCAGATTTTAAATCAACAATATTATTATTGAAAAATTGAATAAAAAATTGGTCGAAAAATTAGCAAAGAGCTCTGGTCATTTGTTAAAGAGTAAAGCACGCTGGATGCCATTAAAAATGATGAAATTCAGTGGAATATATAATCTATGGAGATCAATGGAAGAATAAGGGTAAAAAATTACAATGCAATGCAATTAGATAGGCAATGACGTCATCAAATTTTATTGCATCCATAGATACATCCAATGAAATATAATTTGGTATTCGGCATGCCATGATGATTTTGTGACAATGGCTTTGGGAACATGTATCATGAAATGTAGAACAATATGACCATGCATGGAAAATTCACAACAATTTCCAGTTTTTGTCAAAAAATCAGCAAAATGAATGAGTTTGACCGATATATTCTGAGCTAGTTACTCTCTGCTGTCTTCCTTGCAGATGAGTATCACCATCTCCTTCAAGATATCCAGTTCTGCGTCGATACTGGTTTCTTTCATCCATGAATGAACAGCAATGGGTGTGGGAATGTCATCTTCTTTCTTCATCTTCCAATGGATCGCCGTAATCCATGCTATTTGTCTGTGAAGATAAGAAGACATCCTGTTGTGAATAATGTTAAGCTGATCTCTAATATCATGAGGGAATTAAATTTTTAATTTTGTCAGTCACAATGATCCAGAGGTACAATGCCATGAAAGAATATTTTTATAGAAAAGCAAGACAAGGTTCGACCAAAAAAAAATTCTCCCCATGTATTGTTTAACCCTGAAGTTCAATGTAAGAAATCATGAAATTTGACACCAAGTTTTCATGAATTTGTTCATTCATTGTATTTTCTGGTTTATTTATTCTTTTTTGGGAGAATCAAATCTTGAAGGGAGTTATCGCTAGTAGTGGCAGATCCCGCAGAGGGACAAGAGGGCTAGGTGTGGTTCTGGAGGTCACTTCCCTGCAGTGGCGCAGAGAGGGGGGTTTTGGGGGATAAAACCCCCCTCAGAGCTCAGACAATTTTTTTAGTTTAATCTATTTTATTTTTTGGATTAATATTACTCAAAGAATAGTGTAAAGATTAATAAAATATCCCTCAGAGGCCGTATAACTCACAATTTTGAACCATTAATCTTAATTTTTTCTGGCGGAGGGCCCTCGCACCTCCCAATTACCCTGGCAGGTATGCCATACACCCAGACACCCCAGTAATAGTTGCGCCTGAAACCCCCCCTAGCCTTAATATCTGGCTGCTTCCCTGTACTAGGGGGTAAGAAAGGTAACAAAAATGTTGAGGATCTCAAAGCTTGCAACAACACATTATGGTTGTGCATATAGTTACTTATTTTCCAAATAATCAACTTAAAAAAAAAACATTTATGTGCAATTTTAGTAATTTGGGTTTTTGGGACTTTTATCTCCTGTATGTATTCGAAAACTGAGCAAAATTACAAACATTTAGGGTCCCACATGGAAAACATATCTATAGAAGTCTATATATTGTCTATTTTCATCAATGAATAGATGTATATCTAATAGATGTCTATTGGACATCTAAAAGATGTGCAGGTGACAAGGGGTGGTTTTAGATAGATCTCCGAAAGTGTGTTTTAAAACACGATTCATGAGCTATGGAAGCGATATATCATTTGATTTGGGGAACTTTTTTTTGGTTCCTTACTGGAGTGATGGCGGACTTGAAAATTTTTGCGACGCGTAGAACGATATTGATATACAATATACGTATATTGTATACTACCTCTCTGGACCTTCCACTGATTGCTAGCAAGAATTTGAACCACATGAGACCAATGCACAAGATCAAGGAGTACCTAGCTGAGAGGCAGCAGCAACCTTGGATGGTATTGTTGACCTCATCAACTTTTATGCAAGAGGGTGAAGACTGTCACAAATGACTTAAGAAATAGTTGGCACAAATAAAAATGGTAAAATCAAAATCCCTGAGTATTTAAAAAATTTTCACAATAAAGGTAAAAATGGTAAAAATAATGACGGTGAACGAGCTCTTAAGAAAATTTCAATTTTCATTTTCTTTGTAACTTTAATCGTCTTGAAAACATGCACTGTAAGAATTAGTAACGGTAAAATATATTATGTACCACCATTTATTAGGATTCGAGTAAGCTTTACTTTTGCCTTTGACTCACCGGAAGTAGAGAGTATATTAAGACTAATATTTGTTGTATGATCAAGTCATTTAGGTAAGCATGTGAACTTTTTTTTATAACAATTTCACTATCAAGAATGCTAGCAATTCATCCCTTTTTTCAATTTTTGTGCACTTGGCTTTGAATTTTCTTCATATATTCCCACATCTATCTTAAATCATCTACGAAATTGATTGAAATATTCACATTATTCCTCCATTGTATTTACTCACTTAAATGCTAATCTCCATCTATTCTTCACATATATCCCTACGGGTATGCCCACTCACAAAATATATTGGGGGGCCCAAACCACGGATCGTAGCCCGGGAATTTTTTTAAGTAGTGAGTTTTAAGTTTTTTAAGCATTTTAGAAAAGTCATATGATCAACATTGGAACCCTAATATCTTGAATCTTGATATCTGGACACCCAGGGGAAAATCGGCATGCCTGACATTATTTCCTCACAGCCATAAAGAAATTTAGAGGGGGCTTGAGTCCCCTGAGAACCTATGGAGGTGGCACCAATATATCCCCACCTGAATCTTAATTCATCTAAAGTATTGATTGAAATATTTACATTAATTCTTCCTCCTGATTACCTTCTTAAATATTAATCATAATCTAAAGACACAGCATGAAAAAAGACTATTGACCTGAACCGATCTGCCGATAAGATCATATCTGTGGCGGGATATAGGTTTTCAATTATTTAATGCTGGTGGCATGCAAAGAAATGAATGCCCTCGCTTATACATATTTTGACATGTAAAAAAAAGATACATCTACTCTTGGCAAAAGTATTTTAATTTGATTTGAATTATGTACTTACATTTTCTGATGAATGCATTTAGTAGTTGAGGTGACAGGAGCAATAGCACCCAGCTGAAGTCTGGCAAAAGTGCTGTTGGAAAGTGGCCATCTTCTGCTTGCAGAACTCACTCTGAAGCCTCATTTCCTTGATGACTATGTGTGTCAACATAAGTAGTAGCTCCTGTCGTATAATGCGCTGTAGTTGTTCCCACAGCAGATCGTTCTCCTCCACCTCCTCCCTCATATCCTCATACACGTGGTCCAGGAGGAACTCAATTTCCTCAACCCTTAAAGCCCAGTCCACAAGTACTATGATGGACGCCAGCAATATAAAGGCAGGGATGAAATATTGTGGTGTGCAGAGTAATGGGCCTTCCTGACCCACTCTTTCATCTGGATTTCTCATTGATTCATCTGGCTTAGAGATGTCACAAGAACTATTCCCTGTGACTGCACAATTAAAGGCAGGGATGAAATATTGTGGTGTGCAGAGTAATGGGCCTTCCTGACCCACTCCTTCCTCTGGATTTCTCATTGATTCATCTGGCTTAGAGATGTCACAAGAACTATTCCCTGTGACTGCACAATTAAAGGCAGGGATGAAATATTGTGGTGTGCAGAGTAATGGGCCTTCCTGACCCACTCCTTCCTCTGGATTTCTCATTGATTCATCTGGCTTAGAGATGTCACTAGACCTATTCCCTGTGACTGCACAATTAAAGGCAGGGATGAAATATTGTGGTGTGCAGAGTAATGGGCATTCCTGACCCACTCCTTCCTCTGGATTTCTCATTGATTCATCTGGCTTAGAGATGTCACAAGAACTATTCCCTGTGACTGCACAATTAAAGGCAGGGATGAAATATTGTGGCGTGCACAGTAATGGGCCTTCCTGACCCACTCCTTCCTCTGGATTTCTCATTGATTCATCTGGCTTAGAGATGTCACTAGACCTATTCCCTGTGACTGCACAATTAAAGGCAGGGATGAAATATTGTGGTGTGCAGAGTAATGGGCATTCCTGACCCACTCTTTCATCTGGATTTCTCATTGATTCATCTGGCTTAGAGATGTCACAAGAAATATTCCCTGTGACTGCACAATTAAAGGCAGGGATAAAATATTGTGGGGTGCAGAGTAATGGGCGCTCCTGACCCACTCTTTCATCTGGATTCCTCATTGATTCATCTGGCTTAGAGATGTCACAAGAACTATTCCCTGTGACTGCACAATTAAAGGCAGGGATAAAATATTGTGGGGTGTAGAGTAATGGGCGCTCCTGACCCACTCTTTCATCTGGATTTCTCATTGATTCATCTGGCTTAGAGATGTCACAAGAACTATTCCCTGTGACTGCACAATTAAAGGCAGGGATAAAATATTGTGGGGTGTAGAGTAATGGGCGCTCCTGACCCACTCTTTCATCTGGATTCCTCATTGATTCATCTGGCTTAGAGATGTCACAAGAACTATTCCCTGTGACTGCACAATTAAAGGCAGGGATAAAATATTGTGGGGTGTAGAGTAATGGGCGCTCCTGACCCACTCTTTCATCTGGATTTCTCATTGATTCATCTGGCTTAGAGATGTCACAAGAACTATTCCCTGTGACTGCACAATTAAAGGCAGGGATAAAATATTGTGGGGTGTAGAGTAATGGGCGCTCCTGAACCACTCTTTCATCTGGATTCCTCATTGATTCATCTGGCTTAGAGATGTCACAAGAACTATTCCCTGTGACTGCACAATTAAAGGCAGGAATAAAATATTGTGGGGTGTAGAGTAATGGGCGCTCCTGACCCACTCTTTCATCTGGATTTCTCATTGATTCATCTGGCTTAGAGATGTCACAAGAACTTCCCCTTTGACTGCACAATTAAAGGCAGGGATGAAATATTGTGGTGTGCAGAGTAATGGGCCTTCCTGACCCACTCCTTCGTCTGGATTTCTCATTGATTCATCTGGCTTAGAGATGTCACAAGAACTATTCCCTGTGACTGCACAATTAAAGGCAGGGATGAAATATAGTGGTGTGCAGAGTAATGGACCCTCCTGACCCAGTCTTTCCTCTGGATTTTTCATTGATTCATCTGGCTTAGAGATGTCACAAGACCTATTCCCTGTGACTGCACAATTAAAGGCAGGGATGCAATATTGTGCGGTGCAGAGTAATGGGCCTTCCTGACCCACTCCTTCCTCTGGATTTCTCATTGATTCATCTGGCTTAGAGATGTCACAAGAACTATTTCCTGTGACTGCACAATTAAAGGCAGGGATGCAATATTGTGCGGTGCAGAGTAATGGGCCTTCCTGATCCACTCTTTCCTCTGGATTTCTCATTGATTCATCTGGCTTAGAGATGTCACAAGAACTATTTCCTGTGACTGCACAATTAAAGGCAGGGATGCAATATTGTGCGGTGCAGAGTAATGGGCCTTCCTGATCCACTCTTTCCTCTGGATTTCTCATTGATTCATCTGGCTTAGAGATGTCACAAGAACTATTTCCTGTGACTGCACAATTAAAGGCAGGGATGCAATATTGTGCGGTGCAGAGTAATGGGCCTTCCTGATCCACTCTTTCCTCTGGATTTCTCATTGATTCATCTGGCTTAGAGATGTCACAAGAACTATTTCCTGTGACTGCACAATTAAAGGCAGGGATGCAATATTGTGCGGTGCAGAGTAATGGGCCTTCCTGACCCACTCCTTCCTCTGGATTTCTCATTGATTCATCTGGCTTAGAGATGTCACAAGAACTATTTCCTGTGACTGCACAATTAAAGGCAGGGATGCAATATTGTGCGGTGCAGAGTAATGGGCCTTCCTGATCCACTCTTTCCTCTGGATTTCTCATTGATTCATCTGGCTTAGAGATGTCACAAGAACTATTTCCTGTGACTGCACAATTAAAGGCAGGGATGCAATATTGTGCGGTGCAGAGTAATGGGCCTTCCTGACCCACTCCTTCCTCTGGATTTCTCATTGATTCATCTGGCTTAGAGATGTCACAAGAACTATTTCCTGTGACTGCACAATTAAAGGCAGGGATGCAATATTGTGCGGTGCAGAGTAATGGGCCTTCCTGATCCACTCTTTCCTCTGGATTTCTCATTGATTCATCTGGCTTAGAGATGTCACAAGAACTATTTCCTGTGACTGCACAATTAAAGGCAGGGATGCAATATTGTGCGGTGCAGAGTAATGGGCCTTCCTGATCCACTCTTTCCTCTGGATTTCTCATTGATTCATCTGGCTTAGAGATGTCACAAGAACTATTTCCTGTGACTGCACAATTAAAGGCAGGGATGCAATATTGTGCGGTGCAGAGTAATGGGCCTTCCTGATCCACTCTTTCCTCTGGATTTCTCATTGATTCATCTGGCTTAGAGATGTCACAAGAACTATTTCCTGTGACTGCACAATTAAAGGCAGGGATGAAATATTGTGGTGTGCAGAGTAATGGGCCTTCCTGACCCACTCCTTCCTCTGGATTTCTCATTGATTCATCTGGCTTAGAGATGTCACAAGAACTATTTCCTGTGACTGCACAATTAAAGGCAGGGATGCAATATTGTGCGGTGCAGAGTAATGGGCCTTCCTGATCCACTCTTTCCTCTGGATTTCTCATTGATTCATCTGGCTTAGAGATGTCACAAGAACTATTTCCTGTGACTGCACAATTAAAGGCAGGGATGCAATATTGTGCGGTGCAGAGTAATGGGCCTTCCTGATCCACTCTTTCCTCTGGATTTCTCATTGATTCATCTGGCTTAGAGATGTCACAAGAACTATTTCCTGTGACTGCACAATTAAAGGCAGGGATGCAATATTGTGCGGTGCAGAGTAATGGGCCTTCCTGATCCACTCTTTCCTCTGGATTTCTCATTGATTCATCTGGCTTAGAGATGTCACAAGAACTATTTCCTGTGACTGCACAATTAAAGGCAGGGATGAAATATTGTGGTGTGCAGAGTAATGGGCCTTCCTGACCCACTCCTTCCTCTGGATTTCTCATTGATTCATCTGGCTTAGAGATGTCACAAGAACTATTTCCTGTGACTGCACAATTAAAGGCAGGGATGCAATATTGTGCGGTGCAGAGTAATGGGCCTTCCTGATCCACTCTTTCCTCTGGATTTCTCATTGATTCATCTGGCTTAGAGATGTCACAAGACCTATTTCCTGCGACTGTACAATTGAAGGCAGGGATGAAATATTGTGTCGTGCAGAGTGATGGGCCTTCCTGACCCACTCCTTCGTCTGGATTTCTCATTGATTCATCTGGCTTAGAGATATCACAAGAACTATTCACTGCGACTGCACAATTAAACTGCACACTCACTGCCTCACCTACAGTGTATAGTTCAGGGTTATGAAGACCGAAAGGGTTGCTGGTGAACTCCATCAGTTCTGAGCCCTCATTTGTGCAGTAGAAGTGATTCATACATTGAGGTGAATAAAAAGGCTCACTAACTGCCTCTCCTACAGCGTAAGGTTCGGGGTTCTGAAGACTGAAAGAGTTGCTAGTGGACTCCATCAGTTCTGAGCCCTCATTTTTACGGTAGAAGTGGCTCATAAGTTGAGGTGAATAAAAAGTCTCAATAATTATCTCACTCAGGGGGTAGATATCCGGGTTCTGAAGACCAAAAGGGTTGCTCATGGACTCCATCAGTTCTGAGCCCTCATTTGTATAGTAGAAGTGGCTCATATGTTGAGGAGAATAAAAAGTGTCACTAACTTCCTCCCCTACAGGAAAGAGTTCGGGGTTTTGAAGACTGAAAGGGTTTCTGGTGTACTCCATCAGTTCGGAGCCCTCATTCGTACAGTAGAAGTGGCTCATAAGTTGAGGTGAATAAAAATTCTCACTAACAGCCTCACTCAGGGGGTAGATATCTGGGTTCTGAAGACTGAAAGGGTTGCTGGTGTACTCCATCAGTTCTGAGCCCTCATTTGTACAGTAGAAGTGATTCATAAGTCGAGGTGAATAAAATGGCTCACTAACTGCCTCTCCTACAGCGTAAGGTTCGGGGTTCTGAAGACTGAAAGAGTTGCTCGTGGACTCCATCATATCTGAGCACTCATTTGTACAGCAAAAGTGATTCATATGTTGAGGTGAATAAAAAGGCTCACTAACTGCCTCTCCTACAGCGTAAGGTTCGGGGTTCTGAAGACTGAAAGAGTTGCTTGTGGACTTCATCAGTTCTGAGCCCTCATTTGTACAGTAGAAGTGGCTCATATATTGAGGTGAATAAAAAGTCTCACTAACTTCCTCACTCAGGGGGTAGATATCCGGGTTCTGAAGACCGAAAGGGTTGCTGGTGTACTCCATCAGTTCTGAGGCCTCATTTGTCCAGCAGAAGTGATTCATATGTTGAGGTGAATAAAATGGCTCACCTACTACCTCACCTTCAGGGTAAAAATGAGGGTTCTCTATACCCATTCCATTGGTCATGTATTCTATAGCTATAGCTGGCTCTAAAACACGTATATGTTGAGTTAAGTTTGATTGATATGATTGCCCCAGTGAAAATTTTGTATACAATTGTATACAATTTCATACAGGATTTCCTGTATAAACCTGTACACAATTGTATACAAAATGTGTACATTGTATACAAATTTGGCTTCATACAATTGTATACAGTGTATACAATTTACACATTTTCATACACTGTATACAATTGTATGAAATGCATACAATTGTATGAAATGTATACAATTGTATGAAATGTATACAATTGTATGAAATGTATACAACTGTATGAAATGTATACAATTGTATGAAATGTATACAAATGTATGAAACGTATACAATTGTATGAAATGTATACAATTGTATACAGTGTATGAAAATGTGTAAATTGTATACAATTGTATGAAGCCAAATTTGTATACAATGTACACATTTTGTATACAATTGTGTACAGTTTTATACAGGAAATCCTGTATAAAATTGTATACATTTGTATTTAGAACTTTAGCTTCCTGTGATGAACAATGTTAGCTGATGGACTCTTCAGTGAGCTGGCAATTAGATTACTCTTTTGAGTTCTTAATTTGTGTTCCCATTGATAATTGGTGATACCTTTATCTTCTTGTTGGTGGACAATATTAGTTCATCGACTCTTCAGTGAGCTGGCAATTGAAATATTGTTCTGAGTTCTTTATGTGTGTTAACATTGATCCCAGATAGCATGCTAAACTTGCTGCAAGCTTGTCACGACATAGTTGTAAGTTTGCAGAAAGCTTGTCATGACAAGCCTGCAAGCTTGAATCAAACCGCCTTGTTATGCTTTTTCAAACATGCAGCACACTTGTCGCATCAAACTTGCAGCAAACTTGTCGCATCAAACTTGTCACATCACACCTGCTGAAAATGTGTAGTGTCACATTGCTACATACTAGGAAAACTAGTTCCACACCTACCATTTCTGTAGTGACACTTGCTGAGGAAAAACTGACTTAAAATTTCTGCTTTTAAAATGCTCTCCTAAATAATGATTAATTTAGAACAACAAAATTTAAAATTTTCCACTCTATCAATTGTTAGTCATTTCACATGCACAGAATTTGGGAGCTAAATTTATTTAATAAAATGGGCAACAAATAAATGCTGAAGAATTTATTTTTCTCATTAATTATGTACATGCTGAGGCAGCGGTGGACATACCGAAAGTAGATATCTAGTCATCGATAGTTAATCATTATTAATGAAGTGAGTGAAATACTTACAAACTGAATAGGAAACATCAAAGACAGAAACACTTTAAAAAATTTATGACCCCCTAGGCCACACATGGTAATAACTAAAATACAGAAATCTTCAAAAGGTAAAAACATATTGCTCGAATTTCATCAAAACGTTCACAAGTATGCTGATTGGCTGTGAGAATGTAAAATTAAAACTTCATTCTTTTGAATTCTTGTTTAGTTATGGGAGTACAAGGTTGCGCATGGAACTTACATGGTTACATACTTATAGATCGTTACTGATGAACTTATTAAGCAAAATTATTGTCTTCATCAGCCTGATCCTCAGTCTGTTTATCCTGCCAATCCCTGAAGAGAAAATAGTAATTACTCCATGTGAAATGATATATCATGGAACATTATAGTGTATACCTATTGTAAGAGGGAATGGAAAATATGAAGAAAATGTCTGGGATGATCGAATTAGTGTGGCAGAGAAATGAGAAGCAACTACTTACTATCTTATTTTCCCGACTTTAGCCTGGTTGAGCCAATTACTCAGACACCCTTCCAGCTCCACATCTGATGCATCACGGTCGACCCTTCTGCATACACCTATAAAATTATAAAAAACATTGTTAATATCACTTAATGTAATAAGTTAAAAGTTCATTTCAATGATCAATTATTATAATAATCTTAGAATATCTTGTTGGATGCACTCACAAAAAATAACAGGACACACTGGAGTGCTATAAAATGATTTCTTAACCGAATTCTTCTGAAGTTTGCCTGTAAGGGCTTACAGCTCTGCTACATTGTCATTCTAAGACGACGCAACATATTTTGTAGAAGTGCTCATTCAACTGCTACCAAACATTGCATCTAGAGATAAAAAAGACCAAATCAATGAAGAGTTAACAGCTAATACAAGAATAATAAAAATCATGTTTCAGCCAGAAGAAAAATTCACCAATGAAATTAACACAGTTGTCATGGTTAGTATGCACATGTAGTATGTGTGCACAAGTGCATATGAAATAACAAAAATCCAATCATACCATAATTTTTTAATATTTCATTGGACATTAATCCATACCCACTTCAAAATTATGTTGTACTTGAGTATTTTTATAGCAGTTGGAATTCCAAGCACCTACGAATGTCTGGCGAGCTCAAGATATACTTCTGAAACTTTCTTACAAATGAAACTCTTATGAAACTTTCTTACAAAAACTTAATTGTTCTTTCATTTAAAAAATCATACATTATTTGAATCAGGATGGCAGCACACAAATTATCATTATTCACTTACCACCTTTGGCTCAAATGAGGGATCTTCACTTATCCTACGGCAGAGTTTGATGAAATCCTCATCTGATGTCAATGGCAATTGGCTGAATTTCATCTCCTCCACAGCAGCACCCTTTTGCTTTGGGTCACAAGCCAATAAAGCACCTACTTTCCTCTCCAAGTGAGAAAACCCAGGTGCCATTCCTCCCATCCACATGAGGCACTGGCTATTATGTTGTTTTAATTTACTGCAGCCTGTAAATATAAAATTGTTATAAATACACTAATACCAATTGATTTGCTTACATTATACTTCCTTAGCAGACTTGGTACTTAATCATCATAAATCCTGCCTACATGCTTATCAAACAGGTGATAACCATAGATTTTAATATACCACTAATTTTTCTATCAACAAACACGAGTAATTGATTACATAACAAAAATTTTAAGGATTGCAATCTTATTGTACAGAAACAACTTAGAAACGTGTTACTTATGCCCTTGAGTGCAATATGTAATAATAATAATATCTTTATTGTTCCATGGGTCAAACATCCCACACAGCACATCGTTGCCAGAGGACGTCCGCTGCGCGTCCGTCGCGTCCTCTCAGTGTCCGCGGATTTTCAGGACAGCCAGAGGACATCCGCCGGCTGTCCTGGCCATCCGTCCGCACACTGTCCTATCTTGGATGTCCAGCGGACGTCCAGCTAGTGTCCCATTATGCAGGGTTTCGGAGTTTTGGTTTCCCCTTAAAACACTCACCTCCTCAAGGAAGAACTCCGAGAGAAAGTCTCGAGATCCTCCTCCGAGTAGGGAGTATAGGAGAAGGGAGAAAGAAAAAAAACTCTCTCTCGTTTCTGAAGCCAGAATACTTCCTCCCGATCGAGGAAGAGGAAATTTTTCGTGGAGGAAGAGTTATTTTGAGGATTATTTTAGGTAACCAAGTGTAATCCTCTTGTTGGAGTGTGGTCGACTCTGGGAGGAAATTATAAACTATTTAACGAAAAAAAAAATTTGACATTTTTACCGCTTCTATAGTTTAAGAACAACAAATGTACGCTATTTTTAAGTTTTACATTGTTTATAACAATTAATTAAGTTTAAACAAAGTTAGCAACAATTTAAGTAACATTTACGAGCGTTAAAAATTTCTACATGCCTTACGGGTTAAACAACAACAATTGAACGAACTTATGACTCTCTACATTATTTATAACAATTTTTAAAGTTTTAACAAATTTAGCAACAATTTTAGCAATTTTCAAAAAATTAAAAATTTCCGCATGTTGTACGGTTGAGAAGCGTTGGATGAACAATAAACCCGTACTCTTTCATGATTATAAAAATTACTTAAATTTAGCAACTTTTACAAAAATTAACAACAGGAATAATGGAATTTATCGATTTTTACTGAAATTTTATATTATGTACCAATGTCCTGCCGACGTCGCGTAGCCGTCTCGGGGACATTCCATTCCTGCAGGTTAAATGAACTCTTTCAACTTATTGATTAATTAATATTTACTCTCTAGGGATTAAAAAATCTCAGAGGCGATTGATTGGAAAGTATTTTAATGAAACATAACGCTTTAAATTCATTTTAATTTTTAATGCTAAGAATTCTCCTAAAATTATCACGGCATCGATGGCCTCATTCCCAGATTAGACATTGTAATTGTCCAATTTAAGGATAGGCAATAGAAGGTAAGTACTGCCGTACCTTTACTTTATATTGAAATTCTAGATTTTTTGGTGGCGAACGAATTTTGAATCTACCGCTACTCCGCGATACAGATTTTCCCATGGTTCTCCACATTCCTCCGTTCCTCCTTTCCAACAGAGGAACCGGAATGGAACACCGGAGACAGCATGGTGGTTTGGCGGTTACAAAGATGCAGCTACATGTATTCCAAGTAAGTTTGATGTGACATCCAAATAATTTTTTCTTGGCGTTCACTGTCGGCAGTATAGTGTTTCCGCATGCTCCTTATATTTCTTATAACTCAGCCTGTAACATCTCGAGGAAAAATATGGCTCTGCTTGGAACAACATGACCGTCTCGGTAAAACCGTTACTTGGCAACTAAAGGTAGCGTCTTTTTCCGTTGTTCATGGTGAAATTTTCGCTTTTGTTCCTTGTTTACATGATATAATTTAAAGTGGAAGTTCTTGTACTATAGTCTCTGTACGCGAGAACGTATAGGAAATAATGTAAGTGCTAGCGTATAAAATAGAACCTGTTGTTTTGATAACGTAGGCTACGGCTGAATTTGTTGTCCGAACGGTCCGTTTGGTTCCGTTCCTAAATCAAATCAAGTAGGGTTCTTGGCAATAAATATAACTAGGAATTGACCCACATCTCGTGATATTAAAATATATATATATATATATAACTAGGAATTGTACTTACGTGTAACCGGGGGATTTTGCAACACGCATATATGATTAATAGGTTTCACGTAAATTATTAATTCTTTGAAATCGGAGTACACCGTGTGATTTCTTTTGATATGTATATTCACGCACGCATCGAAAAATAACATTAATGTTATGATAGGATGTTAGAGCGTAGGTTTCCGCGGCGATGGTTTGATCTCTGCATTTCTCCAGGGTTTTCTTCCGCGTCAGATTGTTGGTTGACAACAGTTTCGCTGGCTATCCTGCCAGCGTCTTCAGGTCGAAGGGTTATGATAGGATATGGCGATTAAGGTTATGATAGGATAACCACCAATGTTTAGCCTTTTTACAAAAAGTTTTTATACTCTTTATCTGTTTGATGGAACTAGGTTAATAATTAAAAATTTTAGGTCCTAAATAAATAAATGATCTATTATGTCAGTAAAGATAAGGCTTAGGGATTAAAAAATTACAATGCCGACGTAACTTTTATAGCGTTTAATATATTTTTTCTGCCCAACTTTGCTAACCTACTAAATTATAAACTAATTTAACTACAAACTAAGTAACTGTGCTATTAGTCATCCATGCATTTAATTTAGTGGAAACTATAGGACGACTGTAAGAAACTTGGGATGAATCTAAACAAGGTCTAATTATAAGTGATATATTGTGTAAACAAACCTTACGGCTATGTTACATGGTTCATTTATTTGCTCAAACTGCTGCATGAAATCTTATACCCAGAAAATAGAACTTGTGCATCTTTTCGTACAGCCATCGGTACACATTTTGGTGTAGAGTATCGTGAACCTGATATATTTACCTGGAGGCATTTACTGACTATAGCTTTCATGTAGTGGAGTTGAATAAAAATACCTTATCTGTATTTTATTTAGTTCCTATTTCTATTTATAAGTTTGTATGTCTCTCTTCTTATAATTGTCTGTATACTTATTTGTCTTCATTCTTTACAGATGTTGCTCTGAACCAGGACGATACAGCCACCAATTCTAGTGTGGAAGTTACAGTGAAGAGTTGGCTGGAACATGCTAAAGCAAGGCATGAGAGAGAGGTGTAAGTATTCGTTTGATTATTATATAGGTTTGGGCAAGGAGGAATAATTTTGGTCTGGATACTTTTTCCGCAAGTTGCTCCTGTTAAGGGAGCTCATATAAAGTAAATTTAAATAATTATTGAACATCTTGTAATACAAGGTTCACCCTTCCATGCTAAAGGTAGAGAAAATAGTATTGTTATGTATTATTTTCAGATGCAGATTCCACTACCAAGTAATTCAAACATTTTAAAACAATTTTTGTTCTGCATATGGGAGGTATAATTACCAAAAACATGGTTGAAAAGGATCTCATGCTCTATAAAAGTTCGATGTATAACACCTGTAGAACTTAAGAATGGGATAACTTATTCAACAGGGATGGTAGTTGCACAGTACTACAGAAGCTACTATTTTCTAGTAGCTCTAGCTAACTAAGATGTTTTGAAGTCGGTGTTGTTGTAGGAGCTATAGAAATTTCAGTAGCTCACAGCAGGCTTTAGCTGCTATTCACCTGTTATGTCTCTGTCGAAATGTGAATATTGCCAGTGAGCTAGGTTTTCACTTTTGCCTCGATACCAGACTACATTAGAAGATCTATTTTAATTATTAAGATTGGAAGAATTCGGAGATCTAAATCATGGAATGGCCTTAACTACAGCAAGTTTTTCAAAGTTTCTATTTTTTTAAGTTGCATCTCGGCCAATGCAGCTAAGTGGTTTGTGTGCCAAATCAGTGTGGCTGTTTTCACACTAATCCCAAGAGATCTAGTCCACTTAAACTTCCTCCTTTAAATTTTCTAGTTTCCTTTACTCCTATATCATATTCAGCTCCTCTGCATTAGTCTTCCTTAGCTCCAGCTTATGTAACACAATTCACTCTAGTGTAGTCATAATCTTCAAGCAGAGACCAATTGTTCAGAAATATTATCCTCCATTTGAATGCTTTTTCCAATATCTTTTTCGAGACCTCTACTTAGCTGTCTGGCAAGGATGGATCAAAGAATTTTTTTCTAGATGGTGCACCAGGGTCTAACAGGCAAACAGTCTTCTCATATTTGGGATTAAAATCTAGTTCAACAATTGTTCTATGAAAAATGTTCTTAATCATAATGTATACATTACTAACATATTAATATTTTTACTCAAAATCTTTTCTTATTTAAGAACAAGAAAAAGTTAAAGAAAAGTTTGTAAAATGTATTCAGCCTTTAATGGACAGGTTTCCTAATTTTGAAACCTTAAGAATGTTAAACACGTGACTAATAAGACTGTAGCGTCCTGTCTTATGTAATCTGCTTGTTACGTACAAGATACAATTTCTTGCTACAATGAAATGTTTATATACTTCATTATTACAGGAGCAGTGCAGGAGAGCATGACCGCTGAAAAAGATGTGGAGGTTGCCATCCAAAACTGGCTAAGGCACGCCAAGGAGCGGTTGCAGGAGAAGAAGAAAATTTAATAATATGTATGTAGTTTCTTGCATTGTATTATTTTAAGAAGCCAAATAAATATTGTGCATGGAATTGATGCCTTATTTATTTAAATTCTTGTCTGGACCTATTATTTATTTGTATCGAACAAAATGCAATCCTAACCTAAACGTGTCCTCAAGGTGTCCAGAGCGGACAATTTCAGGTCGTCCATAGGCCACCTTTTTTACTGACATGCGGACTTGCAGCGGACATCATTTTGTATGAATTCGGCTGTCCGTAGGATGTCCATAGGCCACTTGGCGGACAATCACCGGATGTCCGAAAGGTGTCCGTGTGCTGTGTGGGATGTGACCTAGAACATTGTCAGGGAGACATAGAACATGTGACATAGAACATCAAAACATACATGTTGTCATACACTATCAGACAAGAATTCATTTACATTATAATAACCCTTAGGCTGTAAAATTTTTTTAAATTCTGTCTTAAAAACATTAATATTTGAAATATGTTTTATACTCGTAGGCAATTTGTTAAAAATAAGCGAGGCAGAGTGATGTGGACCTCTTTTGGCACATAATTGTTGTAAAATATGTATATTTTCACTCCCACGGGTCAGATAGGCATGAACCGAGGAGTTTGGTAAAAATAAGGTAGGGTTCTTTTTTACAAATAATGCACAGTAAAAAATGTACATACTTATGGTAGTGTCATTATATTATATTTTAGAAATAATGGCTTTCCAGGAGACCTGATGGACACATTTGCCATAACTTTCAAGGCTCTTTTTTGCATAGAGAATGCTCTAGCAGCAGCACTTGTGTTTCCCCATAAAACTACACAATACGCCAAGTGGATTGTCTGTTAAAATGTACTAAAGCACAAATCAATGCCTAAATTATAACGATCGGAGAGAGTTCAACTGATGGCTATGTTTAGAACAGCTTATTAATTGCTATTATTCCTCGGCATATTCCAAATAGTTACTCATTTTCAAGATAAATCATTCATAAATGAGTTAATTGAGGTTGAGACTAATGTCATGAAGAACTGTTAACAAAGTGGATTCTACTGCGAGAACCCTGATATTTCAACTTTAACCGTCTGAATGGATTCTTTTCACTATGCCAGCGAAAGTAAAGACCATGCTAAATTGTAATTACCCTGAGAATAAAATAATGAGTAATCTTAAATAATTAATGGATAGTAATTGGCGGTTCATTAATCATACATAAGTATCGAATGGAAAAAAAATGTTCCATTTACTTACATTAACATGCAGCACAGCAGAGATGGGTTGATGCTGACAATGGCAACTTCTTAAATCTCTTCGTGACGCTAAAAGCCACTGTTTCCGGGAATTCAAAAACTTATTCAGGCGTTGATTCAATTGTGCATGAAACAGTATTCTTTCAATCCCTTTTTGTCAGTATTCACTACGAAGCACGGATTATTTTCTTCTTCCATAGCATACTTCAACGTATATTTGCTACTAATCAATATTTTTCATCACAGCTAAATTCGCCATCACAAAATAACGGTAACAAAAGATGGGCAAAGAAATCGATTGTACGTAATAATCGATTATTTGCTTTCGATTATTGCGATTATTGAATCGATTATGGACATCCGATTATTTTGCATAATCGATTATTTGAATATAATCGGCGGGAATAAGAAGCGTGCTCACTTGCGAGATTTTATGCGAGAAATTATTTTTTTACATTTTCACCCCTTCTATAGTTTCAGAACAACAAATGAATGCTATTTTGAAGTTTACTATTGTTTATAACAATTAACTAAGTTTAAACAAAGTTATCAACAATGCTAATAACATTTACCAGCATTAACGATTTCTACATACCTTACGGGTTACAAAACAGCAAATTAATAACTTATTAATCTACATTGTTCATAAGAAAATGTAAAGTTTAAATAAAGCTAGCAACTTTTAAAAATTTAACAATTTCCGCATGTTGTATGGTTGAGAAGAGTTGGCTGAGCCTTTTTGTTGATTATAACAATTACTTAAATGTAAACAAATTTAGCAACTTTTACAAAAATTAAGAATTCCCACATTTTATACGGTTGAGAAACGTGGAATGAGTGATACTCTTATTCTATTATGTTTATAACGATTACTAATGTTTAAACCAAGTTAGCAACAATTTTAGAAACATTTTCAAAATATTACAATTTCTTTAATTTAATTCGGTTAACCAACAATAAAGGAATGGTTTATTGGAACTCTTTGGTGTTTATAATAATTTCTTAAGTTTAAAAATAATTAGCAACAATTTTAACACCATTTTTTAAAGTAAAAATGCGTTACGGTGTAAAGAATAGAAAATGAGCATAGTTGTGGTGCTTTAACTCCCAAACCCAGATATTTACACATTGATGTACGCATACCTTTACATTGTATAAAATGTACAAATTTTATAAAGCCTACACAACTGTATAAATTTTCATAAAATGTATAAAATTTATACAAAGTACACATTTTATACAGCTTTATACAAATTCATACAAAATTTGCACATTGTACACATTCTGTATAAAATTGTATACATAGTATACAATTTACACATTTTATGCATTCTATACAGCTGTATACAATTGTATACTAAATGTGCACATTGTACACATTCTGTATAAAATTGTATACATTGTGTACAATTTACACATTTTATACATTCTATACAGCTGTATACAATTGTATACAAAATGTGTACATTGTATACATCCTGTATAGAAATTGTGTACAAAATTTTCACTGGGGTGATTCGAATCTTCATTAATGTTTGGTGGGCAAAGCTGAGAATTTAAAGCCTCAAATTCAACACAGACATCAGAGGTATTGTAAATTGTTTCTTCCTGTTTGCTTTTTGCCCTTGTTGAGTCTTCCTTTGCTTCGAGGTGTGCACCTTTGCGACTTTTTTCTTCATTCCCGCTTTGTATATTCTTCTCAATTCGAACCATATAATTATTAAATGTGCCACGATTTACAGGTTCGTATTGGATTGAATATATCACCTCACCTTCGTCATCTGAAAGAGCGTTCGCCTTATTCCATCCATGTTCATGTTCTTCTCTTTTCTCTTCAGCCGGCGAGGATAGACGGGTTGTGTCACCTGCGATGACTGGAGTTTGTTTCACGTGATGGTCTTGAACACGTACTCTTTTTGCCGAATTTCCGCCATCACCTTTCTCTCCGTTGAGTTCTGAGCACAAGGCGTCCCTCATGCCTTCTCCAATGACTTCCGCGACCAGCGATTCCTCCTCGATGTTGTCGGAGTACATTCTCGTACGCGGAGGCATTGGTTCCGCTGGCTTCGGCTGAATCGTGTTATGGTGGATTCCCGTGAGAGTTCCGGATGCCGTGTCATTGGGGAGAACGGACAGGTTGAGGTTTCGCCTATCCTTTTCTTCCAGAGTCGCTGCGACCTCAGAAATCAACCATGTTTTCTCCTGTTTGCGATTCTCGTTGGAAATTTTATTCGTGTGCGGTTGAACGTTCTCCAGGTTGACAATACATTCTTTATCCAGCCTCTCCTCTAGGCTTTTGCCCAACACACTTCCGGAAACGATCGGTGCGACTTTCTTTAAAATCCGTTCCATGGTGTACGTGGCGGAAAATATAAATGGCGAGATCTGCTATTTGGTAATCACTCCAAATCAACTGACTGGAATCGATTATGAGATTCAAATGCATGAAATAAATGCAATCTCTTATTTGCAGGAGTTAATGTTATTCGAACTCTGCAGGTCGAAGTCGGAACTCTGCCGGCTGACTGCAAACGCCTGCGAGGAGACCGTTTTCTTCCTCTGCTACTCAAGTGATTGATGTTTTATTCACGGTAGCTGTTATATTCTGTAACCAGTGCGTTTAAACTTCGTTTATAACACCACAATATGCTATCGCATCCGCTCTCTGTCGCTTGGAAAATCCAATTGATAAAATGTCACCGTACGGCTACGTTTTACAGGTTGCCAAGGTGAACGAAAGTATTGTTGCGGCGCCAGATATGACCTCTGCTGGCCAGCGGTAGTATATAGCCTTTCGCTATATGCTAAATTCCATTATTTTGAGTTGAACTCAGTCCAATGTAGCAGAGGATGGATGGAAATAATATTTTTCGAAGATTATCATGTTTTCTTATTGATAAAGACCATTTATATTCAAGATCTTTTTACGCCGGATACCGATTTGAAGCACGTAGCGCGATGTTCAATGTTGTTTTTATTTTGATGATGTGGGAATGAAGAAGCTAAAATTAATTACTCTAAGATTCGGTGAACTATCGCTCATGATGACAATATTAAAAATAAAACCAATATTTAACTATCCTGTATTGATATTAAGACTAAAGGTATAAGTTGATTCGCCAATAGCCACATGTACCTATTTATTTATTTTATAATATACCGGTTTTCTTGCGAAGGCTTTCGCGCTGATGCCTCGATGAATAGTTGATACAATCAAGTTTTCCGCCATACCACCGCCTTGTTTAATGCCTGATGATGATGGTATCGTCGGAAGTCCCGCAAAAATCTTCATTTCAGTCGTTTACTTCATCGCGGAAATAGATACAGGATAAATATTCGCGGAATTTTCACTCCCTCGTTAATATTTCTGAACAAGTTTTCCGCGTTCTTGAAAAGATCAGCAAATTTAGTATCAACATTTTGGCGAACACCTTGAATACTCTACGTTTAATGTATCAACAATTACTTTATAGATTTCTTTAAATCTTAACAACCCAACATGCTTTTCAATCCAACGGGTCTCCCCCAATAATAATAATAACCTCCTCCATTGTGGGGAGGTCCAACCTCTAATGAGGGTAATGAGGGAAGGTTGGGTCGCCGTCGCGATGGCCCAGAGATAGTCCCAAATCGAAAAAAAGCTTGCCAAAATTAATAACGGCGTAATTTTACCTAAATTAGCCACAAAAATTGAAATTCTCTACTGAATTTGATCGCCTGAATCTGATTTTGGCATTACTTTTACGCGATCTCTTCATTTTAGCATTTTTTGAGCTGTTATTATCTAAACAATTTTTAGAAAATCTCGATATAGTTGTCATTGCGATTGCCGATAACTTGGTGCTCATGGAGAGCTTAAAAAAGTATAATTTTAAGGTAAAAGATGTATAAATTGTAGTTAAAACCCATTATAGAATTTACGACATGAAATTGGTAAGATTCGAATCCGCGACCATCAGCATAGTCGGTGAGATACCAAAATCTGAAAAAATACTCACATTCATTCATTTTTAGCTTCCATGTATTTGATAAGTCACATTTAGATGAAATAAAATGACCTATTAAGAACATTGAGGAATATAATGTTTCAATTGCAATAAAATCGCTTTCATGTAGGTATCACAAAAATCGAATTTTAAAAGAATCGTCGCTAGATGTCACCCCATCACACTCATTACCTACTCATTTTCGCTCTGCGATTCACTTAAAATTAGCAAATTTTCACCTCACCTCATAGGCTGACTTTATTTTTTTTTGGAATTCCTGATGTAATTAAAATGTATGATTCAGATATTTAAAGGCGTCTTCGAAAGATATCTTGATAATTTAACATTCTTGGGTAAATTCTTGTACAATGCTCTCGGAATTTCCTCATGTCTATGTTCCTATGGCCTCCAATACTTCTTCCGTTAAAACTTCAATTGCAAAAAGGATTCTTTGGCAATTGCTGTTCCATGCATCAGCACTTTATGAGCATATAATACCAACCATAATCCATGTACAGCTCAGCTATTTCCATGCAATATTGGCTGAAGGCTTCATTATTTATCTCATAGCCGCGGGATAGAGATTTTAATATCACTGAAAGTCTATGGATAAGTCTTTCATCAACACCTGTCATGAAAATTGCAAATCACATCAATCAATAATTATATTTCATTCATATAAAGTATCTGTTTCAAAATTATGGAAACGGGTCCAATATTTCTTACTTATTGATTATAATTTTATATTTACACGTAATTTCATCTTGTCTGAAACGAAGTCCTGAATTAAAACTCCATTTTTAAAATGATTGAGATTAATTTTCACTCATTAGATCCGAGATGGAGATATTGATATACTTATTTAGGGAATTTCAATTCCTTCTGCAACCAGCTTTTGAACGTCCCTATTAAATTTTCATCAGTCCTCGAGCTTAGATTCCACTTTCTCAGGTATTTCGGGAGAAAATTCTTCGCATAATACGCGTCGCAATAGTTTTGGCTTGCTTGATTTCATTCAGTCGAAATCTTGTTTTCAAATATTCCCCTCATATTTCCTCTACTTAGCTTATGAATATTCTTTTCTCTCTGTATTTTTATTGTACACCGCAAGGTACAAAAATTTTGCGGCACCCATAACTCAAATTTAACAGGTGTATTTACCGTATTTACGGCTGAAACGATGAATGTGATTTCAAAAATTTGTCTATTTTTAACCAATCAAAAACCGAAAATTATGAGTTGACATTGAATAAAAGATATACAAGTGTATATAGACTTGCCTCTGAGTTTACTGCGTATCCTGAAATTTGAATGTCAAAAATTGCCATACCAAGTGTTTTAATTATTTGGACAGGAGAAGTTTCTCGAGTTAGCAGTGTTAACACAGTTTGGAGCACAGCACTTGTTCACAGAGAAAATCATTAAATAAAACTGAGTGGGAAATATTCACCACATCCATGCAATGGTTCTGGTGAGGGGGGCCGTCATCCTCATTCCGTTTTTATATGAGGAAAAAAATGCACTTGCAAGATGCACGCACCCTCGATGGATTTAGACGAATTTTTCCCTCCGAATGACGTCCTATCTACGTCTATGGGCTGTTAAAATGATCCTATGAACAATTCTTGGCATTAAAGAGCATTTATTTCTCTTAGCGCCAAGACCTCATTTCGGAATAACGTGTTGGCAACGCTGTACAGCATGTAAGGGATCTCTTCTCAATAAAAATATGAGGAAAGTTTTGCAGAGAAAAGCATCTTGGGGTTACTTTAAGGTTCTCGCATAGTGGCTTATGTAGTCGCTTTTGATCACTCATTATGTTTCTCATTAAGAGCATGAAAACCGGCCCTCGTTGGTTTCATGAATATTTGAAGGAGAGTGCACAAACGTGAAGTGTACATACGATAGGCGTGAAGCACTTGATGTATGTAATCTTACAGGATATAGAATTATGCTAAGTATACACCATGCAAGTTCGACCACCGATACAGGAATATTTGAGCGATAATGCCAATCGGCCTTTCGCCCTCAGCTGCACCGCTCAACTTAAAACCCTCTAGATGTCGGATAGGCAAATATAGGCAAGATTTTTTTCTCTATCTTGTTGTACTTACTCTTCCCAAGGATTCTGCACAGGAATCTTCGAGGAGTACGTAGGAGCAAAAAACTATATCGACACATTTGACTAAAAATAGGCCCAAAAATAGCTAACATTATAACTAATTAAATGTTATTATAAGAAATTCTTAATCGGTCAAAAAGTACTATAATATTATGAATAAATATGCAAAATTAAAGTTTTTAAATTGACAGTTGAATCCCATGAAATTAAAATAGTCATTTATTAAGTTGAATTATCCTAAAATCCACTATTTCTACACCTCGGGCGTTTTAGTCTCAATATGCCCAAGTTTGACGGGTTACATAGGTCAACATAAAAATCACACAGGCCTAAATGGTATGAAATATTGTAGGCCATTTCCTGTAGAATCCGAATACATGATTTAAAACTTCCTCGTAAAAAGTCGAAAATATTACTTTTGGCCACCTTTTTTCGATTTGGGACCACGGTGTGGCGGGGCAACCAGGGCATTTGGCCCCGGGCCCAGCAAGTTGGGGGCGCACCGTTTTTGCCAATTAAATTTTTTTTTAATTTGACTGACAACGTTGACCGTCGTGCGGCGCTCTCAGCTCTCTTAAACATAATGAAAGAGCTCTGAGAGATCGCGGTGCCAATCCACTTGTTTTTCATTCTTGTGGCAATGGATAGTATTTGACGATCTCGTTCCTGCCGATTTCGATGCGCTTTTTCATGATGAGGAAGTCCACCCTTACACACTCGAAGATTTGCATATACATGAGAGTAAATTAGAGATAAGAAATTGTGAGACTTGTGCGAGTGATCAAGACGACGAAACCGACACAAGCGAGGAAGAAAACATTCAACTGGAGGGTGACCATTTCGTCGAGACTGCAGGAAATAAGAAAAATCAAGGGAGAGAGGAGTAGATTCTGGCGATGATAGGATAGGGATGACGATTGTGCCCAGGTGCCGCGAAATGTAAACAAACGACCCTTTTCGAATCGTCTCCTTCACGTCGAAAAACCCAGGCACATATAACATCGGCTCGTGTCTTACGCGGTCAGCAAAAGTATTGTTTTTACCGATAATTTACATCCTGCAGAAATTGTGATTTCCCCCATAAGTGAGAAACGAGAAGTTGACGAATTTTAGGTGAAAGTGTCCGAGCTTTTATAAACTTTGTGTTTTTGTTGGATGAAATTTCGCGAAAAAATGTTTTAAAAAACTTTCGGGACCTATGGGACGAAAACGAAGACAGGGACCTGAAAAAGCTCATGAAAAAGTGATGGTGAAAGTGCGTAAATAGTCGCCATTTTTCAACGAAATGCAAGCTCCTTTGAAGACTCACGAGGCGGCAGTTTTCGAAGGTGATCATGATACAAATAATTCCACTGACAACCAGGACAACCGCAATTCTAACGAAAACAGCGCAGGTTTGGTCGCAGCAGAAAGCATGGCAGACGAGATAAAAGGTTCCGGCATTGTAGATTCTCTTTTCTCACATGATCCATCAACTTGGCCTGAATTTTTAACAGGGCCTGAGCGTATTCAATTAGTATTAGCAGGGCCCCATTGTGGCTTTTTTCAATCTGATAAAGATTACCTACGGAATTCTCAACCTCGGCTCATTTCTCAATATTTTTTTCTTTTTAATGAATACCAGTTCGTCGCCCAGTAAATGGTGAGAGGGTTCATTGTCATTGGTTTATCTATTCTCAAACTATCTAGTGACGGGAGAAGCAAGAAAGAAATTATCAGCAGAATAGCCCAGGCGAAGAGAGCATTCCACCAAAAGAGGGACCTGCTTACAGCGGGAAACTTAAATATGGATGTAAAGAAACAATTTATAAGAACCTACATCTGGAGTATGCTCCTATACGGAAGTGAGGCATGGACAATTACCACAGCGGAGAAAGCAAGGATAGAGGCTTTTGAAATGTGGTGCTACAGGAGAATGATGATGACCAAATGGATCGACCGAGTTAGTAAAGGAGGAAGTCCTAAGAAGGGTAGGAGAGAAGAGAAGCCTCATGAAAACCTATAAAGAAGACGAAGCAACCTTATAGGCTACATCTTGAGACATGATGGCCTGATGAAGACAATCGTCGAAGGACAAGTGGAAGGCAAGAATGGAAAAGGAAGACCTCGAACAAAATATATGGAACAAGTGAAGAAAGATGTGAAGGAGAAGAAATACGTAGGTATGAAAAGATTAGCTGATAGGAGAACTGAGTGGAGAGCTGCGTCAAACCAATCCTAGGATTGTGCGAAAAATCCACAGAGAAAAAATCATTCGCCTTGACTGGGATTCGAACCCGGATCCCTCGATTTCCGCATTGCGGGTGACTCCCGTAAAAGTTATCACCGTGGCTAGTCCCGGTATACTTAAATTCAATCCTAGGATTGTTGACCAGTGATGATGATGATGATTCTCAAACTGGTGGTTCAATTTCCTGTTTCTGCTGTCGCTTATATGCCATTAATTTAGTCTCAGCTTGTTAAAAAAAAATCGGAATTCAACGATTGGAAACATGTCCAAGAACGATTGATTTCGCATGAGACTTCACCGGAGCATTTTAAATGCATGGCCCAATGGACTGAGGCTCACTCGCGGCTCAACAAAAATTCAGCAATTGATCAACAGCTGATTGATCAGGTTAGGAGAACATCGGAACGTTGGCAAGAAATATTAAAACGCATTGCTGAAATAATCTTGTACTTGGCGGAGCACAACATCGCTTTTCGAGGTTCTTCGTGCAAGTTATATTAAGCCAAACAATGGCAATTTTCTCGGCCTAGCGATACCATTGAAGATTTTGAATTCTATCAAGACCACCAGGACTCATTCACAAACCTGAGGATAGCTTTTCGTATTTTACACACGATACCGGTCACGGTAGCTAGCGGGGAGAGAAGTTTCAGCAAGCTGAAACTTATAAAAACCTACTTGAGGTCGTCAATTTCCCAAGAACGATTGGTTGCACTAGCGTTATCTATTGAGGATGAGGAAACGAGAGAATTGAATTTTCAATAATTGATCATATCTTTTGCAAAAAGTTAGGCGAGAATAAATCCATTATAATATTCATTAAATATTTATCTATATTACAATGTATTTTCATTTTTATTTTACTGTTCCATATCGAAATTTTTAAATATCCTTGTCCTTTTTTCTTTCATAATAAATAAAATATCTTTATACGAAAAAAAGTTTTCAATTATATTTTCAAATCTCCCGATTGCAGATGCACCCATTTAAATTTTTTCGATATCCAGCAAGTTAAAACTAATGGCTCACTACTTAAAGCAATTCAATTTTAACAAAAGTGTTCCATATTGTTATACGGTTTGTCATTGTTAATTTTCTTAATGGCGGACCCTATTTTTCGCCGCATTTTTGTGTTCATGCAGGATTATAAATAAAAGGATCACGGAGTTACTTCTAGGTATTTAGAACACCTACGCAGCACAGCCTCTAGCGTGGTACGTAGAGTTGATCTGTGACGCCGAAATTAAGATCGATTTTCCGAACTTACGGCACAGTAGTCCTCACAGACGCTACGGCGTAGCTGGTTTTGTTTTAAATGGACCAATTTTTTTTTGTGCCCATCACAACCCCTGCTTCTCAAATGACTGTCGAAATTGATTTCATCCCTCCAAAAATAGGGCTAGACACCTTGGTTGTCCGGACACTTGAGTGACCACTAACCTCCGTATAGTCGTTGGAGGTCAAAAGGGTGACAAGATGGCTTTGTGAACAGCGTCAAAAACTTTGGCAACCTAAAATTCTATGGTTAGTCATGCTGTTTGTTCACATAGTGCGGAACAACCCTCATAGACATTTGACCCATGCATGACTATCAGAGGTCAACAAGTTGACGTTGCCGGAATGTGGACTGTACCATTGTCTTGAACTCCCTTAAAAACGTATAAAATCGTTTCAGGGTTGAATTTGTGGAATATTGTTTTATCCAGAAAGAAAACACAAATGGCAATTTCCACACTGTTCAATTTAACACTTAACGACCGACCATGGTTCCGACACTTTGTGACTACATTGATAATGATCTTGTTTTCAGTATGGACTCTCTTAAAAACGAAATTCTATGGAACGTTTTTTTCTTTGTGCCCACCACAACCACTGCTTCTGAAATGACTGTCGACGTTGATTTCATCCCTCTAATAATATGTTTAGACGCCTTGGTTGTCCGCATTATCAGTTATGCAATGATACGCTATTATTTTTCCCATGACCATGAATCTTGAATGTCGCATTTTCTCTGAGATATTCACATTTTCCTATCCCGAAATTTTCTAGCATGAAAGCCCCATAAGGCTTTGTTAAATTTTACTTTTGGACACACAGTATTGGGTCAAAAGATTATCCCTCTTGCTGTGTATTTTTAACTTAAATAAAAACAGCAGCCAAAAATATTATTATGCCTTTCGACAGTAAAAATGTCCCTATAATATTGATTTTTTCCTCCAAATCCATCAAAATGAATGCATGAAAAATAGGTGCAGCTAAGGCATTCATCAAAAAATAATGAAAACTCATTAATAAAAAATAAATCAATAAAGCGCAGAACTTCAAATATTTAATCATTACAGTTAATTATGCATACACTTATATAATATTACGTACAAAGGTAATCGACTAATTATTGCTATAATATAGCACATACAGACACAGAGACACACACACTCATGTAGAAGACATACATAATACAAAATTAACTAAAAATAATGTAGGTATTAACGTATCTTGAGAAAAATAATGCATTTGATTGAAATAAATGCAATTGCTGAATAAATAAAGACAGTAAATACATTTCAAATTGGTTTAATTTTTAAAAAAGACGGCAACACTTATTCAACAGATGATAGCAATGAGAAAATAAAAAAAATAATGCGAAAAAATTGAGAAATTCATAGAAACAGCATTAGCCAGGTACATAAAAATTAAATCAGCAATATTATTTCAAAATAAATTTCAAGCAAAGAAACTAAAATAATATACCATCAAAAAAATAGGGACAGAACAAAATTACACAAGCAAAAAATTAAATAAAATTCTTCGCCTCCTAAATACATAGAAAATACACTACATTAGGTGCTAGATACCATACTGCTTTAGCCAGAGAAAAGTCTTATGTCACAATTCAACCATGAGTCAATATTTTTAATTCATTCACAGCAATAATTGAATTGTATAGACTTTCCTCTGTTTATCCCCCTCCCCACGTAGAGGGAGCAGTTTGGATTTGAGGGGGAGGGAGGGTGGGGAGGGATATTTAGTGAAGGAAGGGAGAGTTAGTGTTAGTATTACTACTAACACTATCATTAATACTACTACTACAAGCATACAAACTCACTCACTCATACCAAACAACATTCACACACCTACGATACATCCCCATGATAATCTAAAGTGGGTACCCATCATCAAAGAGCGATCCCTAAGGTCAAAATCAATACGGATCTAAGTTCCTGCCCCTACCTAAGCCGCCTAAGTACGAAGTCGGTAGTATCGAATTTCCTGGTAGATAATCTACGCATGTCGACTACTTAAGTATCTAATTTCCTACTCTCCTGCCTATATCTCCCCAATGCTGTAAAAAAAGCAACACATTACAATAAATAAATTACAATCAAACACACAGCAATAAAAAAGCACACTCAAATAGTCCACTGATGAGAACAACACGAGTCCAGGTCTTCTGCTTCTTCAGTTTCTTCATTCTTCGGCTCTTGACAGACCCTTCGGATAACCTCTTGTCCAGATAACACAGCATTATGCAGAGTCACCTGTTGCAATAAAAAACATCACTTTTACTAACGATACGACTAACTACGTTGTAGAGGTTTTCCCCTCTGTATAAAAAAATAATAATGAAACAAGAATATCTAAAGAGAGACAGATTTAGTCAGCAATGGACGAGGAACTTCAAATAATGATAAGTTAAACCTGATGGGTTAAAGAATTTGCAAGTTCCATTTGTTATAGCAAATGAAATACTGCATAATTTATTCCATCGACTTCTTTAAAAAGACGCACAGTGATAATCTTACGTTTTTATGAAATGCAGTGCTGGATTGGATTACAAAATATACTAGAGTATGTAGTGGGGTAGAACTGAATAATTGAATTAATGCATGAATTGGGGTAGACCTTTTTCACATTAATGCCACACAAAAACATAATACAATATCAACAAACTTTGTACTCAGAAAATTATGACATTTTTAAATATTCTATAAAACGAAGGAAGTAAGAATATAAATGAAACTGAGAAGTCGAAAGAGAAATAAGAACAAAAAGCATCACAAAACGTAAATGAATGATTATAATAAATTCAATGAGCCTATTCGGAAACAAAAAAGGAAAAGCTTCTTTCATGATCCATTTTCGAAAAAAAGTCACATCAATGAATATGATTAATGGGATTGTCTCATGACGCAAACTTTTTAATATCACATGTTTCTAAAAAGTGGCTTACTTTTTCTTTAGGTATGAACAGGATACTTTTTTGATTTTCATGTGCATGAGTTGAAAATAAAATAAATTTAATCCATTCCTACCTGGTGCGTGACTGGTACAATGCCCTTTGAAGTCTTCTCAACCCACAGCAAATCTGTTTCTCCCAAATTTCAGAAATGAGTCACTCCTACGAAGAGAAAAATGCGTATATATTAGTCAGCGTCAAAACGCGAAAAGACTGGACGAAGACCTCGTAAAAATCAAATGAATGAGGCAGTTTCTCAAAATAATATATAATATATATCCTCATTAACAACAGAATTTTAGAGGTATTTATCGCAAAACGGACAAATTTTTTCGAGTAAAAACACTTATTAACAGCACTTGCTGTTTATTGTAATGGAATTGTGGTAAAAATATTTTTCTAATATTTTTCCATTGACGTTAACATTTATCTGTAAGTGTAAATGAGACAACAGAATGAAACGAAGTGTTAGCTCGAGAATGACATTACTTTTACTGAAAATTTTCTCGATTACTCAATTCATTTTATAAAATTAACAAGCTTTTTAATTTAAAAGTGAGGTCTCCATACACATGAATGTGAATGGAAGTGGAATTTAATCTTACTGTGACGTGATGGCGCCATGAACTTATGTTCTTCAAGAATCGGAGAAGCATGCTGTACGTCCTCTTCGACCAGTGTCTTCTGCTCTTCGTCCCCGGGGATGACTTCAGCCTAGGGAGAGGTAGGATTAGTAGGCACATACAAGAATAAAAAAAACCCTTGCACGAAAAATCCCCAAGACGCATATCGCCTAGCCTTACGTTACGGATATTATTCGGCTCTAGAAGCCCAAATCAAAACTAACACTCGCATTATCTTCTTGTCTTGGTCCTCTTCGGACGTTGTCTTCCGTCTTCAGTTCTTCAAATCCAAGGATGATTTTGCTGTCTTCTTTTCTTGGTCCTCTTCCACTGATGTCTTCTGTTCATCAAAACCTGGGGAGAGGTAGGATTAGTAGCACATACAAAAATAAAAAACCCTTGCACTAAAAATCCCCAAAGCCTCGCATACACTCCACGACAACATACAGGGGGTATCTTTGCACTTAAACCAAGTGAAAGTCCCATCCCTGTACGCTGCAATGGATTAGCGTGCATACTTAACCTTGGTTCAAAATGCTAAAATTAACGCACGCATATAATCGCCTAGCCTTACATTACGCAAATTAATCGGCCCAAACAGCCCAAATCAAATCTAACACTCGCATTATCTTCTTGCCTTGGTCCTCTTCGGACGTTGTCTTCCGTCTTCAGTTCTTCAAATCCAAGGATGATTTTGCTGTCTTCTTGTCTTGGTCCTCTTCTACTGATGCCTTCTGCTCTTCAAACCTGGGGAGAGGTAGGATTAGTAGCACATACAAAAATAAAAAGCCCTTGCACTAAAAATCCCCAAAGCCTCGCATACACTCCACGACAACATACAGGGGGTATCTTTGCACTTAAACCAAGTGAAAGTCCCATCCTGTACACTGCAATGGATTAGCGTGCATACTTAACCTTGGTTCAAAAAGCTAAAATTAACGCACGCATATAATCGCCTAGCCTTACGTTACGCAAATTAATCGGCCCAAACAGCCCAAATCAAAGCTAACACTCGCATTATCTTCTTGTCTTGGTCCTCTTCGGCCGTTGTCTTCTGACTTCTTTTCTTCAAATCCAGCGATGACTTGAATCTGTGGAGAGGTAGGATTAGTATGCACATTCAAAAATATACATGACACTCCCAAAACACAATCAAAAAAGCGGAAAAACACAAACAATTGCCACACACACACGCACTCACACACACACACCCCTACCTACGTTTGAGCTCATAATCTAAATAAACCATACTAAAGGTTTACAAGGCCTTTCATTTTAGTATTCATTTGGGGACCATACCTTAAGCGCTTTTTTCATCATTTTCTTTACCTTGTTCTTGGCCAATCACCTTCGTGATTTTTTTATTCACGTGATCTGGTACCAGTTATTATAACCTCTCATTAGTTGCAACCATTTAACCATGTGTTTATTTTTTATTCTTGAGTCAATTTTGACTCTTTGCATTTCGTTCATTTGATTGTCGTCACCACAGGTGTATCGCGGACCTTTGTACCTTGATTCATACCATGTGTTATTTTTGTGTTAATGCCAATGTATGTGTAAAGGAAGGATTCGTTTAAACCCAGGGCATTGCACAATAACATCGCTCATCAGCCATAAACTCCTAGCGATGAAGAGTCTATCAACCCCCCCTCCCCTATCTTGGAAGATCTATTTCTTCCTTAAATTTCTTTTTGGCCGACGATTTGAATTTCTTCATTTGGTGATTTCACTTTTCGTTGCTTCGAAGACACCTTTTCCGTATCCTTTCATTCTGTAAAGAAAAGAAAATAGAATTCAAGTTAGTTTGTTAGTCCGACATTACCCATGAGAACAGGGCCGCATTGCATGAAAATCTTGCTATTCTATTGCTCAGAAGATAATTAATAAGTGAAAACCTAAATTTACGGTATTTAATAAATGATATTTATCAAGTTATTATAGAGAAATGACAACTATATGTAAAGTAAATTTAGTAATTTAAACATTAATTAAAATAATGCCAATATTTAATTAATGGATGAGGTTTCATTTTCTTTGGTGGATTATAAATTTTGAGAAACTAATCTACGCACATGAGCTAATTACAGGTCATACGATAAATATGAAATTTACTAAAACTTCATGTTGTTTAAATATTCCCATACAATGATCTTCTCTTCTCTGACCAGCTAAATTAGAAATAACCAAACGAAATAATAGCTAAATATTAGAATAAATATCTAAAAAATAGTTATGCTTAATTGATCGTAAATGATTACCATGTTCGAAGGGATAGGTTAACATTCATAGTTACATTTTATAAATTATATAGATATATTATATTCAAGCTATACAAAGGACTGCAAAAGTTATCAAGGGGCAGGTATCGATAGTGACCATAACTTAGTTAAGATGAAATGCCGCCTTAATTTTTTTAAATTGAAGAAAGCCGTGAAAAATACATTGCAGGTTGAAATTTTGAAGGAGGATCAGCACCAACTGGCATTTAAAGAAGCAGTAAAAAAGAGAATAGGGGAGGATACGACCAATAAACCAATGGAAGAAAGTTGACAACCATTAGTAGTGGTCTGCAGGCAGAAGCTGAGGAAGTTCTTGGTAAAAGAAGAGTCGTTATGAAAAAACCATGGATTACGCAGAAAGTATTAGATCTCATTGAAGAAAGAAGGAAATACAAGGCTGCGAAAACAGAGGAAGGACAGAATTGTCACATGAGAATAAGGAACGAAATATGTCGTAAAGCGCGGAAGGCTAGAGAAAAGCGGATGAAAAATATTTGTGAAGACGTACAAAACAGTCATGGAAAAGTAGAGGCCGCCTATAGGATAGTGAGGAACCACTTTAAGGAAAGGGGCGTAAGATGTAATACCCTTAGGGACTAAAACGGAGAACTAATGATTGAAAACGAAGACAAAGGGAAGAGATGGAAGGAATATTTGGAAGAATTGTACAAAGGAAGCAGCCTAAGAACGAATGCTATCGAAAAATAGAGGGAAGTGGATGCCGATGACATGGGAGCCCCAATTTTAAGATCGGAATTTGATGCGGCTGTAAGAGACCTCAGGATAAATAAAGCGTCTGGCATTGATGACATTCCTGCAGAACTAATTAAAAATTCAGGAGAGAAGACGTTGAACCAGCTATACAAAATCATTAGTGAAATGTATTCGACAGGTGAGATACCAGAGGACTTTGAGAGGAACATTATAATCCCTATCCCTAAGAAGAAAAGAGCGGAGAACTGTGAAGACTTTAGGACCATAAGCCTGACGTCACATGTCTCGAAGATGCTGACCAGGATCATCTATAGACGAATAGAAGGAGGAGCAGAATAGCATTTGGATGAGAACCAATTTGGATTCAGAAAAAAAAACAAAGGCACAAGGGAAGCAATATTGGCTCTAAGACTGTTCATTGAGAAAAGAATGGAAAAAACAAGCCAACTTTCGTTGCGTTCGTGGAATTAGAGAAGGCATTTGACGACGTGGATTGGAGTACAAAGCCTGGAATCCAAAAGGAAATCGGGGTTCTTTACAATGACAGAAGAATCATCCACAGTTTATACAAAAACAAGTAGTGGTCATAAAATCAGGACCCAGCTGTGTGAAGAAACAAGAATTAGGAAAGGAGTGAGACAAGGCTGTTCACTGTCACTCGTAATTTTCAACGTTTGCATTGAGAAAGCCATTAATGAAATCAAAGAAAAGGCCTCGGGAGTGAATGGAGAAAAAATTAGCATGCCAAGATTAGCCGATAACATGATCGTTATAGCAGAAACAGAGAAGGAAATGAAAAATATTCTTATTAATATGGGTAGGGTAATAAGTAAATATCAACTGAAAATAAGCACGAAGAAAACCAAGATATTGTTATGCATCGGAAGAGAAGTCAAGACTAACTTTAAAATAGGGAAGCAAAAACTGATAGAGGTGGATGAATTCAGTTATTTGGGAACAAGATAATCAGCGACGAGAGAAGCAAGAAAGAAATTATCAGCAGAATAACCCAGGCGAAAAGAGCATTCCACCAAAAGAAATACCTGCTTTAAGCGGGAACTTAAAGACGGAAGTAAAGAAACAATTTAAAAGAACCTACATTTGGAGTTTGCTCCTATACGGAAGTGAGGCACAGTCAATGACCGAAGCGGAGAAAGCAAGGAAATGTGGTGCTACAGAAGAATGATGAAAATCAAATGGATCGACCGAGTTAGTAACGAATAAGTCCTGAGAAGAGTAGGAGAGAGTAGAAGCCTAATGAAAACCTTAACAAGAAGACGGAACAACCTTATAGGCCACATTTTGAGACATGATGGCCTGATGAAGACAATCGTCGACGGACAAGTGGAAGGCAAGAATGGAAAAGGAATACCTCGATCAAAATATATGGAGCAGGTAAAGAAGGATATGAAAGAGAAGAAATACGTAGGTGTGGAAAGATTAGCTGATAGGAGAACTGAGTGGAGAGCTGCGTCAAACCAATCCTAGGATTTGTTGACCAGTGATGATGACATATAAGATTTAGATATGGAGAATAAACTACAGATACTAATCCCGTTTTGGTAATAAAATGTGATAAATATAGCATTCAAGGTTATATTGGCAAAATTTAAAGTTTTCTAAAGAAGTTAATGCTTTTACGATGAGTGAGAATGATCAACAAACATTGACAGTATGCAACCCGCGTGCCACCCAAATCGTCTGACTGGGGTGGCGCGCGCACACTCTCGGTGCGACATCTCGGGAACCAACGGGTAGAAATGAGAGAAATTTCAGGTCATACTCTGCAAATGTCTGATGAGTCGTTGTAGAATACAAAGAGTGATAGAATAATCCGAGAGTGACATCACATTCAGTTATGCACGAAAAACACCTAGAAATACCAAAATTTCAATATTTTAATTTTTCCCGATATCCGATTGCAAACATAATTTTCATGACTTATTTACTCTTTAAATGGAACAAAACTTGGGGGCGTCCAAAAATAAATTCGAATTTTTAAAAAATAAGGACCACCCTAATGCAGCATTGTTTAAATTACGTGTCCAAAATTAGAATTAAAAATCACATAATTTCAATAAAATCTTATCTAATCGGAATAAAATGATCAAAAATTACAATTCACTAATAGGAGAATTTAAAGATCGACTGAAAGGTTAATATTGATCGAGGAAATTCGCTGGGACATCCATCACGTCTTAAAAGTATACATAATTTCATTGATTAAGTGACCCTATGTAAATTGTAGAATTAACGCCTTAGGATTTATTGCCCATTGCTGCATATATAAATTAAAAACAGGCAGATAAGATAGCATGATATCAGCTTTATAAAAGGGATACATAAGCTACATATTGAGATATACCGAACTTCCTTCTCACGTTAAAAAACGGGCGAAATCAATAACAAGGCTGCAAAATGAACGTACCTTTATAAATGTTTGACGGTAAAAATAGTTGATAACCGAAACCTACTCCAATAAAAAGTACAGGAGGAAAGACGCTGAACACGCCGCACAAAATCATTTATGAAATGTATTCGACAAATGAGATACCTATGGACTTCGAGAGAAATATTATAATCCCAATTCCCAATATAAAGTGAGAAGATTCTGCAATAACCATAAATTAGGATTACTTCACAAACGAAGCCAACGCTGGTTCCACACATTCAATACAGAATAATCAATTTTTTCTCCTTTTGCGGGACCTATATGAATATTAATTCTCTTGAGCATCCACGACATACAAACGCGGAAATGTATAATTGTGACGTACAATAATAACAAAATCATCTATTACTATCAAAATCTCAACCGTAAAGGGATAATAAACGAAGGCATACTTATGGAAGACCACGACTGACAGATGTCTTTCCCCTCAAAAAAGATTCATTCCCATGATACTTCGAAGGCCGTACGTGTCGTACGTTATTCCGATCGAAACTAGTAACTCCGGGATAACTTCGTTCAAGGTTTGCGTTATGGGAGTGGGGGGGGGGGGTCACTGATGACCAGAGACGAATGCAGACCTTCGCATTTGGAATAAATAAGTCAAATGGGCTCCAAATCCGTTCCCGTCGAGACAAGAAATTGCCTAATGAAAAAGCGAACGTGTAAAGAAAAATTCAGGGTGCAAAGCCGTGATGAACAAGAATAAATGAAAAAATAGAGCCTGTTTCAATTCTGTAATGAATGCAAGCCCAAATGAGAAAACATCGCCAGCTGGATGATGTGAAATTTCATGCTCCGTGCTTAATGAAGAAAATATGGAATAAACATGCAACACAGAAAAGTAGGAAGGCATTGTTTCAGATCTCTTCGATCGCCGAGTATCATTAAGTAACCGACAGTCAATACTCGAAAATCTCAACAACTACGTTTCCGTCTTCGTTGAAAATTAATCCTTTATTAATTGCAAAGAGACTTGATAGTAAATCGACTGCTTTATATCATGAAAATATCTCATTTAAAGTTTCCCAACTAATTATCCTTGGAATTGAAAAAAATAGGATATCGTATTGAAGTTCAATTGGGAAAAATATCAACACAGTGATTCCCTGTGGAAGAGGGACATGAACAATGATATCAGCAGAGAAATCAAATGCAATTTTCGAAACGCGGTGCTTCAGATGAATAATGATGATTAAATGGATCGACCAAGAAGGAAATGCGGAATTAGCCTAATCAGAGCACGAGAGAAGAGAATTAGAACCTATATATGAGGACGGAACAACCTTATGCGTCACATCTTAAGACATGACGGCCTGATGAAGACATTCTTCGAGGAACAAGTGAATGAAAATGACAGAAAATAATTACATCGTGTAAGATATCCAAAAGAGACGATAGAGAAGAGAGCAGGAAAAGAAAGAAAAGAGGTGTGTGAAATAGAAGAAATAAGTGGATGCGAAATGATTAGCCGACAGGATTAATTACGCGGAGAGCTGCAAAAACCAATGCTAGGATTGTTGACCAGTGATTTGGAGTTAGCATGACTCGTTAACAATGAAACCATGTGTGACTAAAAACTTAGTGAATTCAAAATATAATAATGTCAATAGAAAGTAATCATTCATTCATAAGCATGTTATTCAACTAATGAAACATTTCTGTCCACACACCCGAGTTTCGTTGTAATAATCTTAGTCGTATGCGCTGTTTTGTTTTTCCAAAAAACTGTTTCTACGATAGTTCGAGTGTTGCACCGGTTTTCAGAGGGGAAACAACCCAAGGGCGAACCTTTGCTCAGTATTTGTTTTTAAGGAAGGCGAACAGACTATTTGAGAACGAGAGCCGATATAACTAAAGGAATCTTGGGCTCAATTTTCAACCAATCATAACGCACGCCCGCTAACAGCAATTGGAAAATGGGACGGTGTGAATGACTGTTTAACTAAGGAAATGATGGGTCAAGCAATCACGCTTTTGGTTCCCTATCGCTTTACCTATCATTCTAAGGGATGGAAAAAATCGATCTCATGATTGCGGCTTTCTGATTTCCGATTCAGGAGCTAACCTTGCAAACTAAAGAGATTTAATACTGACGTTTAGGCTAAATATTTTTTCAGTAAGTGAAAGAGTAAGATGATGCACAGTTGATAGCGAAATGCACCTTAATACGATGCCAAGTGACGAGTTTTCGGCAATTAATTGAAACCACTCGCGGCTGAGCTTCAAGCCACCGAGTGCGTCCACCGGGTTGCGGATGGTGGATCAACCACTAGATACAGAGGTTGGCTGCGATATAAGTGAGTTTACTTGTCAACTAAGCAGCCGTGGCATTCCGAGGTAGTTGTGAGTCTATCCCTGGGTAAGATAGGCCATCTAAATGATACATTAAACCTGTGAAGATGCCGTGATTTGGTGATGGGAGGCCGTCAACAATTATGCCTCGCATCACCCGGGGGCGAGGGCAGCAGGCAGCTCTTCTTCATATGAGTGATGGTGGAGTTCACGGAGGTCAGTACAGCGATACTCATTTCACTTCAGGCGTGATAACATTTACTTAACGGCTGCAGTACTACGATGTTGAAGGCAAGGGGAAACCACCACATTATTATCCCGAGGAGTCGCAGCTACTCCAAGTTTAAATCATCTGACATGATGGAATTCTCTCAGGTAAAAAATTCCGGATGTAAACTAGCCCCCCATTCGTATCACCGGGCGGGGACTAGCCGAGAGGGCACATAGGTCAATTGTGATAAAGCTATGAGGATAGGTACATGGATCGTGAACTTAGGACTTGCGGTAAGCTATAAAATCTTAAGGTAGAAATGCAAATATCGAATATCGACGTATTAGGCATCAGCAAAATGAAGTTGCCTGAGGTGGGAGAATTTGGAGTGGAAGCCATAGGATTATACACACATAATCCCTAAACGGTAATGCTGGGGTTGGAATACTTCTCAAAAAGAGCGCCGGAATGCTTGTGAAAAGCTTCCTGTAGTACAATAACAGATAGTTATGGTAAAGTTAGAGACTAAGCCGGTAAATACCGTAGTGTTACAGGTTTGCATGCCTACGACAGACTACGAGGATGAAGAAGTTGAAGACGTCTACGATGATATCAGGGAAATAATCAAACAGGTGAGTAGTGAAGAAAACCTTATTGTTTTAGGTGATTGGAACGCTATCGTCGGCGAAGATCAGGATGAAAGAATAACTGGAAAATATGGATAAGAAAATCAAATGAAAGAGGAGAAAGTCTCCTGGAATTCTGCACTGAACACAAATTATTGGTTGCCAATTCTCATTAAAGAATCACATGCGAAGAAGATATGGATGGAAAATGTTAGGAGACCAAAGAAGATTTCAACTAGACTATATTTTAGTGAAACAGAGGTTTGGGAACCAGATAAAGGACTGTCAAATCTAACCGGGGGCAGATATCGGCAATGATCATAATCAAATGATGATGAAATGCCATCTGAAATTCGAGAAATTGAATAAACCAGCGAGAACGCCCGGCAAACTTAAGAAGCCAAAAAATCAACAGGCTTTTCAAGAAGTAGTGGAGAGCAAGTTAGGATTAGATCAGACTCAAAAATCAGTGGAGAATAGCTGGACATAATTCGAAAGTGGGCTTCAGGAGGCCGCTAGAGAAGTTCTAAGGAGAAGAAAATGTGCTAAGAAAAAGCCATGGATCACGGATGAAGTACGGCAGATTGAAGAACGGAGAAAGCATAAGAATACGAATACTGAGGAAGGACAGGATTGCTACAAGAGAATAAAGAACGATATTTGCTGCAGAGCGAGGAAAGCGTGGATGAGGAACAGATGCGAGGACGTGCAAAATAACCTCGGACAAGGGAAAGTGGAAGCGGCCTATAGAATAATGAGGAACTATTTCAAGGAACGAAGCCAAGATGTAATACCATAAGGGAAAAGAATGGAAATATTCTAACTGAAAACAAAGACAAAGCCGAGAGATGGAAGGAATACTTGGAGGAATTATACAATGGAAGCAAACTTAGCTAAAAAAAATTATTGAAGAAGAAATTGAAGTTGAAATGGATGATATTGGAGCGAGCATCTAATGATAGGAATTTTACGCTGCAATAAGAGACCTGTGAGATAATAAGGACCCAGGAATAGATGACATTCCAGCACAGCTAATCAAAAATTCAGGAGAAAAGGTCTTTGTCGAACTGTATAATACTATCATCGATATGCATTCAACAAGAGATTTACCTTGAGATTCTTAATAGTTGCTGGATTAATTAGTGTGACAGCGTTCATATAGCAAATTATTTCCACCTTGCCCTTATAGCTAATCGCGATTCGCACACCCACTGGTAGGACAGCGTATTGCGCTTTAATTCTCCTAACTTCCCTCTTTTTTTCGTAATCGAGTACTATAAATTTGAAAACTATGATTATCAATCGCATCAGGATGTTTTATTTCACGATCAATAAGAGATTTTAACGGCAGCGTTAGAACTCATAAATAGATTAGATGACATGTAGTGTAGCCTACAAACATAAGAAAAATTAATGCATGTTTCTTAATTTTATAATTATTTATAACGGGATATGGTAATTTGTTAGTATGCGTGACGTTTTTTGGAACCAGTGGTGTGTGTGTGGGAGTCCAATTGCATGCTGGTGATTGACCACCCCATGCCAAACACCCTAGACGTGGATCGCAGGGCATTATGTAGTTGTAGAAGTTTCAGAAGGCCCGAAAACCTGAAGGTGGAAATTCGAACAATGATCCTGGACGCATGAGGAATCAGCGAAATAAAATGGCCAGAAGTGGGAGACGTATGGAATGGAAGCAGCAAAATATTACATACAAGATTGCTAAACGGTAGAGATGAAGTGGGCATAGATCGTAGTAAGAAAGCAGATTACAAGCTACCTAGATTTCAATGAAAGTTTGGTAATGGTCAATATATTAGCCAAAACGAAGAACAACTGCAGCTCCGAAGGTTGGTAAGCCTACACAAAATTGCCAGAGGATGCAGAAGAGAGAGGAGCAAGTCAATCAAGATATCTCATAAAAAATTAATCAGGTAAGAGGTGAAGTAAATGTAATCATTTTCGGTGAAAGTAATTCTATCATCAGCGAAGATCATGACGAGAGAATAGCCAGGAAACAGCAATGATGTAAGCAAAATTGAAGACTGACACAAATCCCAGGCTAGCGGTTGCGAACACAACATTAAACATTCATAGCCGAAGAGGTAACACGAGGTAAATGGCGGTAGACATTAGAGGATTCTTAGCTGATTAAACTCTAGCAAAAAAAAAAGATTCAGTAACTAGGAAAAGGACGGCAAAAGCTACCGTAGTGGCCGATCGACTCTAGCGGCTTTAACGTAATATAGTATTGGCACCTAAAATAATAAAATAAAATGAAGAATAAAGTGCTTTGCAGTAAACTTTTGCAGTGTGCTAAAGGAAGTAGTTAAAGTTCCTTGCAGAAAGTTAATCATCAAAATGGATCACGCAAAATGTCATGGATTACGTCGAAGACACGGCGAGAATACGAAAACTGATTAATTCTAAATGAGAATAAGAAAAGAGATTTGATATAAGGCAAAGATGCCTAAGAAACGTGGGCGAGGAACAAATTCAAAAGCGCACAAAAACATAATGTACATGGTAAAGTAGAAGCTGCCTGAAGGATTGTGAGGAACCACTTCAAATAATGAGCGTTAGATGTAATACCGCCAGTGTCGAAGAGTTCGTGAATGAAAACTAATACAAAGTGAAGAGATGGATTGAATGTCCAGAAGAATTGTGCAATGCTTACTTAAGGCAAAGACTAACAAGTAGTACGAATCCAATTGAAATGGATATCGAGTCATAATTTGACGTAACAGTAGCGTGTATTGGAATTCAATGCTTAGAATTTTGAGGGTGAGGTGGGGTGCTTAACAATGACAGATGAATCATCTGTACTAATTTGTTTAAGAAACCAAGTAGGGGTGATAAAATTAGGACTTGGATAGGAATACTCAAGCATTAGGAACGGCATGAGAGTCTTAATGGCATGAATATCCTCGAGAGAAAACTGACAGAGGCTTACGGAAAATTAAAAATATCCTCGTAAAGATGGGTAGGAAAATAACTAATACCATTTTAAAATCATCATCAAATATCAGAGTGTACCTACCAAACGACAGGAAATCAAGATTAGCATAAAACTAGAGAAACAAACAGGTGGAAGAGGTCGACCGGTTATAATATTTGGGAAAGAGAATAACCAGCGATGAAAGAAGCAAGAAATAAAGACGTAATCGGTAGAATAGCCCAGGCGAAGAGAACTTCTAAGACAAGTAAAGGATCAGCTCACTTAAAGGAGCAGAAAATTTTAGCATAAATTAAGAAAACAATTCATCAGAACCTACGATTTGTGTATGCTACTCCATGGTAGTGATTCATGGACAATGACAGAATATGAGGAACTGATGGGTATACGGCCATATGAAAATTAAATGGATAGTCCGATTGAGAAATGCAGAATTCCTCGGAAGAGCGGTGAAATAATAGAAGCCTAGTGAGAACTTAATAGAAGAAAGATTATTCTAAGCGGACATTTGTTGAAGCATTTATCTTGGTGGCCCGATGAAGACAATCCTCGATGGACAAGTAGTTGACAAGAGCGGAATAGGAAGGCGTCGGATATCGTATATACGAATCCAGAAATGAAATGAAGCATGTGAATGAGTATTTAAGAGATTCCATTTGTCTCCACGTGACACTATCAAATATTAAAATTTAATCACTCAAAATTAACGCGACCTTAGTAACCTAGTAAACTTTCCTCCTAGTTGCCTTCATAGGTATCATAGTCAGGAAGGATCATAAAAATTTACAGTTCAGTATTCGCAGCGTAAAACACTATTAAAAAATAAGATATATCTTTCACTTAAAAATTTAACACAGAAGTTATTTTTTGCAACCTGTAGAGTATTTGGTTCAGACGTGGTAACTAAGAGACGAAAAGAGAAACAGATGACATATGCATGGGAATATTTAAAGATCTATCGAATAATATTCATAAAGAGAATGATATTGACTCACCAAGTTTCTTCAGTCTTCTTCTTCCTTGGATCCTCATCGCAATTCCCAATTAAACCCCACGCATTTGACGGAATTCATCCGCTATCCCTATATTATTCATGCACCTGAAAAGAAAATTCGCATTAATGGCTGGCAATATTCACGCACTAGAAGTTTACAGTTAGCATGGAGCATAGTTACAACAAATTGTCTTACTAATGACCTCAAAGGCGAAACGTGTGAAAAATATAAATTCCAAACCGAGTGCTTTAAATCGAATTATAATCGCCAATACTCCCTTCCTTTTACTCCCCATCAAAAATAGATGACCAACAATTGCAGAGCGGTTTCGCAGTGGCAGTTCAAGGCCTTAACTAAATTATTTGACAGCAAATTCCTAGGCTTGAATATCAAGGATTTTTCAAAATACCTCTTAGAACCTGTAGAATAACTCACTACCAACAAGAGATAATCATAAAAAGGCAAATAAGAGATATCCGGCAACTGAAGCAATCAATGTTAGAAGCTTCATTTTGAAATTTCAGGTTCTCTCCTAATCTTTAACGAACCAGTGTGGCTAGCATGAAGTACACTGTTATACATCTACTTTTAATACCTCACATTTAAAATCACAACGAGAAAATTCATAAGCTTGACGTTAAAAAAGTAACTAAGCCTCCGGAGTACTGGAAGTAAGCTATCGGATTACCGTAAGGATCATAATTCCTGCATTGATTTATTGTTAACTTCGATGTTCTAAGACACACGATGAATGTAAAGATAAAACTATTCACAGGTTACTTATTCATTTCAAATATCGCCACTCCATAACATAGTGCAAGTTACAGATATTGCACTCGGAAGCAAATACACACGAACTTCAACGAAAGGGGGATCAAACAAGTTGAATAATTGAGTATCTGTCACATAAAACCGCTTTGGCAACAAATCAAGCATGGCATTTCGTCCATTGCCGCAACACTTTTTATCGAAGGAATTATTTCCATTCAAAATTCACAGGATTGAAAGCACGATTTTAATCGGAGAAGACGTTTCCCTATCACTCGCGTGCCTTAAAAAAATTGCTCTGAAACTTATTATGACTTCGAGTGAAATTCCTCACACGTCATAAAATGTCGGAACGTGAATACAATCGGCGTTATAAAAATCGTTCATTAAAAATAATAGCCACTATGATCACAATTACTTAATAAGGTTGAATAATACAGCATTTACGAATTATTCCTCCACTTTAGAGAATTGGAAGTGCATTGAAAATAATACTAGGAAATTTTCACTCAAGGAATAGTTTATGTACTCACCTCTTAACCCCATGAGAGATCGCCGCGAAGTGAAGTCCAAGAATTTAGGGAGGGGGGACCACTGGTACACCGTCAGGCGCGTGACGTATGCATGTGACGTCACGGTGGTATTGAAAAGATTTGTTTTTAAGGCAACGAAACACCTATAAACTGCTAAATATCGTAGATGTTAGGCTATTTAAAACTAGTCCAGCAAAATACATTAATAAATTCGTTGATATTCTATATTATAAATAAAAAATATATCGCGCGGAAAACCAATAAAACGCTTAACCAATAGGATTTGTGCACAAGTTAGCATAAAAATAGCGCGGAATTTTTCTTAAGCCAACGGTCGCAACACACGTGATCAAGGTTCCAGAATGTTCTAGTCTTCTACGAAGGTCAGTGGGTGCGTTTACAGAACACGTAATCGCTTTACGAAAAACGATACATTAGACTTTCAACAATCTTCATTCAACTGTCGCTTCTAATCCAGCACTTCCCCTCCCCCCCACTTAACGAAGAAAGCGCAACACATCACAGTTCGTCACCAACCGTACATGCAGCAGAATCATGTTTTTGCGAGTTTTAACTTTATAAAATCAATTTTCCAGAATATTTCAGCCGTTTCTTCGTTCGTTGAAGTCACTATTTCTTTCCGGGGAAATGAGAATGGAGAGCGGTGACAAAGAAGAAATGCAGCAGTATTGTTTGAGGTAAGTGAGAACAAGTATTTTTATGGTATAAGGGAACAGAGGCTGTAATTTTCAGTCTAAACACGATAATACTCACGCAGTAGAACGTCACTAATATGGCTCATGTAAAATAATTGCATACGAAAGTGAGTGGCAGAGATAAGTAATGCACTGATATTGCGGAGTTCATACGCGTAAAGAACATTTCTAAAGGCCGTTTTACAAGGGGCACGGAATTGCGTAGGTTAGAGCTGCATTTATTTCTAAAATGGCGTGGAATTGCGCGAATGCATGTACGAAATTAGAACAGGAGCTATTTTGCCGTCTCGCATTCTCGCATAGGTTCTCAATTCACTCCATTGTCATTGATGTATGAAATGTGTGGTCGATTTAAGTATAAATACCTTAAAATTGAACGAAAGCCACATTGAACATTAGTATCTTCCATTCAATTCAAGGATCGTATTCATCTCTTAGGGATAAAACTGACCAATTTTCCTTCAGATATACGTATAATTTCGGTGGAAAAGATTCTACGAAACTGAAATATTCTATCGATTTCCCAGACGCGAATGTGTTATTCGATTATCTCATAATTGCTTCTTAACGTTCAATCGCAGATGACATTTCAAATGGCATCCACAAATTATTTGTTTCCTTGTTAACAGTGAAACCTATACAGCGCCAAAACAGAATTCTTAATAGCAATCACTGTCTCCAATCTTCCCAAGAATTTATGCTATTAAATTCAGTCAACAATGTTCTTCCACTATGCCACAGATTTTGCAGAAGCTTTCTATGCCTTGTTGCATCTGCATTCATTTAAAATGCCGTAGGTTAGTACCTTGCACACTTTTATTGCCCTCAAAATAGTGTAATTACTATAAGTATGCCATAATTCTCTCATCTGAATGTCGATGACATTAATAACCCTTGAATGAAATGTATAAAAAACATAGTGGTATTTATTTTTCTGGTCATTCGCAGATTCGTTTCCCAGATAGCCATGCTCAACTCAAGCGATGTCTTGGTTGAATATCCTGATGCCGTCATCATCCTACATAAAGGATTACTGAATGGTTCATTGGAAGCAACACTGGAGCCTCTTCAACTAACTGAAGATATAATTTACCTGCGAAAGCTGCTGCTAAGGAAAATTTGAGGAGTGACTGATGGAATTGATTTCTTTCCGTGAAGACAGTCAAAATTCTTGGTCTTCATCATCGAATCTTACTGTAGGTAAGCCATATCGTCATCATTTTAATTAACCAGTTTCTCATCACTAAAATTAATTTCCGTTAATATATTTTTGTCTTTGTTTTTAATAAATAGTAGAGTGACTGGCAACTTGAGTAGGTTTAAACTTTTTTCTAAATAATTAGAAAGTTTGGGTAAATTTTTCGCAAAAAATAACCATTGTCAGGTACATCTAATTGTTCACTTTAGAAGCCGCTAAGAGCCTACGAGATGTTCTAAGGTTATAGCGGTTAAGCGTAGGAGAGTCCGTTAGCGATAAACGAAGCCCCATTTTCACAAAAAAATGTTGCATGCTGCAAGAAAAAGCAGTCTGAAAAAAATTCTGTAAATGTCAGCTTCTCCAAGTTCATACCACGGTCACACCTGATACAGTGATTATCAATTACTAACTGCTAACTTAAAGAGTAAGTGGATTTTAATAAACGCGTTTTACATGAGAATTTTAATGAATGTTTCACCAGTAATTAAGACCGAGCCTGTGATGATTGCTTATCAGTACAGCGCAATTCAATAACAATATGGGTAGTGGTCTACTAAAATTGAAGAGAGAGCCTTTGCCTGCCTCAAATCTTTAAACATGAGGGAAACGGAAAAAAAATTACCGAAAACTTGGATATTCTGACGAAAATTAATTAGTTTAAGAAATACACTAGGAAAGTTTTCTCTGGTTTTACTTCAGCTATCAAACGGTTTAAAAATTTTCAATTGCCATGGACCAAATGAAGCAGAAAAATATGGGGAGGAGGTTTAACTTTGATAAACACAAGAAAGAAATAATTACGGCTGACACTTTTTTGTGACACGATTTTGTGTCTGCATAAATGGCTTGCGTTGCGTCGAAGAATTACGCGGCATGCAAAGGATCTAGTGAAGGTATATCCTGAATAATCCAATGAGAAAGAGCTATACAACAAATATAATCATAATTTAGAAGGTGCATTCGGTCGAGCGGTTGTGGTAATTCCTTTGAATTCATGTCATTCACAAGAGAAAAAATTCTCTTAAGCCTGAGAGCATTATTCAGCCATCACCATACGGGGTGAAATGGGAGAAAGACTCGGTCAAATACGGGCATGGCCGCCGCGATCATTGCTTCACGCAGGTTTACAGGTTCATGTATCAAGAGCGCAGTGGGAAGGGGGAAAGGAGCCATGAATTTCCCCCGACCAAAAACGTCTCCAACCCAATGTTCCCATGTGGTGACTCGGATGTTCTCCTCTATCACACCCTATTTTCACTCGATACGTACTTCCTTGAGAATTTTGTCTGCAATTAACTTGCTCTAACAGACACCTTAATGGAGTTTAAACTACTAGGACTGTCGCATGAGAGCAGTTAAATTTAAGTATTGTGACATGGCGAAGTTTATTATTCATCCAATGAATTCGTAATTCAGCTAAGTCGAGCCTGTGAAAATTAATGGCCGAATCACCCGATCATGAAAGGACAATAATTGTATATAAAACCGATTGGATTAATCTGAAAATAATTCTTTTTTTAGTTTATCCCGCTATATTACAGAAACGCTAGACTCAGCATTCAAAGAAAATTTCGCATTTTCAAAAAGACCCCACATTGTTTCAAAGAAATTTCCTTCTCGCCGGAAAAAGAGGGTGCTAAAACCAGTTTAAAAAAATAAATTTCTGCAAAAATGCCGAAGCTTCACACATAATGCGAGAGGAGAAGGCTCCCTACCTTTCATCCGACGACACATCCATCGGCGGCAGGGCTCAGCTGTACATCGGCGAATCCCCAAAATACACATATTCACCAACACTTCACATTGAACCAAAACTGATAATGAATTTTTTGATGCACGTTTGACACTTTCACTTCACTGAATATCTAGATAATCACTCGTTCCTGCCCTTCAGTAACACAACAGATAGCTTCACATTATTTCCATGAGACATGCACACTGCTTAAGGTAAGACCGATGAGAATACTCCATGGGTTGAGGCAAAGGCTTCACAGGGATCGATGAAAGCTTGATTTTAAGCTTATACCTTCATTCAATGTATTCATTGACTTATTCACTCCAACTTCCGTAAAATCTAAAAAAAAAAAAAAAAAAAGAAATAGGCCTTAAGCTATAACACAAAAACATTTGTATTGATGACACTATATCTCTAATCATATGGCAAGGAGGAAGTATGACAGCGGAAATGCATGCAATGCATAACGATTCAAGCCATTCTTAAAGACTGGATTCATGATAGTGTAAGCAGTACACGTTTATGCTCATTTCTGAAAATTTATAATTGAATGAAACATATGCGAATGCGTGAACCAACCTCATGAATTTATACATGAACTTGTACGAGGTAAAAGTCCTTGCTGTTAGAGACAGATTTTTATAATAGTTAAAAAAACATGAAAAGCCAAAACTAAGAATGTGGGTACAAAAAATCCTTAATTTTGACCAAATCCCATTGCCAAAGTATGTTGCCTTCTTGTACAAAAATTATGATTTAATGCGTATAAAAAGCATGGGATAATAGGATATTTACGAGCATAGAACTTACCAGTACTCTTCAGCGGTAGATCATGCACCTCTCAACGCTAACTGAACTGCTTTGAGACTACAACTGCACTACGACAGAGCGAGGACTAAGGGGAAAATCCTAAGTGACGCACTGCCGCACTGCTTCTAACTTGCAGCCATGAGAAGTAATGGAGGGCGGGGATTTACTAAGGATATCAAGGGAGGTAGGTTGCCTGGCACAAAAAGCCCAGGGCAGAGTCAAAATTGTTGGCCTTGATTTTGAGTGCATCACGAAGACGGTCGGGAGTGGTTCGGTTTGCGCGTCGTTGGGTGGAGCTGGTGGTTAGGGGAAGGCACAGCGTCGGAGGGGAGGGGGAAGGGCGCCACCCTCAACGCAAAAAAGACCCTGTCTCGTGACGTCACATGTTGAGTTTTAGGACAATGTTTGAGGCGCCACTTCTTTTTCTCGAGAAATTTTAGTTTCCCTTGCTCTTCTCGTTTTCCTCGGAAATATTACATTTGCGAGTGAAGATAAAGGAACTCAGAAGGAGATGTTGCAAATTGATCATTCTGTTTCGATTTATGTCGGATTTAATGATTATTTCACGTGCATTTACTGTGTACTTGCCCCGGTTTTCTCTGTTGGTTCGCATTGTACGAATTTTAAAGGCCGTTTTACACGGTACACGGAATTGCGCAGGTTAGAGCTGCATTAATTTCTAAAATGGCGCGGAATTGCGCGAATGCATGAACGAAATTAGAACAAGGGCTATTTTGCCGTCTCGCATCCACGCAATCTCGCATGTGCTCTAGCAATTCACCACTTTACACGACGCAATTTTGATTGCGCCTTCACACGTACGTCAGACTGCGCAATTCCGTGTAAAACGGCCTTAAGACTTCCTCTGCTAGCAGTTGCGGTGGCCTAGTGGAGTAAACGTGCGACTGAGTTAGTGGTGACAGCGAGTTCGAATTCCCAACGTGGAAAGCGATGCATACAATGATGACTATTGTAACACCTCTAATGTCGTATTTTGTACCCATTCAGGGGTGCCGAGTTACAAAAAATATAGCGGGGTCCAAGCCGGGGACCTTGACCAGGTACATTTTATAAGTAGTAAGTTTTAAGTTTTTTAAGCATTTTAGAAGAGTCATATGATCAACATTAGAACCCTGATCACTCGAATCTCGATATCGGGACACTCCGGGGAAAATTGACAAGCCTGACACATTTTTCCTCACCTGTAACGAATTTTTGGGGGGGCTCGGGCCCCTTCTGGCCCCATGGAGTCGGCGCCACTGTACCCATTTGTGTTGTTGGCTACAACATAAGTATGGCTGAAGCTAAGCAAGGAAATTATGACACTCTAGGATAAGAAGTTATACGTAGGCGTAGGCAAATCAGTGAAATCTGTAATGTTTGCGTAGATTACGAGAAATTAACGATTACATCGACAGTACCGATTCCTCTTCCAACGTAAGAAGTAAATTACAAATAAAACTTGCATTTCGTAAAAAGTAATTGTTACAAATAAAAATTACTGCAAAAGTAATCGTTTCAAAAAATCCGATGAGGTTTACTCGATTACCAACCAAAAACTCCGATGAGGTACACTTTGGTAATTATTCCATATTGGGTTATTCACTGCATAGATGAGGCATCAAATGAGATGAGACACGTTTTGCTCTGCCGTTCTAAGCACTCCAATACACAAAATTCTAGCGGTGAAACACAACAAAGTACTCTGTGAACATTAAATAGATTAGCTGAAAGCCAGAGGTAGCACGCTGAATTATTTTTGAAGGCGGACGTGGAGATTCGCACACGACATTCTCACCTCACGCACGCAACGGGCTGGTAATGATTTTTCGGATAACGAGACATTCACACTCCGAATTTTCAAGTAGAAGAATGCTTGTGCCTTCATCCGTAAGGGCCCACAAATATTTACGGAATATTAAATGCAATCTCTATAAATGCAGATATTTTTCTGAAATCCACCTTTTATAACAAAGTTCCATGGCAGACTACAAAAAAATGATTTTTTTAACGATAAAGATATTTTAATTTTCTCTATTTCAAAGGAAATAATTCTTTATGTAAAAACATTTTTTCCGTTTTCCAAAATATCACATTCGGGGACTTTCCTAGCTCTTCTTTCCATCCTCCTGTCCTTCTAAGATTGTTTTCATCAGATTATCATGGTTCATATTATTGCCAACTCAATTTTTCCGTCTCATCCCAAGGATTTTAGATTATTTCTCTTTTCTCCAACTTTTCTGGGCACTTCCACATCATATTTACTAAGTCGATCCATTTAATATTAATTATTCGTCTATAGCACCTATTCGCTTCATCAACTTTATCTATATCATTCACGGTAGCACCATATTACGAATGCTTCCACTCTTGACTTCTCTGCCGCAGTCAACGTGCAAGTCTCACAACACGCGATAACGACACGAATTTGAAATTTTTCACGATTATTATCAATCAGCGATTGATAATTAGAATAGGTTTTTACATCAACGTCGTCATGTGTGTAGATAAGCCATTTTGAATTCAATTTCGGGAAATAGATATCACAACTAATATCACATATTAATATATTTTTAATAAAATGAACGCTACAGTGAGAGTAATTTACGATTTTTATTCATAATAGGAATTTCTATCAACGCCGTCATATGCGTAGCCAAACCACTGAATTTCCAATACACTCGCGAATAATCGTAAGATGGCCCTAAACATTGCGCAGAAAATGTTACAGGTGGTTTACATTAGGATTCATTTGGTTATCGCGCGATTACTTCTTGGAAAGTTTTCCATTCTTCCCTCACACGTAGAATGTAAGTACTATCGTTTTCCAAAGTATGTAGACACCCAGTAATCCTACTTAACTGATGGGGCCGGGTCGGTGAAAACTTGAGAGGTTGGCACATAGAGCGACCTGCATCCCTCACTGGTAAGCAACCAAGAGCCGACGAGGACGGAGGTGGACGCAACCTAGCCAACCGAATCTGGAGTCAAACTCCATTAGCAATAGCCCAATCAGAATTAAGATTAGCGGATGGAATGTACTGAGGTTACCCACTTCCATACTCACGTTGGGCCGTAGCAGTGTTTTCTTTCGGGCTCCGTGGCGAGGTTTTGCCTATCTTTAGATTCACATTTGGACTCACCGTTTGTCTCTCACTACTACGTGGCTCTGTCGCCGAGAACGTCTGTACTGTTCGCGGTTGTTACGGAAAAGTTCTGGGAGTATAACTGAGCTCATCAGAGGCTCCGAAGTCTTGTACTGCAAAAGGTTTTCGGTCTGTTTATTCTTCTGTTAACATGAGTCGCGTTGAGAACTCGGAGCTGACAGCTGTTGTTGAGTCCTACTTTATAACCGATTACTTATACGGATATCATTACTCCTTTTTTAACCTTATTTAGGCTTTATATGGTAGTTGCAGTGAAGTTTTCTCGGGTTTCGCACCGGGTCAGGCCCTCCATTTCTCCTTCCAACGTTTCTATGGACAACTCGCCCATCGTCATCAGGGATTCAGGAATTCAATTATTGGATTGCAATTGTTCGCCGGGAAAAAAAAAACAAAAATTATATTTGTATGGCAGTTGTTACAGTTTTTATAAGGTGTTCAAGTAGGCGTGGAATGAACGCTGATACGCTGTTGTGAATACATTGTTGATGACTTAGTTTATTGTAAGAAATACTATCGTAATATGGACGGGCTCTAGGAATCCTTTAACTATAAATGAAATACGGGAAGGAGAGGCAGGGGCACACGTCATAAGAAAACATATGAAGCGAAAATAAAATGTTTGTGTGAATTTCCCGGAATCCCTTCACAGAGGGATTTCGATTTAATCCATCCTTTGACCTTATTACTGATAAAATGTTTTATATATGCACGGCTTCCGGAAACACAGCTCGCGCTCTTTCTTTACGATGTCCTTCAATCTGTCGAATCGAAAAGACATGATTACACTTTATTCTTAGATTTTAAGAAAGTGTTTGACACAGTATCTCACAATTAACTCATATACTATTTACAGTCATGCAGATTAGATGAAACAGTGCTAAACTGGATACGCGACTTTCTGAGTAATCGTAAGTAACAAGTATTTCAATACGGAATTAGCTCTGATGTAGATGAAGTGACAGAAGGTGCCCCACGAGGATGCGTAAAGGACCCCGTTTTTTCATTAGGCATATACATAAATGACCTATGCGCAAGTATTAGCAGTAAAATACGCTTATTTGCTAACGACGCTGTCATATATCGCGAAATTAGTGATCATAATGAAATTCTATAATCGAATTTAAACATCGTTCATTTATGAAGCCAAGAGTGGGGACTCGAACTTAATGTGAGCAAATTCATTTCGGTGTTTTTTGCAGAGTTTGTCCAACTATAACCATGCTAATGTTGTGGATATTATTAACATGGTTAGAGAGGAAGTGAAGATGGCAACGTAGCAACGTTTCCATCCATCCCGCCACATTAGTGATCACTCTGGCTTTTAAATTCCATCAACGAATTTAAACAACGTCCATGGGTGGAGCCAAGAGTCTGGACTCGAACTTAATCTGATCAAATGCACGACGGTGAATTTTTCGCTCGGGTCACCCTACTATCTCTATGTATTTTCTGTGGATGTTTTTAACATTATGGCGACAGATGAAGTAAGGTATCTGGGAGTTACCATAACCTCGACCCTATCTTGGGGAACGCATATAATGGCCTGTTTACACGATACATTAACACGTACGAGTTAATGTCTGTTTCAATGAATGATTTTCGTGGATCGGGACGGAACACGTATGAATGCATGAACCAAATTAGGACAGGTTCTATTTTCTGTGCATGCATTCGCACAAGTTGCGTGGTTACACGGTGCATTTTGGCGTTTATTCTCGCGTTCATACATTTAGACCCGCACGTGTTAATGTACCGTGTAAGCAGGCCTTTAAAAATATTTTTGTCAGAGCCCTGAAGATGCTGGGATTCGTCAAGCGTTTAGCGGGTGGATTTTCGGGTGAGAAAGTTAAAGAGAGGTGCTATATCGCACTCGCCAGGCCACACCTTTAATATGCAGCGAGCGTATGGGATCCGGTGCAGAAAGACTTAATTCGTGAAATTAATAAAATACAAAGGAAAACCGCACGATTCGTAATAAACCCGCTTCGGGCGTACAGAAAGTGTTACACGGACGTTAAACGAATTAGGTTGGGAACCGCTGTAGATTCGGAGGCTACGCGTTAGACTTGGAATCCTTGAGCAATTGTCACAACGGATCCATATTTTTCAGACGTTAATGTAAAATAATGCTTCGTTGGTTTACTACTCCACCTTCCATATTTCCTGAGAGGATTTTATTTCCTTATTTTTTTCAACATTCAAGCAAAATATACCACTTTCGTCTGTCATCTATATATTTACTCTGTATCATACAAGCCAATTATTACGAATATTATATCTTTGGCGGTATCCATTAACCCTTTCGACACAGTGGTGTTGTTTCCTTAGAATGACTGTTGGACTGAGCCCCAAGGGTCTCTTCCGTCCCCTCTGTACGGACCATTTTTGCAGGACATTGGTTAAGAAAGGTCTCGCGGATAATCACACTCTCTCAGCGCCAATGTTTTTCGACTTTTCCTAGCGGGGACTCCGCATTATCTCGGACTCAAAGTATAGTTGGTCTTCCTCCTTTTCCTGATTTTAGAAGGTTAGATTAACGTATTTACACTGAAAATACGCATTCAATTCTGTCGCGATAATAACGCATGGTTATGGGTCATGGTTTTAAGTTTTTGACTTTTCAATTTACCACTAAGATAACCCGTGAAATATAGAAATAAGGTTCACTTGAGTGCCTCCTTTGTTTCCAGTATCAATTTCAACGATTTATGTGAAGAGAGAAGGAAATTTTTATACAAATATTGACTCTATTTATTGATTTAAAATGAGCTTTCGTACTAATTTATCCAAAATAAACGTATTCAAAATAAACTAGATTAAGTTAAATCGTGATCTCGGTGGAACAAAGCAACTTTAAATTCCAATTTGTACAAATCCAATATAGTATATAATATGTAAAGAATCTTGCTCAACTTGCAATATACTAACATCGTGTGGTCAATAACTTCAATTTTTTTAGTTATTTGTTTAAATTTTGTTGTCTGCCTTTTTTAAAAACAAAATAGTTAATACGATGTAATATTTCCCAAAATGTTTGTTTGCGATGTAGTTCTTTGGTACTGCTTACTCTACGAATTCTCTGGTGTTGCTATTATAATAATTAAAGTTATATATTTCTAAGTTAGTTTACATATTTATCCAAACCATTCACTGCTAAAATCAATTGGATATAACGAATTCCACATTAAATTAGAATAATTAAACCTATTGACTAGATATTATAATATACGGACCCTATTTAATTTCACTTTAGTAAGCTCCCTAAAAAATAGCCTGTTGTTTAAAAGGCATTGAACAAATATGTGAATTTCTAGATAATTTTTGGGTGTCCTTCTTTTTAAATAAACAGCCTTTGTTTTAGCACCCATTTCCACGACCTTTAAAGACAGACGGGTATAATATTTTGAGTCATTCCACCTCAATTCAAAAAAAGCTTGTCCCGTAGGGTCTCAGATTTTGATGAATTCATGATTGATAGTTTATAGTTGAAGCTGTAGGTCATACTACTATGATGTAGACTACCAGTCTATGTGTACACGTCCATAGACTGGTGTTAAAAGTAATCTGAAAGCCGCACGGGAGAAAAAGTGAACGTTTATATATTTTCAAAAAATATCATTCAGGAGTTGATTTAAATTTAATTTTTGTTATTCTATGGTAATGAATGAGCCTAAATTCTAAGCGATAAATGCTTGGGCCAATTCTGACATGGATTATTTGAGAAAAGTTGATTAACAATGTTTTATACATTTAAATATAACAATAATAGGGGAGTGCACTTTATAAATATTTTACTCAGAGTGACTTACGAACGGACTTAGCTGTAAAATGAGCAATTAATAATGGCTCTACGACATTTAGATAGTTAAATTGTGGGATTTCTATGATTTAAGGCAATTTTTTGAAAGAAAATCGATAACGTATTAAAACCATGTTAAAAAAAAGATTTAAGGGTATTTATTTTGAGGTTGATGTAGACCCATGCAGATATCGAAATCTGAGTCTCTCTTACGACAAACGCTTGTTGTATTAAGGTGGAGTGACCCATATTTAATAATGTAACCCTCGAATTTAATTTAATTTTTTGCTCTCTCCTTAGGTGCAAGCCATCCCCGGACGTGAGAGGAAGAATGAACGGTGGAGCAGGAACAATGAAGAAGAGAAGAAGACATTGGCCTCTCGGGATTTCCAATGCTAATTCCTTTTATGCTATTCGGAGAGATTTGACTCGAATTTTAATCCACATTTTTTTCAATTTCAGAATGAATATTGAAGAAATTAGAACACCATTCATCGACTTGAGTTGAAGGCTGGCAAGAGTGCAGTTTTCTTCGGACGCTGTGGGTTTGCCGTACATTTTCATCAGGTTTACCTCAGGCTATCTTGAACGAAAAATGGTAAATTAGGGCCGACCTGAACCACACAACCACCTGGAGTTATGAGAGACTCTTGGTGGAAAATGAATGCACCCTCGGTCATCAAAGCACAAGCTCTAGGTAACAACAGTACACGAAAGGTAACGGATTGAAGGAGCAAGTTTAAAAAGGTTTCGAAACAGCGTTGAAACAAAGGTACCAGAAAGTGCACTTTAAAGTTATTTACTACGAATGATACTGGTCCTAGGAGACAAAGAATGCATTCTTAGGCAGGAAATCCATGTGGGTAATTTTGTGTGTGTAGTTTTTTTAAGGTCATAGGGTGGGTTTTGTACTAACACCATTTATTGCAGGAGTGAAGAATGAAGAAAGAAGACGTAGCTGAGGCCCCGAAGATTGAAGACATCGCAGGGGGCCTCGAAGAATGAAGAGTGAAGATAATGTGTGTGTATCGGGAATGAGTGTGCATGGATAATCCCTCCCCGGAACTGAGTGTTTTTTTGTACTTAATTGTAACATGTCTGTAACTCTTTCCCTTCCAGCCATGAAGATTGAAGACATCAAATTGAGCTCGAAGAATGGCAAGAATCCAATTGCGTGTGTTTTTTATCTATCGTGTGATTTCGAGTGATATTTTTATGCGTGTGATTATTTATATTTGCGTGTGCTGCGAGTATTTTTCCGTTGCGTCGCGTTAGGGCTTGCATGTTAGTCTTATTTATTTATTTGTGCATGCACTAATCTTACCTCTTCACAGATTCAAGCCATCGCTGGACTTCAAGGAAGGAAGAGTGAAGACTTCACAAAGAAGAGGAGATTGAAGACGCAAGGATTCACAGAAGAAAGAAGAGGAGCATGGCAAGAAGACGTGTGCGATATTTGCGGCTTAGTTTTGGGCCCTTCTGGCCAATGAACATAAATTTGCGAAAGGCTAGGCGTTTTTTTCGCGTTAGTTGTAGTTTTTTTGCCGTGGTTTTGCATTACATATTCCATTGCGCCATGCAGGAGTGTGGCTGTGGCTAGGTAGGAAATGTATGATTTCCTATTGATGCCATTGTGACGTTCTTGTGTGCTGCGTTGGAGTGGTGCAAATCCTCGGAAGGGTTATTTATTTGTGTATGCACTAACCCGCTCTCTCCCTAGGCCATCGCTGGATGTGAAGAGAAGAATGAAGACTCAACCTAAGAAGAGAAGAATGAAGATTCATCGGAAGAAGAGAAGACAGAAGAGGATGCCATCGCGGGACCAGAACAAGACGACATCTTAGCTTTGGGCCCTTCTGGCCAATGAACATAAATTTGCGTAAGGCTAGGCGTTTTTTTCGCGTTATTTGTAGTTTTTTGTGCCGTGGTTTTGCATTACATATTCCAATGCTTCATGCAGGAATGTGGCTGTGGCTAGATAGGAAATGTATGATTTCCTGTTGATGCCATTGTCACGTTCTTGTGTGCTGCTTTGGAGTGGTGCAAATCCTCGGAACGGTTATTTATTTGTGTATGCACTAACCCGCTCTCTCCTAAGGCGCGAGTCATCGCTGGACATGACGATAAGGAGAAAGAAGACACTTGGAAGAAAATGGGATGGTGCACCTTACCGAGCCGGCTTCTTGCGGCTCCACATGAGTTGCAGCAGATAAGGAGCGGTATGATCTCAAAATATTCATTTCGATTTGGTTCATTTTTCCCATATAAATTATTAAAATAACGAGTTACTTAAATATGTTTAATTTTGCATTCATTAATGGAACTCAATTGTGCTCATGCTTATGCTGAACTTCTAATTTGCCCATAATGCCATCAAAATTAACAAATAAACTTTATATCCTCCTAAATTTAGTCATTGACTACTTAGTTTGAAAATTTTACTTGGTACTTGGTACTGGGAGTGATACTTCATTGGCGTATCAAATTTGAATGGAATTAAAAGTTTTGAAAAAATATTCCAATGGGCAAAATATTTTTTGTGCCAACCTTTTTCTGGATGACTCATAATCGTATTTTCTTTACAAATGTTTTCGAGTCAAAATATCACCTACTTTCACAGTCTCCGCAAAATATTTTCACATTATAAAGCAGTCCGATGAACTTTTATTTATAATAAGTTTCTATTTCTCTGCATCTTCATTACAAATTTTATTTTTCATCATGATTCGTCATTTCGAATCAGAATTATTTAACTATTTTTTGTACTGTGAAGGGTTACTCATTTCAATGTCAATTCATTCAATCCATAATTTTTCCTATTTACACAAAGGTATAGTTCCATTTAATTGGAATTATTATTTTATTATGAATAAATTGAATATTATTTTAATTTCCTCTGCAATTGGGAAATTTTATTTTTCACTCGAAGTTTCTTAAATCTAATTAAAAGTTGAGCCTATTCACTCTGAAACGTCCATGCGCCATAAGAAAATTTATTTAATCATTCGGCCATGAAACCGATTTTCTAGGACATTGCTTGTCTTTTTATGAGTGTTCGTTTTTTTTCAATTGCATAGTCCGATGGATGGTATTGTGTGAGTTGACTACTCGAGGCCTCGATGAAAGCACGTGCAAAGAGATGGAAAGAATACAGCTCGTTGCCGCAGGCAGACGGTAAGATTTCATTCATTCCTCCTCCAAGTTTTGAGTTCAGTTGAGAGCCATTATTTTGTGGTCACAAGGGTACACTATAATTTTTACATTCAGGAATCTCGATGATAAAAGTAATGATTGCGTGAGGAAATTAATAAATATTTTCACTTTTCCAACGCGAAAATATTTAATTTAACCGCACCCAAAATTAAGATCTCGCGCTTTTTTGCAACACTCAGAAAGCTTAAATCCCGCGCTGAATCTCAAGGCATTGATTGGTTGACCAAGACAAAAGCGTTTGCTTTCATATATTTTGATTTGAAACTTCATTTCCATTAAATTTAATAATTCGAATGAAGGACAGTTTGGGGATTTTCGTGAAACTATCATAAGTATTAACATTGCTGTTTAATTTTCTCATTGTAATGCGGAGGTCGAAGTTTCCATATTGGCCTTGCTTTTGGTAACTCAGCAAACCGTCATGCACGCTCAAGTAATTGCTTCCTCGGAGACTCACCTGAGGGAAACATGAGATTCCTGTCATATTTTCTACCTTTCTTAACTTTTCCGTGAATTTAATGAGCATAAGTGACCTTTCAAAAAAAGTGGCAGCAATTATGTTACAATGATTGATACTCTTTTTTGTTTAATTTTGGGTACTCAATTTCCGGTGACGCGTTTTTCCTTGACATTAAATATTTATTAAGCCAACAGTGTCGGAAAAATCAGTACATATTTTTCATTTTTTTCGGCTGTTTTTTTTCTGAAGTGATACTTTGACGTCTGGCTCTTTGCATGATCTTGAGAATTAACTAATTTCATTATTGTTTTCCAATTCTTATATTAGTACATATATTAAATGCTAAATGGCATATATTTGCTATCGATTTTTAGTAATACCCATGAAGTCCAAGTAAGTCGTAAAAAAAAGGTTATATAAATAGCACACTCAGCTCACTGTAATGATTTCCGGGAAATTTTTTAATATCGCCCAATCATATCATTAAAATGTTTAAAGAATAATAAAAATACATTGAAATATCGCCGATTAGATAATCGTCAAATAATTTGGAATAACCCAATCTTGAATTTTTAATTTAAAAAATTCCTAGATACTTAAGAAGCTAATATTTTCTGAGCGTCTTCCTCGAAATAATATTTCTGAGCTGAGAGTTAACTTTTTACGTCACCCCTTCGTTGGATTATGAGAATTTTTTCTTAAAATACCACAGGTCAAGCTTGTGAACAACGACAGCGATTGCTTTTGGAGACAACTGTAGAGGTCCATGAAATGGACACCTGAAGGTGACTGCGCCCACAACTAGAGACTTGAGGATTTCATCGTGAAGAAAGGAAGAATGAAGCCAGTTGAGAAGACACCAAGCCTGAAGATAGTTGTTTTTTTATTTTTTGTTGCAATTATTGTACAGGGTGTTTGTGTATTTTTTATGCATGTATTTTTTTCCAGCTATAGTTTAGATTTGCGGCAGGAGAGTAGGGATTTTATATTGCGTCCTACCGTCGATTAGAAATAATTCAGATTAGGCAGGTCTTCGTATATCGTGGCCACGATTCCGTATTTAGGCGTTAAATTAATTCAGGGGTATATACAGCAGTATTGAGGTAGGCAGGGCTGTATGAATGGATGAATGTGATTTTATGAATGAGTGAATGGAGTGTGATTTGATGGGTGAATGGAATGTGGTTTATGAATGAATGAATGATATTAGTAGTAGTAGTGCTTGATTGTTATGAATTGCTAATTACATTTTGTGTAGTTTTTTATTCTTATTAATTTTGGTCGTAGTGTAGTAAGTAGTGTAGTGCATGCCCCCCTCAAATCCAAACTGTTCCCTCATCGTGGGGAGGGGGTGTAACAGGGATAAGTCATTTCTTTGCACTGAATACTTACCATACTCATATTGAGGGTGTGATTTAATTATATTTCCTAGAAAAAATTTGGTTAACCTTGTGTTAATTGAAATTTTAAGACTTTTCCTTAAGGTCATGCAAACATGAATTATCCCTGGCTAAAACAGTTGGTGCATTTATGGAAAATGTATATATTTTTAAGCAATATATTTTTGATAATTGGAAAGATATTGATTTTGAATATCTCTTCCAATGTGTTGTACTTTAAATAGTATACTTTAACCTCATATGTCAGAAATAAATTAGTAAATAAACAAAAAAATATTTGTAAAGTGCCTGTTTACCTTTTGCAACGATTTCTTTTATTTTTTGTACTAAATGCTTAAAAAATTAATTGCAATCTTATTGGAAATGTGATGGAATATTTTTTCCTCCAGAGTTTGTGGTTTTTTCCGCATGAGTTGCAAATTGTAAAGGTTATTTGATAACATGCAAATATGACTTATCCCTGGCTAAAACAGTTGGTGCATTTGTGATTTGTATTTGAATATGTGAAACCATTGAGTATAATGTATTATATGTTGCTGTGATCTTTATTCCAGTACTATTTATACCAGTACAATTTGCATTACTGTTTTTGTGATGTTTTTCGATAATATTGTACAGGGCATTGTTTTTACTTGTTTAGACTTGGGGCAGGAGAGTAGGGATTTAATATGGCATCTTACAATTGATAAGAAATGACTCAGAATAGGCAGGTCCTCTTATGTTGCGACCATGAAAATATAATTAAGTAACACCCTGAGCAGAATAAATTGTACCCATTGCTAATAGCCCGGTCAAAATAGACATTGACCCTTGCATGAATTGCCAACAAGCTGAAAATTTGCATGAGCCTTAAGGATACCACTCTGATGAAATCCTGAAAAGTCCCCATCGATTCCGTGTGTGCAAAAAAATTTATTCAAGGTCAAAGGTCACAAAAATGAATAGTTTGCATTTTTTGGCCAAACGGTTAGTTTTATGATAAAAATTGCTCAGACCAAAATTGTAGAACAGAAAATTGTCTACAAAATTATCAATTTCTTTTTTTCTCTAAGATTTAACGTTTCTGAGAAAAAGCCATTCGAATGTAGGCTGGAGCTGTATTCTCCGTAATTTGCATGACTATATTGTTGCGCTCTCCGAACATTATTGGACGCGTAACTCGCATATTGGTTACTATGCACCCGTTTCCTCGCCACCTTCGTGTTAGTGCACGAGGCGCATTTTTTAAGCGTAGTTTCCCCAATAGGTCTACTCCACGGTCTATTTTACTCGTAAATCAGGTCTCATTGCGCTTCTCCTCATTTATTTCTTCTTCCACTCTTATCTTCTTGCCTAGAAATAGAGTTTGCTTCTTAATAAAAGAGTCCGTTTCCCTACTTTAAGCACACGATTTAAGTCCATTCTCCATAGTAGTATATGGAATGCACTCAAAAAAAAAAAACTTTCAGTTCACCTCTTGAAGTGCCCAGCGATTGAATAATAAGAGCCATTCGTAGCAATATTTATTAATTTTACTTTCTGGTGATTATTTTCTATCATTATTATATCTATTATTCGCATATAAAAGTGAATGAGACCATATTGCATCTACACAGTAGCCGCGTCGCCGTACTCCCCGCCGCCGCGCCGGCCAGGACCGGAGTCGACCGCACGCACGAAAAAACGATTTAAAATTCGGGGTTGCACGTTGGTGCAAGGTTTTACTTTAGATCCACAATGCAGAAGCTTCATAGAACGACGTGGTGTCAGTCACTTTGCGGAATTCCGTGGCAATATCTACTTTTTCTCTACGTTTATGTAAAAAAATGGGCTGAAAACGGGCTCTGCCATTTTGTTATATATCTATGGTTATTGATGAAACAAAATCTTTAAAAACCCTTCAAATGGAGGAAAAGGAGGTGTCAATTAAGATGGTATAATAGTTTTATCCATAAAAATATTCATGAAACCACTGCACGAGGATAAAGTTGGCTATTTTCATAAAAAATCGAGGTTGGTCATTTTTCGCTAAATTTGATCAACTTTGACCTCGCATATTTTTAGCATGAAAACACAGGAAAGAAATAATCTGTAAAGTGATGAACAATTTGATTGAGAATATGTTTGCGAAGTTTCAACTTCCTTTATCAAAAAAATCGTTTTTGAGGTTTTGGCAGGCTTTTTTCGATTCTAGCCCGCTATGCGTCGTCATGAATTAAATAACGCGAATCGAATCCTCAAAAATGAACCGAAACTCAACTATTACGAACTTTTTCGCACGACATAGAACGCAGTTGGTGCCAGGGGCGCAGCTAAGAATTAAGGCTTGTGGGGGGGGAAAGGGGGTTTGGGTGCAGCTAATACCGGTGTGTGTGGGGGTATGGAATACCCACCAGGATAAGCGGTAGGTGCGAGACTGGTGATTTGCGGAATTTTAGGATAAATGGTGAGTTTTTACGGCTTTCTGAGGGATATTACATTAATCCTTACACTATTCTATTAGTAATATCAATCCAATTAAGCGAAATGGATTAAACTTAAAAATTTCTCTTGAGTTCTGGGTGGGGGGAGGTTTATCCCCCAAACCTCCCCCTCTCGCTGCGCCACTGATACTATGCACTTATATGGATGACTTTGCAAGACACCCACCATAATATGTCGTTTAATGGACAAAACATGAGCATATAATATTCATCATCCATGATGTCCAATTATAGACAACTTTAATTTCTCCGATTTGAAAAAATAATTTTTTCTTTTAACGTCAATGTTTCACATCTATGAGCAAAAATATGACAGAATACTTAATGGATGCAGAAAAAATTATGTCTCTTATAGTAATGTAGGTTTTACAAGTTTTTCTAGGTTCAAAAAGCTTCCTGAGAAATAAATGGCTCAATGAATAACCCTGAATGCAATTTTCTCAATTCAATGGAGTCTTTGACGGATGTACCACTGAAAATGAAAAAAAGCATGAAGCGCTTACAGGCTATAAATTAAATTTGTCCATAGAAGGCGCTCACTCAGTGATTCAACTTGAAGGCTGACATCAGACATGTAACTAGAAATTTGCATTTAGGGGAAGAAGTCGGGAGTTTCTCAGGCAGTATGTAGGTCACAAGAAAGGTGATTTGTTGTCAATTCGTATGCATTGGAAAAAATACATATCATTAAATAAGCTATTACGTACTTTCGTTTCTTTGATGCTAAAAATTATAGACATCATTGATTATTAGCTAAAAGAAAGTGTACTTTTTCAACCTGCCTGAAATCTCGTTTTGGGAGAATGGTGGGATAGAGCACTTGGCTTAGAAGTTTTGATACCTTGTTGGTGGCTCAACAAATTTCGATGGATTAATGAGGCACACTCCAAGTAGGTTTCCGATAAAATTTCCCGACGATTTCGATAAAATTCCTCTGTGATCTATGAAAACGAGAGTAAAATTTTACCTGTTTATGGAATTTCCACGTATAAGGGGATCCGGCTGATGTGCTGGCTTGAGTGGTGGCTTCCCTCACAGTGGGTCCAGGTTCAAGTCCCGGCTTTGGTGAAGATTTTTACCATCAGTATACGACATGCACCTTAAAAATATCCAAAAATATTATTCTCTCCTAAATGTATTATTCCTATTTGGGGATCGAGTTGGTGTGTCGGCTATAGTTGTTGGCTTCCCACCCTGTGGGTCTGTGGTCGATTCCCGGTGGTGGCGGAGAATATTCACAGAATGCTCGATCCCTGCTTTACTGCTGCTTAGTGGAGGGCACTTAAAGAAAAGCACTCCGTCCGTCGAATGGGACGTTAAGCCGATTTCCCCTCGGCGCCTCTTGTTAATAAGGGCAGGCGCGCACTAGCACGACCACGGCCACGACCACGATAGATCTCCGTCGCACACCTTCCGACCAGAGCACGACCACGACCACACCCACGATAACAAAACACATTCACCGTCCACTTGCTCAATCGGTGTGGTCGGGTCGGAGTGAAGTCGGAGTCAGTGCGCGGCGCGCCATTACAATGTGTGTAATTTCTGGCCGCAACGACCGCTGAGTCGGAGAAGACCAAATTCAAAAATTTTGGTCGGACGACTCGGGTCCGACCAACGAGTCGGACTTAGCCTAGTGCGCGTCGCTCCATTTGTTGCAATGCTAAAACTGGCCTTGTGCCACTGGTCGTGGTCGTTGTCGCGCTAGTGCGCGCCTGCCCTAACCCAGATAAATCCGACGCTGGTTTTTTTCTTCACTCCACTTCTTTGCCGCTAGACCTAAGCTGCCGGTCGCCTCAATCAAATACCCGTGAAAATAATAATGCCTTGCCATACCTTTTTCCATAAAACTCTATGCCTTTTTCTCACACATCCATTTTGCGGCCCGAAACCTCCATTTAAAACCCCATTAATGCCGTTTTACACGGGACACGTAATTTCACAGGTTAGAGCTGCATTAATTTCTCATTACGGCGTGGAATTGTGCGAATGCACAAATGAAATTAGAACGGGGGCAATTTCGCCATCTCGTATGTGTTCTAGCCAGTGGTGTAGGAATATGCTTTTGGAGGGAGGGGGATGAAGAGGCCTATATAGTGGGTGATCCCTCCTCCAGGAAACGGGGATTCCGGGAAAATTTTTGAAAAATGACGTGCCTGGAAATACATTTTTCGTCATTTTGGCTCTAAAATTTAAGTTAAAGCAGATACAGTTTATTATATGCCAAAACTAGACAAAAATTTTAATTATTTTTTTATTTCTCTGAGGCTGGGGGGGGGGGGGGGGGAATGTATCCCCTCATCCTTTCATAGTTACGCCACTGGTTCTAGCAATTCACCGCTTTACACGACTCAATTTTGACTGCACCTTCGTTCACACGGCAGAGTGTGCAATAGGGTGGTTTCCTATTATTTTTTTATTGCCTAAATCGAAAGATTTTTACTCCTGGAGTACGCATTTCACGCCTTTAGATTTTTAAATGGCGATATCTATTTCTCGCGATTAAATGAAACGTGAAAATTTTCAAGCGCGCGAAAACGCGACAGGTAATGCATGAGGGCTCATGCCGGGTCTACACTAGTAACTTAAGTGACTACTTAAGTTGGCTCTGTATTTAAGTTGGTAGTGTAGGTGTCACCAGCTTCATTTAAGTACACCTCCACTTAAGTCATCTTAGAACCCAACTTAAATTGCGTTGGCAACTGTTTCCGCACGGTTGAAGCTCTTCAAGTGTTGTAAATGGCACATAATACCCATCTCACATCATCCCGTTGATTATGTTCTAAGTTGTGCTGTATTGTATGTTGTGGTTATTGAGCGTTCTATTTCGTTAGTTAATTTCTAGTGTTGGGGATATTAATTCGACGAATTTATTTTGTAGTGTTTCTCATCTTATTCTTGGTTTTATTTCCGTGAAAACTAATTGATGTTGCTCACGGTGAAACTCGATTTATAAAACTTAGAAACGTTTTAAGGAATTTTAAGACTGACAATGAGACGACGGCAGAGGATCCGGTAAAACAGTTTATTTTCCATGGTGTCATAATCGAAAATAACGTAAACGAATGCACTCAGTAACTTCCCACACACTGTTATTGAAACTATTGCATAGGGCTTTAATGTTAGTCCTAGGGATGCCGAGGGAGATAAGATGTGGCGATTTCATTGGACGTGGGAGGAATTAATGGTTGAAATTTAACATCAATGGTTTTAATAAAGCAGTGGAATTTGACTAGCAATAAGTGTTTTTATTTACGTTATGAATATGTCAAACCACGAAGTCACGCTTAGTAATTCTAAATTCCTCTGGCTCCATCACCTCTCGCCATATAGCGTTCCCTCAGGAACTGAAATCGGTCTTTCCTTTTAACCTTCTGAATCCAAAATGGTTAATTCACGGAGTTTGGAAGTTTATTTCAAATAACAGTCGCTTTGGATCAAAGAATCACTAATTGCTCTCCTAGACCTTCATCTGTCAACATAACTGTTTCCCGATATAGACAATCACGGTGCTGAAGTCGACTTAAAGCTCAAGTGTAGCTACCGCACCACATTTAAGATTATAATTAAGTGAAGTCACTTAAGTTAAGTATGTAGTGTAGACAAGGCATCAGGGGAGCCTTTCGAGGATACAACGCACCGGGGCCGGGAACCAAGCCCGTGGCTTATACGCCCGGTCACCCGGGGAGGGGCTGGAGAGGAAGGGAAAAGGATAGAGGCGCCGCCGCGTTGAGAGCCCGAGTGGGAGAGGATAGGAGCGGAAGGGAGGGGACGGAGAAAAACACCTCAACGCTACAGAAGCGAAAAGGGCCCACTAAATAGCGAAACCAAGCATACGCAATTAATTTTCTACCAATTTTAGTGGATTTTCCTATGAGGAAGAAAAATCCATCGATCGAATCGATAGATACGCGACGGGTAAGTATGAATGCCGGGAAAACTCCATGTGACGTCGTTCCGGTTCCCGCTTTCGCCGTGTGAGGTGACCTTGGGGCGAGGCTTTGAGCGCTGATACGACGCAGGATGCTAGCAGGTAGCAGATTACCCTGCTAGCTGGTAGCGCTGGGCTTAAATAAGGATTATTAATACCTTACCAATCGAAGAAAACTTCCCGACCTTAGCCAGTTTTAATAGGTGATTATTAAGACATGTTTCCCTGAGCTCTGTGCCTCATGCATGCATTGGTAATCTCAGACGATGTAAAACTCCTATCTACTCGTTTAGAAACTTGGCCCCTGTGACGTAACGCGGAGTGGCATCGCATGGGCGCCAATCTGGCCTTTTTCAAATGAGGATAAAATTGACCATTGCCATTCGTCTAAACCGGTATTTCTAAAACCAAATAATTTGTATATTATGAAGACACTAATGGTGGGTAACGAATCGCAATCAATGCCTTTCGTTTTCTTTGATGAAGGAAACTACCCTATTACGCGCCCCGTATAAAACGGCCTTTAAAAGCGAAAAGGTTTGTAATATTGCACCGCCCCCCCTCGGTCGTATTCCGGGAAGACTATAAAGGCACTTATTATGAATGGAGGCAATTTGAGGTCAACCGCACGGAACGCGTGATAGGAACGAAAGTCAAGGACGCAAAACATTTCAAGGGCCGAAAAGAGATGGGGTGAATGACTGACACATCGTCAGCGCGAAGAGGAACAGCCTCAATTGAGTCACACCTCCGAGCCAGCACAAACGAAAGCGACATGGTCACCCGGGTAACGAGCAAAATGAATCGCCACAAACATCAGACTCCTGGCGTTAGAGTGTCGTAAACAGGAATGGCAATGGAAACTAAACGAAAGTCAAAACCAGTAAAATTTCAATCAGTGGCACAGCCATATGGAGGGGGGGGGGGTCCGGACTCCCCCCCCCCCCGAAATGTAATTAATCACAATTATTGTCCTTCATAAAAGAAAAAAAAATATTGAAAAATCAGGAATTTACAACATGTTTCTTTAACAAATTAAGTTTTTTCTATATTGATAAGTGTTAAAATTAGTCTAAAACAAATTACTTGGTGCCCGGTTTCTCAAAAAATTTCCCCCCTGGTTTTGGACCCCCCCCCCCCCCCCCCCGTACGAAATTCCTAGCTACGCCACTGATTTCAATAGTTTCGTTCCCGGGAGCGAAATGTAGAAACGAAACGAAATGGGGAGCATTTTTACCATTGAAATGGGGATTTAAACCTGGGGAGCTATACATACGTAAGGGTCGAGACGAAATCGGAGTCAAAAATACTTCGGGTAGAAACTAAACCAAAACTCTGGAACGAAACGAAATGCAGATAATGTTTCGCACTGAAGAGACCACGTGATTCACCTTCGAAGTGTGGTTGAATGGAGTAGAGGTTCAGCCCAGTGGCGCAGCGAGGGGGGGGGGGGGATTTCGGGGGATAAAACCCCCGCCAGAGCTCAGACAATTTTTTAAGTTTTATGTTATTTATTTATTTGCATTAATAATACTTATAGAATAGTGTAAGTATTAATAAATTATCCTTCAGAAGGCCGTAAAACTCACAATTTTTAACTATTTATCTTAATTTTTCTGGCGGAAGGCCCTCCCACCTCCCGCTTACCCTGGAAGGTATGCCACACCCCCAGACACCCCAGTATTAGTTGTGCCTGAAACCCCCCCTAGCCTTAATTCCTGGCTGCGCCCCTGGTTCGGCCTACCGCCATTAGATGCATGGGGCACTCACATTTTTACCACTAACTGGAGAATGATGAATGCAATCTGGCCATTCGATTTTTAAGCTCGATGTTTGAAACTCTCTACATGCATGTCAAAAGTAGTGGGTCGAAATTATTCCCTCTTTTCCCCCTCCACTAAACTTTTGGGATCGAAACTTAACTGTGAGCAGCAGAGTCCCAATTAATTTAGTTTCGTTCCCAGGAGTAAAGTTTCGTGCCAGGTCGAAACTAAACTCCTTGGTGATTTTAATTTCGTGCGGGAACGAAACTAAACCCAGTCCTCGTATTTCCGTTTCCCTCCGGGTCGACACGAAACATTCTCATTTCACTTGCCACGTTTCACTTCGTTTCCGATTTTCATGATAAGGCACAGCCACTCGCATGAGGCAAGGTTCGGAGTAATGGAGTAAACAAATATATGGCTGACAGCAAAAGTGTATACTTGAATTTTTACATGATGAAAACATAAACAATTCAATTTAAAAAACAGCTTGGAGTAAAACTACATGAAACAGTTCAACTTTCATGTAACTAAAACACTTTATGAATAACCTTTCCAAAAATAATGTCTAGCCTTAATTCATACCACAAAAAGAAGATTAACTTCAAAAATAAAAACATTACGTACTGCTGTAACTGAATGACCTGCGGTAGCATGGAATATAATATAAATTAACCAATTTTAAAATGCATGAAGAGCAGTGGTACAAATGACATTTTCACTTGAACAAAGCCTCTAAAATACAAATACGGCCAACTGCATATCTTCCTGCAATATCTTCCAGAAAAATCAAATTGCAGATTGAAAGCATGAATGAAGACATAACGGGACTTGCCTCAAGCACAACGAGAACTATTTCAAAAGTTTCCTTCTTGTCTTCTTTTCGGCGAATTCATCAATTATGGCATCACAGTTCAAGTTCTGCTATAATTCTAACTTAGCACATTTAAAGCCCCAGCAAAGAGGGCACCTGCAGACAGACGGAACCCACACAATAAGCCTGCTGACGGCGGTGCCCTTCGAGGCGCCTCCGGAACAGATCATTGCCAGTTGCCCAACAGAAGGTGCCCCTTGGACTGCGACACCCCCAGGCACGTGTCTATTTTGCCTTACGGTAATACCGGCCCTGCTGATAATAGTTATTCTATCAGAGAAGAGATGTAAAAATGCCCTGATATTTAAAAACCATGAAGAATTTCCAGAATCCAATAAAGGTGGAGAAACTGGAGAAAAAAGTACTAGAGGTGCTGTATGATCTCAGGATCGGGGACAGAATAAAGGGAAAAGAATATAAAACCGCTGTTATATGACAGAGAAAACCATGGTCTGCTAAGAAAGCACATAAAGAAAATAAAATGGATGTGGCAGAGATGATAATGCTGAGATGAATGATAGGAAAACAAGAAAAATAGGATTAACCCATTACAACCCAATGTTGCTTTTAAGTAACATCAACCATGTATACATTTTCAGCTCTATTCAAGAAATATTTAAACTAAGTGCTAAGTAAAACTCTCGACCCCTTCCGCTAAAAGCAAATTTCTAGCTACATGTCTGATGTCAGCCTTCAAGTTGAATCATTGAGTGAGTGACTTCAATGGATAAATATAATTTCTATCCTGTAAGCTCTTCATGCTTTTTTCATTTTATTTATTTATTTATTTAACCCCAAAAACAGCACTAAGGCCTTTACATTGGGTTTTATTAACAAAATAAATTATGTCAAATATAATTAAAATAAGCAAGTATAAAAATAATCACATAAATTACTACCTACCATTTACAACATATACAATGCATTAAAAGGGTGGGCATCAGAAAGATAGTCTTTTCAATTGGTTGTTGAAATTGGTGCTGGAGGCAAAGAGGCCAAAAGAAGAATAAGTGTTTGAGATGGAATTGAAAATGGAAGGTAAGCAGTAAAAGAGGGATCTATGGGATATTGCCAAAGGGAAATTGGGTGGTACATGCATCAAAGACTCCATTGCATCGAGAGAATTGCATTCAGGATGATTCAATGTGCTATTTATTTCTCACGAAGCTCTGTGAACTTAGAATAACTTGTAAACCCTATATTACTATAAGAGACATAAATTTTTCTTCATCCATTAAGTATTCTGTTATATTTTTGCTCATAGATTTGAACCGTTGACATTAAAAGGAAAAAATGCTATTTTTTTCAAATCGATGAGATTAAAGTTGTCTGTAATTGGACATCATTGATGATGAATACTGGTGCAATAATTTCCACACGCCAATTATATGTTAATCTTTTGTCCAATAAACGACATATTATGATGTCTTGAAAATTCATCCATATACATAAGTAGATAGTCAACAACCCTCAATCAATTGCTGCTCTTACTCTCATTTTCAGCGGTAGTTCTCTGTGATTTCATTTATTTCCACCAAGTACATAGATTTCATGAGAAAAAATAGTCAACGAGATTCTTGATGACTTAGCTTGAATTTATGGAGCAACAAACAATGCAAAGAAGTTGATTGATACCATAACCTATATGTATCTGGTCCTGAATAATTTCACTGGGTGTTTCAGTGCAAAGGTTGACTTGGACAGGCAATGGTAGAAATCAACCCAAAGAGGTCCTATTCCTCCACTCGAACTTCAAGTTTATTTCAAAGAAAATCCTCAGTGTAAAAAAAATCTCTTTTAAAACCTTTTTGCGGTTGATAATATTTGGTTTTCATTTTAGAGTGAGACCAGTCAAATAAAATGACTGATTGTTATCAGGTACCTCTCTCTTGCTAGGCTTTTTTTGGAGCTTGAAAATGAAGGTCGTTCATATCCTCTGCTCACTCACTGTCTTTTGTCTTTCTTTTTGGATTTAGGCACTTGAGCAGGCTGGCGTTTTCTTCCACAACAACATCTACACACAAGGTAATAAAGTACAAAGAGGAGCAGGGTCGGAATTGAAAGTAGCACTAATATAACATCCACCATGAACAACTGGCACCAGTCAAGGTCTAGAGATGCAGGCTTCAAATGCCCAGCTCCCTTATGCCTCATCACGTATTCTGTCCAGAAAACAGCTCTTTGGAGTGGATGCTCAGGTTGGTCCATTGCTCTATTGGATAAGGTCATCATATTGTTCCTATACCTGGAAATAATTTATACATATTTCAGTTTTGACAAATTATGTCATAAAACCAAGAAATTAGTGGATTTTTTAATATGCCTGGATCCAGCAGCTTAAAGTGTAATATCATGGGGTTTTAATATATTTGATTAGTATTAATTTTTTTAGAAACACGTGCGATCTCATCTGCGACCTGAATACACCTGCTGGAATGTAGGAGAAACACCGTTGTCTCCAACACAACCACGACGCGGTGAAACCCGGAAAAAGCAGCCTACATTACCCTATTACAGTATGGAATATTCTATATATTTTCATAAAAAAGTTATTAGTATGGAATTAAATTATTGAGGCTCTGTAATGCACAAAACAAAAAAAATGTAACGATAACCGTATTAAAAATCTTGTCTGTTTTTTTTATGCATTTATGGGGGGCACATACTCTCATGCCCTCGTCCCTCCCCCCCTTGAATCTGCCTATGTACTCATTACTTGACACTGAAATTATCTTGCTAACTATGTATCTCAGTTTATATCTAAGTCCACGCCTGATTTAAGGTAACTCTTTAGGGCAACGGTTCTTATTGACATTGTTTTTTCATCTCTAGCACACAATTATTGACCCACCATTTTTATGCTGTAAATGTGACTGTTGATGTTATTTCAAATGTTATCTATCATGACGTTGGCAGTGAACAAGTGAATTGCATCTTATTTTCTCTGACTCATCAAACTCTCACTGATGTCAAAAAGCTGCTGAGAATTTTGGTAGATACCTAATTGAACTTAATATTTGAAATACTGCCTCTTATATTGAAAATTGAATATCTGAGAACACAGACATAAACTACAAGCACTATCAAATGTAGAGCTCAGTAACTAATACATGGAGCAATTTTCTGCAGGTGTGTCCAGCAGAGGTTTAACTCTTTATATTTTGATTAATAAACTTCTGATCAACCTTTGAAATGCTGGAGCAAGCTTGTGCATGGCTTGCATATTAAAGACTTTGAAGACTTGTATATTAAAGCAGCAGAGAAGTCAAGGGTGGAAATTTTCAAAATGTGGTAACACAGAAGAATCATGAAGATCAAATGGATTCGCTAAGTGAGTGACGTGGAAGGGTAATTAATGGTGGAGGAAAAGAGAAGTACTCTGAACATACCAAATAGGGTGGTTTCCTATTATTTTTTTATTGCCTAAATCGAAAGATTATTACTTCTGGAGTACGTATTTCACACTTTTATATTTTTATATGACGATATCTATTTTTCGCGATTAAATGAAAAGTGAAAATTTTCAAGCGCACGAAAACGCGATGGGTAAGTATGAATGCCGGGTAAAAACTCCGCGTGACGTCGTTCTGGTTCCCGCTGCCACAACTGAGGTGACCTTGGGGCGAGGCTCTGAGCGCTGATACGACGCAGGAAGCTAGCAGGTAGCTGAGTACCATGCTAGCTTGTAGCCCTTGGCTTAAATGAGGGTTATTAATACCTTATCAAACTAAGAAAACTTTCCGACCTAAGCCAGTTTTAATAGGTGATTATTAAGGCATGTTTCCCTGAGCTCCGTGCCTCATGCATGCATTGGTAATCTTAGACGATGTAAAACTCCTATCTACTCATATAGAAACTAGGTCCCTGTGACGTCACGTGAAGTGGTATCGCATGGGCGCAAATCTGGCCTTTTTCAAATGCGGTTAAAATTGACCATTGCCATTCGTTTAAACTGGGATTTCTAAAACAAAATAATTTGTATATTATAAATACACTAATGGTGGGTAACGAATCGCCATCAATGCCTTTCATTTTTTTTGATGAAGGAAACTACCCTATTGATGTCTGAGAAGCAGCAGAACCTCATGATGTGCTAAGAACTTTAAGTGCCACATTATGAGAAAAGTCGTAGGTTAGAGGGAATAGATAGGATTATTTGGTGGCCTCGGTGGCCATGTGGTAAAGCTCTCTCCTGCCAAACTGAAGGTCATGAGTTCGAGTCCTGTCTGAGTAGGTTGCCCCTATCCAGAGCGTGGGTAATGGGTGGAGTTTTGGGGGGGCCAAGGGGAATCTGGCCCCCTAACTTAATGGTACATAATTTTTCCAAAAAAGTGTACAATGTGCCGTATATGTCTGAATTTGGTCCCCCCTTTTTTTCCAAAAATGCCTGCGGTAAAAGTAAAGGGGGGGACAGTATTCAAACGCATTTTTTTAAGTGAAACTGAAGCCTCAAAATTAGGGGGGGGGGGCTATATTTAGAGGGGGACTATATTCGGAGAAATACGGTAATAAAGTCCGACATATATAGTGAAAACAACGACATCAAAAGTTTAAATCAATTTTAGCCTTAAATTGTACTTAAATTGCTGTTATCAGAGACTAATTTAAACAAATTTTCCATAGGAGGGCCCGAGAAACCCTCTTGTTTCACTAGGGAGTTATGTATAGCCCATAAACCCACAGCAGGATTACTGGAACCCCCAATAAACATCTAACGTCCACCTAAGGCATGGATGTTTATGAATGCATATTGTTAGCCTTTTAAAAACCTTATGAAAAGAATAATACAGGGCTGCTTTCAGTGGCATGTAAATAAATGAAATAAATTTTAGGAGAACTGCTTGGATGGCTGTGAAAGTAATCCTAGGATAGATGGAAAGTTATCATAATTATGATGCCAAAGCTTCCAAGAGACCACCATAATTTTCCTTACTTAGCATCGCCTAAGACTTCCTTCATTGCTTTTAGAAGTCTCTCCTTGGACAGTTCAGCGAAAGGCACTTGCAGTCCAACTCCCAGTCTGATTACTTTCCGCATGTTCATCTGTTGATCTCCAAAAATTGGAATACCAATCACTGGAACTCCCCTTGCCACAGCCTCTTGGAAGCTCAGCAGGCCTCCATGGGTGATGAATAACTTCATATTTGGATGAGCTACAAAGATAAAATTTTATTTCCATCAAACCCTAATCAGTCACTAAACAAGAAAATCCATGTATGCACACAAATGACAACTACATATACATATACTATATTGTAACCGATGCCGTTTGGTACGTTACATGGATAATTTTAAGTTGGCGTTCACGAGGGAAGGAAGGCTGGCACATTATTGTGAGTGAATGTGCGTGAGTGTGTAGTGAACCATTTGACTCAAGTATAAAGTCCAATTCCTCCCCCTTCTTCCCATGATTCCTTCCGCTTCCCGATTTTGGGTTTTTTCCGTGTGCCTATGTGACCAGTGTAGGGTTCGTATTACGTCCCCCAACCCCACCCCTCCAAACAACACCTGCGAGCAGCGGACGGAGGGTGATGTAATCCACAACCCCACATGCCATAAATGGAAAGTATACTTCGGCAAACTCTCCCCTCCTGATGGTGACGATTGATGCATGTGTATTTATGACCAATATCACTTTTGTATGTATATGACCAGAGCCAACCGAGGAGGTCATCTCCATCCATGACTCGGAGAGCGGATAAGTAAAACTGTCATCCCAATTTAAGTCCCTCCCCCAAAGTTCTGAAGATTCACAAAGAGATCCCTTTTCCCCCCATTCAAGAAGAGAAGAACCGTGAATGAAAGACCCATTGCCCCAAAAGAATTGTCCCTAGCATTTTTTTTATTATTCATTTTGCCCTCTCATTTTCCATGTGAATGTGTGAATAATTTTAGTATTTCGAACAGAGTGGTTGGGATTAGTGTTGGGATTTTCATTCCACTTATTTTTTGTATTCACGCCAGATATTCACAAAAAACGAAGACTCTTGTTTAATTCTTTCTTTGTTTCACAATTGTTTTAGGAAGATCTAATTAATTTTGTTTTTTTTTTATTTCACTGACAAGTAGTGTTCTTTAAAGCAAAGATAAACGGTTAATTTCACGTGTTTCAGTGTAGTTTTCCTTGTTGATTTTCGCATTAAATGTATTGTTGAGTTCCTAAGTTGTGTAGCAAGCCTTCATTCTTTCGTGCACGCCAGCAATCAGCAAAGAAACCCAGCCCACACCCACCTTCCCCTTGCATTCCCCCTCTTTCTTTCCCCCTCCTCCCCTTTCATGGGTCATGACCTTTCCATCTCGGACAAACCCCCCCAAACCAACCCTCCCACCATGCCACGCTCCCCAACATGTTACATACAATTGGTGCCCAATGCGAATTGTGTTACAATACGGAAGGTCATGAGCAATACAAAATAATCTATTCAAGTGGATGCATAAGAATAATTTATAAGGAGTGATGGCAATGAAGCATATCATTCCAAATGAGGTCTAACGAGGAAGAAGTAGCTAATTTCTCTCCCTTAGTCATTGCGCTTTCCTAGTATTTTATTAACAAAACCCAATTTATGATTATCATGACCTTTTTTTCCAGAATATGTTTGTTCCGCAATAAAATATAGTTGACCAGAGGTGGAAGATATAAGATAAGGCTTCATAGTCCACAACCAATACTTGTTGCAAGCCATGAAGATGTCGTCATTGAAGTGAATGACTCTCTAAAAGAAATGGGTACACCACTCACAGGATGCTCTCCAGAAATATAATTGTTTTTAGAAAAGAAAATACAGTGGAACCTCGTTAAAGCGAGTACGGGCTATAGCGACACCCCCGCTATTACGAGAGATAGCCGATGCACCGTCAATTGACCCTATAATTAGCGTGTTAAAAAATTCGTTTTTACGAGACCCTTTCGGTGTTGGCTCTCGCCATAGCGAGGGTTTCACCGCCGGAAGACTTTCATCAAGACTCCTTAACCTCTGTAATTGCTAGCGATCTATTAGAAATGAAGTTAATGGAGTGCTCAGTCTCAAATTTATGTGGTAAACTGTCGTTCGATAAATATAATGATTGTCGAAACAATGCTTTGCATGATTTTTATTCAGTGCGGCGCTTATAAATTGTTTGAATAGTTAGTCGTTATTTGAGTAAGGAAATTTAGTGATGCAAATAAACATCGCCTTTCGCCTGGATTTATGCTTACGTTTATCGGATAGATGTTTATCTGTCGCCGCACCACTCCTGTTCCTGTATATATGTTCGCAACAGGTATATTGGCTATTATTTGCTCCACCCCCGGTAAAGCGATAATTCGCTATAGCGAGTGTTTATTAGTGCACCGTGGGGTGTCGTTATATCGAGGTTGCACTGTAGTAAATTTTAAGTGATTATACAGAGTATTTAGGGGATATGAATGTCTGGGAGCTAGTTGCTTTAAAGGATTGTGTGTTGGCAGGAAAAGTTATGAATGTTAGCTGTAGAAAGTGGTGGCCATTGGGAAGAGGGGTAATTTAAATAGATAATGTAGAAAAGTTCAGTTCAAGGAAAAGGAGACCACTCATGGAGTTGGACCCTGGCTCTTTGAGTATGTTTCACTGTGTACCTATGCATCATAACATAATTCACAGCAAACTCTTACTTGAGTGAACTCTGATATCTGAGGCTCTAGGCTTTTATAGGATATCATCGCCAACCAACTAAATATTACTTTTCTTACATAATCACGAAAGCTTTCAGCATTCCCACGCTAAAAATTTACAACTTGATTACTGAGTTTTAGTCAAATTTTTCATCCCAAGGAGTGACTCTTCTAGAAAAGCAGAAACATAAACAATAACCCTTCTATTCCCTAAAGAATACTCAGTGAAAGATAGTAAATTTTAAGTTATAGGTATTAAATTACCTAAGAGGTCACTTTGAGGCAACCACTTTTCTAGTCTCACGTTAGGAGGTTGTCCGGGGATGGGAGTGTCAGCCTCGTATTTCATGAGCACTCTTTGTCTCAGCTCCGAGAATGCACTCATTAATGCACTTTGTAATGCCGGGGAGAAAGTTGAACTTTTCAAGTTCAAGCCCATGCTTAAGTATATTACTCCATCCTTAGCATCATCCATGAATTTCTGCAGGTCCTGTGAAATACAAATACTAAATAGGCATGCATCATAGTTAATAATGTTGGAATACCCTAGAAGTAGGCCAATTATATTGTATGACCAAAGCTCGATTAAATGGATATGTCATTTCAATAGCAAAAGTATAAAACGTACAGATTGTAATTGGCTCTGCGTACAACTTGAGCCTAAAAATTACATCCAAAGGAAATCATTATAGGTACATGGAATAATGAATGTGAGTCTTGAGTAGGACTCGTTAACACTTTCACTACTTGGCATTTGTTCATCTTTCATTCTGATAGTATGAGCTTTCCCTAATTCTCCAGTGATACATTGTAAATTCCTGTTGACCAAAACAGTTTCAAATGTGATAAAATTATGCATTTACCTGTTAATTTGTTAAAAAAAAATAAAAACGTTTTTGTTTAAACCTAATGGCATTTGCCATTGATAGTATAAATTGATGATTAAAGTTATCATAAGGGTAAATAAGGAAATTCTCCACCTAGAAAACTCATGAGCGTGATGCTTGAAAATATATCAGAAATTAATCGATTGAGGTGTAAAATAGTTTGGGATCTTTGGGTCTTTGAACTGTGTTTCCGTGATGAAAAATAACGATTTTATTAATTTTACTAACAACGTGGCTACGGACCACCGGAAAATGGCCATTTTAGCAAAGTTAACAAAATCGTTATTTCTCATCGCAGAAACACAATTCAAAGACGTGCTTGATTGGCAGGAGTGTGATGCAAACAATCATTTTTTGATGATCGAATCGATTGATAGATTTTCAATAAGCAGTCAGAGCGGTCACGTTTGGGTAGTAAGGAGGGTCAAAAAGAGGGTCCAGCGAGGGTGAGCTCGTCGAGGAAAGGGTCCCGTATTAGGGGCCCTTCGAAGTGCTTCGGCGAACGTGCTGAGTGCATGGTAGGGAGGAAGAAAAAGTATGTTCACAGCAGTGAAAGTGTTAAATATGACAAAATTATACATTTACCTGTTAATTTGTTAAAAATATTTTTGTAATTTGCTTTCGCTGGAATCCATTCGTATTTTGCCATTGATGGTATAAATTGATGAATAAAGTTATCAAAAAATTACCTAAATATGGAAATGCACCACCAAGAAAACTCGCATGAGCGTGATGTTGAAAAATATATCTGAAATTAATTGATCGAGGTGGGGGATGGTGATGGCGAAGGGATGGGGATCTTTACATTGAATTAAATGAACCATCAAAATAATTTTTTCTGTTTGGAATATTAAAAATGAAGTAAACTTCCAAGTAGTTATTATTCTGTAAAATATAAGACTCAAGAATCAACTGGACATAATTTACGACTAAAGCCGTTAATGGTTTCATACCTTTGGCAGAGGATTAGGAGACTTCACATGCATACCTCCCACTTCAATCATATTTGGAGTCAATGGCCTTGGGTAGTTGTAGGTGAAGTGATTGTTGAGGAGGATAATGCTGTTCCTCTTGAGTGTCTCCGTGAGTGGAGAAATTTCTTTGAAATGCTTCCTTGCCACTTTTTCTTCAGCTGGAATTATGAAGTACTTCAAGAAGATATTTGACCCCAAGTAGCTGACAAAGTTCACGCTCCTTTCAAGAAATGTCATTTTGTCTGAGAAGGATAAGTATGCATTGGGAACGAAAGAAGGGAGTGCTATGTTCCCAAACATCATATCTGTCGTTGGGATTGCCCCAGCAGGTGACATGGTCACTACGGGAACATCATATATCTCAGCATAAGGGTAAAAACACTCGGAGAAGAAATGGCTGATTAGCATCAAATCGAACTTCTTTCCATATTTTTTTGGGTCCATGAGCTCCTTCATTTCAGGGAGAGAGAGCACATCCTCACATATACTAACGGTCGCATCCAAAATTTTTATGTGCATATCCAGGACTTTCATCTCAGAAATTGTGCTGAAAGCTTTTAAATGTGGAGCTACAACCCTGGATAGATCGATATGTGTGTAGTTGGCAGGAGGATTCTTGATAGGATGTGGTGTGACAATAGTCAGATGATGTCCACGGGCAGCTAGTTCCTTGGTGAGGGCACTGAAGACATTGTTGTGACTATTGGCAGACACGGGAAACATTCCCAGAATATTGGCTGACTGGGTATTTTCAACTAGCAGCATTACTACACCAAGTATGACCAGGCTCAGGAGGCCTGCGTTGGATGTCATTCTGTTAGCCATAGCTCTGAAAAGAAATTTTCCTTCTATGAGTGCATGAGGGATCACAAAATTATTGTGCTGCACATTCTGGGACACATCAGAAGCAGAACTCTTTGCCCCAAAGAAGCAGCTGTCCCAGTAATCTGGAGCTTTCGATGAATATTATTACTGTGACATTGGAATGGAATAAAGTAGACTGATTCAATTAATAATTGTTCCATTATCTACTGGTGAACTATTGTTGTGATTATATGATAACATTTTTTTACATATTTTCTGAAATTCTGTGGGCAGATATCATAACATGAATCATAATTCACCCTGCCTCTGAAAATTAAAATAGCATTGACAGTACAAAGTACAAGAATTTTCTAGGCAATGAAATTTAACTATCTTTTGTCTAGACCACAAGCATATTAAACATGATACTTTGGTGGCAGGGAGACTCAGTCTATTTGCAAGTGGTGACTATCCTGCCATCTCCTTCATTCTCTCAAAGTGAACATGTGATGTTGGGGTGAAGACAATTAGTTTGAGATTTTTTTGCAGTTGCAAAACTATGAATTTTTATCATTTATATGTACTGAGTACGCTCATTTTTTCCTTACAGAGGTTTCTTTGTATATTTGAGAGTAGAGTTCATCCCAGAATACACCAAAGTCATAAGAAGAATACACATTTAGTTCATATTTATTACCTTGGGCCATCATATTTCAAGGACTTTTGTTTGGAGCCTATGAAACTTCACGTGAGATTCGAACTGGGGACCTTGCGGTCAGAAACCAGGAACTCATATTGCTGAGAATGCTGAGAAACTTCAGAGATTTTGATGCTAAGCCACTTGCCACCACCTAATATTTGAACAACCTACTGCAGGGTGCTTAGATGTCTTTGGGGGCTTCAGCCTTCCCCGATTTTTTTTTCTTCCAGGCATTCATCAGCTGAAGAGACCACTAGGCCATGGGCATATATCCTCTGACACCCAATTCTTCAATAAAGTTGAATTTCATAATACTTGCCTATAACTAGCAAAGGCAGGGACAAATTTAGGGGGAGTTCATAGGGGCACGGGCGCAGCTAGGTATTAAGGCTAGGGGGGGTTCAGGGTAACTAACACCGGGGTGTGTGGGGGTATGGTATATCCACCAGGATAAGATTTTGGTGCGAGATTGATAAATTGCGCAATTTTAAGATAAATGGTTGAAAATGGTGAGTTTGTACGGCTTTCTGAGGGATATTTTAATAATCCTGACACTGTACTATTAGCAATATCAATCCAATTAAGTGAAATGGATTCAAATTAAAAATTTCTCTGAGCTCTGGGGGGGTTTTATCCCCTCGCTGCACCACTGCACAGGGGCCATGACCCTGCCCAAATTTTATAAAACATTTCTCATTTTTATTATTTTAATAGTTTTTGTATCCTTGTAAAGGATAGGCATAGCCTAACGTAGGCTACAGGATAGAAGTAAAGGGAGTGTGTATGCAAATTCAGGGCTACAAGTCCCAAAGGTGATAAAAATGTGAGTTGTATTTATAGTAGAGCGTGGGGCTATCCCACTGCATAAGTCCCTCATAAGTACTTTTTTTATCAACTTTCATCATAGAGTTAGCAATATGTGGTGGTCGAGTGAATACTTCCGTGGCGCTATAACTGATAGCCTATTTGATAGTTAGTGAATATATATTTATAGGGCCCGGGGCCCCCTGAAAATTTCCCCTCTCTTCTGCCTGGCTTTCAGACTGCAATCTTTGAAGTACATGTCGGAGCGTTTCAACACTTATTCACAGCTGCATGTAGTTAAACTGTTTTCAGTAGTAACAGGGAAAGCCAAGCAGAAGAGAAGAGGGAAGGATTCGTGGAAGACGACGCTCGATAAGCGAGAAAGATATTCCTCCGATACGACTCTGCCGTCTTTTGTCCCGATTCCGCATTATGGGTGGAGACGAGCGTGATGCGCCCGCTCCCAGCGGTTTTCCCCGCTCTTTTCAATGCAGGTCCACACAGGGATAGGCGCGTTTCTAATTTTAAAATGTAGAAAAAAAGGCGGGGTCTTATGTACAAATTTAATTGGTATGTTCTTGTACAAATTGAGGTCAGAGGACCTCTTTAAACACAACATTGGAAGTAATTACACTATCCTCTGTTAAACGCACATGATGACTCATACTTACGTATCAACAGGAGACTTTAATGTGGAATCAGCCGCATTTTGATAAAAGTTATTTAAAGAATGCGAGATATTGTTGCAAATGAACAAATGTATCAGTTTGTGCGCCGTTAAGGTCAGGAATATTTGCCGGTTTTTATTATTATTTAAAAACCAATTTTAGGAGACAATAGCAATATTTAGGAAGTAAGATATGCCGTCGCATGTTCTCTGATAAATTCTGTGCATTTTGGTACCTCATTTGTAGAGTTAGGTTGTGTATAAGCTGAGAAAAAGGTATATATACAGTAGAAATCATATAGAAGATAGACTTCCCCTTCAGCTCGAGGCGACGATCGCCTTCCCTCAGCCCGAGGCCGAAGCGATGTTTGCGAGGCAATCCATTTCCGGGCATGCAATTTTGAACCCCCGAAGCTTCGCTCAGGAAGGCCCCTTCATGAGCCCCAGCCTAGGGCCCCCGGATTTATAGGCGGATTTAGGGGAGGGTTCGTCCCCCCCCCCCTAAATTCGCCTATGAATCCGTGGGCATGGGGCACATCCCTCCCCCCCAGGCGCTTAAAAAATAGAAAAGATTTTAAATACGGTGATCATTACGATCGTTTTATTTTGTGATTTACGGACCCTCAATCGTTTAATTTAATTTATTAATAACTTTCGTATTAAAATAAAGGGAATATTTTCTACAGTTTTTGTTCTATTTTGCTTTTAATCTTAAATATGAGAAGAACTGTAAGACCCTTGCGCCCCCCCCCCCCAGAAATTAATCCAAGATCCGCCCTTGCCCCCTAATCACTTTAGACATCAATCAGTCAGTCAGTGATCGAAAGTGGGTTTTACTGTGTAGTGCAGCGGCGTAGCCAGGAATTTCGTTTCGGAAGGGGCGGAGGTCCAAAGCAAGGGAAAAATATTTTTGGAAAAATGATTAGATACTAAATAATGGGTTTAAACTAATTTTAACACTTTTCATAATCGAAAAAACTTAATTTGTTGAAGAAATATTTTGTAAATTCATGATTTTTCAATATTTTGTTTTCTTTTATTTAGAAAAATAATTGTATTTTCATATTTCGGGGCTTCCGGACCCCCCCCCCCCTGCCCACGCTACTGGTGTAGTGTAATCGAAAAATATGTGACGATAGAGAATAACACTACCGTCATTGACAGCATAAAACTCTAGTCGCGGCGATCTCTACCAATTTTTCAGCTGGCGGTGTCTTGGCACATGGATCTCCCGATAGATGAGGTCACGAATATTATGAAAGAGGACATGCGAGTGTGCCACCATATGTGTTACCACCTACCGCACTTTAAAGCGGGATTACAGAAGTCGCCACTCGCGTCGCTGACAGATAAAGTGATCCGAGTTTCGCGGGTAAATATGGTATAGTTAGAATGGTTATCGTCTATTTAGATACATGATGATGTGATCTATCAAAGCCATAAATACTCCAATATGTGTGAACTTCGAGTATTTTTACGCGGCTAAATAGTAACCACGGTATTCACCCTGATTTTCAATTATCTTTTTTTTTTATTCCCAAACCTCCGAATACAGCTCTCATAGGCCATTTTAAATCGGGGTATTCAACAAATTCAACAATGAAACGTACACAAACAACCATACCCTGGTTTAGTGAAATTTATCCAGGCGGGACTCGAACCCGCGACCTCATGTTTGGCAGGCGAGGACTTTACCCCGCCGCCACCGTCTTGTGAACTATTTTAATCCTCAGACGACTTAGGGTGCAATTGAGGGTATCTCAACTTGGACTCAATTTTTATACACACCAAGGAAGAAATTCGCCATGAAAAAATCATTTGGCTTTACCGCGATTCGAACCCAGATCTCCCGATTGACGGTCTGCTATGCTACCAGTTGCAAGATTAAGCCATTTTATTCTTAGGCGAATCTCAAACTGGGTTTACCGTACAATGTGTTAACTTCTCAAGTCCATTCCGTGGTCCAGAAGATTGTGGAAGCGCTACTAAGCCACTGTCGGAGAAATATACCATACTTAGCCACTTTTCACCGACGGGCATATGTATTTCACAGCACTGCATAAAACAAGAAACTTTGTTCTTTCATGGTGAATATTATCCTTGATGTATGTAAATTATTACTTGCTACATGCAGTGCTAAAACTTACTTTTTTTATTTCACACAAAATTTTTCCAAATGAGTTCGTTTTCATTACGGTATAAATTACTTCGACACAAATTTACTTGTGTCATGAAGTGGTATAGTTACTTTTTTAATTTTACGTCAAATTTCCGCTCTGAGAACGAATTATTTCGGCAAAATTTTTCCCCGCCCATTTCCTTATCCGGTGGACACAAAAGGCATAAAAAGAGCACCTACTGACAAGTCATTATCTCAGCCGGACTTTATTGGTATTATTTCTTAAGAAAATACAGTATTTTTTAAAATTAAAATGTGCTTTATGTACGTAATTGTCATATTGAATAACCTGTGAATAAATATAAATGTGGGGAGCTCGGTGGTTTTGTGGGGAGAGAGCTTGAATTCTGATCGAGGGGCCCCGGTTCGATTCCCGAGTGAAGTCTTTGGACACGACCAAACTATAACTTGAAATGCGAGGTAAATGGTCCTGAGAAATTTATTGGCCCCTTACACTGAATGTGTTAAGTTAAAGCGCCTGTGACCTTGTCTGAGGTGACCCCTAACCTAACCTGACCTAACCAAACTTCGAGGTGAATCACCGAGCGTTAAGTTGAGCTGTAAATGTGTTTGAAAAAAACTGAATGCACCACGCATAAATGGCGATTCCGCATCGCAGCAAAGAGCTCAAGAGAGTAGTCTCAGTAGCGATGTTTTCACGTCATTTCCTTTTCGTGGCTTTAGAACGCCTCGGGCAGCCGTCGAGAACGCTTCCATTTCAAGATGCCGATTTGGATAATGGCATGGAAGAAGATAATTGTCGCAGGAAACGGCGGAATTTCGGGTGGACCAAGCACGCGTTGGCTTGGTGCCGTGGGGTTGAGTGGAGAGAAGCTAACGGTCCAAAAGTGATGCTCAGATGAAAGAAGTGGGGGACTTTTTACAAAGGTAGTTCTCACTCCGAGTTCTCCGATTGCTATACGTTGTATTGCATGGGATTTCGTCTGCCTTCGGGTATATTAGGCATGAATTTATGCATTATGTCCACCGCTTTTGTGTATGTTATTATTATTAAAGTATTCTACCGATTAAGATAGGTTTCCATGGAGTACTTGAGAAGAAATCTGGGGTCCTCCCTCCCATCAACTACTTCCCTCTTCAATTCACAATAAGGCCTACTCCCTTTAATTCTATCTAAAAATCCTATTCTTTTCCTTCCTCTCCCTCGTTTACCTAACATTCTACCCTCTATCGCTGTTTTCAACATCCCCTCCCCGCTAAGTACTAGCTCCATGAATACCTTCTGTCTCCTACGTATCTCATCTAAAAGCTGTGTCTCCTCACCCACCATGTCCAGCACTTCATCTTTCCTCCTCCTCTCCGTCCGCGTCACCTTCTCCATTCTTCGCCACACCCACATCTCTAATGCCTCCAGTCTTTTCACGTCCTCCTTCCTTAGTGTCCACGTTTCCGAATCGTAAAGCGCAACACTCCAGATCAGACTCTTCACAAACCTTTTCTTTAAATTCTTACATAGCGAACTTCTCAGAAGTTCCTTCCTCTTCATTAACGCCTCCTTTTCTGATGCAATTCTCTTCCTGGTGTCCACGTTTCCGCACCGTAGAGAGCTACACTCCAGATCAAACTCTTCACTAACCTTTTCTTTAAACTATTACATAACGATCCTCTTAGAAGCTCCTTCCTGTTCATGAACGCCTCCTTCGCTAATGCAATTCTCTTCCTGATTTCCTTACTACTGTATCCGTTTTCCTCTAACGTACTGCCTAAATAGTTGAACTGCTCAACCTGCTCAACTTTTTCACCACCCACCTTTACATTAAGTTTCACATTCCTCGCTCGTGATACTTCACAAAACCGCATAGCCTTGGTCTTCTGGTGATTATTCCTTATCCCATACTCCTCACAACGCTCGTATAACGCATCCACTAGAGCCTGAAGCCCCCTCTTTGACTGGCTAATCAACGCCTGATCATCCGCGAATCTCACTGATTTCAACATCATTCCTCCCACTTTTACTCCGGCTTCTAACTCATCCCACGCTTCCCTCACCATCGCCTCAGCGTTCACGTTACAGAGCAGCGGCGCGCGGCGATAGAGGACAGCCTTGCCTCACTCCTCGGCCAATGCTTGCCCACCCAGATTCTCCGTCCGCTACCCTCACTTGCGCAGTCTGGGCCATATAAAAATTACGAATCAGTCCCTCCAATCTGCACCAATTTTCTTGAGAATATCCATTAACTTTACCCAGTTCACTCTATCAAATGCTTTTTTAAAATCAACGGAGCAGGCATAAACGTCCTGGTTATATTCCAAGTTCCTCTTCACCAGGGACCTCATTATCGCTATTGTGTCACGAGTTGACTTCCCTCTTCTGAAACCAAACTGATCTTCGCCCAAATATTCGTTTGTCCTCGCCTTCATTCGTCTGTTCAATATCCTCAGTTCTACTCTCGCCGCATGCGATATTAGGCTAACAGTCCTATAATCTCCGCATTCAACGGCTTTCTTCTAACGGAATTAGAACCGTCTTCACGAAATCCTCCGGCCAACATCCTTCCTCATAGATCCTGCGCACTAGTTCGAAAAACCTTTTCTTACTATCCTTCCCTAGATTTTTCAGAAGCTCACACGGGATATTGTCCACGCCTACTGCTTTCCTAGCCTTCATATCACCAAGTGCTCTCTCTATCTCCGAATCTAATATCCCCGGCCCAAGATTATCCTCCTCCACTGCACTTTCCTCCTCTAAACTCAATCTTTCCGGCCTGTTCCTTCCGTCATACAAATCCTCCACGTATTCCTTCCATCTACTCAGTACCTTTTCTCTCTCGGTTAGCATTTTGTGTATAAATGCTTCTATAAAATTCTCTTGAGGTAAGTGCATTGATATTTCTCTAAATCTTATGTATTTTTGTGGGGATTAAGAATTATTACTACTTATTCTCTAATACAGTCTAAAAGCCTGTTTATAAGATACGTTAACACGTACGAGTTAATGTCTGTTTGCATGAATGATTTTTGTGAACCGGAACAGAAGATGTGCGAATGCATGAACCAAATTACAATACTTTCTATTTTCTGTGCATGCATTCGCACAGGTCGGGTGGTTTTACGGTGGATTTTCGTGTTTATTCATTCGTTCATGTAGACTAAAAAGATTAACGCGTACGGGTCAATCTGCCGTGTAAACAGGCCTTTACGAAGAATCCTTAGAGTGCTATAGTCGAAGTTAAAGCTTTGATTGATTCATCTCTTCTTAAGACAATATTGCAATCTTTAAGTTAAAGTGAACTTTGTGCACGTATTTTCTTCTATTGAATAATCTGTGAATAAATGCAAATGCGTTCGAAAAAAATTAAATCTTCCGCGATTAAATTATTTCAATTTCCAATCCCAGTTAAGAACGGAGAGAGAAGTATCGGTTGCGACTTTTTCCAGTCGTTTCCTTTTTCATGCCTTTCGAATACCTTGGACAAGGGGGCGGATCGGAAAAATTGATTTTTTTTTAAATCCATCTGGCCCAATGAAAAAAAAGTTGTTGGACTGATAAAAAATAAGGCCTAAAAAATTTGAGACCTCTAGGTGGACCCCTGACCCTCGCTCAAATGCAACTTAAGGGGGGGAGGTTCGAAATTCGAAAAAATTAATATTTTATGGTCACTACCCATAGAATCCCCCAGGACTCAAATTCGGCATTTCGTGGCTAAACGATGGCAGATACGTCAAAATGCACTTGTTCTGGAAGAGTAGTAACTCGGCAAAATATATGGGGAATGACTATAAAATATTAATTTTTTCGAATTTTGACCCTCTCCCCCAAAACTGCATTTGAGCGCGGGTCAGGGGTTCAACTATAGGCCTAAAACTTTTCAGGACATATTTTTGATCAGTCCCACAACTTTTTTTCATTGGGCCAGATGCATTTGAAAAAAATCGATTTTTCCGATCCGCTCTAATATACACGGTATAAATGCTGTGAAGTTATGTAACAATAATGTTCTTTCTCTCATATGTAATTTCATGCCACCATCACAACTTCACTATCAAGGCCATTTGTAACACTAATAATTTGCTGAAACGATGGCTGATGCGAAGTTTTTACCATGCACCAACCTGTCGCTGTGAGGCAACCGACTAGGCTTCTAAACTAATGCATTTTGACATCGGTATACTTTTTATGCAGGAGGATATCACTTTTCGGCAGAAACTAAGAGCTTTGTAAGGGGGGGCAAGTTTCCACCCCTCTCCTAAAACCTCCCCATACCTCCTTCACCACTAAAATAAATACAGGCGGTATTTGAAATTAAACACCGTACGTTTGCTATGAAGACGTTTTATTTATATTAATGTTTACTAATTTGTAAATTAATAATGATTGATGAATAATTTAATCTTAAAAATTAAATAACTTTTTAAAAATTCGCTTTTCAAATTTTGCCGCCCCCTGAAATATGCCGTCCGGGGCACGCGTCTCTGCGGGCATTGCCCCGCCGTAGTTCCGGGCCTGATCTTAGGTGTGGAACGGGTTCGACGTTCTGCTACCGAATCTGCGGGTTTCTATGGGATAATAGTTTGTCGTTCTCCGAGCGTTGTATTTGGTGAAAAGATCATAATGACGAAAGGTGATTAGTGGAGGCGAGGAATTTCGTGAATAGCGTAATCTATGAATTCATTAAAAATGATTTTTCTCGAATAAGATTCATGAAAGTTATAGGAAATATAAATCATGGTAATGCTATTCGCATTATGTTGGCATAGTTTTTACTTTTATCACAACTATGAATACGACTGTTGTTGTAATAAATTGTACTCACAATTGCCACTCGCGAAAATTCGGTGCCTTAAATTGTTTTGTCTATCGAAACGTCGACATTAAAAAATAATACCCGGTGGAAAACTAAAAAATCCTCCTACTTTCGCGGAAGTCAGGTCGTTGAACGCTTATCACTACCTATTAATCACAATTCAAGCTGTGAAGTTAAACAGCATTATTTTCTTACTTTCACACGTAATTTCATACCATCTTCAAAAATTCACTGTCAAGGTCATTTGTAGCAATGATGATTTGTTGAAATGATGGCTGGTGCGAAGTTATTACTAGTGACATTCATGGAACAATGTGCCTCCAACTTAGTCCTGAATAATATTCCTGATTCACAATTGTGCAAACGTGTGCAATCTCGCTAAAACGATGGCTGGTGCGAAGTTATTACGAGGTAAATTCATGGAACAAGGTTCCAACAACCGAGTCCTGAACAATATCCCTGATTCCCAATTGTGCAGACGTGTAATGCGCTCTGACATCGTTGTTTCTTCGTCCACTTCCGGTGAAAAAGTACTTGTTAAACCACTTGAACTGCGTCGTTATTTGCACACACGGATTCCACGCGTTCAGGCCTTAAGTTTACACAGCCGTAGACGCTAACAGCACGCACTCCCATCCAAGAGCGGATATCAAAGCACTCCCAGACATGGAAGCAGTCGCTTGGGATAACGGGAGATTGACTTACCTCGCGTGCAGAGGCGGAGAGTTGCTCACTGCGCGGAGGTCTGCCAGATAATGACTCGAGTATGACCCTCCTCCCGCAGCGTCAACGCTCGTCTCCTGTATACAGGTTTATACGTTCTGCCTCGCGCGGCGCATCCGGAATCGGTAACCCTCTACACGCTCAATGAACTTATTTGTGAGTATGGCAGGACAGTATTTCAAATGCAAGTATTTTAAAATACTTCAAGATATTCCTCGATGAGGTATTTAACGCAAATATAAAAATACGAGCGTGATGCGTCCGCTCCCATCGGGCTTCCCCCGCTCTTTTCAATGCAGGTCCACAGAGGGATAGGCGCGTTTCTAATTTTAAAATGTAGAAAAAAAGAGGAAGGGCCTTATGTGCAAATTTAATAGGAATGTTCATGTACAAATTGAGGTCAGAGGACCTCTTTAAACACAACATTGGAAGTAATTACACTATCCTCTGTTAACACGTTCGCTGCCGGGCCCGAATTCTACTGTCATTCCGCGTGTGCCAGGCGAATATTTTCGAACCTATTACCAAACGGCAATAACGATATTGAGCCTATCTCCGGGTGTTACTAATATTTCTCGGTATATTTGGACTCATTATGTGATGCGCTATCGATTGTAACTTTAGTCACGTGCGACGCCATAGGGCGTCTCCCCACTTTTGACAATGCCTAAAATTTGATGAGACGCCATTTGGCGGCTCAGGCCATTGGATCTTCGTTCCAACGTTTTAGTGTACACTCAAAAGCTATGGTTGAAAATACTGTTAAAACAAATTTTAATTGTTGATTATGCTTTTAATAATATTTGCTATCGTATCTGGAGATGATTAGTGCAATGATTTATACTTGGGAGGCTTGGGTACGGCTGATCCGGAGAGATCATAAATTTTGTAGAAACACGTTTGGCTTTACTGAGGGCAACTTTGCGACTCATCGTCTGCAAGAATGATTTGTAACATCCACGACAGCCAACACGGGCTTTTCTAAAATGAAGAAACAGCGCTAATATCTAATAGTGCGAAAAATACTAATTCTTGATTTTATATTATGATAATTTTATCCTCTAAATTACCAGACTTCGAAGGCTTCCTTCAGTGTTATTTGTATTTACCAGGTAGTGCGTCAATTTTTTTAGACCCTATCAACGGAATCCCGAAGAATATGCAGCCATTCTTCTATAATTTATCGTCTTAACTACTGGAGAGAGATCATGTGGGCACCTGGATTCCGTGTTTCATTCCACAGTATAAAAGCATTAACAATGCAAGTCCCAAAAAGAGCATCATCGGCCACCTTGTGGTACCACCTTACTTTTCTTCGATGGGTGCAGTGATACAACGAAAGGGTCTCAGCAATGTCAATTCCTCCCTTTATTTTAATGTACTCAAACACCATCTTTGGCTTAGTAACCATGGCCCTCTTCGGTTTCTTTCCCCGTTGGGATTATTTCCTATCTGATGGTGGTGGAGATCATGAATACGTCACGCTGATCTTTTCATTTCTTTACCGTTGCTCCACAAGTTTTTCATAGCACTGAAATGCCTTTCTTTAAGTTAGCAGTCGTTATTTCTCTTAACAGCCCTTTCCTATTTTTCCTAATGGTACCCACAAAATGAGACTTATCTCACAACATTTCTTTCCATAAGCGTGGGATGAATCAAATCACTAGAAGTATCTAAACATTACAGCAGGAGTAGGGGTGCCGACTTACAAAAAATATTGGGGGGGCCCAAACCGGGGACCCTGTCTCTGTAAATTTTATAAGTAGTGAATTTTATGTTTTTTAAGCATTTTAGAATAGTCATATGATCGACATTAGAACCCTGATCACTCGAATCGCTATATCTGGACACTCCGGGGAAAATTGACAAGCATGAACATTTTTTCCTCACATCTGTAACGAATTTTTGGGGGGGCTCGGTCCCCCTCAGGCCCCATGGAGTCGGCGCCACTGAGCAGGAGTTATTAGATTGTGAATAAAAAAATGGAATAAGGAATCATACCTGTATTAGAAGAAGAAAGATTACCTGACTCTGAGGATTCATACGACTCCTCAGACACCCTGAATTAGCGGTGTCTCCTTCAGAAAATCCTTCAAGGTCGTTGGTGGAAGCCGAATTGTCAGAATGAAACATATGCTCAATTTCTTCTTCGTTAAAACGTCTTTTTCCCCCAATAATGCGTGACGGAGTACACATGATATATTCACTAAACTGGTTATCACTTCCGTATCGAAGGCACAGACACAGAGAATACATTTGGTATACTGATACGCTCCAAACTCGGTTAGGTACGAGGGACAAGTGAGGGAAGGAAAAAAAAACGAAAAAAGCTCTGCAAATGTAATTTGAAACATTGTGTGGAGATATAATACCTCGAGCTTCCACTTGAAGCATAGAATGATATAGCCATTGAAAAATGGCACTCTCGAAAAAAACATGAGAAACCGAAGACGAAAAAAAAATGAAATTCGAGCTGAAATGTGTTACCAATACCCTCCCTTCACAGAAGATAACATTGTCTCGTCAGTGCATAAGGAAATGTAGCTTAAATTTCAAGTTCTATACATCGCTTGATGATTCAAGGAAAACGCTACTTTGACGCCCATTGGCGTCTCACTAGTAGCGTCCAGCAGCTATGCGAGACGCCATATGGCGTCTCACTAACTCGAATTTGAAGTTATGTGAGACGCCCTATGGCGGCGCGTGGCAGGGAACGTGTTAATACTTGTATAGCGTTTTCCTTAATATTTACAAAAAATATTTTGAAAAGATCTTACCCTAGAGAATGCAACATAAAGTTAGCCATGAGAGAATACAGGGTCAGGCAGGAATAAGCCAGATCTTTGTAAAGTCTGACCCTGAGCCTTGTTAATAGTCATCGCATAGGAAACCATAATGGGAAATTGTCTGAGAGTCAAATTAAAAGGCATGGTGGGATCCGGCGGCGTTAACTGTATTCTTGGGATGAGGACAATCTTGCCGGAATCGATTTTTTAATCGATTATTTTTTTTAACCAATTTTAGGAAACAATAGCAATATTTAGGAAGTAAGATATGCCGTCGCATGTTCCCTGATAAATTCTGTACATTTTGGTATCTCATTTGTAGAGTTTGGTTGCGTATAAGTTGAGAAAAAGGTATCTATACAGTAGAAATAATATAGAGGATTTTTACTACCAAAATGATGTAAATTGTATTTCCAGGCCTTTCCTGAACCGCCGTTGCTTGGGGGGAAGGGGATCGCCACCCCAAGCCATTCCATCCCCCCAACCGCCAAGGCATATTCCTAGTTAAGCCCCTGATTCACAGCCGTCATCAACATTGTCATGAATCCTAAATCGAGCGTCTTTCGTGTACACCGGAAGAAAGACAAAAATTGTTTTTAGTGCTGACCTTGAACTTCAAAAACGTAAAAACCTGTTTTTTTACTTAAACGTACATTTTTATGACACGGGTGAAAAATGAGAGAATTTACGTAAAATCATTGACAACAATGCATCTCGCTGTGAAAGCCTACGCTCCAAGCCAACTACATTGTTTATATTTACTTTGATAATACGCTACAAACTTCCCTTAAGCCTGAATCACACGATCATTTTTTTTCGTCGCGAAAGTAATCACTATCGCGATCACTTTTCCCGCCGCGAAAAGCGATCGCTCTAGTGATCATTTTTCTGAATCACACGGTCACTCCCGCCGTCGCTTTTCGCATCATTTCCGATATCACAGCTCGTTGTCATAGGACCTGCATCACGAAATTATATAGCGTGTTTGTTTATCTATGTCGTTCCCACAATTGTCAAACGTTGCGCTGTAATCGCTCCATACGGGAATGCGTTCCGATTGGCTGATATGGGGTTTTAGGGACGGTTTTAGCGATGGACCGGAAGCGACCGGACTAGTGATGAAAAATTGCGATGGGAATCCTCATCGCGATCGCGAAAACGACGACGGCGACGATCATTTCGCCTAGGGATCGCGATAGTGATCACTTTCGCGACGAAAAAAATGATCGTGTGATTCAGGCTTTAATTTGACAACAGGGTAGTTTCCTTCACCAAAGAAAACGAAAGCCATTGATTGCGATTCGTTACCCACCATTAGTGTATTTATAATATACAAATTATTTTGTTTTAGAAATCCCAGTTTAAACGAATGGCAATGGTCAATTTTAACCGCATTTGAAAAAGGCCAGATTTGCGCCCATGCAATACCACTCCACGTGACGTCACAGGGACCTAGTTTCTATATGAGTAGATAGGAGTTTTACATTGTCTAAGATTACCAATGCATGCATGAGGCTCAGAGCTCAGGGAAACATGTCTTAATAATCACCTATTAAAACTGGCTAAGGTCGGAAACTTTTCTTCGTTTGATAAGGTATTAATAATCCTTATTTAAGCCAATCGCTACCAGCTAGCATGGTACTCTGCGACCAGCTAGCTTCCTGCGTCGTATCAGTGGTCAGAACCTCGCCCCAAGGTCACCTCACTTGCGGCAGCGGGAACCAGAACGACGTCACACGGAGTTTTTCCCGGCATTCATACTTACCCGTCGCGTTTTCGCGCGCTTGAAAATTTTCACTTTTCATTTAATCGCAAAAAAATAGATATCGTCATTTAAAAATCAAAAAGTGTGAAATACGTACTCCAGAAGTAATAATCTTTCGATTTAGGCAATAGAAAAATAATAGGAAACCACTCTTTTGCTTAAAATGAAGGTCAATAAATATTTCATACTTGTTCGCGGTCGCACTTTATAATTAGCTCTTTTCATGGGCCAAGTTGCCTGTCTGCACAACAACTGATTAGTTTTATAACGGAACAATTTATTTTATATTCATTTTCTAAATTTTATCAACAAAGTTTTAATATTTATATCTACCAGAAAATGGTTATTAAAATGTGAAATTAATATAACCAAAATCTGAATATATTTGCACTTGACCATTTAAACTTGCAGCCAATTATATGCTTCCTTTCACAGACTCTTTGGTCCCGGCCACTTGCCTTTAATCACGCGGATGGGTAGCTCCAGAGGTGATTTTGCGTAAATTCTCTCATTTTTCACCCGTGTCATAAAAATGTGCGTTTAAGTTAAAGAAAAAACAGATTTTGACGTTTTTGAACTTCAACGTCAGCACTGAAAACAATTTTTGTTTTGCTTCCGGTGTAAAACAAATACACTCGAATTAGGATTCGTGACAATGTTGATTGTTGATGGCTGTGAATCATGGGCTTAACTAGGAATATGCTTTGGGGGTGGGGGGGATGGAATGGCTTGGGTTGGCGATCCCCTCCCCCTCCCCCAAGCAACGGGGGTCCGGGAAAAGTTTTGTAAAATGGCATGCCTGGAAATACAATTTACATCATTTTGGCAGTTAAAATTTTACTTTAAACAGATGACATCATTATACGTAAAAACTAGAAAATAGCTATATATTTTTAATTTCTCTGAGGCTTTGAGGGGGAATCTATCCCCTCATCCCCTCCTATAGTTACGCCACTGCTTTGACTACATGTTGGTGAATAATTTATACGATAGTTCAATTTTTATTCCATCACTAATAACAGCTGTGTATTTGCAATTATATTCCCAGTGAAGTATCGTAACGAAACATCTCTTTGATTACAATACGTTTACCACAAAGTTTGATCGTTCTTCAGAGCCATCGTCTCCCGGATTGGAATGCTAATATTTCAACAATAATTGCTGGAGTCTTGTAATTTGTTTAAAATATTTCACGACTCATGTGCGTATTATTTGAAGGATAAAACTTACCGTCGTACTCGACAAAATATCAAGTTATCATCATTTGCGGTCCCCATCTCCTATACTTGAGATACAACAACGGTAACAGAAATGTACCAGACGTAGTAAACTGTATTGAAATTTTGTCAATTCACGATGATGATGATGAATAACCTTTTAAATTTCCCGGTTGTATGAGAGCATAACGAGGGCAGAATTTAGGTACACAAGAAGTTCCTGAACTGGCCGCTTTCAGTTGCGTTAATTTTTTCCGCCACTGTAGAATGTGTGCTTCATTGACGAGGCTTACCTCCGCCTAGGATAAATGGGACGAATAAAATATTATATTAATATCCTAAACATTATTACATTGATGCAGGTTTCCAATCTTTAATAACTTACTCTTACTCCTGTGGCCATTGTAAACCTAAGTGGTCTTTGGCCTCACCAACCATGCGCCTCCATGTACTTCTGTCTTCTGCCAGCTCTATGTCTGCTCCCATTCTTCTCAAGTCCTTCGTCACCTCGTCAATCCATCGCATCCTTGGTCTTCCTAGCAAATCCTAGCATCCTCGGTATTCTAACAAATGTACACGTTTCCCACTAAATCTTTGGTATAGAATGAAAGAATGAATCATTATTATCTGAATTAAGTATATTCTCAGCTTTAGGTACCAACGGCGAGTTTTTGTTTCGTAAAGATAATATGACAACAATTGATCGGTCTAATCTTTGCCTCCAAAATGTTTATTGTAATCGTCCACCATACTGGGCTTAGTTGAAACCCTTCCCCGCCTGCCCGCAAAATCGTGTCCATACTCGGAGGAAATCATCTTCACATCTCTTCATTATCAGAATGACTGTACAGTATGTTTTCTCTGTACAGCATGTTTTTGCAGACAATGGAAAAGGTTCACGCTGTCGTAAAAGTTATCCCTGTACACAGCGTGCCCCTTATTTTTTAAATTTGCCAACAATTTATGAGTGACTTTCTCTGCGTTCCATGCTCCCCCCACTTTTTTACCCTCGGTGCCACAATATATCAAGCAATCCAAATCCAAACCGCGTGGTTCAGTGATAATGTACAATTTTATTTCATATTTGTGACGTTTGTAAGGAATGACTTGTTTTAATAGTAACTGTGGATAACGTCAACTCCATAGAACCATGGATTCGTCTAGACTCACAGCCCTTTCCACGTAGTACAATTCACTCATACTTGCATAGAATGTATCATGCAAGGGTCGTATATTGTAAAATAGATCACTGGGTAAGTGTTCGCATTCAACCACATTTCTATCTTAGTGCATAGCGCGCAATATTTGCAAAAGCTATCTCGAGACATGTATATGAAAAAAACAGGGAGATAATATATTTCAGATTTTTTCCAATAATATTATAATCTACTAAGAGAAATAAAACCCATCGGAAATAGAAGGTCAAATAAGTTTCCAATTATCTTCGACTCAAGACTTATTCCAAGACGATATTCTAATTTGGAGAAGTATTATTTCGAACCACATATTCAGCATTGATATTCGTTTCTGTTGCAACTCAAAAAACATCATTGGCAATGAGTCGTAAGTCGTAAGGATTCCCGCTGGGAACATTTAATTTTTGTCCTGAGGTGCCAGTAAAAGGGATATCTGTTACTTGGAGTTCAGCTTTGTACCATAAATCGAAGTTATTTGAGTGCTTTCGGAACAGTTTTGATGAAGAAGCATGGGCGTTTTCTTCCTGACTCTCTTTGGACGACTCCTCTGGAATTCCTTCCTGGGATGCATTATCTTCCTTGCTGTCCATCTCCTCATCAAACTGCATAAGGATATCCACAAACTCTTAATTAGTCTTTTTCTTCAAAATTCTCTAAGGATATTCATCTCTTTTTTCATCGCGTTCCCGCTTAACCAGACGTTGATGCCACTGACTCCTCAGCCATCTAATGTAATGGGAAAAAATCAAGATATTCAGGTAACCGGTGACACCTCCGATGATACTTCAGAGGATAGATATCTCCGAAAATCGAGCATATCAATCTATTCCGAAGGCCACGAGCACCTAGTACTTTCCTGTGGCAGCGTCGTACTTGCAATGATATTTCGGCCAGAGGGCGTGGAGGGATGAGAGTGAAAGGAATGCCTCGACGACTTTGTTTTTATAGGCCATACGAAACGATATCCGCATGAAATGAGACGAAATATTACCCTTTTATTTCACACATTATCGTGATCGTCTTGGAATTCCCGGTGTTACATTTCCGTCCTACCGGCATTGAATTTCATTCTCAAGGTCAATGCTAATGGATCCTGTGTAAAATATTTTATCTTGAAATAGTGGTCGATTTCAGTTCCGTGTGTAATGTATACGCAGAGTGGTAATTATAAACCTATCTGTCAGGTTAACAAAGTACATAGCCTTTGCGATTGAACCGTAATATAACGAGACACTTGTTTATAATATTGTGTTTCGGGGTTTTGTGGAACAAGTGATTGAATGCTCAACAAAATTTTTGATTATATTTCAGCAAAATTCGGCAACATTACGGCATGTTTACATAATCAATAGGGTATATGGAAGAATAAAAGAAGAGTGCAATGGATTATAATTCATTATTATCGAATTTATGGTGATAATTTCTTAGAGCTAACTTTTTCCACGTTATGCACGATAAAGGGACATGTATAGAAAATTCTGGCATCGAACCTGGCTCAATCACGCGTATTACTTTTTCAAAGGATTTATTATAGCTAAACGTAATATCTTTTATGTACAAAAGAAGCAGCCATGACAATTGTCCAAACCAACGTGTTCACATATTTTTGCAATCTTCGGATATATCGACACATTTCCACATATTCGGATAAACTGAATATAAAACTTTATTTGACATAAATAATATTTAGAAGAGATTTTATAAGGCATACGAGACCCATTTATCTCCAGTTCCGAGACAATTTAGGTCAGAAAAATTAAAATATCAAAAAAATTACGAAAAAATAGAAAAAAGATGAAAAAGTATTTACCTAAATAATGAAAGGTGAATCCTAGAAACGACGGCCAATACTGGATGGTACGGAATGTAATAGAGCAGCGAGAGGTAATTTGGAGCGCCCAAGACGTTCTCGGCTGATTCTATGGGCATTTGAAAACGGGTCGAAGCAGGACGCACGGGTGCGTCCTCCGCTCAGCATAATAGTTTGCGCAGGACGCACCGGTGCGTCCGCCGCAGCGAAAGTGTTAAATAAGGATTATTAATACCTTATCAAGCGAAGGAAATTTTCCGACCATAGGCAGTTTTAAAAGGTGATTTTTAAGACATGTTTCCCTGAAGTCTGTGCCTCATGCATGCATTGGTAATCTCAGACGATGTAAAACTCCTATCTACTCGTACAGGAACTAGTGCCCCGTTTACACAACGATCGTAGCGACGTTGATTCGTACGCGCGTAACTTCAAAACGTCGTGTAAACGCGCAGAGTTACCATCGTAGGCCTAAGTACCTAGCACTGCCGAACTTACGATGGTTAGCGCTAGTGCGCCAAGAAGAAAGAGTTAGGAAATGAAGATCGATGCATATACGAATCTTTCGCGCCGTTTCAATCTTGATACGATAATTGATGTTTCATAAATAACTCTAATATATATCAATGATATATGGCAACGATTGAAGACATTATTGAGCAGGTAATGGAAGGAAGTTATGGGAAAGTTTTTTCTGATGTTCTATTTAGCAAATGATATCGGATATTCTATACTATACCAGTTTTATGTATTTCTTTATTTACAGGTTAACCCATAACCATATATCCTTAGATTATACTTCACAGATGATGGAAAATAACAAACACACACAAAATGTTAACTAATTAAATCGTTGTATACAGGATTTCACGAAAAAATTCGCCAGAAAGAACTATAACATATTCTCTCGAAGAATCTAGATTCTTAAAGGCTTCACGGACTGTTATGACTAATTTAGTTATACCTCATCATTCTGGATACCTGGGAGTTGTAGACATAATTTGCTCTATGGTAATTAAAACAAACAGGTAGAATTTCAATAGTTTTGACGGGATCCATTAAAATTTACCAATAAAGGAGATAGGATCAATCTAAATGGGAATTGATAATTTTGTAGAGGAATAGGCCATTGTTGGAGGATCCTATGTCGTGCAAGAGTTTTCAAATTGACTAGGGATTGAATATATGAAGTGTTGTAATCAGACAGTGAGATTCCTAAATCGTAATTATTTAATTTGAGAAATTTATTTTGGACACGTTCAAGCCGGATTGGGTCGATATTATAATAAAGTGACCAGTTACCAATATATTCCAATTTGGACCGTAGCAAAGCGACATATCCACTGTCTTTACCGCGTGAATATTGTTAAATTTTGGGCAGATTCCCATAATAAATCCTACAATCTTTAAATTTTTACCGACAGTTCGGTCTAGCTTTAGTTTTAGCATATGAAAACACTAATATTCTTTTGCTTCTTAATTTCCAGGATTTCAATTTTCTCACGCAGTCCCGTCGTCAGTTGTTATCTGACACAATTCCCCAACGAGGGCAGCACTGAGTTACGATGGTAACTTTTAGACGTGTAAACGTGCCGTAGTCCCGATCAACCTCGATACAATCGTAGTGTAAACTGTGAAGGTCCCTGTGAAGTCACGTGGAGTGGCATCACATGGGCGCCAATCTGGCCTTTTTCAAATGCGGTTAAAATTGACCATTAACATTCTGCTAAACTGGGATTTCTAAAACCAAATGATTTCAATAATCTAATTTTTTTAAACCATTTCAAATTATTTCAATTGAATCTACACATTATTGCGCAATGGTTCAGAAACATGAAAAAATCTTCCGCGTTCAATTCGGACTCGTGAATAAAAATGGATTGTTGATATGCATTTAAATGACAAGGCATCCTTTGTGTGAAACCTTTTCACCATGAAATAATAATAATTCAATTGAACTCCAATTTTACACGGCAAGTCAGTAAGTGGGTAGATTGATGATATTATACCAAGGCGGTTTCTCATTTTAAGCATAACACAGTATTGCTCGTAGAAATTGACCTACATTTACATAAATGTATATGTTAATACTGAAGCTAATAATAAAGCCCTTAATTTAAAGGCAATTTGTCATTTATAAATTTATTTAATGAATAGAAAGCTTTTTATTTGTTTTGCTATTAAAAAATAATATTTAGTTATTTATTTACAAAACTCCCATAAACAAGGCATAACGGATTTTATGAAAGAGGATCCAACATTAAATATGCAAAATATAAACACAATTGCCCTCGGTAAGAACTACTCGTATAGGCGGGAATCGAACTCGCGCCTTTAATATTTCAGGCGACGACTTTACACTACCGTTATAGAAACCAACAATTTCACTATTATTTTGGTGCATCATGTAAGTCGAGAAGATCAATACTTCCGGAATGATTATGCAAAAATAAAAGTAACAATCATCATGTACAACTTATTTTACTATCCACTGACTAATGATGACAGATCAGTCAAAAACTTGAGAGCCAAAAAAATATCTTTTCAATGATAAAGAACAGTTGGAACGGTCATTGAATTTTTGATAAAGCTACGCTTTTCGATAGCTCTTTATCATCGGTTGATAACGAACGATGACTTTTCGGCGATATAGTGGGCTTCCTCAAAGGCCGTGGCTAAAAATAATTCGGGAAACGATTCCGATGAGTCATGGCACTACATTCTAGATTATTCAGTTTTTCATTGGTCCTTCCTTCCGATTCGTAGAATGTCACAGGACATAGGAATATTCCCACGCAGCCTTTGCGTGCCTCTTAAGGGCGTACCCAGGATCATAATTAGGGTGGTGCAAGCCATGGTCTAGGGAGGGGGAGTCAAACCAAGTTGTGACATATGTTATGAGATTATTTCCTTGAAAATTTGTTTTATTTTAGTTATATATCTGATACTATTACATATCATTCTTCGTGAGTTTAAAGAAATTTTTTAATGCTTTCGTTTCAATTCAGTACTGATTTTGCTTAAAGACTTTTGCGATTTTTGCTTCTGAGGGGGGGGGGGGCCGCTGCCCCCCCCTTCCCCTCCCTGGGTACGCCCATGGTGCCTCTAGCATTGCTCGAAGAGCATTACTCCCGTTCTGCCTAATATCTCCAAGAAGAAGGGTTTCTTGAATAAATAACTATTATCGTAGTAGTGTCCATCGGCGTGCTCTCTGCACCCAGATTGACTTTGCTGGTCTACCGGTTGTCACCTTGTTGCTTGTCAGGGCCCAATCATGAGAGTTTAGGACCAATAGCGAGAAATGGTCATCATGCCAATGGTCAACGATGCCTCATCATGTGGCCATCTAAGTTGTTCCCGTTTCCTACTAATAGTTAAGAGGTTTTTTTTTTATTTTTTGCGCTAGAGCGTAAATCATTTATCCTATACAAATACGCTGCATTTATCTTGAAACGGAATATTCCAGGTTTCCCTGACGGTAACTAACTCTGCTTTTACCTTCCCATAAGGGTGTAGGAATACTAGTGGTAGTATTCAAATTGTAGCAGATTTTGATTTTGTGAAACCCGTGAACCGGATATTACCAGGGGAACTAAAGGTTTATATTTGTTTACCATCTTTGAAAAGTATGTTGGATGTTGTAAATGCAGGTTAGATGCCGAAATGAATCAATATTTATCACCGTGAACTGATTTTGACTATGATTTTGACAATTATTCCGGTAAGTATAACATACATTCGGCTTTGATTGAAACTAAATATACTGATTTCCTTGAACGCCCATCTATGATGAAATCAAAAGTCACTGAGATCCTCTACGCGCATACCTACGTCATTGATCTTTCCAATTTAAATTTAACCCACTTCCCGATAAGCTATCACCTGGAAATACTCAGTACGGATGAGAACCAGATAAAGATGCATTCTTACGCTATTTCTAGTTCTTCAGAGGAAGAATGAACCGCTATTTTCGACAGCTTACATCTGTATTATTCGCTCAGCTGCAGCACAAATTTAAACGCTTTGATATAATTCAGAACAGTTTCCGGTTTTACACCTCACAGAGAATGAAAACAATCGAGTTTAATAATAGTATTACAATATATTAAAAGATTAGCCTAAAAACGCGTTTTTCTTTCAATTAAAAAGAAGAAAATCCTACAATAATAATTATTAAACGAATTGAAAACTCGGAAACCTCACATTTTCATTTAAACTAAAAAGAAGAAAATAACCAATCACGCTGACTTGTCCCAAGGTCCCTTGCTTAAATTTTTCAGGCACAAGACAACATATCCTACACCAAATCAATTTGAACATCTTTCATTAAGTTCTTTCTCGCAAGTATTCATGAAAATACCGGAACTAAATCCTCAAAATGCAGTAGATAAACTAGGAATACCTATGCTTTGGGGGGGGGACGAGATGGCCTGAGGTGTCGACCCCCTCCCAGGCAACGGGGTCCGGAAAATTTTTGAAAAATGACGTGCCAGCAAATACATTTTACATAATTTTGGCGCTAAAAATTTAACTTTAAGCAGATGTAGCTTTAATGTATATCAAAACTAGAAAATAGTTTTAAATATTTTTATTTTATTTTCTATGAAGCTTTGGGGGGGATCTATCCCCTTATCCCCCCCATAGTTACACCACTTCTCAAATGTGTGATGATGATGACTTTATATCTCTCCAGTCCCAAATGTTAACCTCCTCGTTCCTGGCGTACTGTATACAATACATTCACGTTAAAATTTTCTTCCGCCTGGCTGAGTGTTTATTGCAACTAGCTATACGCTTCCTGACCGATGACAGCACCATACAGATGCATGATTCGCCGAAATCGCTAATGCTGTTTGTTATCATCTAATTAAATATAAAACATGCAATTCAGACCTAAAATAGCAATAGATATGTCCCGGGAGTTAAAAGTTAAAGCGAATGTGTAAAACTAAACGCGGGATCCTAGGCCAGGGAGGGTGGTATATTTTCTTCTTGGATCGGGACCATAATCCTAGGGCTAGACCATAGAGTTATTAAAGCACTATATACTCTATGAGCTAGACAGTGGCGGATACATAAGGGGGTCTCTGGGGGCGCCCCCCCCCCCTTGCGGGCTGCCCGCATTGTCGAACATTGCAGAACCACAATTGTAACTTTTTTATATCATTAGATAGCATTGTCATGCATATGCGTATACTCAGTTTTCATAAAACTATCTTTAATTTTGCATGTAACTCGATTATTTTTCATTACGATAAAAGTATAGGTAGCTCAAAATATCTTTTGCGCCCACCTTGAGTTTTTTCCAGTGTTTGTGAGTCCTCCTTGGAGGAAAGTCAGGAGGGATTCCTCCCAACTCCTTAACTCCGAAACTCTTGGGAGGAGAACTCTGTTCAGAGGAAATAAAGAAACTCTCGGAGTTATTTTTTCTCCTCTAGCATGTGTCAAGGAGTTAATCAAAAAGCTTTCCCCTGAAAAGAGTTTCCTCCCAAAAGAGCTAGAGCAATACAAAAAAGTATCTGCGGCACACATGGCAGAGCTCTGGACAGAGTGAGGCATCTCCTCGGAGGATGAAAAAAGTTGAAAAAAAAATTTCAGGTCATAATGAAACAATTCAAATCACAAAACAAAACGATAACAAAAAAACAAACAAAAAAAGCGTTTTTTTTAGAGGTTATAAAATTACTATAAGCTTTACTATAATAAAACTTTTTACTGCATCCGTTACTGCGGCTAGACACCGCTTAAGAGTAAAGGTGACCCTGGCGCTGCTACCAGCACTTCAAAGTTGTTGGGCAAGGATGACCGAGCGAAACCACAAGGGCGTAGATGAGTCGCTGGTTGCCAGCCCAAATAACGACGGTGTCCCTTTTTTCGAAGGCTTTCCGAACGCGGCACAAGCCACTGCACCCCATCCCACAACCCAACCGCCTCCCCTCCATCTATCTCCGTCCCCCCCTCCCTCCATCGAATGGACTCTCTCCACCACGTCGCAGCTAGAGGCGCGCACAGCACAGCTCGGCGCAACACTCGCAAGCCGGCCGGCATCAGCAACGGCGAAGCCGAAACCACGTCAACCTCATCGGGGAAGAGAGGCCATCATCACCATCCTTTCTGGTCGGAAGCCGGCGAGCCCCTCTTCGGCAGGTCACCGTCCTCTGCTCACGCCTAAGGTGAGTTTCGGGAAGCGGTTGGCTCACGTGAATTTCCTCCACGTCGCCGGTCATCAAAACTACGTAACTTTCAATCTCTCTGGGCTCGAAAATAATCGCAAAATTAGGGCGATAGAAACTTACGTTTCAACTTCTAGGTCATCGAATCGTGGTACTATTTTTCTAGGTTCAAAATATCTCAAAAAATAATGGTGATAGACGCTAACGTCAACCCTACATCGCTAGAGTTCACTAGGCTAGCCTTTCATCGAGATGCCGAACTATTTTTCTAGGCTCAAAAGGTTCCTCAAAATAATGGTGATAGATGCTAACGTCAACTCTACGTCGCTAGAGTTCACTAGGCAAGCCTTTCATCGAGATGCCGAACTATTTTTCTAGGCTCAAAAGGTTCCTCAAAATAATGGTGATAGATGCTAACGTCAACTCTACGTCGCTAGACTTCACTAGGCTAGCCTTTCATCGAGTTGCCGAGGTATTTTTCTGGGTTCGAAAGAGGCCAGAAAGTAAAGTTGATAGACGCTAACATTTACTCCCCACTCGTCTCTAGTCTAGCCTTCGTACGAGTTGCGGAACTATTTTTCTAGGTCCTACACGGAGGCTATAATACAATAGTGATATTTGATATATATCATCCACGTCATCCCTACGTCACGTAGGTCATCAAAATGGGGAACTATTTTTCTAGGCCTAATGGAGATAAGAAACTAATCAGTGGCGAGCATGGATTACATCTTTGGGGATTTCAGGATCAGTGCAAGGTTGTAATCACTTATTTTACGTTAGGGCGCTTGGTGGTATTTTAATGAAAATAGATTATGATACACATGAATGTTTAATAACACACAATCTGTCCATACCGCCCCACGTATGATTCATTAGCCAATGTAAACAGCGATTAAGTAATTTTTCCTGAATTCCCTCTTTCGTGGGGAGGGCCTTAGGCCCTCACTATATCTAACTACCCCGCTAGCCACCTCAATAGTCCTGTGGAGGGGGGGGTGTTAGGATGCCACCCGTATATGTAAGTCCCCCTCAAAATTGTCAGAGATGTGGAGGCACGTAAGCGAGAAAAAAGCTTCTATGAGAGCTTTTCATATTTGGGAGGGGGTCCAAGTCATTTACGAAGTATACTAAATCTATTTCTTAAATTTCAATTGTGAGATATATATACTTCCATATTTTCCATTCATATCTGTTTTCACTAATATACTTTTCTGCTTACCTTGTTTTGTACCTTTTTATTTGACCCCCAAACGTACGAGTGCAAGAATCCGTAAAAACATTGTATGGCCATTGTGAAATTTTACTTTTATTCGAAACACTAATAACCCACACTTATTACAATCAAGTATCATTATGTAAAATAAATTGCATTGATCCTGGAATCTCCCAAGATGTAATCCATGTAGCCACTGATTAGTCTATAGTCTCCATTAGGCCTAGAAAAATAGTTTGTTTTTCCTCCCCTTCTGGTATAAGTATATACACCCCCATCTATCCGTCCATTAGATTCTTGCTGAGTGACATGCAGGTTTAGATCTCAAGACCATGATGAATCCTGTGTGCTGAGCCCAAATATTGTAGAACCTTGCACACGTTTCGTCGGCATCTCACACATGTTAAACCAAAACAATGACACAACGAAACCTAGAAGCCATGTTTCGTGGCACCACGGCCAAATTTATAAGCTTCCATGGTCGCATTTCGTCATAGTAACGGCAATTAGCGCGTAGTCCAGAAATCTAACCGCACTCACAAATAGTCAGCTGACTGCGGTGAGCGTGGTGTTTCCCAAGCGCATTTCTTCGAAGCGCCAATTCAGCGGCTGCGGTTACTAAAAATAACCACTTGAGTGTCCGCCCATTGTATCTAGGACTTAAATTTTGCTATTTCCGTTTATTCCATCCAAAATTATTTAAAAAATCATTCTTACTTGGGCTGCTAATTTGGTTGGCATCCACATACTCCTCGAAATGGAAAATGGCTAGACCTAAAGCTTATATGTTCACATAAGTGGAACATCTGGAAATATTCGGGTAGCCTTAGCAGCTCATTTTTGGACAGAGGGCAGCAATTTTCTGCGTAAATAATTTGACTGTGGAATGAGAAAAATGAAATGACACTGCTATATCGTTTTATGTATATAGTACGAATTTTTCCCGCAAAGATTCGTCAAATAACCGAATGCGATTGATGCAGGGGTATAAACTTAACAGATTATTTGCTCTATGCTTATCAACCACTTATTTATAGGGGAAGTGATGATCAGTTTCAATCGACAGTTCGATTTTTTATGGTAATTCAATGAGTTGATCGTACTTAAAAACATTGAATAAACGCTGATGTATGTGAATAAATTCACCTAATTGTTGGCATTATGCTGAAGTAAAAGAATTATATACCGACCCTCCAGAAAGGACACAATATATTTCAACATATTATTGAATTTTATTTTACTATCAATCACATTTGACGTAATTTAATCAAAATTTAAAGTTTTCCCAACGGATCATTCCAACACTGTGACCTTGGTCAAAAGTCACCGTCATCACTAGCGTCGAACGTCACTGAGGTACGAGCGATAGTTCTTACTTGAAAGTGTTCAATTAGGACTCCCATTCATGTTTTCTCCGACCTCTGGAGAGCGAATAACGAACACATTGGCAAATGCTGCCCTCTCAATTGCTGGTGTACGTCGGAATCTATGCATATGTTTTACGTTTCAAGGTGAAACAGAGACCTTTCCAACTTTTCATCATCATTAGTCATCAATCTTAAGAATGGTTTGACGCAGCTCTCCACTCCGCTCTCCTATCCTCCAGCCTTTTCATGGTGACGAATTTCTTCTCTTTTACATTCTCTATCCTATGAAACTCATTCGGAGCCCTCCCTTGCCCTTCTCACCTTTCAGCTGTCCCTCTACGATCGTTTTCATCAACCCACTACGCCTCATTAGGTGGCCAACTAAGTTGTCCCTTCTACTCTTTACTGTTTCAAGAAGACTTCTCTTTTCTCCCACTCTCTTTAGCACTTCCTTATTACCAACTCGGTCGATTCATTTTATCTTCATCATTCTTCGGTAGCATTACATTCCGAATGATTCCACTCTTGGCTTCTCTGCTGCTGTCAACGTCCAAGCCTCGCTTACATTGAGAAACATACTCCATATGTAGCATCTGATGAATTGTTTCCTCACTTCTACCCTTGTATTTTCAGCTTCTAACCTTTCATATCGAGCAAAATTTCGTAATTTCCAATCGAATTTCTATTTCGTGAGTGAATCGTCAATCAATTGTTGCGCTAGGCCTCACACGCTATAGCGGAAACAAACATAGCCATTCCAGGGGTAGTTCCTTTGTGGGAATGGAGGGGAGAGGGTGGAGGGGAAGCCAGCCAAAAGAACGGAGGTGGAAACGGCCCCGAGGGATAACGAATAGTGGTGACACCAGAAAGTCAGACGACCCTTTCCCAGTTAAAGGAAAAGACCCACCTGGCGGAATACCAATGTCTACAGACACGACGCGTATTTTGGGTTATGATATTACAGCCATAATATCGATGTTAAAATTCGTCGAATAAATTAAATTAAGCATGGATTTCTTTTGAGCAGCAAATAGCGCGCACTAGGCTTAGATTGCTGGGCAGTTCCATTTATAACTGAATTATCTTAATAGATAACAATGCAATAGAACATTTCGATAAAATTGTAAAATACACAAAAATTGCAAAACTTCTAGCTATGCATGATCAAAAAAGATTTATGAAGGTGATTTTCATATGCAGAAATAAAATTAATTATCTAAATACCTTCTAAATTTGCCCAACATTAACATGTGACGGAATTACTACCAGGTCAACCTCCGAAGAGTAATGATTTAAAACATCTTCAAAACTCCGTAAATCGAAGTATAGTGTGGAAAACTTTTATTCAGGCTCTGAATAATGTTTCAAATACTGATTTCATAAAATTCAGTCATATAGCTGTTAATTTATCAAGGTAAAATATTTCCAGCCTAAATTTTAATTAGAGAGAAAAAGTTGACATTTTCATGGAAATGCCCTGCTCGAACAATATAGAATGGATATTTTTCTGAGCGACGCGGAAAACATCATATCAGAAAACCACTATACTTCCAGGTCAGACAGAGGCGATTAATGAAGAGGGATTATTTTATTATTAAACTATGGAAATTACAATTTGTGGTTTTTTATCATGGATATATTGCATTTCCATCAAGTCAAGCCTGAAATGATATTGTACGATGATACTCTGTATATCATCTCCAAGGTGTGTGACAGGAGATGGGTTTCTTCGCCAAATAAGTTGTTTCATTGTTTTGTGTGCTACCGCAGTGATACCACCGTATGCATACGTAGCAGAAATTATCCCTCACGAAGCCTGCATTATTCATTTTTTTTACAGGTAATTACATCTGATATGTACGTGTACCCGCCGCTAATATATGCTGCACTTCCGTGACCATTCCCCCTGATTCCCTCAGTGTTATATTCCTTCTATCAGCGTGGTCGGAAACTAACGCCGCGCCGCCGTTGGTTCTATGCCGGTGGCATGCGTTCTACCGAGGACTCTACGAGGCGGAAATAATTGACTTTCGTGGAGGGCTGTGTGAACCTGGGGTTGGGTAGCGACTTTTATTTTAACTGTCGAAGGAAAGCGTCTGGTTGAGCTCAAATAGTTAACGTATAAAGCCAAACACTTGTAACATCTGACTCTTCATTTTATTCATTTTCAAGATTACAGCATATTTATTAATAAAATAACTGAAAATCTATATTTGGTTTCTTCGTAGAAATCCATTATAAAAATAGAATTCTCCGTGGTTAAAAATGTTTCTGCAGTGGTAAACAAATTTTTATGTTTTTGTGAAATTTTCTAACTATCCATTATTTTATATTGACCGAGTATAATCGATGAAGTGGTTCTAAGTGAAAAAAAATAAATAAAAAATAACACTATCAGCCGATGCACTCCATGCGGTGTAAAATACAGCTATTAAAAGTTACTACCTACTCATGAAAATTCTGTTTGTTCTTCCCAACAACCTGGATAAGTAGGAAATGAAATAAGTATTAGTTCAGCTAAGAATGTGAAACATGACATAGTTTTAGTGGTCGTTGTTAAGTTTTCGGATGAACATCAAATTGATATAATCACAATAAATGTTACATGCTGCCTAATTTGATTAGATAATGTATTTCCATTAAAGTTATAATTCACGGAGAAGAAGAATTATCAGGATCTGAATTAAAACTTTTTATAAGTATAGCAATTGCTACCTTTTCAATTCCTACAATAGAAAAAAGTTGGGGGAAAAAAATATTGGAATAAGCCTATAGATTGTGGGCAGGTACAGAGAGGGTTCTCTTTTATATTGAGGACTGTGGCGGATCCAGGATGGTGATAAGGGGGGGGGGGGGCTAAGTAAAGGGGTAACCTCCCAGCAGTAGAGGGGTCCGTAAAAAATTACCATTGTTTCTAGTGTAAATTGGGTACCCATCTATTATAAATTAGGGGGCAATAGTCCCCTAGTCCCTTACTGTGGTATATGCCCCTGCATTGTAACATACCAAAAGTGTATAAAGTAGGTCCTAAGCTTAGAGCTCATTTGTATTTCAAATCGTTTAAGTAGGTAATTATATCGGAAAATATACATAAATACTTCTGTACAAAGTGGCAACCTCCAAAAATTTCGATTTTATCTAATGTGTGTCTCGACTCAATGTGGGGGCTATAGGCCCCTCAGCCCCCCCACACAGATCCGCCACTGATTGAGGATCAAACATTGCGTTATCGGGAGCGCTATGTTTTTGGCATTGATGATGCGGGGTCGTAAATGCAATGTCTGCATTTGCGGGTATGACTCACTGACTGGAGTACAGCCCTGGATGCGGTGGTAGGGAAAATACGAGCATGGGTGAGGATCAGTAATGGAGGTGCGCCTGAGAAGTGTGACCGTGCTAAGTGGAATATATCCCTGCCAGCCTCGGCGGAAACGCAGTTGAACTCGCCGCGGCGGGCTCGGCCACTACGCCACACTATTTACTACGGACGCGAGAGGAAGTTTTTAAGATCGCGAAATAGAAACTGCGCGTTGCAAGTAACTTTTAACGCAGTCAGGCGCGCGATTACAAAGATAATTACCATAACCACTTTTGAAAAGGCATAACGACCAATATATGTATGCACAAGTCATGCGATTAACTTGAAAAAATACTTCTATAATTTATTTACATACATACCTAACAAAAGCAATAAAAATATTCACAGATTCGAAATATAATTTTCATGAATTTTTATAAATCTGTTCCTAATTGGGGACATTGAAATGTAAACGGTTAAAAGGAAATTGTGGTTTTTAGTTAGTCCCATCATGAGTGGCTGTGAAGAGATGACATGCTGTAAACATTTTTTTAGGAATTCCCAGTTTTTGAATATGAATTGAGAATTTTGCAGCAAAAGAGAGGAGGCTAAGACAAACATAAACGTAGGAAAGCGAAAGGTTGAAGAGGTGAAAGAGTTTTCTTGTTTCTTAACCAGGAAGCCGAATTATCAACGATGGACGAAGCAAGATGGAAATAGTCAGTAGAATAGCGCAGGTGAAGAGGGTTTTTTTACAAAATGAAGAATGTTCTTACAGCCGAGAATAAAAGAATATAAGTTAGGAAACAATTCATCAGATGCTACATATGGAGTATGTTTCTCTATGGAAGCGAGGCTTGGACGTTGACAGCAACAGAGAAGTCAATAGTGGAAGCATTCGAAATGTGGTGATACCGAAGAATGATGAAGATAAAATAGATTGACCGTGTAAGTGAGGAAGAAGTGCTAAGAAGAGTGGGAGAAAAGAGAAGCCTGCTAAAAACCTTAAGCAGAAGACGGGACAACTTAGTAGGCCACATTTTGAGGCACGATGGCCTGGAGAGGACTTTAGTTGAAGGACAAGTGGAAGGGAAGACGGGTGAGGGACGGCCCCGAATGAGTTATATAGGACAAAGGGTTATAAAGGATGTAGAAGAGAAGAAATACGTCGCTATGAAAAGGCTAGCGGATAGGAGAGAGAAATGGAGAGCTGCGTCAAACCAATCTTAGGATTGTCGACCAATGATGACGATGATGAGGATTAGGGTACGAATTCCGGATATGACAAATTGTTTTTCACGACGAATTTCATCATTGCAGTAATTAAATTTGATCTCGTGCGTCTGACTTCGTAAAAATTGTTTGTTACCTGTAGTGATTAGGGAAAACATTGTAGTACTGCTGTACTAAAATCCTGGATGGATTTCCGACTATGCCAAATGATTTTCAGGGTGATTTCATCCCGGATTAAAATCGTGAAATGTTATTTTTTAAATGTGAATATGTTCTGAAAACTTAGCATCCTAAATTGCGGTTAAAGAAATAGGGAAATCGCAAATGAATCATACTCCTTTATATTCTGCAACGCGACGTTACAATAGCAGTAAACATATATATTATCTGCACTATATCGTGAGGGTATCGATAATTTCCGGCGAGTAAACCTTTGGGTTTGATGCTGTCCCTACTTTTGCATTCAATTATGGACAGCTTTTGAAATCTTATCAGTATCGTTTCAACGTCAACATTGTGCTGACCTTGGCACTTTATATCTTTACCCCAGTGTTGCCCATTTTCAATGACTGCTCTACTTTTGTTAATCCTTAACAACCAACCTTTGATACGAGGAATAGGTGTTTGGTATCATTTTTAAGAATGAATTTTGCTTTTGCTTTTTTTTCATTTGTTTATTTAGAAGTTGGTTCCACTTTACGAAATTCCTAAACTAATTCTTCACTGTGTGGTTATTGTGGTCGGTGTGTGTCATTAGAGGGTTTCTTGTAATTTTACTGATACCACTAGTTTATAACTAGTTTTTTTTAACTAGTGATATAAGTAAAAGTGGAATATCCAAGAAGCCTTAGTACCACTTTGACAAAAAATATCAAACCACGATTTTTAAAAATACGGATGGCGTAATATCACGCCCGTAGCAAAAATCGGAGGATTGCACGTGGAGTGATACTATGCCCATAGAACGCAAAGCGTCAATTTCAATGCCTTCTCGTTTCATGCTCTCTGCCATTTTTATTACTCCTGCGTACAGTTCCGGTACAGTGATCTCACTCCAGCCTACTAACTCCCTCTTCGAAATAATAGAGAAAACTTGAGAACAGACTGCTATGGCATTGGCGGGCGATCTATTTTGGTTGAGACTGGAAAGCATCAACAAGAATTAACTGGACGTCACCTCGAACCAAAAATAATGGACAGACGCGCACGGGAATGTTATTACCGGATGCGAGGGTATTTTCAGGTTAGGGCTGCTTCTAAAAGCTACAGTTCCATGTAACTGGACAGTGGCGTAGCGGGGGAGGGGGACTAGGGGGTCCGGACCCCCTTGTCTCCCTCCCCCTCCCGAAATATAAAAACACAGTTACTTTGCTTGATAAAAGAAAACCAGATATTGAAAAATAATGAATACGAGCGTGCTGCGCCCGCTCCCAGCGGGCTTCCCCCGCTCTTTTCAATGCAGGTCCACTGAGGGATAGGCGCGTTCCTAATTTTAAAATGTAGAAAAAAGGCAGGATCTTATGTACAAATTTAATTGGGATGTTCATGTACAAATTGAGGTCAGAGGACCTCTTTAAACACAACATTGGAAGTAATTACACTATCCTATGTTAAACGCACATTATGACTCATACTTACGTATCAACAGGAGACTTGAATGTGGAATCAGCCGCATTTTGATAAAAGTTATTTTAAGAATGCAAGATATTGTTGCAAATGAACAAGTGTATCAGTTTGTGCGACGTTAACATCAGGAATATTTACCGGATTTTGTTTTTTTTTTGCTTTTTTTAAATTATTTAAAAACCAATTTTAGGAAACAATAGCAATATTTAGGAAGTAAGATATGCCGTCGCATGTTCTCTGATAAATTCTGTGCATTTTGGTACCTCATTTGTAGAGTTTGGTTGCGTATAAGTTAAGAAAAAGGTATCTATACAGTAGAAATATATAAGAAGATACCAATGGATGGAGGGGATTAGGCCTCCTGAACAGTACTTATATTTGATTGAACTAAAATTAATTAAGTAGAGATACGGCTCACAAGAACGTATTAATGTATAAACCCACGAAATGGAGTGATAACACCTAGGAATTCGAGAATGAGTAATTTTCCGTGTAGTTACAATGATTATGCGTAATATTTTACACATTAAATGTGATCAGGAGCTTCTCTGACGATACATTAAGCCCCAGTATTTCTGTGGCTGAAGTTTGTAATATTAATTGACTTCCGTTCGCAGGGAAGAGGTGAATGTTTCTCATTCACTTCCACCCTGAAGGAAACGTTTGATTTTTGCGATGAAATGTCGTCTGCAATGAAAACTGCGTCTCAATGAATCATCTTAGAAACCCCTGACTAGCCGAATAAGTCTTCGGTCAAACCCAAATTGATATTTCTAACTTCAGCATTGCAAACAATCTTTAACTAACTAATAGTAATTGAAAAATAGGAGTTGGCCGTATATGAGTAACAGTAATTAAAAAATGGTAAGGTTTACTTCTTATAATGCTTTCACTTTTAATCGTTACCTTCCAAAATTTGAAAAATTGCTTGTTATCATTTCCAGTAAGCTAATACCCAAAGTTGATAATGCGTGTATATTTCTTTTGAACACTAATTAACTTTTATTCTTTATATCTATTTTTATACTTTGGGTAAAAATTTAAAACAGCAACAACAGCAAATAGAATTTTAAAAGTATTTTTAGTAAATTCAGATCTACGCCGTAAGCACGCAATTTCATGTGAATTCTGGCGTATCTGGCGTAAGTTGGCGTGGCAGAAGTAATCAAAAGTTAAAAAACTAAGAGGTGTTGGGTCGAAATTTTCACGATTTCGAAATGAACGCGAGATCTATTCAGTCTCAATAGACCAGATGGCTGGCATGACGTGCCCGTTTTCTTTCTGCTTGAAGATCTCTGAAGGGGCGTACACTTAAATTGTAAGAAGGGAGTCACCGAAACACGAACAGGAACTTGACACGCTTGAAAAAACTTTAAAGCAGAAGATTTACATGGAGTCAAAAGACATCACATTCACATGTTAAATATTCCTGCATGTTCTAATGTAAGCAGAAAAATCTCGTGTTTAAAAACTACCGACGCTTCAAATTTCGATATTTCTGGTGTTATACCACGAGAAGATAAAATTGTATCGGGTACGCCACACTAAGTTGTCTGGTTAGCGTTCACCGGAACATGATAATATCGTAACCTTAACGTAAACCTATTTGACAGTTAAAGTAAAAAAAATAGTTCAGGAAGTTAGTTAAAAAGGTGAACTTAAGTTCAAGTGGAAGTTTAGTTAACTCAGATTTTTATTCCCCGAAAAAATTAACGAGACATAAAACAGTAAATGGGGCCGGGTTGAATACAAACTCAGAATGGCCACTTCGAAAATACTAATTGCCGCCAATACTTAATACTCGTCCGTCTGAAGTTAAATTTCCTTCCTCATAAATTACTTTCCTCCGCGAGAAAAAAACCCACCTCTTCACCGGAAGCGTGGTGGTAATGTTGTAATAAAAATCTCAAAGCTGTTATATGGATCTAACCCAATGACAACTGAAGACAAACACGAAGTTTTCACATCCTCCTAACCTTTTATTCCTCTAAATAAAAGCCGTTATAAGATTCAAAATTACGTAGTTGTGAATGCGATCGCCTTATAAATCGTAACCGCTGCCTAATTTATATTATCCCCAGCTAATAAATATGCTGTGTTTTTTGGAAATACGAAAAGATAAGCGCCGTTTTCATGGCAATTTAGCTATTTTAATTCCCTTCCAACAAACTCTCACGCTCCACTGATTTTTAAGTGAATAAACTAATATTGCTTACAAGATTTTCCCCGTTAAAGCTTCGATTTTCCAAGCCCATAAATCATTAATGAAATTAGAGTCACGCCAATGAGTAGCCGTGGATCATATCCTCTTTGAAATACTATATTTTAACTGTACTTATATTACGTCTCATTTAGAAACATCGTCATGGTAAATTACTCCTTTCTCATTTTTTAATGAAGCTCACTGTGGGAGATTGATCACCTATTATAATTATAGCTTGAAGCTCTATGCTTGCTGCAAAGGATTTTAAACGAGGAGAGGCACGTATGTAGAACGCCTATTTCTGAACTTCTCGTATAAGCCATGAAAAAATGCGTCATTCCTTTGTTGAAGAATGCTACAACTTGAAATTGGAAAAATATTCAGGCTGAATTTAAAGACAAACACCTGCGGAGATCACTGCAACTAAGCCAATTTTGATAATAACCAATGATGAGCACAGCATTCAAGGCTGAATCGACGAAGTTTAAAATTTATCAACCAATGTCTTGTATATAAGTTAACGGCGGCGGAACAACGAATTTTAACCCCATTCACGGGAAAGAGCGTGGAAAGTTAATGACGTCACTCAATGCTGGTGTCCAATCGCCATGGGATTAAGTAATAATATCTTTCCTCAATTTTTAGAGAGCGATTTTGTTTCCAAAGATGGCGCCGCAAACATTTCGCCAGGGTGGAAACTTTATTCAGTATTTACTTTTAATTTATCCACGAGACGCAGAGTGCCAAAGAGTTTTTTTCGATCAAATCATTATCAAGTGGACCTTTCGACTTGATAAAATAAACTGTGATTTCGGGTAGAAGTGTTCTTATCTACTCGTTCGAAGTTCTTATCTACCTGTCGTTCTGAAGTGGGAGAGTATTCGTAAAATTAGAAAACAGATCGATTGTCGAAATGAGTCAATGATATGTTATCTTGGCCACTTTTTTATCCCTTACTAGCGGGCCACCCGGCTTTGCTCGGGAAGGATAATACCCAGAGAGGTGGGGAACTCGAAACTCAAGGCAGGATAGTACCCAGAGAAGTGGGAAACTTAGAACTTGGAATTCATGGTCTCATGGCAGGATTTTTAGGTAAAGAAACAAAGCGGGAAACAGCAAACAATAGAAAAAACGATTTCCGCATACCGCGCACGGTATCGGCTTATACCCCACTCCACAACATAGATTATTGTGTGTTACCCAGACCAAAAACTTCGTGTGAATGCATACCCCAGCGATAAGGTTTACACCAATAGTTAAGCGTAGAATACTTAGATTCATGATTTACCTTTGAGTGTATCAAGAGGTGTGCCTACCCGTCATGATGCATAGTACCTGGGAGTTACGATAACCTCGAACCTCTCGTGGTGAACACATATAAGGAATATTTGCGGCATAGCCCTGAAGAAATTAGGATTCGTCAAGCGTATTATGGGAAGATTTTCGGATGAGAAAGTAAAAGAAAGGTGCTATTTCACTCTGGCCCGACCGCACCTTGAATATGCTGCGAGCGTATGGGATCCGGTGCAGAAATACTTAATCCGCGAACTGAATAAAATACAAAGGAAGGATGCGCGTTTCGCAAAAACCGCTACAGGCGTACAGACAGCGTTACTCAGATGTTAAGCGAATTAGGCTGGGAGCCGCTGGAGACTCGAAGGCTGCTCGCTAGGCTTAGATTGCTTGAACAATTGAAAATGGATATCTTTAAGAGCGACACAGAGAACATAATATTAGAGCCACACTATATTTCCAGGTACGATAGAAGCGATAAATTAAGAGAGATGTTTTGCCGAATGGATAGATATGGGAATTCGTTTTTCCCCCGAACCATAAGGGATTTCAATATATGCTAGTCCTAACTTCGTTAGAGTTCTTCATTTTTATGTGTAAACGGCTGGTGTCGTAACACACCCAGCCACACGCCTTTTAGGCGGCTTGCTGGGTATTATGTAGATGTTCCACCGCAGAAGTAAAACGTGACGTAACAAACAGACGGTGCAGGGGCCCTCCCCCAGAAAATTTTTAAGATAAATGGCTCAAGATAGTGAGTTTTATGGCTTTTTGAGAGATTTAGTCTTTACATTATTCTGTAAGTAAGTAATATTAATCCCATTATGTAAAATGGATGAAACTTAAAATTTTCTCTGAGCTCTGGGGATGTTTTATCCCCAAAACCCTCCTCGCTGCCCCACTGGCGCCTAAAACCCCTTCTAGCCTTAACTCCTAGCTGCGCCCCTGGTACTATGGGCTTTGGGAGCATAAGATGAACCTACGAACTAATTTTGGTTAGAATCCGTGCTGTCGTTAGGAAATGCATAGCTGACAGACAAACAGATATCCTCTTTAGTTTTTTTTGGCCAATGTTGCCAATTTGCGGAATTTTTGAAAGTTAATAAAACGTTATCTTGCGGAAAGGAAATCCATAACCCACCCGTACTGAATATTTATGATCTCTCTTTCATTTTCAACGCCTTAAATGGTGAGCACCGATCCTCTGAAATAATCCAATTCTTTCCACTTTACAATCCCAACCACTGCACCTTTCATAATAACCACCTAGCACACCAATCTAAATTCCGTTTTTCTCTCCCCGAGAGTTTATTTTTTTACAGACTTCCTGCCTTTTTCACCCCCATTTCATCCACCTACCCTTCCCTGATTCTCTCAACGCCCTCCGGAACATTCAAGAGGCAGCCATCTTCTCCTGAATCTAATTTTTTAAATTCTATTTATACTTTGTATTTGTTAAAGCTTTAGATTATAAATTTTATATTTTTAACATTACCAAATCGGCTATTTTTGAAATATTAAATAAATAAATCGTATCACTGTTCAAAGCTCGTTACTTAATCATAATAACAGGGGAAAGAAATAATTCGAGACAGAGGGGGAAATGCAACTTGGTCTTATTAATCTTACTTAATCCGCGAACTGAATAAAATACAAAGGAAGTCTGCGCGTATCGTCAAAAACCGCTACGGGCGAACAGACAGCGCCAGATGTTAGGCGAATTGGGCTGGGAGCCGTTGGAGACTCGGAGGCTGCGCGCTAGGCTTCGATTGATTGAACAATTGAGAATGGATATCTTTAAGAGCGACACAGGGAACATAATATTAGAGCCACACTTTATTTCCAGGTCCGATAGAAGCGATAAATTGAGATAGATGTTTTCCGAACGGATGAATATGGGAATTCGTTTTTCCCCCGAACCATAAAGGACTTTAATAAACGTTAGTCACAACCTCGTTAGAGCACTTCATTTTTTTTTGTAAACGGCTGGTGTCCTAACACCCCCTGCCACACGACTTTTAGGCGGCTTGCGGGGTATTATGGAGATGTATCATCACTGGATCGTCCTTTGTTTTTTGATATTTCTTACTTTCTTGCACAAGGCACTCTCATGTAGTGACTCCAGAGAAGATCGGCTGAATTCCATATATCATCCGCCTACCGCAAGATGAATGACCTCGGACACTTCCAATCTCCACCCCCTGCCATGCGTCATTACCTCTTCGCTCATCCGTGGACCCTTCCGCCAACTCCCGATGACGAGAGAGCCAAGGATATGTTTCGTCTCTCCCACGTTCTTCGAGTTACGTTTTAACCTGAAACACTCGAAACCCTTTGAAAGGTAGCCATAGCGATAGGTTATGAGGAACAGAAGATAAAGATCGCTTGCCCCATCATTTTCTGTATCACTCCGTCATTCTCCTCAATGTCCCTTTTTACCATCGCTTATTCCTTCACTTTATTTACAACCACTATTAAATTTTAAGCCAAAAGTATCTTTGTTTTCGATTAAAAATATTCGTCGACTGCCGTGAAAAATCGACACCCAGATCATCTGGGCCAGATGAAAGTAAATGATTACCATCGAAAATTGGCAGCTGCCGATAATAGATAAATCCTAAATCACTCCAGTATTTTTCCATTCCTTAGAATGATAGCTCAAGCGATAGGTTTTCAGAAACCAAAAGATAAAGATCGCTCGATCCATCATTTTCTGAATCACTCCGTCATTTCCTCAACGTCCCTTTTTTCCATCGCTTATTCCGTCACTTTCCATACGTACAAAGGTCGTTCAATTAATAGTTAAGCATGGCGTTACGATCGCTGTTTGCGGACGTGCGTTCTGATTGGTTGAAGGACGGTGCTGGCGATGGTCTCAGCGACGCAAAAAGGGGCGTGCGGGGTGATGGAAAAAGGGATGGAATTTCCATCCTTGGAGCCATTGTGTGAAAATGATTGCGTGAAACGGTCATTTTTTCCGCCGTCATTTGAGCTATCGCTGATGCTGTCCCTCGAAAGGAACGGAAAAAATGATATTGTGATACAGTCTTTGCTAAGATAATATAACGCAATGTAAGTACTTTTTCAAAGCACTGCTTGAAGCAAGTAACTTGGCAAGCAGTCTCGCGCACGCGTGAAAATGTACACTAAGGTTGAAAAAATCATTCGGCTCAGTCGGGATTAAACCGAAGTAACTGATAGAATACCTGGCCAGCAACAGGGAGATCCGGGTTCGAATCCGGGCTATGCCAATTTATTTTCTTGATGGCGAAGTCCATCCTTGGCGTACAAGTTCTGTTGCCTCTAGAGATTAAAGCTTCATGAAAGAGCCGAGTAACATGACCACGAAGAATATTTAATCGTCTAAGAGCGATGAAAATAATTCAAAAATATTCCACAGTTGACGACGCAGATTAGAGCTTATACTTAAAGATGATGATTTTTTTCCTAGACATATGGGTAGACGATATCAAAACTCTTTGCAACACACTAAATTGAATTACGAAGTGCATGAAGCACCTTCCTGTGATAAAGTTGCCGACACGTATTTCATACATGATATCTTCCTCTAAATAAAGCCTACATTTGTCGATGGAACGGTAAGTATATCCATGATAAAAAGAAGAACACAATGGTAATTTCCACACTTTTAATGTCACAACTCAGCAACCGACCATGGTTTCAACACACAAGTGTCATTTTCAAGGTGAAAAAACCCAGTACCATCTCGGTATATATACCCAGGCCAAGGTAGGAGGTGGGGGCATATGGAATTAGGTGTGGGGTAATGGGAGGGGAAACGGTTTAGGTGAACAAGTGAGTGAAGGACGAAAACATACATCGAGTGGATCGGAGTGAAGGTCAGGGTTTTGACGTCATGGGGATGACGTCAAAACCGTGACCTTCAAGAAGTTACGCCTAGAATCGTTGGCCTGGAGCCATTTATTTATTCAATATAAGGCAATTTCGAAAATTTCCCAAAAGGAGTCAAAAGTATCAATTTCGTCTTCCAAACAATATTTTCTGGTCTTATAGCGTATTTCTTTGGCTTTCGACTTAAGCTGAAGTCTTGTGATGACGTGTTGTCGGAACGAAGTTTGTGCACGACTAAAAAAGTATACTTACACCAAGAAATATTTTTAATGAAAAATACCCTTCTCCATAAAGTTAAAAAAAAATGGCACAGCGTTTGTGTTTGGAACATTTGTTCCCGAAGGAGGGAAAATATTCAATCCTAAACGACGAAGCGAAAGCGTTAAAAGCTTCCTCTGCGATAGAGACCATGATATACGCCTATCAGTCAGCGGGTCTGGATTGTGCGTCTGGTAACGTAGCGCTGATAAAATACGCCACAACTAATCAGAACTCATTCATGACCTTGAAAATTATAGTTCAAAAAGGAGATACAATCGTTTCAAATTTTTAAACTTTAACAAGTGGTTACATACACTTGAAACATCGTTACCACAATACCCGAAGCTTGAAATTGTTTACGCAACATTATCCATGTACAAAAAACCTCTTTCACTTATAAAAAACGGTGTAAATGGGCGTACCCAGCGAGGGGCAGGAAGGGGCAGCTGCCCCCCCAAGAAGCAAATATCCCAAATGTCTTTGAGGAAAATAATATTTTTTCAAGCAAATAATTTTATAAACTAATAAAGAGCAGTTAAAGTTTCCTCGACATGTTGATTTCATTCACCTTTTCCATGCTTGAATCTTACCTACAACTTGAACAACCATGGCTTGCCCCCTCCCCCCTAGTTTTCGTCCCGGGTACGCCCTTGACGGTGTATTATAATATCATATGCATTGTATAGGGGCGGTATTTATTTATTTGGCCTTGATTCACTCTAATTTGTTACTACTCCAACCGGTAGCGCAAAAATATGAATTTATTAACGACAAAAATTATACATTAAATTATTTTATGTAATCGACGTCTTGTTAACTCGGTATGAAGTTAAATCGTGCACGAGATTTATAGTCAATGATGATCTGAAGAATTTTTGGGGCGCTGAAGACCCTGAGGACCTCACTGACCGCATGCCAGTCCTTAGTGTAATGTCATTCAATTTCAACCTACCTACATCCAAAGTTTCAAGTTTTCACTTCTTCCAATATTACTCTCAAATCATTTCTTACATTGCACCACTCAAATTTCTTTTCGGAACGGAGGTGGCGCCACTTCATTTATGGAGATACTTTTTTGACCGATAGTACCAATGGCTCCACTTAAGGCGTATATGCAAGCCACCATTGTTACGACGCGACGCCTATAACCGAGGTGCGTAACCCCCGTGCCATATTATTCCTCTCAGTTATTAAGTCTCACATGTGCGAAACATGAGGAGACGTAAAAGCAGTCGGGAAGACAGCATCGAGTGTTTTCTTTCCCATGCAAGACCTCTGCGCAAATTGAATGCTCTGGCGCGTAAAAACACCTCTTTCCGCAGCGAGATATGGTTTACTTTTTCCTAAGTTTCCATTTATGTACACCGGTCTTTTTTATATGCATGACGTCAGACAGTGACTTCACATTCAATCTTTTAAATCGCATCTTTCCAATTCGACTTAAAAAGAAAGCCATGCAGTATAATTTCAGTTTCCTTTCCTGATTCATGGGCGTACCCACCGAGGGGCAGCTGCCTCCCCTAGAAGAATTATGAATACACTAATGTTTGGTAACGAATCGCAATCAATGCCTTTCGTTTTCTTTGATGGAGGAAACTACCCTATTCTTAATCGCACCCTAACAGAAGACCTGTAAAATCTGTGCAGTATTTTTTTAATAAACAAAACGCGTGGTTTTCCCAATTTTTTTTATTCAATTCGCGCATTTAATCCATCTGCAATGAATTCCACTTGCTTACCGCGCGAAGACTGGCAGACGATCGCATCGAGAGGTTGAACGAGTTTTATTTGCAGTTATGGCGACTTTACCGTAAACAGCAGCGATCACTTCGCGACACAGGAGTTCATAAGGACAGCACGTCTCTCAATGGCTTGAACATCGCAGGTGTTCGATTCGGATAAGGTCGAAATTACTTGACTCGGAAGAATGCGATAAGCGGTTGCACCCGCATAGTTGTTGCTTCTATTATTTTACCCTGTGGATGCACGTGAATAGAATTTTTTTGGTGCTCGTTAACCTCGTTTAAATTCAACTGGCAGCAAAGTAACTTTGCCTCACTGTTGCTCCAAATTAGAACGGTAAAAGATAACATGTAGGATTATTACAAAATTTAATGAAATTCAGTATTTGATAGCACCATTAAAAATAATTATAATTCGTCTCATAAAATACGATAAATTTTTAGCAAGTAATAGATTCTTCAATTCGACGGTTTAGTTTTATTGAGAGCAGGTATTGGCTTTAAAATTAACATCGTAGAATTGAGTCGTTTTTCGAGTAGAATTTCACCAATGTATTATTCCGAGGCGGCGTTAATCTGCCCTAGTTATGATAAAATTATTTTCATGGTTTATTTCATACTTATAACAATTTTCATATTGTAGCATTATTTGAAATACATTTTTTCGATATCAAATAAATGACGAAATATGATGCCAGGAATAGGTAGCCCATAATAGTTGAAGTAATTATTCAGCTACGAAAATCAGAAAAATGTAGCACTTCCACATCATCACCGCCGAATCAATCGGATGTGAAATCACAGAGTAGCTTTAATTTGAAATAAATAAGCAACGACGATAAGTACTTAGCGAGGTAAATTTTTTGTCGTACTGCTATTGAATCGGCGTCTACTGTGCTTCATAAGATGCGGTGCGGAAAGCGGAATTGCAAAATTTGCGGGTTTATTTCACCGTAATTACATGGTTGGGATCTCTTGGTAGGAATATCCAATTTCCTTACGTTACTGCGTGAATTCGTGGCCTTGATACGGGTAGACGATAAGATTTTCCGCTGTGCAAAGATTAGCTGGCGGAACGGAGAGGACACAACACATTGCGTCACCTCTTGTGACCAGCATATTGAAATGTCGTACTCGAGGACAAGGTACAAACATACCCTCCTCTATCAGCTATGAATCCAGTAGTTTTTTGGGGCCTTGTTGTAACAACTCCAACCGGTAAAGCAATGATATGAATGGATCAATGAAAAAAGTTATATTTTGTACTAGCTGGCAACTAGTATAGTACCCAGAGTAGAAGAAAACTTGGAACTTGGAATTCATGGTCACAGAGCAGAATTTTAATGTTTTCTCTTTGAGCGTGTCAAGAGGTGTGCCTACACCGTAGTATGTCCAACCACACAAGTTGTATAACGTGACGCAACGAACGGTTATGAGGAAAGAGGAAAATGACGTGACGCAACCGAAAGTAGCACTACGGGGTTCGATAGCATAAGATGCATAATTGTACTACCTTTTGGTCGCAAACCGTCCAGCCGTATTGAAATGCATAGCGGACAGACAAACCGATATATCCTCTTTTATACTATGCATAACATCTATGGCTAATTTCTAACAACTTGCATCTGTAAAATAGCAACTTTTATGGAAAGCAAAAAAAAAAATTTATTTTTTTAATTGTATATAATTTTTATTGAAATTAAAGACCAAAAATACATATAGTTGAAAAAGAAGCATACATTTGCAAACAAAGAGTTTTTTTTTGTTTGAATTTTATTTTTTAATAACAGTATTAGCAGTATTAACTCAGACCGGCCAAATTTTGAGATACGTATTGTTAGAACTTAGCCATCGATATGTTGTTTGTTTATTGTTGATTGTAAGTTATGAACGTATTGTTCGCTCGCTATGAAGTTTAATCGTGCACTACATTACAGTCAATTATGACTTGAAGAAATTTTGGGGGGAGCTAAAGACCATGGGGACCTATCTGTCTGCATGCCAGATCTAATTGTAATGATAATATAAGTACATTCATTTACCACCTACCTACGTACAAAGTGTCAAGGTAAATTAAACAACTTTGCACTTTCCTCGCCGCCACATGTAGCTAATACTACCTTATAAGCCACATGATTTGGTTGTAGGTGATACATGATAACAAAACAACCGTCACCTCAAGAGAGTTCAGTAAGAATTTTAGGGTAAGTTTTAAACTTTTTGCTGTAGTTAAATTTCTATTGTGGATTTCATTTCAAATAGACAATAAGAATTTCAAATATCTTTCTGTTCAATATTGTACCACTCCTGTTTCGTTGTTTCAATAAACCGTGAAAATATATTACGATCCAATCATCAATAGCCAGAGTGTCACTCTAAAATACACCTTTTTTCGATTCCTCATTTAAACAGTGCGGAAATTACAAAGTTATTTGATTTGAAATGTTTAACGTTCGTTTTTCCATCGACTTCCACTTAAATTCATAAATCATTGCAATTTTTTCAATGGCGATCGCCAACCAGAGTAAATGGAAAGTAAAAAAAGGCATGCACAATGTAAACGAAGATGGCACGCTTAAGTATATCTCATCCGTGTTATCTTCGTAGACCAAGGTCAAGTTTCAATTCAACGTCGTAGCTTCAAAAGTTACGAAGATATTCCAACCTCAGGGGACCTTTGGATATTGATCATAAATGCCGATCTCAAAAGTCCTTAAGCTTGTGTTACATACTCTTGTACCTTATCTGTCACTAATGTAGACAACCGCTATTGAAACTTATCGAATTCATCATAGTTTTATCACGATGCACAACCAAAACCAAGCGTAATCTTATCGCATTTCAAATAGCAATATCAGCGCGTAGATGTTATCGTGAATTCTTACTAGACTGTTGAAATTGTGTGTAGTTTTTCTCCTTCAGATATTCTTCGAACGTTGTCCCGTTCAGAGAATATTTATTCTTGTAGTAAGCAACATGTAAATTGCTATCGTGGCCTTGCTGTAACAACTCCAATCGGTAGCGCTATAATATGAGTTGATCAATGAAAAAAGCTATATTTCAAGTGATTGTATGTTATGAACATCTTATTCGCTCGCTGTAAAGTTAAATCGTGCACAACATTATTGACATTGGCATTAAAAATTGATTAGGGACATGAAACGGCATTAATATTCAAAGTGAGTGAAAAATCTTATTTTGGAAAACATCTTGTGAGGGCACATTTGAAAAAATCTCTTAATGTTTTTTAAGAATTATCTGTTTGAATCCAATGGAAATTAAAGCGAATTTCAACGTGAATGAACTTTTTAATCCACCTGTGAAATTGATATTTCATCAAATAGAGCTAAAAGTTTAGGTAAACCATTAGTAAAGGTTCACCTGTAAAATTGATATTTCATCAAAGACGACTAAACGTTTCTTAAAGCTTTGGTAAACCAATATCAAAGGTTTATTTTCAAATAATGATACTTCAAGGGAAGGCATATAATGGCCACCTGAAGACAATAAAATTGCAGGTAAAGAAAATATACCACAATTGTATATTCTTTAAGGTTGAGCATTAGGCCAGAATCGCTGTTGTTTCAACATACCAATTTAAAACCCTGTATTTTAAAGAAATTCAACCGATAAACGAAATGAATAATGCAAAACAGTAGTTCAAAATGTACAAGTTGGTACCAACCTACTCTCTCCTTGAATTTAGGCTAAGAGCATTTCCTCACTAAACTGATTTCTGGTTGCCACATTGACCCCGTTCAAATACTACCAATCAACTGCTGGATAGCTCCATACGAGGTAACGTTAATAAAAATTTTAATTCGCATGTTAAGTACTCTGCGCACATATTGTTCCATTCCACGGTATTTCTTTCATTGTGCTCAGGGGAGCATTCAGGATTTTTTTCTGGGGGACCACTAGGGTGTGACCGGCAAGCCATCTTCACATACTTGAGATTAAAAACAAGATACAACAGTTACTGTCCGAAATATCCTCTTTATTTTATTATGGAAGTTATCGGTATGAAATTAAATGATAGAGGCTCCGCAATACACAAAACAAAACGAACGTAATGATAACTGCATAAAAATTTGTATATTTTTTAAGAGCCTAGGGGGGGCACGTGTCCCACCCCCCCCCCCTAAATCCGCCCATGATTGTGCTCCGGCTGTAGTTACTAGGATGTTATCAGCGTGACTGAATCTATGAGCTTATTTCGTAAAAGTCATTCGTGTCCATCTAGCGTAGGGAAGTTTGAAATACACATTAAGAGTCAGAACAATCGACATCACTGATTATCTGGCCGCCATTCACATATAAAAGAGATTATGTACGGGAAATCGCAAGTTGAGAAGCGTTCACATAATACCGCGTAAGAAAGGAAGATTACACGAGGACAGTGTTGATTGGAGGTCACGTATGGGTTAAAAAGATTATGTCAGCGTTCGGAAGCCGTCAGCTTAAGCGTAAGCGCCGTGTTATCTCCATGAGTACAAAGTATGATTGGTAGTTATTGACTCACTACATACATAAATAGAACACGTGGTATACACTGCACCGAGTTACGAAATTTCTGGAAAATAATTATGAGAATAAAGCGTCTGCAATATTTTGGAATACAAAGCTGAAGATCTATAATACTATTATTAGACCAGTTTTCCTAATCTGCTATAGCCAGCTATCCTAAATTTCCATTGTATCCAGCTAAATTGTGGAGAATCCTTTGAAAATAGAAAAAAATTACATGCCAGCACTAACTATTAAATTTTTAAACGTGTTTTCCTTGACTAGCATCTAGTAACTTTGTAAAATCACGTTTCTCCGAGCTTGCATGCTCAGGGAATCCAGTTAGCCCTGCTAGAATCTTCCCTATTTGCACCAACGGTAGTTTAACTAGCAATATATAAACATGTAAATACGATAGAAAGCTGAAGATGCATAAAACTATTATCAGACCAGTTGTAACTTATGGAACTGAGACATGGGAACAGAAGACATATCATATGGAAACCCCTTGGAAAAACCTTGGAAAATTTGAACGAAAGATCATTAGTAGAATCTAAGTTCCAATTAGAGACGGTGAGAGATATAGAATCAGAATAAACTTGTAGATGAAATTTTAGATGGGAAGGATATAGATAGATTTGCCTAGTAACTTCGGCTGGCATGGTTGGGACATGTAGAAAGTTTGGAAAAAGACATAATGCCCAAGCTAAAACTTAGGTAGCAAGATGGAAGGGGTCAGAACCACGGAAGAGATGGCCACTGGATGTGGAGGATGATTTGAAGGCAATATGGGAGTTATAAGATGGAGTTGGAAAGTAAGAAGAACTAAGTGAATGGATGCATACAATAGAGGAAGCCAAGACCCCACATCGGGCTGTAACGTCAGTGGCGGATACGAATGAGGGGCGCGCGACCCCTTTGCGGGGCTTCCCGCATTTCCAAACAATGCAGAACCACAATTTTAACATTTTTATATCATAAGATATCATTGTCTTGCGTATATGCGTATAATCAGTTTAAATAAGACTATCTTAAACTTAGCGTGTAACTTGATTATTTTTTATTACGATAAAAGAATAGGTAGCTCAAAATATCTTTTGCGCCCCCCCCCATTGAGTTTTTTCTGTATCCACTACTCTGTAACGCAGCAGATGAATGGTATGATGGAGGAAGAAGAAGAAAAATGGAGAACACCAGAGTTTGTAATATATAGGTTGGAGAAAAATTGTGTCACGAAATTTTAACGCCGGATAGCTGATGACAAGATGAGGGCACAGGGAAGCCCTCCGAGGATACAACGCACCGGGGCCGGGACCCAGCAATCGTACTGATTCGCCCGATCACCCGGGGTGGGGGTTGGATGGGAAGGAACAAGGAAAGAGGCGCCCCGCGATAAGGAGCCCGAGGACGCCTCTCGGGTAAGGAAAGGGTTGGAAGGGATCTACATCTACGTAATACCCCGCAAGCCGCCTAAAAGGCGTGTGGCAGGGGGTGTTAGGACACCAGCCGTTTACAGCCTTAAAAAAAAATGAAGTGCTCTAACGAGGTTTGGACTAACGTTTATTAAAGTCCTTTATGGTTCGGGGGAAAAACGAATTCCCAAATCCGTCCGTTCGGCAAAACATCCCTCTTAATTTATCGCTTCAATCGTACCTGGAAATATAGTGTGGCTGTAATATTATGTTCTCCGTGTCGCTCTTTAAGATATCTATTCTCAATTGTTCAAGCAATCTAAGCCTAGCGCGCAGCCTCCGAGTCTCCAACGGCTCCCAGCCTAATTCGCTTAACATCTGGGTTACACCGTCTGTACGCCCGTGGCAGTTTTTGACGAACCGCGCAGCCTTACTTTGTATTTTATTCAGTTCGCGGGATGGGACGGAGTAGAACACCTTACCGCTATAGAAGCGGAAAGGGCCCACTCACTAGCGAAACCAGGCAACAGCCATTAATGTGCCAACGATTTTGGAGGATTTTCCTATAAAAGAGAAAAATCCATCGATCAAATCGTCGGATATCCAACATGCTACCCAACGATAGCTGATGACAGTGGAAAACAAAATTACCTATTATCTTTAGGTCTAAAACGCACCATTTTTAAACTACGGAAACTCTGACCCAAGTGCTCCTATTGGCTGCGAATTTGCCCTGTTGCCGAATGCCTCGGATACATCGCGATATGCGGCATGCAAAACATTCGAATTCCTCAATTGTCTAGAGGATCCGACAACAGGACGAAAAATGTGGAAAATCGGAGCACTCGAAAAAATGGTGCGTTTTTGGCCTAAAAACCATCAGTAATTTTGCTATTTTCAATAGCAGACACTGTATTACTTCCACAATGTATTAAAAAACAATTTTCTACAGGTTTCGGCTGTTACACCATTATTAAGTACAGAAAATATAATATTAATATTTTCTTTAAATATAGTGTGGAAGTGACAAAGTGTCTGTTATTGCTAATATGGAGCCCTTCCAACACGTACAAGCTTCAAGTGTCGATTTAATTCATTTTGGTTCTAACTGGCGTTAGGCCATTACGGTTAAATTTTCGTGTCAATTTTTTTCCTGCCTGTATAGATCTCATGGTTGAAATTTCCAATTTAGATTACATCAGGTAAGCTGAAGAGAGTTGCCCACGTCTTAAAATAAAACAATATCGGTTACTAATAGTAGACGTTCAAAAGGAGAGCACTTGTATCAGTCTGCTTGAGCAACGGTTATCTTGAAATCGTGTCGGACAGAACTGATAATTGTCTTTATGCTTCAAGTGGAATCTAAAGTCGAATGAACGGTAGCAAAGATATTGGGTTTCGAGCTGAAATTGATTGGATTTAATCGGATTTTGATATTTTCGCATTTCTACTACAATCGTCCCTGGAATGTTATAAATATTTGAGCGAAAATGATTCCTTCAGGTAAAAATTAGAATTCTAGAGTTAGTAAAGACGTTTGATACTACCTATAGTGATCCAACCTTGAATAAAAACTCCAAAACGCCACTTGGCGAGCGAATTTTTCCCCGGCAGTATCAGAAAATAGTGCTCAATAAATATGACCGAAAGTTGCGCGCTCATCATTCAAATTATTATACACGCCACGCGTAATTTTGGTTCAACAACAACTTCTCGCGCTGTAACTTGTTGCGACTGGATTTTAGGCATCAATCTGCCCCCGATAACGCTTTCAACTTAAATCTTGTTCGATGCTGAACGTGTGAATTAAGAGATAGAAAGGATGAGCAGTACATATTTTGTATAAGCACTATCATAGGAGATTTTCTGCCCGTAATATTAGTTCCACATTTTAATAAACGGAATTTTCTTCAGCTTCAATAGTCGCACCTACCGTATACTAGAAACTGGTAAATGGATCGCCTTTCTTTAGGATTGAGTTTTTTATCTATATAAAATATTTAATCAACGTCTTGGAGTGTAGGTCTAGACGTTTTTTCTCGTTTTCATTTGATTTATTCAGGAAAGAAAACATTTAAATGCCTAGTTTGAGTTAAAACCACATTTAATTTAATGTAGTAGTGTTGAGAGTTCTTTCGAAATAACACGTAAACTGCACTGAGAACTGTTCCTGAACTCTTTGAGGACATATGTATTGATATTGATGTCACATATGAAATTGATGTCATAAATTCTTAAAATTGCGTGTCGTGAATGTATGTATTTATTAAATGTCTTTCGCGGTTGTTATGCAACTTCATGCAACATACGTAATTGATGACTTTAAAAACGCGTGTTTATAGTGAGGCGCGCTTCTCCTTTTTACAGTTGAAAAATTATTTTTTAAATTTGTGACTAAATTCTTGGCGTAATATTTTAAAAAAACAAATTGTACATAGCTGATTCAGCCACTACGGCCAGTAAAGCCACGTAACGAATGTATGTGGCAGTTGATACCAAGAGGTTCTTATTTCCCGTCTCCTCTTAATCACCACGGAGGCTCTTAAGAGGAAATTGAATTTTTAATGACCGTGAATTGCGAGGGTGATTAATTTTAAGAGCTGCGTAAGTTCTTCACTGACTATTTTCCGCGCCGAAAGAAATAATGAGTTCAGCCCGTTACCTTCTCTTGCACCCGTGGTTGTGTTACCTACTTGTGTCTCTCCTCCTAGGCCTTGTTCAGATGTTACTTAAGTTATCCTATCACTTATGATCAGGGATGGTAAGTGAAACGAAACGAGAATGTTTCGTTTCGAGTCGGAGGGAAACGAAAATACGAGGCCTAGGTTTTGTTTTGTACCCGCACGAAATTAAAATCACCAAGTTTAGTTCCGATCCGGAACGAAACTTTACTCCCGTGAACGGAACTAAATTAATCGAAACTCCGCTGCTCATAGTTAAGTTTCGATCCCAGAAGTTATCCCAGAAGGGGGATAAGAGGGAATAGTTTCGACTCATTACGTTTGGCGTACGTGTAGAGAGGTTACAATATTGGGCTTAAAAATTGAATGGCCAGCTTGGGTTCTCCGTTCTCTTGATAGTGGTAAAAACATGAGAGCCCCATGCATCTATAGGCGGTAGGCCGAATCTCTACTTCATTCAATCATACTTCGTACTCATTTTCAAGGCCGTAGCCAAAAAATATTTTCGGGGGGGGGGAGGGGTTTATGGAAAAGTAGACAAACATAAAATTATTTTTATATGATAAATAAAATAGCGTGTACGGTAAAATATAAATATTTATTATAAACCCTTACAGGAAAATATAAAAATATTATTAAAAAATTGAATTTAGCTTTCTTGCTTTCTTTGCAGTGACCAAATGAATTAACTCCTCGGTGTCGATGTCAATTCTGCGGTCCCTCAGGAGGCTCATAAGTCACTCACCTCTCTACTAATTCACAGCACTATAATTTCACACACTGCACTGCAACTACACACACTGCACCTGCAAATTCGCTTAGATAATTATTGACTTAAGCCGCATTGGACTACTAGATGTCCCTGCGCCGCTATATATTATCTTCGTGTGAGCACCAAGCGAGCATAAAGGAGCTGTTTAATTTTTTTCATTTCAGGGGGGGGGATCAATCCCCCTTGATCCCCCCCCTTGGGTACGGCCTTGCTCATTGTGTACTATGATACTAAACTCTTGGAAGGTGAAACACGTGGTCCCTCTGGTGCGAAACATTGTCTACGTTTCATTTCGTCCCAGAGTTTTAGTTTAGCTTCGACCCAAAGTAATCATGACTCCGATTTCGTTTCGACCCTTAGTTTAGCCCCCATTTATATCCATTTCTATCTAATTAAACCCATTTATATCTAGTGGGCTTATATCCATTTTGTTTCGTTTCTACATTTCGCTCCTGGGAAGGAAACTATTGAAAAATACTGATTTTGACTTTTGTTTAGTTTCTACTGCCGTTCGTGCATAAGATACATAGACCATTTTACGAATCTCCTCGACTCTCCTCTATCCCAAACTGTATTTGTGATAGAGCCCTGAAGGAGCTAGGCTTTTTTAAGTGCGTTGTAGGAAGATTTCCGGATGAGAAATTGAAAGATAGGTTGTAATTCGCACTCATCCGGCCACACATTGAATATGCAGCGTGCATATGGCATCCGGCGCAGAAAGACTTAATCCGTGAACTTAATATAATACAAAGAAAAGCTGCATGATTTGTCAAAAATTACTACGGGCGTACAGAATGCGCCAACCCGATATTAAACGATTTGGGCTGGGTGCCGCTAGAGACTCGAAGGCTGCGCTCTAGACTTAGATTGCCTGTGCAATTGAGAATGGATATCTTGCAGTGCGATGCGTAGAGCATCACATTAGTGCCTCGCCATACCTCCAGGTCCGACAGAAACGGTGAATTTCGATAGATATTTTGCTGAACGGATAGGTATGGGAATTCGATTTTCCCCCCGAACCCTAAGTTTCCGAATTATAACAACACCGCCCCGCGCTTGTCACCATTGCATGATTTTTTTTCAATAAACTGCACAAAATTTTGATGCCATGACCTCGAAAATGCAAAAAACAATTCCTGTCGGTATGGTCGCCATGAGAATTCGGGAATCTGGGAAGCGTAGCGTTCTCCGCGATGGACCGGAAAGACAATGGTCCGTTGCTCGATTCTCGTTTCAAGGGATATTTTTCTCATGGAATTTCATGTTAAGGGATTAACAGTAGGGATTCTAAATTTCCACGAATCTGAAGCAGTTCTCAGTCCTATTCCTTGTATTGTGCCCCACGATCACGTCATAAATTTGAACCGACTTATAGAGTATCTATCTAATTGAATTTTAACTTCCATGTTAATGAAATTAGCTTGATAGCTTCTTCTGATCCGGAACGTTGAGACAGAGGTTGTCGTTATTCTACGTAGTTTCCAGCATTTTCAAGACAGTAAACATCTAATAACCACAAATGTTTGATTGCTTATTGGCATTTTCAATAAATAGTTCTCTCATCTTCATCAGCTATTACCTTTCTTGGCATTTTGATTACTTCATTTAATTCATAGTCTTTTGAGGAATTTGACGTAATTTTTTATCACATCTATTTTCTATCTGTTAAAAGTGTAAGTTTTCAACAGTGTAAAGGACTCCAACAACTAAATTTTAGATGAAAAGAATATTTGTAAAGTTCAATACAGTTATATTTGCCGGCAACACAGATTTTCCTCGAATATCCACGACCGTCCAGTTGAGGAATGTGACGTAATTTTCCTATCACATCTATTTTCTATCCATTGGCATTTCAACCGTGTTTAGGAATCCAATAAACTATATATTAGAAAAGAATATTTGCAACGCTCAGTACAGTTATTTTGCCGGCAATCAAGTTTTTCTTCGAATATCCGCAAACATCCTGCTGAGGAATGTGACGTAATATTTGCATCACATGTATTTTCTATTCATACGGATTTTTAACCTTATTAAGGGCTCCAATGACTACATATTAGAAGAACTCGGTATCTACGATTTCTTATGCCTGTGCCTAGATTTCTTATTTCTCCCTGCGAATCCCATACTAGCTGAGAGTCTGAGCAATATCAATAGTGAACTGCCAGCCATTGTTACCTTACATGTCAGATCTATTTCATATTCTTGAAATTTATCCATTGTGAGAGCATACTATCTTTTTCTACCTTATTTTTACTCTACAATGAAACAAAAAATTAATCTATATTGTGAAACTATTGATAAACTTGCCAGTCATTGTCTTTGTATTGAAATAGATTCTTTCTTCAAATGATTTTTATCTCTCCGCCATCGGAGATCGTTGTCAAACCTTCGCTTTTTTAGTGATAGATGTGTACTGATTACGATTTGATTTTGATTTCAATAAAAAATCAGCTATACAAGATGGTAACACAACCCTTATGGTCTGCATCGCATGGGGAATTCCATCGTGAGCCACAGTGCAGCCCCTCTAACACAGGCGAAGCGCTACGATTGCATCTCGCAGTTTTATAAATTTTGAAAATCCTAGATTGATCATAATTAGTCTTCTGATTCAAATATTTTGGCGTGGTAAAACTAAAATCGTTCCACTTTTGCGGACAGATATTTTTGTGGCGTCACATAACTTGGTTTTTCTAACTGTTAAATGACACACGCAACATTGATTTCAATGGTTTTAACTTAGTTATTGAATTTAAAATAATGAAAACCGTGCATTTAAAAGGGACGAAAATGAAATTTAGCGTCACCGTAGTTATATTTTCCGGCAACGCAAATTTTCCTCGAATATACACGTACATTATAAACCTCTGGTTCCCTTAAATACCTCCCATTACTAAGAGGAAAAAGTTGACTTCCTATCGTTCAGAAAACGGCGCTGGGCTCTCTCGATGGACCGAGAGGAATCTCAGAGCGAAGCAAGCTGACGAGCGCTGCGTCATCAATAATGAGTCGCCTCATTCTCACGAATTGGCCTTGGGAAGAGGGCAGCAGGAGGGGAGGTTGAAGATGACAGATGATTTTACGCTCCTCGCTAGCGCGTGCGAAGCTGTCTCGATCGCACAGAATACTAGAGAGAATGCATATTCGCATTTTGAAGGTGTTCAAGGTGTGTTCAGATAATAATGGGAATTTCAGTTTTTTTTTAGAAAAAAATATTTATTTACTCTTCTACATTGATAATGTCGCCTTCAAAATAGTACCCATAAAATTGGGAAATTTTGACAGAATTACCCTAAATACCCCTGTAAACACAAATAGCTGCAGCAGCGCTGCACAGGGGTTTCACAGCTGCAAGTTCGTTTCCGTTTCAATGAAGCGCGGTAACAGCGCTTGTGCAGCGCTCTTTCGCAGCACGCTGGCGAAACATGCAATTGCAGCGCATCAACAGCGCATGCCCAAAGCATGCCTGCAGCACGCTGCTGGAACGCTGCAAATGCGAGTTTGTGCAACAATCCTCCGCTACGCGATACGCGATTGTTTAACAGGGTGCTTGGGAAGTTTGCTGAGGCTATGGCGGCCAACGTTGTGGAACTGTTGATCGTCCTTGGGGATTCTAATTAGGTAAGAATTTATCATCTTCTTTTAAAATGTATAATTTTAGTTACTTTAAATTCAATGCTCCTTGAAATTAGGTAGAATTGGCATTCTTTCATGGTGAATATAAACACATTTTAAGAGTGAGTGTTTTTGTTTACATACGTGGTCGTAGTTACCCCAGTGAAAATTTTGTATACAATTGTATACAATTTCATACAGGATTTCCTGTATAAACCTGTACACAATTGTATACAAAATGTGTACATTGTATACAAATTTGGCTTCATACAATTGTATACAGTGTATACAATTTACACATTTTCATACACTGTATACAATTGTATGAAATGTATACAATTGTATGAAATGTATACAATTGTATGAAATGTATACAATTGTATGAAATGTATGCAATTGTATGAAATGTATACAACTGTATGAAATGTATACAATTGTATGAAATGTATACAAATGTATGAAACGTATACAATTGTATGAAATGTATACAATTGTATACAGTGTATGAAAATGTGTAAATTGTATACACTGTATACAATTGTATGAAGCCAAATTTGTATACAATGTACACATTTTGTATACAATTGTGTACAGTTTTATACAGGAAATCCTGTATAAAATTGTATACATTTGTATTTAGAACTTTAGCTTCCTGTGATGAACAATGTTAGCTGATGGACTCTTCAGTGAGCTGGCAATTAGATTACTCTTTTGAGTTCTTAATTTGTGTTCCCATTGATAATTGGTGATACCTTTATCTTCTTGTTGGTGGACAATATTAGTTCATCGACTCTTCAGTGAGCTGGCAATTGAAATATTGTTCTGAGTTCTTTATGTGTGTTAACATTGATCCCAGATAGCATGCTAAACTTGCTGCAAGCTTGTCACGACATAGTTGTAAGTTTGCAGAAAGCTTGTCATGACAAGCCTGCAAGCTTAAATCAAACCGCCTTGTTATGCTTTTTCAAACATGCAGCACACTTGTCGCATCAAACTTGCAGCAAACTTGTCGCATCAAACTTGTCACATCACACCTGCTGAAAATGTGTAGTGTCACATTGCTACATACTAGGAAAACTAGTTCCACACCTACCATTTCTGTAGTGACACTTGCTGAGGAAAAACTGACTTAAAATTTCTGCTTTTAAAATGCTCTCCTAAATAATGATTAATTTAGAACAACAAAATTTAAAATTTTCCACTCTATCAATTGTTAGTCATTTCACATGCACAGAATTTGGGAGCTAAATTTATTTAATAAAATGGGCAACAAATAAATGCTGAAGAATTTATTTTTCTCATTAATTATGTACATGCTGAGGCAGCGGTGGACATACCGAAAGTAGATATCTAGTCATCGATAGTTAATCATTATTAATGAAGTGAGTGAAATACTTACAAACTGAATAGGAAACATCAAAGACAGAAACACTTTAAAAAATTTATGACCCCCTAGGCCACACATGGTAATAACTAAAATACAGAAATCTTCAAAAGGTAAAAACATATTGCTCGAATTTCATCAAAACATTCACAAGTATGCTGATTGGCTGTGAGAATGTAAAATTAAAACTTCATTCTTTTGAATTCTTGTTTAGTTATGGGAGTACAAGGTTGCGCATGGAACTTACATGGTTACATACTTATAGATCGTTACTGATGAACTTATTAAGCAAAATTATTGTCTTCATCAGCCTGATCCTCAGTCTGTTTATCCTGCCAATCCCTGAAGAGAAAATAGTAATTACTCCATGTGAAATGATACATCATGGAACATTATAGTGTATACCTATTGTAAGAGGGAATGGAAAATATGAAGAAAATGTCTGGGATGATCGAATTAGTGTGGCAGAGAAATGAGAAGCAACTACTTACTATCTTATTTTCCCGACTTTAGCCTGGTTGAGCCAATTACTCAGACACCCTTTCAGCTCCACATCTGATGCATCACGGTCGACCCTTCTGCATACACCTATAAAATTATAAAAAACATTGTTAATATCACTTAATGTAATAAGTTAAAAGTTCATTTCAATGATCAATTATTATAATAATCTTAGAATATCTTGTTGGATGCACTCACAAAAAATAACAGGACACACTGGAGTGCTATAAAATGATTTCTTAACCGAATTCTTCTGAAGTTTGCCTGTAAGGGCTTACAGCTCTGCTACATTGTCATTCTAAGACGACGCAACATATTTTGTAGAAGTGCTCATTCAACTGCTACCAAACATTGCATCTAGAGATAAAAAAGACCAAATCAATGAAGAGTTAACAGCTAATACAAGAATAATAAAAATCATGTTTTCAGCCAGAAGAAAAATTCACCAATGAAATTAACACAGTTGTCATGGTTAGTATGCACATGTAGTATGTGTGCACAAGTGCATATGAAATAACAAAAATCCAATCATACCATAATCATACCATAATTTTTTAATATTTCATTGGACATTAATCCATACCCACTTCAAAATTATGTTGTACTTGAGTATTTTTATAGCAGTTGGAATTCCAAGCACCTACGAATGTCTGGCGAGCTCAAGATATACTTCTGAAACTTTCTTACAAATGAAACTCTTATGAAACTTTCTTACAAAAACTTAATTGTTCTTTCATTTAAAAAATCATACATTGTTTGAATCAGGATGGCAGCACACAAATTATCATTATTCACTTACCACCTTTGGCTCAAATGAGGGATCTTCACTTATCCTACGGCAGAGTTTGATGAAATCCTCATCTGATGTCAATGGCAATTGGCTGAATTTCATCTCCTCCACAGCAGCACCCTTTTGCTTTGGGTCACAAGCCAATAAAGCACCTACTTTCCTCTCCAAGTGAGAAAACCCAGGTGCCATTCCTCCCATCCACATGAGGCACTGGCTATTATGTTGTTTTAATTTACTGCAGCCTGTAAATATAAAATTGTTATAAATACACTAATACCAATTGATTTGCTTACATTATACTTCCTTAGCAGACTTGGTACTTAATCATCATAAATCCTGCCTACATGCTTATCAAACAGGTGATAACCATAGATTTTAATATACCACTAATTTTTCTATCAACAAACACGAGTAATTGATTACATAACAAAAATTTTAAGGATTGCAATCTTATTGTACAGAAACAACTTAGAAACGTGTTACTTATGCCCTTGAGTGCAATATGTAATAATAATAATATCTTTATTGTTCCATGGGTCAAACATGTGACACAGAACATTGTCAGGGAGACATAGAACAGACATAGAACATGTGACATAGAACATCAAAACATACATGTTGTCATACACTATCAGACAAGAATTCATTTACATTATAATAACCCTTAGGCTGTAAAATTTTTTAAATTCTGTCTTAAAAACATTAATATTTGAAATATGTTTTATACTCGTAGGCAATTTGTTAAAAATGAGCGAGGCAGAGTGATGTGGACCTCTTTTGGCACATAATTGTTGTAAAATATGTATATTTTCACTCCCACGGGTCAGATAGGCATGAACCGAGGAGTTTGGTAAAAATAAGGTAGTGTTTGGAAAGGAAATTGCTTAGCTTTTCTACAAAACACACACTTTGTTTATGGACGGGAACGAAGAGGCAACTAAGAAATTTTTTACGCCTTATCAATGCTTTAAATTCAAATATCAAGTTCACTATGGAGTTACAAGAGGGCAGCACTCTAAATTATTTAGATCTAAATATTTCCATTAAAGACGGAGAGCATAAGTTCTCCATTTACCGAAAGTCTACTCATACAGACCAAGTCATCCACGCAACTTCCAAGCATGCCATAACCCAAAAATTGTCAGCCTTTCATTGCATGCTGCATAGAGCTTTGTCGATCCCTTTAGAGCCCTCAGATCTCCTTTCAGAAATTACCACCATCACAAAAATCGCGATAGCCAATGGTTACACCGAAAAATTGATCAACGATTTGTTTGAAAGCAAAAAGAGAAAATTCTTACTCAGAGGTATTTACTCTACCACCCCCACGGATCAACAGTCATGGCGACGCATAAAATATTTAGGCCAACCTTCTATTAAATTGGAAAAATTACTCAAAGTAATCAACATAAAACCGGCCTTTTACAATAATTCTAACCTGAAGAGCATGCTACCTTCAGTCAAGGACCCCACTGATTCAGCCCTCAAGAGCGGGGTCTACCAATTAAGGTGTGGTGATTGTGACTCCAAATACATAGGACAAACAGGAAGAAGTCTGACCGTACGAGCGGAGGAACACCGGCGCGATTACTACAACAACACTGGGATGTCCCAATTCGCTACCCATCTTCGGGAGGAAGGCCACCAAGCGGATTTTACCCCGGAATTGCTTCACCGAGTCAAAAAAGGAACACAGCTGGACATCAGAGAACAGTTGGAAATTTTAAAAATTGTAAAGAGGAAAGAACCCATTGCTAATGACCACCTTTTCCCTTTCCCTTCCCCCCTCTAGACATTCCACTATTACACCCCAAAAAATCTTTGTGACGCCAACCCACGCTCTACTTTGTAACTACCTCTGGTTTTTCTCCCTATCTCTTCCCTCCTTCACCTTCCCCGTCACTTACCTCTCCCCCCTCCCCTTCCCCTCCAATCACCCGACCACAGAGTATATATACCGGCAAATTCTGATGTGTATCACTAGTCTTGATAATGGTACAGTGTAACCGAAACTAGTCGGCAATAAAGTGTGTGTTTTGTAGAAAAGCTAAGCAATTTCCTTTCCAAACATTAAATATGGAATTCTACAAAGTGAAGGCCTCAACAATTGAGTTCATCAAAATAAGGTAGGGTTCTTTTTTTACAAATAATGCACAGTAAAAAATGTACATACTTGGTAGTGTCATTATATTATATTTTAGAAATAATGGCTTTCCAGGAGACCTGATGGACACATTTGCCATAACTTTCAAGGCTCTTTTTTGCATAGAGAATGCTCTAGCAGCAGCACTTGTGTTTCCCCATAAAACTACACACTAAGCCAAGTGGATTGTCTGTTAAAATGTACTAAAGCACAAATCAATGCCTAAATTATAACGATCGGAGAGAGTTCAACTGATGGCTATGTTTAGAACAGCTTATTAATTGCTATTATTCCTCGACATATTCCAAATAGTTACTCATTTTCAAGATAAATCATTCATAAATGAGTTAATTGAGGTTGAGACTAATGTCATAAAGAACTGTTAACAAAGTGGATTCTACTGCGAGAACTCTGATATTTCAACTTTAACCGTCTGAATGGATTCTTTTCACTATGCCAGCGAAAGTAAAGACCATGCTAAATTGTAATTACCCTGAGAATAAAATAATGAGTAATCTTAAATAATTAATGGATAGTAATTGGCGGTTCATTAATCATACATAAGTATCGAATGGAAAAAAAATGTTCCATTTACTTACATTAACATGCAGCACAGCAGAGATGGGTTGATGCTGACAATGGCAACTTCTTAAATCTCTTCGTGACGCTAAAAGCCACTGTTTCCGGGAATTCAAAAACTTATTCAGGCGTTGATTCAATTGTGCATGAAACAGTATTCTTTCAATCCCTTTTTGTCAGTATTCACTACGAAGCACGGATTATTTTCTTCTTCCATAGCATACTTCAACGTATATTTGCTACTAATCAATATTTTTCATCACAGCTAAATTCGCCATCACAAAATAACGGTAACAAAAGATGGGCAACGAAATCGATTGTAGGTAATAATCGATTATTTGCTTTCGATTATTGCGATTATTGAATCGATTATGGACGACCGATTATTTTGCATAATCGATTATTTGAATATAATCGGCGGGAATAAGAAGCGTGCTCACTTGCGAGATTTTATGCGAGAAATTATTTTTTTACATTTTCACCCCTTCTATAGTTTCAGAACAACAAATGAATGCTATTTTGAAGTTTACTATTGTTTATAACAATTAACTAAGTTTAAACAAAGTTAGCAACAATGCTAATAACATTTACCAGCATTAACGATTTCTACATACCTTACGGGTTACAAAACAGCAAATTAATAACTTATTAATCTACATTGTTCATAAGAAAATGTAAAGTTTAAATAAAGCTAGCAACTTTTAAAAATTTAACAATTTCCGCATGTTGTATGGTTGAGAAGAGTTGGCTGAGCCTTTTTGTTGATTATAACAATTACTTAAATGTAAACAAATTTAGCAACTTTTACAAAAATTAAGAATTCCCACATTTTATACGGTTGAGAAACGTGGAATGAGTGATACTCTTATTCTATTATGTTTATAACGATTACTAATGTTTAAACCAAGTTAGCAACAATTTTAGAAACATTTTCAAAATATTACAATTTCTTTAATTTAATTCGGTTAACCAACAATAAAGGAATGGTTTATTGGAACTCTTTGGTGTTTATAATAATTTCTTAAGTTTAAAAATAATTAGCAACAATTTTAACACCATTTTTTAAAGTAAAAATGCGTTACGGTGTAAAGAATAGAAAATGAGCATAGTTGTGGTGCTTTAACTCCCAAACCCAGATATTTACACATTGATGTACGCATACCTTTACATTGTATAAAATGTACAAATTTTATACAGCCTACACAACTGTATAAATTTTCATAAAATGTATAAAATTTATACAAATTAAAAATTTTTATACAGCTTTATACAAATTCATACAAAATTTGCACATTGTACACATTCTGTATAAAATTGTATACATTGTGTACAATTTACACATTTTATACATTCTATACAGCTGTATACAATTGTATACAAAATGTGTACATTGTATACATCCTGTATAGAAATTGTATACAAAATTTTCACTGGGGTATGTTTGGTACCATTGGAAATAAGCTTTAAAATAATAATCATATAGGTTTCCATTAATAGTGAAATAGGAAATTTGTAACGCATATCTCAGGAAAAGTTCACAGCTGAAAAGTTTTTAGTTAGCCAACCTTTTTAGTAAAATACTAAAAAGATTGTTTAACGAGATGGGCTGACGCGGGAGTGAAAAAATCATTAAAGCGACAGAGAGAATGGCCTGCTAAAATGGAAGATGTCAATACTGATTTATCCAGTAATTATCTCGTGTTACTAATTAAAAAATATAAGTTGTTTAAAGTTTAAGTAAGCCTTCAAGAATGCATTGACGAATTTTAAAATGAAAACGCTGGTAGAGGAGTAACGGGATAACTCAAAAGCATTTTGGTCTGGTGTTAGGGAAGTACGAGCAATGTAAAATATCTTCCGTTTGATCGCTAAAATACGATGATGGATAAGTATTAGCAAACAGTTTCGTGAAAGTCAATTTATTGAATTCCTACTTCAAGAGTGTGTTCACTGAACCTTCTGAGAACAAATTAGAAAATATTGACAATGTTTTTGCAAGTTCTAGCTTCAGGTTAGATTGCCTTCATGAGTGTTTGGCAAGTTTAGCCTTTATATAAATGAGAGAGTGTAATTTTCTGGCGTATGTAACATTGTTGTGATCGTGTGGTGTGCATGTGGGAATCCTCTTGCGTGCTTATGATTCATCATGATAAATATTATAATTATTACAAAGCTATTCTTGGTATAGTTTTTACTCTTGTCATTTATTCCTTCCCTCCTTTTGCAATTGATCTCCCATTGATTGCGTCTTTTGTATCAGTAGATGCTTTATGTGTGTTCTTTGGTATTTCCTCAGATGCTGATAAGAAGCCTACGCTGGTTCATGTTGGTTTTGGTAAAATAAATAAAAAGATAGGAGAGTGGTACCAGCAATTGCACCAGGATAAGGAGATCTGTTTTTGACAGCGATTGTGTATACTGTTGCATTATTATGAATATATGCTTTTACTTTTCATTGAATTGCTCTTGCTTCATCTGATGTGTCTAGCATAATTACTTTAAACGACCACTGTTTATTCTCTAATTTTCAGTTTTGTATTTCGAAGAAAGAGCATAAAAACTTCCACTTCTATTGTATGCCATGCAATTCTGCCCTTGGGTACTGTCATTTTGTTCTGTAACTAGGAATTGTGGTGCATTCTCATTCTATATTCAGTACTATGTTTGTTGCCTTTGCTTTTGATGATTTTTCGTTGCATTGCTTCTGCTGACATATGCATTAATTACTTAACATGAATTTTGTTTATTCTCTAATTTTCAAATTTATATTCTGAGGAGAGGGCAGAGAAACTTCCACTGCCATTAATTGCTATTTAAATCTGGCCTTGCATACTGTCTCTTTGTTTTGTAACTTTTTGGGATGCAAATTAAAAGATGCACTGAAAATAAATTTTTTAAGCATATTTTGAATTTTATTCTTCTACCATAAACTCATTCTGCTGTAAGGATAATGCTATATAGCGAATGGTGAGTAAGTATCTGTGTTTAAGGTATGCTTAGTTATTCTGAGGATTGTTGTACGCTTTGTATGGAGTGGTTACCAGTTCTTAATTTTGCATTTTTTTTTATTCGAGATTTGAGAACTAGTGCTGTTTTGGCTGAGTGAAGTACTGATGGTAAGCCTAGAGTGAAAGTCTATGGAAATTTTACTTTCTAGGTTATGACCGTCATAGAATTCTACCCTGTGTGCCAAACTTCTTGTCAAGGTAATTTCGTTTTGGTTTACTACCCTGTGGCCATAGTTATGCAGGTTATTCCGGACCTTTTCATTGATGGTATGCTTTCAGTGTAAATCCCCAAAAGCAATTCCATCATTCATGTGCAGGTCTGAATTATCATCGCTGCTATGCTCGTAGATATGTCTACTTTTCCGGGCACTAGTCAGCCTGGCAGGTGAATGAAGAAATAGCTATTGGGCATAAGCTATGAAGGAGTACTGAAATAAATTATTAGGTCTTGATTGAACTGCATGATTCAATCAAGACCTAATCATTTATTTCAGTAGGTACTCTTTCATAGCGTGTGCCCAATAGCTATTTCTTCATTCACCTGCCAGGCTGACTAGTGCCCGGACAAGTAGACATATCTACGAGCATAGCAACGATGATAATTCAGACCTGCACATGAATGATGGAATTGCTTTTGGGGATAGGCCACCGGGTAGTAATTGGCAAGGATAAGCTTGATTCAGTACGCAATTAAAGCGAAATTCGAGCGCCGCAGCACCGCTGGTGTAGCGTTGCTAATGCATTTCTACTGCGCTGCAAGACGGTTGTTGCAGCGCTGCCGCAGCAACTGAACGGCGCTGCTGCAGCTGTTCAGCAGCGCTCGTGATGCTCCTCCGTTACGCTGCCGCAGCTGTTCTGCAGCGCTACAGTGGCGCTCTAGCAGCGCGTGTGGCATTCAAAAAACGGAAATTTGAAGGTTGCTGTCGCGCGTCAGCAGCGCGTGGGCACCGTCTGCAGCGCTACGGTGCAGCGCTGCTACAGCGCTTCAGCAGCTATTTGTGTTTACAGGGACCCTGAGTAATAATCGTAATGGAAAGCAGAGCTACAAGAAGCAGTTAAAATATATAATTATATACATCGAAATTATAGGATATTTAAGTAAATTATAATTTATCTATGTAATATTTATAGATGATTCTGTCTCTGTGGCACTTTTCATTACTTTCAAAAATAACCACGAGCACAAAAATGTTTTCATTCTGCTTATCTTATCGACAGGAGGAATGCAGAAAAATCACTCAAAGGGCTAATGACCGCTGAAAAACACAAACCCCACCCTGTTAACGGTTACTTATCAAAACTCTTACTATCGTATAGTGAATAATTGAGTCCCTTCTCTAACAAATTAAAAGTGTGGTTGGCGAATATATAATAGTAAATGGCGGCACACTGTAATTCCAAGCAAAAGAAAAAAGCATAAACATCGCATCAGGGGTGCAGCTAGTGATTAAGGCTGGGGGGGTTTAGGTGCAACTAATACCGGGGTGTGTGGGTGTATGGAATACCTACCAGGATAGGCGGTAGGTGTGAGATTAATAAATTGCGGATATTCAAGATAAATGGTTCAAAATGGTGAATTTTATGGCTTTCTGAGGGATATTCTATTAATCCTTACACTAGTAATATCAATCCAATTAAGTCAAATGGATTAAACTTAAAAATTTATCTGAGCTCTGGGGGGGGTTTTAACCCCCAAAACCCCCCCTCACTCCATCACTGCATCGCATTCCCAATATATTGTGCTTTGCAACCTTACCAGGCTTAATTGACCCTATGCACAACTTTATTGGTCCTGAATTAGTTTAGTTTTCCCAGGAAGTTCAAATCGCAAGAAAACCACTGACAGCGAAGTTCATGCTAGAGTTGACTGATAGCATAGAAAACTACTACCCACTAGTAGGGACAGGGGCGCCGACTTATAAAAAATATTGGGGGGGCCCATAACGGAGGTCTTGCCCCAGGAAGAGGTTAAATTGAAAGTGTGTCGCAGCACCGAAACGCTACCATGATTCACACTACATACTTGATTCAGTTAACCTGCTTAACCTTATAATTATTTGTTTTAACACTCATCGTTGAATTTACATTAAAAGGTAACTATCGTCAAGCATGGGAAATAAAAATCACCAATATATTTTTGTGATTTCACAAAGCATAATATAACTTACTTATTTTCTTGAATTATTGAGGGGGCTCCGCCCTCCCAAACGAATCTTTGAGGGGGCTCGGGCCCCCTCAGGCCCCATGTAGTCGGTGCCACTGAGTAGGGAACTAATGCAAGGAGGATTAAATTAGTAAGGGACCAGTGGCACCGACTCCATGGGGCCTTAGGGCGCCAGATCTCCCCCAAAAATTCTTTATGGGTGTGAGGAAAAGATGTGTCAGGCAGATTTTTCCCGAAGTGTCTAGATATTGAGAGTTGAGTGATCAGGGTTCTAATGTTGATCATATGACTCTTCTAAAATGCTGAAAAAATCTTAAACGTTACTACTTATAAAATTTCCCGGGGCACGATCCCCGGTTTGGACCCCCCAATATTTTTCGTAAGTCGGCATCCCTGTAAGGGACTGTTCACCAGCTATAGAGAAATACTATCGGGAGACTGCATTTATAAACGAGAGGATTCTAACAGCTTATCTCCCACGCGAATTGGGAAGATCTGGGTACGAATCACGGCCTAGGATCTGACTGTAGAATTTACGCACATTATGTTCACTTGCGGATTCCGTAAAGGCATGCCCAAGGTTAGTCCGCAATTTTTCCTTGAGTTTTAATTTGTAATTGAGTAATATTTTCATGTTTACACTAAAAGAGCCCTGTTTTTTTGATTCCGCAGCAGAAGGCATAACTACGGTGATGCTAAATTTAATTTTCATCCAGTAAAATACAATATCCCTTTTAATATGCACTGTTTTCAGTATTTTGAATTAAATAAATAAGTTAAAACCATTGAAATTCAATGTTTCGTGAATCATTTAACGGTTAGAAAAACCTAGTTATCCCCGAAACTGGTGAGTCTACTGCCACAAAAATATCTGTCTGCAAAAGTGGAACGAATTTAGGCAAAAATATTTGAATCAGAAGACAAATAATGATCAATCTAGGATTTTCAAAATTTATTAAACTGCAAGCTGTCATAGCACAGTAGCAAATACGGAAAAAACTCGAGGGGGGTGCAAAAGATAAATTGAGGTACCTTTAATTTGATCGTAATAAAAAATAGTCAAATCACATGCAAAGTTTATGAATGTTTTAATTAAAGTGGTTATACACGTATAAAGAAAGGCAATTCAGGCAGTTCCGCAAGGGGGGCGATCCCCCTTTGCCCCCATATGTATCCCCCACTGTCATAGCAGTGCTTTGCCTATGGAAGAAGGGCTGCACTGTGGCTCACGAGGTCATTCCCAGTGCGATGCGGACCGTAAGGGTTGTTTTACCATCTTGTATAGCTGATAAAAGAACTCCACTTTTTTTATCGAAATCAAAATCAAATCGCAATCAGTACACATCTATCACTAAAAAAGCAAAGGTTTGACTACAGTATATCTCTGATGGAGGAAAAAAAACCATTTGAAGAAAGAATCTATTTCATTGCAAAGACAATGACTAGCAAGTTTATCTATAGTTTCACAATATAGATTAGTTTTTTGTTTCATAGTAGGGTAAAAGTAAGGTAGCCAAAGATAGTTTGCTTTCACACAGAGAAAATTTCAAGAAGATGAGGTAGATGTGACATGTAAGGTAACAGTGGCATATCTATGGGGAGATGAGGGGGATAGACCCCCCCCCCCCAAAGACTCTGAGAAATGTAAAAAATAGTTTAAACTATCGTCTAGTTTCGACATGTAATAACCGCATCTGCTTCAAGTTAGATTTTCAGTGACAAAATGATGTATTTCCAGGTATTTCATTTTTCAATTATTTTCCTGACATCTTGTTTCCAGGGGGGGTCGCCCTCCCAGGCTCCCCTTTCCCCCCCGAAAGCTTGTCTAGTTACGCCACTGTAAGGTAACAATGGCTGGCAGTTCACTATTGATATCGCTCAGACTGTCAGCCAGTATAGGAATCGCAGAGAGAAATAAGAAATCTAGGCACAGGCATAGGAAATTCTAGATGACCATGTAAAAGGGACAACATATGCAATATTTAGAGATGTTTGAGTTTATGTAAAAATGCCTGACTTTGGCATCTTTAAAAAATTTCAGCAGTCTCATAAAAAATGTAAAACTAGACTAAAAAACACATTCTTTTTCCAAAAACAGTATAAAATGGAGTAAAAAATAAGCTTCTCACCTCAAGATAGTTTTTTTTTCCAATCCGATGTCCCTGCTGAGGCAGAGAAATGGTGATAGTAATGGTGAAGCTCATAATTTCTAGGGATGAAAATAATTTGTTTACTAAATAAATATTTCATACAAGCCTCATTAAAATGGGTTCCTTAAACAAGCATTATATGCAGTATAATCGAAAAGAAGCGTCATTCTCAACTCGGGCTTTCTCTTTCTTTTCAGATTCGATTACATGATTTAAGAGATGGCACCAAGTACAATGAAGTTACTCTTTGGAGCAGCGGTGCTTATTTTTGGAGCCAGTCTCTTGACCACTGCAGAAGCTTCTAAGATCCTTTTTGCCATGCCATTTGCCGCAACGAGCCACAGCAATGTGATCACAGCGCTGGCCAAGGAACTCACCCGACGAGGACACTCAGTGACCGTTATCACTCCGGTTCCCATCAAAGATGTTCCCATGAACTACACCCAGATTGATGTCTCTGAGATCATGAAGGGTAAATTCCAGAGTCCTAAAGTAACTGATCAGCATGGAGTAATTGAGACATGCTTCCTCATCTCTCGGTAAGAATGAAATGCCTTGGATATCATTGAGATGATATTTAAAGCTTGGTATGTATCCAAGAGATCTTTCCATTCCCACCATGTTAAGAAAATGATCTCCTCACATTAGATAGAATAAAATTTAGGGCATTGAAATAAAACAAGATTAAATAATCCAATACAGCATTTTTAACTAATGATGAATCTCTGTTTGATTAAGGGGTAAATAATCATTACTGCTCATGAAGAGGTGGATTCATCACAAACATTTTTTAAAGATCCAACTGGACGTATGCATTTCATTTTATAGTGGCAGAATTTACAGTCTGATATACTTGACTTGTATGCTTACATCACCATAGGATTTGGGACTTTAAATTACAGAATATTCCACAATTAGTCTCCCATCATAATTTAATTCTCCTGTAATCTTTTCTCCATTCATTGTTATGTGCTCCAACTGCATTCATATAAATATGTCTGGTTAAGCATAGCATAACTTAAAGTATTTAATATCTCAAAACCCTCATGTAACTGGGACTATCATGACATTGTGGAGAGTTTAACCCTTTCCTGCCGGCGCCTACAATAGGAAAATGTTTACGTGCTACAAGTAGCATGAGAATACTTCAAACCTCTCAGTATGGAGCTCTTTTTTGGGGGTGAGTTTCCTAGGTATTTTCGTCCCTAAGATTTGAGACCCAGCTAAACGGGGTGCCCATCTCTTATCCTGGCCACCAGACTAAACCCTCTGACCCTAACATAGCAAAAATCCACGGTCAACTTATTGCGTTACGAGTGTTTTTTTCAACCAAACATTGTATTTGATTATCAATAATTTACTCTTCTTAAAGAATTGCTAACATTTTTTAAGCATTGTGGAATTTTAAATGGGTTTCTAGTCTTAATAACAACATAGTTAGTAAATACAAGGTATTAAGGCTATAAGTCTGGAAGTCTGTTATTTTTAACGCTAAAATTTTGTTTAAAAATTGCTTACGCACAGAACAAAACGAAGAATTCATTTCATAGTATAAAAAAATTGTAGTATGCACATCATATAACGTTGAAAGAACTATTGACAATATAACCACCTCGCAACGGATTCCTGCGGTGAAGATGATCATAAATGAGTGGGAGGGTCGCGCGTAATTGCCGAGGAGTGGCCCTAGGGACTCGTTAAGCTGGGTCTCAGGCCAGGCCTGAATGCATCTTGACAATTGCTACCTCAGCGGTCACTTTCCTTCCCTCGCATCGGCCAGAGCCGATGTCCGGTCATTTACATTGAAAAATCTGTAACAGCTATACCCGATGACAGGTCTTCTAAGAATGAAAATGCCCGTCGGCTCCACCCAACATCCGGCTGAAAGGGTTATGAGTAAAAGAAACTGATTCATTAATTAAGGAATGGACTGATTTTAAGAAATTTACCTTAAAACCAATGTTTGTTTTTAGATTTTCGCACTGATTAGAACTAATATGAAACATTTTTGGGCTTACTGCTGGATGGAATGAATTTTCAATGCACAAAATTACATTCCTCCTGATGGCATCTCCAGCAGGAGGAATGAAACACTGAGCATGATAAGTTCATTCCAAGCAGCCATACACCCAAAAAAGATTTGCGTTACTACTATAAAATTAATTAATTAGTTAATTCACAATAAACTCTGATAACTAAAGAACCTTTAGAAAATAAGATTCTTGACAAAGATTACAATTTTAGTTCTGTTGTGTTTGCATGTTATGAGCTTTTAATAAATACAATTTTCTTTCATTTCAACAGCATCTCAAATGATGTTTGCAACAGTACACTTCGGGAACCTGCCGTCCAGGAGTTGATCAATGGGGCAAAGTCTGGCAAAGGCTTTGACCTGGTGGTCGTGAGCATGTTCTACTGTGAATGTGCATATTCCTTTGCTCACATTTTTGATACCCCTCTTGTCCTCATGTCCCCAGCTGGGTCCTTCCCTGTGACAGACAGTCTGGTCGGCAACCCTGCCATAACTTCATTCGTTCCCGACCTCTTTTCCTCGTTTTCTGATAACATGAACTTAATGGAAAGAACTCTCAACACCCTCCTGCACATGGCCACCTTGACATTCCACTACACGCTCATTTACCCTAAGCACAACACCATTCTGTCAGAGGTATTCGGCAGCTCGTTCCCCAACGTTCATGAACTTGAGAAGAGGGTGTCCCTGGTCCTGCTCAACTCACACCACAGCATCCTGTTCCCAAGGCCAATGGTGCCCAACCTGGTGGAAGTTGGGGGAATACACGTCAAGCCACCCAAAGCACTGCCACAGGTGAGCAATTATTTTTTTTTTTCCTCTTCTATTCTTGACCTTGTTTAATACATTTTATTATATTTCTTGGAGTTTAGGTCAATGTAAAACAAGTTATAGCCAACGTTTCGATTTATTTAAAATCATCCTCAGGGCTATGAAAGTGAAAACATGAACAATATAAAATACAAAGATGACAACGATGTACAATATTTTTACATAAAAATGCTACGATCACGATTTTTATACAGTAATATAATTTAAAGTGTACACATATATATACACATATATGTATAAGAACAGAATAGAATACATAAAAAATGTTGACATACCTCTTAACTTTGTACATATTTATTGATGTTGTGTTACTAAGGTATTGCCACACCTAGTTACCATTAATTTTGATTGGAGATTATTTGTACGGTTGATCCAAGATCAAGCGTTGATCGGCATAGGTGAAATCGGCCCTAAGTAAAAATAAATTTTACTGAGGTTATCAATGTATAACTATATGTATTCTGTTATTTAAGAGTGCTTCCCAGACTCATTGAGAGCTTTCTTTGCCAGTTTGCGATCTTTTTTGCGGTGATAGAATGGTTGTACTCGTATTATTAATGCTATATGTAAGGCCTGGTTTTGAAAATCACACATCCGTGGCTATAACTTGTTTTACATTGACCTAAACTCCAAGAAATATTATAAAATGTGAGCAATTATGGTAATGCACCGACTCCTTTGACCCCTTCCACTTCAATTTATTTTCCAAATATCCTGCTCCTATCCTCTATTTATTTATTTTTGTGTTTCTTTTTAACCCTCAGACACTCAAGGTGCTCATACAACACACTCCCGGTTATCCTAATGGGCTAATGATGGGGAGAGACGGCACGAATAATCGTAAATCAAGGATAACCCAAACTTTCTCTTAAATGTCTTGTAATGTTCATAACTTACATAAAACAAACAATGTATTATCATTTATGCAGTTATTCTGTTATTTAAGAGTGCTTCCCAGACTCATTGAGAGCTTTCTTCGCCAGTTTGCAACCTTTTTTGCGGTGATAACACGGTTGTACTCTTATTATTAACGCTCCATGCAAGGCCTGGTTTTGAAAATCACACATCCGTGGCTGTGTGATCATGGATACAGAAAAAAAAGGTTTGCAAGAATGCTTCAAAACCACTGCTCGACATCGAAAACTACACTGTCAGGCACCACGCCATGTTGTCGCATCTCGCACAAGTTACGGGTTGCAACTGCTGCGGGACGTGTTATCTGTGATCACGGAGCACGGTCGTGCACTGCAAGGCTTAGAAAACAGGAACATGGTGCTCTCGTGAATAGAGCTAGCGCACGATCGCTTCCTTTTTACATGGGAGATTCTTACGGAAATAATAAGCCCGCAGTATCTTCGCATTAATGCAGTAATTCCGATGATTTTGCGTCCGATATTTTTTTCTTTTTAAAGATCCCGTAAAAAATTGAGTGAGAGTGAAAATCATGCACGGATAATCCGCAACAATGGATAACCTGCAGGCCGGATAATCGAGAGTCTGCTGTACATCAATAACACGGCTATCTGTAATCGTTTAGAATCATTTTATTCCTTCCAATGCAAAATATTTCATGAAATGGGAGTTCTTTATGTATGTGATGGATGTTTAAACATTGTTCAACTTTCAGAATATTTATATTCTTCCCCTAAACAATACTAAAATTATGAAAATCTGAACACGAGCTACACTTAAGTCATTGAATGAATTGGCACTACTTCACTTAGCCGTTCGTTAAGCCTTTTTGAATTTCATGCCCCAGTAGGTGTAAGGATTTACTTGGGGTGTGAGCCAAAAAGTAATGATTACTTTCAGAAAACAGTATTTAGATAGCAATTAAGAGTTAAATATTTCAGATTTTTACTTTGAGAGAAACAAAATTCACTAACTCTTGATTTACCTTGTGGTATTCCATTATAAGTTTTCCTGGATATCACACGATTAAATACTTATACCACTTATTTTTAACAGGGCGCGACGCGGGTTTAAATGAATTATAATATTATTATTTGTTTTATTATTATTTATTGTTTTGCGCCTGAAGATGATGATAATTCATTGAAACCCGGGTCGTGCTCTGTTAAAAATAAGCGGTATAAGTAATTGTGTGATATCCAGGAAAACTTGAGAGAAACCCCAACATTTACAGAAAACTTAATTGTTGAGAGCCATTAGACTGGCAGCTCTGAGATACATATTAAAATTCAAAAAATTTACAAGTTTGGCAACCTGTTTTGTTTCATCATGAATCCTAATGAATCAACTGTTTTCCTGTTTTACATTTCACCCACAGGACATTAAGAAAATGCTGGATGAAGCTAAGAATGGCGTCATCTACTTCAGTTTGGGGTCTAACTTGAAGAGTGCAGACCTTCCAGAATCGATGAGAGAGGCATTAATGGGTGCCTTCCGTGAATTGAAACAGACTGTTCTTTGGAAATGGGAAGTGGACAGCCTACCCGGACAGCCTGCAAATGTCAAGATTTCAAAATGGTGGCCTCAAGCTGACATATTAGGTCAGTGTAATATCATTTCCTTCAATTCATAGATTCAACTGCATAGCCAGTATAGTAAATCATCTCAACCTTGATAAATAGTCCCATATCATAGTGACTTCTGGGTATAAGATTGTAGCCTATCCTCAGGAGATAGATGTGGTGAAGCATCTGGTCACTTCTTGATTTGCAAATGACAATACCAATCAGTGGTGTAACTAGGAATATGGTTTGGGGGGTTGCGGGGACTTTGGGGGGGAAGAGGGGGTCAGTGGGGGGTACCCCCCCAGGAAACAGGGAGTTCAGGAAAATTTTTGGAAAATAACACGCCTGAAAATGCATTTTAAATCATTTTGGTTCTTGAATTTAACTTTTAGCAGATGCTGTTATTATGCATCAAATCCAGACAAGATTTTAAAATATCTTTTTGATTTTGCTGAGGCTTTGGAGGGGGTTACATCATCCTCCCATAGTTATGCCACTTATACCAATGTATGCAATTTGAAGTAAACTTGAGGAAAGGTCTGAAAACAATCAAAAGTAAGGGTGTGATGCACCTGTTCCATTTTTTGCCCAAGAAACTACTTAAAAATATCAAAAGCAAGTCACTGGTTTACTTGTTTTGAAGAATCTCTGCAGGTAGCAATTCTGCTCCCTGTGCCCAGCCTACTTATCCCCTCCACTGACAATGGCTATGCCTGTCATCTCTGAGGCCAGCAAGTCCCAGCTTAGTCGTCTTCTCCAGGTCATGCTCGGTAGCTGAGCTTGGCTAAGCTAAGGTAGGATGGGGAAGCTAATTTTGACAACATGGTGCCACGAAGGCAATTCAACACTTGCAACCAAGTGGTGAGTCGACACCTGATGTTAAGCCATAGAATGCCATCAGCTCCGCACGGCAAAGAGGGACAGGAATAAGGAGACTTTTAGTTCCGTAAAGTACTGCACTGCAGTGCATCATCCCATGCTCTCTTCCCATGTGCTAAGGCATTGTATGGTATAACTTTCGAGTGACCTTAGGATCAACGGTGAAAAGCGCCAGTCTCCATATCTACTCCTATCAGGTGTACCATTTGGTATGGTGTCCAATTCAATCTTTCAAGGGAGAGGAGAGGCCCATTTTTGGATTTCTATTGGCATGATATCTGCTAAGCAGTAAAAATTCTAATAACTTAGTTTGATATAGCCATGATTATGATTGTATGCAAATTATATCATGCTCTTCAACAAGGTTCAACCTGAAAAAGAATTGTGGTTTATTGCAGTAGCTGGTATCCACAGACCTAGCATTAATTCCTCTACTAAGAATGTCAATTCCACTGTATCAAACATTTTTTGTAGCACTCTTTGTAACATCCTACTATTAAGCTCATTTGCCATTTGTTTGCTCTTACAAATACATACTTTGGATGGCTTGAGAGAGCTTTAAATAATCAAAATCAATTACATCATACTTCTACAGGGAAAAAAATCTGTCAATCTTCCTCTCCTAAATAACAACAAAGGCATCTTTCAGCACTCATTCTTCATTTATAATTCCTGTAAATAATCAAGATGGTGACTGCACTTAGCATTATTCCTCCATTGAAAAATTAATTTTAAACATTGTGGGAGGCAAAGTCAGGAATCCCACTGTATTTGACTGCACTTAGCATTATTCCTCCATTGAAAAATTAATTTTAAACATTGTGGGAGGCAAAGTCAGGAATCCCACTGTATTTATAGTGTAATTTAATCTTGTCCTTCTGTTTCCTCATCACTGAATGGATGTCCCCTCTGAGAGTTCATGCAAATATTATTACTTCTGCTTCCATCTATATCAACTGTTACATTTAAAAGTACCCAAAGTGAAGGGGCATACTTTTTTCCTGAGGGCAGTAACGTGGTCAAGGTACGCCTAGGGACAAAAAAGAGTATTAAGCAGCAAAGCCCAAGATATCAATGCAAAAATGTGAGTAAACAGGATCCCCATTCCTGATGTATCTGGATAATTACAATATTAAAGTGCTGATGAGTGCAATAAGACAGATAGATGGGCCTATATCCACTGCAGTGGTCTTGCACGTTCTTTTATTTTAAAGTGTACTTGCAAGGTCCAAGGAAAATGAAAGATCCTGTAAATGCCCAGGACTTTCAAGACTAACTGCGGCCTTTGGAACTGGGGTCCCGAGAACTGACATCATGATTTTTAAAAGTAGTTTTATCCACGTATATTAAATTTCATTAAGAAAAGAGGACCCTAGAAGCAAGCCACCCACCACGTATGCGATGACTACTGTCTGTAAAAAAAAAAGCAAGATATCCGAGTTTGAAAAGTTGTAATGTCTAAACGAAGCAACTAATTTCAATGCAACAAAAAGCATAAGAGAGATCATTCAATTCTATTTTAGATCATGTGCATAATCAAATCCTCTGTCCCACAGTATTTATTGTACTTCAATTGTTCCCAAAAATAAGTCCATTTTCTTGCGCCTAAATTTACATTTCACAGCTTTGAGCATTTGGTATTCCTGTAGTTTCTGTTTCCATGACTTGCAGTTATAATATAAGGAAGATATGTCTATTTCTAACTGTTTGCAGCAAACAAATGGTTCATAGCACAAACATTACAGAAGCTGTTGTTAACAAAGCAAACCTCTGCTAGCTTTGAAACCAATAGCACGATTGAAAATTTACTGGTACTGTTGTGTGCTGTAGAATTTAAGAAATACTGGTATTAGAAAATATAGCTTAAATTCAAGTAGCATGGCCAATATCATATGTTATTTATATGCATGTTTTGCTACGAGGACTAGCCACTCAGCTGTGGGAGACATCGAGGAGGAAAGGCCCTTGTCTTTACCACCAACTTGGCAGCAACTAACAGTTCATTATTCATATGTTGCCAATGGGTCTGAGCATGAGAATGCACATAATGGCATCTAAGCATGGCTCCAAGGAACTTTCTAAATTCTGCTTTATTTAGCCTCTCTGTCTAGGTGAAGAAATCTCAATATCCAGCACACAAAATATCAGTCAGTATTAGATATATCGGTAGTGTATACACTACCGATATTCTAATTAAATATGTACTCAAAGAACCTGTGTTAACTACATCATAAAGAACACAACAGTACCAATCGATTTTCAATTGAGTCATTGGTTTTGAAGTTAGCAGAGGTTTACATTGTTTACAACAATTTCTTAAATTTTTGTGGTGTAGAAAAATTAGGAAAAGAAAAATGATTCTCATGCACAACATGAGAAAAAAATGCAAAGGATTAATTTCAAATTAATATAATGAATGTAATTGCAGTTTAAAATATCAATTTACTCATTGTGCAGAATTTTTGTTTCTATAATAATAATATTTATTAAGTTGCTCACTAAGAGCACTTAACTTATTGAGCACTTAAGCTTCAAGGCTTGCTTTGCACCAGAAGTTTTTTTTCCAAAAGTCTAATTAACTAAAGCTATAAACAGTGATTAATTTTTTCTTGGTTGAAGCTCTTGTGTGTCATTGTAGCTGTTGGATTTGTCTTTCGGGAGTACCTGAACTGTTGGGCAAAAACCATATGAATACGGGATGGGGGGGGGTACACCCAAAAGACATCTCCAACAGTGCTTAATTTCTAAAATAGTAGGTACTGGAATCCACACCATTTTCAAGGATAAACTCCACCCCCTCTCTAAAACTTCCCAGTTTTTTTAACAATTGCAATGAAAGTTACAATGAGGACTCCTGTATTACCAAATATAAAAAAGAAATGATGACATTTTTTACACCACCCTATTTTCTCAGAGAGTAGCCAGAATGCTGGTCCGGCACGATTTGGCTGAAATTTAGCGCTGACTATAATAAAACGGTAACTCATAAAGCTCATTTACGATTTTCTTCCAGCCCACCCCAATGTGAAAATGTTCATTACCCATGGAGGCCTGCTGAGCTTCCAGGAGGCAGTGGACAGAGGTGTACCTCTAATTGGAATACCTTTCTATGGTGATCAGGACATGAACATGAAGCGTGTCTCCCAACTGGGGGTTGGTCTCAAGATGGACTTCCAAACCATTACCAAAGAAGTGGTGCTCGAGAACATAAATACAATTCTGAAAGACCAAAGGCAAGTAAAGTTTTTTTTTCCCACTCGATTGCAAATGTGGAAATCAATAGGAAATACTGATAGTAAAAATATTTGCCATATTACTGATAAGCAAAATTCCCTCCTGTAAATGGTCTACGCTGAACTAATTCTTGGTTGCTCCCATCGTTGCTTTTCTGACCTTTTTGCTGCAGTGCAAAAGTAGTGGCAATTTTACCTCAATGATCTTTGCCTTATTGGATTTGAATTTTAAATCAATTAGTAACAGTGGTGTAACTATGGGAGGGATGAAGGGGTAGATCCCTTTCCCAAAGCACCAGAGAAATAAAAATTCATTTAAAAATATTGCCTAGTTTTGAAATATAATAACTGCACCTGCTTAAATTTAAATTTTAAGTCCCAAAATGATGTAAAATGTAAATTCTAGCATGTCATTTTTCAAAAATTTTCCCACCCTAGGCCATCTCATCTCCCCCCCCACCCCAAAGCATATTCCTAATTACACCACTGATTAGTAAAACACATTAATGCAAACAATATGATTGAAACTCAATTCAAAATAATTATTAATTGATAACCGATTGCAAAGAAAACAATGTTACTGCTGTTTATTTTCAAGAGCACATTTTTTCTCTTGAAAACGCTTCCGGTAGGAGCACCTAGTGAAATGTCGAGAAGAAAATGTTACCAACGCAGCATTTCACGAAAGGAACTAACAAGATAATTTTATTGGTACCTGAGATGGCACATTATCTCACACACACAGCATGAGTGTTTACAAAACATTGCTAATTTGCTTATAATTCTCAGCATTATTCATACCTTTATGTTGCTAATGGCTTCCGGGTGCAGCTGCGCGTTGCGCTTTGTCGTGCAAGCTTTCGCGTCCGTTACCAACCTCAATGATAAAATTTCTCTTGGGCTAAAATGAAAATAAAAATAAATGGGATGAAATTTCTTCCCATACGTTGCGGGAACGTCTGAGAGAATTTCTTGCGTGCTGAGGAAAGCAGGCATCGTGATGCGGCACAGAGCATTAAAGAAGATGATCGACTTTTTTCCTTCTGCTAAGGACCAACTCCATCCCTTCGACGTGAAAGGCATTTATAGAATCCTGTGCTCATGCGGGAAATCTTAGGTTGGGCAGACAGGGCGCTCCGTGACTTCCCATATTAAAGAACACAATCAGGCGATATTACATCGTGACACGGAGAAGTGGGCTGTATTGGAGCATGCTTACTTGGAAGATGGGCATCAAATTTTAATCGATAAGACGCAGGTGTTAACCCAAGAGAAATTTTATCATCGATGACTAATGCAGGAGGCTATTGAGATTGAGAAATGCCCCCAGAATTTCAACAGAGTGACGGCGTTAAACTCAGCCAGACCTGCTAAACAATCTTCCGAAAGAGAAAACGGCAAATATGTTACCAACTAGGTTATTCACTAGATACGAAGAAGAGGCCGCTCGCCGCTCATGGACAGGGCTGAGAGTTCTGCTGACGTTAGCGCCGCCTCTTCCCCCACTACTCTGCTGGATGGAGGAGGTTGGACGAGTATATTAATTGACAACCAATTCCGTATTTTCATTCATCGCCTGATGATACATCCTGCAACGGTCGCGAAAGCTTGCACGACAAAGCGCAACATGCAGCTGCACCCAGAAGCCGTTAGAAACGATGCCTCTCACTGCGTAAACCTAAATTCAAAGATACCTTTATATTACCACGATATTCAAAAGATAGGTTTTCAAATAAAATATCTGTCGTAGAACACAGGAATTATAGATGGTGTGACTGAGAATCTAATCCTAATAACAGCAACATGATGCCAACGACTCCACTTCCAAAGAAATCAGCTGTATCTCAACTGCAGCTCCTCTCGTAATGCATGTGTATTTGAAGTAATATAGCAAAAAATGTCAACTAATAGTTAAGCCTCATAAAAAAACAAGAATTCACGGCCTCATATTAGGTGGGTTGGGTAAAGCCTCAGCAATTTTTTCCTCATTGCTGCACACACTATCTGACAAAGATTACTAAGCTGGACAAATTAAGGGATGGATACGTGTATAAGTAACTTAACAACAACTTGCTTTAGAAAGAATTAAAACAGGTGTACCTCAGAGACCATGAACCACTACCCTAATGTTACTCCAATGTTTCCCTCTTCCAATTACTAGCGAGTCAGTTGCTATGTGAGGACAACAGTTTTGCTGACACTACTGCCAGCATCTTCAGGTCGAAGATGCCAGTGCATGATCTTGGCCCTCGTTACATACGGGCTCAATAGGGAAGTAAACTAATTTTTTTTTATTGCTGAATTTGAAAGTTTCGCCTAAAAAAGAAACATTAGTATAGTCACTTTTATTTTCTGCATCTGGGGTATGCACTTTAAAACGTTTTGAAAGTCGGAAAATTTCATGTTGCGCTGAAACACAGTGCCTCCATCTTGATTGAGATGTGACGTCACAAGGCAGTAGTCACCAGTGGAGTATCGCTGTATTCCGTCGCCTTCTTTAGCGCGGCGAGAGTTTCCGGGAATCGGTGGAGTTTTCTTCCTAAAAATGTCATCTAGTACCGAAAACATGAATTCAAAATAGAATTATAAATGATTTTTTGTTCCAAATTTCATCTCGACGTCGAAACAAAAGCCTGGAGAAGATATTCATTCCCGTGCCTTAAGCACAAGCTATACGGAATAAATGGTTCAAGGCTGCTCCTGACTCTTACCTATCGATGATATTCTGTTTTGAAGATCATTTGAAGGTATTGTAAGATCAAATTGATATTTATATTATAATAATTTACTTAATAGGTACCTCAGTCACATCAGAAAGTGTGTTGAGTCAAAATATAGCATCTTCCGCGTAGACCTACGTAATTTATAAACTGAAAGTAGTTTGGTTAAAGAATTATGGCGCGACTGTTTTTTTACACGACCGGGCAAAATGCGTACTTTGCCCATGATATGTGCATATATGATAACAAACGATTTTTGTTAAAGTTAATCTTTATTTGTTGAAATTAGTACATTTATAGGTGATACAGATATAAAGGTACACGGCAGGTCGCGCGGCGTAATTTGTACTCCACTGGTGACGGGTTCATCTTGCTGATCTAAAAAATTAGCTACAATACCTCGAACTTTGAAAACTCGCAATATAGGCAGTCAAAGTACATTGTAAGAATACACGAGACCATTATAGCCCAGAATGTACGTACAATGTCGAAATCCTTGGTTTTCAAAGATTGACGTATTTTATACGCCAGCGCGCCCGGTCCAGGGTTATCAACTTTTATTTCATCCTATTTGTTAGTTGAAATTATATTTCTGAATGGTTCTTTTAGCACTGCTACTGAGGTAAACTGGTAGGTACTGAGTACAAGGTACTGAGGTATGTACTGAGTAAGTAAACTCCCTTTGGAGTAATGTGAATTACAAGTGTTCGAGATATATGGCATTTTATATTCGCTTTGTGTTGTTATTAATTATGCCTGTACGCATATTGTTGCTTGCCGCGAGCCTTTAATGGTATGTGCTCTTGCAAGAGTGGTTTTCATTTTTAATGTGGAAGTTGGTCAGTATAAGCAAAGAAAAAATTAACATTTTAGCGCACACCAACCCTTGTAGTCATCGTATCTCGGCGTTTGTAATGACACTGCTAAAATACCTGAACGCCATAATGACGATAAAAAAATTGTCTCATGTCAATGATTGCTGCAATTATAATTAATGATAAAGTAGACGCCGTATGATCACAATGAAGGCAACAAAAAATAATGCTATGATGTAGACTTGAACCACAGTCTTTCGGGGATCATCTTTCCTTTGACTCGTGCACTCTACCACTACCCCAACCGGCCCATTGAGAAATTGAGGATATTTTAAATTTATATATATAACTTGTAAAAAGTAACGTATGAAAATTAATTAATTACAGCCTAACTAACGCCCTAACTGAAAAAGATGCAGCAAGGTACGCGGTCTCCCCTTGTTAGCCTTAACGTCTCGCATTTCTATGGAGCGTTGAACCTGTCCTCCTTATTCAAAAATTCAGTAACCATAAATACATCAAAGTTTGGTATACCATTTATAAATCGTTGGAATTTTCCTTCTCCCAACCAAGATTATCTTTTCTTGAACCCATCCTGGACAGCGAACCATTGCAACAACCAGCCAGCTCGGAAATAAGGCTAACATCCCATGATTCTAGTAGCGAAGGGCGAACGTTCCGGCCGGCGTGAATACATACGCAACGAATTAGTCTTGCAGCAAGCGTCTGAAATAGATTTATTAGTTTGACTCGGTTCTTACAATAAAAGTTTTGGCATGATAAACGACATTGTGCCAAAATATACCCAGCGAAAAATAAATGCCATCATGCATTTATTAAAGATTCAATGTGCTATTCTTACTACTCTTTCTAAACTTGAAGTTGACACGTAAATGAATATTAATATATTACGCAATGATGAAGTCGTTTACTCAAAAGAGAAGCAGCCACATATATAATCTGAAGATATTTTATGACAGCAAAAAACGGATACCCTCAAATTCAGTAATTTTTCTATGCAATAATAGTGGTAGAACTAAACGGTGTAGAAGCTGCCTTCTGCTACTGCCTTGTGACGTAACGGCCAATATTCAACATGGACACCCGTTTTCGCGGCCTTTGAATTTTTCCATATTTCAGACGGTCATCTCGAATCAAGTATTCACTATTAGGATTTAAACTGTGGTTTTACGACATTATGTTATTCTGAACTCTAATTTAAAAAATGTGTTTGGTGCATTTGAAACACTAGTGCACTTCCCTATTCCGCCAGTTTTGCTGCCACTTTCTTATTGGTCCGTCAGAGTAGCCTCCTCAAATGAGGATCTAGGTGGTGGTATCCAACATCTCAGTTCAAGGTGTCTGTCTGGGCCATGTCAATTGATTCTCGGCTGGATCTTGGATAACATCTGCCTTCTGTCACTATAATCCTGGCTTCATCAAATTTAATGCCATTACCTAGGATCGAGGCATGCTCCGATATGACCAACGGCTGTAATTGCCTATTCTTGCAGCCCCACACTCGTATGCGAATGAAATGTGGAATTTGATAAAATCAGGATTATAGTTAAAGAAGGCTGATATTATTCCAGACTTATCCAAGAATAAATCAATCAATACTGCTTGGATCCTAATTGGTGGAGGCTATTCAGACAGACCAATTGGAAAGTAGTAACAAAACATGTCGGATGGAGCCTGTATATAATGAGGGCCAAGATTGAGGATCGGCATCTTCGACCTAAAGACACCAGCAGTAGTGCCAGCAAAAAAACTGTTGTCTTCACGTAGAAACTGACACAGGAGTAACCAAAAACACCACCCCATACACAGAAAATTTCGTTGTCACCAGAGTTTTAATTGTCACTGTTGGTATTCATATTCATGTTATCAGATGTGCTGTGGTATTTTTGTCGAATTGTAGTGATAAGTTGGAATTTCACCTAATTGCTATTAATTTTATGACTATCTTCCAAAATTTTCAGCTTTTCCAAGAAAATGAAAGACCTGAGTGGCATCTGGAAGGACCGACCAGAGTCAGCAATGGAGAGGGCTGTGTATTGGATAGAATACGTTCTGCGACACAATGGAGCAAAACACATGAAGAGTGGTGCAGTCGAGCTTGGCTGGTGTCAGTATTATCTCATTGATGTTGCATCAATTCTGGTTGGAGCTGTCTTATTGGTGCTTGCAATTTTAGTGTTCACACTCAAGTTTTTGTTTGGCCTCTGCAAACGAAAGCCCACGAAAAAGGCTGGAGGGAAGGATAAGTCTTCCAAGCAGAAGAAGCATCAGTAATCCCATCAGAGCTCTCCATTGAGGGCAGCAGATAATTCAAAATTACACCCTTCTGCATCACTTTTGGATGGTTAGGGTATCAATCATTCCATGGAGTCATCAAGGAAAAAGACCCAGTCATCAGCATTTAACAAGTGAAATTTAAATTTTGAGTACCTGTAATCTTAGGAAATACTGGGTGTCAGGAATGTTATTCAAGACTTTCTACCATGGGTGATGAAAATCATGCGGGAAATGAGAGATCGAGTGATATTTTTTCATTGTTCAGGAACTAATTTGTGAATTCCTTCATACCTTAAAGTGTATTTGTGAGTTGTTTGATTGGTCATGTTGCTATGCCAGTGTGAATGTTTGTTACAACTGTTTTTACATCTTAATATTTTTATACAATTACTTGTTTTTTACACTAAGTATGGATTAAATGTAAAAGTTCAATAAACAAGATTATGGAATGTTCAAATTCTGTTGGTCACTTTTGCTTGCACATACACAAATTTTATACCAATCACCAGCCATTGCATAACCATATAAGTCAAGTAATTGCCACTTGGACTACCAATGATGCAATTACATATTGTTTAAAGAACATAAGAAACAAAGAAAGAAAGAAAAACAGATAGAACAGATTGGCAGACATGTGAGTAATGACGTTAAACTTAGAAGGTATATCAAATGGTGTCTGTACAAAAATACCTTCTACCTATTATATTTATCCTCTATGTTAAATTGACAAGTTTCCACAAGTTGACATTGCATGTTCGAAACAGTAAACCCCTGTTCACAATAATCTTGATGCAACCTGCCTTATTATGACAACAACCAATAGGTAGCATACATTTCCCAATTACAGCTGAACTACACAAGTCAGGGACTAGGGTTATTGATGGCTTGTGATACTTGTGACACTACCAAAAGAAATGCCATATTCCTAGCAAATAAGTACCTAGTTAGAATTAAATGAAAGGTGACCTTTCCAAATAAAATATCATGCTACGTTTAGTCGATACGCAAACTCCAAGCTTGGATAATACTTCAAGGTATTTTGAACCATCAAACCCTCTTCTATTCTTAAGAGTCCAATAGAGTGGCTTCCATTCTTGTCCACTTTTGCTATTCTTCCAGCAAAAATCAAATGCCCACACTATAGTGCCAAGTCAAAAAACTCCTACCTATACCTACAAAGTAATTCACAGAGTTTGAAAACACTCACTATCAGCAGCTGCCTAAATGTTCACATTAGCTCACCAGAGCTGAGTCCCTATTTTTAGCAATTTATTAATAATAATAATAATAATAATTTTTATTCACTTTAGGCAAGAACATTTGCATAGTTTCGTCAAATTGAATCAAATTAAATTTACAGAATTACAGCATATCAATAATTATTAAATATAATATTCATAAGATACAAAGGATTACCTGAGATTAAAAATGATTTTAAATAAATCAGTGAGATCATCAGACCTTCGTTCCTAGCCATGAAATCATACAGCATCAATCAGTAGCATAACCATGAGGGGTGCGATGAGGAGGATAGATCCCCTCCCAAAGCCTCAGATAATTTTTAAAAAATTATTTAAAACTATTGTCTAGTTATGACATATAATCTATGTCGTGATGATTTACGACGGAATTATGAGTGAAACCCAAATTTTAAGTACCATATGATTTTAAAGGCATTTCCTGACATAGCATTTTTCAAAAATGTCCCGGAAATGTTGCCAGGGGAAGAGGGTCGTCCCTCCATCCTCCCCCCCCCTAAATCATATTCCTAGTTACGCCACTGGTATCGATATTTTTAAAAGTAAAATAGTTTCACCAAACGTATTTCTCTGAATATAGTCCCCCTCTGAATATAGTCACCCCTAATTCTGAGGCTTCAGTATCGGGAAAAGTTAAAAAAAATGGGTTTGAATATAGTCCCCCCCTTTACTTTTACCACAGGTATTTTTGGAAAAAAAAAGGGGGGAATACATTCAGACATATACGGTACATACTTTGATCAATACCTTAATTTTTCATTTTTGCTAAAACAATTAATGAAATAGAACAGATGAACTGATGATAAACTCAAAACCAGTGGTGCTATAAGAGTCTGCAAAGTCATATTCCATGAGGAGTAGAGCACCCCTATAACTTTCAGCATGACGGACATGAATGCATGTCCTGGCTGCATTGCCAAAAGACACAGAGTGAGTTTTGTTTGCATCTCTGAGAGGCTGTCTTTAAAGGGTAGAAACACCTAATTATGTTTCAATACTGCACAAAAAAAATGTTCCAGGTTGAAAGTGTCCATTGCACCCTCTAAAACTTTGCTGTAGCACAAAATGTATGTACGCTTTAGCATCACAAGCAAACAAACTTACCTGCAATATGTATTGGGTTTTTACAGAAATTGCCATTTTCGAGAAAAAACACAAAATTTAGGTTAATCCTTAAGCTGCAGGAGCACATGATTTTAGCTACTATCCTCTATGGGAGAGTATAAAGAAATATTTTCCCTCTAGCCCTGCCAAGTGAGTCGCAAGAGTGAAGCATTATAATCTGGGGAAGCCCTTCTTTCTTTTTCATCAACAGAAGCAGTGGCGCAGTGAGGGGAGGGTTTTGGGGGATAAACCCCCCCCCCAGAGCTCATAGAAATTTTTAAGTTAAATCTATTTTACTCAATTGGATTAATATTGCTTCTAGAATAGTGTGAGGATTAATAAAATATCCCTCAGAAGGCCATAAAAATCACCATTTTGAACCATTTATCTCAAATTTTTTCCGGCAGAGGGCCTCCGCACCTCCCCTTTACCCTGGAGGGAATGCAATCCCCCAATCCCCCCAGTATTAGTTGCGCCTGTAACCCCCCCTAGCCTAAATTCCTAGCTGCGCCCCTGAACAGAGGGGCCTACATTTGGGCACTAGTCGTAGGCATATTAACCTTCCATCGGGTGCAATGGATGTGACAGGCACAGCACGAGTCTTTTTTTCATTTCTCCATGCCACTTGGCGGCATAGGCCCTTGGCACTTATAGTAGCTGTTTGTTTCTGACACGCTCTATGCAGCCTTTTACTTTTCGCATTTTTGCCGAAAGATCAGAGGCGGATTATTGAAGCCTCTGCATAATTTAGCAAAGTAACGACACAATAAAGCAAAATAAAAGCATTATTAAATAAATAAGATAGAAAAACAAAAAACACTGCTATTATAGAAGTCACATGCTAAAATACTTTACATATATAAGTGACAGACGGAGGCAAAATGCAGTGGAATGATGTCCTAAAGTATTAAAAGAAAATAGAGATGGCACTTTTTTTAAAGGTCATTATCAAGTACATACTAACGGTTGAAACGCGTCATACTCTAATTAAACCTGTGGAAAAGTGCCATCTCTATTTTCTTTTAATACTTTACATGTAATAATACTTAACACGTTGCATACGGATGGCGAGAATTCTCGTCATTTTCTTACCGAACGTTCCGGACGGATGACGAAGATTCTCGTCATGTAGGCGCGTCAACCTAAACAAGTTTAAAGCATACAATACGTGTTCGTTAGTACGTTTTCAGTTGTTGTTCGTTATTCATAATGAATTGATGCATCATAGCGTTTGATTGGGTAAATTTATATTCTAAACATTAGCTTTTTAACCATGTTTAAACCAAAGCCATATTTCCAATCTCAACACCTCCACCCAGAATCGGCGCTACTAGGAATTTAAATACCCCGTTACGCAACGAGTTAATAGCCTAAAAGCATGTTACACGCAACTTGCTCTATCGTTCTTGGGCTGTACGACGGCATGTAAAAGGGTATATGCATAGCACGAATAACAGCATGGTCGAACACTTGCCAGGAGATGGTGCTTTAAGCTTTGAAAGTGTACCACTGAGGCATTCTAAGAGTTAATAATTTTTTTCACATCTGTGCCTGTTAGGCACTTACCTGAACTCAGCAGTTTAAATATTGCGCCTGACGAAAGGTTAACAGCGTGGAGCAGGAGAGAAACAATACAAAATGGGAAGTACGATAGGAAATGCCGGGAGGCACCCCCTACCGTGTGGAATGGCCAAAGAGAGTTAAGCCGATATACCAATTATCACTGCTTCGGTCGTATTCGCGCAGTAATTAGGAAATTAAAGCTTAAAAGTATGGTTATAAACAATAATTACGATCAATCTAAGTGTGATAGGCATTTTTTATGTTAATGTCTATTCTTAATCAATAATATTAAAAACTGATCAACAATAGTTGCTCTCAACAATCAAATGAAATATCCTCTTGGTATCCAAAGATTCAAATGGCGCAAAGCAGTTATTCGTGTTTTTGACAGTGTTCCACCAATTTTGAAAATCTGAAAAAAAAATTAGATTATACTTCAGGGTAGGGGTAACAACATATATTTTTTTTGGCGTGTCTATTGTTTCCTAAATTTTTAAATTTAATTTTGAAATTTTCAACCTTATGTAAAAGTTGAGTTTTAGGTCAAAAAATTTTGAAAAAAATCAGGATGGTAGAACATAATTGTATTTACATATTAAAATTAAGATAACGATTTTATAAAAATAAAAACTGGAGATATGGTTAAAAAACTAAAAATCGTGTTTCAATTTTTTGGGATTATTTTCCATTGTTGAGGTCTGAAACTTTGGGGAAACATATAATTTTGGATGCACTTTAAGTGTTTATTTTTTATTTTTCAAAATCTCTGGGGGCACTTTTCACCATCTTAACCTGCTAGACCCTTTTGCCACACTCAGACAATCTTTTAAGCATATCTCCTGATAAAATAAACCTACGGTTATCCCTAATGGGATGACTAACCTATAAAACAAGGATATCAATAAACCTATGGTTATCTCTGATAATAATATGAATACTCCTGGTAATAGTCATCTAGTGAAGCTCGTTCAGGGTTACAGAAAATTTCTACAATGTGACAGCTCTTCATCTGTTTCTCCATCAAAAAGACAGCATACTCAACTACTCATAACTGGTAAATTGCGGCTGAGTCAGGAGGTAGGTCTCCAGGACTCCAAATTCTCAAGTCATCCAAAATTAGGTCAAGAGTTGTTATGACCAAGGCCTCCTTGTTACTATACTTTTTAGAATTATTGCTTAGATAAATTATCAGTTTAAATATTCTCTGTGTCTGCTCTCTAGGATGACTGTGGATCGCCTGTACTGCATGATAGACTCTATCCCTTCCTTTCAATTTTATGTGGATAAAATATCATTTTAAAGTAAGAGTTTCTGATAATTCTAGGATGAAACAATATAATGGCACTATACATCCTTGTGCATTAAAATTAAACATCAGATTAAAAATACAGGAAGAAAGATGCCCGTTATCCTTGGTAAAATTGAGTGTTTAAAACGTGCTTTCATAAACCTATCTGCCTACCTGTGACTCAGTTCAGGTATAAACATAATTTTTATATTTTATATATACTGACGAAAATAATGTTTTAAAAAAATATTTTTATAAATATTACTTTCTAATTATTTTAAAACAGTATTTTTTATACTATTTTATAAATAATATTTCATAAATACGTAATGAAATATGTATTACAAAATTTGAAAATCATGGCTCGCTTCGAAATGGTTAGCGCGAAGGTCTCTAAGAATTTCTAACATTCCGCTAAAACGAGAAAAATGGCTTATCGCAACACAAACGTTTGCTCAGAAACAACGACTATCGTTATCATTTTGACCTTGACAATCATAAGTCCCTAATCTAGGCTGCATTATATTTGTTCCATAAGTAGAGGAGCTTTCCAAAGGAACATTTTCGTGCGGTTTCGTCATATGTTGTAAAATACCAAAAAAACACACGGCGGCATTTGACCGAATAACCAGCTTTATTTTGCATGCATAGAAGTTTGATTTGTCTTCATTTTAAATCTATGTTTACAAGAACGTGTGATGGCATGAAAATTTGATAGGCTCAACAAAAACTTACCAGAAATATTCCCCGCAATTATAATTTTAGCTTATGATCACCTCTTACAACAATATCAATTCTTGCGACGCGACTGTTTCCACGTAATATGTCTATGATAGTGCAATTTATTTGGGTAAATTAGCAAGAACGGAAAAAGAACCTCGAATGAAATATATGGAACAAGTAAAGAAGGATGTGACAGAGAAGAAATACGCAGGTATGAAAAGGATAGCTGTTAGAAGGAATGAATGGAGATATAACCAAAACCATATATATATATTGCATATGTAAAACCAATCTTTGATTTGTTAATCAGTGATAATGATGGTGATAGGTAAATTAAGCAACATATATATTGGGTTATTTTGAAAAAATTCGTGCAGCGTTAATTTTTACCACCCATTTTTCTGAAGCTCCCAATAGATTTGATTGACCCTGTATTACTGAAATACAGTACAATATCTTGCAAAGATAAAGAAGTTTTTATTCTAACGTTTAATAAAGAATAATAGTTACCAATTTACCCGCGCGTTTGGATTGATTTGGCGTAACTCAAATACGTATTCAGATTTATGGCATTGCACATACAGCTAGGGTCAAGTAAACGCTTTTAATTACCTATCAACAAAAAGTATCAAATGCTGAAACATTGTATGGCTCACCACCACTCAAACTAGCAAATCTAAATCACCTTCCAGTAGAATTTTTTCATTAATATAATACAGCCTAGTTAGAGCTCCGACCTCCAGGAAAACAACCACGCGATAAGTAAGGCAGGCCACAAGTTGATTTCACTGTAGTTACGATAAAACAACCTAATTTTAAAATCCATGGCCCATTTTGGACCGGAAAAAACTGGGTCAAAATATATCGTGTATTTTAAGTTTCCAGGGCTTGATTCGAATACACTTTTTCCAAAGAAAAACCTTTACTTAAAGCAAAGTAGAAACCATTTTACCGCTTTGGGGTCTAAATACGTTTACAAATGCGTAGATAGGAAATACTGCTCACTAATATCTGGTACGTAAAACTCATCTTCAGAAACATACTTTTCGATGGAGCTATTTTTTAAATCTACCGAAATTGACATGTAAAACATGTTTTTGAAGTTCGGAAAAGATTTTCCAATATTTACCAGAAGCCAAATGAGGGCCCCATGGTCAAAGTAACCCATGTTGATAGGAATTAAAAATAAACGGCGTTTCACACGCGGTTCCATACCCAAAAAAATAAATATATAAACCAATAAAAATAAATTAGAATCCTAATCTCACAATCAGTCCAGATACCCTTAGAACCTACCATGACATATTTGCTTCCGTGCGTAAAAAGTAACATCCTCTGATTTCATTAATAATGCGAATATTCTTCTGCCATAGGGTAGAAGACATCAAGTCACGTGTAATTTTATGTTTGCATTTCAAAAAGTCCATAGAATTTAGGTATTTGTGAGTAGTTTTAACATTCATCATTTTCCCATGATTACAGCATATTTGCATACGTGCGTAAAAAGTAGCATTCTCTGATTTCATCAATAATGCGAATATTCTTATGCCATTCTGATGTGTCGAATCCTAGGGAAACACCTGCCTATATTCCTGACACTGCAATTACTTCACCACTCATTTCCCTTATTACGCAAGATAAGTAGAGTATACTTAAACCAAACCCAAGCAGAAAATGTTTTCCCTTGCTACGACTACCCGCTGTGCATCTGTTGGGGAAACTACTAACTCAGTAGCGTCTCTTCTCTGACGCTCCATTCAGTGGCGTAGCCAGGAATATCTTTCGCGGGGGATTTTGTGGAAAAGTGCTACGACCTATTATTTATTTAAATAAGTCTAACTTCCACCAATTGAATCCTGCATCTGTTGAACTTATTCGGAATGCTAGCATAGCATATCAGGCCAAACTCTACCTGGATTTGTCAGTGAAATTCCGTAAAGCGAAATTAAACATCGTCTATAATCCGAAGAAGTGCCTCAAATTGAACCTCTCTCCAAAATAATTAAGATGATTTTCAAATGTTTTGCTGAGTCTCGTACAAGATGATGGCTCAGTGAGCCGAAACGCGTTGTACGCAGTAAAACATTTTTTGGAAAAGTGCTACGATCTTTTATTTATTTAAATATGTCAAACTTCCACAAATTGAAGACTTAAACTGTTAATTTTAACACTTTTCATAATCGAAAAAATCATTTTTTAAAGAAAAAATTTGTAAATTTATGATTTTCAATATCTTGTTATCTTTTATGAAGGAAAATAATAAAGTTTTTATACTTCGAGGTGTTCGGACCCCCCGTACTCCCCTGGCTACGCCACTGGCTCCATTGTTCGATATATATGGCTACATTTTATAGTTTCCGCCAATAATTAACGATGAAATTTCAGCATTATGCATTAATACGTTGGAATAATAACCTCTTAATCGTTGAAAGATATGAAACTGTATTTCTGTGTTACGACGACAATTTAATTTTTCGGGAACTTCAGAAAAAGTGGGTAGTAAATTAAATAGTGTACAAATTTGACCAAAATACCCCATATATGTTGCATAATTTATTTAAAATATTCAAAGTATTGCATATTATGTGAAGACAGTCACATCGTAAGAATTGATATTGGTATGCAATGCGATCATTAGCTAAGAAATTGTAATGAGGGAATTTGACTTATCAGCTTTTGTTGAGCTTGTCAAATTTTGATATTAGAACACGATGTTGCAAACATAACTGTAAAATATACGATCGATCAAACATACATGCATGCGCAATGAAATTGACAAATTCCGCAGTGTATTTTTGTGGGCTCTTACTATGCATTACGAAACTGCAGGAAGATATTCCGTTGAATATCTCATCATGGAAAAAATAAAATGTAACACAGATGTTATGACTTGTGGTTGCCAAGGTCAAAATGAAAACCATTATTTCTTAGAAATCAAAATATATAGCTGTCCTATTTAAATGTATGATTTTCCAGTACATGCGTATTGAAAATTATATATCAATTCAGGCAACCCGCAACCCTACCAAGCACATCCATAAGCAAATTTCTGGGGAAGTTCCCGGCAGGAATAAAAAAATAGTGGCAAAAACAGAGAACGAAGTCCATCATGAAGGTAGGTAAAACCTTTCGTAGCTGTGGCGAACAAGGTTATGTATGCGATGACGCATGCCATAATGGTTGTTTTTCAATATCAATCTTCACACGGTCAAAGTTAAGCAAATTTCCACGAAATTGAAAGTATTTTTTTTAATCATCGAGTTCAAGCTACTGCATAGTACAAGTTGCATTGGGGAATACATAATTAAAACTAGCGTTAAAGATTTTTCACAGCTGTTAGTTTCACCATATCCACGAAGTAACCTCCTGATTTAAAATTTGTTTTCTGTTCACTTCGATAATTTAATATTAATTGCAATAATAACAAGTTTTGAAATAATATTTTTTGGACATTAAGATATTTAGACCACGATTATTGTAGAGGCTTCATAAGTGCCATCAGAAAAATTCATCTACGATCACTGGTCACGCCGAAGATAATAGCGGTAATGCACCGCTTGATTTTATCCAAATCTACCCACTGGTAATAGACACATGCAAGATCCCACGGCTATGGTAGTAAATCACTTTTGCTTTCCTTATAAAAAAATATTATCCACATCAAGTAAAAATACTTCAACGTTCATCGAAATGACTTTTATAAGCTGAATAATACACTTTCTTCTGCAATAATGGCTGTACCTGCTCTTACTTAAGTAACATTAACAAACATTACCGTTGACTCTTCATATTACTGAGTTCTGATTTTAATCCGGGATTTGAACAAACAATTTCTCGCTAAAAAAACGTATTCAAATCAGAAATAATGAGAGGTTACGTCAAAACGATATCCTCCAAGCTTGCACATGACACTTTTTACAGTGTATAATTGAGGGCATATAACTAATATGCAAGCATAGGTATATTGCTGCAATAAAGAGATAATTCCATGCAATGATGCACGTGCATAGTGCATAGATGAGCTGTATACTTTTCTTATATTACACACTATGAGTGCACACATAAGAGGTGCCTAGGTACTGAGTAAAACCCTGTATATAAAGCAAGGGTGGGTTCCCTCGGGGCAGTGCCAGAGTTTACCAGCCGTCAGTGAGTTCTGAGAGATACAGGGATGGCGATGAGCAGATCTTTCTTCCTTGGGGCCCTAGTGGCATTGACCACCATCCTGTCCTCAACAGAGGGGCATGGGAGACTCATGGACCCGGCAGCCAGGGGTACAATGTGGAGGAAAGGATTCCGGACACCTGTCAACTACAATGACAACCAGCTCAACTGCGGAGGACGCTGGGTAAGGATACAATCACCGAGTGATATATTTCAAACCAGGCGAAATAAACACAAGTTCACTTCAATTATTTTAACTTATATATTAGAATTTTTCAGAGTCCCTTTATACCGACTTTTTCTCGCTCTGAATAGTCTAAAGCAGGGGTCTCCAAAATACGGCCCGCGGGCCAGATCCGGACCGCGGAGGGCTTTCATCCGGCCCGCGCACTCGTTTCAGGAAGCGCGCGATTCTCGCTCGTTTAACTCTGTGAGACGCCGCTAGGAGCATGCTAGTACGTCACAGCTCAAAATAGACGTTGGTATCGGATATTTCAGTTGACGTTGGTATCGAATACTTCAAGTTTCGGCAAATTTGCTATCCGGCCCGCGGGGCGATTCGGAACTTGGAATGTGGCCCTCGTGGCCTAGTAAATTGGAGACCCCTGGTCTAAAGAGCCAGTGGCGCAGCGAGGGGGAGTTTTGGGGGATAAACGCCCCCCTCAGATCTCAGAGAAATTTTAAAATTTAATCCATTTTAGTTAGTGCATTGATATTACTAATAGAATAGTGTAAGGATTAATAAATTATCCCTCAGAAAGCCGTAAAACCCATTTTGATCCGTTTATCTTAAAATTCCGCAATTTACTAATCTCGCAACCACCGCTTATTCTGGTGGATATTCCATACCTCCACACATTCCGATATTAGTTGCACCTAAACCTCTCCTCCCCACCCCAGCTTCAATTCCTAGATGCGCCCCTGTAAAGAGCCTTCCACGGAAGAGAGAATACAATATTCTAAAGAGTGAAAACAGCCATCCACGGAAAATTTGTGTATTTGATAAGTTTTTCAACGAAAACCGCGGTCAGTCTTGAAAAAGGCATAAACTGAGAAGAAGACATCAAATAGAGATTGCTTAAAAATATTTAATGTATTAAAGTAACAAATTACTAGTCTTCTCGTAAATAAGGTTCATTTTGTTTCTCGCTCATTTTATATATTTTATCCGCGTTTGGCTTAATGGATAGATTACATAATTTGAATGTTTTCCATCCTCAGTGGTTTACAAAAGTTTAATTGAGAATAAATTCAAAGGGAATTTCGCAATGCTACAGAATTATGTGCTCCATTGGTTCATGAGCAACTGCACGTAAGTAAGAACTTGAGGAGCAGATTACAGAACAAAACCTTTTAGAGCCGTAAATAACGAGAGAGGCTAGTCTTTGAATACACGCATCATCTGATGAGTCAATAACCGAGTTTCAGACATTGGAGTTGTCGTGATCGCGGGTTGCGAAATTCGTCGGTGGGACCACGTTCAATAGTGCGAAACTTGGTGGTGCAGGGGGGAAAAGAAAGCTCATGTGAAATGCGAAGACATTAAACAAATGAAAATTCAGAAGGAGAAATATGGAGTCGGAAAGAGAGAGAGATCATAACTTCAGATCTGAACTCTACAAGGTTACATATAACGATTACCGCAGTTTTAAGCAGTGTTTAAGCTGAACAGTTGATCTTTGTATTTTCCTCAAACTAAATTCTTGTACTAAATGCCATGTCAGCGGAACTGTTGTAAAAAAAAAGACAACGGACGCGGTGAGAACCCGAAAAAATATGCAGAGATCATGTCATCAACGCCGCGAAAATCTTCGAACCTATAAGCTGGAAAGTAGCGAAAATCCATAAAATTGAGGGTTTCATTGTCCTGCAACAAATCCTTTCGTCACCATCGTCCAGAAACCTTCCGATATCCCTCGCTCGCGTTTCAGTTTTCCTCACTTAAGTACGCCAAATTCTCAAAACCTTCTCAAGGCATAGCATAGCTCTTATGGGTTGGTTTTATAATTCCTTGTTAACATTTTAGGGAGGAATAATCGTTGTTATCGAATTCATCAATTTGAGGTCACACCGTAGAATGACTGATTTTCTGAAGTAATTTGATTAGCAACCATTTCAAGTCAAGGCTGTGACATGTTACGTTTAAAGCTAACGAGACATTATAAAACCGATCCTTTTTCACACAATCATTTGGTCAGGAGTGCCCAACAGCTAGTGTCATCATACATAGTATCATATTTAAAATAAATAAAAGATTGTAGCACTTTTCCACAACATGTTTTACTGCGTACCATGCGTTTCGGCTCACTGGGCCATCATCTGGTACAAGACAGACTTGTTACAGATGATGGCTCAGTGAGCCGAAACGCGTTGTACACAGTAAAAAAAATTGTGGAAAAGTGCTACGATATTTTATTTTAAATATGTCTAACTTCCACCAATTGACGCCTGAATATGTTGAACTTATGCATAGTAGCCCTTAGAAATACGCACATTGGGTATGGAAAGGGGAGGCTGAGTCATCTGTTTCCAAGTTTTTCGGGGGACTGCGCTATCGAGACATGGGTGTGAGCATCCCTGGCTAACTAGTACATCCCACTACCGAGCTATGCCACTAGACAGGCAACGCAGTGGAAGAGTCTTCGTAAATACGAATGGGACTATAATGCCATCATTTCGTACAGCGGCATTGTTATATCGCGAGTGAAATTCACTTAAGAGTATCGATTATACAGGGTTATCATATAATAATGGTGCGACATGCTTTAAATGAAAACAGAATTAACTACCGAGCGATTTTTTTATTTATCGAATTTGTCGTCTCAAAAAGTTATTTTTAAATAATATATAAATTTAAATACGTGCGCCCTTATTCGCCAGACAAGAGAGAATTCCGACGATGACATCGGCCTACTCCTAACGTAAGGCACCAAGGGGACCACGACTTAACGTCCGATTCGACGGACGGAGTGCTGCACTTTAAGTGACCTCTTCAAGGCACCCAGGATCGGACAGCCTCTGAAAAATCTCTGACACCCTGTCCTTACTATCTACCTATGAATTACTGAACATTGTTTTCAACATGCCCTCCCCGCAAAGCACTCACTCCGTACATACCTTCTCTATCTCCTCCGCATCTCATCTAGAAGCTGCCTTTCCTCACCCACCATATCCAGCACTTTGTCGCGCCTCCTCCTCTCCTTCCACTTCACTTTCTCCAGACCCACATCTCGAACGCCTGCAGTCTTCTCTCGTCCTCCTTACTAAGTGTCCATATTTCCACACTCCAGCAACAGGGCTCCATCTCGCATATAAATTAACTTGAACTTTGCTTTGCTTCAGTCGCAGTTCGGGCAAAACGGGGGTCGCTGCGGCCCTTGCGGCGATGACTTCTCAATGCCGCGTCCCAGGATGAACGAGAACACGGGAGTGTACGGCAGGGGTGTCGTGTCTAAGACCTTCACCTCGGGACAGGAGATCACCGCCACGGTGGACTTGACGGCCAACCACAAGGGATGGTTCGAGTTCCGCGTTTGTCCCCTCGCTTCCAAGAAGGACATGGAGACCGAGGAGTGCTTCAGCAGGTTCCCCCTTCAACTCGCAAACGGCTCTGGGTCGCGGTTCATCGTGCCAGACTACAAGCCCGGGCAATACCAAGTCAAACTGAGACTCCCAAGCGGCCTGCGTTGTGAGCAGTGCGTCCTGAGGTGGGAGTACAGGGCAGGTGAGTAATGCCATGGGGTCACAAAGATAATAGGGAGGGCATATACGTCCACATCATCATTATAAGTCAACAATCCTAAGATTGGTTTGACGCAGCTCTCCATTCCGTTCTCCAACGGGACTGCATAGAGGAAGTCCAATTCCATCCCATAGAAGGCTGACTTCTGTTGCCAATTCCGTCGCATTTTAATCGGCTTTCAAAAATTCCCGCGGCGCTGTGATAAGTGCAATGCGATACACTTTTTTCCAATATTTTGCAACATGAGGTTTGTAATTTCGAGGAATGGCATTGAAAAGTTATGGATTAGATAAATCACATCATGTTGTAAATAAATTTCGGTTGACACCCCTAATCATACCTTATTTTCCCTTGATACTCGGATCACTTTTTCCGTTAGCGACGCGAGTGAAGACTTCTGTAAACCCATTACAATAGGCGGTGGTCGAAAACACATAATGAGACCGAATTTATGATTCTCCATTGTAATATTCGTGCTTCTCTCCTATCCGCTGGCATTATCATAGCGACGTTCTTCTCTTTCACATCCTTCATAACTTGTCTATCTAACTCATTCGGGACTCTGTCCCTGTCCCTTACCCTTATTCCCTTCCACCTGTCCTTCTACGACTATTTTCATGTGGTCAACTAAGTTTTCCTGTCTCCTACTTAGGGCCTTTGGAATACCTTGTAGCGATTGCAACGCTGAATGAAATTCTTATGAAGTTGCTGTAGAGGAGCATGTATTACATCTTCATAACACATACTGATTTGGTAGCCGAGATGGCTTTGCTTTATATTGGCGGCGAACTCTCTCGAACGTCTTGCCGGAACTTCCTCGAATATTCTGGATTTCTCTGGAAAGAGACAGAAAAAATACAGGCCGGCGCCGACATTTGAACATCGAACGCGTATCCTCCGGTCCAACACCTTGGTGTGGAAAATTAGGCGCCATTTTTTCCCACTCTTTTTATCACTTCTTCATTACTAACTCGGTCGATGTATTTCACCTAAACAATTCTTCGGTATCACCTGGGAACGAATATAGACACAAAAGATTTTGACCATAAGAGAGCGCTACATGTGAGCGGTCGAATCATCAGTCCTCCAAAAATAAGGCATAGGGGAAGGTTGCCTAAATCGCACCACTTTTGTAAAAAAAAAACAAACTAAAAAACCAGTGAGGCAATATAAGTTTTTAATGCTGATTAATATGAGGAGGAATGTCTACTTCTCTCACAATTTTTGGGGACAATCGATTCCAAGTTTAACACATGTATAAAAATTCAATTTCAAACCTCTGCAAACGGTGCAGCCGGTCTCCCAAATCGCACCATTGGAGGCCAAAATTAGGAAATGATGTTTCAACGACAGTGAGAGGTAGAGAGGCAAGTTATTGAAGATTATTTTTAGATCCCTTAGCAGAGCAAACATGTGCATTAAAATATCCATAACATAAGGAACGAAAAAAGTTAAATAAGTCATATATTTGACTATAAAAATAGATGTACCTTTTTGCTTGATAAAAAATTTGTAATAACTGAAACAAAATTTAAAAGCCTTCTGTAGAAGTGTTTATTCTTTGTAATTGTCTTTTCGCATCAGCTTTTTTAAGACTTCTTACATCGCACAGGTATAGACAGACGTGGTGCAATTAGGCAGCGATCGCCATTTCATATGAAATCATTTCCATTGCCTAAAAGCATGATCATACCTCGCTATTAATATCACTACATGAAACACAATAAACTTCAAATATATGACATATAGCTAAATATAAGTAAATAAAACCTATTTGTTTTCAGTATCCTTGTAAAAAGACGAAAGAAATAGCAGGAGAGACACTCCTTTCCTTAATACCTACGCACCTGACTTGTCACTACACCAGTGGCCACAATTGAAGTGTGGTGTGCTTGGTGATACAGGAAGTTCCAAATGCACCCATTAGATTGCATATATATCTAATACATTCGTTTCTAGGATGGTGACAGTGGCGCCGACTCCTTGGGGCCCGAGCCCCCTCATAAATTCGTAATGGGTGTGAGGAAAAAATGTGTCAGGCTTGTCGATTTTTCCCGGAGTGCCCAGATATCGAGATTAGAGTTATCAGGGTTCTAATTTTGATCATATGACTCTTCTAAAATGCATAATGAACTTAAAATTCACTACTTACAAAAATTCCCGGGGCATGATCCCCGGTTTGGGACCCCCCCTAATATTTTTGGTAAGTCGGCATCCCTGGATGGTGGTGTGATTTGTTAATCGTTGCGATTTAGACAACTTTCCCCTATTGATGGAGTCTTACGAAGCTGTCTGGCCAATTCATTGAAATATCCAACATGAAATAATGGGAATAAACAATAAACTTTCTCATGCCCACAGCAGAGACTGCTTGCTTTGCTTAGAAACCGCTACCATTAATGATATGAATTTTCTTTGATTCCTCGTATGTTTAGGCAATAGCTGGGGAGTGTGTCCAGATGGAACGGGAGCTATTGGGTGCGGAGATCAAGAGACCTTCAGGAACTGTGCAGATATAGCAATCCTTTGAGGAGTATCATCCAAGGAGAAATCAAAAGAAGATACCTATTCAACTTTTGCACCACTGCGGCTGCTCACATCCCACGGAATAGGATTTTTTTCTTGCTTCGACTCCTATCCCTCATATTGCACAGCATGAAAAAATACCCTGAAAATAAAGCCTCTAGATCCTATCATATCTATTAGGCATTCATTTCAACACCTAAAACTTCCCTGAAAGTAAAACCTCAAGATCCTAACATACCTGTGAAATATTCATTTAAATACCTTAAACTTCCCTAAACACAAGATTAAGTCACAGATAAAAATACAGGGCAATTCAATAAAAAGACACCTTCAATAACAATCAATTAATTATATCATTCGTGTACCCGTTTATTAGCTCATTGAAACTAATTGCATTGCTTCAAGTCATAAAATGGGCCATATTCCTCGCTAATGCACTGAGGAAAAGGATTACATGAATTTAGGAAAGTAAAATAGAGCAAAACCCAGCTGGCTCTCTTCCTCCACGAAATTCTAGCCTCATATGACAGACATATTTCCGATGAAAATACACACATAATTTTCACGATACTGCAGCGAAAAAATACGGAGAAAAGATAGATGACCAAACCATTATCAATCTGTTCTTATGATACCTATGATATTTTTGCAAAGACGCCGGCGAAGTAATCAACTATTTCTTGTATCTTGATTTATCATCGAACGACCATCGGCAGAACTAAGTGAAAATTACCCCCCTCCATTTAAGTTCGTGTGCAATCCAAATGGAAAATTTTCCTATCCAGCTTGCCTACTACGAAGAAAATTGATGGAAACAATATCACTTTGTAGATTAAAACTATACTGATTTCATAAAAGGACTCGATTAAGCACAAACATTTAATCCTTATCTTAAATAGAGAAATTAACGGAATAATCCAATTTTCTGTTTCGATATCGACTAACTACCTCATGTTGCAATGCAGGAAAGAACATATGGTGTTCAATAACGTTAATGTCCACTTAACGAATACCTAAGTCATAATGGAACTTATGACAACGATAACAATTCTCTATCTATAATAACCACTTAATTTAAAAGCAATTCAGCCCCATCCCCATAAAGTTATTCTCAAGATCTATTGACCTAAATGGTCTATAGATCAAGGGATAGTAACACTGAAACCAGGCAATATGAAAAATTAATGGGACTCTAATCTCGAACATAAAGTTCAATTCTTTGTCGGAAGTTTCCTCCGAGTTTTGCAACAAAAACATAATTTTACTTTGATTACTGGTTGTTGAAAAGTTGAGCAATTGAAAAATAAGATACTAGAATCATTTTGTAGTACATTCCCAGAGTAGAAAACAAATAATTCGCCAGGATCGAAATGATCCCTAGACAAGTTCTAATGCTACAGGAAAAAATAATAAGAAAAAGCATTACACCTCGCAGAACGTGGAGATTCCAGAAAAAAATTTAACCATTTTCCGAATATCATGGCCTTTGATTTTCCAAATGAACAAAAAAAGAGGCGGAATGAGACGTATTAAAAAGGATTCTAATTGGCTAAAATATTTCAAAACACGGTATAAATAAATCGTTAATGCTATTAAAAATTTATAGGTTGAATTTCAGGATATAGAAATGCTCTATTTGGTGCATACATTATGTAAAATTATTCTCGCCTTGAAATATTATTCGCACCACATTCTAATCTAGATTATCAGCGGTTAAGATCTTGATTGACCTAGTAGCTAACCAATTAAATTCTGCATGCATCTAACATTACGTGAGGAGGAGATGGAAATAGTTAAGTGTGCAAGAACCAGAGCGGGGAAATGTAACAATTTTGCAAATGATGAGGGAATAAACTTCAGGGCTGGCAGTTCCCACCAACGTGCTCTGCACCCAAGTTGACCTACTCGGGATACCGGTTGTTACCTTGTTGCTTGTCATTGTAAAATAGCGAGAATAATCGGCCAATAGGGTAACTTCTTTCATCAAAGAAAACGAAAGGCATTGATTGCGATCCGTTGCCCACCATTAGTGTAATCATAATATACAAATTATTTGGTTTTAGGAATCCAAGTTTAGACGAATGACAAGGGTCAATTATAACCTCATTTGAAAAAGGCCAGATTGGCGCCCATGCGATACCACTCCACATGACGTCACGGGGACCTAGTTTCTATACGAGCAGTCACGAGTTTTACATCGTCTGAGATTACCAATGCATGCATGAGGCACAGAGCTCAGGGAAACATCTCTTAATAATCACACATTAAAATTGCATAAGGTCCTTCGTTTGATAGTGTATTAGTAATCCTTATTCAAGCCCAGCGATGCCTGTTAGCAGGGTACTCTGCTACTTGCTAGCAGCCTGCGTCGTAGCGGCGCTCATAGCCTCGCACCAAGGCACGACCACCGAGAGACAAGGCCTGAGCGCTGAATCGTGACGTCACGAGTCGTAGGCGGACGGAGGGAGTAGCAAAGACTGCCATTGATAGCGCCGATTGGTGGGGAATACGTAAGAAAACCAAACGATATGTGAACAGACATTTCTCCGGCTACAATTTTCCTTATATAATATCATATGTAATTACATTTAAATGATGTTAACAGTAAATCCCTACCTCGGGAAACATAATTGTTTCGACTGGACCAACGCCTTCGCCGAAAAATCTTCTTTGAAGAGAAACAGCTTGATTCCAAATGCATTCCAAACCTCGAGAATATAATTAAAAGTCTTATATTAAGTAAAACATTTTTTACACATCAGTGGTTCTTATAACATAGAAGTCATAGGATATTTACATCCTTCACGGGGCTTTTATTTTTTCAGCATCGCTGCATTAAACGATGATGAAATAAAAAAGTTATGTTCTTACACATGCGCAAGATTAGGATAAAACTAGATTGTGCTTCTGTTAAATTATAAATATTGTTTTGATTAGACCTATCTGCAAACTATAATTTCATGGCAATTTAATCACTTAATGGGGCGAATTGTAGCCTTTTAAGAAACTGTGAACTAGGATTTGCTGCTTTAAAGTACCTGGGGAAATTGTTTTGAATGGAAAAATACCATGTCTTACCTGATAACACAGAAATATAGCATATAATGCATTCAGTTGGGAAAATAATAGTTTTTCTTATTAATCCAGTTGTTGCGAATACATTTAAACATATGGACAGAGTCAAGCATTTAGAATAATGGTCAAGAATAATGAGAAGGATGTGGATAAACTATACTCAGCCTTGGTGGATTGGTGAAGAGAGATACTGCCTTCCTGTTGATGGATTTGTTTTCACTTATAACACAAACCACATCTAGACCAACTTTTTCGAGACCAATGATGACTTTCTTCAGAATATCTTTTAGAACACAGGCTGACAGAGTACTCACTGGCAAAATATGGACAATATCTTTAAATGAATATAGTAACTTCTCTACCGCTAACACATGAGCACTAGAAGCTAAACTGCTGGAGTTATATGCAGGTTCTTCTATACATCTGCCCTTGTAGTCAAGAAAGGGTTTCAAATGAAACTCATCCATCATAAGGGTGATATAACGCTCGTGACTCTGTAATGAGATACTCGGTGCCTCACGTAAAATAGAAACCCATGCTCATTTTGATCATTAATTGCACCAATTTTAAAAGAAGCGCCGAGCCGTTTGATAGTAACTGGATGTGGGAAAACCAAATGACCAGAATTGCGAGCAAATATATGAACTTCAGGAGATATTAAAAAAACATTGCAGCAAATGCAAATATGTCACAGATGAACCTTACTTACTTCCTTTTCTTGCACCTACTTATCTTTTTTTCTGGAACAAGAGACATTTGTGATTTGATAAAGTTATTCAAAGATTGATTTGCATAGTCTTTAATTTTTCATTCTTCCAGTAGAGCTACACTATCGCTATAAATATTTATATTATTTGTGGAGTTTTTAAATTCTATCCAACACATCATAGGTACTTTTCATGCATGAAATAGGCTTGAAAAAGTGGAATGAATTTGCCTATTGCTTTTAATTCCCTTTTTCAGTGGTATACTTTGATATTATTATGAATGTATACTATTAATGAGTAAGTAATAAGAGGTGGTGCACACTCTTCCAAATGCTTTAATATTATAGCACACGGCTTCACGACCACATCCCAAAATGCTGAATGCTTATTCATCTTCACCAGAGAATTTACGTTTCCGAAAGAGTCTAGCTTTTTCTAAGACCTATATGCTTCCTGAGTTTTCAAACTCTCAGCTAAAGCAGCTTCCACATTAGCACTTTCAAGACGCTGTTCCTTCATTAATGGCGCATCCCTGGTCTGCTCTGAAGTGGTAAGGTACCCAGGGCAATCAGGGAAGATCCTTGGCATGGCACCATCCCTCAGTTTTGGGCTGTTCAATGGTACAGCCAGCAGTTTTCCTGACTTCTCATCGAAGTAGGAGCTTTAATGAAGCACATCTTCAAACATAAAATGCCGGATACACACCTTAAAAATAGAGATAATTTTATTGGTAGACGGAAAATCAACTGTATTTCAAGTGAAGAATACCTTCGTCTGATAAGGGTGTAGTAAACAAGATCTTAAGTCGACTTAAATAATTCGCTGTGCACACAATGGTAGTTAGATTAACAATATTTGATCTAAAATGCAAACTTAGACATGGGCCATATTTATCTCGTTTGTAGGTAGCCCATTTATTCATCCCGAGCGTTTCACATGTTTCCATAATGAATTAACTACTGAAAAATCGTTCATTTAATACCCTCGAAGACTTTTAGATTTTGCTCTCCTAACAATCGTTCTCAGATTAACACGATTAGTTAGTACATATCATCTATGTAAGAACTACTAAATGCAAAAAAATCTTCTTTTCTAAAACAGTAATACTACCCTATGCATGCGTAAACATACAAATAATGTAAAATGCCATCGTAGGCATGGGCCATATTTATTACACAAGTAGGTATCCCATTTATTCATTCCGAGTGTTTCAAATGTTTCCACAATTTACTAATAACAAAACTATTCATAACACCCTCAAAAAATCAAGTTCTTCTTAATAACAACACCTTAGAACACGAGGATAAGCGCCGTATTCTATTTAGCGTTGATATTCGAGAATTTCAAAGACATTTAAGTACTATGAAATAATTAAAACCATTAATTATTCAAGCGATAACGCAAATGATATTGAAATCAACCTGCAAATACACTCGAGAGTAGAATTGTTTCAAGAAACCATAACAATTCGTCTACCGGTCAATGCTTATATCAAATATCTTTTTAATTCACTTTTAATGACGATCAACATTTACATTATACTAACATTTCCCTGAATAATCACGCCGTCCAAATAGAAAGAAAAAGATAGTAACTCACCTCGGAATATTTCGTCGGCTGGAAGTCTTTTCTTGGAATGGTAAGTATCCATTTCCTCTTCGTCTCTTCATCCATAGGAAATTTGAAAACGCACACTTTCGTTACCTCCGTGTATTTTCCTCTGCACAGAGGCAGACAACACTAGTACACTATTTGTTGAACACTTATATTCAATACTGTTGCCCACAAAACCATCGCAAAAGCTTTAAAACTCCAAATAACTTAGCGTTCAACAACCCAATCACCATTTTCACCGCAATGGCTTATAAATATAAACAACTGCAAGCATTGTCGGAAGGCGTGGTTGATAACCTACGGCTCGTGACGTTAGACAATTAGAAGGCATCAGCGCTCAGGCCTTGTCTCTCGGTGGTCGTGACCAAGGTGGCCTCACACAGCGGCAGACGGAACCGGAATGACGTCACACGGGGTTTTCCCAGCAATCATGCTTAGCCGTCGCGTTCTCGCGCGCTTGAAATTTTTCACTCTTCATTTAAACGCGAAAAATAGATATCGTCATTTAAAAATCTAAAAGCGTGAAATACGTACTCCAGGAGTAATTGTTTTTCGAATTAGGCAATAAAAAAATAATAGGAAACCACCCTATTCTAAAGTGTGCGTGCATAGATTCCGCGTCGAACGCACCAAACTCCATCTCTTTAGCACTTGTTACGACTGAGATAGACCCTAAAGAGGGACTGCGAAAAATGGAGGCACACTGGCACGCTACAAACTTTAATATACAGGGTGTCCCATTGACCAGGGTGTCCATCTTGACCACCCGAAATAACTTTTTGTCCAGATGCAAATTGAAAAATGTGTCATGCAAATGTTCATTAGCCGTCAGGGAGACATTGATCAGCATGTTTGCCTTCCTTGTAGCTTTGTTATTTACAAAGATATGAACAGCGGTATGTCTTTTTTAAATGGCACCCTAGACGTGGACGCGGTTGTGGTCCCGGGCTCAAAGTGACTATTGTGTTGTTTTGACTTGCTTGTCATTTGCTTACTGTTAACTCCAGTAAGTGGATGAGCCCCTTATGTTTTCATAGCGTTGTGTTTATTTTAATGGTCCACTGTGCTACATTTTTGAATAAGTATTTAGGAGAGGAAATGAATTGCCGATAAAAAATATAGGGTGCCATTTAAAAATGACATACCACTGTTCATATCTATGTAAATTACAAAGCTACAAGGAAGGCAATCATGCTTATCAATGTCCCCCTGACGGATAATGAACATTTGATTGACACATTTTTGAAATCGCATCTGGACAAAAAGTTATTTCGGGTGGTCAAGATAAATGGGACACCCTGTATACAGCAGTCGCGTCACTACCGCACGGTCAGCCTAATTTCCCAAATTATTCCTGGTTTAAAGCAAAGACAGTCATCTTGAAATTTTCAGGAGATATGGAGCGCACCATTTTATTTAATTTTTATTTCAAGATTCTCCATCGCCGTGATAAACAGCCCATTTAAGGCCTTTACAGAAGGAGAATCTTGAAATTTTCAGGAGATACGGAGCGCACCCTTTTATTTATTTTTATTTTATATCCTCCATCGTCGCGAGAACAGCCTATTTAAGGCCTTTTCAGCGGGAGAATAAAACGGATAATAACGAAGGACGATGAAAAACACTGCATACAGACAAACTATCCAGGCGGGACACAAACCCGCGACCTTATGTTTGGCAGGCGAGGACTTTACCCCGACGCCACCAAGGCTGGCAAATTTTATTTATCCTTTACCGTAGGCGTTGAAAGAACTAAAACTTTGCTTTTTCAATAGGGTGGTTTCCTATTACTTTTTTATTGCCTAAATCGAAAGAATATTACTCCTGGAGTACGTATTTCACACTTTTAGATTTTTAAATGACGATATCTATTTTTCGCGATTAAATGAAAAGTGAAATTTTTAAAGCGCGCGAAAACGCGACGGCTAAGTATGAATGCCGGGTAAACTCCGTGTGACGTCGTTCTGGTTCCCGCTCCCGCAAGTGAGGTGACCTTGGGGCGAGGCAGACGACGCAGGATGCTATCAGGTAGCAGAGTACCCTGCTAGCAGGTAGCGCTTGGCTTAAATAAGGATTAATAATACCTTATCAAACGAGGAAAACTTTCCGACCTTAGCCAGTTTTAATAGGTGATTATTAAGACATGTTTCCCTGAGCTCTGTGCCTCATGCATGCATTGGTAATCTCAGACGATGTAAAACTTCTATCTACTCGTATAGAATCTAGGTCCCTGTGACGTCACGTGGAGTTGCATCGCATGGCCGCCAATCTGGCCCTTTTCAAATGAGGATAAAAATGGACCATTGCCATTCGTCTAAACTGGTATTTCTAAAACGAAATAATTTGTATATTATGAATACAGTAATGGTGGGTAACGAATCGCAATCAATGCCTTTCGTTTTCTTTGATGAAGGAAACAACCCTATTGATATCCACATGAAATTTTCCTTTCCCAATTGTCTGAGTCATTGATGATTACGCTCAAGTGTAGGGCGTAAATACGACTTATCTATCTTAACTGTCCTTCCGGAGGACTCTGTGTGTGGTTAGCATTATAATCTGACATCATGGTCGTATAGGAGTCACAAGAGGATGATACCGAAATAGAAGCAGATCATCTTGTCGCCGAAAACTTATGGCCATATTTACAAATTTTAATCTTCTGTTTTTTATTCTTATCTTTTGACTTCGAGAGCATCAACCTGAGATAATTTAGATACGTCGCGACAACTCAATAACACGTTTTTTTCCTCAAAACCGCCACTTGCTGAAATTATATCCACTACAGCGAGTTAATAAATTTCCAGTACAGTAGAATCTCGATTATCCGCATTAACTGGTACCGGACATTATACAGATGAACCAGCAGCAATACATTATAGGAATATAAATAAAAACAATTAGTACTGCGCTGTCATAGGAAAACGTTCCATTTATTTATTATGACATCGTCCATAAGCACAACTTATGAGACAATAAACAATATCCAAAGGAGAAATTTAATTAATTTTTTTATACATAAATTATCAATCTTCCTGTTTGTTTTTCATTGAAAACTGTAATCTTATATAGAACATTCACTAGCAGGAGGAACATTACTTTTCAAGGAATATTGGCTCATATCTTTGGTTCGGATAAAACCGGACACCCAGAACATTGAGGTCCGGATAAACGAGGATCTACTGCATTTGATCATCATCTATTCACCGCAAACATGAACGTTATTAATCTGAGCTTATTTATTGGTGGGAGTCTCAAATTTATGTGATCTCGGTAATAAATTGATTCTTTTGATAACGCAGTACCGGTCTATTATCTTTCCAATGAAATATCGATATCGTAGCTAACCTTATGCCATAAGGAAATCATGAAAATTAAATAAAAGCCACAAGGATTTCTTAATCGAGGACAGCAGAATACGAGATAAGAAGAAGATGAAACCTTCTTGTAGCAGATAGCGGCAGGGAGAATTTCTACAATAAACGATTTGATTCATCCAGCTGCGATACCAACTAGCTGGATCATAATCGACGTCCACATAAAACAAGCAACAGATAAAGTGATGGGCGTGTCTAGCGAAAAAGATATTAACTGACACCGGTCATAGCGAAAGATAACAGCTTCTAAGTCACTGAGATGACTCTCACCTATAAATCAATGGGCATATATATATGAACCTCAAATCTCCCAAAGATGAAACACAGTGGTGCTTATTCGTTTGAGTGAGCATACAGATAGGCGGGAGTCCATTCCCACGACAATTGGGCGATTTTCGGACCAGGTTTTTTCAAAATAAAACCAGACTTCCAAGCTCATCCCAAGTTGGTTACGTTTTTTTGCAGTAAATTATTCATAAACCCCATTCGTTATCAGCATGAAGGTTCTACCACTACTCTTGGTGTTTGTCAACGTATTTATACTTGTCCACGGCCATGGTTACCTGAAAGTACCGTTGAATAGGGCTTCTCTGTGGAGAGATGAAATACCAGGAGCGCCAGTCAACTACGACGACAACCAGTTGTTTTGCGGTGGTTTCCAGGTAAGCAGTTTCTCTTCTTATTAAAATGATTATTTAACATCGCCAAAAAATTATCTTTTTGCGAAAACTTCATCAAAACACGTAGGTAATGTTGATTTCATGAAAAATGCAGCGTACGCACATCATGGATTGTCGATCGAAAAACTGGCAATTTCACGCTTAACTTTTCCAATATTACCATTTATATTTCGCGAGTTTTAACCTATGATGACTAACTACGTGAATAACACATGAAAGAACATATAAAATAACTACGACCAGAGTCATTAACTATCCTTTTTACCTTTAAGTATAATGAACAATTGATCAACTCCGTAATATTACACTTAAATACGTTCGATGATTAGTCGGTATTTTGTTTGGCTTGGTGATTTTCAACCTGAATACTTGGATATTTATTAATTAGGTTCTCACAGTGGTACCGGCCGATGAACATATAAAACATTAATTATTTAACATTATATTTTACTTGCCGTTTTGACAAAAAAAACCATTATAAATATGGTTTCTAACATAATTATAGTAAAAATAGAACATAATTAGCTTGCAACAGTACCTTCGCCGCTATCAGTAAATTAATGATGCCAGTGAATAAAAAAATATTTCGAAGGAAAGAAATAGTGAAACAGTGGACATGAGCTGCATGAATAAGTGAGATTGGAAAATTACATCAATCCCATATTCTTGTTAATAATTACATGCATTACTCTTACTTAACCAGCGTTATATTGCTTTTCAATGCCCTTACATGTAAGAATACTATTCAATTATAATAGTCACGAAAATATGAGTAAAACCAATAAACTCACGCTTGCGCACCGTAGTACCTGAAAAACAAAAAAACAATGAACGCAATCATTTCATAATGAAAATTTCATGACTTGATCAGAATTTAATCGAGTCAATTTGGAAAGATATGGCCTAAACTTGTTCAAGGCTGCTGCGAAGCGATGAACATGCAAAGTGTCAAATTTTGGGTAAAAGTATCCTATTATCAAGGCAGTTGACAAAAAAATTAGAGATGGTGTTTTTAAGTAGACGATTCATTTGGTGATGGTAGTTAAAAACCGCATCTCCCAAATATTCGTAAGGGGGAGGGATTTTTAAACTCCATTACCCTTCATGCTAACTACAATGGCAATTACAAATACTAAATGTCACTTTTATGGCATTGCGTAGGTTTAGACGTTGCAAATGTCTGAAATTTTCTAGATATAGGATTTAGTGAGTCGTAATCATTCCATAAAGAATAGCGTTGAAGCAAAGGTGTTCAACTACTAAGCTAATTACCGGTTTCGATTTCAAATCCAGAACACCCCAAACAAAACGTCTTCGAAATGTTACGAACCAAATGGAAACATACTACCCTCCCGTTGTGAATGTGAAAACTAACGTGATTCTGAGATTTATTGATAGAGATCCGTAACGGTGGAGGCTTTATGAGGATATCTTTTAAGGACTAGCTCTGGTCAAAAACGTCAAAATACGTCCCCATCCCGCACACTGCCCCTAACCCAGCTTTCCTGACCGCGAGCATCCAAGCTTCTTACAAGGCTGCTATGCCAAATGAAAACGGTCGTCTTTCGGATCTTAGGTAGTTATTCACGTTTGGCAGAAGGCAGAAAATATCATGATTTGTGGTGAAAAAGTGTTGTTTGTTAGCTTTTCGAGGCACATAATAAAAATGACTGGCCAGACAAAAACCCAGAATTAATTTCACTTTCAAGTATCGGTGAAATTTTATTTAGTAGAACGGCAATTCTATAAAATCACAACTTCGCACAGTGTCATATACTTCATCACAAATTACAGACTCAAGGATATACCACAAATGTAAGGTTAATTTGATAAATTATGTTGGATGAATGTTTTAATGACATGAATGATTTTGATTTAATTTAATGACATAAATGATGATGATGAGTTTTTTGTTTATTGTACGAAACACACTCCAAGAAACTAAATCGATTCAGTTCACCTTTTTGCTTTTGCTGACTTTTGTTTGAAAGGAGCGTGCTGCGCTGCGCCCGCTCCCAGCGGGCTTCCCCCGCTCTTTTCAATGCAGGTCCACAGAGGGATAGGCGCGTTTCTAATTTTAAAATGTAGAAAAAAAGGCAGGGTCTTATGTACAAATTTAATTGGAATGTTCATGTACAAATTGAGGTCAGAGGACCTCTTTAAACACAACATTGGAAGCAATTACACTGTTCTCTGTTAAACGCACATGATGACTCATACTTACGTATCAACTGGAGACTTGAATGTGGAATCAGCCTTATTTTGATAAAAGTTATTTAAAGAATGCGAGATATTGTTGCAAATGAACAAATGTATCAGTTTGTGCGCCGTTAACGTCAGGAATATTTACCGGTTTTTGTTTTTTTTATGTTTTTTTATTATTTAAAAACGAATTTTAGGTAACAATAGCAATATTTAGGAAGTAAGATATGCCGTCGCATGTTCTCTGATAAATTCTGTGCATTTTGGTACCTCATTTGTAGAGTTTGGTTGCGTATAAGTTGAAAAAAAGGTATCTATACAGTAGAAATAATATAGAAGATAAATATTTTCATTGCATGTAAATTATTCCTCCTCAGAAACAATGGAATGTCAATGACGGTCGTTGTGGCATTTGCGGCGACGACTTCTCCCTGCCGAGGCCTCGTCCCTACGAGAACACCGGGAAGATGTCAATCGGCCACGTGGTCCAATCGTACTCACCCGGAGACACCATCCGCGTGACGGCGGAGATCACAGCCAGCCACCTCGGCCACTTCGAGTTCCACCTCTGCCCGCTGCGATCCCCAAATGAGCTCGAGCAAGAGGACTGCTTCGTCCCTCTCCCTCTGGCCGACGGGTCCGGGTTCGAGTACCAGGTGGAGACGTGGCGAACGGGAGAGTACAAGACGAAGGTGGTGCTGCCGTCAAACATCACCTGCGAGCGGTGCGTCATCCGGTGGCAGTATACAGCAGGTGAGCAACTATACAAAAAAATTAATGGAAAAATAGTCATTAGAGAAGACAGTAGACAGCTGATCAGTATTGGGCAGATTATTGTCCTGTATATTCTAATTTTTGTTTTATGGGATAGAGATTTTCAAGAGAAGAGCCTATGGCTTGCTTGTAGGCATCTGCTTACTAAACTCAGTCCATTTTGTGTACCAATTTCTTCCCTATTATCATGCGAAATAATTCCTGAGCATTTAAAGAGGTCTACTTCATCGAACTCATGTCCTCCTATTAGCATGGGGCCCACATTATTGGAAGTTCTCGTGAAATCCATGCACTTGGTTTATGATTCATTTACTTTAAGCCCCATTGTTTTCCGTTTCTTCTATAAATATTTTAGTCAGTCTTGATAGGCCTTTCAAACTGTCAGCGACTATCACTGCGCCATCAGTAAAGGAAAAAAACATTTATTTTGAGCCAACTCTGACACCAAGGCCCACCTCCTCTACTGTTTCCAGCGGTTCCTCGATCGCGATGTTAAACAGGATTGGGGAGACCCCAGAGCCCAGAGACATTGTGCACTATAATATTAAGTCCTCTAAAAAGTAGTCCTAAATCGCATTGAGTATTATACAAACGAAATAATCCAGGAACACCAAGCAGAATTTATGAAAGGCAAATCGACAATAGGGTAGATTCCTTCATCAAAGAAAACGAAAGGTATTGATTGCGATTCGTTACTCAACATAATTGTATTGATTAATATACAAATTATTTGTTTTAGAAACTTGTAGAAATGTAAAATCCCAGTTTAAAAGAATGTAAATAGTCATTTTTAACCTCATTTGAAAAAGGCCAGATTGGCGCCCAAACGATGACACTCCACGTGACGTCACAGGGACCTAGATTCTATACGAGTAGTCAGGAGTTTTACATCGCCTGAGACTACCAATGCATGCATGTGGCATAGAGCATAGGGCAACTTCTCTTAATAATCACCTATTAAAATTGCCCATGGTCGGAAAGTTTCCTTCGTTTGACAGGGTATTAATAATCCTAATTTAAGCCAAGCGCTACCTGTTAGTAGGGTACTCTGCTACCTGCTAGCAGCCTGCATCGTAGCGGCGCTCATAGCCTCGCATCAAGGTGGCCTCACGCGGCGACAACCGGAACCAGAATGATGTCACACGGGCTTTTTCCAGCATTCATACTTAGCCGTCGCGTTTTCGCGCGCTTGAAATTTTTCACTTTTCATTTAATCGCAATAAAATAGATATCGTCATTTAAAATTCTAAAAACGTGAATCACGTACTCCAGGAGTAATAATCTTTCGATGTAAGCAATTTAAAAAATAGGAAACCACCCTATAGACCAAATATTCACACATAAAAGAAATTATGTCGATAAATTTCGAGTATTAAAGAGAAGTATATGTAATTTTCATTTATTTTCAGAAAGGATATAGCTGTGTTATTATAGAGGGATTTTGGATAAATTTGGACATGTTTGGAAGTCCAAACAAATTGATAAACCTAGTTAGGATGACTCAAAATATAAAATCAAAGCGCTCAGCACAGGTTAAAGGCCACAACTCGAATAAAAAATGGCCAAAAATGGAATAAATTCTGGAGACAGTCAGAGAGATGGGCTCTTTTGCACGTTCAGCGGTCTGTATAAAATAATTAAAAATAAAATCAAAGGAGGTAATAACATTATAATTTCAGCTACAATTTTGAAATGGATAGGAGAATCTATTCCATGGTTTCGTGTTCCTTCGCAAATTAGAGATCATTACAAGCAGATCTTCATTTCTCGTCAGTGTTTATCCTCATAATTTTCATCAACTAAACTTCAAGGTCTTCCGTCATTTATTCTTCCGTATCGGCAAACTCAGTCGACCTTAATACCCTCTTAATTACGCCAGTCTAGCCGATGATAATTCCAACAAGTCCAAAACGTCTGGGTGTAAAAAAAAAAAACAAATTCAATCGAAGTAATTTCAAGGTATATGTACCTACCCAGTGTTTTCTTGTGGGAGGCATAAAAAAGGTAACTGACGACAAAAATTAGATAAGTTCGCCAGTCTGTATACAAAATTGATTCTTCCGATTACATGTCTCAGCGCCTCGCAAAATTACGTCTCGAGGGGTTTATTTCACTCGGCGGCGAGCGATAGGAAAATGCGTTGGTCCCTGAGTGACCCTTGCTTCGATGTTTTGAGAACCGAAGCGGAATGCTATGAACTCAATTAATATGACGACACCATATTCCCACCAGGCCAATCTCATACTGTACAATCTCATTTGCGGGAAATTTCTTCCCGAACAAGCAACTGACCCGAGGTTTATTAGATTATTGGTGCGGTATCCATTAGGTTTAAAAAAAATAATTGTGATTTGGCTAATGCTTTTTTTAAAGAACTACAGTACCGGAAGCTTTAGAATTAGGCTGGAGACTCGGAGGCTGCGCGCTAGGCTTAGATTCCTTGAACAATTGAGAATGAATATCTTTAAGAGCGACACGGAGAACACATTACTAGAGGTCCACTATATTTCCAGGCCCGACAGAAGCGATAATTAACTGAACGGATAGATATGGGAATTCGTTTTTCCCCCGAACCATAAAGGACTTTAATAAATGCTAGTCGTAATTTCCTTAGAGCACTTTCTTCTCATGTGTAAACGGCCGGTGTCCTAACACCCTCTGCCCCACGCCTTTTAGGCGGCTAGCGGAGTATTATGTAGATGTTGTGGCTGACTAAGTTTTCCTGTCTTCATCTTAGGGATTTTAGAAGACTTCTCTTTTCTGCCACTCTTTTTAGCACTTCCTCATTACTTACTTGGTCGATCCATTTTAACTCCGTCATTCTCCTGTAGCACCACATTACGCATGCTTCCACTCTTGACTTCTCTGCTGCTGTTGAAGTTCAAGCCTCACTCCCGTACAGACAAGGCCGTAGCCAGAAAATATTTTCGGAATTTTTTTTCGAAATATTTTATGGAATAGTAGACAAACATAAAATTATTTTTATAGGATAAATAAAATAGCGTGTACGGTTAAATATACATATTTATTATAAACCCTTAAATGAAAATATAAAAATATTATTATAAAATTGAATTTAGCCTTCAAGCTTTTTTTTGCAGTGACCAAATAAATTAACTCCTCGGTGTCGATATCAATTCTACGGTCCCTCAGGAGGCTCATAAGTCACTCACCTCTCTACTAATTCACAGCACTATTATTTCACACACTGCACTACAACTACACACACTGCACCTACAAATTCGCTTAGATAATTATTGACTTAAGTCGCATTGGACCACTAGATGTCCCTGCACCGCTATATAATATCGTCGTGTGAGCACCAAGCGAGCATAAAGTATATATTTAATTTTTTTTATTTCGGGGGGGGATCAATCCCCCTTGATCCCCCCCTGGCTACGGCCTTGCGTACAGAAACATGCTCCATCTGATAAATTGATTCGTGATCTGATGAACTACATGATGCATTTAGCATCCGATTGTTTCCTCACTTCTTTACTTGCATTGTAGGCTGTGAGTAGATTCTTCTTATTGTAGATTGTAGATTCTTCTTTCGGTGTCGGAGCCTCACAAGTCAACTATAGAAATACGCAAATAGGAAATGGAATTCCTTCATGATAATACCTCATGGCAGTGTCGTAATTAGGAATATGCTTTGGGGGGATCAAGGGCCCGGGGGGGGGGGGGGTTCCCTCGCTCCCCCGGCGGTTCCGGTAGGCAACGGGGGCGGGGGCCTAAATTAAAAATTTAAATTTTGAAAAATGACATACCTGGAAATACATTTGACATGATTTTGGCACTTAAAATTTAACTTTAAGCAGATGCAGTTATTATGCGTCAAGACAAGACGATAGTTTTAAACATTATATTTATTTCTCTGAGGCTTTTTGAGGGATCTACCCCCTCATTCCCCCCATAGCTACACCACTGCTTCAAGGAAAGGTAATAGCAGGTTACACAATTATTTATTGATTCAACCGGTTTCGCTAAATGATGATGGTGCTTTGCATCAAAACTGAGATGTTGATAACTTTCAGCGAAACCGAGATGATGATACCTTGCATCAAAACCGGTCGCATCAATAAATAATTGTGAAAACTGCGAAAGACGCAGAGCCAACGAAGTTTTCCACAGCTTCAAAAAATTAATTCAACTTTTCGGGTGAGATGTCGTAGGAAAGCGTATGTAATTAGAAGATACACAAAGATATCGCACTGTCTAGTTATTCTAATGTGAGAAACTACTACACATGTTTCCACTGGCTTGCAGTCATAAGATACCTAATACCCATCGGTTAGCAATTACCTGTCAGGTACCAAATATCTATCACGCACTATCGGCCTCGTTGGCGGCGGGGTAAAGTCCAAGCCGGCTAAAGGAGAGGTGGTGGGTTTCAGTTTTGCCTGGCGAGGTTGCACCTATCCAGGGCATTGTTGTTCGTGCTTATGTAAATTTCAATTTTCAGAAAACCCAGATGTACAAGGTCGATGTGAGCTCTTTTCGGGGAACGTGGGAATATATAAATACCACCTATCAGGTATCCGAAAACGACTGCAAGACAGTTTCAACCCGTGAAAGTGTGTTTCTGAAATTAAAATACGTAGACTGCACGATATATTTGTATATCTTTTTAAAAAATGCTTCAACGTCATAAAAAGGTGGCTGACTATTACATAGCGTGTGTACACGTGTACATTTTCTCCTCTGTTCGCAGGAAATTCGTGGGGCACTTGCAGCGACGGGACGGGAGCAGTGGGGTGCGGACCGCAAGAGACTTTCCGGTCGTGCGCGGACGTCTCCATTCTGCCACGAACCACTGACCACGTCCAACGCCATTCCGACAAACAACAGCTCAACGATTTCATCAAGAAACTGTTCCCCCGGCACGAGAAAGTCGAGGAAGAGATGGAAAAATACGAAAGTGAAGAAAACATTCGACGCGACACTCGAGGAGAAACAGATTCGGAGCAAGGCAGAATGCGCGCGCGCGCGTAATGCGTGGTTGGTGATGCCACCACCTGCGGAGCCACGTGTGGTACGCAATTTCTCCGCAGCCAATGTGTTCTCCGATCTCTTTGATGATAGCTAATACGGGAATCAAGGGACGAGGTCATCGTCAGTGATGTAATTAGATATAGGCAACTGGGAAAGCGGCAAAAGTAGGGCCACCGACAAAAATCAATCAAAATTGAATCCGTTATATGCTCTATAATAATATATTTACATTGCAATGTATACAGCCTTAACTAATGCAGCTCAATGAATTCCCTTTGCATACCTTCTTAACGCAATCGAAGAGTAATCAATGGTCTAAAACACACACGATCATCTTATCAGAATGGCGATGTCACGCATTAAATATGTTTCATGTTTTCATCTCTTTGATTTACCTATTGATTCAAGGCTTTTCGTCCTTTATCTCTCGATGAGGATTCCTATTAATGAACAAAATGTCATTCGATAGATAGATATCATTTGGCGGTGACTACTATAATTTCCAAACAAAGAATGCCAATGAGGTATTATGTGCTCAATATTATGATTCTAATAAAGATTAAAGTATTCAACAATTGTAAATAGCAGTGTAAATAGTGCTTAAAGTAGAACCGATTGGCTTTTTGTATTTATAGCGATAGTAAATTATTTATTACGAAAATAAATTATTCCTATTTTAATTATCTTATTGAGTATTCTAAACAAAATGTTATGAATCAATAAATTATGCTTAATACAAAAATATTTCAATGACTCATTATTTTAAATGATATTTATTACCATATATTTAACGTAACTGAATTTTTTCAGATGCCAAATTCACCCTGGATGTTTTAGCAATGCAAAGCGCACTTTTGTGCGAGCACTTGATTATTGCCTTCACTATTGTCAGGGGTGGATGAAGTGAAACCTGAAGAATTAAGAATTCATGACTGTACTCAAAAAAGTGTATCATTCTGGAATAACACAGGCCAACAAAAAAAATTTTGTTTGAAAACTTTTTTTATTTTAATAGCTGATCTTTATAGATTTTTATGTGCTGAATCCAAACCTGGCCTTAGTTTTTTTTGTATCGCCCATAGTTTCCAAGCAAAATGTATTTAATATTTATTCTAATAACCCAATATGGTATACAGGGAAATCAATGAAACACTGTGTTACATGATAAAATTGTTTGTATTTACTGTTCACTACATCGTGATAAATTTGTTTGTACGTATTTACTTCAGCGTGATAATACAGGGTTTACAGGGTTTGTCAACTAGAAGTGGTCTACATTTTCTTTCCCTTTTTTCCTTGAAGCTTCTTGTGTAGCTTTTTCTGCGGTGAATCGCTTCCTGAACTTCTCGGTGAAGTACCAACAGTAATCCCCCATTATCTTCGTTCATTAGACCTACTTATTCAATTTTATTGTAACTATAAAATAGCTGTTAAATTCTAAGAATATTGCTTGATTTCATAAATTCAACTGTAAAATGTGAATAAATGGTGGGTGACACAACTTTAAAACCATCATATTTGGATTCGGCAACTTTAAAAACATGAGGATAAGGTATTTTCAATAAAAAAGTTTTTTCATTGTTGGCCTGTGTAATCATTCATCACTCACCAAAATCATTTGAAGTGCATTTATTAATTCTTTTCAAAATATAATGTCGCTAAAAATTACTTTATTTCAATGTGCAAAATCTGAAAAACAGCGACCCTCGTTTCAGGCCATGAAAGAAGGGATCAAAACCTTGATGTGGCAGAGATTTGCTGAACCCAAATTTGGTTAAATTCGGTTGGATGGTTCCTATACGCTTTTTCTTAACGGTTTATCTGTTCGGCTTATTCATCCATGGAATCTAGCAATTGATTTATAAAGCACTTCCCGTTGTTGTATTGGCTGGAAATTGTGTACTTTTTTTTGCTTCTGATGACAATACAATATTCAATAATCAGGATTTTGAAATTTTATCCCATAGTGCTCTAATTAATTGACTAAATTTCCATATGGAAAATAATTTTTATACACGAATTTAGTTATAACTATTTTGGCAGATATTTCTTTAACAGCTCTGATTTGATTGATTACGTGTTTCACTACTAAATAACAGGAAAAAGAAATAAAAATGTGTCAAAAGAACTCGCTTTCTCCAAAAACAATATAAAATGCGCGAAGAAGTAAGCTCATCATCTCTCGGAGAATAAAGCTTTAGGGCTGGTTATGTTTAGATATTCATATGCGAGCCAATAGGGTGGTTTCCTATTTTTTGTCTAAACCGAAATATTATTACTCCTGAAGTACGAATTTCACGCTTTTAGATTTTTAAATGATGATATTTATTTTTCGCGTTTAAATGATAAGTGAAAATTTTCAAGCTCGCAAAAACGAGATGGCCAAGTATGAATGCTGGAAAAAGCCCGTGTGAAATCATTGTGGTTCCGGTTGCCGCCGCATGAGGCCACCTTTATGCGAGGCTATGAGCGCCGCTGCGGTGCAGGCTTCAAGCAGGTAGCAGAGTACCCTGCTAGCTGGTAGTGCTTGGCTTAAATAATGATTATTAATACCCTATCAAACGATGGAAACTTTCCGACCTTAGGCAATTTTAATAGGTGATTATTAATAAATGTTTCCCTGAGCTCTGTACCTCATGCATGCATTGGTAATCTTAGACGATGTAAAAGTCCTGACTTCTCGTATAGCATCTGGGCCCCTGTGACGTCGCGTGGAGTGGCATCGCATGGGCGCCAATCTGGCCTTTTTAAAAATAAGGTTAAAATTGACCATTACATTCGTCTAAACCGGCATTTCTAAAGCCAAATAATATGTATATTACTAATACACTATTGGTGGGTACAGGAATCGCAATCAATGCCTTTCGTTATCCCTTTAATGAAGGAAACTACCCTATTCTTACCCGAACGAACAACAAGGGCACACGGGGGACTAGTTGAAATGTTTCGATTGGAGGAACATAAACATCACCACTTGCGTCTCCCCTGTCAGGCTCTTTCCACACATATTTCTAATAAACCTAATTAGCACCAACGATTCATTCTCCGAATGATGCAAAGCCTATTACTTTTTAGTGCATTTATAGTGTTTGTAAAAAGCGTGTTATTTAAACATTTTTTCGTTCCTTTTTTATTTTAAATTTTTATTGTAATTGATTTAAATTAAACCCAGAGATATACACCCTAAACTGCGGCTTAGTAGTTACTTATTGGTCAACGGGTTGGCGTGGTAGATACAGTGTTGGCTTACCACCCCGTGGGCTCGGGTTCAAATCCCGGCGGTTTCGTAATATTCGTAAACGTAATTTTCAGATACCACCCGATCCCTTCTTGAGTGTTGTGTGGAGGACATTTCAAGCGCAACACTCCGTCCGTCGGATGGGACGTTAAGCCGTGGTCCTCTTGGCGCCTTTCGTTAAGAGTAGGCTTATGTCGACGCCGGGTATCTCTCCACCCTTCCTTCCTTACGCATCCCTCATTGCGCAAATGACTTCAATGTGGGTTGCCTCTTCCAAATACCATACATATTGCCATCCAAATACCATTGCATATTAGGAGCTTGATGGCCCACTGAGCATAGTATTGGGGGTATTGGGCCTCTGATCGTAGGACTTCGGGTTCAAACCCCGGGTGAAGCCAGAGGACGCACCTAAACAAAAAATACTCGAAGTGCGAGGAGGCACTCGGAATAGAAATGCCCTCCGTCGCCCTTACATTGACGGTCTGATATCAATTTCATGCAGCTTAGTTTGGGTTGTGCTTTACCATCACCTATCCAAACCAGCTTTCAGGTTGAACCACTGAGTAAATATTCATGTAGCCATTCGGGGCTAGGGGGGGCTAGGGGGATCTAGGGGGGGCACTGGGGCACGTGCCCCCCCTTCAGACCCTTAAAAATTAATTAATGCGGTCCCATTATTATTGCGTTCGTTTTGTATTACGAGGTATCCTCGTTCCCCCCCCCCAGAACAATATCCTGGATCCGCCCCTGTATGTAGCCAGTGCTCCGAGGAGGGATCGGGGTTGATGCAGGTTGAATTCATTGGTAATTTGCTGTCAAACAGCATATCTGGTAAATAATGGATTTCATTAAGTCAGAACTAAATTTCGTAAATATAATTCTGAAAGTTGAAGTCATAGTCTGTTGCTACGGAAATTGCTGTGATTATCATGACTTGGTAAACATAGGAATTCCTAAAATAAGCCATATTTTTTTACTTTTTTTAACTTTAAGACTCTAGCGACATTCGTTAATAGCATCCGATTCCGAAATATTTGTGCAACGCTCGTTTAATAAATACACTAGTATTAGATATGAATACTTTAAATACATCCCCCGCTAGAGAACTGAAAGGAAATATTTAGAAATGAGTGTGCTTTCAAATTCAATCCAAAATTCAGTCAATGGGTATGAATTTATTTTTGGCATTGCGGACCCGAGACTTTCCCTGGGCTTTCTAATGTGTATAGCTTTTTAGATTGCATTTGTGAATTAGTTCCTACTCGATACTACGGCATGATTAGCATGGCTGCTTGTAATATTTACGCTTGGGTATTTGAACCTGGGACCCCTTGAATAGCAGACAAGCGCTCTTTCCATTAGGCTGCCATAATGAGTTAGCATAATTAAAAATGCACACTAGGAATAATGATTAGAGCTTTTCACACAAAACTTTGGGCTAGATTCTATTTTATATAATTACAACAAAATTCACAGCCAATTTTTTTTTGAAAAAAACTTTCATTACAAATCATTCTTAAAGCTGAGCAAGCCGCATCAGCATCACACTCAGTCAGTGACTCGACCTGAAAGTTAATTTAGATAGGTGAGGGTAGAGCTCACTCCATTCATTGCATATCGTTCTAAAAGCAGAGCGAGTCACATCAACATCACACTCATTCACTCATTCATTCAGTGACTCGACACGATGGTTAATTTGGATAGGTGAGGGTAGAGCTCACCCCATTCATTACATATCGTTCTAAAAGCTGAGCGAGTCACATCAGCATCGCACTCACTCATTCAGTGACTCGACTCGATGGTTAATTTGATTATGTGAGGGTAGAGCTCACCCCATTCATTACATATCGTTCTAAAAGCTGAGCGAGCCACATCAGCATCACACTCATTCATTCAGTGACTCGACTCGATGGTTAATTTGGATAGGTAAGGGTAGAGCTCACCCCATTCATTACATATCGTTCTAAAAGCTGAGCGAGTCACACCAGCATCACACTCACTCATTCAGTGACTCGACTCGATGGTTAATTTGGATAGGTAAGGGTAGAGCTCACCCCATTCATTACATATCGTTCTAAAAGCTGAGCGAGTCACACCAGCATCACACTCACTCATTCAGTGACTCGACTCGATGGTTAATTTGGATAGGTAAGGGTAGAGCTCACCCCATTCATTATATATCGTTCTAAAAGCTGACCAGGCAATATCAGCACGCATAATTTTTTCGAGGGATGACCACCGCCTCGCATGAGTCTGCACATGGAGATAACAAGGCTATCGTCCGCTTTCCTTAAAAGAAATTCGACAGAGTTCCCTCAGCAGCTCCCTTTCCACCCACTCCCTTTCATCCCCACGGCTCTCAGGGTCATAAAACACATCGGCCCACTCGTTTCGAAACGCCCTCTCGAGGTGTATCGACTGGAGACGAAGGTGAGTTTTACTGCCGCGAAATACTTGCCAGTCCTTTAAGTGCGAACTTGTTGTCGCCATTAAAAGATCTCTTCCACCGCTTTCACGGGGTGACTAAGAAAATTGCACGGTTGGGAAAATAAGAGAGTAAGTGCGGCATGGCAAAACGAAAAGTAAATGTGTATGAGCATATTTGGGAGAGAGAAAAAAATGGAGAATTAAATTCGATCGAAAGTTGCTGGCCCATGAGGGCGAACAAAAATTTGGCTCAAGGAATTAATTTGGATTATTTCATCACTAGGATATATGGGACTAAAAATTATTTTCATCCCCCACGACTTATCATACTCACAATATATTCTCAAACTTTTACAAATTCCCAATCAAACAGCAAATTCCAGCAAACAAAACATAACTAAGGTCTACAAAGTTTTAACCATACTTTAAGGTGACAAAAAAATCATTTGAATTTGAAGAGAAAAATCGTTTAACTCTAACCTACAGATTAATTCAGTATTTTTGGGCTCCGTCCGCGTGAGTTGAAAAGATTCAAAACAGTTTCGCCAGCTATCCTTGTGGCGTTCTCCGATGAAGGAAATAGGCTATACTACTAGGTGAATGCGTAGTGTTCCTTATAAAAACGTGCAATTTTCACAGTCTCGTGACTTATCCGTGGGTGAGCCTTATTTTCACCGTTCAAGAAACAGCGTTCGAACTGAAAAACAGAGTGAGATGGAAAATACTTTCTACTGAGCCAGAAAGTGGACTAAAAAGTTCGCAAATACCGTCGCTTAAACATTCCTTGTGGTGCCACATTCCTGACAGCTCTGAGATGTAGTTAGAAGTTAACTGTCCCATGGTTAGGCCCCTGGAATAGCTCAGGCGGTGTGCCCTGACCATAGGGCCATACGTGCGGCGTACGAAGACATGGGCCCTTAAACCTGTCAATCAGGGCTCTACTTTAATTTTTACAGAGAACGGGAAAACTTGGTCGCACATTAGACACGGTTCGATCGGAAGACGCCAGCTCGGCTAGACATTTCTGTAACCGCAGGACACAAACAAGAACTTTTCCTCGGTGCTGGGACAAAAAGTGGGAGCAGAGAAAGGAATACCCGGAGTCCGACTGCCGCGGGGCATTTAGACGACAAGAATACCACCAGAACCACAGGCTTGGGAGAGTGCGCTTATTTGCAAATGCCTTATTTTACTCGTCATCACTACTAGTCAACAACATCCCACATAGCACAAAATATCTTCTAGATGTCTACAAAATATCTAGAACGTCTTCAGCTAATGTCTTGAGAAAATATCTTGTAATATCTTCCAGACATCTTCTAGATATTTTGTACATATCTGAATATCCGCTTTGCTGATATCTACAAGATACCTTTGAGAAGATATTTTCTAGACATTCATATTCAAATTGGATCGATTGGGAAAAATACAGGACAAATTACTAAAATATAAAATTTTTCGGTATAACAAGATTTTATTTTCAACTGAAAGCCTACTGGTGGAGCAGGAAGTGATGGTAGGGTATATTCTGGGGATTTTTACTGAATATTGGAACCTCTCTGGCATTCACTTCTTTCTAATGGCTTCCTCCTCCGATTCCAAATTTGAAGTTACCGAAGCAGCTTACAATTTCCTTTTAGATTTCTCAATAGAGTCAGCAACATTATCAATGAATGTTGATTCGGTGTCTTGCAATATAGGTCTTGAAGACTTTTTAATGCAATTTTTTGCCAACGTATTTAAACACCTCCATTAGGGCTATGAATGAATGATATTTATATGAATGAGTGCATAACTGTGATACGTAAAAGGCTATGGTAATATTTATTACGATAGAAAAAAATAGTTGTAAATTAATTATAAAAAGCAGAGACTAGAATTTTGATATACCTTTTATTCCATTGAATTGGATTTGTTTATTGATGGTAACTAAGCTGAGACAGTTCATAGTTACCTATCAATTTTGATTTCACTGGACATATACAAAAAGAGTCTCCGCTCAAAAAGACATATAGGGGAGACTGGGGCACAGTGGGACAGTTTTAGCATTTCATTTTTATTTCCCACAGAATTAATGGTAAATGGAAAATATTGGTACCATTGCTTGGGGAATATATTCTTAATCGTATAAAAAAATCCGCAAGTAATACAATTAGCCTAAAATACTTAAGTTTCTCTTTTGATGAAAAATGTCCCACTCTGCCCCAGGCTGGGGCAGAGTGGGACAGTGCACGGGGCAGAGTGGGACAGGCTGGCATTAGTCAATAAAATACAAATTTTAAATTAATTGAGGGTACAAATGAATTTATTCACATTAATATGTGAAATATATATGCAAGTGAACATATTAATCAAGAAAATTATTATTCAAGACACATGAGCTGATAAAAAATATTTGGTCATGTTAGTAAAAATTTTAAATCACTGCTTGCAATGTTTTTCATCAAAATTTAACTATTTTAATGGCTTAAGTACTGTCAACTGTTCTTTATAGTAAATTTAGTGACTTTATTCTAAAATTGTAACTATTTGTTCCATTTCCAATCTCCTTATGTAGTCCTTTCATATGAAAAACTTTTATTTTCTTTACATTTTTATCGCTCATTTTTTAAATATTTTCTTATAAGCAGGCTGTTTTTTCTCCCTTCCCTTTGATGATATTAATTTTCCAATGTCTTTTTAACTAGTCTATCCGTAGGGATCTCCTGTCTTTTCTTCTGTCTAGTATTTTTAGATATTAGCCTGGTAGACGTTGGACGTATTTCCTCTGGGGTGACAACCGTGCCCTCTAAAACGAAGTTTCAGCGCGGGATGTCCTGGGCTTTCGAGATTCTCCTCGGGTTATAAATGAAATTCTGACTAATCTTCGACAACACTGATCTTCGACATTTGCTGGTGCAAGGTGTTTGTTATTAAAAATACTAGGGTTAACAGGGCATATCCCGGTCGAACTAAACGTAGAAACAATATTATTAGATGTAAATTCTTTTTTATATGCTGTACCCACTACCTCTGCCAAGTTGCAATTAGTAATTCTCTCTACTGAGTTGTTTATAGGCCATACGTGGTCATTTTAATATTTTTTCAAAGGGCCGAACACATAGTTATGTAATGGCTGCGGTTTGTGACTCCAGTGAGGTGGCAAAGTAAACATTACCACTCCATTCATTTTTACTAACTCAATAGCATTAACAGAAATATGCGATTCATGGTTGTGTAAAATTGCCAATGGATTATTATCTTGAGGACACTTAGCATGATCGATGAAATGCTTTAAAACCAGTAAAATAAAATTGATAGTCATCCATCCAGATGGGTTTGCGGCATCTACTGATCTCATATGTTAAACAGTATTTTTGGGAGGAATTTCACTCTGGATAACACAAAAAATGGAGGAATTGCATTAACCTGAACATTTATAACATAGCACAATGTCATCGAGGGGCCTCTTTCAAAGGAGGTAACTTCATCTACTTGTTTTTCTCCTTTGGGGGCTATCACTTTTCCTACGAATTGAACGGTAGAGGAACCACTTTCATCATGATTGTATACACTTCGAGCAAAAAATACGTGTTTCACATAAAGACCTGACATATCGGAAAAAAATGCACTCACAACCGTCCTGTAGATGATCATGGCTTTTGCCAGCGAAGTTTTCGATGGCTAATCGAAGGATTCCGCTTCATAAAACCATAAAACAAATCATCATCAGCGATTTCTTTCTGATCGCAGGAGGCGGGTATTTCTTTCCAATGTTCTGAGCAAACTCATATGCTAATTTTTTCGTGTGCAGGGGAGAAGGTCTGTGGTGAAGTCGTGCTGCAGTTTCATCCACAGTTTACTATAGTGGTAATTAATTTTATTAGTATTATAATTAATAAGCTATGAATCTCAAAAAGTCAATTTATAAATAATTTCCATTAAATAGATAATGCGTAACAAACACTCTTGCCTCAAAATTCTCTTTAAAAATAAAATTTAATTTCCTGTTATCCTTACTTTCACGCAAATCACTGAATGTTCCCTGAGCTGGCCTATAAAAAGGAGAAATGTCGCAGCAACTAATATTTATGAGACTCTCTCCTCACTACCTAAAGCTCGCTTATGGCCAAGACTGAACTGTTCCGTATTAAGAGCATTATCTATGAAACAGTTGTGGGATTCAAGAAATTTAGACAAATTGTTGCATACGATCGGGGTTCACACAAATTCTTCACAACGGCTTTACTTTTCTCATGTGCATTGCGGTTGCCATTTTATACATTTGTCCTCACTTTGTTGCATTGAAATGTACTGCTTCAAATCCTAAAGCACCAATATGGAGCCAAAACACTATAAAGTCACCATGACATGAAATTAGAGTATTTTTAGGTTACAGAGATTGATAGTTCGAAGCAATTGGGCTGTAAGTCGGCGTCCAACTATGACCCAAACCAAGTTGTCCCACTGAGCCCCAATTCAAGTTGTCCCACTGTGCCCCAATTTGAGGTGTCCCACAGTGCCCCGCATATCCTGAAGTCTTATATTTGTCACCAAAAATTTTAAACATGTCACTTTCGGAAAATATGTTTTTAAAAATATTGTACAGCCTCTAAATTATGTATTCGACAAGTCATTTTTATGAAGCTTGTTATAATTAGGAAAATTACATAAATATTCACAACATGAAAGTAACGAAAATTATAGCAAAAAACACATTTTATAGCATTTATGCGAAGATACGTAACATTATGAAATAAGATTTTTGGGCATTATTTCCCGTGACATGACTTCCTTAATTTTAGTACAGTTGCTCTTTGACCGAGTAAATTGTTTAAATAAATCAATTGTCCCACTGTGCCCCAGTCTCCCCTACTAGACATCTACTAGATTTTTATAATATCCACGACATTGAAGGCATTTTCTAGACTTCTAGTAGATATTAAACATATCCAAAATATTGAAGATATTTTCTAGACATATAGAAGATATTTAAGATATCCATGACATTGAAGACATTTTTTAGATATCTAGAAGATATTTTGTGCTGTGTGGGATAGCCCCGTCAAAATAGACACTGACCCTTGCATATATTCCCAACAAGTTGTAAATTTACAGGAATTTTAGGAATACCACTCTTATGAAATCCTTAAAAGTACCCATCGATTCCGTGTGTGCAAAAATATTTTATTTAAGGTCAAAGGTCACAAAAATGTTTTTTTTTGCATTTTTTGCCCAAACGGTTAGTTTTACGATAAAGATTGCACAGACCAAAATTGTAGATCAGGGAATTATGTACAAAATTGTAGATGTGCTTTTTTCTCTAAGATTCTGAGCCATTCGAAAGTTAGCTGGAGCTGTCCAATAATGTCTGGAGAGCGCAAAAATATAGACATGCATTTTATGGAGAATACACCTCAGGCAAAATTTCGAATGACTTTTTCTCAGAAATGGTAAATATAAGAAAAAAGGTGAGTTTTGCTATGAGAATATCTCTGAAAATTTTCATAAGAAATCTGAGAACTGAGATTTATGATAGCATTATTAATTGAGTTCATGATACCAAGTTCCATAAAAATCAGATAATTTCGAAAAATTAGATAATTATCTACCCATATTATTTTTCTGAACAAGCTCCGTTCGAGGAAAAACGATTAAGTGAGCCAAGACCGTTGTTACAGCCGGAAAGTCCTCTGTTAACGTGGTCCCTCGAGTTTCAATGCCGTCGTCACTTTCTCTCAAGAACCGAGTCTTGCGACGCCCCCCCAGTTCGATATCGCTTCTCAATGATTTTCCCACACCCGTTCATTCATTCACGCAGCACCAATTCATTTTGTTACGCCACGCCAACCGAATGACCCGCTATCCACCCCTTCACCTCGGCACGGGCGTGATGCCGCGTGTAAGGGTGCCTTCACAGTTCGGCGTTGCGTTGACGCCGCGGCTCGCGAGCCAATCAGACCCCATCTTTGAGAATCGATGACGTCATGTCGCCAGCTCGCTACGTCGTCGCAGAAAAATCTGATCGTGTCGCATTTTCCCTGCGTGAAGGCGGCAGATCGCAGGCGATTTCGAATTGGTGTTTGTTTATGGGAAGCTTAGGAATACAAATATGCAGGTGTGACTCCAACGGGAGTGACTAATGCTTTAATTTATATTATTCTCCATTATTTTGAAGTTTTAAGCATAGATATTTCGTATCTTTCCTTAACATAAGACAAATGTTAACCCTAGACTAGATTACATTCATTGAGCATAGATTAGCATAACAGATGCCCGTCAATGGTATCACAAGCAAAATACAGCGTGGGGGCTTCTTGCTGGTGACTACAGTCGTTTCAATGGCAATTCATGTCTTATAATTGTGCCCACATAATCTGCTCAGTTGAAGCTATTTACATAACATGGATGAGGCAATCTGTATGAATAACAGTTATCATACATAAATGTTCCTGATAACTTCACGTTACTCATGTTCACTGAGTGTATGTCATTTGTTATTTCTCGTATATTCTGAGTTGGGAAATCTTCTATATTACTTCTACTGTATAGATACCTTTTTCTCAACTTATACGCAACCAAACTCTACAAGTGAGGTATCAAAATGCACAGAATTTATCAGAGAACGTGCGACGGCATATCTTACTTCCTAAATATTGCTATTGTTTCCTAAAATTGGTTTAAAAAAACTGTAAATATTCCTGACGTTAACGGCGCACAAACTGATACATTTGTTCATTTGCAACAATATCTCGCATTCTTTAAATAACTTTTATCAAAATGCGGCTGATTTCACATTCAAGTCTCCTGTTGATACGGAAGTATGAGTCATCATGTGCGTTTAACAGAGGATAGTGTAGGTAATTACTTCCAATGTTGTGTTTAAAGTGGTCCTCTGACCTCAATTTGTACATGGACATTCCAATTACATTTGAACATAAGACCCTGCCTTTTTTCCTACATTTTAAAATTAGAAACGCGCCTATCCCTCTGTGGACTTGCATTGAAAAGAGCGGGGGAAGCCCGCTGGGAGCGGGCGCATCACGCTCGTAAAACTTAAAGGTCATAATAATGCATTCCCAAGTGCCATCACTCTATATATAATTAGCGACTCTACGGTCGCCATATTAACATCCAACACTATAAATAGTGAAGAAGAGTATTTTAAGGAATAAAATTGCGTGAAAATGCACAAAAAAACATATGTACAGTGCGTTTGACTCGAAATCATAAGATGATATACTCACGGGCCGATTTTTAGGAGCCGACGCTTTTCGCCTCCATTTGTTTTCGCAACGCATATCTGTGAAGAGCCACATTTGCGGGCGCGGCAGAGGCTCTCGTGGCGTCAACGCAACGCCGAACTATGAAGGCACCCTAAGGCTGAAGTGCGCGTCGAGTGAGACCTTTCGGAAGCCCGAAGATATTTCATACACAGTGAAATCTGGCCTAACGGTCCAACAGCTAAGTTGATCCGAGCAACAAAAAGTTCATTGTACTTTCAAAATATGCTCGCTGTACATTGTACTTCGTCGACTGATTATCATTAAAGTAATCGACCGATTAAGATAGGACTCGATGGAGTACTTAAGAAGCGTTCTGGCAACCTCCCCTTCCTTCATGTGCTTCTATCTTCAATTGACATTTATCTCAACTCCCTTTTATTCTATCTAAAAATTCCATTATCTTCCTCTCCCTCGTATACCCAACATTCTACCCCGCTAAACCTTTTTCAACATCCCCTTCCCGCTAAGTTCTCGCTCTATATAACCTTCTGTCTCCCCCGTATCTCATCCAGAAGCTGCCTCTCCTCACCCACCACGTCCAGCACTTCTTCGTTCCTCCTCCCCTCCGTCCACTTCACCTTCTCCATTCTTCGCCACTCCCACATCTCGAATGCCTCCTGTCTTCTCTTGTCCTCTTTCCTAAGTGTCCATGTTTACGCACAGTAAAGCGCTACAGACCAGATCAGACTCTTCGCTAGCTTTTTATTTAAACTCTTACATAACGATTCCTTTATAAGCTCCTCACTGTTCGTGAACGCCTCCTTTGCTAACGCAATTCACTTCCTGATGCCCTTTCTGATGAATCTGTTTTCCTCTTATGTGCTGCCCAAATAGTTGAATAGCAGAAGGAAAAATTAGCGCTGAATACAATATCATCTCCATAAGTTTTTATAAGACTTCTCTCTCCTCCCTCGCTTCCTCGCACTTCTGCATTACTTTCATGGTCCATACATTTCATCTTCATCATTCATCACCGCATTACGAATGGTTCCACTCTTGACTTCTCTGCTGCTGTCAGCGTCCAAGCCTCCCTCCCATTCAGAAACATATGCTTCATCTGATGAAGTGCTTCGTGATGTGATTAACTACATGATGCATTTAGCATCTGAGTAATTGTTTCCTAACTTCTATGTCTGTATTTTAAACTACGTATGATTAAAGTCTTCTTTTTGTAGATTATAGATTCTTCTAAAAATACACCACTTATAACTAGATTATTCTATTTCATTTAGTGTTCGCCATCCCTTCTCCATGATGCAACTGTTGAATTGAAAAAAAAACTTAGGCTATCAACTGAATGAAGCTATTGTAAAACTTTTCATTCATTTGTATTTCACGCAATAACCACTTATTTACCTACACCTGTACACTAACCCGCAAGCCGCCTCAATAGGCGTGTGGCAAGGGGTGTAAGGATACCAGTCGTTAACAATTAAAAAGGAAATGATCTAACGAATTTCAGCCCGGCATTTATCAAAGTCCTTAATTGTTCGGGGGAAAAACGAATCCTCAAACCTCTCCGTACGGCAAAATATCTCCAGTAATTTATCGTTTCTGTCGGAACTGGAAATATACTGGAGTTATAATATATTGTTCTCCGTGTCGTTCAGAAAGATTCTCAAATGCTCAAGCAATCTAAGCCTAGTGCGCAGCCTCCGAGTCTCTATCGGCTCCTGATCTGATTCGCTTGACATATGCGTTACGCTTTCTGTACCCCCGCAGCAGTTTTTGGCTAATTGTGCAGCTTTCCTTTGTAAAAGGACTGCTGCAACGGCGACCGCTGAACTCCAAAGAGAGACAATCAGTCGTAGAGAAAGCAAACACAAGAGAGATAATCGGGTACCGCGCGAGGGATCAAGATTGATAGGGCAAAATTTCGAGACCGTGTTATGGGTGAAAATGATAGATTACGACGATATCGTTTCTTCACATGCTTTTCTTTTCGATTTCAAATAAGGTTTCCAAAAATTATCACTCTAAAAAAAACGGAAGTCTCGGGATTTTAAGAAAATCTATTTATGCGTATTTTTATTCAATCGTTGCCAACTCAACTTCGTGGGAATCCGGCATAAATATGGGGTTGATAACGTTTAAATAGGTAATTTTCCGCACAAAGTTTATTTATCCCGACCGGTTTCGACATTCCCTGTGTCATTCTCAAGAGTACAACTCAAGAAATCGGTTTGTTTTCATAAACTTTCTAAGAAAAAATACAAAGTAACTACCACTCCATTGAATAAGCGTATTTTTATTATGAAAATAATTTTTTATTATAAAAATAATTTTTCATTCCACATAGCACAAATGCAGAATGTCAGGTCGCACCGTTTCATTAAATTAAACCCAGAGTATACTCGGTGTTGGAGTATGGTAGTTTCCTTCATCAAAGAAAACGAAAGGCATTGATTGCGATTCGTCACCCACCATTTAGTGCAGCGGTTCCCAAACTGGGGGTCGCGACCCCCAGGGGGGTCGCGGGCCGTTCGGAAAGGGGTCGCGAGATGTGCGAATAATAAAGTGAACTATGTACTTAAACTTAGACAACCATTTTTAGGGGGTCGCGGCTAAAACGTATGGGCTAAAATGGGTCGCAGAAAGAAAAAGTTTGGGAACCGCTGATTTAGTGTATTCATAATATATAAATTATTTGGTTTTAGAAATACCGGTTTAGACGAATGGCAATGGTCAATTTTATCCTCATTTGAAAAAGGCCAAATTGGCGCCCATGCGATGCCACTCCACGTGACGTCACAGAGACCTAGTTTCTATACGAGTAGATGGGAGTTTTACATTGTCTGAGATTACCAATGCATGCATGAGGCACAGGGCTCAGGGAAACATGTGTTAATAATCACCTATTAAAACTGGCTAAGGTGGGAAAGTTTTCTTCGCTTGATAAGGTATTAATAATCATTATTTAAGCCAAGCGCTACCAGCTAGCAGGGTACTCAGCTACCTGTTAGCATCCTGCGTCGTATCAGCGCTCAAAGCCTCGCCCCAAAGTCACCTCACACGCCGGCAGCGGGAACCAGAATGACGTCATGCGGAGTTTTCCCAGCATTCATACTTAGCCGTCGCGTTTTCGCGCGCTTTAAAATTTTCGCTTTTCCTTTAATCGCGAAATATAGATATCGTCATTTAAAAATCTAAAAGCGTGAAATACGTACTCCAGGAGTAATAATCTTTGATTTAGGCAATAAAAAATAATAGGAAACCACCCTATTACCAACAGGTAATTTAATAAAGGGATATTCACCGCGTGGGATCACATTCCGTGCGGAAGACTTCTTAAACAGTCGTGCTGCCTCCCAGCCCATGGCGAATGTCAGCTTATACAGTCATGGGGCCAATGACGGCTCTTTTGGTTCCCCCACCGTATTATCGCCAGGTATGCTTCTTTCCACCCGTCGTCATCAATTGAACCCCTAGCGTCGTTAAGGAAGCAGTTGTTCTTGGATCCATCAATTGTTTTTCTTACACGCTTTAAAATTTGAAGGAAAAAATTGTCTGCAGTTGTCAATGGGCTCCAAAATACTCCTTTAATTTTTTTAAATAGTTTTTAATCGCGAATTGTAATACTATTGATTTAAGTTCGTTATTAAATCTGAAATTGTCATTTTTAAACATATTATAAACATTGTATGTTAGGGTCTATTGTAATTAAAGTTGGCCTAAAAATCTTTATTGCTTGCCCTCAAATACTTATTGTCATCGAAATCAATAATATTTCGCAAAAAATAGCTTTAGAGCAAGATATCTAACGGAAGATACTACTTGTGTTGCGGGTTTCCAAAGCAATCATATAAGCTATGGCGAATGACCTCTTAAGAAGTCAAGAAAATTTTTAAGAAAAATGTTTTTTTTCGCAGAAATATTATAATATGACATAATTGTCCGGTAATCAGTGTTATAAACATGAAATTGACGAAATAATAGATTCGCCATTGAACATAAACTCCAAATTTGCACCAGCACTGAAAGTGTGTTAACCACGCGGTAAATATCCCCTGCCGTACAGGTCGTTGAAGTGTACAGAGGTGATATCAAACGCCTTTTACACACATTCGTCGGACAAATTAGAACTCACCTCACTCCAACAGATGTATGTAAAAGACGGTTGATACCACTTCTCTGCGCTTCACCTACTTAAAGTAGCAAGCTGCAGGGGCCGACGAAAATGCTGTCTACAGATATGGAAGCGCGCGGTACATATCTCATAAACCTCTCCGATGAATTAAAGATGATTTTATTTGCAAAATTTTATCATTTCCGATAGTAATATTTCTATTTGTGCCACGTTTTTCTGCTAGACCTGAACGTTTTCCTCTGAATAAATAGCAATATTGTTTCCAGTGTATTTAAAATGTATGGAAATTTTTTGTGGCTAGATACCCGGATATCAGCATTTGGGATGGAATTTTATGTGCATGCTTGCACAGGTTTACATTCCGTTTTCTTTTCCCTCCTTTGTTTTTTTTTCATTCTTTTTGTATTTACTGCGCCTTCTGTCATGATTATTTTTTTCTCTGTACCTCTGTCAAATGCTTTTTACTGAATTGTTGTTCTCTTGTAAAATATCTCATGGGCCAAAACGACCCACGATAATAAATTAATAAATGATCAATAATACTGAAGCTGGCGTGTCAATGCCAGCCTGCACTTTTTGTGCTGCTTGGCCACCTCGAGCAGTCCTGCACGCTCTACTATATTTACTCTGCGCAATCAACCCTCTTTGGCTGGGGCGTGTTCGCGCCGAGTGGGACCTTTCGGAAGCCACGGCTCAAGTCTAGCGCCGCCGCCGCCGTCGGTGGCCTCAAATCCGCGACTCGAGAGTAAAAGACCACGCCCCTGCCGAGAATGGGATGGAAATAGCGGCCTCTCCTCACCATCAGCGAAAGAGAGGGGATGACGAGGCTCCAACCGCACACATATATAATTGAGCCCCTCCCGCATCACAATGGAGAAAGTGGAGCAGGGTTCGGAGGTGGAGGAGGGGAAAATGAAAACACACTCAGAAATCGAAAGGAGAGACAGAGAGACTTGAGGACGACTCCCTCACTCAGTTATTCAACCAGAAGGTTAAGGCAAAGTTTTCTCGGGTTTCATCCACATCTACATAATACCCTGCGAGCCACCTCTAGGGTGTTTGGCAGGGGGTGATCAATCACCAGCATGCAGCATGCAATTGGACTCCCACATGCACACCACACGGTCCGAAAAACGTCACGCATACTAACAAATGATAGTAGCACATGCTGTTAGAAATGATAATAAAATTAAGAAACATGCAATAAGTTTTACAAAGGTAAGTTAGCTACACTACAAGTCATGCAATCTATCTACGAGTACCATCGCTGCCGTTATCATCTCTTATTGATCGTGGAAAAAAAGACTATCTGAATCTGTCTGTTCTACAGTCTATCTCTCCTATTTTATTTATATGATCTGATCTTCCGTAGTATACTGGCGTCCGTAAGATATGGCTAACTTCGTTAGAAAAGACACTGCTCTTGAATTTGTCTAAAAGTTTTAGTCTACTTTTCAATCTACGGTCCGACAGAGATTCCCATCCGAGTTTATCTAAGAGGTCAGTTACACTAACAAGGCTATCGTAACGACCTTTCACATACCTGGCAGCTCGTCTTTGCACACGTTCTAACTCTGTTATTAAGCCTTTTTCATGAGGGTACCAAACACTGGCAGCGTATTCTAAATGTGCTCTAACGAGGGAAAAGCGGCTAATTTCTCTCACTTTGTCGTCGAAAGCATTACGACTCGGTTTCGCACCGGGTCAGGTCCTCCATATCTCCTTCCGACGTTTCGACGGACAGCTCGCCCATCGTCATCAGGGATTCAGGAATCCAATGCCATTTCTTCCAAGCTTCGTGGTATAGACTGACCCACAGGTCGTGTGTCATTTTGACCTCTAATTTTAGTAACTTCCCATCGATCAATATTCATAAAAATAGGCATACTTATGTGGAAAGGTCCTAAGTTTTGTTGATTGCAAGCAAAGGTTTACAATTTCGACCCTTTGACCTCACAATGTGGGTCCAAACCAAATATATGAATTTGCCTAATGGAGTTTCAATGTTTAAAAAATCGAGATAGAAAGAAGCCTGAATTTCATTGATCAAATTGTCAATTCTTAGGTTTTTGGACACAATAAAACCGAAAATAACACTTATATTTACGAAAATTCAACTTTTAGTTCTGCAAGGTCACAATCAAGGTTATAAGGGTGGCAAAAAGAATAAATATCGTACTAACAAAGTTGCCAATCCATGGGTTTTAAAGGGTGCCCAAGTCAATGTTATTGTCCTTCTACCCGTATTATCCACTAATTGATCTCACAAAAAAACAAAGTATACAAAAAACCGTGGGTGAGAGCTGTTTCAGCGTCTCCTGATTGGTTGCCAGTCCCTACGGATGTTTAAGAGGTGGTCGCATGTATGGATTAAGCTATAGCTACAGCCTCTCTTGATCGTGTGGTTATTTTTTTTTCGAATATGAATGGAGGAGGTTTTGGGGGAAAAACCCCCCTTGAGCTCAGAGAAATTTTTAAGTTTAATCCATTTTACTTAATTTGATTAATATTACTAAAGGAAATGTGTAAAGATTAATAAAAAATCCCTCAGAAAGCCATAAAACTCACCATTTTGAACCACTTATCTTATTTTTCTCTGGGGGAGGGCGCCCGCACCTCCTGCTTACCCTAGCGGATATTCCATACCCTCCAGACTTTCCAGTATTAGTTGCGCGTAAAACCCCCCTACTCTTAATTCCTAGCTGCGCCCCTGGTATGAGAAGCATTTGAAACAATATTAACGAAAAAGTTTCCGCTTTATTACAGCGAACTGATCGCGCTTGAGAGTTCGTTAGAATCACCACGGAAATTTTTGATTCTTAGTGTAAACGCTCGATGATCGCACAATCTGTATGCAAATGGAATTCACTCACTTCACATTTCAAATCAAAAGGTTTTTAATTCACATTTGCTTGCTATAATGGCCAAGTGGGTACAGCCAAGGTGACTTGAAAGAGGAGGGCCCAATCAGTCGAGTGGAAGTTTGATTCACTCTGCTAATTCGCTCAGTTTTTATTCAGTTTTTACAAATACTCGATTAATTTATTCTCAATACTTTCAGAAAAGTATTTCCACTACCGAGAAATAGCATTGAAATGTATCGATTTGAAAAATTATATCACCACGATTATAAATTTCGGTCAACAGTCTTAATCCATTATAGCATACATCGCCGTGGAACATATCTGAAGCGTATCTTCACATAAATTTACGGGTACCGAGATTTTTATTTAAATATTTGAGTATGTTTTTACTTTTATTTATTTCCTTACCACCGAAAACAGCTCTATACGCCTTTCACATTGGGGGTTATTAACATGTTAACAATTTAACGTTCACAAACCACCATGCCCAGGATAGGGGTAACACTCAGGCGGGACTCAAACCCGCGACCTCCTGTTTGGCGGACGAGGACTTTACCCCACCGAGACCGGCAAGTATTTTGAGCTATTAAAGATTTCAGGGGCAACACTCGAGTACCTATTATAGACACGACCCAATATAGCGATTTGATCGATGGATTTTCCTTCCTCATACGAAAATCCTCTAAAATCGCTGGCACATTAATGGTCGCGTTCAGCAGATACTCACTGGGATCAAGAGATCCCTCACCGGTGAGCGACCGGTCGATGCGATCTGCTGAACGGTTGCTGATTGCAGTGATCAGTCACGTGACCAAATAGCAGAAGCATTCCAAATGGACGGTAATGCGATTCCTGTAGATGCGCTGGCGATTTTAATTGCAGGAGACGATGATACTGTGAACAATTTGTTCGGTTTAATTCAACGCGAGACGAGATTCTTTAGAAGAAATGCCTAAGCCGTACGCCTCAGAAGAAGTAGGCCGCGGAATGAAAACTATTACGAAAGGATAGTCCCTCGTTTTCAGGACGATTGCTTACTTAGTCGATGACAAACCTGAAGCCAGTTTCACTTGTTTTTCTTCAGTATCCTGAATTTCATATGCCATTCCTCCGTACGCAAATCCTTTTGCAACTATAGCACTACAAGACGTGCTAGTACTGGGCGCAGCCATATTGATTCTCAACATGTTCCAACCAGAGATCGGTGATTTTCTCCGGTAAAAAATGGCGTCTGATCAGTAACACCGGTGAGCTACCAGAGGGCGTTCAGCAGAAATTGTCTCACCGGTTCCGCAACTGTTGAGTCTGCTGAACGCGACCAATGGCTTTGCCTGGTTTCGCTATTTAGTTGGGCCCTCTTCGCTTCTATAGCGTCGAGGTGTTTTTCCCCGTCCCGTTCCTTCCGCTCCTATCCTATCCCAGGGGCGTCGTCGGGCTCCTATCGCGGCGGCGCCTCTTTCCTTTTCCCTTCCTCTCCTCCCCCTCCCCGGGTGATCGGGCGTATAAGCCACTGGCTGGGTTCCCGGCCCCGGTGTGTTGTATCCCCGAAGGGCTCCCCTTGAGCCCTCAATCCATTTATAGACACGACCATGGCTTGAAGAATGTTAGAACAGTCTACCGTAAGAGTTCAAATAAGACGACGCTGAATGTTCCGATAACAGAGAAGTCCTTATCGCTATGATCCAATGCAAACGGTTGAGCGTGAAGATTCGAATGGCGAGCGACAGGAATTTTAAATCCTTAAATCGCGACCTCTCCATCATCGAAAAGCTTTAAACCTTAATTAGCCAATGTATCTCCTGTGATACACCAATCAACCTACCTAATAAAAGACATTTCCACGCAGTTCTTGGCACTACGGGCGTTATATCTCGGAGAATGAAAGTGTTATGTAGGCATAGTAAACTACCGTCATCTTTTAGAGTTATCCCAAGCTACATTCGTGCTTCATGAATTTCAAAATAGCAACGAGTAGTTCAGTACCATAACCACCATTGGCAAGCTCTTAAATGTAATTTATTGTTTATGGACATTCGGGAGCTCATAGCATACTATCTTATGTATATTATGGAGCCTCTTTTGAATTCATTTTTCACCAATGCAAATTAATTATTTAGCCAAAATGAACAAAAGTATCTTAGGAGACGCACTGCATAATTTAATAAATAATCAATATTCTTGCAAATAAACTAATACATATATCTACTGTCCTCGTACTAAGTTTTACGTACTAAGTTTAAATGATAAAGCATATTTTCACCTAAAAATTTGAATTTTTAATCGATTAAGGGTTAACTGATTGAGATGCAAGGAGAGTGTAACTCGCGTACCGTAAAAAGTGCACTTGCACTGCTAAGTTGCATAAATTTATAATTTACCTGGATAGCGAATTCTGATAAACTTTAAAAATGAGATCAGACACCTAAAATATCGTTTTCCATCAGTGCTCAAAGTCGAGACGATAAATTTAAATCTTATTGAGTTAAAAAGACTGTAATGGAGTCTAATTTAGGAGCTACTTAAACAAATAGATGTGAATGATAATATTTCGTCCAGGGATATAATGAACAGGTAAAAAGTCAAATCGACTGCATAAGAAAGAAGGAGATGGCTTTCATCAAGCACAATCTCATTCGCAACACACCATAATCAAAGAGACCTTTATCTAGTTACTATTCTTATCTTCAACCACCTACTCAAGGACAGTTTCATCCGGAATAGACTTGTCCTCAAATGCCAAAATGAACTGCTGACTGATAGCTCCTTCACGGTCAGATAAATCCGCGATTTCATTTGTCACGAGGAATTCGACACTTTTTATCCACTGCTTTATTGCTGCTTTTGAAAAGAGAGAGTTGGCAATGAAAACAAAAAAAACACGAAAATTCTTTCTCCTGCGGCAAAAATCAGACGGTGAACAAATACTTCACTTTTTTCACCCGAGCCGAATCAAGACGAAAACAATCAACAGCGAGTTTCTTGTTCTCTTTCAATAAGTTGTCGTGAGTTAAGCGGACGGTAATGGAGTCATTAGGATGAAAGCGAGTACGCGCTAGAAAGTCGAGCGGAGCAAGGCCCTAGTTCCTTGATCTTGACGGAATCCGCCGCGCACCCACGCGGGAGATTCCGGCGAAAGCTCCGTGACTGTGGTTTGTGTGCCATAAAATGAAAATCGGAAAAAACCTCGATCATACGGTTGACAACGCTGACAACGTTGACAACCTCCTTCGTAATAATTATGTAATCTTTACAATTTACTAAAACTTTCGTGGTCCATGTTCGTCAGTATAAATGGCGTGGCGATTTCGGCATGTGAATTGCATTATTATGATGAGTCAAAGAATTGTTCATTTATTCCTCATTAACTAATTCATATTAAATCTATATTTTAAATTATTTAAAATAAAGCTAAATCATGAATTACCCTAAATCAAGCAAATCAATATTGATAATCTCAGCATTTTTCCTTCGGCCATCGAACATATCACAATTTTTTTCCAACACGGAGAGAATGAGAATGAAATTTGGTAATGAAGCATAAAAGATATTTAGGGTACATGAAGTATAGAAGATATACAAGTATACATGTCAAGGGGGGCCATTTGCTATCCCCGAGCCACTTCGTAGGATTTTGTTTTTTGGGTGTCAGAAGACATTAACGTGGAACATTTTGTGCTTGTAAAATGTTTCAAGTTGACATCATTGACTTGTTTCATATTTTCGGAGGAATTTTGCACACTTCGTTCCCACAGATCTTTCTCAATCAAAGGTTTCTGCTAGAATTTTAAGAACACCTTAAAAATTCGTCCTCAATAAAATTCTGAGAACCTTGACACTTTTTTATCGCCAATATTTGACACTGTTCCCAAACGTATAGAGCGCAAGGTCCCTTAACGAAAATCCTATCAGGGATGAAAAAAGAAGGTAATTTTCATTCTCCTTTCTAATGCCTTTTTTACTGGCATGAGATTGTAATCATTAACCCTAGAATTAAAAAAAGTAGGTTGGAAGATTTTTGCGGCGTTGATCATATGAATTCCGCATTTTCTTCGGGATCTCTCCGCCTTCGTTGGCTTCAGTTGACTGCAGTCTCGCTGACATTGCAGCCAGTGTCTTCAGGTCAGAAAAGTGTAGTCAACAAAAGCCAACGGACGTGGTTAGAACCCGAAGAAAACGCAGAAATCAACCTTAGATTAAAATATATTTCATTACTACGTGTAATAGCTCTGCAGAAAATCAATGGAGATGATATTGCACAAGAATGTTTGAAAAAATAGCCAATTCACCATCGTGAAAATAGAATCATCAATATTTGGCACGGGGAAACTGTGTTTGTTTACATAATTTTTTTCCGATATTGCCCCATACTTCCTTTAATTTAACAACACTCCTTTGGCTGCTTGCTGAAACTTCTCTCGCACTTATAACGTCACTGATATACCTCTCGGCCTGATTGAGATTATTTACCATTTCTATTTTTCAAGTGTAAGTAGCATGGAAAGCTGTAGGTAAACAAGTAAAGATATGATTTGCGAGCTGCTCTTACGCAATATAAATAAATAACCTTTTTTTCATTAATTAAAAGATACATTTTCTTGGAATATTCTTTGTTTTTTCCAACTAGTAAAATAATGTCATTATAATAGCTTTGTCAGTATTATAATATTTTAAAGATGACACCACCAACAGAATAATTTCCTTGTCGATCACTTGATTCTTAAAATAGTTTTTTACGGTATGTTGTGCAAAAAATATGAAGAACTATATTGCTATTATAAGACGCGGTCTCCGGCGTTAATTTGCGGAACTGCTTCATCATGCATTCAGAAACCCGGGTCGTACTATTTCAAGTAAATTGTGGAATAGAAAAAAGTATTTTTATTTTATTTTATAACTATATTGCTATTAAAATTATGGCAAAAACAAAACGTATTCTAGGATAAAGTGAACTAAAATTAAAATAGTAACTAAACACTACCTAATCCACGCGTACTCATGTTGTCATTTGATAAAAATGAGCATTGAAGGATAAATTTTAGTTACCATACAGCATATTGGTCGTCATGAAGTAAATTTCTTAATTACGACATAGAAACAGCTTCTCCCTTAGCACGTGCTAAGAAGCGTGTTGTTTTGTGATCACTTTTCGTAGGTTTTCTTATTTATATAAGACATCTCGCATAATAAAACAATTTGGATGAGCCTACAACCAAAATAGCTACATCAAAATTGAATAACGTAGAAGTATCATCAAAAGAATATCCTTTCCAATAATTACGCAAAATAAAGAGTGCTCTACCGATTCAATTTTACGTATATAAATTGCACATTATCAAAGAAAACAAATCGTTAAACTATAGCAACAGCTCATGGGCAATTTGATATTGTCCATCAAGGTGAACGAGATGATACAAAGCCAATTTTTCGGAGATATCATTTGACAGCTAATTTCAGCGATATAAAATCACCTGATTCGTGTACACATTATTTCCAAGCGGAAACTAGCCACCTATTTTCATTGATACTTTAGCAAGGTAGAGCAATGTAAAATTAAGCCCAAAAATAAATTGCGAAATGAGGAAAATTTGAAAAGTATATACCAATGTGAAGATTCAGTCAAGGAAATGCCGTGAATGAAATACCAAATGAGAGAAGATGGGTGCATACGTCATTCATCCCAATGGGAAACCCAGTAGTTGAGAAGGAAAGGCTCCAGTCAACATGGCAGAAGGCCAGCTCACAAAGCCCACATGGCTAACAACGGCTTTTCTCGGTAACCATGGATTTTAAAAGTGGACATTGAGGTTGAGGACGGACCCTTCATGGGGAATTACCCGTCTCTTGTTGAAGAAGCTTTTCCAAGAAATTAAATTTTGCAAGAAATAACTGTTTTTCGATCTTACGCAAAAAAATCATAAGCCATTAAAAATGTATCAGAATAAGACATCTAAATTATGAGCTTCTTTTTCTTGTTGTTTGTGTGAAAAATCTCTTAAATTTTACAATGTCATCACTATCTTTAAGGATGCTGATTATTAGAACTCTCAGCCTAATCCTTAACAAAAAATACTCAAAATGATTTGGAGAAATTCTTCGTGATTTAGCCTCAGGAAGATGGAGAGGATAATTACTTCACAAAATTTCGATCCTTTTCCAGCCAATGGTTTACTAGTTAAGAAAAACGATGCTTGATGAATACCATGCATAATATTTATGATTTCCTGTAAAGGCTACATCAGCTATATACTCCTATACTCCTTTTTCTAATAGTCAGAAAATTTATGGCACAACGATTGGAGAATTAATTCATACAGAAATCTTCCATAAGTTAAAAATCCCGTAATTGGATTTTTTTAACCTTAGGTCAGCCAAAAACTAAGGATTCAACTCACGGGAACGAATTATACGTTGTATTACTGAAAAATATAATATACGTTTTTATATTTTTTGAAAGCTGCTCAATAAAAGTGCACTTTTATCCCTAGTCAACGCGTTTTAAACGTAGCAACGCACAGAGGCCCAGAGTGCTGAAAAGTCCGCCACGGGAACCTTCGGAAACCTAAGTAGAGTATTAATATGTTTTTGAGGTCGCTGATTGCTGATTACGTATTTGACCTCGGAAATTGAAAAATAAAATAAATTTTTTGTTGAACAAAAAAATCATGAAATCACGTTTGGCTATTCTCGAAATCTTATCACCTGGAAAATCTTCATCCAGTTCAGAAGATTTGCTCAATAAATTCTTGATGTACCAAAAAAAAACGATGCTTGATGAATATCAAGCACGGTATTTATATCAGCTATATACTTCTAAACTCCAAGGTAAATAATAGGCAGAAGTCAGGTTGGAGGTTGACTTAATTTTTCAAGCATAACTTCCGTATTTCCAAACTTCTTCACTGTATCGAATATGCTTTTTTAATCTTGAGCGGTGGAAAACAACCTAAATTAGTTTTTCCCGCAAAGAAAGATGAAGATAAAACCGCACGGCACTTTTTTCCCAGCAGATTACATTTCACTTTCCATACTATACAATCTCATTTCATCGAAAACATTTCTTTAAAGTTCGATGATTACGCATTGCTTAGAATCAGATATTAAAAATTATTTCTCACGAGCGTGCTCCGCCCGCTCCCAGCGGGCTTCCCCCGCTCTTTTCAATACAGGTCCACAGAGGGATAGACGCGTTTCTAATTTTAAAGTGTAGGAAAAAAGGCAGGGTCTTATGTACAAATTTAATTGGAATGTACATGTACAAATTGAGGTCAGAGGACCTCTTTAAACACAGCATTGGAAGTAATTACACTATCCTCTGTTAAACGCACATGATGACTCATACTTACGTATCAACAGGAGACTTGAATGTGGAATCAGCCGCATTTTGATAAAATTTATTTAAAGAATATTAGATATTGTGCAAATGAACAAATATATCAGTTTGTGCGCCGTTAACGTCAGGAATATTTACCGGTTTTTGTTTTTTTTTTTATTGTTTAAAAACCAATTTTAGGAAAAAATAGCAATATTTAGGAAGTAAGATATGCCGTCTCATGTTTTCTGATAAATTCTGTGCATTTTGGTACTTCATTTGTAGAGTTTGGTTGCGTATAAGTTGAGAAAAAGGTATATATACAGTAGAAATAATATAGAAGATTCTTCCGTTTCTAATTTATAGAACTCAAGTAGTAGTATTAGCAGTGATTACAAAGTATTCTGAAGTAGAGGCTAATTTAGGCCGTGCACTGGCAATACACTAGCAGTCACCATGACGCTTTTTTCATACACGCCTGTACCGACTGACGTATTCCTTTGCACTAATTACTATCACCAGAGGTATAAGGGATAAATTGAAGTAGGAGGGATTTTCCCATAACGCCATACCAGTCAAACTCTAAGAATTACTAACCATTAGCAATTTTTTATGAATAAGTATGTATATTTTTCTAATGTGCGTAATAATTCTATGACCGTGCGGTGTGCATGTGGCGGTCCTCTTGCGTGTTATCAACACTTTTGTCATTGTTAAGGTATATATCGATTTATACCTAGATAATAAATTAACGTGTCGAAATCATGTACACGTGTGTCATAATACGTTGATAATGCCATAAAACTGTCAAAAATATGATCGAAACTTAAGTGTTAGAGTGGAACGTAGAACCAAATAGGTAAATGTCTTTTTCGTATTTCGAGGTTCCATAACGTCAAGCCGCGAACGCTGATACTTTGACGAACCTCTTTTACAGGGCTTCCTTCGCTCCTGATGGGCCATTTTTAAGTAAAACTTAATTCCGATAATCTGTGAAGCATATTGTAACTAATACAATCCATCTTTTTATCCGTCGTTTACCATCTTTACAGGAGCGTAGATCGAAGTATAGGCTTAACTTACTTAGGAAACTCGAAGAAGACATTTTCTCAGACGACGTAAATCATATCCTTCGTTTACCATCGTACTATAGTTGACGTGATCATGAGAATTAAATAAAATAAATAGACTGCAAAACATAGAGATTGAAAATGTCATTCTTCCCTCGTACTATTAAGGATAGCAACGTTGTCTCAATTGATAGGATTAATGGCGTCGCTCGCTAGGATCACTCATTGCATATTTTTTCATAGTTCTAACCTTGCATGTATTGGCACTAGGAATTACTAACCATTAGCAATTTTTTTATGAATAAGCATGTATATTTTACTAGCATGCGTAATATTTCTATGACCGTGCGGTGTGCATGTGGCTGTCCTCTTGCATGCTGCATGTTGGTGATTTGTCACCCCCTGCCAAACACCCTAGAGGTGGCTCGCAGGGTATTATGTGGATGTAGATGTCAAATTGTTTGAGAAAAAAGTTCATTTCATGCCGGATAATCGGGATATCTGGACCAATATGCAACGTTTCAACAGCTATGAAAGACTTCAGGTTTCCCCGCTGATTAAGTTGGATAAAGCACTTACGGGTTTCCAACAGGGTCACATTGACCTGGTGGAATCCCAAAAGTGTTTCCTTCAATAGTTACATAGTCACATCTAGGGTTATAAGTTCATTAATGAAACTCGGAAACAAAAATAAACCATTTAGTATTTGAACATATCTCATACAAATTATGTTCCTAGGCTCATAGAAAATTAGTTGCATCATTTATGTTCGAACACTTAATAATTGATATTTACTTACCAGATTCATCTATTCCTAGCTTTGAGAATTACAATAGATATAACAGTCAAAACGTTGACGTGTAATTAATATACAACAATGCCGTAACTAGGAATGTGCTTTGGTGGGATTGTATGGCCACCCGACATCTAAGGCATCGTGGGGTCCGGAAAAATAAAAAAAAATGGCTTGCCTGGAAATACATTTTACGTAATTTTGGAATTAAAGATTTAACTTTAAGCATATGGAGTTATAGCATGTCAAAACTAGACAATAGCATCAATATTTTTTTTTTCTCTGAGGCTTTGGGGGGGGGATTTATCCCCTCATCTCCCCATAGTTACGCCACTGATATACACTTTCCTTGTCCAACCCTGAATATAAATAATATCTAATAAAATTTACAATCAAACAAACCGTCCAAATAAGCCAATCAGACTCATAAGTGACCTTTTGATCTTAAATTTCGTCACCTCAATCCTGATCGTATGACCGGAATACGTAAATCCCTCTTCTAGATATTTACTTGAGCAAAAATAAATTCACTCCGAACTTTTCACAACGATACGTAATTTCCGACCGTGTTCTCAACACTGTTGTCATTGTTAAGGTATACGTCTATTTATACCTAGAAGTTAAATTAACGTGTCAAAATCATGTACGTCCATGATGTAGATGTAACTATGTATCATAATATCTTGTTAATGCCATAAAACTGTCGAAAATATGATCGAAATTTAAGTTTCAGAGAGTAGCGTAGAACCGGTAGAACCAAATAGGTTAATGTCTTTTTCGTATTTCGAGGTTCCATAACGTCAAGCCGCGAAAGCTGATACTTTGACGAGCCTCTTTTACAGGGCTGCCTCCGCTCCTGATGGGCCATTTTTAAGTAAGATTTAATTCCAAAAATCTGTGAAGCATATTATAACAATATTATCGGGTAGATTTTTATTTTATCTTAATTTCAACTTTTCTTCTTTTAGGGTTCTACTTTTGTAGATGGGATAATATAAAATTAAATCATCTTTTACTCCTGTGTCTACCTGACAATACATGTACCCCACCTGCTCGTGGCTGGCACGGTACTTCGTAGATGTAGACGTAGATCTACGAGGCACAGTGCAAGCAAGATGTGTGGCAGGGAGTGATTCCACGCCAGGCATGCAGCACTCCTAGCCTCAATCAGAAAATGTACTCGTTCGCTGGCCAACCATTCGAGACAACGACACGCGGTCAGGCCAGAAACTAGGAGAGTGCTAAGGACACGAAAGTGCTACCGTGAAAATACTACCAAATAGTAGGTAATGCCAAAAAAATCATGCAGTCAATTAGTATTTACAAATATAATAGTACTTCACTATGCATACAGAGCCTATTTCACATAGTCCAAGTCAAGCTATCCAGGAACGAAACTATCGCAGGTATTATGGTCTCTTACTGTACACGGGAAAAAACATTTTAAATCTAGTTAGTAATGCCAAAAAATCATGTAGTTAATTAGTATTTACAAATATAATAAGTATTTAAAAATAATTGCCGAGCCAGTTTTACCTAGCCCGACTCAAGCTATGAAGGAACTAAACTATCGCAGGTATTAAGGTCCCTCTCTGTACGGGGGAAAAAACATTTTAAACCTATCGGTTCTACAGTATATTTACAGGCAGTACTTATATTTGCATTTAAAATGGTGGGAGAGTTTATATTACATTTCCCACGCTTTTAGTTTGAATGCGTGTGGACGTAATACTTCGGACCATACCAAGTAAGTGTTAAACAGAGTTGGAGGTATCGTCACGTCTTGGGGGCGTGGAAAAACCCCAAGGCGCCCATGTGTGTCCAGTAGCACGGCGGGGAGGCAAGGCAGCCGGGGTATCCATCGGATTTCGGCTCGCTCCGTCGCCTCGCCTCTCGTGTTGGGTGAGTGAGGAAATTCCTGTGCGGGGGAAAGAAGCGATGAGCTGGGAGGAGCATTCGGCGAGCCTCTGACTCACGATTGCTCATCGAGGTTTTGAGAAGGGATGGGAGGGAAAGAGGACAAGGGAGCACCCACGGGTTTCCCATTCGCGGAAATAATGAGAATCCCACAGAAAAATTGCAAGGGCGTCAGGGACAAACCCCTTCACCGAAAACGATGCTGAAGTAATTCTCAAAACTCTGGCTCGAGTAAACCACATAAAACTTTGTTCGCAACTAATCCATTGGACCTGGCGTAACTATACTTTTGCATGACTTGTAGTGTAGCCTACTAACCTATGTAAAACTTACTGCATGTTTCTGAATTTCTATTCTATATTCTATTTCTAACAGCATATAGTAGTATAGTTTGTTATTATACGGGACGTTTCTTGGACGGTGTGGTGTGCATGTGGGAGTCCTAATGCATGCTGCATGCTGGTGATTGATCACCCCCTGCCAAACACCCTTGAGGTGGCTCGCAGGGTAATTTGTAGATGTAGATGTATACATCTACATAATACCCTGCGAGCCACCTCTAGGGTGTTTGGCAGGGGGTGATCAATCACCAGCATGCAGCATGAATTTGGACTCCCACATGCACACCACACCGTCCAAAAAACGTACCGTATAATAACAAACTATACTACTATATGCTGTTAGAAATAGAATATAGAATAGAAATTCAGAAACATGCATCAAGTTTAACATAGGTTAGTAGGCTACACTACAAGTCATGCAATCTATTTACGAGTTCTATTGCTGCCGTTATAATCTCTTATTGATCGTGGAAAAAATGACATTCGGAATCTGTCTGTTCTGCAATCTATCTCTCTTATTTTATTTATATGATCTGATCTTCCGTAGTACGTTGGCGTCCGCAAGATATGGTTAACTTCGTCAGAAAAGACACTGCTCTTGAATTTATCTAAAAGGTTTAGTCTATTTTTCAATTTACGGTCCGACAGAGATTCCCATCCGAGTTTATGTAAGAGGTCAGTTACACTAACAAGACTATCGTAACGACCTTTCACATACCTCCATATTTCCGGTGCAACCGCGTCGGTTTGTTGGTGATGACAACAGTTTCGCTGGCACTGCTGCCAGCGTCTTCAGGTCGAAGATGATGCCGGTCCACGATTTTCGTCCTCCTTATATAGGGGGTCAGTCCCGCCAGTTGTGGCTGCCGCTCTCCTATTGGTCCGCCTAATGAGCCTCCTCCAATGAGCATCCAGATGGTAGCCGTCGTCTCTGTTAAAATTGTCCGTCCGGGCTATCTCAATGGATTCGCGGATGAGTCTGGGAAAATATCCGCACTGCTAGACCACCTAAGCAAAACTTATCCGCTACAGAGAGGGAAGCTCTGTCAAAACTCAAGAGCGATGAGAGTCTCATCATACTGAGAGCGGATAAAGGCAACGCAACCGTTCTCATGACCAGAAAGGACTACAACGATAAAATCTCCCAACTTCTGAACGATCCTGCATATCAGCAGCTGAAATCGAACCCTACCACCAGGATAGAGCGACAAGTGAAGGAACTCATCAAAAGGTCATCCATCCCTCAGGAGACGCAGCGGAACCTCATACCACGTGCCGCAAAACCACCAAGATTATATGGTTTACCGAAGATCCACAAGGAAGGAGTTCCACTGCGACCTATAGTGAGTCAAATTGGTGCCCCCACTTACCTCTTATCAAAGTATCTCTCTCAATCATTGCAACAGTTTGTGGGAAAGACTGAGTCCCTTGTGAAGAATTCTGTCCATTTCATTGAAATCCTAAATAGCACCACCATTACTAAGAACGACCTCTTAGTCAGTTTTGACGTCGTTTCGCTGTTCACCCGTGTCCCCGTTAAAGACTCAGTAGATATTATCAAAGAACTCACAAAAGTTGGATTGCCTAAAGATTTCCCGTCATTAGTGCAATATTGTCTTGAGAATTCGTATTTTCTGTGGAACAATAATTACTACGAGCAGATAAAAGGCGCAGCAATGGGTTCGCCTTTGTCACCAGTGATAGCGAACCTGTATATGGAGCAATTTGAGAGAAAGGCACTGGCCTCTGCGAAGCACAAACCATCCCTTTGGATTCGATATGTGGATGATACCTTTATCATCTGGCCCCACGGCAAGGAAAATCTACAGGAATTCCTACTGCACCTGAATTCCCAACACAAGGATATACAATTCACCATGGAGTTAGAGAAAGACGGCCAGCTACCTTTTTTGGACGTCTTGGTAAAGAAAAGGAGTGACGGTCACCTCGGGCACTCTGTATATCGGAAAGCCACGCATACGGACCGGTATCTAGACTATGCCTCGCACCACCATCCTGTGCAAAAGGCATCCTTGATAAATACACTTTTTCACCGGGCCCACCGCGTTTCGGATGCTGAGTCGCTGGCAGAAGAAGAGAAACATCTAATTGCAGCATTGAAAAAGAATGGCTACCCGGATTCGGCCCTGAAAAGGACCATTAAAAGAAAACGACTTTCAAGTGAAAAAACGGTAGACGAAAGAGCTTGGGCCGTCATTCCCTACGTCGCAGGGACCACCGAAAGGATTGCCAGGGCCCTGAAAAAGCACGGCATCACCACCAGGTTTAACTGTACGACAAAAATTGGTGACTTGCTGCCCACAGCCAAAGACAAACTACAGCACGACCTTCATGAAGGTGTTTACAAGGTCCCTTGCTCGTGTGGAAAAGAATACATCGGTGAGACTTGCCGTTCACTCAAGATACGGATGCAAGAGCACCGAAGGGCAACGAAAAACAGGCAATTCCAGCTGTCTGCCATATCGGAGCACGCCTGGACCCCGGGACATGACATTAAGTTTGACGACGCCAAGATAATAGTGAAAGAAGGCCGATATTTTCCCAGACTCATCCGCGAATCCATTGAGATAGCCCGGACGGACAATTTTAACAGAGACGACGGCTACCATCTGGATGCTCATTGGAGGAGGCTCATTAGGCGGACCAATAGGAGAGCGGCAGCCACAACTGGCGGGACTGACCCCCTATATAAGGAGGACGAAAATCGTGGACCGGCATCATCTTCGACCTGAAGACGCTGGCAGCAGTGCCAGCGAAACTGTTGTCATCACCAACAAACCGACGCGGTTGCACCGGAAATATGGAGAAATTGGAACCTGAACACCGCGGAAATCTACGTAGTCACTTTCACATACCTGGCAGCTCTTCTTTGCACGCGTTCTAACTCTGTTATTAAGCCTTTTTCATGAGGGTCCCAAACACTGGCAGCGTATTCCAAATGTGGTCTAACGAGGGAAAAGTAGCTAATTTCTCTCACTTTGTCGTCGCACTTTCCTAATATTCTTTTAACAAAACCCATTTTACGATTAGCTTGACCGGTTATTTCTCGAATATGTTAATTCCACGATAGATCATTATTGAGTCTAACCCCTAGATATTTCACGGATTCAACTGCCTTTAACTGGGTGCCCCGAATGATATAGTTACGCTGTAGGGAGTTATTCTTCTTCCAGAAATTCATTACCACGCATTTTTCCAAATTTAATTCTAACTGCCAAGCATCGCACCAAGCTTGGATAGCAGCAAGGTCATTCGTAAGTTCATCTATATCTTTGCTGGAACGGATTTCTCTGTAAACTACAGCGTCGTCTGCAAGTAATCGTAACTTACTCTGCACTACTTCGCCAATGTCGTTTATATAAAGAAGGAATAGGAGTGGGCCAATGACACTACCCTGAGGAACGCCAGAAGTGACTCTAACCTCATTGGAGAATGCACCGTCTAATACTACTCTTTGGACGCGGTCGCTCAAAAATTCTCTAATCCAGGAAATGACATCTTCGTCTAGACCATAAGATTTCAGTTTTATCATTAACTTCCCGTGGGATACTTTATCAAATGCCTTTTTGAAATCAAGAAAAATCGCGTCTACTGGAATGTTGTCTTCCCCGGAGACTAAAATATCGTGGGCGAAAAGCGCTGAGTTCCGCACGATCTACTTTTCCTGAATCCATGTTGATTTCCCATTAATAAGTTTTGCGCGTCTAGGTGTTTCATTACCGAGCTGACTACGATGTGTTCAAGGACTTTGCAAGAGATGGACGTTAAAGATATCGGCCTGTAATTAGATGGCTGTTCCTTGTCTCCACTTTTAAATATAGGCGTTACATTAGCGATTTTCCAGTCATTAGGTACTTCGTGTTGCTTGATGGATTTAATGAATATTAACTGCAAGTAATGGGCAATTTCTGAGGCTAGCTCTTTATATACGCGAGAAGAGATTTCGTCTGGACCAGGCGATTTATTTGGACTAAGCGATTTCAATATATTTTCTATTCCGAGCGTACTAATGTCAATAGCTGGCATCTTATGTAGACAGGGATTGTCATCGGTCTCGGGTGAGTTTTCGGAAGGCTCCGTGAACACGCTCTTAAAGTAGGAATTTAATAAATTGGCTTTATCGTAACTGCTTGTCAACACATCTCCATTGTCGTTTCTCAGCGAACATACAGTAGATCGTTTACCTTGAACTTCCCTAACATATGACCATAATTAATTACATCTACATCTACATAATAGCATGCAGTTACATGGGTAACTGACCTCTTAGATAAACTCGGATGGGAATCTCTGTCAGACCATATATAGAAAAAATAGACTAAACCTTTTAGATAAATTCAAGAGCACTGTCTTTTCTAACGAAGTTACCCATATGTTACGGACGCCAACATACTACGGAAGATCAGACCATATAAATGAAATAAGAGAGGAGATATACTGTAGAATAGACAGAATCAGAATGTCTTTTTTTCCACGATCAATAAGAGATTATAACGGCAGCGTTAGAACTCATAAATAGATTAGATGACGTGTAGTGTAGCCTACTAGCCTATGTAAAACATAATGTATGTTTTTTAATTTTATTATCATTTCTAACAGCATGTGGTAGTACAAATTGTTAGTATGAGTGACGTTTTTTGGACCATGTGGTGTGCATGTGGGAGACCAATTGCATGCTGGTGATTGATCACCCCCTGCCAAACACCCTAGAGGTGGCTCTCAGGGATTTTTTGTAGATGTAAATGCAGACCACACGGTCTCTTATTTTATTTATATGATCTGATCTTCCGTAGTATGTTGGCGTCCGTAAGATATGGTTAAATTCGTTCGAAAGGACACTACTTTGAATTTATCTAAGAGATTTAGTCTATTTTTCAATCAACGGTCTGACAGAGATACCCATCCGAGTTTATCTATAGAATTAACCAACATTACAATAAGTCAAAAATCCTAAGATTTGTTTCACGCATCAATCTATTCCGCTCTCTTATCCGCTTGTATTTTCATAGTTAAATATTTCTTCTCTTTTACATCCTCAACAAATTATCCTATGTAACTCATTCTGGGCTGCGCCTTGCCGTTCTTCCCGCCCACCTGTCTTTCAAACATTGTTTTCATCATCCCTCATAATTTTGCCAACTAATTTTTCTGTTTTCCTCTAAAGGTTTTTAGATGACTTCTCTTTTCTCCCACTCTTCTCAGCATTTCCTCATTACTTACTCGTTTAGCATTTTATCTTCTTCATTCTTCGGTAGCACTCACTACATTTGGAATGATTCCAATCTTGACTTATCTGCTGCTGTTGAAGATCAAGGATCGCTTCCGTACAGAAACATGCTCCATTTTGTAACATCTGATGAACTGTTTCGTGATCTGGAGACCAATATGATTATCACAAAAACTTAAAGTGACGCGATTCGACCCATTTATTGACCATCGCAGGTTCACTAATTTAGCCGGGGAAAAATTTTACCTTGAATTCAACAATAGCAAGGAAGATATTTGTCTCAATAGAAAGAAATTAACTGTCGATAGTTGTACGGAATCGAATTCTCAGTTGCTGATGAAGCCCTCCCGGGAAATCAACCGTGTCAGGATTGACATTGCTACCAACGTTTCGACGACCTTCTCTGCCACCGTCATCAGTAGCAATGTCCATCTTGACCCGGCTAATTTCCCGAGAAGACTTCATCAGCAAGATTCACCGGTAAAGCACCAAATCCTTCAGAATTCTCAATTGCTAGGTTGTTTGAACTACGATGGGAAGAAGATATAATACATTAAAATAAAGTAAAACCAATTTAAGTTGATGGCTTATAGCGGGTAGAACGAATGGCTGAAATTTGGGTGTCAAAATATCTGACTTGGGCCGTGGCTTGGGCCACGGCCCAAGTCAGATATTTTGACACCCAAAAACAAGCAAGCTTGTAGTGCAAGGTGACCACTCATAGTAAATATAAACGTAAAGTGCGAAGTAAATATAAAGCGCTTAAGAAGACTAAAGAAGAGGTGAAAGATGAGACCAAAACTGAAAACCATACCTTCAATGTTAGCTAACAAAACTGGAAAAAGTTATCGAGTAGAATGCTTAAAAAACGGATTTTATTTAAATCCTGATACTCCTCTCGATTAAATTGACGGTTTGAGGCGTAATATTGTGAAAATATAAGGCTGGAGATACATTATGAAGAATAAAAAGAAGAAACTTTGTACTTTCACAATAAATCGTGATTTCATGTGAGAGTACTAAATTTGTTGAAAATTTCATGCGAAAAAAATTTCATGAGAAAGTTTCTTCTTTCTGATTCTTCCCCTTGATTAGACTAAATCAAATTTGTTATAAGCAAAATGTCGAATGAGAACAAAAAAGATGGAAGAAAACGCCATCGCCGGAGTCAGCCAATCAGACACTTTAATATTATATGGCTTCATTTGTCCTCAGGGGCAGACCCAGGATTTTTTTCTGGGGGGGCACAAGGGTCTGAACGGTCTTCTCATATTTGAGATTGAAAACAAAATACAATAATTACTGTATAAAATATTATCTTCGAAAAATCGTAGGATTTTCCTTCCTCATAGGCAAATCTTTCTTTTTTGTAGAAACGTTATATTATGGTTTCGCTAGTAGTAGGACCTTCCCTTCCAACCCTATCCTGCCCGAGGTTCCTATCGCGGCGGCGCTTCCCTCCTTTTTCCTGCCTTGTCCTCCCCCTTCTGTAGTGCAGGGGTGATAAGATTATATCTTCAGACTTCGGCCCAGGAGAGTAACCCCGCGAGCCCTCCCGAGGGTTTCGAATCCACTGCAGAAAATATTCTCTTCATTTTGATATGAAAGTTATCAATAATACATTAAAATGATTAAGGCTCCGCAATACGCAAAAGAAAACGATCTTGATGATAACCGTATAAAAAATCTTGTCTATTTTTTAAGCTTCTGGGGGGGGGGGGGGGAGGGCATGTGCCCCCCTGAATCCGCCTATGCTTGTCCTTTACTTTTCAATTTTAACGTTGGTCGCATATACAGAATCCAAAAAATCGCTCTTGCTTATTTTTACTCCGAGATCCACCCTGTAAGAGGAATATGTTTCATTTACGAAATATAATTTACGCGCAAGTACCTTAGACACGGCTCCACCCTAATCTTTCTATACCATACTTTAGAACGAATAACACATGAAAGCAAGCGAATATTAAAATAGGCTTATTAAGGTCTTAAATGAAAAAACAATATTTTAACACTGTCCACCTACAACTCTTTTCTTGTCTACCCAATTCACTTGGTGGAAAGTCAGACTCGATCTCTACTTACTATAAAAATACAATCTTGTCCTATATGGTCACTGGATTTTTGATTTAAGCGGGTTCTATTGATGCGCGTAAACACAAAATCGAACATAGCAATTATATCTGCAATATATGATGATTTTACAATTTTGTCCGAGATTGATGACTTTACCTAACGAAAACAACTGCACTTCGAGTGCTTTTCCGAGTAACATCGTAAAAATGGCACAAGCTGGTCACCGCTCGTTCCGAAAATCAGTTTTTTATGCCTCTTTTGGCACCAAAAGAAAGACCTTCGACGTATTTAATCTAAAATAAAAGCCAGTTTCTTAGTATGCACAAGGCATCAGAAGAGAAAATTTCCCAACTCAAAACGGAATTGTTTTATTTTCAAATATCTGGAGAAGCGTAGTCCATAAAATCGTAGCCTTATCTCATGACTTCTTCCAAGAAAGGTGTGCGGTCGAATCTTTTTTCAGTGTGCGCATCGATGAATACGAAAACAGTCGGGGTGTTGCAACACAGGTGATGATAAGTTAATGTGCGTCATTCTCCCTAAAATTCACATCATTTCCACACCAAATGCGAAAATACTAGTTTTATTATTGCCCCGAGCATCATCCTTTTAGGGATGAAATATCATCCGCGCTTCATGAGGGAACTTTCAACTTCTACGGATTCTAACATAGGTTTTTATTAATGTAGGAAGCTCCACTGGTGCGACGACAAAGTGAGAGAAATTAGCTACTTTTCCCTCGCTAGACTACATTTAGCATACACTTGACGCGAGGGAGTCAGCTTGAATTTGTATGAAAAAACAAAATTTACTAACTCAATTTTAAATGTTTGGTATCCCATTTTAAGGTTTCTTGGTATAATAATTATTACCTACACCATTTTTTAAATAAAGCCACCCTGGTCTCGATGTATAATAATTTTCATCAGGGGTAAATTATTATCTATTAATTAATCTTATTATTTTAACTACGTTATGTAACGGAAAAAAAGGACGAATTTTGAAACGCACGCCAGAATAGTGGAAAAATATGGCCAAGATATTCGTTTATGACAGTATTGTCCTGGTTATTATTATTTTTTTTACATTTTATAACTGCTACCTAGAATGCAATTCGCGGCGGTCGTTTAATTAATTTAAATAATTCACTTTAAAATGGCAGTTACATACTCCTATGGCAGTTGCATATTAAGTGTTTAGCAAAATTACTTTTTTCATATTTGTTGTATCTCTAAGTACTTAAATGTCATTTCTTCCTGACACCGAACCTTCTTCCTGTCTGCTCCACGTAGACACCATTGAATTAACCTTTGCCAGCCATTTCAGTAGACACAATGACCAGCACTGTTAGACAAAATTTGGGACCACTCTAAAATGGACGCGTCCGCATACCTCCAAGTTTTTATAACCACAAAATATAATAAATACACCACTGACACGATCTCATACGATCCTAATATTTCCCTTGATTTTGTACTTAAACTATGAAAACAATACGATTTTCATACATGGCAGTCTCAATATTTGCTCCTAATTCAATGCGTTGAACACAAATTTGATCAGAGAGCGGCACTGACACCTCAAAATTTTCAGGTACTCTTATTAAAAATGCTACACTTTTTTTTACAATACTACACTTTCCACCAGGTTTCGAGCCTACTTCTTGGAACTGACTTCTTGCTTCCCTCTGGATAACTAAGTAGCCCATAAAGAAGTAGCCACTCATCCATCATTACCATTTGCACGACGGTGGTCTTCTTCTCCTATTGATTCACCTTGACGAAATGTCCCATGCCATGCAATGAAAAAGATGCTTCAAAGCCATATCGTGAAGACTGAAAACGTGCTTCCAAGTACAAATGCTTCTTAACAGAGGGAAAAAGAGTCACATTCCCTTTTTAGACCAATAGCCTTCAATGGTTTTACACTCAAATGGACGAGATGAATATTGATAAGTGGGGAAATTCTTAAGCACAATAAAATAACAATGTTCCACGTTATGCTGACCGCTACGTGATAAATCAACAAGCAACTCCGTGGGAGTTCGAAGAAGGAAAAAACCTTTCGTTAACAATAGGACATCATGCCGTTTTTAAAACGACTGACTTGAGTTCGCGCCTTGTCCTTAGCAAACAAATGTGCACGTTATAGTGAAGGCCATGCGTTATTAGTTTTAACATGCTGCGGCGGATATAGCTGTAACTCTAGTGCTCAGGATAAACTTGCACGAGGTATTTTTTCTTCGTGCATGTTTTTATTGAAATGCCCAAGCCAAGGTACACATTAAAGTCAGACCCAAGTGTTGCCTAGTCGGAAACCGAAATGTAGATGAAAACTCTGCTACGGTTAGCCCTGCGTCAAACCAGAGAAAAGTTTTCGCGTGTAATTTTCCTTCTGCGCCAAATCATAACATTTATACCTTCTTCCCAAATGAACTCATGTTTTCAGCTTCAAAATACTAAAAAGACATTTTCATTAAATTTTCATCACAATTTGGTAACATTATTTAATCAAATACTGTGATTCATTATAAAATGCTTGGATTGTCCAATTGGATTTTTCTGATCGTCAATTGCTATTCGTAGTAACTTCCCAATGTAAAAGCCATATAGTGCAGTTTTCAGTATGATGAATATAAATGAATAAAATTACCTACATTTTGACCCTGAAAGACCGTCAAGCAAATAAAATTTTGCTGTCTGAGAGTAAACGTTTTACACAAAATGGTATCGGAGCAATTAGATGAGGTGATACTCTATCAATTTACACATATTTAACTACATCAGAAACCCTAAGGAACTATAATTGGCCTACATCTACATAATACCCTGCGAGCCACCTCTAGAGTGTTTGGCAGGTGGTGATCAATCACCAGCATGCAGCATGCAATTGAACTCCCACATGCACACCACACGGTCCAAAAAAGCATCACGCATACTAACAAATTATACAACCATACGGTGTTAGAAATAATAATAAAATTAAGAAACATGCATTAAGTTTTACATAGGTTAGTACGCTACACTACAAGCCATGCAATCTATTTACGAGTTCTATCGCTGCCGTTATAATCTCTTATTGATCGTGGAAAAAAAGACATTCTGAATCTGTCTGTTCTACCATCTATCTCTCTTATTTTATTTATATGATCTGATCTTCCGTAGTATGTTGGCGTCCGTAAGATATGGCTAAATTCGTTAGAAAAGACACTGCTCTTGATTGTATCTAAAAGTTTTAGTCTATTTTTCAATCTACGGTCTGACAGACGCATCTAAGTAAAATGATCCGACCCTCATGAAGAGATGACTGGAGACAGTGGAGTAACCTGGAATGGACAAACAAAAACAAAAGCCCCGCAAGAGGTAATAATATCCTCCATCGGTCGTTGAAATCACCACCAGAACTTTGCCTATCGTGCTGTGAAGTGTGAGCAATGTAGAAATATTAGATTGAATAATGACCAAGATATAAAGCCCTAACTAAGAGGATTTTGAAACTATTTACTCATCCCTCATATTGCAAAGCTCCTGGTATGGTATGGCACTTGAAGGAGGCGACCGACAGCTGAGGTCATTTGCGCCATGAGGGAAGGGATAACATTCAAGCAGGGATCGGGCAATCTTTTAAAATTCTCTGCCACCGCCGGGATTTGAACCCGAGCCCGCGGGGTGGGAAGCCATCACTCTCGCCACCAAACCAAACCGATGCCCCCTCCAAAGCTCCTTTTAGCAATACTTTCCCATAGACTATAACCTTATCACTATCTTATCTTATCTATCTAATCTCATGGTAGATAAACGTTTAAATTACAAAAGATATACAATATACACTATTTGTGAAATGTCAAAAATGATAAAAAGTATGCGTAAAAATTTAGTGTAAAAAATATTTCTGTTTTTTTTTCCCCCACAAACTTGTGGCCTGAGAATGTAGAACAATTAGTTTTTCTGCATGAGAATTTGAAAGGATCAAATATTGCATGATTCATATACGAATATAAAATTCATTAAAACTGTACAAATGCCTTCAGAGAGGGAGGGATCCGTTTGGATACATACACTAATTATATTGACGACATACTACCACAGGTTAATTCATTTATATTGTCCTTATGGAACTGTTTAAGACACATTCATTTTCATTCATCTCCTAATTCTGACACAATTACCATCAACATTCCTCATTATCTTTTCCTTTTTACATCAAACTAAGCATTCAGAATGGAAAATTCACTAGGGGATAGGAAAAATGAGAATATGTTGGAGCATGTATTGTTGCATTGCCTAGTGCAGGAATAGGGTGGTTTCCTATTTTTTTATTGTATAGATCGAAATATAATTACTCCTGGCGTACGTAATTCATGCTTTTATATTTTAAAATGGCGATATCTATTTTCCGCGATTATATGAAAAGTTAAAATTATCAAACGCGCGAAAACGCGACGGCAAATTATGAATGCTGAGAAAAATCCGAGTGATGTCATTCTGGTTCCGGCTGCCGCTGTGTGAGGCAACCTTGGTGCGAGGGTATGAGCGCCGCCACAATGCAGACTGCTATCAGGTAGCGCTTGGCTTAAATATGGATTATTAATACTCTATCAAACGAAGAAAACTCTCCAACCATAGGCAACTTTAATAGGTGATTATTTCCCTGAGCTCTGTGCCTCATGCATGCATTGGTAATTTCAGACGATGTATAACTCTGACTACTCGTGTAGAAACTAGGTCCCTATGACGTCACGTGGAGTGGCATCGCATGGCCGCCAATCTTGCCTTTTTCAAATGAGGTAAAAATTGACCATTAATATTCGTCTTAACTGGGATTTCTAAAGCAAAATAATATGTATATTATGAATACACTAACGGTGGGTAACGAATCGCAATCAATACCTTTCATTTTCTTTGTTGAAGGAAACTACCATGTTGCCATACTTGGCTCGACTCGATACTCGCGAGTAATTTTCAACTCGACTTGGGATCAAAAAGTACTACTCGCAAATCCCTACCAATGAGACGAGGCCCGACTCCGACGGATGTCGACGGTCGATAACACCTCTCTACATTGATTCTTGCATCCATCCCGTCAGTAAAGCAACTCTCTTATTTTATCATTCCTGTCGAATTTGGAATTATGAGTTTAAGTTGTCTAAAGCTAAACCGGAGATTCGAACTTGAGGGAGTTCGGTGCACAGGCTCACCACGCTTGATCACCACACCCATTGTATTCCACTCACTCTCCAAATAAACAGCCTACACAAATACACGATCACGACGCCTCAGTCGGCGCCCTCCGACACATCGGGGACTCAAACGGCGGCGACGACCAGACGCCAGGCAATACGGTGGTTGGAGCAGACACTTCGCCCACTCTCTGGAGAGGACGATGCCGCGACAGTCGAGCCCAGAGAAAGCCCACTCCCACACCGACAGTCCCCGTACGACCTCGATTTCCGCCACCTTCCTCACCATCTGATCCCAACTCCCTGCTTCCAAAGGCAGCCACGCCAACCAACTGTATTCTTCTCTCTCTCTCTCTTGGTAAACTTAGCAAAACCTGGCCTTTCGGTTTACCTGCGTTTTTTGTTCAAATAGTACAATTGGAAAGTTTCCGTTTTTCATCAGGTTGGTAGCGTGATATCAGGTTTCCAAAACTTGCCGTTATTATTAATCAAACAACGCGGAAGAAAACCCAAAAGATCACGAAATCTTTCTGTCTACCAACCAATGCACGAGTGATATCGTTAAAAAAGAGTAAAATTAGTTCCTATTAATTCTTGAAGGGATAAGAGGAAATTATTTACATGCAACATAATTTAGGACTAATTGGTATCCTTATACAATAAACTTGCTAGCCAGATACATCAATCCAATCTTTCAGCACTCAGTAACTCACAATAAATGCTTGATAAGAAAGTGAATACTTAATTTTAAAGATAACTAATGATTGACATCATCATCTGATGCATCATGGAATTGATAACATTCGTGTTATTCAGGTATGTTATCAGAAAATTACCCTTTATTGGATAACACGGCCCTGTGATTTCTAAATTAAGAAACGAGAAAGCTAAAATTCTCAATTGCTCAAATAATTAACAGAAAGTGATTAGTCTTAAGCCACGATGCGAAACATATTAACGAGTTCGTGAATAAGGTTACATTGAAATGAATCACAATAACGACAAAGGTATAATGAGATAATAACAGCATTAAAACTATAAAACATACAGATTAGGTTTCCTCAAGCAATCAAGTAACGTACTGATGTTATTGAAAGCAAATTGCGCTCCATTCTCCACGGAGGGCAGCCTAAAAATAAATATCCCAGCGCAGCAACACGACCTTGATGCACCACGACTCTAAAATGGTAATGCGTTTCGTACTACAATACTTGGAAAAATGGTCGGAGAGGCAATTTTGACGAGATGGACCGAAGAAGATGATTACTTAATTTCGACATTTAAATCACATCCGTGTCTCTGTTCAATTCGAACGCAGCAAACTCACCATGAAATTGGCATTCCCAATAGTGAGAAATAAATTCCAGCAACATAGGAACTCCAAATATAGGCTAAATTTAAAACTGATGATCTAACTCTTTGAAATTAGGGTACATCAACAATGTTCAGCAGTCTTGGGAATATCAAATTTCCTGAGAATTCTAGGTTGACCAAATAAAATATTTAATTTTCCATTGAAGTATTACTTTTTTTCATTAATTATTATTGTATTAGTGCTTGGTGTATATTTGAAATCATTCATCTAATGGATTATTATTAACTAAAAGATTTGGAGGAAAAGTAACCTAAATAATTATGCATATCTTGAAAACAAAATTACATCACCAAATAATATCACGTTGGCGCTCGGGAACAATACTAGATTACAGCAAGAATCAGCTGTGAATAACATAGACGTAAAAGGATCAAAATTTTTAAAAACTGAAGGAATTGACTTTTTACTGGGCAACCGACATGTGTGGAAAAATCCTAATTCCCGAAATCCGAAACACTGCACTTCCAAGGAATAGAAGGAACGTTAAAAAATACGTCTATGTGAGTGAAATTTAACTTCACAACTTTCCTATGAAGGTACGCCCTTCAAACCACTGATTAACAGACTATTACCAATCTTAACACAATGTATTTCAATAGCAAACATTGTAACAACTTCCAGAAATTACTGGAAAATTAAATGTCAATTCGACTTACAATTAGCAATATAATAAAATATATTTTACTTACTTTAATGTTTCATAGACTGACACAACAGAATATTTCATAAGTTGATTTGATATTTCCATGACATTTACTGCGAAAATAACAACCCTTGAGATTTCCCGGCCTTTCCAGTTTTCAAGAATTCTGAACACCCTGTTCAAGTCCAACGCATTCAATACTAGGTTTTGATAGAAGCAGTTAAAAATTGCTAAAATTAAATTGCTCTCAGTAATCATCTTATGGAACGCTTACAACGCAAAGTCTTTAACGACTGCAGATCCATCCAAATAATTGCTGTCACAGAGCTATGCAATACTTCTAGGTAACTTCGAGTTGCTGCAGAGAGGTGTTGACATTGCCTTTTGGAAATTGCGATGACATTGGTGCGTAAATGAAATATGATCTAACTCAAGAGAATAGTTTGAACATAAATTTTATCTACAGCGTCTTAAGGTCACATCTGAATGGTTAAGCACAGAATGAGAATATCTACTTGAGCGTATTACTATGCTTCGAGTTTCAGATATCGAATCACAAAGATATTATAGTATACCCGATAAAAATTTCTTGGAAATCTATAGAGTAATTACTCCGTTCGACAAATTCTTATGCACGAAATAAAAAAATAAATCAAACGCATTAGTATGTAGGAAAAATAATTGCGATTCAGGTTTTAAAAATAAGACAAAAAATAATCATTGAACACGAGAAACGCCAATAAGTTTTACCTATGCTTGATGACCTGATGGTAAAACTAGGGGATGGTTGAACGTAAATCCATTACAAAAACTCCATCTTCTACATTATTTCTACTGTATAGATACCTTTTTCTCAACTTATACAGAACCAAACTCTACAAATGAGGTACCAAAATGCACAGAATTTAATCAGAGAACATGCGACGGCATATCTTACTTCCTAAATATTGCTATTGTTTCCTAAAATTGGTTTTTAAATGATAAAAAAAACAAAAAAAACGGTAAATATTCCTGACGTTAACGGCGCACAAACTGATACATTTGTTTATTTGCAACAATATCTCGCATTCTTTAAATAACTTTTATCAAAATGCGGCTGATTCCACATTCAAGTCTCCAGTTGATACGTGAGTATGAGTCATCATGTGCGTTTAACAGAGGATGATGTAATTACTCCCTTAATAATACACGAAAAGGTAGGAAATGAGAAAATGACATTATTACTTCAGAGAAATACTTCAGTTTCTCCGTAAGTGACTCACAATCAGATTAAAATTTCAATTCCGATATCACGTGATCCTTAATGGGTCTGATTGGCTGTTACCAACAATAGCATAAATTTCAATTGTGTTCACTCAGATTCAGAAATTTATTCCTAATAAATGTAACACACTCAAGGAAGTCAAAAGTTTTAACAATATATTTATTTTGTGAACTTTTTCTATTTTCCACAATAATAGTTAAATTTGGGGTTAAAATGTTGACCCCATCTTTTGGCAAGTTCGCAGCCATCTGGAGCAGTCGTTTTTTTTACTTATTTACGTGAGATACCACTCACGACTGGACAACAAAATGGTGCTTTTTATTACACTCTTGCTTGCTTTCCCCGATATCGTCATAGGCCCTCTGACGCCAACACAAGTTTTTGACTCCGAGGTTGGGTTGTTAGAGAGGCGGTTTAGTTGACAAAAAAAACCGGAAATGAAACACCCACAATGAACTGAAAGTTTAACGCCCCTAGATCCCGAGCTATAATATTTTTATTTGAGAATTTTTCTGCGGTTTAGATAAAGGCCATGGAAACGAAGGCAAAATCAAGTAAAAAAATGTAATTTTTTGTAAGGAATGAGTAGCGCTGCTAAGTAGAATCCTAAATCAAGAATGAGAACTTCTGCATTCCTATGTCATCACTAAGTTTCAACTACAGTCTTTAAAGAACTCATTAAGTAATTTTAAAGGGCGGCAAGAGGAAATGGAGTATCGTCACCTTCGGATAAATGCTAAAATAAGCTATTTTTATCGCGCCGTTAAGAACGACTATCGATAAAAATATTGTCTTTATTTCTTAAACATTTCATTTTCCTATAAGTAAGGATTACTGAAATCATTTCCGTAAATATTAACATGCAATTACGGCCCGTACGTCATTGAAATATGAATGACAACTGCTTAAAAATAGACTGGAGCAAAGGTCATATTGAGTTTTGAAAGTATAAATAAAACGAATGAGTCTCGTCGAAGTAATTTTAGATACAAGCAATTGAATGCTGTGATTGCGGAAATATGGCATTAGGTAAAAGAAAATTACATATTTTATTCCTAAAGCATCTAATAAAGTGACTATTATACATTACTTTCCTGAAAAATTTACCAGCCTTCAATTTTTACCGAAAATAATCCACAGGGATATTATTTTATGGTACGATGGTTACTTACAACAAAGAACTTGGTGCTTTTTTGAAGGATCGAGGTATAAATATATTATTTTTCCTTCAAATTATTAATATTCGAGGCTATCGAATCTTCTCCCTATATTTAGGGAAAGTTAGAGCTTTAAATATTTTTTACTCCGCAGTACTTTCTTTATTGAAGATTTACAATAGGTAATGAGAAAGAATCTCCAATGGCGAGAAATGGAAACATAAAATCCCACGAAGCATCGTGACTCCATGTTCAGGGCTGGCTTTGGCGTACCATTCAGTGGAAGAATTAGTTCTTTAGTATTTGTAACGTGCATGTTATACACTTTTTGAGATACAGAAAGAGAGTGAAAAATCTGTTACAATCGAAAATTTAAACTAAAATAATGATAAATGGAGAACTTATCACTCCCCAATATGACCGTTAAAAATAATATCTGAACGAACAATTACATTCTAAGGGAATGGAAATTCTTCAATATTGGTATGGAACGGTATTAGGAAGAGGCGACCGACAGCATTATTTGCACCACATGGAAATGGCAGGGAAGGATGGATGGAGAGAAACCCGGCGTCGGAATCAGCCGGCTCTCGACGAAAGCCGCAGAGGGGACCACGGCTTAACGTCCCATCCGACGTACGGAGTGCTGTACCGTAAGCAGGGTTGGAAATAGAAACTAAACGAAAGTCAAAACCAGTAAAATTTCAATAGTTTCTTTTCCAGGAGCGAAATAAAGAAACGAAAAAGAATTAAACCCGGGGAGCTAAACTCAGGGTCGAAACGGAATCGGAGTCAAAACTACTTCCGGTAGAGACTAAACTAAACCTGTGGGACGTAACGAAACACAAATAATGTTTCGCACCAGGGGGACCACGTGCTTCACTTTGTAACAGTTTAGTTTCGACCCGCACACCTATTCTGGGATCGAAACTTAACTACGAGCAGCGGAGTTTCGATTAATTTATTTTCGTTGCCGGGGGAGTAAAGTTTTGTCCCGGGTCGAAACTAAACTCCTTGGTGATTTTAATTTCGTGCGGGAACGAAACTAAACCTATGCCTCGTATTTTCGTTTCGCTCCGGGTCGACACGAAACGTTTTCGTTTCGTTTCACTTGCCATCCCTGACTGCAATTGGGATATGGCAGTCTCAGAAAAACCTCCTCCACCGCCGGGATTTGAACTGTGACTCATTCTGTGAAAAGCCAACACTCTTCCCCCTGCATCGACTCGATCCCCTTCCTCACTCTTTTCCGAAATGTGTTTATACACGGATAAAAACAATTCTTGGTATTGTACTTAAAGGAGGCGACCGAGAGCTTAGGTCATTTGCGCCGTGAGGGAAGGGTGGGTAAGGGAGCGTGGAGAGAAACCCGGCGTCGGCATTAGCCTGCTCTTAACGAAAGGTGCCAAAGGGAACACGGCTTAACGTCCCATCCGACGGACGGAGTGTTGCACTTGTCATGTCCTCCACACAACATTCAAGCAGGGATTGGGTCTTGGAAAATTCACTGTCATCGCTAGGATTTGAACCCGAGCCCACGGGGTGGTAAGCCAACACTCTAGCCACCACGCCAAACCGATCCCAAAAAAATCTTTCCATCTCATTACATGTCAAAGAATACTGGTTGATAGGTAAGGAAACTACTCAACCGCTACTGAACCATTGCCTTTAATGCATATTGCACATTAAGGGTGGGAGAGTTGATTATTGACAATATCTCACAGACGTAAGTAATCATATGAATTTCTTCTCCCATGCTTAAAAAATACTGGCCTAATTCTACGGGTTGGCGAAAAAAGTCCTGCTTCGATGATTATGAAACGAAATCAATACCAAGATATTAATCAAAAAGAATTCTACGTGATGAACCAGCGAGGAAAAGGTGAGAAAATTCTAAGTTAGTCACAAAATCTCATCCTGGCCTTGCATCAGAGAAAGTTAAATACATTTGCAAGACCATACCTTAATTTTGACATGAAATGAGAAATTTTTAGAGCAAATATTTATGACTTATTAATAAAGACTTCACACTGATTTCCTACCTAAACCTATGGTTCAGCCCAGCATGCTAACCAAGACGCCACCACACCGAGTTTTAGCCCTACATTTATTCAGATTAGCGTGAATTTTCACTGAAGGCACAGAGAAACACGTACAGATTTAAAGAAGATTCCTGTATGGACTTAGAAGCAACTAAATTTGCAATTAAAATTCCAAATCCGTGTGGTAGACCCTCCATTTTTACCGATTATTTGACATCCTAATGCTTGCTGATCAAACAACTTTCTCAGCAATGACCGACGCGCTCTCGCGATGGGTTGGCTCCAATTTCCTCAGGCACACAATCATCCTGCCCACAGAGAAATCACCGGAGGAGAAGAAAACGATTTCGCACATTCATTAAATACATATTTTCACTCATGTAAATTCGCAGTGGAAGGATTAATAGGCATCGCTCACTTTCTCCTTTTCACAAGTTGGAAGATTGAGCAGTATGCCGGCGAAAGAATCCCATTGGCTGAGTTCGCGCTTAGAAACTCCGTCGAGCAGGCACCCTTGTAGATGAGAATTAGATTTCAATGTATTTTTGGAGGATTACATTTCATTTTTAAAGTCTAGATTGATTCATCAGAGGTGGAATTAGGCTCAACAATTAGGAATTACGCAGGTTAACTCCAGAATCTCAATCATTTCCAGATCTCAAACCAGAAATTAAATTTTATATGATACAGTATGAACATCTAATTATGTTATAAAATGTTGTGTCTTTGTTTCTTAAAAATGTTATTTTCCTATAAGTGAGGAGCACTGAAATCAATTCCGTAAATTTATACATGCTGTTGCGGCCCGTGCGTTATTGAAATCTGAATGACAACTGCCGCTTAAAAGTAAACTGTAGCAGAGGTCATATTGATTTTGAAAGTAAGTATAAATAAAATGAATGATTATCTTCGAAGTAATTTTATATATAAGCAATTGAATGATGTGATTGTGGAAATATGGCAGTAAGTAAAAGAAAATGACATCTTCATCAGGACATCATTAATCTTCAATGATGAAGACAACTGTCGAGGGACAAGTAGATGGCAAGAACAGAAAATGAACACCTCGAACGAAACATACGGGACAGGTAAAGAAAGTGAAATGTGAAAGAGAAGAAAAATGTAGGTGTGAAAAATTAGCTGATAAGAGAACTGAGTGGAGAGCTGCTTCAATCCGATCTTAGGATTGTTGATCAGTGATGACGATATTACCATGATGTAAAAGATACAGCCTTTTTAGCCTTGATTTTTTTGTTTCCAAAAAAAAAAGCCTCCAAAAGAACAAATTATAATACATGAAATTCAGGTGCCAGCAGTTAGTTGCAAATTAAATCTGTGAATCATTTTCAAAGCCACTCAATTCACGTTGGTGCCGGCAGTCCAGCCAAAAAGGTGAATTTTTTTAGTCCCACGAGATAAAAGCTTCCATCGCTTCCCCATGTGATAAGTTAAGATACTCAGAAATACTTTTTCCGCGGATTCCATTAATCATTGTTTCTACCTTGGATCATTCTCCTAATTCAAATAAAAATATAATTTGCAAATAAATAAATGGTCGTGAATCTTCCACACCAATAATACACTGTATTTAAATTTTACTGCAATTGAATTTCTTAAAATCTTAAATACAGTGTATTCAATTTTTAAGAAAAACTTAAACGCAGTGTATGAAAGTTTTAAAGAATGTTTAAAGATAATTATTTATGCGACTTGAAAAGGGAATTTGGTGCTTAAGGCCAATCGAAAATTTTCCTGCTCAAAAATTTAGCAGGTAATACTTAACCTGACTTAACTGGACTCAGCGCAGTAATTAGTTGAGAAACTCTATTTGCTATTGATATTATCCATTAAAAAGGAAGATAATTTTGTCAATCAACTAAAAAAAATGCGTAGTTTGCTCTGTGACTTCGGAATAATGAGATTCATTGGCCATGGTCGTAGTAATTCAAGTAGCACCAAGTAAATTTGATGTAAGGTAAGGGCACTAAGGACTACTGAACTACCTAGATATAAAGCTGAAAATTCGTCAAATAAACGTCTTTAATTTATATTTCCAGGTTCATAGTCTTTTTATGTTGTAACAACGATATTTATTAAAAGAAATGATTATATTGAGCCAACATTTGGGACAGGGAAAATCGAATTTATTTCTGGTATTTTTTTCGAATTTCTGAACCTGAAATTAGACTTTACTAATCCTTTAACGCAAGACATTCCATGAGTCACGTTGATAGCATACACAGGTAAAATTCAAGATTTAACTGAACTCGGACTAATTATTCCACGACCAAAACCCCGCATGATGGATGTATGTGATTGTGAAACAAGTTAATTGTAAGAGAGGACTATCTAGACCTAAAAATTCGCTTGTGAAATAAAGATGAAATTCGCTTGTGAAATAATGAGAAATTAGTATTCGTCTTCTACCACGTTCGTGTTCTTTCACACGATTTTCCCTCGTCCCTGCAAGATGAATAAAGTGACCATGGTGCCAAGAGGCTGATCACGAGGATATCGGGACAGATGTTACATCAAGAGTGATAATAAAAGTTGACCGGAATAAAACAGAAATCGGACACCCTTGAGTCTATGCGGTTACTGAACTCCTTGATGTGCCAGGACATAAAGACTCGAAGCCTTATCTTTCAATCGTGGGATCATACGATATTCCAATCGTCCTAGTTTCTTTCAGTTGTCCAGCGGAAATCTCGCCCATCTCATTATGCTATCAGATCGCGCCGGAACGATAAAGGAAGAGAAATCGACTCCACCGGGGAAACATGCAAATAACAGGTTTTGCTTAGCACAAATCGCGAGCACATAATGGCATTGTATATCAACAGTGGGAGGAGATGGACGTACGGCTACCTTGTTCTCACAGCTATCGCACGCCCACTTAAACGCTATGAGCTTGCGTTCATAAATATTTGGATGCGATTGAGGTGAGAGAAGTATAGGAAACGATATGCATTCCTGCATAGAGACCGAGAGTTTTTTTAAACATTTTGCGCATACCTCACTTCCTTATTGATCGCCAATAAAAGTTTTTTTCGTTTTTCTAGAAGAGCGAAATAATACTGAATTTTAATCAGTAAATCAGAAAAGAGGGGTTTGGAGGAAAAGATAACATTTTAAATATTTTGATACACTCACAAGTACCTATCAATACTATTCAACATATTGTTTTTTTTTTAATTTACATAATCTGTACCTTGCATGATAAATCATATTCCATCCAGCGCATATGCTGTTATCAACAGAGCTATCGTTTTCGCTCTAGCAATAGTGTCAATTCCGCTGTATCGTTGTAAGGTATACTTTTTCTTCAGCACCTCCTATTTTATCAATCGATATATATTAAGTTGATGCGCCTCACCTCTTTTCGGTAACATGCTGCACATTTTCCCACTTCGCGCGAGAAACCAAAAACTTGTTACATAACACGAATTTCGGTTTGGTAACAAAAAGTTACATGTAACTTTGTTACACGGATTTGTAACTTTTTCGTTAAACATGTTATATGTAACTTTTTTATGTAGCATGTTACATAGTGTATGTTCATTCGCCATTGGACTGACATGGCTTAAAATGATCGAAATTCACTACATCATACTTATTTAGAAAAAATCCGATTCGCCCTTCCTTAATAACATTCAAAAGGCATCTTATTTCTGCATTCCCGTAAATCTGCTAGATCCTCGAGACCATGGTTGGCAATACCTTAGCACTAACACTAAGCAACAAATTACTTTAAATGTTCGTCAAAGGCGAAGTCGGTAATCCCGCTATATTTAGAACACAATTTAATGCTGTAGGTCAGTTTGCTTATTTCAGAATAGATATCTGTACACAAAGAAGAGTCTAAATCACGTTTTATATTTCATAGTACCCTAAATGCAGGGGCGGACTGGTTACGCAAGAGCCCCTGCGGCAACGTGATCGAAGGCCCCCAAGGGGCAAAAATGAGCATGAAGCGGGGATGTGCAAGGTGTAGAGTTAAAATGTGAAAAGCAAACCGAAAAGGGAGTGATACGTATAATCAAAATAAACCTCCGATTTATTTTGATAAAAAAGTGATTTCGTTGTCGATTGCGATAAAAAAGATGGACGGTAGCCACAGTAGGGGTATCGCGTGTTCCTTCATCATACAGTTCACGTACTTTCAGGGTCAAAGGAAAATGGAAGGCACTGAAAGAGCCCAGGGTTCCACGGGGCGGCCCAAGGCCTCCGGCTTATGAACCCCGGGGGGCCCCCAGCAATGATCTCACGACTTTTAAGAGCTGTTTTATCCGCACAGGTTAAATGTCATGAAAAGACGGGATTCCCGCCATGCACGAGTAATCTTGAAAATCACGCTTCGCCGCTGATAGCGATATTGTTATATAAATTATTTAATTCGAAATCACGCGTTCAAAATCCTTCGGAATTGGCAAGGACTTTTCATGCATTTTAAGACGAAGATATTAAGAACCTAAACACTTCCCCGTCGACGAATCGAGAAATAGAAAACTTAAAAAAAATGGTAAACAAAAATAAAGGTCTTCTGTAAAGGTAAATATAATCAAAATTGAAATGAAAACGTTAGTTTTGCTGCAGTGAAGCACCATAATGTTTTATTTTTTACAAAAATTTATTTACTCCTCTACATTGACCAAAAAAATTGAGGTTGAGAGAACTCATTTGTTAACGAATCTGCTACTTTATTAATATAAAATTATAGGGGAAAGCAAGGAATCTGTGCATCACTTCAATATAGGACTTCACTTCATGAGTTAACGGGCAAAATAGTGACACGTTAGAGACCTATCAATCAAAAGAATCAAATGCATTTTTAGCGAGGAAAAAAAACTTATCCACATCGATTGGTATTCAGTATAACCAGAGCTTGCATTCCTTCTAAAAAAGAATCAATTTATCAATGATGGTTTTAGTTTTGCTACAGTAAAGCACCAAAAGGCTAGGGTTTTTGTATAGGACGTAAGTAGACTCAAACTTACATCACCACAATGCTCAGTGACCGCATAAATCTGACACTTACTGTCGGAGTGGTCTGAAAAATGGGATGAGGCTGAGATATTGCAGCAGATATAGATGGAAACGATTGAACTGACTGAAAATGTGCAATAAATTATCGGCCAGGAAACGCCTGGGAGCGCTTTTATTTCGGAAAAATACCTCAATTGATCCTGCTTCTTTTCCACATCCTATACTTCGAGAAAACTAGCAGGATTTAGCTTGGTAATATGCTAATGGATTAAGGACAAAAAATGACTTTTTAACTCCGGGGTGCAGCCTTGAGTCCTCCGAGAATGAGAGTATATTGTTGCAATTCCACTACTTAGGAGACCCTTTCTCCTTTCAAACATCTTCGCTATCCATCCTAGCAAGATCTATTTCCCTAATTTCCTGGCATTCGACTGACACGTCAATGACTCATGTTGTTGCTTTAGCATTGATATCCCTCACTCAACCTTCAATTACCAATGTTACACACTCCCACGTTCAATTTACCTGAGGGATGTGAGAACGGATATTTCCGCGGTGTGCAATGAAGTTCTTCGTTCTACCCGAAGGTTGGTTTGGTAAGGTAAGGGTAGAGATCACCCAAGACTAGGTCACAGGCGTGTGAATTTCACACGTTCGAGGCAGGGGGGGGGCATTTCCTTTCTCTGGGTCACCTCGCATTTCCAGGATTTTTATTTATGGGGGTGTCGGAAGACTTCAACCGCGATTTGAACCCGGGGCACTTCGATCACCAACCAATTGCTCTACCCACTAGGCTACCACGATCCCACCCTTAACACACTGATCATAAATGTTTGCATAACTTGCACTAACGCAAATGATATATTGTACTCATTAGATATAAGCATGAGTGGTAAATATACCGTGATAAATATCCAAATTTACTTTGAGAGTACCTATTTCAGGGCAATAACGCCATGGCCTCTATTTATTCCTTAATGTAAAATCATATCGGTCAACTTTGATCAAAGTCACAAAAAGTAATCACAAGCTTCGACTGAAATCATTATTTTGCACATCCAGGAGAAGCTTTGCAAATGGCTGGCGATATTCTGATATTGGTAAATGTGATATCAGAGTCAAGTTAATAATGGTATTTTTTTTGCATAAAAAGAGAAGCATAAATTCTCCACTGCAAAACACGTTAATTGACTGATTAGTAAGAAAAATATGAAACTACAAGAATTACCGTCTTTTTTCTTATTAAACATTAAGAACTCTTGAAAATAAATTGGCCTTCAAAATACTCCTTGACATGGTTTCACTAGGAGTATCAAAATAAAGTTAGAATCACTTTAAATTTTCAATATGCGTAAAATAAAGAGTGAAATAGGAAACGAATTCCAATTCACACAATTACTCATGCGTATACAGTTGCATTCACGCACTTATGGTGAGCTAACTATTAATATATAAGGTAATGCTACAGTTATGGTGCATAGAGAAACGAGACTCATCTGTAAAACCGGCTTAATAGTTGGCGTGAACTGGCGATGAGAAATATACAATTGATTCTTCCGCTGGTTTCACCGTGGAAACCGCATTGAATACAAGGTATATTCATCAAATCAACTGATTTCGGCGTTACGTGGTAGAACGAAGCAGTACTCATGGTAGGATAAAGCAAGAAATAAGTAATCTACCTCTAAAATAATTTAATGCTGTCTCTAGTTTCAACGGGTAAGCGTCATTACTTTGTAGTTTGTCTTGATAATGAAGCCAACCCTTTGAAGCTAGTGGAAAGCATTAAATTATTTGCGGAACATTACCTTCTTTTTGCTATTTTCTACCAAGTTATATCCAGTTAACTATCTAACATATACATGTAATATATCTACGTTCGCTACAAGTTAATTTCCCAAATTATTAATTTATTTCACTCTAGTTTCACTTCGAGGGATACTTCCACTCATCGAAGTTCGATTATATATTACCGCCCGCAAAAATATGAGTCCGAGGTGAATCGGCGGCTGCTACAAAGAGAGAATGAATGGCTAAAGTCACCTGAAATGGAGTTTGCGTTCTACTTAAAGGTTAACCATGTCCAAGATGGCGACGTGCGAAAGCGGACCGTTAATAAATCTAGCACCCCAGTGTTTGCGCTTGTAGATCACGACATCACGCTTTTCTCAGCTCCGTTATGGAGAGAATTAGGAAAAGTCAGCCGTGCACGCTCATCGGAGCAAATACCTTCATTTTGGAGAATTGTTTTTTAATTTTTTATGGACGCCAAGTATCCATCAAATGAGTTGATTTGCAAATATTCCACCGCGGACAAACAGAAACTAGAATATCACGGAAGGCCAATTCTCAAGAGGAGATAAAAAATGAATCCATTGGACCTATTCCTGCATTACGGTTTATCAAATTGGATACGATTGAGTGTCAAGCACCATGCTTTTCTCAGAGGAGGCAAAAAAAAGTTTTTTTTAGTGTTACCCAGGGGTGTCAAGATGACGAAATGGGCCGGAATACCATACAGGCACTGGTTAACAAAATACATAGTAGTCACTTTTATCAATTTTTTAGCCTCAAAATTTATAATTTATGAATTCATAACAATACCAAAAAATTAGTAAGAAAAAATATATATATATAATGACTTGTAATAAAAAACACACAGAGTAATATTTCAAATAAGTTCAGCAGATTCAGGCTTCAATTTGTGAAAGATAGACATATTTAAATAAATAAAAGATCGTAGCACTTTTCTGCAAAACCTTTTCATGGTACGCAGTAAAAACTTTTGTGGAAAAGTGCAACGATCTTTCATTCATTTAAAGAGTAATATTTCACATCCAAAGACGTCACCATGACGACATCGGTGTTAGAAGCTAAGCTAGAAGTTGGAAGCATGCCTACTGAAGACTGCAGGATTGAGACAGAGATCCAAGTAGTGGGATATATTTATGCTTCTTCGATTAGTTATATTTATGTTACAGTCAAATGATTAAAATTTAGAATATCCGAACATGTTTATTTGTGAAAACGCCTCGTTTTGCGACACGAAAACAACGTAAATGAAACTAGGTTCCCGTGTGAAAAAAATTGGAAAACATTTGAGGCTTCCGCATTGCAGAAAAAGATTTTCACGCAGAAAAATATAATTTTCCTTGAAAATCATGGAAGTAATGATGAACAGTATGCTTTTGTAAAATTAAAGGCAGAAACAAATTATGAAAAAGAGTGCCGTGTCCAAGGATCTAACCTAGGTCCTACGGGTACCGTATACCGTTCCACTGGGCAACCGCTCGTAGTTTAATATTTCCAATTTCTAAGGGAATATAACAAACATATAAATGTTTAACTGCACTTTTTGTTTAAACTATTGGTCATACAACTCCATATATTCGTTTTTCCCCCGAACCATAAAGGATTTCAATAAATGCTAGTCGTAATTTCCTTAGAGCACTTCCTTTTTATATGTAAATGGCTGGTGTCCTAACACCCCCTGCCACACGCCTTTTAGGTGGCTTGCGGGGTATTATGTAGATATAGATATAGGGGGAGATTCGTGGACATCTCCCAATGGGCTACAACATTAAAAAGTTTTATTGAAATCAGAGACCCACTTTTGTGACACCCCTTTGAAGACCTTAAATTGCAATGCCTTCTGCAACTAACTCTTACTTGGGACCACTAATACAGGATCTGCGGGCAATAAACTTGGAAAGCTATAGAAATGAGCATAGAATTAGAAGATATGGAGGACTAAAGTGAAAAATCTTAGTATAACTGAAACCCTAATGACATATGCCATCATTCACACTCTTCCTCAACCGGATATGGAGAGTTACGTGACATAAAAGAGTGAGGTGATCAGATTAAGAACACAATTGAAGTTGATCATATCATTCATCTTTCAATTGACTTTTCGAGTAAGCGACGCAAAGGAAGTAATATGAACTTAACCTCAGAGTCGGTCTCTTAAGAACAAAAAACCTTCGAATATTAAATAGTCGTACTGAAAATTAATGGATAGTCCCCATTTAAACGATTCCTCGCGGAGAACCACAACTTTGCTCCTTGAGCCTACCATAAAGCGAAATAAATAACATCTCCCACGGGAAATGTATTTTGCAGACAATTTGCTCCATTCATTTGTTATTGAGCCTCCAGAGAGGACTATTGCCCATTGTTTTCCATATATATATTGACGTCTCGGCTTTCATTGTTCTTGCGAGAAAGGTGAGAGTAAAATCCTTGATTTTGATGTAAATAAGCTCCATACGCAATATATGACTCACGTGCTCAGCTCGCACAGATGAGCCATTCATGGCGACTTTCATGGGGATCGTCTTTTTGAATCATCAGGGAACTTGACGAAAGGTGATGTCCCAATCGTAACGACAGCTTCCAAATAAATCATTCACGTGGAAACGGAACCGGAGCTTACGAAACCGAATTTTATCCAAGCAAGAGGTTTGCCTTCGTATAAAAAGTTAGCAATCGCAATAAGAACTTGTACTTATGCTCTTTAACACTAATAGGCCAGGAGTAATCCACTACCTAGTTCCTAGAAGGACGAGTACATTTTGGCCCATTAAGTTTTCTAGCTTCATGGACATTTCTGCCATCAAAATTCTCAATTCTTTGGCATATTTTCGTCATGTGGGGTGAATTAGGCCATGAAGGAGGACAAATAACCAGCTAAATTAAAACAATGGCTTATATCCAAAGAGAGTGATATTTTTTTAAATAGTTTAACTGTTATATAATCTTGATAATTTTTATTTATTACCTATTTCTTTTGTATTTTCATTGTTAAGATTTATCATTCCTACAAGTTAATATAAAAAATCTCTATTCTTCTTTAAATTCATAGTTTATTTTGTTTTTGCATTGTTATTTTTATTATTATAGAATTTTCTATATTCCGATCTTGTACAGCACACATACATTTGATTATCAAATTTGCTTTATCCTATTATGTTTTCTAAAATTTATAAATTTGCACCAGCCACTGCTTTAAGAAATGATGGTAACCCCCATTCAGGAATAGCTAAGGGGTACCTACATTCAACATTACTGCTTCATTTATTGTATATTTGTGTTTTGCAATTTATGGATGAGTGCCGCGTCGACCCATTTTTGGTGGACCATAGCTTCGGTCGCATTCCAGCTCCCGTCTTCCGGTGCAAATGAACACAAATACTGTTAGTTCATTTCGATCCGTAGCCGGAATGCGTCCGAAACTGTCGTCCACCAGGAGTGAGTCGACGCGGCACAAACCCGAAAAACAGTTAACAATAAAGTTTTAGTTGAACCCAAGATATGTGATAATTATTGTGAGTCAGGCTGCCCTGTCAGGCTTGTCATTTATCTTTACGCATTCTGAGGTGTAATTTGATCCGTAAATAAATACCCTGGGTATGTAGCACATTTATAGGTCTTTCCATCGGGAGATTCTGACAACAACAACAACGATAGACGGTTAAAAGTACCCGTGCCCGGAATAGAGGCAATCTACTCAGGCGGGACTCGAACCCGTGGCCTTCAGTTAGGTAGACGAGGACCTTTCCCCTCCGCTACCGATCCTGGATAAATACTATCTGTTACTAAAGTCAAAACTTCGATCAAAAAATCAACTTGAATATATAATTCAACGAAAAACGACGGCAACTAATTTAAATGTTTACGGTCTTACTTTACTACCATACAAAAAATCGATTATTAGATGCAGCACCATAAACATCAACAGTAGGAGCTTATACGAATGCGGGTGTCACTTTCGAAACTGCCCTACAAGAGACTAAACACTTCCATTCACTGTCTCTCACTCCGACCTAGATAGCTCCAGTGCAGTATCTAACAAATGTTTGAGAACCGTTTGAGCTAGGTGCTAGAGGCATTATCCGTCTAATAGCCTTCAGTTAGCGGATAGACAAGTGCTCCACTTTGAAGGGAAATGGTTCGATTTAAAACGGAATTGTAGGAAGTTTTGATTTTGTTGCATTCATGATAAAATTTTCATCGATTTCTTCAGTAATTGTCTAATGTATTTTACTCCCTGGTAAAACAATGAAGTAACACAACTGAATAATGATATGCATATAGGGAATGAAACTTTGGAAAGATGATATTTATTAGTAGAGACTTAATTTAGGAAACCAAAAATTACAATATTAACAGCATATCTAATACCACTCGCTAAAAATATTGCAATGAAAAACTTCAAGAAGAAGCTTACAAGAAGTTTTACTCTTTTTACCTTTTTTCAGTAGGAATTTAACAAAAACTGTGTGAGCTGCTATTACACCTCTACAAGTAAACCTAACTATTCAGTTCCAAGAAATGTATAGCATAGCATAATATGCAACCCGCTGACCACCATTTTCTTTCACTACCCCGGTGGGTGCCAAATTCGATACTAAATTGAGAGTGGAAAATTTGAGCTGAAGCAATACTAGGACTTCGATAATTTCGATTCGATGCGTATACATTAAAATTGCTAATTTTTTATTACTAACGCCCTTCAGCCCTGATCTTAGGATTTTAATTGGCTAGAAAGGCTGCAATTAACATGAGCAACTAACTCAGACACGCCTGTAAATATGGGAATTCCCGGGTATTACCAACCCGCATCCCATTACATACTAAGTATGCAGATAACTCTTTTCGGGCGTTCCGCCCTCTTGGGTTAATGTATACAAGAGGGATTTTCGGATCCTGGACTAGTTATCAAGATTGAAGTGGCAACTTCTGAGATCACGTGATGGGTCTATTACGAGTCTGAAAGATTGCAAGGATAACGTCTGCTTTCATGAAATCCACACCTACAAAGAACTTCGTTTTCAGTAACTTGAGCGGCAATGAAAGCTATACATCCCGGGTTTCATCACATCTTCGTTGTGATGGAGACCAGTGGCGCAGCGAGGGGGGGGGGGTTTGGGGGATAACACTCCCCCCCCAGAACTCAGAGAAATTTTTAAGTTTAATCCATTTTACTTATTTGGATCAGTATTACTTATAGAATAGTGTTAGGATCTATCAAATATCCCTCAGGAAGCAGTAAAACTCGCAATTTTGAACCATTATTCTTAAAAATTTTCTGGAGGAGGGCCCCCGCTTACCCTGGCGGGTATGCAATATCCCCACACCCGTAAGTATTAGTTGCGCCTAAAACCCCCCCTAGCCTTTATTCCTGGCTGCGCCCCTGATGGAGATACCAGCTTCTCCTGCATTTCAGCAGGTGCCTTCAGGTCGAAGTGCTGCATGTTCACCCTAACCAGCGTTTTGGCCGCCCTTTTATACTATATGGGCGGCCAAACCACCACAATGACCGCGGAAGCCTTTGCATCAAGTTGAGAGACATTTTCTGAATATGTGAATGAATTTTCAAAACTTTAATGTGAGTGATCAAAAGAATAAATGCGAAAGAACAACGATTTAACAAAATTTATTTTGCAATCTTTCATTTTCTGACTCTTTTCCATAATAATACCGACTGAAGTAAGCAATTCATTGTCAGTCTCAGCTTTTGGTTACTTCTTAGCCAACATGAGCGCTCCTCTATATATATATTTGCTCTGATGATCTTACGATCACATTAGAAGAAAGTAATTCTGAGATATTGACGACAGTGGTTCCCCATCTCTGTTTATAGGGCACTTAACGAAGACAGAATGTGGAATTATTTGAAACTAAATACGAGGCACCCAGCAATGGACGATCGTCTATTATGCAGGGTTCAGTTACATAGCTTCGTTTTTTCAATACTTAATGAAGCTCATTGCATGAATTAGACATTTGTGTTTTCTACAATGCAAGCATAGATCTAATTTTCAGTTTTACACAGTTTTAAAGATCAAATCAGGTTGGTGACGTCTCCTATTCTCCATATACCTACTGAGTAAACTGATTTCTGACAATTTTTCATGACTCTTTCCAGCATAGCAGGGGTTATGTTGGCAATTTCTTCCTGGATGCTGGTCTTCAAAGCTTTTTAGGATCCTTGGACGGTTCATATAAGCATGGACTATCAAAAAACCCACCAGAAAAAAATCACAAGGGGCAAAGTCGGGAGAGCAACTCGGCCACTCCAAATCGCCCCTGATTAAAATTCGCCCCGCTCGAGAAATAGGTCTCAACGGCAAACGCACGCTCCTCACTGTTTCAACGCATGACGGCAACTTAACTTTGTAGGAATAAAACTTTACAGTCCCGCCTCATCCAACGAGACCATTAGCAATGGTTAGAGATGCGTGAAAATCCCAAATGCGATAAATGCGATATAGATGCGATGACTGGACTTTTATGATATTATTACGCAAATTTGCCTTTTCGACAGCAAAATTCGTACATTTTGTGCCGAGCGCAGTTTTAATGCTCCGCCGACACACAACCGCTAAAAGCATGTGAGCGACTGGCCAGCTGCTAGTTGGCTGGGACTCTACATGGCCGGGAACTACAAGTGGGCGCGGGCAAGGTACACCTCCGCCACTATATGTCTTATTATTGTTCTACAGCATAGTTATTTTAAGTATTCTGTATTTTGTCATATACTGAGTTTCACTACATTTTATCGTCATCTACCTCATCATGAAAATAAAAAATAGACGCTACAAAATGCGATAAACTGTTATTGAAAGTGCGATAAAATAAAAATGAAAGTGCGATTTTCACGTACCTCTAGCCATGGTCCTTATATCCATTAGCCAAGGGGACTCCATTGAAGGATGCCCAAGAACATGATGGTTAAGGGTTATATCTGTTGATCGCGCGCATTTTATTCGGCTGCGCCACTAGGCAGCAGTATCTCATTCAGTGTGACTTTCTCCATTAACCGGAGTGGAATGGTCTTTTTTTAATATAATATAATATAATATAATAATATAACTTAATCCACTCATATGCAAGTACATCACCTCAGAAACCCTTTAAGAATGGTGGAATATATACGTACCCCTTGCGAAATCGTTTTCGGGCTACCATCATACACTGTTCATACAGGACTGGTGCTATCAATACATGACAAATAAATTTCTTTCGTTGAATTCAGTGATTTTAGTTTACAATCGTCTCTAAAACGTTTAATGTGTGATTTATATGATTTATTGGCTCAGTTGCACATTACCGCTGTGTATTTCCTCGTGAAAAGTGGATATAGGTGACTAGTATCGCCGTGAGTGGCGATTTTGAAACCTGATTTTAATGCTCGCTGAGCGACAACAATTCTAACGGAGGACTTGAGAGTCCTCTACTGAAATATTCATGCCAATATCGCTCCACCACATCAACCGACTGACCGCGCATTTCAAATAAGGAAGTTATATTACGTTACCGCACCCTGTATCATGTTCAAGATCGAATTTTTGAACTGCACCGCCACCTTGAGCGCTCTTGCATTTATTTAATCTTAAGGTTTCACCTGCATGGCGTTAGAATTTTGGGAAACCCCAGAGCGGGTTCTTTGCATAAGTGGAGCCCTTGATCCTCATTCGATGCTCACATCATGCAGATTGGCGGAAGAAAAATTACTCGGGTAACCTCCTCGCCCTCCCCTAAGCTCACAAAGCCGTGACCTCAAATAAAATAAACACGATGAGCGAGCCCGGCGCCCGGTGCATAAGATGGTTGGCGATAGACTCATCTCCATTGTTCACGGTGGCCTTGCGCTTCGTGCCAAAAAAAATGAGTAAAATACGCAAAGTGGCCACTCATTGTGAAACGCTTCGCTAATTAAACGCCGTGGAACGCCACACGTCGCCTCACCGTGCGAATATCCGAAAATATATCTCCAAAATTAATGAGCACCCCTACTTTTCATCACTGATGGGCTGAAATAATAACGTCGTTTACGTAATCATGATTAGAGATACGTGAAAATCGCAAATGCGATATAAATGAGATGTGCGGAAATAAATGCGACATAGATGCGAATACTGGACTTTTATGATATTTTACGCAAATTTGCCTTTTCGACGGCAAAATTCGTACATTTTGTGCCGAGCGCAGTTTAAATTCACTTTCACCGCCGGCATTCACCGCTAAAAGCATGTGAGCGACTGGCCAGCTACTAGTTGGCTGGGACTCTACGTGGCCGCGATCTACAAGTGGGCGCGGGCAAGCTACACCTCCGCCACTATATGTCTTATTCCTTAATTTATTATTGTTTTACAACGTAGTTATTTAAAATATTCTGTATTTTGTCATATACTGTGTTTCACTATATTTTATCGTCATCTACCTCATTATGAAAATAAAAAATAGATGCTACAAAATGCGACAAACTGTTATTGAAAGTGCGATAAAATAAAAATGAAAGTGCGATTTTCACGTATCTCTAGTAATTATATACGTGACAATATTGCAAGGAAGTTTTCACCGTAGGCTTGGAAAAATGTTTGGCGTATGAGAGCCAAGTTTAAGAAAAAATGGAGATACTCTCTTGATTTTGTGAGCTTACTCATAGGCTGAGGTACCTAAAGACAAGAAAATGAAAAGGAGACTTCGTTCATTTCCACAGATTTATTTTGGCGGTACGACATGTTTCGACCAACGAGGTCATTATCAAGTACCTGATACTTGTACTTGATAATGACCTCTGTGGTCGAAACATGTCGTACCGCCAAAATAAATCTGTGGAAATGAACGGAGTCTCCTTTTCATTTTCGTGAATTAATTTCCACATAGTTGAGCCTAATACAATTGAACGACCTAAAGACAAATTTTATGTTAAAGGCGTATGGAATAGTTCGGCAGGGGCATTGTAAAATCAGCTTAATATTTTCCTTAACTAAGAACTAACTCCTTTTCCTGTCCTAAGAAGAGTAGGAGAGAAGAGAAGCCTCATGAAAACCTTAACGAGAAGACGGGACTTTATAGGCCACATCTTGAGACATGATGCCCTGATGAAGACAATCGTAGAGGGACAAGTGGAAGGCAAGAACGGAAAAGGAAGACCTCGAGCAAAATATATGGAACAAGTAAACAAGGATGTGAAAGAGAAGAAATGCGTAGGCGTGGAAAGATTAGCTGATAAGAGAACTGAGTGGAGAGCAGCGGCAAGCCAATCCTAGGATTGTAGACCAGTGATGATGATTTTCCTTAACGTTAGAATGCTTTATCAGGGATCAATTCAGAGGTGGATGGAAAAATTGAACCTAAACATACAGACGCAGTGTGCCAACATGGAAATACGTGGTCTAAGAAAATCTGGCCACAAACACCTTCGCTCGTTCCTATTTACTGCTTACAATAAGATTGCTTTAGCTGTCAACTTGTCTATTTATTACTCTCAGTAGTATAATCCGAAACGCTCTCACTGGCACTTATAGCACTAATTGCTAGCCATATTCGGCGCGTGTACCATTGCTTCGCCACCCAAAATCGAGGTACTAGCACTCCTTCGTGAATATATATCAAGGGTAAAAAATTAAATCTTTCAAAAGTCATCCTGAAAGCCAAAAACATTTTACTTCGCTAAAAACTGAGTATGTGGGCACGGTATTGGTTTGTCGTTTTATTTTGTTACTGCCTGATTTATAATTTTGTAGGACTCTAGGTTTCATTTCTGTTATAAGTTCTCCATTAATAGGCATGCTTCATTTATTCGTACCATTATCTTAAAAATAAAACTCTTTGGGATTTTTGACCCATAAATACCTATGGTATTATACTCTCCGCTACCCGACCCGTTTGATTCAGCCGATTGCGTGCGCGATGTAACAGCAATCGTCATTACACTGTATTGAGTTAAGTTAGAGTAAACGCACTATTACACCAGGAATTCTCACCACACTGCAGTCTATAGGAGGCCATATATCCGCAGTGTCTCTCGTGATACTTGAATCCTTCCAAACGGTGTGACCTTTACCGACAGACACTGGGTGAGATACATTAGACATCACTTTTCAAGGGCTTACGCATAAACGCAGGAAACCGCTTGTCCTTTTAAGGCAGGAAGGTGAGAAAACTTTTATTTCGGCATAAAATCGCTCATGCACCTCCACGACTTCCGTTCTTTTGTCAGTCGCCATTAATGTCTGAATAATCCGCTTTTAGCTTAAAGTATATTACTTCATTTCAGTCTCCCTTGAGCCCGAAATAGCAAAAGTTTCCTGATCCAAGCCTTCCCAGTATCACAGCAGAAGTTAGCATCTGCAAAACAATAATCCACTGAATCAGGTAAAAGAAAACAAAATTACCAACAGATAAAATGATAACCAGACAATTGTATTCCCATTTATTAGCCTATGAGCACAACATATAATCAAATATTGAACACTCATTCTAAGTGCAGCTTCAAGTTACTAATATGGTGATAATAAGGCTATAAAGTGTATGGGATCTTATGTTGCCAGATTAAAATTGGCTGTGCTAAAAAAAACAACGTAACAAATAGATAAGAGGCTCGGTGCATTAAGGAAAAAAAAACATAAATACATTATTGATGACTGATAGAGATTGCAGGAGAAGGAGCTGCAGAAAAAGTAGACTTGATTACGTTACATATGATGCAATAATGAAGATGATTGAATAGCAAAAATATATATTCGACGAGACAGAAAGGAAGGATCTACATTGGTTTATACATGATATTGTTCTTTCCCAGCGTATGATACTGGTAAAATCTTCTCGGGTTTTTAACCGAGCCAATAAAAATCTCACCCGTGGAAACCCCGAGAAGATTTCACCGATAACTACTCTGGTTTGGCCATGTTAAAAGGATGGATGACACCAGATGGCCCAAGCAAATATTGGATTGGAGATCTTCCGAAATACTGAAAAGAAGAGGATCAAGAGTGGATTGGTGACAGGGAATACGGAGAGCAATGGAAACAAGAGGAATGAGATAAGAAGATTTTAATGACAGAAAGAAATAGAAGCTGGGCGCAGGAAAATGACGACAGTCGTAAAAAAAACTCGCTGAATCTACACATTCTAAAAAAAATTACAATTTTTAATAAGGAAAATTTATGAAGTAGGTCTGGATAAAATCATAACAACTACCTGGAAGAAAATACGAGAGTAGGAGAGACAGAAACCTCATGAAAGCTTTGGAAAGAAGAATGAACTGAAAAGAAGATATGGTCGTATTTCTTGATTGAAGCTTTCGCGGCTCATGATGATTAAAAATAACTCACATACGGGTGTATGCCGCGTGTCGTAATGGAGATTGCCCCGACGTTTCGCGACCGAGCGATGGTCACTTTTTCAATGAAATAATGCTGGGATTGGTTTTTGCTGCCTTTTTTTATATCTCAGGTGGGAGGGGTGGGCGGAGGGTGTGGAGAGAAAAGGACTGGAGGAGGAAGATAACGAAATGTTGCGGATGACTGGGTTCCAAGTATTGCTGATTCTTAATCCGGTATCTCTATTGTAGTTGTTCTTGTTCTTCTTTATTTCTATGGCCTCGCGGATGAGTCGGGTTTTAAAATCGTTTCGTTATCTTCCCCCTCCAGTCCTAACTCCTCACACACTCCGCCCACCCCTCCCACCTGAGATACAAAAAAAAGGCAGCAAAAAAGCAATCCCAGCATTATTTCCTTGAAAAAGTGACCAGCTGTCGGTCGCGAAACGTCGGGGCAATCTCCATTACGACACGCGGCATACACCCGTTTGTGAGTTATTTTTAATCATATGGTCATATCTTGAGACATGCGGCCTGATGAAAATAATCGTCGTGGAACAATTAGATGGCAATAACGGAAAAGGATGAATGAAATGCATGAAACAGGTTAAGAAGGAAACGAAAGAGAAGAAATACTTAGGTGTGAAAAGATTGGCTGATTGGAGAATTGAGTACAGAGCTGTGTCTAAACAATCCTTTGTTGCAGCTAAAAAAAATACTGTTATTCCACAGGAGGCGCAAAACGCAATTCTAATTCCTGGATGTTCACCAAGGTGAGCGTTAAGAGCGATGCCCTTGGCCAGAATTCCGATCATCCATACATAATGCATCACCCCAAAATAATCTCTGGTCTACGCATTCGATCCCGTATATGGGTCAGAGGTGCAGTCGGAGATCCCGCAAGGAGATGAATTATTTATCGCCGCACGGGGTGATAGAGCTACGAAGATACAGGAGTGTGCCACAAAAGCTTCGAATTCCGAATAAGACATGGATATTTTTACGTAACCACAAAGCTATTTCCTAAAAGGCACCCTTGCCATTCATGAATTCGATTCTTATAGCCACGACCATCATCACAGGTCACTGTGTTGTGTGCCTTCCAACCAATTACGAACACGAACCTCTATAAAAAGAATAATCCTGACACGGAGCTGAGGATAAAGAGCACATTGTTGGTTAACAGAAAGGGTCCAGTAATGGCATTGGCAATAATTCACACTCTCATTGGCACACGAATTATTCATGAGCTAATAAACTCAAAAGAATGATGATGAGGTTTACTTCCCAAAAAGTGGGCCAGTTTTCAGAGCTAGAAGATGACGCAATAATCGTCTTTGTTATCGACAGTGATGAATAAATAAGAGGCACTAGCGTGCTCTTTTTCCAAAATTTATTTGACTGCAGGCCTTAATTTTTTCATAATTGAGATATTCTGCCGGTTGAGGTACGTTAATATAGAGCATATCGCAGTTTCCTCTGGCCTGTCAACCTTCCACAACTTGGATTTTCCTCTTCAATTCCAAATACAAGACCATATTTAAAAAAGATTCCAAATTTATATTCACTTAAAAAATTTCTCTTCTTTGCCTGTTTACAAAGAAAAACTATTTAATTATGGCTTCAGTGAGCACCTATGTCAATAAATTAATTTTACTTTTATAGTAAGTTATTACAATTTATCTGGATTTTTTTCTGCTTTTTCTCTTCCTATTTATTTTGATGATATAATTGGAATTATTTTTATTTCTATGAAATTTTTTGCTTCTTGTTGTCAAGGGAATTGGGCCAGATATATATTTTATATCTATTTTCCAATTAGAAATTGTCGTACGCATTTGTATTTGCTCTGATAATGGAACCAAGAATGAAAGATTCTGTCGATAACTGTGAACCCCTCGTGGGTAACACATATAATAAATATTTGTGGCAGAGTCCTACAGGTGCTAGGATTCGTCATGCGTGTTTACGAATCTAGGAATATTGGCCAACATCGTATTTGATATGACTAATATGACGAAGATCATATCAGAACTTCATCATATTACCCCTCTGCTCCGGCGGGTATTTGAACTGGAACGATTAAATATGCATTATTCCCTGTAAAGTACCATTGCTGCGTAATTGTTTTATAAAATTTAATGGAATTGTTGTTCTTACTCACGTATGATGCTCTTTTTGGTTGTGACATAAAGCCTGATTTAAAAAGAAAGAGTTTAGCAATCATATTTCCACAGCATAAATAACACCAATTAATAAATTAGGCATCGTATTGCGGGAAGTAAGGTCCTACAGCATATCACGTAAAGGCAACACCAAAATCTGTAACGACGATGACGAAAATAAATGGTCAATAGAAATAATAATCCATACCAGAAAATTTAATCGGCGATTTACATTTAACAGTGAGATAGTAAAAGGCCGAATGCGTCGGCACATTTTAGCGATCTCAAAACTCTGCAGAAAACACTTTTAAATATCCAAGTCACGATGTCATCGCCAGGTCATCAAAGAACCTCACCGATTTCAACATCATTCCGCCCACTTCAAATCGGGAAAATTACTTACTCTTCCCCACCACCTCAACAATATCCTCGGCAAACACATAATACAGCAAAGTTGACAGCGAAAGAGGGCATCATTGCTATACACCCCAGCGTATGTTTCAAACCCCATTTCTCGTCGGCTCACAATCGCGGTCTGTACCATATAAAGATGACGGATGATTCACCTATCCCTCAGATTTATAATTCTCGTCAGATGCTCGCAGATGACTCCATTAAACTCTACTTTAAATTAAAAAATCACGCATGTGATATAATTTATGGTTTATTCCCGGCGAACAATTGAAGTAAAGTTTTCTCGGGTTTCGCACCGGATCAGGTCCTCCATGTCACCTTCCAACGTTTCGATGGGCGAATGCTCATTAAAACGTTTAAAGAAGACATGGAGGACCCGACTCAGTGCGAAACCCAAGAAAACTTTACTTCAAATCACACATGCCTTGACAATGCTCTTCGCTTCCTTTCACTACAGCCCTCATCACCGCTATCGCGGACCGGGATGACTTTCCCTTCCTCGGTCCGAAATGACTGTCACCTACGCAATCGTAAGCTCTTGCCCCTGGTCGTTTATTTATAACCCAGTGCCTGCACCGCTATACCGCATGTAAAATTATGCCAACAGTTCTGTGGGTGATTCCCGCATTTTACAGCTTTCCTCTATTTCGGCAGAGAAATTAGGAATGATTTCGAATGAATTCAAAGGCCAAGTATTTCTCTTCGTGAGTCCTGAGGACGAGTTCGAAAATGCTTCTACTTGCAGCCTTATGAAATTAATAGGTGACGCATACCTCTTACACGATCGGTCTTTTTTGGTGACGGATTACTCGCTTACAAATTTTTCTATCATCTGGAAATTTTCAGAATAAGTGGACACTATTTAGTATTTATCTGTTTCTCAAAAATTAAAAATATTACATCAAAGTAACTAAAAATGACTGATTCAGGCGAGATGCAGTAGAAGGAGATAAGCAGGGCCGATTCTAGACATTTTTCCAGCGTAAGCGATCAACATCCTCCCACCTCAAAATTAGCCTGAGAAGTAGTAGGGATTCTCTCTGGATGCATTTTAAAAATAAATACAAATACCTAAGAAATAGTGGTCGAGACTCAAATATCAGCGTGAACTTATAACGTGCTTCCCCTAATATATTGCCTGATATTTTTTAGCTTAAAAAAACAGCTCTTTGGCGCCCTACGCGGCCGCATACTTTGCTTACCGCTTCAACCGAAACTGGAGAAGAGGAAGTCGTATTCTGAGAGAGTAATTATGGACCTCGACGATGGTAAATTCTAGCCTGATTTCGGAACTAGTGCAGCAAACCTGCATGCCATAAAATTACAGAAATTAGTAATGGCATCTTGCTGCAGGAAGTAAGGTCGTACAGCATAATACAACGAGAAAACGACACCAAAATCTGTCAGGGTAGCTAAATGAAAATAATTGGTAAATATAGATAAAAACCAATACCATAAAATTTAATCAGCGATTATCTTTAGCATTGAAATAGTAGAAGCCCAACTATGTCGGGGAAAGGGAAGGCTGATGAAGTAGGGCTCCAAATCCCACCCCCACTTATCCAAAAAGCACAGATAAATCTTCAGAAATTGACAACACCGCAGTGTACTTCCGAATCACCTAAATGTTGAAATGTGTTGTACGTGACGAAATAAACTTGTAGAAAAGTGCCATCTCTTTTTCATTAACACTAAATCTAAGAAACTACGTAAAAGATACATTTTTCAAATGATACAAAGCTATTGTTGGCAGCGGTATTCTTTGTATACTCTTAAAATTTTATGATGATAGCGTAAGTTGTAAGCGAGTAATCCATCACCAAAAAAAACCTTAGAGCAGGAGATACACGTCCTGTTAAGGGAGGATTTTGTCAAACCCACTTTCTTGCTTTGATATCCTTAAGAACTCTCTTCATTACCACGACTAGAACCCATTCTCCTACGTGATCCTTATCTACTCTGCCTTCCTCTATCTATCTGACCTGTTCCCAGAATCATAGAGTTCGTCTACGTAGGCTCTTCACATTTTCTGAGCCTCTTACTTTTCTGCTAACAACCTCCCAACCTTTCCCTTCATTTTAGGCATCGCCTGTCCTCTTTTATCAACCAATAACGCTTTCACCCGAACTCACAACACATCCAACGTGAGAGATCGTAATTTAGTCCAAGTGCTGTATAAAAAAGGTCGATGTTCTGGTCATCTCATCATCACCTGCAGCTCTACAGCCCGGAGTGGGCCTTGGCTTCTCCATTATAAGCCTCCGTTTCCTTCTCCATGCTTTCTCCTTCCTTCTTGTAACTCCCATCGCCTTCAAATCATTCTTCGTATCCTGGAACCATCTCTTCGGTGATCTAAATACTTCTTCTTCTGATCCCTTCCATCTTGCTACAAGTATTAGCTTGCGAATTCTGCCCTTTTCCATACTTTCTGCAATTTCCAATCATTATAGCCGCAGTGGCTTGGCAATTCTAACAATACCCTTCCCTTGCAGTATTTCATTTATGTTCATTTAAATTCCATCTCTCTCCTTCTCCAATTGGGCCGTTCATTCTCCTTTTGATCTTTCTTTCAAATTTTTAAAGGGTTTCTTCATCCTGACTTTATAAGGTCCATGTCTCATCTCCATAAGTTACAACTGATTCAATGACAGTTTTATAGATCTTCAACTTTGTGCTACATTTTTATGTTTAGGTACTGATGGTTAAGCCACACGAGGTGCGAATAGGGATGGTATTATCGCAGGGCTAGCTGATTTCTCTGTGCATGTAAGCTTGGATAAACGTAGTTTTAAAAAGTTAATAAATGCTAGTCAGGGAAATGCGCTTAAAGTATTAATTGTATTGCTGATATGTAATACATTTTTACTTAGGAAAGATTCTTCAAAATTTACGACAATATAGTGAAAATTTAGAAGAGTTAAAATCAAATTTAAAAATTCAACCCATTTTTTTATAAATTCTCAAAAAAAAGTTTCATAATCTAATACAGGTCTCGAGTAACATTTTGAAAAATTCCATGCATTCCACTGTGTATCTCTTTTTTTAAGGAAAAGTATATGCACAACGTATAATAATTTTCTAAAAAAACAATATTCGCTACAGTCGTTCTCTGGTATGCGCCGTAAAAGATTTTCAATACGAAGAAATCAGAGATAAAATTGACCCACGACAATTTCTTTACCGCAAAAGTAAATGCTAAAATCAAAATACCATATTTTGTTTTCGCAATTGCGTCGGAAACATGCTTTTTACCCCCATGGCACATATAGTTCTCAAAATAGTGATTCTACAACACAAAAAGGATAAATTTGAATGAGACAAAGACATGAAAACAGTGGTTTTTTTTCCAGACTCGCCCCGCTATGATTCATCAGCGTATCCATTCAAGCTTTCTGAAACACATTTGGTCTCCACGATGCGTGCGTGTTTATACACACGCCAGCATCACTCCCAACTGCGTTGCTCAACGTGTCCGACCCACGCGGTCCGGACACGGGAAACCCCGAAGCGCTGAGTTTGACACAGTTTCATTCTTAATGACGGCTCGCGACAACGACCATGCCTTACTTAATTCAAACGGGACACCATGGAAGCCTTACGGAACCGCTTATGTATTCCATGGGGGCTTCATTAACGGTATTAGTGGTGCAACAATCAGAATAATGAATCTGACGCCAGGATTACTCCCGATTAACAGATAACTTTCAAGTAGGAATGTGTCAATTCCACTGTTTTTCGATTCCGATTCCTTCAAATCGATTACAGATTATCGATTCCATTGATTCTGATTCTTACTAATGTCCCGTTCAAATTACGATTGTCCCAGCGATCGTCCTAACGATAGTTGGCAGAACTAGTTGTCCGAATGCATGTTCTTACAATAGTACACGCAGTTGCGAACGTTGCCACTTTACGATGGTAAGGCGCAGCGAAACCGGAAGAGAAGCGACAAAAGAAAGACGAAAAGTTTGTGAAGTTCCCATCCAGTGGTGTGACTAGGAATATGCTATGGGGGGGGGAATGAGGGGCCTTGGGGGGGCAACTCCACCCCACTCCCCCCAAACAATCAGGGTCCGAGAAAATTTTTGAAAAATGACATGTCTGGAAATGCATTTTACATCATTTTGGTACTTAAAATTTAACTTTAAGTAGATGCAGCCATTATGCATCAAAACTAGGCAATAGTTTTATAATAATTTTTTTTCTCTGAGGCTTTGGGGGGGGGGATCTACCCCCCACATCTACCCCCCTCGTCCCCCCCCCCCCCCCCCATAGTTACGCCACTGCTCCCATCGCACTATTTTTCTTCGCGGATTTGTCCAGGCAAGGAAGATTACGGGCGGGTACGTTAAATACACGTAGAACACAGTAATATCTTAACCCTACATATACCTAAACAGCTTTGCTTACCGTCAATTTCTCGTTCACATTAGATTTCAGCTCTGGTTTTAACCATCAGCACCGGTTTTAACCATCGTAGTATGAATGCACGATAGTTCCAACGATCGCTGGAACAATCGTGATCTTAACGAGGCACAACAGGCGGGACATTGATTGGCCAGCATCATTGCTGTCATTAGCATGTAAGAGTTGAATGAAATAAAATAAGAAAAGCAGGTAAAGACAGTATATATCTATTAAAAATATTGAATCAGTATTATAGTAATATATATATTGAGCTTTAATAAAATAATAAACACTTTAATTGTTAAAGACATAATTGTTAACTTAATGATCTACAGCGCACAATGGCTCAGATGTGTGGCGGCCTATATGCCGCAAGCTTATAGTACATTTTCAAAAAAATTATCTTCCTGGAATTAATGGAATTGGACTCCACTTAAGGCGATCGATTCCGATTCCGTGCCTGAGAATCGGTGGAATCGACATTTGGGAATCGACTCATCCATACTTTTAAGCCTAGAGAGGAATTTAAAAGATAAATTATCCACACTTATTTCAAATTCCCGCTGGTAGAAAGATTTTCAACATTCTCCCCAAGCACGAGTTGTTCCTTGGTTTGCAGGATGGGTTTTTAAGATTTACTACCGGGTATTGATCTGGGCAAAAGGTAACGATGATAGAAGATCTGGTGCTCCCCCGGCGAATAGACTGAATTAGGTTTTCTCGGGTGTCCAGCCGGGTGAGAGTTTAAATTTTCTACAACGTTTCGAGGTTCGGCACGTCGGAGATCAATTGTTTTTTCAATTGTTTTTCAATTCACGATCATTTTTTAACACTTTTACCTCAAGCAGGGCAAAAAATGAAATTCCACAGTGCATTGGTTTGAGTATGCTTACGTAAATCGCACCCCTGACACGAATAATAATTAAGAATCCATGGTGGCTTTTTAAGCTGCGAATGATAGAGGAAATCTACTAGGAGAAACTACTTTTTTTAAATCACTCGATTCAAATGAGCAATATTTATACATATAATTACTAGCGAAAAATGCAAAATGTTTGTAGCATGATATTTATTTACAGTCAGTGTGGCCTACAGTTGACGTAAGATGTAAGAATAATCTTCAATGTTTTAAGTTCCACGACTTACGGTTAGCCAATTAGTGCGCGCCTTGACCATGACTGCAGTGAAGACAGTTCCACCACAACGGAAGAGATTGGTAGGTAATTCTAATGACTGAGCTTCATTCAAGAACTGAACAGGATGAATAAGACTGAATAAAGTAAGTAAACAATAAATCCAAAGATAATTATTGACTGATGGTATGATAGGGCGGAATATAACATTAAATAAGACAAGTGCACGATGTTAACCAGCATTTCTGAATAAAGAAATAATACAAACTTCCTGGTAGGTAATAATGATAACACTTTTACCTCAAGTCGCTCTATATCGTTGAAAACATGGAAAGTTTTGTAAAAGAGGGCATACAATGCGTAACGGTAAGTTGTCAAGAAACAATATTAAATAAAGATATCCCGAGTAATGATGACCCAAAAGTATTTTACGAATTCGGCATTTAATTGTTGGATCCCGTAGGCGGTGTAACTCCTCCTTGAAGAGAGGTATTTTCCCAAAAATTCATCACCATACACTTCTCAAGATTTAATTCTAATCCCCAAGTACTGCACCATTCATGTACGGAAGGGAGTTTCTATTCTGATAGCAACCTATCGCAATGGCTACAATTTCACTGTACACGAGTACATCTCCGAAGAGGCGGATTTTGCTCGTGACCGCGGTGGTAGTATGTAAGGAAGAAACAAAATCGGAACTATAACACTAAAGGCTAATTTGATAAAGGCAATTCTTGAAAGTGGTATATTTTTTGTATCATGGACATTTCAAGATCATAGCATTGATATCAAACGAGCAATTCGTACCGAAAAAAGAAGGATGGAGCCGTAGTATGGAGTCCTCTATTTGGACGAAAGAACGTATTGTACGCCAAAAAGCTGTAAGAGGGAAGAGGGAAGGGAAGATACCAACGTTACATTTCTTTTGTTCTTGGCCTCTGGCTTACATTTAAAAATGAACTCTTGAGGTTCAGGGCTAATCTATTTGTTTTAATCTTATATTGGATATTTGTAGCACTGTAAAATTAATTTTTCGTACTATAAAACATTTTTATTTATCGAACCTCTCATATTTTTATACAATAAACCTTTTAAATGGAAAATAAAATTCCGAAACATGGAAAATATTTATTTCATAAATAACAAAAACCTCAGGGATTTCACATTAGGTGCTAACGCTGTCGCTGGGTAAAAAAATGACCGTCTTTACGCTGTTCTTCTGCGTCATGAGGAAGTGGTAAAACTCAAGGGTATTAACAAAAAAAAGAACAAGACATAAATCTAAGGAGGAGCACTTGGCAAGGGAAGGTTAGCCGATTCTAGGATTGAGGATTTTTCACGGAGAGGTGGCAGCACGGTCGTGAAACACTCATCTTCCAACCCACCTTCCCCAAACCCATCCCACCGCACCGACTTATATTGTTTAGGGGCGGGAGGAGTTCCGAGGTGGTCGGAGGGGAGAGGAAGAGTGTAGTGGGAGGGGTGGAGGAAAGCGAGAGTGGGGAGTGAGATGGGGATGGGAGAGGAGGAACGAGTCTGGAGGAGAGGTGGTGTGGGGTACGCGAGGAACTCATGAGGAAGGTGGAGTGAGTATCCATCCGTTCCTCGGGTTCACGCCAAGGGGGAGTGGGAAGGGGAAGGTTGTGGAGTGAGGTGTTAGGAGAACAACAGGCGTGGGCACGTACTACGGCAACTCGCGTACGATATTCTGGACTATAACACGATACAGCGGCATCGATTCCAACCCACGATGAAATCGGAAACATCATCTTAAGTCAGCAACCGTGGAATATTCCAGCTTTGTCGGAAGATTATATGAGTATTTGGCAAGTTTTGCCTTTGCATGAATGTAGTAGCATAATTTGTTAGTATGCGTGACGTTTTTTCACCGTGTGGAGCGCATGTGGAAATCCTCTTGAATGTTGCATGCTGATGATTGATCACCCCCTGCCAAACACCCTAGAGGCGGCTCTCAGGATATTTATGTAGATGTAGATGTATTCAGAAACGCGCTTGTTCTTCGGACACAGGCCAGGCACTCAGGACAACGACACGCAGTCGGATCAGAAAACTATGGAAGTACTAAGGCCATGAGAATTCTGCCATGCAAATAAAATTACTAATTAGTAATAGACAACGAAAAGTTAGCGTAGTAATTATTTAATGAAAGAGATATAACATGCCAATAAATGCATTCAGACAGCTAGTATTTTCAAATAGAATAAGCTATTAACTATACATCCATAGCCTATTTTACCAAGTCAATATCAAGTCAAGTTTAATAGAACAGGTGGCGGAGTTTTTATTGCAGTTAAATCCCATTTACAAAGCGCCGCCCACGAAATAATTGACAACGAAATTGAAAGCGTATGGTGTACAATTAAACAACGAAACAAAAGAAGTATTCATGTTTGCTCTTTTTATAGACCGCCGAACTCCGAAGTCGATATTATGTACCTTCTAGAAAATCAAATATCCGCATTTACTAAGAGAGACAGTAAAGGTGTAATAGTAATCGGGGGAGATTTTAATCTTCCATCCATAAACTGGGATACTTACACTGTAAAACCGAATTCAAGGAATAAAGAAATCAGCGAGGTATTACTCAACATACTTGCAAATCACTCTCTCGCCCAAGTAGTTGACAAACCTACGAGAGGAAACAAGCTATTAGACCTTTTAGCAGTAAGCGATCCTAAGTTGATAAAACAAGTCGATATTATTGACGGTATAAGCGACCGCAGAGTAATATTTGCAACGTTAAAAGTTGATGTGGTGTCAGCCGTAAAACCAAAACGCAATATTTACCTATTCGATAAATGTAACTTCACTAAATTTGGCGAGATGCTTAATGACTCCTACAAAAAATTCGTTGTTACATCAAAGGACCAAAGCACAGATGAAATATGGACACATTTCTTAGAAATTCTGCGCCAAGGAATCAACGAACATATTCCGCAAAAACTGAAATGTGATAATAAGGAACCTCGCTGGTACAACAACGATGTCAGAAGAGAACTTAGGAAACAGAGAAAACTATACAACTTGTACAGAAAGTCCATCACGTCTCGTAATAAATCGAAGGAACTTGAAGCTAGAGAAAGTTACGCTGCTCAACGCTCAATAACCAAGAAATCAATGCGAACTGCAATGCGAAAATTTAAGAAAAAAGTACTTGGTGAATTACTCGAAGAAAATCCGAAATCCTTTTGGTCGTACGCGAAAGAGCTTCAGGGAAAACATTCAACCGTAGATCGTTATTTGATAAAGATGGTAAACTTGTCACCGAAAATATTGACAAAGCTAACACTTTAAATGCCCACTTCGAAAGTGTATACACTACTGACGATACTCAATTCAATTTAGACATCCCATATACTGAGGATTTGATGGAAGAAATATCTATAAAACGTGATGGGATAACTAAACAACTACAATCGATTAAGAATAGTAAATCTCCGGGTCCGGATGGAATACCCGCGCGTGTCCTCAAAGAGTTAGCTCCACAGATCGCGCCTTACTTAGAGATCATATTCAAGAAGTCACTCTCCGAAGGGAAGTTACCGCCCGACTGGAAAATTGCAAGTGTTACACCCATTTTCAAAAAGGGAAACAGAAATGACCCAGGCAACTACCGTCCAATTTCCCTAACATCAATTATAGGCAAGATACTTGAACATATCGTTGTTAGTAATATCATGACTTTCTTGGACAGACGTAACTTCCTCCATGACTGTCAGCACGGATTCCGAAAAAATAGATCCTGCGAAACACAGCTCGCGCTCTTTCTTCACGACGTTATGAAATCTGGTGAATCGAAAAGACAAGTTGACGCACTATTTCTAGATTTTAAGAAAGCTTTCGACACTGTACCTCACAACAAACTTTTATACAAATTACAGTCATGCGGATTAAACGAAACAGTTGTAAACTGGATACGCGACTTCCTCAGAGATCGTAAACAAAAAGTAGTTCTTGACGGAATTAGCTCTGATGTTGTAAAAGTTACATCAGGTGTTCCACAAGGAAGCGTAATCGGCCCCCTGTTGTTCATTATATACATTAACGATCTATGCTCCCGCATTAGCAGTAAAATACGTTTATTTGCTGACGACGCTGTCATCTACCGCGAAATTAGTGATCACTCTGACTATGGAAATCTATCATCGGACTTAAACAACGTTCAATTGTGGAGTCAAGAGTGGGGACTCGAACTTAATCTGAGCAAATGCATGGCGGTACATTTTTTGCGGAATTCGTCCAACACTAACAATGTTTATGCAGTGGATGGCATTAACATAAAGGCAACAGACGAAGTGAAGTACCTGGGAGTTACGATAACCTCGAGCCTCACGTGGGGAACTCATATAAAGAATATTTGCGGCATAGCCCTGAAGAAATTAGGATACGTCAAGCGTATTGTGGGAAGATTTTCGGATGAGAAAGTAAAAGAAAGGTGCTATTTCGCTCTCGTCCGACCGCACCTTGAATACGCAGCGAGTGTATGGGATCCAGTGCAGAAAGACTTAATCCGCGAGCTGAATAAGATACAAAGGAAGGCTGCGCGTTTCGTCAAAAACCGCTACGGGCGTACAGACAGTGTTACCCAGATGTTAAGCGAATTAGGCTGGGAGCCGTTGGAGACTCGGAGGCTGCGCGCTAGGCTTAGATTGCTTGAGCAATTGAGAATGGATATATTTAAGAGCGACACAGAGAACATAATCTTAGAGCCACACTATATTTCCAGGTCCGACAGAAGCGATAAATTAAGAGAGATTTTTAGCCGAACGGATAGATATAAGAATTCGTTTTTCCCCCGAACAATAAAGGACTTTAATAAACGCTTGTCCCAACCTCGTTAGAGCACTTCTTCTTTTTTTTTTTAATAGCTGTAAACGGCTGGTGTCCTAACACCCCCTGCCACACGCCTTTTAGGCGGCTTGCGGGGTATTATGTAGATGTAGATGTAGATGTCAAAGTCAAGCCGGATAGAGCTAAATAATCGCACGTATTATAGTCCCTTATTGCAAGCGGAAAAGCGACATCTTCAATCTATCGCATATGCTGTCTATTTCCCTAATCTTATCCTTGAGATCGTTTCTAATACCTATAACAATCAGGCTTTCACACTATATGGTTGGAAGAAAATTACTTTGCTTTTCTACAAAACACACACTTTATTGCCGACTAGTTTCGGTACACTGTACCATTTTCAAGACTAATGGCTACTACATCCACTAGTCTTGAGAATGGTACAGTGTACCGAAACTAGTCGGCAATAAAGTGTGTGTTTTGTAGAAAAGCAAAGTAATTTTCTTCCAACCATATAATGGAATTCTACAAAGTAAAGGCCTCAACAATTCAGTGCATTTCACACTGTGGGGTGCATGTGGGAACCCTATTGCATGCTGGTGATTGACCCCCTGCCAAACACCCTAGAGGTGGCTCGCAGTGTATAATGTAGATGTAGACGTTACTCGGCATTTCCATCGAGTCAGGTTCTCCATCACGGCCGACGTTTCGATGAACACGTCGTCCATCATCATTAGGGCATCGTCCTGACCCGGCGGAAATCCCGCGAGTAACCTTCCACGATACAATACGCCGGGAAAGCCTGTGATCATTCTTCAGCAATCCTAAAGATTTAATCACACGACCATTATTTCCGCCCCTCAGAGTTACTGCTCCAGCGATAGGTTAGGTCCTCAGGGACCAATAGATAAATCGCTCCATCCATCATTTTCTGAATCAAGCAGTCATTAAAACCGTCCCTTTTTCCATAGCTTATTCCGTCGCTCTCCGTATTTACAACTGCCATTCAATTAAAAGCAATACGTAGCGTTACAATCGCTGCTATCGCCCATGCGTTCTGATTAACCACGATTTCAGCTACGGAAAAAATACGCGCCGAATGATGGAAAAAGGGATTGAAAGCCCATCCCGGAAAATGATCGCGAGAAACGGTAATTTTTCCGCCATCATTGGAGCGATAGCTGAAGCTGTCCCTCCACATGGATGGAAAAATGACCATGTAATCCAGAATCATACGATCGTTTTTTCCATCATTTACGAGGGACATTTCCAGCGATCGCGACAGGGATTACTAACCGTTGGCAATTTTTTCTTTCGCATGAAAGTGCACGTGTTTTTATTGTTATGAGTAATAATAATAATAATAATAATAATCTATTTCACCGATTGGCAAGAGTACAATTGCATAGCTACGTCATAAAAAAGCTAATAATAATATAAAATAAAAATACAATGATGATATGTCATCAAGAATTACAATTTACATAGAAACAATAAAAATAATTTTTCTAAATACATAAGAATTGATGAAATAAATAAGTACAATACAATAGTATGGACAAAAAGATGTCACAACTAGCATCATGGAGATTATCATATTTACAAATTATCTTCCATATATTCGGAAATGCTGTAATAGCACTTTTTAGAGAGAAGAAGTTTCAGCTTGTTCTTAAATACATAAATTGAGGTGCAATCTTTTATTTCGTCAGGGATTTTGTTAAATATAGCAGAGGCTGAATGCCTGGGACCCTTTAAACAGAGGGAGCTGGAGTACTGTTTGTGGTGTATATTATTACTTGATCTTGTGTGGTGATGGGGGAAGGTGGCATTAGAAGGAAATTTATCAAGGTTTGCTTTAGCAAAGTTGGTACATGTCAGGATATAGAGAGAAGGGAGTGTTAGTAATATGTTTGTGACCATATGGTTTGAAAGCTGGTGACTAATCTCATGCAGCCAAACACCTTAGAGGCGGTTAGCTGGGTATTGTATAGATAGATGTACTATTTAGGTTTTTTCTTTTGGTAGATTAGTACTGTATAGTATGCTTTCAGCAGATGTAGGTCTGTTGACAGTTGATGATGACGAGTTCTGTCTACAAGGCGTTTTTTCCCTTGGCTGATGGGCTTCCGGTAAAAAAAGCAAAACACTGAAGCAGGAAAACTAATGATAAGGCGAATACTCTGGGACAATCCATGAGGGAGCTTATCAAGAAACCGCAGCCGATTTGTTTCCCGTGTGAAACTAGGAAACGAACGAGCACTTAAGATTCTACGTGACGCTTTCAAAGGCGAAAAAAGGGGATTCATTTCTGAGGGCACATCGCCCCCTTTTGACAGGTTTGATTTCCCCAGCCTGGATCGGGAGAGGTAATGCTAAAGAAGCTGTTTAAGGTACAGTCGGATTAAAAAATATTGCAACAAATGAAGCGTCGCAACTTTCGCCGCAGTATGAAAAATGAGTTTCTGTATTTTCTATTTTTTCGGTATTTTCTATACCTACCTAGGCAATAGATTTCAAGCAGTCTTAGGACCTGATAATAACTTATCCGCATGGGTTCCAGTATCTTGCGGAGTTCCTCAGGGATCTGTCCTGGGCCCTCTGCTATTTTCTATATTTGTCAATGACATTTCGATTGCGGTTAAAATTGTAAGTATATGATATATGCAGATGACCTTCAAATATACATCCATACCTCGATTGAAAACATAGCTGATAGTATCAATCTTATAAATCATGACGTGAGAGAAATCATAAAATGAGTGGGTAAAAACCACCTCATACTGAACTGTTTAAAGACGAAAGCAATAATCATCGGTAGCTCAAGGATCCTAAACAAAATAGATTTTAATCACCTTCCTCCAGTTGTAGTTGGTGACCGTTCAGCGACTCTGTTCGCACTCTTGGACTAACCCTCACAAAAAATTTGTCTTGGAATCAACATGTCAATGACATCTGTAATAAAGTCAATATCGCACTGTATGAAATAAAACTTCATAAGCATTTACTTTCTATATCCACCCGAAAAATGTTAATTTCCACCCTGGTATTCCCTTCCTTTGATTATTGTAGTCTTGTTTATAATGACATGCCTAAAGAGCTGGATGAAAAGTTACAAAGGCTACATAATTCATGTGTATGATATGTATTCAATTTAAGAAAGGATGTTCATGTATCACAGTACAGAATCAGCCTTGGTTGGCTACATCTTTGTAACCGAAGGAAATATCTACTCGGAGCTCTTCTTTTTAAGATTTTCAGAGAGAGAATCCCAAATTATCTCCGGGAAATCTTTATGAACAGATCAGTAACCACTCATATGTCATCTCACAAAAAGGACTATTTACGTTATACTACTCCACGTTCAACTACCTACCAGAAATCATTTCTAGCAACGGCATATAAATTTTGGAATTCTCTCCCTGAGGATCTAAAACAGAAGGGCTCCATCCATGCATTTAAATATAAATTATGCATGGATTTACTCAATGGAGAGCGAAAATAAACTCCTACATAAAATACAGTCGACATATTACGTGTGTGTTGTCAAATTTCAATCCTTGTTTACGTGTCATTTCTTTGTTATTTGTGTAGCAAACAACTTTATTGTTATTACTTGATATTTTCATGAACTTTGTGCTTTGATGAGCCGATTATTGGAAATTTTGTTTTGCTCCAAGGGTTTACCCAGAGCATGGATAAATATCTATTCTATTCTATTGTAACAGTAGGAGGGAAATTTGATCAATCTTCTCACCTCGCACAATATTTTTGTAGCGACATCATTAACGGGAAAATTTAGACGGAACATGTGCAATGCTTAATACCACATAAATTGTGCAGCTCATGCTAGATAATAAATCCACCTCCATAACGTCAATTTACTTTCTCTCGTAAACTGGTCGATCCGTCTACGTATATTTTATTACAAATAACGTTGAAGCTTTTAGATCAGATATAGCGATCATTACGTGAATATTAAATATCCGCCGCAGCATCACAGCAAAAAATGCCACTGTGTATTAAAATTCAGTTTGATTTAGTGACGCTAGAAGACCGGTACGTTCCCTTTTATGACTTAGCAAACCTCGTAATGAAACACCATTTGAATCAGTTAGAGATTTAGCCTAATGGTAAAGGAGAGGATTTATCACGATTGCGATCCGAAACTTAGTGGATCAAACCTCTTTCGCATGTTTCCCATTCCCATTGAACATTTCCCTTTAATGATGTTGTAATAAAATATATTGCGGAAGGCGGGAGTGTTGTTCAAATTTCTCCACTACTGATACAATAGAAAATACAGAAACTAAATTACCAAACTACAGCAAAGTTGGCGCCCCTTCAGTTTTTGCAATACTTTTGAATCCGACTGTACATTTGTGTTCTTTCTATAAGGATGAATGTATTATTCGCGTCCGACGAATCTTTTTCTTTAGCCATGAATTACTTCCGTGAAACTTGAGTTATCATCAAGACATTCGCAAGGCATGTAGAGTAAAGCCTTGTCAATATTTTCCTATACCTCAAATATAAAAGTTTAAATCAGTAGCATAGGTGCTTTGATATATAGACTATCTCAGCGCCTTTTCCTTCTTATTATTCATGCACTGTAAGCCGTTTCTATGATATTCAACTATCGGAGTAAAATAATAATAGAACGCCTTTATTGCGACGGTATTGAAACTCTGAAGCCCCTTCTCCCTTTCCACCCTTTTTCGTTACAATAATACTCAATATTTACAAATATTCGCACTGTCAACTAAAATTATACGTGAGAACTTTTTAAGTGTAGAAAAACGATAAATTGATCAAAGAACAAGGTGATACGGAGAATAATGAGCATAGAAATGATGGCACTACGGAAAGAGCAAAAATTGTTAATATATTAAACGATGGGCTTTCTTTGATATACAAAATACTTCGAAATACGTCACATCATTTTGCAAAATAACTCTCAAAAACTTTTAAATTCGGCGAGTATGAGAACCCACCCAGTATATGTCGACCGTTGCATCGCAACGGCTGCCGTTAATATGCATGGAGGAACGGTATTGCCTGCTTCAGGTACATAAAAATAAGAATATACATCAGTTAAAACGTTTGAACAATTTATCCGTGCTCTTTTCTCTAAAATAAACGTTTACCTGCAGCTACGGACGTGATTATCCTTACATTGATAGCTCATTAGTCGTAAGAGCTCGAGCTATTTTTTTTTTGTTGTGAGTGTTAGGTATAACTCTAAGTTGTCCATGAGTATCCCGCAGAATTTACACTCATATCTGCCTCTCCCTCTTTTAAGTGGAAACTAACCACCATGGTGGTGACTAATTTTGCGTGGCTACATATAGTTTTATTGCTGACCAAGTGAAGGTACCTTTTTATCTCCTCCAGCCGGTAGGTATTTTCATGATTCCGTAAAGAGCGGCTCGACGTTAGGGGTGATAAACAGACAATTCATTCTCGAATTTGCCTAAGTATACGTTTTATAGCACTAATATTTATACAGGGTTCCCACTCTAACTAAATTATAAAATTCACGGTTTTTCTTCCAGGTTTTCACGGTCTAAATTGCGCCAAATTCACGGTCTGTTGATAAGCCATTTTAGGAAGAAATATTGATCACATAAAAATCACTGGCCGCACGTTAACTAAAAATATAGCAAACGCGATGAACTCCGGGAATGCAAATCGCAGCAATGCAAGTGCTCTTATGACATCGCCTATCGTTAGCAAAATTTAGGGCCGGCTAAAAGTTGTAAGTGGGAAAATGGAAGGTGAAATGAAGGAAAGGGAAGTGAAGAGGTGTATGATTTCTCGCCAGGTTTAATGATCACTTTGGTTAACGGTCTTCAAATCACAGCCTTAAGGTATGTGTCTCGTCATGGCACACGGACCAATATTTGCACTTCGAATACACGAGTTCAGATAAATGCGTGGACAGTGTCTGCAAATGACTGACCTTGAAATATCAATCCTAGTTCTAAAATCAAGTTTGAGTTATTTTTAGGGTTTCATGGCAAATTTCACCGCTATTTCCAGTTTTTTTCACTGTTATAATAATATATAATGCACGTGTTCATGAGAGTACATATCCGCTAAATACCGCTGAGGAAGCTTGAAGCAGTGGCGAATACATACGGGGGGCGCGCCCCCTCTTCCGGGGCAGCCCGAATTGCCGAACATTGCAGAACCACAATTGTAACTTTGTAATATCATAAGATGGCATTGTCTTGTATGTGAGTATAATGAGTTAAAATAAAGCTTTCCTAAAAATTACATGCGACTTCATTATTTTTTTATTACTATAAAATTAGCTCAAGATATCTTTTGCGCCCCCCCCCCCCTTCACTTCTTTTTCTGTATCGGCTACTTGCTTGAAGGGCGTTAGTCCGTGGATGAAAACTGCAAACATAAAAAAGGGACTTGTCTTGTTGTCTATCTATCAGAAAACCAAAATATTTTAGCCGTGCTCCTAAAAAATATGCCGCAAAACCTGTAAATATACGAGATATTTCATCAGCATCGCATCAGGTTGGTGTTATGCCCAGAGTGTTGACTTCCCACCCGGTGGGTACTGGTTCAAGTCCCCGCGGTGGTGGACATTTTCCATTGAACGCCAAATCCCCGCTTGAGTGCTGTGCGGAGGGCACCTCAAGCACTGCACTACGTCCGCCGAATGGGACGTTAAACCGAGGTCCATTTGGGATTAACCCCTTGCGCTGAAATGACGAGTATAGATCGCGGTGAACTTCCGATGCCAAATCGCGTAATGAGGAGTGTCAATCTCGTCATCATACTTTCATAGTTTTAGCACTATTAAGGGAAAAAAATATTTTGAAATTTAAATAATGTTAAAGCATCCATAATGTACATAACGAACTCATATATCATCAAATATGATGCATTGGAAGGGATAAAATTAATTGAATGGCTAATGATAGCTGTGTTTTCGATGTATTTAATTAAATACTTTACAATATGAAATAATAATCACTTTTAATTTCAATGTTTTACGTTGATTACAAACTACAAAATATCATTTAATTATCTACCATTCCATTTAAAAAGAACTACAGAAAAAATATAGAAGATAGGAGCACAATACTTAGAAAATAAATTGAAGTAGATGGGGTTAAGAGCACGCTAACGCTGACGCCAGGTTTCCCTCCACCCTTCTTCCCCACCCATTCCTCATGGCGCAAATGACCTCGGCTCTTGGTCGTCTCCTTCTCATACCGTACAATATTTTATCAGAATCAGACTGTACGATTGCGGTACTCCTATGAGGTTAAAACATCGAATTTTATACATCGGTCGGAGAGAGCATATCCGCTTGTGCAGGAAGCGGAAGAAAAAAGGCATCTCCACACACCGTTGAAGTTAGAATTAGTTAGGCTTAGATTGCTTGAACAATTGAGAATGGATATCTTTAAGAGCGACACGGAGAACATAATATTAGAGCCACACTATATTTCCAGGTCCGATAGAAGCGATAAATTAAGAGAGATGTTTTGCCGAACGTATAGATATGGGAATTCGTTTTTCCCCCGAACCATAAAGGACTTTAATAAACGCTTATCCCAACCTCGTTAGAGCACTTCATTTATTTTTAGTTGTAAACGGCTGGTGTCCTAACACCCCCTACCACACGCCTTTTAGGCGGCTCGCGGGGTATTATATAGATGTAGATGCATATTCCTAACAATGCTCGAAGTGAGAATGCACTTTTCAGCGGAGGTTATACAGAAGTATTGTCTTTGCAATGCGTGATTTCCATCTCAGTGTATTCATTTCTCTCGGAGACGTCGCCATGGTGAATTTCTGAATTGCATCGGATGATTTTGCGACATATGGAAGATTTAATAAATCAAGCACGCGTGCGTCGCATTTGGTAGAGCTGTTTCCTCGCAGACCAAGGAAAAAACTTCTTCAAAATCGAATTTCATATGTCACGGATGGATCATCTCATCGAAATCGAAGAAATATGAATACAAATATGCAAATAAGACGGAGAATAGTGGAAAAAAATGCACGTTCGAAGCGACAAGAATATGCGTAATCAAAACTTCACAAATGCGGAAGAGAATGACGTTGACCCCTTACCTACTAATACCAAAAAAGCACAACCTGTGGCTTCATAGCGTGATAAACATACAATCATATAACTGACTGAGTTAGGTAACTTAAACGACGGAAAAATTGACATTCGAATTCAATATGAAAGAAATACGGGCATTGGGAGAGCCTTCGTTTATCAATGACACAAGAAAAGATTCAGGCTAAGGAGTACTATATTGTTCGATTTAAACTGTAGCTTAGATATCATCACAGAAAAATGTGGAAAATTAGTCCTTCGGCTATTCTTGGAAACGATAAAACTTTAACGTGAGTCAAATATGGCCACAAAATCGACGGAAACTTAGTCGTAAATTTTCATCGTTAACCACGAAATTGTTCCATTAAGATTCGTAGACGTAACACTTCCGAAGCAAATGCTTGATAAAGACGACATTCTGGCTGTACAACATGGCAAATTAACCCTTTCTAACCCAGAGGTGTTTCTGGGAGAAATCAAATTTCAAGATTTTTCATTTTGAACACTTGAAAATTTTAAACTCAATGATAACTATTCTGGCAGCTAAATATTTCGTCATTAAAGTTTACACTACAAAATAATATTTAGTTTAGATATCTCCTAAATAGAGCTGAAAGTTTAAACATTTTTGATATTGCTTAGAATCAACATTAGGTTATAAAGGGTTGAAATATTTTTTTTAGAATTAGCACAGTCTTGGCTAATATTTTGTGCGAAGTTTTCAAAGATTTCCTCATGTACGATAGTTAATCCATAGCCGAGGTGAAGTTCTCCATCCCTCCTTCCACAGTGTATAGTCTTGTCCCCGTCCTGTTCCTACAGCAAAGAGATATAGAATTCCTCACCTGGCGTAAAAATCAAAGAGATCACCATTAAATTTTCACGGGTTTGCGACCGGGCACTCTCTCAATCTCTGCTGATGTTTTAAATGCATACTATACCATCACTTTCAGGGCTGATTGATGCTCACTGCTCCCATCAAAACCAGATTAAACCTCCCACGACAGTGCACCTACATCTACGAGGTACCCTGAGAGCTACCACCAGCGTGCGTGGCACGGCGTGATTGTGATTCCAAATCGACGATGCAGCACTCATCATAGCCTTCTTTAAAGCTAAGTTTTACCTTTGCATGAATGAGGGAGTATAATTTATTAGTATGTGCGACGTTTTTTCGGACCGTGTGGTGTGCATGTGGGAGCCCTATTGCATGCTAGTGATTGATCACCCCCTGCCAAACACCCTAGAGGTAGCTCGCAGTGTATTATGTAGATGTATTAAGAAACGCGCTTGTTCTTCGGACACAGGCAAAGCACTCAAGACAACGACACGTGGTCAGTCGAGAAAACAATGAGAGCGCTACGGACACGAAACTGCTACCATGGAAATAAAATTATTAATTAGTAATGGAAAACGAAAAGTTACCGTAGTAACTAATTCACACAAGAGATATAACATTAGCAACAAGAGATATAACACGTAACATGCCAAGAAATGCATTCAGATAGCTAGGATTTACAAATGTAATAAGTAATTAACAATACATCCAGAGCCTATTTTACCAAGCACGAGTCAAGCTTGATATAGCTAAATTATGACAAATAGATAGAGGGCTCAAGGGGAGCCCTTCAGTGATATACACACCGGGGCCGGGAACCAAGCCAGTGGCTTATACGCCCGATCACCCGGGGAGGGGCTGGAGAGGAAGGAAAAAGGAAAGAAGCGCCGCCGCGATAGGAGCCCGTCGACACCTCTGGGGTAGGATAGGTTCGGAAGGGATGGGACGGGGAATAACACCTCGACGCTATAGAAGCGAAGAGGGCCCAGCTAAATAGCGAAACCAGGCAAAGCCATTAATGTGCCAGCGATTTTAGAGGATTTTCCTATGAGGAAGGAAAATCCATCGATCAAATCGCTAGAGCTAAATTATCGCAGGTATTATGGTCCCTTATTGAACGCGGAAAAACGACATCTTCAATCTATCGGTTCTGCAGTCTATTTCCCTTATCTTATCCTTGAGATCGTTTATACTGCCTATGACAATCAGGCTCTTTCAATATTTCTTGAAAATTAGGCAAACAGTATTTTACTTCCAATTTCCGAAAAAAATATCGCAAGAATTACGGTCCCATATTGTATTTAACCCAGTCACCTGAGCACTCAGCATCAATCAGCACAGAGGACGCTGGAAACGTATTCCATCGAAACGTCAGCGGATCAGAGAGCAGCAAGAAGGCCGAAGCCCGAAAAGGATTCATGAAATTTGCGATACCGGTTCCGGTATCGTGAACATCGAATACGGCGCATCGTTCTACGGCACCGTGGTTGTTGTGGGAGGAGGCGGAGGAAGGAAAAGGTCGCTACAGTCTCCCCACTCTCCTTCCGACCGCTCGGTCAGGTGAAGGGAATGTTGGGAGGGGGAAAGGAGAGGTCGGGGGCGGAGGGGAAGGGCGGGTGGGGGGGATGTAGGCCAAGGTGGGAGGGGAGAGAGGGGAAAGGTGAAAGGGGTGGACGCCTCTTTCTCCCCATGACGAACTTCTCCGGTGAGTTAGCCGCGAGACTCCGTGACCGTAAGTCGAGTGCGTTCGGGGAAAGTGTGCATGCCGTGTGTTGCTGTTTTGTGTCTGTGATTTCCCGTGGCTGGCTTAGCTGGCGTGGATGTTTACGCGGAGTCGCCGGGGCGGACCTCCAGAAGACCTTACCGCTGGATTTTGAGAGTAAACCTGTGCTTGTTATTAGTTTCGCGGGCTAAAAGTGAGGAGCCAGAAGGATTTGACCACTCCTAGAGAAAACAAGGAGGAGGGAGAAGGGGGAACATAATGTCTCGCTGAGGAGTAAAAAGATATTAAGGCTTGTAGTGTAGTTAGTGGGTTCGTCCAGAAGGCTCTTTGGAGGAGACCCGAGTGAATAGGAGGAGACAACCTATCTTCCCATAGGGGCCTGCTTCTTTGCTTTCCACGTTACTAGTTATTTTTTGCTTGAGGCGAAGGAGGGAACAAATAGCGACCATGTTCGCAAACAAAGGCTCTCTGGTCGCCGCGGCCTTCTTGGCTCTGGCGCTAACCCTGGCATCGCCGGAGGAGATTTGTGATTGTGAGGAGAAGCCCAAGTGTCCGTCAGAGGCCCCCAAGGATTGCGGCGGGGGCCGGGGCCTCCTGATGGTGCCCGGGGGCGAGGAGTGCTCCTGCTGCGAGGCCGTCTGCCCCCGGGTCAAGGGGGAGTCCTGCGAAGGACCGCACAGCCTGGCCTGCGACCACGGGCTCGTCTGCGGTGACGCCGGAGTCTGCACAGGTAGGACGATTGTTTCTGTTTGTCTACTTGTCGTGATCAATTCTGGCGCCGCTCAGGAGAAAGGATTTCTGTATTGATAGGGATAAGCTAGTAGCCTTTAGTTTAAGGTACTTGCATGAGACGGTGCCGACGCATTCTGACACCACCCTCAAAGATGTTTGAGTTGTTAACATTTTGCTGTTTGACCTAAAGGAGATGGCAAATATCTGAGCCACAAACTGTTAAATGTCATGAATTCATAATACTTCGAAGAACATATCATCATGCATAGGTATTATTTCACCAAAAATTACGTGTATGATTGGTGAAATAAGGAAGCAAGGCTTCGCAGGGTATGCCGTCCCCCGTTAAGTTCAGTTTTACATTTATAATATTAATAGTTATGAAAACAAACACTTTTTCTCATAAAATTTGATAAACATACTAATGTAATTAGGTAAATTAACATTAAGCGCCTCATTATTCGTGAAAGCAAAAACTATCATAGACTTAACATTTTTTAGATGCAGGTTTAATAAAATAGGGAGATACAGAGTATGGGCAATGTGAATACAGTAATTGATTCGACTAGCAGAAATATTTTCGTCCTTACGCAAAGTATTGTATAATTAGGGTATGATTGCTATTTCAGGTATTTACTGCAGCAATCCATGCCAATAAAAAATCCCTGGATATCAATCGTGTATAACTGCAACATAAACTTCCATAAACTGAGTAAGCATGGCGGATTATCATCTAAAAATAATATCGAAAACCATGCCATATGAATCAATGGCACGTAAGTGAGGGATGAGGAATTATGAGGTACGATGTTAAAGGAATAGCAAATGAGCGATAGGAAAAACCTTAGGGTGGTGACGAACAGTAAGCATTAGGTATTCTCCGAAATAGAGGTTTAAGGGGATTTATTATCTGCGCCACTGAACTCCTCGTGTATTCTTTAATCTTCAATGGCATTCGGCTGTATTCATCATGCAGCAATTTTTTTATCAATGGGTTCCTATGGATGCGAGGCAAAAACATGATTTTTTAAGATGCCGCATTACAATACATTAGGTAAATTAACATCAAATGCTTTTTTATCTCAGTTAGGACTCTAAATAATTGAATGATTGCTTCAATTAATCGAGTATCCTTACCAAGACCACTTGATGCGATAAAAGTGTTCGTAGAAAATGTTTATCCGAAATCGTATGCTTGCAAGAATGAAAAAAACGGCGAGATAAAAATTTTTCTTAGGGTCTATTTTTTCACAAATTGCTCATGCAAGTAGTATATGGCCTATTTAAAATGCCTTGATGAAAAGGGGAAGTTGAGGATTGCAGTGACAACACTGAGTGGGCTAGAATACTCATGAAGCAGGCAAAAAGGTGATATATTCCGCGAAAAAAGAAATGATTTTTACGATAATTTCAAATGCCCTACTCCATTTTACTTCATCTCCAGCTTTCTCCGGAGTTAATACATGTTTGGCATGTTCTGTCGAAGTAGCGCTACTGTTGTCCCTTAGGTTTCCCCGTCAGATCTACTATTGTGCTGGTTCTGCTTGATGTTACAAACAAACTACTGGAAAGACTTTAGGTATAGGCCGCGAGAAAATCTTATCGTAATTTCTTCCATGCCTGTCAGAGAGCAGGATTATTTTTTTCACCGAAATTCTTCTCAGTCTGAAACACCGCTTCGAAGACAATTGTCTCTACTTTCTAGAGGCGCACTTTTCCAAAAGAACTATCAAAATAAGAGAAAAATGGAGTTTATCGCCTAAAAATGAGATCTATATTTTTTAACTTTGAAGATACGCTAATTTGAAATCTAGGTAACTTATCCGCTCGATTTTTACTATTTGGTCAAACTATTTTTATGCACTAAGACGACCGAGAACAATAAAAATATTCAGCAAATAAAGCTTTCTTTTTCTCAAGATTCGCCAAGGCTCTCGGACACAAAATATTTTCACTCACAATCAGATAAGAGAAAAAGGCTCTGTTACATAATGTCTTGTTTACCTGCAGTACCCCGTAAATTATTTAGCCTTGATGCTTATCCTCCTACGAACGGTGCATGTTTCTATTATGCTTACTGTGTTATTCCCATTATCCGAAAGAGAAATGTATTATTCCACAGGTGTCTCGAGTTCGTGCAGATTTTTGTCTATCTTACATACTGAAGCCGGTTTGAATAACGTAGTACATTTTTAGCCAGAAATCCAATGATTAAATGCAGCTTTAATTTAAAGCACTATTATATAAGAAAATGTGTTCGTTACTACAGCATTATCTCTTCCTTTCTCTTATCTTGACACTTGTTATTTTAATGTACCGTATTTTGTTTTTATACGCCGAGCAAGTTCTAAAGCTCGTGAAGGATTTCGAGGCATCGGTAATTTCTAACAAGTGAGTTTAATTGAATTCCATTCACCATCTATTTCACATTAATCCACAGAGTGAAGCCTTAAATATTTTGTCGAATGGATACGTACAATAATTCGTGTTTCCCCGAAAGGTAAATGACTTCAATAAGGGTAAGGTAGGACTATGAATTCACATACCTATCTCAAACGCGCATTCAAGGGCGTACCCAGGATCAAAACTAGAGGGGGGAGAGCCGTGGTCGTTCACCATGTAACACAGGAAAGGTTAAGAAAACCAACATTTCAAGAAAATTATAGCGCCGCAATATTAGTTTTTAAAATTTTTTGCTCGAAAAAAAGAATATATTTTAATTACATGTTTTTTACCAATATCACTTTTCTTGGATATAATAATGTATAATTTTGTTTTGAACTAATTTTACTTTTTCTTCTCGGAGGGGGCAGCTGCCCCCTACTGCCCCTCCCTGGGTTCGCCCATGCGCGCATCTCCTTCTATCTTCTTCTCCTTCATTTGTTAACGACTGGTATCATGACAACCGACCTCGGTAGCGGCCGGGTAACGTCCTCGCCCGCCAAACAAGAGGTCGCGGGTTCTTATCTGGGTATGTTTTCCCTATCTAGAGCTAAATTGTTCATGCACGTTTAATAGTTTAATTTGTTGAAAGCCCCTGTACAAAAGGCCAATATGTTCTGTTGTCGATTGTGTGGGAACAAATAAAAAGACGGACACACACCTATTGAGAAAGCTTGCGGTATAACATGTTGATGTAGATGAAATACCGACCACATCGGCGACGAAGTCATATTCTGGCCTGATGATGAGAAATTTATCCCACCTTGGCGCATGTGCACTTCATGGGACCTTGATTTTTATGTTGTAGTAACATTGTTTCATCAAAGGTCAACTTTACTCCGAGCACAGACGACGGAAATTCAAACTTGTGCCATCATCCTTTTCTTTTTTTATAGCACGAGTCAGAGTCTGCGGGTGAGTGGTTTGATTTCAGTAAAATAGGGGAAGGTGAAATATGCAGGTTGGTTATAGCAATGGAGTTACATTGAGCGATTCAAAGGCATCAAAGAAAGATTATCTAATGCACCACAATTCAGGTGACCATATACCTAGTGGTACAATCAGCGCATACAAGTTGGGGTAATTACGTAGTCGACTTGGCCGGTGTCTGCAGTAGATGTGAGTCGGAAATAAAGAATTTGTTAGTATTCGTGACGTTTTTTGGACTTTGTGGTGTGCATGTGGGAGTCCAATTGCATGCCGCGTGCAATTGATCACCCCCTGCCATACACCCTCGGGATGGCTCGCAGGGTATTATCTAAATGTAGCAGTCATGAGAAGGTAGTAGAAGTACGCAAAGCTGATTTTCCCTGCAACTTGATGAGTGTATCAACAAAAAGTTGACGAAATCTCCCCGTATTCTCAATAAATCGATGAAAACATCGATTTTGGCTCAATCACCGAATGTAAACAAAAGCCACGTGAGATGTCCCTCCAGTCCCTAACGCCACTTTATTCAACCGGTATCTAAGGAATTCACCGATTGGCTGACTTTTTAACGGCCAAATGATTCAACTGCTTGGTGCTATTGTAATACATTTGTCCATTCGCTCGTTTCCCTAAGCAGAATTTACTATTGCTTGCATATAAATAATTAAATTGATATAAAATTCGCAGCTTCCGAAATTTTATAACCGAGTTCACGAGTAATAATTCTCCCACTCTTTAATAATTTCAAATTTTCCCATGAATTATGGTAATGGTTCATTTAAACTACGAAGTTGGTGCACATTGATTTGGTATGTCAAATGAAATAAGAACTTGGTTTATCATGTCTATGGTTGAGGAGAAGTGTTATGAAGTGCAGACGTCGCGAAATAAGTGACATCTAACTAGTAAAAATTTAATGGGAAGGTATATTTTTAGTGAGAAGAATGTTGGAGGGTAGTTGTCCGTGGGATCTTTTGTGCGGCCGTGGCTGAGGAAGTGTTTGTAGATAAAATGCGTTCTGTTACATATTTATTCTTCAGAAAGTTTGTCAAAAATAGTACTTTCAAAGAACTCCATGCATTAAACCCACGCCTACTGGCTTGGGAAATTTGGATGAAAATTGGAGGGAAATTTGATGAAAAATTACGGAACGGAATTAATTAATAATATCGGTGGTATACTTAAATTTTTATGGGTTCTTATTCACTTTATAAATTGAAAGGATTTATTTTTATGTAGCCAATTGCATTGCTTCATTCTCTGAAGATATCAAAGTCAAAGGTATCATGCCAAAGTTCTCCTGAGGAGAACTCTGAAGATGTCTTTCTTTTAGAATGATTAAAAATAACTTTTGCAGTTTTCACAGATTATATTATCTATTTATTATACATTGAAATTTTTCCGGCATGTTAATTCGTACTCGAGAATGACGCCTCAGTGTCAAATCGTGTCGCACCATTAATTTAAAAAATCTATGAAAATAAAAAATGTTGCTTTTATTCATTCAGCATGAATTTCCACAAAGTGAAAGCCGAATCAATCGATTTATTCATTCATTTAGCTCTATGCGGCTTTGCTTCCCTTTGTTACGGACGCGATAAACACTTGCCGAATGTGAGATCGGTGGAGGGTAGTTGACCGTGGGCCCTTCATTGTGCGGTCGGGGAAGTGTTGTGATAGTGGAGAACTCCCCGAGAGCCCTCCGCCGGCCGGCCGCCGAGTCCTCACCGGCAGAAGTGTTATTGGTTGAAGCGGCAACGTCGCCGAGGCCTGCATTCCTCCGGGTGGGAGCTGCTCGCCGACCCTCCCCGCCCCCTCCACTCCTTCGCTCCCCCCCCCTCAACCCTTTTTACGTGTCCAGGCCCTATTTCCCCACCATATTTAAAATCTCTCTTGTATTACTCCAGAGAGAAGGGGAGGGGGGCTCCCCTGCAAGTCCCATGTTGTTTTGATTGACGAACTCGACCAAAAGTTACACTGGGACGTGGGTCCTATGTAGTACGTACTATGAAGAAAAAAATATCGCGACCGAGAGAATGTCATCATTGTTGGCCTGCAGGGTTATCTGTTTCCTTTCCCTCACATTTCCACCACTTAAAGCCTGAAATGATTTTCTAATAATAATTTTATTCCGTAAATCCTTTTTTTATGTATTGTCACAATGTTCACTATTTTTTCATAATATTTGTCAGAACGAAAAAAATACCCTGACAAATAAACCCAGTGAGATACTTTTTCCTCCAGGTCTAGACATTATCTTATGCACGAATTCTATAGCTAAATTTATCTTAACTTTCGCACTAATTACTTCCGCTGGATTTAATATATTTTATGACGTACTTGGAGCTAATAAAATTACGGCATAAAAGCGAAGAAAAATCATAACACAAAGGCACAATGTGTCATAAAATTGACAGTAGCTTAATCGACTCTATCTAAAAGCATATTCGTAGAAAGGAAATACACCAAACGAGAATAAACATGTGCCTTTCCGTATCGACTTAGGATCACGCCCCAACTCGATTCTAATACTCTCAAGGACATCCAGCTTTATCAGAAGTTTACTCATAAACAAAACAAATTCTTATCCTATACTTACGTTGCATGAACTACCAATGGAAATAATCTGGAAAACAAGTAAATTTGTACAAAACCTTAATGGTATTGTGGGCTAAAAATTATGCAATACAGAAGAACAAACTGTGTAACAGTTTTGGTAAGGTAATTACGAAAATATCCCAGTATTCACATTGAGAGGAAAATCCAAAACTTGCAGAGTTGCTGCTAATATCCGTTTTAGCCAAATTATTATATGAACGGAGATTTCTGGTTTTACATCGATTACATCTGGAAAAAATGAAAAATGTATGGATGTGTCATTAAAATGCTATGTAATAAACGTTATTATTATACTATATTCGAAATATTATCTGAATCATTTTTGCATAAAATTAAAACTTTATCAATAGGATCACAGGTTAACTGAAAAGTATGGAAATAGAATAGAAAAGGTAAGAATGAAAATATCTCCTAAAGTTAGTTCATTACGATCAAATGAGAAAAAATTGATTAAAACCAATGCCTATCTGAAGAACTATCTCTTAATGCCGATAGAAAGCATTTGGAAGAAATGTCTCTCATAGACTTAATAATTACTTTTGGCGTGGCTTACGTAATAATTATATGTTTTTCAACAGAAATCGATTGTTCCATAAGTATGACATTCGGACTGCTATACATTCATTAATGTCAATATCTTTAATTTTAATTGCAGTAGGAATGGTTTCCGAGTACATAAAAGTGCAAAATCTTTCATTCAAATTTTATCTCAATAGGGCATGATTCCGTCCAAACCTACGAACCGATCCGTCTCTCCCATTGCAATTCATTAATTTACAAAAATAAAAATAATATTAATTACCATTTTCTAGCATACAATGGATACTCTCTCCACTTCCTAGATATGGATCATCCTTTGTTTTCCTTTTAGAGAAACAATGAGTTCATTTCATAACCCTTTCTCTCAAATACAGTGTACCTACCTAGTGAAAGCAGCTACTTACGAAACAGAGCACATACGAAGCAATAGTAGGACGGATCCTTATATCTGAATGAGTATTTTACAATTTCACGTGATGCTTGGAAATTTTTATTTCTAAAGTCATGTTAGCTTTACGCCGTAAGCTCAAATTCTAAGCTGAGAACGCCTACTTTTGCACCTGCAATTGTAATAAATCCTGAGATTTTCTGTAAATATATGGATCGTTAAAAAAAATCTTGACACCTTTTACATTGCATCATAATTATCGTGGCTATGCGCCACGATTTCACCAGCCGAATGGGCACTAAGGCAAAGTTTGGCTGGGAGACTGAAGAATGACAAAATATTACACCCGTGAAAGGCAAGCAAGGGGTCATAACATCTTCTCAAAAAGGACTTCAGGTTCTAACTAATGAAAAGGCGTCCGTAAACAGAAATTGATGTTATGTAAATTTGGTAAATATTAGTTGAATTTATTTGATTTATCTTACAAAACATAATTAAAAAATAATATTGCATCATTTCTATGAGTTTCAATGCAACATATAACTTTATTGATGATAAACTCAACCTAATTTAGTAAGACTGTGATAACTTACTTTATTATATTCAAAAATTTTCTTTCTTAATCAAAGAACTCCATCTTTCCTCCCTGTTTCATATTTGTGCCTGGCATTACTTGGAGTAAATAATAGTAATCATCGTTAAAAAGTCCAAAAAACGTGGAGACAGTAACTTTCAGGAAGTAATTTTGGTGGAGATGGTAGCATTTATAATTTCGCACTATTTACTTAATATTCAGGGTAATATACATGGAGACCAACACAATGCTTACGACTATTCTTAGTGCATTAAAAAAAAAACATATATGCATACTTTCTTAAAATGCACCCTCAACAAATTAATTTTATGACAAAAGTGATGTCATTGACAGCTGTTCTCAAATATTACTCAATCCAAATGACAGGTGACAGTAACGATAGCGCATTTAAATGGACACAAAGGTCACAAAGAAAATAGTAGCTTCATCTAGCTTTCCATCCCAACGGATACAGGCGATAAGCGGTACATTTAGCGGAAGTAGTTGTTGCTCTCTGTACTACGTATAGCATACAGTTACGGGTCCGAAAACATGTACGCCCCGTTACCACTTACATAGATGCATATATTTAGCATCTCCAAACCAAACTGACGAACTACGTAGCACAGGAAAACACCGAAAATTCGGCATAAACACAAAAGACAATTGGTCTAGAATAACCAAATACAAATACCATAACTACAGCCTATTATGACAAGATGAACTTGCTCATGACATGTTCAATACTTTCTTTATTTTTAAATGAGTAGCATGCACCAATGAATTCCACTGTGAATCATTATCATAAGGTCACGTTCATGGCCAGGAATGACCACATCAGATTAGAAGGAATGAATAATGTATTAATAAAATGCTCGCTGATAGCTATGAATGAAGGCCAGAGTACGTTTGCCGTTTAAATTTATGAGGTGAAAGAGTTGACGAGAGCGTCCTCCGGAAGAGGAAGAGAGCTATAGACCCGCATTTGAAACCGCATTCAGCTTTTCCGGTCTCAGCCAATCTTTCCGTATTTTCTGTACATGCATCTAATCACATCATTTCACGTCAGTACAAGCAACACAACAGATACCCTTGAGAGAATGTAGGAAAAGAGATGTGGCCATCGACGCTAAAAAAGCTAGCATAATTTTTATAAAAATTATAGGGCGCGTAGAAACTGCAACTTATCATAAACAATCATTCTGATCCCATTCAATACCGCAGAAATAACTTCACCCACGAGATACATATGATTATTACAACCATTGCTTACAGTTCTCCCCTAAATTTATATTTCATAATAAGATTTTCTTTTTCCTCTTCTTGACCTCATTTAAATAATGATCAAATAATTCTTGGAGAATAGGTCATATAATATATTTATATTATATATTCATAATGCAAATTAGCCCCTATTCACTAAGACTGGTTCATCAACTGCCTTCTAAATCTGAACGCCACGGCGAATTAATGTAAACACTTTTGAAATACAAATGATTGCACGAGAAACTCTGAATGAGATATAAGGTTTAAGGTTAATGTATATTGCAAGATAAAGTGATGAATATCCGGCATAATTTGATAATAAGTTAAATTAACAACTCGATTTTCGTTGTAGCTCAACGATATTCATCAATTTTCATTCCGCTAGGGACGGAAACATTCATATTTTTTCAGATACAGGCCTCGTTACTTGGTGCACACAATGTAATAATACTTGTTATGCTCTTGATTCTTTAGCGTAGCTTCAAATTATTTCCAATCTCCGATGCGCTGATGACGAAAGCTATCTAATATTTTGAAAACTCCTGTGCTCTCTACTTATCATATGAATATGAGCCCCTGAATCACGCTCAAAATTTATCACAAAATTCTCTAGGATCTCCCAATCTTCAAAAGGGTTTCTCAATTATGTGCGGTCAAATGCTAGACCCGGGCCTCATTCCAGGCAAGTATCATAAAGCGTTTATCCTGCAGCATTCCAAGCAGAATAATTAGGGGCAGCTGTTTCTTGGAAGGGCTCCTCACGGAATCGCTGCTGTTTATTCAGCAGGTGTTCCCCCAAAGTGCGTTCTTGCTTTCACTATACCTGGGAGTGAATGGTCTCCGTACTATGAGGATGGGACTAGGAAAACTTTCCACCTGCCGAACATCAATGCATCAATTACACACCCAACTACAACCAACGCCTATAATTTTCTCGTGCTGAAGAAAAAGCCAGGGTATACACTTCGAAAAGAATTTTTTCACGAATGCTTCAAGGCATTTCTAGGAGTGAGAGAATAAGCTGTTTATAGAACTACATTCAAAAGTCATTTAATAGTTAACAAAGCTTTGCTTCCTTTTCACCTTGCCATTATTTTGCAGAAAATTATAAAAATAATGATGCAGTTCGATGTATGCATTTTACTGCGAATAATATCTCATGAGTTACACAGGCAATTAAAAATCTTTCAGATGAGCCGAAAGCGAAAATAAATCCAACGTGTCCTAAAGAAGAATTGAAGAGAAATTTCCTCTACGAATGGAGCTGATTTTCACACTTAAACAGTTCAGCAAGACCCTTAACATCAACGTAGGATTAAATGACTGAAGAAGCTTTTTAACGGGAACTTCTACTTGATTGAGATAAAGAGTAGGCCCTTCAAAAACTTGACTATTAAAACATGTACTCCAATTATTCCCATTATTTGAAAGTGGAATTATTTGGGAGAGGGTTTCTATTTCAAATAATAGACAGCGTCAGGACCTATACCTCACTTAAACTAAGCCTTAATATTATACATTATTCATATTTTTTCTGACCAGCGTGGTTATCATTACAAGATCAATTAAAGCGGATTCTTTACGTCTTGATAGAACGATTATTATTAAGATTCCACTATATCTTTCTGGCCCTATGATGACGAATTTGGGAGTTTCCTTTCATACATAAGAAAGGCCGGAAATATGTCGAGGCACACTGAAATTATGCCATTTTAATTTTTCTTTCGCTTTCATTAATTTTGTCCTTTGTAGCAACACTTCATCATCGTCTGCAATTTTTCATTGCGCGTTTCAGGATCGTTAATGTTCTCGCCAGAGCAATTAAAAACTCAAATTAAATTTAATTCTGAATTAAATCACACTCAGTGTTGGACCACTGCATCTTATGAATGAATCATTCCATCGACCAATAGAGAGACTCCAAGACTCTGTGGCTTTCGTTGTCTACTAGATACGCAACCAAATCGCTCCTATATTACCAGCGGACTATTTACCATGTGCACGGGAAATCTAATAATGATGGCTTACTGGAACTATTGGTGAAAGCACAGATTCCAAATCCTTCCTAAAATAGGGGCTTGGTACTATCCCACTATTCTTATTGTCAAGGAACAACAGTGATTATTTACGAATACAATTAAAAACTATGTAAAAAAAACTTCTATTTCTGCGCTTCAGTGAAAACTTGAAGACTTTTACATCGATCCCCACTGCTAAAATTGAATTTTATTTCGCATACGTGGCGAGAGCAAAAGCCTTGCCACCCACATGTTATATATACGTGATGTAAAAGAAACCTAAGCACTATTAGTTCTTGGGTAATACACGTATTGAGATAAAACAAAGGCAAGCCATGCTATAAACGAATACATTCAAGCATAGATACGCTTGCTCTGAATTAATTAGCTTTTACCATATTTCACTCGATTACTTGTCTTGTCACTGATTCATTGTGATGGATTGAATGTCGCTCGCAAGTAACTGCGCTATAACTCAATTGCTTTTTTCAGGAATCGGGCCACCGCTTCTTTTATCGTAACGACTTTCAGCGCTGCGAAACCATGGTAACCCGAGGACCGGAGTGGGGCACGCGCCTCGCTATAGATGTCGTCTGCGGCGCTTGATTTCCCTTTTCATGCTCTCGAAAGGTTATGATGGCGTCATAAACTTCAAACCGCAAGAGCGCGGGGTAGACAATTCAGACTCACTCGAGGAAAACAGGATCAAACCGCGAGGCCTTCGCGGAGGCAGGAATCCGTCTCTCTGGTTACCCATTTGACAGGACGCCCTTGGAGGGGGGGGGGGCACTTTTCTCCGATTCTCTACCTAAAAAATGGCAAAACCTGCATTAATCACACTTAGATTCCGTTGGCTTCACGGCCACTGGCATTTTCGGTATGTGATTAGAAACAAAAAATGTAATTTTGCAGATTGCATCAATATTATTAGTGGACGGTATAGATAGTTACGGATTAATTGTCAAGCGAATTAGGCTGGGAGCCGCTGGAGACTCGGAGGCTGTGCGCTAGGCTTAGATTGCTTGAACCATAGGGTAGTTTCCTTCATCATAGAAAACGAAAGGCATTGATTGCGATTCGTTACCCAACGTTAGTGTATTCATAATGTACAAAGTATTTGGTTTTAGTATTCCCAGTTTTGACGAATGGCAATGGTCAGTTTTAATCTCATTTGAAAAAGGCCAGATTGGCGCCCATGCGATGCCACTCCACGTGATGTCACAGGGACCTAGATTCTATACAAGTAGTCAGGAGTTTTAAATCGTCTGAGATTACCAATGCATGCATGAGGCACAGACTTCAGGGAAACATCTTCCCCAAAGCATATTCCTAGTTACGCCACTGGTGAAAGTGATTAGCCAAATTTTAAGGATCGACCACCTGCGGCCCATACAAAAAATAATCATTTGTCTTGAGATAGCGATGGTTCTTTTATACGGCTGACATTTAGTGCGTTAATTGAAGCGTTGAAATGAGAAAGGTAGTAAGTCAGAAAAAATCGAAATTTATGGGGAAGGTAGAATATGCACATGTCAATGGCATGGAAAAGGTAGAAAGTCAATTGGTACAAAATATCAGCTGCTACGATTGACGAAGTTTGTACACTAATGTAAGCTTCATAAGGTTGGCAAACCTCTTTCTATCATCTCCTGTAAAATTCTTTCCCATGTCAAAGCATCAATTATTTATTAACAGAAACAACTCGATAGAATACAATTGTTTACGTCCCGAATAGCCTTGCCAACTCAAATACATCCCACAAGTAAGAGTAGGTTTCATGAATTACTTCAAATGATATCCAAATTCACAATACAGTATGAAAGCTTGCTTGGTATATTCCGCGGTAGATTTCCTTAATGTGCCTCAAAATTGAACGGAAAATATAATCAGAGTGCAAAACAATTTGATTACCTTTTTCATTAAATTTATAGAAGGTAATATCTCATCGTTAATATTACCAAGTAACTATTTTTGCTAGATTATTGAATTATAAATTGCACGTAAGTGCGGGTGATATGCTGGTATTAGCCGTTTTCGCATGTATTAATTCACGGGCGGATCTAGGATATTTTTGTGACAGGTCTACTCATATTTGATATTTTTATAAAATACATCAATTACTGTAGAAAACATTCTCTTTGTTTTGATATGAAAGTTATCAATATTGAATTAAATGATTGAAGTTCCGTAAAACATAAAATAAAACGAACGTAATATTAACCGTATTAAGAATCTTGTCCATTTATTAAGCGTCTGGGGGGTCACGTGCCCCCGCGCACCCCCTCAAATCTGCCTATGCATTAATTGTGTCGTTCATTGACCTTTTGGCATTATAAGGGACTCATGACTGCACGTTTCGAAGGTAATACATCTACTGTAGATAAAGAAACCATGCTATTACATTGAGTATAAAGTACCCACAATGGGAAACCTACCCACGTCGTCATCAAACGTTGTTGAAAGCTCGATTAACATAATTACTCTCTATTACCAAACAACTTGAAATTTTCAGAGAGTATCGGAAAAGACCAAAAGTTGTGAACTAATACGTGAACATCATAAGTAAGCTGACATAAATGAAGAAGTGAATACACGCGAATCTTGTATTAAGATGAAATACTGGAAATAGCAATTGAAAGTACTTCGAAGATATACACAGTTCATACCACAATGATAGTTCTCTTCATTACCGGCCGCTGAGTCGGATCTATTTACCTCGTCCAGGTGAAGGTCTTTGCAGCAACTGTCTAGTGTTTTCGAATAATAAGAAGCTCTTCTACCACAAAAACCACAGCATACTGTCCTTTTGCCTCCAACACAACCTATTCGTCGTATACGTATGAAGTGATAGGAATCTCATCCATTCTCTCAACATCGCCAAAGAGGCGAAGCGGATTCCTTTTCTGGGAATGCGTTTTTCGAATACCTCCACGCACCCTCTCAGTCTCCCCTTATCTCACTTAGCATCTGAAGAACAGCCATCGAATGATCACTAGATGTCCACCGTTTACGGTAGGTAAGCATTGGAAATATCTCTTAAAAAAAATTTTCAATAAGCTTAAAGTAGAAGCGATTCTTCGTGAGACAATATGATAAAACGTAAAGTAAATGAGAGATTCCATAGGGACAAGTAGCCGTTCAAGAAAATTATCGATCAGTATTTTTATATTAATATACAGTGTTTAATGTCAGGGAAAAAACTCCATTTCTAATGGGGGAAGAATGCACAAGGCTTCAGTATTCATGGTAATTGATATCGGTTATGCTTTGCTGGAAGTGATATTTGAAATAAATTATATCAACATTATATAATTTATTATGTATTCTTTGTAACAAAAGTTCCTAAAATGAATTATTTTGTAGCCTAAATCGAGGTTACAATTCGATCACTGATTGGTTATTTTGTTCCAGCTGCAAGTGTCCATATAGCTGTCATAGCTGGACATGATTAGGTCTGTACCAGTCAAAACTCAGGTCGGTAAATTTACTAATATAATCTGATATAGTCTTACAAAGCTTGTTAACTTCGCGTCAAAACGACACGATTACGTCAATATTTAGCGCGAACTTGAGAAGTTCAACTTTATAGTGCCTTAGATAGACAAATGTCCAAGTATACAATAGCTCTCTAAAAACATAATTTTTATGTAAATTTCCAATCGATTTCAGAAGGGGATTTTCCACTATATGGAATTGATTTTTTGAGACCGCGTGATGTGATGCCTGGGGTCGTGCTTACCTACGCATAAATCGATCCATCGACGATCGAATTCGATACGTGCCCGTCACAATCGCGCCCTACTTTGCGCGGCTTAAAAAGTTTTGAGGCCAGGGGAAAAAGAAACTTGCAATCCACGACGAGGGGCTGTCGTGCAATCAACGGAAAAAGAATTAGACGGATGCGATTCCGAAACTATGGCGGAACTAATTAGGATTTATTGAAGGGATGGTGAATGGGGGCACGCCCTATTTGATCGAGAGATTTGCGATATATTTGACGCCTTCCACGTGAACGCGAAAGGACGATGATTCTCAACAAACGAACTGCATTTCCCTAGCGGCGGCGATCTGAAAATCGGATAGGTAACTGTATCCACTGATAAATTGCACACAGAGATAAGCGGCTTTTTTTAAATTGGATATTGTGCAATATGGCCTATTCTTCCACAAATAAAATCAAAAAATGGAACCTTCTTTCTGGAATAGCTTGTGAATTTTCATTGTAACCAAAAATGATACTATAGCCTCAGTTTACAATAACACTTTTGAAAATTTTGATTTTTACACGAGATGAAAGCACCCTCAGTAAAGATTCTATGGCCATCAGTAAAGCAGCAGCTTTGTCCAACAATCAGGTTGCATTCCGTAACTTTGTAGAAAATTGTATGCATATCATCGTCCGAGTTAGTTCAACAGTCAAACAAAAATTCAAATAAATACTAATTTTGCCACAGATATTATGTACTGTTGCCATGGTTGAAGGCTGCTACATTCATAAATATATCACGCGTGCATATTCGCACGAGCCTCAACTTAATAGTATGAACACAACAGCCTCATTCACAAACAGTGGAATACCGGTTTATAATCTTGCAGCTTATTACCAGAAAAATGTCGTAATAATGAGAAAAAGGAATTTTCTAACGCGCCTAATGATAATTGGTCAAACTTATCATTTCCAAAAAGTTATAAAGCATGCTTTCGATTAATTAAATAATAATTTTCAATACGAAAATATTATATTGTTTCTAGATATAAACTTATTTCATAATGCAAACATCGACCTTTCCTGTGAAAACAAGAAATTTGCTGTTAAAAAAATCGTTTGACTTTAAAGCATAAGCACGTGACGGCATAAAAAGTCTCCTGTAAGTGTACGGTTTTGCAACCTCAAATATCGCAGTTTGCTTCTTTTATAATCGCCGAAAAAAGGAATGACGTCATTCTACGTCATATTCAAAGTCGTGGGGACGCAATATTCACGATTTCAGCGTGCCGGATGTTCGTTAAGAAGACGAAAGAGGGTTTGACGTCCACGCATGCCTGAGCACGCTTTCGTGAGGTTATAAGCGAAAAGATGAAGATGAGCCGATCAAGAATAGGCTGAAGGAAGGAGGGGGATAGCATCTACCGTCACTCTAAACTTGCTTCAACACTTTGGAAACCGTCCTCTGGGACTGCAATGAATTTCCAAAAGCGCAAAAGATACCTCAATTACCACTTCAAGGTGCATTATAGTTTAATCACCCCCTGCCAAACACCCTAGCGGTGGCTTGCAGGGTATTATGTAGATCGGGATGTAGTAAGCTCAAAGTGATTACTGCAGTGAAAGTTCATAAAGTCTGCAAAATGAGGACTGACGGCAATTTTTGTTTTTCTTATCCGGGTGACGATAACAGCGAGCAACTATAAAATCGGATGGCCGATGAATTTGAAATATCCTTTGGGACAAGTGAACTATTTCAATATTTATATAATTTTTAGAGCTGAATTCAGAAAAAAAATATAGCATACCTACTCGTAACAAGGTTCTTCTCATTATTTACTTACGGCTGAACATACACATTCCCATGAACTTCGTTCCAAATGGTAAATCGTGCGTCATTTGTTTACAATATGGGCAGAAATTAATTTCTTTCTCGTTAAACAGCTTAAATAAATAACATTAATACAAGTCATTGTGTCATTAGAACACAGGTTTTCATTAAATATATCTACATCTACTTGCTACCCCGAAAGCCGCCCAAAAAGGCGTTTGGCAGGGGGAATGTGTAAAACTATACGTAATCTTAAAAGTGAAAATCGCTTTGGAGCTACCCATCCCACTCTTCCTCAACCGCAGGGGGCATCATGAACCAGCGCCTCCCATTGGTGGTCGGTTTAATTGCCCGGACGATCTGAATCTTTAGCAGGAGTATAGGAAACTTGACTTGAAACTCGGAAGAGGAAGAAGTTTTTCCGGGAAGTATTCGAGGTGTCCCGATAGCAACACCTCGTGGATTTGAGAGAGGAGCGAAAAGGGAGACGCAAGAGCGTGGGTTTGAAATGGTAGGGGGGTTATGAAAGGGGGAGAGGGGGAAGGGATGGCAGAGCAGAAGAGGGGAAGGGGCATCGAACTCTCTTGGGTTGAACGGCGAAGGGGCCGAAGGGCTGCCACAGCGCCAAGTCCCGTCCCCGATTTCCGACTCCTATCTCTGCTCGCCGTTTCGACGTCGCGGCAAGGCTGAAGGCTTGAATTACTACGAAACCTCAATTAGCAAGGGTTTACTCTCTAGTAAATAAAGTATATAATTGCTGAATATCAAACTGATAGTATTACTTTATGCTTAAAAACTTTTGGGCTATGTCGCCGCGTCAATTCTTTGGGTGGCCCCAATGTTTCCCGACCGATGCTGGTCGCTTTTTCAAGGGATTATCATTAAAATTAAATACAATATACAAGTTATTGTGTCATTAGAACACAGGTTTTCATTCACAGGTTTTCAGATAATCCCTGGAAAAAGCGACCAGCATCGCTCGGGAAACGTTGGGGCCACCCAAAGAATTGACGCGGCGACATAGCACAAAAGTTTTTAATCATAATGACGAGCACCCGCGAAAGTTTTAACAAAGAATGATAGTATTACTGCTACGCAAAAACTCTTTCATTTTGTAGATCACGGGGATATCATGGACTCTGTGATCATCCGCGTGAACCATAAAAAATAGTTGCAATTAGTCGGGTATTTTTAATTTAAAAAAATTTAAACCGGGGATACGATGAAGAAATCCGTTACTGCTCCGTATTGAAAACAAATGACGCTCTATATACGATTGCGGAGGAAGTTCATAGGAATATTTATGTTTAGCCGAGAGTAAATAAACTTACCTCAATACAATAGGGGAATTAGGATCGCAAACTGAGCACTTAATGGAACACCCCATATCAGTGGTGTAAATGTTGGGAGGATTCAGGTATTAGACCTCCAAACAAAAACATACCAAGCTTCTTCGCATTATTTACTTAAGGCTGAGCAAAAATATACCCATGAACTTGCTCCATAATCGTATCTCGTGTGTCATTTGTTTTCAATAAAAATCGGAAACTAATTTCTACATTGCTACCCAGAACTAATTAATAACGTTAAAATTACCTTACTAATTACAACTACTTTTTTATGGCTCACGCGGATGATCACAGAGTTCTCGAAATCCCAATGAACTATAAAATAAAAAATATTCGTAAAGCAGAAATTCTTCTGGTTGAAATTCAGTAATTATATGTTTGAATTTCTAGAGTGTAAACCCTTGCTAAAATCTTCCCGTGCCTTCAGCATGAAAATTTACCTCAGTATTTTTTCGGCGGTAACATGTATGAAGTAAGATAAAGTATGAGATAAGTTATATTTTAAGATGACAAGTACCCGAAGTAAGTACCTGAGATTCGAAGTACGGTGGGTATTCAAAGAACAGGTACAGTTTAGAGTAATCACAGAGAGATACAGACATACATTTTTGGGGAAAGTATCTTCCAGGGAAAATTGGCGACATGCTAGATATAAGCAGTCAATATACAATTAAATTTAAGGAAATTTGTAAAATGGAAAATTTTTATTTTTTCATTAATTTTGCATTCGTCACCTATCGAATGACCTCTCTCTGGCAGTTAATCTTGCCCTTACTCTTTAGTTTATTCTTAGTCTCTTATTTTATTTTAATTTTTTAAGTTTACAAAAATCATTAGCCCCAATAAAGAACTTTGTAAAATGGAGGTTTACTTTTTCATTAATTTTGAATTCGTCTCCTATCAGATGACCTCTCTTTGGCAGTTACTCTTGCCATTACTCTTTAGTTTATCCTCAGTTTCTTATTTTATTTTAATTTTTAAATTTTACAATAATCATTAACCACAATAGAGAACTTTGTAAAATGGAAAATTTTTAATTTTTGACTAATTTTGAATTTGCTTCCTATTAAATACCTCTCTCTAGAGGCAAATCAAGCACCTACTCCTTAGTTGATTATCTTTTTCAAGTAGAATTGTTTTGAATTTTAAAATAATCATTAGCCTCAATTGAAAACTTTCTTACGCATTAATGGCGGGATTTACCCTCACATGCCCTTTCGAATTGACACTGGCTGCAATGAGTGTTTTTGGGCTGAGTGAACCTTTTTGTATACCAATAATTTGGATTCTCAATATTTTCATGGAGAAATTAAAATCAGAAACACGTTACTCACTCGTAGTTTTAAATTAATATTTCAGAAATAAAACTATGAGGGAGAATATCGCATCAACAACGACATCGAACGAAAAATTGACAATATTTCAGCGTCTTGGATGATAGGAAACGGGAAGTACGTAAATTGTGTTTTTTTACGTCTTCTTATTAAATTAAAAACTTAATACTAATAAAATAAGTTACTCGAATACCTTGTCTCAAAAGTTTTTCCTAAATATACGTGGAAATGCCGTGCAAGTTTACCCCGGACAAAATTTCATGTCACTGACGAAGACGACTGTTAGCACGAGTGGGCTGAATGCTTAGTGCTCAACTCGACCGCATACTGTCACACATTCGAGCGTTGAAGTCTCCAATGCCTTTCACACTCTGTGTTGTCTTACAAAAATCATTAAATATTTACAAGTCTTTCAATAGTTAAAGTCACAATTTGCTTGCTACACGGCTCTTACTAAACGATTATCCAGTGATGCCACTCGTAAATAGCTTAAAACACGAAAAAATCTTTACAAATAATTAAAATCAGAATTTATTTTCAAGCTCTTCCTGAATCGGCAATAAAATAAAATTAGTAAATGACTCCTATCCGTAAAAATCCTCACACCTGAAAACGTGATAGCGTAATAAATTTGTTTCGAAGCGAGTCCCATCATTACATCATTGCCAACACTTGCCATCTCAGCATTGAAACCCGAGTTGAAGTAAATATTATTTTGCGGGAAATTCCCTCTTCGTTCACGCGCAAATTCTACTCGATTGCGATATAACCCTCGGATTTTAATCCTCATCTTTTCCCAGGTAATGATGATTGGAGGTGAAGGAGGATAGAAATGGGAAAATTGTCCCTTTGACTTTCCCTCTTTAAGTGCGTAGTGGCAAGGTCTCCGTCCTTCACCGACGCTGCCGCTGCTGTTGTCTCGTCGCAGGTGACATTGCCCCTCTTGCTTCCTCGTATTGACCCTTTCTATGGAACGTGCTTCGAGAGCAAACATGAACTCACCGCCATATGCGGAGGAGAGCTCCTTTTAGTGATCTCCGAGCGCAAACACAACCCCGCTTCAACACATCCATTCTTAAATAAATAGATATGCATCGGTCGAATAGCAGCGAGTTGTGGCGAAGCTACCGCGCATCCGTATCATGTTAAATACTCAAGAGCTAATGTACTACGAGTGTTACGTTCGCAATGCTTGCCTCAATCTATCTGTGTGGCCACTCAAACCGCCAAAGGTTTTTGGCCTCGTCAACAGATGGTCGCCATCCGTCTCTATCCTGATTCAGCTACCGTGTTACATTGAATCTCTGCATATATTTTTGCACTTGTTCTCCCCACCGTAATCTTGGGCAACCCAGAGGTCGTATGCCTCTGCTACCATTCACTCATCACTACTCAATGTTGAGTCCAACTCCCTCCTGTTCACGCGGCCAGCCCCATTAAATCTTCATCTTTTAATTTGGGCAATGATATCGAGGTCTTAGGACTCTTTATTCTCTGCTGTTCCATATTCTCCAGGTGCCTTGGTCACACAATGGCCCAAGAATGGAGCGTAGCATTTTTTTTCGAAGACTACAAGCTTCTTTCATTATTTTTTGCTTAGAGTCAAGATCTCTGATCAATTCTTTACAGTAATTTAATAGATCATATTGTAATAGAACCTTACTTTCGTGCTTTTTGAGAGGAATTCGCTCTTACAGATTTTGTAGCTGTTTAAGCCGAAGAAGTTTTTGTATACTTGCCTTAGTACTCATTCGAAACTTAGATTTTGAATGGAGAGATTGTTGAAGGTCTGAATCCGTCTTTCGACTGTTAGTGCGAGGTCTGCCTGCCAGCTCGGCTACGGAAGGGAAGGGAACTGATAGGGAAGTGAATCTTGTGTTGGGACGCGTATGTTTCTGAAAACGGAAAAACTTGATTGTTATATCGAATCTCCACTTCACGTTTCGACATCAAAGGGTGGGCATTATTTGTGTGGCAAACGGAAAATAAATTATTACTTTATGCAGCGTAACAAAGATGTTCGCTAGAGTGCTTTAAAGGATAAAAGAGGAGCTAAGAAAAGGGTGTGGAGAGAAATTCCACCCAGGATAGTCGAATCCAAATTCGAAAAAGAACTAACATTGAATAAAATTAACCCATTAAATTTATTTTCAACACAACGAGGACGGATTTTCGCAATGCCCGGATGGACAGGTAGAGGTCATTATATTTTGGCAGGGTATCATTAAAAAATTAGCGCCAATCATTACGGAATTTTTCTTTAAATTCACGAAGTCAAAAAGTTTTCCATGAACTGGAGGAAAATCATTTCGTTAAAGTTGAGGATGTACACTGTAAACTGTTCAAAATGACTCATTCCATTATTCTAGTTCTAAACCGGAGGTGTGTTTAAATTTTTTAAATAATTTTCTTCGTTTTAAATTACTATATAAGCTCTAAATGCCAATTCAAAACTCACATATTTTACTCGTAACTTAATATTTTGAAAAAATCGGTTACTAATGCAGAATTTTCGAAGAAACCCACAACCACATGAATAGAATACTGATAAACCACTTCCGCGAGGTAACTACAGATTCCTCTCCTAATTGGTTATCCTCAATGCATTCAGTGCGGGCGATCTTTACCGGGGATAAATCGATATTCTGCTGCAAATCCGCGCGTCAAGGTGACCCTTTACGCGTTGAGCTATATCTATAGCGTTGAAAGCTGCCGTAAAATAATTTTGCTAGCATGGAGCAGTGCCACTTTTTATTGCTTCTTCAGAATGCTCACGCACTTAGCGATAAATTACTAAAAACCTTAGCAACATGCATTTCCAGCACGTGTAGACGAGCTCTTCGCGACCATCAGAGGGAATAATTTCATTATTTTGCGTTTGCCCTTTTTTATTGCATAAATATTTGTTCGAAGACCTAACGTAGCCGTGAAATGTGCCTCTAAAAATAGGATACACCCGAATTACTGTTCTGGTAATGAGCCTGAGGGTACCCTCGAGGGAGAATTTTATGGAATGCTTACGGTAGAAAGCATCTAAAACATGCGAGCGAGAACCTCATTATAGCCCCACTAAAAGTAGTAAAACCTTTGACTCTCACCTCTTGACCGTTCCCTAGATGGTCACTTTATTGCACTCCCAGCACATTTATTGGAAAATAAATTTCGGCGCCCTTGAGCTTAGCTGACAGTGTAACATTTGGGAGAATCATTTGATAGATACATGGGCAAGCGGAAATTAACTATTCAAATCCTTTGAAAGAGCACGAGACTAATTCACCAATTCTGGCGTCCATACTACTTAGTAACTTGATAAGCAATTTAAGTGCTCATAAAAGTTTTTGTAATAATGATTTCCATTTTCTTATTATTGTACCATAATTTTTATATTTTTGTAATAATGAACACTTTACTGTGAATAAACTCGCCTTGGCGCTTAGACAATTTTGTTTTTCTGTACTGAAGTATGTAGGGTGCTCCATTGGGGTGGCTGATTTCATTCCACTTTAGATAATGCTCAATGTATACTATGAATTATGTAAATTATTGAAATGGAAGTCATATATTTTAATTATTATTACTTAGGACGACGTTACGACAAAAAGTGCAGCGTTTCAAGTATGTTACACGAGTTAGGATGGGAATCTTTACAGGAGCGTAGATCGAAGTATAGGCTAAACTTACTTAGGAAATTCGAAGAAGATATTTTCTCAGACGACATGAATCATATCCTTCGTTTACCATCGTACTATAGTAGACGCGATCATTAGAATAAAATAAAAGAAATAGACTGCAAAACAGAGAGATTTAAAATGTCATTCTTCCCTCGTACTACTAAGGATAGCAACGTTGTCTCAATTGATAGGATTAATGGCATCGCTCGCCTGGATCACTCATCCCCTTTTTTTTATAGTTCTAACCTTGCATGTATTTTCTCTAGGAATGACTAACCATTAGCATTTTTTTATGAATAAGCATGTATATTTTTCTAGTGTGCGTAATATTTCTATGACCGTGCGGTGTGCATGCGGCGGTCCTCTTGCATGCTGCATGTTGGTGATTTTTCACCCCCTGCCAAACACCCTAGAGGTGGCTCGCAGCCAGTGCCGTAATTTTATAAGCTTTTACATCTACATTATAGTATTCGAGACAACTCCCTAGAAAGCGCGGCAAGGGATGACTTCCAATCGCGGATAGAGAAAATAAAACATTTTCATGTAAAAATGCACTAAAACATATGTACTGTATGCGTGGCTGAAGTAAGCACTAATCAAACTTGGCATATATTTGTGCTGTAAAAAGCTACCTGTAAGCATATCTGTTTGGCTAATTGAAGGGCACATCAATGTCGTCATTGCTGTTTCGATGGAGCTCACGGCGCAATAACAGGAAATACTTGGATTAGAAATCAAATGCACGACTGTGCTGATTGACGAACGATAATAATTGATGAAATAACGATTTATAGGGGATCTCTCGTTGTGTTATATCGTTTGCAGAATAAATGATCTCATCTCTCCATTATGTATCCATTTTTCCGCTGCAGTACACACATCTGACGCATTTTATTATCTGAAAATGTTTTTAACGTGAGTTGACAAGATTTCGCCATGGAACATCCAGGAGAGAAACTTTGCTCTCGATTTTAAATGACATTAAAGTCACTCTGACTGATTTAGGATTACGAACGGCGCGAATTCGAATCAGGTTAGCCAATGAATTTTTCTCACCAGCGGACGAAGGTATGCACTCAGGGAATTAAAATTTACTAAGTTTTTTTTCAAATTAGAATTTGGGCTTATTGTTTACGTATTCGAACGGTACGGTTACGGTATCTGCCCAAGAGATTCCAACGCCTTATCGTTTCAGGGGTGCAACAATCCACATCACTTGACTGTGAACGCTGCTCAATATTTCACCCCGCGTTTAAATTTAGCACATAAAACTTTTCGCATCCCAATTTTACCAGAAATTTTGGAACTCTAGGATAAAATACATCCAATTCAGACTAAATCCTCAAATAATACATCTTGGGTAAATCCTACTTACGCGAGGACCGATATTTAGTGCAAAACGCTCCCGATTTCATCTTAAAAGCCTAACTCTAGAAACCGCAAAAGTTTATATAAGCCACAGTTTAATAAATATGAATGAGGACCAATTGTAGAAAATAAAAGTATACAAGTTATCAACCCTTCAAAAATACATATTTTACGATTTGACCGATGCTAAAATTAATATAATAAGCATGCCCAATTACTTACTATCCCTAATCAACAATGCTAAGCTAGAGATACCATTATCGACCCAATATTGGAATCAATAGCCATAAAAAAGGTATTTTTCTACGAGTAAAAGTCTAAAATTTGAAGAGTTCAAGATATGAGGTTTTTGAAAGAAAAAACTTTTAACATTCGGAAATCCAGGACATCAATATTCGGCTTGCAGCACTGAGTGTGTGAGTGAATGTAGCAAAGTAAATAATTCAAAAAATAAGAACATTGTGCGGTGCTTAATGACTTATGCCATCAGTGATGGCAGGCAAATCAGGAATTCATAAGAGAGAATCGATAAGTTAAGCTATCATTTTACAGTGGAAGTAGTAGCTTATATTAGTGAAAGTTTCAAGGATGCAAGGCTTGTGTACTAGATATCCACTATCATCCCTACTAATTTCCTTAATTTTTTGTTGGATATATAAGAGGTTGCCTAATTTGAACTACATTTTCGAGGTAATTCCCTCCTGATTATGAGTTCTTAAAAGATATTTTGAGACCCCCTTAGAGCAATAATTAAAACACAAACTTCGAAGGAGTTTGCCTCACCTTCATGACGATTTCCTCAAACTTGGCACTATTAGCATAAGCACACGAGAAGGCCTGGAGAGCAGTTATCCACTTATCCACCTCGGCCCAAACACTCGTCCAAACGCGATAACTATAATTGTCCCCGACCCTCGGGCACTCGGTTGACACCATTCGAATCGAGAGGAAAGCAGCGAGCGACCAGGATCCCGTTAGCAAAAATCGGACACAGCAGAGGGGAAAGAGTCTTGCACAAACAAAAATTGCCCGTGACTCACCACGAGGAAATACGTGTGAGACGTATTCGGTTCTAATAATATGCGAGCCTCCATATTCTTCAGATTTGGCGAAATGTGACAACCGAATGATTCCATTGAACCTAGAGTATTTAGCATGATATAATCAACTATTACGTAGGCAAATGAATCGCTCAAACAACGTATTTTTAGAGTTTACTCATCCATAAAATATAGTTTACGTATCAACACGTCTAAGCCAGCCAGCCAATTATCGACCGAATGCATACACTACCCAAGAAATGAACTGATATTTCGCGGTAAAAAAATCCCTTCATTTGAAGAATTTTATAATGCTAAGGTCTTTATCATCAGTTCGAAGAATTTTTATAATGCTAAGGTCTTTATCATTTATTAGTGCACATTGTTTTCCAATGTCTTTTAACACAGTTGAAAAGTTAAAAACTCCTTTCGCTTTGACCTAAATGTTTTAGTAGACTTAGCAGCTTTTACATTCATAATTTTTGCAATGAAATGGCACAATTATGCGTGAATTCCGAATGTTAGTAATAAATTAAATATTGATTGAATCTGAAAACATGATATTTATACAAAATGTACACATGAAAATAATAAGTGTGAATATGAATAACGCTTTGTTACATTTATTCCTTATGCGGACAATGCGGACTACTCCAGTCTTTTCTGGATCTGTGGTGACCGTTACAGCAACACTCCGCTCCACCACGTAACAGACGGTCTACAGTGAAAATCCTATTAAAACGTTCGCTGCAAGCAAACAAGTGTGTGGAAACAAACAAGTGGTTTTAATAAGCTTTTTATTTCTTTATAACTGAAATTCGGCTAACGCATGCTCTCCTAATAAGGGAATATAAAAAATAAAACTGGCGACGAGGAATCTATAGGCACATTCTTTGTTAACGCTTGAAAGAAATCAAGTATATTTTGGAGACCAGCATGATTGAAACCGCTGACCTTTTGAAGTTCTAAATCATGCGATCCTCAGAGATTGCTGCTAAATTAATGGTGGAAATCCCCATTCAAAAACCCGAAGTTTGTGATTACCAGTCCACCGGTGACTCGACCGGAAGATTGCTTTGGATAAACGAGAGAAGTGATCAGCCCAGCTAAGCCAACAGTTTGTGAATTTCACAGTTGGGAAGCCCGTTTCTTCCCCTTAGCCACCTCGCATCAGGAGTTTTAGTTCGGAATTTCCACTCGCTTCACCCCAAGTATGAATCCTGGACTCTTCTCCAGGGCTGTGAGCTCACAGCCCTGAGGACGATGACCGAGTCGGAGATCGAAACGTCGGCAGTTATGGAGTTTCTGACCCGATGGCGATCCCGAGAACTCTTCACTAAATCTGTTCGCCGGGAAAGCACGAAATCTTTCTTGGACTCTTCGGTCTACAGAACAATCCTACATATATCCTGTAGACTACCACTCTTACCCAAGAGTGTAGCACATGGGTCAAACTTTAAAAACAAATGAAAATTATAATTACTTCGTTACTCGTATTATCCTCCATACTAGAACGCATCACTCCTGACAAGTCGTCTCTCGTCTTCGTCGTGACGTACCACTCTCAGTTAACTTCCATTAAAATCGTGAAATTTACAGGCCACATAGGGTAGGACTACGTCAATATTTTCCAGCATATAGAATATAAAATATTAGATCTGAGAAAATACCGAAGACATTTTTTTACATTGATATGCAGTGAAAGTCATTAGATAGTCGTTGAGTAGTATGCCATGAGGATTAATCACATGAAGACCAAGGTTATGCGATTTTGTAAAGCATCGCGAGCTATGAATATGAGACACACGATAAAATTAGGTGGACAAAAACACGAGCATGTACAGCAATCCAACTAGGGGCTTTTGAAGGATTCGTTATGTAAGAGTTTAAAGAAAAGGTTAGCGAAGAGTCTGATCTGGTTTCTAGCGTTTTACGGTGCGTAAACATGGACACTTAGTAAAGAGGACAAGAGAAGACTGGAGGCATTCGAGATGTGGGAGTGGCGAAGAATGGAGAAGGTGAAGTGGACGGAAAGGAGGAGGAAAGATGAAGTGCTGTACGTGGTGGGAGAGGAGAGGTAACTTTTAGATGAGATACGGAGGTGGTAGAAGGTATGGATGGAGCCAGTACTGAGTGGGAAGGAGATGTTGAAAACAGTGTTAGACGATAGAATGTTGGGTAAACGAGGGAGAGGAAGGACTAAAATAGGATTTTCAGATAGAATGACAGGGAGAAGACCAATTGTGAATTTAAGAGGGAAGTCCATGAAGGGATTAGAAACTGTCAGAATACTTCTTAAATACTCCATGGAAAACTACCATAATCGGTGGAGTACTTTAATAAATAATGAATACAGTAAAATTTTGATAAGAGTCTATTGTACAGGGAGTAGAAAAATTGTGTCATGAAATTGTATCCCTGAATAGCAGATGCCAGTAAGAGCCAAATTACAGATGATTTTTAGGTCGAAAACGCAGTTTTTAAACTACAAAAACTTTGCGCCAAGCGCTCCGAACGGCTGCGAGTTTTCCCTGCTGCCTGATGCTTTGGACAACTCATGACTTCAAACGCTTTGCCTGCCAGTGATATCGATGCACCCAAGGCCTCCGGCAACAGGGCAAACTCGCCGCCGTTCGGAGCGATTGGTGCTAAGTTTCTGTACATCTAAACCTACATAATATCCAGCGAGCCACCTCTAGGGTGTTTGGCAGGGGGTGATCAATCACCAGCATGCAGTAGGGTTTCCATATGCACACCACACGGTCCGAAAAAACGTCACGCATACTAGCAAATTATAACACCGCATGCTGTTATAAATAATAATAAAATTCGGATACATGCTTATATTATATATGCATGCTAATATACAAAAGTTAGTAGGCTACACTACAAGTCATCCAATCTATTTATGAGTTCTAACGCTGCCGTTTTAATCTCTTATTGATTGTGGAAAAGACTCAGAATCTGTGTGTTCTATAGTCTATCTCTCTTATTTTATTTTTATGATCTGATCTTCCGTGGTATGTTGGCATTCGTAAGATATGGCTAACTTCGTTAGAAAAAACACTCGAATTTATCTGAGAAGTTTAATCTATTTTTCAATCTCCGGTCTGTCAGAGAACCCATCCGAGTTTATCTAAGAGGTCAGTTACACTAACAAGACTATCGTAACAACTTTTCACGTACAAAGTTATAACGTTTGATTCATTGCGTGAGGTGCGAGGGTGACATGATCGTTGGGGTCTCAGCGTGCGCGGCCAATCGTTTGATTGTTTAGTGATGCACCAAGACCGCAGAGAGAACGGATTCGTCGAACAATGTAGTTTACAAATTGTACTTTTTTTGACCAAAAATCATCATTAATTTTGGTTCTTACTGGCATATTTTCACACTGACATCAATTTCTTGACACAATTTTTCTCCACACTGTATGTACCCTTAACATATGACAGAAGATGACAGAAGGTTTAAACGTTTACCCTTAACATTTAGAAGTATTAAACGAATAATTTGACGCTAAGTAAAAGACAAAATTCGACCGATCGAATGGGAGTGGCTTAATGACTGTAACGGCTTTAGCTCCACGCGATACCCTCTCAGACGTGGACAATGGCCAGTTCCCATCAGCTTCGAATCTCCCTTCCGAGGCCACGTGTGGGCCGTGCTGCGTGACGAAACGCGTGTCAGTTGAATCAATGGGCGGACTGAGTTTGATCAATATTCCTCACGTGACGCGTGAACCGAATAACACGCCCTTTCTCCGGGTGTCCGTCTTTTGTTTTCCCATCCGAAGCCCAATGTGGGCACTTGAGCCTCAGGGGTCATTAATTACGCGTCACGTCGTTCATTCGCGATAAAAATCTTCGCAGGTTAGCACTTATCAGTCATTTGTTTACAGTTAAAATGAGATTACATATAGAGGTCAACCCAACTGACACTTCTTTTCCCCTGCTATATACACGGTGGAATTGCTAAGACTGAAATGGTGAGAATTTAACGTTAATTTTGCACCAATTCAACATCTACAAAATACCATGCGGGTGACCTTAGTATGATGGGTGATGTATCACCAGAATACAGCATCCAGGACCTCCACATGCCCACCACACGGTGATAAAAATATTACGCATAATAACAAAATATACGTCCATATGGAAAGGCAAAACTTGTCAATAGTTTGTAATTCCTAAATAAAGCCATTGACAGGTTAGAACATTGAAAAAAAACAGGCATAGAGTCGCCTTAGCAACTGACGCCGTTAATTTTATTTATCGAAACACGATTGATACCCTTATGGTGCGAGGAAATAATCACATTTTAAATCTCTCTGTTTTTCAGTCTATTCCCTTTATTCCCTTCTCGTAATCACTTCCACCATAATAAGACGGTAAAAAAATGAATATATATTTTATAGCACTGTAAAAATGCTAAGAAAGTAATTGTGAGAGTTTTATGTTAATTTTGTACCCATTCCGCATGCAAGATTCAATCGTAACCGTCGAATCAATTCTAAAGGGCAGTTGTTCCGTGCATAAGAGTTCAATTAGCAGCATGAATTCTTTCTGCGTGGCAATTATTCACAGCGTTACTCTCCCGCGCCGAGTTCCTCGCACAAAGTTGACGAAGTAAATCCGAGTCATCCAAGTTAAATCCATCACAAACGATGTGAAAGGAAATCAGGATTAACCTCTTGAGACACGCTGGGCATAGTAAGGCAGTGGCCCTAGATATTTTCCTCATCAAAGCGAGCACCGACCGTTTTCGTCAGGAAGTCGTGAGGAAAACATGTGGATGTGTAAATGGATTTAATAATTTTGAATAATTATCTCTGGAGCTCTAAGCAATTGTACAAAGCACACGGCGCCTGATTCATCTCCGAACCGCTATATATCTCCGCTCATTTGCTTCGTGACTAGGCTCTGCGTGGTGAAAAAGTGCCTTTACATCGTGCGGAACACATATGGTGTCCAAATATATGAAATCGTTTTGTTCTCACGCTGAGTAGGGTGACCCTGGCTAAACTCAGTGCTCTGACTGACCACGCTTCCCCATGAGGAGATATTATCCCGCAGCTATCCCAAAAAATTAAGCGTATTCCAGCATTTTTGACGTGTTAGAGGTCGTTATCAGGTTAGCCAATCACTGTTACAGGAGGAAGGTTTAAAGAAAGGTATGCGTCGTGTGGTAGCAAGGTGGATAGATTGCTTGGTTGCTGATCAGGGGGTCCGGGTTCAAATCCCGGGTGTAGCCTTTGGACATTCCCAAACAAAATCCTAGAAGTGCGAGGTGGCGCAGGGAATGGATATGCCCTACCATGAGTACGTGATATTCGCCCACCTGTGGCTTAGCTCGAGATGAGCTCATCCTCTAACTATCCAAACCAACCTATTGGTTGAATAATTGCGTTAGTGAGTAGGTTGCAAGGAAAACAAAATTCTTTTCTAAAAGAACTAACTCTTGATAGGAGATAAGGAAAAGACAAAGGAAGAATGATTATCCAACTCTATCACATATTCAAATTTTCAAATATTGAAACAAAATTTTGTCCTGTCACTCCTGCCAACTGCGGATATTACTTTTAATTGCAATATTGAAGTAGGCATAAAACTTACATCGTTACAATGAGTCTTGAAGTCGAGATATTCCATTGCTTCTTTTGACTGTTGACATCGTTTCGACCATGAGAAGATGCTTACCGTACGAATTTTAGGCTTTTCAACACCCACTGCACAATAGTCTCCTCTTGATCGTGATCAGAAAATGCTTTTTTTGAATTTCAATAAAAACTAAAGTTACATCCTCTAAAACTAAATCCTAATTTTAGCATACATATCCTCGGTCATGACAAGAGGAGGTTATCACTATTCCCAACGCTTCTTCAATACCATTTGCACATTAGCCCCATCGTCCATCCAACGACGTATTTCTATAACGCATTAAGTGTTTCCTACTCCACCGCTAAAACAATATTTCACTATGGCGCATCAAAACTTCCTTGTCTACACTACCCACGTAGGTGATGCAATTAGGCCATAAATTAATTCAGGACGTCCTTGTAATGATTCTCTAGGACGGGGAAAGCACTGGATTTTATGGAGAAGTTGTGTAAAAGGCTGGACACTCAACTCGGTAATAAACATCCGGTTGCCGTGGTAAGGGCGAATCGCTGCTGGCAGGCCGTCCTGGAACCAGTACGTGAGTGAAAGCCGATGCTCTTGAGGGGCACAAGGAAGGAGAAAGAAGTGTGAAACGAGGACTGACCGTGCGCACGTGACACACATTTTTTAAATATGAATAACGCCGGCATCTCGTCGGGATATTCTAAAACAAGGGGATGGAATGTTTTGCAAATCTAATTTCTGATGAATTAATTAATTATTAATTAGTAGTACACTTTTATCCCTTGATTTTTTTGCGGTAAAAATCATAGAAAAATCGATTTAATCGGAAAAAAAAATTTTAAGGATAAAATAGGAAAATGAACGTGTGTTGGACGAATCTTTAGGAATGCTGTTACCACAGAAACTCTCTATATCACTGGCAAATGGTTTACTTGTCAAATTTGACCTCTTTAGCAAATTCAAGGGATAAAATTTCTCGATTTCAGCCGGTGTCGCTCATTTTATGTGTAAGCGACTTACAGAAATTGGATGTAGATGTTGTCATGCGGTATACCTCTAAAATCAAAGACCTTGAGCAATCAATGGCAGCGTACAATCGAATTATTACTATTATTTTCAAATACCATGGAGAATCGTAAATATGTTCCTCCGTCGATCCTTGAACTCTGAACTATGGCTTGTGCATTTCCCTTCCTCTCGGGCGGAACAAAGAGTTTGCGTGTCTGGCCATCTGGAAATAGACTTCAATTTATGTTTAATTGTTCGACTTTGAAATTTATTTCTCGGCTCGTGTTATTCGTATGTGACTGCAAAAGGAAAGATAAATTACGGAGGCCCAATACTACCGTTCTTCTTCTTCAAAGCGTTCCATTGTGCGCATTTTTCTGTTTAAAATACGTGTAAGTCGGCCGTGTCAGGAGATCCTGACTGAATTCTGAGTTCCATACACCGTTTACACGCGAGTAATAATATCGATAAGGCTACCATTTTATCCCTTAAATTCCTTTTTATGGAAAAATCAGTAAATTCGAGCACAATGGTGAGTATCCGCGATTCTCTGCTAGCATTGTAATAATAATGATTTTAAGGGATTAAATAGGAAGATGAACACGCGTTGGACCAAACTTTATGAATGCTGGTACCATATAGCAATTAAGGTTTAAAATTGAATGGTCGCGAGGTTGATGCAACGAGCTGATCTTTCCATTAATTGCCGGCATAAATAGCCACAAACAGGATTTTTTTCTCAGTTATCTCTATAAGCACGGGCAGTTTGAAATGATAATACGATAATGAGTACTGATGAGTAAATAAGTGTAATTTGCGTTGGATACTAGGTACTAAACTTGAGTTCAGAGTCATCTAGGTATCACTCTCAACAATACTTCCTCGCGTAATTATAAAGCAATCCAAAGGACCACGACCTAAGTAATAAACAGCGCACAACCTGTAGAGTATTTGTGGAAAATGGAAGGATAAACTTTTTCGGTTCACTTATATATTTGAAAAAGCTCGACCAGGTGTTTCATAACATAGTTACATCTTGAGGTGCATCGATCATGCATGCATCTCCGTAAGTCCGGTGCGACTGTAAGGTATAAAATGAGATACACGCATTATCGATGCCCGTGAAGATGTAATTATGTAACCCCAAGTCGTGCTGTTTAAATATATTAGTGAACCAAAAAAGTTAATTCTTTTATTTTCCATATTCTTGCTGCTATTAAAATATTTAATTCGAAATAGCATCTTTGCTTCATCGTAGAAATCCAGGAAGTTGATCGAGAGTCGGTTTTCAAGGAGGAAGACGTTGGAGTTGATGTTGTTTTGCTATTTAGCTATTCCATAAATCAGAAATTCTCACTAATAACACAACTGCGTTTAACACAGGTAAAAATCCTGATAAATCAACTTCACATAATAAGAATGAAATCGTGAGGCTTTTATGGTTATGTAATAGTTGACTCATGCCATAAAGTATGATATTTGGATAGGTTTTACACAGTTTAGCCTGAAATCGTCCGTTATATGTAGGGTATTTGTTTACTTAATTTATGAATTGATTGTTCTTGAGCTAAATTAAGGGAAGAGGATGTCCTTACTCTCGACAATTACTCTCCTCAACCACAATGGCGTCCAAAATATTGGCTGCGAGAGATATCTCCGGATGGCTTTAGGTCGTGCAACTTTTCACCGCGCCTTATTCGGTGAGTTTGCGCGGATGAGTGAGTAAAGATGCTCATAACCGTCGGCGAATGCGGCGGCCTCTTCTTCGCTCTCCCTCCGCGGGAATATGTCAGCAATGAGCTTTTGCCATTTGCGCGGCGCGGCAGGAACGCGAAGGAAAGTCGAAAAGAAAGTCGGGAGAGGTGGGAAAAAAGAAAGGTTTGGGGGTCGTGTGCGGAGGCCGGCCGGCGAAGCGGCAGGGAAATCTCCTTTCCGCTGCGATCCCATTCCTTGAGATTCCCGTGACTAACGAACGCCATCAAAGCACACTTCGTCCACGTCAGCCCTCATTTGGAACGCACCGCCAGGGTTTGGGGCCTTCCAGAAGCGGGATGCTCAGAGGCCATTTTCAGATATGCAGCTTAATACTATAAAGCTTTTATTATGACTCGATTAATCGATTAATTTTAATTTTTTCGATAAATCGAAAGAAGTTCTATGCACAGAGGTCATTTTAATACATCCAGCCCAATACGATGAAATACGGGAAATGATCGATTAATCGAAAGAAGCGGAAAAAATCGATGAATCGGAAGAAGCGTGACACACAAAGTCCTGTAAGATATAAGGCATAATCTGAAAAGGCTTTTATTATGACTAAAGTAATTGATTATTTTGAGAGTCTTTCGATTAGTGCGAAAAATCCACAGAGGAAAAATCATTCGCCTTGACCGGGATTCGAACCCGGATCCCTCGACTTCCGTGTGGATTTTTCGCACTATTTGCGCATTGCGGGTGACTCCGTAAAAAGTTATCACCGTGGCTAGTCCCGGTATACTTGAATAAGTCCAGAGCGAACACCTCTAGTGTTCAAAGTTCGGGCTTTGCTCTCCGGCTGTGGCGCCATGCGCACGACCTGGACTGCTAGTCGCATCATATGCTCAGCAGTCCATACCACCTTGTCCGGTATAGTCCACAAATTTCCACAGGAGAGAATGACGCCTCGGTAGCTTAACTGGCTAAAGCACTCGGCCGGAAATCGAGGGATCCGGGTTCGAATCCCGGTCAAGGCGAATGATTTTTCCTCTGTGGATTTTTCGCACTATTTGTGCATTGCGGGTGACTCCGTAAAAAGTTATCACCGTGGCTAGTCCCGGTATACTTGAATGGTCTTTCGATTAATCGAAAGAAGATGTATGCACAGAAGCCATTCTAATACATGCAGCCTAATACGATAATGATTTTATTATGGTTCGATCGATATTTTAAGAATTACCATTTGAATAACCAAATAATAATTGCAGAAAAGTAAGCTAAGTGTCTTTTACAATTTAATGAACGAACTTTCATGCGTAATCTAATATACAGTACAGTAATAATTTGTGAAAGGCAAAAGTGGTCAAAGGTCCGTTGACTGTCTTTAGTTAAATGATTGTTCGGTAAGCACTCGATAGTGTGGGACCTAAGTAAAACTCCCTTATTGGTGCTGATAAAAGAGCGATTAACTTACAACCTCGACCCTCATTGGAGAAAAATATGGTCCTTTTCCGGCTAAATGACTGAACACGGTTTTCTGGGGTTATAGCCAGCCAGGTGATACTCTCCATTTTGACTAAATTTTCAAGGCTCGACTCGTTCCTCGTCTTCAGGGGAATGGTTGTGAGGACCTGATGACGAGTAACGTTTCGGATCACGAAACGTAGAGAAAAATTGACTCTCTCACCCGGCTGGTAACCCGAGAAAACCTAATTCTCCCAGCCCTAATTCATTATCCTTTAAATCTAGGTTTGGACAATGCAGTGCTCTTTCTGGAGGCATCTGTTTCTCTTTTCCGACACCTCCTTTCTCCCCTCCCAGCACCAGTAGAGGTAAACTTTCCACCCTCAGCCACGCTATCCTCCGACACGCACTCCCATGATACGGAGACATCAACACTCGTGGTACCTCTTCTCTCCCAAACAAGCGCCGACCGCCCCCTCCTCCCACCCCCCCCCCCCTGGGATTGAGATCAAGGTCGTCTCCGGATCCTGCAGTGGTAATGGCGAGCGAATAAGGCCAAATCCCACGTACGAGGAGAACGCCGCTCTCCCGAACGCCTGCACAGAGAACGTGCGAAAAAGTTTTGGCACCCTCGCCTCTAGTTTCTCTTCGGATACATAAACCCCATCTTAATTCCCCTATTTACTCCTCGTATTTGTTTAGAAATGAGCTGAAACCCATGCACTTATTAGAAATTCTTAGGAAGTTCACCCGGCGGGCTCGGGTTCAAATCTCGGCAGTGGCAGAGAATTTTCAGAGACTACCCGATGCCTGGAGGACATTTCAAGCGCAACACTCCGTCCGTCGGATGGGACGTTGAGCCGTGGTCCCCTTGGCGCCTTTCGTTAAGAGCAGGCTAATGCCGACGCCGGATTTCTCTCCACCCTTCCTTCCATACCCTTCCCTCATGGCGCAAATGACCTCAGCTGTCGGTCGCCTCCTCCAAAATACCTTAGGAAGTAGATGACTTTTCTTCAGTGGAAGGGCGCGTAACTCCACTGAAGTAAAATCATTAATATTTATTACTTACAGTGTTTTCTATTGGATTACGTAATAAAGTTGTTGTGATTAATTTTTGAAACCATAACTCAATTTATTGTACTTTACCGCACGTACTGCGGTAACAAAAGTAAAAAGCGGGAATCACAAAGTTTGATTACATCAAATACCTTCCGAATGTAATAATAGATTCGGCTTCAACTTTGTGAAAATTCATGCTGAATGAATATAAACATACTTTGTAAATTTTCGCTGAATTTATTTGCTACTACGACGTGTTTCGACGCTAAGGCGTCATTCTCGAGTACGTACACTCACAATCAGTGAAAATGTACTAATTGAATTTACATTCATTCACCTTCCGAATGTGCCTGAACGAGTCACAATGGACGATAGTAACGATGGAGAGACAGAAATCAAATTAGTCCAACAGGGAAATGGAGGTTGTTGGGCACTACAAAAGCTGCTAAAGAGTACAAATCCTCCCAAAAAGCTCTAAAAGAGTATGATACCGCTAAATTATATATGGATCTGAAATCAGGACGCTATGCAAAAATATAAGAAAAGGTCTTCGAAAAGAAAATTCCAAGCACCATCATTGTCCCAGTATATGACCAAAGCACCGGAGTATATGAATAAACAGTGAATTAAAAGTCCTCTCCTAAAATCCCACATCATTGCCCAAATTGAAACAAAAATGGAGTGAGGCTCGCCACTTAAATAGGGGTGAACGAAAAAATGAAAGTCTGTTTAATCCAAGATAAAATATTTGGCAAGGTTCATTGTACGGAAACCTGCTAAATTCTCTTTTCACTCTCTCTCTCAGGCCACTGAAAGCAATCTTATACTTCAGTTCATTATCTAATTTGGTCCACGTAATTTTAACTGCGGAATATTTTATTGTTTAGAGCCCTTGGTGGCACACATTAAGTTCATGCTTCCAGGTAAACACAAAGAGAAATAAACCCGTAGTGAATTTGTGCGTTTAACCTCGATGAAAAGCAAGTTAACCCGAAGAATATTGGAATCCTTGAGTTTTTTCCAGAAAATACAATCATACTTCCTTGATGAATTGTACTGGAACCAGAAAACTCTGATTAGAAAATGGTTTTTCTATCGATTTCAAAGGTTTCACGGAAACTTTCAAGTGGTCGGTTTTCTATCTCGAGGCAGGAGCAAATGCCCTTGACGCAATTGGAATGAAAACTTTTTTACTCTGAATTTCCCTTGAAAAATCTGAGTTTTTACCCACCGCTCTTATTCTAGAGCGTCAGAGAATACGTGAACTTGTTTACATATATAAGTCATTCAGCCTCAAGAGATTTTAAGCGCACAGCACTACTATAACTGTTGGAGGAATGTACAATGCGAAACATATTGATCTGGATTCAACAAAATATTTTCACAGCTTGGTTTTAAACCGCAGTCATAGTCACTATCAGTGGCGTAACTATGGGGGGGATAGGGGATGGATCCCCCCGAAGCCGCAGAGAAATAAAATAATTATTAAAAATTATTGTCTAGTTTTGAAATTTAATAACTGCATCAGCTTAAAGTTTAATTTTAAGTTCCAAAAAGATTTAAAATGTATTTCCAGGCATGTCATTTTTCAAACCTTTTCCCTGGGGTTTGTTAAAAATTTCTGGGTGGCGACCCCCTTAGTATATAGAATAAGTTTTTCCCCTGAACGATATATGGGACTGAATTAAATGCTAGCTGGAAATCAGTGCGTTCAATATCTTTTCTTCTTTTATGCCGACGGATATTTTTTTATCGGCTGGTGTCCTTACACACCCCACCACACGCCTACGGAGATGGCTTGCGGGATAGTATGTAGAAGTAGACAGCAAAAAAGGTATCTCCCGAACCAATTACTAAACATTATGCCGACTTTGCTTGATAGTTTGAAGACATATTCTGTGTTTGACGACAGGTGCTATCAGGATATCGCCCTCCTGGTTCTATCACGATATTAGAAATTTCCCTTTTTAAACTTTTTGGATTTTACAGGATGAACATAAAGTCTTTCCCTGGTTATAAAAAATTATTACAGAATTAACGTTTGACATTATAATTTTAATTTGATGCTGTTACATAGGTCAGTGTTCGTAGTTTTTTTAAAGACCACTTACGCTAATAAACTTGAACGTGTGCCCCCTTGGTATCTCGGGAAATGCCGAAGCGATAGTCCAGTTCCCGCCAGGTATTTTGTAACATGTGCGCTTTCACAGTACTCAGAGCAGCTTGTATCCTAGCCTTCAGTTCGCCGACGTAAGCAACTGGTGTGGTGAAGACTTCGTCCTTGATGTAGCCATTTTAATTTAAACTATTATGTCAAACGGTTATTCTATAATAAATTTCTATAATCAGGGCAAGACTTATGCTCACCCAGTATATTAAATAGGTTAATGTTACTTCAATAATAGTTAATTCAACGCATAATTCAAATAAGGGGTGAGTGAAGAGTATAAATTTCTACTAGAATGAGGAGTGAAAACACGGAATACCTGATGGGTCTGGATTTCAGAATGGGGACATGGGATTGAATCCATTCTACCAGATGGCTGGAGTCAGTGTCTTCATGCAATAGACCCTTCGTAAGCGGCCAGAGCCCTTGGTAAAAAAAAGGAGGATCGGTTCGTTATTATTTTTTTCTGGCGATCGTCATGAGGGGATCTCCTCGGCTTGGTAATCCGGTTTGTCCCGGATCGGATCCCACAATCGCGCGGGGGAGGTCCTGTCTCTCCGTGATGTGGCCCAAATTACCAAATAAATCGGTACCGGTTGTGAAACTTGGTCGATGCCGGGAGGGTCCACAAAAGAGCCTCGAAGATGAGAACGGCCGTGATATGTGCTCAGGTGCAGGTGGAAGATGGATCGCCCGTGCACTACATTGATATGGGTGACTGTGTGCTCTTTATACGTTTTTAGGCCGCGGTCCATTCCGACATCATATCGAGCATCTTTTATGTCGAAAAGAGGACTTAACTTCCCACTGGCTCTTGTCCCTAACTCAAAATTCCGCTAAAATGAGGTTTAGACCACTATATAGTTTAAAGAGCACACATCACCCACGCATGACTGCTCTATTTTATAGCTTTTCTTTATTTAATTAATTCAGTCCAAAAACAGCACATGGCCAATTACAGCGGACTCACAAAAACAAAGGAAACAATTAAAAAATATTTTAAAAAAACGTAAACGATAATAAACAAAATTATATTCATCAGTGTTATCAAATAAGGAAGGAATAACTGTAGCATTCATAGGGTGGTGCGAGGAGAAGGGGAAAAATTACGATGGAGATGGTGTAGATGAAGATAGATGAGGGATGAAAAAAGGATCAACATTTAGAAGACATGGCAATTAATGGAAGAAGGTAGTCTGAACAGAAAAGAACGTTTAGAGACAGAAAGGCCTGTAGTTTGAAACAATGAAATAGGTCACTCGACCTCGTCTTACTTACTTTTTACATATTACTAGTTTTCACCTTTTCCTATTGCCATTAATTTACAAGTTTTAGAGGAAATATTTTTTTTCAAAACATCAACCATTCCACTTAATTACTATTCTTATTGTTCTATAGTTTCGATTGCTATATGACATTTTCGCGACTGATATGTAAACAATAGCCAATATTAGACTTTAGTGATCAAAATTATGTGAATTAAATTCATACCTAAAAGCAAAATTTAAAGTTCATTTTTCCGTCAACAAATTATTAAAATACATTTAAGGCTATTTTAATGTTATAATGTCCATTATTTTAATAAAACATTGCAATACTATGTCAAATGAATTTTTCCCGCGACGCGTGTCGTTGTTAGCAGCATTCTCTAGGTCTGTAACAATTGCCGTACTAAAATAACTTCAGTGAAAATACTGAGATCTCTTATCTTCTATATTATTTCTACTGTTTACATACCTTTTTCTCAACTTATACGCAACCAAACTCTACAAATGAGGTGCCAAAATGCACAGAATTTATCAGAGAACATGCGGCGGCATATCTTACTTCCTAAATACTGCTATTTATACCTAAAATTGGTTTTTAAATAATTAAAAAAAACAAAAGAAACAAGAAAAAACCGGTACATATTCCTGACGTTAACGGCGCACAAACTGATACATTTGTTCATTTGCAACAATATCTCGCATTCTTTAAATAACTTTTATCAAAATGCGGCTGATTCCACATTCAAGTCTCCTGTTGATACGTAAGTATGAGTCATCATGTGCGTTTAACAGAGGATAGTGTAATTACTTCCAATGTTGTGTTTAAAGAGGTCCTCTGACCTCAATTTGTACATGAACATTCCAATTAAATTTGTACATAAGACCCTGCCTTTTTTTCTATATTGTAAAATTAGAAACTCGCCTATCCCTCTGTGGACCTGCATTGAAAAGAGCGGGGGAAGCCCGCTGGGAGCGGGCGCATCACGCTCGTTAAACTGATATTAGTAACTTCCACCACGTAGTGCCACATATCATGCAAGTTGTTATTATTCTTATTATTTTTCAAAATGTTCCAAGTCTGCGTTGTTTTACCTCATTACATGTGGGTAGTCAAAGATGTTACGTATGCGTAATAGGGATTTCGCATTAAAAAAAAGTGCGATCGTAAATTCTCATTTTGGTCCCTTTAGTATATATTGACACTGTACAGCACCGCTGCTGCGTCTGTAATCGAAAAGACGCGAGATTGTCTACATCCCCGGCAGACGTGCGATAGGCAGATGTTTCGAAACGCACTCCGTTGCGCTGGACCCCGTGAGCAGCCAATGGATCTTCCAAGATTTATTGACGCACTGACCTCTCACGCACAGATAGCGACATGCTCAACCAGTTCCCTTAGAGAGGCGCGGGCGAATAGTCCGATAGCATCCCAAGGCATGATGGGTAATGCGTGCTGCTCTTCGATAAATACTAAGTGAGAAACGAATCCTCCGAAGTACGAAAACAAAAAACGTCGATTCCTGGCAGCAAGCCTCGCATCATGCTGACGTCACTCTCTATCCTCCCGCGAATTCTCGCACGCAAAACCGGGCCACGAAGCCAACGGCGAAAATGCGTCAAGGCCAAATGTACATACAGTGATGGCACCGCTTATTTCCAAACTTACCGAAGGGTTTCCCAAAACGATTCAGTCTTGATGGGCTTCCCCAGATTTTCTTTTATACGAGTATGTTAACGCTACCGTATCCTGGTCTTTAAGCCCTTAGCTACCACAAGGCATTCGCCAAGTTAGGCGTAGGATCCTTTTCTACATTGGGCATTCACGTTACATTGAATAGTATGTGAGACTCTAAAGGGCTTGCGAAAATAATTGTTCTAACCATCTCTAGAACAATTGATGACGGCGATTGTCTATGACGACTGATGAGGGAAAGGGAATACCATGTCTCACAGCATGATTAACTGACAGAAACTAAAGGTGTATTTGGCATTATCTCCCGAAACGATAAGTAAATCGAACACAAGAGGTTTAAAGGGATTATTATAGGACTATCCCAGTGATCACTTACGTTACAAAGTAATTACGAATACTTAAAAGAACTCTCCTTAGGAAGAACTTTAAAATAAAGAAATATCTTTAAACTCGGAGGCTCTATCTACCTCGATCTGTTTCTGGTTTTCCAGCGGAAATTCTTTCCGCTGGAAAACCAGAAACTCCGCAGCTCACGACACGAGTACACAATGAGTGATTTCATCGGTGAAACGGAACTTCCTCCTCTGAGTCCCGATCGTTGAAGTCTCTCCCTTTATTAAGGTCAGACGAAAGAAATTCAATGGCACCGACACCAGGGGGACACCTTGGCAGACCGCTCGTTGCCTTTCGCTCGAAAACAAGCATTCCGCCCAAATGTGAAGAAAAAAACAAAAGCTACGAGCGTGCGCGCGGGTGGAGGTCGCTCAGCGGGGTGGGTGCCTTCTGGGCGAAGATATCCTCCCTTTCCCTTCGGTTCGCTCCTTCGATTTTTTCTGGGTTAGACACGGCGGCGCAGATGTCACGAATTGAACCAAGGAACTAAATACTGGATTCTAGTCGGAAGAGGGCATTGGATATGAGCAACTGACACTCTATTATTATAACCCAGTATATCTATAATTGATACTCCATTATTATACCCCATTACAACTATTTCTGTACTGATGCCTCAATCTTATCAGCTAGTCGATATCCCCAAGGGAGGTATGGATTTTATTTAGTCATTTTTTAGCTAAATCATGGGAAGAAGCCATAAAAAGTAGCTAATTCTAACTGTTTAAAAATGATTAACCAATACATAGGATTTAATACCCATATGTTAGTGAATTAATATAAATGAAGTGAAAAATTTGCATGGTTATACAAACATAATAGGTAGATATCAACGTTTTGTGTGCGTTTAAACTTGTAAGCTTTCAAGAGCCTTAACGTAGTGGCTAGAGGTCTCATATATTTTAGTCACCAATTTATACAGCAAGCAAAATTAAATATATTAGCTACGAATGGCAAACCTGCTCAAAGATTTCTGAAGCCTCTTTGTATGAGGAAAACAGGCTCTTTTTAGTGGTAGAAATAGAATAAAAACTCATCATCGAGAAGGTGAAATTATAAAAGCGGACTGAATGCACAGAACGAACTCTTTTGAAAGAAAACACACGTGCTCACGTTTAGAAATATTCCCTTCCCTTGGTTTAGGACAGTGGCGCAGCGAGGGGGGGGGGGTTTGGGGGCAAAAACCCCCCCCCCCCCCAGAGCTCAGACAATTTTTTAAGTTTAATCTATTTTATTTATTTGGATTAATATTACTGATAGAATAGTGTAGGGATTTAAAAAATATCCCTCAGAGGCCGTAAAACTCACCGTTTTTAACCATTTATCTTAATTTTTTCTGGCGGAGGGCCCTCGCACCTCCCAATTACCCTGGCAGGTATGTCATACACCCAGACATTCCAGTATTAGTAGCGCCTGAAATCCCCTCTAGCCTTAATTCCTGGTTGCACCCCTATCTACCGATTTGATCGATGGATTTTTCTTCCTTATAGGAAAATCCACTAAATTCGCTGGCACATTAATGACTTTGCCTGGTTTCGCTGATGGTAGGACCCGCCCGCCTTTGTGACTCCTCGTCCCTTCCCTTCCTTCCCTATCCCCTCTCAGGAGGCGTCGTCGGGCTCCTATCGCGGCGGCGCCTCCTTCCTTTTTTTCCTTCCAGTCCTCCCTCTTCTGAGGCGCAGAGGTGATAAGGTAACGCTTCCACACCCTGCCCCCAGAAGTGTAACCTGCGAGCCCGCCCTAGAGTTTCCTATCCACTGGCTGCGCCCCTGGTTTAGGATAACAGAAATTAATGGTAGCTCTCCAAACAAAAATTATGTGTGCTTCCTAAAATTCATAATTGATGAAAAACAATATAATTATAAAGCCTCGGACCCTTTTTTAGTGTTTTCTTCCGTCGCGCACCAACATTAACCATGAAGTCATTCTTATCGGGCATTCAAATCTCTGTTTGTGATCCTCTCTACAGCTTCGAGAACTGCTTCGCGGGCTTTAGGTCAAGTCCTCCATTGATAACCGAGGGACGGAATGCGGTTAAAGGTACACTGATCCGGTATACTTTGCACAATGGTACGCTGTGGAAGACGCTAGAGACTCGGAGGCTGCGCGTAAAGCTTATATTGCTTGAGCAATTGAGAATAGATCTCTTTCAGAGAAACTCCGCCAGAAACGATAAATTACGAGAGATATTTTGCTAACGGATAGGTATGGAAATTCGTTTTTCCCCAAGCAATAAAGGATGGAATTGTTTCTTTATAACTGATAGCTCCAATATGTGCCATCATTAATCCATATTTCCAAAAGAATGCGCTAACCAAGATATTTTTAGGGATATAACGTTTATAACTCAGTAACTATCGATGCCGTCCACTCAAAGTATTGCTTTACGTGCAGAAAAACATTCATTACAGCTATAGTGGTGATCCTAATAACGATTTATTGGTACAAGGTGCTTAATGAGGTAAGAAATACGGTAAAAATATATTTTGTACACCACACCATACTGAGTTATGTGTTGCTGAGAAATAAATAGCGAAACGGAATCCAAATATCTTAAGTGACGAGAATTTGGTGTAACAACCCACCAAACGTTCAGAAAAAGTAAGCATTTCATTAAATCGTCATTGACCAATCTGCTTTATACTTTCTTGCCTAATTTTTCGCTGACACCAATTGATACTAAGGACGACAACAGAATTTTTACGAGACATGTGCAAAATCTTGGAAGTGTGCACTTTTTTTGACTGTCGCGGTGGACTTTCTAAACGTTTCATCGCATGGATTGTCAGCGAGTTATACCGATTTCAGTCGTCAGGGAAAATCACTAATAAATAGTACTGCGTGCGAGAAACAGTCATTGACGAAATGTTTGAACTGAACGGTTTCTGGTCTGACTTTTCCTCCTTGTTGATAGCATAACTCTCTGATTCGTCAAGCACTCAGCAGTGTGCGAACGTAATGTCACTGGATTCCAGCCGATGACGGATTTGAAAGTTTCACTCTCCTGACTTGAACGTGATCTTTCATCATCTCTGATGATCCGGAGGAAGGATTGTTGCGTTCGTGTCATGGCAGATAAGATGTCCTTTTGTCGGGAAAGAAATGAAAGTTACAGGGCACAGGCATTCGAGAGACTGAGTTGAGAAACACCACAATTCATTTCACAGCTTTCTAGATCACTCAGTGATATCAATCCATTTTTATATCACATATAAAAATTTCCTTCGTGTTTTGATAAAGTTATTGACTAAAAAATAATGAGCTTTCCATCGTGGTATTTCTTCAAAATCTGCAAAGTACCAAATTATAGTTTTTCCTATTCTATTAGCACTGACGGTTACTTATGATTTGCTGATGTAACCGCGACTGCCGGTCGATTCTGTTTTCACTTTGTACCGGTACGGGGCGCCAATTACTTCTCCTTGTATGATCACGCAATGATAGCATTGCACTCCAGAAAATTTCACCAGACATCGGCGATGATTGGCAAAAATTATTGGTACCTTCTGCGTCATTACGGTGCTGTAAAATGTCGCAACTCTTAATCACGAGAGAGTTGTCTTCTCAAATCTCTCGGAAAAAAATGACGTGTACCTTTCGTGATCATGAGGGATAAGCGATTTGTTAGTGAACAATTTACAAGCGCGGCCTCTTTAGAGCAGTCAACGGCCATTCAGCGTGGCCTTCGTAACATTCCCTTCATCGGCTCTTGATAAAACAACCGCCGCTCACATCACAGTAGAGAGGAATCAAAGAAACTATTCCAGTGAGAGCTAACGGGATTCACTTGGCATTTACCATTTATGTCATGTAAACGGTTACTCATGGGAAAATTAAGCTTTTATTTACCCATTCCGTTTGGGATTACAACTTCTACTGTTGCTACACTTTCACTGATTGTCTTTCCAAGCCGTATGAAGTCCGTCGCTAAGATACGAGCAGCAAAAAGCAATGAAGCAAATACATTTCTTTTTAACGCTTGTCTGAAGTTCATCATTGAGACTCATTTGGCTTGGACGGAAATCGAGTCCAGATCACCCAATTACCAGTCAGATATGCTACCAGTAGGCTTTATGGTGTAGTTGGTGACGTATCTAAACGATATTTCGGAGATCTGGGTTCGTATCCTGGCTGAACCCAATGATTTTTCATGGCGATATCACGCCGTGATGTAAAACTCTTTGAATCCCTGCGCCTGACAGCGTACAAAGTTACGTGTTTTGTTAAGAACTGAGTGTCTCTCTTAATTTTTGCGATACTTAAAATTCGCTATTTTTAATTAAGGATGTTTCCACTGCATCACGACATCTTAGCTTCGTTAAGAAAGGCAATTAAGACCTAGTCATCGCGTGTCTTGCGAAAGAGTCACTTCAAATAACTTACAAGATGCCCTCGGGCTTTTCATTACGCAACACTATGTGGTCACGTCTTGAAACATGTTTGGACTAACTATACTTAAGGTATCTTCTATTTCCCATTCTAAAGGCGATAAATGTTAGCATTGCTATTCCTCTTTTCTTTCGCGTAAAGAAACCTTTTTGCCTGATGATGCCATGCTAGTGTCCACTCAACGGTCGTGGTGAATGTTACAATGCATACGTGAAGATAAAAGACACATTGAGCACAACAGATGGAAAAGAGACCCACAGGGTAATTACTGAGTGTCTACCTCGAAAGACAAGAGTTAATGATTATCAATTTGAAACCACATAACCTGCCCCTCGTTCCAAGCATATTCAAACCGTAAGTTTAATTTAAAATCCGGCCTATCCTAATTGAAAACGTTGAGCAATTTGCATGAATTGCTGATGGAGAGGTTTTGAGCGCATGATTTCTGGGAAAATGGAAAAAATAGCATTACAAACGTGGTTTTCCGACTCAACTCCTTACATTTTTCAGTTCAATGTATTCTGTTCAATTTCAATGATGGGTTTTGCACCCGTTAGTTACGAAACTTACCCAGAACTCCCGTTTTATTGTGAATCATCTTACGCTCTCCAAGCGTTCCGATAGGTAGTAACTCGTTTTATTTCATAACAGAAACGACTTTAAAACGCCTCCATTCTAAGCCAAAATGTAAATTTAATTTAGTTAACTATTGGTGAGAAATCATATGCGTCTTCACCACTTCGAAGTCTAAATCCCCAGCATTATCGATAGAGAATGGCATTATTGCTGTCATGGACATAGTTGGTATCAGTGGCGTAACTATGGGGGGCTGAGGGGATGGATCCCCCATAAAGCTTAAGAGAAATTAAAAAAAATATTTAAAACTATTGTCTAGTTTTGACATACGATAACTAAATCCGCATAAAGTTAAATTTTAAGTGCCAAAATGATGTTAAATGAATTTTCAGGAATGTAATATTTCAAAAATTTTACCAGATTTTGTCTAGGGGAGGGGTTTCCATCCCATTCTCCCTCAAGGCATATTCTTAGTTACGCCACTGGTTGGTATAATTATTATCTAATAATCACTACATGTCTTAAAATAAAAATTGAAAGGAATATCTTAATAAAGACCCTTTCTTTCACAATGTTTTCAGTATTTTCGAGAAAATTTATACAATTTACTTTCAACTGAGACAGTTTCTTCTACAAACTTTAACTGATACCTCTGACCTACGACAAGTTTACAAAATCAATGTGGCTAAGTCCAGTTACACTCTTACGTTGGGAAAAATAACAAACTTTGCTTTCTACATGTTAACCTTAAATCGTCGGCTAATTTCGATACACTATTCATTTTCAAGGCTCCGCGCTATTACCACCGATCTCTGAACACACGTAGTTATTAGTTGGGGAAAACAAAATAATCCCAACACCCAATCTAGAGGCGTTCACCGTTGCTCAGCTCAGGCCAAGTCCGATTTCCTTTGACCCGAAACGCAAAGAGTCTCAAGGGAGGAGGAATGCGCCGAGAGATTTCCGGGTGAAATATGGGAGTCGGTGAGCTAATAATTCGTCGTCAGCCGTGCGAGGCGAGCGAATGTGAAGAGGGTGGGGTGAGAGTTCCCACGCGGAACAAACCCTTCCACTCCCTCCGCACACAACGAGGTGGTTTTCTTTTTCGGGAGGGAAAGGTACAGAGAAAGAGGCAGAGGGTCATCGGGAGGCGAAAGTGTCTGCAGCAGCAGTGGAGACATTATTTTAGTTGGAAGAAAAAATATCACCGAAATGTATATATCGTTTACCAGTGACGGAGACTTCAACGACCGTCGCGAAGATTTCGAACCGCAATGTAAACAACATTGGCCGAAGTTGCCGAAGACGGACCATCTCACCCGGCTGGAAAGCCCAGAAAACATTATTCTCAATCGACTAATTCCGAAGGCAAGAAATCAAGAAAAAATATCACCGTAATCGGTTTTTCGTTTACCAGTAATGGAGACTTCAACGAACGTCGCTGGCAAAAATAAGTGATGATTCGAATCCAGATGCGACTACCGCCAACACCTCCTAATGGTGAATTTAGGGGTTGATAGCAAGGCTAATCAATTTTGTTTCGATAGTCAAAGGTCCGTTGACTGTCGATAATCAAACAATTGTCGACCGCTTCTCAAAAAGATTTAACGTAAGTACTCCAGCGCATGGGTCCTAAGTAAGACCGCTTTATCGGTAATAATAAAAAAAACGATAAATTTATAACCTAAACCCTGATTGAAGAAAGATCGGGTGTTTTCTCGGTCAATATATCGAATAAGGCTTTAACGGGTTTCTAGTCATGTCAGTCTCTCCATTTTCTCCAAAGTTTCGAGGTCCGACACGTTCCTCGTATTAGTGTATTTTCACTGCGTCAAAATCGTCCAAACACCCAATTATTGGGACAGAATATATGTAAGGAGGCAATTGAATACCGATTGAAAAAAGTTCGTAATTATTTGAGCGTGTGGGACCTAAGTAAGACTTCTTTCGCGGTAATAATAAAAGAACGATTAATTCACAGCTTGCTGAAAACTGTTTGGTCATTGTAGGACGAAAATAGGCGCCAGCCGAAAGGAATAGACAACTGCGGTACAAATATAAATACAGACCACAGTCATGACACCAGCATCATTCCCTGATGACTAGGAACGTGTCGGAACTCGAAACGTTGGAGACAACGGACAATCTCACCCGGAAAACCTTATTCACAATTGAATTATCATGGAAACAGGAAATCCGGAATCCTTTCAAGTTGGAAGAAAAAATACCCCCGAAATCGGTTTTTCGTTTACCAGCGTCGGAGACTGTGTCGGAGACTTCAACGACCGTCGCCCGCAATGCAAACATACTGAAACTTGTAGTATACACACATGCATACCTAACGGGTACTGTCATACGCGCCCGATGTTCCATTGTCTGTGGTCTTTGTCCTCAATCTTTGCCGGCCACAATATTTGCGGAAGGAGCGGGGTGGAGGAGTATCCTTGCCCCTAGGTCGAGCGTTCGAGTTTCGCCTTGGTAAGTTTCCCATCCTAGGAATGGGTGTGTGTAGTTGACATGTGTTAAATTGCTATGAACCCCGATATAGCGAGCCCAAACGTGGGGATTTTCGAAGAAGCGTATAAAAATTGAAAAATGAATCGATCAAAAATAGTGCCGCGCGACCACGAGAGACGGGATTCAACCCTTGGAATTTCTGCACTAAATCAGACCAGTCTTGCATCACTCTGTTCTTTATTATTGAATATATATTCAACATTAATCTATGAACTAAAAATATGCTCTACATTAAATTGAACAAGTAAGTTTATCAATCGTACGTTTGCGATAGAAAATACATTATCGAGTATTGTCAAATTTCTGCCGACAAGGCAATCAAAACTAATTTTGAGGATAATTTTCTTTTTACTTAAATTGTCAATTGGATTTCCTGTCAAAGTTTTAAATGATCATCTGTTCTCTATTGCTATCTACCAATCGAATATAATCTAATTATTCCTATATCCTATCAACGATAATATTCAAGAAACTCCAGCCTCGCCAACACGGAAAATAGATTTCAGTCGCAGGTACGTGTATCGTTACTCTTTTCTAGAGAACCGCAGCAAGCGAGTATTCAACTTCATTTCTCCTCAGGAAAGTGAACCACGCCCATCAGTGATTGGGAGGTTTCTATCTTGTTGGAGGACCTTTTCTCCATTTCATAATAATGCCGAAGGGAGCTATCTTTCAACACTCAACATTCACTAAGTGAGGATAAGTAAGCATTCTTTAAATGCTTTGTGAGTGGTCATCGTCACATTTAAGCACTTATCATCAAAATAGCTCAACAATCAATCACATGATAGCATTTCAATCCTCAAATCCAAGTATACTCCAAGCTTCAAAAATGAGACATAAACAGCATCCATGAAGATATCAACGCTCATCGACGGTGAAATCAATTACTTATTTGGTTTTATCACTCATTAACTCAGTCATACGCTGTACTGAAGGCATTTTAATCCTTTCGGGCTGCCATCTATGCTGGTAGCAAGCAACTTAAAGAAATGATGTGCTAATTTTTCAATGTATTAGGAAATTGGACTTCAGTAGAAATAAGCTTAGTAATCCGTAACTCCTGGAGGCAGAAGTGTAAATATTAGAATGTTTAAGAGGTCTGTCATTGACTTCAAGTAACCATTCGAATGAAAATGCGATTCAAAATCATCGTTAAGCAATCGTAATGGTAATGATGGCATTAAGGAAAAAGTCAGTGGTGGACAACTAATGACAAGTGGACTGATGTTTTGAATTTTAATAAATCCCAACAGAAATCATTGCACATTTTCACTAAAAAATATGAGAGCTATTTGGTTTTGGAATTTGAAATACTCTTTTACATATGTCAATACTTAAGTAGCTATATGGTTACAGATAACTGTGGCTTTAATCTCCAGAGTCTACAGGAAAAAACGTAACGTCAGTCAGAGGTTTCCACAAGTTAGAGTTAACCTCAAAAACACTTCATATTTTTTAGACTTATTTCAAAGCGTAAAGTCGGAAAATGAAGTATAATTACCCCTCAATTCGAAATTTAAAGTTCTGAACATTCACCCCGTGCAAATACCGAAAAATATACATTGCATACGAGACAATATTTTGCGGGCACCAGACAGTGAATACCCCTGTATGATAGCACTAGGCTTCCGTAGAACACAGCTGTTGATTATGTTAATATTAGCCTCGGGAAACCATCAATAGCAAAAACCTACATAAACGCTGTGGGTATATGAGTAGAAATGCAATAAAAAGTGTCAGTATCCTTGAATTGTGAGTATATATATAGGAGAATAGACCGTCATGAGAATTGGAACCGTACATTACAATGAGCTCGTTGAGCGAGAAAGAGAAAAAGTAGGTATTACTGCACGCATTAAGGTACAAGCATCTCTAATTGGAAGCCTTGAGAAACGTATTTTACATATTAAACCTGTCAAAATATTAATCAAGTAAGAGTTGGGAATAATTTAAAGTCATTTCCTAAGGTCATTTCATAATTACATTAAGCAAATTCGGCCACAATGCATTGCACCAAACTGATTTTTCACTAGGCGAATGACGAATGGCTCTTTTGACTTATCTCTAAAGAATAAAAAAGCTCAGAATCCAAAGTCTCCTGAATTTTTTAAACTAAATTCAACGGCGCAAGTGCCTACATACCACGAATTGATAGTTTCCCACGGCAGAGTTCACCAGTCTATCACTTCCAAGGCCCACTCCCGAAAATTTCACTCTTTCGTCGCCAGAAAATTTCTTTGTTCCCTTCCTTTGAGCAGAAAGCTGAAGTTAACTCTGAAAGATACACCCCACGAAATGGAGCGAAACCATCGCGAAATGTCGTGACAAAGGCTATAAATCATGTCTTCCTAAACTGAAGTATATCCTTCTTCTGCTCCATGATTGAAAGAGTTGCTGAACTTATTAAAGGAGCGTTTAGTAATTCGAGAAGAATATCAAAAGCTTTTCAAATAGTGAAAAATAGAAGTTTGTCATTTAGATCTTAGGTTTTAGCTGGTCATTCATTTCATGAAAAAGGATAAACTGTGGGAGCAGGAATAAATTAAATAGTTTCTATCAGTTACTAATAAATATCTTAGGGAATCAGTGCTCATTTTTTTACACTCGGCGTGGATACTCGATTGCAGCAACGGAGGTAGAAGTTATTTTGTAGAAGGAATATTTGGCCCGTAGTTCAAATGAGGCTTCCATACATGAAAATCGTCTAAATAAGGAATAAATTTTCGAATGCAATCAACGGTGTGAGGTAAGACATTGTGGAACATGATGTAAATGGAATGCGTAAAGGATAAAGTATGTGTCTACTTGAATGGCTTCCGTTAAAACTAATTTCGACGCATTTATGCGTCATTGCGTCAACTTCGGCTAACGGCAGATGACGCATGAACATAGTAATAAATATGTAGAGTACATAAAAACATTAAGTTGGACATGTACTGCCTCCTTTACGTTTTTCATTATCATACGTATTTCTTCGCTCTTGTAGTTCTCGTATTAGCCATTTTGGAGCGAGGAATGTTGAATGACTCTCCATGATTATGAGCACAGATCAATAGTACGGAGTGTTTGAACCAAATTTGGGAAAGGAGGTAAATCTTTTTCTAGATCAATTGTTGAGAAAATATGATAATTTAGACTTGAAATTGCCTTTTGTCATCTCATACACAGTCTTATGTATTAAAGATCGCAGAAAAAATGCTACAGAGTTATTAAATCATTTCATGTTTTTGTTTTGGAGACATCAATTTCCATTGCAAAATCGTACCTATCCTTCTTGCTCTCTTGATGTTGGGCAATCGACATAAGGCCTATTTTGTCTATTAACTTCTTCATAGAGTGATTCCGACCCAGTTTATTTTCAAAGCTCCCATAAATCTTATCAATGAGAGCCTAGTCAATACGGAGTAAATAACGCTCGGCGTAATACATCCATTCCCGTTCCTTTCAATTTTCTATTTAGGTGACGGTCACTGGCGAAACATAAATCCCATTCAAATGGACGGACGATATATTAATGTCTGGGATGGATAGAAATGAAATCTGAAGAGACAAAAATCCCCACAGGAGAGGAAAACCTATTACTCAGAGCTAAACCATTCTCGAGAATGGGATCACTTAGTTCATAAAGGGTCGCGAAAATGGAATGAACCGATTTTTATTGTCTCGTTTTTATTTAGGTTGAGCAACGAAGCCGGTTGACGGCGGCTATAAAACCAAATTCTTCTCGGAGCGCTTCTGGAGACTAACCAGCACACACTCATGAGCCCGTGGAAATCGTTCATTCGCTCAAATGGGTTTCCCCAACCCCTCCTTACCCCCACCCCCTTCGTCCCAAGTACTTACATTCTTCCCCCACCCCCTTCCACGACCCGTACCAGACTTTCCAAAGACGATTCGGACTCATTGGCCGTGACGTCATCCCCGCAGTTTTCCCGGCGTTTTGGTTTCACGCGGCGGAATAGTTGAGAGCAAAAGAGAAAACTCTCCGAAAGAATAAATAAGAAGGCCTTCGAGGAGGAGGCGGCATATCCGGGAAGTTGAGCCCACCGCTTTTCGGTCTATGTCATTGCCACCCGGCCGCTCAAAAGACATCACGGATCCCATCCGAGTGGATGAGTAATTTTTATTTGAACATTACGCAGAACTGGCTTTCCACCGTTGCGCAAAGTTCATTCGGGGCACACCGAATGTATTTTAATCGGTTCGTCACGCCTGGAGAATTAATGATGACAGTTAAATAATAGATAGGCTCCTTTCAGAGTCGCATTCCTTTTATGATCGCGGCTGAAGTCAATAAAGTTTTCCGACTGTTTCTCACTCAGATCAGATCACATAAACAATCGGCTCAGCAAGCTGTAAACTGAACGATTGTCTTTCTCCCCAAAAATGTCACATTTACGGCTGAACATTGTTGTCTCTATGTCATGGCCAACTTGAGAACGCAAACTATAACATCTACATCTACATAATACCCTGCGAGCCACCTCTAGGGTGCTTGGCAGGGGGTGATCAATCACCAGCATGCAGCATGCATTTGGACTCCCACATGCACACCACACCGTCCAAAAAACGTCCAATAATAACAACCTATACTACTATACGCTGCTAGAAATAGAATATAGAATAGAAATTCAGAAACATGCATTAAGTTTTACATAGGTTAGTAGCCTACACTACAAGTCATGCAATCTATTTACGAGTTCTATTGCTGCCGTTATAATCTCTTATTGATCGTGGAAAAAATGACATTCGGAATCTGTCTGTTCTACAATCTATCTCTCTTATTTTATTTATATGATCTGATTTTCCGTAGTACGTTGGTGTCCGCAAGATATGGTTAACTTCGTCAGAAAAGACACTGCTCTTGAATTTATCTAAAAGATTTAGTCTATTTTTCAATCTCAATTTTTCAATCAATACAGAGATTCCCATCCGAGTTTATCTAAGAGGTCAGTTACACCAACAAGACTATCGTAACGACCTTTCACATACCTGGCAGCTCTTCTTTGCACGCGTTCTAACTCTGTTATTAAGCCTTTTTCATGAGGGTCCCAAACATTGGCAGCGTATTCCAAATGTGGACTAACGAGGAAAAAGTAGCTAATTTCTCTCACTTTGTCGTCACACTTTCCTAATATTCTTTTAACAAAACCCATTTTACGATTAGCTTGACCGGTTATTTCTCGAATATGTTTATTCCACGATAGATCATTATTGAGTCTAACGCCTAGATATTTCACGGATTCAACTGCATTTAATTGGGTGCCTCGAATGATATAGTTACGCTGTAGGGAGTTATTCTTCTTCCAGAAATTCATTACGACGCATTTTTCCAAATTTAATTCCAACTGCCAAGCATCGCACCAAGCTTGGATAGCAGCAAGGTCATTCGTTAGTTCATCCATATCTTTGCTGGAACGGATTTCTCTGTAAACTACAGCGTCGTCTGCAAATAATCGTAACTTACTCTGCACTACTTCGCCAATGTCGTTTATATAAAAAAGGAATAGGAGTGGGCCAATGACTACCCTGAGGAACGCCAGAAGTGACTCTAACCTCATTGGAGACTGCACCGTCTAATACTACTCTTTGGACGCGGTCGCTCAGAAATTCTCTAATCCAGGAAATGACATCTTCGTCTAGACCATAAGATTTCAGTTTTATTATTAACTTTCCGTGGGGTACTTTATCAAATGCCTTTTTGAAATCAAGAAAAATCGCGTCTACTGGAATGTTGTCTTCCCCGGAGACTAAAATATCGTGGGCGAAAAGCGCTAACTGAGTTTCGCACGATCTGCTTTTCCTGAATCCATGTTGAGTTCCCATTAATAAGTTTTGCGCGTCCAGGTGTTTCATTACCGAGCTGACTACGATGTGTTCAAGGACTTTGCAAGAGATGGACGTTAAAGATATCGGCCTGTAATTAGATGGCTGTTCCTTGTCTCCACTTTTTAATATTGGCGTTACATTAGCGATTTTCCAGTCATTAGGTACTTCGTGTTGCTTGATGGATTTACTGAATATTAACTGCAAGTAAGGGGCAATTTCTGAGGCTAGTTCTTTATATACGCGAGAAAAAAAAATTAATTTCCCAAATTCGTTATCATTAGCAACAGCAGTAATATACATAAATTGCCATGAGAAAAACCACGCCTGGAAAAGGGATCGAACTACAGACCTTATGCTTTCCAAGCCATTGCGGAGACCACTGCGCTATTCGCGTTTAAACACGTTTACCTTCAATATTTTTTCCAAATTAATTGTAGTTTTGACTACACATATGGATAAAATATACTCATGGAACTAATGAGCATTTTTCAATAATAAAATATTCCAATAAGGTGAGATTCAAGAAAAAGACATACGATAGATATGTGCTACAAAAAGAAATAGCCACTCATCTAGCCTTCATCCAGAAGAAAGGCAGGCGAAAGACCGAGAAAAGTTCACAGTTGGTATTGGATAGTTTACGCACGAAGCCTAAGACTCGTTTTCCTCTTATCGTAAATCTGTCCAACGAAGTATTGACTCTTCTCTTCAATGGGTTCGTTCACCACTTTTTATTTCGTCGATTGGGATAGATAAAAAAAAAAAAAAAATAGAACTGTATTTTCTGTTTTTCGATCTGTCCCCTACTTCTTGAGCTATTCACGTCGAAATATCGATGGGCTCATCGCTTTCGCTGAAAGTTTATGACGTCACTGACTCTTACCGATCGGCCCACCGATTTTCCTCTACTTCTCGGAACTCGCGCATGCGTATGACGTGGTTCGTTGTCCCAAACACTCCAACGAGTGATTCCTTCCGTGGATGATAGGGTCTCTCTGAACGACTTAATGAACTAGAACTTTAATAACGTCATTAACTCATGAAAAAAGGGCTGTCTTTTGAACTTTTTCATTTTCAAGTTATGAGAAAATGGCTGAATGTGGAAGCCTTCTGTTTTCGTTATGACTTATATTTCCCATTCATCTACGAAATTATGTTAATGAATCGTAATTTCGGCTCTGAGTGGTGAATCATCCCTTTGCCAATTGACCCCTGCAACTACGCACCTTCGAGCAATACCAAGGGCATACCAAGGGCATGAGTAAGCACAGTCTCTCGCACGAAAGGAGGTTAAGAGTGCTCATGACGACGGAACGATTAGGTATAAGTCTCGTCGAAACCTCATCTCACCAGATCTCTCCTTCACGGGAATAAAGAGAGGAAACTAAAGCGCATTTGAGAGGGTGGTAATATAATAAGCGAAAGGATTCCTTCTCATCTTTACGGTGACGTCCATAGACGAGGGGATAAGACTCATTCCGCGCGACGAATCTAATACGGCAAGACGAAGAAGGATCAAGGTATTCCGATACGCCGGTATGGCAATGAAATGGCTGGCATAAAAGGAAGCAGGTGTTTAAGTAAGAAGCTACTCTTTACACCCAGTTGGTCCATTACTCCGCGAAATATTTTTAAAATATTGGTGACAAGGAGCTTTAATGGCGGCATTAAAATTTGCAGCATGCTATTCAACAGCTACACGATTTTACGAACGTAAGCAAGAAATTATTCTAGACGTTCCAGCCAAGCCTTTTTCTTGTGCGCGATGACAGCACTAAAGGACAATGCATCTCACATTCTACCGCTCAGACTGCCTATTAATGATTCGATTAGATGTGGAAAAAATAACCCTAGTAAAATATCGATTGATATTTCACTTGGGAAGCATCGATGCATTCTGGTTGATTGTAAAAAAGTCACTTTTTGGACGATATGCTCATCTGGAAACGAAAACATCACAGCCAAGTCAGGAAAGATTCATTCAAATTTTTATATACATCCTTTTTTGAGCATCAAATGATTTTATAGAGGTGAATCTTCATCGCTGCTTTTATGAATTTGGTATCATTGAAAATTCGATGCTCATTTTTTTTTAATCTTTGCGGTGACCGCTACATGTCTCCTCCGTTGCCGCTAGTTCGCAAATTTTCATTTCAGATCGTTGTCCTGCGTCATCAAGAGACTTCAGTAGTATATGGGGCCCTTGAGGACGGGTCCCCTCCCCTCCCCCTCCCTCCCTCCCCCTCCAAGCCCCGATCGCGAGGGCGTTTGAGGACGGGTTCCCCTCCCCCTATTCTGCTTCCCCCTCCCTCTAGGCCTGGCTCGTAAGGGTGGTTGAGGACGGGTACCCCTCCCCCTTTTCTGCTTCCCCCTCCCTCTAGGCCTGGCTCGTAAGGGTGGTTGAGGACGGGTACCCCTCCCCCTTTTCTGCTTCCCCCTCCCTCTAGGCCTGGCTCGTAAGGGTGGTTGAGGACGGGTACCCCTTCCTTTCGTCATCCCGCACCTAGCCGTGAACGTAAGGGTGTTTAAGGACTGTTTCCCCTCCCCTCAGTAGCGAGGGTGTATGAGACTAACCCAGCCCAGGCCTTCGAAGACAATATTCTTACCCTATGATACTTCAATGTTGGGGGATGTCAGTAACTTGTATAATTCGTCACCAGATTTCATAACGGAGCACTGCGGTAGGTTCTCCCGTTGGCCAAACTTTCCCCAGAAACTATTCAGCATAAGCTTTGCTAACGACCTCATCCCTGTATTTTCCTTAACATTTTCTCGATTTAATTCAATGTTTTCCTTTTCTTTAAATGTTTTTAAATACTGTGTTTTCTTTTCCTCTGTGTCACACCATGACGGCCATCCACTTGCCTCTTGCTTCATCTTTAGGAAACAGTTTATATACTCCGTAAATAAACCGCCATCCTTTTTCACAGGATCGTAGGAGTTTACGGAATAGTGCCAAGCCTCATGAATCTCAAGAATATTATACCCCATACTGAGTGCCATTTTTACCTCTGCGGAAACCCAAGTCCCTGTAATGGCCCGATCTCTTTCGCTGTGCGAGCAAACTCCCTGTATTTCCTCTGTAGCACACTTCATGCACAGAGGAAACATTAACTTCTTGTTCACTCGCACTGGAAGTACAGGATGGTATAGAGAAGTTGGAGGAAGTATCGTGCATTTAATGAGGCCTTCAATTTCTTCTATTGGTGGACATTCTTCACCGACATAAATCTTTGGATGACCCTCTGGGTATTGTTTGTATTTATTGACGTACGGATACAGAGAACACACATCATAATATCTGATTTCCTCGTCAACCGAATCGTCCACTTTTTTGTAAAGCTTCACAGCGTTCGTACGTCCACCAAAAAATGCGTCCCTGGGGTTAAGCGGTGCTTTCTTTAGGATCGGGCTCTTCAGCAATTCCTGGTACGTTTCGTTTTCCTTCTCCATCTCTCTACGAAATTTGCACTCCCACATCTCGACGACTTCATAGCCGTTTTCGCGAAAAAGCAAGACTTTCCTCTCAGTACTTTCAAAACGACTGTCGAGTGTTTTGCGGTCTCTATTACCATCCTTTTCTTCGCTTCGAGGGTAACACTGTTGACATCCATGGTAATAACAACCGTGGAATTCGAAAATAATTCTATTTTCTTCATCTTCGTAGAAACCGTCGACTTTGTGGCCCAGAATCTTTTTCTCCCTCCCGTTCCCTGCGTGATTGATTATTATGCCCCTTTTTCTTTCCTCGTATAGGATCCACAATACTGCCTTAAATGATTGTACATCAGCCCAACGATAACCCTTTGACGGCATGATTGCAATCGTGTCCGGCTTGAGGAAATTTTTCCTGAATACTTTCATGCAGGCACTGGCGATAGTCAATGCCTCACGAAATGGATCCACGCCGGTCGTAGAAAGAAACATGCCACGGAATTTGAGGCATGCCTGCCTCAGTATCTCAACGTCCTTTATACAGTAGGACCTGATCTCATCCCTCATCTTAAAAACGTATCCTTTGTCCTTTAGTTCTTTATGCCAACGCATGAAATTATCCCTCACAGAGGATGACATACCATCTGCGCCATAAAAACACACATCCGGCAACGCTCCCTCATAAGATGAGTTTGCAGAAGTGTTGAAAAGATGAGGGAAAAATCCTTTAGTGAGCTCATTGTCTAAACCAAGAGCTGCTGGTAACTTGGCCAGGGACATGGGGATAAAGTTTATCGAGTCGATAAATCGCAAGCCTCCGTAGGACATGCTTACGATTTTCGACCCGTTCATCAATAACTCTGGCTTCCATGCAGTCTTTTCCAACATAGTTTTGAGAACGAACTGATTGTCAAATGACTTGGCATTGTGTGCGACGCATATGATGTCTTTGAATCCATCATCTGCCAAAGTTTTTATATACTTCAAAAACTGAAGAACAGGTTCAGGATCCTCAAATACTTTCCCCCTACCACCACACCCCTGACAGTCAGGATTTATTTGGATGCTACTGATGCATTGGTCGCAGCAAACCTGTGACACCAGCAGATTTGGCGTGTGGGCAAAAACTCCTTCCTTTTGCCCAAATCTGTCGTCCTGCCTCGTCTCTATGTCATAAAAAACAAAAGCAAACTTAGGGCAAAGCTTTTTGGCCGCTTGCACTTGCATGTAGCACGCATGTCCTTCCGGTTTTTCTTTTTTGCAAACGTGACAGTAAATCATTCCGCACTCGTGTTTCGACTTTTTGGTGTGAAGAGTGAAGACCTTGCAGCATTTCTCACAGTACCGCATTGTATCGCAAGTTGACCTCCCTTGGCCTTTTCTAACTGCATGTTTCCGCAGGCACTCTACACCATAGAAAAGCCTCCCGCACACATTGCATTTTAAATAAGGGGTAGGAGCGCAGGGAGGTGATGAGAGACATTTTATGCACTCTTTCGGACAGCTGTGCGCAAACTGAGAATTGTAAGGATACCTGCACGGTCTGCAGTAGTAGCTACAGTTGAAGGCCCCGGTCAATGATGTTATCAAGTTAAAATGGTTTTCATCGTGTATTAGGTCTATGTTTTTCCTCTTCTCATTATTTATTGTGCTAGATGGGCCTTCAAATATAACCTCTCTTCCGCACCGATCACCGTAAACGGTTATCTGATAGTCATCAAGGGCCGATTGGAATGCCTGCAATTCATTAATGCCGCATCCACCATACCCAACATCGACATTTGCTTTTAGACATAACTCTTCTGCCTTTTCTCCTAATCGCTTTGTACCCCTCCTGAGTAGACGAAAATCATACTCCGAGTCCGTGTGATGGGATACCCCCAAGCAGAGAGCTCGCGGTAAGCAGAGGTTATCTGAATTCCGCACAACGACAATGGAACGTTTACTCTTACAAAACGCATTGAAGGAAGATAAAAGATTGCGTTTAGGGGCTCCGCCTTCTGGAATATTCACGTACGTGAAAGCCACTGACAGAGGACCGTCAATCAGAAAGGATTCATTCGATTGGACAACTTTTTCTATCCTCTGTAGGATTACTGCAGTGTCGAGTTGATCTGCTCGCCGGTAAGAAATATTTATCGGGCGATCTGGAGTAGTGTCACTTTTAATTGTCAGATTAACTCGTGTATCACTTCCAATCCCTTCCTTTAATTTTTTTAGAAGGTCGTCCATCACACTTCCAAACCATCGGAGAGGGTGGGATCCCTCCGGTAGGGGGTGGATCTGAATGGTTAATTCCCTCCCCCAGAGACGGAAGTTACGTAGAAAACTACGATTCTCTCTTAAAATAGTGAAATTTCCCTTAGGAACGATAGGGTCGACCAAACCATCGGGTAAAGGTAGATCCAGTAATTGTTCCTCCGTTAGCGCCTGTTTGGCCATAGTGCCGAGAGAAGATACTGGCGGTAAATCAGAAGTAAAAGAAATGAGATCTACGTCTTCCCCAGTATTGTCTCCGTAACCCACTTGCTTCCGACCGGAATCATGATTCCTCGTCTCGCCATTGTTTTGGGAAAATGATTGAGTAGCACAACCTTCCGAATGACAATTTTCTTTTAAAATTGCCTCAATCTCATCTCCAAAATCATGGGGAAACGGCTGCGAACCTGAAGGGTACATAGTAAGTGGAGCATTATTAAGAGCCTGAGAGCAAAACGGTAGTGATTCATTTTCCATACTTTGGTGTACTACTGCTTTTACCAATATATTTTCCCTTTTATTCCCATTTGTCATCTGGGGAAATGTTTGAATCCCACACCCCCGAAATCGTTCCTCATTAAAAAAGACTTCAATTTCATCTCCAAGATCACGGGGGAAAGGTTGCGATACTGAAGGGAACAAAGTAGGTGGTGCATTGCAAAGAGCCTGTGAGCAAAACGGAAGTGATTCATCTTCCATTTCTTGGTGTACCACTGCTTGCACCAGTATTTTCTCCCCACCATTCCCATTTTCCCTACCTAAACCAGGAAGACGAGTGTCCTGGAACACTTCTACCCTTCCCTCATTTGAGACATTAATGTCCGCCGGATTCAATACATCAGCACCAATAATTAGTGCATCATCAAATTGTGAGTGTTGTGCTGCCTCGTGGAAATTACTCTCCACACCAACCCCGTTTTCCCTACCTAAACCAGGAAGACGAGTGTCCTGGAACACTTCTACCCTTCCCTCATTTGAGACATTAATGTCCGCCGGATTCAATACATCAGCACCAATAATTAGTGCATCATCAAATTGTGAGTGCTGTGCTGCCTCGTGGAAATTACTCTCCACACCAACCCCGTTTTCTCTACCTAAACCAGGAAGACGAGTGTCCTGGAACACTTCTACCCTTCCCTCATGTGAGGCACTAGTACCCAGCGTGTGTAACACACCCATACCATGATGTGATGCATTAATCAAGGGAAAGCCTGGTGGTGGCCCCCGAAAATTACTTACCCTGTCAAACATGGATTGCGCGTTCGAAGGGGGGTAAGTAACAGCGCTCGGCTGCCTGGATATTTTATTTACAGCATTCAAAAATAATAACAAAATATTGTCATCAACAACCTCACCGAGAGCAGTCATACGGTGAATAAGACCCTTATATGCACTCAACAATAACTCAGCCGTCCCGTATGCCCCCGCCAGAAATCCATTAAGAATCTCGCCAGCAGGAACAAACATAAATACACCGTCCATATTTGTCAAGAAATCAAAAGCCTATATAAAAAAGAGAAAAGGTCACCCGTCACAAACGAAATATCCCGGAGGAATGGTATTTTAACGTTACTGATACCGGTTTTAAAAGAGTAATCAATGGTTGATTATATGAGCAGTTTTTTCTTTCAATCGTAATTTACGATGTCTTATGGACACAGTTTCACGATTTTAATTTACACTGTATTGGTAAAACAAATCACAAACTTTCCACAACACCGCGAGGTAATCAATGGAAGATCACTTGCGGAGTAAAAAAGAACGAAATTCCAAACGTTCCTTTTGCGATTATTAGTTGGAGAAATTCCACAAATTATCTGCAAAACTATCCGCTCCTAGCACACTTGGTATCAGGATACGATGAAAAGATGCTCTCGAGACAAATACGGGCGCCTTCACCACTCCACACAGCAAACAAGTTGTCACAGGTCGGGGGAAAATTCCACTGGTCACCACGAGGGTTCACAAAGGTATGACGAAAATCCTAGCGTCACTAGGAAGCCACCTCCACCTCCCCACCTCTCCCCCACATTCAAACTCAGCTTAGAATTCCTCCCCCGCGGACGTAACCGCCGTCTCCCTCCCGCGACCAATCCTTTCGCTAGAGTACGGAAAACCCCCAAAATCAACGAATCCAAGCCATAACTCCTTTTCATATCCCCCTACCCTGCGCCTTATTGGCCCTAACCCCTGTGAGGGGGTGGGGAGTGGCACCAATATATTCCTCCACTGTCACCCTACGAAGACATACACCAAGGTAAAGCCAATCAGCTCGCTACTTAGTTTAACCAATGGCATCATTTGAAATGCAGGATGCACAGTGGAAAGTAGTTGCCGGCGTTATGGATGAGCCAAATGAGGTGAGTTAACTTTAAAATTCATGGTTTTATTTATGGTATTTATTATAAATATTTATTCATTCATGACTTTATTAATGGTATTTATTTTACATAATCATTCATTCATGAATTTATTTATGGCTTTTATTTTAAATAATCATTCATTCATGATTTTATTTATGGTTTTTATTTTAAATAATTATTAATTCATGATTTTATTTATAGTATTTATTTTAAAAGTGTGGATGTATATTTTATTTGCTCTAAGATGTTATTGTTTTCCTCCTTTTCAGGTAGAGGTCTTGACACAATTTTGCGACCGTTTTTCGGAAGTACATGAAAAAAAACCCAGGTTAACGCTATCCCTAAGACGAAAAAGGATGAGAACACCTCAACCCACAACCGAACAAGTAAGCATTCAAGCTATTTATTTATTTATTCCATCTCATGCACTACTGTTCATTTTTATTAGGCTGTGTACTAAGTGGTAAATGCTATTTATCTTTATAGGTGGAAGTTATTACTATAGATTCCGATGATTCGGATTCCGAAGAAATTATCCCGCCCGAGAAAAGAGGATCTTCACCAGGTGAAAAGATTTTTCCGCCATCATTCTGGTCCCCAAAGCGGAAAATAGAAGAAACGAGTCAATACTCTGATGGCGACACCAGTTTTTCCCCTCCACAGACTCCCGATTCGCAAGCATCAACAGTTGTACTTGACTGGGAGGGTGATATGCTAGAGAATAAAAGTGACAAAGAACCAAATAAGGACGTGGTGTCGAATTTAAGTGAAACAAATTTATACTCGGACATCAGTGAGTGCACGACTATACCAAGTCTACCTGAGGAGTGGTGGTATGAGGACGTATGGGGTGAGGTGATGACGGACTTTGTCTGTACCTGTAATAAATGTGTAAATATAGTGTATTGTGCGATGGTTGGAGAAGTTCCGGATTATTTGAACATATAAGAAATTTTTTGTAATATATTGTTTTGATTTTGTGTATAATGATTGTGTTATTTTTTTTTATTTCCTAATGCCTGAATATTACATTTCTTGAATAAATACTCATTGCATTGCTGTTACTTGATGATTTTTTTTCCATTTGAAATACAAATACCATCCCTTCCTCTGAACACGTGGGCGGTAGGGCTGACGCATGCCTAGGGTATTGGAGAAAAAAGGGGGACTCGTATTTGACATGGGGGTTGACTTGGCTTCGCGACTGTCTTGGATATGGGTTGGGTTGGGGGAAATCAGTCCTCAAATCCCCGTATGATCAATGCTAGGAGGAGAAACACGTCCTGAGATCCATAGGCAGAAATACTACCCAAGGCTCAGGGAAGAATCACCAAGAAAGCGTAGGCACTCACCACGCCATAGAAAAGGAATCTGCCTCAGAGGCCATCTAGATAAGGGGCGGGGGAGAATTTCTCCCACGAAAAACCCAGGTCATTAACACTGGGGTAAGAATATTGTCTTCGAAGGCCTGGGCTGGGTTAGTCTCATACACCCTCGCTACTGAGGGGAGGGGAAACAGTCCTCAAACACCCTTACGTTCACGGCTAGGTGCGGGATGACGAAAGGAAGGGGGTACCCGTCCTCAACCACCCTTACGAGCCAGGCCTAGAGGGAGGGGGAAGCAGAAAAGGGGGAGGGGTACCCGTCCTCAACCACCCTTACGAGCCAGGCCTAGAGGGAGGGGGAAGCAGAATAGGGGGAGGGGAACCCGTCCTCAAACGCCCTCGCGATCGGGGCTTGGAGGGGGAGGGAGGGAGGGGGAGGGGAGGGGACCCGTCCTCAAGGGCCCCATATACTACTGACTTCGAAATCGCGCCAACTTGATTACTGGTCAACGTTTTCGGGGGAGGTATCGTTGCACATTTCAGTGAAAATATACGAAAAGATATCGTACTGTCTACTTATTTCAAATTTCAAAACACGCATTTCGATTTGGTCGTTGTCATCTTCTCACCTTTACAGACAGATGTATTGATTATTGGTGGTTTCGAAAAACCCCAAAGTACGACCGCTAGAGGAGTGATATGTCCTTTTGAATCACGCTACCACCACCGCCATTCTAGCAGACCGTATGGATCTTTTCGACTCTCAACACAAATGAGGAAACTGAAGCCACGCAAACGTAGGAACCGTGTGTGCAGTCTTGAAGCGTGATGAGCTGCCGTGCGGAAAGATTTGCATATTCACGGGCGATGCCCACGGAGCGGAAGACCTCTTCCTCCACTGCTAGCCAGCCAGTCAGCCAGCCTTAAAACCCCTCCTTTTGCAGATTAATTAACGATAAATCAGCTTCAGGGGCGAAACTATAATTTAGCGTAACATCTTAAGAGGGCTAAAGGAAATAATTTAGCAAGGGCTGTAGAATAAATATCACTCCCCAAGGCCACTTAACTTACGGTTCGTAAGTTATTAATAAATAAAATAAAATAGTGGGCATATAAAAAAATAATGACTTATAAATGGGTTTTGAGTTTAAACAGAGCAGATTAAAAATAAACATAGAGTATAATCAAGTTTACCGCTCAACCTTAATCAAACACTTTTGTATCTAGGATTAGAGGATCACCGCGGTAGGAGTAATCACTCCTCGTAAACATTTTTCCACCACTTCAAGGGACCGTGAATTGACTCGACATCGGTGGCGCGTATTAAGTATGGATGTTTAATGTTCAATAGCCTCCTAATATTGGTGGCATATTGAATGAAATACCGTCGATTTTTTAATGCTTCACAGAGGCTATGGAGTTTTGGTGGAAGGTAATATTTTTAAACAATTTCTATGAACGCCAACATTTCGTTCTTTAATATGAACATCACCAGGGCTTCAAAGAGTAGTATAAAAAAGTAGTGTAACAGTGGATCCCCTGAAACTGGATCCATGATTATGTTCGCATTAAATAACGAAGCGTTGGCGATAAGTTGAACAATTTTTTATATTATCGAAGACCAAAAATCCTTAACCTTTCTGAAACATCACAGTATGAGATAAATAACTACAAGATAGCATGGTGTTGGTTCCCGAACCTGGTACGAATGACAAGCATCAGACAAGAAAAAAGAGTGTATAGAATTCACTCTAACTAAAATTTGAAAAAAGCACTTAATTTGGTTTCCCTCACCGAACAAAACTTTAACGAAATTATACCTATGAACGTAACCTTTGGCGAAATATGTCTAGAAAATCAAGATAAATTTATCAAAGAGTGTTTTTTGTTATTTTTTCTATGAAGTCCAAACACACCATTACGTATTCGTTCTCCTTTACCGAGGAAGGTCAATATCGCTCCAGTCACGTTCATGGTCAGGTTGACGACGTGCAGCATCGGCTTCTCTTGAGAGGCCGAAACTTAGAAATGTGAGCGACTTGTCCGGAAATTGTGTCTGAAAAGAACAGAAGAATATTTCATCCCAAAGTTGCCTCAAAATATACCAGACCCATCCATAGCAGCTTCGGTCGCCTGGTAAAACATGGCGAAACTGAAGAGACTCAGTGAAATTTATTTTAGGGGAGAGAATACGTTAGCCTTGTTATCTCGGTGTGCGTATTGGTTGAAGGCGAGGGCCATTCCTCGAGATATTATGAAGCGGTTAGCTCTCAGAAAAATTTGCAATGAAATTTTTCCGCAACAGAAGTTGACTGTATAATTCAATCAAATTACATTCAGTCCGACATCTTGTCTAAAATTCTCTTATTCTCTTATTCTGTTTGATTTGTATCTGTAATCATACAAAATGAGTGATTCGACCCGAAAACTGGTTTCGATAGGTGAGAGAAGAGCTCAACCATGAGTAAGCGTCGGGAGATGAAATGGAATATCACGACGGAAGGATTCATTTCGACGGTTTAAAATTTATTCTCAATTCAATATTACAATAAAAAGTAATATGTAAAATAATAAATCATCCACAATTCGGAGGGGTGGCAGGATAATAATTAATTTCAACATTTAAAATGGTGAAGATGTTATATGTTGTAAAATTCATTCTTCATGCATCTTTACCTTGCCTCCTCTCAACAGTTAGTTATTTCATAAAAGTATTTTGTTTTTCTTTTAACTCACTCACTCAGTGAGTCAACCCAAAGGCTGGTTTGGATAGCTGCGGGTAGAGCTCACCTCGAAATAAGTCACAGGCGTGTTAACATATCATACTCTGGATGGGGAAGGACCCGTTCCTTTCCCTGGGCCACCTTCCACTTGGAGGACTCTTGTCTGGGGGTGTCCAAAGTCCTCAAGTTAATTGGAACATGAAACCCAACGATCAGGAGCTAACGCTATGTTCTCTCATCTAGTACGATCCCCACTCCTGACGCCTCATCATCGCCTAATCTATCTACATCTACATATTACCCTACGAGCCACCTCTAGGGTGTTTGGCAGGGGGTGATCAATCACCAGCATGCAGCATGCAATTGGACTCCCACATGCACACCACACGGTCCAAAAAACATCACGTATACTAACAAATTATACTACAATATGGTGTTCGAAATAATAATAGAGTTAAGAAACATGCATTAAGTTTTACATAGGTTAGTAGGCTACACTACAAGTCATGCAATCTATTTATGAGTTCTATCACTGCCGTTATAGTCTCTTATTGATCGTGGAAAAAATGACATTCGGAATCTGTCTGTTCTACAGTCTATCTCTCTTATTTTATTTATATGATCTGATCTTCTCCTAATGTAGCCTAATGTAGCGGCCTAGAGCTAATGAAGACTGATAAGAATGGCTATAGGCTCAAAACTGGGTGAAAGTGTGAACCCTTTGAAGACAGCACAAAATACTATTGCAGAGGGAGATCAGAGGGCCTACCCTACCCGCTATGCAAACAATTAAGTGAAAAATTCAAAAGATTATGGTGAAGGCCAAGATGATCTGTAAGGGAAAGTCTTTATTTTCATGCTGTCTCATTGTCTATTGACCGTTACAAAATAATTCATGCAATACATGCTCTTCAGTAATGACGTTCATTCGAATTTGCCAAGAATTTTTCTGTTAATTCCCGGACAAAGGAAATCTTTCAGTGTGTATTTCGGTACCTTCATTAAATCCAATTTTCCATAAATGTTATTTTGAACAAATTCGATAATACGTCGAAAAACGTAATTCATCTTCTGCAGGTCACACATTCCACCATCAAACAAGTAGTCGACTCCATAATCGACAAATTTACAAGACGTGATGGAAATAATGACATCTTAGAAAATATTTCCTCGATCCTTATCACAATCGACATTACAAACATCTTCAGTCATACCAAAGTTGCTAGTCCGCAATAACTCAACACGACACATCAAACACTATAGTTCTACGCTATCAACAGCTCTTGTTGGCGAAAGCCTCTTCCACAACTTCAGTGATATAGGTGACGGATAGAAGAGAAATTCATAGACCTGCATCGTAGCCAACAATACCCGACGCGGAACTATGAGATGAAACGATTTCTGAATTCAATTGCGACAACCTTGAGCACATGGATGGCAATCGCCTTAGAGAGACAGCAGAGAGAGAGAGAAACTAGAATAACTTCGCAGTCGCAATGCGTAGAGAATGACGCGAACGGCTTGTTTAGAAAGAAAAGCGTGGGTGACAAGCACTGACAATGAGTTTAGCAGAAATCAAATTCAGATCATGGATGTATAATTACGATAATTCAAAAAAAGTTCAGACCAAACAAAAATATAAAGATTATTTATTCATCAAATATAATTTGTGAATATACCTATATTTCTCACAGTGGAGTTAGGGGGGGATGAGGGGATAGATCCCCCTTCATAGCCTCAGACAAATAAAAAATATTTAAAACTATAGACTATGTTTTGGCATATAATGGCTGCATTTGCGTAAAGTTAACTTTTAATCACCAAAATGATGTGAAATGTATTTCCAGATATGTTGTTTTCCAAAACTTTTCCCGGAACCCTGTTGACTGGGGGGGATCGCCATCTCAAAGCATGTCTAGTTACGCCACTGTCTCAGAATCATGAGTACAGTGGACAGATAATTGCGTTTGTAACGACGTGTTACGACGTTCAAAAATTGATAATCAACATATTTCCTCTGTTGCATCTATTTCTTGGTCTCTGTTTCGTTTAAATCAAATTATTGGAAGATCCTACGATACTGATACCGAGTCAATTCACGGTCCCTCTAAGTGATAGAATTAGGTTTACGATGATTACTCCTACCGAGGTGATCCTCTTTTCCTAAATACAAAATAGCCTTTGATTAAGGTTGTGTGGTTTATTGTCAGTGAGATTGATTTTACACTAATTTTATTTTTAATTTTCTCTGTATAAACTCAAACACCATTTATTTAACTTACAAGCCGTAAGTAACGTTGCTAGTGACATTTATTCTACAGCGTTTGCTAAATTATTTCCGCTAGCCCTAAATTAAATTTTCGCCCTGAGTCGGAAATGATCACGGCAATATAAAAATTCATATCTTCAATTATATTTCGGAGCAAAATGTCTCAATCATTTTTGACCATGCTAATTGAAAACTCTAAGCAATATCTGTATTAATTTTCATTATTTCAGCATGATTTACCATACTTTAAGTATTTATTTATTCATTTTACATTCAGAACTGCACAAATCCGATTGTATGAAATTCACATGCCAGTGGCTTAGTTCGGGGTTAGCTCTTACCTTACCTGTGCAAACCAAAATTTTCTGAATAAAAAGACACTTGATCTTAAGATCGCAGCCGCTCTTACTTTTCCTGTGGCCGAAAAAGGCGGTGGATATTGTGGAGGAGGATAATTCAAACGTCTGTTGCTTATTTGGGGGTTAGCTCTACCGTCACCTACCAAAAGCAACCTTCGGGTTACACCTCAGAGTGATAATTCCGAAAATAATAGGTAGTGCCTAAGAAAAGCACTCAGTTCTAGGGACAATATCCACCTCGTTCGTGAGCCCTTCCTTGCGTGATCGTACTTGAGGAATTCCCTTCACTCTCCGCGACGGAGAAAGGAAGCGATCCCGTGTTGGGTCCAACATCTCTGGAGACGCAAATAGCAGTGCCCTTCCTTCCGCCCAGACACGACACTCGTCTCTTCGTGACCTTAAAGCACAAGAAGACACGCAACAGTCCCTTTCCCATGGAAACAACACACGTAACGTAAGCACGTGTAACTACTTCGTGCCATACGCGAAGGAGACTTCTCACTGAGCGCGCTATAAAAAGAGACACTTGACCTTTAAGAGAGCAGCAGCTCTTCCTTCCCCCGTGGCCGGAAAAGGCGGTGCATCTTGTGAGGAGGGCTTGTTTCGCGGAATGGCGTTATGCAAGTCGCGGTGGCGCCGTTAATTATATGCGCATCGGTCCACCTCCTTGGAGACACCTCCACATTCACGACCAACACCTACGGGACGGAGAATTGAGTTTAGGATTAGGAGGAAATGGAGGAATTTCTACCGAGTGAAGAGGCCTAGCAACACGGTGTGGAGAACACGATATTTCTGAATACGAACACATCTACATCCACGTAATACCCTGCAAGCCCCCCTCTAGGGTGTTTGGCAGGGGTTGATCAATCACCAGCATGCGGTATTCAAGAAGATCCCCATATGCTCACCTCACTGTCATTAAAATATGACGCATAATGACAAATTACACCTCTACAGTCATGAATATGCTAAACTTGCCAACTTATAGTAATTGATATTGTAATTAAATGCAACTGGACTCTTTTTCTTCTTCTATTCTTCTCTAAATTCTTCTCTACATCTCGTCTGCCATAGTATGACGATAAACGAAGGATATGTTTCACGTCGTTTGAGAAAATATTCTTCCCTGAATTTACCAAGAAAAATTAGCCTAATCTTTCCGCTACGTTCCTGTAAGGTTCCCATCTTACCTCGGCAAACATATTGGAAACGCTGAACTTTTTATTGCAACAACTCATCACGAGTTTTCCCCATGCGCTATACTTTATTGATTTCGGATATCAGTTCTGAGAAAGGATAATTGAAGCCAATTTTATTAAACCTCTCCGAAGAAGTAAAGTTATAAAGGCTACTTCCAAAAGAAAGCCATTGTTTCCGTACATGGGTTCACCAAAAAAAGATGTCCAAGCCGTCAAAGTATTTTTTTTTTTAACTGGCTTATATTATCTCACCTCAGAGACAGATGAGAAAAATTACTTCAAATCCTATGCATTAAAAAAGATGAAATTCTCCTTGAAAAAATATTTAATTCCTCAGATCTTCGAATTTTATTCATTTTCTCTCATTTCCATCAAATATTCTTCTCCGCTTTACATACTGATAGAAACTTTAAATCTTGTTGTAAATGAAATCGGATTATTCATTCATGCGTTCAAATTATTTTCTACGTGCATTTTAATATTAAAATCATATCGTAGCACTAAATCCGTGGTCCAAGTTTAGCAGAATATAATCGGGTCCCCGGAACCATGAACCGAGGATAAGAAACAGCTTTCCAGTTAATGCCCACTAGCATAATTCAGAATTTCCATTCAACTGCTAAAAAGATCTTTTGATGAATCTGAGGAAACAGGATAACTTCTTTGTCAGGGAATTGATATTACCGCAGAATTCCCCAAATTAGTTACGCGTCCATCTACTAATAACAAAGAATTATTTTTCTTTAGCAGAAGTTGTTTCAATGTTTATATTTGTCATCATTTGTTTGAAATAATAGTTGTTTATCAAAATCCAAATAAATCTCATTGATCGCTACAAAAATAAAGCGTTTTCAGCGAGAAATTAGTTAACACGAGGAGGTAATCCTATCCACACAGAGATCCGGAAGACACGCTTTAGGAAAAAAATATCAGCTTTCCCACGCCAAAGGATTAAGAAAGGACTTTAATCCCTAAAGATAAGCCCTAAAATTTATGAAAGAAAGCTCCATTTTCCAAGGACAGAACAGTGGGATTGGCAAGGCCTTCAGGACGCGCTGAATATCCCGTTTCGTTCGGGCACGAGTTGTCGTGATCTTTCATTTTCATCCCTTTAAGCTTCTTTGAGCTGCTGCCCAAGTACGCACGTAAATCGACCTTGGAAACCGTTGCCTGGAAGCAGAGATGATACGCATTAATTCCTTGGTTCGCAATAATAAGGATTCACTCCTCAAAGAAGGAAGGCATTATAGCGAAAGATAATATGACGGTTAAGGTTGGGCTAATACGGGAACCGGCACAATTATTAGTGCTCATACCTGCAATCCCCCATTCGGCAATTCTGTATTTCCTCTTAAGGAGAATGCGTTACGTACAGAAACTTCAAAATCCTGTGATTCAGAGCTTGATCGCTATATTTCTAATGCTCTTGAACTCTTGTTTTGATTCTTACAAATATGCAATCTTGGGATTTCGGTCCTTTTCAAAAAAAACATGTGTGCCGACTTTTAGGACATTAATTTTCCATTTTCAAGGAAAATAAATTACATAATTTCAAATTTTTCTCCGAATTCACTTAGTAAACACAGTATATTTAGCCTATACTTTTCACTACGCACCTACAAAGATTCCCATCATAACTCGCCTAACATATTAGAAACGTTGCACTTTTTGTTGTAACAGCTCATTACGAATCTGGCCGACCTACGCTGTACTTCATTTATTTCAGCTATCAGTACTACGTCATAAAGGTCCACAGGGGAGCAGCAAAACATGATTTTCGATTAAAGCCTCATCGAGTGGCAGCCTTAAAAAGAGTATTTCCGAGCGATATTTCTGTTAACTGACGTAGCTGTAACGCGAAGGAATACATGCATCTGGCGATGACCATCTCCTATTTACCATATCAAAATTTTCTCCGAATAAACCAAGTAACTTTAGCCTATACTATGTTCCTCACTCCTGTAAATATTCCCATCCTAACTCGCCGAACATATTGAAAACGCAACACTTTTTACCTTCACAAATTTATTTCAAATATCAGTCCTATTTCGAAAGGGTACCATGCGCTACATCTACATAATACCCTGCGAGCCACCTCTAGGGTGTATGGCAGAAGGTGATCAATCACCATCATGCAGCATGGATTTCCACATTAACACCCCACGGTCCAAAAAACGTTACGCAAATAACAAATTATACCACCACATTCATGCTAAGGTAAAACTTGCCAACTACTCATTTAGGTTATCTGCTAATAATACTAGAACACACAAAACATGCTATTAGAAAAAATAAGAAAATTCAGAAACATGCATAAAGGCATACATAAGTTAGTAGGCTACGCTACAAGTCATCTAATCTAGTTCTAACGATGCCGTTATAATCTCCTATCGATCTTGGAAAAAAGAGATTCTGAATCTATATGTTCTACAGTCTATCTCTCTCATTTTATTTATATGATCTGATCTACGTAAATATGCTGGCGCTCGTAAGATACGGCTAACTTCGACAGAAAATACACTGCTCTTGAATTTATCTAATAGGTTTACTCTATTTCTCAGTCTACGGTCTGACAGAGATTCCCATCCGAGTTTATCTAAGAGGCCAGTTACACTAACAAGATTATCGTTACAGCTTTTCGCGTACCTGGCAGCTCTTCTTTCCACGCGTTCTCACTTATGTTTCTAAGCCTATTTCATGAGTGTCCCAATTACTTAACATCGTATTCTAAATTAGGTCTAACGAGGGAGAAGTCGCTAAAACATATTTTTCCAGCTAAACGTCATCGATAAGCGATCACAAAAATAGCATTTTCGAGCTATATTTCTGTTAAATGACGTAACAGTAACGCGAAGGAAAAAATGCATCCGGTGATGACCATCGCCTCCTCTTTCCTTCGGACATTCTTTCCACAAATATTTTTCTGCCTATTCCTGGTGAGCTACGCATAGTGTCCGGCGCACCTACTTCCCCCACCCCTCGACCGGCCGTGAGTCATGAATTCCCCGGACGTTGAACGCGTGAGTCAAAAGAAATCGTCTTCGCTTGGAAACCCCGTGGAACCGTGGAGCGTGGGCAGGGGAGGAGAGGACCGCGATATTGGCGATATCGTGTTTCCCATCGAAGGCGTGTCAATGGGAAGCTGCGAAGTCATTAAACAGGGCGTAAACGCAGAATGGCCGTCATACCCACGCGCAGGGCTTTCGCAGTAGAGGGGTTTCTTGTCAACCACTAAATGTGTACGCAAAATACATTAACTACTCTTTTCTATACCAAAGCTATTTTATAATTCGTTCGCAAAGCACGATCAAACTATGCAGGATATTAAATAATTACATGTAAAACCTCAAGCATCCGTTCTTCCATGTTGCAAGTCCTATCAAATATTTTTCTTGGATCAAAACTGACTATACTTAACTCTTTTTAGTTATGGTTTAATTATCGTTTTTAGCCATCTATTAGGGGACTTAGTAGCCTAGTGGATAGAGCGCTTTGATGCTGATCAAGGGGTCGCGGATTCAAATCCCTGGTGGAGAGCCTGTAGCTTAGTTCAAAGTGAGTTCTATCTTTATCGTCCAAACTAACCTATGGGTTGAATTATTGACATCTACATCTACATAATACCCTGCGAGCCACCTCTAGGGTGTTTGGCAGGGGGTGATCAATCACCAGCATGCAGCATGCATTTGGACTCCCACATGCACACCAAACCGTCCAAAAAACGTCCCGTATAATAACAAACTATACTACTATATGCTGTTAGAAATAGAATATAGAATAGAAATTCAGAAACATGCATTAAATTTTACATAGGTTAGTGGGCTACACTACAAGTCATGCAATCTATTTACGAGTTCTATTGCTGCCGTTATTATCTCTTATTGATTGTGACAGATCTATTTCATTTTTACATTCTCCTATAATGCAAACTTTATTCTTCCCTCCCTATCAACTTTCCTCTCCAATTACCGTCCGTTTATTGCCTTCAATATTACTTTCATTCGAAATAGAGAACGAAAAGAGTCTATCATACCTAAAATTAGCGCGTAAAATCTAATAATAATCTTTATCTAACGATGCTCTATCTATGAGACTCATTGTAAAGGTTACCAATGCATCGTAGTAATTTAAGAACCGTGTTCACAGAATTAATTATTTTAACTGCACATTAAATGACCTTCGAGTGTCAACGCCGACAATAGTAACGATTATGTCTAGTATACCTTCATAAACCCAGTAATTTCAGTCTCATTTTCTACGTTGCCCATGTCAAGGAACAACCTTGGCTATCTCGTAAATCGTAGAATATTATAATTCATATTTTTCTTTAGCTAGATATATAAATATTAGTCGTGACACCTATGTCCTTCTATTTAATATCAATGAAATACTAATCATGCATTAATCATTACTCCATCAATAACTGGAAAGAATGTCAGACTAGAATCCTCAGAATATGGAAATGCAGGGATAAATTACAATAGTTGCGGTATTATTATATTTCTATTTCGAAAGATATGTCTACACCACTTCGAATGGCATTCATGACATATATGTCATCAAGGATCCTTCCCACACCCCACTCCCATTACGGGCTTCTAGAATGAATGGATCGCATCACCTCCTTCACCGTTACCAAGGTAATTGCAACAGCGTGTCTCTCGAAGATTATGACCAAATAGAATACACCGGACAATGAAATTAAGTACTTTACGAAAAAATAGCAACAATCTTTGGGTTGTTAAAAATTAACGCGTACTCGTCAGCATCATCGATGCCTCTACGCTTGGGGGGCATTTTGTGGTTAAAAAAATTGATTTTAATGTGGAATTTGAACATCGCAGAGAAGCTTGTTAGTGGCACCAGAGTCACAGTGGCAGCCATTAGTCAACACCTTGTAACATATCAGAAAGCCTGGAAGCCATTTGGTAATCCGAGGATTCGATTAAAATAGGTAAGATATCACCGAAAAAAAAACCTCTCTGAAAATAGAAAAAAATTCTGTGAACTGGCAGAGTGACCTTAGCAAAAGGTTCCGGCTAAAGTGAGAATAGTAAGCGAGTTAAGATGTACATATTAGACTGCGATTCGGTGTTCTTCTTCACTGTAACCTGATCCGCGGGATTACTATTTTGCGTAAGCTACGTGGATTGAGGAGCCACTCCATGAAGTGGCACATTTTGGGAATTTTTCTAAGGAGTCAGCTGACCAGAGATCAGGACCACTTTGTTAAAGGTTTAAAATAACTTTTTATTGCTCAATTCACAGCTTACACAGACTAGCAGTCACCAACAACCTCCCATCTGCTCCCTACCGTAATGTCGACTCCCTAAACAATCATATTACCAAAAATAGCTTCGTTTTTAACCAATTGTAACCATCAGTAACCCCTTGTCCAATTGTGGAATTCCCTGTTATTTACATTCATCCCATGTGCTCTACAGCAGAACGCCTCAGTGGAAGCGAGCAAAAATTTGCGCGGATTCGAAGGAGGTAGGTCATGCGAGACTCCAGACGGAATGAGAGTCGGCGAGAGCAAGTAAGATGGGATGCCCTTGTGTGCCGGAGGAAAGCCGCCACGGAATGATCTTCATACCAACTCGGCGATCGAAACCCAGTAATGTGGAACAATCGCCTGATGGAAGACTAGATATATTCATTTCAAAGTCACGTGCGAAGAGGGAAATCAAGGCATGAATGGAATTCCGTAAAAACGGTAATTATACCCCAAGGATTTTTCCTTGGAAGTTCTCGACGTGTCTTACCACGCCACAGAATGTGCACTAGTTTATTTTTAAGAACGTGAACAGTGGAATATCAATTGCATTGAACGGAACAATGGGGTTGCCTGCATTACTGAAGACTTCGGACACACTTTTAACGAATCTTCGAAGTACGAAGTGGCCCAGGCCAAGGACTCCCCTTCCCTAAATGTGGTGTGAAATTCATACGCCTATGGCTTAGTCCGGGATGAGCTCTAACTTCACTTATTCACGCCAACCTTCGAGTTCAATCACTGAGATAGTGAGTTACATGGGCTATCAGATAAAAGCTCACTCACTCAGTATTTCAACCCAAAGGTTGGTTTGGATTGGTGAAGGTAGAGCTCACCCCAGATACCAGCTATAACCGCTTGAAATACCCGAAGTGTTGTCAATTAATAAAATTTTTGGGTTAACATACGTCTTGTGTCTTAAAAACCAAAGTTTCTTCTCCTCTGCCCAGGACCTCTTCAGGACTAATGTGCTTTGGAAAGGTTGTTTATATGTGGTCACGGTGGGGGAAGGGAGGGAGAGATGGGAGTTGGAATGGAACATTCTGTCATTTTCTTCCTTTTTTTTCAAGATATTACTGGGAGTCATGCATTGCTAATCGTAACTGAGACCAAGAAAAGACGGTTAGCAATGCATGACTCCCAGTAATATCTCGAGATAAAGGAAAAAAACACCAGAATGATCCATTCCAACTCTCCATTCCCTAACCCACCGTGACGATATATAAACAGATTTACAACCTTTCCAAAGCACATAAGTCCCCAAGAAGATGCCAGTAGAGGGGAAGAATCGTAGACTTTTAAGTCATAAGACGCGGATTAACCCGAAAATTTTATTGATGCACAGACAACATATCGATGGCTGAGTTCTAACAACACGTATCTCAAATTCGGCCGGTTTGAAACAGGCATCTTAATCAAAGCGTAATAACATTGAAAAAATAAAATACAAGCAAAAAAACAACTCTTTGTTTGAAAATGAATGCTTCTTTTTCAATTTTATGAACTTATGGTATTTAATTTCAGTGTGCAAGTAACAAATATTAATCGTTTTTTTGCTCTGCTAAAAATCTGCTATTTTTGAGATACGTGTTGTTAGAATTTACCCATCGATATGGACTAGGAAAGTTTTAAAAATTTCACCCGAAGCGTTGCTCTACTCTATCCAACAGTGATAACCTCTCCCACAATGCCCTCATCGTGAGAATGGTGGCTTGCGAACGCGCAGCCTGCTTCAAAACTTCGCTTCTCCCGCCCTTGGCAAGGCGAATCGGGCCGTGACGTCTCCCCAAGGCGAATGGGCTCATCTTCGAGAACGGTCCCACAGCGGAGGAGGCTAAAGTCTCCTGCGCTGCAACAAACCAAGTCCTCCTCTCCCGTGTGGTTGCACAACTCTCGCCTCCAACCCGTTGGCTGCACTCATGTCAGCATCCCCCGTGCGGCGGCCGGTTGAGCTCTCGCGAGAGAGAGAAAAGAAGAATGGAGCGGAGGAGGGAATCTCAAGGACTCGACCTGGTGGCGAGGAGACGTCAATTTGCCTCTGATGGGATTACTTTACGTCACGGGTCCCGATCTTCTTTTTTTATCGACATTTACTCTCCCCGTAAATTAGTCCTGTTAACAGCGATTTGGACCGGACAAATCAAAACGACGTTAGATATTAACGAAAGGATATTGTTATCGTTTAAATATTAATTTTATTATAATTAGTTGAATTGTTTATTGAGTGTTGTAATGGAATAATGAGCACAAAAATTGGAAAAAGCTGATGTTTGACTTGAAGTAGAGAAATTACTTAAATGTTTAAATGATGTCACCTGCTGAAAAGTCCTAAACGACTTCGCGGTGAACTACAGATTCCTAATATTTTATGAGTATGAATATTTTATATTTTTGTGTCACTAAATACATTATTATTTTTAAAATGTGCGCTTTCGCTCATTTGCATTTGAACTTCGCACTTTCTGGTTCACACCAACTAGAAATATTCACCTATCTATTGGTAAATTAGGATTAGGCTCAGATTTTAAGGAATATAGTTACAATAGTAATAAAATGTAGGAAGGCACTCAAGGCAGTATTGAGCTTTCAGCAAATGAATGGTATAATCGGAAATGAATTACGTAATTTACAAGAAAATGGCTCTACAGTCAGATTATAACACTTTAAAACAGCATTATTAAAAAGCAATTCATTGAATTGTCAGTACTTCCGATTCTAATTTAGCTTATAAACACCATTGAAAACAACTCCTACCTTTGATAGCAAATCTTTATTACCTAATGTACGAGAGGTAAATGGATGATGTATCATTCTGCCCATAATATCAAAGCAGGCTCAAAAAACCTTATGGATTTTTCTAAAAATTAGGGGATCTATTGATGATGAAGTATTTTATTAAATAAATTACATTCAAAAGAGATATTTCTTACTTGGTCAAAATATAAAAATGACATTCATGTGTCATCCTCTGAAAATCTCGCTTGTGCTACCCGTATATCTTAAAACTTGCCTCTATTTCGCTAAGCACTAATGGGCAACCAGAATGAAAAGAAAGTTCTACAATAAATCCCTTGCTCACAGGATTCCAACAAATATCGGAGAAACAGATGCCCAAGATTTGATCCATCTCGCAAAGCTAATAATCAACATTTACTGAACTCATTTCAGTAGTTTTGAGGTCGTCTTCTTGCCAATCCCCTCAGTGGACTAGATGTATTTCGTAGTCCCGAAAAAAATCTTTAATGACGCATTTTCCAGTTCTATTCAATCGACTCTTTCGCTTTCACCTGACCTTAATCTACCCAAAGTACCTCGACCATTAAGACAACAAAATATTTCCACTACGAAAAAGTTACAAATGGAGTTTAAAGACAACAAAAGTGCACCACAGCGATTTAGACGGTGACGGCCAAGAAAAATCTTCTTAAAATCACCTCATCTTGCGAATTCCAGAACTTTCAGATTTTTTACTCCTTGACGTGAACATAACTTCGCGTCGCGTCTAACAAGTTCCATGCACATCGACATTTGCGGTCGGTTAAATCTGAAGAGCGTACCAAGTACCAGCGTTTTATTTTTTGCGATCTCTGAAAACATTGTAAAAGTTTTGTCTCCACACATCCATTCTCTTTCAGCTTCCCACTTTCACTTGTCCTTAATTTTTAATGGGTACAACCATTACTTTGAAAGGGGATATTGTTTCTAGGATAAAATAAACCCGCCACCGAACCTGAGAAAGTTTGGACAAAAGGCTTCAAATGTACATTCACGGAAAAAGAAATTACAAGCTACATGATATGAAAATGCGGCTGTTAGTGAATGGAATCCCAAATTTTACGAAAGCACTATCAGCAGAATTCGTATTCGTCGTATGTAAATGCACGATATGATGAGTTGGACTACATTTTTATTTCCTTGTGGTTTAGCTTTTGTCGACGTCATGACAATAGATATTTTACCATAATTGAATACAAAAATGCATTCAATTAGAATAATGAGCATAATAGTGCACTCAACGCAAAGGAATACGAGCAAATGCTAACACTCCGCATGAGGTGAAAAAATGTAATGTGACAGAAAGTGGCAACAAACGACGTCATGGTTGCCCTCTATTTCGATGTAGAAGACAGTGATAAAAGGCAGGAAATCAAAATTAGGTGTAGGTGCAAGAGAACTTAGTTAACAACAAATAGAGCTAAGCAAGATAGACCAAATGTTGAAATGAAAATTGAAACGAAAATGAATCAAATATGCCTAAGGTTTTAAATACTAGTAATTGCGGGCTGATTTCAATACAAACGTACCTTGAATGATAGGTCACTTCTAACTACATTGCATTGCATGCAGTACAATATAATCCCATCCAAAATCACTTATTCCTACCGTCTGTTATTTCAACACAGAAGTTCTGTATAGCATGAAGATGACAGAAACTCGATAGAGCCATGATTGTGGGCAATTTAAATACAAGTGAGTGAAAGCATCATCCGAATACGGAAAGTTATCTACACCTGCATTTAAATGCCTCCCCGCAAGCCTCCTCTCTTGCTCCTCTCCCGTAGGCGTGTATACAATGACTGCCGCGGCATGCATGCGTGATAATATCTACATCTACATGATACCCGGCGAGCCACCTTTAGGGTGTTTGGCAGGAGGTGATCAAATCACCAGTATGCAGCAGGATTCAGCAGTCTCTAATTAATATTACATCTACATACGACCTCGCAAGCCATCCCAATAAGCTGTTAGGACACCAGCCATTTATAAATGAATAGGATTTGATCGAACGAAGTTCCGTCTAGCATTTATTAAACTCATTTATTGTTCGGGGGTAAAACGAATTCTCATCAGTGGCGTAGCCAGGGGAGAGGTCCGGGGGGGTCCGTACCCCTTCCCACCCCCCGAAATACAAAAAAAAACATTTATTTACCTTCATAAAAAGAAACAATATATTGAAAAATCATGAATTTACAAAATATTTCTTTATCAAATGAAGTTTTTTCGATTATGAAAAGTGTTAAAATTAGTTTAAAACCCATTACTTAGTGCCCTGTTTTTTTTTATTTCCCCACCTGGGTTTTGGACCCCCACCCCCAGAACGAAATTTCTGGCTACGCTACTGATTCTCATACTCACTCTCACACAAAATATCTCTCTTAACCCCTTCCACTTCGATTAATTTTCTGAATATCGTGCTCCTATTCTCCATTTATTTTTTCTTTGGTTATCTTTTAAATGGTAGGCAATGAAATGATATTTTCTAATCAATGTGGAACCGTGAAATAAAATGTGATTATTAAACATGGAGAACACAGCTATCGCTACTCGCATAAAATCATTTCAATCCTTCCAATGCATCACGTTTCATGAAATATGAATTATGTATACATACTATGAATGTTTTAACATTGCCAATCTTTCAAAATGATTATATTGTTTCTCTAAATAGTGCTAAAATTATGAAAATCCGATGACGACATACACTCGTTATTGCAGCTGTTTGGCATCGAAAGTTTATGACGAGCTACACACCATTCCTTACAGCGCAAGGCAGTGGCGCAGCGAGGGGGGGGTTTGGGGGATAAAAACCCCCCCAGAGCTGAAAGAAATTTTAAAGTTTAATCCATTTTACTTAATTGGATTGATATTATTAATAGAATAGTGTAAGGTTTAATAAATTATCACTCAGAAAGCCGTAAAACTCACCATTCTGAACCATTTATCTCAAAATTCCGAAATTAATTAATCTCGCACCAACTGGTTATCCTGGTGGGTATTCCATACCCCCACACACCCCGGTATTAGTTGCACCTAAACCCCCCCTTAATTCCTCGCTGCGCCCCTGACGCAAGTGGTTAATTTATTGTTTCTGTCGGACCTGAAAATGGTGGGATCAGAGGAAAAAAAACCCTCCTACTAAGATCGTATAAATGTTGTTGATGAATGTGTAGCGAGGATGTATGATACACAGCAGTAGGCCTTCGAAGAGAGCTTCACAACGGCGCTAGACTCGTCCTCGCCTTTGCGGGAGGGAGTTGGGCGGGGCAGCGTCGCCGTGAACCGTACTACGACGCATGCACGCGTGCACGCACTTCATCAAAGAAACAGGTTCTGCCCATTGCGCTGCCGGAGCGGAAAGTCACGACACAGTCACTGGCAGTCAATCCTTGGGATGGTTTATGGTACACATCCCCCACTCCTACGCCGCAGAACGTAAAGCATTCGTGAAACCCATGGTGTACTTTACGGATTGGAGAGCTGAATGGCGCCCAGAACTGGTGTTGTTCCACCCATGAGCCAGGGCGTGTATCAATGAGTATATTATCCATCCGTGGGGTATGAATGGAAACTTCGGACTTTCTTTATTTTAGGAACTTTGATAACAATAATCAGTATTTTCACTTAAGGTCGTATGTGAATGCAATCACAAAATGATTCATACTTAGCTATCTTCAGATTTAAAAAATATATCTCTCCTACTTTTGACAATAGCATCCGCTACTATGAAATTAAGCCCTTCACGTTTTCAAATCGTACTTTTACGCCTTCACCGTTATTGTGGATGGTGATTTTTTTGCAATTTTTGAAATCACGATGGTAATTTATAATGGTAGAGATTTACAAATTTATGATATATATTTAATTAGGTAATTCAATAATAGATCGTAAATGAAAATGAAAACTTTGTTATATTCCACCAATTTATTTTCAAGTACAACTAGTTTCGACGAAGCGACGCACGTCATCTTCAGTTCCAAGGAGTAAAATCAAAAACATCTTACTCAAACTCTTTGTTCCTGAAAATGACACTGCAGCGTCGAAAACTGTTTTGTCTGAAAATCAATTGGTCAAAAAAATCAATCAGTTAACAAAGTGTTTCTTTTCATTTACGATAAAATGAAATGCCTGAAGGTTAAGCCTGATACGATTAAGATAATAGAGATTTACCGTATACAATGAATACTCAGTTGCTTTACTTTACAAGCAGCGAAAACACATAATAGTAACATCAGTGTTTTCAAATAATTAATTCCAGGGAAGGTGAGAAAGACTAATGTCATTCAAGTGGTTATTTCTTTCTCTGCAAGCAATACAAAATGCCACAAGTTAATGAGCCTAAAAATAACCAGAAACTCGCCAAGAAGGAAAGAAACATCCTGTTATAGCTTTTGTGGTGGTCGCAATAATTCACATGACGTCAATAGCAATGCCTAAATTAGACCTTATAAATGGTATTTGAGGTTCGTAACGGTTTATAAAAAAGGAAAGTAGACCACTTTTCCTACAATTTGCACATGTTTTCATGGTATAAATAGATTGCACAGGTCTGAGTTCAAGATAAACCGTTTCATTTCATGAAACAGCCCTGCACTTCGTTGCGATGTTTTAAGAAATGCATGAACTGCAAGAAAAGCTACTGAGTGAGTACGGGTAACGCGAAATATGCCTCTTATCTAAGGCCTCTAAACAGTAAATGTCTCAGCTTTCCATTTTCTCTACAAGAGAAAAACTTGAGCAGTGAATGCGGCTTCCAAAGATGTTCGTGCATTAGTAAGTAGAGACGGGTGGTAAAGATGCACGAATATGATAATATATTAGCATACGTGAGCTAAACAGACGCTTTGAAATGCTATTCTGTTTCCGGTACTTGCCTCGACCCTGGTCACGATAAAGTGCAAGCAACGAAGAGTTAAACACACATATCACCATAGAGATAACTTCGAGGTTGTCTAAAATTGTCTCCCCTGATATTAATGGTTATGTGACTATCTCAGGGTCCGCATATCGCGGGGATTTTACGCAACTATTTCGTGACTTAGGAGCAAAAGGTTGTAAAAAAATTAATGAAAACATCTCCTCGCTTTAACATATGTTCTCTAGAATGTATAATTTGAAAATCTGACAACATCAAAAAATATACCTTTAACGGTAATAAATTACATCCGAGCATTTATGACTGAGTCTGTGATGCAGAAAACTTGCGAAATGGCAACATCTACATCTACATGATACCATGCGAGCCACCTCTAGTGTGTTTGGTGGACGATTATCATAATACATCTCAGTTTAGTTGACGTTTTCCCATGGAATTTACTAAGGCCTTCGATTTATGAAATAAACAGAGTATGAAATACCGGAGACAAGAAGTCATGAAAATAACAAATTTCAGTCTTTCAATGCTGGAAAAATTAATTGAAATGATTGTATATGGTACAAAATATATTCAGTTATTTTGAATTCCAGTGTAAAAAATACTCTGGTATCTACTTATAGTCATCATTACTCTTATGCTAATGGTATTTTGAATTCTAATTGTATGTTTTCTATTTTTTCAGGTGAGTTCAACTGCTTTTTTCAACGACTGACCTCGTGTGAGAGCTTTGTGGTACAATACTCCTCTTCAGTAAGTACTACCTAATGAATAATAGCAGTCTAGTTTAATAACAGGCGTTTACAATACTGATCGGTTTTTACGTATTTTGAGTCCAGAGTATATTTTCAATGTAATTTGATTTAAGTTGAGTTCCCAAAAATGGAGGGAACCACGTAGCCCAAAGCCTAAAATTTATCATTCTCAAATAAGTACGGATTAGGGCACAAAACGTCATTTATGATGAAGAAATTAGTTATGCTGAAGCAATTTTTATCTGAAGATACATGGAGTTACGCATAACAAATGAAAATGATAATACCTGTGAGACGCATTATGATTCTAGAAAAGTGTGAGTTCTTATCTCCGGTCTATCTTCTCATCTGCAAAATCTGTTACTTCTCTACTTCAAGAAATAAGATGTCGTCACTTGATACTTCATTTTATCATCAGCTCACTTTCTTTATATTGGGAAATACGGAAGAGGACGTTAATCTCGGTAATGACTTGATATCGGATTATGAAGATGAGACCCTTGAAGGCGTTGAGTGCTTAAGTGAGATAAGGTTAAACGCTACAAATCCACGATGAGTGTACACTTAATTCGAAGGAGCTCAGTTCACTCAATAATGACGAAAGCTAATCCAATAAATTGCTAAATAGTGATATCAGATAGGTGTGGTGTCTAGAATTCTAGTTTCCTTAATCGACGAGCCTGTTTCGAGCCCAAGAAGTACCAAATTTACTGCGGAAGATAATCATGATATCTAATTTAACGAAGAAGTTTTTGTTCCAGCCACTAACAGCAAGTTGTCAAACCGGGTGATGGCTGATGAAAATTGATGGTGATATTTTTTCCAGCAAAAGTAATCTATACCCTAAAAACAATATAAGTACAGGGGAGGTTATTTTCTTCACTGAAGGGACCAATACAATGACAGTGTTATTTCAAGTGACATTGCGAAATATACAATGTATTTATAGGTATGAATTTCAGTTCAATTGAAGTCGCGAATGCAGTACATATAGCATACGTAATTATACTTTTAAAAAGACGAATTAACGTTTCTTTATTTTTACCACATTTTCACAATTTCTGCGATAGGCCTATCGGTTCCAATGCAAGTAAACAATTTGAATAAATCTTTATTGTTTTACTTATCTCATTCTCTAAACATCATGTATAAATTTTCAGTTTTCAAAGTTTTAAATTGTGTTTCGATTACGGTGCAAGATTTCTAATATGACATGCATTTTTTAAATAATTACATGATATATTTTAGTGATAAAGTTTTATCAGTGAGTGTAAGATGCCCTCACGTACGATACTGATCAATGAACGTTTTCTATAAATATAGTTTTCGTCTTCATAACGCATTTTCATGTAAATACTGAGAATTGAAGTAAATAATTACGGTTGAAGCTAGAAATATCCAAAGCTTGACGACAGTACGTCCGGAATTGTGGAAAGCATGCCGCTAAAACCGAGTTTATAAAGTAAAGTAAAAAATGAGCTTTTCATCACTCGGAAAATAAAGCGTGAGTGCTGATTTGGTCCAGGGTATTAATATTGCGTGCCAATCCTTATGCCTGATCATGGTACTACTAAAATAGGTAAGCCATTCCGGTGAACGAAAACGTGACCGGTCTGCGCATGACGTCACTTGGGAGTCATACGGCGGCGCCACTTCGAAATCTGCCGTGAAGCATACGCGGATCTCTCTAAAACTGACCCATAAAACAGTCATTTTGGCGTTTGGAATAACCTTTAACAATGGAAATTATCATATGTTTGTCTTTCTGACTAATATACGGCAATCTTACGAGTTAACTTTTACGTTTTCGCCAAATATGTGAGAAGAGGTAATCGTTGAACGTCACTATTATCGAAAGGATTATCTGTCGTAATTATATCAACCATTAACTATGCGACAGCAATTTAAATAAATGAAAACGAGCCTTTCTTCGACCAATTTCAGATTCATAGCCTGCTCTATAGCTACTATGAAGAAGATAATTTACAGCAAAAATCAAGAAATGTTATCAAGATTTCGGCATTTAAAGGTTCACGGATATAATATTGTTTCACAGATTCCGAAGAACTTTTTCAAACAGTTTTATTTCTGAAGTTAGAAGTTTGAAGAACAGTTTTATTTTAGTAGTACCATGATGCCTGGTTTACACAGTGCGAGCTAGTATCCGAGCTGACCTAGTCAGTTACTGCAGAGTAACTACTGGCACCGTGTGACCGAATCATAGGTGTTACTGTTATGTGCGAGTCGGTCAGTACCTTGCAACCCAGTTACTACAAATTTTTTTTGTTTTTACTCGCCACTCTCCTTCCCCCTCAATGCCACAAGCAGCAGCTCGCATGTGACTCGGACGTCAACTTGCACGCTATTGCAAAATGACAGTAGCTCGTCAGTCCTGGACCACGCCGAGTGCATCACTCGGGTTTCTGTATCTCCAGTAGTGATTATTATCTCTAGCAGTGATAGTACCAGAAATGGTGGAAAGATGGGCTTCCGAACAAAGTATAGTTTGTGGATTTATGGAAGTACCAAACCAACTTATGGAATAGTTTGATTCCTAAATATAAGAGCAGAGATTTGCGTATATCCTCGTTTGAAAACAATCGCACCCGTGCTGTAACTGTCAAATTTCACGCCAGCAGCTCGAACTTTGTCGAGCAGGCGAGGCGAGTCGAGCAACTGCCATGCGAGTACCCAGGTCCAGTTGCTGCTCACTGTCAGGTCAGCAACTCGTATTGAGTAACTGCGCCCTTACTCACCTATCAAACTTGTTTACACTCATTTTTAATAAACCTGATCAGCACCCATGTTTTCATCTCCGAGTGGGGAAAAGCGCATTTTTTACTTTTTAGTTCATTCCATAGCGTTTTTTTACTTTTTTTTATCTTTTTATAACGTTTTTATAAACTCGCTTTGTTGTTTGTCATCTTATCCGCGCCAAATCCAGCAACTCAATTTCAACCCATTTTCCGATTAGCTAATAAGTTGAAATTTTCAGGATAACTCCGAACCAGATGGCAATGCAATATTCTTTCACGTTTATTGTGATTTTAAGAGTATCTCGATTGTTATTCAGACTTTAAAATTAAATATGGGGATCAGTTCAAAAAATGGCCGCCAAAACTATGGAAGCGCTACGTTTACTTCAAGGAACGAGAATGATAGTCTCATGGCAACAAATTTGTTTATAAATTGACTGTAATTGTGGAACGTGCGCCCAACGTTTTCGTTGTTTATGAAGTAAATAATTTAGAGAGACTGTCAGGCTCATAGGAAAATTTTTCTATCCCTTATAGTTCGCGATAGAAACGTTGTTTTTTTATGAAAATTAATTTTTATTTTATTTTTTAACCTTTATGCTTTTGTCTCCACGCAAGGGAGCATTTCCAGGGAAATTCCCACACTTTATGCTGCCACTCCGTTTCTTTAGTTGCGTCCATTTACATTCCGTGCCGACACGCGTGCTGCCCCGCAGTCCCACACACCGATCACGCAGCTTCCGAAAACAATTGAATCGCGAAACCGCTCGATGAATGGAAACAGATGAATAAACAATCAAGCGCATCCTTCACGACGCTCAGCGATTGTCACCGGTGGTTTTTTCCCTACCTCCGTCTGACGTTTCCTGCGCGAAATGGACGTCTTTTTTCTCCTTGAGATCATCTTCTCGGTAAGACCATGAAGGCCACAATCTCTCGGCCGCGGCAGACCTAGCGGCTTAGAATACAAACGAGTGTTCGGGACACCACCTGAAGATTCCGCATTCATTTTTCTTCTCGAGGATTTTACCACCTGTCTTTCAAAGGTTGGCGCTGGTTTAAGAAAATACGTATGAGCCGTTTTTAATGAGATATATTATAGTGTGTAGGATATAGAGTATCATTTCTAGAGATACTTTGTACCGTTGAGGCTTGTTAGAAAGCTAGTTCTCAACTCAAGAACCGATGGCGTAACATTTTGGTTGGTTTATTAATTTCATTTTAATTTTATTTTCAATTGAATCTAACCTTTTACAATGAAATATCTTGGTGCGTAACCGGAATTAAGTTAAGTCGCTCTCACAATCAGTAGTCTTTGAAAACCTAAAATAACTTCAGGTATTAAATTTATCTATCTGGCTAAGCGCTACATTTAGTTTTACCTAGCACTCCACTAGATTACTGATCTCGGCTGATCTATAGCCCATTATCCGATAGTACTTTTGCCACTACAGCTAGGCTACAGCCTTCATCCTGATTTTCACCGTCATAAATTCGTATAATGTCATCATCTTTGCATAAGAAGTTCGAAATAACATATTGACTGGGAATAAGCAGGCGGCATGTCGAACCCGGGAAAGAGGAAGGCGTTATCTTGGGGAAAAGCCTACATGAAAAAACCTTTAGCGCGTCAGACAGAAAATTAGAGAACGCTTGTTGAAATAATGGGAAAAAATCTACTGAACAAATACCTGCTTACTTAACGCAAAGGGTGAAATAAACCTCGAATAATCATTTTTCCCGATCAAGATTCGAACCTGGACCTTCCAACTAACGGTCAGACATAGATGTTACCAGTTATATCAATGTCTAAGTTCTAACAACACGTATCTCAAAAATGGCAACTTTTCTGGAGAGCAAATATACGATTCATTTCTTTAATTTTATATAATTTTAATTGAAATTAAAAACCGAAAATACATACAACTGAAAAAGAAGCATACATTTGCAGACAAAGAGTTGTTTTTTACTTGAATTTTATTTTTTATTAACAGTATTAGCAGTATTAACTCAGACCGCCCAAATTTTGAGATGCGTGTTGTTACAACTTAGCCATCGATATCACCAAACCATCTTCTCCACAGCTAGCTAAGTTTAGAACTGAAAACACTTAAACTTACACGACCAGTATGCGTAGCTGCATTCAAAGTTACTCGTTACGGACAGTGCTTTGGATATCCATTTGCCATACAGCAAGTAAAATAATTTTGGAACATTGATTTCTTGACAACCTTTCGTCTCGTAAAACTAATTATCTTCTATGGTTACTACCAAGAGCGTACCCAGGATCATAACTATCGGGGAACATGGACAAGCCATGGTCTAGGGGGGTCAAGCCATGGGATTTATGAGATTATTTCCTTGAAAAAATTGTTTTATTTTAGTTAAATGTCTTATACTAATATATATAATTTTTCGTGGGTTTAAAGAATATTTTCTTTTTAATTCAGTACTGATTTTGCTCAAAGACTTTTGCGATTTTTGCTTCTAGGGGGGGGCAGCTGCCCCCCCTGCCCCTCGATGGGTACGCCCATGGTTACTACGGCTCTCAAAGCATGGCTACTACGGCTCTCTTAACGTTATTCACCTCCACATCTTTGTAATGCCAAGAGATTTTCTTCTCGAGAGGTTGGCAGCGTTGAATCTCGGGGTGAAAATGCCGGAGAGAGTTTGGTGAAATGACATTCGTGGGAAAATACAGCGAGTCCGGTTGTGCGCGCGAGCAACACGAAATAGCGTGGCGGCTTCGACACACATAATTCTTCAGTCATCGCTTTTCGCCACGGAGAGGGAATGGAGCCCAATGGAGTGAACTCTGCCCGAACATAAGTGAGGGGAAAGGTCGTGCACTGGAGCCAACTTCATATAGTCAACACGCAGAAACCAATAGCCTCCCACACTGATGATGGTGTTGATGTATCTAATAAAATGGCCCAGCCCATAGCGCAGGTATTCTTTCACAGGCGTGTCTATCATGATTGTCGCGGGACATACGCGTGATAACACAGGCCAACAATGAAAAAACTTTTTTACTGAAAATACCTTATTCTTATGTTTTTAAAGTTGCTGAATCCTAATATGATGGTTTTAAAGTTGTATCACCCACCATTTAGGTATTCACATTTACAGTTAAATTTATGAAATCAAGAAATATTTTTTTAGAATTTAACATATTTTTTATAGCTACAATATAATTGAAAAAGTAGGTGTAATGAACGAAGATAATGGGGGATTACTGTTGGTACTTCACCGAGAAGTTCAGCAAGCGATTCATCGCAGAAATAGCTACACAAGAAGCTTCAAGGAAAAAAGGGAAAGGAAATGTGGACCAATTCCAGTTGACAAGTGAACCCTGTATTATCACGCTGTAGTAAATTCAAGAAATTTTATCACGATGTAGTGAACAGTAAATACAAACAATGTTACGATGTAACACTGTGTTTCATTGATGTCCCTCTATACTTTAAAGGGGTATTAGACTAAATATTAAATACATATTGCTTGGAAACTATGGGTGGTACAAAAAAACTAAGGCCAGGTTTAGATTCGGCACATCAAAATCTATAAAGATCAGCTACTAAAATAAAAATAGTTTTAAAACAAAATTTTTTGTTAGCCTGTGTAATCTACGAATAACGATAATCTCGTATATCTAAATATTACCACGCAAACCGCCTCAATAGTGGGGGGTATTAGGACACCAGTCGTTTTAAAAACAAGACTCTAAAGACACTATTTAAAACGTTTTTACTGCGAACATATTTACTTCCTTCCCTAAGTTCAGTGGTAATTCTTAATATTATTCTGCTTAGCCAGAAATGGAGGTTGGAGTCAAATGCAATTTTTAGTTTTCAATATATTCATAAATGTTTTTATGAATATGTTCTAGCATTGTTTGTTAAGCAGAGGATAGTTTGAATACATCTACGCACTACCCAGCAAGCTGCTTCGATAGGAAACGAATCGTGGGCAATAAAAAAGAAATGCTCTAACATTAATTGAAGTCCAGCATTTAAAATCGCCAAACATTAATTTAAGTTCTTTATTTGCTCATGGTAAAGACGAAACGGGGGTTCTCATAAGCATACACAGAGCCAATTCGGACAAATTCGTTAGTGACACTCTGCCTCGTTTGGTCAAATTTTGAAGATTAAAAAAAAATATTAATCACCCAGTGTCTTTTGAGGCAAAACTTTGAGTCAGTATTACAACAGTATTTATGCTCTAGTGGAGGTATTTTTCCTGGGGGCGATACACTCACCAGTTTATTTGTTAACAGCACATTTCCCGCCTTTACTTTGGGGGACCCAAACAATCAATAACAATGGACTACCGCAGACATCCATACCCTGCACAGGGGCAACCTCCCCAGGCGGGACTCGAACCCACGATAATTGGTTTTGAAGGGGAGGACACTGTCACCGAGACCGGGGGTAACTTTATTCGCTAATTGTTTAACAATGAAAAACACATTGATCAATTATTTTTTCACCTTTTTCATTTTATCAAAACTTTTATAACCTTCATTTATTAATAATTAAATCGTATTATCCAATATGGTAATGAGATAAAGTGACACCGACTTGACATCTTCCGTCAAGGAACAAAGAAAGGGTGTTCTTTTCCATCTTTGCGCTAAACATTGATGAAGATTACGAAAGCATTTATTACTCCAACTAATTAACGCAAAACAGCGTATAAGTAGATGCATTTCTTGCCTTCGTGCGTTCATTTTTTTACCGGGACATAAGCTTTCAAACTCGAGTAGCATTAATGTCTGAACGGTTGGCAGGATGGAGTAGCACGCGTTACCGACCTTCGAGGACAATCTCGACGTTAACTGGCATCGTTTACATTCCGAAAGCCACGCAACGATGAGCAGTCAGCTTTCGCTGTGCCAACAACCATTTCGGCCCCCTTTCATCGTTCCGAGAAAAACGTTTGCTACCGCTTAATTATTCATGCGGGACGCCTATTCACGCGGATAAACATTTGCATTACTCACATTTATATTCCTAGGCCTGAATCCACAATCATTTCCATTTAAATGGAAAAAACGGTTGTACCTACGCAGTATCTCAAATTAATGAGTCCTACCAACGACAAGTTCGTCTCTATCGTGCTGTGTGGCACTAAGTGATAATACCACTGTACTACTACCACTGTGGAAGGTACTTAACTCAAGAGAATAACGCCGACTGTGTAGGGTAGGTCGGGGCAAGTTTAAGCATAGGACACGTTTACGCAGCGCAACCGAGTTACAAGCGTGCCATAATTCATGGCATATTAAACTGCTCTCATGGGCTATTTTAACAAGATTTTGAGTGTGTCTTGCGTTGCGTGAACTTGCCCCACGAAGGGAGCAAGTTTACGCAACAGACTTGGACCTGAAAACATTTTTTTAAGGTTGAAAACACAATAGCCTAACAACTGAATGCATGAAATTTTGACTTAATGAACTGCTTTACAAGGCCGCAATGTCTGTAATTTCCTAAGTTAATACACACATTATAATATTCATTGAAAAAAATCCACATCGGTGTACCCTATGTAGGTTGAATAATGAAATTGTCGTTCTAAAACGCCATTGTAATACTTATTTCTGTACTGCTATTGAATTAATATTTTTATTTTTTTATAATAAGTAAATAAGTATTAAAATAAGTACAGCCGCTTTTGATGTAGAAATGGTGTAACTAAACTGTTCAGTTATTATTAGAAGGTACGAAGTTCGCCGGGTCAGCGAGTTCTTTATTCAGTCGTTGGTAGTGAAGGCTGCACGGGTGTTCCACCGGGTAATCTCCTCCGTGGCTACCAACTTTTCAGGATACGAATCCTAATCCATCCTCAGGGCTGAATACGTTAGTTTCTTCATCAAAGAAAACGAAAGGCATTGATTGCGATTAGATACCCACCATTAGTGTATTCATAATATACAAATTATTTGGTTTTATAAATCCCAGTTTAGACGAATGTTAATGGTCAATTTTTAGCTCATTTGAAAAAGGCCAGATTGGCGGCCATGCGATGCCACTCCACGTGAAGTCAGAGGGACCTAGATGCTATACGATTAGTCAGGAGTTTTACATTATCTGAGATTACCTATAGATGCATGAAGCACAGAGCTCAGGGAAACATCTCTTAATAATCACCTATTGAAATATTCTATGGTCGGAAAGTTTCCTTCGTTTGATAGGGTATTAATAATCCTTATTTAAGCCGAGCGCTACCTGCTAGCAGCCTGCATCTTGGCGGCGCTCATAGCCTCGCACTCAGGTGGTATCACACCCCGGCAGCCGGAATCAGAATGACGTCACGCAGGCTTTTCCCAGCAGTCATTTTTGGCCGTCGCGTTTTCGCGCGCTTTAAAACTTTCACTATTCATTTAATCGCGAAAAATAGACATCGCCATTTAAAAATCTAAAAGCGTGAAATTTGTACTCCAGGAGTAATAATCTTTCGATTTAGGCAATTTAAAAAAATAGGAAACCACCATATTTCGTGGCTCAATATTTATGGTAAAAACTTTCTGAGCCACGAAATTCAGCCCTGATTTTGGAGTACGACTCTTCCCCCGAAACGCCGGCAGCCAAGGAGGATATTACTCGGTGGAACACCCGAGCAGCCTTTACTACCAGCATACTCCGGAAAAGCAACAGCTCTTTTTTATTCTTGATATAGTTCACGATATTTCCAAGAGTAATAAAAACGACTAAATAAACGAGATACCTACTGCGGATCGGATATATACAGGAATACAATTTTCCTATGAACAATTAAGGACCATAGTCAAATGTAGGCTTTAGTCAAAACATATGTAATGCATGTACTGTTTTTCCTATAGACAACCGGTGTCCAAGCATCTCATGCCTTACTTCTATTGAGGCGGTTAACAGGATTGCAAACAGATGAAGATATAGTGAGCTAGGATGAATTTAAAAAAATATTGGCGCCGTTAATTAAGTACGCTTCGGCATTCGGGAAGGGTTTTTAGGGATGATCTCCGTCGATGGGATATAAATGAAGATAACAGCTGACCTCGAGGGCTCTCATCCTTCATTCCGCGCGTGAAACCAGTCGATGGATAAGCTCGATTTATATTTGAAGTGCCGTCTTCTTTTTTTCACATCATGAATTTATGATACCGTCTGCTATTCAAGTTATTTTACGGTCGGGATACGAGGTAAAAAAACCATACGCTATTGGGAGAGATATACACCAGGCACGTACCAGAGAGGCGTTTCGCTTCGGGGAACAAATAATATTTTTTCCTCCTCCTCATCGGCAGCACGAGGGCGAATGGAAAGATGAAGACGTGATAAAACAACGCTCATGACTCGTCAAAGTGCTTTCCGCACACAATCACAGCAACTTCCTCCCATAACACAGCCGAAGCTCATCGCTTCATTTGTTACGTGCTTTTTGTCCCCAAGGACCTTCTTACTTTAGATGTCACACGACTAGACATCCTTGAGGAAAAAAAGATACATCCCGATCGAAACATCAGTAGTGCAGTAATAAATACGACTCAAGAAGGGGAAGGTGTCCACACTTAGTTTTTCTCATTATATACATCATGTTCAAGGTTATTTTCTAGAATTATCCATGACTCAGAGATTGTATACATAGCAAATTCACTATTTTTGTAAACAGCTCTTTCCGAACGAATTTCGTAGTTATATTCTCTCCACAGCTACGTTCGAGAACTTTGTCATTTGATGCACATCCAATACAACTGACTGGCAAAAGCGATAGAATTTGTTTTGGCCAAGGCATCAATATGTTATTGCCTTGACCTCACCTAACTTTTGAGGATTTGATTTTTATTAGCAAGAGCTTGAAAAAAAGTCCTCGTTTTATATCCCTCAATGTGCTCCTTCATTATTTTTATGGTTGTCGATTGGGATAGTTTAAACATTAAAGAGGCCCATATTTTTCGATTGTTCGATCCGTCGCGTCGCCTAATTTTCCAGCAATTGAAAGCAAAAATTTCCCTGTCGCTGGCTATCTCTCTATCCATCTAAACTCTATCGCAATTACAGCAATTAAAAATTTGTGATTGAGCCGATTGTGGAAAGTTAAACAAGGATTTTTTTAAGCTCTCGCTAACACAAAGCAAAGCCTCAAGAGTTATATATGGTCAAAGCAATAATATATTGAAACCGATTCCAAAACAAATGTATCTCTTATGTCAGTCGGTGGCATTGGGAAATCTATCGAATGACGAAGTTAAAGGCGTCACTGACTCTTGCCGAGTGGATCACCGCCTCTCCGCTACCACAAGGCCTCGCGCCTGAGTCCCACGTGGTTCGTTGGCATTAAACTCTATGAGCTCTAAACTCTATCTATTAAACTCTATCTAATGAGCGATTCTTCACGTCAAGGATCGGGTCTCCCTAAACGACTTAATGAACCGGAACTTTAGTAAAGTCACTAATTTATGAAAAGTGGGAGACAACTTTTTCATTTTTTCAATCTTAAGTTGCGTATTAATGGCTGAATTAGCACCGACCATGGTTTCAAGGTATTAGTGTCATTATCAAGGTCTAACATACCTTGATAATGGAATTCAATGTCGACATTAAGGCCATTGCTAAAATAAATGAAAAGAGTGGAATGTATGTACGCGCGAGGTTTCTTTTCCAAGGCATAGTCATCCATTAGTGGAACTGTTAATGCAAGGATTTATGATGGAATAAATGCGGAGTGGTGAACATTGGCGCAAGGTCCGAACCTAATCGTATGTTAAAATATGCTTTCAACTTTTCCCCGATAATTCAGTTTGCGTGAACAGCGTGGAATGCTCAGCGGACCAAGTCAATGCACGGTGGTCACACTTCAAGGTACGAATGCATAACAAAACACTTCCTTCCGTAGAATGACCTCAATCATTAACAGAACCTCACGCAAAAGTGCTTCAAACAAACACGCGGAGGCCCCCGTATTTGGTCTTAATATCTACTGGGTGGTCAAATACTGTTTTCCTGCCCGATAGCATTGGCGATGGGTTATTATTAGTGATGGGTCGATTCCAAAATTTTATCGATTCCGATCCCGATTCCGATTCTGACAATTCGATTCCGATTCTACCGATTCCGATTCCATCGATTCTGATGCCATAGGCTCCAAGAAAAATATGACTTAATTCCAGGCAACAAGAAAACCACTTTTAAAAATATTACTCTGTAAAAGAGTCAGTTGACAAAAGCATCTTTCATATCATCACTATGTAATTAAAATATAATTGCTAAATTTCAAAACAGAAAATACCTGAAAAGTGGTGTAACATGATAGGTATTACTTTAGAATATTGGCACTCATAATATGTCGACCATATATATGAATCCAAACTACAAGGGAGAGCCCTGAGTACAGAAATTTTCATAGCTATAATAAAGATCACATACTACATATATGAATCATTTAATATTAGGCCCTTTCAAATTCTCAAGCAGAAAAGCCAATTATTCTACATGCTCAGCCAGCATGTTTTGACGTCTCCATGTTACAGTATTACTGCCTGTAGAAAATTGCCTTTTGCTACACAATTGTGTGACCGGGCAAGTACTTTCCTACCAAAATTGCAATATTATGGAGACTTTGGAATTTTTATTAAAAATTATATCAACGATTTTTTTTGATCTTGAATCTTCATGGAATTCAAGTGGACGAAGCGAACGAACTATAAAACTAAACTTTAGTTTTGTAGGGCCAAAAAAATTCTATACTTCTCACGTCATTTAATCAACCTTAAAATCTCTTGCTTTTTTTAAGTTCAAGAAAGAAACTGAACGCTACAAATGAATATCACATCAGACGGACGCAGTAATAAAAAAGGCTAAAAGAGCCTTGTGGTGTGAAAACTACCCCTTCCGCGCGACTCACCTCGGCGAAGGTGGGAAGGGAAAAAGGGTATTGGTTGTTGCCTTTCACGAAAACAGTTCATTTTTCTCTCTCTTAAGCATGCTGACTTAATCTCTTCACTTTACTTCAATAGCCGAGGCATATTTCTTATGCGTGGGATAGTTCCGAAAAATATCCAATCCTTAGTATTTTCACTCGAGTAATGCGCTAAATGTTCCAGTCGATCTATACATAATCCTTTTTAACATCCTCAGTTTAATGATTTAAGTCAATGAAGACCATTATCCATGCTTTAAATGACGATTTTCAAGACTAATGTTTTTAAAAACTTGAACAATCGGCCTCAGTTACCGAGCCTTAGAGTTCCGCGGCGTGTAGCTGAGCCTTGACGCGCGATAGAAAAATCGGTCTTATTTCCTTCGTCGCAGACTTTTTTCCAAGATTTCTAATTAGTACTCTTTAGAAATCTCTACTTTATATTGTGGTTCAAATTTTCCGAGTTATATTTTTCGTAAACGAAAGATAATGTCTACTATATGTCAAATTTCACTTGAAAAACGGGTCGGCCATTTTGCGTCGTAAAACCAGACAGATGAGAGCCAAAATCTTCAAAAGTCATTGAAAGTATAGGCAAAGCACTAGATCAAAGGAATATTGCGTTTTTTATTCCATAATACTCATACCAACGCAAAACCACTTGGATAAATTAAAAGATTTTTTTAGGAAAAACGATATCTCGCGTGGCATTGAAAAATTGGTCATGTTTGGGCCTCTGTATCTCACTGAAGGTTCGTATAAATGTAAAAATGTCATATAAATCTATATCTGGCATTGATTTATGATTATTTACGCCAATTTTCAAGTCTCTATCCCCAAATAGGTCATTTTGGACTTTATTCCAGCTTTTTCCGATTTCGGACCAGTGTGCGCCGGGTAGGAAGACGATCGGCCGCCGCGGCTGGCGTAAAGGTATTCGGCGCCCACGTCGACAACTATATTGTATTCGGCAAGCTGAAACTACCTGGCCAAGGCATTAGAATGACTTATCGGCTTTAAAAACTGCATTATTACATGAGTTTCATGATAGCGCTTCCTGTCGGCAGATTGCTGGACCTACTAGCCTCGAAAGCTCTGTAACCTTAACTACTCGACACGACATTCGTAATGCTACTCGAAACGCTCGAGTCGAGTACCAACTACTCGATCGACTTGAATTTTCGAGTACTCGCGCATCCCTAGAAGATATGGGTTTTGTCATTACGATTACGTGGCGCGAAAATTCAAATGACTGTTGGAAACGCGGTCGTATATTTTATTGTTTGAAGTACTACTGGAATCGGAATCGATTTTTCACCTTGGCAAGTACTCGTTTTCGATTCCGGTTCTTGGTCGAGAATCGAGGAATCGAAGAATCGAGGAATCGAACCGACCCATCACTAGTTATTATAAAACGATCTTAACGTATTTAAGGCAGAGTCAAGCATAACATCTTTGGTTGAAATAGAATTAATGAAAACCAATTCGTTAGATTACTTAACAGTTTTAATCGGGCTTTTATCGAGATTTAATGTAAGTACGTCGAAACATGTGTCCCATTGTAATTCTAATTTTCACTTCAGTCGGGTCAAAAGAAATTTTTCCTGCAGTAAACAGTAAAAAAATAATTGCTTTTCCTTTTTCTTTTTTATTTGACTCCTGCATTGTACTTTCCTCAGGAATGCCTCCTTAGAGAGGCAACAATAGAGCTTTTAAAATGTCTGAACTTCCATGGCAAGATTGCAACGGCGACAACCACCGTCGTATTACGAGGAGCAAGTTTGATTGCAGAAATCAGCAAATGAGTAATTGATGCTTCCATTCTTTCGCAGGCTTTTAGCCGCTTGTGAATGAATATTTTTATGGACATAACGATCGAACCTAACACTTCTCAATGCAAAAAGCTCCTAAAAAAACATTAAGACTTACGGAGTTCGATTGCAATGGCTTGCGAGTTAGATCGCGAAGAGGGTAACGGACCTTAACAATACGAATTGCCCTTAACGGCCGTGCGTTTCTTAGAACTCACTTAAGTACCCTTTGTTTCGGGTGGGGCTCCAACTAATCGCTCCAATAACAGGCCGAGACTGCAATCGTCAACGTTTAATTCCGCATTTGAACCCCCATCTAACCTTTTAGTGAACTCGGCGTGAACGACCTCGGATAGGTAACGCCTAATTGCTAACGATTATACCATATCGGTTAATACTTGTATGTTTGAGGCTACGAGGCAATTCTATGAACAGAGCAGTTGACTCAATACCACAGGTGGAAATTGAATCGGAACTTGAATCTTGTAAGTGGTGGCATGGATCCGTATTAGCAATAAAAGACACTGTTACCTCCAAAATATATCTCTTTTTTATATGTACACACTAGATAATGGTGAAATATCCGAAACCAGTCGGAATTTTTTATAAATATTATGAACGTAACAAAGCGTCTTTCATTGCAAACACAAGTTGCAAGTTCGAGCACTTTTTTAGGCTATTTTAACATTCACGTTGACACAAAATAACAATAACTGAAAGGATTCCGCACGATTCATTGGAATAAAAGCAAGGTTTTACGAACCTCAAAACCGGCAATCATAAATCAATAAAATCCAGCTAAATTTAGTGCAATGATTTATTAAAATGCCTGGGTGAATCTCAGACGAACCACAAGAAGGCCAATCAATGTAGATAAACATAGGTCATGAGTCGATAAAAAAAATAGCAAAATCGAACGCATAAGCATTTAACTAGAGTTACCTTCCGGGGTGAACGTTCAGCCAGCATCGCTTTTCACAAACTATCGATATACCGCAATTCATTGCTCCTCGAATAAATTTGAGACTTTCCATAGACTCTTTCGACAATTCGTTGTATTTTGTTGAGAATATATAAACTACCACAAACGAATAAACAACGTTTAGCCAAGAAATAAAGAGGAATGGTATGTCAAATAAAAGCTGATTTAAAAATGAAATATTGGCCACAATTCATACTGCTGCAAGAGCACTGATGGAGTCATTAATGGTCACTTAAAGCTGTGTCACTTCATTCAAAAAACGTAGATGAATTAAAATGGCTGCATGGCAGAATACTTGCAGGGAATATGTTTAAAAATATAATTATAAAGAAAATTATAGCTGCGAGCAATACTCGTAATTCTCCATACTGCCATAGGTGTTATCAGCGGCTATATAGCCTAAATTTCCTTCTCGACATAGAAAAATATCACTTGTAAGCAGTGGCGGCGCGTGCGTATACGCATGTTAGCAAGTGCACACCCAAAGATGAATGAATTATAAAAGAAAACTATTCCTTTGCAACGAGAAGGATAAAAATCCTGTCTGCATATGCTAGAAACATGAACGCTACAGCTTTTCGAATTCACCGCTCTACAAGTGTGCGATCCAGTGGCATCGCGCCGGGCCAAAGGCATTGGCCGGGCGCATTTTCGGTCTATGCGATCGCTTGAGGGTGCTCTGGCGGGACGAAGTATGCGGGGGGGTGTATGCAATTCAAATGGGTGATGGGAGCAGACTCAAAACGATGCGAGTGCGCACGCGCATGTTTTTGGTGAGTGACTCGCAGGTAGTGTAGTGGTGTAGCCGCCACGTACACTACCTGCGCCCAGGATCCTAGTCCGTCTACAGAGTCATCTGTATGGCCGTTTTCTACACTACTTCCTCATAGGGTGTAAGGAAAGGAGAATGAATTTCGCCTACCGTCACTTGTAAAGGCGTGTTTAGAATAATTATTTTCATGCATGCTAATATTATTTCTGTTCATGCAATTTTAAGGTTAGAATATGCCAGTGATATGTTTTGCTTGCTATGTATTCTATTACGATGAAATATGATGCTCATGGATTAGTATTAACATAATATAATTAAATCATCCTATATCTGCTCTAATGCACACCCTAGATAAATTACCACCAGCCGCCACTGCTTGTAAGAGCAGCGCTTTTTCATATCTACCTAAATTTGGAAGTTCTACGTAATTGAATTGTGTGAAATTGGACTTCGATAAAGTAACACAGCCTTGAGGATGGGAGACAAGTCGTCTCCCGAAACGTCGGCTTTTATAAAAGCATTAACCTGGCTGAGAACCCGAGAAATATTCGTCAGAAGTATTCACCAGGAAAAATTAAAATCGTTAATTGAATAAGGTTTTCTCGGGTTTAGATACAGGTGAGAGCGTGCCTTTTCTCCAACTTTTCGAGATCTTACACATTGCAGACGACGAGAAAATTCCTTGGTGCATTCTTCTTCATTCACTGTTCACGAGGAACGTGTCGAACCTTGAATCTTTGGAGAAAATGGACAATATCTCTACAGTCTCAGACTCGACTTTGAGGAAGTTCATTGTAACGTTAATGAAATGGAAACTTTGCTGTATTCCTCCAATTTATTTTAAGGTACGGCTAGTTTCGATGCAGCGGCGTCATCCTCGGGTACAAAGAGTCGATTCATAGGCATGGTTCTTATGTTTGATCCAGGGCATGTGGGGGTGGAAGAAGGTACGTTGAATCTCCCTTCCTCCCCTAACCTGGATCAAATAAAAGAACCATGCCGTTGATTTGATTCTTTGTACCTGAAGATGACGCTGGTGCATCGAAACTAGTCATACCTAAAAATAAATTGGTGGAATACGACAGACTTTTTCATTTCGTTAATGTTAAAATGGACAATATCACACGGATGGAAACCCTAGAAAACCGTACTCAGACAATTCGCTGGGAAAGCACAAGATAATTCCATCTACGTCATCGTTTTGAATCGCTTCTTCACAGCGCGAACTTCTCAATGCACGGCAGTCCCCAGTGACCGCAAATGTCACGGGGGGTTTTATTAGGTGGCAGCATAACAATCACGAATTACTTTCCAGGTGAGCGGAACTCTTGAGCGAGGGGAAGTGGTGCTGTGGCGAGGCTGTCTGCCCACATCACTTTTCAACCAGCTCCCTCCGCCGCTCCTTCGATAAACCGTTTGATCACGCACGGCACGGCTGGAGGCCATTGCACCCGAGGCAGCCATGACGTGCCCTTCCTAGTAGGCGAGTCCCAGAGGGCGCTGTATTATTGGGATCGCACGCCCTATTAGCATATCGCAGCAGAGGATCGAGGTGGGCTAGAATTCGGTCAGTTGCGGGCAGTCGATACTCGTTTTTTTTACTGCGCCCTTCCCACCGCTGCAGTGGTCATCGCCGCTCGCCCCGCGTCAGTGTTTTGTTTCTCGGTGATCAATCATTTCCTCCAGTTCTCCCACTGCTTATGGTCGCGTGAATCGTTTACGTGCTTGAGTTGCTTGAATGTGTGTTCACTTTCCGTAAGGAATCTCTCGGGTCTGTTTTTGAATCAGTACAATGACCGGGATCAAGTTTCCTAACCAATCCAAAAATACACTTGTGATGAAAATAATGTCGACAGCGAGGAATAATAAGAAATTGCTTGCATCGTTCCGCGTTCAATTAATCACGTTGGTGCCATTTTACGGTTCGATAACCGCTCCCTTAAATAACTGTGGGAAGTAACGGATGAGTGTTCCCAATGTTCTGTGCTTGTAGACCGAAGTTATATGGAAATTTTAGAGACCATTGGGTGATAAATGCCAGAGATGAATCGTGAGTGACGTCATCCGTCTCTTACGTTCATGATGTGTTGACACAACTGTGAAATATATGAGGATGAATCGGACCGTGGCGCTCGCGAATTTATCAAAATCGCTTTGAATAAACGATAAAATGTGGCACACGTTCTCAGCTTAAAACATAATATCTGCTACTTTTTTTGGCATTCTTTCCTACATAATTTGAGGTATAGCATCAATAAATTACTACCAAAACTGCCTAAAAATTGTTACCTCAGAAAAGTAGATAATGCATCAGATCAAATCAATATGGATTGGTCTATTGGAAAATATAATCAGAAAATAATTAAATCCTCCGAGACCTAGCTCAGCAGGTGGCTTGACTTGACTTACGTTTATTTAACTTGACTAGACTTAGACTTTACTTGACTTTAGTGGGTGCTGAAGTTCAAATTAACGAATATGATGAAATCGAGGACGTGTAACGAATAATGGGAGACGTAAGGGAAATGAAACCGGGTTGCTTTGGTACCTCCATCGTTTGATATGAATTAATGTGAATCGTCAAGTGCTAGATAACATAAGCATACTAATACTGCTGCTATCATGTCGTTATTAAACAGAAATATATGCTCCGGGGTGACTTCAAAACTACCCCAAATGAATCTTAAAATGCAACCATTCTTACATAATTATTTTGCCAATTTCAAGAATGTCACAATTGCTGTGCCTTACAGTGAGACTAGGTATTTTTGTGTGAAATACATACGTAGAAAAATTACTGGAAATATCCCCAGAGGATGGGGCAACAGAAAGATGTACTGGGAAAAAGAAAGAGGGACACAAGGAAGAAGAATAACTGGGAGGTAAAAGTTAACTTTGGAAAGAGAAAAATTCAGGTGTCCATCACAAAAAAATTAGGATTGCAATGCTAAAAATTTATGAGTGCCAAAAAAGTTAATAAAAACTCAGCTCCTTATAACTGAGTTCTCAATAATTTCAAGAATAACATCACCGTAGAGGAGAATCCAGGGTCTTCAAATAAGGAATCTGTGCCATTGTTCAACATCCCTTTCACCACGAAACCTGGGTGAAGAGAAAATGCTATTTTCATACCTACCAGTTAGGGAGTATGAATACATTCATTATTAACCTCAGCTGCACAACGTGCCTGGTATTACGAGAGCCAATCAATCATTGCGACGTAGTTGGAATCATGATCCCTCAAATCAAAGGGAATGCAGAGAAGAGTGATGTATCCTCGTTTCCGGCAGATGAAGAGATTCACAGCGAACAGGATGCCCACGAGGGATGCCGTAACCCAAGCAAGTTTATCTCAGTCCCATCATGCCGGTGGAGCAATTTCAAAATCCTTGAGACAACAAAGAGAAATTTTTCTCCGTAAGCTTATAATTCAAATTGCAGTCATGTATTCCCAACCCGAGGGGCAGATGCGTTGAGTTAGGGTAGGATAATAATAAGCTGAATTTGAAGCTTAAAAATTTGGAAAAGATGATAAACTTTCATTTTCTGAACCCAACTGCAGGAAAATTATGCGGCATGTACCAGGATCTATAAAGCATGCACATTGCCTGAAGACAAAAGAAATAATACTGGCAAACTCTGTTGCCAAGGTCATAAGAACGCCTTCCCCGACTGAAGCCAAGAAATTGCGCATCTAGCCATCTTGGTAAGTACCCTGGCCACTGGACCTCGTCTTAATACTTGGGGAATTCGGCAACTTCGAACTTTTATCTTGGCTCATATAATTCAGAATCAGAAACAACATGGATTATTAAATACTGGATACCTGTATGACGGTATAATTGGTGTAATTGGGTCAGTTTAAGAGCGAAGGAAGGTCGTCCCATATTTTCCCGCGATCAGGGCCGGGTGCATTGAAATTACCGCCAGAGGGAATCGTACAAGGGAGGGGTCGAGGCCGATTGTTCGTACATGTACATAAGGGCTCCGCCCTTCTGCTTTTCGGGGCGTGTCGGAGACAACAAAGGCTTTGCGATTACGACGCAAGGCTGCAGTGAGGGGCACTCATGCAGCGCATTGCCAAAGGCCGGCAGAACAAATTTTTTAACTATCACACAGTTAGGTGGACAATGTGTGAGCAGAGATGCGTCACGCAGATTTTACACGGATCCGCTAGGGACTCGGGAGTGTGGTTGTCACGCATACATTGTTTGAACGACTACTAACAGACATAAAGGGTCGAGAAGAATTGTGCCCCGAAATTTAACCCTGGATAGCTTATGCCAATAGGAACCACATTGCTAATGATGTTTAGGTCGAAAACGCACTATTTTTAAACTAAAGAAACTTTGAGCCTAGCGCTCCGATTGGCCGCGAGTTTGTACTATTACTGGATGCCTTGGATACATCTCGATCCCCGGCTTGAAGATCATACGAAGTCATACGTTTTCTAGAGAATCCGGCAACAAGGCAAACTCGCAGCCAATCGGAGCGCTTTGATTAAAGTTTTTTTAGTTTGAAAATGGTGCACTTTTTTACCTAAACATCATGGGTCATTTTAGTCCCCACTGGCATCAGCTATCCAGAGTTAAAATTTATTGACACAATTTTACTCTACCCGATATATTCCATGTTCGACAGAACATATAAACTAAGAGAGGTATGTCGCCGGACGACTAAGTGCAATAATTTGTTTTTCCCCCAAAAAATAAGAGACTAGCATAAATGCTAGGTTAAATTCCCAATTTATAATAATTCTAAGTTTAGGCACCAATAAGTTAAATCCCTCAAAGTGCGCAGTTAATTTTTTTGTGGTTTTGAAAGTCAATATGTGAAATCGATAAATAAATTGATTTTGCGAACAGTTTAACCGCTGCTATCTTAAATCTTCCACCATAGGCGTAGGTTGAGGCTACTTACGAGGTAGTGTTTATATAATGATGCATACTAGCCGCGTATCGAAAGGTAAAGGCCTTGTGGGCATCAGGTTTGACCTACTATCGAAGGGTATAAGCAAGAGGACTGGATAGAGGAGGCCTAATTCCATATCATAGAAGGCTGATTTTCGTTGCCACCCAGGCCGAATTTTAATCGGTTTTCAAAAACGTCCGCGGCGTAGTGATGAGTGCAATGCGATCCACTTTATACCAATATTTTGCATTATAATGTTTGTAATTACGAGGAATGGCGTTGGAAAGTAATGCATTTGATCGATCACGTCAAAAATGTGTATAAATTTTGGGTAATACCCCTAATTACACCTTATTTTCCCGTGAAACTCGGATCACTTTGCCCGTCAGCGACGCGAGTGGCGACTTTTGTAAACCCATTTAAATGCGCGGTAGTTGACAACATACTTAGAGGCCGACTTGATGATCCTCTTTCGTATATTAGTCGGTATAAGGTTCAAATCTGCGTAAAGCTTTTACTTATTGCTGAAGAAAAGTCCTTTTAAGTACGACTTTCCGAAATCCACTATAATGGTAGGCGGCCCACAGAAAGAAATAGCCCTTCCAAAAGTAGAGTAATCGTACCAAGGCTCGTGTTAGTCTATGGTAGGCTACGGGTAAAAAACCTCACCCATCCCAAACATCCTCCGGATTTAAACACTTAAAGAGTGAAATATGAATTTCATCAATATTATCGAAATTTCCCTAGTTAGGCACCAGTAACCCTACCTTTAACCAGTGTCGTCTTTATAAGATAGCGCCACTCGAACTCAGACAACTATGCACCTCACCGAGTACAAAATGTAACAACAGCTTCCTCTAACAGTGTATACTGAATTGTATAATTTGATCTTACAAGTGAAATTCTTCATACACTAGTAGCTACCTAGTAGCCGAAATACGTATACGTCTGGTTCCTCGTCCCTTTGCCGATCCCTGACCAAGCTCTCTTATGGAGCTATTTTCTCCCGGAAGCGTGAAGCCATCTGTGGGTGATTGAATGTGTGTGTGACTGGTTATTTAGTGCATGTGTATCCACAATCCATTGGTTATCCTTAGCAGGTCTCTTCTGTGAAGATTTCCTTTTTTTTTAGGAACAAGAAGCCATAGTTAAGGTCCCTACAGCCCTCACAAAGGTTCTTGTTTTGATTGTTTGTTCTGAGTGAGTATATGTGTGACTTTGGCCTTCCGGTTGAGAGGCTGGGGTTTGGTCCCTGCGGTGAAGTCCCGTTTCCCGCACACCGACACAGTGGCAATTTTTACTTGCAAGGTGGACGAGCTGTGGGAGAATTGTATACGGTCATTTGAGTATCTTCCTTTTCTAAACAGTTCATAACGTTTTCCTCAAAATAATATGAAATGTTTTAACAAGAAACTTCTTTGAATCCTTCCAGCGTAGCACTTCTCAATAACATAAAATACTTGAAGCTCAACAATCTGCTGTACTACCTCTGATCAACCTAACAAGGTTTACAAACCTCAAGCTAATTTCATAACGAATTATTCAACTCACAACGTATTGCGATTCAATTACACCATCTCAATTTGATTTTTACGTTATTTCCCTTTTCAAATAATATTTTTATGCGCGGGGCATTTAGCTGACATTTACGCTAACTCAGGCACACCCAAGTTTCACTGCCAGCTGCCATCGATGGTGAGTGAAAAGCAAGTTTTTTCAATAAAGCTTTGTAATCCCTCCTCATGGTGGTCACGCTTCGAAACCGACATTTTACAAGTAAAAGACTCACGATACAATACTCCACCCAGAAACCACTATTTACGCTACCTCCCTCAGCAAATATTTAATGTCAAAACATTCCCAGCAAATGAGCACTCACGCACCGCTTACCACCTACGCGCGTACTCGGGACAATAGACACGGCGTAAAACATTACTTTTTTTAAAGAAATCATATTCAGTCTATGTGAAAGGCGTAACCTGAGTTTTGGGATTTTGATGCTTACCATTATATGGTTAAATTCCAAGGGCTCTAATCCGATTCTTTAAATCGTCAGTAATTGTGATATAAAGGAGTGACTTGTTTCCGAACGCTGTCAAAAAAAAATATATTGTATGCTCAAAGTAACATTCAGAGTAAACAATAAATAGTTATGGTACTTTTTCACACGATTCATTCAAGACGACCGGTTTCATCGCAGAGGCGACATCATCACGTACAGAAATCGTTATTTTTACAGTTATTTTGCTGTTGTTTATCGGGTTGCTAGTACCCGTTGGTAGGGGAGGGTTGCGTTGGGGTTGGAGCGTTACTCATTGTCAGCTTCATGGGAATTTCCAAGAGGGGGGAATAGTTGACAAAAATATGTCGCCTCTGCGACGAAACCGGTCGTCTTGAATAAATCGTGTGAAAAAGTATCATAACTATTTATTGTTTACAATGGATTTTCACAAAGTAAAGTCTGAAAAAATCGAGTTTAACATTCAGAGGCATAAATAGCACCTCAATTTACGCATGTACACTCATACGAGCCAAGAGTTGCCTGGGGGGGATAGCGGTCGTATAATGTCTCAAGGTGAAGAGTAAAGATAGGTATGGCATGCGAGAGACTTGCGCAGTAGTATCAGAGTTCTTCAGCGCAAGAAGTTGCTACAAAAACTTACGACTTCAAACCGCTACTATAATATACGGCTTTAGGCTTTGATCTCAATGATCAATTTATGGTTATTTGCGACACTAACATGATTTGCGGGTATTTCGAGGCCAAATGAAAACAAAAACTGTTAAAAAAACGTAAAAAAACAATATTTTCGTAATAAATGAGAGATTAGAGAGACTAATGAGATACAGAATTATCCTTTTTTATACAAATTGTGTTGCTATTTCTAATACATAAATGAACTTTCATTTTAATAAATAGATGACACCACTTAAAGACACAGAAATTGAAGTAATCATAAGCATATTCGATCTGGTATTGGTAGAAAAAGATTTTCACGGGTGAAAATTTGAATAAGTCAAAATTAAAGACTCCTCCTCTCTCTCCTCCTCCTAATCTTCCGAAAGGTATCCTCTTAATGTTTCGTTGTTCTAAGTTATAGCTTAGCTCTTGCTATAAAATTTCTCCTTCGTTTCATAAAAGCCTTTCTCTGACAAATACGTTTTTAAGGTTGCTGGGGATCGCTTCAAATATATTGCTTCTAAAATGTATTTGTTTCCACTCCATTGAATTCCGACCTATTAAACACCTTTGCATTTCAATTTTGACAAGAGAAGTTAGGATTTTCCTTACTCGAGTGTATTTGAATTAATTTGTTTATAATTTTTAATGAATTTTTTTTTCATAAATATTTTCTGGCATCCGTATCCACCTAAGACGATAATAGAATCGTTCTTTGGACTCAGGAATGAAAATAAGAAGCAATAATAAGGGGTTTATGGGGAATTTTTTAGACAGCAGCTCTATATTCAGCTATCTTACCTAGAAAAATTCTTGTAGTTGAGGACTATTTGTCCTTTATGTTTCAGATATAGTAAATGTACCGACCTACCCATTTAAAAATACCTAACGCAGAATTTTCTGAGGCGCGCTGAAATAAGTCCTCGCTAAGTTGCTCAAAAAATTCAAGTATAACGCATGGGTCCCCAGTCAGCCAACAGAGTTATCCTTAAGGAGGACATGGGCTATTTTCCGCGAGAAGAAGATTAAAAATAATCGTGCTAACGGCTTTTCTTAAACTGCTAGCATTTACTTTCTTACTGCTATCTTCACTACATTTTACTCAACCATGTCAAAACAAGAATTCAGAACGAAGTTTAGAAACCTATATCTCCGTTAAACCTTAGCGTCGGTTTTATACATAATAAGAAATAACACGAAGATATATGCGTTATTTTCCTTAGCTCTAGAGATCCTCCGACCGTAGAGACAAATATGACACTGGAAAATGCGGTCATAAGACACCTCCAATACTTCGTTTGCATTCGAAAATATTTTACAGGGATCATAATTTATTTGTTTTAATTTTTAGTTACAAATTAGCACTAAGATAAAAATTAAATAAATTGACGTACTTGGGAATGATTTGTTATAAAAGATGAGAACATGTGGATGACTTCGCAACTAAGGACAAAATCCTATGACCACAAGGTCCCTGTTTCCAAATGGCTAACTGTACTAAATTTATCGCGCTTTTGTCTATTCAAGACTACCGCCTGAAATTTGTATGATGAGCGGCCTAAAAATTGGTTACCTAATTATTATTTGAAACTTTTTCAACAGTATAAAAACCATTTTTTCTTAAGCTGTCTGTGGCTTTAAATTACGGTGAAATAATAATTTTATATTTACATTAATTATTTATCCATATTCGTATCCAAAATATAGTTATTTACATAAATATGTAAATACATAACTTAATCCGTTCACAAAAAGCCATAAGCTTAGTCATTGGTGACAGATGGAAAAACCAGAAATCAGACTGTAAAAAGCCGCTTGACTGGTACAAAAATTCGGAACCCTTCGATTACCGGGCGAATTTTTCAACCAGCACTTGCATATGCCAGGTATACGACGGTGGTATACATTTATAAATGGCGCCAACAGCTCGTGCATTGTTGGTTGTTTACAGGTGGCGCTGTGACTCCTCTCCAAGCGGCCATGAAGTGAGTCAAGTGTCCTCGAGAAAATCCGTAATCGCGGAAGCAATATCGCCGCCCACCCTTCACCCATATCCTTCCCAAAAAAAGGAGAGGAGAAAAAAAAACAATTCTTCCGCACGATTGCACGCAAGGTCAAACCTTAATACAGGAGAATGACTGAAACCGGGCGGCCAATGACTTCGGGGAATGAAAAACACCGATTCATAAGGGGAACAAAAGTAATATAATTTACGCTGGTGGAGTGAATACATCCAGGATAAAGCTGAAAACAAATGTGAAAGTTCTTGCGTGAAAAGTATTCAGGAAGTCTCTGAATGAGAGGGATGGATACAATTACACAGACACGTATGTGTATACAAAGGAGAATTTCCCCTAAGAAAGAAATGATACTCACAGAAAGAAGTTTGAAGAATCGACTGCAGACAGCGGTTTCAAGTTATTTCTGAATTTTCCGACTGTCAAGTAAATGACGATTGGCGTGATGAGTGAAAGTGAATGTATAGTATATGCTAAAAAGCTTTCATTTTGTCCTATTCAAAATTCCAATGTGTTATTTTCACTTATTTTTTTACAATTCTAAGGCCTTAAATAGTATCCAAAGTCTACGAGTTATTCATGGCAGAGCTAATCCTCGAAGATCGCGTTTGTCCCCAAAAGAAACAAACGTTACAAAATCACTGCTAACCTTTCTTATTTCAACGCACGCTATCCAACGGAAAAACCGCGAATACTCTTGTCGGAGGGAAGCAAAATTCACATTCTATCTATACGCATGATGTAAAATGATAGCCCAATCGAGCAATGTGATGGAGGAATGGAATATCGCGAAGAAACAAGAATGAACTATTATCAATTTCTTTAAGTTATAATTTCAGATAATGTCGAGAAGATATTCAAAGATACCTTACCACTAAAATGTTTTAATGCTTACTTAACAATGTTAAATTTTTAGAGATGAAAGATTGGTACTTCAAACTGTTCAAATCTAAATAGCCCACATTTTAATTAGGCTTGATTACATTATCACCCCTTGTCTCATTTTATAGATTTTCAGTTTGACTCGTTGAATACAAAGGGACAGACTAATATAGCAATTCACGTATGATCCATGGGAAATATTTAACTCGATATTTGTCAATATAATAAGTTGATTTTTACTCTCACATCAGTTTTTAGTAAATAATTGCGTGAGAAAAACCGAGAAGACTTCACAAATACCCCAGTGAAATCGTAAATTCCCAAACGGTGAACCTAGTGGGAATGCAACACGCGGTAGAGTAACCCAAATCAGTCCTCAGAAGAACTCGGAGAAGAATAAATCCTTTGAAGCTGAGGCAACCGAGATTCTCAAAATGTTTGCCGTGGGAAGAATAAGAAAATCGCATGCGAGGAAGATCCTCGACGAGAAGGTATAACGAACGCAATTATTCCTATGAGCTCGCCAGATGTCTTACGTCAACGTCTGATCCTCAAACAATGACTTGCTACACGCAGTCATTAACTCCTTGAGACGAGAGATGCAATTTCCGTACATCTCATCCATGAAATTCCCGCCAAGCCCATCCAAGCGGTAGGAGGAAGGGGAGTCAAGAGTTAACCAAACAGCAGAATAAATAATGGAATTGAAATACTTGATATAGGAAAAGTAAATTTTCGAAATGTAAAAATATGATGCTATGATTTTCGATAGAGGAATCAGAAAATTCAACAATAGGCTCAGATAAAATGATCATGAATCATAGTAATACATACTTTTATTATTTTGGAGGCTAATTTAGTTCATTTAAACTCTGTACAATGGTTTATTTTCCCCGTTTGTCAATTAAAATTCTGAGCTCTAAATAAGGCAATCATTTGCTGAAATTAGGGTGATAATTAAACTCATGTAATCATTTAGCCAGCACTCAATTACCATAAAATATTAATCTACTTTAAGGTATTTAAGAGGTAATTGTACCGAGGCTATTAGTACTAGATGCTACACCCTAGGGGTCCATCCAAGAATGCAACGCGAGAGGACTGCAATGAAGTCAAAACCGTTTGAGAGCCTGCAACCTGCGCTAAAGCCGTGCATAGCGGTAGTTACCACAAAATGGTCAATAGTTATATTACTTAATTCATTTTTTTATTTAGTCGAGCTCAATTTTTAGGGTTATATTTTCTGGGGCATTCATTTCTAAGGAACAAATCGTTACGTTATTATTATTTGCTATTATGTTAGCTATTTTTTTATTTAGTCGAGCTCAATTTTCAGGGTTGTATTTGTTGGGGCATTCATTTCTAAGGAACAAATCGTTAGGTTATTATTATTAGTTGTTATGTTAATTTTTTTATTTATTTTGTCCAGATCATTGTCAGGGTTGTATTTGTTGGGGCATTCATTTCTAAGGAACAAATCGTTTCCCCGAGCAGCTATAATCTTGGTTTCCGTTCGCCTTGTTCTGTGATGTCGGGTGCCTCCTGCATCCGAGGCCCTCAGACGTGACTGACTCCCCCCCCTCGAGTGAGGAGGCGGAAATTGTAATGAAGCGACGGAGCAGAGGAAATCTGGGAAGCGATGTGGAATTCCGAGCGGAAAAGTTGGAAATCGCTTTACAGTTAGCCTCGCGTGATGGAGTTGAGCCCCCGCCACGTCTTCCCCCGCACTCCTTCCTTCGGCAGGAATTCGCTTTAGACGCCTCATCGGGTGGGGGGGAGGGTAGAAAATTGCATCAGTCACCTCCGTACACTGCTGATGACCGCGCCCCACTAATGGAATATTTCCAGTCGTATTCATATTTATTTATTACCTCACCAACGAAAACAGCGGTATTTGGCCTTTTACATCGGGGTTTCCATAACATTAAATAATTAACTTGAGCACAAACATCCATGCCCTGTGTTGGAGGAAGCTATCCACGCGGGACTCGAACCCGTGACCTTCGGTTTGGCAAACGAGGACTTTATGTACTCTAAAATTTAGGTTATTTCAGAAGTTTAAAAAATAATTTAAAATAAAAAAAAATAGGTTTAGGGTTTTTATAAAAAAACATATTTGATGTTGTTTTCGATTTCTTCTCATTCGAAAGGCTTTTTATTTAAAAAATGAGAGGTATAAAAAATAAGCAAGTGACAAGTACTAAAAATTGATTTTAAAGTGCATGAAGTATCTCCCAGCCGCCACCGAGGCGGGCGAGGTTTAAAATTGAGTGTTTACAAGACATGAAAAACTTCACAGAATAACGATAACTATCATTTAACGAAATTTATCTCTCATCGTACACATTACTTCGGCCGCGCCCGTAGCCCTAAACAAATTAATGCATTTCAATATTCCAAATTATTTTATATTTAAGTATGAACTCTTGCTGTTCAGGTTATTTATTTAAAAAATGTTTTTCGTCGTTTCGGAAATTCATTTTCCATCTTCAAGGATTATTTTATGAAAATATAAGAGATAAAATAAAGCCAAAAGTGTTCAAGTATTAAAAAATTATTTTGCAGTGCAAAAAATGCGACAAAATATTTTAACAAATGGATTAAAAATTAAAAAATAACAAATTACGATATTTGATGTAACATATCGGTTATGTAGTTGCTACACAGCAACTAACAAACACACTAAACAATATAAAAGGTAGATCATATCCAAAAATATTGCACAGAATATTGCATAGTAATATAAAATAAATATATGGTCACATCAATTTTCTTTATTTGTTTTTAAAAATTATGATCCATTTCTTAAAATGCTTTCTTAATAAATATTTTTTTTTATTTTTTTTTATTGACCACGTTTTTCTTATTTACATATAAACAAAAGGTGAAAAACAAAAAAATACAAAAACTATGTTTTCTACCCGACCGGTTTCAACACTGAAGTGATATCCTCCCTGTACCTTAGAGAATTAATATTGAAAATGCATCAAAATTAATCCAAATAACTATGTTATTATCAATAAAAACACTTTGTTACTTTCACAATACATTTTTAAAATTCCCCTTCGCCCCTAAAAAAAGCCCTTCCACCATGTACAAGCTTCACGTTTAGCTTTAATAACTATGTTATTTGTACCAGAATACAAACTAAATATAGTAAATATATTTTAGAATAAATCACTTTTAGGATCACTAACAATTGTAGTTATACTGAGAGAATTACCATAGTTATAATGAGTAAGCTTATTATATACGCTTACTCTCCCTAACACAGCAAAGTTGTCCCCGGAGTTCAGCCAAATATTTCTGTGAATGTCGGTATCGTCAGTATTTTAGTATTTCTCTTTTTTATTCACTTTCCTTTACTCCCGTGATATCACCCACCGTGTATGAGTTGAGATAAAGCTACGAAAATCCACAAAATTTCAGCCTTTCATCGTAATGTCGTGTGTGTCTCCGTTCATCCAACCGAGATTCACTTACGTAGTAATTTAAGCTATCAGCCTATTTTCTCCTTTCTGTAAATCCTTCCTCTACGCCATAAGCTCGACATTAAAAGATAAGTTGATAGACTCATCCAAGCTCCCTCCCATCGAAGAAATAAAATTGACATTTCTTGGCATTAAATCGTCAAATCCTACCGAAACGGCAGCCTGTTTCGTTTTAAAGAAAGATATACAATTATATACGAAAGATATATATGTTAGATATCTACCACTTATCTTACATTATTTTCAATCGTTTCGAAATCTCAGCATCCTCAAGCTATCATTTTTTACCCCTCCAATCGCTTTGGGTGTCCCAAATCTCGACAGGACTTCCTCAAATAACTTCCTTATATTGAGGATGTGTACAGTTTTTCTCTCAAGACGTCTTTAATAGATTTCACAACGGAAGTAGTGAGACTATATTAGATTAAATCATTTTTTTCATATTTGAGTAATTTGATTTTATCGAGTGGCAAGATGACAAAGATAACGACATCCGAGTATAACACTGATTCTGAGAGAAGATATGCATTAAGCAGCTTGCCTTTTAATGCGCGCATGCTGATACATTTTCCTCACAAATGATTTGTCGGTGCAGAGATTTTTATGTGACTATTAAAATACGCGATCTGTTCATCAGCGATGGATTCAATACTTAATATTGGCTTTTAATAGAAGGCATGAATCAATGAATTGGCCCAAAACAGGCGAAATATACTTGCTGTGGTGCAGACATACAGTTAAAATCGCTACATAGACCAAGTTCATTCCTTTTAATTTTACCTGCGCCCTTACCAAAAGGAAGAGTTGTATAGGTGTATATCTTTCGATTTTCCGCTTTACCTAAATGCACTATTCCATGACTCAAGTAACAGAAGGGGCTCATAAGTGAGCCTTGTATTTTTAAGAGTAACAACAACTACTTAGTAGTCTTGGACACAAATCGCCATTTAGATAAGCTCAGCGGGAGAATTCTTATCGAGCCTATGGTACTGCCTACGCTATGGAGAGATTGTCTCACTATCACTGGTAAAGTAAGCCAAGGTCTTTTTCAGTGTAATTGCGTCGGGCATGTCCTCACGATGATTAAGGTGATAACGGGAGAAGAGTTCTTGCACGATCGGCTGCCTCTGAGATGGGGTTCCACAGCCACGATCCTGAACATCTCCACAACGAATTCATTTGAAATAAGAGCGATTATATCGTATGCATTTCAAGCAAGGTTAACGGTTTATTATTCTTACTCGTTGTCAAATATTAGCAAGAACTAGGAACATATGAGGAGAACAAGAGGACAGGCGTCGATATGAATGTTTATTATGAAAGCTTTGAGTCATGGAATTATACCTATAGGCAAAGCGAAAAACATGAATATACATATTTTCAAAAAATTTTGACTTTCGAACCCCTATGTCACAGGCTACTTTTCAGCCGTACTGATGTGGGTAATGTTTACATAGGCCTCACAACATTTCCTTTAGGTAAGAGCTCGGGTAAATTTAACGGAATAAACTGGATTTACTTAGTAATTTCTTCAGCATTTCTCCATTTAAGCAACAGTATTTCGCCTATTTTACGTTAATTGATTAATTTAAGCAAAAATGGTATCTAATAAATCACTCTTTTTTCACTTCATCATAATTTTTCTCTATCACTTTCTTTCATACCAATGAGTCCAAATTCATTAATCATGTCACGTATTAATTTCAATAATATCCGTCGAAGAGAAGAACCCTAAGTAAGATAGGTGAAACACTTGCATTAATTTTACATGTCGTTGTTTCAGCTCTCATTCAACAAGTCCTCGGAATTTATAAGCCCTTTAAATGATGTAGCTTTGGCGTAAAGATGTAGTCGTAGGATCCATGAATATCATTCGTTAAGTTGAAATACATTTGAGTAGAGACACTATGCACACAATTATATCGAGGCTCCGTCACACCGAACACACTCAATACGAGGCTAATACGTAAATAATTTTCTCTTAATTATAGAGAAAGGACTAGCAGTCCATGTTATATTTTTTCAAAACTATTACGCAAGCATCTACACTAAGGGTGACATTTGCTATGAAAAATCATTAGGCTTGCTGGGATGTTTTGCTGCAGAGAAACTTTACCATTATTTTCTGCTATTAATCACACCCCTTTTGTTATTTAGAAGTCCTATTTAAATCTAATGCCTACGTTTTACGTTTTATTTCTAGGAAAAAAACAATCATTATAAGTATATTGATGAGAAAATATTTTATCTTCGCAGTGAATGGATTCGTATGGCATCATAGGCACATGTGGCAAACAGGCTATTACGCACACCACTTTTCCAGCTTTTTTCTAGTGTCACGGCCGTTTTATATTACATGACGAAAAGTTTATGAATTCTTCCTTTAAAAACGGGTCAAAATTAAACAAAACACAACACAAAAACAAAACGGACGCGGTGAAAACCCGAATAGAATGCAGAGATCATCTAATCAACGCCACGAAAATCTTCGAACCTACATTAGGCTATTAGGCCGTCAGATATTTTCTATTACCACAGGGGCTTAATCTTACTTGGGGAGTTGGATTATATTTCCTTTTACGATTTTTCCGAATATGTAAAATTCTCTATTTTTAAATGCTTTCATCGCAAATTTCACCCTTGATGAGCATAACTTTACCTCCATACTGCGTGACTGCGTACGAAGTCATTTGTTACTTGCAGTGCTATGGATTACTCTCACAGTCCGAGGTAATTCAAATTATACCTATCTGCGATAGAGTATTCGTCTTCCTCTCGAGAACATTTCCTTCGTTGTTGATACAGCTATTTTTAAAAATACCGGACTTTTTCAGAGAAAATAATATGACCTGAAAATACTTAAATCAGCCCAGTGTGTTCTAGAGGAACGTAACAAAGTGATTGTATTCAACACTTCGACGGAAATCTGTTCTTAGAAAAAGTAGGTCCTTTGAGAGGGTTACAAGACTTTGTGTACCTCCGAAGTCGTAATAATTGGCTGGAAGGACTGCTGGAGCAAATGGAAGTCGAGAAAGAGGGGCAGAATGGGGACGCCAGGTGTGTTGACGGATATCGTATCCAGGCAACGGCGCGGGACCTCACCGTGGGAGAAAGAATGTAGTTTTTTTACACAACTGGCTCTCGGATGAGTGTCTTGAGGCTATATGTGCATAAGAATGTGACCATCCAAGGCTCTTCCCTAAAGTAGCGGAGGTCTATCCCACTGAACCTAGGCTCCTCAAATATTTCTTGTCGCTGCTATGTGGGACCACTTCGTGAATTGGCCTAGTATTTTACTGGCACGTTTTTCTAACCTACTACACCTCAATTTTCCCACTGCACACAGTGAGGTAATAATGGATTACAGTTTACGAACTTGTTTTTTTTTATTCAACCTTGGGGAAAATTCCAAGCATCGGAACATTTCGGATGCACAAGATATCAGCAACTACGTCAAATTACGCAGTACAGGCGCTCCACAAACATTTCTCAACAAATGTGAACAAAGAAGCTCTTACACGAATTAGGTTTCCCCATATTTTTATGTAACCGTTCAAGTATTGCTAGGGCCTTCATTCGACAACTAGGTCAGAGTAATGGTAGGGTATAAATACTCTTTTGCTTCGATTTCATATTGCATAACACTGGATACCCAAGTTGTTTCGAGATAAGTGCAGTTTACAGCATTATTATTATCCAATCAGTATCACCTTATTTTCGCTAACTTCTCAATAGCATATTTTCTATTATAAATCACCCTCTTGTTGTCACTGAGAGAACATATCCAACATTTCTTTCCCTAAAATGTACGTAATACATCTTATTTCGAAGATGCAAAAATGACTAAAGTATATAGATAGGTACCTACATATTTAATTTACGAAGTGAATGGATGCTATGGTGGTTTCATTGGATTAAGTACGCACACCACTTTTCCAGCTGTTTTCTGGTGTCACGGCGGTTTTATATTACATGGCGAAAATTTATGAATTCTTCCTTTAAAACGGGTCAAATTAAGAAAATGTCGAAAAAATTGTCTACAATTCGCCTCTGTTAGGTAAGTAGAAAGAAACCCAATTCTATACAATAATGACATGTGATAATGCTAACTGCCTGCATCTAAGAAGCTCCACACTATTTACACTTATACACGTAATCACTATACTAAATGCAACGAGAATTGTGTATTTATGAATTACTTTTTCAACTTTTTTATGTAAAAGGCGCAGAAACCTCCAAGAAGCCCTCCAATAAAGGCCGGTTCATAACCTTCCGTTACCAATAAATTTCCATTCACAAATTCTCCTTTACTGGGTTTCTTATATAGTTAAATAGTTATGATGTGCTCGTAGAACAGTAGAAGGGCGAAATATTCTAAATGGACACAATACTGATTTTTGGAGATGACCGTGTCTTGAGGTTTAATAGAGCTGATGGAAGAGTCTTCTTTGCCGGGGAACTCTTCACGCCTGATGTATCCTGGAACGCTGAGCAATCAATTAATGGACTCTTGGTGGTGAGGGATTGCCCCAAAAACATCGGTTATATTAGGTCTTTGAAAGTTTTATCAATTAAAATATTCAAAAGTCATCCCTCACACATTCCCAGTTTATTCTCCTCATATGTAGCGATATTCCTTTTTGGTCAAATAATCATCAGCGCCTCAAATCTACACTACAACGGGTACTATAAATCCGAGAGTCCCGCCAGAGACGAAATTTAAAAAAAAAACTTTCTTCGAGGGCGAGGCAGTGGGAAAAAGGACGCGTTTCCAAGAATGTGACGGCTGGTTTGTCCGGCCTTAATTTCATGTGGTCAATACTCTTCTGGGTCGCCTCGCGAGATCAATTGTCGCTGACCCCAAATACGTAACAGCTGTTTGTCGCTTTTGTCTCAACCGACGGTGTTTTGTTGGCCCAGAATCGGCGGATTCTTCCGTGTCACTGGGTAATCGGTCCCTATCGAGCCATCGCCCCATATCTCCCCCGTAATTAATTCAAGTGTAGTTGACGACGAAAGCACATGGCCAGGTCGAAAATCACCTCCAGTGAAGATTTTCGAAGATAACGGCCTGCTGAGAACCGTGAAGCGAGGAAGCTACTTAATTATCAACCCTGCGAGGAGTGATTTAATGCCAGAAATCTCAATTTACTAATTGATTAACCTCCTTTATGTGACGAGATATTTATAGGCTTAAACAAGTAGGTCAAAAAGTGTGGCGGAGAGATGTATCGGGCCATGTATTGAATTTCGTTCCACTTGTTCACCCTGAATTAATTTTAATCAAACTTTAAAGGTTGTAAAATAATTTTATCAATAATAAATTAGTTCATATTGGCACTAATTTACAATAATTATTAAAATAATGCATTTAAACCTAACACACATATTATATCATCATAATAATCAACGCATCCGTGAAAAATTCTTAAAATCAATAATAGGGCAGGCTGTTTGAAATAAAAATTTATCGATACCGCATTTACCGCATTATCGATAGTACTTCAAGGAGCAGGACAGCTCAACGCGGGTTTAAAAAAATGAAGCCATTCATACGAATTCACAACTGTTTGAATAAACTCTTTTTATCACTAAAGGTGAACAGCAACGTCAACAAACATTTTTAATGTGTAATTTTCTGTCTTTATACGAAAATACTTGAATAGTAAGACATGTACGGGTCTTTTCCATATCCAATAGCGTAACATCATAATACGATTTGAATATAAGATATAAAAAATAAAGTGAGCGAATGTCTCTTAGTAACACGAATATAAGCATGATGTACAAGAAAACTATCGATCAGAGATAGCGATCCCACATTACCGCCTGAAATCGTTTCTGGAAAATATGTTTTCGTTCCTTCACTGCATAGGCAGTATATCAATGCAATCGCCTTTTCTTAAAAAAATAGCGGGTTCATAACATCTAAGCACAGCACATGACCAGGGGCCGGTAACATATATCTAGTGGTGTACCTGACCGGCAACTGGGAGAACCAGTTTCAAATGCCGCCGAAGCCAAATGAGTTTTTCATGGCGAATTTCATCCTTGGTGCATTTATTTGCGACATACCTATTTTAATGAATTAAGTAGCACTACTCATACGCTAATTACTTAATCTCGTCCATTCGATATTTCATTCACATTGATTAATAAGAACGATTTTGTTAATTTTTCAACATTAACATTCTCTCATGCCGGAAATTTAAACCCTCTGGGTGAGACAATACTGTCTACATGTATAGAATATACATATGAGTATATTTTTACATCAAGAGAGATCAAGAAATCCTCTCTTGGGCTAATGCCTGATAAAGTAACTACAGAATTTCCTGGGGAAGATACTGACCAAAGGCAAAACAAAACAGGAGAGTGATGATGGAAACCGTAGCGATGGATACCATATGATGCCGCGTCACGGTTAGACCTTTGGCAGATCTGAGGTCAGAATGAGTAGGCGAAAAGTCACAACAAAAAACAATTAATCAACTGCAATTTGAAAAGGACCACTGACAAATAATCATAATTTCTCGGTCCTAATCTTAATTCCTTTTCGAAGAATGACTGGCAAGATTCAACTGGGTTTTTGCAACAGAGGCAATTATACCCACACATGGGCAACCTGCGTGACAGGTAGGAAGTGTAATTAGCATTTAAAATGTATTAACTCACCACTTAACTTAACGTAATACTTGAAATTTTTAGCACTGATTAGTTGAAGATAATAAGTATTGTATGTTAAACCCTAAATGTATGCCCTTAAAATAGTCATCGGTTAGATGCCAAAATTAGGAGTTTATGACGTGATGACTATCCTGAATTAAGAGTGACGCAGGCTTTTTTTTATTCTTTCAAGTTATAATTGAGATTCTCGCGTGAACAGCCAACTGAACCATCTACTCTTTTGAGGAAAATTGATGATTAACCTCCCGAGCTCAACCTCAAATGCAAATATTTGTAAGCTTCTTGACCTATGTTATGATAATGGACAAGGGAAAATACCTCCACAGTGCAACTTTACTGAAAATTACAAGGATAGCCCTTCATTTTACAGCACCATAAAACCAAACGTAAACATTGGAAATAGCGGTGAGCACTCCCATAAATTAAGTACCCTAGAATAATGTAAACAGAACTATGCATAGACATAAAAAAAGGCACGAACAGTTGAATCCTATGATGAGTATTTCGAAGGTAATTCTCTTAAAAAAAAGGGGGTATTTATTTGAATTAATTCTTCTTTTACTCCATAAATAACTATTAGACACAGTATTAATGTAAATAATGACCTTATTAATCTCAAATTATACACGTCGTTGTATTTTCTTTGATTGATTGATCTTGTCCAGTAACTTATCAACAACTTTTAACCCTTGACAACACTTTTGCTTATTTCTTTTAATTTAAATTATCAATTTATTAATTCATTGACTTCAACAGAATTTTACAGAAACTATAAGTTCGAAAGCGATGTACAAGCTTATTTACCAAATTCATCCACTATTTATCTATGAATAGGCCACTTTCTTCCATAGATATAGAGTCATATCTACGTATAAAATGCTGAAAATCTTATGGGAAACCAAAACAGTCTGATCAGTTGAATTTTAGACATAATCTATGTCTTTTTGGGATATTTTTACAACAATGACTTTTCGATTGCCCGGCAGGTCTAGACTTGGCTGTCACATCACTTTATTCGACTCCAGACTTGATCGCATTTAGGTGAGATCCTTGGAGAATATAATATAACAAGTACTTCACTTGGATAAAAATTCATCGTATTGGTGACACAAGGAGACGGAAAATCTGGTAAATATAATTTCAATGGATAAAACTTTGATTCGTATCCATCCTGAAATTGGCAGCTACAACGTCGCCGAAACATCATCAGAAGATAAAAACTAGCGGAACAACCGATAATCCGCATTTCACTCTAAAAACAAGGCGTACTAAAAAAAAATATCAAAGTGGCTCTTTAAAAACATAGTAAAAATTCTTAAAATCTGAAGTAGAGCTACGTCATCATCATCATCATCATAAGTCAATAATCCGTAGATTGGTTTGACGCAGCTCTCCTATCGCCTAGCCTTTCCAGTGTAACTTATTTCTTCTCTTTCACGTCCTATATAACCTGTACTAAGAAACTCATTCATGGCTGCCCCTTGCCGTTCTTTTACCTGTCCTTCTACGATTGTTTTCATCAGGCCATCATACTTCATAATGTGGCCAACTAAGTTATCCCATCTTCTCCTTAAGGTATTTAGAAGACTTTATCTGTTGCTACACAATAGGGTAGTTTCCTTCATCAAAGAAATGAAAGGCATTGATTGCGATTCGTTACCCACCATTAGTGCATTCATAATATACAAATTATTTGGTTTTATAAATCCCAGTTTCGACGAATGTTAATGGACAATTCTAACGTCGTTCAAAAAAGGCCTGATAGGCGCTCATGCGATGCCACTCCACGTGACGTCACAGGGACGTAGATTCTGTACGAGTAGATAGGAGTTTTACATCGTCTGAGATTACCAATGCATGCATGAGGCATTGAGCTCAGGGAAACATCTCTCAATAATCACCTATTAAAATTGACTATGGTTGGAAAGTTTCCTTCGTTCGATAGGGTATTAATAATTCTTATTAAAGCCAAGCGCTACCTGCTAGCAGGGTCCTCTACGCTACCGCCATACTCGGCAGCAAGCAGCCTACATTGTAGCGGCGTTCATAGCCTCGCACCAATGTGGCTTCTCACAGTAGCGGCCAGACGTCACAAGGGCTTTTCCCAGCATTCATACTTAGCCGTCCCGTTTTCACGCGCTTTAAATTTTTCACTTTTCATTTAATCGCGAAAAATAGATATCATCATTAAAAAATCTACAAGCGTGAAATATGTACTCCAGGAGTAACAATCTTTCGATTTAAGCAATAAAAAAATAGTAGGAAACCACCCTATTGCAAAACATTATATTATTATGCTTCCAACATTAATCCATAGGTGCCTCTAAACTTTCGATAGGAATAGAACCCGTAGCAATGCTGATCCCACCAAGCTCCCTCCAGCAGCATACAGACTTCGTCAAACCACCCCAAAACAACAGCAGGGCGAGGGATGTCCAGGAAGTCAGTCCATTAATTCGAAGCGAAAGTGGGTCACCAGGTAATGGTCATGCCAACGTAAGGACCGTGTTACCCCATAAGAGGATTCCAGAACTCCACGCCGGCGGACAGGTGTTCAAGGGCCCCCCTCACAGCAGTTCCGGAAGAAGACCGACAACCCCCGGGAGACATTCCAGACTGCCCCGGAAATACCTCATGCCACGAGAACGGATGCTTATGACAAGAGATGGGAACGAAACTTACGAGGATAATCGAAATCCAAGTCGCTCTGTAAATAGTTATTTATCAATTACACGAATATTACATTGGTGATTCTTCATTTGAGCGCTATTAACTGTTGAGTTCCACGACAGGTAAAACAATTCAGACGGATGGGTACGAGGTTTCCAGGTCATAAATGTGAACATCTACCCTCAGATATAAACGAAAGGCATGGCAAATAAATCCACATCTACACTATAACCTGCGAACCACCTCTAGGGTCTTTGGCGGGGGGCGACCAATCACCAGCATGAAAGACGACCCCCACATGCACACCACACGGTCAGAAAAATATTACGCGTGGTTATAAAATATACTTACACATTCATGCAAATGCAAAATTGCCACAGTTAGTAATTCCTTTAGCATATCCAGTCAATGGAAAAATAAAAACATGAACTTAGTCGTCCCAGTGAGGGACGCCATTAATTTTATCAATCGAGACACTGTTGCTATCCTAAAATATACGAGGAAATAATGGCATTGTAAATATCTCTGTTTTGCAGTCTATTTCCTTTATTCTTCTCAGGAAGTGCGGAGGTAGGTATATGTTTCATATATCATAACGAAGGATATGTTTCACATCGTCTGCGAAAAATTCTCCGAATTTACAACGGTTCAATACACCTTTCTATGTGAATACGAAAGAAAGGATGTTTCCTGGTATTCCTGGCGATTCACGTGTGACAACGTTGTATAGGGAAACGAGGATGTGGGTTGGAAATGGGAGGCTGCGATTGGCCGTGCGATACGTAAAGTCACCACGGTTCCCCGCCCCCTACCCTCTTTCAAGGGACAACTCTGGAGGGCCCAACTGTAGATTTGTTACCGCCACCACGCATTAAAATGGGTTTACAAAAGTGGCCACTCGTGCCGCTGACTGGCAGAGCATCCGAATTTCACGGAGAAATCTTCTTCTTCTTCCTTCCAGGATTAGGCTACTAAGCCTGTTCCGGCTCCACATTACCATCTTTTCCTAGGACTTCCTATACTTCTCTTGCCAAATGGTTGTTGATATTCCATTGCTTGTTTTGGAATTCTTTCATTTGGCATTCGAAGTAAATGTTCTTTCCCTCTATGTTTGTAGTCTTTTATTTTCTCAGTGACTGCCTGGACACCTAGGTCCATCTCTAATTTGGGTGTATCTTATTCTATCCAATCTTGTGCAGCGTTTTACTGATCTTAAAAATTTCATTTCCGATGATTCTATCTGCCTTAATTCATTCATTTTTTGGCACCCAACTTCTTTTACTCATAAGCTTCACAAAGAGCCTCGGAATAGGTTAGGATTCAATAGACGACGACTTCACGGAGAAATAACCTATATAATTAGAGTTGTCAATCGAAATTTATATTAGCGATTAAGTGATCAATCTTGCTTTTCCCGCAATGATTACACATAAATCTCCATGATATCATTTCTCTTCTTGCGAGTTTGAAGCTTGCGAGTGTGCATTCAAAGTCGATGGTCGGAGAAATTACACGGAGGAAGAACTTTGATGGCCTTCAATCCTCTTACAAAGAATTTATGTATGTAACAAGTTACAACAGAGAAAAAGAATTGAAACTTTTGATAAGTTTTGGATGCAAATCCTTGGAATGAAACATAAGGGGGTCGCCTCATAGTTATCGCTAAACCAACCTTCGGGTTGAATCACAGAGTGTGAATGTGAGCATCTAGTAAAAAAAATAAAATGAGATGACGTCCATAAGAACAAGTTTTCTGTGTAAGTGGAGTTGTACCCGGTTAGATGAAATATTTTTTATTCGAGGCCTTGTACTTTTGCAAGTCGTAAGTTTACTGAGCGCAGACGAGCCATTGGATGCATGTTACCAGATTAGACTCAGAAACGGGAGAGTCTTTCGCGTGGGAAGGAAACACAGAGGAGAGGAAGGGGTTTCGGGGAAGCGCTGAGGAACAATGACATATCTCACATCTAGAGTAAAGAAATGGCCACGGATGGTATTTCCACAAATTTTTTTATCGAGTCACTTCGGTTCCGAAGGAAATGTGTGTATTCTGGAAATGGAGAGCTAGGAAAGATGGTTCCAAGAAATTACACGCCAATTGCTTCTAAAGAGCAGCCATTTAGACGCAAATATTAAAAAAACTCAAAACATAACTTGATGGCACATATGAAAACAAGTATTTCAATCCGCAAAAATATCAATTTAATGGTTTCCTGGAAATATTACTGAGAAATAGCTGGTTAAAATTGTATAAATGGCATTTCTTTTTGAAATATTATAAGAAAATATCATTTTATATTAGGCGTCAACATGTAAAGCATAATATTGTTGACGGTCTCTGTCACGATTTCATGGAACCGATTTATTTTGTAAATGGAAATGCTGACTTTGTTGTCCCACCTAAAAAATACTTCACTCAAACGACTTGGGTATCGAAGTAACACTGACGTGTAAAGCCTGAAGATGGACTGTTATATCGATACCCGGGTCGGCTAAATATTTTTTTATGTGAAACAGAAAAGCCATTATTGTCTTTTACATGAAAGGCATTTCACTCAAGTTGACCTAAATTGCCAATTTATATGAAAATGTATCCCTTTCCATTCGCAGAACAACTTTAACACAAATTATCAACACGAGCATTTCCTCACTTATTTACATTTAGTGCAAAATATCGTGAAATAAGTCACAAGTTATCACTATGAAATAAATCACTTCGGTCTCTATCGTAGGTTGGTAATAGTTCACCCCCTGTCATACACCTCTGTTGGTAGCTAGCAGGGTAATGTGTAGATGTAAAGAAGACTATTTCGAAATTTGAAGGCCTTAAAACTAAGATTTCAAGAGCAATCAAGTTGTAAAATTGGTGTTACAATTCTCTGATACATCATAATAATGGGGTATCCACCTGCATCTTCATAAATTGAAACTTGAATATACCAGGGTGACCATAATATATGTGCAGTGAATATGGAACACCTGAATAGATTTTGTGGTACAACACGTGAAATAGTACGATTGTGAATTCGGAATACGGGCGCCTTGCCGCTATCCCGATTTCTTCAGTGAGATAATTTGATCGTAATTAACTGTAGACTAATATTATCATTCTAAAAATGATAGCCAATACACATTTTGTATTTATAACCGATTAATCTACCATTTTGTTCAATATGGTATAGAACCATTTTATATTTTGCCATATTTTTATTATTTTTTTTAAGATACGGTTACTCAAAAGCTGTGGGAAATTGTGGTAGGTAAATAGTCTCGTGTGAGCACTATTCGGAAAGAAGTGAATTGAAAATAACTGAAACTGTAGTAATCTTTACAAGTAACAATATAGTCGTAAAATTTAAATCCTAATCGAATTTATTAAATTTACAGAAATAATCGACCTATTACTACTTGACAGTTAATGACACACTTCCGCAAAGACGTGGATTAGAAAGTTGATATGGATTATCCCAATTCTATTGTATATCATGGTATTCCGCAGTTAGAATTTTATTATCTCTGTTTATCTCCTAAATGATGCCTGAGGTTGTATTCTTTGAAAAAAAATTTCGTTAAAGAATGGTGTCCTGGACGAGAATGCAAATGAACTGGACGGGACACCCGTATTATATGTTCGTTTTCCTTGAGACACAGTAAAAATACATCGAGTACTACATCTTCTCCAGCCTGAATAAAAATTACTACTGAAGGCCTGGTATCGCCTGCAATTCCTCAACACTCGAGTGAATAATTCTACCATGTCACGTGGGCTTAAGGTCCGGGTACGATGCCCGCTTACAATAATCATCTTCACAATCGCATGTGTGAGCACTTGCGGGAGACGAAAAAAGAGTACACAATGCATTACGTTGCCAAGGCTTCCCATTCATCTTCTGTGATCGACGATATATTCGTTGACCTCGGCAGTGTTCAGCTTTCTCCAAGACCCTACGACTAGCATTCGACCCCTCCATCCGACTTTGGGCATTCAAGTCCCACTTTTATGCTTACTTAGTCTCACTTTATTTTCAATTCATTTCTTCCTCAATTGTGCTCGCATGATACTAGTTTCCTATTACAATTTCTCACGGTTTTTGAATAACCGGTTCCAAAAAAAATAGTAAAAAACGACAAAAAAGGTCTCACCTCCACAAACTACACATACTGGTGGAATTATTATTTTCACAGAAAAAAATGATCCAACTATATGTAAATTAGTAAAAATATATTCATGGTTAAATACGATTTTTTTCAACGTTTCAGAATCATTTTCAGAGTTCTTCAAATATATTGTCAATTTTTTTTCGTCTTTGTAATAAAAAACACGGTTTCCGCCCGAGTTTTTCTTTACTACTACCAAGAACTCGGGAAGACAGGTCAGGTTCTTGACTACTACCCAAGATCAACTTTCTACGATAATTTATCGAAACCTAGCGGTTGAAATTTTTGAGTTTTTTTTAAGTGTGATAAAAATGTATAATCACACATTTTAAATGCATTGGGGTAGAACTTTGCAGAAAAATTGGCGTTATTTAAAGACGAGGAATTTCAAGTACTTACTTTAGTTAACCGGGTGTCATTCACAAATCTTTGAATGCCTAATGCTCCTGACGACGACTATCCCTATACTCTAAGAATACAAACACATTTCTATTGAAGCAGCAACCCTAGCGCAAAAGGCAAAAAAATCCATTGCTATTCATTTTTTTACAAAGATTGTTTCTCCATTCTCAACCATTTCGTAATAAACGCGTCGGTTGAGTAATTTTGAGTACCTCTAGAAATGAGATCGTGGTCATTTTATTTTCTCCAGTCCAAGAATTCGTACGGTTTTCCCACAGAAGAATAAAAATATTCCGATATTTCGACGGAAATGCATTCGTTGTGGTCCACGGAACAAGTCCATAAAACCATTTGCGAATGGCGTCGGTGCATTCATTCAAACGCTTGAGTAAGTGAGAATATCCGTCATTCTTTATGGCAATAGCAGTATGCGAGTGACTTCAATGAAATGAATTAAGTTCCCATTGAAGAAATATGTAGTGAAATGACACTCCCACACCCTATAAAGGAGGATTTTTTTCCACCGGAAAACCTTTTGAATTCTCAAAATAAATTCCACGGATATTTTTCGAGAAATCGATCAATATATTGTTTTGAAATACTCCAATTATATGAGATAGTATGAAACAACATAAGAGAATCACAGTCACAGGGAGTCAAAACAACTTGCCTTTTTCCACATTCTTTTATTTTCACCGACCATGGTTTCGGCAACTTGTGCCATTGTCATTGTTGCCGAAACCATGGTCGGTGAAAATAAAAGAGTGTGAAAACAGACAAGTTGTTTTAATAAGCTGAATATCAAAGATTTCCACCGCATCACGCCGGACACTGTATCTTTTAGTCACAGGGAGGTTGAATACGCATGGATTCATTTGGTGAATGAATGAATACATACAAGTGCCTACAGTGAAGTGAATCCGAGCAAACGGGGTTCGGATTGCGCGAAATGATATTTAAAAATTGGTTTGAAACGGAGGAACGAATCAGTAGCGTACGCAGTGCATACTAGCGCGTATCTGGACCAGACTGTAGGTACTCGCCCTTCCCCTTCTTCGCCACACCACACTCACGCTGCTGACTCATGGGCGGGCCTGGTACCTTCAACACACGTCACTACCCATTACTGAATTTACCTTTAAATACTGTATTTAGCATTTTACTTATTTTATAGTTAACGTTGTGCAGTGGCGTAACTAGACATAAGCTATGGGGGGCGATGGGGGAGCCTGTGAGTGCGACCCCCCTCCCTCCCTGGCAACGAGGTGTCCGGAAAATATTTGAAAAATGACATACCTGGAAATAAATTATACATCAATTTGTCCCTTAAAATCTAACTAGAAACAGATGCAGTCAAAACTAGACAATAGTTTAAAATATTTTTAATATTTCTCTGAGTTTTTTGGGGGGATCTACCCCCCTCATCCCCCCCATAGTTACGCCACTGACGTTGTGTACTTTGTGTAAAGACGGTGTTCAAATAGGAACTATTGCACAGTTTTAAGGCCTAAATATTAAAGAAAAGAACTGTATTGTAAAAGACAAAAGGTGTATTTTCGTTGAAAACTTTCGCTTGGAGCTGTTCAGATCAGTGGGACTCCAATGTACAGCCTAAAATAAATGGCAAATATACTGATGAACCTAATAAAGGAAGAAGAATCCAGAAAGTAAATGCGGTTGAGGTTAACATAACCAAAAATCATTCAAGCAATCGATTTAAAAACTAAATTGAGGCCGATTTGGAGTTTAAAAATTTCTCTGATTTTAATCAAACATACTTTATTTTCACTACTCTTATTGCATTATTTACTTTATACTATTTATATATACTATTTATACTATATATATTTATATTATTTTTATTGTGATTTTATTCATTTTATATCATTATTCCCATTAATACTTGATTTTTATTCTATTCCCCAAAGCAAGGAACGTAATATCCCGTGAAATGTTTTGCTAGCAATAAGATGCATTGAAATTGATCTAATTTTGTTCTAGATCATATTTTGGCTGACTGAAATGAATTGCGATCCAATTCCCAGTCCTAGCAGTGCCTTAACACGGCGAGATGTAAGAATTAATTAGTGAGGTCACCTCCTTTCCACCCATTGCCTCCGTCTTCCGGGCCCGAAATTCCTCCAGGCGCTTTCTCCCTCGCCCGCAACTAGTTTCCCCACAAACTCCCCGCCCAATCAATTAAAGTCACATTCTCACGCAATGACCGGCCGCGATTGGGATGGCGGAGCCGAGTGGATTCGGAACCCGAGAGTCCAACGTTCTTCTGACATAATTGATCCCTCACTCAGTAAATCAAGCATTAATTAGGACGACAATCTTCATTTTAAGGAGCATTTTGGATTGAAAAATAAACCCAAAAGTTTTATCTTGCCTACAACAATTATGTGTACACGCCCATTGAGATATTCGAGAGATTGTTTTGGATTGGTGAAGGTAGAGCTCTTCGCGTACTAAGCCAAAGGTGTGGGATATCTATCAATTCAAAATGGGGGAGGGGGCTGTATATTCCTGAGCCACCTGGTGATTCGATGATTTTAGTGAGCGGTGTCCGAAGACTTTACTCAGAATTTGAACTGGATATCCTTACACTAAAAGCCGAGTGGTATACCCACTGTGCCACCACATTCCCTTTACAACTAAAACTACTGACTAATATCATAAATGTTTCTAGTTACTTTTTTATTGATTTTAGATAGCAATTAGCAACATCGCATTATTTAATTTTCCAATCATATTTATCCAGTCTGAAAATATGTTGATTTCATTTGAGGAGCTTTAAATATAATAATAATAGGAATTATTGAAACCATTCTGAGAGTTATCACATAACGCGTGATAATTTGTAAGGTTTGTTGATCTTTTCATAGGAAATATTTGCCATGAGAGAGATTAAAAATGGAAGAATAATATTAATACCTTACGATATGGAAGTGCTGATATTAGCGACTGACTATATAAAGTCATGCATTTACAAATGAGAAGGATATTAATAGTAAAAATCCGAGAGAATGATGAATATCAAATCAACTCGCAATAAGGATTTTTATAACCTATCTAAGGTAAGGCAAGACTAGTTCCATGTCATTTCACAAATAGACACGGCAACTACAGAATTCTTCCGCATTACTGAAGCATGAATCACACGATAATTTTTTTCGTCCCTTTCGAGTGATAGCCAAGATGATCGTTCCAATGATGAAGGAGAAATGAGCGTTTCACGTATTCATTTTCCGCAACACATTTAGGGATGGGACGTCCAATTAGTTTTTCCATCACTCGGCTCGGCCCTTTTTTTCATCCATGTCGGAAGCGTCTTCCGGCCAATCAGAACGCCTGGCCGCTAACAGTGATTAATCTACATCTACATAATACCCCGCAAGCCGCCTAAAAGGCGTGTGGCAGGGGGTGTTAGGACACCTTCCATATACACATAAAACATGAAGTGCTCTGACGAAGTTGGGACTAGCGTTTATTAAAGTCCTTTATGGTTCGGGAAAAAACGAATTCCCATATCTATCCGTTCAGCAAAACATCTCTCTTAATTAATCGCTTCTATCGGACCTGGAAATATAGTGTGGCTCTGATATTATGTTCTCTGTGTCGCTCTTATAGATATCCATTCTCAATTGTTCAAGCAATCTAAGCCTAGCGCGCAGCCTCCGAGTCTCCAATGCCTCCCAGCCTAATTCGTTCAACATCTCAGTAACACTGTCTGTACGCCCGTAGCGGTATTTGACGAACCGCGCAGCCTTCCTTTGTATTTCGTTCAGTTCGCGGATCAAGTATTTCTGCATCGGATCCCATACTCTCGCAGCATATTCAAGGTGCGGTCGGAAGAGACTGTAATAGCACCTTTTATTTACTTTCACATCCGAAAATTTCCCCACAATACGCTTGACGAATCCTAATTTCTTCAGGGCTATTCCGCAAATATTCCTTATATGTGTTCCCCACGAGAGGTTCGAAGTTATCGTAGCACCCGGGTACTTCACTTCGTTTGTCGCCTTTATGTTAATACCATCCACGGCATAAACATGGTTATAGTTTTATAGTTGGACGGATTCTGCAACAAATGTACCGTCATGTATTTGCTCAGATTAAGTTCGAGTCCCCACTCTTGGCTCCACAAATGAACGTTGTTTAAATCAGATGATAGAATTTCATAGTCAGAATGATCACTAATTTCGCGATAGATGACAGCGTCGTCAGCAAATAAACGTATTTACTGCTAATGTGGGAGCAGAGATTATAAAAAGCCGCCACGCATGTTCTTCAATGGTCAATGACATGTTGTAAATACGGAAAGTGACGGAATAAGCGATGGAAAAAGGGACGGAATGATTCAGAAAATGATGGGTCGAGCGATCACATATTTTGCCCCTGATAAGCTATCGCTTGAGCTATCATTGTAAGGGACGGAAAAAATTATCGTACGATTCAACCTTTCAGGAAACTCGATAACGCAAAACAATTCCATTCCATAGAAACAGAATCACTCGAACAATCAATTCTCTAGCAGGAAAACGTAAAACACATCCTGTACGCGGAAATCCTCTTCGCGAGAACTACCCACTACCCTCTACGGTGCTGACTCGACTGGAATCCCAAAGGCCGAAGTTTCCGGTTTATTTTTTCATCCTCCCGAAATAAAATCAGTCTGCACGCGAATGGAAGAATACGCCAGAACCGGCAGACGAGAAGAAGTTGGTGGCATTTGGCGTGTCTGTTAGGAAAAACGGGTCAAGGGCCCCTAGAGTGTTTAATTACCCCGGCAGCGGCGATGCATGACTCGTCCGCTAATAGCGTCTGCTTTTGCGATGAACCCACCCTGGCGTAACCCTCGACACTGGTCCCTTATCACGACGAAGGAAAAGAGGCAAGCGCATCCGCACAAGCCTGGAAGGCCGCCTCATACTATTTTCTGCGGAGGTTATCCCAGGCAGCTCGACTGTTCCGAGGGTATCGGAAATGGCCATTTGTTTTGTCTCGCAAACCACTTGGATTACATTTTTAGATCGCCCTGACCTCCGATGTCGACGCTCATCAAGCACGCATCTACATCACCGCAGGAGCGAGTGGTGGGGGGTATCTCATAACAAATTACACAAGAGGAATGAAAAGATAGTAAGACAGATCTATACATCCACATACTACCCTGCAAGCCGCCGCAATATACATGTGGTATAGAGTGTTAAACCAGCCTTTAAAAAAATAAAGAGAAAATGTTCTAACGAAGTTCCATCTTGCATTTATAGAATTGCTTTTATACTGATATTTATCTCCGTTCATGATACTTAACAGATGCTGATTAAAAAATCTGATAAAGTCTTCAGTGACCTATTGGCATCATACTTTTGCGTAATACCGTCATTAATCTATGAAACAAATTGATAAAACCACCGTTAGTCACTCGCTACCGCTGAATGAGAAGCTGAATTGTGCCTGACAATTGGGAATAATAATATTTTATCCAAGGAAACCTCACCAGTTTCCAACCGAGTAAGAATTTTGGCTGTTAACTGTCATCATTTGCTGGAAATTTACCGTGTACTCGATCAGTGGCGTAGCCAGGAATTTCGTTCGGTGGGGTCCAAAACTAGGGGAGGAAATTTTTGAAAAACAGGGTACTAAGGAGAGGGTCTTTAACCAATTTTAACACTTTTCAAATTCGAACAAAATTCATTTTTTGAAGAAATATGTTGTAAGTTCATGATTTTTCAATATTTTTTTCTTTCAAGAAGGAAGATAATTGTGTTTTTAGATTTCGGGGGGCATCCGGACCCCCCGGACCCTCTCCACGCCCTGCGCCACTGCCCTCAATTTTTTTTTTAACTCTCAGCTATGAGGGCCTGCCATGGCGTTGCAAGCACAACGTCCAGCAGTACCAATGGTCAAGCGACCAGAAGAGGAGTCTCCGGGTAAGATATCAGAAAACAAACGGAGTACTTGGGTGTAGTGTTACTTGACCCCAAATCGCTGATCCCGAAGTGTGTCAGAGCATTGAATGGAAATGCTTTCGCCACTCTCGTCTGAGATCGTGCCGGCCGCCCGGCGAGATAGGCTCCGTTCTCATGGCGCCATAGCAGAGCACGACGCGCGGTGAGTTCAACCGGAGCCGCAGGAATGTAACACCTCGCGAGTGGAGACGCCGATGCCATGGGAGTGTAATACCCGGTATCCCACCGTGCCCATGACTCACAAGTATTTCGCCTTGCAGTGCGAAATAATTAATTCTTCAAGCACGGTAGAGGCGTTGTGATACCATGTGTTCGGATGGCCGCAGCGGTTAAACGCTTATTCGGTCACTAATTTCAAAGTTGCGTGGAAGAAATAGTGAGGATTTTTTTTAACTATTTTTGGGGATTGGGTTGGTGTGGTGGCTATAGTGTTGGCTTCCCACCCGGTGGGCCCGGGTTCGAATCCCGGCAGCGGCAGAGATTTTCAGAGACTGCCCGATCCCTGCTTGAATGTTGTGTGGAGGACATTTCAAGCGCAACACTCCGTCCGCCGGATGGGACGTTAAGCCGTGGTCCCCTTGGCGCCTTTCGTTAAGAGCAGGATAATGCCGACGCCGGGTTTCTCTCCACCCTTCCTTATCTACCCTTCCCTCATGGCGCAAATGACCACAACTATCAGTCGCCTCCTCCAAATACCATACCATTTTAGAATTCATTAATCCAGTTTCCTATGAGACAATTTTATTATTTTTAAGGCGGCAGGGTAAAGTCCTCGCCTGCCAACCCAAACCCTGTCGCGGGTTCGAATGTGTGGAATGAGTAGAATGCATCTATCGAGAGCTTATATCGCCATGACGGATCCTTATATCGGAGGGTACTAACACAAAATTGAGGTTAGGTACGGTTAATTATCAGCGAATTGTTTCATGAGTGTATGAGATCGTCGTATATCGTTGTTCGTAAAATTTCTCCGGAATGAATTTGTGAAACAAAGTCATAAACCACTTTATCTTTGTTAGCACCTCTAAATTTGAGCTCGAGATGCATAATTCACGGTAAGACGGTAAGATTAATGATGATTAGTAATCATTTTTAATTTAATTTGGACTGCAAATAAGGTCACTCCGCTTCCACCAAAACCCTACACGATGGATCAAAGAGAAGTAAAAACTTGTGAAATCTTCTCGGGTTTTCCGCCGGGTGAGTTGCTTGTAGGGCGACCTTTCGATGGCTACCACTGTCATCGTCCTCCGTGCACGTTGATGTATCATTCTCAGGTAGATACCCTTATTTGTGTCATACGAGTGCCATACGCCGGGGAAAAAAAACAAATTCACGTAGAAGTAAAGACGTCTGCCATGATATAATGCGTCAGTCCTATCTTCCACGAGTATTTGCTCAAAACAGTGCAAGATACCATCGAGCCCTTTGTATGCACTAAAGTGCGCAACGCAAATATCGTCACAGGTCCTTCCTAGCTGTAATGAACCCGCTACCTACGCGACTTGGGGAAGCTCTCGCAACGGTAACGAGGAACGGTGCATTGCCGCCTTACGTCGGTGGGAAAAGATAAGAGGAAGCTCTCAGGATCCATTAAACTAGAAGCGGTTGAGCATTATCGCTTCCTGAAGAAAAAGCATGGGAAAATAATGGAAGTACGTGCTTATTTAGAGCTCACTCAGAGGGATAGCATGAATTGCTTTGAATCCAGATATGTTAATTGATACCCATGTTTTCAGCGATGTAAACACAGTCCTTATCTTCTTAAAAATAATTTTTTTTAAGAAGATAAGGACTGCTAATAATACCGCCGAACATATTTATGATGCAGGAGGATGACTCTCGCTATTTTCCATAGAGCAGGAAAGTACCCTATGGACAGGCATGCCTGAAAAATAGTGAGAAGAACGAACGCCATCGATTTTGACATAGCCTTAATTGCAGCATTGGTGACTCCATCAGGTCCTGGTGCTTTCCGCGCCTTTGTTCTTTTCACTGCCCTTAGAAGGGCAGCGGCGGTAAGAATAATAAGGATAATATTTTTTTTTGACTGGATGTCAAAATGTCGAATTATAACGCAAAGGCTGCAACAAAAATACCAACGAAAACAGGAAATTAAACCCGGAACCCATCGAGTGGACGCCGACGGTTACGTGTGCACTTCAGAATTAAGCATTCAATTACACGGGCCAACAATGAAAAAACTTTTTTACTGAAAATACCTTATTCTTATGTTTTTAAAGTTGCTGAATCCAAATATGATGGTTTTAAATTTGTATCACCCACCATTTATTCACATTTTACAGTTAAATTTATGAAATCAAGCTATATTTTTAGAATTTAACAGCTTTTTTATAGTTACAATAAAATTGAAAAAGTAGGTCTAATGAACGAAGATAATGGGGGATTACTGTTGGTACTTCGCCGAGAAGTCCATCAAGCGATTCATCGCAGAAAAAGCTACACAAGAAGCTTCAAGGAAAAAAGGGAAAGAAAATGTAGACCAATTCCAGTTGACAAGTGAACCCTGTATTATCACGCGGTAGTAAATATAAACAATTTTATCACGATGTAGTGAACAGTAAATACAAACAATTTTATGATGTAACACAGTGTTTCATTTATTTCCCTCTATACCGTATAGGGGTATTAGACTAAATATTAAATACATATTGCTTGGAAACTATGGGTGATACAAAAAACTAAGGCAGGTTTGGATTCGGCACATAAAAATGTATAAAGACCTGCTATTAAAATAAAAAAGTTTTCAAACAATATTTTTTGTTGGCCTGTGTTATCTTTAGTTTTAATGATGATGATAATAATAATAATACATGAACTACCATCAAAGTTTCTGCATACTTATACCACAATAAACCATAAACCATTAAGTGCTCTCATATTCTCTCTGATAAACCATATTAGTTCTCTCAGTGCATATAGCATGCTTGGAATTACCTCTCGAGGGGGTTCATTCTCCAATGGATCCTCACTAACATTCTCAATAGAAATAAATAGTTGAGATGGAGACACTAGCTTCACCGATACCTTCTCGAGATTCTAACCAAAATGAAAATTCAATATATACCGCTGGAGTTGAGCAAAGAACTTGTATGAAGTCAAGTATCAAATAAAAATTGCAATTTTCGGTCTTCCTCTGCGGTCATCTTTCCTTCGGGACCATATAATTTGCTATTTTAGGACATAATCGAAAATTCTCCCGTTCCACATGTCCTATCCTTTCCAACCTCTACTTTCTAATAACCTCGTTATCGTATTTTTCCCGTAAAGATTATGTATATAGTCCCTGATTGTGTCCTCTTCTCCATTCTCTTGTTCGTTCATCCTGAATTTTCATCGTATAGTCAAAATGATAAAATTGTCGCTCGGATGCCCTTTGTGCCAACTGCTTTTAAATTAATATATCAAATGAAACACTATCTTTAGTTACTTTCAGATGATTCATCTTCTAAAACGAATGTATTAAATTCAAATAAAGTAGTGTTGTATGTGTTAAATTTTATATATCCTTAGTTCAATAAATTTAAGCTCTTCGCTCTTGAATTTCTACAATTGGTCTTAATTCATTTTTTTAAACCGAGATAATTCACAATGATAGGGTAGTTTCCTTCATCAAAGAAAACGAAAGGCATTGATTGCGATTCGTTACCCACCATTAGTGTATTCATAATATAAAAATTATTTGGTTTTAGAAATACCGGTTAAGACGAATGGCAAGGGTCAATTTAATCCTCATTTCAAAAGGGCTAGATTGGCGCCCATCGATGCCACTCCACGTGACGTTATAGGGACCTAGATTCTATACGAGTAGATAGGAGTTTTACATCGTCTGAGGTTACCAATGCATGCATTAAGCACAGAGCTCAGGGAAACATCTCTTAATAATCACCTATTAAAACTGGCTAAGGACGGAAAGTTTTCTTCGTTTGATAAGGTATTAATAATCCTTATTTAAGCCAAGCGCTACCAGCAAGCATAGTACTCTGCTATCCTGCGTCGTATCAGCGCTCAGAGCCTCGCCCCAAGATCACCTCACTTGCGGCAGCGGGAACCAGAACGACGTCACACGGAGTTTTCCGGCATTCATACTTAGCCGTCGCGTTTCCGCGCGCTGGAAAATTTTCACTTTTAATTTAATCGCGAAAAATAGATATCGTCATTTAAAAATCTAAAAGCGTGGAATACGTACTCCAGGAGTAATAATCTTTCGATTTAGGCAATAAAAAATAATAGGAAACCACCCTATTCACACTTTCAGGGTAAGTAAGCACACGGTAATGCGTGCGTAGACCAAAAGTGAGGTAACAAGCAGCTCTGCGGCACGCAATGGAGGCCCAGTGGTAGGAAGCATTCTTGTTCCGTAAAAAGAAGAGGAATTTCAATGAGGAAACAAGAGGAAGGGACGCCACAGCCCTTGAGTAAGGTGCGGAGAATTGAAGCCAACTAGCCTTATCACCGTGTCAAATCATCCCTCGCATCGCGTTACTACATGGAATTTCTCTCTTGGGCCATCCCGTTAATCCTAGGGGTCTTCGCGCACAAGGCCAGCTGCTCCTATTTCGCGCTTCTTATTTGGATGAATACGAGACGTTATGGTTACTTCACATGCACCATATGGCCTGCCCTTGATGTCAAAGCCAGTACAGGGATACATCCGCGCTCACACTGCGAGCACACCCAGCTTGTGCAGGAGGAGGATTTTAACGAAGGATTGAATTCGCCTTGAAAAAATTATTTAGCTTGTCTTCAAGGTACTCGCTAGGTCGACCAAAATCATGTAATTTTTTCTTTATTTTTTTACTTTTCTGGTTTGAGTATTTTTGTCCTCGTTTTCTTTTCGGCATGTAACTAGTTTCATGCAACTGCATGGATATTTATCGCTTAAAACTTTTTTATTTTTGGCATGGCTAGTGTCAACTTGCATGCAGCAACGCATGAGGGTTCACACTGCTTGCTGGCATGTGCACATGTTATGGCCTTTTTCTCGATCTATCTTCTATATTATTTCTACTGTATAGATACCTTTTTCTCAACTTATACGCAACCAAACTCTACAAATGAGGTACCAAAATGCACAGAATTTATCAGAGAACATACGACGACATACCTTACTTCCTAAATATTGCTATTGTTTCCTAAAATTGGTTTTTAAATAATTTAAAAAACAAAAAAAAACAAAAACCGGTAAATATTCCTGACATTAACGGCACACAAACTGATATATTTGTTCATTTGCAACAATAACTCGCGTTCTTTAAATAACTTTTATCAAAATTCGGCTGATTCCACATTCAAGTCTCCTGCACGCTCGTCATATTCGAAACTCGCGTCCGAACTGCCAGATCGGTAGGCCACAAGATATGCCAATAGGTTCTTTCCGTTAACAAACACATCTATTAGAAAGTTCTAAAAACACTGCTTTGACGCATGATATCCGCTTACGTTGAACATTTTAATGGTGATTTGCAATTGATAAAGTGTCAATGCATAAATAGATATGCTTACGTTAATACTTTATCAGATGTTGTAGGATTATCCTCAAAAATCGAAACCATGGTTAATCGTGACGTAAATGTAACTTTGTTCAAGAAATTTCCTTTTATTCTTACAATAAGGAGGACGTATGTTGTCTCTTCGTAAAATAAATACATTTAGTATGTGCATACAACATAGGAAGACCCTTCTTTACGAAAGACGCCTAAGGCACCGTAGCTTCACTGGTCATCAAATTATAGGACCATACTCAGGAGTTCCTCTAAACTCCGTCCTTCCAGAGAATCGAACCCGAGCCCTCAGGGTCGAAAACGAACAGAAATTCCACCAGACCAACTTCGCCCCAAATAGGAAAGACTTGTTCGGTCTAATGATTTCACAATGTGTAATGGAAGTGATTTATTTTGTTCCGAGAAATTTCAAATCACTCTATCTCGGAGTTTGTTCCAAACGCTATCCCTGTTATAGGTACCGAGTTCCGAGCTCACATATTGTTTCTACCCGCATCAGATGCTCTCGAATCCCGGAAACGCCCAGAACAGGGAAATGATACACCCATCTCGATGAGAAGAATTCGAAAATCAAAGCAGAGTTGGATATCCCGAAACCGCAGTAACAGTTACGAAATTTACAGCGACAAATCAAAACTCAATTGTAGCTCCTGGGTGGTAATTTTCAAGTTTCACGCATCAGAACTAATCGAATTACAGCAGACCATGTCCTCAAGTGATCGGCAGCACAGACGAGATTTCAGCATGCAATTTTATCTGAAAACTGCATTGTTTTTCTCCTTTCTCGCAATGGTTACACTTAATCCCCATGAGATTATACTTCTTCTTCTTCTAGCGTGCAAATCTGCATCCAAAGTTAGCTACGATGACCGGAGAAATTACTCGGAGGAAGCCCCCACTTCAAACCACTTCCAAAGAATTTATGTCTCTTACAAGTTACAGCAGAGAGAAGTCATTGAAATATTTGATAAGTCTCGATGCAAATCCTTGAAATATTAACGTAGGGCTTCGTCTTATAACTATCGCTAAAAAGGTGAGCTGAAATTAATTGAATATCCAAAATTCTCTTCTGTCCTCTGTGTCGTCTGCACCTGCAATTTTCTTCATGACTCATTCAATAATTCATTTTAGAGCTGTAAACCAGATTTTGCGAAAAATCCACAGCCGAATGATTTTTCCTCTGTGGAATTTTCGCACAGTTGCATTGCGGGCGACTCCGTAAAAAGTTATCACCGCGGCTATTCCCGATATACTTAAATATGTAAACCAGATATTTAAAATTCCCTCATTAAATTATCACGCAAAATGGCCTTTAAATTTCTACTAATAAGGGATACACCTGAAACGAATACAAAATTTTAACGGACTCGTTAAATAATGTTTCACACAAAGAGAGACAAAATCATATTGAAATGCTGACAAATTATTTTTATTGAAATGGTATGGTCCGCTGACGCATCTGAGAGCATTTGCGTTTTACTTTCAATATCATCAATTACTTCGTCCTCAAGATAATTTTATGAAGGTCCGCCGAACAGAGTTAAATATATGTGTTTTAAATTAAACCAGAGTGAAATAGTATGGAGTAAATTATATATATTACGATAGCATATGAAAAGAAAAAACAAATTTGAAATGACCAACATGCAATGTCATAAGCAATTAGCATTTTCATTTGATAAAATTCGGATATTGTTCCGACCATGATCATTTTCTTCTCTTATGCTTTATTTTATTTGCTCAACGGCTAATTGACATTATTATTTCTCTTTCCAGGTATGTCTCTGAAGTTATGCGAACACCTCTTCGTTTTCTTTTGAATCATTTTGACTCCATGGAATACAAGGTAAGTATTGGCATAAAATATTTCCGGACACGTGCGAGCTTTTTATGCAGCCGAAATAAAGGTATGATTATGATGACGTTATAAAATGGACTTGAAAAAAGTTCCAAGACGGAAAAGGCGAAGAGATGATGTGCAGCTTTCTGAAACTTGAATAACAGCAAATTAAAAGAATAAGGTATTAGCAATCAATGAGAAGAATACAAAACGTATATCTTATCATTTTACGCAGAGATTAATCTTTGCATGCGCAAAAAATTATTTAGAATCATAATATTATACATGTGTAGATTATTATCGGCTTCGGAGCCTCGCTTCCAGAGTATTCAAACAGAAGGTATTTAGTCTTCCACCATGAATTTTGTCATAACCCTTCATAACGAACGATATGCCACTAATGGCTCAAAATATTAAATTAAACCTAACACCATATCTCCATCGCCAAAAATTTTATTCTCGCCTCAAAACGTTGGGCGTGAATAATTACACATTCGAGGAAAACTAAGATGATCACTTTTTATGCGTTTATGAATACAGCAGATAGGATGCTCACATTCATTGAACCGCTCCTTTTAAGGTTTCAGCGCATTGAGGTCAGAATATGACATCAACGTATGAATAACGTGTAGTCACATAGTCACGCAAAAAATCATTCTATTTTAAGTTTTTATTTTTACTATACCTACACAAAAAAACTATTAACTATAGGGTCAATAGGGAAAATTATAGGGCCGTGTTTTCTAGCCGAAGTAAGATAATCTGTTTACATAAACCTGGAGAATTTTCAATTAATTTGAATGCCAAAGAATGTCTGGCCTGACTAGATCGAGATATATGGCACGCTAATAAGAGGCCATATCTCGACACTTGCGCGAGCTCCATTTCCTGAGACCAAATTGAAGTTTCACGCACATTGGTCTCGGATGTAGATTTAATATTACTGCTATTGATGACTTACTATAGATAGCAATATTAAGGATATTAATTTTTGTCCTTTTAATAAAGCTTAGAAAAAAATACATGCTGCGCAAAATCCCATTCCTCTAAAAAAAATAATTTCAAAGCATATCAAATTTACTACCAAACAATACCTTACAGCCATCACTAAAATTCCACAGTGATTATAAAATATAATATCACACTGAGCTAGTCCAGATCAAAATGGGCATGTCAGCGCGAGTCCTTAGCTATGAGTAATTTACTGCCTGCCATTGTCAAGGATAACAGCTAATACAGCACTGAATTTTATAATTCTACCAAGGTGCCATCATAGAGTTTTCAAGAAGAAAGATTGTGCCTGGTTGATGGATATCATTTTTGCTCTTTTACTCGCATGTAGCACAGAAACCTACAAAAAAACTAATTTTGGAGCTAATCATCGAATTCACTACCAAACAAAAAATGACTAACTATATTTCAAAGTCAAAAAATGCAATTCCTAAATTCACAATAACCCCACTAAAATTGCATGAATCCATATAAATTTTAATATGAACGAAATAACTACAGATCCTGCTTCAAGTATCTTAAAGGCTCAAAAATATCATTTACCAAAGCAAAAAATGTTCTATACTGGTTCTCTATAATGGTTTGTAGCTATTTTTTACTGAATGGTTAAACACATTTTATATACGAAAATGAAAAGGAGACTTCGTTCATTTCCACAGATTTATTTTGGCGGTACGACATGTTTCAAACAACCAGGTCATTATCAATTACAGGTAATTAGAGGTCATAGAGGTCATTATCAATTACAGGTAATTGATAATGACCTCTATGGTTCGAAACTTATCGTACGAACGAAATAAATCAGCGGAAATCAAGGAAGTCTCCTTTTCATTTTCGTGTATTAATTTCCACATAGTTGAGCCTAATACAATTGAACGAACATTTTATATAAAATATTTCAGAACAAGGAGCATTACTTTTGTTATTATTACCTCAAATATATATTAATTTCATTCTTCCACAACATCATGCCTTGGTCCCTATACACCGTACGCCCTTGTATGTACCCCATTTATAAGTACACCGATTCTGTTAAAACAATTAGCAGTCTGCGCTCGCTACAACTTGAGGAGTATACAAGCACATGATGACGGGTAGGATTCTCTGTTTTCCAAAGAAAATCGAAAGCTTGATGTTGCATTCTTTACATGTAAATGGAAAACATTCACACGATATGTCTAATTCTGATTCCCGTGGTGTCTTCTCTTAGAAATCCACGCGTGGATACAACCCGCGGGTAGACTCGGTTTATCACGATCCAGGCACGGAGCCAAAGATTGTTGGTTCACTTCGTTGGCCATGTGATCTATCGTGATGATGAGGGTGAAAACTTCTCAGAAACTTCATGAATACGGACAAAATTCACGTAAAATAGTAACCTGCAAAACCCAAGTGTCTTCATTGATTGTCCTCGTGTGTTTTTATTTTTTTGTCATATCTATTTCTCCCTTTTATCCCATGAGTCACAAATAGTTGGGTTATGTAACCTGTTTTGTGTACGGAAATGAACATAGAGATCAATGAAAGTCAGCAAACTAATTAAACACATAGCTTTGTTCACGCGTGCAGCTTAAAACTAGTATCACGATGGGAGAGAGAAGGTCGAAACATAGTTTTGTAGATTTCCTTGTTTTTCCTTTATCTATCCCTGCATACTACCCCGAAGAAAGAAATAATTGCGGCATAGCCCAGAAGAAATTAGGATTCGTCATGCGTATTGTGGAAGATTTTCGGAGGAGAAAGTAAAAGAAAGGTGCAATTGCACACTCGTCCGACCGCAACTTGAATATGCTGCGAGCGTATGGGATCCGGTACAGAAAGACTTAATCCGCGAACTGAATAAAAGACAAAGGAAGGCTGAGCGGTTCTTCAAAAACAGCTATGGGCGTACAGACAGCGTTACCCAGATGTTGAACGAATCAGGCTGGGAGCCGCTGGCGACTCAGTGGCTGCGCGCTAGGCTTAGATTGCTTGAGCAATTGAGAATGGATGTCTTAATGGATGTCTCCCTGTATTTTTTATTCGGCAATTAATTTCCTCTCCTAAAGACTTATTCAAAAATGTAGCACAGTGGACCATTAACATAAACACAACGTTATGAAAACATAAGAAGCTCGTCCACTTACTGGAGTTAGCAGTAAACAAATGACAAGCAAGTCAAAACATAACACAAAAGTCACTTTGACTCCGGGACCACAACCACGTCCACGTCTAGGGTACCATTTAAAAAAGACATACCGCTGTTCATATCTTTGTAAATAACAAAGCTACAAGGAAGGCAAACATGCTGATCAATGTCCCCCTGACGGCTAATGAACATTTGCTTGACACATTTTTGAATTTGCATCTGGACAAAAAGTTATTTCGGGTGATCAAGATAAATGGGACACCCTGTATAATCAAAGTGTACGATGATATTTTTTCCGAGATCGCCAATGAAGCACACACCGGCAGAGGAAAATGGATGCAGACTCTCTTCCGACGTTCCCCGGGGATGTGAAATGAGCAAGTGAGATGAGCAAAATGAGCATCTACCATGCCATTTGCAGCGCGTACTCGGCTGTGAAAAGATTGGGAAAAAATTGAAGATCACGTTCCGGCAGCTGCACGTTATCCCGACTTCGCCTTTCGGAATCCACTGCTCACCCTCCACCTAGAGCACCTCTGTCTAGTATATGGTACCGCCCAATAAATAACAGGGCCCGAAGATTCACAAATTATGCCCGTCATACCGTTCTAAGGCGATGATACGGGTAACTGTAATCCCGCTTCGGCACTGATATAGAATACCCGCTTATAAATGGTGAACATTCTTCATATTTGTTCGGGTAAATACCATGATTCGTAAGTAACTGGATGGAAAGTCTCGCATTTCCAGTATCTTCGTTCTCGACCTCTTGAACTTTTAATGTTTATAAAATCCCTTTATTCGTTCATTGAAAACCGTTGTACTCGAATTATTATTAAGTATTAAGTTAACAGAAGTATTATTTTTTCAACCTCTTCCTATCCTTAGATTAACCTAGTCTCTTGAGTGATGGAGCGACGGAAAAGCTAGATATATCCATATAAATATTGAATGTCCATCGTCAGTTTGGGTGATTAAAAAACCATTATTTACCAACGTTCCGTTTCATGTTGCAATTTTTGACTCGCAGAGATCTCTTTTTATGGCTCCTGGAGACAAAATTCTAATGTTTTTTAAAAGTTTTATTATTACATTTATTCATTTATTCCACTAGCCATAAGTGTTGGAAAGTTCATCCGAATATAAAGTAGCAATGATGATACACCCTTATAACAAATTCTAAGAGAATTGTCACTCTCAAAATTCTTTTGATTTTGCCAAATAAGCTATGAGATGTAGGTGTGGTACCCTCATATAATTCTTACATACATATGTTACAAAGGATAATCTTTTAATAACCCAAACACATGACCTACATGGGATATTTTTAATGTACTTAAAGGGATATAAACATAAAAAAATTAAATTACCTACTAATAATTACCAGTGCTCTCCAGCATTGTCTCCTGTGATAGTTCGGTTGTGGATTCAAATTCTGTGGTCGTTGCACAGTTTCTTGTCGCGGGTAATTTTGTGATTCCCTCTTCGACAGAAAAACGCAGTTCAGTGTCGCTACCGACGGAAGTAATTCCAGCAAAACAAGTAATACAAAACCATATATTCGGAAACACCAATCCGGTTGGTTTACTGTCCTGAAAAATAAAAAAGTGAAAATTATTAGGTTGAAATAACAACATAATATAGGACTCGGTTATGTGTCCCGCTGTGGTCACTATTATTAGTTATTTTTAAATATTTAATTTTACAATGAATCACAATGCAAGTCATGGATTCAGGGTATTACCAATTAAAATAAATACTCAAACAATTAATACGAATAAATTAAAATACGAAGTTTTTCATTTTAATATGAAAACATTCCGCCAAGTAAATTCGATTGTAAGAATGTTATCGTTTCCTAAGAGAAATCATTAAGTAATGCCGATTATTGAGAAAATATTCTTCATCTTCCTGAATATTTTCACGATGAGGAGTTCACGAACGATGGCGCACTTTGACATTTTGAGGTAGCATGGATCAGACCTCCCCCTTTCTTCTTCTCCTGCCCACTCCCCAATAACATCATCTCCCTTTCCATGATGGACCTCGAAACACCGCACATATCCCAGGCAGCGTCCAATCAGCACCCTTGCAACACGGAGTTCGTCCCGCGAGCACCTCCATGAAGACCCGACCGCGGCGAGTGAGTCGAGATTGAAGGAGACGGACGGTAAGAGGCACGTGCAGAGAGAAGGCCATCATCCAATTTGGGCAGCGACCGCCAAGCAACGTGCGCACGCCGACAATAGTTCGATTTCTGATGGCTCACAACGACGAATATCCAAGAGAGTTTACGATCGTTGTCCAACTGTAACGCTAATAGAGTAGTTTCCTTCATCAAAGAAAACGAGAGGCATTGATTACGATTCGTTACCCACAGTTAGTGTATTCATAATATACAAATTATTTGGTTTTATAAATCCCAGTTTAGACGAATGTTAATGGTCAATTTTAAGCTCATTTGAAAAAGGCCAGATTGGCGGCCATGCGATGCCACCTCACGTGACGTCACAGGGGACCAGAGTAGAATACTCCTGCTACTCGTATTCTACAGAGTAGAATACGAGTAGCAGGAGTTATACATCGTCTGAGATTGCCAATGCATGCACGAGGCTTAATAATAATAATCCTTATTTAAGCCAAGCGCTACCTGCTAGCAGCCTGCATCGTAGCGGCGCTCATAGCCTCGCACAAAGGTGGCCTCACACAGCGGCGGTCGGAACCAGAATGACGTCACACGGGCTATTCCCAGCATTGATACCTACGTAGCCGTCGCGTTTTCGCGCGCTTGAAATATTTCACTTTTCATTTAATCTCGAAAAACAGATATCGTCATTTAAAAATCTAAAAGCGTGATATACGTACCCCAGGAGTAATAATCTTTCGATTAAAGCAATAAAAAAATAGGTATCCACCCTATTGTATACGTGATTTTTTATTCACGTTCACGACCGAGGTTTACGATCAGAGTACCGGAATCGGCTACAGTAGGATTTTTATGTGGGCGGGTCGGATTATGCTTAAGTGGTTTGGGTTGGGGCATTTGTATGTATAAATGACTCTAATTCCCCGTCGTTCCGATGTGTATAGTCGAAAAATAATTTTGTAGCTCGAGATAATTTATTTTCCTCCGAAAGTATCTGACAGTGCAAGTTCACTCTTATGTTTGTGATGTTGCTAAACATTTTGCGGATTCGATCGTCTGTTATGATAGTCGATGTAAAATTCCCGTATTAAGGTGAATACCACGTTTACCGTTAATTTAATTGTCGCTGCGCTTTCTTCCATATTGAGGACTGTTCAGAAGGCGAAATAAATGATACATCCTAAATTTTGGGGCCATCCGACAAAAAATGGCGATTCGATAAAACCCTTCTATAATGCATAATATGATCAGAATAGCCGGTAACAACCGGAGGTACGAAAGTTAAATGTATATTGTGCCATAATAATCATAAACTAGAGATAGCAAATATTACTCAATAAATAATGATAATATTATTTTCTGAGTAATTTTAATTGAAGCCTTCAATAATGCGTAAGGTATGCTTCGTATAAAAATTACTTAAATTTTAAAAAAATCGTAGCGAAATATTTCTGCGATTAACTGATTCCTGATTAATTTGGTGCTTCTGATAAGTAAATGAAGACGAATGATAAGTAATTTAAGAAAATGAGAATAATTTTATATAGAAAATAAATTCTTGGAAAAATTACGCAGAGTAGGCCTAAAAAAGTTATAAAAATAACTCTTATGTATTTTCTATACCCACCGTATTTTTTTATGATTAAATGTTATACGAAAATTTTCTTTTCTACGGCCAATACAAAAGGTAATCTTTTCCAGTTGACAAATAAACTTATATACAGGGAGGGTCCTAATTTTTGTGCATGTACCTTTTATGAGCAAATTATAATATTAATATTGCAAATATCAAAATATACTATTGAAACTCAAGCACAAAAGACATAAGTTTCAGAAAATGCGACAAAATCGTAAGACATACGACGAGGTATGGCGAAGCTTCTGGGATCTAAAACGAACTTAAAACAATTATTGAAATCACATCACCTCAAACTGCTTTTCAATGACTCTCCCTCAAGAAAAACATAATGGCCACGAAAGCTGTCTGCGGATGCGAGTAAGACGTCACTTAAGCCACCATAACCACTTATTTTCGCGGCAATTTCGGATTTTCAGAAGAAGCCGAGGAAAAATGTTATTCAGTCTTAAATCACCGTATACGCGAGGAAAGGTCACAATCTAGGAGGTCAAGGTGTGTCTTATTTTGTAGCGATCATGATCTGACCGCAAGGCACGACCTCAGCATTCGAACTTAAAATTGGCCAAGGGGTTTGATTTATCACGCATGAGTTACGCGAATGAATAACGAACGATGCCCTAACGTTGTTCCACTACGTCGTAAATCAAACTAGCGCAAGATAGAAAACCGAACATCGATCAAAGACTTAGATACCGATTGATTTAACCTATGATTTTGGAAACACCCTTCGGGGAATTTTCTCTGCATTTTTAAGTGACCACATTTCAGCACCTTTTAGAGTGAGGAAAGAGCGGTCAAAAGAATCACTCGAACCAAAGATGACTCGCCACGGTAGTTCAAAACGACTTGTTATAGGTGGAAATGTGGACCCAATAATTCTATCATATAAATATCAGCATCATGTGGAGATCAGATTATACAGCCTCTGGAAGAACGAAGACCGAAGGTATTTAAAATGATATTCATTAAGCGTGGGCAAAAGAGAACTATTCCTTTTTGAATATCTAACTATACCACTGGAACTCGGCCTACTATGTACAACGGAAGTTCATCGACAAAAAAACAATGGAAGACCGATGATTCAAAAACATTTTGGAAGAGCGCCGTTTTAATTATCGATCAAATTTACCGAGCGCAAAAGAAAAAATATGCAGACGATTGCTATGGATGAGATGTTTCTCTTACATATTCAGTTTCTCTTATTTCACCGCAGTACTGAAACTCACTCAACCCGAGAGAAGTAGTATGTCACGATATTTAAGTTTTAATATCGATTTTACGTGTGTGCGAGGACGTGTAAAGAGTATATATTATAACTATAATTACGTCTCATTCATGAATTATTCAAATGTAATCTTCTTCGCTTGGAAACGCAATATGTAATAAATGAATGTCCACACACGTGGCTTGCTAACGCATTTGGTAGCGGTGAGTAATTCGTAAAAGTCACCAACGGTTTCCGACATGCCTTGAAGGTTACGTGCTTAACACATACACGCCGAGGTTCACGGGTATTCCAGAAATAGATGATGTTATTTCAAGTGGCTAGACGGGAGGGATGTCCTAGGAGAGGACCGAAATGTGCACTGTCCCGCAGTTCCTATCGTCGCGGTTCGTGGTGTCCTCGACCTTCACGCCTTGTCCTCGCACTCGGCGCAATAAATCATACACACAAGAAGAGGCGCTTGGGGGATGAGTTGTAAGAAGTGTTCTGAAGCAGGGAAGCAATAGGGGGGTTATAAATTTTTATAACAAGAAGCTCTAAGGACAATAAAATGGAGTATTGTTGCTTTTGACTTCTTATTTAACGATAATTTCATTATTCATTTGTGTGTACTTATGTTATTACTTATGTTGTACTCTGTTATTAAAGTCATCGTTATAATCTGCAAATACTAAAGTGCTGCTTTTTCATCAAACTAACGAATGTATTAGCTAAAAATCACTGTATTTACGCAAAGATATTTCCTTTACTGGGCCTTCAACGTATGCATTTCATCATGATTTGCAAAGGAGTTAATGGCTTTCATTTTTAAAATAATCATGATTACATCCTTGTAGTCAATATTGAAAAAAATGCATGAAGCACCTATCCACTAGCGGAGATTTTTTCGGAATGAGCACCGCGTGTGTCAATCTTCGTAGTTGTACACTGCTATTAAATTCATCGTTATAACTCGCAAATTTTGAAGAGCTGTTTTTTCTACAAACTAGTGAATTTCGTTGCTAAAAATCCCTGCATTCACGCAAAGACATTTCCTTTACTAGGCCTTCAACACATGTATTTCATCATGAATTGCAAATAGGTTGGTGGTTTTCATTTTTAAAATAATCATGATTAATACAACCTGGTTGTCAATATTAAAAAAAAAAATGCTTTAAGCACCCATTCATTAGCGGAGATGTTTTCAGACGACAATTTCCCAGCCGGCATTGCAGCATGTTTCTTCAGGTGGATGAAGTTGCGAAAGCTTACACAAGCAAATCATTCATTAATTTCTGAGGTATGTGCACTATCCGTGCATAGTATTTACGTTTGTTTGTATTTGTATTGAATGTTGTATGAAGATTTCATTTTATCCTAAAATATTCTTTATTTAGTCCCGAGGATGGAACTTACTGCAATACGAAACGTTGGCTAAGAATAGTATCTTCATTAAAGGATAATAAAATGTCTCATGTTTGTTCGAACATTCAGCAGAAAACAGTCTCCAATAGCAACTATTGTTGATTATAAAGTTTTCTTTTGAAGGACGATTTAGGGAAAAATTACAAGCATGGAATTACAAGATTCTCGGCTGGTATAATTGAGACGGTGGTCTACAAAAGGATCTAGGTCCGCTATTCAGTCCACTGGACTAACAGCAGAGAAAGATATAGGGTTAAGGAAGAAAAGGATTTTACTAGGACAAATGCGGTTTATAAAGGAAATTTTTTCACTTAAATGAGGAAAATATGTCTTTTTGAAGATTATTCACGGAATAATTAAGTACTTTCTTTAATTAATTAAGCGTTAAGAAAACTGGCTTCTCTATAATTTCATAAAATCATAGCTGAGCTACCGCGAGTAGACAAAAATTTATGAATGCCTGTATATCTAAGTATTCATCCAGATCGCATTGGAGAGTATCTTCGACCTTCAGACGATACCTTCTTCGTAACAAATCATATAGACGATGACAGACACGAGGAGATACATTGTAACAACACTACACAATCCTTTCTTCTTTCACTCGTAGATAATATCGTGTTTCTCGCGAAAACGGACCGAAATTTTGTCTTGAATCATAAGTTGTCGTGAGAAGAGATTTGATCAATGCGTCGAAGAGTGTCAGAGCCAAATCCTCGACTCATTTCAATGCATATTCAACCTTCCCTTAACCTCAGGCGGATTCAATTATCCTCCCCAAGGGATCCGAAATTCTTTAACGCTTCGTAACTCTCCATAGCTTTGCAAGTATGACAACACATTCGGCGCATTCAAAACATTCGTCATGCAAGGTCATACACGAGCGAGATGTAATAGGGAGTATTTAAGCTCGTATGTAATGACATGCATTGGGAAATTCTTGCATTCATAAATTTTACCTTCTAAAATATTGAATCATATTTTTCGTATTAAGATTAATTCAAATTGGTATTGTTAGGCATTCTCAATCATTTTTTATGCCTGACAACGTACGACAATGAATACTCTCAAGTGTATATTCGCAATATCCGTAAAACGATAAAGGATTTTGTTCTCAGCCCTCGTAGCATGTAGGTCCCTGCGACGTCACGAAGAGTGGCATCGCATGGCCGCCAATCTGGCCTTTTTCGAATGAGGTTAAAATTGACCATTGCCATTCGTCTAAACTGTGATTTCTAAAACCAAATAATTTGTATACTATGAATACGCTGTGGGTAACGAATCGCAATCAATGCCTTTCGTTTTCTTTGATGAAGGAAACTACTCTATTGACGGAATGGTGCGACAACTCCAAAACTGCTCTTCATGTCAATTGACAGAATGCTCTTTTCAGCTATATTTAAATGAAATTCTGGCGTAGGTTTCCGCGGCGTTGCTCATGGTCAGTGCTGATTTTCGGGTTCCTCAGCCTCGTTGGTTGTTTTTGGATGACAACAGTTTCGGGAGCCATCCTGCTCCCGTCTTCGTAGCCAATCAGCAACGTTTTGAAGAGGGTATTGACCAATCAGCGTCCGGCAGCGGGACAGAGCCATATAAGGCGGCCAAAAACAGCTGATTACGCGCCTTAGGCGCGCCAGTAATGAGATGATGAGAACTTCTCACCTTCGACCTGAAGACGGGAGCAGGATGGCTCCCGAAACTGTTGTCATCCAAAAACAACCAACGCGGCTGAGGAACCCGAAAATCAGCACTGACTATATTTAAATGAGTTATTCCGTCGCTAGACGTAATATACGCGTCTCTGTTCATTCCTGGGTGTAGTATGTTCCGATAGATACCATAAGCATGCAAAATTTTGTTCTCAATTATCATGAGTCGAGTGGCTATTTTGTAATCGAATTTTTGAAAAGTAGCGAAAAACGACCGGCATACAGGGAATTCACCATCGGTTTCTAGGCCGGCATGATAAGCGTTAAATCATTCGCGCTTGTAATGAATATTGCTCCTGTCGGGAACATTTCTAAAGATGCTCTTCCGAGGGACTGTGATCTCTCAGGAGGCGGAGGGAAGGGTGTAGAAGATGGGGAGTGGTCTGTGAGAACGCCGCTCCGTGATTCATTAGTCTGGAAGGTGAGCATTCCAAAAGGGTTGAGATGGGGGCGGAAGTTGGGAAGAGAGACATAAACGCACCCGTCGGATGCCTCCACGAAATGCCTTTAAGGAACGCCGATGGGCTCCTTTTTCCCACGCCTAAATAATAAAAAAAACCTCACCTCTCGCGCGGAAAGAGCTTCAACACTTCCACAATCTTCCCCTCGGTAATGGCGCTTAATTTCACGATCCACGCGGAGATTTTTCAATGAACAGGAAACCGTAATTATTGACGCAACCGAAACATATACCGCGACTTTGTTGAGCGGAAGCATGCATCTTAGATGTACTACCCCGCAAGCCTACATTTACTACTACATTTGGTTCCTTTTGAGCTAACATCTTGGAATTTTATTCCTTTCAGCTCACCACCATAGTAAGTAGTTATCTACCTACTACCACGTAAGCTACCTCAACAGGCGTGTGACGAGGGGAGTTAAGACTCCAGCCGCAAGTACATGAAAATGAAATGCTCTGACGAATTTCTGCCCAGCATAGATTAAAGTCAATTATTGTACGGGGAAAACGAATTCCCATACCTATCCATAGCGGCTCCCAGCGTAATATACCGGCCTAAAATACCAGTCATTCCGGATTTGGAATTTTGTTTTATTTCCTTACTAATTGGCTTGGTAAATTCTCATAAATGTACTTTAAAAACTTGGCGTATAGTGTAAAGATTTCTGTTATAGGTAGAACTTAATGTCTGTATAGCTGTTGGCGAGGAAAAAAGTTATTTTTAAGTACTTTATTGTTCGGGGTAGAATTAACTCCCATACCTACCGTTCGGCGAAATATCTCTCTTAATTAATCGTTTCTTTCGGGTGTGGAGAAATAGTGGGGCTCTAATATGATGATCTCCGTGTTGCTATGAAAGATATCCATCATCAATTTTGCTCAAGCAAAATAAGTCTAGCGCGCAGCCTCCCGAGTCTATAGGGGCTCCCAGCCTAATTGGTTTAACATCTGTGTAACGCTATCTGTTGGCCCGTAGCACATATCAAGAATCCAAGTTGTTTATAAGTAGAACTACTAAAAAAAATATGTTCCAAACGTAAAAATCATCATTTACAACCTCTCACGGCTTGGTTGCGGTGCATTATTGAATGCTGGGACAAGAATGAAACCACGTGGATACGGAGTGAACTTATTATTATGGAAACATTTAAATTTGAAATTAAAGCTTTTATATGCTTATATGCTAAAGCTGCAATTGAAATACTTCTTCTTCAATGCGAGATCTGCACTTGGGTGAAAATACTCCAAAAGAAATTTACTGATCTCAGTGCGACAATTAATACGAAGCTATCGAATAACTGCTTGGTATGAATACTAATATGAGTACTTAATATGAATGAATACTTAACAATAGCCCTCATCATTTAAAGGTCCTTTGACTTCATAATATTTTTTATTTCCGTATTATACGCAGAAGCCAGTTCCTTCTCTAACTATGCTAACTCCGAGATATTAATTAATTAATTACTTAATGCGGAGAGACGTCATCATTACAAAATCAACGATTGTGTATTACCAATAGGAATTGTTTTGTACATGTTTTGTAATTGTTTGTAATTGTGTTTGCTTCTGTCACGGAAGAATAATTTGAAATACCCCGGAAGATATAGTTTATCATTCCTTTCGTATTTTAATTGTGGTCTGGTAGCTTACACTCATACGAACCATTTACAAAAATAGCAAGCTTCATTTACGAATTTATTTGTATTCCCTTACAGCAAAATATAGAAGATTAGTTTATTATCACAAAAGGCAGAAAATTAACGCAGTAATCGTAAGAAATAACACAAAATTTAGATATTTAGTTAAGGATGAAAAAATGTAATAAGTTCTCATCCAGAGTTCTTATTTCACTGAGTTCTTTATGGGTTAACCAGTATTCGCCACCCATTTACTAGCTCTATTGTTTATGGTTCACACCGCATAGACTTTGTGAAGTTCCCCAAGGAATTTCACCGGTTTCTCTTGAATATATCGGTACTGCTCGCTAATTACTTGGCCTTTTGAATGAGACGCTTTCTTCTCTCCAAATTTCTGTCGATTTTTTCTGCTACTAAAAAATAGACATGTGAAATTAACTAGAAACTACTATTTTTTTTCCTCACTACAGCCATACAGACATTAAGTCCTACCATAGAGTAAGTATATCATATACTTACTCTATGGTCCTACCTATAACAGATATCTTTGCACTATGCGCCAAGTTTTTTAATAACTTTATGAGAATTTACTAAGCCAATTAGTAAGGAAATAAAAAATTCCGATTCCGGTATAACTGGTATTTTAGGCCGGTATATTACGCTGGGAGCCGCTATGGATAGGTATGGGAATTCGTTTTCCCCGTACAATGAAGGACTTTAATTAATTCAAGGCAGAACTTCGTTAAAGCGTTTCCTGTCTATATATTACCGACTGGTGTCCCAAAATTCCCCGCCACGCGCTTATTGACGTAGCTTACGGGGTAGTACGTAGTACTATTTACTATGGCGGTGAACTTTAAGGAATAGAATTCCAAGATCGACGAAATCGACGGAAATTTAGAGATAAGAAAGCGTGTCGTTCAAAAGGCTAAGTAATTAGCGAGCAGTACCGACAAATTAAAGGGATACCAGTGAAATGCCTTCGGGAATTTCAGGAAGTCTATGCGGCGTGAACCATAAACAATAGAGCTAGTAAACTGATGTCGAATACTGATTAACCCATAATGTGAATACTAATTCATCCATGCTACGTGAAGTAAGAGCTCTGCAAGAGAACATATTACGTTTTTTATCCTTATTAAATATCTAAGTGTTTAATTATTTCTTACGACTACTTTGTTAATTTTCTGCCTTTTGTGATAATACAATAACCTTATATATTTTGCTGTGAGGGAATGCAAATAATATCGTAAATGAGGCTTGCTATTGAATTTGTAAACGGTTCGTATGAGTGTAAGCTACCAGACCACAGTTAAAATACGGCAGGAATAATAATCTAAAAATAATAAACTATATCATCCGGGGTATTTAAAATTATTCTTCCTAGACGTAAGCAAACACAATTACTAAACAAGTACAAAAGGAATCAAATGTGCTCAGATGTACCTATCTATTTTGCCGAAGGAAATGCAAATAATATCCTAAACGAAGCCAGCTCTAATATGTATCTTAAATCATCCATATAACAGTAAGATACAGGACCACAATTTTAGTACGAAAGAAATGCCAATTTTAAGAAATACTATTTCTTCCTGAGTGTTCCACACTATTCTTTTATGACGCAATGTAAACATAGGCTTCCATAAGAAAAGTACGTAAGAAGATTGATCAAAATTTAGAGAGCATTGATTTCATTATTCTTAACAGGGCTTAGGATATTGGGAAATGTTAAGAGATGATTAAATTACTTGTAACAAACTAATTGTAAAAAGCAAGGTAGACGCGTGCGGTGGACCTTATATCCCCCAAACTCTCTTAATGCAAACAAAAATCTTGAATATTTGGAATGAACCTCCGTACGCATAAAATACAAAAAGGCATCAGATATTTATGAAAAATTGAACGGTGCATAAATAGTATATATATAGGTGCATATATAATTATCTTCTAGTGAAATCAGGAAGTTCCCGAGATAAAATAAAAGAAAAGAATAGAATTCCATTAAAATATTTATATTTAACTATAAATAGGAGGCAAGGATGTTTTCCCCAAACTTTAATTAATTTTCTGCTCTATTTAATTACCACTTAACGCATAATTCTATAGTTCACGATAACTTTTACGGAAAGTGGATATCCATGTCCAAAAGATGACTAATTGATTGAAAAATATGGCCATTACACCCTTTTGGTCTTTGCCTTGGGAGTTCACCGACCATGCAACGCCAGTTTTCGTGAAAATGACTTCAATTTCAGGGCGATTGAACTTCCAACTGCTCTATTGCTTAACTTATGAGCCGTGTCAAGTCCCGCATGAGTGACTTCAACGGGCGAAGTTCCAAGTGAACATCAACGGGCGAGCAAATGACTGCCGAATCGCTCTTGTTTAACACTCATTAGTTATTTTACTACGCTAACTCTCCCAGAAAATTGTTTGGGATAATTGATGAATACTATTTTAAGTGGGTGGAGATACTTATGAGGAAGGAGGAACACCACAATCATGCAATGGAATCACTTCACTTTCCATAGATGCTTTCACTACAGGTGAAATTCTTCTTTCCAAAGCTTGGTCGATAATGAAACGAAATGTTTTGCCGCAGTTTCATACCAACAAGAGAGGGAATTGTCGCTGATATGCTACTCAAGCGTATAATTACTAATTTGTTGGATATAGAAAATTGTATTCGGTGTATTTTACTTCAAAATTTTTAAATGAAAATAGTTCCACCTGGATAGCATCTCACAAAAAATCGCTCAGAGACGACGGAGTAGGGAGTCTAATAAAAGGAAGCAACAAAGCGTCATTTTAGCGAAATAGTAATAAGTGTATCACTATTGCCTCTTTAAAAATGACCGACAGGGGTCGCAAAACGTCAGGCCAACCCGATCACGTGGTAAGACCCGAGAAAGTATTATAACCATGAACCGCGAAAGTATCAACAAGTAGTTAATATATCCGTAATGCATAGAAACATAGCGTCTACTTTTCTTCTATCCCTTTACGTGGTTATTGATACGGGCTTTCAGAGATAAGCGATAACAGTTCCAACCATCTCAACGTGGATAATAGCGTGCGATACCTTGCTCCTCACAACACCTGATACCACGCTCTGATGAGTCAATGAATTTCAGATAATTGAGTAAGTTCCTCGCAAATGAATTATCATTCTCATCGCAATTAACTTCGTTCTGGTTACGTACCTACGGTAGAGATATTAGGCACGCTTATGCGGACGAGAGGGAAGAGGTGCCGTTCACCTTTACCTTGTACGGTTTGATGTGTCTCCTCCGCTCCGGTGAGTAACAATAACACTCTAGAGCACTTATCAATTCAAAGTTCGTCTCAAGGTAATAATTTCAATAAAATTATTTTTTTTAATATTAACGAATTCTGAGGAATAAATGATGATACGAATGCTTGCAATCTTATTTGATGCTTCCACATAAATCGAAAAAATAATTAACTTATAGCTGAGGTAGTTGAGGTAACTTAAGTAACTGATAGCTTTAATAAATTTGATATCAATATTGCTATTGCATTCCTCACAATGCGATAGTGAAGGTTTCTTGAAATTGAAGGGATGGAGAATAAAACATGTATAATGAAAAAATGAATTTACTAAGAATGCAGTATTTTGGAACTTCTTACGTAGAACGAAAGCAATTAAATTAAAGGTAAATTATACAGCCATGATAACACACTAAGACCCACTATACTCCGAAAAAGGTGATTGAACCAACAGAATGCAACTTCTATGATACGTTACGATACGTTGCTCCGAAACGTTGGACAAAATGGACTCTCTCACTCGGCTGGAAACCTGAGAAAACCTTATCCAGTCTATTGGATGGGTGAGCACCAGATCCTTCTTCTCTTTTAACTGTTGCATTCGAGGAAAATCACAACAGAAATAACGAAATAACCACATCGTCTAAAATATTATTTAGTGTGAGTGATGACAGTGGTGGATCCAGGAGAGGGACAGGGGGGGTTAAAATTCCAGCAGTAGCGAGCGTTGGAAAAAATTACCATTCAATCTAGTGTAAATTGGATACCCAGGGGGCAGTGGCGCAGCGAGGGGGGGATTTTGGGGGATAAAACCCCTCCCAGAGCTCAGAGAAATTTTTGAGTTTAATCCATTTTACTTAATTGGCTTGATATTACTAATAGAATAGTGTAAGGATTAATAAAATATCACTCAGAAAGCCGTAAAACTCACCATTTTCAACCATTAATCTTAAAATTCCGCAATTTATTAATCTCGCACCTACCTATTATCCTGGTGGGTATACCATACCCCCACACACCATGGTATTAGTTGCACCTAAACCCCCCCTACCCTTAATTCCTAGCTGCGCTCCTGCCAAGGGGGGCCCTTAGCCCTCCCCCCATAGATCCGCCACTGGGTGATGTTATTGGCTATTTAATTGAGTCTCAATGGAACTACTTCCAAATATTTGCGGTCATCATCATTAGTGGACAATCCTAAGATTGGTTTGACGCAGCTCTCCATTCCTCTCCTGTATCCAATAGCCTTTTCATGGTGACGTATTTCTTCTCCTTCACATCCTTCACTGCCTGTCTTATGCAACACACTCGGGGCCATCTCCTTTCTCTCTCCCCTTCCACTTGTCCCTCTACGCAGGGGCGCAGCTAGGAATTAAGGCTGAGGGAGGTTTATGTGAACTAATACCGGGGTGTATGGTGGTATGGAATACCCACCAGGATAAGCGGTATGTGCGAGATAAATAAGTTGCGGAATTTTAAGATATACGGTGTAAAATGGTGAGTTTTACGGCTTTCTGAGGGATACTTTATTAATCCGTACACTATTCTACTAGAAATTTGATAAAGGCCAGATTGGCGCCCATGTGATGCCACTCCACGTGACGTCACAGGGACCTAGTTTCTATACGAGTAGATAGGAGTTTTACATCGTCAGAGATATCCAATGCATGCGTGAGGCACAGAGCTCAGGGAAACGTGTCTTAATAATCACCTATTAAAACTGGCTGTCGGAAAGTTTTCCTCGTTTGATAAGGTATTAATAATCCTTATTTAAGCCAAGCGCTACCAGCTAGATGGGTACTCTGCTACCTGCTAGCATCCTGCGTCGTATCAGCGCTCAGAGCCTCGCCCCAAGGTCACCTCACTTGCGGCAGCGGGAACCAGAACGACGTCACACGGGAGTTTTCCCCGGCATTCATACTTAGCCGTCGCGTTTTCGCGCGCTTGAAATTTTTCACTTTTCATTTAATCGCGAAAAATAAATATTGTTATTTAAAAATCTAAAAGCATGGAATACGAACTCCAGGAGTAATAATCTTTCCATTTAGGCAATAAAAAATAATAGGAAACCACCCTATTGCTCCCTTCCACCTCTGCTGCTCATTATTACCCGCTTCATTGTCCTCCTCCCATTAATCGTCACGCCAGCATCCAACTCAAAATTAAGAGTTGCAATGCCCTAAAATGCCTCACCCTGTTAAGCCCGCAATATTATACCTTCACCGCAATTGTAGAGGCTATTCCATTGTGGATGGTGACTTACTCATTACTTCCTCGGTCGATCCATTTCATCTTCATTTTTCCGGTATCTTATGATAATGCAGCGTAATGCTGGAAAAGAATGCCGTGGCATGGTGGAACCCCTTTTGCTTTCGTGTAAGCCGCGCGCCAAAGGCTTACTTACACCACTCGTCCTTTTCTCCCCTCGAGTGGCGGGAAACCTTTTCCATGCTTCACCGTCCTCGCCATCGCCTTCGCTCCTCTTCCAACCCAACGCCCTCTCTCTCTCTGCGAACAGGCACCCACTCCAGCAACCTGCCTTCCTTCACCTCCTCCCACCATTGTGCCCGCTTTCAAGGTGAAGTGACGTCACCCATTCTTTCGCCTCATCTTCCTCTTTTTTTATTCTCCTTCCTCGTTCTTTTTTTGTCCTATTCGACCGACTCATCCTTCTCGTAGCTTCTCCACTCTCTTCATTCCCATCATGCTCTCTGACTGCCTTCTCTCTCTATCTCTCTCTCTTTCTCTAATCTCAACTAGCAGCCAAGTTTTTCCTCGCTTTTTTTCGTTCCCCAAGCGTTCGTTCCCTCGTTGGATAGTCACTCTCTCTCCCTTGTTCGTCGTCCGCGTCCGTTTTTCTCTTCCGATTGGTGCGCAGAGGTGGCCAATTTGCTTCGTGTCTCCCGTCCCTTGGCAGCGGAAGAATGGGCGAAGAATTTTGATTCTCAACTGTATGGTCGTGTAGCGTAAAGATTTCCAGCTTCGTAGTTCCACATATGTTTCTAAAGTCGCTCCATTTAGCTGAAATATATTTCATGATATTAAGTATTATGATATTTAATACTCAGGAAGAATACTACTGTCCATTAAAGCGAGTAAATCATTTTTTTAAATCGTATTTAACCGGGTATTTATGATGTACGCGACAATCATATTCCACGTTGGATGTAAGTAAGCCACGGATGGCATATTGAATTTTTTAAATCAGATATAATGCCTTCTGGGGGAAATATGTATTGTGTACTCCAAGGTCAGTTGTGGTCTGCGCATGAGTGTCTCTTATAATTTCAATTAGATGTGTTTTAATTATTGCCTAAATTTTAAATTGACTTATAATTGCTGGAAGTCATAAGAAGTATGCCGTTTTGGGCATTTACCGTGGACATGATAAAATACAACGAACATGTCTCTAACTACCAAAGCTCTTAAGAAGGGCATACCCAAGATCAAAACAAGGGGGGGGGGGGCAAGCCATGGTTGTTCAAGTTGTAGGTAAGATTTAACCATGGAAAAGGTGAATGAAACTGTAACAGATCTTTGTTAGTTTTTAAAATTATTTGCTTGAAAAAATGTTATTTTCTTTAAGGACATTTGCGATTCCTGCTTCAAGGGGGGGGGGGCAGCAACCCCCTCTTGCCCCTCGTTGGGTACGCCCATGGCTCTTAATTAATGGAAGTTGAACCACCATATTAGACTTATATAACTTATAATAATATATATACATAACTTGAACCATAATATTAGACTTTGTGCTACTAGATTTAGATCAGAGTACGATCGACTGAAAACACGCGAATTAAATGGACATAGTTACTAATACGGGATCTAAGAGATCATCGGTTGTCATTATTCGATCACTCGCAAATTTATACATTTATCTGGGCATTCGTGTGCTCATCAATACCCACTCATCTTTTCATAGTGGTATTCATGAGGTACCCCTTATTCCTTACGATTGCTTGAATACCTTTAAGTGAATTCATAGATGAATTGGCACGCTCTGAATTCAAAAGGCCAATTACCCTCACATTCAGCCAGGTATAGAATTCGCTTAAGCAGCTGTAATATTTAAAGCAGCATCACAAAATATTGTTTTAAATTCAAAATAAACGGCAATAAAATTGTCACTTGCACTTAATGAGGCAAGAGTTATTTTCATTTTAATCAGTTCCTCCAATAAGTGGTAATACTGCGTGCTTAATATCACGAACATAACTATGAGGGGGAACATGAATGTTTAAAAAGTCATTTAACGCGCAGAAGATCTTAGAGCACTCTGTCACATCAAGATTGCCAATTATTTATGAAATGAAGCATATTCATTCATTTTGCGGCTATATTTTTCCTGATTTATGGTAGGCTTCCTAAATTATATGCATGAAAGAGGCTTATACCTAAGAGCACAAAATATTGTAAACCGGCTTAGGATAAGCTAACCTTCATCATAACATTTTCCATAGTATTTTTCCATGTAATTATCTCGATATTTTTTCCTAGTACATTAACGTGATGTCCTACTTACTCATGGTTGAGCTTCAGCAAATCTTCAAGATTAGTGCGAACTATATGCATTTCGAAAAACTCGTGTTAAAGGCAAGAAACCTTCGAGGGTGTTTCAATGAAATCTTTCAACGAAAGTAATGGCGACCAGCACTCGGCGACTGAAGGTAAAATGTACATTGCCAGATTCTAGTAATTTACTTTCTTAAGTGCTGATTTTTGTAACGTCATTTTTTACCAAGTAAAATCATTATTTTTGTAACATTATATTTTGCCTAATGAAATCATCCATTAATGTTCTGCAACATGGCACAACAGTCAAAATCGATTCATCCGCAAGCACATATATCATCCTCCTTGAGGACTTATCGTTTTTTTTTTTAATGAAACACGACAGCTCGTGAACTGCCTGGTATATTGGCGCCATTGTCAGTTTTCGAAGACAAGAGGGTATTAAAAACTTCCTAGATCGTGACGCAAAGTTTAAGAGCCAATTTTTCCCTAACGGTATAATTGAATGCAAGACACGGCAGACAGGTGAATTAGGTGGACATGACTGCGGGCATTGTATTGAGATGAAAGGTAACGGTATATCATTCGCTGGTGACTTGTTTTGCTCCACCCAAGCGGTGATGAGCCCTTCACGTAATCATAATAACAATGAGAGAAAAAGCGTCAAGGTCATCACTTCATGAAGTGACTTCTTGATTGACCACAGCAACTGACTCGCCTGGTAATCGTGTATTCAACAAAAGGTGAGAAAAATTGAGGGGACCACAATACAGTAATAAAATCTACCTGGCAATTTTGGCACCGCAACAAAATTTTATGAGTCTCAAGGCATCTCAAATAAAGCTTGTAAAAATACAGTAAAACGAGCAGAAGATTTCCCTCAATCGAATACAAGCTGGCTACAGAGGCACAAATTGGAAATTTCTAGACCTATACCTGACAGATTTCTGACCGTTTCTGACGTTATTAACAAGTCAACACATAAAATGCTACAATTACCTACATCCTGAAGTAAACGAACTGAAGTATCCATTTCTATTCGAAGCCACAACGAAAATTATTAGTGTTATATAAATTGTACGCATCACCAGGGGCGGATCCAGGAATTTTTTCTGAGGGGACACAAGGGTCTCACAGATCTTTTCATATTTGAGATTAAAACAAAATGAAACAGTTACTGTAGAACATTTTCTCTCCATTTTGATGCTAAAGTTATTAATATTATAATAAATGATTGAGGCTCCGTATTAAATTTAAAAAATAGTAAAATAAAACGAACGTAATGATAACCGTATTAAAACTCTTGTCTATTTTTTAATCGTCTGGGTCTCTTCGCCTGCGTTATCTACATCTACATAATACCCTGCGAGCCACCTCTAGGGTGTTTGGCAGGGGGTGATCAATCACCAGCATGCAGCATGCAATTGGACTCCAATATGCACACCACACAGTACAAAAAACGTCTCGCATACTAACAAATTATACCGCTATATGCTGTTAGAAATAATGATAAAATTAAGAAACATGCATTAAGTTTTACATAGGTTAGTTGGCTACACCACAAGTCCTGCAATCTATTTATGAGTTCTATCGCTGCCGTTATAATCTCTTATCGATCCTGGAAAAAATGACATTCTGAATCTGTCTGTTCTACAATCTATCTCTCTTATTTTATTTATATGATCTTATCTTCCGTAGTATGTTGGCGTCCGTAAGATATGGTTAACTTCGTCAGAAAAGACACTGCTTTTGAATTTATCTAAAAGGTTTAGTCTATTTTTCAATCTACGGTCCGACAGAAATTCTACTGACTTTATTCTACTGACTATTTCTTTCTGTTCCATCCATCGTTGGTAATTCGGCTTCCTAGGTAAGAAAAGTCTTTCACCTCGTAGTAGCGTTTGTACTTAAGCGAATCTCTTTTATTTCTAAATTAACAATTCGTCAAGAATAGAGGATGGAATACGACTCTCCGATCAAGAGTGATGCGTCAGCTTTCAAGTCAGCGTTTCGGAACCAAACGAAGCAGCGGAATACACCCAAGCTCTTTACATAAATCTTCCCCTGCGTCTCTCAAATGCAGATTTAGTCTGTAGCCAGGGGCACCAATCTATTCCATCGGCCATCTCTCGGTCCATAGGGTGCAAAATGTCGCCGATTCGGAGCGTGACTCAGAGATACGCGGATTCGCGCATGGGCGCACATCCCATGCGGGGGAGGGATGCATGCATTTGCCACCTCCGTGGCGGCTACTAGAGAATCGGAACGAGCGAACGGGTTAGTAACAAGTGAGCGACGGCAAGCGAGTTCACAGGAATTCACCCGGCGACGCGACCGTATCCCACGCTCCAAAAAGCAAACTTTGAATAATTAGAACGAACCCTTCTTCTTCTCTTCTTGGTTTGGATAACGTGAATTTAGATTATAGCTCTCTGAAATTTTATGGTTCCGCTACATTAGCTGTAGATTCTGATTTTTCCTCTCAAGCACGGAATGGCATTAGTGATAATTTAAAAAATTGTTTACCTTGTACAATCAATAATTCGATATTAGGAAGTATAATACAGTGAAACCTGCCTTTAGCGGAACCTGAGTTAAGCGGAAACCTGTCTTATCCGGAAAATTTTGTTGGTCCTGGCGGTCACAATAGGGTTTTACGTGCATTGGTGCCCTCTGTTAAACGGAAACTGTCAAACGCGGAAACGGAATCGATTCCCGGGCACGTGTTTCTTGGTTAAGCGGAATTGCAAAAAAAAAAATTCCATGGGCAATTTTTACCGTAAGGAAATAAAATTCTAACATGTTTTGTAAAGCCCTCTCCACAGAAAATAATCCAAAGGAACCAGCTAAATGTGTCGTACGTTGACAATGTGTACGTCATTATTGACTGGCATCACGTCGCAGGAGGGACTCAGGACAATATTGCATCAACCTTGACCAAAACACTTCCGCGTCTCCCTAAACCTAGTGTTAATCCTCCTCCAGTGCCTTATGTCCCTCGTCCCTAATGTAGTGAAGTTCGTTTCACGTATACATTGTATCAAATGCTCCACAATACTCCACCCCTCTTCCCTCCCGCCACCTCCTTTCTTAACCATTCCGCCAACCCATGCTTGCACACTTACCTCCCCTCCAACTCGTAGAACCCTCTCTCTACATACGCAAGCATTTTGTGCATCCTTGCTCGCAACCGAATAATCATTCTCCTTCGTGCTGCCGACAAGGTAAGAATACAACGCGGAACGCTAAGAATAAAGGGAACTGCTGACTGATTTCCGCCATGCCACGAAACGTATTAACGCTGAAAAATAAACTGGACTTGATCGAGTGCTTTGAACGAGAAAAGCTCTCCGTGAAGCAGATACAAGAGAAGTTTAAGTGTGGAAAGACTCAAGTTTACGAAGCAATTAAGAAGAAGGACGAAATCAAGAAAGACTTTGAAAGAGGTAGGTTCTAAGAAACATATTTCTTCTTTTCCCATGCCACAATAGTTTGCAAAACGACACACCATAAAATAATTGTTGTTACCGTCGATTATTTTAGGCCTTAGTTTACATTCAAAGAGGAAACACCTATCTGCGAATATGAAGAAATAAACGAATTAGTTTGGGAATGGTTTGTGCGAGCAAGATCGAGGAATATTCCATTGTCAGGTCCAATGGTCCAAGAAAAGGCCAAGGAATTTGCAGTTTCTTTAGGAAAATTGGATTTTAAGGCCTCCAATGGATGGCTAGAGAGCTTCAGAGCAAGACACAATGTTGTTTGGAGCAGTGTTGTTGGCGAGTCCAATGACGTTGACATGGAAACTGTAGAGGAGTGGAAATGTATGGTTCAAGTAAAAATTAAAGACTATCAACCATGTGATATCTATCCATGTGATATCGGATGAAACCGGAATGTATTTTAGGGCTCTGCCGTCTAAAACATTGTGCGTAAAAGGAGAAAACTGCTAGGGTTTGTATGCATTTCCAAGTTCTATTTCTAGAAATTAGGGTAAAATTTCAAATAATGATGTTATATTTACACTTTTTCTTTATTCTGTAGGAGGGAAGCACTCCAAGGAGCGTTTGACCATTTTCATTTGTGGGAATATGGCAGGGGAGCTCCTAAAGCCTCTTGTCATCGGGAAATCAGCTCGACCACGATGCTTCAAAAACGTTGAAATTGAGAAGCTACCGGTCAAATGGAGAAATAATAAAAAAGCATGGAACACGGCTTCGATCATGGAAGAGTGGCTTAAAAGTTTCAATGCCGAAATGAAGAGGAAAAATAGGAAAGTCACACTTTTCCTTGACAATGCAACCTGTCACCCTAAAATTCACCTTGCGAATGTGGAGCTAGCCTGGTTTCCGGCAAACACAACAAGCATCACTCAGCCAATGGATCAGGGAGTACTTAGATCGCTGAAGGCACAATATAGGAAGTACATGATGCGATCATTATTAGCTGCTGCAGATACTGCGAATTCAGTATCGGAGGTGACAAAAAAAATATCAGTGCTGGATGCCATTAATTGGATTAATATGGCAGTGAAAGATATTAAAACATCAACTGTCAAACAATGTTTCGCCAAAGCTGGAATTCTGCCAGAACTGATCCCCGAGGAAGGTAAGGAAAATAATTTACATCCTAATATATCGCCAATGTAAATGCATATTTACGCATTTACAGGATAATATATATGACCTTTGCTATTTTAGAGCCAATGGTGGATCTAAGCGAATTGCAGCAAGTAATAGGCATTGACATGAATGCTGAGAGATTTGTGGATTTCGACAACGATCTTCTCACGAGCGATTAAGATGGTTCCTTAAGAGCCAATAATAAAGAAGACGAAAGCTGTGACACCGACGAAGAAGTGCCCTTATTGTGTGAAGAAAATAAAAAATCGTATAAAGAAATGTTGGTCTCATTAAAATAATGAGAAGAATGCAGTCTCACCAAAGGTAATACTGATTTGTATAATATCTTACATGGGGCCATTGGCAACGTAGAAAATTGTATTCTAGAAGAAAAAAAAGGAAAGACAAACAAAAATGACCGATTACTTCAAATAAACAATTTAAAAATAATGCGATGCTCTTCTTTTATTATTTCATTATAATTTCGTCTACGTGTAGAATTTGAGTCAAACCAACCTTTTAGGCAACGCATGCAATAGACGTGATATGACTTTCGCGGCCTTTTTTGAATTGTCAGACCCTGAGTTAAGCGGAATACTGTCTTATCCGGAAATAAGTGAAGGGCCCGAGAGATTCCGCTTAAGACAGGTTTCACTGTATATCATTGAAGACCTTCATGCCTAACGGAAACTTCATCGATGGGTGAATTTCCACTAAAATTTATTGTACTCCGTGAGCCTACTCGTAGTGTGTATTGGAAATTTGATATTTTTGTTTAAATTAACCTTAAACTTTGGTCAGAAAATGTTAGTGTTTTTTTATTCGCCAACGTTTTGACAAATCTTCATGTCTAACGCAAACTTCACTCATGAGTGAATTTCCACTTAAATTTATTGTACTCCGTGAGCGTACTTGTAGCGTGTATTGGTGACTTACACTTTGTAGCTTACACTAATTATTTAAAAATTACTTTAAGTACCAGTAAATATTACTAGGTAATTTTTTAAATAAATTTTTTAAGTTACGAAGCGTTTTTATTGCTACTATGGAGCTCTTCCACAACGTTCAAGCTTATACTTTTGACTTAACGTAGAAATTCATTCCAAAAACTCGAAGATAAACGAAATTCATTTTGTAATCGAATTAATTTGATAATTCAACAATTTAATACAAATCATGTTAAAATTTTATGAACTATGCATTTTATTGACAAAACTAAACACCAACTTTAACAATTATAGTTAGTCGTCAATAAGTGCATGCATTAAAAACTGACAATATCGCCGTGTACTTGATAATGACCAAATGGTCAAAACACGTTCAACGATAAGCAATAAACTTATGCAAAAGTTTCGTAAATTGCTGGAAACGTTGATCAGAGACTACTCTGCTCACCCCGAAAATTTCAAGATGGTAGTGCAATTTTTAAGCGAGTAATCTGTAAACAAAAAGAGACCGATCCAGAGGGATGCATACGTTCTCTCAATGGCCACCACCCTATATTGTCAAGGTCCTCCGTAACCCCGACGATGCGCCCACGAGGGTGTGACGGGAGAATGAACCGCGGCCCGCCGTATGCAATGCCAGTCTGACCTGAATGAGCACCGTGGCCGATCAAAACAAGTTGGCTGGAAGTAGTATTCATGCCTTGATTATTATTGAGAATGATCACGCGAGGAATGCGCGGCTAGTGACTTCGCAAGGATCTTGACCCGACGCCGCTACAAAATGAATCATTGGACATGATCATGTATGCAAGACCTCGGAAGTTGTGAGGTAACGTCCCATCGGCTAACCCGCTTGCCTTGCTTGTCCGCATCACGTCCAGTCTAATGTGCACTCCGCCTCGGAAAGGCCACTGAACACGTAACCACAGAGTAAGCTTATCACCGAGGGAGAGGAGAAGTCGCCGTACCTAATCATCTCGATGCACAATCGCAGTGTTTAAATAAGCGAATCGTGGCAGATATGCAAGGCAGTTGATAGGTTTTAATTAAGTTCAGCTATAGCAATGGAGTCAGATGACAGGAATAATTTGTTGAAGGATTTGGTGTTTTCCCGGCGAATCTTGCTGATGAAGTCTTCTCGGGAGATCAGCCGGGTCAGGATGGACATTGCTGCCAACGTTTCGACGACCCTCTCTGCCATCTTCAACATGGCGAATGACAATGACAGAGAAGGCCGTCGAAACGTTGGCAGCAATGTCCATCCTGACCCGGCTGATCTCCCGAGAGGACTTCATCAGGAATAACTTGTGGTTTCACTGATACTTTCCTAAAATTTTAACATAAGGTGAACACAGGAAAACGCATTTCATTCGTAGGAAAAGAGTTAAGTTATGCCAATTTAGTAGAGTAGGAGGGATACCCGGTGCATACGCTGACTGAGCAATTAAGTGCAGACATCTTTCAGGGAGACACAGAAAACATCATCATAGAACCTCATTATATTTCTAGGTTAGATAGATAAGGCAAAATACGAGATAAGATTTTGACGAACGGATAGATAAAGAAATTTGTTTCTTCTAGGAAAATTAAGTACTTAAATAAATTTTAGGTCCAACTAATTTTTTCGCGTGTTCGTACAAGGTAACGGCTGGTGTCGAACCATCTCACGCTGCACGCTTATGGAGGTGGCATGCGGGGTAGTGACTAGAGGTAAGACGCACGTAACCATCTCCATACACATTCGATATGTTTAAATAAGAGAAAAATGGATGCTAGGCAATTGGTAATTACCGATTATTAGGAAACAAAAGTTCGGCTATGCCATCTATTCAGCGAGAAGAAGGCGACCTTGCTATAAAACGCACAAATTATGCAATATGCGGGTAAAGAAAAAGTTGCGAATTGAATTTTAACTCGTTGACCGCCATTGTGTTCCAGCAAATGGTGTTTCTCCCGCGACACCACCGGTGTTTTTGATCATCAGCATGATATTGGTTCATGGCACGTAAAAATGTCATCTCTCATATGGATCTAAAATAAAGTTCGCTCTATTCGGAAGTGCATGCTACGCGCGCCTTTGACCAGAAGAGTGTGATAATCAACCTCTAAGTTTCACTAATATATTTCTTTCGCTGAGCTGATAGCGAACGTCTTTGAATTATATCTCTTCGCCACTTTATTAAGAAAGTAATGACTTAAAAATTGTAATTGCTGTCTCAATAGCTTAGACCATGAGATACTCCTTAAATTATATTATCACGAGTCACGCCAAAGGTGCTTGGCAGGGGGTGTTTCATTATCGAGCTGTTCGTATCGAATAATCTACCAAAAATGTCCAACTACAAGGCTGAAAAGGTGTGCATGGCTACTAAGATACGAAAAAGGTCGGTGCAACATATTAATTGGCACATAATCTCGAATCAGGTATGGTGAATGAACGTTCCTCATGGTTCTTTGACGAAGGGGATGAAATATTCGATCATCTTGCATTCCACTGGTGCCGTCATACGTACCCGGCTATAATGGTTTCTCAAGAAGTGATTGATAATTATTTAATTCGGCATTCCACATGCTTCTATTATCAACCCGAAATATGTTAAAATAAGAAGGCAACTAAACGTGAAATGCCATCCACCATTTGTCAAACCAACAAGCACTTGCTTCGATGTTCAAGCCCATCGACGCAGGAAAGAGATGAATAAAAATATTTTTCTTAAAGTCAAGCCGTGGGACGAGATAGACTAGAACTCAAGCATGACTAATTGCTTCTCGGCCGCGGATATAAAAAAATAAACGCCGCTTTCCGCGAGATGGCGACCATTGACTGCATCCATTCTTGTAGAGTCCCTGGGAATATAATGGAAAGACTTAGCTTCATCCTATCACTACAGGGGACAGTAACGTCAATAAGCATCTACTTTACTGTTACCCCACAGGTTTTCTGAGATCACGCGATTATGACGTTAGATTGATTGAAATAAATAACTTATAAATATCATTAAAGAGAATTATAAAAACAGTGTCATAAATTATCATTGTTCAAGAAATAAATCAAGATTAAATAATTTACATACCCATTTACAAAATATTGTTTTTTGCAACGGCGAGAGTAAGAATACAAATTCTATCTATTACTGAATAATATGAATCCGTAGAAACTGCAGTGCGAGCTTTAAAGTTGTGTTTAAAAGTTAATAATGATAGCATATGATTATGCAATTTGATAAGAGACAAACGGAAAAAATAACGGTAGCTGCTCACAAAAAACTACCTCAGGGTGATACTTACGGCATATCTTCAAACTGCAGAATACGTTACGCTGAATTCCACCTGAATTATTTTATCAACGACCTTGGTTACCAACGTAGAGGCAAGTGAAATATGAAAAGTGGAATTTATCGTAAAGTGTTACTTACAGGTTAAAACATGTTGTATTATTTACGACTCATACGACTAATAACTAATGAAATTAATAAAGAAAAACTCTTCAAATCTCCTAATCTCTAATCTCAAAACTTACTAAAAATTTACATCCCAAGCATTATTCTATAAAAAACATTCTGTGGTATTATGCATTTGCTCTCGGCTGGTATTTCCATGGTGATCATCCTGGAAGATAAGTTTAGATCAATCATTTCTGTCAATTTGACTTTTTCCAGCAGTTAATACGTAGATATATAAACTTAAAGATGCACAATAGGTTTTTACTTTGAAACGATGTTATTAGTTTTCAAATCTATTTATTTGTAACGAACCATTCAAACCACTGTCACTAGCCATCAGACGGCTGCCGCAAGAACTCTATAACCAATAGATACCAAGGAATCACACTCAAGGGCTTACAGCTATGATAGACCAGTTGGAGATTGTGATATCCGAATATTTTTCAACTCAAGGTAATCAATTTAAAGAGACAAAGAGTTATGCGTTGCATAAATGAGTGTAAAAAAAGCTAAGGCAGTACATGAATGGCTCATAATTATTCAGAAATAAAGGGTAAAAAAGGCTATTTATCAGACAAACCATGATTTTTCCAGTCACTTTGTGGCATCAACAACAACTTAAAAATAAAGCTTGATGACACCAGCACAATTATTAATACTTGCCCTCGATTTAAGGTTTCCGGCTAAGCTTTGTAGAACCACGATATTGGGAAATAAAATTCACAATTAATATTTACTAACACCGACCATGGTTTCAATACTGTCATATTCCTTGATAATGATATAGCAGTATATAAGCCATCGTCAGAGTTCATAAATGTGACTCATACTCAGTGTGGAAAATGAAAGTGAATTCTATTTCAAATCGATCGATTCGGCTTCCACTTGCTGAAAATTCTTGCTGAATGAAAATACACAACCTTTGTAAATTTTCATTTATTTTAATTAGGTACGACGCGTTTAGATGCTAATTAAAAAAAGTCTGTGAAAATTTACTAAGGTTCTTACATCTTCATTCTGAATTTTAAATCCCTAACCAGCCTCAATTCAAACATTTACCTAGACTATGGATGAGAATGACTTGCCGATGAAAGGATACCATGTCTTCTGGGTATTTATTTACCTTCTTGCCTTCACCACCACAATGTCCGGAACCTGCTGCCGTTCGCGTGTGCACAGGCGGTGAGAGGAAAGGACTGCGTGGATAAGGGAATGGATACTTGAAAAGTTTTCACGCTCCAACAACCGGCAGAGCGGAGGGTCGAGACAATATAAGCAATGCGCGAGGAGGGCAGATAATTACCGCCTTCGCATCTTCCTCGCGGTGGGAAAACTTCCTTCGTCGCCGTACCCCATCTTTCGTCGAGTAATTCCCGTTTCCGTCGGCAGAGGGACGGGCGGCAGAGATGAAGAGCGAAACGCCATCCGCGTGCAGTTTTCCGAACGCCTGCGTGGTCGACCTCTACACAATAGACTTCGACCAATATGATACCCTATTCCAAGGCTCCATTAAAGGAGACACAAGAACATGGCGTTTAAGCGTTATATCTGTAGCCGTCGCGCGCGCATTGTATTTGGCGGCGCCACTAGTCAGCTGTATCCAAGGAGTTTGTAAATATCAGGAGGCGCTGTTTCCAAGTTTTTGGCGTGGTCTAAGTTCCGCCATCTTGGTTTGATAATTTTTGGACTCAAGTCTCCGACTGATATTTTGAGGTGGCTAAGATTTGTTACATTAGCATTTCGCCGGCGATTGTCATAGGATTTTTCTCATCGTTCGCGATACTTCTATTAATGGATAAACAGCCGGTCTCGGTGGTGGCGGGTAAAGTCCTCGACTGCCAAACTGAAGGTCGCGGATTCGAGTACCTCCTGGGTAAGTTACCCTTATCCAGGGCATGGGCGTGTGTTAATGTCCTTCATTGTTATTTGTTAATTCCCCATTGTAAAGGCCGTAAATGTTCAGTTTATGGGGTAATGGAAATAAATAAAGAAATGAACTCTGGTTATGTTAGCCACTTTACTGTTAGGTATATCCTTGAAAATGTACTTTATTACTGTATTTGTTAATTTCCATTGGCTATAATAAAATTCGATACCTGTATAAGTGCAGGTAAATGACTAGTTTACTCTCGTAAAATTTTATTTTCAGCTGAGCTGGTTGTATAACATAACCGTGGTGATTGACAATAACTTTTCCCAGGGAAAAGATATTTGAGTCATAACTTCGCGAAGCCAACCAATAAAGAAAGAAAAAAGGTTTACATTGTACGTTCCATAGTTTATTTTAACGTATTAACGAGTTATGACCAAACATTTCACCAAATAGTTAGCATTAGCTCTTATGTGATTGCCAATGTTTTGGTCAAAGTGGGCGTGGTTTGTCCTCCCCAAGCACCCTTATTCCGGCCACACTTCGCTCCACGCTCGGCACCAGTGGTGCCCCCTCCAGTGTATGTTTACAACCTCCTTGGCTGTATCTCGTTCAGCGTGACTTCCGCCATTAAACGTGGTGGAAGTGGTCTTTTTTAATTGAAAATCGTCTCGCAAACATTAAATGTGTGGATTATATGATTTGTTGGCTCAGTTGATGAAGATAAAATGGATTGACCGTGTGAGTAACCAGGAAGTGCTAAGGAGAGTAGGAGAAAAGAGAAGCCTCCTAAAAACATTAAGCAGAAGAAGGGACAACTTAGTTGGCCACATTTTGAGGCACGATGGTCTGATGAAGACAATCGTTGAAGGACAAGTGGAAGGGAAAAAGGGCAAGGGACGGCCCCGAATGAGTTATATAGGACAGGTTATAAAGGATGTAAAAGAGAATAAATATGTAGCTATGAAGAGATTAGCGGATAGGAGAGAGAAATGGAGAGCTGCGTCAAACCAATCTTAGGATTGTTGACTAATGATGACGATGATGGCTGAGTTACATATTATTATTACTGCACTAAATGTTTCTAATGACCTATCTATCGGGTCCTTGTCTAGCGTTTAGAGCTTCACCGTTCCCTTTTTTTCTCCTATTCTTCGACCTGCACAATTTTCACTAAATCCGCCCATTTCATCTTCAGCATCCACTAGCAGCACCAGGTCTAGAAGGCCTCTTTTCTTTGATAAAATTTTCCATCAGTCCAACATAAATAATTACGGACGTTAAAAATATTATCAATGAGATTCCACCTCGTCCAATTTTCTAGTATCTATTTAATGGCATTTAAAATTGCAATAATTGATGAAAATATTCGGGTGAATAAGTGAAGAGCGGATGGGTGGCACGTAAAAAGGAGTGGAATAAAATGGGATTCGGTAATGAAAGGGAACGGGTGTATGTCTAATTATTATCATGCGCCGCGAAAGTTTCAATCAAAGAATATGTTAAGTTATGCAAAGATTCATTTCACAAATAAGATTTCACATTTCGTCAAAGGTAACGTCTTCACTGGTCTCCCTTTACCAGTTCGTTGGCGCCGCAGAATAATTAGGAATGCCAATTTCTAGAAATCGGGTGAGAGGCGAAGATTTGTAGAAGAAATACCAAATGGTATCCATTCTGGAGAAAGAGGAGCGCCTTGCTCACTGGAAGGACTCTTTGTCCACCACTCCTTCAAAAGGAAACAACGACTCGGGCGCGAACTCCTGGGCGAGCGAACAAAGCAAGTGTCTGTGAAAACGCTATTGGAACGAATTCCGACGAAGAGACCATCTTCTCCTCTTCCTCCCTTCTAGCTTTTTCATCTTACCTCGCGGACAATTTCCCAGAGAAAATGGTTTTCCTACGGAAAAGGAATAGTAATGGATTGAAGGAAACGCGGCAAAAAGAAATTGGACGAGTGTTCAGGAAATCGCGAAGAACGGTGTTTCTTTGGGGATCGGGTTGGTGCAGAGGCTAGAGTGCTAGGTGTTCTCGTTGTTAAGGGTGTTCTCAGATTGGCTGTCTTGTGATTTGTCATTTCTCCTGCTTTTTACATTAGTTTCAGCACTAATTTAAATGTATTGCTCAAAGCATAACCCAACAACATAGCAAATCTATTTTTGGCCAATCTTGTGTCTATTTATTCCATAAAAGTTGATCCTAAGAGTCTGAAGACAGTAGGAAAAGCATCCAATCCCTTTTCATAAGAGATTAGTGCTTTCTAACTCAAAATAGGTATTATTATGCTTTCCAAATTTAATATTAAATTTTTAACGCGGACGGAAAGACGACAGATATTAATCATGAAGGATTTGCAAATACATTTTTAGACAAACCAGTCTCGCAAAAATGCCAATTTTTCATGGCACCTTTTAATAACAGTTTAAATAAGGAAAACAGGAATAATAACTTAACAATTAAAAACCGTATAAAAACATTAAAGAAAATATGTTCTAAGATCCTGAATTGGAAGAGTTGGAGTGGTACAGTTGTTTTCCAGTCGTAATACAAATCTTATTCAGTTCATCTAAATTTTATGAACTGGTTAACGGCATGCTTTGGGGAATAATGACGCCTCAAAATATCACACATCAATACCATAAAAATCACAGTCAAGGAAGCGGCAATACCTCCCAACACCTCTACATTCAAATGAATTACAATGTGTAAAGACTATGAAGGGTATTTCACTCTCTCGGCGAAAGACAAACTTCTAAGAATATCGCCAAGTCCTTTGTCACCCCTAATTGAATCACCAACGAGCTGAACTAAAACGAGGGTGGTTATTATTTTACTCCAAATTACCAGTTAATCAGTATGAAAATTAATCATAGCAAAATATTTCCTCACATTTCCTACACTTATATCCTATTTTCTACGTTTCGAATAGAATTTCCATGCCCAAAGCCAAAAAAAGGGCTATAAAACTTGCCCGCTAAAACCTTTTATCCGGGTGGCTCATCTCAGCGTAAATTTCATAGATTTAATCTCCTGGGACGTAAGAAAGAAGACATATACATACATCTGAACGGCCTCCTAAAACTATATACTTAAATATCACCTTAAACGACAACGCTTTCTGGAAATAATAAATGGATGTAATACGGTGTTTTTTATCTTCGAGGAAAACATCTCTTCGTCCACGGAAGACAAAGAAAATTTTTCTTTTTCATAAAAGTTCTAATTCTGTACATACTAAAGAATAGTAAATGATATTTTGAAATTTTTTGCTTATTACCCGCGGAGTAGTATAAAAATAACTCAAATAGTATGCTTAACATCATAGAACGGCGATAATTTGCTTGTAAAGAATGTAAAAATTGAAGTAATTTCATAATGCGATAAAGAAAGACGAGAAAGAAATAATGACATCGAATTAAGGCAGTTATTCATCCTATTTCCAATTTATTTCATTCATACAAATGGCCTTCGATTATGAAAAACTAGCGAAAGCGAAGGTGTGAAGTTTGGGAAATTGAGTTCACGCACACATTTCAAAATTGATCGATATAAATTCATCCATATTAAAATAAAATGAACTTGCACTTGTCCACGATTATTTTTATACCTGCAACGCGTTTCGGCTCAATGAGGCATCATCAGATACAAGGTGTATTACCTGTATAACTTGCTCGGTAAGGGCTCAAATACTTTAGCAGGTATATCGTCCCAGTCCCATTTAGTCTATCCAAGAGGGATAACTGTTTTACGTTTGCCCTTTGTAACCGGTACTTTACCTAGAACTGCTGATAATTTTTTCCCACCAAGTTAGGTTTTATTCTGCCCTTCCCAAATCCATCCCATGCTTTCTCCTCAATCACTATTTCCTTCATCCCACATCGCCTGATCCTTTTCCTCCCCTCCTGCAAACTCCTCCATCCCAGTACTCTTGAAAATTTCTGTAACGCTCCTTTTTTATTTCCCCAACACATGCCAAGCAGCTTTTTTCAAGTTGTTTATTTCGATTGGAAATTGTATTTCCATTAAATTTAGGTCCTATGGGGCAAAATATATTATATTTATATTATTATTATTATTAAATTTAGGTCCAATAGGACAAATCATATTATATTTATATTACTATTAGAAATTATAGTTCCCCCATTCACAATTATAGTACCATTAAATTTAGAAGTGATTAAATTATAGTTCTATTAAATTTAAAATAAAAATTATATTTCCTCCCAATGACCCTAAAATTGGGATAATATCGCATTCTCATCTCATGTTTTTTTCCATCCACAGAGGAGTCGTCCCTGATGTCCGGGGCTCAGCTGACCGCTTTGTCCGCCACCGACACTTCCCTCACCCTCGGCTGGAAGGGACCCCCTGGCTACGTGATCCAATACCGGGAGATCGAGGAGGGAGGCCCCAACAAGACGACGGAGACGCCTTGGAAGAAGTTCGAGAAGATAAGCGAGGGGCCCGAGTGGAACCTGACCCTGACTGACCTGAAGGCTGAGAGGTCGTACGAGGCGAGGGCCGTGCTGCCAGGGCCCGAGGGCGCTGACCAGGGGCGGCTGGGAGAGCCGGAGGCGGCCGTGAGGGCGGAGGTGGGCTGCGCCTGCCCGCGGCCCTTCTTCCGCATCGGGACCGTGCAAGGGGACAGCGGGTGCAACGAGAGGCCGATGGCAGAGAAGCCGTGCTGCGTGCTCGTCGTCTGCGCAGACTCCCAAACAAGTGAGTGTCGGAATTCCACTCATCTCATCCTCACGTTCATCATCATCAGTGGTCTAAAATCCTAGGATTGGGTTGACGCAGCTCTCCACTCAGTTCTCCTATCAGCTAATCTTTTCACACCTACGTATTTCTTCTCTTTCACATCTCTCTTTACTTGTTCCATATATTTTGTTCGAGGTCTTCCTTTTCCGTTCTTGCCTTCCACTTGTCCTTCGATGATTGTCTTCATCATGTCTCGAGATGTGGCCTATAAGGTTGTTCCGTCTTCTTATTAAGGTTTTCATGAGGCTTCTCTTCTCTCCTACTCTTCTTAGGACTTTCATTCCTACGTTAAGGCCGTTTTACGCGGGACACGGGCCCATTGGGTTTGACAGTGGCGTAACTAGAGATATGCTTTTGGGGGGGGGGATTAGTTGGCGCAACCCCCCCTGGAAATGGGGAGTTCAGGAAAAGTTTTGAAAAATAACATGCCTGAAAATGTATTTTACAATATTTTGGCACTTATAATTTAACTTTAAGCAGAGGCAGTTATTATGTATCAAATCTAGACAAGAGTTTTAAATAAATATTTGATTTCTCTGAGGCTTTGAGGGGTTCATACATCCCCTTATCCCCCCTCATAGTTACGTCACTGGGTTTGACGGTAATTAGCACTTCTATGATAGGCCGTGGCACATACCCTGCAGGAAAACTTACAATTCTAACGGCCAAAAATATCGCAAATTCATTTTCCTCTGCTTTACGGAACTTTATTTCCATCTCATAATTTTTTATTTATAAAAGGTAAATTTGTGACTTTCTTATAAGCTTCACTTACTCAACAATTCAACTCAAAGGCTGGTTTGGGTAGGTTAAGTTAGAGCTCACCTCAAACTAAGCCACAGGCGGGTTAATTTCACACATTCCGGGTAAGGAGGCCAGTTCCTTCCCCTGGACCACCTCGCACTTCGAGGATTGCGTTCGGACGTATCCGAAGGCTCCACCCGGGATTCGAACCTATGACCAACTCGAAAAGCAGTCAAGCTCTAACCTACTACCTATACTAAAAGGCTCCCCTATAAGGCCACTTTACACGGGGCACGTACTACATGCGCAGGTTAAAACGGCATTAATTTCTCATTGTGGTACGCAATTGCTCAAATGCAGGAACGAAATATTGGCCCCAACATCACAGCCAGATGGGAAATTCGGCCCATACCGGTCGCATCATACACGCATATTCACCGCGCGTACCAAGATTCTACAATAGGTTTTTTAATCTAAAGTAGAAACCACCATAGGACAAAGCATGAGCAGTAAATGAAATAGTTCTATGGAATAGAGTGTAACCACAACCTGCTTATGTTATTCCCATGACGATAGTTTCTATGCGAAACTGATGGAAGGAATCAGCCTGTTAGGAACCGGTTTCTACGGCAACTCCACCCGTCGGTCACGCTGTGCAATTTGGCACACTTCGCCTTTACATTAATTTCGACGATACCTTGTTCAACCAGATATGATTTCACTTCTAAGCATAACCCGACACATAATATGGCATTCGCCATTTTCATCATCTTACCGTATACAGGTAATAAAAAATATGTATAAGCATGTATAAGTTCCTTTAAAGGTTAATATCGAAAATTAAACCTTCGAATAAATGTGTTACAGTTCGATCCTGCCGCTCCTACGGCGGTGAAATTCACATCAATTACCATGACAAAAAATCCCCCTGGACCGGGAATGGAACAGCGGGCATTCATCCCAAAGAATGCGCATTAAAAATAAGAGTTTCGCATGAAAGGATGGTACACAGGGAAAACGGCTATAAATCGTTCAGGTGGTTAAATATTTTTTCATGACGATAGAGATATAAAATTAACGGCTAATAAACGACGTTACGATCAAAAAGTATACAAGAGATTGTAGGAACCCCTGCTTTGAAATTAACTGGCCTTGACTAAGAGACATGTGGTTGACTTTTAATTTTAATTGCAAGTGTGAGTGTAGAGCAAAAGATTAAAGGGAATGTTATCTTCCCCAGCTGTTGGGAAATCGTAATATTTTTTTAAATCGCTCCCAATCTGGAATCAAATACCGTATGCAACGGGTTAGTTCAACGTATTAGACGGCATATGTCCCTGCAATGGCATCACGGCAATTAAGGATGCCAGTCAAACACCTGCAACCACGCGGATTGTCAAAGCAAGCGGAACCAACCTAGATTCTCGTAGGTAACAGCTTAATACATGAAACCCATCACACCTGCTGGCCTAGGAGCGATTTCCGCCTCTGGACTTGTTAAGACGGATCCTCTCATTTATATTCCTAATTCTCAACCAAGAAATCGCGGCAAGACCAGTACATTCGAAGACGTTGTAACGATTTAAACCGTAAAGCAACGGGGTTAATCCTCAGCTGGAAACTAAGATGAACTGAATTCAATTATAAACGGATCGAAATCACATATTTAAATCTAGAGGGAGAAAGCCTGAATGCGGTGCATGTATAAGTGCTGTTAACACCGCCTGGAAATATACATGGGATTTTAAAAAAAAGATTTTCATTATTTTCAGATAATGGTTCTGCGAGCCGAAACGAGTCGTAAAAATTAAATTATTCAGAAAAAGTGCAACCACCTTTCATTTCAACATGTCGAACTTCTACTATATTCGAGAATCCAGACAAGCAATACGCCAACTATCGGCCGATTTCGGAAGTAGAGCTCCGAGGATACCATGCAGTTACCTAAGGAAATCACGTTGACAAATCATTGGGATTGTTGGGTAGTTTCTGATTTTTCTAATTATATTCATAACGTCGTAATTAATATGTTACATGCATTCATTATAATATATAATGCCTATCAGTTGGCATTCATTGCAAAAATTTATCATTTACTATGAAAGAGGTTTTAAGGTTTATGGTGCTTAAGGTAGCCAGTGTGCTATGTGTTATGTAAGGTAGTAATGTGTTATTTTCTATCCTATTAAGAATAGTGTTTCTTTTATCGGTGTCAAGCAATTATGGTCGTTAGAAAGTCTTTCAGTAATCACCGCGAGCTGTTACAGGCTATTTCAGCTATATTTATTAATTTCTGAATACTTAAAGCAATTTATGGTTGCTCCTAAAAATCGAAATACCTCCTCAAAACTTAGAAAAATCTTCCTTGATATTTTCTACTTTAATATTCGCAGCGACACGACGATTCATCCTATTACACATATGTTATCATCACAACAATATCCTCGCTGTGTCGGCCATACTGTCAAATTACGTCACTGCTTTCAGCGCCGCCATTGGTGATTTGAGTCTCGAATAACGCTTGAATCAGTCGAACTGATATTTTCATACTGTTATGACGCAAATCAGTGACTTCCAGTCCAAAACAATGAACACTCGCCCATCCTGTTCAAGCACCCCAATCCTTCCACTCCAACCCCGCCCCGTTCAAGGATAAACTTCCCTTTCGCTCGTGCTCACCTTACCAACAGCAAAAAAAAAGACTATCTTTACTCTTTTTATTTGGCAGCGTCCTCGTGTGGAATCCGCAATCGGAATGCGGCCCTGGGGCGGGATAGTGGCAGGGGTGGGTGGGGCCGCCTGAGATTTCACGGAAAGGCAAGAGGGATGGGTTGGATGAGGCGTTGCGGGAAGGGAGATAATGGGATGCGATGGGATGTGTAGTAAGAAGGCTGCGGGTTGAGTTTCACGACCGCTTGGAGGACAAAACTGAATGCCGGTTGGTGGGTAAAGAATAGGGGAAAATTTAAAAAAGCACTCAACGAAAAATTACCGAGTTTAAGCAATAGTAGCGGGCATGACTTGGCGGAAATAATTTATCGCATTAGTTGAAGTAATAAAAACTTAGCTTTTTCCACTTGGTAATTTATTCTGTCCGACCATGGTGTCGTTACCGCGTAATAACATTTTCACCTTGAAAATTATATGTAGTAACGAAATCATGGCCATACCTTATAATATCACCAAGTGGAAAAAACATTAATCAACAAAAGTTTTCATTCCTTCTACTCCTACGAAAAAGTACCGACTTTCATAGCAATTGTCGAATTGGAGAAGGCCTTTGATAACGCGGAATGGAATTCAATGCTTAGAATTCTGAAATAAATTGGAGTGCTCTACAGTGATCGTAGAATTGTACACAGTTTGTATAAAAACCAAGTAACTCTGATAAAATATAGACCCAACTGTGCAGAAACAAGAATATGAAAAGGAGTGAGACAAGGGCGTGCACTGTCCCCAGTAATTTTTAATTTTTACGTGGAGAATGCCATGAATGAAATCAAAGAGAAAGCTTCGGCTATCAATATCCAAGGAGAAAAAAATTGTATTGTAGCGATTTGCTGACGACATTGCTTGTACGATGCATCCAAAAATGCTTCATTTAAATTGCACCCAGCTTCTAGATGAGATACAAGGGATACAAAAGGTATGGAAGGAGCGAGTAATGAGCGGGATGGGGATGTTGAAAACGGTGTAAGAGGGTAGAATGTTGGGTAAACGAGGGAGAGGAAGGAAGACAATAGGATTTTATATAGAATTATATTTATTAAATGAAAATGATTAGGGATTATTATGAATTTTAGAGGAAAGTCCATGATGAGAGGGATACTACCAGAACACTTCTCAAATACTCCATAGCTACCTACCCTAATCGGTAGAATATGTGAATAAAAATGACATGAAAAATTAATTAATTGGCTGCGGGGTGTTTCTAAAAAAACTTAACGTGTACAGGACTCCATCTATTATTTATTTGAGGAATTAGCTACAAACTACCGCACGTACTGTATTAAAATTCAGTCGAGAGTTTTCTTAGCTACTGTGGTGTTTTTCCCAGAGTTTATTTCTCCATCAATGTTATTTGTCATCCCAAGATATCTTCTCCCATGATTCACGGTTTCAATGAACAATACACGAGCGAAGCTGCATGAAATACTTGTAAAAATTACTAACACTCTTTAAAAGGTGTTCATAGAATTTCACGCAAATTTTCCCATGAATTCAACATTGACCAAACCCTACGCTTATTTTTGCACTCTTTTCATCAATTTCAGCTCCGATTTTACCTATAAAGGCCGCCATTGACGTATTAGTATTATAATCTCATGCTAAGTGCTCTATACGAAAAATGCATTGCAGATTTTTTTCTTAAATAAACCGGTCTTGAAGAAGGTGATTTCACAACAGTGCCTGATTCAGATTTTCGGCCGCCAGACGACGGGAAGTTTTAACCAACCCCCTGCCAACTTTTTTGCCATCACGATAAGTAATGGAGATAAAATGAATCGACTGCCAGAGTAATTATAAATAACTAGCAATAGTGGGAGAAGTCATAGAAAACGAGAAGAATGTGGAACAGCTTAAGAGGAAAAAACTAAAAAAACCCGCCCGTTTAACCAGTCTTTTCTGTCAAGTGTAATTAGATTAAAACTTACGCTATCAACTGATATTTCAGGGTACATACATAAAACCCTTTTCAAAATTTCCCTGGTTCTCCAATTGGACGGTACCAACTCGATACCGTTTTCAGATGGAAAATTTTTAAACTTGAGATACAGACCAAGGTTGGCAAAGGTAAACTCGATATGCCGAGAAAAAAGTCACTTCATTCCCGAGAAATTTTAAAAATGTAGCCAGTAAATTCTAAATTGCTTTTGATCGTATGTTCTAAGTTTTTCTGGCTAATTCTACACTGCTGATAAGTCAAAAATTTAGGAAAAACACTTCTTCCTCAAAGAGAGACAAATGTTGTTTTTCCTTCATCCACACGGACCAAAAAAATCGGCAAGAGGATAAAATTCCCAGGCAATACTTCCGATACAACAGATCTGGCGAGGCCACCCAGCATCGCGGTTCAATGTTACATCGTCCAGGTTGCTCCGACATTTCCTGGACGACCGCTAGATCACTTCTGGAGAAAGTGATGGAGGAGGCGGTCCAATTCACTTCCGCCAAGAGATCAAATCTCAATGGAGGCCCGTGAAATCGATTTCCCCTCAAAAAGAGGTAGGTCATTTACATCTCCATCCTTGTGCCGACCGAAAGTCTTCGCTATAGGGACGTGGTGTAAAAAAGAAAGCACTGGAAAATAAATCGTTGCTGAAAAATGCAGCCAGTATTATACTTGAGGCAAAGCGATCATAAGGTAAAGTTTCAGTTGGCGCTGACTCTCTGATGAACCTTTGCAAGCTTCCGACAATCGTAGTTCTGAGCAATGAGTTTGACATCAATACGATAGTGATGGAATCAAAGTGTATCGAAGAATGTGTGAAGAAAGGGAACTGTGGAGCACCATACGCCAGAGAGGATCAGGTGGGTGGATAGGCCAATCGGCCCACTAGGCCATAACAAGAGACACGGTGATTAGATGAGAGATGTAATGTAGAAAAGGAAAGAGACCCACATTTTTCGATTCTTCGCTAATTTATCGAGCTATTCGCGATGAAAAATATAATAGGCGGCGAAACATATAACTTTAAAGTTTTTAAAAAGTTGCGCGAAAATATACAGAGAAAAAAATCATTCGCCTTGACCGGGATTCGAACCCGAATGATTGATTGAATGAGTGATTTCCGGTCGATTGCTTTAGGCAGTTAAGCTAATGAAGCATCATCCCTGCGTAAAATTGAGGACTGTACCGCACAAGGTGGAAATAAATCTTAACGAACTAAAGGTGGAAATAAATCTTAAGGAACACCCCCGAGAGTAAAATGTTCTGAAAACAACACAACAAAATGTTCAAAATCAGTGATACAAAAATAGAAAGTTTAAAGGTTTAAATAAATCGTAACCAACACTCATGAGAGTTTAATTTCTTGTCAGAAGCAAAAAATAAAAACGGTAAACAAACTAAAATGTGTATTCAAATCGTGAGCTTGAGAAATTGAGTGAAAAACAAAATCTGAAGATTCAAGCGTGATGGAGGGGAATTTTTCCAAATTGAAATAGGCACTTGAAATTTTCCACGATTATAAAATTTATTACGCCCTAGGTTTCAGTGTTACTACATCATATTGTATTTAGTTTTTCTCTTGCTCCATAAATAACTATTAGATACAGTTTTAACGTAAATAATGGTATAATTTATCTTTTAATTATACACGTCGTTGTCTCTTTGATAGGTGGTTTTTATCCGTCACTAATCAACAACTGTTAACCCTAAAACACCCTTTTGCTTTTTTCTTTTAATTTAAATTAGCAATTGATTAATTTTATTAACTTAAACACATCATCTTCAAGATACAAATGGGGTGCAATGCACACCATTTTTAATTTCAATAACAGTGAAAAAATAGTTTGGAGAAACAGTGTTTCGGGTTAAGTAGCCACCTCAAAATCAGTGATACAAAAATAGAAAGTTTAAAGGTTGTAAGAAATCGTAACGAACACTCATGAGAGTTTAATGTCTTGTCAGAAGCAAAAAATAAAAACGGTAAACAAGCTTAAATGTGTCTTCAAATCGTTGTAAATCGCAAAGTATTATTTAACCGTGAAATTAATTACATTTCTTACCGTTAGGAACACTTGGACATAATTTGTGATACGTCCATCTTTGAATTTCGAAAAAAAATAGTTGTTTCATGACCCTACTCTTGGGTGCTGCATCGTTGCACATACTATCATGTTTGCATCCGGAGGCGTTTGTGCATCGTCGAGGATGCAACGGGTGAGGTGAACGGAACGGAGTCCAAAGGAGGAAGCGACCGGCAAGGTCGGCTGGAAGAGCGAACTGCTGGTGAGGATGGGGAGGCCGAGGGGGTGGGTGGGTGTCTGTAGCGGAAAATGAGGGGAGAATGGACGCGGTGATGCAGCGGAGGAGAGGATGGTTGTGGAGTGGAGGGAATAAGTCTTACGGGTGGCATCGAGAGAGAGTAAAGACGCATGCCGAACCGAAGAGTGAAATCGAGCTGGAAGAGAGGGGCCTAAGGCGCTGAGAAACATAGGCGAACTCGTCGCCGCTTCCATTTAAAACCGACTTTCCGCCACAACTGATAGTGAGTGAATCACTGAAAATAATTAATTCCGTGAAATCCATAGATTCGGCTTCAACTTTGTGAAAATTCAAGTTGAATTAACATAAACACACTTTGTAAATTTTCACTGAATTTATTTGCTGGTACGACGCGTTTCGAAGCTAAGGCGTCATTCTCGAGTACAATGCGTCGTACCAGCGAATAATTCAGTGAAAATTAATTCCATATTTTGGCAAATATTGTTTGTAAATGGATACTGCTTTCTCTTGTGGCAATATTCGATGTGAAACACTGACCTGGGACTCAAACGGGATTTGAACCCACGGTTTTTGAGCCAGTTGCCAATCGCTCTAGTCACTAGTTGACCACGCTCCTATATGTTCCTGCGGTCGACTTACGTTGCTGAAAAATAGTGAACCGATTCCAATACTGTCAATGAGTGATTCACTGTAAATAATTAATCCTAAATTTTGTCAAATTTACTTTATACTGCTTTCGCATGCGACAATATTGAATGTTGAACACGGGATTGCGGCTAAGACACATTAGTTTAATTGCCTCAAATTCGATTAAAAACCAACATTCCGCCACAACTAACAATAACTGATTCCCTGGAAGTAATTAATTCCAAATTTTGGCGAATATAGTTTGTAAAAGGGTAATTCTTTCGCATTTGAAAATATTCGATGTTAAAAATGGGTCCGAGACTCAGAAATATTCGTTTAAATGCCTCGATTTCGATTTAATCACCAACTGTCCCCCACTACTGACAATGCGTGATTTACTACAAATAAATAAATCCAAATTTTGGCAAATATAGTTTATAAAAGAATACTTCTTTCGCATTTGAAAATATTCAATGTTAAACACGAGCCTGATGCTCAATAATATTAGTTTAAATGTCTCAAATTCAATGAAAAACCAACTTTACGCCGCTACTGACAATGAGTGATTCACTACAAATAATTAATGCCAAATTTTGGCAAATATAGTTCGTAAAAAAAAGAATGCAGTCGCAATAAAATGACTACCATTATTCAATACGAAGTATGAGTGCAACGCCGATTCAAAGTAATTTATTGCACTATTAAAATGAACATAATTCGACTTCAAAATGTCCTTCACTTTCGAATTCCATTTTGGCACAGCGCGGATATTAAAATTCAGAAAAGGAGCTATAAAGCACCCATATACGTAAAGGAATAAATTTCGTAATTTCATTTTAATACCTTGATTGATAATTGCCATCGTGATTACTTTCTTCGCACTAGTCAAGTATTCGCTAACTGGCCAATCATGAGCCAGCAATCCAAACTGGGCTCGTTCCTGACGAGCTCAGAATGCAAAGGTCGTTGGTTCGAGTTCGTCCTCCATTCGTACGATTACATAATTGCTATCCGCAAAGGAAATTCGGTCACGATTACAACGCCCGACGAAAACCTCTGGAGATGGGCCAAAAAGGTCAGATGCATTACTTAGAGGGTGTTGACTCTCACTGCAGATTGATTCGATGAGGAAACTTACGAGGCATTGGGACACACTATTCCCAAATTGAGGCAATTATGAGAGAAGAAAGTTGTGAGTATCCGTCTTGACACGTGAAAAATTACGCTCGTCTTTTCCAAAAACCCTTTCACTTCAAAATTAAGGTTGAACAATGGGCAGGAAGATATTAGAAAACCTTGAAATTATACTATGACACAAGATAGGCGAACAAATTTTACCCTTATTTATTTCCTTTCAGTTACCTATCCTTGTGCTAATTACGTTTATATCTGGAGCCTTATTCTATGATTATTTGATTAAAGTAAGCCTTCAACACATGAATCTTATCTTTCTTGATTTTTCAAAAGGCTGAAAAATGGACAGTAAGATAGTATAAAAACTGCAAAATATAGAATTACCCAAGATATGTTAACAAATCCTATCCTTGTTTATTTCCTTTCATTTACCTATTCCGGTGCTAATAAAGTTTATTACTGGAGACTTATTCAGCGGTTATTTCATTAACTATTCAGCCCATGATTTTTCTTTTTCTTAATTTCTGAACTTCTTAGCTACCTAAAAATAGGACTTAAATCCCAAAAATTGAACATACCTTTTTACATATATCATATTCACGACTCTGTAACTCCAATTCATAATTAATCAAGTCGTAATGAAAATGAAAAAGCAGGAGCAATTCACCGCAGCTCACACATTTTCATTATGTCACGTTTCCACTCCATCTCGCCTGAAACCTCAGACTATATTAATCAAGTCACTGAAGCGTTTCATGAACTGAAAAACTGGAGATTATAAATGACGCGAACAAGCAGAAAAAATATAATTCTTGGATCTGAAGGATTCATAAAACATATTTCTGAGGAAAAACATGGATTTAATAACCAAAATAAAATTTTAACTCTTGGGAGAACCCAATTTTTTAAAGAGACGATTATTTAAACTCAAAAGCACTGAAATATTTTCCTTTGCATCATAAATGCCTTAGATGCCTCGGGAAACAATGTCGGGCAAAGGACGGATAAACCGAGCCGCAGCTCACAATTGTGAATAATCTTTATTGAAAAATGCATTACGGTAACTGAAAAATTTATTCTTGGAATTGATAATTGGTGTGCTATTATCCTCTAGTATTTGTATGATAATATACAAATTGTGCGAAAAGGGAAGAATGACGCCTCGGTAGCTTAACTGGCTAAAGCACTCGGCCGGAAATCGAGGGATCCGGGTTCGAATCCCGGTCAAGGCGAATGATTTTTTCTGTGGATTTTTCGCACAATTTGTGCATTGCGGGTGACTCCCGTAAAGTTATCACCGTGGCTAGTCCCGGTATACTTAAATTTGATAATATATAGTTTTCAGAAATGACTTATTTTAAAAACTATGACGAATCCTTAGTCTCCATGCTGTACCGCCAATTAGCAAAATGACTAAAATATACCACTCCTTTACCTTACCTTCATTCGTACCTAGACTTTTGTGATGACACGTGTCAAACATAATTTCCTATGATATAAACACCGCTAATACTTGTGAAAGATATGAATCGCTTTTGCTTCTGGCTGGTGGGAAATTTAAGAATTCACTTTCTAACATTACGTGCTTCATTTAATTTTTGCTTCAAAATAAATTTTTATGAGCGCACTTCATTTCGGAGAAACTACTTAATTTATATGAGTAGATACTGTTTCTCATGTGCGCAAAAAAACATGGCGGGGATCGTACTCAGGTCTTCGACAGAGAGTACGATCAAGGCGACAATAGCTCTCTTCCGCTATTAGACCCGTATTACCGTCAACAGTTTTTTGCACCATTTTCCGGGAAAATGAGAGGATATCATAGGCTGACAATTCACATCGCTGGACGTTACTTTTCACTTACAGTCCCAGGCAATCAGCTGACGAATGCCTGTTGCATGAAGCTATCATTTTCTCCCGAGAAAAACTTTTTCCACGAGCCATTAATTTTTTGTTCCTTTCGCTATCAAGTACTAACGTACGCCCTTAACATAATGAATCAAGATTTAGTTATAAAACTTCATTTATAACAGAAAAAATATAGAGACAGTCTTTAATGAATTGAAAAGGTCTCATGTTTAAAAGAAAAATATTCACTCATAACTAGAGACGAGATGGGACGTTTAAACAATTATTTATCCATTAAAATACGTTTATTATATTAATTTCATTTTCCAATTTCGTCAATTCTATTTCATACTTCGATTATTTCATAATGTTTTAGCTAAATGCATGACATTTTTTTACTCTAAAATTTAATCTCATTTTGAGACCTGTGTTTTTACCTAATGGTTAGTGGTCCAAAAGAAAGTATCCAATGCTGAGGGAATACATTTAGGAAATTTTGCAACTTCAAGAAGTCCTCAACTTTCGAGGCTTTGAAGTTAATGAATTTTCCAGGTCAAAATTAAGTTTTTAAGGGTCTTATTTAGTTTTTTTTAATTCATCGGAGAAATTTTAATATGAAATTAAGAATTGAACTGAAAGAATCGTCGGTTACGAATTACACCAAATTTTACACATTGATTCTCACTGTAAGGATGTTGAACTCTACGATTAGTTTCATTTTGTTGAATAATAAGTTGCTGTTAACAATTTGAGCATCTCATCGTGATTTAATGAGTAGTTAATGGAATATTTCACTGAAATGATGCGCGCAAAGAATATAATTTATTCATATCATCTGTTCTTATTCCATGCAGTCAGTAAATCATGCACACTGCATGTGTAGTAGTTCCTATAAAAGATATTTATTTCACATGTTTTAAATCCTCAAGATTCTTAATGTAAAAAATTTGCCCTAAATAATCGACATGATTGACATTGAAAAGAATTTACGTACGATGGAATGTAACGAATAAATATGTGGTCATTCATCATTCATATACACATACTACGGAGTGCCTTTACGCTTTCATTCACATAGAGGAGGAAGTTGACAATGGGGCCAACTAAGCGTAGAAGTAGAAATAGTCGTGGGTTTCATTCACATGGCCCGAAAAATGAAATTGGGCTCTAAGCGGAAAAAGCAAATTTTCTACGACAAACATGACTAATGTGGCAAAAGGGACTAATAATATTCTGCATACTGTAGAAGGTCATCTGAGCGCGAGGTAAGATTGATTGCATTGGTGTTGTTTTGGCTACACATGACGTTGTCAAACAACGAAATGGTATAATGCAGTAGCTGTAATGCTATGGTAGGATAGTTTGGAGGTCAATTTATAAAATAAACGAGCGCGATACAAGATGGGATAATAGGTACTCTGATAGAGAGTAGTGCTTTAGAGATTCCTGTGGTTTCAACTCGTCATCACGATACTTGTTATGATAACCAATTTCCTTTGCATTCCTTCGTGATCAGCGGTAGTGAGGTAATACCCAAAATACATTAAAACGCTGTTGTTTATTACTACCATGGCAACCTTTTATACACATGCAATGAGGAGAAGTAAAGATTGGTAAAGATGCTAATAATGACGCTATTGAATATTATTTTCATCACGTTGTCGTTTTGAAGACAATTTTTAGCTGCCTTAAATTTCTTTTGTGTTCAAGTGCCTATATCATCCGAAACAGAAATTTTTTAGTGCGAAGACTCATAAAATCATCTCCATCCCAAAATATTACATAGCAAAGGTTGATCGGGATACGTTAAAGTAGAGCTCACTGAAAATTTATCTTCAGGTATATGGATTGAACAAATTCTGATTAGGGGACCATTATCTTTCCCGGAGCCATTTCATACCGTATGGATGATTTCTTTTTAGAGTTCAAGGTCTAGATGCGGATTTGCAAACAATTCTCCTCAATCGGGAGTCACTTTCTTCCTTGCCAAAAATCCCCCAAATTCCCAGAAAAAGGTATTTTCCTCAGCTTCAATGACACAATATCTCATAACTCTGACGTGACGCGCAATCATCAGCTCAGATTTTCATTTGTAGAATCCAAAAGTGGCGGGTTCGATTTTTAGATGCGAGATATTGTAAAAAGTTCTGTGTGTTTTAAGTAATTATTAACCCATAAGTGCTGGCGATTAATCTACCATCTATATCAATGCAATGGGGGATTATTAATTTATAAGAATCTTTACGTATTGATTGATAAAATACAGTAATTTCCTAGACATTTTGACGACTTTTTAACTATTATATCAGCATTAAAATGCGAAGGAAAACAATAGGACAAGTTGTGATTCATCACGTCGACAAATTTCATCTAATTATAACTATAACTACATATCCACACAAAAAAATATGTGCCTACAGCTATAAACAGACGAAATTAAAAATAATATAAATCGCATAGACAGGCGGTTGGCGGGGGCTGTTAAAATAGACGGATTCAGAGGGGGCACGGGGACACCTCCCTCCCCTCCCCCAACGCTTAAAAAATAGACAAGATTTTTAATACTGTTATCATTAAGTTCGTTTTGTTTTGTATATTACGGAGAATTAATCTTCTTATTTCATATTAATAACTTTCATATCAAAATAAAGAGAGTATTTCGCATAGTAATTGTTGTAATTGTTTTTAATATCAAATATAAAAAGACCGTTGGCCTGACAGGCACTTGTGCACCCCAGAAAATGCTGGATCCGGCCTTTGCTGTTAGGACACCAAATGTAACCAAGGGAGAAATTATAATTGGACATTACTTGAAATGAATTTGTGGCGTTTTTCGAAAAAGGTCCAATTTTTATTTAATTCATTAATTGCCCGCAGGAAAAAAGATCTATTATGTATACATCACTCCATCTAAAATATTGTCATAATTTGTATCTAAGAATGAGCACTATTTCATAATTTTTCCACGCTTGACATTTACGAGGGCCTCCAATAAAGGACCCCCCGAACTCTTCCCCGCCTCCTAAAACGGCGGATTCGCTTCAATCGCGCCTTTGATCCGCTGGAGTGAGATGCGTGCCCCTCGGTCTCAGCCCACTGCGGCCCGCTCACGTTTCGCAAACCATTCTTCTTCCATCGCTTCTCTTTCCTCCGCCGCCGATGCCGGCCTATTTTGATGGCAACCACTTTCTCCTGCCCCGCCGAGCGCATCATCGCATCCGAGGAACCGCATTGCTGTCGCTAACAGCCTCGCAGATTCGAAGGCTCCCTCCTCGATGGTTCGATTGATCGAAACCATCGTCCACTCATCACTGAACTCACGAATGTTGCAAAAGAGGATCCTCATATTGGCCTCTAAATGTGTTGTCACCCACCGCGCATTTAAATTGGTTTACAAAATTCGCCACACGCGTCGCTGACGGTCAAATTGATCTGAGTTTCACAGGAAAATAAGGCATAATTAGAGGTTTTATTAGGGGCGAAATTTATGTGCATGATACGTGATCTATCAAATTCATAACTTTTCTTTGCTATTCCGCGCAATTACAAACTTTATAATGCAAAATATTGAAAAAAAAAAGTGGATCGCATTGCACTCATCACCGCGCCGCGGACATTTTTGAAATAGGATGAAAATGCGACCGAAGTGGCAACAGAAATCAGCCTTCTATGGGATGGAATTGGGCCTCCTCTCTACAGTCCCATTGACTGAACTCTAGAGAGACGAATTTTACATTAGAGGAATCAATTGTCAGGACATGCATTCACACGGCTAGTTCGGCCAACTATCGTTAGGACGATCGCTCGGACAATCGTAATGTGAACGAGGCATGAGGTGCATTGGGGGACAGCGACTGGTTGCAAACCATGTTGGCGCAGGGTTCTCCGCCCCTCCTTTTAAAGTGCCATCGGACAACTTTCGCCGGCAGGACTGTAGTCAACGGTGAAACGATGCGATTACCTGTAATTATGTAGTACTTATTAAAGTCAAAACCAGTAAAATTTCAATAGTTTCGTTCTCGTGAGCGAATTGTAGAAACGAAATGGCTTTAAACCTGGGGAGCTTAACTCAGGATCTAAACGAAATCGGAGTCAAAACTACTTCGGGTCGAAACTAAACTAAAACTCTGGGACGAAAGGAAACACAGATGATGTTTCGCGCCGAAGGGATCACGTGCTTCACCTTCAAATGGTTTAGTTTCGACCCACACTCATAGAAAGATGTATAGGTTGAATGAAGTAGAGGCTCGGCCTACGGCCATTAGATGCATGGGACACTCACATTTTTACCAGAAACAGGAGAACGGTGAACGCAAACTGGCCATTCAATTTTTAAGCTCAATAATTAAACCTCTCTATACGCATGTCGAAACTATTCCCTCTTATCCCCCTCCACTCAACTTCTGGGATCGAAACTTAACTATGAGCAGCGGACTTTTTGGATTAATTTAGTTTCGCTACCGGGAGTACAGTCTCGTCCTGGGACGAAAATTAACTCCTTGGTGATTTTAATTTCGAGCGGGAACGAAACTAAACCTAGGCCTCGTATTTTCGTTTCCCACCGGATCGAAGCGAGGCATTTTCATTTCATTTCACTTGCCATCCCTGACCTCGAATCGCTGGAGAAAATGTACACTCTCAACCGGCTGGCAACCCAGGAAAACCTTGTTCTCACTATCATTTCCCATTTTTGCGCTGCCCTTGCTCTTGATATTTCTTTCACATTGCCCCTTCTTACCCATCCACATTCAACTTCCTAACCCTTCTCATGTTTTCAATCTGACGTCTCATTTCATTAGCGCACGTCAGAATCCTCATTCCCCGTTCGCAAGTTACGAAAGTCCCTCTCACCGTTTCTGTAGCCTCGTCCTCACGTTCCACAGCAGCCTGGAATCGAAAAAAGTTAGCCGAAACCTCAAAAAATTATTTTTTTTACTACGAATTTGAAACTCCGCTTAAACATTATGACATAATTTGTGAATACCGTACCCCATTTATTTTTTTCCTGTACCCAGATGTTGAGGGAGTCAATTCATGTAATAAGAGGATAAAATTGTTAATTTTCAGTGAAAGAATCAAAGGTGAACGTTTTCCTCGAAACTTTTTTCAACTTTTACCATTTATATCTTACTAATATGCGAGCAAAAGAAAAAAATTAATGCAGTATATAATATGCAGAAATTTTTTGAGAGTATTGATGCGAAGTTTCAACTTCGTACCTCAAAAAATAGGTTTTCGAGATTTTGGCCAGCTCTTTCGATTCTAGCCCACTGGGTGTTGATATTATAACATTAACACTGTCCACGTCTATTATCCAAGGCTCTTCCATGTGAAAGAAATGGCTGAAATAGAATTAAATTATTAACTGCGGAAGGATCGTAAGGCATTGAGAATGGGAATCGAAAGACGTAGCACGTCATAAACCGATATGTATGAATTTTATCACTTTTATTTTTATCCGGTCACCAGTTCTGGTCTCTGGTAATTTTCTAGTCACGATCGGATATGACGGATTATCAGATATGCCCCCCCTCCCAAAATTCATATCCATGAGCCCCTGTTTTAAGGGCGTACACTATAATGCAAAACCCTCTCCCTCCTATTACCGTGGGCACTCCCACTTGAAGTCTGAGACTGACAGAACAGTTACGTCACTCCGTCCCTACGAGATAGCATTGCCTACAAAGAAAACAGTGAAAGTTTTGCGAATTACGTTTCCTTCCCATTAAAAAATAGTTTTCTTTTAATAATCGCGGCACGAGTTTCACCACTTGATTGATCCCTAATGATCACGTAATGACTTAATAATCGATGCAAGACAACTCTTCGAAATTTTCTGTTGATTAATGCACACCTCACCCGGAAATTATACAGTAAGTTGCTTTCTATCCGAGTGGAATGCGAGAAACTAAACCTATAAACGCAACGGCTTCAAGTAATCTGTTTTCCTCACAGCAGCACAAAAACTAGTATCTCATGGGCTAAATTTATTCCAGTACCGTTCAAGTAAGGAAGGACGATGGCTGTGAGTGTGTAATACGCTAAAAGCATGATAGAAGAGTCGCGATTAGATATTATGACATTTTTATGATTTTTATGTCCTTCATCCTGATTCCCACGGCAATATCCCACAGCAATATTCCCACAGCAATATCCCACAGGAGGATTAGGACTTTTTTTAAATGTTAGACTTAAAGTATCTCACCCAAAATCCCCACCCTAGAAGAGGAACTGGCCCCCCTCCACCCAGAATGTGAGAATTGCGCACGCCTGTGGCTAAATCCGGAGTGTTTTAACCCTCAGCTAACCAAAACAACGTTATGGTTAAATCACTGAGTAAATAAGTAAAATGAAACATATAACACTAGCAGGATTTTAATTCAAAAGTGTCGCCATTACCTTAAGAGCTAATCTATAAAAAAACATGCCATACAATATAAGCTCTCAACCAAATTTTTAAAATAAGAACTTGATGGAAGGAATTCGCCAAGGTAAAATCGTTTGGCCTAGCCGGGGTTTGAACCAGGATCTCCGGATTGCCACTTTGGAAGAAGGTGGATGGCGGTGTAACTGGTTGCATACCTGACCGGTAATCGGGATATTCGAGTTCGAATATAAGCTGAGAATGAGCTGAGCAGATTTTTTCATGGCAAATTTGATTCTCAGTTTATATAACTTTGCACCCGTGCGCGTGGGTGCGTGCAAAGTCACTCGTTTCACGCAATGCTTTGGTACGCGGATGAAATTTTAGACACAAAGAAAAGAGCTAAAAAAAAAAGCCGTAGCGCAAGATTCAAGGCCATTCCTCCGTGTGATTACTGATCTTAGAAAGGAAGAAGTCATCTAAGTGAAACCAGGAAGGTCGAAACAAAAGAAAATAATTCTTTCTTTTTCTACGCACAGAAAAAATAGTAACAGAGAGCCAGAAGAATAGACAAAAGATAAAACCTTCGCTACGGAAGAGAGTTGCTCAAAGAGAGGCGCACCTACCCAGTCGTAACTAGAAAATTACCAGAGACGAGCAGAAAATACCCTGGTTACTTACCTGGTAAAAAATAAAAACGAATCGTAAACTTGAGTCTAAGGGATGCATTTATAGTCCCATTTAAAAGTGGAAAAGTCAGCAAAATAAGAATGCAGGGTCAGTTGCTTCAAAAGTCGTAATTTTTATCGAACCTCTTCCGAGGTAGTGACAATTTGCAGACAAAGCCTTCCGCCTTCAGTGTTTGGTAGGAATAAAAACTCTGGATCGATTACAACTTTAGGTACTAACGTCGATAAAGTGGAAAATTTCCGTGAAATATTGTGTAATGGATAGCAATTTTCCACTTGTTACAAAACAATTTACTAGGAAGGAAATTTTCAATACACTGAAGTTCATTAACAAGTTGAAAAATCGAAGTTAATGTATCTAAAGTCATCATCATCGATGCTTTCGGACCCGGTTGATATATCGAAACTGGTATTCGTCATAGTGGTGAAGATCTCTCGGAGTTCAAATCGAGTTTAACCTTAGAGGTCTTCACATTATTGTTCTACGGGAAAGCATCAAACATTACTTCAGTTTTTCTTATATATTGTTTTAAATGAATGCAAAACAGCAATCTTACGCAGAAAATCTCTGTCTCAACTCATATCTCACAACTTATATCAACCGCAACAATGTAAACAGCTCCAGCTGCAGTGGAACTCACTTATACTAGCCACCAAGTTCTACAAACAGGGGAACTCAAAGCCATGACTATAAATAAATCTAAGTATACCGGGACTAGCCACGGTGATAACTTTACGAGAGTCACCCGCAATGCACAAATTATGCGAAAAATCCACAGAGAAAAAATCATTCGCCTTGACCGGGATTCGAACCCGGATCCCTCGATTTCCGGCCGAGTGCTTTAGCCTGTTAAGCTACCGAGACGTCATTCTTCCCTGTGGAAATTTGTGGACTATACCGGACATATAAATAAATCGTTCGAGATTCATATTTCTCAGATATCCATTTGCGGAGAGAACCTATACTCGTCAGTTACTCTAAAATTTCAAAACAATTTCGAGTGACCGAGGAGCTTGTCCACAACCCTTGTATTTTTGGGAACTTTTGCACTTACAACCGTCTATTTCCTCCACTTTTCATACGAATCCCCGGTATTGATTCCATTTATTGATCAATTTTGTGCTGAAAATAATTTAAACGGACAAATAAATACGAGAAGTTCAATACCTGATTTGCTTCCGCAGTATCCTATCCCAGAAGGTGTATGCGATGTCATAAGATTTCATTGTCGAGAATCATAAAACCATTAATGATAAAGGATAATGCGGGAACTTTGTGTTGAAACCAATCCGAAAGGCGGTTCGCTGAGACAATGGAAAGGTCACACGATTTCCGAAGCATTGTTTTTTAATCAAGACATCAAAGGGTGATGATACGTCGTACAATATATCCTTTTAGTGCTGAAAAAAATGTGTTGGGCACACGAACATAAGAGCCTACCAAGAACAATTTCCCCAGCATCTATTACAGCTAACCTAAGCTGCAAATACACTGAGAGTTTTGCTTCATGATCGCTATAAATTCCATTTCCTTGGGCTCAACTGCGTTTACGTAGTGAATTAGCTTTCCAGCAACGTTGGCGCTACCCGAAGGAGGAATAGTAATTATTCCAAGCAGGAAATTTTAAGGTAGAGGTTGGTGGAAAGGGTACGAAAAGGTACAAGATGGATTTTTTCCCAGATTAACTAATTGAGACACTATTAATTTATATCGTTTAGGGCATAGCATGTGCAAAATGTGCATCGACAGGCAATCTGGCAATTATTAGGCCTTCGCAATGTATCGCGACTATGACATACATAAAGAGAGGACGGAAATCATTCAGAAAATAAAACAGCAATAATTTAAAACTTGGCTAAGGTGGCGAAATGAATTACGTAAATTACACAAATTTAATTAGGAAATGGGTTTCTCCGAGTGTAGGTCTTCTGTTGAAAATTTAAAAAAACAACCTACACTACAAGAAAATCATTTGCCAATAAATAAGAAGTCGAGAAGAGAAGGGAAAAAACTCATTTTACTAATTTTAATGAATAAAATAAATAAAATTAACTTGAGATGCACTATCAAGGAAACCAAAAACATTGCCAAAAATGTCTAACTATATTTTAAGAGATTTCAGTTCGTAGAGGCTAGCAATTGCAATTCTCATAATATTACTACATAAGGAAGATCACTCCGGCGGCAGCCACTGTGCGGCGCAGCGTCATAAAAGGTGCCTTCTCATCTTTGTGGCGTCTCCTGGTTACCACAGAGGGGATAACGTACACAGAAAATGCTGTCATCTGCCACTAATACTTTGCAGTGTAAATTTACTGAACAAAGTATCAATCAATTGCATAAATATCTCGTTTGCTGTATGTCTGGCTTTAATTATTACAAGGTAAACAGCGAACACAACTACCGAACTTAGTGAGCCGGCGCAGTAGCGAAGCGAGGGGGGGTTTTGGGGGATAAACCCCCCCCCCCTCAAGAGCTCAGAGAATTTTTTAAGTTTAATCCATTTTACTAAATTGGATTGATATTACCAATAGAATAGTGAAAGGATTAATAAAGTATCCCTCAGAAAGCCGTAAAACTCACCATTTTGAACCATTTATCTTAAATTTCCGCAATTTATTAATCTCGCAACTACCGCTTACCCTGGTGGGTATTCCATACCCCCACACACCCCGGTATTAGTTGCACTTAAACCCCCCCAGCCTTAATTCCTAGCTGCGCCCCTGAGCCGGCGGGCATTTTGAATCTTGCTTTCTTCGGGGTTTGAACATTTCTGACCACCAGAAAAAGTCAAGAAAACACGCGCAACGTCCTACTTTATGGGTTAGTATCATGATTCCTAATCTTCTTTTCGATTCCCTCCCAGGTGAGACGGAGACGCCTGGTATGGTGCCAAGAGTGCTGGTCAACGCTACGATGAACACCTCCACGACTGCAGCGCCGATGGTCAACGCGACGGAGAAGATGGGAATGAACAACACCGAGATGATGGCAACGGAGAAGTGTACGCACAAAAACGAGACGCTGTCGATCGGTGAGGTGTTCCACGATGGATGCGAACAGAAGTGCACCTGTGAAGCAGGGGGAAAGGTCGCGTGCAAGCCACGGTAAGGACTCCAAGCCATACTGCAGACAGTTCTCAAGAGATTACAAATGAATTTCTCTTTTTTTTTGTGGATACCGCGTATTTTTATCACTTTTACTGACGCAGGGGCTGTGTGGCCAGGCCGGCTGGTCGGCAATCGCCGAGGGCCCGGAACTTAGGGGACCCCCGCAACGATCGCGTCTGTTCTGAAGCGCATATGAATGGTGTAATAAAAAAGACTCAAAGAACTTGAAGAACAAAAAGGATAAAATGGAATCTTATCTATGCTTTTTTGAAAGGGTTATTCGAAAAGGTTATTTTATAGGTCTTTTAGTTTTCAGTGAAGTTTCAAGGAAAAGATTCACTAAATACCATAATAAATTATTAAAATTGAAATTCTGTAAAAACTCTCACTTTTGATAGTATTTTTTCCAATGATATTGCTATTTTTATCGACTTTTATATAAAGAATGATCGCAGGCTTTCCCGGCGTATCGAATCGTGGAGGGTTATTCGGGAATTCCACCGGGTGAGGTTCTCCAACTACATCTCGGCCGACGCGTCGCGACGTTTCGATGAACGAGTTGTCCATCGTCATTAGGGCATGTCGAGTCTTGGAATTCGTCCTCCTTGTATACGGATGACGGCTGTATCAACTGGGGCTGGAGTTGCGTGATTAAAATCCTCGATCTATCACGTTGTTATCTAGTTGCGTGATTAAAATCCTCGATCAATCTCGATTTATGTTAATGGTCCACTGTCCTACATTTTTTAATAAGTCTTTAGGAGAGGAAAAGAATTGCCGAATAAAAAAATATAGGGTGCCATTTAAAAAAGACATACCGCTGTTCATATCTTTGTAAATAACAAAGCTACAAGGAAGGCAATCATGCTGATTAATGTCCCCCTGACGGCTAATGAACATTTGCTTGACACATTTTTGAATTTGCATCTGGACAATACGTTATTTCGGGTGGTCAAGATAAATGGGACACCCTGTATACAGATGACGGCGGTATCAACCGGGGCAGGAGTTACGTGATAGATCGAGGATTTTAATCACGTAACTCCTGCCCCAGTTGATACAGCAGTCATCCGTATAAAAGGAGGACGATTTCCAAGATACGACATGCCCTGATGACGATGGATAACTCGTTCATCGAAACGTCGGCCAAGATGGAGTTGGAGAATCTCACCCCGTGGAATTCTCGAATAGCCTTCCACGGCTTTTATATTGTTTTTAAGAGCCAGTATAGGGTCAAAATCCATTTCCTAAATTTTTCCAAGGGAGGGTCCCATCATAAGCCCTAGCCGAGGGACCCTAATGACCCCTGACCGCCCTGGAATGACGTTTCGCCTCTCTTTCCGGTGGCTTATTCAGGTTGTCAAGGTCAATTAAACTGTTGTGGCCTCTGAGAAACGTCAGTGAAAATGATAAAAATCCGCGGAATGCACCGAGAAAAGAAATTCACTCGTAATCAATGGTCCCAGAAATCTTCAATAATTTAAGAAATATCTGGTGTTTTCCCAGCGAATAGATTGAGTACTGTTTCCTCGGGTTTCCATCCGGGTGAGTGTGTCCGTTTTCTCCAAAGTTTCGGCATCCGATACGTTACTCGTAATAAGGGAATGATGATGAGGAACATGTCGGACCTCGAAACAAACTTTGATCGAGAAAACTGACATTCACCCGGCCCGACCCTCAAAACTCGAGAAACCCTTATTCAATCTTTTGGTTCTTATTCGGCTGAGAAAAAGTTTAGAAAAGATAGATAATAAGCATTAGGAAGTTCTGTAGAAAAATCTCAATACTTTGTAGGAACCTTTCTATGTAGCTTGAAGAATATAAAATCTTCAACAATACGTACTTCAGGCCTGGATAGCGGAGCCCATCTCTTCATTAATGCAGGTAGCGCATTCACCATCAAAAGAAATAACTCCCTCTCCCCGCCGGTATAGGGGAACCTCAGTTGAACGACCTTAAGTTGTACGACCCTCTCGGCAGTACGACGAAAGTGGGTTTGTCCGGCGCAAATACGTGCATTTCTATGGGGAGTCACTATCAACTGTACGACCTTCAGTTGTTTGACTATCCCAGTTGTAATACGCTAAAAGCCTGACCACATTAAGCACATTCAACTAACGTAAATCCATGGTACTAGTAGACGTAAATTCATCTTGTTTCAGCTGCCAACGCTAAATACTTTTCGAGATATTAGCGACGGAAAGTATCAGAAAATGTATGCAACCCGCATTGCAACAATGATCCCTAGCTATAATTTATAGGATTAAGAGTGCCGATGGCGTATTGTTGTACTGCGGGATGCATGAAATCAGGAGTACTTTCTATATCTCGAAAGTATTGAGTGTTGGCAGCAGAAACAAAAACTAAACCTCATGGGTATCCATTCCCTAGAAAAATTTGAATGAGATCTGGTGGTGGCACTTGAGGGACTTTCCTTATAAGCTGTACGGCACCACTAATCTGCAAACAGAAATGTCACATATACCTACGGGTACACCTTCAGTGAACTGTATGAGTCTCGTATATAGCTAACAGCCTCCCATCAAGGATTGTGTTAAGAGGCCCAGAGCCACCTTAATGCTTTCATTAAATCCAATAATTATATTTTATTATTTTTTATACATATTATAAACTCGATGGTTGAAGGCTTTACTTTGTGAAAATCCATAGTAAAGAATTAAAAAGCTATGGTACTCTTTTCACAGAATTTATTTGAGTTGGCCGGTTTCAAAAAATTATTCATAGAAGGAATGTCACGAATAGCAAGGTTCCTAGTGGTATATGATAGTGCACGCCAAAAAGCCCATGCAAGATTTTCATTGGATTAACACTAAAAATGGAGACAAGAAGCAAGGCTCTTTTCAAGTGGAGCAGTGCTATAGGAAAAAATATCTATTGTGTAAAATAACAGAACTTAGAAAAAAATTCTCACCAAGCATAGAATTGGAGATATATATTGTCCAAAATAGCAAAAATAAAAAAGTACCTACCCTTAATCGTGATTGAAGATTTTTATTTTAATGAAAATGGACTGTAGTGTAAATTTTTCATTTTTTGACACCAAGCCCCATTAGATTGATTTTTTTAAAATATTATGTATTCAAAAATTTTTATTGAACAAGGGGACAGCAAGCAAAATTGGAACAAGTTTCATTTTCTGGACCAACCTAGTATCACAAACATACAGGGTGTCCCTTTTATCTTGACCACCCGAAATAACTTTTTGTCTAAATGCAAATTCAAAAATGTGTCAAGTAAATGTTCATTAGCCGTCAGGGGGACATTAATCAGCATGATTGCCTTCCTTGTAGCTTTGTTATTTACAAAGATATGAACAGAGGTATGTCTTTTTTAAATGGCACCCTATTTTTTATTCGGCAATTCACTTCCTCTCCTATTCATATCTTTGTAAATAACAAAGCTACAAGGAAGGCAGTCATTCTGATTAATGTCCCCCTGACGGCTAATGAACATTTGCTTGACACATTTTTGAATTTGCATCTGGACAAAAAGTTATTTCAGGTGGTCAAGATAAATGGGACACCCTGTATATAGTTCCGACTCTTAGGATGATCCTGGTGTTTATTTTGTACAAAATCATAATTATACAACAAAGGAGCAATCCAATGTCGGAAACTCTTCATTGCAGCCAGGACTAAAACCAGGAACCCTTGACAGTGAACAGTCAGGTTATTAAAAAAAAGAATAACAGTGAAGTTCTCACAGCAATAAAGTAACCAGCCTCATTCAAGTCACTGCCTAGGTCATTCCAAAATGTCACTATTTCTAATAAATGCATGTATTGTTTTTTTTCAGGTGTGAAGAAATGCCACACAATATTTCATCTAAGTGCTTCACCATACCAGACCCTAAGGATGTTTGCTGCACCACTGTGCTTTGTGATGTTACGCTTGGGGACCAAGATGGGCAAGGTATGTAATTCCTTTCAAGATTCCTGAACAAACTAAATTATAAGCTGAAACTATCTACACATCAAAATGTAACTGAAAGTGGAAGAGCATTCTCCTCAGAGTCATCATCATGCGCTTCTTTGATACGTAGTTATCCAATATCCTCCTTTGTTACAAATCCATTATCCTATACCATATATATTCAACCTCCATTACAACTTATCATTACCATGCATGGTATAAGATATTGTAAAAAAATTGTAAGTTTGCATAATTATGAGAACAGTGATAGATCTGATTTTGTGGACAGAGTGAAAATAAAATTTGTTATCACTGAAAATACTATAATTAACTGCCATTGGTTTAAAATCTTATACTATCCAGTCCTACCTAGTGTTATGAAGCATTTTTAGGAATGAAATTGATTCTATCTGACATCATCCTGAGTAGCACTCATATAAAACAAGAAGGCATCATCTGAAAAGCATGTATAAAACTAACTAGACATTCTTCTCCTAAGATAATGATTACTCAACAATTAAAACCTGGGATGGCAAAAGTAAAACATTTTCAGGAGGAACATTAAATAATTTTAATACCTAAAATAAAACCTTTCACAGAGAGAAATATCTCTGAATTCAATACTTATAAAAAGCAGGTTCCCTGTTCATTCAAATCCTTCTAAAATACAAATGAAATACGATTCAATTTTTCATTCTGCAAAGTTATATTTTCCTTTGCAAAAAAGTTAATGTAAATATCAGTCATAGAAATGTTTACTTTGAAACAGGCTTTAAAAGTCCTGTCTCGTAGAAAATTATTTTTTGTTGCTTTATGTTAGATTATTCATGATCTTTGAAAATAATCAATGCATGCACTTCCCTCAGGAGACGTAAGTGTTAGATATTGGTAAAACAGACTTAACCACCCACAATTTCGTTTGTGATATCTTTCAATTGGTAGAGAATAACTGTAGTTTATTATATCCAACAGCAGAATCAAAGGGATCAACAGATGCCGCCTCTACTACCACAACCCCAGCAACCCACAATGCAGGCAAAGAAGGTTGTACTTACAACGGACGCACGTACGCATACGATCAGGAGTTCCACGATGGCTGCCGTGCTCTTTGCATCTGCTCCCACGACGGAGAAGTGGAGTGTGCCCCCATCCACTGCCCCACTGATTCAGGCCTCGACGTACTCGACCCACACTGCGTCACGTGGGAGCCTGTGCCCATGGAACCCGGAGAGGACGAGGGCGACAGCCCAACTTGCTGCCCCGAAGTACGGTGCAAGGATAATGGCTCGTGCGAATACGCCGGTCAACACTTCGATAACTTCGCTGAGATCCCAGCCTCGGTCAGCGAGGGCTGCTCTGGTCACAGGTGCTTCTGCGAGTTCGGCAACATCACTTGTGGGGGCGGTGCTGGGGTTAGTAAGTGCCTCCCTCTTCCGCCGCATGCCCCAGCAAACTTGCAGTGTTTGGGCGGAGGTCCCGGGTCAGCTATACTGGCACACCCGCGTGGTGACAATTGCTGCTTGGCCTGGATGTGCCCAGAGGACGCTCACGACAACAAAGGTTTGTCCAATGAAGGTATTTTTCCAAAAATTTCAAAACGAGACCTTTTGTAATGCTATACTTGTGATTAATCTCTGCCTTCACAAAAGCATTTGCATCCTCAAGGTTGCAGTCACTCACATAACTGCTTGTTGCAAGTAGGAGCTTCCAAGTATAGATTCTTCAGATAGGCACTAATTAGTGATAATGCCTTTCTAATATAGGGCCATCATACTTCCAATAGTTTACTCAGTCACAGGTTCTTTTAGAGTTGAACTGAAATTGAATACTTAGGGATTCTATATCCAACCACAGGAATTTAAAGGTGGCCACTCAAAAACTCCCATATCCTTTCATCACTGTCATGAGGTCCAAATATATTGGGCCAACTTTGATCCCTCAAATTTTATCAATAGATGAAATCCTTCTTATCTCAGCAATCGTCCATTTACATTACCAATTATAATCTAAATAATTGGTTTTCCAGACTTCGTCACTATTCCCAAAACATATGCCTCAATTCCCATATTTTCTGGACCACCTAGAATAATAATTTAAATGCTCTCAGTGGTCCAGTATACATGGTAATAACCATTATTTTCCCATCATTTACATGGAGTAATCCTAACATATGATTGTCTGGACATTTAGATGACAAGAGTCTAATTATATTTTTTGATTGTTCATTTCAAAGAAGGTATTTAGCTCTTCATAGTCCTAAAACATAATTTTCTAAGATAGGGAAATGATACACATAAATTTTTAATGATTATTAAGGGATTGGGAAACATAGCTGTTGATTTTCCAGAAGGAAATCCAGAAGGAAAAAAGGCAAATCCCTCTATTAAAATTCCAAAGCTCCTATCTGGAACATGACCACCTAGGATAGTTATAGAAAAATTACCCAAGACATAGTTGAGCCTTGCTGATGTTTAGAAGAACCTTACATATTGCCATATTTTGGAAGCTTTTTAACAGCTTTGCAAATAATGCCGCATCTACTTCCACTAGGGAATAGGATATGTCAAGACCCTCATACGCCTAACACAGGCATGTATATATATTTACTTGAAAGATACCATTAAGAGAAAATATGAACCATGTAAATCTGCAAAATGATCACTTCACAAGATACCCAACACCTTCCACTAAGCACAAAAGCACTTTCATAACAGCCAAATTTTGATGGAGCATAAGAGACATAAGGAGGCACTGATTACACAGCTATTGATCACAATCAAATGCAAGCACTGAGGATTAATTGCACAATAGAGCAACAAAGTGGTAATACCATTCTTTGCTCAATGATTGCACTCCAGTTTTTCATTTCACTCCTCACAACTGACCTTCCACTTTCCACCAAGAACTTCTACCAAGGCATAAAAGGCAAACCAATAGAAAAAAGCATTAGAACAAAACTCATGAAAACAGGCATGCATTTAAGAGTTACTGTAGCCACTTCACCAAACTTGATGGCTTTAAAATAATAGTGGACTGAAGATAGGTAATGAATTAAAATTTTCTTATTTTATAAAACTCAAGGATATGAAACATAAGTGAGGAAACTCAGCAAATTACTTCATTGACAATCCACTTTCCCTCATAAAAATCACTAGAAACTATTTTTTTCTGAAATTCGTTTTTTCCAAAGCTGGTACCAAAGTAGGTAGTAGAATGAGTAGTTGTCAGATTCATGACCTGAAGAATGACAACACACAGTATTGAGCTCCAAATGTTTCAATTTAGTATATAGCATATTTCCAATTCCAACATTGAAATGCGAGGTAGTACGTTCTATAGTCATTATAAAAAATACTGAAACTAATCCTAACCAATAAGTTGTATGTATAAGTTAGGCGCATGTAGAAGACTCTCTATATTAAGCCATAGACATGTGAAAATCACACATACAGGGTCATTCAGAGGTGTCAGTTCCTTTCCCTAGCTAGCAAGTACCATGGGGATTATTTTTGAGGATGCTTTAGGGTTTACTCAGATTTGAACCAAGGTTGCTTAGATGAGTATTCCATTGTCCCTGCCTACCAATAGATCGTAATGCTTCCATATGTTGTAGCTCATGCATAAATTCAATTTGAAGCTTTTACAAAATTGCTTCTTTCATACTAGACAAATCTCAATTGATCTTTAATGTATGTACTGCAAGCAAATAAAAATGACCTTTTGAGGAGCAATTCTACAGCTCTTCCTTGCTCCTACAATGGCTATAAAGTGGCTTCAAATAAAAATCACAAATTAACTTAGCAGCGACTAAATTTTCAAACCAAAGGGACCATGAGTATAAGTTGATTACCCATTTGGATGCTCATACCTTAACCTCCCACTATCACCATGATTCTCAAGAGGTCAGGCTAATGATGAAATTCATTTCTACTGCATTTACTTCCGAGGTCATTGCAAATTATTATTTTTTTATATCAGCCCAGTACATGGCTACTACAGTTCAATATTTTCAATTGCTTTTTACATACAAATAATACAGAAAGTGATCACACTAAAAAGCTAATCTAGGAAATAGAAAACACTTCGATAAAATACCTACATATCCTTGTTAAAATGCTTGCCATCTGTTCACTTAACCAAGTCAAAGCAATCACATATGATTACTTCTACTTGATTCTCAAAGAATTCCCACTAAAACCATGTTCACTAGCTGTGTTGCTTTGTGTGTGTTCAAATCTTCAACCAAATGCTTTTCCTCGTTCAAAATAATTTTATGTTTTCTGTGTTCATTCTCATGCAATGAGCTCAAGCTCTTTTTCTGTCTTTAACTGCATCATAAGTTCTTGGAATTGTAAATTTTCCAATGGCTTTCCCATGCACTGCCCTTTACTAGCAATTGGTAATTGCAGGGAGTACCAACAGTTCTGCAGAGGGACCTGTACCTGAGGTTACGATGATTCCTCAAGTGGACAATATGACTGTATCGACTGATAACAAAGACCAACCAATGACAACTATGACTCCAACAATTACCCCCCACGAGAGCACGCATGTCATGGAGACAATGAAAATAAATGCAACTGCAGATACGATGGACGAACATATGAATATTACAAGTGAAAATAGCCAGACTTCTCTTGACTCGACTACTTCTCCCTCATCAATTCCTACCATGGACAATATGCAGAATGGACAGATTTATGTTTCTTCACCAAGTCCAACTACCCTACCACCCATAGCAGTGACTGAAACAATGGAACCAATGACAACAATGCATTCCTCAGGCCCAGATACTGTGGAGCATAGAGGAATTGAAAATACTCACATGACAAGCACACTGCCTCCTCCCTCTGACTCAACCACGGCATCACCACAAACACCTTTCCTCATGACCCATGAAACAACCACCATATCATCATCAGGGCCTGAAACAATGAAACCCATTGTCTTAGATGAAAAACCAGCGTACCAAAGCCCTTGGGGGAATTTAGGTGGGACACCAGAGGTGAGGATACAAAATAAAAATCCTAAGATTCCTGGCCCCATACAGATCCCCGAGGAGGAATCCTCGGCAGAAGAAGACCCTTACAGCTACTGGTATGGTGGCACTCCCGATTCACCCAAAAAGAATGAGACTAAACCTCATATGCTAGTCACCACACCAAACAGGCACCCTCAAATTCCTGGTCCCATTCAAGTTTCTGAGGAGGAGACCTCGGCAGAAGAAGATCCATATAGCTTTTGGTATGGTGTACACCCTGATTCACCCAAGAAAAATGAATCCAAAGGGGGCATTCCGTTCACCCCCGAATATAATGGTCCTTTTGCTAACAAACCAGAAGAACCTGTGCCTCCCTTCAAACCAATCCATGATGGCAGACATGCAACAGCACCCAACAGCCAGCAAAAACCAAATGAAAACATTCACAAGAAACCCAAACACCCAGATGATGGGCTTCCGATATTCCTGAGGTACCCAGTCCAGTCAGGGAAGAAACAGCGAGTTGATCCGCAGAAAAGTAGGTTGCCAGAACGTCCTACTTCACCAAATGCCAACGACTTTGAATATCAAGGCCCCTTCATAGGAGTGCCACCATCTGGCCCTGATGACCGCATAGTCTTCCATCCTCAAGGTGGAAACATCAAGCAAGCTGGCAATTTTCCAACAAGACCCAACGGCTTGAGCAAGAACCCTGGAAATATCTACGGACAGCAACCTCCTCCATTCAGACAACCAAGTAGCAAGTATCCAGGAGAACATGATGCCTTCCCCGTGCCTGTACTAATTCATCCTGGACAGAGGCCACCCAACCAACCCCCACGCGCTCAGGGACCAGGAAACCAGCCTCTACATCCTGGAGTGCCGATAAGTGGAAATGCTGTACAGCATCATCAAGGAGGAGCCCATCCACAGGAACATTTTCAAATACAGGACTTGGAAGGAGGGCCAGTGCCACCTGAGATAGCCCAGCACATTCTTTGGGCTCTGCAGGGAGGTAGGCCGCCCGTTGGAGGAGAGCAAAGGCCCCCAGGGCCACAACAGCAAGGCCAAAGGGTACTGCCCCCACAACCCCCTCCCCTCAGAGGTCCACCTCAAAGGTTTCCTTCACCACAAGAGGTCTTCTTCCAAGTTCCATCAGGAGTCGGACCCGGGAATCATCCTACAGCACAAAATCCAGCTGTTTTTGTGCCAAATCAGGAACTGCCCAATTACAGGAACCCTCCAAGGATAGCCCAGACCCAAAACAGACCACCACATTTGGCCCAGGTACCTCCTCACGGCCCGCCCCATTTCCTGCCAGGAGTGGAACCAGAGTTCTTGCCTCCTGAACTCTACCACCTAGCATTTGGTGGAGAACATCCCGATGAGAACAACAGGACAAAGCAAGAGACGAGTCCTCCATCAAAAACAAACAAATCCAAACAACCTCCCATGACTCATGACCATGAACATCTGACTGAGGATCTTCCCCTCAATCATCCTGGTACAGGTGCGTTCATGTTTTGTTAATCCTTCCAATGCCTCTGATTGTGCTTCGCATGTGCCACCGTGAAGTGCAGAAGTATTATGTTTTTCTGGCATTAGTTAGTACAACCTATAATGCAATCTCTTCTCTAATTCCAGAATACTGCATGTTTGCATTCTCATGGTCTGAATACTACCAGGTGGTGTAAACGGTTGGTTGCAGAAAATTGCCTTTAGTCACACATTACTATGTCACATCATAAGGAATTATAGGCTCCAGAACCTTATACACAACAGGGCACATGAAATGGAAATAGGTTCTTAATAGCGATGAAATATGAGATGAAAACACATACTTTTAGGCTTTTTGGTATCTACATAATTTTCAACATTGCCTATGTTTATCCTTTGTTTTACAGCCACCCTTAATTGCATATATAGAGCCCATTGTTTATGCTGTGGAAGTAGACTTATAATAAGTAGGCAAACACTAGAGAACTTGCATTCGCCTTTTATTTTTTGAGAAAATTGTATTAAATTGTATTAATTGTTCTTTACCGCTGAAATTTCTCAGAGAATGTGTAACAATTACCAGAGCCATTGGTGTCATAAACTTAAGATAACTTAAAAAAGAACCTTTCCACATTTTTTTTCTAGAGGTTGACTAATTGAAACATACACATTCCTAAATGTTCCTTCATGGTGAGAACTTCATCATCAATGGTGCTCATGTTAGTTGTGTTTAGGATTTAGTTTTCCATGGTGCAAACATAAGACCTGTTTAGGGTGTATTTACGTACCATACAGGTAAAATTTGCCAAAGTAATCAACTAAGTAATAATAAAATACATAAATCTAAAATCTGTTCTTATATTTCCTGTAGATGCATAAGTCAATATCCCTATCATGAGACAGAAACGTAATTTTTAAAGTGAGCAAAGGACTTTGATTCGAAACTGATTCAACACCACCACATAAATAGCCTTTTTGTATTCAGAAGTAAGATGCATATAGTCCTGAGCAAACTGAAAATGGTGAATAATGCTACTCGTTCCAACAATCCACAGCTCTAAGGGCATGATTGCCATTAACCACCACACCTGCTTCAAAATATAACTGCAAACAAGAATTGATGGACAAGCATAAATATCATAGGTACAATTCATACACCTTAGGTAATATTACAGCCCCCTTAAAGTAAGTCATTTTTTCCCTCCTTTGTTGCTTTAAATTCACAATCAAGGAGCTTTATCATCCAAGGAAGAAACATTAGCATGGACATTGAGCTGCATCATTAGGGCAATGTTTTCACTTGATCTAAAAGAAAAGCAAGGTAATCCATTATCGTGATACATTTTTCCCGTTTGCAACGTCGGTTTTCTTTTAGGGAATAGGGAATATCACATGCTTATTACCTGAAAAATTTTACTGGAAGAAGCTCAATTATTACCCTACCATAGCCTACATGCATAACTTCATACATACCTACAACGCCAGTACCACCATATCCAGTAGGTACACAAATTACCCATTTAAAACTTTGCCCAAAATTGGTATGGATTTTGAGGAGACATGTACTTAGCAAGGTTCTGAGCCTGTATTCTGAGATAACTTAGGCATATGCTTATTTGGTGATTTTTGGGTTTGTTGTAGTTGCTTGAATTGAATCTATGTGTCTTAAAAATTGCACTTTGACAACAGTCCAAAGCTTTTAAGTTCACACTCAATGACACATTTTTTTAATATTGCTTTGAAATTTAGGTGCTGTAAAACTATATGTAGACTAAGGGGCATTTAAAAGAGCATGATTGTGAGTTTTGTCACTTATTTCATATATATGTCTCTGTCCATCTGGTGCTCCATACACGTTATTAGGAATAGGGTAGTTGTATCTATCTATTATTCTAACCCTTCTCTGGTTAAGTTTTTGGTCTGGTGAAATTTTTTCAAGGTGGCTGCAAAATGGAAAGTTACAATTGGAGTGACCACAACCCATGTTAATCCTCCAAATATATGTTACATGCTATTGGCTCATACCATAGATACCAACTCTGTTCTGCCCCCCCACATTTATATGCTTACTCAAAATTATGCTGGTGGCATGTCCTAATTGAACTTAATTTAGAGGGGTGAGGTAATTTTTTTCAAAGAAATTATTGAAAATTTTGTCTCATGGCTTGAACTTATGACCATTATTTTAGACTTTGGACATCATCCACCTCCTCCACCTCCATCAAGGTTTCCGGAAATGCCTCTACATCCACATCTTCATCCACAACTGCACAATGGTCAGTACCTATACATCCAGAAGAAGTATCCAATTCATTTACAATAGACCCTTGCTTTACGATATAAATCCATTCCGGGGGACCGATCGTAAATTGGCCCAGATAGCACAAAGTAAGAGAGTTATCTGTTTGTTATGGTTTTCTTACGGAAAAAATTGATAGGCAGCTTATCGTAAGCTAAGGGGCTTCTATAAGGCAAGGGTAAGAATAGGAAAGGAATGCCGTCAAATATCCTCGGACAACGTAAATCGTTTCTGTTGGAGCACCAAAGGCGGCTGAACAGCGTACTACACATGCTACACTGCTCATCTCAACATGAATTTAAAGCCTACCAGTAAAATTCAGAGTCTTTTTAAGAGCTTAACTACTGATAACAGATTTTCCTGTGAAAATAAAAAAAATTAAAAACAGCAAGCGACTGGCTGGTGAAGATACAAAGCATATAATACAAGTACTTTATTCTTGTGGTGGAAAGAAAAACAAATAATACCAGGGAGAACCAAACATAGGACCTATGCATCTGCAGCTCAAAATGCTAACTATTTCACCACGGCATCTGATGAGTGTGAAAGGCATAGTTACCATTTTAAAATCTAATTACATAGAAAAACTTAGCTGCTGTGTACATAAAACAAACTGAAATTACTCAAGGTCTATGCAATCTAACATTTACGAATTTTAATTTATGGTCTGATGACCCGATGAATACAAAATATGTACTAGAGATTACTTCCGGCATTTTTATATTATTCTCATCGCTATTCTTGTGAAATTATGTGTTTCTCTTACGACCGTCGTTTCGCCATCATTTCATAAATGTGAATGATTTTCAAATTATGGCCGTATGATGTTATTTCCACTCATACTATAGACAAGGCAAGAATGGAAAAATTGTTCTTACACATGAATCCCTTAATGAATACTCTAAAACAATGGAATAAAACAACATCTACTGAAGTGCTGAAGATTTGGCATCTATTTTGACATTACTCTGAATGTTTGTCGGCCTGTCCGTAACAAACCCATAACAAACTTACTTGATAAGCGCTTTCCTTATTTCTTCCTTTCACCTTATCTCAATGACTTATAATGTGCTAGCTGGGGAATTTCATCGTAAAGCGAATTCACATATTTCCAGGCGAGGAACCGGTTTAAGAAAGATCAGCGCCAGTAGTAGCACGCGGCCAAGTTGACATATGAAATAACCTGGATTCAAATTATTTGAAATATTATTTAACAAATCATAAAAATTAACATAAAATACAGTAGATGATTTTTCGCAATGAATTTACCTTCATGAACACCATAGCAAGATGTGAATCCCTGGGCCCCTGATCACTGCTCAAATACAAGTCGCAATCTCTAAGACTTCATATTTCATTGCATTTTCATGCACTGGGAAGAGAACATGAAGGAAGTAATATTTAACTCATTATATTCACTACTCTAGCATGAAGAACAACTTTCTTATCGTACAATGCAATAATGTGTGCATTGCAATTACTTCAATGACACACAGCGCATTAAGTAATTACGTTTAATTAGAAATCAGCTTACGACATGAGAGATACTTAGACTAAATTACCAGTATCATGGATATTTTAGACTTAATATCATTAAAAATTGGTTTTTTCAACAAATTAAGTCTTAGGATACTGAAAGGAGGGCAAATTGTGCGGATGTAAATGAAATCCATGAAATTTGAAATTTAAGAAAAACGTGCACAAAGGCAGGACAGAGCGTAAAGCGAATCTATCGTAAGGCGAACCCATCGTAAAGTGAGGGTCTACTGTACTTCTCTAATTTCCTTTCCTTAACAATTATCTGTACTCCAATTTTAATAGTCAAATAATGAAACTTTCAGTATGGTTTGAATGAATGGATGCAACAATTAGGTATGAATGATTACACCAGCAAAACTACCATGAAAATATCTTTGCAATGTATTGAAAAATTGTCTTCAAGCTCTCTCGCAAAATCGTGAGTTAAAAATTGGAAAAGGCAGATTTTGAATCCATCTTTTTGAAAAATAGAGAGAAGTTACGGAGTTTTATCACAGTTTATTTTCATTAGTGTTCAAAACAGTTCAATACTAATTCTCTTAAGATGGTTCCGATGAGGGAATGAGGTCAATATTATTTTCATGAAAATTTGAAGGTGTTTCTTCGAGGTGTTGGACCACCAAATCCGTGGCAGTTTCTCCATAATCAACAATGGTCGATGTATCACCCTGATAGCAATGAAATGAATCAACGTATGCATTTCAAAGTGCCATACCATCACTTCCACTGAAATATACATCCTATAAAACTGTTATTTTTATTCTCAGTTGGTGTGAGTAGCCCATCAGATGAAATCTCAGTCGATGCAGCAAACGTGATGCCAGATTCATCAGTACACCTTGTGTTTTCTCTGCCATCCTTATTTGTTGGACTGCATGGCCAAGTTGAGATTAGCTATACACAAGACCCTCTGTGAGTTAACCAAATTTCTTTCTGGGAGGATTACAAGAAATCCTCAGTTTTTCCTGTTACCTACAGTTAGTTCCAGGTACTTTCAACAAATGCTAATACCAACGTATCTCTTTTTTAGGAAAGAGGATCCAGAGACATGGGAAGGGAAGGAAATAGTTTCCACGCCTGGTGATTTGATTGAAACTCGAAGATTAGAGTACACCATTCCAGCATTCAATGGAAAAACTGGTCTCCAGCCAAACAAAGTTTATAGGATTAGGATCATGCTGCTGCTTAGAGACCTGAGAAATTCTCCGTCTAGTCGCATCATCACTATTCATACACCTTCAGGTAGATTTTTTTTATATCTACCTTGAGAATAAGCTATTACTATTTTAACATTGAAATGACTATCAATTAATATATTTAGAGAATTTAAAATTCAAAATGTACATGGAATGTCATAGTGAATTAAGCCCCTTAAATTTTTTATCATCTTTAAATGTGAAGGTAACCAAGGAAATCAAGGAAATGCAACACAATTGCCAGCACAAATTGAGGTTGATGCAGAGCTGGGAATAGCTGAAGTAAATTCAACGTGGGCAAGATTTGTTTGGAGAAAGTTCAATGACTTTGAGCTCCAATTTATTGATGGTGTGCAGCTTCGTTATAAGGAAATTGAAGGAAAGGTTCGTATAAAATAAATATGTTCATGTATTTGGGCAATCAAAGTCTTCCTACCATTCCTTTAAAATTCCTTCTCAAACTGATGTAGCTAAAGGCTACATTGTTTGAGTAAATATTTATATAAAAATAACCTATTTTGTATTCCTAAGTTCCAGTTCAAGGTTTCACATTTTTTACTCTTAGGTTTACTCAACAACGCAGCTACTACACAGAGCGACTGTTAGCTACACGTTGGAAGGACTGAGGCCAAGCTCAACATATGAAGTCTCTCTGCTTCTCGTACCTTTCCCAGATCAAAAAACCGAACTAATAGCAAGGGAAACCTTGCATATCACTACTGCAGCTGAAAAAGGTAAGCTAATTTGCTGACCAAACCATTCAGTGAGAAGTAAAAAAGCAAGAATTCATGAGGAATCTAACTTGAATAAAAATCTATGAAAGACATTAATATTTCATAATTTGGAAATGTAAGAGACCAATATACATAACAAAATGAACTCTTTTATGAGCCTCTATTTTTTACTTATCTTCAAGTCTATATCTAAATTACTAACTAAGTATTGATAAAAAAGAGTTTTGTTCTTGACATTTGTTGATAAAAGGTGATGTGAAATGATGATTTCCAAAGGAGTAATGTAATTAACTGAGGCACAATAAAAGCCAGCCAATTTTTTGCAAGATATAAAAGCTCTATGAAAACATATAATGTGAGTGTAAATTTTTCCACTGTTTTTTTTCCAGATCCATACGGTTTTGATCTTAAGATCAAAGTTGACAACATCAAAGTATTCTCCACTGAAGTCAGCTGGTCTGGTGTTCCTTACCCGGAGGATAAATATGTGAATATATTCAGAGTTATATACCAGAGTGATTCAGCTGGTACAAAGGGAGGAGAGGGGTCTGAAGGTGGTCCCGATGGAGAAGAGAGAAGCAGTACTTTCAAGGTTGCCAAGAGAGATCCATCCCCCTCAGCACTCGTTACTGGCCTCAAACCCGGCACTAGGTATGTAGAAAAAATACCTCATTTACTCTCCCAAAACCACTTTGATTGACTTCTTCTCAGAATGTATTGTAGTCAAGGCGACCAACTGTTAGGAATTAGTCAAATATGTCCTACTATTTTCTTCAAGCATGCTAGCAACTGGCCAGCTTTTTCCATAAAGACAAATTGTTCACCTTCCTACTACTTAAATGTACTATGTACAAACCAAATGCTGAAATACATGATAATATTTGCTGGCATCTGTATAAATGATGACAAAAATTTCTATGAAAAATGCCATTTTAGGGAAATTAAGCTGTTTGAAAAAAGATAATTATGGTTGTGCTACTGCAGTTAATAATAGCCACTAAGCTCGCCACGGGATCTGGCTAGTCTGATGTGTGAATTACTTTTCACAACTTGCTCTTGCTAATGAATGATTGGGTTAATCTGCAAAAGCACTCACAGTTAAATTAAATGATAGCATAAATAAATGCTTTCATATAAGTAGTGTGAAATAAATTTTTATAGCAATAAAATCACTAAATTACCAAGTACATATTTTCCTTGCAGGTATAGGATGTGGCTGGAAGCTTATCTCACAAATGGTAGGATAAAGAAGAGTGATGTAAAGGATATAGTGACCAAACCTTCTTCATCATCAAGTACAAAACAAGGTGTGTATTCAGTAGATCTAAGAAGTAATGTTGTTTCCGTCAAGTACCACTAACAATTTTCATTACCACAAATTTTGCATTATGGTTTCAACTTTTTTATATTAAGGAGCATAAAATGCAACTGAATTGGCCATTTATGAATAACTTTTAGGTAATTAGCCATTAACAAATAAAAACATCTCACCGAACAAAATTATTTTCATGCTTGTTACTTCAAAACGGTCGTTATTGTATACATAAACTCAACTTAAACTTAAACAATAAACATTTGGATACATAAACTAATTAGAAAGTCTGCATTCTTCTCTTAATTTATTTCAGTGAAACTTAATGAAAGAGAGATTAAGTTCATAATATTACATAAAACTGGGACATAACTTCTAAATGATCTCATTGAGTTGATACTTTTAAAAAAGGCTCTCTTATAATACTTATATTGAAAAATTTTTTGTACCACCTAAATGAGATATCAATTAGAAAATATAAGAATAGAGTGCTAGCATACCTATCAAAGGGTCAAGGGTTCAAATCCCCTTGGGGGTAGAAGCCCTCAAACCCTCCACCCCCCCTCTACGTTCAATGTGTCTGCATTCAAGTTCAACGAGCGAGGTATTTCAATTGCACTGCGAATTATCATAGGCAATAACCTCAGCTAACTTAATGGCAAATGTGGTTGTTGCAGCAGGTAAGGGTTTGGGCTGTGGGCTCACTCAATTGTTACCACTATGTAATGAGAAATCTGCATATCGTGGGTATCTCAGATTTAGCCAGTTGGAGACGGTGAGAAGATAGAGGTTAAAAAAACAGCCTATCAGCCATGTGAATGTCCTGGAGTAGGAAGAACTCGTAAAAGGTGCTTCAACTCACCTTCTATGGAGCCCAAGGACATTAGAGATATGTATTCTGATTAAGATAGATATTGGGGACCTGCTGGCCTTTCGAAAAGTCATCAGTCTCTGTGGGTTATTGCTGTCTGGCAAAATGGATCCTTAGATCTAACTTCCCACTTATCGAACATACCCCAACTTAACTTTCAAATAATCCAATCATCTTAGGTGTCATAAACAATTATGTTGGTTCAGGTAATATGTATCTACGAGTGTGATGCACCCGCTCTCAGTGGGCTTCCCCCGCTCTTTTCAATGCAGGTCCATAGAGGGATAGGCGCGTTTCTAATTTTAAAATGTAGGAAAAAAGGCAGGGTCTTATGTACAAATTTACTTGGAATGTTCATGTACAAATTCAGGTCAGAGGACCTCTTTAAACACAGCATTGGAAGTAATTACACTATTCTCCGTGAAACGCACATGATGACTCATAATTGCGGGTCAACAGGAGACTTGAATGTGGAATCAGCCGCATTTTGATAGAAGTTATTTAAAGAATGAGAGATATTGTTGCAAATGAACTAATGTATCAGTTTATGCGCCGTTAACATCAGGAATATTTACCCTTTTTTTGTTTTGTTTTTTTTATAATTTTAAAACCAAATTTAGGAAACAATAGCAATATTTAGGAAGTAAGATATGCCGTTGCATGTTCTCTGATAAATTCTGTGCATTTTGGTAGCTCATTTGTAGAGTTTGGTTGCGTATAAGTTGAGAAAAAGGTATCTATACAGTAGAAATAATATATGTATTTATAAAAGCACAATTAGAATCTTCAGACCACATGGACTCCTGACTGCCAACTTAGGTCAACTGTCCACCATAGTGCATTGAGGGTGATGACTTGCCCACTATAAAATACATACATACATATTTCAACAATATGCATCTGTTTCACTGCTGCCTATTCATATTCAATTTTCACACATTCCTATTTCAGGTAAACTTGAGGCATCGGTGGGAGAGGTTGGGAAGAAGAGCACTGAGGAGAGTGGCGACTATTACGGGGGACTGGTGGGTGTGTCCATATTGGCGGCCCTTGCCTTTGTCGCCATCCTAATCCTTCTGCTGATGCTCCTCAAGAGACAAGGCCAAGCCAAAAAGGCAGCCATTTCCACGGCCAGAAAATCCGAGTCAGCCTATGACAACCCGACATACAAGGTAGAAATCCAGCAAGAAACAATGGGTAAACATATTGCATACATTTAATTATTTATAGACATAAAAATCTTGGAGACAAACAACTTATATTTTCATTTCAACTGGCATATTTATGTGCCAGAGATTTCAACATAACATTACGTTTATTAACTTGGTGTTAAATGATATTAAGATAGACTTTCAAAGATGTTTTTGTGGAACATTCATTCAGATTTTATTGGTAGGAAGTCTGAAACCAAATTTATTTTTAACATATATTTACTAGGCAAACAAAATGTATTTTGGTCAGGGAATACTGTTTCTACACTCTGCCTACAGCAGTGAGCTTAGGTTTTCTTTCAAGAGGGAATATTCATAAGGTGCTTTCCCTTGCCTTGATTATAAGCAACACCTCTCCAGATAATTGTTATCTGGATGATCTCCCTCATTAAATCAATAAAAATGAAACATTTGCACAAAAGTTATAAGGACTGTACGTATAATATTCAACAAGTGAAAAAACACGTCTGTTGAGAAACCATATTAGTGACTACCATTATTCAATTTTCTCAGGAATAAATGTAAGGGTTGGGGGTCTCAAACAATAAGTAATTCCTGGGAATTGTATCATGACAACTAAACTTTAGAGTTAAAATGTAAAAGTATTTGTACATGATAAGCATTAACAATAGCAATGAAATAGTTATAATATTATTTTAGCAGTAATTTTAAATTATAGTCCATATCATCAACCAATTATAAAACTCTTTCTTTGATTGAACCTCAATCTTGTAAGATGTCAGTTGAAAACTCAGAAACCTCCATTTTGGGCTATTAACATCATGAATTCCATGTTTACGCTACAAGCACATTACTGAATTCAACTACGTCTGATTTTTCTCAGCATTTTATGGTGACACATACAAGGAAATATATTTATACTATTTACATAAGATAAAATAGAGAATTGTTTGAAAACAAAATAACTGCCCATTGTTCTTCATATACTTATTCTGTAATGAAGGAAAGTAGTTATGCATGGCTTTCCTTTGTTTGGCTAATTTTTATGTTTGTGTTTACATTACAGACCTCTGACCACGATTCAACAAACGGGAGGATAAAGAACTCAGCTCGCCTCCAAGAGGCATAAAAAGTTAGACTTGCTAAAACCAAAACATCTCTCAACCGCTATCATCACATTCTTCATCATCATCATCATCACCATCATATTGTTCATGAAAAGTGTTATCATCTCTAACCTCATCATCAGAAGCATTAACTTTATATCATAATTAGATTTGTAAGATTTCTTCCATTTGTAAAAAAATATAAAACCCACATTTGAAGACTTGAAGAAAGCATTTTCATCATAAGAAGTTCAAATATTTTCTTAAGATTTAGTTGAGGGTGATTTTTGTCTTTAGTGCAATTTAATATCATTGGTGAACAATGTATTCTTGAATTAACTAAACCTTGTTTTTTTTATTTAAGTCTTCATCATGACCGGAGAACAATATATACATATTTGTACATTTGTAATATTTAAACCTATTAATAGAATTATTTGTTATTCAATGTTCTAATATTTTGAGGTACATAATTCTTTTTTAAATTGCATCCTTCTGTGCACCTTACTTTGATCTAAATGGCTATAAAGTCATTACACTCGATAACTTGTAAATAGAATTTTTTCCAGCCACATCTGAAGCTCTTGCTTAGGTACACCTACTGGTGAATTCAGTTCTTAATGTTTTGTGCCATTAATTGTACATTAAATGTTGAAATCTGACAAGGTTAGTAGCCTGGTGTGTTCTACTAACCTTGGTAATCTGAGGCAGTTAAAACAGTCTGATGGCTATAAATTAACCTGTCCCTAAAGTTATGAAAATCACTATTCTGATTTCAATTTCATCTTTAAAAATGACGAAGCTGATTTCCTAAAATCAGAAATAATGTTTTATTGTCTTGAAGAATCATTTAATGCTGTGATAGGAACTATTGTGTACCACTGAAGTTATTACTTTAATTGTACTAAAATTTTAGATGAAACTGCATGTCAATTGGTTCATTGCTATGTTGCCTATACTTTTGAGTCCAAAACATGGGAGTATGGATACCATGCAGTGTAAGTGATCAATATTCTCAAAGAGATCTCAAAACAAGCTAAATTATTGCATGGGGTATTCTTTCCATTGGAACTAATGTGCACAGCATTGTATCCAATTATTTTTTTTTTTAACTTCTGGAATCATTGAGTAAGCCACACTGTTACTATGTTTTTTAGCATTTCCTCCTTCTACTAGGAGAGTGATACAAAGTAGAATTGTATGTAAATAAAAATTTCATGACCACTTCAATTGCATTATTATATTAATTTTCAACCTGCCGTTGAGCAATCTCATTTACCATACCTAAGGCTGCAACCATCCAAAAATATCAACATTGCTTATCACACCAAATATATGAAAGTAAATGTAACAAAGATGACCCTGATGAAAGACGGAACCCACCTCTAAAAGGAGTAAATTGCTATTTATTCTTAAAGAGCGATAACTAATGTCTTTCATGAAAAGTGACTTCGGGACAAGAATGCAATTACAAGGTGCCAGTTAAGCTCAGTTAACTTTTGGGCAGTCCAGTTTTCAAATTACAAATTATAAAATGTCCTTAATAAAATACCAAGATTCGTGTTCAAATTTACCTAGGTCTCAATAAAAAATTGAAAAGGACAGAAAATGAATTAATTGATTATGGATTTCACTGGAGTTGGAGTTCATGAGCAGATAATTTTAGCTTCACTCAGTCATGGTTACTTTTACTCAGGTATTGATATCATCAACAATACAGTATTAAGTTTCCATTACATACACTGCAAATTGCAAAGAAGGTTTTTTTCTGAGGCTGGGTGCTGTGTGCACAATTTGGACTGCTTGTGGCATCATATGCTCAACAGTCCATACCACCTTGTCCGGTAGTGTCCTCAAATATCTCAGTACCTAAACTGGCTAAAGCACTCGACCGGATATCGGGGAATCCGGGTTCGAATCCCGGTCGAGGCGAATGATTTTTTTCTCTGTGGATTTTTCCCACAATTTGGAGAAGGTGTCAAGGATTGGTTGTTAGGACAGAAATATTTTATACTAGGGATGGTCGGATCGGATACCCCTGATCCAAATATCCGCGGATATTGCCCTTCATCAGATACATCGGGTCCAGAGTTGCGGAAAACATCGGATCTGGATCCAAAATGTTAAATAGTAACAGCTTCAGTGAATGCAACTCCCCATAAGGGTGGAAAGAGATCCGATTCTATCTTCGAATGCGCCGTCACATGCGATTCTTGTCCTACTCATGAACAGTTTTGTTTGAAAGCTCTCGCAGAGGTTACGTAGGAGAATTTCAGCCGTGGAAAATAAAAAAGGCAAAATACAACTGGCACATAGTGTGACTCTTTCCAAGAGATTGAACAATCATCGGGGGAATCTAAGCGTCAGGAATTTGAAAATGCATTTGGATCCCAAAATATGCGATCCGAAAGATCCGGCTCCAAAAATCAAGGATCCGATCCTAATCCAGATCCGAAAAATATCCTGGATCCGTCCATCCCTATTTTATACTATTAATCATTATCTGTAGTTTTGTGCTTCAGTTTTCATGCATGGTATTCAGTATTCATATTTCCATGCATATACCACATATGGTATTCATTTATATCATATATCAATGGCTAAGTTATAGCAACACGTGTATCTCAAAAACAGCAACTTTTCAGAAGAGCAAAAAAATGATTATTTTTTTTTACTTGTAGACTGAAATTAAATACCAAAAGTGCATAAAACTGAAAAAGAAGCATTCATTTGCAAACAAAGAGTTGTTTTTTGCTTGTATTTTACTTTTTTAATGTTATTACACTTTGTTTAAGAAACCTGTCTAAAATGGGCCGAATTTGAGACACGTGTTGTTAGAACTTAGCCGTCGATATGGTATTCATTCAGCCTTATGTTTCTGATGAAGTGTTGACTTCTCAATCACTGCCGCAGTTTTAACTTCTTCACCATATCAAACCAAAAAGATGGGTTTAAGTGTGATCAAATATCTCAGGACAATTTAAACTGTTATGAGGATATTAAATACCACTAAAGACTACAACAATGAATTCTATTTCACTGAAGTGGAAAGGTATAACCGACAGCTTCCAAAGAGGAGGAAGTGAAGAACTACATCCCAATATGAAATTCAATATAGAATCATAGGCAGCTAAAGTGGGACAACCATCTCAGAAAAAAATTATATGAAATCACCAGAAATATTGACAAAATAAAGCAAATAATGCCCATGATGTGCATAGTTAACACATCAGAGATCCTCAAAGCCTATACTGCAAAGGCAGGTTACGTGACATAAAAGGCAAGGTAAGACACATAGAAACCTCGAAACTATTGTAATTACAAAAAATGTTCTCTCACCTCCTCTAATGACTTTTTGAAATTCCAAAATTATCATTTTGTTCATCCTTTTCCTCATAAAATTCCATACGTGACTGTCTTTCCTTATCTCAAACTTTCTGAATTCCTTTTCACTAAGCTATTCCTACCATGCCAATCTACTACCTTAAAACAACAAAATTTGATAGCATTTGTAAAATGACTCTCTAATTAAGGCCTTTATAATGCTCCCTTGAATCTGCACTTCACCTGACAATTTTTCTCTTCCTGAAAGTATTGGGGCCATCATAGGCGGATCCAGGGGGGGGGGGGGGCACGTGCCCCCCCCTCAGACCCTCAAAAATATGCAAGATTTTTAATACGGTCCCATTATCATTGCATTCGTTTTGTATTACGAGGTATCCTTGTGCCCCACCCAGAACAAAATCCTGGATACGGCTTTGCTTGTGCCCCTCCCAGAAAAAAAATCCTGGATCCGCCCCTGGGGGCCATTATAGCCACAAAAAGCACTTAATTATAGATCTACAAATATAACTAATTCTACATACATTTCAACTGATTGAAACATCATTTTCCTCTTTTTTACATAATTTATCTGAATATAAATTAAACTAGTCTAAAGAGGAGATGGAATATTAAGGTATCAAGCAATGATAAAAGAAGATACTTACAAGTTGGATACTTCTAAAAGAAAGTTTTTGCTGCATATATTTGAAAACAAAATTCATATTCCTACACTAAAAACATTCCACAACGGATTGATAAGGCCACAGGGAACTATCGATAATTTAATTAGCCATGAATATGGAACTTAAAACATATTTAAAATTAAACATGTAGGTACCTCAGAATGTCACCAAGTACTGAAATAAAAAATCAAATGAACCTGTTGAAATCATTGGATCTTAGCAACTATTAGACATGATTTTATATGAATGTCTTGTTGCCATACTATAATGTTGATACCCGAGCAGAAGTATATATACAACCATTGTAAAAAGTAGCCAATGCTTGGTAAAAAAAAGAAATATTTAACAATCTCCAAAGGATTCCTAGTATTCCAGTGCTTAATGTAATACCTAACAAAGTCCAAACCCATTGCGTTTGTAAAATAGACAAGTACTTTAGTATTAATCCACACCTAAACACTGCAGCACTTTTTGCCCTTTGACATAAATCCATGTCATGTATTAACACTCATTTATTCAATTCCGACGGACAAGCCAGCGGCAAACGACAGATTGGGGCAGCGTTGACTCATAAAATTTCGAGATATTTTTCTAACGTACTAGGAGTTTTCTACCTGAATAAACAATTACTTCAATTTCCACCAATCAACAACATCTTTCATTGAGGAGCCGGTTATTCTCGCAATCCTTTCCTCTTCCACCGACCAGTTACACCTGAATCATTCATTTTCACCAAATTCGATGGCTGGCGGTCGCTAATCGACCACCTCATTGATAACAACCGAAAGGCTTCTTCCCGTTTCTAGAAAGAGACCGATCGAACTGTTTAATCGAACGCGGCGGCGAAGTACGGGGAGATGGTTCGAAATATCTCCGCGAGGGGGACACGAGTCGGCGCGCCGACACAAAGCAGGAGACTCCTATGGCGTCGTCACTTGCTACGGTGAAGCTGAAGGGTGAAGTCGAGCAATTGTCCTTCTTCAGCACTGTTATTGTTCTGAAGATCCACATTTAATCACTACGGGAAACCACAAAGGCCCTGCTGCATGGAGAAATGGTTCAGTGAAAGACGGTTCTGGCTCTTCGGCAACCGCCTGCCACTACTACCTCGACGGTAAGTTTAGCAAAAAAGAGTCCTCCGTCTTTATACACACTTACACCATCACATTCACTTTCTAGAGATTTTGTGTAGAGTAAGATTCCGCAACCGATTCACCAATTCTTCCCCTCAGATCAAGGTAATTTTCAAATATTAATTGAGCACAGGTATGTAGGTATATTAAATTGCACATTTAACCTATGTTCGCCCGTCACTCACAAAATATACCAATCGATCAGCTGTGATGCCGCTCCACAAAAACATAGGCCGACGCTTTCAAATAAATTTGCATTTTCACTCCTTTAGAAATTACTGAAACTCATCAATAGAAGCAGGGAATGCTAGCGGGACAGGTTAAGTGATTTTATCGGTTTTCTCATCCCCACACATCAATGATAACATCGCCGATCACGCAAAGGCCAAAGGTCGACCGGATACGGGGATTTCATTGTAGACACCTCAGTTCTCCAAAACTTCAGGGAAAAAATTTAAAGGAAAACATCAAATCCTGCTAGCGGCAAAGATTGGATACTGGTGTTGACGTATTGAAGCAGAAAGTTCTCCCAGGCCGATTCCGCCACCTCTTCAAAACACGACAATGTGATTCAGCAGGACTTTTAGTGACACCATCAGGCCGAAAGCTGGAAATAATTCATTCCCCATGGATTGAGAATCGAAGAACATTGAACATGCGGAAAGGACATTCTAGCATCCCAGGACGTTATACACCAAAGCTAGAAACTTATCAATGAAAGAAAACAGTCAGGAGGTTCGAAAAAGCAGTAATAAATAAAACCGTATTTACAATAGACATTACATTCCATAAATAGCGAATGATTAAGTTCACAAGCAGATCGTGCATTCTTTGATGCTTCGACAACGCAATTTCAATGATGTCGCTCACTATTAACTCACCCGTGCTAAGGAAATACCCATTTGAGCTTTCATATGATGCATAAATTCGGCCGTTTTACTGTTAACTATTGGCAAAAGCCACATAAAGCTCACTTACTATAATGGTGCGGGTAAAAACCAATCTTTGGTAAAACTTCAGGTCTTCACAGTACTGAGCCATTTTGCATAAATGTGCCAATAAGTAATCTATAGCTAGCCATATTATAAGTACAAGTGATATTTGCCCATTTGAAAAGTGACATGCCTGAATTCAGCAGAATCGTGAATAAACACATCATCTGGTTAGAGTAATTCCAGCTTTGCTAGGAATTATCCTTTTTTATCTGAATTAAAAAAAACGAAAGAATAAATTTGAATACGCAAAAAAAACAGAATTTTTTTGAAATTATATTATGTCAAGACGCATAAATAAAATCAAATTTCTTCTGAGCATTATAAACAATCATATAACGGATCATGCATTAAATTTCCCTTGCCTGGATATGATGATACCTGCATCAGAGCAGCATCAAGTTATTATTCATCAGTACAATCATATGTTAGGACAATAAACTTTCTAGGTTCAATTTCAGCACTTAAAAGACTTAAATATTCCTGGAAAAACATGACAAAGCAATTTCAAACAAACCACAAATCGCCAATTGGTATCTACTAAATAGCTAAAAATATAACTACTCACAAATTTGAGCTTCATGGTAACAGTAACGCAGTTGGGTTGGATTTGCAGCCATTAAGTTCTTTTACAGCAGAATTTTGGTCAACATTATAGGCTAAATACTGTTCATCCACGGTGTACACATGCATAGATCTCTTTAACGCGTGTACGTCGCAAACAGCCCCGAATTTTTATATGGAATTTTGTGATGTGGTACTGGGTTGATCGTATCGTTATCGTGGTCATTAATAATAATATTCAATGGTTTCTCTCCTTTCCCTTGGGCTACAGCCTTGACGCGGTATGATAACTTGCGCGTTTGAATGACCCTTGGAGCTGCAGCAATTTTCATAACTCTCGGTAAAAGGAACCATAACAGATAGGTCAAATCGTAAGAGCCAGACGAAAGGTGGTCCACGTGATGGTAACACGTAAAAAAAACACTACTGAAATGGATGAGTGGACATCCTAAAACTATCTTTTCCCTAAAAATATGGAGCATAATGAATTGAGTATCGGAAACTCATAAAATGGGACCTGACCTCAGAGTGCCAGGCAGCGAAGTCGGCAAGGTCCTCGAGGTTGTTTTGCCGTGCGTAAAACCTGCGAATATTTACCACGGGCATCAAAGTAAGAAGCAAAAGGAAGATCAAGAAGATGGGGGAGAATAAGAAGGCAACAATGGTGGGGCCGTGAAGTATTGAGGCAATAGTGAGAGCGGTAAACAAAAAAATAGCAAAGTGGAAATAGATAATGGGAAAATAAACAAGTTGGGGTTGAATGAGGAGGGTTAGGACTACTAGAGGTACGCTATGGTATTTGGAGGAGGCGAACGACAGCTGAGGTCATTTGCGCCGTGAGGGAAGGGTATGGAAGGAAGGGTGGAGAGAAACCCGGCGTCGGCATTTGCCTACTCTTAACGAAAGGCGCCAGGAGGACCACGGCTCAACGTCCCATCCGACGAACGGAGTGTTGCGCTTGAAATGTCCTCCACTCAACACTCAAGCAGGGATCGGGCAGTCTCTGAAAAATTCTCCGCCACCGCCGGGTGGGAAGCCAACACTTTAGCCACCACATCAACCCGATCCCCGACTACTGGAGTGATTGGTGGAAGGTGATATTTAGTGGTGGCGAGGAAAGGCTCTGCTTAAAATAATATCTGATGCTTTCTCGGCGTATGGCAGGGCATTCAGCCCTGATGATGGAGTACGACACGTAGCACGAAACGTCGCGTCGGTAGCCATGGAGATGATTACCCGGTGGAACACTCGAGCAGCCTTCACGCAAAGGCTCTGTTTACTTGAAAAGTGGATAAGGGAGTAGTAGAAGTAAACAACTGGATAATGGTGGTAGAAATTGACCAACAACTTTTTTGTGCCTAGACCAGGGGTTCCCAAACTTTTTTGTACCACGCCCCCCCCTCCCGCGCCACACATATCAGCTTTCCATTTTGCAATACCCTATTTCCACGGTGCCGTTAATAAGAAGACGGAACAACCTTATAGGCCACATCTTGAGACATGATGGCCTGATGAAGACAATCGTCGAAGGACAGGTGGAAGGCAAGAATGGAAAAGGAAGACCTCGAGCAAAATATATGGAACAAGTAAAGAGAGATGTGAAAGAGAAGAAATACGTAGGAGTTAAAAGATTAGCTGATAGGAGAACTGAGTGGAGAGCTGCGTCAAACCAATCCTAGGATTGTTGACCAGTGATGATGATGACGTACATACCAACTCCTACTTGTACGAGTACAAGTACTTGTGCGGTGGATGCCTACTTGATACGGTGAGTAGGTAGATTTTTTTGTTCACTGTTGAATGCGGTAACACAGAATGGAAAGATTCAATAATTGAACGTATGATGAAAATTAAAACAGGTATTACATGAAAAACGAATATAATTACTGATGCAAAATTTAACATTGTAACACAGATACATTTTCAATTTAAGGAAGGTGAAACAATAGGCCTACCTACTTACAAAAACAAAACATAACATGTAATTTAGTGAGATGGGTGCGCTTGCATGTTCTGGATAAGTTGACAGATCCTGGGTTGAGTTTCAGACAAAGCACAGCGTAGGTCACTTTCGACATCAAGTTGGTTGCGGTACTTGGTTTTGATCGTCACAAGAGTTGAAAACGCTTTTTCGCACATGTATGTTGTTGAAAAAGGCAAGTACATCCGAACAGCTTTCTCTGAAACTATTTCAAAGATCTGAGGAAATTATTTTTGTAATTTTTTTATTTATTTCATTTGGGTGTCACGCCCCCCCTGAACTTTCTCCACGCCCCCCAGTTTGAGAACCCCTGGCCTAGACCTTTCGAGACGGTGGAGTTCCCGCCTTAGCATGACTGCTGTACTGAGCCCCAAGAGACCCTTCCGTCCCCTCCGTACTGAGCATTTTTCAGGACATTCGTTCACAAAGGTCTCGCTGATAACCATACCTCGTTCACATTACGATCGTCCTAACGATAGTTGGCCGTACTAGCCGTGTGAATGCATGTCCTGACATTAGTTGACGTAGTTCCGAACGTTGCCACTTTACGATGGTTAGGCGCTGGGAGACCGGAAACGGAAGCGACAAGAGAAAGACGAAAAGCTCGTGAAGCTCTATTTTTTTCATGGATTTGTCCTACGAAGGAAGATTATGGGTGGAAGAAAAATTATTCGGTAAATACACGTTGATCACAGTAATATCTTGTCCCTGCATACCTCAACAGCTTTGCTAACCATGAATTTCCCGTTCACTTTAGATGTCAGCACTAGAGGGCAGCACAGGTTTTAACAATCGTCGTGTGAATGCACGATAGTTCCGACAATCGCTGGAACAATCGTAAAGTGAATGAGGCATCACGCACTCACAGCACCAACCTTTTTCGACCCTTTCTAGTGGGGACTCAGCTTTCAGCTTTATCTCGGACTCCGAGGGTAGTTGGGCTCCTCCCTTTCGGGGTTTATAACTCTACCAGCGGCATGGGTTCGCGGTCAACCATGCTTTGTTTAAATTAATTAGCTATATGGATAATTGTTGCTTGCACGTAAATTGCAGACTTGGAATTAAATTTCTGGTTTTATTCAGAGAATCGTCAAATTTTGAACGAAGCTCTAAACGCTGCTAAAAAGTCAAATCTTCTATATTACTTCTACCGTATAGATACCTTTTTCTCAACTTATACGCAACCAAACTCTACAAATGAGGTACCAAAATGCTCAGAATTTATCAGAGAACATGCGACGGCATATCTTACTTCCTAAATATTGCTATTGTTTCCTAAAATTGGTTTTTAAATAATAAAAAAAACACAAAAAAAAACAAAAAAACGGTAGATATTCCTGACGTTAAAGGCGCACAAACTGATACATTAGTTCATTTGCAACAATATCTCGCATTCTTTAAATAACTTTTATCAAAATGCGACTGATTCCACATTCAAGTCTCCTGTCGATACGTAAGTATGAGTCATCATGTGCGTTTAACAGAGGATAGTGTAGGTAATTACTTCCAATGTTGTGTTTAAAGAGGTCCTCTGACCTGAATTTGTACATGAACATTCCAATTAAATTTGTACATAAGACCCTGCCTTTTTTTTCTACATTTTAAAATTAGAAACGCGCCTATCCCTCTGTGGACCTGCATTGAAAAGAGCGGGGGAAGCCCGCTGGGAGCGGGCGCATCACGTTCGTTCAATTCTTAGTTGTGGAAGGTTACTCGGGATTTCCACCGGGTCAGGTTCTCCAACTCCATCTCGGCCGACGTTTCGATGGGCGAGTTGTCCATCGTGTTCAGGGCACGATCAATTCTTAGTTTATATTTTTTGAGAAAGGAACAAATATTTATTTCGAAAACTGACTGAATGAATAATTGAATGACCGCGGACCCTTACCACAAAGAGGTATAATATAAGACGATGTGTCCGGGTAGGTAACTGCTCCCGAATTTCGAGGATAGGGCCTAAGTACCGCTTTGTTGGGTTCCGTAAGTAAGACTTTGCGAACCCGTGACTGTCATAAAAGAGGGATAGCAAGGAAACGTATATTTTCGGCATTCGATCGCTTGCGTAGAAAAATCTCCGACGGAAATTTTCGGATTTCGTCTCCCGGGTCAAGAAACGTCCTGCCGCATATTTTCGACATTCGTAGGAAAAGAACTAATGTGTGCATCCCGACTCGCAAATATAGAGAGAGGAAGTATGCAGAGTATTTGAATGGCTTGAGAAAGTAATTAGATATATCGGAGATTGAAGCGGAAAAATTTTTCTGAAGGAATAAGTTATTTATAACAAGCAAATGGTTCAAATTTTATTAGATGAGGTACACTTGCAAAGGTCCCGGCGATACTGGTGGGCATTAGAACATGTTTATACTTAAGTTTACGACTAATGTGAAAAATTCGCGCAGCTTCCCTTGAGTACATGGGGACAACAAAATTCCAAATTACTGCATGAAACAAGTAACTTAGAACGCAGTCACGCGCACTTTACAATGTTACACACACAAAAGATAAAATAACCATGAAAAAATCGTTAGGCTTATCCGGAATTCGAACCCAGATCTCCCCATTGCCGGTAGGCCTTGGTGGTGTAACTGGTATCATACCTGACCGGCAATCGGGAGATCCAGGTTCGAATCCCGGCTAAGCCAAATGATTTGTTCATTTTGATTTTCATCCTCGGCGTATATAATAAAATTCATTTTTTAATCCCCATCCTGTTGCACAAATTGACATTCAGTGATATCTACCGATTCGATCGATAGATTTTTCTTCCTCATAGGAAAATCTACTAGAATTGGTAGAATATTAATAGCGTATGCTTGGTTTCGCTAATAGTAGGACCTTCCCGCCTTGTGACGGTGCAGGATTCCTCGTCCTCTCCCTTCCTTCCCCGTCCTTCCCCTGGAGGCGCCGTCGGGCTCTCATCGCGGCGGCGCCTCCTTTCCTTGCTCCTTCCCGTCCTTCCCTTTCTGGTGGCAGATGAGAAAAGCTAATCGCTTACAGTCCCTGCCCCAGGAGTGTACCCCGCGAGCCCGTCCTAAGGGTTTCGTTCCACCTGACCTTCAGTGGCAAAAAAGTAAAATTCCTATTCAGAATGTAGGTAATTGTAAACTCTTTGATCAAATCTAATGACTGTTTTCAGGTAAAACGCATAGAGATGCGTTTTATACCGTGGAATATAAGAGTTCTCTCAAAGGTTGCGGAAAATTGTGGGCCAAGTAAACACACTCAGAGGGTTGGGAATTGGCAATTTAATATTTACCGCAGTGTAAACAGAAGTATCATGGATATACGTGTCTTTAGTACTTTATCCACATGAGGATGTTTTTGATTGCTTTGACCATATCGATGGCTAATTGTAAGTTCTAACAACACGTATCTCAAAAATAGCAACTTCTCAGGAGAACAAAAAAACTATTATTTTTTTACTTGTACTTTGAAATCAAAAATCAAAAGTTCATAAAACTGAAAAAGAAGCATACATTTGCAAACAAAGAGTTATTTCTGCTTCTATTTTATTTTTTAATGTTATTACACTTTGTATAAGATACCTATCTTAAACCGGCCGAATTTGAGACAAGTGTTGTTAGAACTTAGCTATCGATATGCAGTAAGCAGCATTTTTTTAGACTCAGTTCGCATATGAATCTAGCCATTTATTTATAGTCTTCAAAAGGCTTTCCTTCATAATTTTTTACAAAAAAAATCATTCGCGGGTCACGCCTGCCTACCTGAAAATTCCCACTAACATATGAGGGGGGAAGGAGCCTAGGGGTACAAGTTATATTTTTTTCTAAACAGAGTTAAGTACAGAAATTAGGTGAAGAAAACAAACAAAATCAATTAGTAGCGCATTTGATTTTTCACTCGATGTCAGCTCAGAACAGAGACTCATTCGTATCCCTTGGAAACCAATCATTTGTATATTTCTTCCATCAATTTCTGTACCTAACTCTATTTCGAGATAAAATCACTTGTACACCTTGGCTTCTCACCCCCTCATGTGACACTTGCGTTGATTTCTCGCCCGCAACCGCACATTAGGGATAAGTTTATGAAGGGTGTTGAATGAATGTAAGTCACAGGGTCCGCTGTATTTATGAACTTAGGGTATTTAACCCGAGTGATATTTTTTTTACCTCCCTAGAGGTTAGCACAGTTCGAGCAATAAATGATTAACACCAAACTTCACACTCAAAGGCATTAATACCATAGGAGTGGTCTTTTTCTTCGGCTGGATGAAGTACTCACAAAACGCCTTTACCAGTGGATATATTCACATGTTGTGATCTTAATTACGCTTTCAATAAGCTAAATCACATGAACCTCCATAAGACACATCATTCACATGATTTTGAACTTGATATATGTCTCACACAGACGACACATGAATTTCTGAATGTAATTATATCAACGTAATAACTATAGGTATAGAAGCTTAAATGGAGCGTAATGAGAATAAACTATCCAACACACAAAAACCAGCGATAAAAGTCAGTCTACAGGAGAATATTTAAGTAAAACTATGAAAACACACTATTTTTTAACCAATCAAAGAAGGGAATAATAAATCCATTAAACACTCACCATCATCTCCTTACAGCGGCTTTTTCACACGGGCTAAAGCGTTTCCAACGATGAATATTCGCAAATCCATTTTGGAAGTCCACGGCTGGAACGGACCCATTTAATTCATATAGGGATTTATTAACTTCAACAAACAGCCCATAATCTGTCGAGGAGAAAATACCATTCTCAATATGTTGCATATAAAAATGTAACCTCTCTAATCATGATTAATTTCGTGTACCAATGAAATACAAGGGAGCTAAAATACTGACATCACTACTGTCATCATTATCACAAGGAATACTGCAATAATTTAACGAAGAAATGAAAATGGCCATCTTCTTTTCGCGCCGTAGAATTTAATCTGAAATTACTAACAGAGAGCAAAAAATATATACTGTTTGGTAATTTATAGAGGATAAAAGGTGGTTGGGAGGTCTAGTCAGCTAAAGTTTCAACCAATAGTAGCCCTTAAAAATATGCTCGGCCACCGACAGTATGCCATGCGTTTTTGGCGCCGTATTTCAGTTTCCATCCTCCTTTCACAGGATTGCAATCAATGGCCACTGAGTCACACACGTAATATGTTTCTGGGAGATATTACATGATGGCATGACCACTGATTTTAAAATTAATTTACCTAAGCTCGGAGGCATAGTTACTGAGAACCCTTTATAGACCAAAACATTAATTGAATAGAGCAAAAAAATACATTTCAATGGATAAATATACCAGTACGTGTCAATATTTCCAGTTAACGCCGTAGAATATTTTGAAATGCTTAAATAGAGCCTCACTCACTAAAGACTAGCATAGAAATAATCTAAATATTTTGTAATCACTCCTTACCTTATTCCGTAACTGACAGTAATTTCTCAACTTTCGGCAACGTGCTTGACTTCAAGACAGGAAATCATTCTATTATAAATGTTTTAAATTGTAATGTAATGACGTGGATATGGTTAAAAACTTAATAAAGTTTTTTCTTCACGCTGACAGGCATTTTCAGAATATGGCATTCTTCAGCAGTAAAAAGTGAATCACAATCCATTACTAATATTAACAACTTAAACTAGAATATTTTAATTTTCAAAATTTCCCTGTGGTAGCCGGTGATTATAATCACTATCGCATTATGATATCTCAGTTCGGGTGTGGACTGCACTTTAACATATGGATATCACGCCATGGCATTATATTCCCAGTCACCTCCAAAAATGATGTGATGAAATATTTGAATATGAAATACCGAGGCATAAGTATCAAGAGATAAGCCGATAAGAGAATAGAGCAGAAGCTCGCATAAAGCCACTCTTAGGATGGTTTCTAAGCAATAATGATGATGATGTTAATCCACTTCAAAAATAAAATATTCCGCGTATAGGTATATTAAACTTTTGTACACTATTCCGGAAATAAAGAGAGCATTTCTTCTACAGGTAACAACTAATCAACAGACCTGGCCACACCTCAATATTATTGACGACTTAAGAAGTTATTTTTCATTCACTGAATAAGACTAGCCACTTTACATCTTCTTAACGTCCGAATTCCCGATTGGATGAAAGAAGACCAACCATTAGAAATATTGAAATTGGAGTTTATTTTTCGCATAAAACTCCACACGTGGATGTTAGAATTGGCAAAAAAAGCGCATACACTTGATTAGGTACCGTTGATATCGATTAGCCCCAGCAAATAACTACTTTACGACGGATAATTTGTATTATTTTCTTTATCATTCGCGATAAAATTGCGACATAGGGAATCAAAGAAAATTCATCAATTTTCATTGATTATGAGACACACTATAAAATCAACGAAATTGCTTATTGATCGATAGATAAATTGCCAACAAGTCACGAACATTCATTTTTCTAAATCGATGCCATTCGCGTAAGGGTTTTCATTTTTTTGTGAATCGATAAAACTGAAGATTCCATCAGATTACAAGTCTCCAGAACTAATAATTGAGCGCGCATAGGACTAATGATAAATGAACAGTGAAAACTCCAACATGGATAACTGATAATACAATTTCTACTTATTAAAGGCTGCAAAAAAGCGTTTTCTTTTCAACAAGGTGTGCAGTAGCGAATGGTTTTCATGCATGATAATAGGTACCACACGAAACATATTCAAGCTTCTTCTTCGCATCAAACGAGACATATTATTTCTTTATCCAAGCCACGTATGCTCACCAATTATTTACTTTGGAAATACATCAATACGTTCAATACACCCTGAAGAAAAGCTCAATAAATAAAAATTTGCCCAAAAACAGAATTCTTTTTTGAAACAGCAAATTCCTAATACTCACATAGTACCCACCATAAAGACTAAAACACAAAAAACTAAAGTGATGAACTTTTAGAAATATCATTCATCACGTAGGGGCGATAGCTCAATGAAAACTAATAATAAATAGGTATAAACTAAATGTCTCATCTTTTCCAACTCAAAGTAACTCGATGACTTTCTTCATTGGCTTTAGAAAAAAAAGGGATAGCCATTAAATGATTCTTAATATTAGTCTTAGGACCAATTCTACAAGATTAGCAGAGAAAAAATAAACCCAAAACGCCAATGAAAAAAACAAAATGGGTTGTCATGAACTATTACTTCATTGCTCATCGTAATTACTTCACGACCACAATAAACTATCCATAAAATATAAAATATTCAGCTATGATCAATAAATTATTACGAAAACTCAGGGGAGACTTTTTACATACTTCATTAGCATTGGTATGTTTGAAAAATGAAATAAATAAGTTTTTCAAAATAGCCCAACTGTGGCACAGGAATTATTTTTTATTACACGACTACAATCTTAGAACTAGTTAACTGATTATTTTTCACCCCACCTTTACTCATTTATTTAACGACTGATCAAGACTCAGAATTTTCATTACATTGTACGAGAAATTAACGCTAGTTGAGATAACATTGACTTTATCGTAATATTAGCCGGTAAATACATTGTGGCATAGATATTTTTCTACAAAAACAATACCTTCGTTCTCTGAAAAAAAGGTTTGCTAAAGAACTTTAGGCCACTTAAAATAACTGCTGCATTCTTTTCCCTTTTGAAACAACAAAGATACTCCTAAAATAAATGAAAGACGAAACTCCTGAAATAAAAAACACAATAAGAGACACTTTCACCACAACAGTGACGACGTAATACAACAGAAATCAATCAAGGACTCCTTTTAAGGCCGTGGAACAAAGGCAAATCTTTGACAAGCGGCGCAAGGAAAATTTTGAAGGCGAAATATCGATCAACCTTGATTCATGAGCCGTCTTAATGAAGAACTAATCGCCCAAGATTAACTCAACTGATAACTGGTGGGAAACCGATCGAAAATATAGCATGGCTAATTCTTAAATTAGGCACTCAAATTAGCAACTTTCACGATAAGAGGTGACGGAGAAGACAGGGCTTAGCAGGCCAAGGACCTTCCGAGAATTGGGGCGCGAGAACTTTTTCCACCCTCATTACCATAGAAGTTGGAGGCAAGGTTGAAGGTTAAGCTCGAGTAAACAGCGTTAAGGGGTAAATTTCCCCACCATGTTTAGCTGCATAACTTACCCAGGACACCACAGCCCGAAACAAAATTTAGAAAAAAATAGTTTTTTTGCAGTATCTCGAAATATGGACCCAAAATAAATTTTAACATTTTTGCGGCACCGTTTCTTTCCTTGCGTACATTCTTGGTATATTTTCACAAATTTCTCCGACACAGTGAGATACAAAAGTTTTATAGATGGATGGCCTAATAATAGGCGCTCAAGTCCCAGGGATTGGGGGAATGAGGGGCAAGAGTACGCACCTAACAAACAATTATAAAAATAATGCATTCACGTTCAAACGACAACTTTTATACTTACACAATTTGTTCGCTGTTACATTTACTACAATACTTGGGTTCCATTTCTGTAGAAATAATACAGAGCTGCCGTTAATTCATCAATATGTAAGAGAAAAACAAATAGGAATCTTGCCCCTCACGTGGGGAAAATGTCCTACCCTTATGGGGCAAGAGTCTTAATCACAGTTTACACTTATTAATTTTCCCTTTTTAGAATATGTGGCACAAGGTTATTTCCTCCAATTATTACATTCAAAACATTTTATCCAATCAACAATTGGTGGATCTAAGTAAAATTTTCCACGACTTCCACGGTGATAATCAATTTTTCCGGTGAACTGAATTTTTCGTCTTCCACCGCTAAGCACCGCAACCATTTACCTATATTTTAGAGATATTCCTGTTTAGTTTCAGGGTGTAGGGGGTGCTCGTAAGAATTTCAGAACGCTTTGAGTTATTTAGCTCCTAACTCTCCATTGCTCCTCCTCAGTGTCCTCCAAAGTTTGTTGTCCTCATCTTACCGATCGGTTTTTCTCTTATAGTTCCGCATTTTCATTCGATAGAATTATCAACAATATACATCTACATAGTTCCCCGCAAGCCGCCTAAAAGGCGTGTGGCAAGGGGTGTTAGGAAATCAACCGTCTACGCATAAAAAATAAAGTGCTCTAACGAAGTTGGGACAAGCATTTATGAAAGTCCTTTATGGTTCGGGGAAAAACAAATTCATATATCTATCCGTACGGCAAAACATCTCTCTTAATTTATCGCTTCTATCGGACCTGAAAATATAGTGTGGCTCTAATATTATGTTCTCCGAGTCGCTCTTAAAGATATCCATTCTCAATTGTTCAAGCAATTTAAGCCTAGCGCGCAGCCTCCGAGTTCCCAGCGGCTCCCAGCCTAATTCGCTTAGCATCTGCGTAACGCTGTCTGTACGCCCGTAGCAGTTTTTGACGAAACGCGCAGCCTTGTTTTGTATTTTATTCAGTTCGCGGATTAAGTCTTTCTGTACCGGATCCCATACGCTCGCTGCATATTCAAGGTGCGGACGGACGAGTGCGAAATAGCACCTTTCTTTCACTTTCAGCGATAGGATAGCTGAGAAGCGGTGACCCTCTCGGCATGAGCTCGTGACATCATCAAATAATCTGCGAAAGAGATATGATAATCTATTTTTCGTTGAAAATACCTAGAGAAGCAGACGACAGATCGAAAAACGGACAGTATGGATCTCTTTTATTTTTCAAAGTTTGTCACGATCGACGATTGAAATAAATGCTAAACGATTCCATTCCTGGGGGTTAGAATGACGTCATATTTTTAACCACATACGGGCATTTTTTAGAAGTTCAATAAGTGACCGCCTACGGATCGCGAATAACCGATAACTGAAACTGCTCACTTCCACAAGAACGGTTCATTCCGCTTTCGTTTCGCGCCATTGTTTTTGATCAATCAATGAATGATTCATTGAGCGATCCATCTGAAAATCAATCAGCTCTCCGAACGAGGTAATTTTCATTCGGATATAGAGAATAACCCCCCTATTCTGTTCCTTCCTCATATCATGGCTCACGTGCACAAATCGATACACGGAATTATTGGTCAAGGTTTTTGTTTTATGAATGAGACTATGCTCAACCGCCGGTTCCCCTCTTCACAACAGGTCTATTGTTTCCTTTGAATATAAGGCTCATCATTGCTAAAAATCTTTACAACCAAAAACACGTTCAAATAAGAGCTCAACCGCCGGTTCCCCTCTTCACAACAGGTCTATTGTTTCCTTTGAATATAAGGCTCATCATTGCTAAAAATCTTTACAACCAAAAACACGTTCAAATAATAAGTAATTTGAAATAGATTGATTTTAAATACCTAATGATTGTATAATCACAAGACGACTAAGGTAATGCGGTTTTGTAAAGTATCGCGAGCGAGGAATTTGTCACTCAAGAGAAAAGTAGGAAGGGAAAAACTTGAGCAGGTACAGCAATTCAACTATTTGGGCAGCGCATTAGAGGAAAACGGACGCAGTAGCAAGGACATCAGGAAGCGAATTGCACTAGCAAAGGAGGCATTCATGCACAGAAAGGAACTTCTTACAGGATCGTTATGCAATAGTTTAAAGAAAAGGTTAGTGAAGAGTTTTATCTGGAGTGTAGCTCTCTACGGTGCGGAAACGTGGACACTGAGGAAAAAAACGAGAGAAGATTGGAGGAATTCGAGATGTGGGTATGGAGAAGAATGGAGAGGGTGAAATGGACGGAGAGGAGGAGAAACGACGAAGTGCTGGATATGGTTGGCGAGGAGAGGCAGCTTCTAGATGAGATGCGGGGGAGACAGCAAGTTTGGATGGAGCGAGTACTTAGCGGGGAGGAGATGTTGAAAATGTATTAGAGGGTAGAATGTTAGAGAAACGAGGGAGGGGAAGGAAAAGAATAGGATTTTTAGATAGATTGAAAGGGAGTAGACCTTACAGTGAATTGAAGAAGGCAGCGCTGGAAGTAAAGGGAGGTCCCCAGATCACTTCTTAAGTACTCCATGGAAACCTACCTTGATCGGTAGAATACTGTAATAATAATGACTGTATTTGAAATACCGCCAAACAAAGATATTTTCAAGGACTACACATACGGCAATACGGCACATATTACCATATGAGTCGAGTAGACATTACCGACAGAGAGAAGTAAACCTGCCCAATAAATAGACAGAAAAGCTTGACTGGAAATAAGAAGTTTTGCGTATTTATGTGCTCCGGCAATCTTGTTCCTCTCAAGGTTATCACGCAAATCTGGGAGCGGGCAAGAGAGGCTGGCCATGGATTTATCGGATTTCGCTTTCCCGAAAAAAATCCTCGCACGTCGCGTGCAGCGCGCGGCGTATATCATGAGCCACGAGGCTTGGTTGGTTAGGCAAAGGAGCCCTCGTCTGAAGTCATTATATCCTCAACCAGCCTCTATTTCCCGGCCAAGAGGAAAAATAACCCCAGGACCCCAAATTGTCACACGTTTTATTTCAGTGTGCCGATATGGACCCAGGTTCTCCAATTCCTGCCCCTCTTTCTAATTCTGGGTCGCTATAAAAACTTCCGGGCCTAGACGCATTCATGATTGGTAGCAATAAAGAGAGCAAGGTGAAGACCAAGCGGATTAAATGATTGAGAGACTGAAGGGAGAAACACTATATACCTACTTTTACGAAATAAAAAGAACACGACTGCAGGAGTAATAGATATAATAAAAGTAATAATACCAATAGTAATAATAATAATTACAATGATAGTGATGACATTAAAAGTAATAATACTAAATAAAGTAATAATAGAAATAAAAATAATAATACCCAATCGCAGTTGTACCATAGATAAAAAAACCATTGATCAGCTTAAGGTTGGATGGCGATATTTGGTGGAACTTGTTCACAGGAAACATAATGAAAATACACTTTTGTATGTTCCGTAAGAGTTTTTAATACCGACCCAGGTTTCGGCAGTACACACTGTGATAATCACACACACACACCTTGATAATGACAGTGTGTACTGCCGAAACCTGGGTCGGTATTAAAAACTCTTGTGGAACATACAAAAGTGTATTTTCATTATGTTTCCCATGAAAAAACCAGCAAGACATCAAAATCATTTTTCTCGAAGCTGACGAGGTCGCATGTAGAACCTTTTCAAACCAATTCAGGTAAATTTGTAAACAACGGCGGAATTGGTACCACACCAAAACATGCGCTTCCTCACTCACTGCAGCAAAAACTGATTTGATGAAAAATGTGTAAATTATTTGTGCAGTTGGACGGGAAAATGAGCCTCTTATCCGACTTAGGCAATCCTACGCTCACTTGATTGAATTATTTCCATCAAAGAAAGAGCAACCTCCTCTTTGCCTTTCCTTCAATAAATTCAGGGGGAAACTCATATCAAATTATCGTCTTTCATCTAAATTTTTTCATCAACCTTTTAGTGTCAGGATCCTAAATTTTATACCCATTCAGAAAGCAAAAGAGACTTTAAATCGACGATGCGAGTCCTACAGCAAACCAACGGCAAGTATGACTAGATTTACTGATTACAGTGTATATTTCAAATACACGGCATTAGTCCACCACTTCTACAAGTCCACGAACACTAAAATGAAATGTAATCATTAAATTATTATTGCAATTAAATTGTTACGAGTAGGCAATTGGCCTGGTGGGAATATGTACGAGTAAAAAAATCGAGAATATAGTAACTTACCCTTGAAACCTACTTCTTTAACCGATTTTTTTAAATACATAACTTTTTCGGCAAGGGCTCAAATATTTTTTTCTGGTAGGCCGTCCAGTCCGGTATGATCCTGCTCAATAAGGAGAACTGCTTTACGTTTGTCCTTTGTGATCGGCACTCTATCTTGAACTGGTGATAATTTTTTTTCAAAAGTTTGGTTTCATGGATTCAGCTTATTCCATTTTATTCAGATGGCTATAGATACGAAATTTTGAATTTTTCTAGCTTTTCTTCTGGCTTCCTTCGGAGTGACCACCCGATTCCAACCAATGATGCATCATCAAACTGTAATATGGTACTGCGAAAATTTTACATCGATTCACATTCACCAGAATTAATGAAGTTCTCTCGGACGTAACATCAGGTGATGGGGCGGATTAATTAACGTTTATGAATTCTAAAGTTATATTGATTGTAATTATATCTATGTTAAATACGCCCTAAATTGTTTTTCAGGAAAATTTGAAATAGAATGGTGTTAATAAACATTTTTGGAATTCCTCATTTATTTGTTCTCTTACAATGGGGAACATGCATGGAATTTGTTCATCATCCTAGTTAGTCTCATTGAATAGAAAATTTTCTCACGAGTCCAAATATATAAGCCAAAACTCTCCTGGTACTCCACAAACGTCAATAAATGATAATTAAAAATGCTCGAATATCGCTTGAAGTCACGTGACCTGAAACGCCTTCTGACGTCATCGCACGGAACACCATTCACTTCGCTAAGATAGTAGAGTGTTAGAGGCTTGAATGCAAGATATTTAAAGTTAAAATTGCAATCATTATCGCCAAATTTGCATTTGAGCCCTCGTAGATCGATTTTCTATCCACTTCCTCAGTCTGTCATCAGTGGATGCCGTTCCGTGACGTCACGCTCCGATGACGTCGTGTTTTCAATCAGCCGATGAAGATCAATTTTTAAAGACTCATAACTCAGCTAAAAAGTATTATTCATCCGCGAAATTTTCGACGAGTACATTTGAGGTAGAGGCCTTCTTATTCCAGTACTTAAAAAAAATTGTGCATGTTCCCCATTATGCCAACATTCCGCCAATTCATAGATGACTTCATGAATACTGAGAGTATTCCCGTATAGCTTGGAATACTGAGAGTATTCCAAGCTATACGGGTAATGCTAACAATTGCCACCCTGATTCAGTGAAATACGGTTCCACTTAGGTACTCTAAAAGCACTAACAGTAAATCCTATTCTTACAGTTTTCAGTGTGGGCATAAAATTCTATCCAGAAACAAGTGATCCAAAGACATGCATTCCTTCACTTGATGGTATACTTCGCAGTATTCCACAGAAGCACATAAAAGTTCCAATCACTATGATTCACAAAATCTCATGTCCTTTTAACCACTAGAAGCATAATTTGATCTCAAATCCATAAGCTGATCATTAAATTAGCTAAAATCTCACAATATGGAATTCACAGCCACATTATAACACTACCGCAAATTATGTATCCCATGCACATATTTACTACAGAAAGAACTAACAATAATCCTTCACTCTACACGCTATCTAGAAGTTAATGACCCAGCATATGTCGTACACCTTTCTGAAGAGGGGCATATACCACCCATATAAACCCTAATTTTACGCCCGATTACCCTGAATACAAGCAGACTGGCAGGCAATAAACGCATTTTCAGCACGATTCCTCAAACTAAGGACACTGAATAACACTCATGGACACAAATTTACGAAATAATACCACCACACCAACAATAATCACATTTTATATCTAATTAACCACAACACTCATCTAGAATTTAAAGAGATAGCTTGTTCGCTTATGTATTTCAAATTCTTCTCACGTGGAGGCCCTTCGAACACATCTCTTGGCATCGAGTAGAAAAACCTGAATTACAAATCAAGCTATTACACCCAAACATATGGTTTTATATGCGTGGTGCTAGAATATATAAGCGCCATCTCAACTAATACTGATTCAGATGAAGAGAAGGGCGTCGTTTAAAACATAATCACAACGCAGGTACTTACTCCTAATATTCATATCTAACAGGATTGAGGGTATATTTAAGATGCACGACGACACAAATTGATCGACTTCAGTGTGATAATAAATCAGAAGCGATCAAAATTGGTGAAAATGAATGTATCCTTAACCAGAAATATCATTTCGTGAAGATGACCAAAATATAGCTGCATTAGGGGAAGTTAAATTTCTGGAGCGATAAAGTACCACGAAACACCATTACATAGCAATGTATTCCACACCTTAAAAATACATAGGCAGTGCTTTAAACATGAAATAAAGGTGCTCACAAATTCAAAGATAGATTTGCACAGTTCTTCGTTGAAATTTTCGCGGGTAATCGTCATGTTCATTAAAAAACTTTTGACCTATTTTGCCCCGTCAATTTTCGGGTGGCTCCAACGTTTCCCGACCGATGCTGGTCGCTATTTTAGCTCTCTAATTCCCTTGAAACGGCGAACAGCATCGGTCGGGAAACGTTGGGGCCACCCGAAAATTTACGCGGCGACATAGCCCAAATTTGCACGAAGGGCATAGCCGTATAAGAAGGTCAAAAGTCCCCCCTCCGGGATTTTTCCCGTACTTGGGGTATGCGATTTGGGATCAAATAGAACAAACCTCCCCACATTTCCAGCCCGCTAGAGGCCCAACAGGGCCGGCTAGATCGAAAATGCTATTTTCACTCTTTTTTAAATATCTCGGTCAAGAATGCATATTTTTTAATGCGGTTTGCGGCATTTGAAACCTTATTTAATGGAGCAGATTTGCAATTTTCTTCAAGAACTTTGAGCGGGACAAGAAGATATGGCGTCGATTTGAAAATTTCTAATGCATGTTTTCATAAAATATGCTTGAGAGGGCCAAAAAGAAAAAACGTGATCCCAAATCGCATACCCCAAGTACGGGAAAAATCCCGGAGGGGGAACTTTTGACCTTCTTATCCGGCTATGCCCTTTCTCGAGTAAGACTGGAATAACAGACCGCATTTATATACTTGTATTGAGGCTGGGTTTGAGAAGTTATGCACAACTCAACACGAACGCACTTGGTTAAGAAAATGGTTAATAAAACTTCCTCCTCAAAAGCAGCACAAAAAGTTTAACGAAAAGGTTTCTCGTCATCGTGCACGTATGGATAAAAGTTCCTTCCCAACACTATAGCCCGGTCAAATTAGCCCAAAAAATAGGGGTACCCTTGCATAAATTGCCAACAAGCTGAAAATTTGCATGAACCTTAAGGATGCCACTCTAATGAAATCCTGAAAAGTCCCCATCGATCCCGTGTGTGCAAAAAATTTTATTCAAGGCCAAAGGTCACAAACATGAGTTTTTTTGCATTTTTTCGCCAAACGGTTAGTTTTATGATAAAAATTGCTCAGACCAAAATTGTAGATCAGAAATTCATCAACAAAATTGTCATTTCACTTTTTTCTCTTAGATTTACCGTTTCTGAGAAAAGGCCATTCGAATGGAGGTTGGAGCTAATATGCATGACTATATTGTTGCGCTCTCCGAACATTATTGGACGCGTAACTCAGCCTACATTCGAATGGCTTTTTTTCAGAAACGGTAAATCTTAGAGAAAAAAGTGAAATGACAATTTTGTAGATAAATTTCTGATCTACAATTTTGGTCTGAGCAATTTTTATCATAAAACTAACCGTTTGGCGAAAAAAAGGAAAAAAACTCATTTTTGTGACCTTTGACCTGGAATAAAATTTTTTGCACACACGGGATCGATGGGGAGTTTTCAGGATTTCATTAGAGTGGTCTCTTTAAGGTTCATGCAAATTTTCAGCTTGTTGGCAATTTATGCAAGAGTCAATGTCTATTTTGACCGGGCTACTATTAGTAATCAAATTTCGCACAAGTACATAAATGTGAAGATAAAGAAGGATCGCACGAGGAATAATGTTTCGCACGGGAATCGATGTTTCAACAGTGTAGTGATGTTACCACCACTTGCACGTCCACTGTGTGAATCCAAATTAACAATCGAGTGATCCAAATCTCATGTCGGTCTTTTCCTCGCAGAGCGAATTTGCAGCAGGAGAGCCAGCAAAATCAAGCGAACAAGTCTCCCATTGAGGTTCCCGCTGTACAGCAACAGCAGGATGGTGGCAATCAGGAAAGCGACCAATCAGCTAACGAGGATAGCTCAGGGAAAATCCGTGACAGGAAACATAGGTAATCGCACTGAACAGATAAATCACATCACCAAAAGAATCATTGAATTCACAAAACGAAAAAAAAACCGCTGGCAGATATTTGACCACGAAGCAATCCTAATACATCAAGTCTCATCAGACAAAACAATACTTGAAATGAGTGATTTTGCAGTCAAGCGCACATGTGCAAATATACGCCAATAATGAATTTCGGCATGAAAAAATATTTGGCTTAGCCGGGAGACGAACCCCGGTCAGGTATTTCCACCAGTTAAACAACCGTCTTCATTCAAAAAGAATCTCAAAATCTCGGCTAATTCAAATATTTTCTCAAGGCGAATCCCACTTTTCAGTCAATTTTAACTGAAATTCTGTCAAGACATTTCTCTGTATCTATTTACCCTGCCAAAAAAATATTTTTATATTTTAAGATCATCGGTTAAAATCAATCATCATCTCATCATTCGTACTCATACTACTCGGCGTCTAATTCGCAAACGCATCACTGGTTCTAAAAAAAACCACTAACAGAACCCGAAAGTATGTTGTCAAGAGGATCTACATACTACTCTGCAAGCGGCCTCAATAGGCTTGAGGTGTTGGGACACCAGCCTTTAGCCAATAAAATGCTTAAGTTCCGTCTACGATCTAATAAACTCCTTCATCGTTCGTGGGAAAAAGAATTCCCATACCCATCCGTTCGGAAAGTATTTCTCTTAATTAATCGTTTCTGTCTGACCTGGAAATGTAGTGGGGTTCAAATGCAATGTTCTCTGTCTGTCCATGTCTCTCTGAAAGATATCTATTCTCAATTGCTTACGCAATCTAAGCCTAACGCGCAGCCTCCCAGTCTGTCGCGCTTAACGTAAAGTTTAACACTTTCTGTACGACCGTAGCTTTTTACGTATCACGCACATTTCCTATATATATTTTTTAGCTCACAGATCTACAAGTCATACGCTAGTCAATTGGATGGAGAATTGTGGCAAGAAAATTCGAAAACCACATCAACCCTTCAACTGCACGGGTTTTTTTATAATACGACGGTTATTTCTTCGAGCGCCGATAGTGCGACTATTAGAGCGATATAGCGGGGATCAGTGTTCATGCCAACTGAGTTCCTCCCTCAAGTGAGATGAAAACACGGTCGGAGGTTGAACGTATTCTCACTTCTCACATTTTTTTCGAGAGCTTCAAGGTGACATCAGACCCGTCTCAACAATCTATTCTAATCGTCTATTGATAGGGCTCAATAAAATGGAAAACTCATTTACCGGAACGTTAAATACTTCAATATTATTAATAAATCCTAAATTGAAGAACTATGCAGAGCACTCTTCTTCGAAAATATTACCTGAAACCTTGTACCTGATTTAGCAGAAACATTTACAGGGAAACCACGAAAATACCGGGATGAACCTCCCTGAATTTATAAGACTTACCACACTATTTTCCCATTTTAAAGACGGTCTAATATCATGAATTTTTATTAGTAGTTGTGTATACAGGAGATGAAAATGCTCGCTCACTCAGTGATTCAACCCGAAGGTTGGTTTGGTTAGGTGAGGGTAGAGCTCACCTCGTACCAAGCCACATGCGTGTGAATTTCACCCATTCAGAGGACTTTTGACTTTCTGAGCCACTTTTATAATACACAGAATACTGTAGTATCCAAGTTGAATAGTTCTTATAGTACTTTCACCGAAGTTCACAGTGCTGAGGGCTAGGCCCTCGCGGACAACCCGAGATGGCAACTCTAGGGTGAAAAGGTTTGAAAAAAAGTAACATAAGCAGGCGAAATGCAGTGGAATGACATCCTGTAAGTATTAAAAGAAAATAGAGATGGCACTTTTCCACAGGTTTATTTAGAGTACGACGCGTTTCAACCGTTAGGTCATTATCAAGTACAATGTGAAAAGGTTTGTCTTACAAAAGTGGAGAACCTGAAGAGAATATTGATCTGCGTCGTGTCCCGTTATGGCATAAGTGCGGAGCTCCATTCCCATAACAGAGTAATTTTTACCAAGTAAAAAAATTAAATTTTAACATTAATAATGAATTACACTTTGTTTCTTTCACAAGTTTAACTAAACAACCATTTCAACATAAACCAGTTAAAAAACCATTCACGCGGCAGTTTTTAAATGCATCACATAATGACGGGCAATTTATCTTTACCTATAAAGATTAAGTAAGTTAGGATTATTAGTAGTTAAGAATTATTAACTAAAAGACATGTTTGGATTGAGATGATTAAACATTGAAGACTTATGGTAATAAAGAAAAAAACCATTTGACTTTTGAATCATAGATAATTTTTCCATATTTTCTCTCGTATTTCGATAATTCCATTGTTTCGAAAATTCAAATCGAAAAGGCACCGTCGATTTCCTTAACTTTTCCTAATTAAATGGCTTACATTTGTGTTCTTTTAATGCGCAGTCGTGGGTTGATAAGCTAACCCTCAAAGTAAATTGATCGTTTCAAACACCGAGCATCATCTGGACCCTTTTGATGTGTTCCTCACCAGCTATCTTTCCCTGTTTCGCCGCCCATTGTCTAGCAGCTCGCGTGGACCGTCGCGCGCCATGGAGCGGTACGAGAAGATCTGCAAGATAGGCGAGGGGTCGTACGGTGTGGTGTTCAAGTGTCGCTGCCGGGAGACGGGCGAGCTGGTGGCCATCAAGAAGTACGTCGACTCGGAGGACGACCCCGTCATCAGGAAGATTGCACTCCGGGAAATACGGATGCTCAAGGTAAGAAACACCATGCTTTCTTATTCATAAGATCACAGCGTCTTGTGTAGGAAATTCCTGGGACTGTATTTGGAAATCGTTAAACGCTCCAATTCAGGGTATCTATAAACGTTTGGAGCTTGGAGTATCTAGACTAACTTTGCCTAACTTTAGAACGTAAAGAACATGAGTTCTTATCGCTGAAACTTTAAACCCATCTAATTTTCCCCATAAATTACAACGGGACGGATTGTCAATGTAGGATATTTGAAACTTGGAGTAACTAGACTAACTTTGACTAACTTTAGAACGTAAAGAACCTGAGTTTTTATCGCTGAAACTTTAAATCAATCTAATTTTCCCCATAAATTACAATGGGACGGATTATCAAGGTAGGAAATTGTATGCTATCCCATTCATAATATTACAGCAACATTTAGTGTTGAACTACGCATCTGGAAATCGTTTAATGCTTTAATGTAGATCGTATTTTTAGTATAGAACTTTTTACTTTATGAGGTTAAAACTTTAAACATAATTAATTTCTCACATTGCACGGATGATCAAGGAAGGAAACAGAATACTATCTTGATATTTAGATCACAGCAGCGCTTTCAACAGAATTGCGTACTGGAAATTGTTCAATGCTTCAATTCAGAGTTCCTGTATAAGTTAAGAGCTTTGTAAGAGTTCTTGTTAAAACCTTAAACCCATCTATTTTTTCTAATCTAATTAATTCTATCCACATCATATCTATCTCTTTCTATTCTATCTATATCATATCAAATATATCATCTAATCAACCGATGATCAAGGTAGGAAACGGAATGCAATCTTACCATTACGATCATAGCAGTGCTTTGCGCAGCAGTGTGTACTTGGAAACTTCGGAATGCTTAAAAATGGTATTATAGTTTACAATGAGAAAAAAATCACCTACTTTACACGGTAGCTCGAAATTTTCTTGTATACAGATATTTTCAACGGTAATGACGTCAATAAGGACTAAGATTCTGGTTCGTACGAATGCGGAGAGAGTAAAAGTGAGGCGACACGTAGCGATAACAAAAAGAAAGCTTCATTTTTCTCCCCAAAAATATGAAATGTGATGGAAATCGTCAAAAATGTATCCATTTGAAACATTCAAAGAATACTAGATGAAATTGCTGGCACTAGGAAGAGCGCAAGCCGATTGCGCAAGCTCATATAAAAAAATATGAACAGGAACTATATTCGGAATCTGCTGACCATGATTGAAACGGTGAAATCTACATCACGTAAGTCCAAATGGGTCTGATAAAAATTTCGACGATAAGGCTAGTTCGCACAGTGTTTATTACTATTTTATAGTGTATTTCCATTTAATTAAATACGAAGGATGAGGTGTAAACGGATTTAAATAAAACATATTATTAAGGGTCGAATACGTTCACTCACTCGGTAATTCAACCTAAATTTCATCGACATGACATCTACATACTACCACGAAGGCTGCCTCAATAGGCGTGTGGCGGGGGTGTTAATGCAGAAGCCATTAACCAATGAAGAGGGAATGCTCCAAAGAAGTTCCGCCTAGCATTTATTGAAGTCCTTTATTGATCGGGAGAAAGCGAATTCCGTTTCAGCAAGATATCTATCTCAATTTATCGTTTCCGTCGGACCTGGAATTATAGTGGGGTTCTAATATATAGTTCTCCGTGTCGCTCTGAAAGATATCTATACTCAATTGCTCAAGCAATGTAATCCTAATTTAATGCAGAAATTGGGAGGGGAATTTCAATGCCGTTCACATATTTTGTTTACTGCACAGCCAGCTTGTGTGTTCTTGTTCATATTTACTTGAAACACACGACAATGAGCCATTTTTGCGTAAAATTGTGATAGAATTCTACTAGGAGAGGAAGTATTTTCTGGTATGGTATAGTATTCGACCAAAAGTAGTGATCAAAAGCTTAGGCCATTTGTGCCATTATGGAAGGGCAAGGATATAATAGTAGTAGAGAGAAACCTGGCGTCATATTAGATTGCTCTTAACGAAAGGCGCCGAGGGGACCACAGCTTAACGTCTCATCCGACGGACGGAGTGTTGCGCTTTAAGTACCCTACACAACATCACTCAAGCAGGGACCGGAATGTCTCTGAAAAATCTTTGCCATCGCCTAGATTTGAACTCAGAACCTATCAATAAATAGGACGAGAAAGGAGGAAAAATCCCGGACCAATCAGAGACCACCTAGGTGAAGGAGGAGGGTATATATATCAAAACACAGCGACATCGGCATCAACAGCCCTGAGGATGTTGGGAAAGTCTCCCAACGAAACGTCGGCCTGTCGCCTGCAGACCCTGACTCGGTTGGAAACCCGAGAAGCTTTCATCCTTGCTATTCACCAGGAAAAGCTCAGATTCTTCAGACCCACATGATGGCGAGCAAATACTTTAATACTCCACACCAACCCGATCCCCCAAGACGTTTCCACTTGAGGAGAAAGGTGAGCTGCTAGAAACATGGAAGGCGAGAGATTGATGAAAAATAAATAAAGAGCAAGAGAAGGAGAGATAAAACCGCTTGCGTGAAAGCTGCAAAATAAAAATGGGCGACGGTACTAAACATAAGTCTTACCGCGCGACACTTGAAAAGCGCCCTCCCACCCCTTCCCAGACCTTACGTGTGGAAATCTACTCCTCGCAATCTCGCGTGGCAATTCGACACGAGGGTGCAGAAGGGAAAGGGGAGGAGGGAGAGAGGGTACGGCCCTCTTCAAGGGGAAGGAAGGAGAAAAAGGGGCAAAAAGCAGAGCAACATATTAAATGACCGCACACGCCAGGACCGAGGGAAACACCGGCCGCTTCGCCTTCCTCAAAAATCTGCCCGCAAAACGTCATGCCTGGGGTGGTTTATGGCCCCCGAGATTGGGAGGAAGCGAGCCCTCGTCCTTGAGGCGGAGCCACTAATGCCTTACCAAGAGCCATTCCTGGAAATTTTCCGTACATTGTTTAGGGAGTGACAAATTTCTAAGAACACTGAGAAGTTAACTAGAAGAAGAATAAAAGAAGACACAATTTACAATCTAAATTCGATACCTTAAGCCAGGATTCCACTATTAAAAACCTGGTACTGGGTGTTGTTCAAAATAAGAAAAAGAAATGTTTTTTCGCAAAATTGAAAAATCTAATAATCTTATTATAGGCACTTAGAAGGATTCAGCAGAAAAATTAAATTTAAACGAATGTTTTTTTTAATAAAATCATTTTTCAAAAGGAGTGAATATAATCGAAATTATTTTTCAAGCTCCGCAAGTATTTTCAATTCAGCATAGGACGTTGAATTTATAAGAAGAACAGACGTAAAATAAATATGCCAGGTATTTTACAAGAATACACACAATTTACAACTTAAATTCGATAACTTAATCCAAGATTCCACAATTAAAAACCTGGTACTAGGTCTTGTTTAAAATACTAACAATAAATGTTTTTTTCGCAAAATTGAAAAATCTAATAATCTTATTATAGGCATTTCGAAGGATTCATCACAAAATGCCGTATGCTAAACGCCATTCATGACATTTTACCTTATATATTTTAAGCCCAGAATAGAACGTTGAATTTCTAAGAACACTGAAAGGTAAACGAGATAAACTCAGTATTTAACAAGAACACACATGATTTAAAACCGAATTACATTCGGAAGCTTATGCCAGGAATCCACTCTAGAGAACCGAGTATTGAACCCTTTTCAATATATTTCACCGAGAATCGAAATGAATATTATTTCCGAAACAAAATCAAAACCTCCTCATCTTATTATAGGCACTATGATGGAATTCAGCATAAAATTTCTTTTAAACAAATATTTTTCAGAAAATTGGAGTGAAAAATTAAAACGGAGTAAACATAATGAAAATGATTTTTCAATCTGTGTCAATATTTTCAGTCAAGTGTAGAACCTGAAAATACAGCTATAGAAATAGAAAATACAGCTGAAAATTATATTCTACATCAGGGGCATGCATACCGGCAAGGTGGAAATCATTTGTCAAACATTTGTCAATCTCCAACCTCGCGAGAAATTTAAAAATTTAGTTCCCGTTATTTTCAGAACACTCTCTTTGAACTCGTACTCGACTTTGTAGGTTAACATCTATCAGACTGAAATGTGAATATGATAGATTGACCCTCCCTCGGGTGATAGTTTGCTCCAATTGGCCGCAGTCTTCACGCAGTGCAATTACTCGCTCGCCCCTTTCTCCCCAACATCATTACACTCTGCGTCCCAAGTTCTCCAAGGAGATCGTTAAAAAGTTAACGCGGAGAGGTCAAGAAATAGAAAAGAGAATGCGAATAAAGCAAGGCACCAAAAGGACACATACTTCTGACATGGGGCTTCTTTTTTATGCTGAATGTCCCCATGCAATCTTTAAAAAAAAAAACATTCAACTCCCGCGAGAAACTTCGGCCAAGGAAAAGGTCGCACTGATTTTTTAAAGATAAAACAATCAGAAACATTATTAAATGAAGAATTGATTACCACGCACCCTGGTAAAGGCTAAATTACGGCCGTGATAATAAACCGTAATATAGGAGGGAAACCTAAAGATTATAAGATCGAGGGAAAATTAAAAATGCAACACCTACATGTATGGATTCACGGAATTTGAATCATCACTTTCTAGTCGGTATTCAGAGAGAACCCTAGGGTGGTATATGCAGTTAAACTCGTTCTACATGCGGCTGGTGTCTCTACGGCTGATGTCCTAACACCCACTGCCATAGGCTTATTAGACGGTTTGCGGGGAATTATGTAGATGTAGATGCTATTTAAAATTCAAAACACGCTTGCCAATCTCAGTGGTAGTGAATTTTATGTACACGACAATAAGATAATTCACAGAACATTTTTTTTTGCCCATTTTTCAGAAATTCTATTTTGGCGCCATATTCACTGTAAGCACTAACATTATAACCTTTCCATTAATTCAGGAAGTAACATTTCGATACAGATTCTATTCTGCATCAAGAATCAGGGAACCAACAGAATTCGCAGACATATTCGCAGAACCCCTTGAACCCTGCAACCATGAACGATATGCGTGTATTGAAAGACGCATAGTACTAAGGATGCAAAAATCTTGGAGACTGCGGTGGAATAAACATCAGAAAACTTAAAATAAGCAATAGGGACCATCGTGGAGATAATTGCGCAGTTTTCTCTCAGAAGTAGTGTATCAAAGATATAATCCGTCAAAATTTGGAGAAAGTTTCCCCCTTCCCTTGCCGATAGCCAGCCTGGCTAGTGATGATTACCATAGCAACGCGTTCGCAGTCAAGATCGTAGAATAGAAGAAGATTAGACTGATATTCTATATGCGCCTGAGACAAGAAATAAATGACAAGAATATATAACAATCGCTCAATTTCGTTGAGTAGATTATTGAAAACCCGATTGATTATGGCAAATTGCAGAAAATAATTTGGTGTGTGGAAGAGTCTTATTCTCCAAAATATTTTAATTTGTGATTGGAAAGGAAGCACTAGAGGATTGGCAGAGCCACTAAAGACGCACTAGCATAGGCCATTCCTGGAATATATTCATGCATTGATTAGGAAGTGCCAAAATTCCAAGAAGAAACTAACTAAGTATTATACAAGAAAACACATAATTTACAACAAAAATAAATTTGAAAACTCACTACTTTGAAATTTCACTACTTAGAAACACGTGTTAAACCTACGCAATGTATTTTTCATGTAAAAGTGGAATAAATCTTATTTTCGAAAAAATCTCAAACTTTGCTCATCTTATTATAGGCACTTGAAAGGATTTTATTTGATTTTTTATTCATATACTGAAATATATTATTAAATGACTATGTCTCCAACTTTTTTCCAACCTAATACATGGGGAGAGCATTGTTCCTTTCTTGACGGATTTGGCAGAGGGTCAGCTACCTTCCTCGTTCTTTAGGACGAGTCAAATTGACTATTACAGCCCAGCATTCATTTTCTACTCAATCTGAATCATTGTACTCTTCATTCGATCTCCCGTGTGCTCAATTTCCCCTTTTGTTTATTCCCTAACACCCTCACTCCGCTGCGCATCTGGGGTCGTCACGAGGACTATAAGGCTTAAAGCACCCCTAAAATTGCACCCCACAGTGAAATTCACTCCATCCAACTCGTCCTGCAGCGTTATGATCACGGTTTAAATAGCTTAATATTCAGATTATATCAGTGGATAACTATTAACTTTATAACATATAATCAACAATGATTAGCGTTGTCACGGAGGCTCCCGCGGTGATTAAATTGATTATTATTTTTCGTGTTAATGCCGCGTTGACTCATTTTGATGGACGACTGTTTCGGGCGCATTTTAGCTCCAATCCTCGGAACCCGTTATTTATTATAATCGGGAAAAATTATCCAATAACGGATCCACTGCATGGTTAAAAAACAAATTATTAATTCCAAAATATGATTTAATACCGACAGACCTCGTCATTTAATATATCATCAGGGACGACTTTATAAAGTTATTGGTACTTTTCAACTAATAAATTAAGCATTGCCTCAGAATTATATTCATTCTTGATACTTAATGACTCCGACATCAACAGTAATACTTAAATTTAGCATTGATGCGATTCAAGGATAACTATTTTGCTAAAGCTTCTTGCTTCCAAAGCGCTCATTCAAACACGGATTGCTTAGAAAACTCTACCGCCCAAGCGAAGCCAATGGTCACGAACCCATCGGTCGAGACACGCCCCTCTCCCAAATACATTACGTACACACGATTTTGTTTTCTTCCTCGAGTTCCTTGTGGAACTCCTTCTTTCGTGATCACTACTGCCTTTATTTTTGCACCCTTGATTCGAATCCCAAATTGCCCCCACTAGCTGCTGGCAAACCTCCTGAATCGCCACCGGAGACCAAGGGGTATCTGATGACTCTGCCCGCGAGAATGAAAAAAATACTAAAACAGCTTTTTACTTTGATTACTTCCCCCAACTACGATCGATTTCCTGTTCACGGGCTTAAATGCATGGATAGCCGTCGACAGCGGAAGCGTAATAGGCCCTTGCTGACGAAGAGACCAGGGGAGAGAAGCTATGATCAGGCGAAAAAAGATAAAAAGTTACTCGTGCCAACAAGGTATTTTGTCACCACTGACATTGATCAATAATGCAGATTCCTAATACTTCCATCGATTTCCTTCAATAAAGAGCAGATTTGGAAGAAGGGAAATCGAAAAGAAATAACCAATGCCTCAAAACCCATTGATTACTTTTAAAAACTGGAAATTGAGACGAGAAATCGCCTAAGCGTGGAAATTCAGGAAAAAATTCAATCGAAACCCAAGATTTACGTGCAAACACAAGAGTAACAAGTGACTATGGATGTAAACACAATCAGAAATTATATAAGACACATCTAGCCGATTCCGTAGTCGTTTTCATTTCGTCAACGCCTAGAATCAATGCAATCAAAACGGTTATAAGACGATAATTGCTAAAAAAAAAAAAAGATAAAAACAGGGTACTGGGCATAAAAATTAAGACAATTTACATCGCTATGTATGAGTAGGCTGAAGAACCAGCAAGGAAAAGGTAGAATACCTTGATATTTAGTGGCAATAATTAGATAATGGTATTCAGTGACTGGAGTATTTTGTACTCCTAACTGACGTCGAATATGAGACGAGACTCCTTACAAGTCATGAAAACCAACGGCGGGGAAATGGAAGTAAAAACAATTTCCTCCGACAAGACTGAGGAAATATTTATCATCTCGTATATTTTTCCCGCGAAAAAATTTGCAGCTGTTATTGCCTTTGACACGCACACAAGGGAGATTTTAGCGTGGGTTTGTAGAAGTACATGAATAATTCTAGTAGAATAAAGCAACGTTATATTTCCTTTAAGTTTGAACGTTATCCATCTAAATGGAAAGTTAAAATCAAAATGACAAATTTAAAAAATTCAATTGTTACAATAGCATTTTTAGCATTGTTACAATAGCATAGTATTTTACATTTCATTTATGTTTTTGGGGTGATAATTTTTTTTAATCCAACCTTCGGGAATGGTTATCAATGGATCAAATCCAAGTTAATGTTTAATTATCCAACGTTTCGATAATATTTTGATTAATGACTAATATCTTTCACGAAAAATGACAGTAAACAATTTACGACACTCAGCAGACATTTAATAAAGTGGCAGTCAATCATTACCTTTTCCAACAGGCATAAGTAATAGGTATTTCTTTCAAGTGACTTAAAAGGTGACACCAATTATTTCGAATATTAAAATGTATTCTACTCCGTAACACTTCAATATAATCAGTTTCAGTCGAGACAGACGATTTTGATGACATTCCCATAAAATATCCGCCAACGGGATTCCTAACCAAGCCCTGAGCATGTCAGAACATATACATACAAGGTCTTCAAAAACTTTTATGCCTTTCCTACAAAGAGAGGCAGCAAGTGCCCTTAAATGCAAATGTTGTCAAACGGTTGTAATCCGTGAGCAGCGCTCAGCTCCGCTCCAATTTCCTAATCAACACGCGAATCGGTCGCAATGAATGCGAAATTGCGGCTGTGAAACTTAATAAAAACCATAAAGGAAAAAATCCTACCATCGATCAAGCCCACTGCGGATACTTACCCCGTAATCGCGGCCATGGAATTCAAATTGATTCATTAGGTGCCATAGACAATTTTCATATCATGGAATTGTCAACTGCATCGCAAAACATTTAAGGGCAGACTACTTCCAACTCTTTCAGGGGTAGTGATGTGAAACTTTCCCACAATGGAAATAAATAAAACATTGAGATTTTTGTACTGAAGTGTTATAACATGAACAGGGTTTTTTTTGTTTCCATCATTTTACGGCAGAGATGGAAACAACCCACTCTCGTCTTAAAATGATGTTCACTCTTTAAAAAATAAAAAGTTTCTAAACTCAATTCTCTCCTAAAATCAAGACACATACTTTCTCTACCTTCTATTTAATTTTAGATAAAGGCGTCTGCATTTTATTTCAGTATATACTCAGAAACAGACTTCAAATATCCATGACCTCAATACCGGAAATATAACGTTAAATGGAATATACATTTTGATAGCCAGATTAAATATTAATAGGTATCTTAGCATTCTTTTTTGTTTTTTTTAAACATTATATTACTGGCACTGCTTTGTTACTTTAAAAGCTACCAACTCATAAGTCCAGTGGCGCGGCGAGGGGAGGTTTTGGAGGATACCCCCCCAAAGAGTTCAGAGAAATTTTTAAGTTTAATACATTTTACTTAATTGGATTAATATTACTTATAGAATAGTGTAAAGACCAATAAAATATCCCTCCAAAAGCCGTGAAACTCACCATTTTGAAGCATTTTTGGTAATTTTTTTCTGGAAGGGGTCCCCGCACCACCCGCTTACACTAGCGGGTATTCCATACCCTCCAGCCCTCCAGTATTAGTTGCGCCTAAAACCCCTCTTGCCTTGATTCCTATCTCCGCACCTGCATTAGTCGTTGCCACACATCAAATGTCTTACCTAAAATTATGGGAAAAATAGTTCGACCTCTAGCACCATTAGCTGTACTATATTTCCGCTAAGTCTTGTTTAATATAATAAATCCAACGAATTTTTGGCCGTTATGGAAATGAGATGAATATTGGAGTTATTGAGATTCCCATTAAGTGCAATGGATATTTTCCATGATAAATTTTGCATGGGGTTCTTTATACAATTCCTTTTCCCATATGTTTCAAGAATTACAAAGATGTGAAATGATTATTAAGGTCAATAATGTTTTTCAATGCCCTTTTTTTTTTGAAAGATTTCCAATTTCGTTCATTCATCATTCGTGGGAGTCCTCGAATATTTAGAATAAAATAGAAGCTGCAATGAGGTTTCATTTGAAGTGCCGCTTTCTCTATAGTTAGCTGTTAATTCCAAAGGCTAATTCTAAAACTTTTAAAACCAATTGCGACACATGATTTTTCACGATTAATGAACTTCAGCCACTGATGATCATAAATTTTATATTTGATCAGATTTCCTTAACTAACAAAAATCACCCGTTATTGAGGTCAAAAATTAGAAATTCCCCTGCTTATGTCCATCATAATAATAAAATATACAGCTGTTTAACATTCACTGCCATAAAATAACAAAATCTTCAGTCTACAATGAACTTTTAAACCTAAAACATTTTAAAAATATAGCCAACAAAGCGTATTTATTACCCTCATATAATTTCAAATCGATATCTTTTCCCTTTCATGCACACTTTCCTGTCTGAGAATTAAAATTGGCGGGTCTATATTAATTTCTCGTATATCATAAAGGTGTATTTGTGGAAATCAATGGTTCCTATTTTGGACTTACGGTGGTGTTTCGGTTGCATTAAAGAGTTTTCAAGCTCAACACAGCTAGATGGAGAAAGACGGGTAAATAATGTTCACCGATCCATACTATCGAAACTTCGAATATTTACTATCTTAAATTATTTTCAATTAGGAATTTTAAATATTGTAAGTATGGATCATACATCGCCTAAGTAATTGTTCCCCGTCTCCTTCTACCTTTTCTTATTTTTTCTCCTTCATGAAACATAAATCAAACTATTCCTCAAGTAATTATCATAAAACTTGGCACTTCATAATTCCATCAGCACTAAAAATTCAATTTACATGGAAAAAAGAACAAAAAACTTTCGCATTGTGACTAACATGTTAACTGAGAATGGATTCAAAATTTAATTTCAAAACTGAAAAAAATGCACTTAGCTTGTCAAAGAGTTGTTCAAATTGCTTCGATTGAACTTCAGCAGAGACCAAACTGTTGTATTTCTTCAATTTTCGACACCTTTTCAAGATAGTTTTCAGAAAATTACCATGGTCACAAGGCAGCTTCTAAGCAGCTTCAATAATACAACTCTAACTTGTGTAAGACATTCTGCTTTGTTCATAAATCCTGCAATTTTAATCAACGCCGTCACAGTGCTTTTCAAATGTTTTACTCGCAAGACTTCCACATGAATTCATTTCTGAAAATATACGCGACGGGGTCTCGAATACCGATACCAAGAAAATGAGAGCAAGGTAGCTCATAAAATTAAACTCTCAATATTCTCCTAAATATTTCAGGGATCTGGCAAGGAAACCTTATAATAGATTACCCTCCATGTCACTCGTATAGCCTAAATCTCGAGGCGTTTTAACCGACACACGAACCATGTAATATTTTCCTACGGAATCAAACATTAAATCGCAGTCATTCATTCTTAATCTAACAAAAACATCAAATTAACTGCAACGATGCTGACATTTCAAATAAAAACTTTAGCCCCCTATCACTATCGTCGTGAACTTAACAATCTATGAGATCATAACACAATCTTCTACGGCTTAACTTTAACAATTCGTTGTTAACCTATTATCAAATAAGAGACATTTATCAAAAACAGCAACACTGGAAACACTCAAAAATAGGATATTTTTTCACGTAAGCACCATTGTTGCAAAAAAGTTCCTCGCCAATATGAAATAAAGAAATTAATTAATTATAAAGATAATTAAATAGGAAAACGTGATTTCTATAAATTCTACAACCGCTCATCGTAATTTATCAAGGAAGCTAACAAATCAATTGCTTTAGAAAAGGCATTGAAAAAAATATTTTTCAATTGTGGGTAAGGTATTACATTCCAAATCACAAACATGATAGGTTCCCATTATGCGTACGTTATTCTTAATAATTGCTATGCATAAAATCATAACATCCTCTTTTTTTCCACAATCAACGCTTCTTCCAGTCAAAATGACCATGACATACTAAGGTAATACATGTCATTCTAATGAAAGCACACAACTATTGGCACTAAAATGTACTATCCGCTCTTAGGATGAAAAAACATACCCTTCATTCCAATAATTATTTATAACTACCTTCCATTGCTAATTACGACCATTTAAGGTGCTCATTAAGGAAGAGAGTCTATTTATACACGGCAGTACTCGTAGTTGCCGTGGCGATCAATAATTCAACAAATCCAAGCAGAGTGATAAATTGTTTACGTCGTCAACGACCGAGATACAATCGAGAGATACAAATGAACCCTTGCATGCGGCATCGCCCGAACGGTAGTTACCTTCTCGGAATGGAGAACGCACGGAATAAACGTCGGCAGCTGAGGAAAATATATATCAGATGTCACCGTCGCTATTCTCCAGCGTAACTTCGGCATCAACTGCCACTCGATTTTATGCTCTTCGTCGTGCTCCGAGTGACTCCCAGCTATCACACCCAGCAGTCACGCTCAAAAGGTCGTGAACTATTAAGGTATGCAGCAAATCAAAGTAGAGGAAACGAGAAGTAACTCGAGTATCAGATAGTAATGAGGGGAAATATCTAGAGGGTAAGGTGCCTATCTACGGGTACGTCAGTTTCTACATGGCGGTAGCGATAATGAGACCGGTGGTAGAGAGGAACCTAGAAATATTTGCGATGAGGAAGGATTACGAGGAAAAACTGGAGGCGTTCTAGACGAGAATTAGTAAAAAAAAAAAAAACATATTAAAGGACATGGTCGGAGATTAAAAAGAGAGAGTAAGACCTAGATATGGTGGGCGAGGAGAGGAGACTTCTAGAGAAATACGGAGGGCACATTGCGTCTGATGGATCAATTTCTGAGCGAGGAGCTGATGCTAGTTGAGGAAGACCGCGATAGAACGAAGAATGCTGGCAAAGGGGAAGGATGAGGATGAGAACATGATTTGTATGGAAAATGAAAGGGAAATTGCCCCATCTGGAATTGACGTGGGAATTTCAACGAGGGAGGGGGTCAGGCCGATAGATGATTCGCAAAGCGTTCCAAGTAAACAAGTTCAACGGCAACGTACCTATAGTAATAATTTTCCGAGGTGCTCCAAAATTATCAGCGTAAGTAATCAATGAGGGTAATAACGGTTATAAAAACATTATGGTGAATAAGTATTTCCATCAAGTTTTAATTGATTAATGATCACGGAAAGAATTACAAATATCCCTCACAATGTATTTTAAAGGGATATTTTCAATTTTTGCTCATGAATAACACCCTCCCCCTAAATAAAGTCCTCAACCCCACTTCTTTACCTTTCACGCTGAATTGAGGGCTGTTACGCAAAAAAATATGGTGTAATTGATACACGTCCAAGTATTTGTCGAATATTTCAATCCTGCCTCGTGAATGGAGGTAATATTCACATTAATTACTACGGGAAAAAAATCTCCTGCACCAGGAATCGGACCACGGACCATTGACTTTCCAGGGAACTGTGCAGACCATTACAGAACCTGGGAAGCATAGCGGAATGCGCAGTGGCACGGAAAACACAAGGCTCGCTGCTCGATTCTTAGTCGAGGGGATTTTTACGAATAATAATAATAAGATGTCTTTATTCGGGCGAGGTTGAGACTAAGAAGTCCCCTCTTCCACCTAACCCCTCGATAGCGTCAATGCAAACATATTTAAAAACGATATATAAACGTTTACAATACAAAAAGATTTACAATATACACTATACGAATGGAATGCATAGAACCCGGGTACATTTATTTACTCGGTATATTATTATTTACATTTGGAACAATGGAACCCAGATAAATATAATTATTTACTCGGTATATTATTTACATTTGAAAAAATGTAACCCGGGTAACTATATTCATTTACTCGGTAAATTACTTGCATTTGAAACGATGGAACACTAGTATTTACATTTATTTACTCGCTATATTATTTATATTTTGAACAATGGAACCCGGTATTTACAGTTATTTACTCGATGCCTAGGATACTTACTGTGATGTCCAATCACTTTGATATTTTACACCACTGAAAAACAAAAACGTTACATTCCGTATAAACCCTCACTTAATTTCCTGCTGGTCGTATCGGATTCTTGCGAGCAGTCTTAGCTCTTTCCCCTAATGGCCACGCGCAGAAGGTCATGAACTATTAGCGACCCGAAGGATATTGCTGATGCAGGAGGGCGAAACGCGAAGGAACTCAGGAGTCGGATATGATTGCATGACAATTCCGACGGCGGTATTCGCTTTGAGTGCGAGAGAAGGGGCGCTTCAAATCAGAGCCGACTTTCCTTGAGACTTCCCACCGCTCTGTGAATTGAAACAGTCACAAAATAAAATACATTTAAATGTTACGTTAAAAATATCCTTCCCCATCTATCAGGCTCTTCTACACTTATTACTAATAAACCTAGTTATCACCCAAGATTTATTCTTAGAGTGATTAAAAAGCTTATTTTTTTACTTTTTATCGCATTTTATACCGTTTTATTAATAGCGTGTCTTTTTCGATATCTTTTTTTTGCCTTATTTTTTATACTTTTTATCTTTTCCTCTTCTGGCCACAACGTGAAGCCATTAGCACAACGGACGACGAACAAATAACTCTCAACTAACGATACTAAAATAAAATCATTATCTGAAAAACCAAAAACTTTTTATCTGATGTTATGATTCATTTTGACATCATGACAGAGGGCTACAAACACGCTAAGTACACATTCTCATTCCGCCATAGCATTCATTCGCACCATTTGGATTCTTTCGCAATTTTCAAAATCTCCAATTTGGTAAATATTGATTTAATATATACTTCACAAAAAGAAATCACCTAATGTTAGGTTAAACGAGCAAATACCAATAGACGGAACAGTCTGTAAATGAAACGTCCTCCGATAAAATGGGTCAAAGCAAAAATAAAAGGCCACGAATCTGTGTTGATCGTACAAAATAAATTTCAACTCCCTTCATCAAAAGATATGTTATGCATACGGTATTTCAATAACTTGATGAAACACTCCATGGGATGGCAATTCCAACGCTATCTCTGAATCAATTTTCATATTTACGACGCATTTTGAAGAGAAAACAACAGGTTACTTAATTACGAAAAAGGGCCAATTTGGAGTCAAAAGTATATTCTAGCCCCTGATTGCTTGCAATATATGACTTAACCGTATTATTTACCATACGTAGTCGCCAACTTATGTGGGAATACGGCATTGAAGTTTTAAAAATTCATGGAATTCCCCATTACCTTCAGAAACACGAGACTCATGTTTCCAAACCACAAATAACACATCATTCTTACTTTCTTAATTACGCATTGCGTTTGAAGACTTAAGCTTAGTGGGCATTGATATCGACCCTACTTATTAGGCATGGCTGTAGAACTTGGTTTCCTAAACAACTGTCATTCACCTGTAAACGAAAAAAACATTACTTTCTTTAATTATTTCATGATTACAAGTATCGTAGCTATCTCTAAATAAAAAATAATTTTAGGCCACCTTCTTTCTATCCTCTAAAAATTAAGTTACAGAAATGAAATGCTTTCACGGATAAGGGGAAACAATTTAGTTTATGGTTCACGATCTGGAACATCAAAATAATGACAAATCTTGTACAAGTTAGGTTTTTACGCCACATCTTGGTCATTCAATCAGTGATACACCAAAAACTAAATACTGATTTCGGTACATTTCTACAGGACTGGTTACACGGTAAATTAGAATGTACAAGATTCTGTACATTTTTCTGAATAGTTTCCAGTTGACATTCTTGTACATTTACATGGACAATATCCCCGAATAGGTGGTTATACGGTACATTTATTCGGATAAGTTTTCCAACATTTAGCGCTTTCGCTTGTTTTTCCTCATTATTTCAACCTTGGGCGCGATATACTGTATATACCAATTTGAACGCAGGAAAGCCATCGACTTTTAGTATGTAGACGAAAGCTGCATAGAATCACCTTATTATTTCCGCCTGGTGGTAGGAATTAGAAACGACACATTGAGGTGTCATATTGCTTGTGTTGGTGGTTTCCTTGACTACGTGTGCTCGAATTGTTTTTTTTTACCTCTTGCTTGTCTTGGATTTTTCTTCGCCGGTTTGACCTTTGCTTCATTTGGCCCTTAACTCTCCATATTTGACCCCTGCACCTCATTGGACAACCCGAACGGAACTGTAATAAAACAACGAACATTAAACCATACTCTTCCGATACTATTTTGACCCTTGCTCTGCTTGTACTATTCTCGCGGTTCACACATTCAGCGACTTTCCTTTCAGATTCAGATCCATCCTTTAATCCAACTCCTTCTCTTCTGTTCCTTCCTTTCGCTACCCATATTCCATCAGTGAAAAATCCAAGACAAAGAAGAGGTCAAAATCAAAATAAAAATCGTAAAAAAGTAGAAGCCAATACAAGCCAGATGAACTTGATGTGCTGTTTGCTAGGTGACACTATTATGAGTTCAACTTGTGCGATTTTCTGATTGATTTTATTTTATGTTCAGAAATTCATACATTCTTACCTTAAGGCGTGGTTACACGGTGAATTTTCGGGTTCAATCGAGATTTCCACATTCTCGCATTATCTTGTAAATTGTGATGTACCGAGTAACCAGGCTTTAATAAAATGGCCGCGAAAAAGAAATAAATCAATTTAACAAGAAGTTACTATATTTAAGATAGCTGAAACTGTAAGATCCTCACAAACACGAGAGTCCTAGTTATGGATTGAAATTTTCTTAACCCGGCCAAACCTTTAAGATCTGAAGAAGTGGACCTATGTATCTTTCTATACCCCTAAGTTTGAATTTAATGTCACTCGATTTAAAAAGAAATCCGAAAAAGAGTGCAATAAAACGTCTTCTTCTCCATTCTACACGCACCGGAAACCCGACTTCGTAAAAAGAAAATAAAAATAAACAACGGGACCACTCAAATCCTGCTTCCCTCTCAGACTTTTAACGAATCCTCCCAATTAATTAAATGGCTCCCAGATGGCACGGGCCGGGACTGAGGAGGGATGGAGGAAGTTATAACGTGAAGGGGACACGGGGAACAATAAAACAAACTTATATTTAGAAAAGGGACGAGGGGAAGGGTCGCGGGTATAGGGATGGGATTGAGGAGGATCCGATAATACTGGCGGGAGTAGGGAGGGAGAGTACGTTTGAAATTTCACGAGGCCACATTTAATGCTTCCCTTTGTATGAGGGATTCAGAGGGGGGGAGGGAGGGATGAAAAATTGCCTGGCGATGGAAAGACGAGATAAAGTAGCGAGAGGCTAAGAGGAAGTAAGAAATTGTCGGCAAAAGGGTTCGCCTTGGGTTGCAGGGACCTCGACCGCCTAAGGCAATTCCCCACGCAAACACTCGCCACTAAGTTTTCAATCCCTTTCTCTTCCTCCCTCTCCCTTGATTAGGACAAAACCCTTCGTTAAGAACCTCCACGAATCCTACCAAGACTGATACCCAACCCTATGACTCTAGGATACAGCCTGAAGAATCGAATTGGGGGCAGGATTCCACACGCGAGCCGCAATTCAGACAGACTATTTACCCGGAGAATTCACGCGTTAGAAATTAAGGTCACGCCGCGATCATTCCAATGAAATTTGCAAGAATCGCCGACGTAAAAATGATCCAGTTACACAATGAATTGACCGACGCACTCCAAATTTTCTCTACATGCATAACTATGTGTATTACACACACAGTGTGTTTTCTTGACCACTCCGCTACAAAATACGTTTCCATGTGATGTATATTAGGTCAATGTATTGTAAAAATATTGAGCTTAGCAACAGTCTCGTCAATTTTATTGGGAATCCTCAGGATTAATAAATTGTCAAAAACAGGAAGTAAAACTGAATTGTTTGTATAAAAATTCATTTTTTGGCGTTAAAATTTTTCAATCTGATGGATATTATCTGCTGCATTGTCCTTCATGGAGGTCTAATTCCATCCCTGAGTATTGGTAGATTTCATCGTGCTTCACCATTTTCTGGATGTCGTTATTAACAATTTTTGTCCATTTTAATTCACAAGTAATTTTGCATATTTTAAGGAGTAGAATATATTTTGTTCTTCCGAATTTCAATTCTATATCTACAATGACTTTTTCTGCCACTTTTAAGAAATCGTTCATTGGTCTTCGACTTTATGTTCATCGTGCTTCATTTAGTCCAGAGTCCATTGTTCATTCATAGTATATTTATAATTATTATTTTTAACTGTAATATTTTCATTAATTTAATGCACGTTAATTACAGAAATATTTAATAAACTGAAATAATTAAGGGATCTTAATAGTTGATTCCCGCTGCGCAGAAATTTCTATCGCTAATGCCGTTCCTTGGAGAGATTGGCAAAGCAGCGCGGGCAAGGCAAGCAAGGCGCGCCAGCGACCCGTTGGGTCGAACTGATCGTCTCCCCAGATAACAGGCAAGAGGGAGGAGGGGAGGAGAAACAGAAGAATGTCGTGGCTCGTAGTTGCACGCACGCACGACAGCCCATTCCTCCCAAAACATCGAGAGGCAGCCATGACTTTAAAAAGCAAGCGTATCAGGTTGGCAACCCGCTATGCCAGCAACGAACTGTATCCTACACTCACGGCACTAGGTCAAGTATGTTTTTCGCTTCATTCGCTCGAATTCCGTCCTTGGGCCGTTTATCGTTTCGTCCTTCTGCTTACGTACACGTAAGAAGATGAAAACAGATTCACGCTGACCGATATCACTTGCATTTTTTTTAACGCGGCCACGGTTCTGAAAAAGCATCCACATTATCATCAGCCAGAGTTAATTATTGGAGCAAGGAGGAAAAGTAGAAGAAAAGGCTATTCTTTGCTCATCTTCTAACGATAGAGTACCATCGAAAAAAGTATGGCAAAGGTAGTGTTCTTTTCATGCATTTTTTTGGCAATTTTTGAAATATCAAGATTTGACAAGTTCTCCTTTCTACACAAAGTATTCTTTTGTAATTTACCCTGAATATTTATTACGAATGAAAAAACATAACGCGAGGCTATTAAGAAAATACCAGTAAACCAATATACCATTCTATCATAAGACCTGATGGTCCAAACTGCACTTTAAAAATAAAGGCAAAATAATTATCAGTATCGTTCAATAAAACAGGTTTTACCCAGTAAAAGAACATTTTCTCTAGGACATACTTGCTGTACAAAACAGATAGTTTGAATGTCCCCACCCACGCTAACTTCCAGTCCTATTTCCATGTCTAATGTCTCGACTTAACGAGATGACTAATTAATCCTCAGAAAAGTGATTGAATGGGTGATGATAAAGTTTATTTATGACGTAAACTACAACTGACAAATGTTACATAAAGTTCAGTATGGACAGAGAAATTATTTCCATTTAAATACGAACAAAAACTGTGGAAAAAAGAAACATGAGACAAGAACACAAATTAGGTTTAAATTTTGATCGCATTTCAGTCTTATTGTAATCTTAAATTATGGAAACTCATAATTTTTCATCACGATAGAAACGAAAGAAGTGTCCGTTTTGTATTATTTTCAAGGGAAACAGGGACATACTCAACTCATAACTAGTAAACAAATCACTTTCGCTATCATAGTTGAGACTTTTCAGATGAGTACGTCAGATGAAAGAAAAAATGACGGTGAAGCTAAACGTTGTACGTATGATGTCGTCGTTTGTTACAAAAAAGGCAGTTATTGATTAAGTAAAATGCGAACACATAAAAAGTGGTGCGTCATAGACTTTCATTCCTGTGGTACTCCAAATATCCTCGCTATAATAAATATGTAATAGGGCGACACATCGACTGAATTTAATTCGCACGAGCTGATATTTTAACCGTCTGGAGTGTGTGTTTTCAGCAGAGGACACTCGAGGGATAATATAGAGAGAACAAAAATAGACTTTTCAGAGAAGTAGAAATTTTATTCCAAAATTCTATTGGCCTGATCCCAAATTAAAGTTAGTACATGAATATTCATATTTAGAAATTTGCTCAGCCCCTTTCGTTCTCCAATATTGAAATCCGTATTCTAATTTAAGAAAACCAATCACCATATATTTCATTAGATATTATCTTCTGTTACCTTCTAGAAAGAGCTCGTGACTGAGAGTGTTTCCTAAACATAATTTACGGTCCATTATTCCATTAAATGCCAATAATCGCGAATATTATTAGCCTCATTAGTAGCGACCTAAGGTTCAGAACTAATTCAAGGATGGAATCCACCATCTACGTACAGTAATAACAAAGAGGTCAGATTTCAGTGATTAGAAGGATGCCGAACAGTATTTTGATCAGATACAACGCCATTAAAAGGTTAAGGCCAAGATCCGACACTTTATCTCACGGTAGTACTGATTGATAGGCTGAGAAATATTCCATTCATTCTCTAACTAAAATCTTCCCACACACTTCAGGAGTTCTCCAAAAGGCGGGATTCCGTCAGCATAATTGAATGTTAATCCTTGGTTGAGACAAATCGCAACTCCATATAAAAAAATTAGGAGTTGAATGATTCCTTCCTAGTATGCAAAAAAACTGGATACGAACTATAATGTAAATAAATCATTACGCAACTGAGTTTCAAACACTTGATAAGGAGTATTCTGGTCAAGAATAATGGAAGCAGTACTTGAGTCAGCACACATCGGTATACATACATAATCCACTAGATGAGCTGGATAAGTGAACCCCCTACCCAAAAAATACAGTACTGCACAATTACAGTACACTCTTATTAAAGTAAATATACTTTAAAAATAATATTAATCAATCGAGAACTGAGACAGTGTGAAAAGAATGATGGGGAATAAAATAATTTATATTTTCAACATCATTCTGAATGCACTTGCTTCATTTGTGTCTTAAATTAAAACCATTGTGTGTACCTACGAAAATCATATTTTTTCTGGCGAAAGGATGATAGAAATTACATTTCGGATACAGAAACTGAATGTTATAGCAATTTCGTGAACATTCCCTCCAGCATTTAAGCGATTTATCGGCGGTATATTTGGGTCTGTGGGAAGGCAGGCAAAACGAAGAAATGAATTTCTGGTAGGAAAATTACTGGCCAACGTCAGAAGCACGTAAATCACTTCCTCTGAATCCTTTGACCCACATTCAGTCCCTCTTCGGCGCTTAACACCCTTTTGCTACGCCTATCCTATTCCAAATGCTAATTCTCTTACTTCCACTCCTATCTGTACCTCGACCTAACATCTTACAACCTCCCAACATCCACTCGCGAATTAATCACTCGTTCTCTTCCTGCATAACTGATCGTTTTCAGATACCATTCCAACATTTTCGAGAGCTATACATCTCAGGCATGTCTCACACGATAAGTATTTGATTCAGGGCAAGATCGAGGGATATAGCAAGCATTTTAGCTTTCTTTGATCGTGTGAAATTAAACCAGCGGACAGGAATGCAAAGATGGTCCCGGTTATAAACCAAGAGATACTGGGATTCCTTCATTACTGATAATTTTCATGTACATTTCCAAGATTTCCCACTGCTATTCATCTAATGCATGTCCCACAAGATACTTATTTGATTCAGAACAAGGTCGACGGTAATCGCAAGAATTTTGGTTTTCTTTCATCGTTTGCAATTAAATCAGCATACGGGTAGGCAAGGGTGATCCCGGTTGTATTCCAAGTGATACTGGGATTAGTAATCGATGCGGTACTAAACACGTGCGCCGAGAGTACAAATTCGATGGCAGCGGGCCAAGGTCCTTCTTGCGGCGCGCCAGGGCCCACGCCGACTGTCTCTATGGCTCGAATTGATACCTTACGATTAAAAATTAAGGTCCGATATTTTACGAGTGCAAAACTAAGATTAACTATTGAGTATGCATCCTAGAACTGATTAACTGGCAGAACAACGATCTCATTTTCAGCACACTCGGACGCGGCGCTGACTAGTTTAAGGTCCCGGCGGCGCCCATCCTTTGCGATACTGCTAGCAGTAGAGGTAGTAGTTCGCAACTACCTGCCAGTTCTAGCCACTAAACCCCCTGGGATTAAAGTTAGTTTGATGTTAGTTAATACTAGTTTCCCACCCCATGAGTCCGACTTCAAATCAAAGCAGTGACGGATATTGTCAGAGACTACCCGGCCTATACTAATATACCTGTACTCAGCCTACATTTGTATGCTTTGAGGAGGAGACTGTAAGTTCAGCGCTCCGTCCGACGGATGGGACGTTAAAGTCGTGGTCCCTTTGGCGCCTTTCGCTTAGAGCACCCTAATTCCGACACCGAGTTTCTCTCCACCCTTCCTTTCTCTCATGGCACAAGTGATAGTAGCTGTCAGTCGCCTCCTTCAAATACCATCATGGTCGTACCCAGCGAGGGGCAGGGGGAGCAGCTGCCCCCCCTAGAAGCAAAAATCTCAAAAGTCCTTAAGTAAAATCAGTACTGAATTGAAACGAAAGAATTCAACAAATTTTCTTCAAGCCTACGAAAAATGATATGTATTGGTATAAGATATGTAACTAAAATAGAACTATCATTTCAAGGAAACAATCTCACAAACTAATGTCACAACTTGGTTTGCCCCTCCACTAGACCATGGCTTGCCCCCCCTAGTTATGATCCTCGGTGCGCCCTTGAATAGCATACCACCACGGAGAAAGGGGTTGAAAAACATTGAGAGGTTAGAGGTAAATGAAAGGAGATTGGGAACAATTAGAGAAGGGTACTGGGAGAAATATAAACAAGCTAGTAATCACCACGATGAGGAGGTAAATTGCATGTATGAGTATCTACAAGAAATATCACGGAAATCCCAAATAAGAAAAGATAGAGGTGATGGGGAATGGAACGGGCTCATTCAACTCTTTTCATTGTTGCCGAATGTTACTGTATGAAAAATAAAAAGACCTGTACGTGTACAGAAATGTAGCCAGAGATTCGTTTCAGGGAAGGCTTGGATGGTACGCAGGTTGCCTACAATGGTAATTAGCTGTCGATGCACACGTATAGTAAATCAATACAAAACTTTTTGAGCAATCTTATCATTTCGTTTGTATGTATAACCATAACCGTTTCTTACTTCTAAGGCTGTTTTTGCAATGGTTTGGTATCCATAGAAATTTCATCCTGAAATCCACCTGAGTTTTTCTAAAAATTTTAATTTTAATTAATTTATAGGGCTGTGGTGTAATTTGTTTATAATATCCGATTTTGAAAAAAATTATTTGTACACTATTTGACTAATAAGTGCACTTATTTCAATGCCGACATGGGTCTCTCTACTTTTTCTCACGGCGCAAATGACCAGTGGAGTCGGCCATCGCCTCCAAAAATGATACCATACCGCAAGACGATTAATTAGCCGACGTTTAATCCAGTTTTATTCCGAGGGCCATCATGTAATATTCTCCAACGTGAATTTCAGACTAAGTTTTCCTGCCAAAACGCATTCGTCTCGAGTCAAACGTGGAGTCACAAGAGACGGATGCCCCAGTAAACTAAACAGAGAGATAAAACCTCCTAAGTGATTGGGGAACATGCACAATTTTTTTAAAGTACTGGAATAAGAAGGTCTCTACCTCAAATGTACTTGCCGAAAATTTCGCGAATGAATAATGCTTTTTAGCTAAGTTATCAGTCTTTAAAAATTGATCTTCCTCGGCTTCTTGAAAACAAGACGTCATCGGAGCGTGACGTCACGGCACGGTATCCACTGATGAAAGACTGAGGAAGTGGATAGAAAATCGATCTACGAGGGCTCAAATGCAAATTTAGCTAAACTAATTGCTGTTTTAATGACAAAATGCAGACTGCGAATATTTTAGGCTGCCAAGGCGTCGTTGAAACAAATAAAGGGAATTGTTTGGGGAGATTTGGAAAGATTAAATGAAAATAAGTTGGTTGCAGATTGTGATCTACGTTGGACACCCATATCATTTGGTTAGTGGAATAAGAGTATTGCAACATGGATATTCAAAAGATAAACGCGTGAAAACCATATATATCGTGTATAGTGCCCCGCCTCTCAAGTACCTCTATTTTCTCGCCGGAGAAGGTTTTTGCTTGTGTCCCAAAGGAAAAAAATAAGAGAAGAAAGTGGCTGATGACCTACGGAATGGAGTTAAATACTTTATTTACAATGTCAACGGGATATTTCTCAACGTAAGTACACTCTTGAATCAGGGTTACAGTAGGGTTTTATCAAATCACCAGTACCTATTTCTCGGATGTCCACCAAATTTAAGATGTATCACTCATTTCACCTCGTAAATAACCCTAGAAATGTACCTAATAGTCCACCGATTGTAGGATTATATCCACAAAGGAAGGTGGTTATTCATGAGAATAAATACTGATTACTATTAAACCATGGGAAAAAAATAAGGAGTATACGAGAAATATGTGGCTTTTGGTAAGGTACTAAGTATTTGCTGCTGTGATGCCCATAAAGTTCGCTGCATGTCAACGCAAATTCTAAAATTTCGTCTCGTTTCTGCAGTGGGTTTCTGTTCAAAAACAGGAACTTCGCGTAAATAGTACTTGAACCTTATTTCTGTGTCTAATACTTTTTTTACCTTTTCACGATCATTTGGATCTCAACTTCGGCCGATTAGGGAAAACTATCTATTCCGCGTGGTAGGTAACTACGTAAATACATAAGATAAATTTTCAGCAAGCAATGGATATAATAAATCTTAATGGACAATAAATAAATATTTAAAAACGTTCCTAAAATAATTTTCATTCATCGCATAATTATTTACCTGCCTTATTTCACTCCCGCATCGCGCTAGTGATGAAGGAATCACTGTTTATCAGAAAATCAGCCACCATAAGGAAGTCGACCAAAAGTAAACTGAGGTATTTTGCTTTTTTAAATCCCTCTTAAGTCAATTTGTCCTTTTAAGAAACTACTACAAAGCTCGACGAAGATTTTTACTTCTATATCTTGCATTAAAGGCTCTACCACTCTACTCTCTTAGCGAAGTGAATGGTGTACCGTGCAATGACGTCAGAAGGCGTTTCAGGTTACATGACTTCAAGCGATATTCGAGCATTTTTAATTAGCATTTATTGACGTTTGTGGAGTACTAGGAGAGTTTTGGCTTATATATTTGGACTCGTGAGAAAATTTTCTATTCAATGAGACGCAATAGCATGATGAACAAATGTCATGCATGTTCCCCATTGTATATACACCTTCTTACGCAGTCATGCGCACGATATCATGTTATTTCCACCAAGAAACAGTAAATGTAGTCTGATACTTCATCTTATGCGCAGTTAATTACTTTTAAGAAGCTAGGATACGTCAAGTTTGTTGTGGGAAGATTTTAGGATGAAAAAGTAAGAGAGGTGCTGTATCGCACTTGTCCGGCCACACCTTGAACATTCAGCGAGTCCGGGTATATGGGGTCCGGCGTAGAAAGACTTGATTCGTGAACTTAATAAAATACAAAGGAAAGCCGAGTGCTTAGGGCGTACTGAAAGTGCAAAACAGACCAAAGATGTTAAACGCAATTGGGTAGGAGCCGCTACAGACTCGGAGGCTGCGCGCTAAACTTGTTATATTGCTTCAGCAATAGAGAATAGATATCTTTCTGAGCGACAAGGAGAACATCGTAATTGAACCCTTCTATATATCCAGGTCGAAACGATTAATCAAGAAAGATATTTTTCCTGACGGATAGGTATGGAAATTCGTTTTTCTCCCGAGCAATAAAGGACTTTAATAAATGTTAGGCAGCATTTAGCTTCGTTAGAGCTTTTACTTATCATTTGTTATTGGCTGGTGTCCTAACACCCCCTGCCACACGCCTATTGAGGTGGTTATCGGGGTAGTATGTGGATGTAGATATCACAGAGTACGTAATTCATATTCCACTAAAAGAAGTGATCAATCAATCAAATTTCACGTTTTGCGACATTCAGATAGGTCATTCACGTCCGTGAGAAGACAGCCTGTCCCAGTAGATCCTCTCATATTTCTAGACGAGAAAATATGGCGCAGGATAGAACCAATCCAATGGAATCGTCACAATTCATGTGTACATGCCGCTCCAGTGTTATCTCATACGTCACATCTCGACCCATTCTCGGAGATTTCGTGACTCTCCTGTCGCTATTTCGGGCTGCTACGAAGAAATATTCACCGGATTGACTATTAAGGCCACTCCTGTGAAAGAAGTACTGACTCAGTTTAAGCACACAGTAAATACCTAAGGCACGGAAAACTTGCACAGAATTCGTTTCGTAGGACACTTAAAAATGTTTCGGCGAAGTTTCTGCTCCCAAATAAATTTTAACAAAATCAAGCCTCTTCAAAAATTACACACCTTCAAAAAATTGCGATAGTAGAAGATTGCACACGGAATGAGATTGGTGACATACATACAGTAGCAGAAATATATACCAACGCTAGCGAATAGATAACAGGAACCCCTGTTAGCGTCTATTCGAAAATTCTTGAGAAAGAAAAATCTGAGCTTCTCAGCAATGATTGTTATTAATTTTGCTTTGCTAATTAATTGCACGTTGAATGTGTTCTAGGGATCCTTAAATACAGGGTTATCATAAAATAATGCCGGGGTTTTCAATTTGGTTTAAATGAAAACAGAATTAACAGAATGCAGTTCATGTTATTTTTGCTTTCGAATTTGTCGTCTCGAACAGTTTTTAGCGAAATAAATAAATTTCAATTCGTGCACTGTTAGTCGCTCGACAAGAGTGAAACCCGGCGTCGACTATACCTAGCTCCTAACGAAAAACTTCGAGTGGACGACGGCTTGATGCCTCATCCAACAAACGGAGTTCTGTACTTGAAGTGCCCTCAAGTATCAACAGTGGAAACGAGACTCCAGGGCGGGCTCGCAAGGTTACTCTCCTGGGGCAGGGACTGTAAGCGCTAGCTTTTCTCCTCTGCACCCAGAAGGGAAGGACGGGAAGGAACAAGGAAGGAGGCGCCGCCGCGATGAGAGCCCGACGACGCCTCCTGGGAGTGGATAGGGAAGGAAGGGAAGGGACGAGGAATCCCGCACCGTCTCAAAGGCGGAAGAATTCCTATGAGGAAGAAAAATCCATCGATCGAATCGGTAGATCCTCAAGTATCAACACAGCAACCGACGCGGTAGTAACTGAAAATAAAGAATTTCATGCTCTCATAACCTAATATACACGAAGAGAACTATAATATCACCGGCCGTGATATAACCTTAACTCAATCACGCATCTATAATTTTCGATTGCGACTCTAACCCCTCTCTGCAGATGCAAGAGAGGTAAAGGTCTTGCGGCGTCATTATTTCTTCTTTTCCTTGAAGAGAGACCCGCCCCCTAACGATTAATTCATGCATTTAGAGCAAAATGGATTTCGTCGTTACCGCCGCTTCTGGGCAGCTGTAGTCGTCAATAATGTTCCTCCCATACAGCCGCGCAACCCATTCATTATTTACGCTGTTGACGGCACTCACTATCTGATCGAGCGGGACACGTGTTCATTCGTTCCGTTGATTTTATTACGGCTCCGAGAAAAAAAAATTCGTCTCTTACACGCCCTCACCGTCCAACCATGGCGAAGCATCATATTCTTTCCTTGCTGTAATGCGGCTTATATAGAAGTGGGCAGCTACTTCGAAGGAATATCTTTTCAGGGCTATAAGCAGCGATGCTGGCCGAAAAAATGCCCACTGGGTAGTTACGTTATAAAATAGGCATTTATGATTTTATTGTATTTCTCACAAAGTAGCATTTATTTTAGGTTCAGGTGCTGCGCTGGCCAAAAATGACTATATATGGATCATCTACGAAGTTTCGTGAATACGTACAGCTATAAATACTCTATGAAAACGGATGCAGCACTATTTAATTCAAGCGTACGCATTTTTTTCCTTAATTATTCACCGGCAGCAAATAAAATTGACAGTACATTTTGGCCTGCATGGTCTTCAAAATTTACAAATTTATATCGCATTTGAAAATTTATAGTCTCCAAAAGGACCTTTTGAACCAAAAATGAAATTAATGAAAGGCACATTCACCTCAATGAAAATCTACTGTCATACAACCAGCACAGTTTTTTTTCACTCTAGTAAATTTAAAGGATTTTGGTCATGATTTCGGTCGATTGTTAGGAGTCGATTTTTTTTATTTATTGACCGCATCAAGGCTTAAAAAAATCGAAAATCCAATCGTTCGATAAGCAGGTGTGGAACAAAAACTAACGAGGAAGTGAACGGCATAGTTGATGTAGAAGGGAACTTTTATGGGAAATACGAAGAAAAAGAGGCGAGAATAGGCTTGATGAAGGACGAGAATTAATGAGAACAAAATGCTAAATCTCGGTTAGGTTAAATGAGAGGGCAGGCTATCGATAAACAGGCTTTATGAATGAGACGACGTTTTCCAAGTTGAAAAAAATTCAATCTCGCAAGAACATAAATCCTGCGGGAGATCTGACTGCTCTCACGAAAGCCACCCCTTCCCACTAAGTTAGAGTAAACAGATACTAATACCGAAGTGAGCAAAATAATAAGACGTGGAAATGATTAGGGAACTAATTAGGTAACAACCGAGAGGTATTTTAAGGTTTTAATAGCAAAAAAATAACAGCAGTCTTTAGTTTCAACCGGCGAATCGATCGAATTGTTGAACTGTAGGGAAGGAAGAGTAGCCTCTTGCCGTGATTCGCCTCAGTTAATACCTAATCAACTTATCGAATTTTATACCTCAATCGTTACGACAAATTTAATTCTTATCTTGCCTTATTACCCTAAGTATTCATTATATAACCTCTCTCGATTCAACGATCAAGACTTTTAAGTTATCATAAAAATAAAGTACCTTCGAGGCGAGAGCCTGCTTAAGTTCCCGGCGTAATTGCTTCGGCCAAAATGTCCTTAGGGAGGAGCACTTAGTCTAATTTAACACGGAATAGCAATGCTGCACACCATTAGATGGAACAACGTTTTACCGTCTCCAACCAGCTAGCGCCTGTATAAATTGATAAGAACACAAAGCACCCATTTATTAGAATATTTACGAAAGTGATATTCGCGTACCTGTTTCCAAGTATGACGAGGCACATGTGAATTTTCATTACTGTAGCGCTATTACTATAAATTTTACACAAATTTTATTAAACCAACCATTAGGATGATGAAGGGCTTTTTCGATGCAATACTAATTATACTGTTCCGATATAGGCAAGGTTATAAGTGAAAGATCCTCTTTTATTGCTTTAGCTTTTTTATCGGCAAGCCACTAATATAGCAATGACACCTAATCGCCCAAAAACAAGAATTCAGGCTAACTGAAATGTAGAAAAAAAACGCTTCACTATAGTTATGGTCACAAAATGCTACCCTTTCGATGAGTAATTAAGGTTGAAATTACTTGGGACGGGGATAAAATGGTATCATCAATAACAAATAAAGGGACTTCAAATAACATTTTTTTAAGCAATCTTAACCCATCAACCCATTGTAATGATTCATATCAAATTAATGAAAAAATGTATAGTCAATTTGCAGTTGGCGTGTGAATAAGAAAAGAAAAAATACTACAGTATGAATAAAATACTGCTGAAGCCGTCTCAACAGACTGCGGCAAGCTGGGCGTATTTAAGAAACCTCGTAGTTTTTCATCAATAAAATTTCTTCAGTTACTCGGCTTGAAATATGCAATATGCCACAACACACGACCAGGGTTTCAACGCTAACATATTATCATCGGATGAATCAAATTGTGCCAGTATAAAACGCAATCACCTTATTTGCATCCCAATATTGAATATCATTGGCAGAGATTTGACACAGCTAATAAGCTGGCATCTTTTGAATAAAAAATCTCGCAAACAGGCAGAATATAATGAAATTATCTCGGAAAAAACAAGCTGAGATGCTCTGAGCATATAAGTGAAATGACTGGTAGTAAGTCATATGACAAATCTGCCCTTATACATCAACTGAACTGCAAAAGAGGAATGAATACTTAGCGGATGACATGCTAAGGTTTCATAACGCGGACTTTTCTTCCTAGCAATTGCTCATTTATTCCTCGTCTTCCCAAAACAAACATAATTAACGCTCTTGCATTTTCCTGTTTATTCTGAATTTTCAGGTATCTTCTTATTTCCAAATTCCCGACTAGTTTTAAGGATAGGAAACTTTTGTTTTTGCATCTGAAGAGACATTTTGTCTAAGGAGTCAGTAAAATAATGCTGGGTCAATGGTCTCTGGTAGCTGGTCATTAACCTGTGAACCGCCGCACAGTGGGCTAGAATCGAAAAAAGCTGGCCAAAACCTCAAAATCGATTTTTTTGAGCTAGGAAATTGAAACTTCGCATACACATTCTCAAATAAATTGTGCATAACTACCCAGATTATTTTGGTCCTGTGTTTTCACTTTAACAATATATGTGAGGTCAAAGTTGAGCAAATTTAGCGAAAAACGACCACCCTCGATTTTTTCTGAAAATTGCCGACTTTATCCTCGTGCAGTGGTTTTATAAATAGTTTTATCGACAAAACTGTTATACCATCTTAATTGACATTTCTTATTCTTTCATTTGAAGGGTTTTTAAAGATTTTATTTCATCAATAACCATATATACATAACAAAATGGCGGAGCCTGTTTTCAACCCATTTTTTCACATAAACGTAGAAAAAAAGTAGACATTGTCACCGGCTTACACTAAGTAACTTATATCATGTCGTTCTTTGAAGCTTCTATATTGTGAATCTAAAGTCAAACCTTGCACCAATTTGCAACCCCGAATTTTAAATAGTTTATTCGAACGCACGGACGACACCGGTTCTGGCCGGCGGCGGCGGAGAGTACGGCGACGCGGCAAGCGGGTGGATGCAATATGGTCTCATTCACTTTTATGTGTGGATAACAGATATATTAGTGACAGAAAATAATCACCAGAAAGTAAAATTTATAAATATTGCTACGAATGACTCTCATTATGCAATCGCTGGGCACTGCAAGAGGTGCACTGAAAGGTTTCCTTCTTTGAGTGCATTCCATGGGGAATGGACTTAAATCGCGTGCTTATAGTGTAGAAACGGACTCTTGTACTAGCTAATAAACTTTTTAACAATAACAGATAATATATTCCTTAAACGTGATGTAAAATGGCTCAATATAGTACTTGATTTTGCCGAAATTTGCCAAATCAAGTACTGTCTTTGTGCTTGAAGAGTTCATTATTCTTATCCAGTAAGGTTATTTAATTTATATTCTTGATTTAAAGCAATTAATAACTATTCCTTATGCAGCACAATTTACATGTTGCTCTAGTTTAGCCAGTGCAGATGGACGTCAATTCATGTTTTCAGGGTTGTATCGAGAGAACGACTAGGAGGAAAACGAATGCAAAAGGAAGATACAGTGGCCATCCTCGGAGGCAAGAACTCTTGCCAAGTGGATAAAATGCAACCCCGAGTATTATGTTATGTCAGATTAAGAGGCCCTCTCACTAAGTAATTGTGTCCATGCAGCTCACAAAATTTCGGTGCAAGGGTCTTCGAAAATCTGAAATGCCAGGGATATAATATTAACCCCAGCGATGAGAGAGTGACGCGAGTATATGATTTCATTTACCCGAGTGAAATTATTGTAGCAGAGGTTATATAAGAAGTTTCCAAAAATGGTTCTGCATCTTACTGCGACTCGAATCTTAACGTACATTTCCACAGATCCAAGTTTCGCGTCGCATATAAAGTGCACTTAAATTTGCAAACACGGCTTTGACAGCAGTTAGGACATGCGCAATATAATCACACGTGGGAACGAGGGCCTATGTCTCATGAATTATTGCTCGTGAGCACCTTTGTGCCTTCTTGTTTAGGTAAAAAATGCTGATCCTTAGGCCAAGCATGAAACAGGCACGAGTATTCAAAAGTCATCACAATTATTCTAGATTTCCTCTCCAAATAATTTAATTTTCTCTCTCTCACACTGACGCTTTAAATACAATTATGGTATGCCACCAACCGTACATAAGGTCTTCATTCAAGGAGCTGACATTGCAAAAGAGTCCATTCTTAATTGAGACAACTGACAGGGGAAGCGATATAGGCACGGTATAAGGACGTGAGAAAGTTCTGTGAACGGTTGACTAGAAAAATGGCACGAGTGGCCACAAATAGGGATTTATTCCGAAGACAACTCCTAATGTCATAACTGATAATGACAAAAATTACGCCAATTAATCTGGAGGAAACACACAGCTTGCCGAAAAATGTAATGGATCTGTTTTTGAAAAAGGAAAACAATGCTTTAGCTCAGACAGTGAAAGTGATAAAAACTCGTCAGATAGTGAATGAAAAACAGTAACCTTTTATTGCTGACAGTGATAATTGCAGTATGTTAGTTGGGAAAAGTGTAAATTGTGTTGCTTTTGTTTATGTTATGTTTGTATGGTAAAATATTTCTGAAAAATAACCATTTTGTCAGCAGCGCAGTTTAATAAGAATAATGACGTTGATATATAAGTAAGAGATTTAAATCAATACTTTAAATTGAGCATAAGGCATACATTAATATAAACTGTATTTTTTAGGAAGAATAAATTATTTGATGTGAGTAATATGCCTTCCGAAACTTTTAAAGCTAGCAGGAGTTCAAACCAAAAACAAGTTCGAAGGGCTCGGCACTACAACAATACTGTAAAACGACCGTGATCAGAAGGCCTTTAAATATGTATGGCAGGTTAGGAAGTGGAGGCTATGGGTCATCGAGGGCTCTTGCCTAGAAATAGAGCTTGTTTGTTAATAAAAGAGTCCGTTTCCCCACTTTAAGCACGCGATTTAAGTCCATTTTCCATGGAATGCACTCAAAGAAAGAAACCTTTCAGTGCACCTCTTGCAGTGCCCAGCGATTGCATAATGAGAGTCATTCGTAGCAATATTTATAAATTTTACTTTCTGGTGATTATTTTCTGTCACTAATATATCTGTTATCCACACATAAAAGTGAATGAGACCATATTGCATCCACCCGCTTGCCGCGTCGCCGTACTCTCCGCCGCCGCCGGCCAGAACCGGTGTCGTCCGTGCGTTCGAATAAACTATTTAAAATTCGGGGTTGCAAATTGGTGCAAGGTTTGACTTTAGATTCACAATATAGAAGCTTCAAAGAACGACATGATATAAGTTACTTAGTGTAAGCCGGTGACAATGTCTACTTTTTTTCTACGTTTATGTGAAAAAATGGGTTGAAAACAGGCTCCGCCATTTTGTTATGTATATATGGTTATTGATGAAATAAAATCTTTAAAAACCCTTCAAATGAAAGAATAAGAAATGTCAATTAAGATGGTATAACAGTTTTGTCGATAAAACTATTTATAAAACCACTGCACGAGGATAAAGTCGGCAATTTTCAGAAAAAATCGAGGGTGGTCGTTTTTCGCTAAATTTGCTCAACTTTGACCTCACATATATTGTTAAAGTGAAAACACAGGACCAAAATAATCTGGGTAGTTATGCACAATTTATTTGAGAATGTGTATGCGAAGTTTCAATTTCCTAGCTCAAAAAAATCGATTTTGAGGTTTTGGCCAGCTTTTTTCGATTCTAGCCCACTGTGCGCCGTCTCAAATAATGACCTGCATCACCAAGTGCGTGACCTAAGACGTTTGGACTTGTACAACATATCGCTGGATCTTCGTTACCATACTACGACAAGAAAGGCCCTTCTGTAAGGAAATGACTTCTACTGCAGAACGTAATAGCCTAATCAACACCCTCGCCCTTCAAGAAAATCTTGAATTCATAAACTCGATGCACGTATACCATATTTAAACTTTTCGGGCAATGCATTTAATTCATTCCAGCCATCTTTCTGAGTGCACTACTATCCTAACCATTTTTCGTTTTTGTTTTCATTTGTTAAACATAAATTCATTGAATTCCAGTTAAAGCTCTGGGCGATAAGAATTTATTTAAAATGAAATTAGAAAGATAACGATTTTTACACTAAAGCCTGAACCGATTTTTGGTTAAAGACAAAATTTATGCTCGTTATATGGAAAAAATACGGGTAAAATAGTCGAGTATAGCTGCCACTATAAGCCGCCGATTAGGCCAAAATTTCGAAGACCTGAATGTCTCAATTGAGATGATTAAATATTTCTTTCCCTCCACGTTTACTACACTACCGCTAGGGCATTTTAATTATCACGATACAGGATCCTCGTGGAATTAAAAAAAAAGTTTACACAAGTAAACATATATTTTGAGCCTTTATTCTACCCTTCGATAGCCAAGACTGAAAAACTTATAAACTTTGTCGACGCAGTTTTTTAAATTTCGATTCCCGATCTTCACAGTAGAACCACATTCGTTCCTACATCAAGCAAGTGAACCCTTGATGGTGCGAACGGCTAAGCTTTTGAAAACGTTCTATTCGTAAAATATTGACTCCGGATTCCCGGAAGGAAACTCCTGATGGTTTCCGTTGGCAGCGAAATTTATGAATTCTGAATGAACTTGCTCAGACATCTACTAGGTAAATACGTTTATTTATCGACGGTAGCCTCAGTCTACACTGATGCGTGAATAACAAAAATAATTCGTTATGTATGAATGTTTGAGCAGCTATGCACGACATTAAAAAACATATTTTTCGATCGATCATTTATATTTTTTCAAACCTGTAGTGAGAAACAGCTTTCACGTTTTTCTCTAATGGCCGTTACGAGACAATATATACGAAGTCTAAATCGAAATCCAATATCATAATATCTTAACTAAACGAGTACTCGATCCTGATATCAAGACGACACTTGCTCTTTAAAACCTTTTTCCCCGCGGATCAGTGGAGGACACATTAGACAATGGCTTTTAAAATGTGGCGCTACCCCTTTACCAATAAGTTGGATAGAGAAAAGTTAAAAACAGGTTCTTAGACGAGCCGGCAAAACCAGGAACTTGTTGATTTAAGAAAGAGGAGAGACTTAGTCGCGATGGATCGGTAAAAACGATTCACAGAGAGACTAACTTACGAACGATTTACATGCTGTAAGCGAATGACATTTTTCACTTATGAGATGCCTAATCCCAGCTTAATTACTCCGTGAAACGTTGTTAAAAATACCCCGATCTATCTCAGGAGGCAGAAATAGAATCTAATCCGGAGGGATGATTAAGCAGTGAGATTAAGTACGTCATCCTGATAGCGTAATAGCTACTCTTCGCAATTAGTTCAGGCGTTTTCACGAAGATTACAAACGAAACGAATAAGTTTAAACGCTAGAGACGACACTGAATGTCTAAAAAATACTACACACACATACACAAACGGCCTCGCAAAAATGTGCGTAGGACTTCGAACAACGTAATTCCTCGATACATTGAACACTTATTGGAAACATGAAATATAGTTACAAACCAAATCGGTCGGATTGAAATTAATAACTTCAAAGGACTCTTTGGAATATCAAGAACTTTTTATGAATGCTTAGCCGCTTAACTTTTAAGTTATTCCCGCGGATCACATCAAGAAAACGCCCGCAAGACGCCCTTAAAATTGCAGAAATGGTAGACCAAAAAACTGCGGTTTTCCCATGTAGCGGAAATTAGCTCTACGGAGTAAAATTGCAGGTCATATACCTAAGTTACCACGCATAAATCACATTAGATGTTAACGAGACATTAATGAATTATAAGGTGGATAACCCAATGATTTTTTATGAAATCTGAGAGGTTACTCAAAGGTCGCAGTAAGTTTCAAATACATTACGTCCTCCACACATCGTGATAAGATAGAAATGAATTGCCTACATTTTCCTTGGCGCTTTGTTGGCTTTTCAGGGATTCCGAAGACGCCAGAGATTAACCTTGGTTACTAGCATATTATGAAAAACAAACCATGAAAATTTTCCGATTTAAATTTCTTACTAAAGGTATCAAGTTAAATAGAAAACAGAATCATCAATACTTACGTTAATGGGTATACAAATACGTATCGTCAACGCAGTAAGGATTTTTTGTCCTATCTCCGCTAATTTGTGCTTAATATTAGGATCGAACATTAGGCAATGAAGTTAGTTTCTAGCGCAATTTAAAAGAGACCATTTTCTGCGGCGAATTCGAAGGGTCATTCGGAAGTACATAATAATTCAGGCCTTATCTTCTTCCTTATCATCTTCATATTCCCTAATGATAAGCCAAAAAGATACCAGCATTGTGAGACTGAGACAAAAACAGCGACATCATCTTCACTCCGAAAATAGAGGCCATTCGTCAAAAGTACGTCATCGGTAACTATTTCAGTACCTACTTAAGCAGTAATTCCCGCCATTTTGGATTGATTCTCCGTTTGCTCACGTAGCTAAGATAACATTCGCGGCACTTTCGTAAACAGCCTACTTGAATCCCGATTGAACATCCTTATATGCAAACATCTTGAAATAATAGCGCGATATATTAGAACCGAACTTCCAAAATTTAAAGAATTCGAGTTGATACCATTTAGAGCGAAACAGAAAACACCATATGCAAGTACCTAAAGAATTATAGCAGAAAGATGCCAATGAAATACCAGACGAAAAAATTTCAACTTCTCATGGATTCCGAAGGGCAAGGACGGTATCGGAAGTGAGATTGTAGGGCCTTGATAGGGTGATGTCGTGGAGTAGATCATTAATTCACGATGAGGAAAGAAGTGGATAATGAAAGAGATAAGGCATGAGGAACGGGAAAAGGCGGAATGGAGAACGATGAAGACACAGAGCAGAGGAAAAGGGCACGAGATATTCCATCAATAATGTGAAGAGGCGGAAGGAAGGTAGTCGGTGCTGAATTATGCGTGACTTATCGATGGCTCTTGAGGGGAATATAATCCCCACTAGAAGTCAATCCTTCGCTACGGTTTCACCCAAATATGAAACAAGCACTATTTTCCATCAATATTCACAGAAAAATGACTCCTTCAACAAAATTCCTTAATTAGCACTAGTTATTCACATTTTACTTGAAGCAACAGTAGCTATTATCAAACTGCGAGAACAAAATATGATGTTTTCATTCTTATTTAGATTGTACAAAAGCAGAATAAAAAAAACTGCCTTCAATCTCATATAAAGCCCGTCCATACTTAGAATATGTAAAACGCGAAATATTACTAGAGAGCTCCTTAAATTCAAGCCTGTTGCCTCTAAATTCAAATTCTGTATTGATTATGCGCGGGAAATATCATCATGGTGGTATGCATTTGCCCAAGTGGACGCTTGACTGAAGATATATAGGAAGAAATACAGAGGAATAAGTTTTTAATTAAATTGAAATTATGGCACAATGAATCAACTTCTACGATCGCTATGTTTGAACTGTATCGGATGACTAAATCCAGGGACAACTATAACTTAACTCACTCAGGGCATCCGCCATCGGGTTGATTTGATTTATGAGAGAGCAAAACTGACTCATTTTTTGCCACTAATATAAGAATAATAAATTTTAAATTCAAGCTTAAATTTCCCAGATCCATCTGCGAATTCTACGAAGGCTAACATAATCCCCACTAGAAGTCAATCCTTGAGTCATTATGATAACCACCGCACGATGATTTACGATTTATTGTCTTCAATTCGGAAGCTTCGCCAGGATTTGAACCGGAAATACTTCAAGTCGAATTCTCAATCCACTGTGTCATGAGATCTCTTAATATCATCATCTAATGTTATTTCTTAATTTGCTTAGTTTTAAATAAATTACATAATCAGTGTAGTGTAAATTTTGATAATAGAAAAGAAACTCAGAAGTTCATTACACTCAGGAAACTAATTAGTTGAGGCAAAATAAAGTTATCAAGCAATTTAAAAATGTTACCCCTTCTTTCAACTACCGTCACGATGTTTTCTTCTCTGCACTCGAACTCGCTCATTCGAACAGGCTAAAATACAAGAAGATCTTGGCTTCGTTCGCGGTGAACTCTACCTTCACCTATCCTAACAAACGCTTAGGTTGAATGAGTGAGTGAGGGCGAGGCAAGGAGGAGCTGAAATTATTTGAAGATCTTAGGGAGGAAATAAGCGGGAATGCAATTTTGATTTTTTTCATTTGGTCACCTACAATCATTAATTACTTATTATTACGATGTAAATTCATTTATTTTTCAATGACTACTTCTAATCCCCAGGGAATATTACATCCCTGACTTGTTAAAACTAGTAGGAATAAAATTTCCAGACGGTTGATCACAATAAAGCATTCCAATTCTTATCATAATACCTAAATAAAAATTATTTCATGACACCATCCGCAAGGTTCTTCTTAGCTTAGAAAAGTAATCAAAACGTAAATACCAGAACAAAAACATTTCGATTTTTGACTGATTTCGGTTAAGGTGGTCCTCCTGCTCGCCTAATATCATTAATTTTTATACCATTCAATCACTCTTTATATTATACAGAAGCACTCCACTTTGTCCAGTGGTTACTACACTCGGTGTAGATACGACTCACTAACTATATCTTCAAGAAAAATAAAACGCCCCTGTCGCTCCCTTTGGACCATACACTTGAGTTGTGTTTTGAAGCGAAAATTCCATGCCTAAGATAAAGACTCACTGACTCACTTAACTTTACTTTGCCGGAGAACATGAACCGATTTTTTATACTTGTTGATCATCCGACAAAATTAACTAGTTTGCTAACGCAAAGAATAAGTGAAAGATTTTTTTCTTAGCACCAATGGAAATACGAGCGCTTGTTCTTGCTTCGCATTTGTTCTTGCTTCTCAGATTAGGGTGAAAATTGTGTAAGTGGGGTCTTGGAGAAGACAGGAAAAGGGGTGCAATTTCGATTTTACTTCGTTTTTATCTCGCGTCGTGACATGTCGTGGGTGGGGACCCACCACGGGCGGGCGGTCGGGGTCTCCCGAGACAACAAACAAGCGGTGTCGTTTTCGAGCCGAACACGATCGATTCACGGCCGCGCGTAAATAATTCGGTCTCCCGGGGCAACTCGAGTCGCGGGTTCAAGAGCATGAGCAGCGTCCCCGCTTCACTTTTCAACATCACAACCCTTCCGCCTTCCCTAACCTCTCCTCCCCCCACATATTTATAACTCACCCCCCATTCTCCTTTTCCTTATCCAATACCCGTTAATTGACACATTTCGCAGCTTTCTTTCGAGGTAAAAATGTTAATACTCCTCAATTTTTCGAAAACTATATCGATAAACATACCATAATACGATAAAAATAATCAACAGACCTAAAATATCTTTGAAGCAGCTCTCCATTCCGTCGTCCTATCTGCTAGCCTTTTCAGATTTCTTCCCTTTACATGCTTCATTACCTCTTCTATATAACTTATTTGGGGCCATACCTTACCCTTCTTCCCTTCCATTTGTACTACTATGATTGCTTTCATCATACCTCATAATATGACTGATTAAGTTATCCCTTCTTATCCTTACGGTTTTTATTTATTTATTTATTTTCGCAACCACAAAAACAGCACTGTTCGGCCTTTATATCGTTTTCTTATATCATTTAACAATCAAACGTGCACAAATATCCACGCCCCGGATAAGGATAACTTACACTGGCGGGACTCGAACCCGCAGCCCTTGGTTTGGCAGGAGAGGACCTAACCCCGCCGCCACCGAGGCCGGCTTTACTTTTCTCCCAATCTTCCTAACACTTCCCGAATACTTACTCGGTCGATCCATTTATACATTCATTCTTCGGAAATAAGGCAAGGGGTCTAAGTCAAAATTTTTATATTTAAGCCCCCTTCCACACACACCGATTTTGGACGGCCGGTAAAATATCGGCCGACATTTTACTGGCGAAGCGATGCTTGCACACACACCGGCCATGCGCCGGCACCGGCAAAATGCCGGTTAGCTGCCGGCCATTGTCACTGTGGATCGCCGGCGCCTGCTCAAAAACACAGCAACTTATCATTTGACCGGTAAAAATCGGCCGATATTTAACCGGCCGTCCAAAATCGGTGTATGTGCAAGGGGCCTTAAAAATAAAAATTTTGACTAAGAACAACAAAGCCATTTATGTGTTATTATGGTTAAGTTTTGGCTAGAGCATCCATTTTTTAGTAAAAAAAAAAGTATCAAGTACGATGAATATGAATGTTCTAAGTTAATATTTCAGAATAACAAGATTGAAACGAGTGGCAAAATAACAAGGTTAAAACGAATGGCAGACACACGGAAGGCAAAATAATAATTACAATTAGACACAGCACACCCTGAGACCAAGGAAAAGCTATTTAAATGATGATTTCTCATTCCAATATATCTATCGTCAACTAGAAATTAGTAGCGATATTAAAGATTAGATGGGTAGCAATAGGCCATAATCTGTGGAAGGACGTCGTACCGAATAAAGTTGACGGAATATTACTGTTTTTCTGTCAATATGTATATTTTTTAATTGTGACTCAAGAGATTTTCAGTAAGTGCATCAATCCCACTCCCATTAGGGTGGTTTCGTAATATTTTTTTATTACCTAAATCGAAAGATCATTACTCCTGGAGTACGTATTTCACGCTTTTGGATATTTAAACGACGATCTGTTTTTCGCGATTAAATGAAAAGTGAACATTATCAAGCGCGCGAAAACGCGACGGGTAATTATGAATGCCGGGAAAACTCCCGTGTGACGTCGTTCTGATTCCCGCTGCCGCAAGTCAGGTGACCTTGGGGCGAGGCTTTGAGCGCTGATACGACGCAGGGTGCTAGCAGGTAGCAGAGTACCCTGCTAGCTAGAAGCGCTTGGCTTAAATAAGGATTATTAATACCTTATCAAGCGAAGAAAACTTTCCTACCTTAGCCAGTTTTAATAGGTGATTATTAAGACATGTTTCCCTGAGCTCTGTGCCTCATGCATGCATTGGTAACCTCAGACGATGTAAAACTCCTATCTACTCGTATAGCATTTAGGTCCCTGTGACGTCACGTGGAGTGGCATCGCATGGGCGCCAATCTGGCCTTTTTCAAATGAGGATAAAATTGACCATTAACATTCGTCTAAACCGGTATTTCTAAAACCAAATAATTTGTATATTATGAATACACTAATGGCGGGTAACGAATCTCAATCAATGCCTTTCGTTTTCTTTGATGAAGGAAACTACCGTATTTCCAAAGATTTACTTGCGTTGGAAAACCCGATAAGGAACCGAGTTCAACGTCGATCGTTTCCGTGAACTCGAATGAACGCAGAAATGGGTCCAAATTGCATATTTTTTCGGGTTAACACGCACCGTTACCCAAGAACACCTTGAAGCGCGTCCGTAGCGAGTAAAACATGCCACTTCCGCTTGTTTCTTGAAGGTTTTATGTTCCTTCCGTGAGAAAATGGAGTCGTTTTAGCCGATCGCCTCCACGCTAGAACTCTGAAAAAGCCCAGCGTGCACAACCCTGTCGGTAGTAAATATATGACCACACCCCTCCCCAGCCATTGGAGCGAAAGTTGTACACCCACATGAGACCACAAGTGGAAAAGAAAAAAGTCTCTACATTTTTTTTTTTGATTCTCTGTTTTCGATCGTTTCCTTTGCCCAACGCACAGAGCCGTATAACCATCCTCTATATTATTTCTACGGTATAGATACCAAAATGCACAGAATTTATAAGAGAACATGCGACGGCATATCTTACTTGCTAAATATTTTTATTGTTTCCTAATATTGGTTTTTAAAAATAAAAAAAAATCGATTCCGGCAAGATTGTCCTCATCCCAAGAATACAGTTAACGCCGTCGGATCCCACCATGCCTTTTAATTCGACTCGCAGACAAAAATCCCATTTAGGTTTCCTATGCGATGACTATTAACAAGGCTCAGGGTCTGACTTTGCAAAGAGCTGGCTTATTCCTGCTATGTATTATCTCATGGCCAACTTTATGTAGCATTCTCTAGGGTAAGATCTTTTCAAACAATTTTTGTAAATATTAATGAAAACGCTAAACAAGTATTAACAGAGGATAGGGTAATTACTTCCAATGTTGTGTTTAAAGAGGTCCTCTGACCTCAATTTGTACATGAACATTCTAATTAAATTTTGTACATAAGACCCTGCCTTTTTTTCTACATTTTAAAATTAGAAACGCTCATATCCCTCTGTGGACCTGCATTGAAAAGAGCGGGGGAAAGCTTGCTGGGAGCGGGCGCATCACGCTCTTCACTTATATAAAAGCACTGCATATAAAAAGTAACTATATACCTAGTCACGCGCTCGGGTGAAAAGTCATTTACATCAAGGGCGAAATTTGCAAGGAAAATGTCATTTGCCCAAAGCGAGATACGAATCCGGATTGCGGGACAGGTGTGCTACCACTTAAAACAGCAAGTCATCATCTTCCAAGGCAAATTTCAGATTGGGTTTACGGAGAAAGTTGTTGATGTCTCAAGTCCTCACAGCGGCACAGTAGACGGAGGTCGTGTTTACTACGCCACTATTGAAGAGTAAACCCTATTATGGTCATAATGCGAAATGAAGCATACGCGAATCCGCTAACCAGCGACGGACATTTTTCAAAGCACTTCATGTAACGATTTACTTGATACACAGCCACGAGCACGGACGCAAAGTTGTTCATCAGAGGAAAAATTCGCCAGAAATAAATCACTCGGCTTAAACGGGATTAAAACCCCGTTCCCCCGATTGTTAGGCAGGGTATTATTAAATAACTTGGTGGATACATATTCCGCCTCTCTCATCAGATCACGTTCACTCTTAACAGATGGGAAAGTTCGTTAAATTGCCGAGTGATAAAGATGATAATCATAAGAGATGCTCGCTCGATTCTCGGCTCTTAAGGCCAAACCTGGAACAGGCGCCAAAAAGAATACCGATATCGGTGTCGATATAATTGGCGACTTACTTTCCGAAAGAAGAATAAAACACATTTGTTGTTTCATAAGCACAACAGTGACTACAAAAAACAAGTTTGAACCATTTCATTCGTTTTAAGTTGAGGAACTGACACAAACTGTCATGATACAAGAAACCTCACTACATTCAAGTTTTACCGATAACCCAAAATGAACACTCGAATACGCTACGTTAACAATTGCTTAAGACGATTTGCTTGCCTCGGGGTCAATCTTGTCTACGATAATATCAATTTCGTTCATTTATCATTTAATTGCAAAACAATTATCCCAAAGACACCGGTTCCAGCCATTAGTTCTCGGATCTTGTTCCCTTTTTAGTACTTAACTGTGATAAATTAAGATTTGCTTAGTAGGATTTCTTCGAGGGATTGTTTATCTTGCCTACGATAAAATCAACTCCATTCGATTGATCATCTGATTCGCAACAGATGATCTCAGAGACACGACTCCACTTGAAAACGATAATGCAGCTGCTAAAAATATGAAGAGTTTACTGATTTTTTCAAAGTTTAAAAGAGTCCGACATCAAAAGACGGAGTTGAGGAGGCTATTGCGACACCCTATCGCCTTCTCGCAGGATGCATCCCTTCGACCCAAAACCATTTGTTCACATTTCCCATTACTTTCGAACGTAAAAAAAAAATAACTTCGTTCATTCATTTGCAGAGCTCATCTTCGCGAGCCTCTTGCACGCAACCCAAAAATTCTCACGATCATTCGCACGAAAATAAATACGCGCACATCCTCGGCCAGAATGAAACCCTACGCCACATAATTCCCTTTCCGCCGAAAAACACCCTTTCGCTGAAATGAAAAAAATGAGCTGGAAATACGCAACATTTTCATTTAACACCCACGCGAGCGTGACTGAAGGCCACGTAAAATACAGTGATCGATGCAACACAGTAATTTCTCCCGAGTAATGATATTATCTTCGGAGCTGAAATATTTCTTGGACACAAAACTGCCAGAGAGTTGAACTTACTTTCCGAAAGAAGAATAAAAAAAACCTTTTCTGTTTCATTAGCACAACAGTGACAACAAAAAAATCACCCCTGATCAGTTTTATGGAAGGCAAGGCTAAAGATAACGATTAATTTGAGAATTTAATGGTGTTCGGCGTAGTTTCGTGACACTCCATTTCAAAGAGAGGAAAACATTTTGGTAAAATCAGCTTTCATCAGCATTGTAAGGAGGACTTGGCTTTGATGAATCATACGTCAGATAGAATAGCACACCATTACAGTAATAATGCAAGAAATTTTGCTTTATTACATGAATTCATTACAGAAAACGCAGATACATGGCAATTCTTTAGTTGCAACAATAAAATACTAATTTTAATTAATTATAGAGGCCAAAATAATGCCAAAATAATTGGGTAATTGCAGTAATTCAAACATATAGGATTGCTGGATAACAAATATTTTTTTCAATTTTTTTGGGTTCAAGATGGGGTTCTATCCCCTAACCTTTTACCCCTCCTTAGTTAAGGCACTGGCTTTCACAATCCGACCGAGCCAAGTTTTCAGTTTCGCTTCAAGGTCTTCACTTATTTTCACACCTAGGAATACATTTAAGCAGACAATCTCCGCGTGTTTATTTGAGTCTAAATATGCTTGACATAGGGCGACCCCAACAGAGGAAATTCTCGCATCAAGACAGCTATTCTTCAAGATTCTCTTGAAAATTCTTCACCTTAAAAATCCATATATCTTCTCGCCGACCCCGCCCAGGTGCCAACGTGGGCACGTGGAAAATTGCGGGAATATAAAATGAAAAAGAAATATTGGTCTTATTGATTTATTTCTTTGAAATATTCATTGAAGGAGCAACTGGTTATAACAAGCAAAGTGTTATCTCTTTACATCACCCGAGAGAAAAAAGTATCAACTATATCTCTCATGCAGGAAAAACGCAAGCATACGTCCTTGGCCCATGGAATGCGCATTGACCGGGCATGAAGACTCTCTGCGGTAAGAGCGCACGCGATAGCGCATATGATACTCCTCACGTGTCCTAAGCAAGTCACTGGTAGCACTTTTTTCTATGGGCACTATTTTACGTTCCAATAATATAATCGGATCCTCATATAGAAAAAACCGTAATCTAGTGAACCATCGGAAATGGTGCATTTCGCCCCAAAGAAACGCTTGCCTCTTTATCCGAAACGTATAGCAAGTACGAATACAAGGACTTGAAATGAAACTAAGATGACTATTGGAGGATTTTAATTTATTTTTGTGCTGCTACCGATTAGTTAAACTTTACTTGTGACAAATTACTAAAGTCAGAAACATCTGTAATTCTTAGAAAAGGTTAAAATTATAAAAATATACGACGTGTGTTCAGAAAATTACGGTAATTTTAGTTTTTAAAGAATACTTATTAATTCATCTCCATTAATGTTGTCGCCTTTAAAATAGTCTCCATAAGATATTCATTATATTATGCGTTAACAATTTCTTTCGCTTTTTACACGTTTTCATCGTTTGTTGACGTGCTGGGACGTCCGGGGCGACCGTCATCTTCAATGTCTTCATTGCCATCCAGGAAAAGTTTACACCACTCGTCAATTCTTGTTTTTCTCATAGCAGAACTGCCATAACCTTTGCTAACATTTCACTCACATTACAACTCTTTATTTGTTGATCATTCTTTTGCTTTTCAGTCATTCTTTGATCCATTCCTTTTATAAAACGAAAATCGCCGAGCTCATACAAACACGTCCAGCATCAGACAAAGTAAACAATGAATACAGCATAAAATTCATATTTCAGGGGTATTGAAAACAACATATAAAGATTGACAATCGGATTCTCGAAGCATGGGAAATTTAAAAATTCCCGTTATTTTCTGCACATACCTCGAATTTTTCACCCTTCACGTCAGTGCGTGATTTTGGAACTTACGAAGCGGTAATAAATAAAAGAGGAAATATCTTAGGGATTTTTTCAATCGCCATCGAGAATTTACAACATCGGTTTGTAGCGTTTGAAAATAATCTATGCTGCCTACTTAAATTATGAAAAAATAATATCATACATGTTAATCTGAAATTCTGTGAGTAGATTAAAAATAGAATGCGTACCTCACAGCCTCCACGTTTGGGAATGTATATAAGGCAAATGCCACGGACACAAGGCCCGCGAAAACGAATGTTAACTATGTTGATCAGAAAAATGACTTTTCTCGGGATCGAATGCGGAAATTTATTATGGGGAACCCGGGGCAGGAACAGAGTAAGGCGTTTTTAAGGGCGAAAAAAGCGGCAATATCTATAACTAGTCCAGAATTAGATTGGTGTTGCTTAACTTATAAGCAACACCAATCTGGAGTTGATATAGCTATTGCCGCTGGCGCAGCACTTTTTTTTCACTTTAAAAAATCGCTTACCGCGTTCCTCCCCGGGTTCCCTTACATTCCCCGGACGGGAAAGTTGTAAACTTTTGTCAGGGTCTGAGATTCAACTTTTTTTCAAAATCGGATAATATAACCACTGCCGCCAGAGCCCTGAAGTTCAAAATTCAATCGAAATTTGGATATATAACACCAATAGAAGTAGTAGTATTGATCGTTAGGGTGCGTCGACGGCTAGGTCATTCTGCACCACTCCTCAGTCACTAGATTCAAGTCATAATTTAATAACATAATAATCACATAATTTATTTATATAGGTTAGAAACAATCAGGCATTATTTATAAAAATTTAAATTTGATTCAACAGACCTGTTTCTCTGATAAACAAAATTATACCATTCATATTTGTCGGGTTGTCTCCGAGGAGGGATTCAAGGTCCCTCCCCATATATTGAGCCGAATCCGTGCGTCACGGTATTTGTCGCACTCTGTCAGGATATGTCGGATGCTTAAAAGACATCCGCACTAATCACACTGAGGCGCTTCCTTCTCTTCCGTAAAGAGAAAGGAATGAGTCAAGCGACAGCGCCCAATCCTCAGCCGAGTAATTGCCACTTCCTCCCTTCGATTGTTCCTGGCCGAGGAGGGCCAATCTGAAGTTGTCGCCTTGATGCTTCGCAATTTATTATCGTTCAGAGTCCTCCACGACTCCATCCACTGTTCAAGCACAGCTTTTCTAAGTGACGCTCTCAAGTCTTCGTATGGAACTAGCATTGATGTGTGCACTTCGTCGCTTAGAGCTTCCTTGGCCAAGACGTCTGCTTTTTCGTTCCCCGCTATCCCCACATGTCCCGGTACCCAGAGAAAGCATACAATGACTCCCTTTCTCTTGAGGTTGTTGGGCAGCGTTGAGTGAATATCTTGGACAATTAGGTGCATGGGCGAGAAGCCAGAGATAGACTGTAGGGAGCTAAGGGAGTCAGTGCAAATGACGAAAGAGCCGATAGAAAATAAATCGGTTTTACTACTCCCGTTTCTACCGCATATTCGCTATCCAATACTCAAAAGTGAAGTGATATCGCAGGCAACCAGACATTTTTGGTTCTATGAGGGTTGCCTACACTCGAAAGTTGTTGCTCGTTTTCATCCATCGCAAAACCATAAAATGAGGAAGGGAAGGAAGAGGAGAGCAAACAGAGAATAAGGGTCAGCGTTTTATCCATTCCTCAATAAAGGGCAACAAGATGGCCACGGCTCGTCACACCTAAAGTTGCGCTCAAGGTGCTCTATACACTACTCTGACGCAAAGATCGGAATTCCCCTCAAAATCTCAAAAGTCAGCACGGGGAATTGAACCCGGACCTTAGGAACGGAACCCTCAAAATTATGTTAACCACGCCAAAGACAGAAGCACAGCATCCAAACTCCACTCGCGGTCCGAAACGGGGAAGAATTATTCCCAATTAAGTATCAATTATAAAATATCAAAAATCGATTAATTGGGAATACATTTCTCTCGAAACACACTCGATTAAATTTCTGAAAAGGGTAAAGGAATATCTCAATAACATCTTACGCGTAATTGATAATACTTCGCGAATTCGAACTTGAAAATATACAGCGTTGAAACGCACGCAATTACGTAAGTAATTTAAAAATACAACTGTAGAGAAGAAGATAAATCTCCCGAAATATCGAATTTCAATTAAATACCAAGCCCCTTAAACTCTTATTTTAAACCTTCTAGAATAATCCCATAAATGAATTCAGTTCCCAATTCAGCACAGTGATGTGATTTCTCTTCCTAAAGCAATCTTCTGCTCATTACATACAATTTGACATCAACCGCAAAATTGCTACATAGCAGTAAGTTTTTCCACCTATTATATGAAAGCCACCAGCATCCACTTACATCGGTAGAAACCAACGTGACGCTTAGGATATCGGTTACTTGGATACGATTTTTTAGATAATCCAGCTTTGACACGCAATGACGCAGAGCTAAGCACAACTCTTACAAACGGCTTACCAGCGTGGCCATGACCGATGGTGTCCTCTGACCTTCACGAGAATCGAGACATGGCTTCGCCAGGGCCATTAGCTCTCCTTAATAAAACATGCGCCATCTACACTCCCCAGTGCCCATGTTCTTTTGAGTCACGGAAGCATCACGCACTAAGACAGAGAGATCTATAATCCAGCCTTCAGCGGTTCAGTGCGGTTTAAATATTAACTGCTACATGATGCACAGAACCGCATTCCTTCCATCATCGCAATCTATACTTCGAGCTGACCTTGCACGAGACCCGGCTCTAACGATCATTATACTTTAATCTTCAATCACTCTTCGAGGGTATTTCTATCTGTAGTTCTCTACAGCCAGCGTTCCGACATTATCAAAATTCATTGACTTAAGTTTAACTATGTGGTATTCCATTTAAAGGTTTCTTGGATGGATATCCATTAAAAATGTATTAGTTATTTAAATTTCAAAATTATTATACCACTTCTTTTGTAAATAAAACTATCCGGATTTCGATGAATATTAATCATCACCATCGTTTTGTCGTTATCATTCACAATTTTAACGATTTTGAATGCTTCTCTAGGCTAATAATTTTTCAAGACAACATTTATTTTAGAGATGCACTATATACAACGGACAGCCGATATCCGCTTAACTACAGAAAAATCTGTTGTTTTCCCGGCGAATAGACTAAATAAGGTTTTCTCGGGTTTCCAGCCGGGTGACAAAGTCGTGAAATAACACTCAATGTGTAGGGCGGGAGAAAAAAAAATGAACACTCTGACCTAGCTGGAAAACCGATAAAACCTTGTTCGATCCGTCGAATAACGTTACGTATGGGCATGAAAAATGTAACAATTAGTGACCAAAATAATCAAAGAACTCCAGTTCCTACGAAAAAGGTGTGCGGATAAACCCGGAAAGCCCAGGTCACGTGATAATATTTCCCGTGCATTACTTCGCCCCATCTACCGAGGTGACTTTCATACTCGTAACAGGATGGATCCTTAATAACTAATCACGGGAGTAATCGAACTTAATCTGTACTGACACGAGTCGTCCATACACTTCCTTGAAGCCTAAAAGAAAACCCCTTTTAAAAACGTAACAAAAAACTGAAAACATGTTAGAATATTCTTAACTTTAAATTAATATAATAAAACACAAATAATAATGCGTGTAGGAAAAATACCAATAATTTACGGGGACCAAAAAATGACTGTGAATATTTAGCGATTACCAGCCAACTATTCACATGGAAATTTCAGGCTGGGGTTGTTGCCGCCCAGCCCTTCCTTAATCCACCACTGACTGGGAAAAGCACCGAATTTTTATCGCGGACAGACACACACCAGACGCCTTTTAATTAAATAAAATTTCCGAGAAACTGGCCCCATATTTGTTTGCGCAGCCTTTAACAACCATTCACTCATCCCACTCTTATTAGGAACATCGATATCCTCCACAGAGCGGGCTGACCTTCACATACAATACACCATTCTCTCTCGACCTTCATCCCATCAGCACTTTCCCGTGCCCCCTACGTCAATTCACGCTATTTACTTATTGATGTGAGAAAAGTACTCCACTGACCACGAGTTGCTATATCAATGCGCCACGAGTGACCTTCCCGAATGTCGTGTGCAAGGGCTTCCAGTTAATCCTCCGAAAACATCTGCCACACGAAGGAAAGCGCAGCAGTAGGCTATCACAATTCTCCACTAGAAAGCTTGACGTTGCTAGCGGGGCACTTAAATTTTCAGTATATTCTTAGGAAAGCATGGATCTCGGCAGCCGTTAAGACATTGTTCATTTCAAGCTTAGAGTTGAAGAAAAACAGACTTTAAAGTCTTCTTATTCATTTTTCAACATGATGCCATGTTGTTTCTGACACCAAAGAGGAATATATCCTATTGTAATGGTATTGTACCCTCCTGTGAAGCATAACGCATGACTGTATTCATTATCATGAAACTACAACCAGGTACTATAAAAGGTAACTTTTTTCACAAGGGTATCGTAACAAAAACTAAAAATATGTTACAATATTCTATACTAATCATTAAGATGACACAGATAATGATAAGCAAAGGAAAAAATCCAAAATATAGCTTAGAAGTCGCAAAAAAAGTATTATGCAAGTACTATTTTGAGCCTAAGTAATACCTCCACATAGCCCACGGATGTTTATTTTAAATAATAGTCTTTAAAATTAGAATGTAAAACATCTGCGCATTCAAATGCCTGATTTTTTAAATCCATATTGCAAAAATATCATTACTTCCATGCGTTGTCAGACCTAATGTATCTCGTTTATTCTTTATTAGTCCGTGATTTGCATTTTTACTGATTTTGCAGTGTTTTTATACAAAAACGGAAGATCTGCTATTGCTTTCGATCAGTACCCACTCCGTCAAGGTAGTATACCCCCAGAAGCGACTCCAAATGGCCATCCCACTAATTAGTTTCAGTAAAAACCGCACTTGGATCGTTAACTGTTCAAAAATGAATATTCACGAGACGCTGGAGAAAGGTGCTTCAGAAGAACAAGATATGGCATTTAACGACAGCATGAATGATACTTATGATAGGCGAATCATTTTATGCATCTCTAAACTGAACTCGATACAACAGAATGACGATACCCCATCCCTATACCGCCCTTAACTAAAAAAAGTAGCTTGTGCAACTACTCAGTATTACGAGTATCGCATTAGTCCTTGCTATCGTACTAAAGTATGCCTTTAAGGATTGGGTAATTACGGATAACAACGGTTACAAATATGATACCTATTTCTTATTTTCTTTCATATTTACCGGAAATTCTCAAGACACTTCAATCCCTCATTTTCACGACCCTATACCAAGAAAGCCTGAGTGTTAAGAACCTCACTAACACATGAAAACATACCTCATCCACGCATGGCGAGGTCACCTTTGCTACTGGCCATATGGTGATGTTGGTTGAGCTAACGCTATGGTAAACTGGGGGAGGCCCACCAGAGAAACAACTCCTTTATGCCTAATATCAGGCACTACAATGAGTCCTCTGAAAGAACCAATTTTTACGGCTAAAACATAATTCAACACTAAGTTTCCTGCATCGTAGAGTCCCTGAATCGAGCAAATCTTATTTTCTCTACCACCTTCCTCTCATTTCTATTTTTTCTCTTCAGAAACACATCCTGTCCGCAAGAATTCGTGTACAGTGAGCCATTTTTAAACTCAAAAATCCATTTTCCTTTTTGCTAAAATATATTACGATGCGACGCTAAGGTTTTTGCGTTTTAAGGTTTTTCCATAAGGACTGGGTCGCGATAAAAATTATTCCCTGTGTTTCATGCAAGCCCTTGCTTGCAGCCTTTGCCTCTTCCCGCTAATATCCATTACTCTACAGCAAAGAATGCCGTATGCAAGATTTCGGCGTGGATCCTATGGCAATTCTCATCAAGAGCAGGCTAAAACCAAATGCTGGGTTTTTCTCATCCCTTCTTACCGATCGTCAATGGCGCAATGACCTTGGCCATCCATTGTTACCACCAAAAATACCAACTACGAATTATATGAAATAGGATCGAAGTTTATAAGAATATGAATTATATGGCTTCGATTCCTTTTCCACAGAGAGCTCTGGTGTGCAAGACATCTACCGATTCGATCGATGGATTTTTCTTCCTCATAGGAAAATCCACTAGAAATGGTAGAAGAATAATTGCGTATGCATGCTTGGTTTCGCTATTTAGTGGGCCCTTTTCGCTCTGTAGCGTTAAGGTGTTTTTTCCCGTCCCCTCCCTTCCGCTCCTATCCTTCCCCAGAGGCGTCGGCGGGCTCCCATCGCGGCGGCGCCTCTATCCTTTTCCCTTCCTCTCCAGCCCCTCCCCGGGTGATCGGGCGGATCAAGCCACGGGCTTGGGTCCCGGCCCCGGTGTGTTGTATCCTAGAGAGGGTTCACCTAGAACCCTCATATTTCTTGGTGTGCAAGACATAGGTTATCAGTCACTTTTGAAAGTAACAAATTATTCGAAACGAATGGACTTTTCCTTCAGACTCAAGCCTATGACATGATTATTTTCACTTTTTATGGGAGAGATCGGAAGAGTCCACACCCTGCATTGGGTTGCATAACCGTGCCCTCCAAACTTTAATGGCTTAAACGTCCTCTCCTATCGGACTGTTCCCCAAATAACCAGCTCGAAACAAATCACCAACAACATCCGAAAAATATAAGACCAACGGACATGAAGACGCCCCTCAAAGTCATTATTCCTTGACCTCGCGCGGCTCACCTAAGTTACTTCATACTAAGATATCATCTCACCTGGTTTCCTTTTCCTGTTCTCTAATTCCAAGCCGAGCATTTATACGGCGAGTTGGAAATCACTATACCTTAATCTATTCGCATTTTCGCCCAACTTCCTTTTAACGGATCCGCGTCGCTTCACGGGCACGATATGCCGGCAGAAGATCACGCAAATTGGTGCCCCACAGAGACTCCTTGCGCCGGTCGGCAGTCGCGCAAAACCCAAATAAACACGTGAAGCCATAAGCGACGTGAAAATGGGCGCCAATCAAGAAACGGTTACTGCAACCCACCGAGCGCCGAAGCCATTGTCAGCGCTGGAGAAATGAGCCTTCGGGAGAAAATGCAATTGCCTCTGTCATGGAAGGCGCGATGGCATAACGTTTCCAAGATCTACATCAACTACATACTACCTCGCAAGCCGCCTGAGTAGGCGTGTGGTGGGGAGCGTTAGGACACCAATCTTTAAAAATTAAAAAGGAAATTACGCCTCGCATTTATTGAAGTCCTTAATTGTTAGGAGGAAAAAGGGAACTCCTATACCTATCCGTTCGGCAAAATATCTCTCTGAATATATCGTTTCTGTCGGACCTGGAAATATAATGGGGATAAAATATGATGTTCTCTGTGTCGCTATTAAAGATATCTATTCTACATTGCTCAACCAATCTAAGCCTTGATCGCAGCCTCCAATCTTTAGCGGCTTCCAGCCAAATTCGTTTACCACTTGTGTAAAGCAAAATATTATTGGTAACGGTGAAGTAAGGGTTATCAAGTTGATAACGAATTCCTGTCCTTCAAGAAAATTTATTTATTTTAATAAGTAAAACGGAATTATTTTCCAAAACAGTAGTATTTCATCTCTTTTCAAAAATTCCTTTCTCAAAGCAAAACAAAATCTTGGCAACACAAGTTACATGTCTTCCGACGCAACCCCACCAATATTAATCACGTCAACACAAAAGAGTTTGTAGGAAGACATTACAGGTTAAATATCCACTGGTAAAGGTGTTCGCCGCGGAAATTGATTGCCAAGGTAATTACCAAAAATGAGGGCAGCTAGGATTACAGCATGAGGCGGCTATCAGTCTTACAAAATGCAGTATTTTTGGAAGATTTTCATGATAAAATACACACACATGAATATTAAATAGACCAGAGATTCTCCTTAAAATGATTCTTTCCCCAAACTGTAATAAATTATAAATTTTAATCGTATCATTCAACCCTACAGAAATTGTCAATTTCGGCAACCCGCATAGCTCCATCAATTGCCACGTTAAGTTTTCATCGAGTTTATTACGGATTACAATTACTAAGTAAATCGGGAATTTTATAATTTCCGGGTTTTATAAGGGCACATCTCCAAGTATTTTAAATTCATTATAGACAAATGGGAATACACACCCGAGTCCTACAGGGTATATTTCATCCCTGTCGGCTTCTGCGTACTGCCTGATACAAACATTCGTTACCGTGGCACTCCATACTTCTAAAACAGGCTAACTTTGATAAAATCAAAATATCAACTGACATTTCGATGAGAGGTCCTCCGTAATTTTCTTGCGCACTCTTATGTCCTATCACGCATTACATACGAGTTCGAAGTGTTTTCCCTTTGCAAGTCATCAATTTTGTTAATATAATTAATTGAGAACTGAAGGAAATCCATTTCTATCTCCTTACATACCCTCAACGATTCACTGAAAATACCGTAATTATTACCAAAGATTTATCATAACATCACGGAAATCGAATTTTCAAGCCTTATGTGAATGTTTCAGATAAAAACTGGTGTTTCCTGAAAGATAAATTTTCAACTCGAAAGGAAACTTCCACTAACAAAATTTTCCATGAACTTTACCACTTCCTACAAAGGATATTTCTCTAGAAAATGGTTCTGGGTGGCTAGAAAGTACTTAATTTCGTAATCTTGAAGCCATCTTAAGGCGATAAATTTCGGACGACATTTGGATTTATTCATGGGGCTCACGTGAATAGAATCCGCTTACCACAAACTGCTATGTTGAAATACATGGTCACTTAAACCCCAGTGTGTACCCCATGATTAGTTTCTTCCTAATCCTAAATAATAACACTCACTGGTCCTAAAAAGTCATACATATAACACCCATTTTCGAAACGAAAATGACAAACATTCCTTTTAAATTAAAATTCATTTCTCTAATTATAGCCGCAAATCAAAATATAGCTACAGTAATTGCTGAGCGAATTATTAATTTCCTGCACAAATGCTTTTTCATGATTTCTCATACTTATAAGAGGATTTTTCCAGAAAGACTTAAGATGCATCAGTGATGGATCTATCTTTGGACAAATTGGAATAAATCACATTCACTATAAGACATTGCCGGATTTTCAACCATTAGAATTTGTAACCCCAGAAATTGTAATCTATACACTATAAAATCCACCTAGATCACTCACACACGCATGCAAATGTCTGGGGTGAGCGAGATGAGATACGACCAAAGAATCTACCCGTTCGAGAACACGTACTGACCAAATGTATTTTCCCGTTCATCAAAGAGAATACGTTCGTTGCTGATCACGAAAACAAAATGATAGACAAAGTTTTTGAAGAGATATTGGGCTGAGAAGAGTTTTAAAATCTCGACTAAAATTTGAAAGGCAAAAGCATAAGAAAGGTTGTCATTCCAGTTTTAAACTTCGAAGCCTCCGACTACAGAAAGGTAATTGATTGGGACAAAGTCAAGTTACCTTTTGCACCCCTTCCTTGGAAATTAAGTAACGAAGATATTGACTCATGCATAGAATCAAGGGTTACAAATTATTGGGCCAAAGAAAGGTTCTCCTGCTATAAAAAACTTCACAGCGATGCATGAAGTTTTTGACGGAAACTTAGCTTAAAGTTTGCGGGTTCCAAACAAGAGATGGCTACAATAGAACCACACAGGAATTGGGGTAAATTACACACAATTTATCAAAGAAATCATGTTATCGTAATGAATCATGGAGGTGAGTTCTTTCAGTACTTCGAAACAAGCGAAGAGAAGTGCATACGTTAATTTTGGATTAATGTATTACTCTAAATACATTAAATACCTTTATTTACCAATAAACCCTAGATATAAAGCATTTCGATTAAAAATTTATGAGAAACTTCAAAAATAAATTTTTAAATTTTTGGAAATTCACTAAAAATAATGCAATGTATGCACTTTTTGGAACCTTGCGTGGGCGGAAGATATTATTTAGATATTATTCAGATAAGAAACTACTTACTTTTCATTCACATATTTCCCTTGCTATACGCATAAAAATTAATATGTGGGATACCACTTTTTAAAAATGCGAAAAAAGACGAGTGAAAATAGCAATTTTTCCAATTATATAACGCTTTACGCGATCGCAACGCATTGTCCCTTTGGCATGACATTTTATAATTGTCTAATTATTCAATTTCAACAAGTTTACTAAACTATAACGGCTCAAAAATAAAAATTTCAACTTTTACGCCCCACTATAATATGTGGTCGAAGTATAATTCGCGCCATTTTCAGAGTTCCTCGCTGCGGAAACAATTGAGTGCAACGATCCGCACGTCAGAAATAAGCTGAAAGGATTGCAATAGGAATTACGCCATATAAATTCTGGAGTAATTTGTGATGCTACATAGCAGCCCCGAATTCCGCTATGTGGTCGCAATCTTGATACGCAGAATCAGGGTTGAAGGAATACTATTTTTTCACTCACCTGCTCCCTTTAATGGCACAAAATTCTTCCTCTCTATCACACGTAATCACTTGCCTCCGAGTATTTTCTTTCTTGTTCCTCCGATGCGACTTTAAATGAAGACACTTAACATCGATTTAATTTGTTTTCAACAATACTTTAGAGCAAAAATAGTCAGGTTTGTGAAGAAAGCACTCTTTATTAACCACAGAACTGTAAAACGACTTCAAAAACGCACTCAAAAACTGAAAAACCGAATGTTTGTAGTCCAGTCTCCGCGGTAGCACTTGTGATGATGTCACTCCTTAAAACAAAAGTATTGGATAAGGCCTTCTCTCTTGGAGGTTAAGCTGCAGCAAGAGAGAAGAAACGCCAGTAAAATGCGCGAAATTTACCCAAAAAAAAGGTTGTTGTAATTTATAATCTTCATAACTGATTTAAATCTCCGCGGAATTCGAAATATTCTTCCACCGCAGAAATTTGTCACACCTTTAAGGTCATGTGAAATTCCTCGAGCCACCTCTCTCCATGAAGTGATTACCATATTTTCACAATTACTTTGAACGATTCCGCAAGCACACGTCACCAAGTCTGGACTCCTAAAGGTCATCCCCAGGTAATGAGTGGCACATAAAGTGGAGCAGACGTAAGATAATGACCTTGCGGCACTCTCGCGTAATGTCAGAGCAGCAGCTCATGAGCGTGCAAGACCACATGGGCATAAGGAAGCACAAAGGCACGGCAGGTTCTATATTTACACAACCATTACGAGAGCAGAGGAAAAGATTGGCGTAAAAAATTCAAGGATGCAAAAATGAACACTCTCCTCTTCAAAATGAGAAGATATCGTTTCAACGGCCTAGCCTAACCTCGACAAAAATGAACGGATTTCATAGATACAATGAATAAATTGGGATAAATAATTCATAAATAAAAATATTTCGATTTTTCCCATTTTTTCATGCCGTTAAACCGAATCCAAAGTTTCATACCGATGTGATGACATTCTATGCATCAACAGTAAAAGGCATACACAAACAAAAACACATAACTACACCTCATTTCTTGTTGAAATTGGTAAATTTCAATTACATAGCCGTGAACTACGACTCGTACTTTTTTGTCATGAGACAATATAAAGAATTCGATACCGTGGTGACTTAATTTGCTCTTACATACAGAAATATACACTTAAAAAGTAGGCCTGCAATATAAAAGATGAATAAATGAAAGATGTTTCGAATTCTGGTTCTCAATACACATCTACTGCTAGTTTTTAAATCTAATATCACAATTTTCTACCTAAATCCAAATATATCCAATGTCCTTGGAAAATACGGAATTATATGAATAAAATGTGACTTTAACCAATGCTTTATAGTATAAAATGAAATTCAAGCAAAAAAGAGATAAAATCATTTCAATTGTAAGTCTACTACATGTGAATCAAGGTCTAAACAGAAAAACTCAAGAATATTAGGTTTGAATCATCCCAATTGAATCGAAAACCAAGAATGGAAGGGTGCCCTTTGAACAATAGTTATCACCACATGCTTTTAGCGTAAGAAATGCATTATCATTGATAATCTGGGGTATATGATACCCCCTGAGGTTAGCAAGGTCGACCAATTGGGTAATCATACGGAATATTTTAAACTAGGATTAAAGAGTCGATTTTAGGGTCATTTCGAATATTTTTCTACCAAAATTATATAATACGGCGTCAGTTTTCCAATAAATATCCTTGGGTAATTAAAAGAAATATGTGTCGCCTTAATTTTGAAAAGTCCGCCTCGGCGCCTCTGTTCACAGCCGCCTCACAACTGAAAGTTATCTAAAACGGTGAAGCGGTCTACGTATCCTGATGTATAGATTACTTAAATACCTAAAGTGTAATGTGTGTAACATAACTACCAGGAAATTCCTCTAACGACGACAGCACTACGCTGACGAGTGTTGATAAAATTTAGATCTATTGCTCTTAAACTGATCCGCTGATTGAAATTATCTAATGACATACCATTTTTTAATGCTTTCTCAATGCCAGAAAATATACTTAGGACACCATGCAAATGGTCTCCATGAAAACCTAACAACTACATTGATACCAAATTGCTTTCTACGGCCTAGGTATTTTGATAGAGGGTGTTATGAAAACACAACTACTCAACAGAGGCCAATGAAGAATCAGGAGGAACCAAAACATACATTTAAAAGAGAAAAGGCATTGGTGCATATTTGAATTATCACGCAAAAAATTCAAGAAAATGCTTCGTGTTCATTGACAACTGACATGAAAAACGAATAATGCAATACTGTAACGTCCATAAGATTTCAATTCTTTATTTCAACATTTAATACCATGGGAAGACTCCAATACTAAAATTTTGCATCACACAGTCCAAGAAAAATAATCGTATGCTTACAAAAATTGATCATGAAAAATTTCTCTCTTCCTCAATTTGGGGCAATCGAACCTGGTCAATCTATTAAAGAACATTGGCAAGGTTAGATGCTTTATTTCAAAACTTACTTCCTAAAAAAATCGAATTTTAAACATTTGTTTAAATTAATGTCAATAAGAGATACTCGTATTAGGATAAAAAATAATTTATAAAAACAATCAACTTTCCATTCTCTGAGAAAACATGCGACATGCAAACCTGATCGATGTAACTGAGAACTTTGGCTGTAGCATGATGATTGATTTCAAGACCAGACCAATGAAAAAATGCCCACACTAAATACTAGAGTTATGTTTAAGGCCCTTTTAAACGGTGCACGGAATTGCGCAATCTGACGTACGTGCGAAGGCGCAATCAAAATTGCGTCGTGTAAAGCGGTGAATTGCTAGAACACATGCGAGAATGCGTGGATGCAAGACGGCAAAATAGCCCGTTCTAATTTCGTTCATGCATTCGCGCAATTCCACGCCATTTTAGAAAGTAATGCAGCTCTAACCTGCGCCTTTCCGTGCCCCGTGTAAAACGGCCATTAGAGAAGCTATCGAAAAACCATAGATAGTAAATTTTTAATGTTCCACTTTCTTCTCTTCAAAAGAATCTGCAGCACCCAAGCCAGAAATGCATTTTTTCAAGACAGAACTCGTAACTGAACTCAATTACTAAATACTTTATTGACTGAGTTATAGAGAACTTTTCATATAAGCAGACAAAACTAATAATAAAAACGTTTCAATTTCTTCTCACGGAGAGAATATTTGGCAAACGGCCCTGATATTTGACGATGTTTTTTAATCATGACAAACCTCCAACGCCTGATACTTAATTGATTGAGGCTAAGTGAAGTTGTTGCGTTATCAGAGATGTTTTAACATTCGATTTCTTCACTCATACAACTTACGGCACTCAAAACTGACAGTTTGAGGCTCAATTTCAAGACAAAAACATCATAACAAAACTCCCACGCTCATCAATTATTTCATCTCCGTCAAGAGAATTAAACAAAATCAATAGCAAAATCCAAAGTTTCAAGCATAATGGAGTGAAAGTTTTCCATATTGAAACAAACTTTCCTTGGAACCTTCTTAACCTTGAATATCATGTAGTAACATTGAAACCTAGGTCGCGATAAATTTTATAATCGTAGAAAATTGCAAGTATTTATTTCAATCTTTTATATTATTTCTACTGTATAGATACCTTTTTCTCAACTTATACGCAACGAAACTCTACAATGATGTACCAAAATGCACATAATTTATCAGAGAACATGCGACAGTATATCTTACTTTCTAAATATTGCTATCGTTTCCTAAAATTGGTTTTTAAATAATTAAAAAAAAAACGGTAAATATTCCCGACGTTAACGGCGCACAAACTGATACATTTGTTCATTTGCAACAATATCTCGCATTCTTTAAATAACTTTTATCAAAATGCGGCTGATTCCACATTCCAGTCTCCTGTTGATACGTAAGGATGATCGTCATCATGTGCGTTTAACAGAGGATAGTGTAATTACTTCCAATGTTGTGTTTAAAGAGGACCTCTGCCCTAAATTTGTACATGAACATTCCAATTGAATTTGTACATAAGACCCTGCCTTTTTTTTCTACATTTTAAAATTAGAAACGCGCCTATCCCCCTGTGGACCTACATTGAAAAGAGTGGGGGAAGCCCGCTGGGAGCGGGCGCAGCACGCTCGTTTTAAATTATTAGTATTCTAACTTTCCTCTCTCTCTCTCTTATACAGAACCTGCGACATCCAAACCTCGTCAACCTGATCGAGGTGTTTCGGCGGAAGCGACGGCTTCACCTGGTCTTCGAGTACTGCGAGCGCACGGTGCTGGACGAGGTGGAGGCCCACCCACACGGTGCCCCCGAGGAAGTGGCCCAGATGATCGCCTGGCAGACGCTGGTGGGCCTCCACTACATCCACAGCCGGCACTGCGTGCACCGGGACATCAAGCCAGAAAACCTCCTCCTCACCTCCAACGGACTCCTCAAACTCTGCGACTTCGGATTCGCACGCTCCATGTGTAAGTACATCCTCTCCACGATAATTCGGTCGTTCACTCTGACACCCGAAATCGTATTCCATTAAAATATTTCGGCAGATGGAATTGAAAGATGATTTGTAGAGAAAAAAAGAATGTTCCTCATTCACCCATTATCTAAAAAGTTAACTCATTTCAGCCCACCGTAGCCATGTGGCTACATCCAACCATTCTGAGAATGTGAGGCTCTTGAAGAAAACAAGCTCTCCTTTTTGCTATCAAATTTCCTCCAACATCTACATCTACAACATCTACATCTACAAATTACCCTGCGAGCCACCTCTAGGGTGTTTGGCAGGGGGTGATCAATCACCAGCATGCAGCATGCATTTGGACTCCCACATGCACACCACACCGTCCAAGAAACGTCCCGTATAATAACAAACTATACTACTATATGCTGTTAGAAATAGAATATAGAATAGAAATTCAGAAACATGCAGTAAGTTTTACATAGGTTAGTAGGCTACACTACAAGTCATGCAATCTATTTACGCGCTCTATTGCTGCCGTTATAATCTCTTATTGATCGTGGAAAAAATGACATTCGGAATCTGTCTGTTCTGCAATCTATCTCTCTTATTTTATTTATATGATCTGATCTTCCGTAGTACGTAGGCGTCCGCAAGATATGGTTAACTTCGTCAGAAAAGACACTGCTCTTGAATTTATCTAAAAGGTTTAGTCTATTTTTCAATCTACGGTCCGACAGAGATTCCCATCCGAGTTTATCTAAGAGGTCAGTTACACTAACAAGACTATCGTAACGACCTTTCACATACCTGGCAGCTCTTCTTTGCACGCGTTCTAACTCTGTTATTAAGCCTTTTTCATGAGGGTCCCAAACACTGGCAACGTATTCCAAATGTGGTCTAACGAGGGAAAAGTAGCTAATTTCTCTCACTTTGTCGTCGCACTTCCCTAATATTCTTTTAACGAAACCCATTTTACGATTAGCTTGACCGGTTATTTCTCGAATATGTTTATTCCACGATAAATCATTATTGAGTCTAACCCCTAGATATTTCACAGATTCAACTGCCTTTAACTGCGTGCCCCGAATGACATAGTTACGCTGTAGGGAGTTATTCTTCTTCCAGAAATTCATTACGACGCATTTTTCCAAATTTAATTCTAACTGCCAAGCATCGCACCAAGCTTGGATAGCAGCAAGGTCATTCGTTAGTTCATCTATATCTTTGCTGGAACGGATTTCTCTGTAAACTACAGCGTCGTCTGCAAATAATCGTAACTTACTCTGCACTACTTCGCCAATGTCTTTTATATAAAGAAGGAATAGGAGTGGGCCAATGACACTACCCTGAGGAACGCCAGAAGTCACTCTAACCTCATTGGAGACTGCACCGTCTAATACTACTCTTTGGACGCGGTCGCTCAAAAATTCTCTAATCCAGGAAATGACATCTTCGTCTAGACCATAAGATTTCAGTTTTATTATTAACTTTCCGTGGGGTACTTTATCAAATGCCTTTTTGAAATCAAGAAAAATCGCGTCTACTGGAATGTTGTCTTCCCCGGAGACTAAAATATCGTGGGCGAAAAGCGCTAACTGAGTTTCGCACGATCTGCTTTTCCTGAATCCATGTTGATTTCCCATTAATAAGTTTTGCGCGTCTAGGTGTTTCATTACCGAGCTGACTACGATGTGTTCAAGGACTTTGCAAGAGATGGACGTTAAAGATATCGGCCTGTAATTAGATGGCTGTTCCTTGTCTCCACTTTTAAATATAGGCGTTACATTAGCGATTTTCCAGTCATTAGGTACTTCGTGTTGCTTGATGGATTTACTGAATATTAACTGCAAGTAGGGGGCAAGTTCTGAGGCTAGTTCTTTATATACGCGAGAAGGGATTTCGTCTGGACCAGGTGATTTATTTGGACTGAGCGATTTCAATATATTTTCTATTCCGAGCGTACTAATGTCAATAGCTGGCATCTTATGTAGACAGGGATTGTCATCGGTCTCGGGTGAGTTTTCGGAAGGCTCCGTGAACACGCTCTTAAAGTAGGAATTTAATAAATTGGCTTTATCGTAACTGCTTGTCAACACATCTCCATTGTCGTTACTCAGCGAACATACGGTAGATCGTTTACCTTGAACTTCCCTAACATATGACCAAAATGCTTTTGGGTTATCCTGTAACTGCTCTACTAGTGTTTTTCTTTTAAAATTCGTGAACGCATTCCTGAACGCTTCCTTCGTGGCGGCTTTAGTCATCCTATATTTTTTAATTATTAGCTCGCGTTCATTAGCGGATAAATCCGTGCTGACTTTTTTCATTTTAGCATGACACGCTCTCTGTCGCCTCAATGATTTTCTCACTTCCGCGTCGTACCATCTCGGTTCGCTGCCTTCTTTTACTATTTTACTAGGGATGTAGCTATTTATTCCCGAAGTTACGAGCGAAAGAAAAGCTTTCCAAGTATTCTCTACATTTAACTTTAATACTGATTCTTGAAACTCGGGGAAAGCATTTTTCATATGACTCTTAAACCCATCAAAATTAGCTCTTTTAAAAATGAAAACTTTACGCTCTTTTTTAAAGTTAACAGCGGTATTTAGAGAAAACTTTGCAGTTACTACCCTATGGTCACTTATTCCTTCGACAGTGCCAACGTTTATTACCTGATGTGGTATATTTGTCGCTAATAAATCAAGAATATTTTCTCCTCTGTTTGGTGCGGATGCTATTTGAAACAATGAATTAGATGTGAAAGTGTGTAATAAAGCCTCGCAGATCACTTTATCCCTCCCACCAGGAATGAAGCTATAAGTCTCCCAATCTATAGAGGGTACGTTGAAATCTCCAGCCACAATCAAGTTTCTTTCAGGATACTTGGATGCTACGCTGTTTATTTGATTTTGAAAATCCAACATTGACGTTATATCTGAGTTAGGTGGTCTGTAATACGAACATAATAAAATAGTTTTGAATTTTGGACATTTAATTAAACACCACACAGATTCAACGCTGGTCTCAGTTACGGTTATCGCTTGGCTGACGATTGAATTCTTTACAGCTATAAAAACTCCGCCCCCAACTCGATTAATTCTATCTTTCCGATAAACAGTGAACGATTTTGGGAAGATCTCATTGTCTGAATCATCATCTGTTAGCCAACTTTCTGTTCCAAAAATGACGTTACACTTCGTACTATGAATTAAATGGTGGAATTCGGGAATCTTATTTCTTTAACTACGGCAATTAACCACAGCCACGATTAAAACTTCGGAAGTAGTAATATTGCGATTCGGGAATAATTCTGATTTGCTTTTGTCGAATAGACTATTCACAGGCTCTATACCGCTGATTAATTGAAATGCATGTCTTATTGTCACACTATCAAAATGACTTGAGCCTTGACTACCTTTGAACGTGTTGCACGACTGACGCTTCTCGTGCTTAAATGTAATACCTGAAACGCTGATTTTTCTCTCTACTTCTCTATTCTCATTTCTGGAAGAATCTTTGTCTGTGAAAAGTTTTGAACTTACCCCTTTATTTTTCAACCCACTAATATATCTACACTCTGCCCTACTCTCTACTCTAAAAAAGACCTACAGTGCTCAAATATGCTACTCGCTACACGACTAGCCGACTCGGCCGTGTAATGGACTCCCGAACGGTTCAGAGGGATCCGACACGATCGGATTGCCGGCCTAAGGTCCACGAAGGAGGCTCCGATGTCCGTGCAGAAACGACGCAGCCTCTGGTTTATGCCTTCCACTCGGCTCCAAACCAGAGAACCACGATCGATCCTCGGGACAAGACTACAAATCGAAAGCTCAATGCCGACTCCAATGGTCCCACCCACCCGCTTCACTTCGGAATTCAGATCCCGGAGGGAATCTAGAATTTCCTCAGATCCACGGAAGGTGGCATCATTGACGCCGACATGAGCCACGACCCGCAGTCTGGAGCACTTCGTGCCCCGTACCGCCGCACCAACCGCCTGCGTCACCTGAGGAACACCGCCACCAGGGATGCACCATGACGTTACACGGTCGCTTACACCCTCGCGGTCTGCCCTCTCCCGTAACGGGACCATCACACGACGGACATTGCTACTCCCTAACACTATGATCCCCCCCTTCCCACTCTGACGCCCCTTCCTAGGTGCCGGTTTCGGGGTAGGAGTAGGCACGTCAGGCACCTCGGAGTTTCCATCCGACAGCAACTGGTACCTGTTCGAGACGGGGACGGGATTTGCCTCAGCATCCCCCAAACCCCGTCTTAGAGTGACACTACCACCGTCCCTCCGAGACACGACCCTCCAAAACTCAGATTTACGGGGTGACGTGACCCCGTCATCGAGAGATGGACCTCGAGGAAGGCTCTCGATCGACCAGCCGCTATTTGCAATCGGGCGAACCTGTGCAGCCCCTGTGGCACGGCGACCTTTCGAAGAACCACCCCTCGGACCATTCCCCTCAGCGGTATCAGCCACCCTTTCAAACTGGGCCCGAAGTTCCCGCACCATCGTCTCCAACGCGGTAATGCGGTCTCCGAGAGCCTCGCATTCACCGGCGTTTTCAACTCCGGCAACGGGTGACCTATTCGAAGGCATCCTATCACTATCGCAACTCATCGGACATCATGTTGAAACTTGTAGTAACTTGATACGATGATTAGTTTATTTTTGATGCCAGTCTAAATAAGGCCACTGACGGAAAGAAACAGGTGCATAACGGAAATTCAATATGAAAGCCTACTGTCTGTAAATTACATGCTAGTATCATAAAATAGAACAGAAAATGGCTTTGCATAGATTATTTTTACTTTCCTTTGTCTAAAAATATGCTTGTCCTGAAGATTCATCCATTCTATCAAGATCACTCGAAGAAATTGAAAGACATTAGATTCTGGCCTCGCTAACACCCAGTGGCAATAGCTGTATGGTAAGATGATTTTGAAGAAACAAGTTAATATATCGCCAACATATTTCACTGGTTTACTAACGACGACCACAGGAGCAACATTATCTTCATAATCGCAAGAAGAAATTTTTCTGGGCGGAAATGGGTTAATACTAAAAATCAGATTGATTTGGTGGCTTAAGTGATTGCGTCCAACCCAGTCAACCGGAGTTCAAATCCCAACAAAATCCCTCTGATGGCAAAGATTTTTCAGACTCTAACCGATCCGTACTTTTGTGCTTGTTGAAGGGCGCTTCCAAGCACAGCATTCTGTCCGTCAGATGGGATGTTAAGCTGTGATCCCCTTATAACCTTTTGCTAAGAGCAGGCTAATGCCAACACGAGGTTTCTCTCTACTTTTCCCTCCTAGCGCAAATGAGCTAATCTGTTGGTCATCCCTCCAAACAGGTGCGCTGCTAGGAATTAAGGCTAGGGGGGGTTTAGGCGCAACTAATACAGGGGGTATAGAATACCGGAGGTGTGGGTGTCCTTTTTTTTAAGATAAATGGTTAAAAATGGTGAGTTTTACGGCTTTCTGATGAATTTTTTATTAATCCTTACACTATTTATAAGTATTAATTATCCAATTTAGTATAATGGGTTAAATTTTAAAATTTCTCTGAGTTCTGGGGGGTTTTACCCCTCAAACCCCCCCTCCTTGCTGGGCCACTGCCTCCAAATACCATACATACAAATACAGGGAATGTTAAGAACCACTTTTAATATGGGGACAAAATAGTGCTCCTGTTCCCATTAGAATTTTTTCAGGGAGAACCGTTCATTGAGGGAATAATACCCACAAGAAATTACCACGTGATGCCGACACCATCAGAGGAATAGCTACAGAAGCAGTTATCTGCAAGTCGGGAACACGCGACGTCATTGACTAAACTATGAAAGGATTAGAACCATCAATTTTTCACCGCAAATAATTTGAGATGTAAGTGACGGATAAAAAAAATGGATAGACATAAATCCCTATATTATTTCAATGTGTATAACATTCAACGAAAAAAAGGTGAACGAACCCTTATTTTTCCTTACTTACCTTAATTTTCGAGAACGCATTTCCTACGATTCACTCATATTTGCAGGTTTTACACTATTTAGTATTGGTAGCACTGACACGGAAGGGAAGCCAAACCTCCGTCTTTGGCTCCGCTCCAACTGTAGTTACGCTCCAAGCAATTAAGCGCTCGTCTCTGAATTGCCTCAGCGGTTCAGAAGTCAATATAGTTCGACAGAAAATCCACACTTTTTAAATTAAATTTCGATAATATTCAATGGAGCATTCCTCATGTAAAACCAGTGTTCCTTTCCTCTGTCCTTACACTACTATGTGCATTGGTATAAATTAAATTTCAGTGTTGAAGTTTGCTGAAAAGCTGTGTCTGCACTTAAAATACCGTTAGTTCTCCGTCCCCATTCCGCTTACATGTTCACCACTTATTCCATCTCATCTTGCAGGGAATCAAGAATTTAGTTTTAACATATCCATGAGAAGTTGGAGGTAGTATCTATGGAAAATAATACTGGGAGGAATATAGCAAAAGTATTTACGGCTTTCCAAATATCACAAACTAAATTCAAAACAGCATAAGTCATCTATTTTCACTCGAATCAGTTTCCAATCAACACTTAATTCCAAATTAAAATCAACAACTAATTCCAAATGCTATCTCTTGTGTTTCATTCCATTGGATGCAGCATCACCTAATGGGGAGATGACGGAATATGTTGCGACTAGATGGTACAGAGCTCCAGAACTTCTCTGCGGCATGACAAATTACGGACCTGCTGTGGACATTTGGGCTGTGGGTAAGGATATTCACTACCATTTGTAAATAAGATTTATGCAAACGTCCATTGCTACTTGCATAATTAAATACTTATTGCTATTAAACAGGCTGAAAAGTATATACATAATTCCTGATACTCTTTTGAAAATTCATGAATCCAGTAGAGAAACAAATATTAAATTAATCTATCTAATTCTTTAAGAACTATTATATTTATCTTTCATACTCTGACTCTAAACAGAATAATTTTATTCAACGTTACTTTTATCTATAATAAGCTAAATATAAATACATATTTCCAAAATGATGAGTTAATTATTTGTTTTTTAGGCTGTGTGTATGCAGAACTTTTGCGGTCAGCAGCGCTATGGCCTGGAAATACTGACATGGACCAATTATTTCTGATTCAAAAAACATTAGGTAAATAATTAAAATAACTTCAAGAAAAGATGACCAATCACAAAATTAAGTTAGACAACATGTACATACATAAAAAAACCAAATGGAATTCATATTCTAAAGTAAAATACTCTATTATTTTTAACAATCCTTTCTGGATTATGAGAGAAGGTATGATCAGCATGTGTACGTATTTGTACAAAAATGATGATTTTACAGTTTCTGTGCTAGTGGGTAAATCTATGTCCCATAAGAGACACGATAAGAATACAAAGGGAAGATTTATCATCTGCGAGCTATTATGAACTCATCCTTGCTTAATTTTCCCCCAGTTGTATAGAAGAGAAATAGTATGGAATAGATATATTTGGGGGAGTGTGCTAGCCCAAAGGGTAGAACCATGGGCTGCTGATCGGAGGATTCAAGGCTCAAGTCCCAGGTGAAGTCTTTGGTCACCTCTGAACAAAAATACTCAAAGGGTAAGGTGGGTCACAAAAAGAACTAGCCAACCCAACCCTGACTAAGTGAAATTCCTGATGCTTGTTCTGAGGTGAGCCCTACACTCATCTATTAACCTTTTCCCTTCTATAAACGTATTTATACGTGTGGACGTTTCCTGACCCGGGAGACGACGGCCGTATATTTACGTGTGAGATTTTACTAGCCAGGAGAACGAAAGCCGTACATATACGTTTTCTAGCTCTCCCCCTTTAGGACGGTCAAGGGTTTACGTCGTCTTTGTCTCGGGACCCAACGCTGTGGGGTTTAGGTTTTACCCTCAGAATCCGGGAGCAGGTACAACCCCTCTTAGCGGTAAGGGACAGCGGTCGTACAATTGTTTATCCAGTCAATTTTCGAAATAAATATTTGTTCATTTCTCATTAAAAAATAAAGTATGAATTTAATTATTTGTCTTTTGAGCAGCATTTACAATGTTTAAACGAAATTCTATGATAAATATTAACTTACATCTCAAGTTATGTATAAACCTCAATATTGAAATTGTTGCTGCATTAAATGCATTTTTATTGACCTTAGAACTTCAAAATTTGACAATGCTCAGATAAAAATGAGGAATTCAATTCAAAGTCTGCAATTTATGTGCAAGCAACAATTATCCATTTGCTAAATACATATAAGCAATACATAAGTTGACCGCGAACCAATGCCGCAGGTATGGTTGTAAACCTGGAAATAAGGGAGGTGCGGAGTTCCAGCGGGGAGGGTCGAAAAAGGTTCAGCGAGACCCTTCTTAACGAATGTCCTCCAAAAATGCTCCGTACCACGAGAAAGAAGACTCTTGGGGCTCAGTACAGCAGTCATGCTTAGACGAAAACTCCGCCATCTCAAAAGGGTTAAAAGCAACCATCAGGTTGAATCACTAACGGAGAGAGATATGTTTTAATACTGAGTATCATAATTACTTAAATGTGCCGTGAAAAAATTCTCTCTTAATCCAAAAAGGGCTGACTCAAATATCCTAAAACCTCTGGAACTTCAATTTTAGATTAAAAATGCACTTACGTTAACTTTCATCAAATAAATGACATAATTATAGCCCAACTACCCAACTTCTTACCCTATCTCATTCACTGTCACTTGTGATTGGAAAATATTCAACAGGGCATTTTGTTAAGAAACCATCCAGGGAGTTAAAGTGTACATTGGGAACACTTTACACCACTGGAAATTATCATGAATATATTTCAAAAATATTTATTGAAGTTATTTTTAAGATAAGGTTCAAGGTATATATGCGATACGATTGGCTGATTGGAGATTTAAGTGGGGAGCAGTTAGAAAACAAATTCAACATTGTTGACCATTTAATATTAAATGCTTTGTTGTTTCTTGATGATCTTGGAAAATACTGGATGATTATGATGGAATATACTGAAGAGAAGATACTTCCATGAAAAACTCTTTCCTAAAAAAACATTTTTCAAACGCCTTTTTTCCTTAGAATTCATCATATTCAGCCAACAGAAACTTAGTTATACTTTATATGTAAGAAAATTGGCAGCACAAAAATTTCATTCTGAATTACTTGTGATCACCGAGTGAAATATCCTAAAAATTCTTTTCCCCTATGATAGGTGACCTCACTCCAGAGCAGATGCAAGCACTGAGGATTTCAGAATCACCAACTCGTAAATATCACAGCTCCACAATTACCAGGGAACCCTTAGAGAAAATGCTGCCTAAGAACCTAAGCCCTCAAGGATTTGACTTCTTAACGGTAAGAAATATAACCCCAAATGTGATTATTAAAACTACAGTTCTTAAGCTCAGACATGGAATACACCATAATTTATTAAGTTTTTCCTGAATTATATTGAGTTAATCACTAACACAGATGTAGTTACAACACGAAAAATAGCTATCGACAATATTACACACATGCTAGATTAATTAAATGACTTTTTTGTTTCATATAACTACCATGAGATGATACAGTAAGGAATTGCCCTCAAGGTAAAATAGCACACAGACTGCTGCGACATGTTCCAATCATGAGTTTATTTTCAACTGCAGTTTTTTTTGCAATTTTGTTCAAATATATTAGCAATAAGGTCTGGTCTTGTAATATTAACATTGATGGTTCATAGGTAAAATGTATGTGCACTTCACAGAGAAAATCTACTTCTGTCCCACCAGCAACATTTTAGGCTAGATTTTGCCTTTTAGATAATTTAATACCCATGTATGTCATTCCCAACCTATGACCAATCCAACTTATGAATTAGTATGTATTCAGAATAGGTATATATCCTAAGTCGAGGAGTACATGTTATTAATAGTGATAAAAAAAATTTCTAATAGTGAAAAATAAATTTAATTAAAGCAGTCACATAAAATGCAGCCATGTTTTTTATACGACCCAATACATCAGCCCAACAAACCTTTTGCCCAAGAGGCAAAACACATGTGCCCACCTCACTGAGACAGTTAATTAAATAATTTAATTTATTTCATTCACGTCATTTTTTTAAACTAAAAATTAGAGATGGGTCGAATAGCAGATTTCTCGAATTCGAATATCGAATTCGAATATTAAATCATTGCTCGAATATTCGAATACCTCGAATTTCGAATACCTCGAATACTAAATGATGAATGCTGGTATGTTTGACTCGGTTGCCTATGCAGCAGAAAACACAAGATTTTGGGGAGTAATTTTGATTTCCTTTAAATGATTCGAACAGGAATTTAGCTGATTAATGAATATTTTAATTTTATGGAAACAATTGGGCATATAATTAATTCAACTAACATCGCTTTACCCTCACTCCTGCTGCCAAGTGCTAGCTGACAATCTGGGGCATTTTGCAAAATACAAGCTCTTTTCCACCGGATTTTCTTCAATTATTTTGTTAGTTTTTTTTGTTTGTTATTATTATTAGTCCATCTTTGGGAGTTCTCACGAGATAAGAAGATGAATTGGAATTGCTATCAGGGGGAAACCAAATATTCTGAGAAAATATCCCTTTGTCTGGGACTGTAACAATAAAGATTTATAGCACCACTCATAAATTGTAACTTGATATATGTTTTCGGAAAAAAATACAGCATCAACTCCCGAGAAGCTCTGCTGCTCATATCGAGTTTCGCCAGAATGCTAAGTCTCCGTCCTATTTTGACATTTATTTCTTGCGAAAATGCTTAAATAAACTCAGAAATACGTCGTGTTTGGTCTTATTCTTTTTGAAATTACGCGCACATTACTAATATTTCAATTCAATAAAGGTGTAACATCAATTGACGAAAGTCATTCTTAGACACCTTTTGTGCTAATAGATGACTCATGCAGCGGTTGGCCTCCACAGAAATGGGGAACTTCCAAGCTGGTAGGAAAAAAAAGGTCAGTGGGGGAGAAAAGGGAGGGCCCGAAAGACGTTTCTATTGTTCTCGTGTAACTTGGTATTTTTTCGAAGCTAAGGTCTTCGTAATATGATCCCTGCGCGAGCTGTGACCTTTTTTTTATTTCGAAGAAGAGGAAAGCCTCAGAGGGGGGGCTAGTGCTGAATGGAGAGGGATACCGGATCTTGGGAAATGCGCTAATGTAAGTATCCCACGTTACCCACACAGCTGTTGACTTCCAGAAATGGGGAACTTCGAAGCAGGTAGCCAGAAAAAGGTCAGTGGGTGAGAAAAGGGGGGAGGGCGTGAAACACGTTTTTATTGTTCTCATAACTCGATATTTTTTTTCTAAGCAGGGGTCTTCGTAATGCGATCCCTGCGCGATCTGGGGCCTTTTGTTTGATTTCAGAGAAGAGGAAAGCGTCAGAGTGGGTGAGGCAAGTGCTGAATGGAGGGGGATAGCGGATCGTGGGAAATGCCCTAAGGTTCCTATCTCACGACACTGAAGTTCTCCTGGTGGGGGGAATCGGGGATTTTCGGATTTTTTCACCCGACCATTTTCGGTTCCCCTCGTCGAACTCTTTTCTCCGCTAAAATCCACGAATTTGATGTAATTCGTCAACTTGCGTAAAACGGCGCAGCGAGCACTAAACGACTAGAGTTCTCTTCATTTTTCCGAGTCAACTACCAACGACGTGCGTGCGACAGTGTATGACGCGAAATTCAAAGTATTCGAGGTATTCGAGGCGGTACTTTTCGCATAACTATTCGAAACCTCGAATATCGAATACTTTCTAATATTCGAGGTATTCGAGTATTCGCGGATACTATTCGCACATCTCTACTAAAAATACATTTCCACAGTTTTCACTTTTTCATTTTTAAATTTCAATGACTCATGATGAAATCTGCTCCCCTTCCCATTGGCTAATAAGTGCTTTTAGCACTGACCACTTCTGACAAATGAATATGAATAATATAGTAACATTAATGTGGCAACTTTCATGTATTCCGAGCCCACCACTGTGAATCTCCACTACTCCCTACTACATTTACTCATTTTCGTTTCTTTCAGAAATGCTTTGAGAAGAATCCGGCAAGGCGGTACACCGCAGAACAGCTTCTAAAATTGCCATACTTCAGCAACTTCCACACCAGTGAATTAAGCTCATTTACCGGAGACTATGAAATTGGTAGCAATCCGACAAGACAAAAGGTATGAGAAAAAGGAAATAAAACCTATTTTTTATTCCTGTCATAGCATAATTGTTTGGCATCAAATGATAGAACCAATTTTTAGACACACTTCATCCAAATTTTAATAATTCTCACATCACCACAAGTAACAAATATGGAAAATACTTCCATAGAAGTAAAATAACACATTTACAACAATTGTAATGCCTGATGCCTAATATTTCCTGAATTTCAGGAAATAATTTTTTTAACAAACCTATAAATGTAATTCCAAAACTTGAGGAAAGATTCAACAATGAGAAAAAAAATCATAAGCAGCACAATATCATTACAGAAAAGCAGCCAATTTATTTTTACTTGCAGCATAATCTTCAGGATCAAGAAAATAGGGTTGGCCATGAAAAATATTTCACAAAAAAAAAACAAGCGTGGTGGCCTAGTGCAGGGGCACAGCTAGGAATTAAGGCTAGGGGGGGTTTCAGGTGCAACTAATACTTACGGGTGTGGGAGTATTGCATACTTACCAGGGTAAGCAGGAGTTGCGGGGGTCCTCCTCCAGAAAAATTTCAAGAATAATGGTTCAAAATGGCAAGTTTTACGGTTTTCTGAGGGATATTTGATAAATCCTAACACTATTATATAAGTAATACTGATCCAAATAAGTAAAATGGATTAAACTTAAAAATTTCTCTGAGCTCTGGGGGGGGTTTATCCCCCAAAAACCCCCCCTTGCTGCACCACTGGCCTAGTGGGTAGAGTGCATGACTGCTGATCGAAGGGTCCATATCCTGGGTGAAATCTTCGGACACTTCCAATTATAATCCTTGACATGAAGTGACCCAGGAAAAGGAACTGACCCCCTTACACTGGACGTGGGATATTCACACACTTGTGACTTAGTCTGGGATGTACTCTAACCTCACCAATCCAAACCAAACTTTTGACTTGAATCACTGAGTGAATGAGAGAAACATATTCTGCATATGTCGATGGTAGCATAGGCTGCAGTAGAATAGTGGTGTGAGTATGGGGGGGACAGATTACCACCCCCCCCAAAGCCTCAGAGAAATTAAAAAAAATATCTAAAACTATTTTCTAATTTTGACGTATAATAATGGCATCTTTTTTAAGTTAATTTTTTTAATGCCAAAATGTTGTAAAATATCATTTTTCAACAAATTTTCTGGAATTTAGGGGGTGGGTCGCCTCCCAGGTCATCCCATTCCCCCCCAAAGCATATAGGTAACTAGTTATGCCACTGCAGTGGTGTAGAATATAATTCCATGGTGTAGAATATAATTCCATGGTGTAGAATATAATTCAACTCAAAGTTTGAAGCAAAATTATATGTGGCAATTGTGAAAGTCTCATAGAACTGTAATATCCTCACAACTAAAAGACACATAGGTACACAAGGATGAAATTATAATATGGTGGAGTTGAATTTTTGAACAACTAATCAGATAGAAAAAAGTATTTAAAAAGATGAACGTTTACGAAACTTCAAAATCAACCTGCCTAAGGTACATACATTATCAAACTTCATAGTATTGTGCTTCTTGATAAAACCTATCAAACTGTGGAACTCGCTTGATCTTAAATGGGCAATATATGAAACAATGATGAAACTAAACAAAGGACCTAATTGTAGAGATCAATGTTGGTTAACATGCGAGCAAAGAAGTTGTAATATCTTAACCCATCAGCACCCTAAGTTTTTTTAAATTCACACACATTTTGCTTTTAAAAAATATGATACATATGAGCTCAAAACAATGAACAGAAATTCAAGCTGACTGAATAACAGAGGAAACCTTCTACTAAGTATGTGCACTGAAATGTACACCTAAATTCACATATTAAATGCTCTGCAGAAGTATTGGCTCAGCACTGCAATGGGTGCCATATGGCACCCGTGGGCGTCGACAGGTTAAGTTGGTAACAAAGAGAGTATGTTGCAATAAAGATGGAAAAATCAGTACAATAAAAATAAATGTTAAAGATCATGTCTAATAAAATAAAATGGTTGATTAAAAATATTTTGAACACAAAAAATAATGCTAACCAATCATGTGCGTCCAAATTCACCCCAATCCATGAGGTATGTTTAGATGGTGTTATAAAATAATTTTCATAATTAAAAGTGTATCAACACCTGTTCATTCTTTTGGTCGTACTGACATGTTTGTTGATGTGTAAATTCAGGAGCAGTCTGTCTGGGGTGACTGGGGGCCCTCAGCTGAAGCTCATGTTGGGCCCTCCTTACCGAGGGATTCATGGGTCCTCTCCAGGGAAAATTTTGGGAAATTGCACACCCGGGAATGGATTTTGATGCTATTATGTATCTTAAAAATCAGATAAAAGTGAACAAAAAATAGCAATTACATCAGAAAAAAATATTGCATATAGTGAGAATATCACAGCTTATAAAATTTAATACTATCTATTTGTGAATTTGTTTCCTGAAACTGCAGTGAAATCTAAAAAACCTCTAAAATAACTTTTTTTGAATAATCCTTTCAAAAATGCATCAGGTTCTCTTTTATCTTCCGACAAGTTTACTTCATTTATTTTTATGCAATCTTTTTACACGGTGCAACTGATGAAAACTTAGAATCTCATGATTGCAAAAAAAAATTTGATTCAAGTAATCAGAGTTTTTTATTACATCTTTCATATAAATTTCACAATAGACGTGAGCACTGTGGGGGCCCCTAAGATTTGGGCCCTCCATAATTGCCTACCAGCCTACCTAGCCCGACCGCCCCTGAGTAAATTGTATTTATGCATTAAAAAGTGTTTGAACTCTCCCTAACTCACGATAATTCCTGAAACAATTTTTCACATTCCTCTCATCTTTTCTTGACAGAATATGCCTTCACTTCCCCAGTTACCAAACAACAGCATAATCGTAGTAACGCAAGGACTGGGCCAATCTGTGTCCCCAGCAAAGAGGGGGCGAAGCAAGGGGGATGACAGAAATTCACACCTGCCGAGCCTCTGATCCAAGGACATTGAGAAGCAACATCCGAGGAGGCAAAAAGGAATAAGAAAGTGACGACGGTGGTGTGGATGAAAGAGAAAGAAAGAGATTTTCCCCATATTTATTCTTCCAAACCATTTAAAAAAAAAGCTATGGTACATATTTATTTTCTCAGATGAGTATTTCTTACATAAGTTCCTGCATCATCTTCAGAGGGCTGTTGGTAGATGCTGAAGGAAGCGAGTGCGTTAGAATTTAAGTAATCATAACTATGGTGTGTTAATGGAAAGCATGTAAATCTTTTTGTAAATATGTTTTAGAGTTTCTAAAAAAATATTTCCCTGAAAATACTTTTCTCGGAGATAGCATTATTTTATGGAGGAGCTAAGCACAACAACTGGTGAAGAGCTGGTTGAAATAAGTAGTTAACTCTACCTCTCCTCTCTCATGTATATACTGTTTGTCTGATATTTATGCCTACGATTATTTTAGACACACTACAGATTAGGGTCAGCAATTGGCTCAAAAAACCCCAATTGATATCAATTTGTTCCTTTCGAAATACAGTACGCATTAAGGTTCTTTCTATCAACTGAATTATTGAACATTTATCCATTGGTCAATGTCACATATTTCTTTTTCCTATTTCATGACGTAAGGCTTACCTTCTGATAATAGAATTGTTTCTGAAACCTTAATTAATTCTCTATATTATTATTGATAAGCCAAATAAAATCTTAAAATGTATAAAAACTATGGGACCAACAGATGGAAATGCTATTTTTATTTTTGATAGCAAAAAATGTCAATAATTCTGAATTGCGTCCCAATCATAAATTTCATTTCTTAAATGTTATGTATTGGTTATTAAAAATGAACAAAAATCAATAAATTCCCATCAAAAGGAAAAATAATAAAATCACACAAATTTCATTTAATCTCTGCCTCTGCCTATACCTCCTTGACCTCACAGTGATTTTTATCAATAACATATTGATATGTATATTCCAAGTACTTAATAGAAATGTAGACTGCACGTCTAGCGATATAAATCATAGCACTGTGATAGGGTGTTACTGGTTACACTGATAACACAGCCACTACAGAGCTGACTAGAAAACTAAAATAAATATGGACCTTAAATTGATCACTCAAACATTCAGGGCAAAGTCATTTATGTGACATTAAACCTATACTAATAACGCATATGGATAATTTATGACCTGATATTGTTCTCCACAAAGAGGTCTAGCTCCATAAGATTTTACACTTTCCCGGCGAACAACATGTATAAGCTCTTCTCGGGATACTGCGCAAAAACAAAAAAAAATCTAAAAATGATAAAAATTTCATTGATAAAGATGTCAACAGACACACCGGATATTCGATCAGCAGCTCTTGGAATAGAACTCTTAAAAGAGTTATGCTTGCCAGAGCTAAGTCTATGCTGGTCCACAGTCCTCTGCGACAACAATCGGCCCCTCCTAATGCTGAGTTTCAACGGTCACTTCAAATATTCTGTCAGTAGCCGTGAGAATGGGTAACGAGTCAGTACCCAAAATGTCGGCGCTCTTACATAATCTTACCGGCGTGGTATCCTGAGAAGAGTTTATATAGGTCTAGCTCCATTAAATTTTTGAATGATTGATGCAGTCATTTGAGTTCTCAATAAGGTAGAAAAACATAATATATCAAGTTCATGAAAAATTTCAAGTCTTACAGCAGGAATAATTTATGGGTATTTCAACAAAATTTCGTGGTTTAGAAATTTTGATCCTACGTTGTCATCTACTGGATACTAAACATATACATACGTACCATATATTCTGGTATATGACTTTTTAACTCACGAAAATCTCAAAAGTCTGGAGTAGTGTTAAACATTGGGTCTAGTCTCATCAGGCCAATTTTCAAACTTCCCTGTACGACTACAGAATCAAAATTACCACTTATGGAGGGAGCTCAGCTAAATTATAAAATTCACGGTTTTTTCCACGTTTTCACGGTCTTAATGTCGTCAAATTCACGGTCAGTTGATTAGCCATTTTAGGCAGAAATATTGATGATGCAACAATCACCAGCCGCACGTTAACTAAACATTTATCAAACGCGACAGACGTTGTGAATGCAAATGCAGCAATCAAAGTGCTCCCTCTCTCATGACGTCACCTATCGATATCAAAATTCAGGTCCAGCTAAAGGTTGTGAGTGGGAAAATGGAGGGTGGCAGGGAAGTGAACAAGTGTCCGATTTTTTGCAAGAGTTAATGAACACTTAGTTAACCAGTCACTTGTTGTCAGTTAATCACAGGCTCAAGATCAATGCGTCGTCATGGCACACGGACCATAATTGCGCTTCGAATACATGTGTGGAGATACATTCGTGGCGTGGCTTACCTTGAAACATGATCGAAACATCGATATTTCTTTTGATCTATCAATCGTAGTTCTACAATCAAATTTGAGGGATTTTTAAGGTTCATTGACAAAATTCACGGCTATTCCCAGGTTTTTTCACGGCAAACGAAATTCAAGGCTCATTCCCGGTTTTAAGGTTTTCACGGTTGAGTGGGAGGCCTGGGTGACCATATGAAAGCAGCAAGGCCTGCGCTGTTCAAGTACAGTAGCCTCCCAATTATCTGGCTGTGGTTTATCCAGGTCGCGGATTATCCGTCCATGAGTTCACAGTCATTCGAAGTTTTCACAGCAGACAAAATTCATGGCTCATTCACGGTTGAACTGTGAAAACCTTAAAACCGTGGGAGGCCTGTTATCTTTCCCTTCCATCTACAGAATCCTTTCGATGAATAGCAAATTTTGGTCACAGTGAATTACAGAAATAACGTCAGGAACCAGAAACGACCAAGGAGGAGGGGCAGAAGACTTTTCCGAGAATAATAAATTATTTATCACTCACAATTGGTATTCACATCATGTCAAGCAAACGGAAGAGTCTGGGGACACAGGGAGATGCTTGGTTATTCACAACATGGTAATGCAGATGCAACCAATAGGAGGTTTAGGAGCAGTGTGACCTGCTGTTTCCCATCAGTTAAATACCATTCAGACCACCTAGTGGCAATTATAATGTACCACAATGAGAGGACACCCAACATCTCCTATGACAGGCAATTCAACTTTTCATTACTGAAGACAATCAAACGATGATTATCAAAACTTTATGAAGTCAATGTACAATTACAGAGAAAACAAAATATAAGAGCACAATATTTGTTAGATTTACATAATTTCTTTTCAATTTATTTCATACTTCAAAAATATCTCTTTTACAAAGAAAGCTGGACACTTATCAGTAACCAGAAGCCATATTAAGATGACTCCAAGGACACTCAACAAATGAGTTACAGAACATGAACGAAAACATACATAGCAGGGTCATTACATGTCAGCTCATCCAGGCATGACACCCACCAAATCCGATTTTGATGAAACTTGGCAATTTTCATCCTTCCATGTAGGAATGAAACAATGTAAAATATTTCTTGGCTATCTCCAATAGCTTTTTTTTCGCGACCATTTGAAGTTTGGGTGAAACTGCAGTTTTTCAATGAATGCGGTCTCCTGAGGCACTTGTACCTCCAGAGGGAAATAATTTGTCTCAGCCATAGTTTTCATCCGATTCTTATGATAATTTGCAGGTTTACTCTAGAAGTCATGAGGATTCCAAAAACTAATTGAAAAATATCCTAAAGGATATTGGAAATTCTCTAAACTCATAAGTTTCATAAGATTTTAGAAAATTTTGCGTCAAAAACATGGTTCTACCTAATATTTCAGTTGACACTAAGTTACATATTTTTCCCAGTAGTGGTGATTCCAAGTTTTCCTTTTAAATCCAACAGCCGCTGGTTCACACGTTCAATGTCTTTCTCCGAGAAGTAAAACATTCGTCCTGAGCCTCTTATGGTAGGAGTTTCCACATTATAAATAACTTTATTTACAGGAACATGGCAAATATCTTCTTTCTCTTTTGGCCAGTAAAATGATCTTGCAGACCCATAAGGATGCAAGAATTTCACTTTTATATCACATTGATCAGCATCCGTTTGACATAACTAGCCTAAAAAACCAGTGATTTTTATACAAGCAGGCCACAAAAGAATTAGTAGAAATTTTTGTCATAATTTCTTCCCAACTTGGCTTTATCAAGAAATTGTGGACAGAACTGTACGTGGTATCAAAGCTAATTTTTTTTGTTGCAATAATTTCATTTGAAATTGGTATAAATGAATGGTAGCTACGAGTACCTGGGATTGTTTTTGCATGGCACCAGCGATTTTCTAATTGTTACCGAATCATTGATAATTGTTCTTTTTTTAAAACGTAAAGTGAAATTTTATCCACTTTGTACTTGCAGAACCCGCATATGTACACCTTTTCAATGGAAGTCATTGTGTTACCCAGATCCCGCTGAAGGCTTTCTCTTATAAGAATGCGCTTAACTGTTCCGCCTATCCCATCACATGGAGATTTCCCATGACTAGTTGCAAAAAAATGACCTAGAAGCATGCAAGTCAAAGTCCAGGTGATGATGGCACAGGTTTATAAAGTTTTTACAGTGCTTATATTGGCCAGCACAACCATCACTGAAATTTTGCACTTTCTTTACTTCAGGGAACTTTTCCTTTAAAAACTGAGTGACTATTTTTTGCGTTTCAAATACGAAATCTACATCATGTTCTAGATCATCAGAAAATACACACAAACTTGATAAACAGAGATCTTTCTGCAGCTGTCCACGAGTATAAATTACCGTTGGATGTAGGGAACAACCATCCTGATTCAGTGATGACCCTGAAGCTCATCTTGTCACATAATGGTAGTTTTCACTGAAATCCAGCAAAACAATGGCTTCATCTGGCTGTAGGTTAATTTTTAGTTCTTTTAGGTATCTCCCCTGAGGTTTGGCTATGAAGGAATGTGGGAGAAGTTTTTCCAGATTTTTCACCAGACTATTGATGTATTCATCCAGAGTCACTGTTAACCTAATTTGTTGGGTTCGATCTGTCGTCAACCATTCACTGCATGTCACTTCATCTTCAGGGTCCCATTCCTCAAATTTACTTTTCAGATGTTCCTTCAGTCGTTTGTCAGACATACATTCTGAACAGTCCCGTAACATGCAATCCCTGTTATCTTTGGAACATACCAAGTAATCAAATAGGTCGTTGTAGGTCTCCTCTGTAGAGCATGCGTGGAGAAGAAGTGATACATACTGATGGATAGCACAGACACATATAGAATGGGTTCCAGAGGAGCCTGCCAACACGCACCATTTAGGTCGCAACAGAAAGAATTTTGAAAACCCTATTTTTACGTGTGGGAATTCAAATTTAAAAGCTGCATACAGCTTATTTAGGTTTCTAGAAGTAACCTCTTTTGCTTGCGGACATTTTTGGACACACTCACTTTATCTTTCATTCCTGGCATAAGGCGTGAATACTCGTCATTTTGGTAAAATGACAGAACTAAGTCCACTGCAGTTTGTTCTATGTTTTTGCCCCTCGTTGGATCTGGTATGGCTATGATGCCTTTCATTCATAGAAATTCCCTAGCTTGCCGAATTGTACATTCACTAACATTAAATTTGGTGGCTACTTTTTTCCTACTCCACGAAGTCGAAGCTAGTGATAGTAGCTGAATTCTCTCTCCCCGACTGCCTGCTGTCACCAGTTTTTCTTTTCGTAACCCAACTAGCACATCCATATCACTCGCTTTATCAAGAACTTCTGAATCATGCTCTGGAAAGAAATCTTTATCCAGTACTTTGCAAACTTTTTTGTTCAAACACATTCGTGGAGTTTTTTGTCAATACAAAATGGAGTTAATATATATGTCAATACAAAATGGAGAAAGTTAACTTGTATTGGCATGTATCCCGTATTTTGATATGTTTTATAAAGCAACAATCAAGTTATCCCCAGCAATGATGGGTAAGTGCTATGAATTCCTTAAAATATTCTATTTCAAAAATATATTTTTCTGATCGGGAGAAAAACAACCTGCACATAAAAAATGTTTTAATTTTTGAACTTATTGTGAACCAAATTCATGTTGTAAACATTTGCTTAGATATAGAAAACAGTAAACACAAGCATTTCATCACACTTGAAGGAGGACCCAACACTGACTACCAGAGTCGTGAAAAGGATTTTTTTTACATAAAAATTTTTTTAACAACAAAGCAAGCAAAAATTCATGAATTTAATTTTTACAGGTGGTGGGTCATACCTTAAGGAATATTAGAAAAAATAATTTAGCTTGATTCAGAGATTGCCTCAGGTCAAAATTTGATGTTTTATAGAACCATGTTTTTGACGCAATATTTTCTAAAATCTTATGAAACTTATGAGTTTAGAGAATTTCCAATATCCCTTAGGATATTTTTCAATTAGTTTTTGGAATCCTCATGACTTCTATAGTAAACCTGCAAATTTTCATAAGAATAGGATGAAAACTATGGCTGAGACAAATTATTTCCCTCTGGAGGTACAAGTGCCTCAGGAGACCTCATTCATTGAAAAACTGCAGTTTCACCCAAACTTCAAATGGTCGTGAAAAAAAAAGCTATTCGAGATAGCCAAGAAATATTTTACACTGTCTCATTCCTGCATGGAAGGATGAAAATTGCCAAGTTTCATCGAAATCCGAGTCGGTGGGTGTCATGCCTGGATGAGCTGACATGCAATGACCCAGCAGCTGAGCCATCCTCATTTGCCATGTGAAAGGGGATAACGAAAGTAATGATGAACAATCTCACATAGATTTACAACGTAATTTCAGGTAAAAACATCAGGCAAAATGAAAAAAATGACAAATAGATTCGCCACTATTATTGTCATCATATAACATTTAGTCAACAGACAACAGTATTCAGATAAATACTATAAATTAAAAAGTGCCTCGCAAATACTCCTCTCAATGAGAGGCTCACTTTAAATATCCTGAAAATGCATTCGAACAGCTTTTGTTATGACAAACTAAATGTTAGAATTCCATAAACAATTGATAGCATTGGATAAAAGAATAGTAATCAACGTAAAAAAATATCATGAGTGAGTGAGCCATTAATGAGAATTATTTATACATATTTTGAAACATTCAGAATCACTGAAAATTTTCCGGGAGATACTATTAATAGAAAGGGACAATGATACCATAGCTCTCCAATGAAGTCGTATATGCATTACTCCTTTCAATTCATTAAGCCTATAAAATGGCTTCAAACATAAACACTTCAATTCTTTGCATGATAGAATCTTTATTTTAATGCAGGGCGGATCAATACACCACCATACCAATACTTAATATACTCTGACAAATTTCTAGTGCCACAGATAACGCATTCACTTTGCTTGAGAGCACATCCACATGCACTGTTTTTGAACCGTTTTCCAGCGAAAGGAAAATATTATCACTGACCATTTGATCAGTACTTGGGGTCACAGAGTTCTTGCAAGATAACAAAGTCATCAGTTTTACTTCACTAGTTTCCATCTCAATGTCAAGCCATTCTGCCCCTTGTCCACAACACATCTCTTTCGTAACTAAACCACACGCACAATGTTCAGAATCCTCAGAATGCCAAGAGTGATTATAAAACGAGTCCACCATGAAACTTATTCCATTGAAGCCAGAAATTCTTCTGCTGACCTATAGGCACAAATTGAAAAACAACTATATATTTTGCCCATTTCAGCATTTGAGAAATATTTCAGATGACCAAGCAACAGCATATAAAAGAAAGCCAACAGCCAACATGCAATGAAAGTGCCATCTAACAAGGAACGGGACTGAAGTGGAACAGGATGGAAGGAATGGCATGCCAATCAATGATTTTGCCTTTTCCAATCTATATGAGAGACTTCGATGACCATGCAAGAGAAGTTCAATAAGACCACAGAAAACTCATAGAAATAAACAGCTGATAATGGTAAACTCGAATGACCTGTCTCACACTGACTAAGCTTGAATCCCAATCATATTACCTTGGTTATGGCTTGTCTACCTCACGAACACCAAGTGGTGTGTGGCGTGTTGCCTGTATACCAGGTTAATAATGGGAATAAGCATCTTCAAAATATTACAGTGGTTAAGAAAGTTACCCAATATCATCTCGCCTCGTAAAACTTTGTCATTCCTTGCAAATATTATGGAACTTGCGAGGTTCACCTTGTTTCCCTGTATATAATTACGTATCACACATTTATCCTAAGGCATTTATCGATTCTCATGGTACTAAGTCACTCCAAGGATGAAATTCTCCATGAAAAAAATCATTTGGCTCAGCCGGGATTCGAACCCCTCTGGATAGCTGGTCAGGTATACAACCAGTAATGCAGGTTTAGGTTACAGTGCAAGGTCAACCCTAGACTCTCCGGTCACAAGCTTCTAAGGAGAGATGGATTAGAATGAAAAATACACGATTTTAGTCTTTCTTATTAGATTTTGTCAAATTGCAGTCTTTACATCAAAATTTTGTCCATTTTGTCGTTTTCGTTAATTATCACATATTGTCGATGAAAATTCTCACATAGAATTCGAATATAAATTCAGGTAAAAACATCAAACAAAAAGAACAAAATGACAAATTTATTCACCAATGCTATTGTCATTACAAAACATTTAGTAAAGAAACAACAATATTGCAAGAGCATTGCCCATTGTACTGCCCATTTCGTATTGTTTCCTTCCCACTCCATGCTGTTACTGTGCTTAAGACAAGGGCTCAAAAAATACCCATCCCTTACAAAGAAAGAAAGAGGGTTGCCCCAAATTGCAAGGGTTCGCTCCCTGTGAGACAATCGGCCAGGACAAAGAGAAAAATATGCATTTCTTGCTTCTCTCCTGCACAGGTTCATGGCTACTAAATACAGAGACTGTGTCTACTCGATGAATTTTGTGGAGAGATGCAATGATTTCTGAGAGGTCACATGGAGAGCGGTAATTTTTCCTTTTTAGACGTCTTCGGGGTTTTAAAAATTGACGCTACCAACTTTTGAAAAAAATTATGAAAATTAAAATGAATTTCTAAAAAATAGCACGATGGTCTAGGGTTGGCACAGAGCACTCTAAATGTTTTTGGCCCCCACTTTAATTAACAATCTGCCTTAACATACAATGTAGAGTAGCCATAAATGAGCAAACACAAGTTTGATTCAAAGAGAACCAATAAGAAAACAAAGTTTCCTGTATCCCCTGTTTTTCTCAAATGAGCATCAATAAATATGCCTAGGATGTGAAGCCTGCTGAGAGCTCCAAAGAATTCCGATCAAAAAAGAACAATAGCCAACATGCAATGAAGGTGTGAAATATTGATGAAATGCATTTGAGGTGCAGGCAGAGATGAATATGTACTAGGAAGAGACGATGACCATCAATAATTTTTTTCCTCTTCGATCTGTCAGACACTTAATCAGGTAATCAAGCATTCACACACTCAATTCTCAAATATCAGTAGCTACTATGCATATCACGTGAGACTCAATAAGTGCAGTCAAAGTGAAGAATAGATAAAAAGGGATTCCTAACAATGGTTATCAATATGTATCACCTTCTTTAAGATATATTTCAAATAACCATGCAAGAAAACATCAACTACCTACAAACACAGGCATTCAATGGAGGTGCAAATTGCTAAAGTACATGAAAGGTGCACGATGGCCACCAACCACTTTTTACTCATCTTTATGAAAGACTCAGATAACCAAGCAAAAGCATATCAATTACCCAAATAACAATAGCCCTTATAAATTGGATACATAATCTGCTTAGTTGCAGATGGGTGCGGGACAGAATGGGATGGGAGTTATGGGTTACCAAAGCTCGATTGAAAACTCAAAAATTGCTATTTTTTAGCAACAAACATGGCAACAACCATTAATATTCTAGACTAAAGCTAAAATTTAGCTAAACCCTTTTCAAAGCAGATGTCCTAAGAGCTTTTTCTGCTTCTTTTTTCAATTGATACATGTTTTAAAACATTTTATCGATATTTTTATAGAAATAATTTTTTTAAACCATATTTGTTTACACCATATGTGGCTGGTTGCCTAATCAAACACTGCATTGTGCCACTTAACTAACATGGCACATAGAATGTAAAAGATAAAACATCGATTGCTTAAAGTTCATTTGCAATAACTTTGCCATCTCTCAGTATTCAACTGTGCTTGCAGGTCTCAATCAACTCACAAGGGGGGACCACATACCTTGCTCCGCCTCTTTCAATGCCGTATTTTTTATGGCCTTCGGAATGGTGAACACATCACTGAACTAGTAGTGGTTCCATTGAAGGGGCCTTAGTTTGGCTGTAATTAATTAATTTTTATGCGGTACTTTTCACAAGCCGCGTATAGTTCCATGATATCGCTTCACTCAGCAGACGGGTCAGGTGGGGAAGTGATAGCATTTGAGGCTACCACCCGGGGGACCAGGGTTCAGGGCTTCGTGATGATGGCTACATATTTTGTTGTCTTCATTGTGATCATACGGTGTCAACTTTTTCATTAATTTCAATTGCGACAAGCATAGACATGAGACTATTTTTTTATCATCATAATGGTGTTTCGGAATGAGGAACTTGCATGGGTCGTAGATTGCTCTAAAAACTATTTTGAATAAATCTAATGGATACATTAGCTCGCAAAAATACCTTCAGTTTCTCCATTCAACATCAAAAGAAATTAAAAAATTGCATTTAAAATCGAGAAAAATTTCTCTGAGCCGACCACTGCGCGAAGACACCCCGAGCGTTGCCGAGGCCAGGCGTGACGTCATAGGTGCCTAAACAACCGTGGGGAGTAGGGAAATACGCTGAGCGCATGGTGTAAAATTTGTTTTGAGGGAGTATTTAGCCGCTCATCGTCACTTTATTTTGTTCTTTTATTCTTGGGCAAGTTTTCCTATTGCTATTGTGCCTCGATTATTACTTGGGTTAATAATAATGCGGCATCAGGATGATGAAGTACAAGCGTTTCACTTCGTATGTTTTAGTTATCAGAAAAATGGATGATAACGTTGCCACTCGTTCCATTAGTACACCTGAAATTCATCTACATCTACATAATACCCCGCAAGCCGCATAAAAGGCATGTGGCATGGGGTATTAGGACATCAGCCTTTCATTAGGACACCAAAAATTGATGCCACGACCCTCATGGAATTTGTTAAGACAAATTATTGCTATACGTCGGCGGCAAATCGAGTTGTAAAAGAAACTTGTAATACTGGAGGATAACGATCGTAAGCTGTGCTGTTGACATTAGAGTAAGCTGTGCTGTTGAATTTGGCAACGCCGAATTAGCGGAGAAGGTAGCCCTATCCGTCCCACGGCACGAATTCACAGCAAAACAGTCTGCACACAATCCACATGTGAAATCGCGAATCGGTTCCGCTGCCAATACACACACAAGCTACAACCTATTTCTTAACATAATTTTTTTTTCTTAACATAATTTCATAATTTATTAATTAACGGGCTGAAGCCCAATTACAAAGCTTAAAATTCTTTATAAAATGCTATAAGATTTCACAACAATGACAATAGTATACATATTAAATAGGTAATTAAGTATTAAGTAAACATCTTATCTGGTAATCCTTTCAGGTACCTCATTACAGAAGGTAAGGAATCAAAAAATAGGTCCACTTTGAGACATAAATTGCCGTCACGCATTATTTGTTGCAATGGGGAAAAATGGGTATAGTTGCGTGAGTGATGGCTATTGTCAAAAAGGTTGTCATCTCTAGTGGAATAAGAAGGAACTTTCAAGAATATTTCTCTTAGTAGGACAGGGGAATCAACGAGGTTATTTAATAGCTTATACAAGAAAATAATATTAGAGCACTGTCTCCGCTTAAACATGGAAGGAAGATTAAATAAAGGCAAGATAGCAGAATAGCTATAGTCCTTATCAAATAGTCTTAACTTTATCGAAACCATACGAACAAATTTCCTTTGGATAGACTCAATATAGTCCAGGAAATGAAGCATTTTTGCTTGCAATTTTTTCAAACTGAATCGATTTTCTTGAAATTTTAACAATAAGTAGGGAATATACCAAGAATCAAAATCTATATCATGCCGACGGGCGCTTTTACCCTGGGGGTGGTTTCCACCCCATCTCGGGGGTGGAAACTTTTAATTATATTTTGACCACAGGAATCGATAGAAAAATAAATTCTAAGAATGAAATGTTCTTTCCATTTTTTGCGTAAAAGTAATATTTTTCGAGTTATTTGCGATTGAAAGTAACAGTTTTTGACGAAAAAATCAACAATTTTAATCGATTATAGGCAAATAACTTGAAAAGTATTAATTTTATTAGGAAATTGTGAATTAGAAAACTGTAGCTTGTAAAAAATTAAATAAAAATCTAATTTTTTATTTCCTTTATGACCGATTCGGACCGAGCTACAACTTGTTGATGGCTATCTATTGTTTGTCATGCGCTAAATTTGAAAGATTCAATACCAAATAGCGGGAAAAATGTAATTTTCGAGGAAAAATTATGTAATTTGTTTAAAAATGTTTTTAAAAAACTTTCTTATAATGAGAAAAAATATTTTTTATCATGAAATTTGAGCGAGTTATGATTAAAAATAAGATCAGTTCCTACTTTTTTGTACGAAAAAATCAGTGAAAACAACTCCTTATTACCGCACTAGACAAAATTGATCAATGCCCTTCAGTATTTCTCTTTATTTAAGTATTGTTAATTGATCCTAGAAGTTTTTTTAATTTACAACTCTAAATTTTGAAAAAATTGGAGGAAAAAGTGAAAAGTCATTTTCCACAATTTCGTTAAAAATGCTCTTTTTTTTCAAAATAACTCCAAAAAACTGGAGATATGAAAAAAATGCTAGAGTAATAAATTGTAGCTTCTTTATTTTCAAATATTTTGGTGTGTTTTAATTTTCTATACAATAAATATTTGGTGAGATATTGATAATTAAAACCTCTATTTCCAAGGGAGCTCCACCTTATTTAAACCCTTAAATCCCTCCCCTTTCAAAATTAATGACTCGAAAAAAATTTAATTCACATGACCTTGTAGACAGTAAAAACCCTACAAAATACAATTTAAATAAACTTTCTATCATAAAAAATAAAGGAGCTATGTTTGAAATACCAATCAAAATTATTTTCGAAAAATTCGAAATCCACAATACAGAGCATAACATTCCTCATAATCAGCATATACTTTGTGTACTTTACGTTAGAAGCTAACGATACACTCAAATTTGCTACAAAATAAACACACATACCCATAAGATGTATATATACATACACATATGTGAGTATGTGTGCTCTCGCTCACAGTGACCTGTGAGCATGCATGTGGTGGGAAGACTGGAAGCCATACAGTCTCCGCTTGATTGTGTTTCATGTAATGTCTACATAAATGTAAATTTATTTGTTTATGTTACCATGACGAGGTTTGTTCTGTTTATCCTATTGTTATATCTTTTCTGTGCTGTGATTAAAATCATGAGAAAAAAAGTGAATTCATAATAAAAGGAGTAAGAAAGTGAATAAGAAGATACAATGTGATAAATAATTTTTAATTTTAGGGTAAATAATTTTTTTTACATTAACCCCCAATAAGGGTTGATTATTATGGGTTGAAACACCTTAAAATTATTTCCCAAACATAAGAAAATAATTTCACTTATAATTTAAACTAAATTTTACTCGTATTTAGCTTTAAAAAATAATTTTTTAAGTTTCAGCTTTTAGGGGTAGTTTTCACCCCTAAAAAATAAAAGGCGCCCTTCGGCATAGTATAGATTTTGAAGTAGGGGGTATGATTAGTCTAATCCCAAATATTTATGCAAATCGATTCGGTTTGAAAAAATTTTTAAAGGAGGTCATCATCATCAGTGATTACTGTCCTTAGACAGGTTTCCACTGGACTTCTCTCCATCTTTCTCTATCCTGAGCATCCTCCTTTAGGTCTTTGTATTTTCTTCCTCTTCTTATATCATCCAACATTCCCATCCTCCTCCTTCCTCTTCCTCTCTTTCCTTCTATCTTCCCTTCTATTATTCTCCGTTCCAAACAATTCCTTCTTAATATATGCCCTAACCAACTTGCCTTCCTCTTATGAATCATATGTATTAATTTTCTTTCCTCGCCCATTCTTCTTAGAACTTCCTCATTCTTCACTCTGTCAGTCCACTTCACTTTCAACATTCGTCTCCATACCCACATTTCAAAACTTTCTAAATATCTCTCCTCCTTCTTTTTAACAGTCCATGATTCACATCCGTACAACACTACACTCCACACAAAACATTTCATAAACCTCTTCCTCATCTCTATTGGAATTCTTTTTGCTGTTAACAATGCTTTTACCTTTCCATACGCTCCTTTACCTATTGATATCCTTCTTCTTATTTCTTCAGTACAACTTCCATTCCATCTTACCAGACTTCCCAAATATTGGAAAGTCTGTACTTGCTGTATGATATTTCCTTCTAAGGATATACAAACACAACCTTCTTTTCTGCTGATTCTCATCACCTTGGTTTTATTTATGTTTAAGTTCATTCCAAATTCCCTCCCCACATCCATTATATCATCCATCACTTGTTGTAAATCTTCTTCACTTTCTGCCAGCACTGCCTGATCATCTGCATATTTAATTGTTTTTATTCTTTCTCCTCCTATTACAACTCCTCTAGCTTTTTCTAAAGCTTTCTCCATCATTTTTTCTGCATAAACATTGAAGAGCTCTGGAGAAAGGCAGCACCCTTGCCTCACTCCTCTTCCTATGCCAATTTCTTCTGTTTCATCATCTCCAATTTTTATAACTACTACCTGCCTACAATACATCTCCTTTATTAATCTCCTATCTTTCCAATCAATGCCAATGTCTTTCAAAATTTTCAATAACACATTCCAATTAACCTTATCAAATGCCTTTTCCCAATCAATAAAGCAAATGTACAAATCTCTATTCAAATTCTATACAAATCTCTATTCTATTAAAGGAGGTATGATTTGTATAAACACAAATTTTTATGCAAATCGATTCATTTTGAAAATTCTTTTTTACATTAACCCCCAATAAGGGTTGATTATTATGGGTTGAAACACCTTAAAATTATTTTCCAAACATAAGAAAATAATTTCACTTATAATTTAAACTAAATTTTACTCGTATTTAGCTTTAAAAAATAATTTTTTAAGTTTCAGCTTTTAGGGGTAGTTTTCACCCCTAAAAAATAAAAGGCGTCCTTCGGCATAGTATAGATTTTGAAGTAGGGGGTATGATTAGTCTAATCCCAAATATTTATGCAAATCGATTCGGTTTGAAAAAATTTTTAAAGGAGGTATGATTTGTATAAACACAAATTTTTATGCAAATCGATTCATTTTGAAAATTCTTTTTTACATTAACCCCCAATAAGGGTTGATTATTATGGGTTGAAACACCTTAAAATTATTTTCCAAACATAAGAAAATAATTTCACTTATAATTTAAACTAAATTTTACACGTATTTAGCTTTAAAAAATAATTTTTTAAGTTCCAGCTTTTAGGGGTAGTTTTCACCCCTAAAAAATAAAAAGCGCCCTTCGGCATGATATAGATTTTGAAGTAGGGGGTATAATTAGTCTAATCCCAAATTTTGGTGCAAATCGATTCAGTTTGAAAAAATTGCAAGGTTTTTCACTTTTATGAGCTTCATTTCCTGGACTAATAGTATTAATGTGAGATACATAGTAAGGAGACCATACGACAGAACAGTAATCACAGTTAGATCTAACTAAAGATGTGTAAAGCACTTTATAAATTTCAATACTATTAAAGTTTTTTCCAAATCTTGAAATAAGGCCAAGAGCTCTAAACGATTTTGCCTGAATATAATAGAGATGTTGTGTAAAGTTGAGCTTGAAATCAAATATTACTCCTAAGTCTTTTACATGGGATAGTTGTGGCAGAGTAATTCCATTTAATTTGTATTGAAATTGTAATGGCTTTTTTTCCTATGGAAGGAGATAGTATTGCACTTTTTAATGTTCAAATCCAGGTAGTTAATTTTACACCATTTTTCAAGCCTTCGTAGGCTCATGATAAATGCGATGGTGGTTGGCGTAACATGGTGAAACTCCTTCATGATGCACAAAGGTTAAGAAAACACTTAGCTGTTTCACAAAATAATAGTATTGTGTTATTTTGTGAAACAGCTAAGTGTTTTCTTAACCTTTGTGAACCTTTGTAGGCTGTTTTGTAAAGAAACAAAGTCTATTTCAGAAAATATGGTTTGGAAAATCTTTAGGTCATCTGCATAAAGTAGAAAAGAAACTGGGTCAAGAACATCTTTGATATCATTTATAAACACATTGAAAAGCATCGGACCCAAATGAGAGCCTTGAGGAACTCCAGAGGTAGGATAAAAATTCTTGATTTTGAGGAGTTAATATTAACCACAAGTGATCTATTAGATAAATAGCTTTCGAGCCAGGTATTTAGTGTGCCTGTAAAGCCAAGTGACTTTAATTTCACAAGGAGAACTTCATGATTGACTGAGTCAAATGCTTTCGAGAAATCAGTATAGATGACATCTGTTTGAGTACCATTTTCCATAGCTTTCAATAAATGGTTTTGAAAAGTTAGAAGATTAGTCAAAGTAGAGCGACCTTTAATGAAACCATGTTGTTCTGGAATGATAATGCTGTTAATAGTAGAACTAAGTTTATCTACAACCAGTGAATCAAAAACTTTCGCTAATACTGATAGTTTGGCAATAGGGCGATAATTAGAAATAACATTTCTTTTACCCTCTTTATGCACAGGTATTATGTAAGTTGACTTTAGGGAGTCTGGGAAGATGCCACTACTGAGGGATTTGTTAAAAATTATGAATAGTGGATACAATAATGGGGATTGACACATCTTCAAAAATAGGGGAGGAAGCTCATCAGGTCCAGATCCTTTGTTTAGATCAAGATTACCAAGTTTATGTTCAATTTCATTAACTGAAATCATTAACGAAGCTATAGTAAAAGAAGAATGTAATGAGCAGTCTGGAATAGGAGCATTATCATGTTTTCTATACACAGATGAAAAATATTTAGCAAATAAATTGGCTATCCCTTCATTCGATTTCAATAATATAGGTAAATCCATAAACAATATACTAGCATATACCATAAAATTATAGTGGGAAATAGGCAAATTCTCTTATCAAAAACTGGATGTCACTGTCACATTCTTATATTCATCACGTACAACTTACAATAACAGAACTCGTTATGATGAAAACAACTATTTATTCACTGATTTAAATCCTTAAATTAGCCCACACAGGTGACTTTTCTCACTACTATTCGTTGAAATAATGGAATAACAAACTTCACACACAGTTTTTATTTCAATAGCGTGATCTTGAAATGTCATATCTACGGTGAGCAACGGAGATTAGCACGCCACTAACAATTTTTACACTACTGTTAGACATTTATCGATAGCGTAATAGCACTTTTTACAATTCAATCACGATGGAACACAACTCTTGGCCGATATTTTTCAACCTTGTCAAACTTTGTGCATTACAACCACTGGCACTGTGATTATTAGCAGTAGCTTAACGGGAGTTGTCACGTTGAAAATAACACTATTTTGGCACAAAAATGTTCCTAGATGTCTCCAATCAGCGAGCAAAAGTTGCATTGACTGGAATTCACCCCATAATACAAGCACAGACAGTCCTATAAACGACGAATTCTCTGGTACCTACGAATAAACGTATGAAGTTATTGTATATAAAAGCTAAGCGGACATTAGTAAACATCAAAATCGTTCTAATTACATACTTAAATAAATGATATGCCGTCGATAACATCAACTTACAATTAACGTATCCCCCTTCCAATGGCCGTGGCTCAGACTCCTGCAACGATGTTATTTAGGTATAATAAAATATTTGGTTTAACTGCTCCAGTTTTATATTTTATGCCCATACTCAGATATTAATATTATAAATAATGCAAAATATGAGGGCTTCCAAGCCTCTATCGTCGGATATTTATCTTTAAATATAAAATAATCAACACGTCTAACAAACGAAGCTCTCACAACTGCTGGCAACTATTACAAACAATCACAACAATAGCTTAGCGTGATGTTTAGGCACCTTTGACGTCATCGAGGCTTCGTCGGCAGTGGCTTGGGGGGTGAGGGAGTTTTTCCCCCCCCTTTAAAATTTGTTATATTTATCATTAAATATCTCGCGAAGGAAAACTCAGATATACATGCGGTTTTCTTTGTTGTATTCAGAAAATAATTTTCTGTCCGCCTGTGAAATAAAAAAAATTCATGCAAGTTCCCCATTTAAGCAGTGTCACTTCAAACGTGGAGAAATGAAGGCAACACTTGCTACTCTCCTCAAAAACATACCAAAAGATCAACGGGGGGCTATAACAGTGGCTTTTTTTTTTCGAAGAAATGACATTTGTTGGTGGGCCTCTTGGAAGGGCTACGGAATATTTTGGGAAGCAGCGAGAACAAGACACATTTGGTGTAATTGTTGCTTTTAACCCTCTAGCGTGCGCGACTTATTTTTACACGACCAGGCGAATGGCGTACTTTGCCCATGATACGTGCATATATGATAACACTCGATTTTTGTTAAAATTAATCTTTATTTGTAGAAATTATTTCAATCTTGTACATTTATAGCTGATAGATATAAAGATACCGGTGGTACACGGCCGGTCACGCAGTGGCGCGGCCACGGGTGACGGGTTACTCTTTCTGGTCTAAAAAAAATAGCTAAAATACCTCGAACTTTGAGAACTCGCAATATAGACAGCCAAAGTACATAGTAGGAATACATGAGAGCATTCTAGCACAGAATGTACGTACAATGATGAAATCCTTGATGATATTATTTTTGCCATTATGATGATAAAAAAATTGTGTCATGTCTATATATGCTTGCTGCAATTAATATCAATGAAAAACTTGACGTCATATGATCACAATGAAGACAACAAAATAAACTGCCATGACGAAGCCCCGATCCCTGGCCCCCTGGGTGGGAACCACATACACTACCACTACCCCATCTGACCCGTCTACTGAGAAGAGCGAAATTTTGGAATTATACACGGCTTGTAAAAAATACTGCATGAAAATTAATTAATTACAGCCAAACTAAGGCCCATTCAACGGAACCACTACTAGTTCAGAGATGTGTTCACCATTCCGAATGAAATAAAAAATATGGCATTGAAAAAGGCGGGGCAAGGTACGTGGTCTCCCCTTGTCAGATAAAGGGAAGCAGTACTTGTTAAGCGGGATGGCTTGAGCAACCAATCACAAATCTGATTAATGTTTTCTTAAGTAGCCCTCTTTTGGTATGTCCTTCCAACAGTCACCATGGCAAGAGATATTCGATGACAGCTACAAAAGAGAGAAGGGGGAGTGGGACCTTGAAAACTCTAGGGCCAATAGCCGAGACCATTCACCACCTCGTCCCCCTACCGATCCTGAGGACACTGCCACATACGGCAGCATTCCTACTCTTTAGTCTCTTTATGAGTTCCTGACCTTTTCTTAGGAAATGTTCCTTGCATGTATGCCCCTATCCTTTCTCCACCTTGATAGCTGTCATCTGAATTCTTTCACCGAAGCAAATTTAGTTGACACCTGTTTTGAAAACCTTTAATGGTATTCCATACAATATTTTGAGCACCACCAATACTGATCGGAAATGGGGAAAATCTTTACCTCCCAGCAGTAACTAATTTTTAAATCATATAACAAGTTATTAAACACAGTTTTTGAGCTTATTTCGTGCAAAGACTTCCTCCACCATGGAATATAAAAATTAAAAACAATGGCTTAAATGGCCCACATTAAATGAAGAAGTTGTATTTTCCTTTTAAAAATATCAAACCTAATGGGAAAAAATAACTTGATAAATACAAACTCTACATGGAGACTGCACTCACAATGGATTGCAAATGAATAATGCTTTGACTTGCCCAATTATCTGGGGGAACAGCTATCTTTATATGTACTAAGAAATAATTAATAGGGAATGTAAAGGACAAAAATAAAATAAAATATTGCAAGAAATTAGTGCATGATAGTCTCAGTGCAGATTATGCATGGTGATGCTTGAAAAGATGATGAAAAACTACAACAAAACTGATTGGATAATCCCACTCATTCCAGGGAAAAATGCATACATGCATGCCATTAACAATCATGCAAAAATAATTAAATAAATAAAAATAAGATTGCATACACTTACACTGACAAAGGAGTTCCTAAACCATTTCAAAACTGCTAACATCTCAATAGAACTGCAGTTGTACTCCTCACAAAGTTCATCCAAATTTGAAAGGATCTGAAACATAAGTAACAGCCAATGACATACAAATCATTATTGCTAAACAGGAAATTCACTCATACATACAAAAGAATTACCGGCAAATTTTTACATGTCGGTAAATAATTATCACTCGTACTCCTCATGGTCTAATGAATCATTGTTACTTTGATAAATTTAATGAATTGCAATTCTTAAGTTATTCACATTGGATCTTCACGGAAAATTGGCTCAAAAATCAACATTACTCCATATTTCGCATAGCAAGCAATCAAAGTAACCCCATGTTACTTTTAAGATTAAAACTTCTTCAACAAATGCATTCAGACCTCTTGACCCTGGGAAAAATCAGTTTTCATGCATATTTTTCTACATTCCAAGTGAATATACTTCTGTGTATAGAAAATCCAGGTGCCAGGAGGGGTGTGCAAGTAGTTGATGGCTCAAGAAAAGTTTCGGGAAATAATTGTGTAACCTTAAACCACTAAAAAGTACCCATTAAATGAGTTAAAACTTTTGTGGTTAATGATATCTAGCAGTATTCTCTTTCAAGTGAACCTGTGTTACAGTTTGGATTACTGGGCAAAAGTTTTGTCTCCATTGCTGAAGACTGACTCAGGGCAATCTTACATCTCTTGCACGTCAACCTTTAAAAGTATCATCAAGGTGGAATGGGTGGGTGAAAGTGTTGGGAGTAGGTATGGGGCTTTCTCGAAATTTCATTTTTTTCAAAATGGCTTGAAGCCAGGATAAGCTAATGGTCTGTCCTTGGACTCTGTTAAAATTGTTTTCATGTCTTCCTGTTTTGAGGGCCTTCCTTATCAATCTTGTTCTAACATGTTTTTCTCGTGCCAGGACTTGTGCACCATTCACGTTGAAATTGTGGCCAATAGGGCGGTGTGCTCCACAACGGTAGATTTCTCGAAGTTTCATGGTCGAATGGTAACTCCATGCTACTATTTTCTTGTTCTTATAGTCCCAGCCCATCTCTCCCACGTACATTTGATCGCAAATTTGGTATAAAAAAACCCCTTCATCTCTAGTGTATCATAATGTTCTCACCAAAGTCATGTTGACACAATACCATTGAGACGCTTGAGGTATGTAGGGAGCAAGGTAGTGACATCACGTCACTCACCCTCCACATATTCTACTCATAGAATGAACCTAACCTTATTTTGCAGTTGCACCACCAGCCATGCTTCAAAACATCCAGAACCAGGCAGCAAGTAAGGTTTCGAGAACAAATGACGAAGAGTCTGCAGGGATTGATTGATAGCCACCTGAAAAATGAGAAATCCTTATCAATGACGCAAGAGGAGGAAGCAGCTATCACAATGATGAATGAGGGCACAGAAATTTTTCAAAATAAAGCTATTGCATTCATGAGAAAGGCCTTTGACTTGAAAATAACAAAAAGGAGTTGGCTATATAGAAACTATTATCCCACAAAATTGGTGCATGCTGATGATGGGCTATTCATTTATAGAATATTTCTAAATTCAGCCATCGTCAAATGATAGATTTTCAGGCATAGCAATTTAAAAAAATTGATATTCAATGAACTCATAGACAGATTTTGGTCCCTTGCAAAGGTATTACTAGTTGTGGTAAGGAAATGATTCCAAGAGGCCGTAATCAGCTCATACAACATATCCTGATCATCCACCACTCAATAATAACTAACACGTAAAATAGGGAATTTACCATGAGTATGAGCCAAAACAAAATAAGTTTATTCAAATTATGCATAAGGAATATATATTTATCCAACTCAAAATATTTTACACAAATAAATCAAATGTGTCATGAGAGATAAAATTTGGAAAATGTTATTTCGAGTCTCTATAAATCTGGTCTAAAATGAACATAAGCCGTGGGAAAGATAGTCTATGTTCATCCATATTATCATAGCTTATGGCTTATGTCTAGCCAAACCAGGGGCCTAAGTCCGTAACTTGAATTCTCCTTTCTCCGGAGACTCTGTACTCTCCCGTAGTTTTCTCCCGACTGTAGTCCGTAACTTGGCGGAGAGAACATCAGTTCCTGGCCGCTACCGGAGAAAACTCTAATTCTCGGTATCGGACAGGAACGGCAGGTAGGTATGAAAAATATTGAATCCGAAGCCGGCGATACCGTGAAGAACCAATAGAAAAGCTTTGTTTCAAATAAAAAAACGAGAGGGAAATCAAACGATTCTCACCTGTAATAAGGGCTACTCGTTCATCATTAAAGTTAAACTTTCAAATAAAAGAAATTGATGCATCGAAATTATAATTGATAGTGGATAAATCGATTTAAATCCATCGCAGATATATTTGTTCATTAGTACACACAAAAGAGTATATTATACCATTGAAAAAGGAGAGACTAATGCGTAACACCAAAGCATTTTTATGTTTTAGATGTAGGTAATCTTGCATACAAACGGCCGCTGTATTCATTGATGATATATATGGCATATTTTTTTGCACTTCGGATGCTTACTTTCATTGGTGAATGCATGATGAGTATGGAAAAACATAACTATCAACGTCAGTATTACATGCATTTATCCTCGAAAAGCTGAAATACACAATGTGGGAGTGGAAAAAGAAAATTGAAAAACTTTACTATGCAGAAAAGAATCGTAAAGAAAATAACGTTAAGATAAATGTGTGAATGGTACATATTTATTCTTGCAAATACCTACGTGCCAGCAATTAGTAACATATGTTACAATCTCCCAAAATGTTATAGTTTAGGAAACACAACAACCTGCCTCGCTACTTTTAAAAATTTCAAAGACTGACAGCGTAGAATAGCGAAAACATGGGGAAAATGGTTTACTAGAGGTATATATAGAGAAAACAAAGCAAAATTACCCTTACTTGTACATATTTATTGCTCATCATATCACATACAGCACTACAACGCACACATTTCTATCTTTTTAATACTTATAATCATTATATTCGGAATCAACTGTTTCAATAAATATCTTGGCTCACAATAAATATAAAACACCATTATGTAACACTAATAAAACATGATAATCGGTTTTCCAATCACTTTGCACACACTAAAAGAATTTGCACTCCTTGAAGTTCGAAAGGATTCTTTACACCTCACTTCCTACTCATCACTAACGACTTAGAATCAGATTACGTTATTTCACATTAACATTGCGAAGACAATTAAATGAATAGGTTGAAACAAATTGCTAAACCAGTTATTGTAACACCAACAAACTTCGAATTTCACTATCACTCTCACCGTAACATGACCAAAACAAAAACAAACAACAACACAACGAAATGCGTGAAATGTAAACATTGCCAAAACCACACATCTCACAACGGGAATTGGAAATAGATGCAATACGTAATAAAATCAAACAGAACTTAGAAGCGAACAAACGAATGAAAATTAACAGGCGTTCGATGTATCCCTAAAGTAAGACTAGTTCAAATATGAAACATATCCCCTTCGCAATACATAGTTAGATACCTTTCATCGTAATGTATACAGTTGATTCGTAGCCTAAATTATATACGTGCGAAATAATTTCGTCGAAGATGTTACATTCACAACACACTTCACTCTTTACTTCATCGTCTATGTGCAATCAATTCACTAAGGGGTACACTAAGGACACAAATTTTGTTCACTTATACTAGAGGCACAATGAAAGTTCACTGCACGTAGTTTCCTTGCAAATGCAGCCATACAAAAATTTCTATTCTTGTCACAAATTACACTACATAAGTTGCCTGCCTAACTTGAAGAATGCATTTTCGTGTTCTATTTTGTCACAAATACGTAAAAAACCATATTAGAATACAATTAGAACTGCAGTACGATCGCCCACAACGGTCCGCCATTGGTATTTTCCTCGTTTCTCCTATGGAGAAAATGAATCGCCGGGTCCCGGGCGGGTGACTCCCAAGCTCCCGTCCAGGGCGCGTCAGTTTCTCCAAATCGCGTTACGGACTTCAGTCGGGAGAAAGATACTCTCCAGGAGAGTCAGAGTCTCCGTTACTGGGAGAAAGTTTTCTCCGTTACCGTTACAGACTTCAGTTGGATGAAACTGGAGCTTCACGAGTCTCTTTTCTCCCAACTCGGGAGAAAACGAAGTTACAGACTTAGGCCCCAGAAAACATGTATACAGTATATAAAATAAGTAAACAAATATCCAAGTGAATGTAATGTTTATGCCTTAATGCGTGAACAATTACATATTATATAATTGAATTTAGTAGTTTCATGCTAACCATGCTAACCACAGAAGAAAGAAAAAATCATCAACAATACTAGCATTAAGTCACTTGCTGTGGTTAAAAACCTTAAAAAATTAGGTACATAGTTGCACTGGCAAAATAAGAGCACTGAAAGTGTGGAAGATTACATTTTGCAAATAGAAGCACCCCAAACTCCTACGTCACACAAAGAAATATGATCAAAATGTGTTGGATATGATATCAAAACTCAAACATTTCCGTCTGTGCATTGATTTTGATTTTTTTCCTTACAGCTTCCATTCCATAGTAGAAAAGCCCTTACATCAAGTAGGCCCCTGCATATGCCTTAATACATGTAAGACCCTCAATTATAAATAATTACCAGCAGTGAAAAGTGAAGGAAGGAATTTTCAAATATAGACATACATATTCCAGCTTAATGAGGAATAACTTGAAAACAATGATTACATGAAAAAATTAATATTTAACTAGATATAAAAGCCCACAAAAAAGAACTGAGTAAAAATGATGATGGGCTGATTCGACTTGTATGTCAAAGATGTAAGTAGGAACTATCCTGTATCATTTTCTCTCAAAAGTGTCATTTTAAGTGTTTCAATTTCACAACTTAGTTTTCAAGTGTTATAAAAGCTATTTCTATTTTATAATAAAAACTACCTACCAGAAATAATAGATTAAGTTATCTCACCCATCAAACCTCCCCTACCCCTTAAGTACTTGGGTAATTCTTAAATGTATCATAATTTAACAATTCACCATTTTCCTTTTAAGTGTTACATTTGAGTAAGAATTTGGCATTCATTTTGGTTTAAATGCACACCTTGAGTTCAGCAGCCTGTTGTTCACCAGGTGCACTGACAAGGATCGTCACAATCCCTCTGCTCTTCTCATCATCCCGTCCAAGGCATAGATACGATTTCTCTCCCCTTTCCACTAAGTTCACGGAATCCAGCTCGCCAATACACCTGTGCGGGATCTCATCAAAACTGGGTTGGCCCAAAGGAATAGCATCAGTAAGAGCTGAAAATGATTCTGAAAGTTAAAAAAAGATGATAAAATTGTTATTGCTGTCATTGTTGTAGTATTATTGAACCATAAATTAACTAAAAAACAATTTGATATTGTCCTGACAACAAGCAAAATATTTTATTTTTTCCTGGGTATTATTCCCTTCTCAACAATTCTATTCATTCAAAATACGCTGCCAATGCCTTAACAAGACATAGCCATGGATAGCCGTGGCAATAATGCAGTTTTGTGACATGCATCTTTTTGCGAATATTTTTCTTTTAATATACTCAGAACAATGTCCTGAATAAGGAAATTATAATTTTTTGTGTGTACCTGGGTAAGAAATTTGAACTCATAATCAGTTAACGTTTCCAGCTCCATAACATTTCCCGAATCATGCACTAACGATGAGTTCAAATTTCTTACCCAGACACAAGCCCAAGAGAATTTCATTCAAACTATTCACCAGGAAAGTATCAAATCTTACTAAACTATAGTAACCGAGCACTCATATATTATCTAACTCCAGTCATCTTTTCCAGGAATAGATGAGAATTTTTGTTCACCACGTACAGTGTGAACAGTAATTGTGTCCCAATCAATATCAACTTCTCGAAAAGAAAGTCTAAGAATGTTTGATGGATCTAAAGCATAATTCCATGAAAATTATGATTTTACCTTAGGAGTTAAGGAATGAAAAATTTGCTTTTCCATATGATGTTTTATTTCTTCTCACCATGGTTTCGTGACATGGTAACATTTTCAAGGTAAAGAGTAGGAAATTTTTGCCCAAAATGGCTCAAACCTAGTTAAGGACCACCTATATCCCTATCGCTTCCCCTTCTCCCCTCTCCAAGTTGCTCATCCAACTCTTCACCCCCACCCACACTGATGCTTACCAAGCACCGAACCCCACTGCAACCTTCCCCTCATCATCACCCACTTAGCATCTGAAAAATTTCCACTCCATTTTTAATCCAATATGTTTATATACTGCTCAATTTTCCTGTATTCTTTACCTTGAAAATGTTACCCAGTAAGTAAACCATGGTCAGAAAAAATATCCTGCAGAAAAATCAAAGTTTTAATTCGTTTAATTCCTACAATAAAGAATTCCCACCCTAATGCCTGCTATTATTACTCATGTGATATTATCTGTACACCTCTCACCTTGCAGTGTTTTCAATGATTTTTATAAAGCCATGGGAACTTATTAATGGACAATATTTATGATATAAATACCATGGTTATTGTAGTTTTTATGAATAATTTTGTGACCTTGTAATGATTAATGCCAAATGTGTGTCAAACCCTGAATCACATGATCATTTTTCCATATTTTTTGGGTGAGCATGGGATAAACCACCCCCCTCCGAGTCAGAGAATATTTAAATATTAAATACATTTTACTTAATTGGATTAATATCACTTATAGAATGGTGTAAGTATCAATAAAATATCTCTCAAAAAGCCATAAAACTCACTATTTTGAACCATTTATCTTAAAAATTTTCTGGGGTAGGGCACCCGCACCTCCTGTTTTCCATACCCCCCAGTATTAGTTGTCCCTAAAACCCCCCCTAGTGTTAATTCCCAGCTGCACCTCTGATCGCTCCAACGATGGCGGAAAAAATGAACATTGCATACGACCATTCTCCATGATGGCTCGAGGGATGGAAATTCCATCCCTTTTTCCATCACTAGGCCCGCCCCTTTTTCTGTCCCTGAAACCATCATCACCATACTTCAACCAATCACAATGCACAACTGCTAACAGCAATTTTAACGCCAAGCTTGACTTTTAATTGAATAACAGTTGTAAATATATGAAAGTGATGGAAAAATTGATGGAAATGGGTACAGTGGGAATGACTGTGAAAATCAGGGGCGCAGCGAAGAATTAAGGCTAGGGGGGGTTTTAGGCACAAATAATACTTAGGGGTGTGTGGGTATTGCATACCCGCCAGGGTAAGCAGGGGTTGCAAGGGCCCTCCGTTTAAATTTTTTTAAGAATAATGGTTCAAAATGGCGAGTTTTACGGCGTTCTGGTGGATATTTGATTAATCCTTACACTATTCTATAAGTAATACTGATCAAAGTAAGTAAAATGGATTAAACTTAAAAATTTCTCTGAGCTCTGGGGGGATTTTAACCCCCAACACCCCCCCTCGCTGCGCCACAGGTGAAAATATAGCAGGATTGATTCAGAAAATAAATTATTTCCCTTGAAACCTATTCCTGAAGCTACAATGTTGAGGGATGGAAAAGATGATCGTTTGATTCAGGCACTTTCAAGAATCTCAAGGACTACCATCAATCATAGCTTGCTACATGATGGAAGAATTCATGTCAGAATGCTAATTGTTTGAAGCTGCACATGAATGCGTTTTTCACTTTTATATTTTATTACGCAATGACTTCGACATATTCAACAGTTTTTGTTGCCTAGTCTAAAAAAACATATTCATATCATGACATCATACTAACCTGCAAGATCTTTTCCCATTCTTTCTAATGCAAGGGCTCCTTTCCTTTGCAAGAACAATTTCACACATGGATGTATAACTTTCTGGCAAGCGAACAATGTCACACCGGCATTCAAAAGTTTTTGACAGGTTTTCTCCACTTTCTCGAGGAACGATATCTCCTCTGTTTGACGGCAAATTTCGTCCACACGCAAGAACTCCCCTAGAAAATTTGAATAATAGACCTTGAAGTAAATTATCTTGGTTTCCATTACGCAAGAGCGTTAGCATCGAGACATATATTGGCAGTCGGTAGGTATCATAAGTTTGACATAAATTTTTGGGATTTAACAACAGCATAATGAAATGAAACTTGCTGTTGGTACATAATGAAATGTACCAACAGCAAGTATATGATATCTGCTAAAATGGGATAACTAGAGTTAAGTTGAAGTTTAAAACTGAGCACCCAGTTAATATGGTAAAAAACGGAAGAATACCAATTTTTGAAAATTTTTACAATAATCGAAGGTCAAGGAATACAACACTGGATAACTTCGGATATAAAAAAATGTCTAAAACAGATTAAGAAGAATGACGAGTCAAACAGCAAATCTGTGAGCATGTAGGAGATAGTCAAACACAAGCAAACGAACACTATCCATTATGAATTACGGAAACACTCAGCAATATATAAAGAACGTATAAAATTCTTGCGGCATTAGAGTTAAAGCATAAAATTAATGTATTCGACACAGGTGAAAAAATTCAACAGAACTCACTATAATTTCTTCGTTACGGGGAACACTGCCGTCCTTACCACCATAGCGCGGAAGGTCGAATTGGGTGGAATCGACTCAGTGGTTTCGATATCTTCGAGTCTTCGATTTGGCCGAACGTCTTACCAACCTTACCGACTTTACACAAAGAGGAAACCCGTAAAAACTTATTTTACAGCTCCATTCGTTCAAACCAGTTGAAACACTTCGATTGAGTTGGAAGAAGTCGTCTTTGTAGAACTGCAAAACCATAAATGAAGAATCTAAGGGGTAGTTTAACCCGATTAAATAGGGTCACGGTGTACGGTTCTGCGATGTTCTGTGGTGTAGGGTGGTATGGTTCTGCGATGGCGTTGAGCCAACATAAACCGCCTAATTTTTTACTGAACTCTTTGTGGTTGCTCGCGGGTCAGCCATTATTATTAGAACGTAATAGAGCTATATTACTTATACACCGTAGATGCAGAAGAAATGTTTCTGGGATTGAACGGTGAGGGAGACCTATTACACTGAACGATAGCATTGGCTGAACGCGAACAAACCCAGCTGCCCAAGGAAACCCACGATTTGTATAAATCGTGTGATCCCGAGTGCAGCCTCTGAACACCCTTATATAGAATCCTCAAATTGCGAGGTGGCCCAGCGAAAGGAACCGACCCCCTCCGAAAGCGTGAAATTCACTATCCCGTATTTCAGCACGGGACGTGCTCGACCCTTACCCATTCAAACCAATTTTTAGGTTTAATCGATAGGTTTTTAAGTGATTATATTGATCCCGACCATGGACACATTAGACACTAATTGTGTGATGGTAATAGGTCCTCCCAGTGAGAGGTAGGTATAGATTGACGCTGCACTTCTCAAAGCTTTCGCAATGGCAGGAAAGACAAAAATGGAGGCAGTAGTAAAAAAATAACGCGGCTTTCGTTAAAAATTAAAAATTGCGTTAAAAATTCGTGGTGGTATTGTCTCGTTGGATACTTATACGCAAAATTAAATAACTCATCCTATCAAATTCAGCGGGAGGGAGACGTTATAGTCGCCCAGAAATTTTGAGGGAATATTGTCTCAATCATGGCCACACTCTAAGAGCATAAATTTTAGCCCCATCAAAACGAAGCCTTCTTCCTTTAAAGGCTCCTCTTAGTCACTTCAAGTAAACCTCCATCCCCCGTCCTTCGTAAATATTTTATGGCTCTTGCGTCCTTTTGAGGTGAAGGTTTTGAAGATTCATCCATCCAGTGACCAGCCCTTCAGAAGAAATCCGTGACCCGATCTTAATGGTCTTCGAAACAGCCGAGGGGAAGATGGAAAAACTTGGAACTAATATAGCTATTTGGTCAGTCGCTTCGGGCGCTTCCGAGGAACTGGAAAGCAAGTCCCAATTCGAGAACAGCTACTCACCCTGTCAGAACGCGAATGTTGCTTTGAGATAGATGGAACCTTTGAGACGCAAATATTATCCACAACTCGGCAAAGCAGTGGAAATTTCTCGGGTTTGAATCGGTATAAAGTCCTCCATTTCTCAGGGGGATAGAGGACCTTAGCCGGCGTGAAATCCGAGAAATATCCAATGCCATTGTTCGTTCTCCGGGAAAAATCCAGCCATTCCATAATACCATAATGTTGTTAGCGATCACAATCTGCCGGTAGGAACCTTTCAGATATTTGTTAAGTAATGAACCGGTCAAAGAAGGTTTTGATGCAAGCAGGAATATCAACCATCGCATATGAAATAATCTTTCTCAGTTCAGAGATTCACCATTCCCAGTATATGTGGGATCATATAATTGGGAACAGTGACGTAGCCAAGGGGGGGTTCCGGGGGATCCGCCCCCCTCCCCGAAATATAAAAAACACAATTATTTTCCTTCATAAAAGAAAAATATTGAAAAATCATGAATTTATAAAATATTTCTTTAACAAATGAAGTTTTTTCGACTATGAAATGTGTTAAAATTAGTTTAGAGCCCTCAACTTAGTATCCTGTTTTTCAAAAAATTTCCCCCCTGGTTTTGGACCCCCCTGGAACGGAATTCCTGGCTACGCCACTGAATGGGAAAGTAAAAATTTTCCTGACCTCTGTCCCGTATGAGGGAAGGAGGGTTATCTCCTTCATATAAAATTTTGCACAGCGCTCAAAATCAGAGCGGAGACGTTAGGGATGAATGCATAATACCATTTAAATATTTACTCTTCATCGATCCGTTCATCTTTTCCATAGTTTTCTCTTTGCACTTACAATGTGCGGTAATTATTTTGCTTTCATGGGTGTGAAATCACGTCTGTAAAATTTAAATGAATTCGTTGACTACCTTGGGATACAGGGGCGGTCTAGCCAGGTCGGCTGGTCGGCAATCGCCGAGGGCCCCGAGGTTAGAAGGGCCCCACAACGCTCGCGTCTTTCGAGAAGCATATGTGAAAGGTTTAATAAAAATACTCCCATTACTTGAACATAATTTTTTTGCAATTACAAAATTCTAAGTTTCCATAAGTTGCTTTATTTACAATATACTCAGAGTAAAAAGATTACATAAACATAAATATAATAAAATAAAGGCGTAGAAGATAATTTTGACCCTAATACTTTTACAGATGGGTATTCGAAAATGTTATTTAGCGATTTTTTAAATTTTAGTGCAAGTTCAAGGTGCAAATTCACTAAATAAGTAACACTGCCATAATAAATTATTAAGTTTTAGACGGTCCACGATCGCCCCAGACCGCCCCTGTTGGGATACCTTGAAAATAAAATAATCTCTAGATACCTACTCAACTAACAGGTCGCATATATGTTCAACCTCACTGATGAAGGCCTTACTAAAAGCGAAAAGGATATTGCCCCACGACAGAAAAATACTTAAATTTATTGGTCGCGACGTGACGCAAAGCAGCGAATCTTACAACCCTATCAAACGCCTTACATGGCAATGGAATGATCTTATTGACTAGAAATAAATTAATGGTTAATTTAAAAGAAAATTCCTTTTTAATGCTTGTTAGTTCAAATGAAAGACCCCCATTTTCCTCATGGCTTCCCTGTTTTACTTTAAAAAGTTAATGTTTGAAAAATCGAGTGTCCGTACAACTTTGGATAATGAAGACAGAGGAAGTTACAAAGTGCAAGCATTCGAATACGCGCAATGAGAGGAAAATAAAAATGCCAATTAAAATAGGAAATAAATAAATGTAAACAACTTTTTCGATTCCGTTGAATGTCATCAATGGGGAGGAAAGTAGATTTCATCACGCCGAGAGCTAGTCCACGAGCACTGTGATAATCTGATTATAATTTTTATAATTAATAATTATCGTGATCACGAAGATAGACACAACAGACATTATTGCCTAATAGCGACATCGTAGCCCTTGTATGATTAAAATATCTTCTTCCTCCGTTGATGACTTCCAAGACAATCGAAAACCTGTTTCGAAGATATTCATTGTTTATTTAACAATTAAATTTCTCTTTTCAAATTTCATTTGGCATATAAATTTTCTCTTGTCGCGCCCTTGATAATTTTCTCTTGGTTCTCTTTTCTCTTCCTGAATGACGTAAATGGGAAAATTTTTCAGGGTTTCAACTTCTCCATCTAAAATTTTGCGCGGCGCTCAAAACCAAAGCGGAGTCGTTGGGGATGAATGTAAGAATAATTTCGCAAATTTAGAAGTGTCCATTAAAATTGAGCAATAAAATCTGGTTTCTTGGGGGAGCTGGTCCACCCACAATCGCGCTCTCTGCCCCCCCCCCCCCCCGCGTTGCTGCGCCCCTGCCTTCCATGCCAAATACAGAGGCCCTCAATTCCAATAACTGAACATAGATTGCTGATTGCTTTTTTCATCACCTCAAGTTATCAAAAGCTCATGACAATCGTTTCGTCGTTCATTTTTTTCATTCTTTTATGGCTATTTTACCTCCACGGAATAGCTTGAGTTTATTTTAAATATGTCATATCAATAAATATCTTCTTTCCTATACATCCCATAAAATCAAAACGATGGCAGTCAAAACCGAATTTGTCTCCTCAAACAGTTTTTTTAATATAATCAATACATTGCAATGCGTGTGCCCTTATTCGCTCAACACGAGGGAAACCTGGTGTCGACATTAGCCTACTCCTAACGAAAGGCGCCAAAGGGCTACAGCTCAACGTCCTATTCGACGGACGGAGTGCTGCTCTTGAAGTTCCCTCCTCAAGGCACGCAAGCAGGGATCGGGCAGCCTCTGAAAAGTCTCCTCCACCTTATCCCAACAATCTTCCAACGAATGACTAAAACCGCAACATTCTTTAACCATAACTTTGCACTCTATCCAGTACTGTTTCGTTCCATTTTGGGAGGTGGCCAAAAAAAGTCGGCAGAACATTTCACGGCCCATTAGGTCTCTGGATACAAGTTCCAAGTCTCCATCCCAATCCAAAATTAAAACCTCTTACGACGACGGGGGAGGGCGGGGGTGGGCGGGGGGGGGGGGAAGGAGTTCTGCGGAATGTCTTGGCACCATCCTCAGTCGGAAGCAGTGAAAGTAAACGCCTTCCAGCCATCCATTCACGATCATCACACGCACTGTTTGGGTTTTTGATCCCTCGCAGTTAGGTACGCGGGATTTCTGCTTTGCCATTTGAACTTTCTCGGTGCGAATATCTGCCGAATTATTCAGCCGGCACAAATACTATGGGCGCTTGAGTTCGGGTGCGAATGAATTATATTGGTTGCAAATAATATCAAGAAAAATAACGTTTCAAATTCATTTTTACGTGATTTTTTTCATGATTTCCAATTTACAAATTCACTTAATCTTATATAATATTCTTCATCGCGGTTGGAAAGGAGAAATTGCCCCTCAAAAAATTTCCGAGCAAAGAACCAATTTTTAATACTCATTTAATAAAGTGATTTTATTGCCACAAAAGTTTAAATATTACTATCAAACTAAGTCAATTGGACACAATTATAAACGCTGAATAAAGATAATTGCTTAGAAAAAAAGATATCTGATTTGAATCGTTTAAACTAACGTAAGAATCCCCGATTTCTTTTTTCGTACTTGGATCACCCAATTTCCAGCAGCAGCTCCCAGGTATGCCACCAGCTTCAACACCAAGCCATCAGAATCTAAAGCGAATGTCCGTCACGTGATGTCAAATTATTTTTTTAATTTCCAACTCTTTCTTTTCCCATCCAACAACCTATCCAAATCATCTAAATGGGCATCTGAACTTTGTAAAAATACAAATTCGAAAAAGGTTAATCAATTATTACAATGTATAACTATTAAAAGCTGTTCATATTCCCTTCTAATTGGTTTCAACCCCTCACCCCTTAATGCTTCGGATATGAAGTCTTAGGTGTAATTCCTCGAGATTTACCCCCTCTCAATGTGAATCCCTTACCCCGAATTTCTTAACTAAGGAGTCCAAGTCCCGGTGCGGCAGTGAACTTTGACGATTGAAATCGGTCCTCCCCACAGTGGTCTTGTCCTCAAACGCGTACCTGATCCCTTTCTTATTCGCCGACTTGATTTTTATTTCCACACGCGATGCGTGAATAAGCGAATGAATAAAGTAAGCCCATATGTATTCAGCATTAAAAATTAAATTCAGATGCTTAAATAGAATGATCACACGGCCGAGTCCAAGGAAAAATGTTGGAGCAAGTAAAATCATTCACCGACCTAGTAGTCGAGTCGTTGAAGCTGAAATCAGTCGCAACCTCCGCATTATTTGAAACTAAGCCAATTGACTTCAAATTCGGTTCATAGCTATATATAGCTATGAACCTAATATATATATAATGAATATATATATATTATAAAAAATATAATGAATATATAGCTATATATAGCTATAGCTTTTATAGAGTATGTATCAACAGAGATTATTAGTGACGTAGTGCTTATTGACCCCTCCACCTTGGGGGTGGTTGCCACCCCTTCTTTGGGGAGGAAATTTCGTTGCTTAAAATAACCCCAGAAATCGATAGAAGTCCAAATTTTACCCAAAAACTGTATCATGACGTGTTTTTTTATAAATCAATATTTTTTAGTTGTTTACGAATGAAAATTTATGATTTTTTTAGAAAATGGGTACCACATTTTCAATCGAACTTTTACGTGGAGCTCGACAATTGCAATTGCGTATTCTAAAAAAATTGTAACTCATAAAATAACAAATGGAACCGAATTCACGTAATATTTAGTGAAGCCAATGAATTCAAAGTTTCTGATCGTGAATAACTAAAAAAGTATTGATTTATCAGGAAAAACTTTGTCCCACTCTTTCGCTTAAAATTTGGTCTTCTACCGGTTTCCGGGGTTATTTTGAGAAATAAAGGTACCCCCCCCCCCCTGTAAGAGATAGCAACCATCCCCAGGGTGGAAGCGTCAATTGGCGCTATATTCGTTTACATATTCTCTAAATATGTAATACAGAATATTAAGTCAATTGGTTTAGTGTCAAAGAATTCGGAGAGGAAAAGGTTCGATGACTAGACAATAGGGAGTTCAATTGTTTGGGATGGAAGACGTGAGGCAGACATCGAAGGCCGAATTGACTAAATCAGACGTCATGGATGACACGCACGGCGAAAAGATTGCTACACTGCTCAAAGAACAAAACGTGGACAGAACGTGAAAATACTCGTTGAGAGCCGTTGCAGTTCTGTGGTCACAAGCAAGTAGTAATGTGAAAGTTTATCAAATATAAGAACGCTTCTAAACGCCACGAGGTGAAAAAAGGAAGTTGAATTTTACAGATAATGCATCGAAAAATTAAAGCGTTGTTCCCTCACCCAAAACTAATAGGGAAATAAAAAAACTACTGATTCAAATACATGGAGAACTATTTAATTCGGGGAAGATATATTTGAAGTTCGCTAAATTATAATAAAAACAATTATTGCAATTTTCACCGTCACTTTAATCCGTAAAACCCGTTTCGGCTCACAGAACCATACACAAGAACATATCACATTTATACATTTTTTGGAGGAGGTGGAGAGCGTGGTGGAGCACTTGGCTTTTTAGTCCCGGATGCAAACCCCTGGTAAACCCTACGAACACTCCAAATCAAAATCCTCGAAGGTGGCACAGGGAGAGGGATTCGCCCCCTACCCTTATTGTGTGAAATTCACGCGCCTGTGGTCTTTCCCAGGGTGAGCTCTAGCCCTAACCTAAACAAACCAGCCTACGGGTCGAATCACTGAGTTAGTGAGTGAGGAAGAGGTGGGGAGGATTTGACAAGTTGGAGAAAGGGGTGGGAAGCATATCAGACCAAACTCAATCAAGATATGTAAATAAATTTACGTAAAGTGGAATTAAATATCGTCTTCCACCAGAAATGTCTCGTTTCCTGTTTCCCCACCCTACTCCTGCTTCCCAACCCTTTCTTAAACTAGTCAAATTCTCCCAATCTCCTCCAAAAAATGTATAAATGTGACGTTCTCCTCTACAATGATGTCTGGTATATCAGATGGTGGCTCTGTGAGCCAAAACGCTTCGTACGCATTAAATTAACTGTGGAAAAAGGCAATTGTTAATTAAATTATAATAGGAGAAGTATTTTTAATTTTATTCCCCACACAACGCAAATTTAATCACACTTGTGCATTAGAATAGTTCCAGGACCGCCCACAAGGGATGTATGGCGCAAGTAGGAAAAACTCTGGACAACTGGAAAATTATGAAAAAATGAAATCGAACTATGCAAAATTTATCCGAGCATACGTATTGAAAATCTTCGTAAACCATAAGGTAACAATATATCTCAATAAAAGACTACTTGAATTTCAATATAAAATCGAAAATTAGGTCAGCTCAGAATTATATTTAATTTATTTCTGACACCTCAGCTCAGAAAATAATATGTCATCTGTTAAAAAGAACAAACATTATTATGTTGTATGATAATTACATTATTTTGTATGATTTAGCCGAGTATAACGATATAATTACTGAACATGTACATAAACCATAAGGTAACAAAATTTTCGATAAAAGACTGCTTGAATTGTAATAGAAAATCGAAAATTTGGTCAGCTCAGAATTTTATTTACTTTATTTCTAACACATTGGCTCAGAAAATAATATGTCCTCTGCTAAAAAATCAAACATTATCCTCCACACCCGATCGCTCTAAGCTACCCTTCCTCGTCTTATGCAAGTAAACAAGGCAAATAACATACAAGCAACTCTTTCAGTAATAGGTTGTGGAACTACTAGTGGCCATGAAAATTTCAAGACCATGAAGGCATATTTCCGACGTAAACAAAAACAGAGCTTAATCGTTTCTCGTTTTCGGAGACAGAAGTTTCCATTCATCAGAAGCACGAGCGCTTACACGCGAATAAACACAACAGATCGAATGGGCAAGAACATAACAAGTGCCCTCACGAATATTGTCAATAATTTCCTTTCTTTCCTTTCCACAGCAAAGCCACACTTTTGCGGAATGACAGTCATTCTTGCAGCACGTGATTTCCCTCCAAAAATAAGATTTGGCTTATATCCAGACAAGAAATAAGGCTCTCTACATCTGCAACGAGTGAGTGAAATGATATTCCATCGAGAAAACATTATATACGGTGCCAATACCCTGCCAGAGTATTTTTAATACCACCGCGGAAGATTTATTACCCTGGGTTCCTGTACGAGACCGCAAGGGTGTTCAAACCCAATGATTGTTGATCATCCTCCCCTAAACATCAATCCTTATCCGTCCATACTTACGGTAAACCGTGGTCCCATTGGCGCATTTCGTTAAGAGCACGTCAATAGGGTGGTTTCCCATTATTTTTTTATTGCCCAAATCGAAAGATTATTACTCCTGGAGTACGTATTTCACGCTTTTAGATTTTTAAATGACGATATCTATTTTTCGCGATTAAATGAAAGGCGAAAAATTTCAAGCGCGCGAAAACGTGACGGGTAAGTATGAATGCAGGGAAAACTCCGTGTGGCGTCGTTCTGGTTCCCGCTGCCGCAAGTCAGGTGACCTTGGGGCGAGGCTTTGAGCGCTGATACGACACAAGATGCTAGCAGGTAGCAGAGTACCCTGCAAAATGGTAGCGCTTGGCTTAAATAAGGATTATTAATACCTTATCAAACGAAGGAAACTTTCCGACTATAGGCAGTTTTAATAGATGATTATTAATAAATGTTTCCCTGAGCTCTGTGCCTCACGCATGCATTGGTAATCTCAGAAAATGTAAAACCCCTATCTACTCGTATAGAAACTAGGTCCATGTGACGTCACGTGGAGTGGCATCGCATGGGTGCCAATCTGGCCTTTTTCAAATGAGGATAAAATTGACCATTTCCATTCGTTTAAACCGGTATTTCTCAAACCAAATAATTTGTATATTATGAATACACTAATGGTGGGTAACGAATCGCAATCAATGCATTTCGTTTTCTTTGATGAAGGAAACTACCCTATTCCGACGCCGGGTTTCTCTCCACACTTCCACCCTACCCTTCCTTTCCTGCGGCGCAAATAACCTAAGCTGTGGGTCGCCTCCTCCAAATGTCATTCCATAACTATCTCACTACATTCTTTTTAAAGTTCATTTATCAATGTAACCTTTCGATGTATACATAAATTACTTTAAGCACGTAAAAATGTAAATATTTAGTGAATGCCTCACCTATTACTTTTCGAATTCTTCCAATTTTTATGTTTCCCCAAAATGTACTCAATGGTGCACAATCTCACAATGTCATGCTTAGCGTGGGGATCAATTTTCCCTCCCAAATTTTGAGAGTTAAAATCTTTTAAGAATACATCCTGCAATTGGATCCTATGAGATATACCCCCTCTCCACGAGAGCCCTATTATCTCTGAAAAAAATTTACTAGCTGCGGCCTTGATCCCCCCTGTGTGACCTTCTGGTTTGCAAGCAGAGGGGGAACAGGTTGGTGAGTTGTCTACGCTATTGCCTTCCCATTCTTAAGCCTGAATCACATGGTGAATTTTTCCATTCCTCATTAGCGATAGCTTCAGCGATAAGAACAATCGCTCGACCATCTTTATCTGAAACACACGGTCATTCCCACCGTCCCTTTTGCAATCGCTTGTTCCGTCACTTTCCGTATTTACAAAGGTCGTTCAATTAATAGTCAAGCGTGGCGTTACAGTCACTTTTTTGCGACCGTGGACTGAAATATGGCATCATTGATTGTTTCAGCGACGGAAAAAGGGACGAGCAGAGTGATGGAAAAAGAATCTACCAAAAATCGTAGCAATTTCCTTCCTCATAGGGAATTTTTTTCTTTTCTGTAGAAACAGCAAGTAACGGTTTCGCTAGCAGTAGGACCCGCCCGCCTCTGTGACGGTGTGGGCTTCCTCATCCCTTCCCTTCCACCCCTATCCACTCCTTGGAGACGTCGCGTCGCGACCAAGGGCTCCTATCGCGGAGGCGCACAGTGGTCCTAAATCGAAAAAAGCTCGCCAAAACTTATTTTTTCGACTTTTTACAAGGAAGTTTTGAATTATGTATTCGGATTCTACAGGATATGGCCTACAATATTTCGTACCTGATAGGTCTGTGTGATTTTTATGTTGACCTGTGTAACCCGTCAAACATGGGAATGTTCAGCCCAAAACGCCCGAGGCATAGAAATAGTCGATTTTAAGGAAATTCAACTTAATTAATGACTATTTTAATTTCATGCGATTCATCTATCAATTTTTTTACGGCAAGTTGGCATATTTTTGTACAATATTATGGTAAGTTCTGTTCATTTCAGTGTTTTTATAACAACATTTAATTATATATAATTATAATTTAAGCTATTTTTGGGCCTGTTTTCAACAAAATGTGTCCGTATTTTTTAGTTTTGTGCTCCTCAGTACTCCTCGAAGATTCCTATGCAGAATCCTTGGGAAGAGTTTATACAACAAGATGAGGAAAAAAATCTTGCTTATACTTGCTGCGGGGGCGGCTTATACAGTGGGCGGAAATCTAAAAAAGCTGGCCAAAACTCGCTGTAACCTTAATTGTAGCTAAATTGATGAGAATTTACATATCGTGTATTTAAAAGATGCAAAGAAACTTATTTAGGACGATTTATTCCACAATATTGTTTAGGAGGGCGATGAAAATAAAAAAATAATGTTAATTAATGCGGGAAGAACATTTTCCAGGGGAAATTCGAAATTTAGTAATTAAAACGAAATAATATAAAAAATACCATAAGGAATATTTTTATTGTTAATTCCTCAAAAAGGGTTAAACTCCTATTCTGTCAGTCAGAGGATGAAGTCTTTCAAAATATTTTCTTTTACGACCAGAAGATTTTCACGTCCTCTGTTTTTTTTACTTTACGGTGAACCCCCGTTGAACAAGAAATAAAAGGATCTGATTTAAGCAGAAGCCAATGGAAAAGGGCATTGTTTGTGGAAATCCTAGACACTTTTCTGGTATGTTTTTCACGATATCTTCTTATATCTTTGTGGCCGCGGCGCCTTCATCCTTTTTCCTTCCATTTCCTCTCCCCTTCCGTGGCGCAGGAGTGAATGGCGAAAGCTTAAAGACCCGGCCCGGGAGTGCTACCCTGAGAGCCCGCCTTGGTGTCCCGTTGTCCCAGATGGAAAAAGGGATGGGATTCCCATCCATGGAGCCATCGTGGAAAATTATTGCGTGAAACGGTCATATTTTCGCCGTCATTGGTGCGATCGCTGGAGTTATCGCTCGGAGAAGACGGAAAAATGTGATCGAGTGATTCAGCTTTAACAAATGATGGAGAAAACCGAGATTTCTCGCGGGGAGCATGATGGGGGAAATACGTTGCGAGGTCGTAAATTTTTTGGGGACGAGTCTCGCATGCGATCCGACAAAAACACGTCCGTCCGTCCGTCAAGAAATGGTGTAAAGGGAGGCGGGGAGGAAGCATTTAAAAGGACAATTTTTACGTTTTCTTCAAACAACTCGAAAACCAAGCCCTCTAGAAACATAAATAGGGACATAACACAAAATTAAACTACATAAAATTTACCACAAAAAGATCCTTTAATTTATAACGTATGCATATTTACCGCCCTTCTCAGATTATGGGGAGTCCAAAATAAAAATTAAAATATATATACCTATATAGTACAGACAGAGTTCTAAAAAGGCAACTTCGAGAATAGGAGATGATTAGGAGATGAGAATAGGAGATGATGAGAGAAAAAGGAGATATTACAAGAGAGGCTGAACAGAGTAGGGTAATTTAAATATCTTGGTTTCTATCTTTCTAAGGATGGTGGGCTGGAAAAAGAGATGGACCATATAATCCAAAGAGGGTGGAGAAACAGGAAAAAAGTATCTGGGATATTGGGTGATCGCAGGATTGGGAAAAAGATCAATGTAAAAGAATATTAAACCGTTGTGCCGCCAGCACTCTCATATGGCAGTGAAACCTGGTATGTAAGAAATACCACAAAAAGAAAATGGATGTAGCTGAGATGAGCATACTGAGATGCAAGGGCGTACCCAGGATCAAAACTAGGGGGGGGGGGGGCATTTTTTGTTCAAGTTGTAGGTAATATTCAAGCATGGAAAAGGTGAATGAAATTAACATTTTAGGGAAACTGTAACAGCTCTTTATTAGTTTTTAAAATTATTTGCTTCAAAAAATATTATTTTCCTTAAAGACATTGGCGATTTTTGCTTTTAGGTGGGGGGGGGGTAGCTGCTCCCTCCTGCCCCTTGCTAGGTACGCCCATGCTGAGATGGATGAGGGGAAAAACAAGAAGAGATAACATTATGAATGAGACAATTAGGGAGATGGCAGGAGTTGTTGAGATCTTAAGGAAGGTACAAGAGGGAAGGATGCAGCGATTCGGTCACATTTTAAGAAGGGATGATGAGTATGTGGGGAACAGAATTCGAAATTAGAAGGGAATGGGACGATGGGAAGGCAAAAAAGAAGATGGACTGTCATGAGAATGCTTCGAGGGAGAAGGGATGCCTAGGATCGAATGGCTTGAAGGCGACTAGACGACAACAGCGACCCCAAACGGGAATAGGTTCAGAGGAAGGAAAAAATTTAAAGGATTTAAATGAATTTTTAAGTTAAAACAACGGCAATCATTAAAAAGTAACGTCCACAGAAAGCAGTAAACGGATACAGAAAAAACTCAAAAGATATTTTGAGGTATTTTGAGGTATATTATACTTTTATCGTAATACAAATTAAGTTACATGCAAAGTTTAAGATAGTTTTATTTAAACTTATTATACGCAAATAAAAGACAATGACATCTTATGATATGAAAAAGACAATTGTGGTTCTGCAATGTTCGACATGTGCCCCTCATGTGTATACGCCACTGACAGAAAGACGTTAAACCATTTGGAGCGACTTCGGAGGATACAGGTTCATTAAATTTATTTTATCACAACATAAAAATCCACTGCACCCTGACGGGATTGGTAACATTAGAGGATCACTTGCAGAAGACATCGTGGAAGTTCTATGAAGGCGCAGAGAATTCCAATATCACAGCTAATCGGACCATCGCGGAAATAAAGCCTTCGACATAAGCACGCTTCAAGCGGCCATGTGCACTGGCGTAACTATGGGGGGGATGAGGGGATAGATCCCCCCATAGATTATTTGAAGCTATTGTCTAGTTTTGACATGTAATAACTACATCAGGTTAAGTTAAATATTTAGAGCCAAAATGATGTAAAAATGTATTTTCAGGCATGTGATTTTTCGAAAATTTGCCGTTGACCCCTCCTGCCTCCACCCCCGTCGCCACCCCAGGCAATACCATCCCCCAACCACAAGCATATTCTTAGTTACGCCACGGCTCATGTGCACCTACAGGCAAAGACGAAGACAAGGGGGTCGCAAGTGAAGGATCTGCCACGACGGGAGAAATTCTCCGCTGACATCACAGCTGAAAAACTTTGCGTTGGGCAGCTTTCACAAGAGACATCAATGAAGATTACCTGTTCAAAACATCAACGCATGTCATAAAAATAAAGAATCATTGAAAGTAAAAAACATGTTCTCAATTTTTAAATTTGAAAAATTTACAACTGATTCATCACCATTGTAGTATTTTATTTTAGAAAATAGTGAAGGTTAGTGCGGGCATCGTTGGTTTTTAACCTCACTATGCGCAGCATTTAAACCGCAGTCCTTACCTCGAAGACAGGATTGAGCAATATCTTTATTTAGAGTTCGGAGAGGTCCTAATTACACTTGGATACGGACCGTTGTCTGTCCCGGAAAATTTTAAAATAATATAAAATTCGTTAGTGCATATACTTTCCGCAACGTTTAAGATACCAGGGTCATTCGCCTTCATCAAAATTTTCAACAAGCAGTACAATCGAAAAAGAAACGCAAGCAACGCAGATTACCAAGACCTTTTCGAAAAATATACGAATGAAAATGTACACATTACAATAGTGACTTTTCATTAGCCATGCTTCTAAGGATAGGAAATTTTATTCAATAGCTTTGGAGATTTCAAAAAATGCATATGCCCCGTGATCTCAGGTACACGGTAAAAGAGCGCTTTCGTGACTATAGCGAAAATTGGTTTCACCGCCCGAACAGCTGGACTCACATGCGAGATTCGTGCTTTTTTTAGCGAGATACACTCGCTCTAAACACTTACTTTTCATAAGAAGAGAGAAAACACAATACTGATGCCCTTGGCTATAATATTAGGTACTTTATTTCAGCATTAAGTGAATTTATTTGGAACTGCGTATTTGACTTACAATTAGTATGAAAGCAACACTAAAACATCAGAATTAGAAAAAAATGATGAAAATCAAATGGATTGACCGAGTGAACAATGAGGAAAGTCCTAAGAAGAATAGGAGAGAAGAAAATCCAGACCAAAATCTTAATAAGAAAGCGAAACAAATAAATGGCCGTATCTTGAGGCATGACAGCCTGATGAAGACAACCGTTGAGGGTCAAGTGGATGGCAAGAACGGAAAAGGAATACCTCGAATGAAATACATGGAGAGGGTAAAGGAGGATTATAAGGGGAAAATGATACCTAGGAAGAGTGGCGTAACTAGGCATATGCTTTGGGGGTGGGGGTGGGCTGGAGTGGCAACACCCCTCCCCCCCCCCCCCAGGCAACAGGGGTTCCGGGAAAATTTTTGAAAAACGACATGCCAGGAAATAAATTTTACCTCATTTTGGCGCTTAAAATATAACTTTAAGCAGATGCTGTCATTATACGTCAAAACTAGACAATAGTTTTAAATTATTTTTTTAATCGTCTGAGGCTTTGGCCTTTCCGTCAAACAAATCTTGATTTCGCAGGTCAGAACTGCAGTAATTTCTCAATATAGCGTGAATTTTCGCGAATGCACGCACGGAATTAGAACAGGGCTACTTTGCAGTCTCATATCAATGCTTTCTCGCATCTGTTCCAGCAATTTACCGCTTTGTGCGTCGCAATTTTGACTTCGCCATTGTACACACGTCAGAATGTGCAATTTCGTGCCCCGTGTAAAACGGCCTTCAGGATTGTTGCCCAGCAGTGGCGTAACTAGGAACATGCCTTTGGGGGGGGGGATGAGATGGCTAATGATGAATTATGACATGCCTGGAAATACATTTTACGCCATTTTGGCACTAAAAATTTAACTTTAAGCAGATGTAGTAATTATAAGTCAAAAATAGACAATAGTTTTAAATTATTTCTTTAATCGTCTGAGGCGTTGGCCCTTGCGTCAAACAAATCTTGATTGCGCAGGTCCGAACTGCAGTAATAAGTAAACAATAGTATTTAATTTTTTTTATTTGTCTGAGGCTTTGGGGGAGGATCTATCCCCTCATCCCCCCCATAGTTACGCTACTGTTGCCCAGTGATGGTGACAATGAAGGTCCATCGTTCCGCGTACACCAAACCGATAATATTGATCGAAGACTGATTGAAGCGCCTCGGTGTCTCCACCTTCATGACGGCGTCAGCCCCTCCCACTGACTTCTCCGACCTCACTCGGTATTTTTCCGTTGCACTTCCGAAACAGTGGAGGAAAGTTCCACTTCACCGCCGGAGACGGTTCTCCAGCCGGGAGCCTCCGGGAACCGCAAGACTCACGAAGATAACATCGCTGGCTGTCCAGACCTCCTCACTAATCCCATAGTGAGGGGCGATTAGCCAGAACCCAAGCCACTGTCCTGCCCCTATCATCTCCCTGCAACAAGTAAATACCGCCACTCTCACCTCCCGTCGAAAAGAGAATGCAGCTGACGATATAATGACTTTCTAAATGCATCCCCGTGGAAAAGTTTGGGGGGGAATTTTCCGACGACAAAGTTTGGCGAACCCCTAAACATTTATCCCCTTTCCTTGCATAGCTGTATCTTAGGAATCCCCTACCCTCCCGATCCAACTGCCGGGGAAGTAAAGCTTATATAGAGGGCGTGCTTCGAGGAACTGCGTCTAGTCCCTTTGACGGTTTGGAACTGCACGCCCCGGCGTTTCAACGGCACTGAGGAAAATATTCGACGAAGGGTTATTCGCTTTGGAGCAAAACAACAGACACCGATTCTCAAGACCGCACATAAATCATCGGAAAAGTAAGTACTTATCTTTCATTTTCCTAAAGTGTTAATTGTATGAAACAATTAGTACATATGGGTCAGGGTGGGAACTAGCCACAACCAATGAAACTTTAAAATATTTGTTAGTACGGGCTAATATATCTTTGACTTTCACGGAAACATTTACAACCCTGAAAAATATTATCCCACTCATAAAGAACTCTTTCAATACATAATATACATACTTGCATTCTAGATTAGGGAAATAGTGAATATTTTGAATAAATAGGTATTAAATTTTACACAGTCCACCCCCAAGAAGAGTTGGTTGGCAGGAAGAGGTGGTAGTAGGATATTTTTTCTCAAAATAACGCCGGAAATAGATACAGGACCAAATTTCAAGTAAATACTGCAAAATAATTTTTTTTTTGCAAAATCGATCATTTTTGAAGCTATTCACGATTGAAAACTTTTTTATTTTTTAGAAAAAAGATGAAACGATTTTTCACAAGTAGCTCAAAAACTGCGCGAATCATTTTTTTTTAAGTGTAGTAAACAAAAATGTAGGCATTGAAAAATGAAGAGAAGCGTTTTTTGTGGAGTGATGTGAGCATAATAGAAAGCGACAAATGGTTGTTGGGAAGCAACTTCTTTTGGTGAATATTCACATCGATGGATTCGACACACGATTTTTTTATTTCACTCGACTAAATCCTTCGAATGAGGGATGATAAAAGCCAATTAAATATAAAGTAGATATCATTAAAAATGGATTAGTTGCTCATATTTTTAAAGAAAAATGAGCGGTTCAAGCAGCACTATTTCAAGCATACAATTTAAATTACATTCATTTTAGTTTTCCTATGAAATTATAAAGTTGCAGCGGTTTTTAAAGCGCATATTTTTGTTAAATTAGGATAAAAGTATGACCGCTTGAAGCTTGTATTTTACCGAGTGGAAAACCTGCATCGAGCCTTGCGATCCTTCCCTTTCAACAAACGAAGGACTAGAAGCATTCATACATACACGATCTTATAGCTTTTGAATTTTCCTTAAATATACTTTTTTGTAGGATGCGATAGCTTAAATATTAACCGAGTAATAGGCGGATTTAGGGAGGGGACACGCGCCCTCCCCCCCAGACGCCTTAAAAGATAGACAATATTTTTAATACGGCTATCATTACGTCCGTTTTTTAAGTGTATTATGGAGCCTCAATCATTTCATTTAATATCAATAACTTTCATATCAAAATAAAGGGAATATTTTCTACGGTAATTGTTGTATCTTGTTTTTAATCTCAATTAAGAGAACATCTGTCACACCCTTGTGCCCCCCCCCTCAGAGAAAAATCCTGGATCCCTCCCTGAAGCGAGTCACCGTAAAAAAAAGCAAAGGCTCTTTTTCGGATTAAAGAAAACTTTTCTCATAATTCCATCAGTTTAACACTAAATTGACTTTTATCAGTTCTCATTTGAAAGGTCATTTCAAGCACATTAAAAAAAACTCCGATCACTCTACCGTTTGACATCGATCCTTTTTCCGTCATTCGTCGCCGGATAAATCGATTTGAGTATTCACCAAAAGCAGATCCCTTCCACCAACTACATCTCCTAATTGTACTCCACGTATACCATTCCTCGCAGAACTGTTTCCATCATTTTTCATTGGCTACATTTTTATTACAAAACGCCCAGCTTTTGAGTTTTTCATGGAAATCCATTTGAAAAAAAAAATCCCATAAAAATTGTAAGTTTTCAATTTCAAATACCTCATTAATAATTTATTTAACTTAAAAAATTATTAATAAATAACATATATAAACAAGTGAAAAATAAAACTTCATTGTCATTCTTGCTTACAATTTGGTTGCATACTGATTTCCAGCGTTATTTTGAAAAAGAAAAGAGTCCATCCGCAAGAAGGGGTGGCAATTATACCAAGGGTAGAAGCGTTATTGGGTGTTGGGTTACTAATGTTCAAAGACAAATTCTCGAAATATGAACAAAATTTAATGTAAATAGGTTAAGAATCAAATAGTTCGGAGGTAAAAGGTGATTTAAGCATCAATGACTGGACTAGGGATTAAAAATTACTACTCTAAAGTAAATCAATACCCAATGAATTCTGCTATACACTAAATACTTGTCAGCCTCGGTGGTGCCGGGGTAACAAATTAACTGTAAGAGAACTTTCTGGCCTTAAATTCGCTTGTTATAAAGACGATATTATCGTTAACACATTCTGCTACATATTTATCAGTGACATAGTCACCCAGTGATCCTGGCCTTTAGTTCCTAACCCCTACCTGTGACGAATTTGATTAAACATATCTTTGGGATTGATCAAAATCAAAATAAGTTTAGAATAAGTCATTTTAAATAAAGACAACCGATGATATTTTATGCCTTGATACTTACAAATGCACAAGGCGTAGTTCCACTGCAGGCCACAGGAATACCCTCACTCATGATTCATAAAAACAATTACTGCAGTACTAAATTATTTCTTTATTTTCCTCATTTCTCGAGTGACTTGGGCACCCTTAAATGTGCCTCTGAACAAAATAAATTGCGTGAAAACATTTTTCTTCAAGTTCAAGAAAGCACATGGTAATTTATAGCAAATATGTATTAACAGTATGGTGGATAGTGAACATGTGCCAGCAAGAATATATGTTGCATTTTGAGACGAGTGAGAAAACATTTTCATATTGAGCTGATAATTGACTTCAAATGAATAAATTGGAAATAAAGAACAATGCCAAAGTTTCATTCCATTATGGCTTAAACTACTGAGATAGGTTTTGCAGCAAATATAATTATGACGACTTATCTCTGATTATGAAATTAATAAAATAATAATAATTAAAATCAGTAAACACTATGTTTATCAAAAGGGTCAAATAAATGTTTGAAAATACGTGTCATGTTGCTGTGCAATGTTTTACATGGCACAGGTCATTTTTCCCGCAATATCCTCCCTCATTTCAACACTGAAGTACTAGAATCTTATTAAAGATGGATGTCAGCTATTTTCTTAACACAACTTAAATGATCTGATTCATTATAGTGTGCAAGTGAAACATTTATATCTGCTCTCATTAGCGTGGAAACACTTAAATTTTGGTTTACTTACTTTGTAAGCAAGAAATAAAAAAATGGCCTCTAGAGGCGTTTACACGATACGTTAACACGTAGGAATGCATGAACCAAATTAGAACAGGTTCTATTTTCTGTGCAAGCATTCGCACAAGTTGGGTGGTAACACGGTGCATTTTGGCGTTCATTCTCGCGTTCATACATTTAGACATTAACCCTTACGTGTTAATGTACCGTGTAAACAGGCCTTAGGAAGTTGTAACTATGAACTTTACTACTTTACTACACTAAGTTAAATGTAATAAATACCTGTTAGATGCCAGCAGGGTTAAATCTGTTACCTTTTGTAGGCCTAAAACCATGGCAATCTCAGCTTTAGCAGGCATATGTGCCAGAGGCTAAAGCCCCTATCTTGGTAATTTTTATTCTTCAACAGAATTTACTTTCCAAGCAGTCCTTACAAAAAACACCACTTTATAAAGTATAAAGCATTGAAGGAACTGTGCTTTAGCATTGCATGCAGAAATGGTGGAAAAAACGCATACACTTGTGTGACACGGCTAAGAATGGAAAGAGTGAAGGTAATGTGGAGAGATTTCAATTTAGGTGACACTAGTTTCCAAAAACGTTTTTTGTGTAATTGCATTGTGTCTATTTTGTTAAATTTAAATAATCTCAAATTATGAAACAGTTCCATAATAAAAATTTCAACTAAAAAAAAGCGACGAGTTCATAATGTATACTGGAAAATAACTGCCTATTTCATAACTGATTTTTTCTCACAAGATAATGAATGAATAAATACACCATGCCTGCTATGCATATCCATAACTGCATCCAATATAGATATACATAGGATGAAAAACAAGGCTGAAACAGGCAAGAAAGAGTAGACGCATCGAGAAATTAAACTCTGCCTGACAGTCTGTATTCAAATCCTCCATTACGCTTATGAATTTTTAACACTTGAGTATCTTTTTCATGACTATCCAATTCATTCAATTATCACTTCAGCATCCCAGTCATGATTTTTAGTGATTACTTTGAATTTAGAAATTGTGCACTTAGTAAATTTCCCCCACACCCCCTCCCTGATTTCCTGTTGAGTGCTTTAGCCTGTTAAAGTACCAATTTCCCACTATTGACATTTGTGACTAATGGATTGGACTCCTGGAATGATGCCTCAGTAGCTTCATCCCACCCACCACAATATTTATCACGAGGAAAATATAATAGCCAAGGTACATTCAGAAGTGTGACATCAAAGTACAAGCAAAAATGTGATACAAATCTTCACTCTTTTCAAATTTAATTTGACTCATAAGTAACATCAACATATATATTTATACTTATCAAACTTCCATACGAGAAAGTATAAACCCTTTGATCATTCCGGCATGGTGCAAGATGAATTTTTTTTCCAAATCCAATTTAAATTAAATGAAGAATATTTAGGTTGATCTCAAGAAATTTTTCAATGAGCATTTTAAATCTCCATCCCTGTCGACCAACCGCTCCTCTCTACCACCCTCTGCAGTGGAAGTAAAAATGCCCATGAAAAACTTGGCAAGCAAGTTATCCCCATGAGCTTCAAATATTGTGCTAAAATTCCACAGAGAAAAAAATCAATCCCCTTGACTGAGATTTGAAAGCAGATCCCCTGATTTCCTATCGAATCCTTTGACCAGTTAAGGTACCAAAGCATCATTTCTCTCCGTGGAAATTTGTGATTAATGGAGTGGACTTCTGGAATGACGCCTCAGTAGCTTTACTGGCTAAAGCACTTGACTGGAAATCTGATCGGAGGATCTGCGTTTGAATCCCAGTCAAGGTGAATGATTTTTTTTCCATGGAATTTTTGCACAATTGTGCATTGCAGGAGACTCCATAAAAATTACTGCCATTGCTAGTTCCAGTACATTTAAATGACCTTCAAACACCTTGGAATTCTTCTGATAGGTTTCTGTTCTGAACGGTAAATTCTATTTGGTTGCAATACTATCAGAATTTTTTGTTAAATTAAATTAAAAAAGAAGAACTTTGTGCTTTCACATTAATATTTATTCACGACCATGGTTTCAACGTTAGACGTCATCATCAGCACAAAGTTCTCCTTTATTAATTTAATTATGAATCGCTTTCACCAAGTTACGCCTCAAACAATCACGAATTTTTTGTATTTGAAAATTTTCACTTTGACGACTCATTTGGGCTCATACTGTCGTCATATTAAAATTTTTCAACCCCAACATATTCCAATTCCATTGCTAACCAATCAGAATCAACCATTTCATATGAAAACTGAAAGAATTTATTACGATCAGGGCAAAGCACATCCCCCAGGACCCAGCTTTCATAGGTACAGTGTACCTATGAAAGCTGGCGCCCTGGGGGGGATTGCATTACGACGGACGATATCTCCTAAACGCTTAGAGATAGGTCAAAACAAACAGAAAATTGGCCCTTAAGGGCTTTACTTTTACGTTTTACATAGGACTAGCACTTTTTCGACCCCAAAAATCTCAATTGAGGGTCCTTAGTACTTAGGGCCCTTGGGGCACGGGTTGCCGTTATTTTAAAGTAACCAAATTTTAACACGTGAATATGAACACAATTTGGATAATTTTGAGACCAGGAAAACATAACTTTTCGCAATTCTGAAAAATAAGGGCCGGCCTAAGGTACACTCAAGTGGCACTCATGATGCAGTCATGGAAGTCAGAACAATAAGATATCTGTCAAACAGTGAGTGCTTGATTTTTCCCTATCTATCTCTCACACTCTCCAAGCTAGCCCAGTTGCAGGCCTCTAACATATGGTGGTGAAAATTTCTTGGGTTTCACACCGGGAAACGTCCTCCATGTCTCCTTCCAAAACGTGGCTGTGGCCCACCGGAAAATGGCCATTTTAGCAAAGTTAACAAAATCGTTATTTTTCATCGCAGAAACACAGTTCAAAGACGTACTTGGTTGCTTGATTGGCAGGAGTGCGATGAAAACAATCATTTTTTTGATGATCGGATTGATTGATTTTCAAAATGCAGTCAAAGCGGTCACTTTTCGGGAGGGAGGCCCCCCACTGGTAGGGTCGATGAGACAGTCCTGTGTGGGTGAGCATTAGGGACCCTTCAAAGTGCTTTTGCGAAAGTGCATGGCAGGGAGGAAGAAAAAGTGTGTCCACAGCAGTCTGCCGTGCGAACATACTAGGTATGATCACAGCAGTGAAAGGGTTAAGTAGGTAAATATGTTGGAAAACATAACTAATTACTTTTGTACAAAGTGGCAACCACCAAAAATTTCTATTACATCTAGTGCGTGTTTCAACCCAATGGGGGCGGCAAACCCCCCCCTCCTTCCCCCATAGTTCCGCCAATGATACACATTATAAGCTTCTAAACTAAATTGAACACAAGAATTCCTCCAGTACACATATGAATGTATATATAATGCTTTTTTCCTATCCATACCGGCACACTGAACAAAATAATTTCAATGAATACATGACTAACTAAAGCCTTGAAACTATACCAACCATGAAAAGTGGTAATATACATTTAAAATATCTTGCAACTGTGAAATGCATATCATAATTTCTTAGAGTGTGGAGAAGTATAATGCCTACTGTTTACTGTCTACTTCTAATTACGAAGAAAAATGTTGATCTATCAATGAAATAAAATTCAGGAGAACGAGAAGTTAATTCCACAACCGAAGGTTAGTGCTAAATAAATAAACACTCGAAAGCTCAATTACACAAAAATAAATTTTATTGGCAATTTTCCTTAATGACAAGAAAAACTTTTCCTTAAAAATAATGCTTCCATTGTTCCAGCAACTCGATACAAACTTAACATAGCCTCACTTCTGGAAAATCAACAACATTATTACGGGAAACCCATGAGACAGCATTATTTAATCAATTGTGAATATCACCGGCAAATAATTTTATTAAGTGATTTGCTGTATTTTTCAAAGAAATATTATCAAAAGAAACAGCCTTATTCCTTAAAAAATGTGTGCTCAACTCAAGATATATTAAGCTACAGATTCAAAAGTGAACTGGTGCTGACATTGAATTAAAAAAGATAATCTACCAATTTTACCTGAGTTCTTTGCATCTTGGATGTCGGCTGGAGTAAGGTTAACAGCAAACACCACCACTAATATTTTTGATTTTCCGTCCCGATCTTTCCTCCAATTTTCAACTAGACTCCAGTCCGGCGAATCATACAATACACCAGTGAAATTATAGGGAAGCTCCTTCATTGGACCGTCATTCACAACGACCGTGATTTTCCCCAGGGCTCCTAGATTTTCAGAAATTCCTCGAATGAAAGCCCCCACAACACAAACTGCTAGACTCCTCACATTCTCCGCAGCAGGACCACAACACAAAGGCTTCGAGGAAATTACAGTCTCCACTATTTTCGTCAAGCATTCCAATGATGAAAAATCCACTTTTAGACACACACTCACGCCATTCACTAATGACATAGTAGTACAACTAAAGAACTTGAATAAACGTGACACAGTACTACAAGGATAACGATCATTCAGCACATTCTGTAACAAACAAGTGCTAACTAAACCTGTGAACAATCCAAAATCTGAGAATTTCTCCCACTGACTCCTCATTGCATTCGCAATAACTAGTAGAAGTGGATTTTCCAATATAATCCATTCAATCAATCTTTTTGAAGATGAAGTGAGCACCATAATACCTCCGTTTGATTCCACTATTTTAATTTTACCTCTAGGGCCGATAGAAGAACCTATATATTGGTTAAAAGACTTCAGCAGCTCCAGGAAGTCATGGCTTCTAACTGATTGAATTTGAATATCATCCATTGCCGAAATGATAGGTTAAAGTGCCATTCTGAAGCCACTACTCAGCCAATAACTAAAATACAAAAAAGGATGACTTGAGAAATGTACGTCTATGTACGCGCATTATTTTAACCCATGAAAGGTCATCCCACGCCCAGGGAAATAGCGACAAAATTATGCTAACACATAATGCTTTATAATTATGGTATAAAGACGGCTTTTTTAATTAAACTTACTATTACACCTTTAAATCGGTTAATTTTATTCTTTTAAGCAAGATAGTTATTCTTTCTTATTACAAATTGGCAGGAGAAACACTCTAAAATATAAGTGCAGGCAATGTTCAACTCGGACATTTAATAAGACATAAAACCAAATATAGCTAAAAAAATTACCTTTAAAGTATAGATAAGTAAACAAAATTTATGTAACTCAACATTTCAACCGGCATAAAGGATAAATATGTATTAAAAAAATACGTTTTATACTACGGCGCTATCCAGATTTGTGTCCCGTGGAGAGCGCTAGTATTGGCAACTTTTGACACTGAATTTTACGAAAAATTACAGCGAAAAACCGACTGAATCTACCTTTAAATTAACGATAAACATCAGGATCGATAAAAAGACATTAATAAGGACCTTAATTTATCCGTTGTTAAACCTCATAATTTGAAATACTTAGGCGCTATCGAGAGGTGGGCAAGTCGCAAAAAGAGATTGCAGTGCATATGTACCCTGGACATTTATTATTTCACCTATGCGACATATCTAAAACGGGGATTTGTAAATGAAACACAAAAAATCAAACATATGGTAACGTAATATTCCCAACCCCAAATTAATATACAACAAAATCTACGCATGTACAAAAACTAAGGCGCTATCCGCATTCCGGAACCAAAAGTAAGTGCATATTAGATCTCTTTTAGGACAGAAACATTCAAATAATGAGGATAAAAATCTATTTACAATATTCTCCTCAAGCTAATATCTTGGAGTAAAACAACCAAAATGTTTAAAATTAGAATTAAATCATGTCCAAATTGGAAGAAAAACATATTTGACAATAAAATCAAAATAGGGTTTTAAATGTGATATTTTCAAAATAATCCATCTGAATTTCGGATCGAAACTCGTCTACATTACGAGGTAACACATCAAAGATTACGTAACACACATAGCCCATACAGATTTACGTTACATAGAGATACCACGAGTCGACAAATACGAGGTCGCCCACCCCGAATCACCCGCATGGACGGTAAGTTGTATGAATGGTAAAATATTTTTTTCCAAAGATCGAGCCCGGGCTATAGCTGTGATAACACCTTAATCATAGAAAAACATGGTCAACCAAGGGATTTAAATAAAAAGCGATCACGTAATTACTTTTTCCCTATGTAATTTAGGTCTGGGCCGTGAAATTTAGCCGTGTTATATATAATCAAATATTTTTTGTTCCCATGGATTAATAATACATAAAATGAATTCCTTGTGTTTGTCTGAGCGTTAAGAAGTTTTAAGCGAACTCCTAACGATCATATTGTCGGATTTAGACTACATATTTTTTTCCATATTGGCTGATTTGGAACTGAAATGAACTCCACTGATGTTAACGCTAGAACTCCGATTGAAATTTCCATGTGATAAGCGAAAAACGAAGAATTCTAAGAACTATGCGACGCGGAAAATAAAGTGTATGGGATCCTTAACTTTCAAAAGTGAAAAGCTTCATGCCGGCCTGGTCCGAAATGAATCGGATCGTTTCGTGCCTTTTCGTCAAATGTTTGTTTCACCGCAGCTCAGTTGTATATACGTTCATAAAATTTTCGTTAATATTTTCCGTTAACACGGAGTCATAAAATTTTCAATTGTACTGAGTGTGAAATCCTTGATTTGAAATTCATCTACATCTACATAATACCCCGCAGCCGCCTAAAAGGCGTGTGGCAGAGGGTGTTAGGACACCAGCAGTTTACAGCTAAAAAAAATGAAGTGCTCAAACGAAGTTCGGACTAGCGTTTATTAAAGTTCTAATAGTCCAGGAAATGAAGCATTTTGGCTTGCAATTTTTTCAAACTGAATCGAAATTCTTGAAATTTTCATAATAAGTAGGGAATATACCAAGAATCAAAATCTATATCATGCCGACGGGCGCTTTTACCCTTGGGGTGGTTTCCACCCCATCTCGGGGGTGGAAATTTTTAATTATATTTTGACCAAAGGAATCGATAGAAAAATACCTTCTAAGAATAAAATTTTCCTTCCATTTTTTGCGTAAAATTAATATTTTTCGAGTTATTTGCGATTGAAAGTAACAGTTTTTTGACGAAAAAATCAACGATTTTAATCGATTATAGGCAAATAACTTGAAAAGTATTAATTTTATTAGGAAATTGTGAATTACAAAACTGTAGCTTGTAAAAAATTAAATAAAAATCTTATTTTATATTTCCTTTATGACCAATTCGGACCGAGCTACAACTTGTTGATGGTTATCTATTGTTTGTCATACGCTAAATTTGAAAGATTCAATACTAAATAGCGGGAAAAATGTAATTTTCGAGGAAAAATTATGTGATCTGTTTTAAAGTGTTTTTAAAAAACTTTCTTATAATGAGAAAAAATATTTTTTATCATGAAATTTGAGCGAGTTATGATTAAAAATAAGATCAGTCCCTACTTTTTTGTACGAAAAAATCAGTGAAAACAACTCCTTAATACCACACTAGACAAAATTGATCAATGCCCTTCGGTATTTCTCTTTATTTAAGTATTGTTAATTGATCCTAGAAGTTTTTTTAATTTACAACTCTGAATTTTGAAAAAATTGAAGGAAAAAGTGAAAAGTCATTTTTTACAATTTCGTTAAAAATGCTCTTTTTTTCAAAATAACTCCAAAAAAATTGGAGATATGAAAAAAATGCAGGGGTAATAAATTGTAGCTTCTTTATTTTCAAATATTTTGGCGTGTTTTAATTTTCTATACAATGAATATTTGGTGAGATATTGATAATTAAAACCTCTATTTCCAAGGGAGCTCCACCTTATTTAAACCCTTAAATCCCTCCCCTTTCAAAATTAATGACTCTAAAAAAATTTAATTTACATGAACTTGTAGTCAGTAAAAACCCTACAAAATACAATTTAAATGAACTTGTTATCATAAAAAATAAAGGAGCTATGTTTGAAAAACCAATCAAATTTATTTTCGAAAATTCGAAATCCACAATTCAGAGCATAATATTCCTCATAATCAGCATATTATTCGTGTATTTTACGTTACAAGCTAACGATACACTCAAATATGCTACAAAATAAACACACATACCCATAAGATGTATATATACATACACATATGTGAGTATGTGTGCTCTCGCTCACAGTGACCTGTGAGCATGCATGTGGTGGGAAGACTGGAAGCCATACAGTCTCCGTTTGATTGTGTTTCATGTAATGTCTACATAAATGCACATTTATTTGTTTATGTTACCATAGAAAAAAGTGAATACATAATGAAAGGAGTAAGAAAGTGAATAACAAGATACAGTGTGATAAATAATTTTTATTTTTAGGGTAAATAATTTTTTTTACATTAACCCCCAATAAGGGTTGATGATTATGAGTTGAAACGCCTTAAAATTATTTTCCAAACAAAAAAAATAGTTGTACAAATAATTTAAACTAAATTTTACCCGTATTTAGCTTTAAAATATAATTTTTTAAGTTCCAGCTTTTAGGGGTAGTTCTCACCCCTAAAAAATTAAACGCGCCCTTCGGCATAATATAGATTTTGAAGAACGGGGATATGATTAGTCTAATCCGAAATATTTATGCAAATCGATTCGGTTTGAAAAAAAATTTTAAAGGCGGTATGATTAGTATAAACACAAATTTGTATGCAAATCGATTCAGTTTGAAATTTCTTTTTTACGTTAACCACCAATAAGGGTTGATTATTATGGGTTGAAACACCTTAAAATTATTTTCCAAATATAAAAAAATAATTTTACATATAATTTGAACTAAATTTTACACGTATTTAGCTTTAAAAAATAATTTTTTAAGTTCCAGCTTTTAGGGGTAGTTTTCACCCCTAAAAAATAAAAAGCGCCCTTCGGCATAGTATAGATTTTGAAGAAATAATTAATCTAATCCCAAATTTTGGTGCAAATCGATTCGGTTTGAAAAAATTGCAAGGTTTTTCGCTTTTATGAGCTTCATTTCCTGGACTATATATGGCTCGGGGAAAAACGAATTCCCATATATATCTGGCCCGAAAATTGGGGTGGGCAGGCCCAAGGCTAGTTTAAAAGTATCGCAATGAGTCTTGTGAATTTTTAACGTACGCGATTACATGTTTTTACGATGATCTAAGAGCAATAACATTTTTTAGCGCGTTAAAGTCGCCGTAAAAACATTTTTCGATGCCAGTCTTCCACTAGGCCGATTTCCGGAAGATTCTGCATATTGTTTAATGGTTTGGGGATGTTCTGCTTCACAAATAATGATGTGTAATATTATTAATAGTAGCGGGCGTAACTTGGTGGAAATATATAATCGCAGGAATAGAAGGATCTACAACTTTGCTATTTCCACGCAGCAGTTTATTGACACCGACCATGGTTTCGTAACAGAGTAACATAACAAGGTGAAAAATGCAGGTAAATTGATAGTATGTATAGCAGAGGGTTGGGTGTGGAAATACATTACAAGATTTTCCTATAATACAAGATTTCCCCACCCAACCTTCTGCTATATATATTCTGTCAATTTACTTGCATTTTTCACCTTGATAATGTTACTGTGTAACGAAACCATGGTCGGCCTCAATAAATTACTATGTGAAAATAGCAAAGTTGTTGATCCTTCTATTCATGTGTAATATTTATATTGATGTGCATTTACAATGGAAATTCTCTTTATTTTTTATGAATGACATAGTGAAAGATATATTTTCATTTTTTTCCAGGCTAATTATTTTGTTTTAGCGTCGTATTATGTTGAAATCCCGTTTTAAAAATTTTTTACTGTGCCTCGCTTCTATCTAAGTTTATGAAAAATTGCACATTTTATTTCCCAGAAATAACGACATGATTAAATTATAATTAATTTTCCTGAGTCTGAAGTACCTGTTATGAAATTGGGATGGAGTGGCCCAACGGTTTTTTAAGCGGAGAAGCAATGAAATGGGTCTTGCGTTTTTTTAACGCTAGAGATAAGATGATTATACGCTGATGTAGATTTAATAACAATTTTTGGCGCGTCAAATTCGTTGGGACAAAATAAGTTCCGATGCGTATGATTTCTCTTTCCATAGGGATTACCGGTTGGCGCACTAGTATTTGGTGACCCGGGAGTACCCTGTATATACATCGATTGCGGTTTTAAGGAAGTACTCTTTCATTCATTTTATTATTTCATTTTATATCAATCCATCTGAATTTCATTTAAAAATTTTCTGCAATTGTTGCGTGATTACCCGGTGAAAATATCATTTAAAATTTTGAAGGTTAAATATTTTCCATACATTTGTCTTAAATATTGTCATAATTGTCTTAAATTCCAAATGAAATTTTTCACTCGTTGCGTCATTGTTGCATCTAAGATCATGAATAATTTCATTTATTACTTTCCAGAAAATAACAAAATTATAAATTTTTACTTTTCCTAATCGTGATTTTCTAGCTGGGCAAATGAGGTGGGCATAGATATCAAGATATTTCAAGATAGATTCAAGCATAATTTCAGGCAGAAAAATCAATGAAATGGGTTGTAGTACTTCGCGACTTGCATGTGCTCTGAATATTATTTATGGGTCTCGGGATGGCCTGTTACATCAATTTTGATTTTATATCTTAACAAAAGGATTATTCGAAATTTGCTTTTATATTATTTGTAAATGACCCAGTGAAAATTATATTTCGATTATTTCGTGTGTCTTTTCTTAATTTTTCAAACAAAGAGTAGATAAAATTGCAAACATTTCTTACCATGTGTCATTTTAAATATAAGTGTGTGGAAAATTTCTTTTCTTCTTCTCCGAAAATAACGATAAAATTAATTTTAAGGTGGGCCAACCAGCAGTGGCGGATCTATGGGGAGCTACTGGGGCTATAGCAAACGTTAACCTCCTTGGGAATCCAATTTACGTTAGATAGCATGGTAATTATTTCCGACCCCCAATATACTGCTGGTATTTTTGACCCCACTTAGCCCCATTCCCTTGTCCCTATCCTGGATCCGCCACTGCGAATCAGTGGCTATTTATCAAAGCGGAAAAGTATTGAAATGATTCTGATATACTATTATGTTATGGTATAACATACTTTTACTATTTAAAACATCCTGGAATAATATCAGCAATCGGCAAAAAAGAGTCGACGGGAAAAATATAATCCAGTACGTGCCATTTCTCATCCGCCGCGCCGGGACGATTTCGTGCAGGCGCCCTAGTAATATTTATTGATTCGCAGTTACATTATACATAGTAAAAGTTTGGGATGGCGTTCTCCCGCAATCTTTGATGTTTTATCTTGTAATATAGAAGAGTTACGCTTTGAAATTCGATTCCAATTTTTTTAAATAACGCGTTAAAAACATTACTTCGATTTTTTTGTCAGTAAAATATTTTCCTTCAGTATCCTCCATTGGTTAAATCCAATTTCTAACATCGGTGACGTGTCGTTCTCCGATCTAGTTGTGTGGAAAGTTTCCTTAAAAATCATCAGAAAATAAGGAAGATATAAAATTTTTACCTTTCCCTGTTTTGAATTGGTGGCGGAGACTGTGGGTTATGCCAGCCCAAGCCTATTTCTTAAAGATTAAAATTGTTATATGAGTGTTTCTGATTTTTACCGCGTCGTTCAACACGTTTTTATGTGATCCATGTGGTAGCACAGCTGTAGTCACAGTTGTCGGAAAAAATAATTTTCCAATTCATGTCTTTTCGCTTCCACGCGGGTGATTCGGGATGGGCGACCTAGTATTTGTCGACTCGTGGCAGGGGCGGATACAGAAAACACTCAAGGGGGGGGCGCAAAAGATATATTGAGTTGCCTTTACTTTTTATCGCGATATCGCAATAAAAAATAATCAAGTCACAGGCAGAGTAAAATAAAATTTTAATTAATGTAATTATACACATAAGACTAATGCCATCTTATGATATAAAAAAAGTCACAATCGTGGTTCTGCCATGTTTGCCAATACGGCCGGACCCGCAAGGGAGGGGCGCGCGCCCCCCGCGCCCCCCATCTGTATCCGCCACTGACTCGTGGTATCCCTGCGCAATGTAAATCGGCATGGGCTACGGGTGTTACGTAATCTTTGATGTCATACCTCGTAATGTATGTAAGTTTTGATCTGAAGTTCTCATGGAATATTTAGAAAATGTCACATTCAAAATTAACTTCGATTTTTTTGGCTCATTTATTTTCCTGCAGTGCCGTAAATGTTTCCGTTAAATATTAAAACGTGAAATCGTCGTGTTTTTACTTCTTCTATAATTATAATAATAATAATAATTATGGTAAACTTCTTTTTATTTTCACCGAAAATAAAGAATTTAAACTTTTTTTTAGATTTTTAGTTGGTGCCGCAGGCTGTGGCGTGGGCTACCCCGGGCCTAGATTTCAAAGGGGAAAAGTACTTACGTTGTCGTTTTTCATTTTCATCCCTTGTTTGAACATTTTTTTCTACGATTGGGGTGTCATCAAAGCGGAAGGCCGGGCACAGTCTTCGGGAAAAAATATATTCCCATTCGCATCACCTATTTTTCCATGCGCTTGATTTGGGGTGGGCGAGCAAGTATTTGTGGACTCGTGGTATCTCTATATAACGTAAATCTGTATGGGCTATGGGTGTTACATAATATTTGATGTTTTACCTATTAATGTAGATGAGTTTCGATCCGAAATTCTGAAGGAGAGTTTTGAAAATGAGAGATTTAAAGGTTTACTTCGATTTTTTTGGGTCTATTATTTTCCTCTAGTTTTTTAAATTTTTCAAATGCATTTTTAAGCAAAGGTTTCGTCGTGCTTTCGTTCCCTTTGGGATTGTAGTAAATTTCTTTTCATTTTTACCAAAAAAATTTTTTAAAAAAGATTTCACTTTTCCAGATTTTTTTGATGGCGTCGAGGGCTGTGGGTTGGGCCATCCAGGCCTGGATTTCAAAGGGGAAAAGTACTTACGCTGTCGTTTTTTATTTTAATCCCTTGGTTGAACATGTTTTTCTACGATTAGGCCTACATCACAGCTGTAGGCCGGGCGCGACCTTCGAAAAAAAAATATTTTGCCATTCATACCACTTACCTTCCATGCGGGTGATTCGGGGTGGGCGACCTCGTATTTGTCGGCTCGTGGTATCTCTATGTAACGTAAATCTGTATGGGCTACGTGTGTTACATAATCTTTGATGTGTTACGTCGTGATGTAGACGAGTTTCGAACCGAAATTCTGATGGAGTCTTTTTAAAATGTCACATTTACATTTTTACTTCCAGATTTTGTGGGTCAAGTATTTTCCTCTAGAGTCGTAAATTTTTCAGTTGAATTTTAAAACTGTGGTATCGTCGTGCTTTCGTTTCCTCTGGAAATGTGGTAAATTCCTTTTCATTTTTACAGAAAATAAAAATTTTAATAATGTTTCACTTTACCAGATTTTGTTGATGGCGTCGAGGGCTGTGGGTTGGGCCATCCAGGTCTGGATTTCAAAGGGGAAAAGTACTTTCGCTGTCGTTTTTTATTTCAATCCCTTGGTTGAACATGTTTTTCTACGATTAGGCTTACATCACAACTTTAGGCCGGGCGCGATCTTAGGGAAAAAATATTTTACCATTCATACCACTTACCTTCCATGCGGGTGATTCGGGGTGGGCGACCTCGTATTTGTCGGCTCGTGGTATCTCTATGTAACGTAAATCTGTATGGGCTATGTGTGTTACGTAATCTTCGATTGTTACGTCGTGATGTAGACGAGTTTCGATCCGAAATTCTGATGGAGTCTTTTTAAAATGTCACATTTACATTTTTACTTCCAGATTTTGTGGGTCAAGTATTTTCCTCTAGAGTCGTAAATTTTTCAGTTGAATTTTAAAACTGTGGTATCGTCGTGCTTTCGTTTCCTCTGGAAATGTGGTAAATTCCTTTTCATTTTTACAGAAAATAAAAATTTTAATAATGTTTCACTTTACCAGATTTTGTTGATGGCGTCGAGGGCTGTGGGTTGGGCCATCCAGGTCTGGATTTCAAAGGGGAAAAGTACTTTCGCTGTCGTTTTTTATTTCAATCCCTTGGTTGAACATGTTTTTCTACGATTAGGCTTACATCACAACTTTAGGCCGGGCGCGATCTTAGGGAAAAAATATTTTACCATTCATACCACTTACCTTCCATGCGGGTGATTCGGGGTGGGCGACCTCGTATTTGTCGGCTCGTGGTATCTCTATGTAACGTAAATCTGTATGGGCTATGTGTGTTACGTAATCTTCGATTGTTACGTCGTGATGTAGACGAGTTTCGATCCGAAATTCTGATGGAGTCTTTTTAAAATGTCACATTTACATTTTTACTTCCTGTTTTTTGTGGGTCAAGTATTTTCCTCTTGAGTCGTAAATTTTTCAGTTGAATTTTAAAACTGTGGTATCGTCGTGCTTTCGTTTCCTTTGGGATTGTAGTAAATTTCTTTTCATTTTTACAGAAAATAAAAATTTTAAAAATGTTTCACTTTACCAGATTTTTTTGATGGCGTCGAGGGCTGTGGGTTGGGCCATCCAGGCCTAGATTTCAAAGGGGAAAAGTACTTACGCTGTCGTTTTTTATTTCAATCCCTTGGTTGAACATGTTTTTCTACGATTAGGCTGACATCACAGCTGTAGGCTGGGCACGATCTTCGAAAAAAAATATTTTGCCATTCATACCACTTACCTTCCTTGCGGGTGATTCGGGGTGGGCGACCTCGTATTTGTCTACTCGTGGTATCTCTATGTAACGTAAAACTGTATGGGCAATGTGTGTTACGTAATCTTTGATGTGTTACCTCGTGATGTAGACGAGTTTCGATCCAAAATTCTGAAGGAGACTTGTGAAAATGTGAGTTTTAAATGTTTTCTTCCATTTTTTTGGGTCTATTATTTTCCTCTATTGTCGTACATTTTTCTGTTAATTTTTAAAACGGTGTTATCGCCTTTTTATTAATACTTTTGCGACTCTGTAAACTTCTTCAAGTTGCTACCGAAAATAAAGAATTTAAAAACTTCAACTTTTTCATGTATTAGTTCAGTCGCAGGCTGTATTTTGGGCTATTCCAGGCCTTGATTTCAAAGACGAAATTTGATTGGAATAGAGTTTTTTCATTTTCATCTCTAGGTTGAAAATGTTTGACTATGATTATAGTGTTCTCACTGCTTTACGCCGGGCACAGTCGTCGGAAAAAAATATTTTCTCATTCATGTCACTTCCCTTCCATATGGATGATTTGGTGTGGCTTCCCTATTATTTTTCTACTCGTGGCTTCTCCATTTCTATTAAAACGATTTGGGTTATGGGATTCCCATAATCTTAGATGTGTTCACACGTAATATTGGTGACTTTCGATCTGAAATTCGCTTTAACGGTTTTTTTAAAATGACGAATTTAAACCCATTTCTCGAATATTTTTCTGGCAAATTATTTTATTCTTCCGTCTTTTATGTGTGAAAGTTATTTTCAAACCCTCAAGTCCCATTATTTTGATTTTATTAAAGTGTCTAGACTTTTTCCTTTCATTGCAGCTGAAAATTAATCAGACATAAATATTTTTACTGTTCCTGGATTTGATTTGGTGCGGAGACTGTGCGTTGTGCAAGCCCAAGTTTAGTTTTTAAAGAGGCTAAGTGATGTTATATGATTGTTTTTCATTTTTTCCATTTGGTCTCGTATGTCTTTTCTGTTATGTATGCTTTATCTCAGCTCTAAGTACGACACAGTCGTTAGAAAAAAATTACTTCCAAGGCTGTTCAATCCTTTTTCATGGGCGTGATTTCGTGTGGGCGCCATAGGCGGATCCAGGCCCCCCCCAGACCCTCAAAAATATGCAAGATTTCTAATACGGTCCCATTATCATTGCATTCGTTTTGTATTGCGAGGTATCCTTGTGCCCCACCCAGAACAAAATCCTGGATACGGCCTTGCTTGTGCCCCTCCCAGAAATAAATCCTGGATCCGCCCCTGGTGAGCGCCCTAGTATTTGTTGACTCCAGGTTACTGTATTTATTGTTAAACGATTTGGGCTATGGACGCTTTGTAATCTTCCATGTTTCTTTATCGTATTTTAGAGGAGTTCGGACAAAAAAATTCCCTGCGATTTAAAAAAAATTACCCATTGAAACTTTACTTCGATTTGTTGGTAGGTCAATTTTTATTATTTATTTTCCTACTTCGTTAATTCCAATTTTAGAAACTGCTCCGGCTGTGTCTTTATTTCGTCATTGCATGTCAGAATTAGGTTTGCGTTTTGAATAAAATTCGCTTGTTACCTTTTTGAATGTGTCAGTGCAAATGTTAACCCCTACTGAGGATTTCTTCGGTGTTGAAATGTAATAGCGCCCTATTTTTAAAAATAATTTGGTTTTTCTATGTGAGCTGAATGGTTATGGGGATCCTATGTTTAATAAATTTTGGTATTTCTTCTTTCTTATGAAGTTCGTTGTTTCACATTATTCGTATAGGTGTTTAAATGAATGACCCAGTGACATATGGCCTGCAATCACTTTTTTCGACGAGGCGTCATTCCGATAGCGCTCCAGTTTATATAATGTCTTCTGTTTCTTTATCGTTATACTGCGATGTTTTTAATGATCCCCTTCACAGATTATAATGTTTCCCATTTCATTAAGGAATAATTTCATTCGTGCCTTGTCTTTATGCTATGTAACATCCAATGTCAAAGTTTACCTGATTTTTCGTTTCCCAAGGGGTCTGTTTTTGGAATAGCGCCCTAGTAATTACAGTGTTATTGTTAACATACATTTGCTGTAAACGGGTTGCAATGGTACGTTACATATATATTGATTGCTTACCTCTACTTGTACGCTTGTTTTCAAAGCATTGTCGCTTTTATGTATTTATGAATAACCCAATAAAGCTTTGTCTACACTAATATGATAAAGTCTTATTTTCACCCATTATATCAAAAATACATTATTTTCATATTGTTAAATTAAATCATTAACGTTACTTTAACTATTCCACCTCGTTTCATTAACAAATTCGCTTAAATAACAATAATACAAACCATTCCTTCTTTACATATTCACTGTCGCTATTTACCAGGGCGTGGGATGACCTTACGTGGGTCAAGATAATGGACCCCGTCTATGTACAGAGTATTCCCCAGTTGAATGATGCTCATGCTATTTTTTACTACCCTCCTCTTCATTTGTGAGCCCCAATTTATTTCCCATGTAATGGATACCCTGAAATAAAATAATAGAAGAAGATATTTCAGCTTCGAAAAACATTAACGCATTCAGCAGCTCTTGATACTCACCATGATTAGATGCAACTCACCTTCAATAAAGGCAACTCCTTCTTATCATACTGCCGGACTAATTTTTCATTGTCTTGCAATTTGACCCAACCCCAATGTATCACAAACAGGACAGGTACCATAACTACTGTAACCATATTTCTATTGAGGAATTCCTTTAATCTTCCACTAGAAGCCATTATATTGGCGAGATTTGGGTTGTTCTTGGTCCTTAAAAATGGCAAACAATTCAAACAAATAGTCACTTACTTCGTTGAATTATATTTCCGAAGCATGAAAATTCACCAATGAAATCACTCACAATTCTAATTTACTGAGATGCTTATCCCAGGCGCGTTTTTCTTTCAATTCCTGGAGATCACCTCTTTGTACGGCAGAAAAACATCAACCAACATTACCCATCATGGTTACCAGCTGATCTTCCACACTGGGAGCCAACTGAAATGTTTCGCTTGATAAAAATATTTAGATGAATTTTCAATCGGCATAAAATACTAGCGCATTCTATATTTAAAACACTTTCATGATACAAAAAGTTCAAATTATTCATTTGCACATGATTATAGACAATTATATAAGTCTAAATAATTTCAGCTGTTGGTAGCGCCGTGATATCGATCTCTCGATAACTTCAATTACCACCATTTTCAACATGTACTTATGTTGTGTTTATGTTTACATTTGAAGAATTTGATTTTTTCCCTGAGATCCCTTTTTCTTTATCAATACACTGAAGAAGCCTCAGTAGTTGGCGAATAGTGTTTTTATTTTCATGATTTATATTCTATAGTTAACGTATTGTCATACGACAAAAATGTTATTCAAGGCTGGGTTATGTAGTGTTATAAGTTTATGCAATATTGGCCTGCATTCTTCTGCTTTTGGTCACACGTGTAACGCGGTTAGGAGTACGTTGAGTAAATGTACAAGTGCTAACCTCTTTTCATGGCCGTGTTTTAAACCTCTTAAGGATTACGACAGCAGGTCCATAATGGTTTCATCCGTGACGTCGAATCCCAAAACAGACAGCACGAGCCAAAACAGCCGCAAAAAAGATCACTGGAGTAGCAATGGGTGCCAGAAATACTCTACGGCGGTAGATCCGGGATACAGAGGGGAGAATATGGAGTTTAGCGAGGGAAGGAGTGTCCTCCTTCCCTCCGGTCATCGTATGCCCCTTGTCGGCCTCGGCACTTGGCAGGTAATGGGTTGTAAAATTATATAATGTTGTAAAATTAATTGTATTATAACGGTACTGAGTTTAAAAGGTACGTCACTAATTCGTGTATGTATTGATTTTCGCAGGCAAAAGACGAGGAGGTTGAAGCAGCAGTCTCGGAGGCACTCTCCGCAGGCTATCGTCACTTCGACACCGCCTTCAACTACGGAAACGAATATGCAATTGGACGGGTGTTTAAGCGGTGGATTAATGACAAAGACCACTTACGCAGTGATCTCTTCGTTACAACCAAGGTAATATGTTGTAAATATATGGATTGTTTACGCTGGCAATTAAAAAATGTATTTAAAACTCCTCTGTTGATAATCTCATGTGCTTGACGTCGCTAGCTCCCTGTATTCGGAAATCGACCTGGTGATGTGGAGAAATACTTGACGGAGTCCCTTCGACGCCTACAGCTAGATTTCGTCGACCTATATTTGATTCATATGCCGTTTGCTTTGATGCCAAACAAAAATGGGGATAACTTTGAGGCGAACGAGGATGGTTCTCCTGTGCTAGATCCTAGCCTGGATCATCAAAAGTTATGGAAGGTATAGTAAGCCAAATTTTATAGCAATGTTTTCGCCCTTTTTCAAATTTCCCATCGGATAAACTAGTCAGTGTCAAAGCCTTTGAGTTAGCTCCTGAGTGGAAATGGTTACAATGGTGGAAATTTTCTACCCCAACTTTGATTCTATGTTAATTACCTTGGCCTGTTGGAAAATATCTCTCTGCTCATATATGGGCTCATCATTCATCCTAAACTGAAAGTTAAAACTGCATGTATAGACTATACTTTTAAAAATGTTTTAACTTTAAACATCATATGGTATATTTTGATTGGCAATAAAGGAGTGACAGTATTTTCATTTCTTTTCCCATCATGAGGCGTTGGAAGCCCAAGTTGATGCTGGTCGGGCAAAATCAATTGGTGTGTCAAACTTCAATGCCCGACAAGTGGCAAACATAAGTGCCATCGCTCGACATCCAATCTCATGCATTCAAGTTGAGCTGCATGCAGTTAATCAGCAGAAAGACCTAAGGAGAGATTGTGCTAAGTGCTGTCCAAATATTGCATTCACTGCATATTCACCTCTGGGATCTCCAGCCGCTCCTCAGCACTTCCAAAATAAATATGGATACTCGTAAGTGAAAGAGTGTAGTACATGGTGAAATATCAGAAGCCAGAGAAACTGGGAAATGCTCCTGACACTGGAACGGGGGACTTCCTGTGGCACCCAGCAAACCCACCAATCACTGTCCACAGACCATATCAGGGCTCTGTTCCCATCTTCTGAGTTGGGCTGCCCAAAATGTTTTTTTTTTTTTCAAGTAAGCTCACACAAATGGGGAGAAGTATGATGGTGCCATCTGAATGTCTATTGTGTAAATTTCATGGCATCAATCATTATGTTAAGGGCGTTTAATACTGAGCACATAATTGCATAGGTTACAACAGCATTAATTTCTTAAGGCCGTTTTACGTGGGACGCAGGTTGGCACTGAAAACTTTTTTGAAATTGTGAGAATGCGAGCTGGGTATTAGAGGAGGGACTATTTTGCCATCTCGCATCCATGCATTCTAGCAATTCACCGCTTTACATGATGCAATTTTGACTGCACCTTCGTACACACGTCAGATGGCACAATGACGTGCCCCATGTAAAATGGCCCATATTATGGTAAGCAATTGCACAAATGCACTAACGAAATAAGAGTAGGGGCTATTTTGCCATCTCACATCCATGTATTCTAACAGTTCACACAATGCAATTTTCATTTAGTACACAAATCAGATTTTTCAATAACATGCCCCATGAAAAACGGCCTTAAGAGCCTTGCAATTACTATGGTCAATAATCTCTTGCTTTGACATCCATATTTTAGGTATGATTGCAAAGGAATTTAATTAACAATGTAGTCTTAATTCACTGTTTAGTGTAGAAGACTATGGTGATGGTCTGAGGCTACTTTTTACGTAAATTGATTATACCAGAAGAAAACAGTTGAGATCACCTGTCCCTTGTCCAAATTTAGTATACCCAATCTAATTCCTTATCTATTGATATCATTGGGCTTTTCAGGAACAATTCACAATGGTAGGGGTGGCTACAAGTGATGATATATTGTTAAACTCTTTTTAATATCAAACAATAGGGTGGTTTCTATTTTTTTTAATTGTCTAAATCAAAAGATTATTACTCCTGGAGTGCGTATTTCATGCTTTTAGATTTTTAAATGACGATATATATATTTTTTTTGCTATTAAATGAAAAGTGAAAATTTTCAAGCATGCAAAAACGCGACGGTTAAGTATGAATGCTGGGAGAAGCCCGAGTGACGTCTCTGGTTCCGGCTGTCGCTGTGTGAGGCCACCTTGGTGAGAGGCCATGAGTGCCTCTACAATGCAGGCTGCTAGCAGGTTGTAGAGTACCCTGCTAGCAGTTGGCACTTGGCTTAAATAAGGATTATTAATATCCTATCAAACAAAGGAAACTTTCCAACCTTATGCAATTTTAATGGGTGATTATCAAGAGATGTTTCACTGAGCTCTGTGCCTCATGCACGCATTGGTAATCTCAGACAATGTAAAACTCCTGACTACTCGTATAGCATCTAGGTCCCTGTGAAGTCATGTGGAGTGGCATCGCATGGGCCTTTTTCAAATGAGGTTAAAATTGACCATTAACATTTGTCTGAACTGGGATTTCTAAAACCAAATAATTTGTATATTATGAATACACTAATGGTGGGTAACGAATCGCAATCAATGCCTTTTGTTTTCTTTAATGAAGGAAACTACCCTATTTCTCTCTATGCCCAAAAAAGTAAGCAAATATGTATTACTCGGGTCTCAATCCCCTCAGCTTTTCATCTGCACATGAACAGTACCTGTCAAGATGATGGTCAACAAGATTTTGTGCCTTGATTTAATGGAGATCAATGCAGATGTTACTTCATTTTCCCACTACTTAAATAGGTCCATCTCTCATACATCAGGAAATTTCCTTATTTAAGTATACCGTGGCTAGTCCCAGTATACTTAGAGTCTAGAGCGAACACCTCTCGTGTTCAAAGTTCGGGCTTTGCTCTCCGGCTGTGGCGCCATGCGCACGACCTGGACTGCTAGTCGCATAATATGCTCGGCAGTCCATACCTCCTTGTCCGGTACAGTCCACAAATTTCCACGGGAGAATGACGCCTTGGTGGCTTAACTGGCTAAAGCACTCGGCCGGAAATCGAGGGATCCGGGTTCGAATCCCGGTCAAGGCGAATGATTTTTTCTCTGTGGATTTTTCGCATAAACTTTCCTCTTCATTCAAGGAACACATGTTTATCTTCCTCCTCATAAATCATTTCATAAATTCTAGAACCCCCTTCTCGTTCGCCTGCCATCCCGAGAGTATAGTACATATTTTCATTTGTAAATAAGCTCCACCGTGAAGTTATCTGGTCTGCCTCATGTTATCGAGGAAATGTTTTCTTTTATTGTTGAATGTTCAATTTTTATTGACTTCGTAACACCCTTTAAATACCCTTGGTGGGGCCTTTTTAAATCAAGGCCCTCTACAAAGGACGATATACAATTACTCTAAAATATTATTTTCTATAAATCATTATTAGTAATCGAAACGTGAAGCAAGCTTCATTATTTGTAAATGATATTCTAAGGTAATTACTGTATTTATCTGAATGTAGTCCTTTTTTTTTTTTAAATATACCTGTGGTAAAAGTAAAGCAATTTTTTTTTAATAAAAGGGACTATATTAAGCATATTTTTTAAATTTTTTTCCTGATACTGAGGCCTCAAAATTAAGGGGGGGTACTATATTCGGAGAAGTATGATATAAGGTTTATATGGAGCATCTCGTTAATCATCCCATTCTACCCTCCCAGGTTGAACTTTCATCTTCAATTCCCTATTCTTTCTATAAATCCTATTCTCTTCCTCCCCTCACCCTACTTGTTGATTATTCTACCCGCAAAAATAATACTTGGTATCCCATTTTTATGTATAACCAAAATTTTTAGAAAATAGTCATGATATCGAAACTTTCTTGAACTCATTAATTACCTCCTACTGTGTACCACATGTATTCTTCCATTTCAAAATGCAATCTATGCTTCACATATTCTCTTTATTGTCAACCTGTTAATACTTGGCATGAAATTAAGCCGGCATAAAAACTTTCAACTTAGTAATTTAAACAGTGAAGAAGTAGCACTAAGAATAAAGCATTATTACGTTATGCATCACTACAGTCAGTAAGCTTTCCCAGATACAATTTCATTGGCAGTAATCCTTTCTATGATGGAGTCACAAATGGATACATTCTATCCATCCCTCTGTTAAACATATCTTTCCAATGGCAACTTCATCCTTTGCAATAAATTCATTCTCCGTCTAATGCATTTTATAATTATGGTTACAGATAATGAATAGGTATTGAGATGAGTACATAGTCTTCCTTACAGGGTGAAAAATTCGTCAGAATATTGTGAGTAAAAATTGCTGTTATACATAATAGGTAACTATGAATATGTGATAACTTTTGCAGAATAAAGCAGACTTCCGCTGGACTTCTGAGCAATCCTTTGGTGGTAGAAATTGCTTCAACTTACAAAAAGTCACCAGCACAGATACTGCTCCGCCACCATGTGCAACAAGGTATAATTGTGATTCCAAAGAGTGTTTCTCCTGCAAGAATACAGCAGAATCATGAGGTAATTGAAACTGGTGACACCTTTCCGTACATATATAAGTTTAGTATTAGCAGCCCCCTTACATCAGCCGAGTATCTATCCCTAATATGCCACTGAAGAGAAGGTACTGGTGTAAAAGTTACGAAGTTAATACATAATGTGAATTAGGTATAAGTATTAAAAAAATTGAATCATTTGCAAATTGAGTAAAACTAAAGTGAGTCAATAAGCTCATATTCTCTACCAGGTAAAATATCATTGGTTGTAAATAATGTACTTCCATTCAGAAAAATGTAACATGATAAAAAAAATTGCTTCCACTAAATTCTGTATAAACGTAAGGCTTTTAAGCTAGAACGCATGAAAGTTATGCATGCCCGAGCAGGCAGGCTTGTTGAAAAACGTTAGCTTTTCGAAAGCATTCATTCAAGCAGTAAAGTTAATTCACACCCATGTACTAGGTCATTTGAACTGAGAAATTGAGGCTGAGGTTTGCTGATTACCGAGGCCTTGCACGCTTGTGAGGGTTTGCTCTTGTTTAACCTCCTAAGTATTTTCAAAATTTATTGTAGGTGGAAGTTAGAAGAAGTTAAATTTTCATTATCTGCAATAACAAATCCATACAGAATAGACTACATACTTGAAAAAGATCAGTAGTAAAGAGGAAGATCAACTCACATCATAGTCTCTAGTTATGCTAACCCTCAGTGAACATTTTGCGAAACTAATTGAACTACATAATATCTCTCGTCATTATTATCATTCTTTTAATTATATATTGTTTATAACATGTTTTAATTATTCCTGCTAGGTCTTCGATTTCTGTTTGTCAGAAGATGACATGAAGAAGCTTAATAATTTGGACCAAGGTGAAGAAGGGAGAACATTCAACTTCCTTTTTTTCAAGGGGTAAGGCCCAACCTATTTTATTATTACGTAAATACTGTATTTGTCTGAGTGTAGTCCCCCCTCTTTTTTCCAAAAATGCCCGTGGTGAAAGTTAAGGGGGGACTATATTCCTATGCATTTTATTTTCTCAAAAATGAAGCATCGAAATTAGAGGGGGTGGACTATATTTGGAGAAATACGGTAATAGTATAATTCTAAGCATGGTATATGATGAAAATTTCAAACCATCGAGCGAGTATGGGAATAACACATAGTATTGGGGAAGTATGGCTCAGTTCCAATGCATCGGAAAGCATCATGAATTTGCTCAACTATAATACACAATAGCTGAGATTAAGGCACTCCTCCTTTAAATCACTCTTAACTATTCCTTAAGCTTAAAACAGCTATTCTTCAGCTCAATCAAAACTGCTAAGATTAGCTAGATATAGATTGTATTTTGTTCAGTTTCTTCCACTATTTCTGTCTCATGTAAGATTATCAAGGCATCTATATTCAACTTTCCATCAACGTTATCCATGGAATGCTTTAATAAACACTTATGTTAACCCAATCTCATGAATTTTCATCATGTTAAATTTTTATTTCACAGGGTTGAAAATCATCCCGAGTATCCATTTGGGAAGAACTGATTTATTTAACCTGGATGAGGAACCGAGTACTTATCCACAGCCATCAAAGAATGTGATAGCCGTGGAAGTGATCTAACCACAAGCTTTTGCATCATGGTTGTAATTTTACCACCGATACTTTGTAATAGGTGAGGTCTACAGTTATAATTTGATGGATGTCAACACGAGTGGGGAGTCCTAGTTTTGAAAGTGAATGAAAGATTCAGCTAAATATTTTGAAGTCGAAGAAAATGAGGCTTGTCATGATACCAGACAACGACTCAAGATGACACATGAACAAGAGGAGAAATGAAATGTATATTTATGTACAAAATAAATAATTCCTTACTGTTAGATTCCACTTTCTTTAACACAAACCTCATGATGCAGATCCTTCCTTAATACTGGGGCAATAGAAGCCATGACTTTTCCACTTTACAAGGATACATTACTCCTGCACAACCAGTTGCATTATGCCTTTATTTGTACTTATGCTGCCATCTTTAATTTTTTAGGGAATAAAAAATAAACCCTTGATAAAATTTGACTGCATCCCAAATATAAAAATGTTGCCTCCAGGATACTGTTAAAATTTTCATGTTTAAGACGACTGAAGACATGCAGAGCCCAACTGTGAATGCCATGTTAATTTCAAGGTTGTTGCAAAGTTTGAAACAAGATATACACCATAAAAAGTTTCCAGCCAACAGAAGTGGCTTGTCCTCTAAATTACTTGTTCATAGTAATCCACAATTGGCTACAGGGGTGCCGTCTTACAAAAAATATAGGGGGGCCCAAACCGGGGACCTTGCCCCGGTAAATTTTATAATTAGCGAATTTTAAGTTTTTTAAGCATTTTAGAAGTCATATGATCAAATTAGAACCCTGATAGCTCAAATCTCGATATCTGGGCACTCCGGGAAAAATCGACAAGCCTGACACATTTTTTCCTCACATCTGTAATGAATTTTTGGGGGGACTCAGGCCCCATGTAGTTGGCGCCACTGATTGGCTAATTGTAATGGCACCAAAATTGGGGGACATTAAAGACATAAGGAAAAGTTATGAAGAATTGGGGAAGAATGGCTGTGATACCACAAAATCAATCAGGTTCTGGCATCCCAACAAATATACATGGTAATATTTTGGCTAAGTGCTCAACGTGGCACCTAACAGCGGGATTTCAAATGCACTGATGATTCCCTACTAGCATTGCAACTCGTACCGCAAATCTTCGACGACAGTCTTACACTTTTAAGCCTAAAATGTAGGTATTCTGCAATTAAAGAAAATCATATCGTTATCACACCAGCTTTTATGAGCTTTATGGCCTAAAAATACATATTCTTCCCAAATACAGTAGACTCTCGTTAATAAGAACAACATTATTACGAAGCAAATCGTTGGTCCCAACGAAAAGGCCCATCCAATCTATAGTAATAGAAATGTTATTACAAACCTCAGTTCCCATCCCGGCAGTTACAAAACGAACTTCATTGCGAAGTTCCACCAATGAGCAGCGGCATTTAGGTGGATACACAATATGGTAAGTTTTAATAACTGCACCACGCCTAAGTTCTCCTCCGGTACTGTGCCCAAGAGCGTCAATTATGGTTCTTTCTTCAGTATACAAGCAACATCATATAATGAGCATCATTCCTGTGTGATCATGGTTACCCACTCATAAATTGAACTTAAGAGTTAGTCCTCTTCCTACACACATTCGATTTAAAAACTTTCAGAGATATGAGCATTCAAAAATTTCAAATTTGATGTCATTCAATTCGGCCGACGCGACACGGTGTGGCATAGAGGAACTCGCACTTTGGGCATAATCTGAACAAAGTATCATTGAATCCTACGTGAAGTTAGGAACTGTTCAGCGTTTCGTCTGTTCTTCCTTACTGCTGAGAGCAACTTTTTTCAGCTGTGTTGCACGCCCAGCTAGATCAGCTTGTCACAATCGTGAGTTAGAGCACAATTTGGATTCAGTGTTGCATTCTTCAGGATAGCCATACTCCTCGATGCCTTGCATGCAGTCCACCCGGCAAGAGTTGTCCAATAACAGCACAAAGGAGGAACGGAAAACCCTGCACCAGCATGGTTTGCAGCCTATTGCTGTCCTACAAATGCACCTCGCATCCTTGCCTAGTCATACAACATTGTCGAACGCACATGAAGCACCAAAATAAGCCTAAACCACCAAAACAAGCCCTTTCTTCTAATCGCCAAAACAATTGTATCTTCCTTCAAGGCTCCTTCACGCTCCTCGTCCCTTCCAACTCCTTTCTTCACAGAATACTCTTGTGTACAAGTGACATGGGCGTTTCCCTTTCTTACCTGGCAGCCTTACGCCCAACCCCAAACTACACTCTTCTGCCTGTCATAGGACAACTCTCGGCATCCGGACTGGGGGTTTATCAACTAAAGAACAAAATCTCGGAATGCATCTAGTTCGTATATCGAGGACTTACTGTACTTGGGAAGATATCAACCCTTGATTGCATCATGCCGCATTCTTCTACTGAGAAACTGAAACAAATTTTCTTGTTATTATATATCTGCACGTACTTTAATCACGTGTACTATACACTTTTTTTCGGAGATTCATAAAAGAAAGGTTCCCACGACCTCCGTTATTATGTTTTTTCAGTCCTGTGAACTTCGTGATAACGAGTCTACTGTAGTGGCTTTAGAATCAGATAATTTAGGCCTGAATATAGCACTAGCATGTTAAATACGTGTATCATTCATCACATAGGTATATTGTTGTGACAAAAGTAACTCACAAATCAACATATTCACCCTTCGCTCATCAATAGACATGCTCTACACCCAATGTTTCATTAAGATTTCTAGTACGCTTCCCATTACTTTTTAAAATTTCATTTTGATCGTAAAGCTATTCCAACCTCAGCCTGAGGCGACATCAAATAGAAAAATGTTAATATGAATGTATTTATAGCATTACCTATATTCTTTTTGAGCAAGCTATGAGGACATTTTTGAAAGCACCAATAATAAAGCTAACTTGATTTTGAGAAGAGTAAACATTGAGGATAGGGTTCTAATATGCCGGTTTTCAGACAACATCCAATGTAGAAGACAACCAGCTGATGTTAATTGACTATGGTGCCACAGTTGCATACTAATGGAATTTCAATCTTCATTTAATTTTGGCATGCCAATGACTACTAAATTTCTCCTCTGAATGAGATCACCGTATTAGATTATTAATAAGGATGGTCGGATTGGATACCTCGGATCCAAATATCCGCAGGTATTGCCCCTCATCGGATCCAAAGTCGAGGAAGACATCGGATCTGGATCCGAAATTTTAAATAATAGCTTCAGAGAATGCAACGCCCCAAAAGGGTGGAAAGAGTTCCGATTCTATCTTCGAATGCGCCGTCGCATGCGATTCTTGTCCTACTCATGAACCGTTTTTTGAAAGCTCTCGCAGGGGTTACGTAGCAGAATTTCAGCCGTGGAAAATAAAAAGGCAAAATACGACTGGCAAATATTGCGACTCTTCCCAAGAGATTGAATAATTATCGGGGGAATCTCAGCGTCAAGAATTTGAAAATGCATTTGGATCCCAAAATATTTGATTCAAAAGATCCGGCTCCGAAAATCAGGGGATCCGAAAAAAAATCCTGGATCCGTCCATCCCTAATTATTAAATGATTATGCATCAAGTCGACTGATTATTGGCTTTTTTGAAATGCTCTAATATTCACAGAGTATCATTTTAGTTGACTGGGGTATTCAGGGTAAAAAAATTGGTAAGCAACAAACTGTGAAATAATGACCACGCAAAAACTACATTTTAGAAATAAATTTTAATAATAAAAGTAGGTGCTTGATCAATCTGACATCAATTTCAATGATGAATCTCACCATAGAACACTGGGTTAAGAAATCTTCGGAGCATGTGAATGGTATGCCCCAAATTACATGATGCGATAGAGCATTTTTCTTTGCATTCTGTGCTGTAATTCTCCTCTGCGGATCATGGTGTGTATAACCTTTTGGATGGCCCTCTCAGGATATTTCTAAAAGAAAAATAGACAGTAAGTCAAGGGCTGAAAACATCTGAATAAATGAGATTGCCACCATTTCAAAAGCCACTTGCCTGTCTCAGAAAGTCTTGAACAATGTTTTGCTCCGAAACCTGAGAACCAATGGCAAACCTCCTCTTAAGCTGTGTTTCAATACGATTCAGCATTTCATAATCTTCTTCAGATGTAAATCCCTCAGCACCTAGTAGAATGAAATATAAAATTATTTAAAAGGCTAAAAATGGGTCACAAAGATAAAATTTCAAAATCTTTCTTTAGTACCGTAACTTCCAATCAAAAGTTAAATAATGCAATTTGAATAGCCTTTTCCAACCCAGGCACCTGAGTGATATTGATATAATTCAAGATATTCAAGCAAAAATTCACAAAGCTACCTGCCGGGCAAGAGCAGTGGCGGCTTGCCCATTAGGACTTTCGGATGCCGCCCCTCCCAAATATTTGAAAAAGGAAATAAAATTAAATACCCATTCAATTGTAATCATACATCTATTAACCAAGGTGTATTTTTCAATCGCATACATCGAAAATGTAGGAAAAACACGCAAAAATAGAGCGAGAAGTTCGTATTTGTAGCCGTGGGGCGCTGGCCAGAACGTCCTAATCCATCACCATACAGTTAAATGAAGAGTGGTAGTGGAAGGGGCTGCTGGCACTATGATGCGTCTAAGCTTGTGCCTTATGGAAGTCTCGGGACGCCGCCCGAGCATGTGCAGAACGAGCGACTTGACGTCGCCACACCGCACCAGCCGGCCGCCGTATAATCTTGGCGTTGCAGTGTTGCAGAATACCTTGTTCTGGTGACCAGTTGACTTATTATGCGTAAATTGTTTTAATGTAAATAAGCCTAGTTGTAGTTAAGTTAATCGATTTAGCGATTGTTCGTGTGTTAGTGATTGTTTTGTGTATTAGTGAGTCATAATGATCTCTAGATTGCCTTAAAAACTCACTAAAATACTAAAAATATTTAAAAAATTTGACCCCCTGGTGGAGTGTGCCCCTCCCAGCATTTGACTCACGAGCCGCCACTGGGCAAGAGGATGATGTGTAAGGGGCCCCAGTAAAGGAATTAACAAGCCATTTCTTTAACCCCCCATGCACCTTCTAAAATACCATTGCGTACTCAATGGCCTCTCCTCCACCCCCCTCAGAACTGATTACATCAGAACCAATACTGAAGGGCCTGAGAACTAATCTTAACTCAAGAACAAAAAATGACTACTTTCCCTACTTTTTCTGACCCACTCGCCTCCAAAAAAATCCTAAATATTCACACACATTGCCTTATTTCACCTCTATAGTGGCAGCTTGTGAAAATTTTAGCCTGGTAATTTAAAAGTCTGAGGACTGTTCAAATTTTTGCATGTGTTAATTTTACATGTGTTGCCACCCCAACTCACTGCCTAGGTACATTTTTTGGAGGGCAAAACACTACTTCTCAGCATGAAAATCCCTACCCTCCCTACCGCAAACCCAGGAGTTGCCTTGCAGCATTCTCTCTGGAGTGATGATAGCAGGTTGTTTAAAGTTTGTGCAAGAATACCAAGGGAAATCTTCTTGGATAATATGAATAATTAAAACTAGCCCTTTCAAGCATTGAGGGGATAAGCAATACCCAAATTTCATCTTCAACTGAAAACTAGTTTCTTGGCCATGGGGACCACCTTTTGAAATTGATAGTGCACCTCTAACTTCAGGGAGGAATCATCCATGTTCACAATGCTACCTTGTGCACAGAGGCCATCAATAGGGTGCATCCAGTGATAACAAATATACACTTTGTTCACATAAAATACTGTATGGTCATATTTCTGCAGCAATACCTCTCATGAGCCAAGGCATACTATTTGCATAGAAAAATAATGCCATGGTGGACCATGTCAGTGAACATATCCCTGCAGGTAGACCAGAGTAACCAAATAAAATGCACTCATACTGATTGTTATATAGATAGAGAGACCTTCCAATTACACACGGGAAGACAATTATATTACCAGTACACAAAGATCTGTATTCTCCCTAATTTCTAGATAGCTTGAAAATAAAAAATTGCAAAAATAAAACCACCAAAAGCTCTACATAAACTTCCCTCCACACCAGAGCAAGAGATAAAAAAATTAAAATTCATATATTACCAGAGAGGCTGCCGGAAGTGGCAGCATCCAGTGTTGAAACTTGGAATAGCCTCAATGCTTCGGCAACATGTGTTTCAGTGGCAAAGGGCTTCAGCTGCATTTTGGCAAGGGATTCTGATATCCGAATAATGGCTTCCAACTGCCTGTAAAAAAATCAATATGATATAATTCAAGTTTGATGAACAAAACACTCTTTCCCTTAGCAACCTCCCACGCTTAAGAATTTGGTATCCAAGAATTCATCCAAGATTTGAACCCAAGGCCCTCCAATCAGCAGCCAAGTGCCTTCAACCACTACGCTATCATGCTCCCAACAAAAATTCCTCGGTAACTTTCATCTTCAAGAGTTTTTCAGTTGAATGTCCACCAAATTATAAATCATATTTTGAGGAATATTAATATTCAAGAGTGAAAACCAGGATTACGGGTTGTCAAAAAATAATCTTAAAACAATTCGAGTAAATTATGATATAAAATGAATTTGACTGCAACAGAGCTATATGAGTGACCCGTCGAGGATTGGATGTTCAATGAATAACACAACAGCAATATTGCTGTGAGGAATATACTAAGTTGGAATATTATTTCATATATTATTATATATTATTCATATATTATTTCATATATATTCATGGAACAGGGTTTCACTCAAGCTAAATTATAAAATTCAACAGTTTTTTTCAGGTTTTCATGGTCTAAATGTCTTCAAATCACGGTCTGATGATAAACCATTTCTGGCAGAAATATTGATCAGGTACCAATCATTGGCCACTCGTTAAATAAAAATGTAACAAAAGCGACAGATGCCATGAGTGCAAATGCAGCAATGAAAGTGCCATCTCTTATGACATCGCCTATCGTTAGCAAAATTCAGGACCGGCTAAAGGATGTGAATGGGAAAATGGGGGGAACAGGGTGAAGAGGAAGAGAGGAAGTGTCTGCATTTTTGCCAGCGTTAATGAACACTGGTTACCAGTCTTCCAATCACAGGCTAAAAGTCAATTGTCATAGCACACAGCCCAATCATTGCGCTTCAAATATACGCGTACAGATATATGCATAGACAGAGTCTGCATGTGACTGACCTAGAAGGATGATCCACATACAGATTTTTCTATTGATCTGTCATTCGTAATGTCACTCAATTATTCTTCTTAATTATATACGATGTTGTGGTCTCTTTTAACTTATTTATTCATCTGGTAACTTATCATCAACTTTTTACCCTTGACAACCCTTTGCTTATTTATAAACTTCAACACTTAATGTTGTTGATTTAAATTTACATTTCGTTAAAATAATTACTATTAACTTCAACAATTCCTAGTTCTGCCATCAAGTTTGAGAGATTTGTACGGTTTAGGACAAAATTCACAGTTTTAAGGTTTTCACATTTGAGTGTTTAATACATTTAACCATAAAATTAATTCACTAACAACTGAATTAATACGATGCTCTCATATTGATGATACAGCAATAGGATGACAAAAAATGGACATTTGACTCAAACAGAAAAGACTCCTCTACCTTACACTTTTCTGACGCAATGGAATTCTTAGACTTAACAATAATGTGGCCACCCTGAGAATGTATCATTTCTTAAACTATGAATAACATAGGAAACATGTAAATAACAAAGAACTAAAAAAGGCATGAATTTAATTTCTGAGCTGGCGTGTGCAATGATTCAATGATCCATGAAAGCATAACCCAGTATACTTCTCTAAGTACACCAAGGATGAAGTTTCCCATCAAAAATACCAGACTTAGCCAGGATTTTCATGGCAAACTTCATAATTGGTATATTTAACTTTACACCAGTGTGTGGGTCTGCATACAAAGTCACTTCTTTCATGCAGAGCTCTTTCTTTAAGCTACCAACATATTTCCAGGAATAAACAACTATAAAAAAATTAAAATGGTACGAGTAACTTCAGGTGATTGAAACTAATAAACACCCTTCCACGGCGACCTAAATTCACAGTAACAGGTACGTACCTAACTGTAATGGGAATAGAAAGCCTTTTGTCCATTTCAACTTCATGTTCCTTGGTCCCACTTCGCATCAATACGTAGCGATTCTTCAACTTCTCACCAGCTGCTTCAGAGATTCGAGGTCCACAAGTACTGTTTAAATGAAAATTACATTACAAAACATTAATTTTTAGAATTAAGATTTAATTAGAGATGTGCGAATAGTATCCGCGAATACTCGAATACCTCGAATACTAGAAAGTATTCGATATTCGAGGTTTCGAATAGTTATGCGAAAAGTACCGCCTCGAATACCTCGAATACTTTGAATTTCGCGTCATACACTGTCGCACGCACGTCGTTGGTAGTTGACTCGGAAAAATGTAGAGAACTGTAGTCATTTAGTGCTCGCTGCGCCGTTTTACGCAAGTTGACGAATTACATCAAATTCGTGGATTTTAGCGGTGAAAAGAGTTCGACGAGGGGAACCGAAAATGGTCGGGTGAAAAAATCCGAAAATCCCCGATTCCCCCCACCAGGAGAACCTCAGTGCTGTGGGATAGCAACCTTAGGGCATTTCCCACGATCCGCTATCCCCCTCCATTCAGCACTCGCCTCACCCACTCTGACGCTTTCCTCTTCTCCGAAATCAAACAAAAGGTCCCAGCTCGCGCAGGGATCGCATTACGAAGACCCCTGCTTCGAAAAAAATATCGAGTTACGAGAACAATAAAAACGTGTTTCACGCCCTCCCCCCTTTTCTTACCCACTGACCTTTTTCTGGCTACCTGCTTCGAAGTTCCCCATTTCTGGAGGTCAACTGCTGTGTGAGTACCGTGGGATACTTACATTAGCGCATTTCCCAAGATCCGGTACCCCTCTCCATTCAGCACTAGCCCCCCCTCTGAAGCTTTCCTCTTCTTCGAAATAAAAAAAACGACACAGCTCGCGCAGGGATCATATTACGAAGACCTTAGCTTCGAAAAAATACCAAGTTACACGAGAACAATAGAAACGTGTTTCGGGCCCTCCCTTTTTTCCCCCACTGACCTTTTTTTTCCTACCAGCTTCGAAGTTCCCCATTTCTGTGGAGGTCAACCGCTGCATGAGTCATCTATTAGCACAAAAGGTGTCTAAGAATGACTTTCGTCAATTGATGTTACACCTTTATTGAATTGAAATATTAGTAATGTGAGCGTAATTTCAAAAAGAATAAGACCAAACACGACGTATGTCTGAGTTTATTTAAGCATTTTACGAAAAGAAATAAATGTCAAAATACGACGGAGACTTAGCATTCTGGCGAAACTCGATATGAGCAGCAGAGCTTCTCGGAAGTTGATGCGGTATTTTTTCCGAAAACATATATAAAGTTACAATTTATGAGTGGTGCTATAAATCTTTATTGTTACAGTCCCAGACAAAGGGATATTTTCCCAGAATATTTGGTTTCTCCCTGATAGCCATTCCAATTCATCTTCTAATCTCGTGAGAACTCCCAAAGATGGACTGAAAATAATTGAAGAAAATCCAGTGGAAAAGAGCTTGTATTTTGCAAAATGCCTCAGATTGTCAGCTAGCACTTGGCAGCAGGAGTGGGGGTAAAGCGATGTTAGTTGAATTAATTATATGCCCAATTGTTTCCATAAAATTAAAATATTCATTAATCAGCTAAATTCCTGTTCGAATCATTTAAGGAAATCAAAATTACTCCCCAAAATCTTGTGTTGCCTGCTGCATTGGCAACCGAGTCAAACATACCAGCATTCATCATTTAGTATTCGAGGTATTCGAATATTCGAGCAATGATTTAATATTCGAATTCGATATTCGAATTCGAGAAATCTGCTATTCGACCCATCTCTAGATTTAATACAAATTATTTATATAAAATGATTCCTTTAAATAACATGACTGAAATCATGACATGCAATACGAATTGCAACATATTGTTTCAATAGTAACTACATCAGAAGAATATTTCCACTTAGGGTACAAACATTAATAAACTATTTAGGCCATTCTACTCACGTTCTGCAATAATTTATATATTTCTTCAGGAATGGCAGAGGAAATTCTCCGCTCTGACTTTCTGGTGTAGTCTGTAGAGCGTTCATATGCACACTCATGATATGCTTGGCCAAAGTCTGAAAGATTGCAAAATAAATCCATGAGTTAATTTCACTACTAACACAAATCACAGATTGTATGTACAATGAAAATTTGGACTTAAAAATTTGTTACATAAAAAGCATAGTATGTATATAGCCATTTAGGGGCACAAAATATCCTTTGCATTAGTATTTTATGTAGAGATGTGCGAATAGTATCCGTGAATACTCACATACCTCGAATACTAGAAAGTATTCGATTTTCGAGGTCTCCAATAATTATGCTAAAGGTACACTCTCGAATACCTCAAATCCTTTGAATTTCGCTCCATACACTGTTGCATGGACGTCGTTGGTAGTTGACTTGGAAAAATGTAAAGAACTCAAGTCGTTTAGTGCATGCAGCACCGTTATTGGCAAGTTGACGAACTACATCAAATTCGTGGATTATAGCAGTGAAAAGAGTTTGACGTGGGGAACCAAAAATGATCGGGTGAAAAAATCCGAAAATCCTCGGTTTCCCCACCAGGAGAAACTCAGTGCCATGGGATAGTAACTACGTAGCACAATTCCCAAAATCGCTCCACCCTCCATCCATCAACCCTCGGCCCCTCCTCTGAAACTTCCCTCTTCTCCGAAATCAAACAAAAGGCACCAGCTCGCGCAGGGCTCGTATCACAAAGACCATAAATCAAAAGCTTCAAAAGAAAATATCAAGTTATACGAGAATAATAGAATTGTGTTTCACCCTTCCCTATCTCTCCCCCACTGACCTTTTTCTGCCTACCTGCTTTGAAGTTCCCCATTTCTGGAGGTCAACTGCTGCACGAGTCATCTATTAGCCCAAAAGGTGTCTAACAATGACTTTCGGCAATTGATATTACACCTTTATTGGATTGAAATATTAGTAATGTGCACGTAATTTAAAAAAGAATAAGACCAAACGCGACGTATTTCTGACTTTAATCATTTTACGCGAGGAAATAAATGTCAAAATACGACGGAGACTTAGCATTCTGGCAAAAATTGATATCCGCGCAGCTGAGCTTCTTGGAAGTTCATGCGGTATTTTTTTCCGAAAACATATATCAGGTTAAAATTTATGAGTTATGCTATAAATCTCTATTGTCACCGTCACAGGCAAAGGGATATTTTCTCAGGACATTTGGTTTTTCCCTGAAAGCAATTCGAATTCATCTGCTATCTCGAGAGAACTTCCAAAGATGGCCTGAATATAATTGAAGAAAATCCGGTGGAGAAGCGCGTGTATTTTGAAAAACGCCTCAGATTGTCCGCTAGCACTTGACCGCAGGAGCGGGGGTAAAGCGAACTACCTTTTTAAAATAAAAAGATGGATGAAGCAGAGTATCAAATGGGCGTGCCACTGAAATGGCGAGTGGTAGCTAAGAATGTATACATCAGACAGAAATCCATCGTAGCAGTGTAAATGCCGAGACGGCATGAAATCATTTTTTTGCAAGGTGGTGTTTCCCCTTAGAATATTTGAAAGAGATGTTAGTTGAATCAACTATATGCCCAATTGTTTCCATAAATTTAAACATTCCGTTAATCAGCTAAATTCCTGTTTGAATCCTTTGAAGGAAATCACAATTACTACTCGCCAAAATCTTGTGTTTCCCACTGCATAGGCAACCAAGTCAAACATTCCCGCATTCATCGTTTAGTATTCGAGGTATTTGAAATTCGAGGTATTCGAATATTCGAGCAATGATTTAATATTCGAATTCAATATTCGAGTTCAGGAAATCTGCTATTCGACCCATCTATAATTTTATGCATAAAATTCCTCAGACGTAGTGGCAGCATTAATCACAGTTTCTGAATGCAACTCCCTGACCGACAACAAATGCTAATATAAGTGCACTTGAAAGTATTTTCACACAGAGTAGCAAATAAAATTTTGATTTGGAAAAAAGGATTCAACTCAGGAATTACCATATTTATCTAAATATAGTCCCCCCTTATTTTTCCAAAAATGCCTGAGGTAAAAGAAAAGGGGGGACTATATTCATGCATATATTGAAAAAAATTTCCCCAAACAGGCCTAAAATTAGGGGGGGACTATATTGGGAGAAATACGGTATGTTCCAAATACATATGATAATGCACACTTATGATTACCAAGAATTTGCTTAATTAACACTAGGGAACAATATATTGTAATTCTGGCGCCGGCGCCTTCTGCCTGCTTACATTGTGACGCGTGAGACGGGAGTGCGAGGTCAAGGAAGGCCATTTTTTTAGATATGTGGTCGTATGCATGTGTGAGTGAGTGTAAGAGGGTTTTTTTAATGTGTGTGTTACAAATCATTGAGTCCCCATTTGATGTTTCCCTATTTTCCTCCCCACAAAGATGTGTAATGCTCTCCCCTTCTAAAGTGTGCAAATCTTACGATCAAGAAGAAGAATGTGGTTTCCCCCCCCACCCCCCGTGTCCTTGGTGAAGTGACCGTCCGTCCCCAAGTGCATCATCCTTTTTTTTTTCTTTTTTCCCCTGACCCCCCCTCCCTGGTGTTTCCTCCCCTCAATGGCTACATAACGTGGTGGTGCTCCGAGGGAAAAGGGGTTCTTCTGTTTTTGGCGGTTCCACGTAATAAAAAAGGCTCCTAAGGCTGGTATCGTCAGTCGCTTCTTTAGCCATCCTTCATCTTCCTCGGCTCCTGAAGTATAGATTTCATTTCAAGAGACGTCTGAAGGTCTTCTTCACTGCACTTTGCTGGTGAAGGACTCCTCGTCAGCGTAGGTTGGTCTGGCCCAGCCTTCACATCCACTTCACAACCATTTCATCACTTTAAAGATTTTTTAACAGGCCTTACATAAAAGATAGGTTGGTAGAAATGATTTTGTTGTTATTATTTGTGATGGCGATAACGTTTTAATTTTGTTTACGTTCATTTTTCTGTTTATTTCTGCTTTACATTGCAATGTTATCCGTAAGCCAGTGCATCAAAGGCAATGATTGAACAGCGTATTATCATGGATATTAAAGCTGTTAGGAGATCTTTGTGTATTTCGACACATAAAAACCTTAATTAGAGGTATTCCTGAGGTATAATCATTCGCGATCATGTTGAATGACGTGATAAAAGTCGTCATACTAGACTCAATCCATACTTAGGATATCACCCAGCACGTTAAAATCATCTCTACATAGATGTAAAAAGCTTACAAATAAAGTTTTCTTGTGCATCTGCACTAGATATGGATATGGAGTAACTACGTAATGCAATTGTGTGCATCAAGTATTCCTCTTAAGCTTACAAAGGGAAAGTTTAATCACATCTTATTCACATTTCAACGATAAGGTTGATTATTAACATTTATAAAATATTAATGTGTTTGTGTAGCCATATATTATGGCAACCGATTTAGCCCAGTGGTTAGTGCCTGTCGCTACCACGCGGATGGCCCACGTTCGATGCTGCTTATAGGCGGATTTTTTTAGCTTTTTTTTTGTATTTCTTTAGCATAAACTTACGTTTAACTATTAATTTTATGATTTTAAATCAGAAGAGTGTTTTCTGGATAGAAAATGTTTAACATGTGCACGCACCGTCGGTTTTATTGTCTTTTGATTTTGATAGTTTTTTTCGAACTGCTGTGGCCATTTCGGTATCAATTACCAAACCAGTTTGATATAATTTATCAAACTGGTTTGGTAATTGTTACTAAATTTTTCAATGAGCAACATGACGACCGAAAAGTTTGATAAATTTCATCAGAATTCGATAGTTCTAACTAAACCCTTTTTCCGCGTACGATTAAGTTTTTTGCCAACGTTTCGGTTTATTTTAAAACCTTCATCAGGGCTATGAATGAAAAAATGAGACGACAATAATATACAATATTGATACATACATGAAGGTTACAAAACACTTGTTTTACAATATTACAATAAAAAATGAGAAAGGAATGCACAAGAATTTTGACATTAAAAAAATATTTTTTATATTTTTTTAATGTCAAAATCCTTGTGTATTCCTTTCTCATTTTTTAATTATATTGTTGTATAAAAGCTTTTTTGTAACCTTTATTTATGTATCAATATTGAACATTATTGTTCTCTCATTTTTTCATTCATAGCCCTGATGAAGCCTTTAAAATAAAACAACACGCTGGCAAACAACTTTTTGCATTATATGACCTACACCCCAGGAATTATTTAATCATCATGTTGGCTTACATTAATGCTGGATTGTTTAGGTGTACGTTTCGACTACAAAAGACTATAGTTGATATTTACTAATCATCTAACTGAGGAAACTTGTTGCTTTTTTCCCACGCTTCGATCTTTTGTATATTTGAAGTATGAATTATCTATGAATTTTCGGTGAATTTAATTTCTGATTCCAATGCAAACTGTCACTGCGTCCGTTTTCTTATTTTCTTGAATATCCCTATGTTTGATTACCAAATTAAACAGAAAAACTCTTTCCGCGTTACCCATTCGCTCCATTTTGGCATATTTTGTGACCCATGTGACGCTAGGTGAGTTATGCTTCGTCTTTGTTTGACTGGATGAACGGATCTCAGAACCGGACATTCCATGAGCAACGAAAATGATCCAAAAGACCAGCTTAAGTCGGAAGATAAAGAAGAGCTTCACTGAGGATCGTCTCTTGAACGTAATCGCGTCCTTCGCGAAGGAGGCCGCCGAAGGAATCCTAAGTGAAGACGAGATCTGAAGGAGCGACTGACGATATGGGCCTAAGAGTAGGCAGAGTGTGGGAAGGCAGAAAAGACGAAGTCGGTGGAGAGATCCCGAGAGAGAGAGAGTAAGAGGGTGCCCGATGCGAGTAGGAGTTGTACGGTAGACTCGTGGTGCCAAGGAAAGGATCTCCCAACTGTCGCAAAGAGGTCATCTCCCACCCGTGAGCCTGCCGGAGAGGACGCAGAGCAGCCTACGCCGAGGAAAGAAATCGCCACGATCAGCAGATCGAGAGCCCCGAAAATTCAACAAACGGTAAGAGAAAAAGCCACGAATTCCCATTCCCCCCTTCCCCAAGGAACAGAAGAAAAGTCTCACTTCAAGTCAAGAAGAGAATTCATTAAAAATGTTTATAAAGTTCCCCCCCGCAAAAGTAGAGAAGATGACAGTACTTCCCCCTATTACAGTGTGAACTTCAGTGCAATATCTATTTCGTTGTTTCATATTTCCATTCCCCCCTGTTTCTTTTTGTATTTTTTATTTGTCCCCTTTTTTTGTGGTTTTGTATGGGTCATGAATGTGAAAACGTGTAGCGTGATTCTTTTTTTTTTTTTTGGGTTTAGGTTAAGGACTGAAATTTTTCTGTTGTGCAGCATAGTGAATTATGCGTTGTATTTCATTGAATCCAAGGAGAAGAAGTTAATTGTTCCTTTTGTTATTGATTTGCTTGTATTTGTAAATGATCATATTTAAAACTCATTAAATTTATGTTGAGCGAACTACGCAGTCGAACGGCTTTCTTTATCCTAACGCTACTGTCTCAGGTCTCATCACCCCTAAATTTCCCTCTCCTACCCTTTCCCAAAATCCCATTCCCTCCCCCAGGTGCACGGGAGATCCTCGCCACACCTCCGCCCTCCCCTTTTGCCCTCTAATTCCTCTTTCCCCGAATGTGCCCCCGCACGGGGGGTTACAATATGTATGGGCAGGGCAATAGAAAACTATAATTAAGAATGCTTCCAGTTCCTCTTTTTAGTACCCAAGAGAGAGGTAGAATTAATAAGTAAGACTCAAACATATTGACTTACTGGCAAGGTTCAAATAACCAAAATGATTTTTAAAAGCCTTTGAGTGATGATATTCTGTACTTAAATTCTGCTGGGGGGCACCCAATGACCGATGGTATAGGGTAGATCAGGCATGGGCGCAGCTAGCAATTAAGGTTGGGGGGGTTTAGGTGCAACTAATACCAGGATGTGTGGGGGTATGGAATACCCATCAGGATAAGAGGCAGGTGCGAGATTAATAAAGCGTGGAATTTGACGATAAATGGTTCAAAATGGTGAGTTTTACAGCTTTCTGAGGTATGTTTTATTAATCTTTACACTACTCTATTAGTAATATCAATCCAATTAAGTAAAATGGATTAAACTTAAACATTTCTCTGAGCTCTGGGGGGGGGGGGGAGGTTTATCCCCCAAAACTCCCCCTCGCTGCGCCACTGAGATCAGGTACACCAATTAATTTGTGTCAAATTATAAAATGGGCTGCTATCTCAACGCATGTGCACGCATCTCACTGCAGCAGGAAAAATTCAATCACCTAGTTCTACCACCCAATACACTTAGAATATGTAATATATAATTCTTATGTAGCACAGAATTAGTCAATCAAAAAATATTCCTTACTATGTCTCTGTCCCTGTTGTGCTCATCCTTAACGATGAAGATCATATCAAAACGAGACAAAATTGTAGGCATGAAATCAATGTTTTCTTCCCCCTTTGTTTCATCCCATCGCCCAAAGATGGAGTTGGCAGCAGCTAGCACTGAGCAGCGGGAGTTCAAGGTGGTAGTGATTCCAGCCTGAAATAAAGCAAAATTCATGTGTCAGGAATGTTGTGACATTTCGGATTTACAAAAACAATTCCCCATACTACATAAGGTATAAAAATAACTATCATGCTATAAAGTTTATCTAGAATGTTTTTTTTTATATTGCCAAAAATTTAATTACAACTCTAGTAATTCACAAAATACCATACAGGGAAAATTTCACTGTCCTATTTATAACAAATGGTAAGGAGCATTGTACCGGAAACCACGGTATTACTGTAAGGCTGCATAAGTGGAATCCAAACAAATAGGAAATCAAACAATTATCCAAAATGCATTGAAAGACAGCAGAGTCCTTACCAGACACCACGAATATCGAACATAAAGAAAATTTTAGTTCCTTTTTCAGCCTGAGGAAAACACTCAGAATAGAAAGTGCGGAAGTCTGATAGAAACGTTCTACACATTTAAAATTGTACAATCTTGAATGTTTGCATATTTTGACAAAAATCTAATGAAGCATCCAATAATTCAGTAGCTTCTGCTCATAAGAATACTACTTTGCATTATCCCAAATATCTAAACTTTTTGAGGAAATTAGCAAGAACTTCCTAAAGCAAAATTTTGTGGCCTTCTGAAGAAGCAATGGGAAATATACCATGGTATACTTTGGTGGACTACATGACTGGGATACAGAAAGGAAATTAAACGGTTATCCACCATGTATTTAATACAACATAATTGAGCCTTAACTGGACACCATGAATCAACGCATAAAGATAATTCTAATAAGGTAGTTTCCTTCATCAAATAAAACGAAAGGCATTGATTGCGATTCTTTATCCACTATTAGTGTAATCATAATATACAAATTATTTGGTTTTAAGAATTTCCAGTTTAGACGAATGGCAATGGTCAATTTTATCCTCATTTGAAAAAGGCCAGATTGGCGGCCATACGATGCCACTCCGCGTGACTTCACTGGGAACTAGATGCTATACCAGTAGTCAGGAGTTTTAAATTGTCCGAGATTACCAATGCATGCATGAGGCACAGAGCTCAGGGAAACATCTCTTAATAATCACTTATTAAAACTGGCTAAGGTCGGAAAGTTTCCTTCGTTTGATAAGCTATTAATAATCTTTATTTAAGCCAAGCGCTACCAGCTAGCAGGGTACTCTGCTACCTGCTAGCATCCTGCGTTGTATCAGCACTCAAAGCCACGCCCCAAGGTCACCTCACTTGTAACAGCGGGAACCAGAACGACGTCACATGGAGTTTTCCCAGCATTCATACTTAGCCGTAGCGTTTTCGCGTGCTTGAAAATTTTCACATTTCATTTAATCGCAAAAAATAGATATCGTCATTTAAAAATGTGAAAGGGTGTAATGTGTACTCCTGGAGTAATAATCTTTCGATTTAGGCAATAAAAAAATAATAGGAAACCACCTTCTTGGCTCACCTTGGCAATTGAGATTGTCTGCTGTTCCATAGCCTCATGAATGGCAACTCTGTCATCCTCCCTCATCTTGTCAAACTCGTCAATGCAGACCACACCACCATCAGCAAGAACCATGGCACCGCCTTCCATCACAAAATTCCTCTGAAATCAAAAGAGAATTTCCCCACCGGTTAACGGTGAAACTAGGCAAACATCAGGATTATAACCTTGGGGCATTGATTCAGATGGCCCCCGCACTGTTGTCAGCACACACTCTTTAAGGAGTACTATGAGACCAGCATGGTGTGCTCAGCACTTCCAAATGCCAGCCCTAAGGCAGTCATCATTGGTTCACAATCAAATAAAACAATACCATACAGGATCTGTCTGTCAAGGTTCCCATTCATTCTAAATTATTAAAATTCAGGTTTTTTTCCAGATTTTCACGGTCTGTAGAGAAACCATTTTAGGTAGAAATATTCATCACGTAACAATCATCGGCCGCACATTAACTACAAATTTAACAAACACGACAGACACCGTGAATTCAAACGCAGCAATGAAAGTGCTATCTCTCCTGGCGTCACATATCGTTTGCAAAATTCAGCTCCGGCCTACGTTTGTGATTAGGGAAATAGAGGGACCAGGGTGCTTGATAAGTTAAGAAGAGTCTGAATTTTTGCAAGTGTTAATGAACACTTTGGTTGCCAGTCTTCCGGCTTTGGTACAAGATTAAGGTCAATGTGTCATCATGGCACACGGACCAATGATTGCGCTTCAAATATACGTGTGTAGATAAATCCGTGGCCATATGTATGTGATTGACTGACCTTGAAATGTGATCGAAATATCCATTTCTCTTTTAATCTGTCAATCGCAGTTCTACGATCGTAAAATCAAGATTGAGAGATTTTTAAGGTTTTAGGACGAAATTCATGGCTATTTCCACGTTTTTTTCACGGTATGCAAAATTCACGGCATACTCATGGTTTTCAAGGTTGAGTGGGAACCCTGGTCTGGGTAAGAAAGGCTTTTGATCCACCACATCTACTTGCAGTATCATGTGCACACAGACTTAGATGAGTGAAGGCTGCTGCCTTTGTCACTATGCCTTCAAGCATTGGGATTGTAAAGAAAATAATTTTCGTACATCCCATCATACATATATTTCATGAGACATAATAACCAAAAGGACTCACTAGAGCAATGCTAAACAAAAATCTTCCTGCACGTACACAATATTTAAAAAAGCTCACTGAGATTCAGATCTTCTGTAATTTTTAAGTCTTGATGTGGTTGATGTTGTTTCGGGAAGGCTAGGCATAAGACTAGCCATAAACCCTCAAGCAAATGCAATTCATCAACCAATAGTCAGGAAGAAGTGGCTGGAGTACTAAATTAGTTGATTTAATTGAATTCAGTTTGCCAATTGCATGTTAGAATGATAATGGAAGAAAGGTCACAAATATCAAACCACAATAAAAAGCATGTTTTGGAGTTACTGGCCAAGAGCATCTTCATAACAATGATCCAGCCCCCTCACATTATGTATCCCTGGCAGAATTTTTCCAGTTCCCTACGATCATAAGTACCCTGAAAGGGACCAACTTTGGGACGATAAAAGCGATCAAAATCCCGGTAACTAAGGCTCTTAAAGAGAAACCAGAGGTGTTTTCCCAGATGTGTTCCATGCAAGACAGAGTCAATGAAAAAAGTATAAAGGAATCTTAAGGCAATAGGTTACGGACATAAAAAAGTTTGCGACTTTACCCAGCATAAATATTCTTTCAAAATCACTTTAAAAAATAGGTTGATCCTGTATGGTAGACTAAAAGGTATTTGCTATGAGAAGATAAATAATAAAAGTAGAGGGCTTACTGTCGAGGGGTCTCGGATTACTGACGCAGTGAGACCAGCGGCTGAAGATCCTTTCCCAGATGTGTAAACTCCGATGGGTGCAACCTGCTCAGCAAACTTCAGGAGCTGAGATTTGGCTGTTCCTGGATCACCAAGCAGGAGGACATTGATGTCCCCTCTCCTGGTCAATCCATCCGGCATACGCTTTCTTGAACCTAAATGAGATATGAACAATGTCCAACTATTTTCACCCAATTATCAAATGTAAACCACACATTTTTTAAAGATGAAACCCAATGACACCACATCCTGAGTATACTTAATGACAAATACAACTAGAGTCGACTTGTTTAATTTCTTCGTTAATCAATACAACAACTGCAAACTTCACTTGACTAAAATCACCACTGCATTGAAATACCATATATGTCTGAATATAGTCCCCCCTTTTTTTCCAAAAAATGCCTGTGGTCAAAGTAAAGGGGGGGGACTATATTCAAACGCATTTTTTTAACTTTTCACGAAACTGAAGCCTCAAAATTAGGGGGGGGGGGACTATATTCGGAGAAATACGGTAACATTATTCAAATAATGTACAAAAAATATAAATAGAGAATGAATTCATAATATGTATCTGATGCATAATACTCTGTTATTCTCTAATAGAAAAAAATAGATAACAAAAGAAGGCAATGTGCTAGCATAGTGTGTTGAAATTCCCAATTATGCATTATAGTACCTTACATTACAATGCTCACTTATACAAGTGTCATATATACCCAGGATCAATGGGGTGAACAATGAATCAGGAAAGAAAGTGCCACTGCCTACGCACCTTGATTTACTGGAATCTACTCCACTAAATAAGAGAACCCTCACCATAAAACAGATATAAGAGCACATTTTTTAATAGCAACCTTTTCCTTCTTCACTATTAAATAAATTGATAGACAGGGAGTATAGAAAAAGCTAACCTCCGAACAGAAGGCAAGCGATGGCTTTCTTGATATCAGCTGATCCATAAATACTGGGAGCAACGGAGCGGGCTATCTTCTCATAAATATCATTTGAAGAGGCTAGTCTGCGAAAGGCTTCCTCTTCTTCCGGAGACACGGCAAGACGAGCACTGAAGCCAGAGCCCTTTGTATCCACCTCCACACCAACTGCCCTGAGGTAAGGACTGCGGACACCAACTGAACCTTTCTCCCTGTTTCCCCTCTGCAGTCAACAAATTAGGAATTCCATAAACAAACAATAACAATAGAACTGTTACGATAACACCTACCACCAAAATCACTCAATGTTCAAATGCCATTGATACACCAGTATTTGAGAGAATGAGGCTCTATCACCATTAAAATTTTCCTTTAAATATGATTTTTTTCAGATGTAAGTTTCTCTGACATACCATGAATTTCTACAGATAATCAAATTCTGTGAATTTATAAGTGTTCCAGAAGATTGGCCACACAGTGTATATACATTGTAATAAGGGATGACAATGGCAACACTAAGCATTCAAGTGATTAGCTCTTTACATTGAAAACACGAAAGAGATAAAGCATCAAAGGAGAGTGGTTCGCATGGTGGAAAATCAAAGTCCTGATCATGCATTTCCCTCCAATTTCAACATCACAGAAATTATTGTTTATGATAAACTCTGACGTTAGAAATTACTTGGTCAAGTCAATCATTTAGCTAAAAAACAATTCATTCAAAGTCATGCTTCAGCTAATTTTAGCAAAAAATAACAAATGGATTAAAAAACTTAAAGAGTAAGCGAGAATAAGATCATCATGCTGAATTGCTGCCGTTGAATTAATAATCACCTATATGTACTACAGTTATCAATAATATGTAGACACCCATGAGTCCCCGTTAACTTTAGGGGCCGGATCGGTGAAAACTTGGAAGGTTTGCAAGTGGGCGTCTACATATTATTGGAAAAGACAGTACAAAATTTAACGTCCGCTGGAATCGGAGAAATTTTAGAGGGGATATTTCATAGCTTGACTATCAGTCATCTAAAAAAGATTGGTGGATTGAGGAGGATTATGCATCATTTATAAATGAAACTTGGTTTCAAAGTGTAAAGCCTGACAATACTTGTAAGGACAAACAATTAATAACAGATAATTATAGGAAAATAATGCTACATACTACCACTCTTCCATACGTACCCTAGTTTGTGCAACCTTCTTGATGGAAAATATGCCCAGGACGACAACACGGTTTCCAGGAACCACTCTCTCACAAAGGTACCTGCAACGAAAGTTATGAAAATTGAGTGCAACAATATTAAATTTCCACACAATAAGACACTGAAATATTGATAGATTGAACAGAGATGGAATAATTTCCTGAAGGAATAACATAATGCATCATTTTCTTTACTGACTACAACCTCAAAGGAAATCACGCAAATGAGATCATGGATAGAACAAATAATCTATTTCTGATACACTCTAGTCTTTCACAGTAAAATTAACACTTCTAAAAACTCCTGATTACTTTTTAACATGTTTTACACAAATGTCATTTTCACGAGAGAAAATTCAATTAAGAAGCAAAATCAAGAAATGGAAAAGGAGTTACTTAAAATACACCACCGTCCAAGAGTTACTCAAAATTTATTTGGAATAAAAAAATTACAAAATGTTCACCTGGCACAAAGATAGCAGTGGTTTTGCTTAGTCCACTAAATATATAACATGAATTCCTCATAAGACTGGAGGAATACAACACCCAGAAAACTAGTCAAAGGAGCATCACCTCAATTATTACCCTTACTCCGCTATAAATGTAAAATTTCAATGAAACAAAGCAAAAAAGTAAAAACGACAAACCTGTCACAATACACTTTCAGATGGCGAGGCATCTCTCCTTGAGGAATGGATTCTGGCAACTCTTGAAGTTTGATGATCTGAAAATCAACACACGTGCACTTGTCAGGGACGATAAAGAATGGGTCCAACGGACACTTTGGTCGGCCAGCCTGCTCCCTGAAATACAAACATAACAGTGAAAAATTACATCAATTGAAATGCATGGGTACACACATAGCCTTTCACATTTTAAACCCTGTAGATACCACAATTTTTGATTGACCTAATGCTAGAGTTATAATAATTACACAATCTGGCAGTAATACTGTCACAATAACCATGCAAACTTAGAGGCATCATGGATCTATTAGCCATTATTTTAGCTGTTAACAACAAACTAACTAAATATGTACTAATATTTCATGGAAATCCAAAGAAATTTGAACAATGTATAAGAAAAATGTGGAAATTATAAGAACATAAGGAAATCATTTACTTCATGATGTCATTGTAGGATGTAGAATCAACAATAAGGGTTATTTACAGCAAAATGGTATGTTAACCTGAACATCACTATTTCAATCAAACCACTTTTGGGAAATCTGAAACTGGGAGTCCATTAAAACTCCCTTTAAGACATTCTGAAGGATTTAACTCACGTGTTACACTTCCGCGGCAGCACGTATCCCTCGAGACCAGGCTTCAGGGGCAGATTAGGTATCACATTCCTGCAAGATCTACACTGAATAGACATAGTAGTAGCCTTGGCTCGGATTCCAGAAGCAGACACGACAATACCAGGAATTTTCACCAACCGTGACACAACATCAGACTAAAAAGTAAATAAAAAATTGATAATGATAATTTAAAAATGTTGTTTGCAAAGAGAGAATACATAGAGAAATCCATCGATATTACACATACCTTCATATCCCTGAGGCTGGATGGATTGGCATCTGAAGACAGCAATATTTGAACATCTTCCATGGTCTCCTCACCTTCTGGGCGGGGTGCTGTGACTTCATCGGCCACCTCCTTAGCAGCAGCTTCAAACTGAAAGGCATAAACACTTTCATTATGTATAAAAGGGCATGCTATTTCATATTCCAATGAGATGGTAAATCAACCCTAAGTCGACATTGTTGAAAGAGGAAGAAAGAGCTCTTTGGAGACAGAAGCCCTAGTTTCCAAAAACCAATCACCCACACCTGTGGTGGTGTGATCACAGATCACAGAAAATGGTTTGCGAGTATGCGTCAAACCAGCGCGTGACAACACAAACTGTAATTCACCAAAAGATGAAGTTCACCATGAAAAATTAATTGACTTAGCTGGGATTTGAACCCGGACCTCCCGATAACCGGTCAGGCGTGTTAACCAATACACCACCAAGCCATTTCCTCAGAGCGAACTTCAGGGAATTATTCGAGGGGACTTGAATTCTGGATAAGTTAAATATTTTTTCATGGCAAACTTCATACTTTGGTGCAGGGGCGGATACAGGATATTTTTCTGGGGGGGAAGGGGTCACAAAATTCTGACAGGTCTTCATATATTTTAGATTTAAAACAAAAAAATTACTTTAGAAAATATTCTCTTAATTTTGATATGGAAATTATAAACATTAATTTGAATGATTGAGGCTCCGTAATACACAAAATAAAACAGATGTAATGATAACTGTACCAAATATCTTGTCTATTTTTTAAGTGTCTGGAGGGTGGGGGGCAAGTTCTTCCGCTCCCCCCCCCCTGTATCCGCCTACACTTCGGTGTACCTATTTAACTTTGCACCCGTGCTCGTGACTGCATACAAAGTCTCTTGTTTCATGAAGTGCTAATAAACTGTAATGTCATACACTTAACCATATGGTCACGTTGCACTTAAGTAGTATGAGGCAACTGCTGAAGAACGTGGGGTTCAGCAGTCAAGCAGCTCACAATCACTCTGTCACGCATCACGGTTCTTGTAAACCACAAGCATGTGAATGAATTTCATGTATTCGAGGTAAGTGTTCGTCGGAACTTCACCAAACTTTATTTAACTTATTTCACATTCTAAACAATCCTCGGGGTGAACAAAAGTGCCGCGACTACTAATAAAAGTCTACTAATATGGTACTTATCTTGACGTCGGATGGGTAACTTTTACGCTCCAGTAGCCATCATAAACAAGAAAAGATTATCAAAACCAAAGCAAGATTTTGATGAGGTGTGTTGGGTTTGGGTTGGGACAGGGCATGATGTGTCTCATAAAGGACACTAATTCCTTCTTCATTTCATAAAATGATTAAATTATAATCGAAGCAAATGAAAGGCTTATTTGCAGTGTATGATCCTCAGACCGGGGAGATGGGTTGGGTAGCACACAGCAGAAGCCACGCCAATGGCGTTGCTTCTTACATAATTATGTATATGTAGATTGACACCCACAGACAATCTTATGACAACAGTAGCAAAATGATGTGGGTGGTTTGGATTCTGCCAGGATGGGTTGAGGCATAGTGTTCATATTGCTGTCGTTTGAAATTATATCATATCCCTGCTGGTTACCTGAATTGATTCAAATTAAGCAGGCTGGCCCGAAACTTTGTTGACCTTTACAGTAGACTCTCGTTATTACGAAGTTCACGGGACCGAAAAATCGGAGGTTCGTAATAACGAAGTTCGTAAGAACGTTTCTTTTAGGAATCGTTGAAAGGAATAGTGTATTATAAACGCGATTGAATTACGCGGAAAGAAATATAATCAGGAAAATGCGTTTCAGTTTTTCAACAGAAGACTGCGCCATGACGCAATCGAGGGTTGATATCTTCCCGAATACATGAACTCCGATATTCAAACTCGATGCGTCCCAAGACCTTGTTCCTAGGTTGATAAAATTACAGTCCGGCCACCGAGAGTTGTCCAATTACAGACCAAATGGTCTAGGTCCGGGGAGGGGGCAAGGCTGCCAGGTAAGAAAGGGAAACGCTTACAAAGTGTTCCGTGAAGAAAAGATCCGGAAGGGACGACGAGCGTCAAGGACCTAGAGGAATAATCACTTGTTCTGTGATTCGAAGAATGGGCTTATTTTGGTGGATCAGGCTTATTTCGGTGTTCGTTTATGCATTTGACAACGTTGTATGACTAGGCGAGGGTGTGAGGTGCGTTTGGGGGACAGCGGTTTGCTTTAAACCGTGCTGGCGCAGGATTATCCGCCCATCCTATTGTGCCGTAATCGGACAACCCTCGCCAGCCGGACTGTATGTAATTTATCGCAGAGTAAGGTTATCCTGCGGGATGCAACACTGCATTCCACGTATGCGCTTACTCACGCTTGTGGCGAACTGATCTAGCGGGGCCTGCGATGCATTCGGAGCCGAAAAAATATCTCCCCGCGGTGACGAAGAACGGGCGAAACGTTGAACAGTTCCTAAATTCACTCCATTTTCATTGATACCTTATTCAGATCATGATCACAGTGAGAGTTTCCCAGCGCCACACCGCGTCGTATCGGCTAAATCGAAAGGCGCCAAATTTGAAATTTGAAAATTTTGAATGCTCGTATCTCTGAAAATTCGTAAATTGAATGTGCATAAAAAGAGGTCTGACTGTACATCCTATTTACGAACGGTTATGAGTAGGGCACCCTGACTACACAGGAATGAAGCTAGTTATATGATGTTGCGTGTAAACTGAATAAAGAACCATAATTGACGCTCTTAGGCACAGTAAACGAGAATAACTTAAACGTGGCGCAATTATTGAAACTTAAGTGTAGTGAATATCCACCTAAATACCGTGACTTGTGCGTGCAACTTCGTAATAAAGTTCATATTGTAACTGCCGGGACCGGGACATAGGTTCGTAATTTCGTAAAAACGAAAATTTCGTAATAACGTTTCTTTTACTATAGCTTGGTTAGGCCCTTTCGACGGGACCAACGATTTGCTTCGTATTAACGAGAACTTCGTAACAACGTTGTTCGTATTAACGAGAGTCTACTGTAGCAACATTTTTTATGATCGCCTTTTCTCGTCTATTATGGCTTCTGCAATGTAAAAGTTAACTATCCAACTAGAAGATGAGTACCTTATTAAATATTGATTTAGAATGAGAAATAAGTTATAGGGTGCTGGTGGAAAAAGTTGAATGTTCAAATGACCCGTCGCTTATGAACTGACCTTCGCCACATGATTGATGAAGAAGTATGATAATTGTTCGTCTATTTCATAAGTATTTAGTAAAAGCACTAGTAAGTATTATTGAAAGAAAATAATGGAATTATCGCCACTTAATAATTACCTCTCCCTTACTGTTTCAGTGGTGGCAGTTATACTTTATTTCGCATTTCTGGATTGAGATACATACACAACTTACATCCATATCACACAGGTAAAGCCGTTAAAATGTTAACACCGTACAATAAATATGCCAAATTGTAGTTATTTTGTGGTACTGAATTACAATTAATGGAATACAATTAACTACACATGAAAGTTAAAGGAAATTTTGTATATAATACACCTATTAGCCATGTAAGCTGATGAAATAAATCTGCTTAGAATCTAAGCAATATAGCATTTTAGTTCAGCTTACATTTTCCATTTCTAATATTTAGGACAATAACTAAGGAAAATCTAGTCGACTCCTTTTGCTATCGTACATTTGTTCATGCTATATCAGTCATTATGTGTGGCGGAGAAAATATTATATTTCCCAAATTACAAAGGACATAAGGATGAAATTACTGTATACATATTTTAGGGTGGTTTCCTATTATTTTTTGATTGCCTAAATCGAAAGATTATTACTCCAGGAGTACGTATTTCATGATTTACAATTTTTAAATGACCATATCTATTTTTCGCAGCTAAATGAAAAGTGAAAATTTTTAAGCGCACAAAAACGCGACGGCTAAGTATGAATGCTGGGGAAACCCCGCGTGATGTCATTCTGGTTCCCGCTGCCACTAGTGAGGTGACCTTGGGGCGAGGCTTTGAGCGCTGATACAATGCAGGATGCTAGCAAGTAGCAGTGTACCCTGCTAGCTGGTAGCCCTTGGCTTAAATAAGGATTATTAATACCTTATCAAACGAAGAAAACTTTCCGACCTTAGCCAGTTTTAATAGTTGATTATAAAGACATGTTTCCTTGAGCTCTGTGCCTCATGCATGCATTGGTAACCTCAGACAATGTAAAACTCCTATCCTCTCGTGTAGAGACTAGGTCCCTGTGACATCACGTGGAGTGGCATCGCATGGGCGCCAATCCAGCCTTTCTCAAATGAGGATAAAATTGACCCTTGCCATTCGTCTAAACCGGTATTTCTAAAACCAAATAATTTGTATATTATGAATACACTAATGGTGGGTAACGAATCGCAATCAATGCCTTTCGTTTTCTTTGATGAAGAAAACTACCCTATTCTCAAATGATCATTATATTTATCTTTAAGATGGTGGAATTAATTTTCCGCCAGCAATATATTTTTCTACCGTCACAAGTGTTGTCTGCCAGCTCAGACGAACAACGGTGCAGGATGTGTTTCCATCTGTTTAGCGCAGATGATGTCACGGCTGCGATCGGAACACGCTCTACAGTTCAAAACAAATCTGCCCAGATATGCGATTGGAAAGCACCCATATTTATTGTTTGGTAAAGATCCGACAAAAATTGGCGATTCGATAAAACTACACTGACACCCAATTTTTCATACATTTCCATCAAAAATACTTGACAGTATATTCATCTTTACAGGTGATATGAATATCTTTAATCGATGCAAAATATGAACCTATTCATACAAATAGAAATATGACAGTACACTGCAGTAAAAAAGCATCAATAACAACCTTGATAACCTGTTGGGAAGGGAGTATTTAAATATTTATAAACCCATGCATTAAATAATACGGAATACAACAATGCATGACTTTCACAGCTAAGCATATTTCTTCCGATTAATTCACCATTTTTTCCCTGATATTACAAGATTTTTTAAGCAATGAAATTATTTTTCTTTCCAGGTTTTGTCAGGAGTGGCCACTAAGATGCCTAGCTTTGCAATGATCTGGCAAAAAATGCGTACCCGAGTCTAGATTAAAGACATCAAAGTTGCATTACCCATCGATTACATATATTATTGCGTAACACCAAAAAATTGTTACAGAAAGAAGTAGGCAACCCAGACAAAACACTAACCCTTTTAACGACATACTTCTGGAAATAATGCCCCGATGAACACAGTTAATTCTGTAGTGACATACACATGTAATTAATGACCAAAAGTAGCCCCTCACAAGACAAAAAAATCATGAATACTTACACTTAAATGTAAAAATTGAATTATAGACTGGGATATTACAATTAAAAATCAAATAATTACCAAAGGCAGGTGCTCCGCTGGCTGCTTATAGAGCGCATCCGCCAATGATTCGTCGAAACTTGCCAAATCTTCTATGTTAACCTCCAGCCAAAATTTTCGCAGATTGTACTGTCTCTTCAACGCATCCCTGGGAATAAATATTAATTAATACAACCTGCTAGAATGTAAATGTGTCGCAGTGACGAAGGTGAGGTACTTACCTGTACTTATAATTGAAGTTTCCTTCGTGAAACTGTCTAATGAAGTCCTTGAATTTCTTTTTAACGCTTTGTAAAGAAACAGTAATATCGCTTTGTTGGTCATCACCAACAAAATTGTCAGAGAAAAACACACCAGGATCGTCGAAACCTTCCATAATGACAATATAAACTAATTTCCTTGCGTGATGGACAACTTTACTTCACGCCGACACAAAGCGCGGGAAATCAGAAAACTTGGCGATTGTGCTGCCACGGGAGCCAGCAAGCTACAAATGACTGTCGATTATGCTACATTATGCTAGAGCACATTTTGAAAACAAAGGTTGTGCAAGTTACATGAAGATGTAATTGTATGCATGTTATTTTCCTTACGTCCCGAACTTGTTTGACGAAACATGAAACCGAAATCTACCACAAAATGTACGTCCAGTAGCAAATCACAGAAAGATGACACAGCTCGTAAAAGAAACGCTGACAGCAAAAGCCAGACGTTAATCTGCTCTCGTGACAAACTGGTAAGTATTTAATAATGCGTGAATACAATGGTTGTTGCTAATTATGTTTTCATGCTATTCTGTACCTGACCGAAAGCGTGACCTCTTTTTCGGCATCTGTTGACTATTTGCACTCTTCGAAGACTTCCTTCGCATTGGCGACACACAAACCTTGAAATGAATGAGGAAGAGTGACAATAAGTGCTACCTAGTCTTTTATTAGCGCTAAAACGCCATCCTTCGTAAAGATATTGATTTTTTTCGTATCTGTCATTCTTCTCTATTCATGCTCTCCAGGATGCTGCATTGAAGTTAATAAAAGATAGAATAAAAGCTGCAAAAGGAGAAGATCCGGTATCAAAGATCCAGAAATGCAAGTCAATTACTGGAGCGGCAACTGGATCAATTAGGCTCTCAAGTAATACCTACAACTTCTATAGGTTTAATTGCGTTAAATTTCTTCTTACAAGGTTAACACACGATAGGAATTTTTCAATATTTTCGTTGAGTATACCACTACCCAAGTTTCGGCGTTTTACGTGCCATCTTTAGAACAGGAAAATTAATCCTAAGTATGATGGGTAAAATGTCAAAACTCTGGTAGTAATGAAAATCTTTGATACAGGAAAGTTGCTATTTTCCCCTCCCCAAAATTTTCAAACTCCATACCATCAATCCTATCTTAAGAATTTATACATATTTTCCCTCTGCACATTTTATTTCAGAAAACCTAGCATGCTCTACTACCCATAAGTGTGTCCAATTGAGGAATGCACTGATATCTCACAATTGGAAGGAAGCATCAATCCTGTTATTGAATATGTTGAAAGATCCAAAAGACAATGTTCTCTACATTAATATGTGGAAGGTAACTAATAGTTTTAATATGATCAGCTAAGTAGACAGCGAATGATAATTTTCCTTCATTTAGTTTAGTTTGGTTGTTCTGACATTTAGTGAAAATGGCCAATCATTTTTATATCTATCAGTTTCTTCCAATTTCCAAATGTCTATGGTTTTTTGGCTACCGTGAACTATGGATGGATGCAATTATTTTTTGCTAAACCCAACATGAATTAATGATGGAAGTGTATGTTTAGGAATTGGCAACCTGTGATTGGTTTAACATGGAATGAGTGATCCAAGTACTAAGATAGATTAACAGCTTTATATTATGTATTTTAATATTTAGTAGTCTAAAAATGTTTCAATTATTTCAATGAGTGAATTTGCGTAGTAACCTAGTAACTTAATGCTCACCAAGCATGAAATTCTCCTTGAGAAATCATGCAGTTTTGCAGTGCATTGATAATTTAAGTGAAAGTTATTATGTATTAGGAAAAATATTCATGGTGACCTATCAGTGATCAAGCAGTACACGAAAAGTGTTCAATATGGTGACTGCAATTCAGTTTAAGCTCAATTTCTTGACATTGCAGAAACTTTTACCAGAAATACTAAAAATTGATTAATGAATAGATACTCACCTCAACAATTCAACATGCGTAGAACATCATTAGCCTATGATTCCTTATATTCATATTTGTATTTAGTAGGTGTACTCAAATATCAGGGACTGCATCTGAAACAAGATCACCTTTGTTTATTCCTTAGTTTTTTTCAATTGAAATTAATAAATAATGTCAAGAAAGGAATGAATATACTTATCTTAAAAATCGAGTCAATTTTTGCTGCTAACCTCTCTCATTGATGGCTGGGTTGCTAGCTTCAATGACTTGTTTCCCATGCTAGCAGTGGCAGGGAATAATTACAGTCATTCCAATCCCTGATTGGCGGTGGTGTCGAGGGCACTTCTAAGTTATGACCCTGGTCAAGGCCATACCGAGAAATAATGGTCAGAATGGGTGTTGAGAGGAGGAGATATATTTTTAGGGGTTCATTTGGAAAGGGAACTCTTGCTACCCTACCTAATGAATATTTACCTGGTCATTCACGTCGCTATTGCAAAGCTGATATCGTATTCAAGGGAGGGGGGGGCTCTGGACATATACTGGGCTCAAAGTGAAATTAAAGTACATATTTTCAGTAACTTTAATGTGGAGTTCAATTTCCAGCAAGAAAGGGAACTGCAGGAGAAACGATCGATGAGTGGACAAAGTTGTTCCTGTGCTGAGCTGTGACCAAAATGCAATTTGCCACTCCCTAACAACGCCCAGATGGCCACAAGCAAATGGCAAAATATAAAGGCAGAATAAATCTTTCATGAAACGAATGAAAATAGCTCATTCTAGATGTAAACATCAAAAGGCTTTGCTACGTTATCTGTTCACTATCAAGTCCACTAATCATTCAACTACTGGTGTTTCACCGACCAAGATGATGTTTGGGAAGTATGTAGTGGAAAGATACGGTCCCAAGCATTCTTTAAGGAAGAGGGTGTGATACTGAAATGAGTAATAAGGTCTGTATGAAGAAGGCAAAGGTGAAAGCCTATGCTGATGCTACTGGAAGGGCTTTATGTCAAAACTTATGTCACCAAGGTGACCAAAACAGAACGCAGTCAAGAAATTTTCAGTGAAACTTTTTCGTGCATTGGCATTCCTGAGACATTGCACAGAGACATAGTATTGTCGTGGAACACAGTCCTTATGAGGCAGGAAAAGGGAATTATCATTTTCTTGCTTATAATGAGCTAAATGGTAATGGACCATGCCTAGAAAATCATTTGAAAAATTGAAATATCTTTGTAGTGCCCTCTTGCTTTAAATTGAGTAATTTTAATCTAACTGTAAATATGTAATCTTTCAGGCTTTCTTCGTCATTCTTCAGCATTCTCCTCATGCAGACCTTTCAAGAATGGAGCAATTTAGAGAGTAAGTCATTTTTTTAGAAATCATTAAGGTTTAGCCAGGTTATCAGAGGCTTACCATATTTCTTTCCAATTTTCCAGTTTTTGTCGTCAGCTGTCAGTGAATGACACCTTCTTGGATGCTGTTTATTTACAGTGATGTAGCCCTTGTGGCATTGATTTTTCAAATCTTAAATGAATGAGCATTGATTTTTCAAATCTTAAGAATGTGAATCAGTGATGGGGCTCTAAGGGCTGATCGTTTCCTAGGAAAACATTTACATGTACTGTTGATTTTATTGCTCTAAATTTGATTACAACTCATGGTTGCTGCATATGTGCAAAGAATTTATTTTCTGTGTGTTTCAGAGAATCATATTCAATGTATTGACCCAAAAGATGTGTATCTTTGTTGTACAAAATAAAAGAGGTTTTTTTTTTAAATTTGCCAATTCATTTCAGAATGATGGATCATTTCAGTAAAAACTCAAATGATATGAATTCAACCAGACCAGGAAAATGACTCTTACATTTTAAGGTTAAAGGTGGTTACTCTGTGGTTATTTAATAAAAGTTTTGTAAGACTCAGAAAGGTGTGGTGTTGGCTAGGGAAAGTCCTTGCCCCGCTCATCTGGAAGTGGTGAGTTAAATTCATTCTGGGTGGGTTACCCACCATCCAGGGTATGGTTCGGTAAGCATATTCTAACAACGTAGTTAAGTGTCAGAGAGGGCTTCGCAGGCATTAATTTAGTAGATGCTAAAAGAGAAATATTGTGGGTAGCAACGCATATCCATCAGGTAGGTGATGGGCAACAGGAAGCATGATTTTTATAGATGGTCAGATTTACGGGAATGGTAATTACCCGTCGTGAAACACAACAGAGGAGCAGGCAAATACAACTGCTGGATACACAGGTGGTTGAAGGAAACATCGGATGAGAGAGTCGTAGAAAGTAGACTTTGAGCACAGAAAATAAAGGGTATTCCTAGCACCTTGACCTTTACATGTCGTGGGGATGTATGGCAAGGATTTGAGAAGCAGATAGGTGTCTTTGACATGGAGGGAGATTAGAGGATAGAATGTTTGGTATGGGCAGTTGGCTACTCTTGTAATGAATGTAGGTAGTTCATTTGTGGCATTGATAAAATCAGATTTTTTTAATTTGCCATAGTTGGAAATGGATTTGTAAATGTACAAAAAGATGATGTTAAGCTAGGTTTACACCTGCGAGAAAAGTTGCGCGAGTGGTTTCGCACAGTGTAAATTCACAGATGCAATTTTTCCCGAGAGTTGGACGCGAGTTATTTTGCGAGCTCTCGCGCGAGCCAGTGTCACTGTTGGTTGCGACAGTTGGTATGAAATCCGTTTACATGTGACAGCATTCGGTGCAATTTCAACTCGCAGAAGTGGTCCCTCACGCACCGTCGTCAGTAGCTTTTTACAATGCCACGAAGTAGACGTGCGCAAACTGCCGCTACAATAGTGTCACTTGATTATTGGCATAGAGTACAAAAACAGAAAAAAAAGGAAGAGGAGTATCTGGGTTAAGGAATGGATTGATAGAAGGCAACATTTGAGAGCTTTCACGACTCTAAGTAAATGAGTTACAAATAGAGGACTCTCAACAGTTTAGGAATTTCATCAGGATGTCTCCTACAGAGCTGGAGAATCTGCTCTACTTAGTTGGGCCAAAGTCCAAAAACAGGACATAGTTTTGAGGGAATCGATATCAGCGAGTAAGCGGCTGATAGTTATAACCCCACGTTTTCTTGCCTCTGATAAGTTTAATCGTTTTTATTCGTTATATTGGTCTGTTTACGCATGCGCAAATATCCACGGTAGCCAAACAGATGGCACAGTGGTTCCAATTGCGAATCTAGCGGGACAAAATTATTTTTCTCAAAAAACTTAGATCTTCTGTCGTGAAAACATTCAGAAATGCCAAATTATAGACAAAAACACAAAGTAACACTATCATAGGTCTTTTCAAGGTGGTTTTTATGAAAAAAATTAATTTAATTTGCAAAATAATTTCATGTTACTTAACACTTGAGAAATATGAAAAAAATCATTAATAAATTGTGTAGTAATGCGCTTTTCTTAATTTAATGAACTAATTACGTTAAAAATATGCTCTTAAACACAGGATTTAAACGTAAAATCTTTTTTCTCAGAAAGTGAACGGCGGAACGTTAGTCACCTTCATCATTATTACTCTCCCAACTCTCTTCATCTCCGACATTTACCGACTCCACGTCCTCCAACTCTTTAACATTACTCATTTCATTAGGCGCAGGTAATATTGGTTCCCTGAGAAGCTGCCTGGCATCCATCGAGATGGAATAACAATGCCTTGGGAGCAACGAACTTATACTGGAAACATAAGGTCAAATGTGACTAATAGTAGGTTAAAAACATCTCTCATTGTGTCCTTTCTTGAGTATTTTAGCGCGTGATTTTCTTTGAATTTCCAGATATATGCTTATTCCTTGCTTCTTGGGCCTCTTCGGAAAGCAATGCAATGGGAGCAATCAATCACTTTTGTCCCATGAATTATATTTTAAGTACCGTGAAAGGCATGTAATACCATGAGTATGACGCATGTACATTTCTTCTGTTTTTTTAGCATACTCCTCAAATTCACTTATACTTATGGAGAAACCACAGGAAAGTGCGCTAAGAATTGTTCCCAACCAATGAAATAATTCCACCTCTACTCAACTAATGCCTGATGAAATGTCAGGATTCTTTTAACGTCAAAATTCTGATACTTTGTACAATTTCTTCCCATTTATTTTGTTGACCAAGGGCATCAGTAGAGATATCTGTGCCTTTATCTTTTGCACTTCTTTCCCAGTTACCTCATAACTTTCATCTTCCATAAATAATTTAATGGGTCTACAATACCTGATCGAAGACGGCCTGGTATTCTGCCATTAGATGTTGTTTTTATCATTTGATTTTAGCGGAAGTGGTAACATAGAAATGGAAAACATATAGGAATCATCCACTGAACCTGATTCCTTCCGAAATACAAATCTCAGCTTATACTGCTTGTGGCCACTACTTCCATGTTAACTCCACTTAAATATCATCGTATATTTGAATTCATTACCAGACCGAAGGAAGTTATGAAAGTTCAATTATAATTTTCTTCAAATTTCATGAGAATAGCTAATACTAGTGAAGTATCAAAATTGTCCATCCCAATCTACTTGAGAAAAACTTTGTGCCACTGAAGTGGTACCATGCATAGCTATATGTTTGGCGCTGTACTATCGTTGCACTATCTTCGTCACACAATCTCTATTTTTTAGGTGACTCTTTATCATTCTCTGATGTATTTATTCTTCTTGCTAATGTCACGCAAAGATTCCTGATTTTTCTTTCGGTTTCTGTAATCTTTCAGGGTCAAATTCCACAATATTTTGCTTTCTTCATATAACGTAATAAGTTTTTTTTGTCTCCAAGTCCGACCATTGTTTGACTTTATGTTCGATTTGTCCATATGACCATTTGTTGACCTTATGTTTCCAGTATAAGTTCGTTGCTCCCAAGGCATTGTTATTCCTTCTCGATGGATGCCAGGCAGCTTCTCAGGGAACCAATATTACCTGCGCCTAATGAAATGAGTAATGTTAAAGAGTTGGAGGACGTGGAGTCGGTAAATGTCGGAGATGAAGAGAGTTGGGAGAGTAATAATGATGAAGGTGACTAACGTTCCGCCGTTCACTTTCTGAGAAAAAAGATTTTACGTTTAAATCCTGTGTTTAAGAGCATATTTTTAACGTAATTAGTTCATTAAATTAAGAAAAGCGCATTACTACACAATTTATTAATGATTTTTTTCATATTTCTCAAGTGTTAAGTAACATGAAATTATTTTGCAAATTAAATTAATTTTTTTCATAAAAACCACCTTGAAAAGACCTGTGATAGTGTTACTTTGTGTTTTTGTCTATAATTTGGCATTTCTGAATGTTTTCACGACAAAAGATCTAAGTTGTAACTAATTTGCTCAAGGGCATTTTCCATCCTTTTCCCTTCATCCATCAACAAAACAACATGACACAAAAAACAAATTACAGGAGACTCGAGAGACAACACAACTACACTTCAGCCCAACTTCCGCAAAAGTGTCTGGAAATATCTCCCACGGTTTGATCAGGCGACAGTGCGAGCGCGAGAAATTGCCAGAGCTAAGTTTCATGTTTAGACCTGCGAGTCGAAGTGTCAGACACTCCGCCGCCCAGCTCGCGACACTGCTCGCCGACCCGTTTACACTTGCAATTTTGACTGTCAGACAGTAAACTGGCGCAATTTCTCGCAGGTGTAAACCTAGCTTAAGAGAAGAAAATGGGAGTTGCACAATAAAATATCCAGCTTCAGTATCAACTTATACATTGGGGTAGCTCTGATACATACATAAATGTACATATATCTTGTAAAAGGGAGCTAATAAAAATGTGTGTACCATATTTTGAACTTTACGGTAAGAAGACCAGAAAATTTTATTTACTGGTATTCAAAAGTGTAAGATAACAGCATTTAGCTTTGATCATAATTGATTTCCCCATCAGTTACAGAAGGTGAAGCAGTTTATGGGCTCAAACCAGGAAGAAGTGCAAGAAATAATGAGCTACACAAATAAAGTTATTATTCATCACAACTTTTACTACCTCTAAAATTCACAATGACAGCAAAAAATTTAATCATACAAAACAAAAAACAATACTTTAGTACTTAGAACATATTCTCCACCATTCAGTCGTAGATATCACTCACTCCCATACTGAAGATGCTTAAACACAAAGTCTCAATTGTGGACAGCACACACTAAAGGAATGGTATACATATTTCATAATTTACATTCAACCACACTTGAACGTTTTCTTTGAGAGAATTGAACATGATTCAAGAAATAGTCAAAAGACTTACAAACCAAATCCAAAACACCTGTTCTGCTGAGAGAGTCATAAATATTTTCAATTTCTGTTCCTGAGACTACACATCACTTAAATGGATGAAGCCACTGACGGCCTCAGATATATCACACACTTCAGCTGTGAGTCATATGGACATTTAACAGGAGGTCTGAGGTTATTTGATTAGGCCAATTAGATGGTTTCTCATGGCTACAAGAGATCAGCAACCCACCTAAAATAAATTTTTATATATTGTAGTCTCGTGCAAATGCTTCCACATAGTGAATATGAATGCAATACTAAGGCAGATTTTTATGTTGGCACCCTACTACATGCATGAATCGTGCATTTCGAAAATATGGTAAATGCCAAAATTGGAAAATATTACTTTTCATACTATAACTAGGGACGATCGGATACTTCGGATCCAAATACCCGCGGATATTGCCCTACAGCAGATCCAAAGTCATGGAAGACATCGGATCTTGATCCGAAATTTTAAATAATAGCTTCAGAGAATGCAACGCCCCAAAAGGGTGGAAAGAGTTCCGATTCTATCTTCGAATGCGCCGTCACATGCGATTCTTGTCCTACTCATGAACAGTTTTGTTTGAAAGCTCTCGCAGGGGTTACGTAGGAGAATTTCAGCCATGGAAAATAAAAAAGGCAAAATAGGACTGGAACATAGTGTGACTCTTCCCAAGATTTGAACAATCATTGGGGGAATCTCAGTGTCAGGAATTTCAAAATGCATTTGGATCCCAAAATATCCGATCCGAAAGATCCGGCTCCGAAAATCAAAGATCCCATCCGAATCTGGATCCGAAAAAAATCCTGGATCCGTCCATCCCTAACTATAATACGTTTTAAATGTGAATAGAATTTTTTTAAATAACAGATACAATTCAATAATAATTTTTTTGAGAGTATACTATGCCTTTTCTTCTTCCTGTAAAATTTTATGCTTGGCACTCACAACGTTTTGGAAATGCACGATTCAAATGATAAATGTTTGACTGAATTTGATCTGGGTTATATTAGGCTTGCAGAATAACCATATGATTTGCCATTAGACTACACCAAATTTTGTCTTTAGAAATTTAAGAATTAAACTTCCACTATGAAACTGATTTTATGCTGAATGCAGAAAATATACTGCATACTTCACATAACTAACATAAAATGGATTAAACAGCTCTTTGAAAGAGAAAAAAATGAAAATTTTTACTTGCCTGCACCGAATTCTTCCTCAGTTATATACAATTTTTCTGTTATGCCAGTCGGGCCTTTTTCTCAGGGGGTGGCTTCATTCGAGCATTCTGCTGTGAGAGTGGAGTGTCTGGTTTCTCTATCTTAACATCAACTTTGATATCTGGTTTGACGTCTTCTGGAACTAATTGGAACACGTTAAAATCGATACCTCTGCCACATAGATGACAAATTATGGAAACATGATGAATGACCACCACAAAGATGTCACTTACCAGCATTTGGTTTCGCATCGATAGCAGGCAGTGTTGGAACTTTGATAGGGAACTTTCTAGTCAACTCCGTCAGAAGCATATCCACCCTTTGACGCTGAAATAAGGAACTGGGTTCTTCTTTTGCATTCTCTTTCTTGGCCATTTTCTCCTTGAGATTCTTTTCCTTCAAATCCCAAGTGTACCCTTTCGATGGGTGATACCTCGAGTATGATACCGTTTCATCAAAAGCTGACTGCAGGTGATGAATCGTAGAGAGCTGTTCATGCATAAAAATTTGAGATTTGAAAATCACAATATTGTCGAAGAGGAATGAGAGATAAGGACAATAGTTTGGCCATCTTTTTTAAGAAAAAAAAGTGGACTACGTCGACAGAATAACTGACGATTTTCGAAATGTCAACCACGGAAACAGCAATTATTGGAAATAATAACTTACCAATCTTGAATTTAACACAGATCCTAAGTCTGGTGCTTGATAAATAACGCCAGCAATTATATAATAATCAGCCAAAGGTGTTGCTTGTGTAGGAGAATGTCTGTGTTGTTTCCTAATTACATACAGAATGGGTTCTTGGACGTGAAGCAAAATATATTCCGGGCCAGTCATATTCCTGAAAAGCCAGCATGTACGTTAGCCAGAGGTAGGATTTTTCTAACTCCAATTACCTTAATAATCGAGTGTAAAGTAAGTCATGCACATACTGTAGTTGTTCCGGGGCAAGTCTCTGCATTTTAATGCTCTCATTGTTGCAGGTTCTATCAAAAAATGGGTTATTCCTTTCGCAAAAGTAATCTAGTATGTTCGATGGATTGAGAATCGGAATCCACGCACTGTCGTGCCACGACAAACCCAGGGGATTTTCTGAAATATCAAAAAGAAATTATTTTGGCGAAACCAATCGGCTACATATACATTTAAAACGATAAACCACAAAACGCACCATTACCTTTAGTTTCTGTCATTGAAAAAGATCTAAGCGACGGAAAAAACACAAGTAATGGCAATCTGACAATCACGGAATCCTATTCTTCTCGTTCTGTTGACATAATAAATGCATACAAGGCATACAAATCCTAACAAAACAAATGAAGGCGAATGTGCATCTGTGGCGCAGCAGCATAGCCAATCGCGAAAAGTATTTTATATACAACATTACCAACCAAAAATTAACTACCTCTTTATGACATGGATTCGAAATTCGAACCTTCGACCTTATCGTCAGTTTCTGTCAATTAAATAAGTATAGGAACAGTTTCTGCTAATTAAGTGGGTAAAATTAATTCATGCCTTGAAATTCATTCAGATAAGTACAAAGTAGGGAGTGGTTGGGGGCAGTGGCGCAGCGAGGAGGGGGATTTGGGGGATAAACCAGAGCTCAGAGAAATTTTTAAGTTTAATTCATTTGACTTAATTGAATTAATATTACTTATAGAGGTGTAAATACTAATAAAATATCCCTCAGAATGCCATAAAACTCCCCTTTTTGTACCATTTACCTGAAAAATTTTATAGAGGAGAGCCCCTGCACCTCCCGCTTGTGAACAATAATTGGGATATAATTATTTAAGTCTACATGACATCCGGTCCACGTTTCCCGTAACAGCTGCAAATTGCATGATTTCTAATGTGTGTTACAGTTAATGTGAGTGCCACCCCATCAGAGGCAAGTATTTGCAAATCCATGCACAGGTGAGTTTTGTGTTATAGTCATAATAAAATGCCAAATTTCAATTCTGTGAAGGACAACTGTTAGATAGGGTAGCGCTTTTTTTCAACACTTTATGATGCATCACGTCCGAAATGTTGTTTGTGGTTGTGTTCGGTGTCTTTTTTTTCTCGTTCCTTTTGAAATCAAAAGAGTTCGGGGCTTAGGGTGCGATTCATAGACGGCACTTTAGGCTAAAGTATACTTTAGCCGGGCTAAAGTCTGCTTTTTCCGTTTCATAAACGCCACTTTAGAGGAAAAATGGCCGAATCGTCACTTTACCGTAAAGTGCCCAACCGGAGCTCACTTTAGGGCTAAAGTGTCCTTTACGGATGAATAAATATGGCTGCACCGGCTGTTATTGAAGTTGAAATATGAAGATATTTGGGTTACGGAAATGAATATGAACTAATTTTTTTGTGAGAACACAGCAGCAAACTGGCGCGTTTCAAGAAATAACCAGACAAGTAATATATGTCTTTTCCCTGAATATATATCGAGTCGGTATTGATGGAGATGACCCAATTCTTATATTTTGAAGTTTAACTCTATCGGTCGTGTGATAATTACAACACAGGGTATTATTTTACAAAAGGTACAATCCGGATTTCGCCTTCAAACCTTCACTTTCCTGTAGTGTTTTTGCCTCCTGATTAACGTGGTGACATTCATTCCTGGCGGAAATCAATAGTTTTCGAGATATTTTAACTTTTATGGATAGCGATTTTCGGGTTCTGCGCATGCGCCGCCATTTACGATCTTCACTTACTCACCCTTTACTTTACGCACTTCACCTTCTGCGCATGCGCAAACATTACCATGCCGCCCAATTTAAACTTTCATTCAATTTGGTCCATGTCGTCATGGAAGACCAGCCTGGGACATCTGGGCAACCATAAGCACTGGAAGGTAAGCACATTTTACCCACTTCTACCTCCCACCCTACCAACTGGACCAGCTCGAAGGATATTTTTTTCTAGTTGACCAACTCGTACATGTGCCCGGAAAGTGATTTACCCGCTTTACCAACTGGACCAGCTCGAAGGATATTTTTTTCTAGTTGACCAAGTCGTACATGTGCCCGGAAAGTGATTTACCCGCTTTACCAACTGGACCAGCTCGAAGGATATTTTTTTCTAGTTGACCAAGTCGTACATGTGCCCAGAAAGTGATTTACCCGCTTTACCAACTGGACCAGCTCGAAGGATATTTTTTTCTAGTTGACCAGCCCGTACATGTGCCCAGAATGTGATTTATACACTTCTACCCCCCACTTTGTTATGTATTGGACCATCACTAGGGATATTTTTCTCTTGTTTACAATTTCAAACATGTTCCGTGAAACTAATTTACCGCCATTCCAATATGGCCGCGCATGCGCAGAACCCGAAAATCGCTATCCATAAAAGTTAAAATATCTCGAAAACTATTGATTTCCGCCAGGAATGAATGTCACCACGTTAATCAGGAGGCAAAAACACTACAGGAAAGTGAAGGTTTGAAGGCGAAATCCGGATTGTACCTTTTGTAAAAATTTACCCAACACAGTAAAGCCCGTATGACACTTCCCAATTTATTGGCCAATCCATTGGATATTGGATTGTGGACCCACAGACACACACCAATTTCTAGCCCAATCTCCGTTTCACAATATTGGGCACAATTTCTTGGCCAATCTAGATTTTAGAACGGGTTCTATTTTCTCGAGGCCAATCTCCAATCAGAACTCAGTCTTGTCGACTCCTAGTGGCCAAATCTAGAAGCTCTTTGCAAAACATTTCACCTCGGAATTTTAATATCATATATAAAAACTTTAGAAGCATAGCAATCCATGGAATAGGTCAAATAATTAATATGTACTTTGAGAGAACATAAATTCACAAAAATCAACTGTCTAAAGTGGGTAATTCGGAAATAACATTTCGGATATTTAATGAATAAAAACGTTGTGATTCTCCTCGATTGCGTCTATATTTTGTTTAAATTACAATTATTAAACTATTTTTCATGATTTGAGCGCTAAAGTTTCGGGTGAAAGTCCCAATTGATGACAATCTCTGTTTATTCAATGAACATATATTCCAGCCAAAACGAGCCGCTACGTTATCTTGGCTCACCTATGAGATCACAATATTTCCTATTGCCCCGTTCACACTACGTCCTTTTTACGCCGGTTAGCCCCGACCATGGTTACAAAACGAGGTGTGAACGCAAGTTCCCGTTAACCGTGGTTGGGATTCTGACCACCGTTTTCCGACCATGGTTGGCGGTAGTTCATGCGTGTGTGAACGCAAGTTGGTTAAAAGCTGGTTAGAAAAAGAAGAAGGCGAAGCAGCAACGAAGTGGGATAGGAGGAAAGAAAACAGAAAATAAAGTTTCGAAGAGGAGACGGCCGTTATTGTTGAATTATATTCGTCAGAATTAATTCAAAGGAAAGTGCTATTGATTCATTCCGTAATGTGTTGTATAGTATGAGATTTTAAACCTGATTTAAGTTATGCGATATACTTTATAGTTCGTAGTGAATTAGCTATTAGCTCGTATTGTATTGTTACGGACAGATTGAATAATCTATATTAATATTTTGCTAGAATTAAGTAAAATGTGCGAAACTACCATAGTAAAAATCCGAAGGTCACAATGATTTTAATAACAATGTTACATTGTTGTAATAATAAGGAAGGTCAGGAGAAGAAACTTTATTCAATGATTTTAATGTTTTGGTAAGAGTTCTTTGTCCCAGTTTGAAAAAGATCACTTATGCTCAAGCTCATCCTTGAACAAAAGTTCTTCCCATATCAATATAAAGTATCAGGCTAACGGCCAGTCAGATGTAACGATAGAAAATAAATTTAGAAACGTCGGGTGATACCACATATCGCAAAAATTACCACGTTCTCTCTCTTATTTCATAAGTTAAATTTCAACAATCGTCACATTTCTGCAAGTTATTCGTCCGCATTTGAAGAAGAGGTAAAAGAGTTTTAATTTACGGTATAGCATCAGAGTGGATCATGTCCTTTGTCAAAGTCAGAAAACAATAATATCTAAGAATGTAATGCAGCGAAAAGTGTATCTCCATCCCAAATCACAAGTGTCTCAAATTGAGGCTCAAGTCTCAAGATTAGTCCTCGATTTTCTTCACCTACATCAATGATTTGTCGACACATCCGAATCAAGGGCAAGTAGTAGTATATGTTGTTGATATCAACCTAATTATCAGCAATATTCGCTTTCATTCGTATTAAATAGAGCAGTAGAAGAATGCAAGCCACACTATGGATGAAATGATTAGTTGGACGAACACATTTGAATTACCTTCTACGTAGCAAGGAACAATGATTGTCGACGCTGGAATGCAATTTCTAATTCATAAGCAGCTCATAATATGCACATATGTTTAAATTCATCATCAATATCATTGCGATTAACACAAGAACTTTTCCCTGCACATTCTATATTTCCTTCCAACAAGTTATTCGCTCTTGTCAATTCATTTTTCACTTTGAATTACTCTACCACTCATCAGATGTCGCCAGGGTCTAACCATGGTTGAGTGTGAACGCGCGTTGGTTCTGACGTCATCTTACGCTGGTTAAGAAAGATGGTAATGTGAACGGGGCATATCTCTCATCATTCAAGGAACTCACCCGAATGAAATTTCGAGCAATTCGAGAATATCTTTGCAGCCCCTCGAAATAGTTATTAAATTTACAATTATTATGCCACCTCCCATTCTGTAGCTCATTGGCAATTAACCTGTGTCTTGAGATGCTCTTTTGTCATTTTGTGTTATGTGGCGTTCTCTAGTGGGGTATTAGAACACTATAACGGCCAATATTGGTGAAAATATTGGTACGTGTCATACGATGCCTAAAGCCCAATATTTTAACCAATATTGCGCGCCGATATATTGGCCAATAAATTGGCAAGTGTCATACGGGCTTAAGTGGTTGAACAGGTTGGCATAATTTATGTTGATTTTATATACAAGTTAATTGTTAAGTTCTTAGGTTATTTATACGTTCATATTCTAGAATTTTCCTTAAAGATACTTGAATATGATAGCAAAATTCTGTTTATACATTGGCGTCAATAGCCTTCGTAAACAAAGACTTGATTTTCATATCGTTTGGCCAGCCAAATACTAGTTTCTACACCTTGTATTGCATTTTAAGCGTTTTCATTCAATATTTGCTTAATGTACTCTTTCCATATGCCTCCATATCACGCTTAACATGTTTCTGTGATTGTGAAACTAGAGTCGAGTTTCTGTTTCGTTTTTCGACTATGCATTTGCATGTTTACAATGATGATATAAGATCTCGTCATGAAAGGCAGCAATAAAAAGTAAAACGTACTTTCCTTCATAGCCATATTATCAGCAGCAAAGCAATGTTTCCTCGAGGATGTAGGATTGTTATGAAATGTTATTTACACAGCATCACAGACTTCACTGACATTTTCTACTGCAAAATTCGTGAATTGATACTCGGGTTAGGTATTCACATATGTCGAGGCATCTTTTAAAGTAGACAAAGAGATATTTATTGATATAAGTCCATTCTCACATTCAACATGTTTCATTGCGTGGCCATTCATTCATTGGTTTTGATGATATAGATATTCTTGACTGTACATTCTCGTCCATTTCTCTAGAAAATATAACCCCTTAGGTCAACATTCCAAGAATTAAAATATTGGTAAGCACAAAAGAATTCAACAAACACCCATACCTCATTCAAAATATGCGTCCAACTGAGACAACCACTGATCGGTAAATCTTCAAATTAATTGGTAGTTTCAAGTTAACGCGAGAGAATTTCACTATTTCACCCACCTTCAATGAACGTACACCATCAAACTTCGACTAACATGTAGTCCAAACAACCGTATGCAGTTAATCATAGAAAATGATCATAAAATGACGTGAAAATATCAGCATTTGAATATTTACTTCGCTGGGAACATCGAAGGGCATTACCAATACACGAAGCTAATTAAAAGTGAGCTTTTATTCAGCCAACTCAATCATTAACGTACAAAAAAGCTAGTGGGGAAAAGCTTTCAATGACGCAGTATTCATTTACATTTGCACATAATATGAGAAAACGAGAAAATACAGCTTAATAAATCTTAGCAAAATACAACACGAAAACCCAGTCCACCCAGTCGCCAGAAACATGTAAACAAGTACGCATTTAATATCGTGCGTCATCTTTTTCTTCACTTTTTCGCAGCGTTCATTGCCAACACTCAAAAATTTCAATGCATGATCGAGACTTTAGGAGCTAAAGTTCCACTTTATAAAGTGAGATCCTTGGGACGACTCTGAAACGAAATTTAGCTTAAGTGTCACTTTACCGTAAAGAGAGACTTTGTAAAGTGAGCAATTTCAGTGTCGTCTATGAATCGCACCCTTAGTGGGTTTTGAGCTTTATCTGTACCAATCGCTCTTTCCGTTGATAAGAGAAATGTGTTTGTATTTTTTTAAGTTCGATTTCTAAACTTTCACTGATCCCTCTCGTGCAAATACTTTCTAAAAGTCATCCTTTATTTACGCTTAATTATTCTGTGGTTTTCTTCGTTGTGCCTTATGACAACTAAAGTTAATGTTATACTCCGATAACATTACCGATATACATCGCAATACTTAGAGTAGGGTAATCCAGAAGTTCGATGTTCTGACATGTTAAGCACTGTGAGAGACGTCGTATATATTACGGAATACGTCGTCTGCTGGTCATGGAGTTAGCGGGAAATTGACAAATGGACGATTTGTTGTTCAGTGATTCGTTGAAATGTATTTATTAACGGGTAGTGGTCAAGTCGAAAAGTTAATTCGGTTTTCTGTCCGTCCTATTGCCCTTTGAAGTGTCCCCAAGTGTCCCCATGCAGCGACCCGTCATTGCAGAATAGGCAACACTGCGACATTTGGCAACACTTCGTTAGCTCGGGATGCTCATGGCAACACCTTGGGTGCGGTCCGTTGAACGCTACCAATGCTTCGGAGCGCCACCAAGCGGTCCGTTATTCGCTACGGAGCGCTACAGGTTAGGCTGTGACGTCACGGCAAACGTCATACACCCGTTTCCCGCCTCGCTCCGGACCAGCTCCAGACGCTCCCCTGAAAACTTGGGTCAGCGGAGGAGCGAGTCAATTTTTGGCGGAAATTCGAAGGGAATGCACTGAGGCAATGGAGAGTTTACTCACGTTGCAGATGATGGACGCTGAATGTGGACGCCTTTCTCCTATATAAGTGACTACGAAGTAACGGAGTAGACGCACTTAGTAAATAGATGTAAATTTAATTGTGATTTAAATAAATATATAGCAAGAACTAAATATCGACAAACATTCTCGTATCTCCCCCAAAATGAACTCAAATGTCTTTGGAAGCAGCCTTTACATACAAAAGGCAACAAAAATTATTAAAAGGGGCATGTAATATAAAGAAAGGATTGTAAGAACATATATCGACAAATTTACTCATGCCATAAATTAAAATCTGAAGAAAAATAGGATATACATGAAATAGATTAATGTTTTTTAATAGTCGTTAACCATTATAAGTTAATATGTTTCAACTGGGAAAACGGTAGAGTACCTACGTTTTCCTTTTTCTAGGGTAATGAGTTTCATTGAGAAGGGTAGGCGAGGGTTGGTGTGAGAAATACAGTCCAAAGTTTCTTCCTTAACTATGTGGAGCCTCGATATTGAAAAATAAAATTCATTTTAATGATATTCAAACATATTTATTAATATTCAATGATCATAGTCACCTCAATTCGCAATTAAAACCACATCTTCGATTTCATAATCCCAGTTTGCCCACCCTCGTTCATTTCCGCCATCTTGACTTCGCTCCTGACCGGTCCGAAAAGAAATTCTCGTAGCGAACGTAGCGCCTATGGACCGGTGCTCCGGAGCACTTCCGTCTGTAGCGTCTGGTAGCGAAAGTAGCATTCATTGGACCGCACCCCTTGTGGCAGTCTCTTTAATCTCCTATATAATGTATTCTCCATGCACAAAACACTGGGTGAGAGTGTGGAATACCCACCAGGGTAATGCCCCGTTCACACTACGTCCTTTTTACGCCGGTTAGCCCCGACCACCAACTTGCGTTCACACACGCATGAACTACCGCCAACCATGGTCGGAAAACGGTGGTCAGAATCCCAACCACGGTTAACGGGAACTTGCGTTCACACCTCGTTTTGTAACCATGGTCGGGGCTAACCGGCGTAAAAAGGACGTAGTGTGAACAGGGCATTTTCCGACCATGGTTGGCGGTAGTTCATGCGTGTGTGAACGCAAGTTGGTTAAAAGCTGGTTAGAAAAAGAAGAAGGCGTAGCAGCAACGAAGTGGGATAGGAGGAAAGAAAACAGAAAATAAAGTTTCGAAGAGGAGACGGTCGTTATTGTTGAATAGGGAACTTGCATATATTTCAGATATAATCAATAGCCCCAAAAGTATTTAAAAATATATGTTTGCATACCTCGGTGAAAGTTTTTTTTATTATTTTATGACGTGGTTTGCGATATTTAATGCATCAAAGATCACGAGAATTTTCAAATGCAAGTGAGAAGCGAAAACGCCCGATGATTGGCTAGTAGAAAAGTGACGTCATAGTTCAGTACGAGGCACGGCGGCACGGCCATAGTATAGGTTGCATACTTGAATAAATGCGACGGCGTGGTTATGATTCATTTATTGAAGTGCAGACGTATCGGAGTTGTTCATTGTGACTTCAGGGCTATTATTTGATCTATTTCTCCTCCATTGAAAGCGATAGATTGCGTAAAGATGAAGGCATATGGTTATTCTTAGGCTGATCCTAGCAAGCTTCCTGTTACTGATTCCATCATGATAACAGGGTATTTTAGTGAAACTGTAGACTTCGTCGGCTCGGAAAGTCGATGCCGAGAAATGGAAAGGTAGCTGATGTGCATCTGTAATGTTTTATAGTTCATAACAAAGTGAGACTTGCGTATAATATTGGCGAAAGCGTATACTCATGTGAAATGTGTATTCTTTTGGCAGTCCGGTAGAGTCTTATGGTGAACTTATTTCCACCTCGAAGCTGTCGATGATACTTTCAACTTAAAAATACCTTGCCTGGAGGGCGACAGGAAGCTCTGAGGAAGCCAGACTATTAATGTTTCAATTTAGTAGCGATAATATATAGACGAACTTCCAACACAATCTACCATCTCGTGACTAAAAACCCCGAAGCCACTTCCTATTCTGCAGAAAGAATCGGTCAATCGCCCTTCGATCAATATAATAAACACAACGTCTTCAGGTGTTAATAAGTTACTTTTGAAATGAAATACTTCCTAAATTAGCATTAAAATGTGCATGTTTTCCAAACAGAGTCTTTAATTCATTTTGGGAGCTTTTCTCACGATATATCAGAAACCTACTCTAAAGGCGAGCTCATCGTCATTGCGATCGGTGGTCACTTAAAAATTCCGTATCGGAAATCCTAGAGGGATGACCTTCGACGATGACCGTGATCACCTCCACTCTCACTATCACTGGAACCCGTGGTGAAAATATCATCCCAATCCAATTTCTATTTGGTTTTAACTGGGGAAAGAGCAACATAGAACTGCACATTCTTTGGGCAACTTTAGGTTTGACTTTCCCTCAAACACCCCATTTCCCCTGTGGTGCACATCAGGATCCTATCTTCATACGATGGCCTGACAACCTTTAAATGGATCCTTGGTTTATCCTGACAACCAACTAAATGGAAATTGCTGATCCACACGTCTTCCTCTATCTCCACAGTTTCCAAATCAAGGGCCGCGGAACATTCCTCTTGTGACTCAACTTTTTCTGAAAAGCAAGCAACGGCGTAGAATAAAATCAAAGAATGCTGCGATTAATTTTTTGTGACCACCTCTGGATTCCATACTTTTTCCATCTACAACTTCCTTTATCTTTCGGGATAAACTATGGGACAAGATAATGTTTAAATATTTTCATTAATTTATAACAAAATATAAGTTCTAAAAATACCGAAAAGTCATTTTATTAATCCGCACTAATGAGTGTAAATTAATGTGGAAGATGAATGCTGTAGACGTAGTAGTTTTCCCTAGGTTGAGTTGCAAAGTTCATGAAGTTGACAAAACGGCTAATTTTTCGGTGCGCGGAGTCATTTATTGCACTGGCCGTGTCTACATTTTTGAAATTTTTTGTAATAAAATAAATCAGAATTTAGGATAAAATTTCCTTTAAAATGACGAATAGTTCATTATCATAGCATGCAGTGAAGCCAGGATATAAATTTGCAAAGTACAGCGGCACATCATTTTGACGCCGAGAGTAGAGGAAAACGCTGTCTTCTTGGCTAGCACTCGAATGCATGAGGATCAACGTTGCTCTATATTTTCATATTTCCTCCCTTGATTTTAAACATCATGGAATTTTCTATGTCCTTCCGTAACTGAAATTGAACAAGTGCCTTAATAATTTGAGTCCATCCGTAACGATCGAGAAACACCTATCTCGATTTTTGTTCGGAAGTTGAGTTTTTATTCTACGGCGGCCGAATTATCGAAAAATCTCAGTTTCAAGTTATTCAGTCAATGAAATATGGAAATATTATTTATATTAAAGTTATCTTCGCTCACATAGCACACGGGTTTATCATTCCGTTTATTAAACTCTTATTTTTCCGTAACGCTCATCCCGACAGACGGCATGCATCGAGGCTTTTCTTCTAATTTCCTCCGTGGGAATGCAGACGAAAATTTTTTCTGGGGTGTTATTGCACAGAGGAACAATGCACCACTTGTAATTTTTCCTTATTTCACCCATGTTCTCCTTTAAACGCAACGTGGCTCTTCCAAACCTGCAGTTACTAGGCTTGGATCTTGGACTCGTACTGAACTATGACGTCACAGCCAAAGATTAGTGGGGGCGGTATTTTTTAGCCCGCGAAACTCGGGCGACTTTTGGGAGTCATTTTTTAGGGTATAAACTGAATTTTAAGCGGAAAAAAGTGTATTGCGGTACTAAGTGTTTACTGTAGTATATCAGCATACTGTTTATAAAAAGTATGCAATTTCCCTATGTTTAGATTTTTGTCTAAGACTAGAGGTTATGCTTTATGTTATCAAAAATGTCAAAGTAAAATTAATGCATACTCTGATGCAGACTGGGCAGGCAGTAAAGGTTATTGTAAGTCCATTACAGGATATCATATTTCTTTAGCAGGGGCTCCATTTATCTGGCGAGCAAGGAAGCAAAAATGCATGGCAACCTCATCAACTCATGCAGAGTTTATTGCATTGTATGAGTGTGTAACTGAAATAGTATGGTTATCAGAGTTGTTAATAGAAATTAATCAAGGATGTTTAATGCCTAAACCTTGTGTTATTTATTGTGATAATGAGAGTTCCATTGCCATTGCCAAAAATGATGTTATAACTGAAGGAAACAAACATTTCTTTGTTAAATACCATTTCATCATGGAACAAGTCAAAGAAAAAATGGTGTATTTTATATATGTACCATCAGACAAGAATACTGCGGATATATTTACTAAAAGACTGCCAGGGACAAGAATCAAAGTGTTATCAAAGATGATAGGACTTAAGGATCTGTACAATAGAATTTAAGATGTTTGAATATTTTATAATTATAATGTCTTGTGTTGTTTGGTACTCATTCAGAGATTGAAGGTGAAATGATTATTGCATTTTCAAAAAACAGGTATTGTCCGAGGGGGAGTGTTAAGATTTCCATGAAATGTATATTTTGTATATTCGCGGACAATGCCATTTTTTTTATCAACAGAAAAAAGTATCTATGTACTTTTTTGTAGCCAAGGGTTTGTTTATGGTTACTTTGATGTGACTCTTTAAAAATGGTTGAAGAATAAAACTTGAAGTAGATAGTTGATCCTGTTTTTTCTCCGGACTAACTGTCGAAGCTTTCATAGTGGCACGAAGATTTCGTCCACTGATTACCGAAACAAATATTTTTTGTCAGGTTATGGACCCAGCAGGCATAAGTGCGGAGAATTAAACGTGTTGGTGAAGAAGACTATCGTTTGAGCAAACGGTGATAAACTTCGAGTACAAATCAACCAGAGTCTGGCTTGGAATAACTCGTCGAACTCGTAAAAAGAAAAAGAGAGGAACGATGTCCGGACGGCGGCAAAATCAAATGATGGATAGCGAGTCAGCCCAGGGGCAGTTACCTGTGGCTGATAAACTTGAAGGGCCGAACTATTACGAGTGGACACTAGGAATGAAGGGGTTATTCTTAAAAGCTCAATGTATTGAAGCTATCAAAGGTTTTGAAGAGTGGACGATAGAAGAGAACGGTGTGTTAGTCGCGGCAGATCCGCCGGATTATGAGGTGAAACGGAGGAAAAGGCTGGACAACACATGTCTGGGACTCATCTATTGTAACGTTCAGAAGACTTTTCTGGAGCATGTGGACGCCTGCGATAATGCTAAGGCAGCGTGGGAAGCGTTGGAGACCATGTGCACGAGTTACGGCCGCTCTGAGCTATGCAGCTTCAATCGAGCTATGTGGAACACACAAAAGACTAAGGAGATGAGTATTCATCAATATGTTGCCATAATAAACGATTATCGCAGGAAAATCAAGAAATGTGGTATGGAAATTGATGATGATATGCTAGCTAATGTATATCTAAACGGCCTTCCATCTGATTGGAAGTTTTTTGTCCAGAGTTATCGGAAAGGGAAATTAGTCTCAAGAGAAGTATTGGGTGACATGCTTGTGGAAGAGCAGAAGATGCTATGCATGTCAAGAGAAAAGAAAGAGCTCAAATCTGAAGATAATAGCGATGCACATCAAGTTTACAAGGTCACAAAGGAATCAGAGTTTTCTGAGCATGGAGTGAATAGATTTAAAGGGAAAGGAAAGAACAAAGGTAAAGGTGGAAGAAAAAGCCATCCTCCCATCTGTTATGTATGTGGAACAGAGGGACATCTATCTTTCCAGTGCCCCGATAAGAAACAAAATGCTATAGAGAAGAATCAGAATTTTGAATCTGTGAAGAAGGGGCGAGCTTCTGTCATCACAAGAGGATATAAAGCATTGTGTACTCACCAAGAGAAAAGTATAGGAGGTGGGGGATTATGGATACTGGACGGTGGAGCATCAGACCACATGACCAATAGAAAAGATTTATTCATAAATCTTTGTCCCATAACTGGTCAAGTTGTTGTGGGTGATGGATATGCTTTGGAAGTCAAAGGAATTGGCACCATAAAATTGGAGATCTCCACTGAATGTGGTGGCTTTACTATAGACTTCTCAGATGTACTGTACATCCCTGATTTGAAAGATAATTTGCTTTCACAAGGAGTATTGGACAAGAAGGGAATGAAGTTCTCATGTTATCAAGGGGTGAACGAGATATCAGATGAAGGAGAAGTTTTCTTAAAGGCATTTCTCGTAAATAATTTATATTACATCACTACAGTAGGAGGAGTCAGCATTGAAGATGTCAAGATTATTTCTGAGACAAAGAAAGCATCCATAGTATCTACCATAATATGGCATGATAGACTGGGGCATCTAAATGAAGATGATATGAAGAGAATTCCTTTGGATAAAAAATGTGGAATTAACCATTTTGATTGTGACACTTGTAATGCTGGGAAAATGAAAAGGTTAAAATTTCCTAACATAGGTGGAGAAGATACATGCAAGGTCTTGGATAGAATCCATTCTGATGTGGCAGGTCCATTTACACCCAAGACTTTCAATGGAGCTAAGTACTTTGTCACATTTATTGATGATTTTACAAGGTATTCTATGGTCTACTTATTGAAAAAGAAGTCAGAAGTATTTGAAAATTTCAAGAAATTTCAACGTAGAGTGGAATGCCTGCACGATAGGAAAATTAAGGAATTCCAGAGTGACAATGGTGGAGAATACACAGATAAAAAATTCTCTTGCTATTTCCCTATTATATTCGTCAGAATTAATTCGAAGGAAAGCACTATTGATTCATTCCGTAATGTGTTGTATAGTATGAGATTTTAAACCTGATTTAAGTTATGCGATATACTTTATAGTTCGTAGTGAATTAGCTATTAGCTCGTATTGTATTGTTACGGACAGATTGAATAATCTATATTAATATTTTGCTAGAATTAAGTAAAATGTGCGAAACTACCATAATAAAAATCCGAAGGTCACAATGATTTTAATGTTTTGGTAAGAGTTCTTTGTCCCAGTTTGAAAAAGATCACTTATGTTCATCCTTGAACAAAAGTTCTTCCCATATCAATAAAAGTATCAGGCTAACGGCTAGTCAGATGTAACTATAGAAAATAAATTTAGAAACGTCGGGTGATACCACATATCGCAAAAATTACCACGTTCTCTCTCTTATTTCATAAATTAAATTTCAACAATCGTCACATTTCTGCAAGTTATTCGTCCACATTTGAAGAAGAGGTAAAAGAGTTTTAATTTACGGTATAGCATCAGAGTGGATCATGTCCTTTGTCAAAGTCAGAAAACAATAATAGCTAAGAATGTAATGCAGCGAAAAGTGTATCTCCATCCCAAATCACAAGTGTCTCAAATTGAGGCTCAAGTCTCAAGATTAGGTCCTCGATTTTCTTCACCTACATCAATGATTTGTCGACAAATCCGAATCAAGGGCAAGTAGTAGTATATGTTGTTGATATCAACCTAATTATCAGCAATATTCGCTTTCATTCGTATTAAATAGAGCAGTAGAAGAATGCAAGCCACACTATGGATGAAATGATTAGTTGGACGAACACATTTGAATTACCTTCTACGTAGCAAGAAACAATGATTGTCGACGCTGGAATGCAATTTTTAATTCATAAGCAGCTCATAATATGCACATATGTTTAAATTCATCATCAATATCATTGCAATTAACACAAGAACTTTTCCCTGCACATTCTATATTTCCTTCCAACAAGAAGGCGTAAAATTCGGCCTCGATACCTTAAGTAAATCTTTTATTATTTCCAAAACATCCCTCCTGGTATTGCGATTCTAAAGATCGCTTCCTTTCTATTTAAGATCAACTGATTATTACGGATTTCCTAGTTGAGAGCTTCCATCGCCTATCACTAAGACAAATTTTTGCTCATATATGAATGCCACCCTCCTCTGTTTGGGGCAGCCTTTTGAGCTTCATAGGCATCTGTTTTATCTTGAGAGTGTTTATCTTTGCTAGCACAAGCACCCTTCCTATCTCTCGTTTCATTAAGAAGAAGCAGAACGTCGCCACCATGAGCTAAAATCCCGAGACAATAAGGTGCTTTGTTCCAGCGTGGCACATTAACTGAGAAGTAGTGAGAGAAGATTTTTAAGCTATTTTGATGTGATTTTTAAGAGGGCCAGTTTTAAAATGGTGTGATACGAAAACCCTAGGCCTGCCCTGTGTTATTTAGAGTGACTGTCACATCTAATGGCGATATTTCTTTCTGTGTGGTCACACACAAGCTCACGCTTTTCCTATCTCACATGGCAAGGAGGCAAAGCTCAGCTCAAATGAAAAGAAAATTAATTCCCCTCAGTTCTGTTTGTGGGTGGTCACAGGCACTCTCACACTTTTCCTATCTCATATGGCAAGGAGGCGAAGCTCAGCTCAAATGAAAAGAAACCTAATGCTCCTCAGTCCTGGGCTTCTTTAAGTGAAGATACTATTGCAGAAGAAGTGAACAGAAGTGAATTTTCGAGTGATTCAGATAGTTCTAGTTGTTTGAATGGAGAAGAAGGATACAGTGATAGTGACAAATCAAGTGAAGTAGAACTAAAGGATGACGTTACCCCAAGTGCGAGTGATTTAAAAGGTGATATTCAGGAGCATAACTCATGGGGTGCGGTCCGTTGAACGCTACCAATGCTTCGGAGCGCCACCAAGCGGTCCGTTATTCGCTACGGAGCGCTACAGGTTAGGCTGTGACGTCACGGCAAACGTCATACACCCGTTTCCCGCCTCGCTCCGGACCAGCTCCAGACGCTCCCCTGAAAACTTGGGTCAGCGGAGGAGCGAGTCAATTTTTGGCGGAAATTCGAAGGGAATGCACTGAGGCAATGGAGAGTTTACTCACGTTGCAGATGATGGACGCTGAATGTGGACGCCTTTCTCCTATATAAGTGACTACGAAGTAACGGAGTAGACGCACTTAGTAAATAGATGTAAATTTAATTGCGATTTAAATAAATATATAGCAAGAACTAAATATCCGCAAACATTCTCGTATCTCCCCCAAAATGAACTCAAATGTCTTTGGAAGCAGCCTTTACATACAAAAGGCAACAAAAATTATTAAAAGGGGCATGTAATATAAAGAAAGGATTGTAAGAACATATATCGACAAATTTACTCATGCCATAAATTAAAATCTGAAGAAAAATAGGATATACATGAAATAGATTAATGTTTTTTAATAGTCGTTAACCATTATAAGTTAATATGTTTCAACTGGGAAAACGGTAGAGTACCTACTTTTTCCTTTACTAGGGTAATGAGTTTCATTGAGAAGGGTAGGCGAGGGTTGGTGTGAGAAATACGGTCCAAAGTTTCTTCCTCTACTTTGTGGAGCCTCGATATTGAAAAATAAAATTCATTTTAATTATATTCAAACATATTTATTAATATTCAATGATCATAGTCACCTCAATTCGCAATTAAAACCACATCTTCGATTTCATAATCCCAGTTTGCCCACCCTCGTTCATTTCCGCCATCTTGACTTCGCTCCTGACCGGTCCGAAAAGAAATTCTCGTAGCGAACGTAGCGCCTATGGACCGGTGCTCCGGAGCACTTCCGTCTGTAGCGTCTGGTAGCGAAAGTAGCATTCATTGGACCGCACCCATGGAGGGACACCCTGATTTTTGAAGAACCGTCGGAGTTCAAAGAAGAGAGAGAGGGCCTATTCATAATTTGGCGATAGGTGATAATGAATTTTCCTTCCTGAAATATATGCTAGGGGGCCAAGATTTTATTTTACAACATTGTCAATAACACAAACAAATATGCAGAACATCTTCAACATTCCTCAGGAAACGCTGACAAACACTGGGTAGATGTTACGTACGATGAAATGGTGGCATACATTGGAGTGCTCGTATACATGGGAATATTCAATTTGCCTGAAAGCAGGGATTACTGGCATAGCCAAGATATTGACATCTCAATTGTCCGTGGCTGTATGACCTTTGGAAGATACTCAAAAATTTCAAAATATTTCCATATTAGTGATATAACTCAGGAAAAAACAGGGAGCGGAGGGTTTTGATGTATTGCATAAAATTAGGCCGGTTCTTGATGTAATGGAAACTTTTCATCAAAAGTATAAACCAGGTAGGGAATTAAGTGTTGACGCAGCGATGGTTGCTTTTAAAGGACGTCATTACATAAAACAATACATCCAAGGAAAGCCAACGAAGTGGGGATTTAAAGTTTGGGTTTTAGCAAGCTCCCATGGCTACGTTCTGCAGGAAAATGTGTACCTAGGGAAAAAGATATAAGAAATCTTGAAATGTTTCTTAGGACGCAAGTTGTAATGAATTTAATGAAAAACTATTTAGGGAAAATCATCACGTTTACTTTGATAGCTTTTTTTCAAGTGTGACGCTCATGACATTACTACTTACGATTAACACACACGCATGTGCTACTAAAAGATCATCTTGTAAAGAATGGCCTGAGGAATTAAAATATCCAAAAAAACTTAGCCTTCAAAGAGGAGCGAGTAGAAATTTCCACTTAGCACTTCACAGGCAGATGATAGGGAAATTCTCCTCCCGTAAAGTAGTAGGACGTAAAAGAATCCTTCCGATGGGCACATTTTCACAGAGACAGCAACACTCTCTTGCAAAGTTCGTGGGGAGAAAAAAAGTGTGTGCTTATTGCAGCTCCAAGAAAAGAATAACTCCTACTGGTCGGAGCATAGAAAGTCATGGAAATGCATAGGATGCGATTTACCTCTTTGCAAATTAGGATGTTATCATCAATATCACCAAGGAAATGGAGTTGAAGGAGGGAATTAAATTCAATATAAGGTAAGGCAAACTTCTTTCAATAAGTCAATATATTCTTAAAACGTATACAAATTTTAAAATAAAACACTCAAATATCTTTCAAGTTATTGTAAGTTAATTAAAGTAACCTGCGTCAGTTCCTCATCGCGGAGAAAAATAGGTCTACCAGTGGGGCAAATGGGTATTTAAACTTCGTGCATGACGGGGAAATGTTTACGGCCGGTTTCGGGCGGTTTAGGAAGGAGAGGGTTAATCATTGGACAGGGTGAATAATTTCCAGAAGTACCATTATTACCATTAAAGGCTATTTTATAACGATGCTTGCCTACTCACCAAAGGAATAATTTGAGATTTAAGGAAGTAAAATACCATATGAAAGAAAAGAACGAAAGAGATTTTGCAAATAATTTCCGAATAAACTTCCACGAAAACAGTGCAATGGATATAATCCGAGGGATTTGCGGATGTTTGATCTCTTTCAGGTGCTGGCAAATCTAAAATATTATCCCTCACCCAAAAATAAGATGAGTAGTACGACAGAAACCACAGGCTAATACTGCTAATACGCGGTACATGTACTTTTCATGAGTGTTGCACGCACCATCGATAACAGCTGCATTAAAAGAAATCATCGAAAGAGGTATTAAGAATGAAAACGATTCACATTTTTTCAACTTATATAATGTACACACACATCAAATCTGCATTTCCAGAATGAGTACACAATGCTATTGAAATGAGATTATTTATACAATCAATCCAAGGTAATGTCATGAAAAATAAATTGTAAGTACTCACAATTTAACATTTCTATTAATGCTCTCTATTACTAATTTCTATTTCTAATTACTAATCATTCTAAGAGATTCAATTTAGTAGGAGAGAATGATGAATAGTTGATGAAAGCCGTCGCACATCTTGCATTTTCTCAGTGTTACTTCATTCCTCCACTGTGAATGACATTGACCACTGGAACAGCAGAACCTGTAATTTAAAATATGTATAAATTTTGGAGCTTTAGCACACCAAAAAAAGGAATCGTACAGCTATTTCATCGCTTCTCAGGGTCCTTGGGGACTCTAAAAAGCGAAATCCCCGAAGTCTTGTGGCCATAACCAGTGGTGCAACGCGGTACCACACACGTCGACGGCATTTTCCTTTTTCAGCAAATCCGCGATATATATCCACGAAATATTAATGTAGAACAATAAGGAAATAATGCAGAAGACTAACATTCGAAAATAAATGAAAACTAAATCTTAATTAATTACAAAAATGACTATTTCCACTCACCTGTAGTATGCGCTCAACAATACGGAAATTAACTTACCCGCTAACTCTTGCCCTCCAGAATACGTGGCGCCGCCCCGGCAAACGTGCGGCAGGTTGAGGAAACGACTTCAATAAAAGACCATGGGTTCCCAATGGAGTGGGATAGGAAGTGTCATGGGGCTGGTTAGCAGTCTTCTATGAATGGGAAACTGTTAACTATGGATCTGGAGATAACATCTGATGAATCATGTGTTTGCAACTGTATTACAAGGGAAATGCGAACAAGGCATAAAAAATCAAAGGACAAGACAAATAATTTTTCCACTTAGGAGTATCCTCACTTAGGTATGCCTAACCTCAGGGTTATAGTATAATTGATTCGTTAAAAATAAATTTTTAGGGTAAAGGGGGTGTCTGCATTTCCCCGAAAAAAAAACTTGAGGAAAAAGCATGAGGAAAATTGATTGAAAAATCAGAATAGTTGACCATACACATAAAACATAAATAATATAAGCCAAAAATAACTAATCCAACACAAATGCAATGAAAAAATATTGTTGACAAATAACAGTAACACTCGCAATCAATGGTAGCCCATGACTAGCCGGCATTTTTCCTGGAAAGGGAGTCTCAGGGAACATACAACCTACCTGAAGAATGATTGAGGCTTTCCCAGCGTATAGAATCATGAAATTCCCAAGTAACCTTCCAGGATACCACATACCTTGAGTTTCACTGAATTTAGTGCACTTCCAGCTCATTGATACCCTCTAGTGTTATCTAAGCAGTAAAATTAAACAGATTGAGGGTAACAGGTTGAGGAGGATTTGAAAAGAGAAAATTGAAGTTCATAATTGCATTATGATTTATTCATGGTCAAAACACTTTCAAAATAAACATACTCCATTCTTGTAGCACTCTGGTACATTCAATTGATATTTCCCAGACAAAAAATTTGAATCAATCAAACAATTTAGCTTAACTTCCCGGACAAACACTTAAAAATAATCATCCTGGCCCAGTGCAAATCGATTCAGGCAGAGAGGTTACCTTCATAGTCTCCGATGTTATTTAACATGTGTCAAACTTCAGGACAAAGTAAGTAATAAGCATTTTTTTAGTTTTGTCCAAAATAATTTTTGGCCCAAGATATATTCCTCCGAACATGGACCCATGGGTGCTACTTTTCACATTAGATTTCGGACAAAATACTAAAATGCTCATATCTAAGCAAGAGTTCAAGATATTTTGCTAATTTCAGTTTTATTTGAAAGATAATAATTTTCTAACGATACCTTGGGACAAAAAAATCAGTAACACACCAACATCTGAAGAAGATGCAACAAGAACACATTGCAGAAGAGTAGGGACGGATAGAAGCTGCACGTTAAGTGCTTCACTTTGATTTTGCTGAGACCTGGTCAGTGATTCTACCACAAGAAGTTCAAGGATATCACTGGAGTAATGACCAAGTTTAAATTTTTACAGGAGTGACATATTTTCAGAACAAGGCCACAATAGGGTGGTTTCCTATTATTTTTTTATTGCCTTAATCGAAAGATTATTACTCCTGGAGTATGTATTTCGCGCTTTTAGATTTTTAAATGACGATATCTATTTTTCGCGCTTAAATGAAAAGTGAAAAATTTCAAGCGCGCGAAAACGCGACGCTTAAGTATGAATGTCGGGAAATATCTCCGTACGTCGTATTTCTGGTTCCCCCTCCCGCCCGGTGAGATGACCTTGAGGCGAGGCTTAGCTCTGATACGTCGCAGGATGCTAGCGGATAGCTGAGTGCCTTGCTGAATGGTAGCGCTTGGCTTAAAAAAGGTTTATTAATACCTTATCAAACGAAGAAAACTTTCCGAAATTAGCCAGTTTTAATAGGTGATTATTAAGACATGTTTCCCTGAGCTCTGTGCCTCATGCATGCATTGGTAACCTTAGACGATGCATAACTCCTATCCTCTCGTGTAGAAACTAGGTCCCTGTGACGTCATGCGGAGTGGAATCGCATGGGCGCCAATCTGGCCTTTTTCAAATGAGGATAAAATTTGACCCTTGCCATTCGTCTAAACCGGTATTTCAAAAACCAAATAATTTGTGTATTATGAATACACTAATGGTGGGTAACGAATCGCAATCAATGCCTTTCGTTTTCTTTGATGAAGGAAACTACCCTATTGTAGCAGTTATAAGTGATAGCAGAGGACATGAATCAGCACATGCATTGTTGGCAATTAACAAAATTCTTCAACCACTGCAATCACAGGTAGAAAATATCATAATTATTTCCGATGGTGCCGCTAGTCACTTCAAAAACCTTACCAACTATTTGAACTGGCAATGTTTAGGGATTAGAATTTTTGAGAAAAAATGTTTTTATGAAAAAATTTCAGCAAGAGAATGTGGACACAAATTTTCAATTTAAATTTAATCACAAAATTATTACCTTTAAAAAAAAAACAGAAATAAGTATATTATCTTGAACCGTTCCTGAGCATTTTAGTATTTTGTCCAAAATCACAAGTGAAAAATAACACCCGCAGGTCCATGTTGGGTGGAATGTACCTCGGGCCACAAATATTTTTGGACAAAACAAAAAATACTTACTACTTACTTTGTCTTGAAGTTCGAGGTATGTTAAATTCAATAAGATACGAGGTATGAAGGTAAGATTTTTTCTTAGGCTGCCTGAATGGATATGGACTACTCCTACTACATTCTAATTCAAAAAGTTAAAAACAAAGTACATACATGATGCAAGAATGCTAATAATTGTAGCAAAGCAATATAAAATTAATTGAACATTAACTAATTATTTGTCCTTTCTGAAGCACTCTGGTACAACCATTTTGATATTTCTCGGACAAACAACTTGCCCTCGTGAAGTCCCTTCCTCCGGGCAGAAACTGTAAAGATAAAGGAAATGCTATCATTACTCCCTGGGGTATACAGGAAAAATGCTTGAAAATTATATTAAACTCCTGAAGCATTTAATTTAGGAATAGGTTCCTCTATTCAGTTTAGGGTATTTGGTTTTCTCCTGAGAAATAAGTCAAAAGATGAAGTTATTACTCCATGGGGTAATACAAATTACCTAAAATTTCGTTGCATTCCAAATACCTTAATAACAAACCTCCCCTATCATCACATTTACTGATGTACCACAAAACTGCATCAGGAGTTTTATACGGGAGAAAATTTAAAAAAATGAAATTGGCACTTCTTCAAGTCTTCACAAGATTGGGTGACCTTTGACTTTCACGAAAATGTGGTTCTCCCAACCCACCCAAAATTCTCTCTTGCCTCACTAATTCCATTCATTAAAATTATACTTTTGCTGGCTTCCCTTGGTCTATGTTGTGTTGACGTTAGGTTGACTATTATATCCGTAGCGATAAATAATGAATAAAACGAGACAGCAACACGTCACTAGTACATTAACTGCATTATCAATATGCCTAAAATTTCTACAGCAGAACCGCTTTCCAAGCTTAAAATATGTATGCATGCATCGATTAAATCATTGAATGCCAGCACTTACCTGAAATAACAGCCGTGGGTTCTAGAGTTGACACGGGAGCTTGTAGCACAGATGACCTGAGAATCTATTAAGGCTCACTAAATATCGCAGAATGGAAGGAAATGATACAGTATTTCACTGTCGCAGCCGTAGTTTAACAACAACGAAGAGTCCAAAATCACAACGAAGCCGGGGTCAAAATCGTGAGAATAGTCCAAACCAAATGAAGCAGGGGGCAAAACCGAGAGAAAAAGAATCCAACACGGCGAGGGGTCAAAGCAATCTATAAAGCGAACCAGAAAATATGAAGAAGAACTCTATCCTCCTTCTCAGCACTTCTCATAACGAGGTATCAGGAAAGTGAGTTTTAGCAAGTTCGACGATACGTATTCCATCGTTCTTTTGTTTTCCGGGCGGGTCTGTATACAAGACGTTTGAATACAACTGTAATACAGTTGTATTACAAAAATCGGTACAATTTGTAAGGGTACAAAAGATTTACCATTTGTATACAAATGGTTGTGCTGTCTGGGTTACAATCACTAAGCTCGTTATGATAAAAACTATTAATTCACTGATTTAAAGCCGGAAATTAGCCCACGAAAGAGGCACAGGTGACTTTTCTCACTATTATTCGTTAATATACTAGAAAAAGAAACTTCACACACAGCTTTGATCTTGATAGCTTGATCGTGAAATGTCAATGTACCTATACGATGAACAACGGAGGTGAACACGCCACTGACAATGTTTACATTGCTGTCAGACATTAATCGATATGGTAATAACACTGCTTACAATAGGGTGGTTTCCTTCATCAAAGGAAACGAAAGGCATTGATTGCGATTCGTTGCCCACCATTAGTGTATTCATAATATAAAAATTATTTTGTTTTAGCAATACCGGGTTAGACGAATGGCAATGGTCCATTTTTATCCTCATTTGAAAAGGGCCAGATTGGCGCCCATGCGATGCCACTCCACGTGACGTCACAGGGACCTAGTTTCCATACGAGAAGATAGGAGTTATACACCGTCTGAGGTTACCAATGCATGCCTGAGGTGCAGAGCTCAGAGAAACATGTCTTAACAATCACTTATTAAAACTGGCTAAGGTCGGAAAGTTTTCCTCGTTTGATAAGTTATTAATAATCCTTATTTAAGCCAAGAGCTACCAGCCAGCAGGGTACTAGGCTAGCCGCTAGCAGCCTGCGTCGTATCAGCGCTAAGCCTCGCCTCAAGGTCACCTCGCAGGGCGGGAGGGGGAACCAGAAATACGTCACGCGGAGAGACTTCCCGACATTCATACTTAAGCGTCGCGTTTTCGCGCGCTTGAAAATTTTCACTTTTCATTTAATCGCGAAAAATAGATATCGTCATTTAAAAATCTAAAAGTGTGAAATACGTACTCCAGGAGTAATAATCTTTCGATTAAGGCAATAAAAAAATAATAGGAAACCACCCTATTCAATCACGATGGAGCACTGATAATTACAACTCTTAGCCGATATTTTTGTACATTGCAACCACTGGCACTGTGATTATCAGCAGAAGATTTACGGGAGTTGTCACATTGACAATAACACAATTTTGGCACAAAAGATGTTTGCACAAATCTGCAAGCAGCGAGCAAAAGCTGTATTCACATTAGAAATATACTCTTAATTTTCAACTTTGGTGAGGTTGTAATTGATACGAAATGAAGAATTTACATGGTGACAAGCAAAATTTACCGGCACTTGGATTTAGCCTTGCAGCCGCTTGCAAGCGAGGAATCACTGCGCGCGGTAAAAAAAAGTAGTTCCGACTTTAGTAAGTCATAATGAGGTTATTATGCATTTAATTTAGAAAATATTTGCATGGATGAGTTTGACATAAAATTAAAAACATTTTAAAATTGCACACGGTTAATTTTTCGATAAATCAAGCTCCAATATCATATTCGCCTTAGAAATTTTTCATACTACCCATCGGAGCGAGTTTTCTCCCATCCGAACGGGAGAAACAGTTCTCTCTACCGAGTTACGGACTTGGGTGGGGAGACAATTTTGGGCGACAACTCTCTCTCCCAAACGAGGCGCCCCAAGTTACCGACTTGCCCTCTATTCACGAAGGCCTCGATTTTGTCGAATCCTCGAAAATGTCGAGGCGGTGACGTTCAAGCCTCGACGTTTCCGTAAGTTGCAATTCACGAAGCTTATTGTCGCCGTTTCGAGGCCGCGCCAGACGGAAAAAATATCGAGGCGACAATTATTTCGAGTCTTGTTGATCCTCGATTTACAAGGAGTGTAACTGCAGCTGGCATATTTAGAAGTTCATAGTTCAATAGTTGACGTACGTACGACGGTGATCACGGTCTTATTTCATACATTTAAGAAGGCAAAATAGGTATAATGATACGTATAGTTGTATAATTTTATAATATGATTATTTCAAAAACCGAAGTTTCATACGGTTGTTTCGTGAGCTATCACCCGTGAACTAGCCTTTCAGTTATTTTCTGTGAAGAATCGTGATTAAATATTCGCCACTACGAGTCACAATAGAACTATATTTTTATAGCGGATTTCACAGCCCCTAAATTTTTGGGGATAGGAAATACTCATGAATTCCCGGTAACTGATTTTGGGTTGTGTTCGCTCGTGTTGATTTTGTGATTATTATTAGGGGTCGTGTTCTTCATTCTGTTGTGTGTTAGCTCTGTGTTCTGCTGTCGGTGATCGCTGTAGCTATACTGGAAAATCCTATCTATATACAGCCCTCGTGGTGACTGACTCACTGATGGATACAAATTCCCGACCACTTCTAGAAGTGATGGAGAGCTGAAATTTGGCACGCGTGCGGGGAACCCGAAATGATCCGGAGGAAAAATCCGAAAACCGGAAGTTTCCACCACGTGTCGTCGCTAGGACGACAAAATGGCCGAAATCGCGCTTTTTCCGGGGACCGTCTTTCGGTTTTTATTTTACTGCGCACGAACGGTACGTGCTATGTGAATGTGTTATGCACGGTTTGAAAGGTAATAAACGTGAGCACGTAATTATATAATGTTATTAGTATCTTTTAAAGAATTTGACTGCCAAAATGGCGTCCAAAAATTGGTTTTTCGAAAATAATTTCATTCCTTCCGCTCCCGTCGACTTATTTTAAAGTGAATGATAACAAAAATGATTATTATATATGCTTACATAAGATACCATTTAACCTAGGCAACAATTTGTCATTGTCACCTTTGGTTGTCGAGAAAAAAATTAAAATATGCCAAAAATCACCAAAAAGTACAATTTCCAAAGGATTAACACAAGATTTCGTCCAGTTTTGCACGACCGATTTCGTTAAGACTTACTATATACATAAAGATATGCCTTTTCTTTCAGAAAATGTAAATATTTTTACAATATTGCCATCAATAAACCAGCAAAAAATTAAAAATGGCGGACACTTCCCATTTCTCCCGGGAGTTTGTTTACTATTTATCGTTACACAGGCTAAACATTTCCGTTACACGAAACGTTGTCATATATATTGAAAGCTTATAAATTTCGCCACCTACTTATGTAATTTTTGAAGTTAATTTCTAAGTAAAACGCTTTCAAAATGGCGTCCAAAAATCGATTTCTCGGAAAATATTTCATATTTTCCACTGCCGTTGGCCTTATTTTGTGAGTAGGACAATGAAAATGATTATTATACATTCTCATAACATTGTCTACGAAATGTAGGTAATAATTTTCTTTCGTCGTCCTTGGTTACTCGGAAAAAATTAAAATATTCCGAAAACCACCGAAAATTACAATTTCCAAAAGATTAACACAAGGTTTTGTCAATTTTAACCCGACCGATTTCTTTCAAACATTGTAGTTACATAGAACTATGCATTTTCTTTCAGAACACATAAATATTTAATACATAATTTAATCGATATAACAGTGAAAAAATAAAAATGGTGGGAACTACTAATTTTTCCGGGGAGAGATTTACTTTTTATTGTATTACTCTCGAAATGTCATGGATGTCATAGGACTATGGATGTCATAGGGCCTACTTCTTTTAGATATGACAGTAAATGTATGTGACCATATAGTATCGTCATCTTTAAACCCCCCGAAAACCAAAAAAATTAAAATTTGCATACAAGTAGCCTTTTCGGGTACTTTTCGTCACAATTCAGCCGCTTTTCCAATCCTTACCACTCATCGCTACGGAATTGATGTGGACGATTGATGACCGCTGGCAGTAAAAATCTATAAACCCCCGGTAAACCCACATACGCCCCCCAAAAATAAAATTTTGCATATAAGTCTACTTTTTGGGTACTTTTCGTGCCTATTCCACCGCCCCCAACGACGCATCCATCCACGGAATTTATGTGAATGGATGGTGACCGCCAGGAGTACACACATTTAAACCCCCGGTATCCCCTTGAAATCCCCCCCAAACGTAAAATGTGTCATTTAGTCTCCTATTTGGGAACTTCTCGCAAACATTACGCCGCACTACCCGTCCCCTCTGAGCTCTAGATCCGGAATATTTGGTGAGGGCGAGCCACCATAAACCATACGGGAAAAATACCAGAAAACCCCCGATCACCTCCCGGAACATCGTCGAAAAAAAATAAAAAAATTTAAAGTCGCCTTTCCGAATAGTTTTCGTCACACTTTAACCGGTACCCCTACCACTCATTAAAAACCCCGATAACCCCGTGAAACCTCCCAAAAAATTCTAATAAATCGCCTCTCCAGGCAAAAGAATGGTCAGACCACTGTTCCGGACCCCTAGGACTTATCGGCACGGAATTTATGAGAACGATTTGTGACCACTGGTTTAACACAAGTAAAAAACCCCCGGTATTCCGTTGGAACCCCCCGCAAAAAATGAAAAACCTGCCATTAAGTCTTCTTTTATGGGTGCTTGTCGCCACTATTACTCCGCATTGCACTACCCTTTACAATCATCGCTACGTGATCACTGTGGACGATTGGTGACCGCATGCATAACACATTAAAACCCCCAAATCCCCCTGAGCACCCCTCTCGGTGGAAAAGAGCATTCATGAGGACAAGGTGGAGCAGCCGCGGGGGGCTCCTCGGCGAAGCCGTTCCGAGGAGTAACTGGCGTAGGCGAGGGGGAGCTTCACTACCCTCGGGCGGCGAAGCCGCCCCGAAGTTCAAGCGGCGCAGCCGCTGTAGACTCCCCCATCTCAACTCACACTCAACCCCTGGGCGGCGAAGCCGCCCATTAGCGAGGTACGGCGAAGCCGTTTCGAGGAATGAGTGGGGCGCCTCCCTACCCCCTGGCAGGCGAAGCCGGCCCCTAGCTGAGGTGAGATTATTCAAACTCTAAAAGTGTTCGAGCGACCACAAATGTAGACGGCGAAGCCAGAACCGGGGTTTTTAAGGGGTGGAGCCCCTTAACGAGCGCGCGGAGCGTGCGAGTTTTTTCTATACTTCCTTTTGTCAATATTTCCTTTAATCAATATTTCCTTTTTTCAATATTTCTTTTTGTCAATATTTCCTTTTTTCTATATTTCGTTTTGTCAATATTAACTTTTTTCTTTACTTCCTTTTGTCAATATTTCCTTTTGTCAACATTTCCTTTCGTCAATATCTCCTTTTTTCAATATTTCCTTTTTTCTATATATACTTTTTTCAATATTTCCTTTTTTTAATATTTCCTTTTGTCAATATTTCATTTTTTCAATACTTTCGTTTTTCCTATAATTCCTTTTGTCAATATTTCTTTTTTTCAATATTTCCTTTTTTCAATATTTCCTTTTTTCAATATTTCTTTTTTTCTATACATATTTTTTTCAATATTTCCTTTTTTCAATATTTCCATTTTTCAATATTTCCTTTTTTCAATATTTCCTTTTGTCAATATTTCGTTTTGTCAATGTATCCTTTTCTCAATATTTCCTTTTGTCAATATTTCCTTTTTTCTATATTTCCTTTTGTCAATATTTCCTTTTTCAATATTTCCTTTTGTCAATTTTTCCTTTTTTCAATATTTACTTTTTCAATATTTCCTTTTTTCATTATTTCCTTTTTTCTAAACTTTCTTTTTTCAATATTTTTTTTCCATATTTCCTTTTTTCAATATTTCCTCTTTTCTAAACTTCCTTTTTTCAATATTTCCTTTTGTCAACATTTCCATTTTTCAATATTTCCTTTTTTCTAAACTTTCTTTTTTCAATATTTATTTTTTTCCATATTTCCTTTTTTCAATATTTCCTCTTTTCTAAACTTCCTTTTTTCAATATTTCCTTTTGACAATATATCCTTTTTTCAATATTTTCTATTTCCAATATTTCCTTTTCTAAATAATTTCTTTTTTCTATACATTCTTTTGTCAATATTTCCTTTTGTCAATATTTCCTTTTGTCAATATATCCTTTTTTCAATATTTCCTATTTCAATATTTCCTTTTTTCAATATTTCCTTTTTTCAACATTTCCTTTTCTGTATACTTCCTTTTTTTAATTTTTCATTTTTTCTTTACTTCCTTTTGTCAATATTTCTTTTGTCAATATTTCCTTTTTTCAATATTTCCCTTTTTCAATATATACTTTTTTCAATATTTCCTATTTTTAATATTTCCTTTTTTCAATATTTCATTTTTTCAATATTTTCTTTTTTCTATAATTCCTTTTGTCAATATTTCCTTTTTTCAATATTTCCTTATTTCAATATTTCCTTTTTTCAATATTTCTTTTTTTCTATACATCCTTTTTTCAATATTTCCCTTTTTCAATATTTCCATTTTTCAATATTTATTTTTTAATATTTCCTTATGTCAATAATTCGTTTTGTCAATATTTCCTTTTCTCAATATTTCCTTTTGTCAATATTTCCTTTTTTCAATACTTCCTTTTGTCAATATTTCCTTTTGTCAATATTTTCTTTTACTATACTTCCTTTAGTCAATATTTCCTTTTGTCAATATTTCCTTTTTCAATATTTCCTTTTTCAAAATTTCCTTTTTTCTATACTTTTTTTTGTCAATATTTCCTTTTGTCAATATTTCCTTTTATCAATTTTTCCTTTTTTCAATATTTCCTTTTTCAATATTTCCTTTTTTCAATATTTCCTTTTTTCTATACTTCCTTTTTTCAATATTTCCTTTTTTCTATACTTCCTTTTTTCAATATTTATTTTTTTCCATATTTCCTTTTTTCAATATTTCCTTATTTCTAAACTTCCTTTTTTCAATATTTCCTTTTGTCAATATTTTCTTTTTTCAATATTTCCCATGGTCAATATTTCCTTTTGACAATATTTCCTTTCTTCAATATTTTCTATTTTCAATATTTCCTTCTGTCAATAATTCCATTTTTCTATACATTCTTTTGTCAATATTTCCTTTTGTCAATATTTCCTTTTGTCAATATATCCTCTTTTCAATATTTCCTTTTTCAATATTTCCTTTTTTCAATATTTCCTTTTTTCAACATTTCCTTTTCCCTATACTGTCTTTTTTTTCAATTTTCCTTTTTTCTATACTTCCTTTTGTCAATATTTCCTTTTGTCAATATTTCCTTTTTTCAATTTATCCTTTTATCAATATTTCCTTTTGTCAATATTTCCTTTTTTCAATATTTCCTTTTTTCAATATTTCCTTTTTTCAATATTTCCTTTTTTCTATACTTCCTTTTTTCAATATTACATTTCGTCAATATTTCCTTTTTTCAATATTTCCTTTTTTTAATATTTAATTTTTTCTATACTTCCTTTTGTCAATATTTCCTTTTATCAATATTTCCTTATTTCAATATTTTTTTTGTCAATATTTCCTTTTTTCTATATTTCGTTTTGTCAATATTATCTTTTTTTTGTATACTTCCTTTTGTCAATATTTCCTTTTGTCAATATTTCCTTTCGTCAATAATTCCTTTATTCAATATTTCCTTTTTTCAAAATATACTTTTTTCAATATTTCCTTTTTTTAATATTTCCTTTTGTCAATATTTCATTTTTTCAATATTTTCTTTTTTCAATAATTTCTTTTGTCAATATTTCCTTTTTTCAATATTTCCTTTTTTCAATATTTCCTTTTTTTAATATTTCTTTTTTTCTATACATCCTTTTTTCCATATTTCCTTTTTTCAATATTTCCTCTTTTCTAAACTTCCTTTTTTCAATATTTCCGTTTGTCAATATTTCCATTTTTCAATATTTCCCATGGTCAATATTTCATTTTGACAATATTTCCTTTTTTCAATATTTACTTTTTCAATATTTCCTTTTTTCATTATTTCCTTTTTTTAAACTTTCTTTTTTCAATATTTTTTTTTCATATTTCCTTTTTTCAATATTTCCTCTTTTCTAAACTTCCTTTTTTCAATATTTCCTTTTGTCAACATTTCCATTTTTCAATATTTCCTTCTTTCTAAACTTTCTTTTTTCAATATTTATTTTTTTCCATATTTCCTTTTTTCAATATTTCCTCTTTTCTAAACTTCCTTTTTTCAATATTTCCTTTTGACAATATTTCCTTTTTTCAATATTTCCTTCTTTCTATACTTTCTTTTTTCAATATTTTTTTTTTCCATATTTCCTTTTTTCAATATTTCCTCTTTTCTAAAGTCCCTTTTTTCAATATTTCCTTTTGTCAATATTTCCATTTTTTAATATTTCCCATGGTCAATATTTCCTTTTGACAATATTTCCTTTTTTCAATATTTTCTATTTTCAATATTTCCTTTTGTCAATATTTCCTTTTGTCAATATTTCCTTTTGTCAATATATCCTTGTTTCAATATTTCCTTTTTCAGTATTTCCTTTTTTCAATATTTTCTTTTTTCAACATTTCCTTTTCTCTATACTTCCTTTTTTCAATAAATTCCTTTTTTCTATACTTCCTTTTTTCAATGTTTCCTTTTGTCAATATTTCCTTTTTTCAATATTTCCTTTTTTCAATATATTCTTTTTTCAATATTTCCTTTTTTTAATATTTCCTTTTGTCAATATTTCATTTTTTCAATATTTTCCTTTTTCTATAATTCCTTTTGTCAATATTTCCTATTTTCAATATTTCCTTTTTTCAATATTTTCTTTTTTCAATATTTCTTTTTTTCTTTACCTTTTATTTTCAATATTTCCTTTTTTCAATATTTCCAGTTTTCAATATCTCCTTTTTTCAATATTTCCTTTTGTCAATATTTTGTTTTGTCAATATTTCCTTTTCTCAATATTTCCTTTTGTCAATATTTCCTTTTTTCTATACTTCCTTTTGTCAATATTTCCTTTAGTCAATATTTTATTTTACTATACTTTTTTTTGTCAATATTTCCTTTTGTCAATATATCCTTTTGTCAATTTTTCCTTTTTTCAATATTTTCTTTTCCAATATTTCCTTTTTTCAACATTTGCTGTTTTCAATATTTTCTTTTTTTAACATTTCCTTTTCTCAATATTTCCTTTTTTTTTTACTTCCTTTTTTCATTATTTCCTTTTTTCTATACTTCCTTTTTTCAATATTTCCTTCTTTCTATACTTCCTTTTTTCAATATTTATTTTTTTCCATATTTCCTTTTTTCAATATTTTTTCTTTTCTAAACTTCCTTTTTTCAATATTTCCTTTTGTCAATATTTCCATTTTTCAATATTTCCCATGGTCAATATTTCCTTTTGACAATATTTCCTTTTTTCAATATTTTCTATTTTCAATATTTCCTTTTGTCAATATTTCCTTTTTTCTATACTTCCTTTTGTCAATATTTCCTTTTGTCAATTTTTCCTTTCGTCAATAATTCCTTTTTTCAATATTTCCTTTTTTCAATTTATACTTTTTTCAATATTTCCTTTTTTTAATATTTCCTTTTGTCAAAATTTCATTTTTTAAATATTTTCTTTTTTCTATAATTCCTTTTGTCAATATTTCCTTTTTTCAATATTTCTTTTTTTTCAATATTTCTTTTTTTTAATATTTCTTTTTTTCTATACATACTTGCTTCAATATTTCCTTTTTTCAATTTTTCCTTTTTTCTATACTTCCTTTTGTCAATATTTCCTTTTGTCAATATTTTCTTTTACTATACTTCCTTTTGTCAATATTTCCTTTTTTCTATACTTTTTTTTGTCAGTATTTCCTTTTGTCAATATATCCTTTTGTTAATTTTTCCTTTTTTCAATATTTTCTTTTCCAATATTTCCTTTTTTCAACATTTCCTGTTTTCAATATTTCCTTTTTTTAACATTTCCTTTTTTCAATATTTACTTTTTTGTATACTTCCTTTTTTCATTATTTCCTTTTGTCAACATTTCCATTTTTCAATATTTCCTTTTTTCTAAACTTTCTTTTTTCAATATTTATTTTTTTCCATATTTCATTTTTTCAATATTTCCTCTTTTCTAAACTTCCTTTTTTCAATATTTCCTTTTGTCAACATTTCCATTTTTCAATATTTCCTTTTTTCTAAACTTTCTTTTTTCAATATTTATTTTTTTCCATATTTCCTTTTTTCAATATTTCCTCTTTTCTAAACTTCCTATTTTCAATATTTCCTTTTGACAATATTTCCTTTTTTCAATATTTCTTTTTTTCTATACATCCTTTTTTCAATATTTCCTTTTTTCAATATTTCCATTTTTCAATATTTATTTTTTAATATTTCCTTATGTCAATATTTCGTTTTGTCAAAATTTCCTTTTCTCAATATTTCCTTTTGTCAATATTTCCTTTTTTCTATACTTCCTTTTGTCAATATTTCCTTTTGTCAATATTTTCTTTTACTATACTTCCTTTTGTCAATATTTCCTTTTGTCAATATTTCCTTTTTCAATATTTCCTTTTTCAAAATTTCCTTTTTTCTATACTTTTTCTTGTCAATATTTCCTTTTGTCAATATTTCCATTTATCAATTTTTCCTTTTTTCAATATTTCCTTTTTCAATATTTCCTTTTTTCAATATTTCCTTTTTTCTATACTTCCTTTTTTCAATATTTCCTTTTTTCTATACTTCCTTTTTTCAATATTTATTTTTTTCCATATTTCCTTTTTTCAATATTTCCTTATTTCTAAACTTCCTTTTTTCAATATTTCCTTTTGTCAATATTTTCTTTTTTCAATATTTCCCATGGTCAATATTTCCTTTTGACAATATTTCCTCTCTTCAATATTTTCTATTTTCAATATTTCCTTTTGTCAATAATTCCATTTTTCTATACATTCTTTTGTCAATATTTCCTTTTGTCAATATTTCCTTTTGTCAATATATCCTCTTTTCAATATTTCCTTTTTCAATATTTCCTTTTTTCAATATTTCCTTTTTTCAACATTTCCTTTTCCCTATACTGTCTTTTTTTTCAATTTTCCTTTTTTCTATACTTCCTTTTATCAATATTTCCTTTTGTCAATATTTCCTTTTTTCAATTTATCCTTTTATCAATATTTCCTTTTGTCAATATTTCCTTTTTTCAATATTTCCTTTTTTCAATATTTCCTTTTTTCAATATTTCCTTTTTTCTATACTTCCTTTTTTCAATATTACATTTCGTCAATATTTCCTTTTTTCAATATATACTTTTTTCAATATTTCCTTTTTTTAATATTTCCTTTTGTCAATATTTCATTTTTTCAATATTTTCTTTTTTCAATAATTTCTTTTGTCAATATTTCCTTTTTTCAATATTTCCTTTTTTCAATATTTCCTTTTTTTAATATTTCTTTTTTTCTATACATCCTTTTTTCAATATTTCATTTTTCAATATTTCCATTTTTCAATATTTCCTTTTTTCAATATTTCCTTTTGTCAATATTTCGTTTTGTCAATATTTCCTTTTCTCAATATTTCCTTTTGTCAATATTTCCTTCTTTCTATACTAACTTTTGTCAATATTTCCTTTTGTCAATATTTTCTTTTACTATACTTCATTTTGTCAATATTTCCTTTTGTCAATATTTCCTTTTTCAATATTTCCTTTTTTCTATACTTTTTTTTGTCAATATTTCCTTTTGTCAATATTTCCTTTTGTCAATTTTTCCTTTTTTCAATATTTCCTTTTTCAATATTTCCTTTTTTCAACATTTCCTTTTTTCAATATTTACTTTTATCTATACTTCCTTTTTTCATTATTTCCTTTTTTCTATACTTCCTTTTTTCAATATTTCCTTCTTTCTATACTTTCTTTTTTCAATATTTTTTTTTTCCATAATTCCTTTTTTCAATATTTCCTCTTTTCTAAAGTCCCTTTTTTCAATATTTCCTTTTGTCAATATTTCCATTATTTAATATTTCCCATGGTCAATATTTCCTTTTGACAATATTTCCTTTTTTCAATATTTTCTATTTTCAATATTTCCTTTTGTCAATAATTCCTTTTTTCTATACATTCTTTTGTCAATATTTCCTTTTGTCAATATTTCCTTTTGTCAATATATCCTTGTTTCAATATTTCCTTTTTCAGTATTTCCTTTTTTCAATATTTTCTTTTTTCAACATTTCCTTTTCTCTATACTTCCTTTTTTCAATAAATTCCTTTTTTCTATACTTCCTTTTGTCAATGGTTCCTTTTGTCAATATTTCCTTTTTTCAATATTTCCTTTTTTCAATATATACTTTTTTCAATATTTCCTTTTTTTAATATTTCCTTTTGTCAATATTTCATTTTTTCAATATTTACCTTTTTTCTATAATTCCTTTTGTCAATATTTCCTATTTTCAATATTTCCTTTTTTCGATATTTTCTTTTTTCAATATTTCTTTTTTTCTATACCTTTTTTTTTAAATATTTCCTTTTTTCAATATTTCCATTTTTCAATATCTCCTTTTTTCAATATTTCCTTTTGCCAATATTTTGTTTTGTCAATATTTCCTTTTCTCAATATTTCCTTTTGTCAATATTTCCTTTTTTCTATACTTCCTTTTGTCAATATTTCCTTTTGTCAATATTTTATTTTACTATACTTTCTTTTATCAATATTTCCTTTTGTCAATGTTTCCTCTTTCAATATTTCCTTTTTTCTACACTTTTTTTTGTCAATATTTCCTTTTGTAAATATTTCCTTTTGTCAATTTTTCCTTTTTTCAATATTTACTTTTTCAATATTTCCTTTTTTCAACATTTCCTTTTTTCAATATTTACTTTTTTCGATACTTACTTTTTTCATTATTTCGTTTTTTCTATACTTCCTTTTTTCAATATTTCCTTCTTTCTATACTTTCTTTTTTCAATATTTATTTTTTTCCATATTTCTTTTTTTCAATATTTCCTCTTTTCTAAACTTCCTTTTCTCAATATTTCCTTTTGTCAATATTTCCATTTTTCAATATTTCCCATGGTCAATATTTCCTTTTGACAATATTTCCTTTTTTCAATATTTTCTATTTTCAATATTTCCTTTTGTCAATATTTCCTTTTTTCTATACTTCCTTTTGTCAATATTTCCTTTTGTCAATATTTCCTTTCGTCAATAATTCCTTTTTTCAATATTTCCTTTTTTCAATATATACTTTTTTCAATATTTCCTTTTTTTAATATTTCCTTTTGTCAAAATTTCATTTTTTAAATATTTTCTTTTTTCTATAATTCCTTTTGTCAATATTTCCTTTTTTCAATATTTCTTTTTTTTCAATATTTCTTTTTTTTTATATTTCTTTTTTTCTATACATCCTTGCTTCAATATTTCCTTTTTTCAATTTTTCCTTTTTTCTATACTTCCTTTTGTCAATATTTCCTTTTGTCAATATTTTCTTTTACTATACTTCCTTTTGTCAATATTTCCTTTTTTCTATACTTTTTTTTGTCAATATTTCCTTTTGTCAATATATCCTTTTGTCAATTTTTCCTTTTTTCAATATTTTCTTTTCCAATATTTCCTTTTTTCAACATTTCCTGTTTTCAATATTTTCTTTTTTTAACATTTCCTTTTTTCAATATTTCCTTTTTTTTTTACTTCCTTTTTTCATTATTTCCTTTTTTCTATACTACCTGTTTTCAATATATCCTTCTTTCTATACTTCCTTTTTTCAATATTTATTTTTTTCCATATTTCCTTTTTTCAATATTTCTTCTTTTCTAAACTTCCTTTTTTCAATATTTCCTTTTGTCAATATTTCCATTTTTCAATATTTCCCATGGTCAATATTTCCTTTTGACAATATTTCCTTTTTTCAATATTTTCTATTTTCAATATTTCATTTTGTCAATATTTCCTTTTTTCTATACTTCCTTTTGTCAATATTTCCTATTGTCAATATTTCTTTCGTCAATATTCCCTTTTTTCAATATTTCCTTTTTTCAATATATACTTTTTTCAATATTTCCTTTTTTTAATATTTCCTTTTGTCAATATTTCATTTTTTCAATATTTTCTTTTATCTATAATTCCTTTTGTCAATATTTCCATTTATTAATATTCCCTTTTTTCAATATTTCCTTTTTTCAATATTTCTTTTTTTCTATACATCCTTTTTCAATATTTCAATTTTTCAATATTTCCTTTTATCAATATTTCGTTTTGTCAATATTTCCTTTTCTCAATATTTCCTTTTTTCAATTTTTCCTTTTTTCTATACTTCCTTTTGTCAATATTTCCTTTTGTCAATATTTTCTTTTACTATACTTCCTTTTGTCAATATTTCCTTTTTACAGTATTTCCTTTTTCAATATTTCCTTTTTTCTATACTTTTTTTTGTCAATATTTCCTCTTGTCAATATTTCCTTTTGTCAATTTTTCCTTTTTTCAATATTTCCTTTTTCAATATTTCCTTTTTTCAATATTTCCTTTTTTTAATATTTCCTTTTTTCATTATTCATTTTTTCATTATTTCCTTTTTTCTATACTTCCTTTTTTCAATATTTCCTTTTTTCTATACTTCCTTTTTTCAATATTTATTTTTTTCAATATTTCCTTTTTCCATTATTTCCTCTTTTCTAAACTTCATTTTTTCAATATTTCCTTTTGTCAATATTTCCATTTTTCAATATTTCCCATGGTCAATATTTCTTTTTGACAATATTTCCTTATTTCAATATTTTCCATTTTCAATATTTCCTTTTGTCAATATTTCCTTTTGTCAATATATTCTTTTTTCAATATTTCCTTTTTCAATATTTCCTTTTTTAAATATTACCTTTTTTCAACATTTCCTTTTCTCTATACTTCCTTTTGTCAATTTTTCCTTTTTCCTATGCTTCCTTTTGACTATATTTCCTTTGGTTAATATTTCATTTTTTCAATTTATCCTTATATCAATATTTCCTTTTCTTCAATATTTCCTTTTCTCAAAATTTCCTTTTTCCAATATTTCCTTTTTTCAATATTTCCTTTTTTCTATACTTCCTTTTTTCAATATTTCATTTTGTCAATATTTCCTTTTTTCAATATTTCCTTTTTTTAATATTTAATTTTTTCTATACTTCCTTTTGTCAATATTTCCTTTTATCAATATTCCCTTTTTTCAATATTTCTTTTTTTCAATATTTCCCTTGTTCTATATTTCGTTTTGTCAATATTTCCTTTTTTCTATATATACTTTTTTCAATATTTCCTTTTTTTAATATTTCCTTTTGTCAATATTTCATTTTTTCAATACTTTCCTTTTTTCTATAATTACTTTTGTCAATATTTCTTTTTTTCAATATTTCCTTTTTTCAATATTTCCTTTTTTCAATATTTCTTTTTTTCTATACATTTTTTTTTCAATATTTCCTTTATTCAATATTTCCATTTTTCAATATTTCCTTATTTCAATATTTCCTTTTGTCAATATTTCGTTTTGTCAATGTATCCTTTTCTCAATATTTCCTTTTGTCAATATTTCCTTTTTTCTATACTTCCTTTTGTCAATATTTCCTTTTGTCAACATTTTCTTTTACTATACTTCCTTTTGTCAATATTTCCTTTTGTCAGTATTTCCTTTTTCAATATTTCCTTTTGTCAATTTCTCCTTTTTTCAATACTTACTTTTTCAATTTTTCCTTTTTTCATTATTTCCTTTTTTCTAAACTCTCTTTTTTCAATATTTTTTTTCCATATTTCCTTTTTTCAATATTTCCTCATTTCTAAACTTCCTTTTTTCAATATTTCCTTTTGTCAACATTTCAATTTTTCAATATTTCCTTCTTTCTAAACTTTCTTTTTTTAATATTTATTTTTTTCCATATTTCCTTTTTTCAATATTTCCTCTTTTCTAAACTTCATTTTTTCAATATTTCCTTTTGTCAATATTTCCATTTTTCAATATTTCCCATGGTCAATATTTCTTTTTGACAATATTTCCTTATTTCAGTATTTTCTATTTTCAGTATTTCCTTTTGTAAATAATTCCATTTTTCTATACATTCTTTTGTCAATATTTCCTTTTGTCAATATTTCCTTTTGTCAATATATTCTTTTTTCAATATTTCCTTTTTCAATATTTCCTTTTTTCAATATTACCTTTTTTCAACATTTCCTTTTCTCTATACTTCCTTTTGTCAATATTTCCTTTTTTCTATACTTCCTTTTGTCTATATTTCCTTTGGTTAATATTTCCTTTTTTCAATTTATCCTTCTATCAATATTTCCTTTTGTCAATATTTCCTTTTCTCAAAATTTCCTTTTTTCAATATTTCCTCTTTTCAATATTTCCTTTTTTCTATACTTCCTTTTTTCAATATTTCATTTTGTCAATATTTCCTTTTTTCAATATTTCCTTTTTTTAATATTTAATTTTTTCTATACTTCCTTTTGTCAATATTTCCTTTTATCAATATTCCCTTTTTTCAATATTTCTTTTTTTCAATATTTCCCTTGTTCTATATTTCGTTTTGTCAATATTTCCTTTTTTCTATATATACTTTTTTCAATATTTCCTTTTTTGAATATTTCCTTTTGTCAATATTTCATTTTTTCAATACTTTCCTTTTTTCTATAATTACTTTTGTCAATATTTCTTTTTTTCAATATTTCCTTTTTTCAATATTTCCATTTTTCTATATTTTTTTTTTCTATACATTTTTTTTTCAATATTTCCTTTTTTCAATATTTCCATTTTTCAATATTTCCTTTTTTCAATATTTCCTTTTGTCAATATTTCGTTTTGTCAATGTATCCTTTTCTCAATATTTCCTTTTGTCAATATTTCCTTTTTTCTATACTTCCTTTGGTCAATATTTCCTTTTGTCAACATTTTCTTTTACTATACTTCCTTTTGTCAATATTTCCTTTTGTCAGTATTACCTTTTTCAATATTTCCTTTTGTCAATTTTTCCTTTTTTCAATATTTACTTTTTCAATTTTTCCTTTTTTCATTATTTCCTTTTGCTAAACTTTCTTTTTTCAATATTTTTTTTCCATATTTCCTTTTTTCAATATTTTCTCTTTTCTAAACTTCCTTTTTTCAATATTTCCTTTTGTCAACATTTCCATTTTTCAATATTTCCTTCTTTCTAAACTTTCTTTTTTCAATATTTATTTTTTTCCATATTTCCTTTTTTCAATATTTCCTCTTTTCTAAACTTCCTTTTTTCAATATTTCGTTTTGACAATATTTCCTTTTTTCAATATTTTCTATTTTCAATATTTCCTTTTCTAAATAATTCCTTTTTTCTATACATTCTTTTGTCAATATTTCCTTTTGTCAATATTTCCTTTTGTCAATATATCCTTTTTTCAATATTTCCTTTTTTCTATACTTCTTTTTTTCAATTTTTCCTTTTTTCTATACTTCCTTTTGGCAATATTTCCTTTTGTCAATATTTCCTTTTTTCAATATTTCCTTTTTTCAATATATACTTTTTTCAATATTCCTATTTTTAATATTTCCCTTTGTCAATATTTCATTTTTTCAATATTTCCTATTTCAATATTTCCTTTTTTCAATATTTCCTTTTTTCAACATTTCCTTTTCTGTATACTTCCTTTTTTCAATTTTTCCTTTTTTCCTTACTTCCTTTTGTCAATATTTCCTTTTGTCAATATTTCCTTTTTTCATTATTTCCTTTTTTCAATATATACTTTTTTCAATATTTCCTATTTTTAATATTTCCTTTTGTCAATATTTCATTTTTTCAATATTTTCTTTTTTCTATAATTCCTTTTGTCAATATTTCCTTTTTTCAATATTTCCTTTTTTCAAAATTTCCTTTTTTCAATATTTCTTTTTTTCTATACATCCTTTTTTCAATATTTCCTTTTTTCAATATTTCCATTTTTCAATATTTATTTTTTAATATTTCCTTATGTCAATATTTCGTTTTGTCAATATTTCCTTTTCTCAATATTTCCTTCTGTCAATATTTCCTTTTTTCTATACTTCCTTTTGTCAATATTTCCTTTTGTCAATATTTTTTTTACTATACTTCCTTTTGTCAATATTTCCTTTTGTCAATATTTCCTTCTTCAATATTTTCTTTTTCAAAATTTCCTTTTTTCTATACTTTTTTTAGTCAATATTTCCTTTTGTCAATATTTCCATTTATCAATTTTTCCTTTTTTCAATATTTCCTCTTTCAATATTTCCTTTTTTCAATATTTCCTTTTTTCTATACTTCCTTTTTTCAATATTTCCTTTTTTCTATACTTCCTTTTTTCAATATTTATTTTTTTCCATATTTCCTTTTTTCAGTATTTCCTTATTTCTAAACTTCCTTTTTTCAATATTTCCTTTTGTCAATATTTTCATTTTTCAATATTTCCCATGGTCAATATTTCCTTTTGACAATATTTCCTTTCTTCAATATTTTCTATTTTCAATATTTCCTTTTGTCAATAATTCCATTTTTCTATACATCCTTTTGTCAATATTTCCTTTTGTCAATATTTCCTTTTGTCAATATATCCTTTTTTCAATATTTCCTTTTTCAATATTTCCTTTTTTCAATATTTCCTTTTTTCAACATTTCCTTTTCTCTATACTCTCTTTTTTTTCAATTTTCCTTTTTTCTATACTTCCTTTTGTCAATATTTCCTTTTGTCAATATTTCCTTTTTTCAATTTATCCTTTTATCAATATTTCTTTTTGTCAATATTTCCTTTTTTCAATATTTCCTTTTTTCTATACTTCCTTTTTTCAATATTGTTTTCGTCAATATTTCCTTTTTTCTTTATTTCCTTTTTTTAATATTTAATTTTTTCTATACTTCCTTTTGTCAATATTTCCTTTTATCAATATTTCCTTTTTTCAATATTTTTTTGTCAATATTTCCTTTTTTCTATATTTCGTTTTGTCAATATTATCTTTTTTTTGTATACTTCCTAATGTCAATATTTCCTTTTGTCAATATTTCCTTTCGTCAATAATTCCTTTATTCAATATTTCCTTTTTTCAATATACACTTTTTTCTATATTTCCTTTTTTTAATATTTCCTTTTGTCAATATTTCATTTTTTCAATATTTTCTTTTCCATAATTTCTTTTGTCAATATTTCCTTTTTTCAATATTTCCTTTTTTCAATATTTCCTTTTTTTAATATTTCTTTTTTTCTATACATCCTTTTTTCAATATTTCCTTTTGTCAATTTTTCCTTTTTTCAATATTTACTTTTTCAATATTTCCTTTTTTCAACATTTCCTTTTTTCAATATTTACTTTTTTCTATACTTCCTTTTTTCATTATTTCCTTTTTTCTATACTTCCTATTTTCAATATTTCCTTCTTTCTATACTTTCTTTTTTCAAAATTTTTTTTTCCATATTTCCTTTTTTCAATATTTCCTCTTTTCTAAACTCCCTTTTTTCAATATTTCCTTTTGTCAATATTTCCATTTTTCAATATTTCCAATGGTCAATATTTCCTTTTGACAATATTTCCTTTTTTCAATATTTTCTATTTTCAATATTTCCTTTTGTCAATAATTCCTTTTTTCTATACATTCTTTTGTCGATATTTCCTTTTGTCAATATTTCCTTTTGTCAATATATCCTTGTTTCAATATTTCCTTTTTCAGTATTTCCTTTTTTCAATATTTTCTTTTTTCAACATTTCCTTTTCTCTATACTTCCTTTTTTCAATAAATTCCTTTTTTCTATACTTCCTTTTGTCAATATTTCCTTTTTTCTATACTTCCTTTTGTCTATATTTCCTTTGGTAAATATTTCCTTTTTTCAATTTATCCTTCTATCAATATTTCCTTTTGGCAATATTTCCTTTTCTCAAAATTTCCTTTTTTCAATATTTCCTTTTTTTAATATTTCCTTTTTTCTATACTTCCTTTTTTCAATATTTAATTTATCAATATTCCCTTTTTTCAATATTTCTTTTTTTCAATATTTCCCTTGTTCTATATTTCGTTTTGTCAATATTTCCTTTATTCTATATATACTTTTTTCAATATTTCCTTTTTTTAATATTTCCTTTTGCCAATATTTCATTTTTTCAATACTTTCCTTTTTTCTATATTTCCTTTGGTTAACATTTTCTTTTTTCAATTTATCCTTCTATCAATATTTCCTTTTGTCAATATTTCCTTTTCTCAAAATTTCCTTTTTTCAATATTTCCTCTTTTCAATATTTCCTTTTTTCTATACTTCCTTTTTTCAATATTTCATTTTGTCAATATTTCCTTTTTTCAATATTTCCTTTTTTTAATATTTAATTTTTTCTATACTTCCTTTTGTCAATATTTCCTTTTATCAATATTCCCTTTCTTCAATATTTCTTTTTTTCAATATTTCCCTTGTTCTATATTTCGTTTTGTCAATATTTCCTTTTTTCTATATATACTTTTTTCAATATTTCCTTTTTTGAATATTTCCTTTTGTCAATATTTCATTTTTTCAATACTTTCCTTTTTTCTATAATTACTTTTGTCAATATTTCTTTTTTTCAATATTTCCTTTTTTCAATATTTCCATTTTTCTATATTTTTTTTTTCTATACATTTTTTTTTCAATATTTCCTTTTTTCAATATTTCCATTTTTCAATATTTCCTTTTTTCAATATTATTTTTGTCAATATTTCGTTTTGTCAATGTATCCTTTTCTCAATATTTCCTTTTGTCAATATTTCCTTTTTTCTATACTTCCTTTGGTCAATATTTTCTTTTGTCAACATTTTCTTTTACTATACTTCCTTTTGTCAATATTTCCTTTTGTCAGTATTACCTTTTTCAATATTTCCTTTTGTCAATTTTTCCTTTTTTCAATATTTACTTTTTCAATTTTTCCTTTTTTCATTATTTCCTTTTTTCTAAACTTTCTTTTTTCAATATTTTTTTTCCATATTTCCTTTTTTCAATATTTTCTCTTTTCTAAACTTCCTTTTTTCAATATTTCCTTTTGTCAACATTTCCATTTTTCAATATTTCCTTCTTTCTAAACTTTCTTTTTTCAATATTTATTTTTTTCCATATTTCCTTTTTTCAATATTTCCTCTTTTCTAAACTTCCTTTTTTCAATATTTCGTTTTGACAATATTTCCTTTTTTCAATATTTTCTATTTTCAATATTTCCTTTTCTAAATAATTCCTTTTTTCTATACATTCTTTTGTCAATATTTCCTTTTGTCAATATTTCCTTTTGTCAATATATCCTTTTTTCAATATTTCCTTTTTTCTATACTTCTTTTTTTCAATTTTTCCTTTTTTCTATACTTCCTTTTGGCAATATTTCCTTTTGTCAATATTTCCTTTTTTCAATATTTCCTTTTTTCAATATATACTTTTTTCAATATTCCTATTTTTAATATTTCCCTTTGTCAATATTTCATTTTTTCAATATTTCCTATTTCAATATTTCCTTTTTTCAATATTTCCTTTTTTCAACATTTCCTTTTCTGTATACTTCCTTTTTTCAATTTTTCCTTTTTTCCTTACTTCCTTTTGTCAATATTTCCTTTTGTCAATATTTCCTTTTTTCATTATTTCCTTTTTTCAATATATACTTTTTTACATATTTCCTATTTTTAATATTTCCTTTTGTCAATATTTCATTTTTTCAATATTTTCTTTTTTCTATAATTCCTTTTGTCAATATTTCCTTTTTTCAATATTTCCTTTTTTCAAAATTTCCTTTTTTCAATATTTCTTTTTTTCTATACATCCTTTTTTCAATATTTCCTTTTTTCAATATTTCCATTTTTCAATATTTATTTTTTAATATTTCCTTATGTCAATATTTCGTTTTGTCAATATTTCCTTTTCTCAATATTTCCTTCTGTCAATATTTCTTTTTTTCTATACTTCCTTTTGTCAATATTTCCTTTTGTCAATATTTTTTTTACTATACTTCCTTTTGTCAATATTTCCTTTTGTCAATATTTCCTTCTTCAATATTTTCTTTTTCAAAATTTCCTTTTTTCTATACTTTTTTTAGTCAATATTTCCTTTTGTCAATATTTCCATTTATCAATTTTTCCTTTTTTCAATATTTCCTCTTTCAATATTTCCTTTTTTCAATATTTCCTTTTTTCTATACTTCCTTTTTTCAATATTTCCTTTTTTCTATACTTCCTTTTTTCAATATTTATTTTTTTCCATATTTCCTTTTTTCAGTATTTCCTTATTTCTAAACTTCCTTTTTTCAATATTTCCTTTTGTCAATATTTTCATTTTTCAATATTTCCCATGGTCAATATTTCCTTTTGACAATATTTCCTTTCTTCAATATTTTCTATTTTCAATATTTCCTTTTGTCAATAATTCCATTTTTCTATACATCCTTTTGTCAATATTTCCTTTTGTCAATATTTCCTTTTGTCAATATATCCTTTTTTCAATATTTCCTTTTTCAATATTTCCTTTTTTCAATATTTCCTTTTTTCAACATTTCCTTTTCTCTATACTCTCTTTTTTTTCAATTTTCCTTTTTTCTATACTACCTTTTGTCAATATTTCCTTTTGTCAATATTTCCTTTTTTCAATTTATCCTTTTATCAATATTTCCTTTTGTCAATATTTCCTTTTTTCAATATTTCCTTTTTTCTATACTTCCTTTTTTCAATATTGTTTTCGTCAATATTTCCTTTTTTCTTTATTTCCTTTTTTTAATATTTAATTTTTTCTATACTTCCTTTTGTCAATATTTCCTTTTATCAATATTTCCTTTTTTCAATATTTTTTTGTCAATATTTCCTTTTTTCTATATTTCGTTTTGTCAATATTATCTTTTTTTTGTATACTTCCTATTGTCAATATTTCCTTTTGTCAATATTTCCTTTCGTCAATAATTCCTTTATTCAATATTTCCTTTTTTCAATATACACTTTTTTCTATATTTCCTTTTTTTAATATTTCCTTTTGTCAATATTTCATTTTTTCAATATTTTCTTTTCCATAATTTCTTTTGTCAATATTTCCTTTTTTCAATATTTCCTTTTTTCAATATTTCCTTTTTTTAATATTTCTTTTTTTCTATACATCCTTTTTTCAATATTTCCTTTTGTCAATTTTTCCTTTTTTCAACATTTCCTTTTTTCAATATTTACTTTTTTCTATACTTCCTTTTTTCATTATTTCCTTTTTTCTATACTTCCTATTTTCAATATTTCCTTCTTTCTATACTTTCTTTTTTCAAAATTTTTTTTTTCCATATTTCCTTTTTTCAATATTTCCTCTTTTCTAAACTCCCTTTTTTCAATATTTCCTTTTGTCAATATTTCCATTTTTCAATATTTCCAATGGTCAATATTTCCTTTTGACAATATTTCCTTTTTTCAATATTTTCTATTTTCAATATTTCCTTTTGTCAATAATTCCTTTTTTCTATACATTCTTTTGTCAATATTTCCTTTTGTCAATATTTCCTTTTGTCAATATATCCTTGTTTCAATATTTCCTTTTTCAGTATTTCCTTTTTTCAATATTTTCTTTTTTCAACATTTCCTTTTCTCTATACTTCCTTTTTTCAATAAATTCCTTTTTTCTATACTTCCTTTTGTCAATATTTCCTTTTTTCTATACTTCCTTTTGGCTATATTTCCTTTGGTAAATATTTCCTTTTTTCAATTAATCCTTCTATCAATATTTCCTTTTGGCAATATTTCCTTTTCTCAAAATTTCCTTTTTTCAATATTTCCTTTTTTTAATATTTCCTTTTTTCTATACTTCCTTTTTTCAATATTTAATTTATCAATATTCCCTTTTTTCAATATTTCTTTTTTTCAATATTTCCCTTGTTCTATATTTCGTTTTGTCAATATTTCCTTTATTCTATATATACTTTTTTCAATATTTCCTTTTTTTAATATTTCCTTTTGCCAATATTTCATTTTTTCAATACTTTCCTTTTTTCTATAATTACTTTTGTCAATATTTCTTTTTTTCAATATTTCCTATTTTCAATGTTTCCTTTTTTCAATATTTCTTTTTTTCTATACATATTTTTTTCAATATTTCCTTTTTTCAATATTTCCATTTTTCAATATTTCCTTTTTTCAATATTTCCTTTTGTCAATATTTCGTTTTGTCAATGTATCCTTTTCTCAATATTTCCTTTTGTAAATATTTCCTTTTTTCTATACTTCCTTTTGTCAATATTTCCTTTTGTCAATATTTTCTTTTGTCAATATTTCCTTTTGTCAATATTTCCTTTTTCAATATTTCTTTTTGTCAATTTTTCTCTTTTTTTCAATATTTACTTTTTAATTTTTCCTTTTTTCATTATTTCCTTTTTCTAAACTTTCTTTTTTCAATATTTTTTTTTCCATATTTCCTTTTTTCAATATTTCCTCTTTTCTAAACTTCCTTTTTTCAATATTTCCTTTTGACAATATTTCCTTTTTTCAATATTTCCTTTTCTAAATAATTCCTTTTTTCTATACATTCTTTTGTCAATATTTCCTTTTGTCAATTTATCCTTTTTTCAATATTTCCTATTTCAATATTTCCTTTTTTCAATATTTCCTTTTTTCAACATTAACTTTTCTGTATACTTCCTTTTTTCAATTTTTCCTTTTTTCCTTACTTCCTTTTGTCAATATTTCCTTTTGTCAATATTTCCTTTTTTCAATATTTCCTTTTTTCAATATATACTTTTTTCAATATTTCCTATTTTTAATATTTCCTTTTGTCAATATTTCATTTTTTCAATATTTTCTTTTTTCTATAATTTCTTTTGTCAATATTTCCTTTTTTCAATATTTCCTTTTTTCAAAATTTCCTTTTTTCAATATTTCTTTTTTTCTATACATCCTTTTTTCAATATTTCCTTTTTTCAATATTTCCATTTTCAATATTTATTTTTTAATATTTCCTTATGTCAATATTTCGTTTTGTCAATATTTCCTTTTCTCAATATTTCCTTTGGTCAATATTTCCTTTTTTCTATACTTCCTAATGTCAATATTTCCTTTTGTCAATATTTTCTTTTACTACACTTCCTTTTGTCAATATTTCCTTTTGTCAATATTTCCTTTTTCAATATTTCCTTTTTCAAAATTTCCTTTTTTCAATACTTTTTTTGTCAATATTTCCTTTTGTCAATATTTCCTTTTTTCAATTTATCCTTTTATCAATATTTCCTTTTGTCAATATTTCCTTTTTTCAATATTTCCTTTTTTCAATATTTCCTTTTTTCAATATTTCCTTTTTTCTATACTTCCTTTTTTCAATATTACATTTCGTCAATATTTCCTTTTTTCAATATTTCCTTTTTTAAATATTTAATTTTTTCTATACTTCCTTTTGTCAATATTTCCTTCTTTCTATACTTTCTTTTTTCAAAATTTTTTTTTTCCATATTTCCTTTTTTCAATATTTCCTCTTTTCTAAACTCCCTTTCTTCAATATTTCCTTTTGTCAATATTTCCATTTTTCAATATTTCCCATGGTCAATATTTCCTTTTGACAATATTTCCTTTTTTCAATATTTTCTATTTTCAATATTTCCTTTTGTCAATAATTCCTTTTTTCTATACATTCTTGTTTCAATATTTCCTTTTTCAGTATTTCCTTTTTTCAATATTTTCTTTTTTCAACATTTCCTTTTCTCTATACTTCCTTTTTTCAATAAATTCCTTTTTTCTTTACTTCCTTTTGTCAATGTTTCCTTTTGTCAATTTATCCTTTTTTCAATATTTTCTTTTTTCAATATATACTTTTTTCAATATTTCCTTTTTTTGATATTTCCTTTTGTCAAAAATCAATTTTTTCAATATTTTCCTTTTTTCTATAATTCCTTTTGTCAATATTTCCTATTTTCAATATTTCCTTTTTTCAATATTTTCTTTTTTCAATATTTCTTTTTTTCTATACTTTTTTTTTTCAATATTTCCTTTTTTCAATATTTCCATTTTTCAATATCTCCTTTTTTCAATATTTCCTTTTGTCAATATTTTGTTTTGTCAATATTTCCTTTTCTCAATATTTCCTTTTGTCAATATTTCCTTTTTTCTATACTTCCTTTTGTCAATATTTCCTTTTGTCAATATTTTATTTTACTATACTTTCTTTTGTCAATATTTCCTTTTGTCAATATTTCCTTTTCAATATTTCCTTTTTTCTATAAAAATTTTTTTGTCAATATTTCCTTTTGGAATATTTCCTTTTGTCAATTTTTCCTTTTTTCAATATTTACTTTTTCAATATTTCCTTTTTTCAACATTTCCTTTTTTCAATATTTACTTTTTTCGATACTTCCTTTTTTCAATATTTCCTTTTTTCTATACTTCCTTTTTTCAATATTTCCTTCTTTCTATACTTTCTTTTTTCAATATTTATTTTTTTCCATATTTCCTTTTTTCAATAGTTCCTCTTTTCTAAACTTCCTTTTCTCAATATTTCCTTTTGTCAATATTTCCATTTTTCAATATCTCCCATGGTCAATATTTCCTTATGACAATATTTCCTTTTGTCAATTTTTCCTTTTTTCTATATTTACTTTTTCAATATTTCATTTTTTCAACATTTCCTTTTTTCAATATTTACTTTTTTCTATACTTCCTTTTTTCATTATTTCCTTTTTTCTATACTTCCTTTTTTCAATATTTCCTTCTTTCTATACTTTCTTTTTTCAGAATTTTTTTTTCCATATTTCCTTTTTTCAATATTTCCTCTTTTCTAAACTCCCTTTCTTCAATATTTCCTTTTGTCAATATTTCCATTTTTCAATATTTCCCATGGTCAATATTTCCTTTTGACAATATTTCCTTTTTTCAATATTTTCTATTTTCAATATTTCCTTTTGTCAATAATTCCTTTTTTCTATACATTCTTTTGTCAATATTTCCTTTTGTCAATATTTCCTTTTGTCAATATATCCTTGTTTCAATATTTCCTTTTTCAGTATTTCCTTTTTTCAATATTTTCTTTTTTCAACATTTCCTTTTCTCTATATTTCCTTTTTTCAATAAATTCCTTTTATCTATACTTCCTTTTGTCAATGTTTCCTTTTGTCAATATATCCTTTTTTCAATATTTCCTTTTTTCAATATATACTTTTTCCAAAATTTCCTGTTTTTGATATTTCCTTTTGTCAATATTTCATTTTTTCAATATTTTCCTTTTTTCTATAATTCCTTTTGTCAATATTTCCTATTTTCAATATTTCCTTTTTTCAATATTTTCTTTTTTCAATATTTCTTTTTTTCTATACTTTTTTTTCAATATTTCCTTTTTTCAATATTTCCATTTTTCAATATCTCCTTTTTTCAATATTTCCTTTTGTCAATATTTTGTTTTGTCAATATTTCCTTTTCTCAATATTTCCTTTTGTCAATATTTCCTTTTTTCTATATTTCCTTTTGTCAATATTTCCTTTTGTCAATATTTTATTTTACTATACTTTCTTTTGTCAATATTTCCTTTTGTCAATATTTCCTTTTCAATATTTCCTTTTTTCTATAAAAATTTTTTTGTCAATATTTCCTTTTGTAAATATTTCCTTTTGTCAATTTTTCCTTTTTTCAATATTTACTTTTTCAATATTTCCTTTTTTCAACATTTCCTTTTTTCAATATTTACTTTTTTCGATACTTCCTTTTTTCAATATTTCCTTTTTTCTATACTTCCTTTTTTCAATATTTCCTTCTTTCTATACTTTCTTTTTTCAATATTTATTTTTTTCCATATTTCCTTTTTTCAATAGTTCCTCTTTTCTAAACTTCCTTTTCTCAATATTTCCTTTTGTCAATATTTCCATTTTTCAATATTTCCCATGGGCAATATTTCCTTATGACAATATTTCCTTTTTTCAATATTTTCTATTTTCAATATTTCCTTTTGTCAATATTTCCTTTTTTCTATACCTCCTTTTGTCAATATTTCATTTTGTCAATATTTCCTTTCGTCAATAATTCCTTTTTTCAATATTTCCTTTTTTCAATATATACTTTTTTCAATGTTTCCTTTTTTTAATATATCCTTTTGTCAAAATTTCATTTTTTATATATTTTCTTTTTTCTATAATTCCTTTTGCCAATATTTCCTTTTTTCAATATTTCTTTTTTTTCAATATATCTTTTTTTTAATATTTCTTTTTTTCTATACATCCTTGCTTCAATATTTCCTTTTTTCAATTTTTCATTTTTTCTATACTTCTTTTTGTCAATATTTCCTTTTGTCAATATTTTCTTTTACTATACTTCCTTTTGTCAATAATTCCTTTTTTCTATACTTTTTTTTGTCAATATTTCCTTTTGTCAATTTTTCCTTTTTTCAATATTAATTTTTTCAATATTTCCTTTTTTCAACATTTCCTGTTTTCAATACTTCCTTTTTTAACATTTCCTTTTTTCAATATTTACTTTTTTGTATACTTCCTTTTTTCATTATTTCCTTTTTCTATACCTCCTTTTTTCAATATTTCCTTCTTTCTATACTTCCTTTTGTCAATATTTCCTTTTGTCAATATTTTTTTTTTTTTCAATTTATCCTTTTATCAATATTTCCTTTTGTCAATATTTCGTTTTTTCAATATTTCCTTTTTTCAATATTTCCTTTTTTCTATACTTCCTTTTTTCAATATTGTTTTCGTCAATATTTCCTTTTTTCTTTATTTCCTTTTTTTAATATTTAATTTTTTCTATACTTCCTTTTGTCAATATTTCCTTTTATCAATATTTCCTTTTTTCAATATTTTTTTGTCAATATTTCCTTTTTTCTATATTTCGTTTTGTCAATATTATCTTTTTTTTGTATACTTCCAATTGTCAATATTTTCTTTTGTCAATATTTCCTTTCGTCAATAATTCCTTTATTCAATATTTCCTTTTTTCAATATATACTTTTTTCTATATTTCCTTTTTTTAATATTTCCTTTTGTCAATATTTCATTTTTTCAATATTTTTTTTCCATAATTTCTTTTGTCAATATTTCCTTTTTTCAATATTTCCTTTTTTTAAATTTCTTTTTTTCTATACATCCTTTTTTCAATATTTTCTTTTGTCAATTTTTCCTTTTTTCAATATTTACTTTTTCAATATTTCCTTTTTTCAACATTTCCTTTTTTCAATATTTACTTTTTTCTATACTTCCTTTTTTCATTATTTCCTTTTTTCTATACTTCCTTTTTTCAATATTTCCTTCTTTCTATACTTTCTTTTTTCAAAATTTTTTTTTTTTCCATATTTCCTTTTTTCAATATTTCCTCTTTTCTAAACTCCCTTTTTTCCATATTTCCTTTTTTCAATATTTCCTCTTTTCTAAACTCCCTTTTTTCAATATTTCCTTTTGTCAATATTTCCATTTTTCAATATTTCCAATGGTCAATATTTCCTTTTGACAATATTTCCTTTTTTCAATATTTTCTATTTTCAATATTTCCTTTTATCAATAATTCCTTTTTTCTATACATTCTTTTGTCAATATTTCCTTTTGTCAATATTTCCTTTTGTCAATATATCCTTGTTTCAATATTTCCTTTTTCAGTATTCCCTTTTTTCAATATTTTCTTATTTCAACATTTCCTTTTCTCTATACTTCCTTTTTTCAATAAATTCCTTTTTTCTATACTTCCTTTAGTCAATATTTCCTTTTTTCTATACTTCCTTTTGTCTATATTTCCTTTGGTAAATATTTCCTTTTTTCAATTTATCCTTCTATCAATATTTCCTTTGGGCAATATTTCCTTTTCTCAAAATTTCCTTTTTTCAATATTTCCTTTTTTTAATATTTCCTTTTTTCTATACTTCCTTTTTTCAATATTTAATTTATCAATATTCCCTTTTTTCAATATTTCTTTTTTTCAATATTTCCCTTGATCTATATTTCGTTTTGTTAATATTTCCTTTATTCTATATATACTTTTTTCAATATTTCCTTTTTTTAATATTTCCTTTTGCCAATATTTCATTTTTTCAATACTTTCCTTTTTTCTATAATTACTTTTGTCAATATTTCTTTTTTTCAATATTTCCTATTTTCAATGTTTCCTTTTTTCAATATTTCTTTTTTTCTATACATATTTTTTTCAATATTTCCTTTTTTCAATATTTCCATTTTTCCATATTTCCTTTTTTCAATATTTCCTTTTGTCAATATTTCGTTTTGTCAATGTATCCTTTTCTCAATATTTCCTTTTGTCAATATTTCCTTTTTTCTATACTACCTTTTGTTAATATTTCCTTTTGTCAATATATTCTTTTGTCAATATTTCCTTTTGTCAATATTTCCTTTTTCAATATTTCTTTTTGTCAATTTTTCTCTTTTTTTCAATATTTACTTTTCAATTTTTCCTTTTTTCATTATTTCCTTTTCCTAAACTTTCTTTTTTCAATATTTTTTTTTCCATATTTCCTTTTTTCAATATTTCCTCTTTTCTAAACTTCCTTTCTTCAATATTTCCTTTTGTCAACATTTCCATTTTTCAATATTTCCTTCTTTCTAAACTTCCTTTTTTCAATATTTCCTTTTGACAATATTTCCTTTTTTCAATATTTTCTATTTTCAATATTTCCTTTTCTAAATAATTCCTTTTTTCTATACATTCTTTTGTCAATATTTCCTTTTGTCAATATATCCTTTTTTCAATATTTCCTATTTCAATATTTCCTTTTTTCAATATTTCCTTATTTCAACATTTCCTTTTCTGTATACTTCCTTTTTTTAATTTTTCCTTTTTTCCTTACTTCCTTTTGTCAATATTTCCTTTTGTCAATATTTCCTTTTTTCAATATTTCCTTTTTTCAATATATACTTTTTTCAATATTTCCTATTTTTAATATTTCCTTTTGTCAATATTTCATTTTTTCAATATTTTCTTTTTTCTATAATTCCTTTTGTCAATATTTCCTTTTTTCAATATTTCCTTTTTTCAAAATTTCCTTTTTTCAATATTTCTTTTTTTCTATACATCCTTTTTTCAATATTTCCTTTTTTCAATATTTCCATTTTTCAATATTTATTTTTTAATATTTCCTTATGTCAATATTTCGTTTTGTCAATATTTCCTTTTCTCAATATTTCCTTTTGTCAATATTTCCTTTTTTCTATACTTCCTAATGTCAATATTTCCTTTTGTCAATATTTTCTTTTACTACACTTCCTTTTGTCAATATTTCCTTTTGTCAATATTTCCTTTTTCAATATTTCCTTTCTCAAAATCTCCTTTTTTCAATACTTTTTTTTTGTCAATATTTCCTTTCGTCAATATTTCCATTTATCAATTTTTCCTTTTTTCAATATTTCCTTTTTCAATATTTCCTTTTGTCAATATTTCCATTTTTCAATATTTCCAATAGTCAATATTTCCTTTTGTCAATATTTCCTTTTTTCAATATTTTCTATTTTCAATATTTCCTTTTGTCAATAATTCCTTTTTTCTATACATTCTTTTGTCAATATTTCCTTTTGTAAATATTTCCTTTTGTCAATATATCCTTGTTTCAATATTTCCTTTTTCAGTATTTCCTTTTTTCAATATTTTCTTTTTTCAACATTTCCTTTTCTCTATACTTCCTTTTTTCAATAACTTCCTTTTTTCTATACTTCCTTTTGTCAATATTTCCTTTTTTCTATACTTCCTTTTGTCTATATTTCCTTTGGTAAATATTTCCTTTTTTCAATTTATCCTTCTATCAATATTTCCTTTTGGCAATATTTCCTTTTCTCAAAATTTCCTTTTTTCAATATTTCCTTTTTTTACTATTTCCTTTTTTCTATACTTCCTTTTTTCAATATTTAATTTATCAATATTCCCTTTTTTCAATATTTCTTTTTTTCAATATTTCCCTTCTTCTATATTTCGTTTTGTTAATATTTCCTTTATTCTATATATACTTTTTTCAAAATTTCCTTTTTTAATATTTCCTTTTGCCAATATTTCATTTTTTCAATACTTTCCATTTTTCTATAATTACTTTTGTCAATATTTCTTTTTTTCAATATTTCCTATTTTCAATGTTTCCTTTTTTCAATATTTCTTTTTTTCTATACATATATTTTTCAATATTTCCTTTTTTCAATATTTCCATTTTTCAATATTTCCTTTTTTCAATATTTCCTTTTGTCAATATTTTGTTTTGTCAATGTATCCTTTTCTCAATATTTCCTTTTGTCAATATTTCCTTTTTTCTATATTTTCTTTTGTCAATATTTCCTTTTGTCAATATTTTCTTTTGTCAATATTTCCTTTTGTCAATATTTCCTTTTTCAATATTTCTTTTTGTCAATTTTTCTCTTTTTTTCAATATTTACTTTTCAATTTTTCCTTTTTTCATTATTTCCTTTTTCTAAACTTTCTTTTTTCAATATTTTTTTTTCCATATTTCCTTTTTTCAATATTTCCTCTTTTCTAAACTTCCTTTTTTCAATATTTCCTTTTGTCAACATTTCCATTTTTCAATATTTCCTTCTTTCTAAACTTCCTTTTTTCAATATTTCCTTTTGACAATATTTCCTTTTTTCAATATTTTCTATTTTCAATATTTCCTTTTCTAAATAATTCCTTTTTTCTATACATTCTTTTGTCAATATTTCCTTTTGTCAATATATCCTTTTTTCAATATTTCCTATTTCAATATTTCCTTTTTTCAATATTTCCTTATTTCAACATTTCCTTTTCTGTATACTTCCTTTTTTCAATTTTTCCCTTTTTCCTTACTTCCTTTTGTCAATATTTCCTTTTGTCAATATTTCCTTTTTTCAATATTTCCTTTTTTCAATATATACTTTTTTCAATATTTCCTATTTTTAATATTTCCTTTTGTCAATATTTCATTTTTTCAATATTTTCTTTTTTCTATAATTCCTTTTGTCAATATTTCCTTTTTTCAATATTTCCTTTTTTCAAAATTTCCTTTTTTCAATATTTCTTTTTTTCTATACATCCTTTTTTCAATATTTCCTTTTTTCAGGATTTCCATTTTTCAATATTTATTTTTTAATATTGCCTTATGTCAATATTTCGTTTTGTCAATATTTCCTTTTCTCAATATTTCCTTTTGTCAATATTTCCTTTTTTCTATACTTCCTAATGTCAATATTTCCTTTTGTCAATATTTTCTTTTACTACACTTCCTTTTGTCAATATTTACTTTTGTCAATATTTCCTTTTTCAATATTTCCTTTTTCAAAATCTCCTTTTTTCAATTCTTTTTTTTGTCAATATTTCCTTTTGTCAATATTTCCATTTATCAATTTTTCCTTTTTTCAATATTTCCTTTTTCAATATTTCCTTTTTTCAATATTTCCTTTTTTCAATATTTCCTTTTTTCTATACTTCCTTTTTACAATATTTCCTTTTTTCTATACTTCCTTTTTTCAATATTTATTTTTTTCCATATTTCCTTTTTTCAATATTTCCTTATTTCTAAACTTCCTTTTTCCAATATTTCCTTTTGTCAATATTTTCATTTTTCAATATTTCCCATGGTCAATATTTCCTTTTGACAATATTTCCTTTTTCAATATTTTCTATTTTCAATATTTCCTTTTGTCAATAAATCCATTTTTCTATACATCCTTTTGTCAATATTTCCTTTTGTCAATATTTCCTTTTGTCAATATATCCTTTTTTCAATATTTCCTTTTTCAATTTTTCCTTTTTTCAATTTTCCTTTTTTCTATATTTCCTTTTGTCAATATTTCCTTTTGTCAATATTTCCTTTTTTCAATTTATCCTTTTATCAATATTTCCTTTTGTCAATATTTCCTTTTTTCAATATTTCCTTTTTTCAATATTTCCTTTTTTCAATATTTCCGTTTTTCTATACTTCCTTTTTTCAATATTACATTTCGTCAATATTTCCTTTTTTCAATATTTCCTTTTTTTAATATTTAATTTTTTCTATACTTCCTTTTGTCAATATTTCCTTTTATCAATATTTCCTTTTTTCAATATTTTTTTTGTCAATATTTCCTTTTTTCTATATTTCGTTTTGTCAATATTATCTTTTTTTTGTATACTTCCTTTTGTCAATATTTCCTTTTGTCAATATTTCCTTTCGTCAATAATTCCTTTATTCAATATTCCTTATTTCAATATATACTTTTTTCTATATTTCCTTTTTTTAATATTTCCTTTTGTCAATATTTCCTTTTTTCAATATTACATTTCGTCAATATTTCCTTTTTTCAATATTTCCTTTTTTAAATATTTAATTTTTTCTATACTTCCTTTTGTCAATATTTCCTTCTTTCTATACTTTCTTTTTTCAAAATTTTTTTTTTCCATATTTCCTTTTTTCAATATTTCCTCTTTTCTAAACTCCCTTTCTTCAATATTTCCTTTTGTCAATATTTCCATTTTTCAATATTTCCCATGGTCAATATTTCCTTTTGACAATATTTCCTTTTTTCAATATTTTCTATTTTCAATATTTCCTTTTGTCAATAATTCCTTTTTTCTATACATTCCATTTTCAATATTTCCTTTTTCAGTATTTCCTTTTTTCAATATTTTCTTTTTTCAACATTTCCTTTTCTCTATACTTCCTTTTTCAATAAATTCCTTTTTTCTTTACTTCCTTTTGTCAATGTTTCCTTTTGTCAATTTATCCTTTTTTCAATATTTTCTTTTTTCAATATATACTTTTTTCAATATTTCCTTTTTTTGATATTTCCTTTTGTCAAAAATCAATTTTTTCAATATTTTCCTTTTTTCTATAATTCCTTTTGTCAATATTTCCTATTTTCAATATTTCCTTTTTTCAATATTTTCTTTTTTCAATATTTCTTTTTTTCTATACTTTTTTTTTTCAATATTTCCTTTTTTCAATATTTCCATTTTTCAATATCTCCTTTTTTCAATATTTCCTTTTGTCAATATTTTGTTTTGTCAATATTTCCTTTTCTCAATATTTCCTTTTGTCAATATTTCCTTTTTTCTATACTTCCTTTTGTCAATATTTCCTTTTGTCAATATTTTATTTTACTATACTTTCTTTTGTCAATATTTCCTTTTGTCAATATTTCCTTTTCAATATTTCCTTTTTTCTATAAAAATTTTTTTGTCAATATTTCCTTTTGTAAATATTTCCTTTTGTCAATTTTTCCTTTTTTCAATATTTACTTTTTCAATATTTCCTTTTTTCAACATTTCCTTTTTTCAATATTTACTTTTTTCGATACTTCCTTTTTTCAATATTTCCTTTTTTCTATACTTCCTTTTTTCAATATTTCCTTCTTTCTATACTTTCTTTTTTCAATATTTATTTTTTTCCATATTTCCTTTTTTCAATAGTTCCTCTTTTCTAAACTTCCTTTTCTCAATATTTCCTTTTGTCAATATTTCCATTCTTCAATATCTCCCATGGTCAATATTTCCTTATGACAATATTTCCTTTTGTCAATTTTTCCTTTTTTCTATATTTACTTTTTCAATATTTCATTTTTTCAACATTTCCTTTTTTCAATATTTACTTTTTTCTATACTTCCTTTTTTCATTATTTCCTTTTTTCTATACTTCCTTTTTTCAATATTTCCTTCTTTCTATACTTTCTTTTTTCAGAATTTTTTTTTTCCATATTTCCTTTTTTCAATATTTCCTCTTTTCTAAACTCCCTTTCTTCAATATTTCCTTTTGTCAATATTTCCATTTTCAATATTTCCCATGGTCAATATTTCCTTTTGACAATATTTCCTTTTTTCAATATTTTCTATTTTCAATATTTCCTTTTGTCAATAATTCCTTTTTTCTATACATTCTTTTGTCAATATTTCCTTTTGTCAATATTTCCTTTTGTCAATATATCCTTGTTTCAATATTTCCTTTTTCAGTATTTCCTTTTTTCAATATTTTCTTTTTTCAACATTTCCTTTTCTCTATATTTCCTTTTTTCAATAAATTCCTTTTTTCTATACTTCCTTTTGTCAATGTTTCCTTTTGTCAATATATCCTTTTTTCAATATTTCCTTTTTTCAATATATACTTTTTTCAATATTTCCTGTTTTTGATATTTCCTTTTGTCAATATTTCATTTTTTCAATATTTTCCTTTTTTCTATAATTCCTTTTGTCAATATTTCCTATTTTCAATATTTCCTTTTTTCAATATTTTCTTTTTTCAATATTTCTTTTTTTCTATACTTTTTTTTCAATATTTCCTTTTTTCAATATTTCCATTTTTCAATATCTCCTTTTTTCAATATTTCCTTTTGTCAATATTTTGTTTTGTCAATATTTCCTTTTCTCAATATTTCCTTTTGTCAATATTTCCTTTTTTCTATATTTCCTTTTGTCAATATTTCCTTTTGTCAATATTTTATTTTACTATACTTTCTTTTGTCAATATTTCCTTTTGTCAATATTTCCTTTTCAATATTTCCTTTTTTCTATAAAAATTTTTTTGTCAATATTTCCTTTTGTAAATATTTCCTTTTGTCAATTTTTCCTTTTTTCAATATTTACTTTTTCAATATTTCCTTTTTTCAACATTTCCTTTTTTCAATATTTACTTTTTTCGATACTTCCTTTTTTCAATATTTCCTTTTTTCTATACTTCCTTTTTTCAATATTTCCTTCTTTCTATACTTTCTTTTTTCAATATTTATTTTTTTCCATATTTCCTTTTTTCAATAGTTCCTCTTTTCTAAACTTCCTTTTCTCAATATTTCCTTTTGTCAATATTTCCATTTTTCAATATTTCCCATGGGCAATATTTCCTTATGACAATATTTCCTTTTTTCAATATTTTCTATTTTCAATATTTCCTTTTGTCAATATTTCCTTTTTTCTATACCTCCTTTTGTCAATATTTCATTTTGTCAATATTTCCTTTCGTCAATAATTCCTTTTTTCAATATTTCCTTTTTTCAATATATACTTTTTTCAATGTTTCCTTTTTTTAATATATCCTTTTGTCAAAATTTCATTTTTTATATATTTTCTTTTTTCTATAATTCCTTTTGCCAATATTTCCTTTTTTCAATATTTCTTTTTTTTCAATATATCTTTTTTTTAATATTTCTTTTTTTCTATACATCCTTGCTTCAATATTTCCTTTTTTCAATTTTTCATTTTTTCTATACTTCTTTTTGTCAATATTTCCTTTTGTCAATATTTTCTTTTACTATACTTCCTTTTGTCAATAATTCCTTTTTTCTATACTTTTTTTTGTCAATATTTCCTTTTGTCAATATTTCCTTTTGTCAATTTTTCCTTTTTTCAATATTAATTTTTTCAATATTTCCTTTTTTCAACATTTCCTGTTTTCAATACTTCCTTTTTTAACATTTCCTTTTTTCAATATTTACTTTTTTGTATACTTCCTTTTTTCATTATTTCCTTTTTCTATACCTCCTTTTTTCAATATTTCCTTCTTTCTATACTTCCTTTTGTCAATATTTCCTTTTGTCAATATTTTTTTTTTTTTCAATTTATCCTTTTATCAATATTTCCTTTTGTCAATATTTCGTTTTTTCAATATTTCCTTTTTTCAATATTTCCTTTTTTCTATACTTCCTTTTTTCAATATTGTTTTCGTCAATATTTCCTTTTTTCTTTATTTCCTTTTTTTAATATTTAATTTTTTCTATACTTCCTTTTGTCAATATTTCCTTTTATCAATATTTCCTTTTTTCAATATTTTTTTGTCAATATTTCCTTTTTTCTATATTTCGTTTTGTCAATATTATCTTTTTTTTGTATACTTCCAATTGTCAATATTTTCTTTTGTCAATATTTCCTTTCGTCAATAATTTCTTTATTCAATATTTCCTTTTTTCAATATATACTTTTTTCTATATTTCCTTTTTTTAATATTTCCTTTTGTCAATATTTCATTTTTTCAATATTTTTTTTCCATAATTTCTTTTGTCAATATTTCCTTTTTTCAATATTTCCTTTTTTTAAATTTCTTTTTTTCTATACATCCTTTTTTCAATATTTTCTTTTGTCAATTTTTCCTTTTTTCAATATTTACTTTTTCAATATTTCCTTTTTTCAACATTTCCTTTTTTCAATATTTACTTTTTTCTATACTTCCTTTTTTCATTATTTCCTTTTTTCTATACTTCCTTTTTTCAATATTTCCTTCTTTCTATACTTTCTTTTTTCAAATTTTTTTTTTCCATATTTCCTTTTTTCAATATTTCCTCTTTTCTAAACTCCCTTTTTTCCATATTTCCTTTTTTCAATATTTCCTCTTTTCTAAACTCCCTTTTTTCAATATTTCCTTTTGTCAATATTTCCATTTTTCAATATTTCCAATGGTCAATATTTCCTTTTGACAATATTTCCTTTTTTCAATATTTTCTATTTTCAATATTTCCTTTTATCAATAATTCCTTTTTTCTATACATTCTTTTGTCAATATTTCCTTTTGTCAATATTTCCTTTTGTCAATATATCCTTGTTTCAATATTTCCTTTTTCAGTATTCCCTTTTTTCAATATTTTCTTATTTCAACATTTCCTTTTCTCTATACTTCCTTTTTTCAATAAATTCCTTTTTTCTATACTTCCTTTAGTCAATATTTCCTTTTTTCTATACTTCCTTTTGTCTATATTTCCTTTGGTAAATATTTCCTTTTTTCAATTTATCCTTCTATCAATATTTCCTTTGGGCAATATTTCCTTTTCTCAAAATTTCCTTTTTTCAATATTTCCTTTTTTTAATATTTCCTTTTTTCTATACTTCCTTTTTTCAATATTTAATTTATCAATATTCCCTTTTTTCAATATTTCTTTTTTTCAATATTTCCCTTGATCTATATTTCGTTTTGTTAATATTTCCTTTATTCTATATATACTTTTTTCAATATTTCCTTTTTTTAATATTTCCTTGTGCCAATATTTCATTTTTTCAATACTTTCCTTTTTTCTATAATTACTTTTGTCAATATTTCTTTTTTTCAATATTTCCTATTTTCAATGTTTCCTTTTTTCAATATTTCTTTTTTTCTATACATATTTTTTTCAATATTTCCTTTTTTCAATATTTCCATTTTTCAATATTTCCTTTTTTCAATATTTCCTTTTGTCAATATTTCGTTTTGTCAATGTATCCTTTTCTCAATATTTCCTTTTGTCAATATTTCCTTTTTTCTATACTACCTTTTGTTAATATTTCCTTTTGTCAATATTTTCTTTTGTCAATATTTCCTTTTGTCAATATTTCCTTTTTCAATATTTCTTTTTGTCAATTTTTCTCTTTTTTTCAATATTTACTTTTCAATTTTTCCTTTTTTCATTATTTCCTTTTCCTAAACTTTCTTTTTTCAATATTTTTTTTTCCATATTTCCTTTTTTCAATATTTCCTCTTTTCTAAACTTCCTTTCTTCAATATTTCCTTTTGTCAACATTTCCATTTTTCAATATTTCCTTCTTTCTAAACTTCCTTTTTTCAATATTTCCTTTTGACAATATTTCCTTTTTTCAATATTTTCTATTTTCAATATTTCCTTTTCTAAATAATTCCTTTTTTCTATACATTCTTTTGTCAATATTTCCTTTTGTCAATATATCCTTTTTTCAATATTTCCTATTTCAATATTTCCTTTTTTCAATATTTCCTTATTTCAACATTTCCTTTTCTGTATACTTCCTTTTTTTAATTTTTCCTTTTTTCCTTACTTCCTTTTGTCAATATTTCCTTTTGTCAATATTTCCTTTTTTCAATATTTCCTTTTTTCAATATATACTTTTTTCAATATTTCCTATTTTTAATATTTCCTTTTGTCAATATTTCATTTTTTCAATATTTTCTTTTTTCTATAATTCCTTTTGTCAATATTTCCTTTTTTCAATATTTCCTTTTTTCAAAATTTCCTTTTTTCAATATTTCTTTTTTTCTATACATCCTTTTTTCAATATTTCCTTTTTTCAATATTTCCATTTTTCAATATTTATTTTTTAATATTTCCTTATGTCAATATTTCGTTTTGTCAATATTTCCTTTTCTCAATATTTCCTTTTGTCAATATTTCCTTTTTTCTATACTTCCTAATGTCAATATTTCCTTTTGTCAATATTTTCTTTTACTACACTTCCTTTTGTCAATATTTCCTTTTGTCAATATTTCCTTTTTCAATATTTCCTTTCTCAAAATCTCCTTTTTTCAATACTTTTTTTTTGTCAATATTTCCTTTCGTCAATATTTCCATTTATCAATTTTTCCTTTTTTCAATATTTCCTTTTTCAATATTTCCTTTTGTCAATATTTCCATTTTTCAATATTTCCAATAGTCAATATTTCCTTTTGTCAATATTTCCTTTTTTCAATATTTTCTATTTTCAATATTTCCTTTTGTCAATAATTCCTTTTTTCTATACATTCTTTTGTCAATATTTCCTTTTGTAAATATTTCCTTTTGTCAATATATCCTTGTTTCAATATTTCCTTTTTCAGTATTTCCTTTTTTCAATATTTTCTTTTTTCAACATTTCCTTTTCTCTATACTTCCTTTTTTCAATAACTTCCTTTTTTCTATACTTCCTTTTGTCAATATTTCCTTTTTTCTATACTTCCTTTTGTCTATATTTCCTTTGGTAAATATTTCCTTTTTTCAATTTATCCTTCTATCAATATTTCCTTTTGGCAATATTTCCTTTTCTCAAAATTTCCTTTTTTCAATATTTCCTTTTTTTACTATTTCCTTTTTTCTATACTTCCTTTTTTCAATATTTAATTTATCAATATTCCCTTTTTTCAATATTTCTTTTTTTCAATATTTCCCTTCTTCTATATTTCGTTTTGTTAATATTTCCTTTATTCTATATATACTTTTTTCAAAATTTCCTTTTTTAATATTTCCTTTTGCCAATATTTCATTTTTTCAATACTTTCCATTTTTCTATAATTACTTTTGTCAATATTTCTTTTTTTCAATATTTCCTATTTTCAATGTTTCCTTTTTTCAATATTTCTTTTTTTCTATACATATATTTTTCAATATTTCCTTTTTTCAATATTTCCATTTTTCAATATTTCCTTTTTTCAATATTTCCTTTTGTCAATATTTTGTTTTGTCAATGTATCCTTTTCTCAATATTTCCTTTTGTCAATATTTCCTTTTTTCTATATTTTCTTTTGTCAATATTTCCTTTTGTCAATATTTTCTTTTGTCAATATTTCCTTTTGTCAATATTTCCTTTTTCAATATTTCTTTTTGTCAATTTTTCTCTTTTTTTCAATATTTACTTTTCAATTTTTCCTTTTTTCATTATTTCCTTTTTCTAAACTTTCTTTTTTCAATATTTTTTTTTCCATATTTCCTTTTTTCAATATTTCCTCTTTTCTAAACTTCCTTTTTTCAATATTTCCTTTTGTCAACATTTCCATTTTTCAATATTTCCTTCTTTCTAAACTTCCTTTTTTCAATATTTCCTTTTGACAATATTTCCTTTTTTCAATATTTTCTATTTTCAATATTTCCTTTTCTAAATAATTCCTTTTTTCTATACATTCTTTTGTCAATATTTCCTTTTGTCAATATATCCTTTTTTCAATATTTCCTATTTCAATATTTCCTTTTTTCAATATTTCCTTATTTCAACATTTCCTTTTCTGTATACTTCCTTTTTTCAATTTTTCCCTTTTTCCTTACTTCCTTTTGTCAATATTTCCTTTTGTCAATATTTCCTTTTTTCAATATTTCCTTTTTTCAATATATACTTTTTTCAATATTTCCTATTTTTAATATTTCCTTTTGTCAATATTTCATTTTTTCAATATTTTCTTTTTTCTATAATTCCTTTTGTCAATATTTCCTTTTTTCAATATTTCCTTTTTTCAAAATTTCCTTTTTTCTATATTTCTTTTTTTCTATACATCCTTTTTTCAATATTTCCTTTTTTCAGGATTTCCATTTTTCAATATTTATTTTTTAATATTGCCTTATGTCAATATTTCGTTTTGTCAATATTTCCTTTTCTCAATATTTCCTTTTGTCAATATTTCCTTTTTTCTATACTTCCTAATGTCAATATTTCCTTTTGTCAATATTTTCTTTTACTACACTTCCTTTTGTCAATATTTACTTTTGTCAATATTTCCTTTTTCAATATTTCCTTTTTCAAAATCTCCTTTTTTCAATTCTTTTTTTTGTCAATATTTCCTTTTGTCAATATTTCCATTTATCAATTTTTCCTTTTTTCAATATTTCCTTTTTCAATATTTGCTTTTTTCAATATTTCCTTTTTTCAATATTTCCTTTTTTCTATACTTCCTTTTTACAATATTTCCTTTTTTCTATACTTCCTTTTTTCAATATTTATTTTTTTCCATATTTCCTTTTTTCAATATTTCCTTATTTCTAAACTTCCTTTTTCCAATATTTCCTTTTGTCAATATTTTCATTTTTCAATATTTCCCATGGTCAATATTTCCTTTTGACAATATTTCCTTTTTCAATATTTTCTATTTTCAATATTTCCTTTTGTCAATAAATCCATTTTTCTATACATCCTTTTGTCAATATTTCCTTTTGTCAATATTTCCTTTTGTCAATATATCCTTTTTTCAATATTTCCTTTTTCAATTTTTCCTTTTTTCAATTTTCCTTTTTTCTATATTTCCTTTTGTCAATATTTCCTTTTGTCAATATTTCCTTTTTTCAATTTATCCTTTTATCAATATTTCCTTTTGTCAATATTTCCTTTTTTCAATATTTCCTTTTTTCAATATTTCCTTTTTTCAATATTTCCGTTTTTCTATACTTCCTTTTTTCAATATTACATTTCGTCAATATTTCCTTTTTTCAATATTTCCTTTTTTTAATATTTAATTTTTTCTATACTTCCTTTTGTCAATATTTCCTTTTATCAATATTTCTTTTTTTCAATATTTTTTTTGTCAATATTTCCTTTTTTCTATATTTCGTTTTGTCAATATTATCTTTTTTTTGTATACTTCCTTTTGTCAATATTTCCTTTTGTCAATATTTCCTTTCGTCAATAATTCCTTTATTCAATATTCCTTATTTCAATATATACTTTTTTCTATATTTCCTTTTTTTAATATTTCCTTTTGTCAATATTTCATTTTTTCTATATTTTTTTTTCCATAATTTCTTTTGTCAATATTTCCTTTTTTCAATATTTCCTTTTTTCAATATTTCCTTTTTTTAATATTTCTTTTTTTCTATACATCCTTTTTTCAATATTTCCTTTTTTCAATATTTCCATTTTTCAATATTTCCTTTTTTCAATATTTCCTTTTGTCAATATTTCGTTTTGTCAATATTTCCTTTTTTCTATACTTCCTTTTGTCAATATTTCCTTTTGTCAATATTTTCTTTTACTATACTTCATTTTGTCAATATTTCCTTTTGTCAATATTTCCTTTTGCAATATTTCCTTTTTTCTATACTTTTTTTTGTCAATATTTCCTATTGTCAATTTTTCCTTTTTTCTATATTTACTTTTTCAATATTTCATTTTTTCAACATTTCCTTTTTTCAATATTTACTTTTTTCAATATTTACTTTTTTCTATACTTCCTTTTTTCATTATTTCCTTTTTTCTATACTTCCTTTTTTCAATATTTCCTTCTTTCTATACTTTCTTTTTTCAGAATTTTTTTTTTCCATATTTCCTTTTTTCAATATTTCCTCTTTTCTAAACTCCCTTTCTTCAATATTTCCTTTTGTCAATATTTCCATTTTTCAATATTTCCCATGGTCAATATTTCCTTTTGACAATATTTCCTTTTTTCAATATTTTCTATTTTCAATATTTCCTTTTGTCAATAATTCCTTTTTTCTATACATTCTTTTGTCAATATTTCCTTTTGTCAATATTTCCTTTTGTCAATATATCCTTGTTTCAATATTTCCTTTTTCAGTATTTCCTTTTTTCAATATTTTCTTTTTTCAACATTTCCTTTTCTCTATATTTCCTTTTTTCAATAAATTCCTTTTTTCTATACTTCCTTTTGTCAATGTTTCCTTTTGTCAATATATCCTTTTTTCAATATTTCCTTTTTTCAATATATACTTTTTTCAATATTTCCTTTTTTTGATATTTCCTTTTGTCAATATTTCATTTTTTCAATATTTTCCTTTTTTCTATAATTCCTTTTGTCAATATTTCCTATTTTCAATATTTCCTTTTTTCAATATTTTCTTTTTTCAATATTTCTTTTTTTCTATACTTTTTTTTTTCAATGTTTCCTTTTTTCAATATTTCAATTTTCAATATCTCCTTTTTTCAATATTTCCTTTTGTCAATATTTTGTTTTGTCAATATTTCCTTTTCTCAATATTTCCTTTTGTCAATATTTCCTTTTTTCTATATTTCCTTTTGTCAATATTTCCTTTTGTCAATATTTTATTTTACTATTCTTTCTTTTGTCAATATTTCCTTTTGTCAATATTTCCTTTTCAATATTTCCTTTTTTCTATAAAAATTTTTTTGTCAATATTTCCTTTTGTAAATATTTCCTTTTGTCAATTTTTCCTTTTTTCAATATTTACTTTTTCAATATTTCCTTTTTTCAACATTTCCTTTTTTCAATATTTACTTTTTTCGATACTTCCTTTTTTCAATATTTCCTTTTTTCTATACTTCCTTTTTTCAATATTTCCTTCTTTCTATACTTTCTTTTTTCAATATTTATTTTTTTCCATATTTCCTTTTTTCAATAGTTCCTCTTTTCTAAACTTCCTTTTCTCAATATTTCCTTTTGTCAATATTTCCATTTTTCAATATTTCCCATGGGCAATATTTCCTTATGACAATATTTCCTTTTTTCAATATTTTCTATTTTCAATATTTCCTTTTGTCAATATTTCCTTTTTTCTATACCTCCTTTTGTCAATATTTCCTTTTGTCAATATTTCCTTTCGTCAATAATTCCTTTTTTCAATATTTCCTTTTTTCAATATATACATTTTTCAATATTTCCTTTTTTTAATATATCCTTTTGTCAAAATTTCATTTTTTAAATATTTTCTTTTTTCTATAATTCCTTTTGCATATATTTTGTTTTTTCAATATTTCTTTTTTTTTCAATATTTCTTTTTTTTAATATTTCTTTTTGTCTATACATCCTTGCTTCAATATTTCCTCTTTTCAATTTTTCATTTTTTCTATACTTCTTTTTGTCAATATTTCCTTTTGTCAATATTTTCTTTTACTATACTTCCTTTTGTCAATAATTCCTTTTTTCTATACTTTTTTTTGTCAATATTTCCTTTTGTCAATATTTCCTTTTGTCAATTTTTCCTTTTTTCAATATTAATTTTATCAATATTTCCTTTTTTCAATATTTTTTTGTCAATATTTCCTTTTTTCTATATTTCGTTTTGTCAATATTATCTTTTTTTTGTATACTTCCTATTGTCAATATTTCCTTTTGTCAATATTTCCTTTCGTCAATAATTCCTTTATTCAATATTTCCTTTTTTCAATATATACTTTTTTCTATATTTCCTTTTTTTAATATTTCCTTTTGTCAATATTTCATTTTTTCAATATTTTTTTTCCATAATTTCTTTTGTCAATATTTCCTTTTTTCAATATTTTCTTTTTTTAAATTTCTTTTTTTCTATACATCCTTTTTTCAATATTTCCTTTTGTCAATTTTTCCTTTTTTCAATATTTACTTTTTCAATATTTCCTTTTTTCAACATTTCCTTTTTTCAATATTTACTTTTTTCTAAACTTCCTTTTTTCATTATTTCCTTTTTTCTATACTTCCTTTTTTCAATATTTCCTTCTTTCTATACTTTCTTTTTTCAATATTTTTTTTTTCCATATTTCCTTTTTTCAATATTTCCTCTTTTCTAAACTCCCTTTTTTCAATATTTCCTTTTGTCAATATTTCCATTTTTCAATATTTCCAATGGTCAATATTTCCTTTTGACAATATTTCCTTTTTTCAATATTTTCTATTTTCAATATTTCCTTTTCTCAATAATTCCTTTTTTCTATACATTCTTTTGTCAATATTTCCTTTTGTCAATATTTCCTTTTGTCAATATATCCTTGTTTCAATATTTCCTTTTTCAGTATTCCCTTTTTTCAAAATTTTCTTTTTTCAACATTTCCTTTTCTCTATACTTCCTTTTTTCAATAAATTCCTTTTTTCTATACTTCCTTTTGTCAATATTTCCTTTTTTCTATACTTCCTTTTGTCTATATTTCCTTTGGTAAATATTTCCTTTTTTCAATTTATCCTTCTATCAATATTTCCTTTTGGCAATATTTCCTTTTCTCAAAATTTCCTTTTTTTAATATTTCCTTTTTTTAATATTTCCTTTTTTCTATACTTCCTTTTTTCAATATTTAATTTATCAATATTCCCTTTTTTCAATATTTCTTTTTTTCAATATTTCCCTTGATCTATATTTCGTTTTGTTAATATTTCCTTTATTCTATATATACTTTTTTCAATATTTCCTTTTTTTAATATTTCCTTTTGCCAATATTTCATTTTTTCAATACTTTCCTTTTTTCTATAATTACTTTTGTCAATATTTCTTTTTTTCAATATTTCCTATTTTCAATGTTTCATTTTGTCAATATTTCCTTTTTTTAATATTTCCTTTTTTAATATTTAATTTTTTCTATACTTCCTTTTGTCAATATTTCCTTTTATCAATATTTCCTTTTTTAAATATTTGTTTTTGTCAATATTTCCTTTTTTCTATATTTCCTTTTGTCAATATTACCTTTTTTCTATACTTCCTTTTGTTATTTTTTCCTTTTGTCAATATTACCTTTCGTCAATATTTCCTTTTTTCAATATTTCCTTTTTTCAATATATACTCTTTTCAATATTTCCTTTTTTTAATATTTCCTTTTGTCAATATTTCTTTTTTTTAATATTTTCTTTTTTCTATAACTCCTTTTGTCAATATTTCATTTTTTCAATATTTCCTTTTTTCAATATTTCCTTTTTTCAATATTTCCTTTTTTCAATATTTCTTTTTTTCGATACATCCTTTTTTCAATATTTCCATTTTTCCATATTTCCATGATTCAATATTTCCTATTTTCAATATTTCCTTTTGTCAGTATTTCGTTTTGTCAATATTTCCTTTCCTCAATATTTCCTTTTGTCAATATTTCCTTTTTTCTATACTTCCTTTTGTCAATATTTCCTTTTGTCAATATTTTCTTTTCTCTATACTTCCTTTTTTCAATATTTCCTATTTTTCTATACTTTCTTTTGTCAATATTTTCTTTTGTCATTATTTCCTTTTTCCAATATTTCCTTTTTTCAATATATACTTTTTTCATTATTTCCTTTTTTTAATATTTCCATTTGTCAATATTTAATTTTTTCAATATATTCTCTTTTCTATAATTCCTTTTGTCAATATTTCCTTTTTTCAATATTTCCTTTTTTCAATATTTCCTTTTTTCAATATTTCTTTTTGTCAATATTTCCTTTTGTCAATATTTCCTTTTTTCAATATTTACTTTTATTTATATTTCCTTTCGTCAATGTTTCCTTTATTCAATATTTCCCTTTGTCAATATTAATTTTTTAGTATTTCCTTTTTTCAATATTTCCTTTTTTCAACATTTCCTTTTCTCTATACTTCCTTTTTTCAATATTTCCTTTTTTCTATACTTCCTTTTGTCAAATTTCCTTTTGTCAATATTTCCATTTTTCAATTAATCCTTTTGTCAATATTTCCTTTTTTCAATATTTACTTTTTTCAATATTTCCTTTTTTCAATATTTCCTTTTTTCTATACTTCCTTTTTTCAATATTTCATTTTGTCAATATTTCCTTTTTTCAATATTTCCTTTTTTTAATATTTAATTTTTTCTATACTTCCTTTTGTCAATATATCCTTTTATCAATATTTCCTTTTTTCAATATTTCTTTTTGTCAATATTTCCTTTTTTCTATATTTCCTTTTTTCAATATTTCCTTTTTTCAATATTTTCTATTTTCAATATTTCCTTTTTTCTATACTTCCTTTTGTCAATATTTCGTTTTTGCAATATTTCTATTTTTCAATATTTCCTTTTGTCAATATTTCCTTTTGTCAATTTTTCCTTTTTTCAATATTTCCTTTTTCAATATTTCCTTTTTTCAATATTTCCTTTTTTCAATATTTTTTTTTCCATATTTCCTTTTTTCCATATTTCCTCTTTTCTAAACTTCCTTTTTTCAATATTTCGTTTTGTCAATGTTTCCATTTTTCTATATTTCCTATGGTCAATATTTCCTTTTGACAATATTGCCTTTTTTCAATATTTTCTATTTTCAATATTTCCTTTTGTCAATAATTCCTTTTTTCTATACATTCTTTTGTCAATATTTCCTTTTGCCAATATATCCTTTTATCAATATATCCTTTTTTCAATATTTCCTTTTTCAATATTTCCTTTTTTCAATATTTTCTTTTTTCAATATTTCTTTTTTTCAATATTTCCTTTTTTCTTTATTTCCTTTTTTAAATATTTCCTTTTTTCAATATTTCCTTTTTTCTATACTTCCTTTTGTCAATATTTCGTTTTGTCAATATTTCCTTTTTTAAATATCATTTTGTCAATATTTCCTTATGTTAATATTTCCTTTTGTCAATATATTCTTTTACTATACTTCCTTTTGTCAATATTCCCTTTTGTCAATATTTCCTTTTTTCAATATTTCCTTTATTCTATACTTATTTTTTTTCAATATTTCCTTTTTTCTATACTTCCTTTTGTCAATATTTCCTTTTTTCTATACTTCCTTTTGTCAATATTTCCTTTTTTCAATATTTTCTTTTACTATACTTCCTTTTGTCAATATTTCCTTTTGTCAATATTTCCTTTTTTCTATACTTTTTTTTGTCAATATTTCCTTTTGTCAATTTTTCCTTTCGTCAATTTTTCCTTTTTTCAATATTTCCTTTTTCAATATTTCCTTTTTTCAATATTTCCTTTTTTTAATATTTCCTTTCTTCTATACTTCCTTTTTTCATTATTTTCTTTTTTCTATACTTCCTTTTTTCAATATTTCTTTTTCTATACTTTCTTTTTTCAATAGTTATTTTTTTCCATATTTCCTTTTTTCAATATTTCCTCTTTTCTAAACTTCCTTTTTTCAATATTTCCTTTTGTCAATATTTCCATTTTTCAACATTTCCCATGGTCAATATTTCCTTTTGAAAATATATCCTTTTGACAATATTTCCTTTTTTCAATATTTTCTATTTTCAATATTTCCTTTTGTCAATATTTCCTTTTTTCTATACTTCCTTTTGTCAATATTTTCTTTAACTATACTTCCTTTTGTCAATATTTCCTTTTGTCAATATTTCTTTTTTTGTATATTTCCTTTTTTCAATATTTCTTTTTTTCAATACTTCCTTTTTTCATTATTCCTTTTTTTCTTTACTTCCTTTTTTCAATATTTCATTTTGTCAATATTTCCTTTTTCAATATTTCCTTTTTTCAATATTTCCTTTTTTCTTTATTTCCTTTTTTCAATATTTCCTTTTTTCAATATTTCCTTTTTTCTATACTTCCTTTTGTCAATATTTCGTTTTGTCAATATTTCCTTTTTTCAATATTTCCTTTTTTCAATATTTCCTTATGTTAATATTTCCTTTTGTCAATATATTCTTTTACTATACTTCCTTTTTCAATATTTCCTTTTGTCAATATTTCCTTTTTTCAATATTTCCTTTATTCTATACTTCTTTTTTTCAATATTTCCTTTTTTCTATACTTCCTTTTGTCAATTTTTCCTTTTGTCAATATTTCCTTTTTTCAATATTTCCTTTTGTCAATATTTCTTTTTGTCAATATTTCCTTTTTTCAATATTTCCTTTTTTCAATACTTCCTTTTTTCATTATTTCCATTTTTCTTTACTTCCTTTTTTTAAATATTTCATTTTGTCAATATTTCCTTTTTTTAATATTTCCTTTTTTTAATATTTAATTTTTTCTATACTTCCTTTTGTCAATATTTCCTTTTATCAATATGTCCTTTTTTCAATATTTGTTTTTGTCAATATTTCCTTTTTTCTATATTTCCTTTTGTCAATATTACCTTTTTTCTATACTTCCTTTTGTTATTTTTTCCTTTTGTCAATATTTCCTTTCGTCAATATTTCCTTTTTTCAATATTTCCTTTTTTCAATATATACTTTTTTCAATATTTCCTTTTTTTAATATTTCCTTTTGTCAATATTTCTTTTTTTTAATATTTTCTTTTTTCTATAACTCCTTTTGTCAATATTTCATTTTTTCAATATTTCCTTTTTTCAATATTTCCTTTTTTCAATATTTCTTTTTTTCTATACATCCTTTTTTCAATATTTCCTTTTTTCCATATTTTCATTTTTCAATATTTCCTATTTTCAATATTTCCTTTTGTCAATATTTCGTTTTGTCAGTATTTCCTTTCCTCAATATTTCCTTTTGTCAATATTTCCTTTTTTCTATACTTCCTTTTGTCAAATTTCCTTTTGTCAATATTTTCTGTTACTATACTTCCTTTTGTCAATATTTCCTTTTGTCAATATTTCCTTTTTTCTTTACATTTTTTTGTCAATATTTCCTTTTGTCAATTTTTCCTTTCGTTAATTTTTCCTTTTTTCAATATTTCCTTTTTCAATATTTCCTTTTTTCAATATTTCCTTTTTTTAATATTTCCTTTCATCTATACTTCCTTTTTTTAATTATTTCCTTTTTTCTATACCTTCTTTTTTCAATATTTCTTTTTCTATACTTCCTTTTTTCAATGGTTATTTTTTTCCATATTTCCTTTTTTCAATATTTCCTCTTTTCTAAACTTCCTTTTTTCAATATTTCCTTTTGTCAATATTTCCATTTTTCAACCTTTCCCATGGTCGATATTTCCTTTTGAAAATATATCCTTTTGACATTATTTCCTTTTTTCAATATTTTCTATTTTCAATATTTCCTTTTGTCAATATTTCCTTTTTTCTATACTTCCTTTTGTCAATATTTTCTTTAACTATACTTCCTTTGGTCAATATTTACTTTTGTCAATATTTCCTTTTTTCAATATTTCCTTTATTCTATACTTCTTTTTTTCAATATTTCCTTTTTTCTATACTTCCTTTTGTCAATATTTCCTTTTGTCAATATTTCCTTTTTTCAATATTTCCTTTTGTCAATATTTCTTTTTGTCAATATTTCCTTTTTTCAATATTTCCTTTTTTCTATACTTCCTTTTTTCATTATTTCCTTTTTTCTTTACTTCCTTTTTTTAAATATTTCATTTTGTCAATATTTCCTTTTTTTAATATTTCCTTTTTTTAATACTAAATTTTTTCTATACTTCCTTTTGTCAATATTTCCTTTTATCAATATTTCCTTTTTTCAATATTTGTTTTTGTCAATATTTCCTTTTTTCTATATTTCCTTTTGTCAATATTACCTTTTTTCTATACTTCCTTTTGTTATTTTTTCCTTTTGTCAATATTTCCTATCGTCAATATTTCCTTTTTTCAATATTTCCTTTTTTCAATATATACTTTTTTCAATATTTCCATTTTTTAATATTTCCTTTTGTCAATATTTCTTTTTTTTATATTTTCTTTTTTCTATATTTCCTTTTTTCAATATTTCTTTTTTTCTATACATCCTTTTTTCAATATTTCCTTTTTTCCATATTTTCATTTTTCAATATTTCCTATTTTCAATATTTCCTTTTGTCAATATTTCGTTTTGTCAGTATTTCCTTTCCTCAATATTTCCTTTTGTCAATATTTCCTTTTTTCTATACTTCCTTTTGTCAAATTTCCTTTTGTCAATATTTTCTGTTACTATACTTCCTTTTGTCAATATTTCCTTTTGTCAATATTTCCTTTTTTCTTTACATTTTTTTGTCAATATTTCCTTTTGTCAATTTTTCCTTTCGTTAATTTTTCCTTTTTTCAATATTTCCTTTTTCAATATTTCCTTTTTTCAATATTTCCTTTTTTTAATATTTCCTTTCATCTATACTTCCTTTTTTTAATTATTTCCTTTTTTCTATACCTTCTTTTTTCAATATTTCTTTTTCTATACTTCCTTTTTTCAATGGTTATTTTTTTCCATATTTCCTTTTTTCAATATTTCCTCTTTTCTAAACTTCCTTTTTTCAATATTTCCTTTTGTCAATATTTCCATTTTTCAACCTTTCCCATGGTCGATATTTCCTTTTGAAAATATATCCTTTTGACATTATTTCCTTTTTTCAATATTTTCTATTTTCAATATTTCCTTTTGTCAATATTTCCTTTTTTCTATACTTCCTTTTGTCAATATTTTCTTTAACTATACTTCCTTTGGTCAATATTTACTTTTGTCAATATTTCCTTTTTTCAATATTTCCTTTATTCTATACTTCTTTTTTTCAATATTTCCTTTTTTCTATACTTCCTTTTGTCAATATTTCCTTTTGTCAATATTTCCTTTTTTCAATATTTCCTTTTGTCAATATTTCTTTTTGTCAATATTTTTTATTGTCAATATTTCCTTTTTTCTATACTTCCTTTTTTCATTATTTCCTTTTTTCTTTACTTCCTTTTTTTAAATATTTCATTTTGTCAATATTTCCTTTTTTTAATATTTCCTTTTTTTAATACTAAATTTTTTCTATACTTCCTTTTGTCAATATTTCCTTTTATCAATATTTCCTTTTTTCAATATTTGTTTTTGTCAATATTTCCTTTTTTCTATATTTCCTTTTGTCAATATTACCTTTTTTCTATACTTCCTTTTGTTATTTTTTCCTTTTGTCAATATTTCCTATCGTCAATATTTCATTTTTTCAATATTTCCTTTTTTCAATATTTCCTTTTTTCAATATTTCTTTTTTTCTATACATCCTTTTTTCAATATTTCCTTTTTTCCATATTTCCATTTCTCAATATTTCCTATTTTCAATATTTCCTTTTGTCAATATTTCGTTTTGTCAATATTTCCTTTCCTCAATATTTCCTTTTGTCAATATTTCCTTTTTTCTATACTTCCTATTGTCAATATTTCCTTTTGTCAATATTTTCTTTTACTATACTTCCTTTTGTCAATATTTCTTTTTGTCAATATTTCCTTTTTTCTATACTTTTTTTTGTCAATATTTCCTTTTGTCAATTTTTCCTTTCAATTTTTCCTTTTTTCAATATTTCCTTTTTCAATATTTTCTTTTTTCAATATTTCCTTTTTTTAATATTTCCTTTCATCTATACTTCCTTTTTTCATTATTTCCTTTTTTCTATACCTTCTTTTTTCAATATTTTATTTTTCTATACTTCCTTTTTTCAATAGTTATTTTTTTCCATATTTCCTTTTTTCAATATTTCCTCTTTTCTAAACTTCCTTTTTTCAATATTTCCTTTTGTCAATATTTCCATTTTTCAACCTTTCCCATGGTCAATATTTCCTTTTGAAAATATATCCTATTGAAAATATTTCCTTTTTTCAATATTTTCTATTTTCAATATTTCCTTTTGTCAATATTTCCTTTTTTCTATATTTCCTTTTGTCAATATTTTTTACTTTAACTATACTTCCTTTTGTCAATATTTCCTTTTGTCAATATTTCTGTTTTTGTATATTTCCTTTTTTCTATACTTCCTTTTTTCATTATTTCCTTTTTTCTTTACTTCCTTTTGTCAATATTTCCTTTTGTCAATATTTCCTTTTGTCAATTTTTCCTTTTTTCAATATTTCCTTTTTCAATATTTCCTTTTTTCAATATTTCCTTTTTTCAATATTTCCTTTTTTCTATACTTCCTTTTTTCATTATTTCCTTTTTTCTATACTTCCTTTTTTCAATATTTCCTTTTTCCTATACTTCCTTTTTGCAATATTTATTTTTTTCCATATTTCATTTTTTCAATATTTCCTTTTTTCTATACTTCCTTTTTTCATTATTTCCTTTTTTCTATACTTCCTTTTTTCAATATTTCCTTTTTTCTATACTTCCTTTTTTCAATATTAATTTTTTTCCATATTTCCTTTTTTCAATATTTCCTCTTTTCTAAACTTCCTTTTTTCAATATTTACTTTTGTCAATATTTCCATTTTTCAATGTTTCCCATGGTCAATCTTTCCTTTTGACAATATTTCCTTTTTTCAATATTTTCTATTTTCAATATTTCCTTTGGCAATAATTTTTTTTTCTATACATTCTTTTGTCAATATTTCCTTTTGTCAATATTTCCTTTTGTCAATATATCCTTATTTCAATATTTCCTTTATCAATATTTCCTTTTTTCAGTATTTCCTTTTTTCAACATTTCCTTTTCTCTATACTTCCTTTTTTCAATATTTCCTTTTTTCTATACTTCCTTTTGTCAATATTTCCTTTTGTCAATATTTCCTTTTTTATATTTTTGTTTTGTCAATATTTCCTTTTGTCAATATTTCCTTTTTTCAATATTTCCTTTTTTCAATATTTCCTTTTTTCAATATTTATTTTTTCTATACTTCCTTTTTTCAATATTTCATTTTGTCAATATTTCCTTTTTTCAATATTTCCATTTTTTAATATTCAATTTTTTCTATACTTTCTTTTGTCAATATTTCCTTTTATCAATATTTCCTTTTTTCAATATTTCTTTTTGTCAATATTTCCTTTTTTCTATATTTCCTTTTGTCAATATTACCTTTTTTTCTATACTTCCTTTTGTCAATATTTCCTTTTGTCAATATTTGCTTTCGTCAATATTTCCTTTTTTCAATATTTCCTTTTTTCAATATTTCTTTTATCAATATTTATTTTTTTCTTTACATCCTTTTTTCAATATTTCCTTTTTTCAATAATTCCATTTTTCAATATTTCCTTTCCTCAATATTTCGTTATGTCAATATTTCCTTTTTTCTATACTTCCTTTTGTCAATATTTCCTTTTGTCAATATTTTCTTTTACAATATTTCCTTTTGTCAATATTTCCTTTTGTCAATATTTCCTTTTTTCTATACTTTTTTTTGTCAATATTTCCTTTTGGCAATATTTCCTTTCGTCAATTATTCCTTTTTTCAATATTTCCTTTTTCAATATTTCCTTTTTTCAATATTTCCTTTTTTCAATATTTCCTTTTTTCTATACTTCCTTTTTTCATAATTTCCTTTTTTCCATATTTCCTTTTTTCAATATTTCCTCTTTTCTAAACTTCCTTTTTTCAATATTTTCTTTTGTCAATATTTCCATTTTTCAATATTTCCCATGGTCAATATTTCCTTTTGAAAATATTTCCTTTTTTCAATATTTTCGATTTTCAATATTTCCTTTTGTCAATAATTCCTTTTTTCTATACATTCTTTTGTCAATATTTCCTTTTGTCAATATTCCCTTTTGTCAATATATCCTTTTGTCAATATTCCCTTTTGTCAATATATCCTTTTTTCAATATTTCCTTTTTCAATATTTCCTGTTTTCAATATTTACTTTTTTCAACATATCCTTTTCTCTATACTTCCTTTTTTTATACTTCCTTTTTTGTATACTTCCTTTTGTCAATATTTCCTTTTGTCAATATTTCCTTTTTTCAATTAATCCCTTTATCAATATTTCCTTTTGTCAATATTTCCTTTATCAATATTTCCTTTTTTCAATATTTTTTTTTCTATACTTCCTTTTTTCAATATTTCATTTTGTCAATATTTCCTTTTTTCAATATTTCCTTTTTTTAATATTTAATTTTTTCTATTCTTCCTTTTGTCAATATTTCCTTTTATCAATATATCCTTTTTTCAATATTTCTTTTTGTCAATATTTCCTTTTTTCTATATTCCTTTTGTCATTATTACCTTAATTTCTATACTTCCTTTTGTCAATATTTCCTTTTGTCAATATTTCCTTTCGTCAAATTTTCCTTTTTTCAATATTTCCTTTTTTCAATATATACTTTTTTCAATATTTCCTTTTTTTAATATTTCCTTTTTTCAATATTTCATTTTTTCAACATTTTCTTTTTTCTATAATACCTTTTGTCAATATTTCCTTTTTTCAATATTTCCTTTTGTCAATATTTCGTTTTGTCAATATTTCCTTTTCTCAATAATTCCTTTTTTCTATACTTCCTTTTGTCAATATTTCCTTTTGTCAATATTTTCTTTTACTATACTTCCTTTTGTCAATATTTCCTTTCGTCAATATTTCCTTTTACAATATTTCCTTTTTTCTATACTTTTTTTTGTCAATATTTCTTTTTGTCAATATTTCCTTTTGTCAATTTTTCCTATTTTCAATATTTACTTTTTCAATGTTTCCTTTTTTCAATATTTCCTTTTTTCAATATTTACTTTTGTCAATATTTCGTTTTGTCAATATTTCCTTTTCTCAATATTTCCTTTTTTCTATACTTCCTTTTGTCAATATTTTCTTTTGTCAATAATTTCTTTTACTATACTTCCTTTTGTCAATATTTGCTTTTTCAATATTTCCTTTTTTCTATACTTTTTTTTGTCAATATTTTTTTTGTCAATATTTCCTTTTGTCAATTTTTCCTTTTTTCAATATTTATTTTTTCAATATTTCCTTTTTTCAATATTTCCTTTTTTCAATATTTACTTTTTCTATACTTCCTTTTTTCATTATTTCCTTTTTTCTATACTTCCTTTTTTCAATATTTCCGTCTTTCTATACTTTCTTTTTTCAATATTTATTTTTTTCCATATTTCCTTTTTTAATTATTCCTCTTTTCTAAACTTCCTTTTTTCAATATTTCCTTTTGTCAATATTTCCATTTTTCAATATTTCCCATGGTCAATATTTCTTTTTGACAATATTTCCTTTTTTCAATATTTTCTATTTTCAATATTTCCTTTTGTCAATAATTCCTTTTGACAATATATTTTTTTTTTCAATATTTCCTTTTTCAATTTTTCCTTTTTTCAATATTTCCTTATTTCAACATTTCCTTTTCTCTATTCTTCCTTTTTTCAATATTTCCTATTTTTCTATACTTCCTTTTGTCAATATTTTCTTTTGTCAATATTTCCTTTTTCCAATATTTCCTTTTTTCAATATATACTTTTTTCAATATTTCCTTTTTTTAATATTTCCATTTGTCAATATTTAATTTTTTCAATATATTCTTTTTTCTATAATTCCTTTTGTCAATATTTCCTTTTTTCAATATTTCCTTTTTTCAATATTTCCTTTTTTCAATATTTCTTTTTGGCAATATTTCCTTTTGTCAATATTTCCTTTTTTCAATATTTACTTTTATCAATATTTCCATTCGTCAATGTTTCCTTTATTCAATATTTCCCTTTGTCAATATTAATTTTTTAGTATTTCCTTTTTTCCATATTTCCTTTTTTCAACATTTCCTTTTCTCTATACTTCCTTTTTTCAATATTTAATTTTTTCTATACTTCCTTTTGTCAAATTACCTTTTGTCAATATTTCCTTTTTTCAATTAATCCTTTTGTCCATATTTCCTTTTTTCAATATTTTCTTTTTTCAATATTTCCTTTTTTCAATATTTCCTTTTTTCTATACTTCCTTTTTTCAATATTTCATTTTGTCAATATTTCCTTTTTTCAATATTTGCTTTTATTAATATTTAATTTTTTCTATACTTCCTTTTGTCAATATATCCTTTTATCAATATTTCCTTTTTTCAATATTTCTTTTTGTCAATATTTCCTTTTTTCTATAAATCCTTTTATCAATATATCCTTTTTTCAATATTTCCTTTTTCAATATTACCTTTTTTCAATATTTTCTTTTTTCAATATTTCTTTTTGTCAATATTTCCTTTTTTCTTTATTTCCTTTTTTCAATATTTCCTTTTTTCAATATTTCCTTTTTTCTATACTTCCTTTTGTCAATATTTCGTTTTGTCAATATTTCCTTTTTTCAATATTTCCTTTTGTCCATATTTCCTTATGTTAATATTTCCTTTTGTCAATATATTCTTTTACTATACTTCGTTTTGTCAATATTTCCTTTTGTCAATATTTCCTTTTTTCAATATTTCCTTTATTCTATACTTCTTTTTTTCAATATTTCCTTTTTTCTATACTTCCTTTTGTCAATATTTCCTTTTGTCAATATTTCCTTTTTTCAATATTTCCTTTTGTCAATATTTCGTTTTGTCAATATTTCCTTTTTTCAATATTTCCTTTTTTCTATACTTCCTTTTTTCATTATTTCCTTTTTTCTTTACTTCCTTTTTTCAATATTTCATTTTGTCAATATTTCCTTTTTTTAATATTTCCTTTTTTTAATATATAATTATTTCTATACTTCCTTTTGCCAATATTTCCTTTTATCAATATTTCCTTTTTTCAATATTTGTTTTTGTCAATATTTCCTTTTTTCTATATTCCTTTTGTCAATATTACCTTTTTTCTATACTTCCTTTTGTTATTTTTTCCTTTTGTCAATATTATCTTTCGTCAATATTTCCTTTTTTTTATATTTCCTTTTTTCAATATATACTTTTTTCAATATTTCCTTTTTTTAATATTTCCTTTTGTCAATATTTCGTTTTTTTTAATATTTTCTTTTTTCTATAACTCCTTTTGTCAATATTTCATTTTTTCAATATTCCCTCTTTTCAATATTTCCTTTTTTCAATATTTCTTTTTTTCTATACATCGTTTTTTCAATATTTCCATTTTTCCATATTTCCATTTTTCAATATTTCCTATTTTCAATATTTCCTTTTGTCAGTATTTCGTTTTGTCAATATTTCCTTTCCTCATTATTTCCTTTTGTCAATATTTCCTTTTTTCTATACTTCCTTTTGTCAATATTTCCTTTTGTCAATATTTTCTTTTACTATACTTCCTTTTGTCAATATTTCCTTTTGTCAATATTTCCTTTTTTCTATACTTTTTTTTGTCAATATTTCCTTTTGTCAATTTTTCCTTTCGTCAATTTTTCCTTTTTTCAATATTTCCTTTTTCAATATTTCCTTTTTTCAATATTTCCTTTTTTTAATATTTCCTTTCTTCTATACTTCCTTTTTTCATTATTTCCTTTTTTCTATACTCCCTTTTTTCAATATTTCTTTTTCTATACTTCCTTTTTTCAATAGTTATTTTTTTCCATATATCCTTTTTTCAATATTTCCTCTTTTCTAAACTTCCTTTTTTCAATATTTCCTTTTGTCAATATTTCCATTTTTCAACATTTCCCTTGGTCAATATTTCCTTTTGAAAATATATCCTTTTGACAATATTTCCTTTTTTCAATATTTTCTATTTTCAATATTTCCTTTTGTCAATATTTCCTTTTTTCTATACTTCCTATTGTCAATATTTTCTTTAACTATACTTCCTTTTGTCAATATTTCCTTTGGTCAATATTTCTTTTTTTGTATATTTCCTTTTTTCAATATTTCCTTTATTCTATACTTCTTTTTTTCAATATTTCCTTTTTTCAATATTTCCTTTTTTCAATATTTCTTTTTGGCAATATTTCCTTTTGTCAATATTTCCTTTTTTCAATATTTACTTTTATCAATATTTCCATTCGTCAATGTTTCCTTTATTCAATATTTCCCTTTGTCAATATTAATTTTTTAGTATTTCCTTTTTTCCATATTTCCTTTTTTCAACATTTCCTTTTCTCTATACTTCCTTTTTTCAATATTTCCTTTTTTCTATACTTCCTTTTGTCAAATTTTCCTTTTGTCAATATTTCCTTTTTTCAATTAATCCTTTTGTCCATATTTCCTTTTTTCAATATTTTCTTTTTTCAATATTTCCTTTTTTCAATATTTCCTTTTTTCTATACTTCCTTTTTTCAATATTTCATTTTGTCAATATTTCCTTTTTTCAATATTTGCTTTTATTAATATTTAATTTTTTCTATACTTCCTTTTGTCAATATATCCTTTTATCAATATTTCCTTTTTTCAATATTTCTTTTTGTCAATATTTCCTTTTTTCTATAAATCCTTTTTTCAATATTTCCTTTTTTCAATATTTTCTATTTTCAATATTTCCTTTTTTCTATACTTCCTTTTGTCAATATTTCGTTTTTCCAATATTTCTTTTTTTCAATATTTCCTTTTGTCAATATTTCCTTTTGTCAATTTTTCCTTTTTTCAATATTTCCTTTTTCAATATTTCCTTTTTTCAATATTTCCCTTTTTCAATATTTTTTTTTCCATATTTCCTTTTTTCCATATTTCCTCTTTTCTAAACTTCCTTTTTTCAATATTTCCTTTTGTCAATATTTCCATTTTTCTATATATCCTATGGTCAATATTTCCTTTTGACAATATTGCCTTTTTTCAATATTTTCTATTTTCAATATTTCCTTTTGTCAATAATTCCTTTTTTCTGTACATTCTTTTTCAATATTTCCTTTTGCCAATATTTCCTTTTATCAATATATCCTTTTTTCAATATTTCCTTTTTCAATATTACCTTTTTTCAATATTTTCTTTTTTCAATATTTCTTTTTGTCAATATTTCCTTTTTTCTTTATTTCCTTTTTTCAATATTTCCTTTTTTCAATATTTCCTTTTTTCTATACTTCCTTTTGTCAATATTTCGTTTTGTCAATATTTCCTTTTTTCAATATTTCCTTTTGTCCATATTTCCTTATGTTAATATTTCCTTTTGTCAATATATTCTTTTACTATACTTCGTTTTGTCAATATTTCCTTTTGTCAATATTTCCTTTTTTCAATATTTCCTTTATTCTATACTTCTTTTTTTCAATATTTCCTTTTTTCTATACTTCCTTTTGTCAATATTTCCTTTTGTCAATATTTCCTTTTTTCAATATTTCCTTTTGTCAATATTTCGTTTTGTCAATATTTCCTTTTTTCAATATTTCCTTTTTTCTATACTTCCTTTTTTCATTATTTCCTTTTTTCTTTACTTCCTTTTTTCAATATTTCATTTTGTCAATATTTCCTTTTTTTAATATTTCCTTTTTTTAATATATAATTATTTCTATACTTCCTTTTGCCAATATTTCCTTTTATCAATATTTCCTTTTTTCAATATTTGTTTTTGTCAATATTTCCTTTTTTCTATATTCCTTTTGTCAATATTACCTTTTTTCTATACTTCCTTTTGTTATTTTTTCCTTTTGTCGATATTATCTTTCGTCAATATTTCCTTTTTTTTATATTTCCTTTTTTCAATATATACTTTTTTCAATATTTCCTTTTTTTAATATTTCCTTTTGTCAATATTTCGTTTTTTTTAATATTTTCTTTTTTCTATAACTCCTTTTGTCAATATTTCATTTTTTCAATATTCCCTCTTTTCAATATTTCCTTTTTTCAATATTTCTTTTTTTCTATACATCGTTTTTTCAATATTTCCATTTTTCCATATTTCCATTTTTCAATATTTCCTATTTTCAATATTTCCTTTTGTCTTTATTTCGTTTTGTCAATATTTCCTTTCCTCATTATTTCCTTTTGTCAATATTTCCTTTTTTCTATACTTCCTTTTGTCAATATTTCCTTTTGTCAATATTTTCTTTTACTATACTTCCTTTTGTCAATATTTCCTTTTGTCAATATTTCCTTTTTTCTATACTTTTTTTTGTCAATATTTCCTTTTGTCAATTTTTCCTTTCGTCAATTTTTCCTTTTTTCAATATTTCCTTTTTCAATATTTCCTTTTTTCATAATTTCCTTTTTTTAATATTTCCTTTCTTCTATACTTCTTTTTTTCATTATTTCCTTTTTTCTATACTCCCTTTTTTCAATATTTCTTTTTCTATACTTCCTTTTTTCAATAGTTATTTTTTTCCATATATCCTTTTTTCAATATTTCCTCTTTTCTAAACTTCCTTTTTTCAATATTTCCTTTTGACAATATTTCCTTTTTTCAATATTTTCTATTTTCAATACTTCCTTTTGTCAATATTTCCTTTTTTCTATACTTCCTATTGTCAATATTTTCTTTAACTATACTTCCTTTTGTCAATATTTCCTTTGGTCAATATTTCTTTTTTTGTATATTTCCTTTTTTCAATATTTCCTTTATTCTATACTTCTTTTTTTCAATATTTCCTTTTTTCTATACTTCCTTTTGTCAATATTTCCTTTTGTCAATATTTCCTTTTTTCAATATTTCCTTAAGTCAATATTTCTTTTTGTCAATATTTCCTTTTTTCAATATTTCCTTTTTTCTAAACTTCCTTTTTTCATTATTTCCTTTTTTCTTTACTTCCTTTTTTTAAATATTTCATTTTGTCAATATTTCCTTTTTTTAATATTTCCTTTTTTTAATATTTAATTTTTTCTATACTTCCTTTTGTCAATATTTCCTTTTATCAATATTTCCTTTTTTCAATATTTGTTTTTGTCAATATTTCCTTTTTTCTATACTTCCTTTTGTCAATATTTCCTTTTGTCAATATTTCCTTTTTTCAATATTTCCTTTTGTCAATATTTCTTTTTGTCAATATTTCCTTTTTTCAATATTTCCTTTTTTCTATACTTCCTTTTTTCATTATTTCCTTTTTTCTTTACTTCCTTTTTTTAAATATTTCATTTTGTCAATATTTCCTTTTTTTAATATTTCCTTTTTTTAATATTTAATTTTTTCTATACTTCCTTTTGTCAATATTTCCTTTTATCAATATTTCCTTTTTTCAATATTTCTTTTTGACAATATCTCCTTTTTTCAATATTTTCTATTTTCAATATTTCCTTATGTCAATAATCCGTTTTTTCTATACATTCTTTTGTCAATATTTCCTTTTGTCAATATATTCTTTTTTCAATATTTCCTTTTTCAATATTTCCTTTTTTCAATATTTCCTTTTTTCAACATTTACTTTTCTCTATACTTCCTTTTTTCAATATTTCCTTTTTTCTATACTTCCTTTTGTCAATATTTCCTTTTTTCAATATTTCCTTGTTTCAATTTATCATTTTGTCAATATTTCCTTTTGTCAATATTTCCTTTTTTCAATATTTCCTTTTTTCAATATTTCTTTTTTTCTATACATCCTTTTTTCAATATTTCCTTTTTTCCATATTTCCATTTTTCAATATTTCCTATTTTCAATATTTCCTTTTGTCAATATTTCGTTTTGTCAATATTTCCTTTCCTCAATATTTCCTTTTGTCAATATTTCCTTTTTTCTATACTTCCTTTTGTCAATATTTCCTCTTGTCAATATTTTCTTTTACTATACTTCCTTTTGTCAATATTTCCTTTTGTCAATATTTCATTTTTTCTATACTTTTTTTTGTCAATATTTCCTTTTGTCAATTTTTCCTTTCGTCAATTTTTCCTTTTTTCAATATTTCCTTTTTCAATATTTCCTTTTTTCAATATTTCCTTTTTTTAATATTTCCTTTCATCTATACTTCCTTTTTTCATTATTTCCTTTTTTCTATACTTCCTTTTTTCAATATTTCTTTTTCGATACTTCCTTTTTTCAATAGTTATTTTTTTCCATATTTCCTTTTTTCAATATTTCCTCTTTTCTAAACTTCCTTTTTTCAATATTTCCTTTTGTCAATATTTCCATTTTTCAACCTTTCCCATGGTCAATATTTCCTTTTGAAAATATATCCTTTTGACAATATTTCCTTTTTTCAATATTTTCTATTTTCAATATTTCCTTTTGTCAATATTTCCTTTTTTCTATACTTCCTTTTGTCAATATTTTCTTTAACTATACTTCCTTTTGTCAATATTTCCTTTTGTCAATATTTCTTTTTTGTATATTTCCTTTTTTCAATATTTCCTTTTTTCTATACTTCCTTTTTTCATTATTTCCTTTTTTCTTTACTTCCTTTTTTCAATATTTCATTTTGTCAATATTTCCTTTTTCAATATTTCCTTTTTTCAATATTTCCTTTTTTCAATATTTCATTTTTTCTATACTTCCTTATTTCATTATTTCCTTTTTTCTATACTTCCTTCTTTTATTTCTCCTTTTTTCTATACTTACTTTCTTCAATATTTAATTTTTTCCATATTTCCATTTTTCAATATTTCCTCTTTTCTAAACTTCCTTTTTTCAATATTTAATTTTGTCAATATTTCCATTTTTCAATATTTCCCATGGTCAATATTTCCTTTTGACAATATTTCCATTTTTCAATATTTCCCATGGTCAATATTTCTTTTTGAAAATATCTCCTTTTTTCAATATTTTCTATTTTCAATATTTCCTTATGTCAATAATCCGTTTTTTCTATACATTCTTTTGTCAATATTTCCTTTTGTCAATATATTCTTTTTTCAATATTTCCTTTTTCAATATTTCCTTTTTTCAATATTTCCTTTTTTCAACATTTCCTTTTCTCTATACTTCCTTTTTTCAATATTTCCTTTTTTCTATACTTCCTTTTGTCAATATTTCCTTTTGTCAATATTTCCTTGTTTCAATTTATCATTTTGTCAATATTTCCTTTTGTCAATATTTCCTTTTTTTAAATATTTCCTTTTTTCAATATTTCCTTTTTTCAATATTTCCTTTTTTCTATACTTCCTTTTTTCAAAATTTCGTTTTGTCAATATTTCCTTTTTTCAATATTTCCTTTTTTTAATATTTAATTTTTTCTATACTTCCTTTTGTCAATATTTCCTTTTATCAATATGAATTTTTTTCAATATTTCTTTTTTTCAATATTTTTTTTTTCTTTATTTCCTTTTTTCAATATTTCCTTTTGTCAATATTTCTTTTTGTCAATATTTCCTTTTTTCAATATTTCCTTTTTCTATACTTCCTTTTTTCATTATTTCCTTTTTTCTTTACTTCCTTTTTTCAATATTTCATTTTGTCAATATTTCCTTTTTTTAATATTTCCTTTTTTTAATATATAATTATTTCTATACTTCCTTTTGTCAATATTTCCTTTTATCAATATTTCCTTTTTTCAATATTTGTTTTTGTCAATATTTCCTTTTTTCTATATTTCCTTTTGTCAATATTACCTTTTTTCTATACTTCCTTTTGTTATTTTTTCCTTTTGTCAATATTATCTTTCGTCAATATTTCCTTTTTTTTATATTTCCTTTTTTCAATATATACTTTTTTCAATATTTCCTTTTTTTAATATTTCCTTTTGTCAATATTTCGTTTTTTTTAATATTTTCTTTTTTCTATAACTCCTTTTGTCAATATTTCATTTTTTCAATATTCCCTTTTTTCAATATTTCCTTTTTTCAATATTTCTTTTTTTCTATACATCCTTTTTTCAATATTTCCATTTTTCCATATTTCCATTTTTCAATATTTCCTATTTTCAATATTTCCTTTTGTCAGTATTTCGTTTTGTCAATATTTCCTTTCCTCATTATTTCCTTTTGTCAATATTTCCTTTTTTCTATACTTCCTTTTGTCAATATTTCCTTTTGTCAATATTTTCTTTTACTATACTTCCTTTTGTCAATATTTCCTTTTGTCAATATTTCCTTTTTTCTATACTTTTTTTTGTCAATATTTCCTTTTGTCAATTTTTCCTTTCGTCAATTTTTCCTTTTTTCAATATTTCCTTTTTCAATATTTCCTTTTTTCAATATTTCCTTTTTTTAATATTTCCTTTCTTCTATACTTCCTTTTTTCATTATTTCCTTTTTTCTATACTCCCTTTTTTCAATATTTCTTTTTCTATACTTCCTTTTTTCAATAGTTATTTTTTTCCATATATCCTTTTTTCAATATTTCCTCTTTTCTAAACTTCCTTTTTTCAATATTTCCTTTTGTCAATATTTCCATTTTTCAACATTTCCCTTGGTCAATATTTCCTTTTGAAAATATATCCTTTTGACAATATTTCCTTTTTTCAATATTTTCTATTTTCAATATTTCCTTTTGTCAATATTTCTTTTTTTCAATATTTTTTTTTCTTTATTTCCTTTTTTCAATATTTCCTTTTGTCAATATTTCTTTTTGTCAATATTTCCTTTTCTCAATATTTCCTTTTTTCTATACTTCCTTTTTTCATTATTTCCTTTTTTCTTTACTTCCTTTTTTCAATATTTCATTTTGTCAATATTTCCTTTTTTTAATATTTCCTTTTTTTAATATATAATTATTTCTATACTTCCTTTTGTCAATATTTCCTTTTTTCAATATTTGTTTTTGTCAATATTTCCTTTTTTCTATATTTCCTTTTGTCAATATTACCTTTTTTCTATACTTCCTTTTGTTATTTTTTCCTTTTGTCAATATTATCTTTCGTCAATGTTTCCTTTTTTTTATATTTCCTTTTTTCAATATATACTTTTTTCAATATTTCCTTTTTTTAATATTTCCTTTTGTCAATATTTCGTTTTTTTTAATATTTTCTTTTTTCTATAACTCCTTTTGTCAATATTTCATTTTTTCAATATTCCCTTTTTTCAATATTTCCTTTTTTCAATATTTCTTTTTTTCTATACATCCTTTTTTCAATATTTCCATTTTTCCATATTTCCATTTTTCAATATTTCCTATTTTCAATATTTCCTTTTGTCAGTATTTCGTTTTGTCAATATTTCCTTTCCTCATTATTTCCTTTTGTCAATATTTCCTTTTTTCTATACTTCCTTTTGTCAATATTTCCTTTTGTCAATATTTTCTTTTACTATACTTCCTTTTGTCAATATTTCCTTTTGTCAATATTTCCTTTTTTCTATACTTTTTTTTGTCAATATTTCCTTTTGTCATTTTTTCCTTTCGTCAATTTTTCCTTTTTTCAATATTTCCTTTTTCAATATTTCCTTTTTTCAATATTTCCTTTTTTTAATATTTCCTTTCTTCTATACTTCCTTTTTTCATTATTTCCTTTTTTCTATACTCCCTTTTTTCAATATTTCTTTTTCTATACTTCCTTTTTTCATTAGTTATTTTTTTCCATATATCCTTTTTTCAATATTTCCTCTTTTCTAAACTTCCTTTTTTCAATATTTCCTTTTGTCAACATTTCCATTTTTCAACATTTCCCTTGGTCAATATTTCCTTTTGAAAATATATCCTTTTGACAATATTTCCTTTTTTCAATATTTTCTATTTTCAATATTTCCTTTTGTCAATATTTCCTTTTTTCTATACTTCCTTTTGTCAATATTTTCTTTAACTATACTTCCTTTTGTCAATATTTCCTTTGGTCAATATTTCTTTTTTTGTATATTTCCTTTTTTCAATATTTCCTTTATTCTATACTTCTTTTTTTTCAATATTTCCTTTTTTCTATACTTCCTTTTGTCAATATTTCCTTTTGTCAATATTTCCTTTTTTCAATATTTCCTTTTGTCAATATTTCTTTTTGTCAATATTTCCTTTTTTCAATATTTCCTTTTTTCTAAACTTCCTTTTTTCATTATTTCCTTTTTTCTTTACTTCCTTTTTTTAAATATTTCATTTTGTCAATATTTCCTTTTTTTAATATTTCCTATTTTTAATATTTAATTTTTTCTATACTTCCTTTTGTCAATATTTCCTTTTATCAATATTTCCTTTTTTCAATATTTGTTTTTGTCAATATTTCCTTTTTTCTATACTTCCTTTTGTCAATATTTCCTTTTGTCAATATTTCCTTTTTTCAATATTTCCTTTTGTCAATATTTCTTTTTGTCAATATTTCCTTTTTTCAATATTTCCTTTTTTCTATACTTCCTTTTTTCATTATTTCCTTTTTTCTTTACTTCCTTTTTTTAAATATTTCATTTTGTCAATATTTCCTTTTTTTAATATTTCCTTTTTTTAATATTTAATTTTTTCTATACTTCCTTTTGTCAATATTTCCTTTTATCAATATTTCCTTTTTTCAATATTTCTTTTTGACAATATCTCCTTTTTTCAATATTTTCTATTTTCAATATTTCCTTATGTCAATAATCCGTTTTTTCTATACATTCTTTTGTCAATATTTCCTTTTGTCAATATATTCTTTTTTCAATATTTCCTTTTTCAATATTTCCTTTTTTCAATATTTCCTTTTTTCAACATTTACTTTTCTCTATACTTCCTTTTTTCAATATTTCCTTTTTTCTATACTTCCTTTTGTCAATATTTCCTTTTGTCAATATTTCCTTGTTTCAATTTATCATTTTGTCAATATTTCCTTTTGTCAATATTTCCTTTTTTCAATATTTCCTTTTTTCAATATTTCTTTTTTTCTATACATCCTTTTTTCAATATTTCCTTTTTTCCATATTTCCATTTTTCAATATTTCCTATTTTCAATATTTCCTTTTGTCAATATTTCGTTTTGTCAATATTTCCTTTCCTCAATATTTCCTTTTGTCAATATTTCCTTTTTTCTATACTTCCTTTTGTCAATATTTCCTCTTGTCAATATTTTCTTTTACTATACTTCCTTTTGTCAATATTTCCTTTTGTCAATATTTAATTTTTTCTATACTTTTTTTTGTCAATATTTCCTTTCGTCAATTTTTCCTTTTTTCAATATTTCCTTTTTCAATATTTCCTTTTTTCTATATTTCCTTTTTTTAATATTTCCTTTCATCTATACTTCCTTTTTTCATTATTTCCTTTTTTCTATACTTCCTTTTTTCAATATTTCTTTTTCGATACTTCCTTTTTTCAATAGTTATTTTTTTCCATATTTCCTTTTTTCAATATTTCCTCTTTTCTAAACTTCCTTTTTTCAATATTTCCTTTTGTCAATATTTCCATTTTTCAACCTTTCCCATGTTCAATATTTCCTTTTGAAAATATATCCTTTTGACAATATTTCCTTTTTTCAATATTTTCTATTTTCAATATTTCCTTTTTTCAATATTTCCTTTTTTCTATACTTCCTTTTGTCAATATTTTCTTTAACTATACTTCCTTTTGTCAATATTTCCTTTTGTCAATATTTCTTTTTTTGTATATTTCCTTTTTTCAATATTTCCTTTTTTCTATACTTCCTTTTTTCATTATTTCCTTTTTTCTTTACTTCCTTTTTTCAATATTTCATTTTGTCAATATTTCCTTTTTCAATATTTCCTTTTTTCAATATTTCCTTTTTTCAATATTTCATTTTTTCTATACTTCCTTATTTCATTATTTCCTTTTTTCTATACTTCCTTCTTTTATTTCTCCTTTTTTCTATACTTACTTTCTTCAATATTTAATTTTTTCCATATTTCCATTTTTCAATATTTCCTCTTTTCTAAACTTCCTTTTTTCAATATTTCATTTTGTTAATATTTCCATTTTTCAATATTTCCCATGGTCAATATTTCCTTTTGACAATATTTCCATTTTTCAATATTTCCCATGGTCAATATTTCTTTTTGAAAATATCTCCTTTTTTCAATATTTTCTATTTTCAATATTTCCTTATGTCAATAATCCGTTTTTTCTATACATTCTTTTGTCAATATTTCCTTTTGTCAATATATTCTTTTTTCAATATTTCCTTTTTCAATATTTCCTTTTTTCAATATTTCCTTTTTTCAACATTTCCTTTTCTCTATACTTCCTTTTTTCAATATTTCCTTTTTTCTATACTTCCTTTTGTCAATATTTCCTTTTGTCAATATTTCCTTGTTTCAATTTATCATTTTGTCAATATTTCCTTTTGTCAATATTTCCTTTTTTTAAATATTTCCTTTTTTCAATATTTCCTTTTTTCAATATTTCCTTTTTTCTATACTTCCTTTTTTCAAAATTTCGTTTTGTCAATATTTCCTTTTTTCAATATTTCCTTTTTTTAATATTTAATTTTTTCTATACTTCCTTTTGTCAATATTTCCTTTTATCAATATTAATTTTTTTCAATATTTCTTTTTTTCAATATTTTTTTTTTCTTTATTTCCTTTTTTCAATATTTCCTTTTTTCAATATTTCCTTTTTTCAATATTTCCTTTTTTCTATACTTCTTTTTGTCAATATTTCGTTTTGTCAATATTTCCATTTTTCAATATTTCCTTTTGTCAATATTTCCTTTTGTTAATATTTCCTTTTGTCAATACTTTCTTTTACTATACTTCCTTTTGTCAATATTTCCTTTTGTCAATATTTCCTTTTTTCTTTACCTCCTTTTGTCAATATTTCCTTTTGTCAATATTTTCTTTTACTATACTTCCTTTTGTCAATATTTCCTTTTGTCAATATTTCCTTTTCTCTATGCTTTTTTTTGCCAATATTTCCTTTTGTCAATATTTCCATTTTCAATATTTCCCATGGTCAATATTTCCTTTTGTCAATAATTCCTTTTTTCTATACATTCTTTTGTCAATTATTCCTTTTGCCAGTATTTCCTTTTGTCAATATATATCCTTTTTTCAATATTTCCTTTTTCAATATTTCCTTTTTTCAATATTTCCTTTTTTCAATATTTAATTTTTTCTATACTTCCTTTTGTCAACATTTCCTTTTATCAATATTTCCTTTTTTCAATATTTCTTTTTGTCAATATTTCCTTTTTTCTATATTTCCTTTTGTCATTATTATCTTTTTTTCCATACTTCCTTTTGTCAATATTTCCTTTTGTCAATATTTCCTTTCGTCAATATTCCCTTTTTTCAATATTTCCTTTTTTCAATATATACTTTTTTCAATATTTCCTTTTTTTAATATTTCCTTTTGTCAATATTTCATTTTTTCAATATTTCCTTTTTTCAATATTTCCGTTTGTCAATATTTCGTTTTGTCAATATTTCCTTTCCTCAATATTTCGTTTTGTCAATATTTCCTTTTTTCTATACCTCCTTTTGTCAATATTTCCTTTTGTCAATATTTTCTTTTACTATACTTCCTTTTGTCAATATTTCCTTTTGTCAATATTTCCTTTTCTCTATGCTTTTTTTTGTCAATATTTCCTTTTGGCAATATTACCTTTCGTCAATTTTTCCTTTTTTCAATATTTCCTTTTTCAATATTTGCTTTTTTCAATATTTCCTTTTTTCAATACTTCCTTTTTTCATTATTTCCTTTTTTCTATATTTCCTTTTTTCAATATTTCCTCATTTCTAAACTTCCTTTTTTCAATATTTCCTTTTTTCAATATTTCCATTTTTCAATATTTCCCATGGTCAATATTTCCTTTTGACAATATTTCCTTTTTTCAATATTTTCTATTTTCAATATTTCCTTTTGTCAATAATTCCTTTTTTCTATACATTCTTTTGTCAATATTTCCTTTTGTCAATTTTTTCTTTTGTCAATATATCCTTTTTTCAATATTTCCTTTTTCAATATTTCCTTTTTTCAATATTTCCTTTTTTCAATATTTCCTTTTCTCTATACTTCCTTTTTTCAATATTTCCTTTATTCTATACTTCCTATTGTAATATTTCCTTTTGTCAATATTTCCTTTTGTCAATATTTCCTTTTTTCAATTTATCCTTTTGTCAATATTTCCTTTTTTCAATATTTCCTTTTTTCAATATTTCCTTTTTTCAATATTTCCTTTTTTTAATATTTAATTTTTTCTATACTTCCTTTTTTCAACATTTCCTTGTCTCTAGACTTCCTTTTTTAAATATTTCCTTTTTTCTATACTTCCTTTTGTCAATATTTCATTTTTTCATTATTTCCTTTTTTCAATATTTCCTTTTTTTTAATATTTCATTTTTTCTATACTTCCTTTTGTCAACATTTCCTTTTATCAATATTTCCTTTTTCAATATTTCTTTTAGTCAATATTTCCTTTTTTCTATATTTCCTTTTGTCATTATTATCATTTTTTCTATACTTCCTTTTGTCAATATTTCCTTTTGTCTATATTTCCTTTCGTCAATATTTCCTTTTTTCAATATTTCCTTTTTTCAATATATACTTTTTTCAATATTTCCTTTTTTTAATATTTCCTTTTGTCAATATTTCATTTTTTCAATATTTGCTTTTTTCAATATTTCCGTTTGTCAATATTTCGTTTTGTCAATATTTCCTTTCCTCAATATTTCGTTTGGTCAATATTTCCTTTTTTCTATACCTCCTTTTGTCAATATTTCCTTTTGTCAATATTTTCTTTTACTATACTTCCTTTTGTCAATATTTCCTTTTGTCAATATTTCCTTTTCTCTATGCTTTTTTTTGCCAATATTTCCTTTTGGCAATATTTCCTTTCGTCAATTTTTCCTTTTTCCATATTTCCTTTTTTCAATATTTCCTCTTTTCTAAACTTCCTTTTTTCAATATTTCCTTTTTTCAATATTTCCATTTTTCAATTTTTCCCATGGTCAATATTTCATTTTGACAATATTTCCTTTTTTCAATATTTTCTATTTTCAATATTTCTTATGTCAATAATTCCTTTTTTCTATACATTCTTATGTCAATATTTCCTTTTGTCAATTTTTCCTTTTGTCAATATATCCTTTATTCAATATTGCCTTTTTCAATATTTCCTTTTTTCAATATTTCCTTTTTTCAACATTTCCTTTTCTCTATACTACCTTTTTTCAATATTTCCTTTTTTCTATACTTCCTTTTGTCAATATTTCCTTTTTTCAATATTTCCTTTTTTCAATTTATCCTTTTGTCAATATTTCCTTTTTTCAATATTTCCTTTTTTCAATATTTCCTTTCTTCAATATTTCCTTTTTTCTATACTTCCTTTTTTCAATATTTCTTTTTGTCAATATTTCCTTTTTTCTTTATTTCCTTTTTTTAATTTTTCATTTTTTCAATATTTCCTTTTTTCAATATTTCCTTTTTTCTATACTTCCTTTTGTCAATATTTCGTTTTTCCAATATTTCTATTTTTCAATATTTCCTTTTGACAATATTTCCATTTGTCAATTTTACCTTATTTCAATATTTCCTTTTTCAATATTTCCTTTTTTCAATATTTCCTTTTTTCTATACTTCTTTTTATATTATTTCCTCTTTTCTAAACTTCCTTTTGTCAATTTTTCCTTTTGTCAATATATCCTTTTTTCAATATTTCCTTTTTCAATATTTCCTTTTTTCAATAATTCCTTTTTTCAACATTTCCTTTTCTCTATACTTCCTTTTTTCAATATTTCCTTTTTTCTATACTTCCTTTTGTCAATATTTCCTTTTTTCAATATTTCCTTTTTCAATATTTCCTTTCTTCAATATTTCCTTTTTACTATACTTCCTTTTGTCAATATTTCCTTTTGTCAATATTTCCTTTTCTCTATGCTTTTTTTTGTCAATATTTCCTTTTGGCAATATTTCCTTTCGTCAATTTTTCCTTTTTTCAATATTTCCTTTTTCAATATTTGCTTTTTTCAATATTTCCTTTTTTCAATACTTCCTTTTTTCATTATTACCTTTTTTCCATATTTCCTTTTTTCAATATTTCCTCATTTCTAAACTTCCTTTTTTCAATATTTCCTTTTTTCAATATTTCCATTTTTCAATATTTCCCATGGTCAATATTTCCTTTTGACAAATTTTTCCTTTTTTCAATATTTTCTATTTTCAATATTTCCTTTTGTCAATAATTCCTTTTTTCTATACATTCTTTTGTCAATATTTCCTTTTGTCAATTTTTCCTTTTGTCAATATATCCTTTTTTCAATATTTCCTTTTTCAATATTTCCTTTTTTCATTATTTCCTTTTTTCAATATTTCCTTTTCTCTATACTTCCTTTTTTCAATATTTCCTTTATTCTATACTTCCTATTGTAATATTTCCTTTTGTCAATATTTCCTTTTGTCAATATTTCCTTTTTTCAATTTATCCTTTTGTCAATATTTCCTTTTTTCAATATTTCCTTTTTTCAATATTTCCTTTCTTCAATATTTCCTTTTTTCTATACTTCCTTTTTTCAATATTTCATTTTGTCAATATTTCCTTTTTTCAATATTTCCTTTTTTTAATATTTAATTTTTTCTATACTTCCTTTTTTCAACATTTCCTTTTATCAATATATCCTTTTTCAATATTTCTTTTAGTCAATATTTCCTTTTTTCTATATTTCCTTTTGTCATTATTATCATTTTTTCTATACTTCCTTTTGTCAATATTTCCTTTTGTCTATATTTCCTTTCGTCAATATTTCCTTTTGTCAATATTTCATTTTTTCAATATTTGCTTTTTTCAATATTTCTGTTTGTCAATATTTCGTTTTGTCAATATTTCCTTTCCTCAATATTTCGTTTTGTCAATATTTCCTTTTTTCTATACCTCCTTTTGTCAATATTTCCTTTTGTCAATATTTTCTTTTACTATACTTCCTTTTGTCAATATTTCCTTTTGTCAATATTTCCTTTTCTCTATGCTTTTTTTTGCCAATATTTCCTTTTGGCAATATTTCCTTTCGTCAATTTTTCCTTTTTTCCATATTTCCTTTTTTCAATATTTCCTCTTTTCTAAACTTCCTTTTTTCAATATTTCCTTTTTTCAATATTTCCATTTTTCAATATTTCCCATGGTCAATATTTCCTTTTGACAATATTTCCTTTTTTCAATATTTTCTATTTTCAATATTTCCTTTTGTCAATAATTCCTTTTTTCTATACATTCTTATGTCAATATTTCCTTTTGTCAATTTTTCCTTTTGTCAATATATCCTTTTTTCAATATTTCCTTTTTCAATATTTCCTTTTTTCAATATTTCCTTTTTTCAACATTTCCTTTTCTCTATACTTCCTTTTTTCAATATTTCCTTTTTTCTATACTTCCTTTTGTCAATATTTCCTTTTGTCAATATTTCCTTTTTTCAATTTATCCTTTTGTCAATATTTCCTTTTTTCAATATTTCCTTTTTTCAATATTTCCTTTCTTCAATATTTCCTTTTTTCTATACTTTCTTTTTTCAATATTTCTTTTTGTCAATATTTCCTTTTTTCTTTATTTCCTTTTTTTAATTTTTCCTTTTTTCAATATTTCCTTTTTTCAATATTTCCTTTTTTCTATACTTCCTTTTGTCAATATTTCGTTTTTCCAATATTTCTATTTTTCAATATTTCCTTTTGACAATATTTCCATTTGTCAATTTTACCTTATTTCAATATTTCCTTTTTCAATATTTCCTTTTTTCAATATTTCCTTTTTTCTATACTTCTTTTTATATTATTTCCTCTTTTCTAAACTTCCTTTTGTCAATTTTTCCTTTTGTCAATATATCCTTTTTTCAATATTTCCTTTTTCAATATTTCCTTTTTTCAATATTTCCTTTTTTCAACATTTCCTTTTCTCTATACTTCCTTTTTTCAATATTTCCTTTTTTCTATACTTCCTTTTGTCAATATTTCCTTTTGTCATTATTTCCTTTTTTCAATTTATCCTTTTGTCAATATTTCCTTTTTTCAATATTTCCTTTTTCAATATTTCCTTTCTTCAATATTTCCTTTTTTCTATACTTCCTTTTTTCAATATTTCTTTTTATCAATATTTCCTTTTTTCGATATTTCCTTTTTTTAATTTTTCCTTTTTTCAATATTTCCTTTTTTCAATATTTCCTTTTTTCTATACTTCCTTTTGTCAATATTTCGTTTTTCCAATATTTCTATTTTTCAATATTTCCTTTTGTCAATATTTCCATTTGTCAATTTTACCTTATTTCAATATTTCCTTTTTCAATATTTCCTTTTTTCAATATTTCCTTTTTTCTATACTTATTTTTCATTATTTCCTCCTTTCTAAACTTCCTTTTTTCAATATTTCCCATGGTCAATATTTCCTTTTGTCAATAATTCCTTTTTTCTATACATTCTTTTGTCAATATTTCCTTTTGCCAGTATTTCCTTTTGTCAATATATCCTTTTTTCAATATTGCCTTTTTCAATATTTCCTTTTTTCAATATTTCCTTTTTTCAATATATAATTTTTTCTATACTTCCATTTGTCAACATTTCCTTTGATCAATATTTCCTTTTTTCAATATTTCTTTTTGTCAATATTTCCTTTTTTCTATATTTCCTTTTGTCATTATTATCTTTTTTTCTATACTTCCTTTTGTCAATATTTCCTTTTGTCAATATTTCCTTTCGTCAATATTTCCTTTTTTCAATATTTCCTTTTTTCAATATATACTTTTTTCAATATTTCCTTTTTTTAATAATTCCTTTTGTCAATATTTCATTTTTTCAATATTTCCTTTTTTCAATATTTACGTTTGTCAATATTTCGTTTTGTCAATATTTCCTTTCCTCAATATTTCGTTTTGTCAATGTTTCTTTTTTTCTATACCTCCTTTTGTCAATATTTCCTTTTGTCAATATTTTCTTTTACTATACTTCCTTTTGTCAATTTTTCCTTTTTTCAATATTTCCTTTTTCAATATTTGCTTTTTTCAATATTTCCTTTTTTCAATACTTCCTTTTTTCATTATTACCTTTTTTCCATATTTCCTTTTTTCATTATTTCCTCATTTCTAAACTTCCTTTTTTCAATATTTCCTTTTTTCAATATTTCCATTTTTCAATATTTCCCATGGTCAATATTCCCTTTTGACAATATTTCCTTTTTTCAATATTTTCTATTTTCAATATTTCCTTTTGTCAATAATTCCTTTTTTCTATACATTCTTTTGTCAATATTACCTTTTGTCAATTTTTCCTTTTGTCAATTTATCCTTTTTTCAATATTTCCTTTTTCAATATTTCCTTTTTTCAAAATTTCCTTTTTTCAATATTTACTTTTCTCTATACTTCCTTTTTTCAATATTTCATTTTTTCTATACTTCCTATTGTCAATATTTCCTTTTGTCAATATTTCCTTTTGTCAATATTTCCTTTTTTCAATTTATCCTTTTGTCAATATTTCCTTTTTTCAATATTTCCTTTTTTCAATATTTCCTTTCTTCAATATTTCCTTTTTTCTATACTTCCTTTTTTCAATATTTCATTTTGTCAATATTTCCTTTTTTCAATATTTCCTTTTTTCAATATTTGCTTTTTTCAATATTTCTTTTTTTCTATACATCCTTTTTTCAATATTTCCTTTTTTCAATATTTCCTTTTTTCAATATTTCCTTTTTTAAATATTGCCTTTTGTCAATATTTCGTTTTGTCAATATTTCCTTTTTACAATATTTCCTTTTGTCAATATTTCCTTTTTTCTATAATTCTTTTTGTCAATATTTCCTTTTTCATTATTTCCTTTTTTCTATACTCTTTTTTTCAATATTTTCTTTATTCTATACTTCCTTTTTTCAATATTTCTTTTTTTCCATATTTCCTTTTTTCAATATTTCCCATTGTCAATATTTCCTTTTGACAATAATTCTTTTTTTCAATATTTTCTATTTTCAATATTTCCTCTTGTCAATAATTCCTTTTTTCTATACATTCTTTTGTCAATATTTCGTTTGTCAATATTTCCTTTTGTCAATAACTCCTTTTTTCAATATTTCCTTTTTCAATATTTCTTTTTATCAATATTTCCTTTTGTCAATATATCCTTTTGTCAATATATCCTTTTTTCTATATTTCCTTTTTTCAATATTTCCTTTTTTCAATATTTCCTTTTGTCAATATTTCCTTTTTTCAATATTTCCTTTTTTCCATAATTCCTTTTGTCAATATTTCCTTTTGTCAATATTTCCTTATTTCAATATTTCCTTTTGTCAATATTTCCTTTTCTCAATAATTCCTTTTTTCAATATTTCCTTTTGTCAATATTTTCTTTTGTAAATATTTCCTTTTGTCAATTTTTCCTTTTTTCAATATTTCCTTTTTTCAATATTTCCTTTTTTCAATATTTCCTTTTTCAATATTTCCTTTTTTCTATAATTCTTTTTTCAATATTTCCTTTTTTCTCTACTTCCTTTTTTCAACATTTCTTTTTGTCAATATTTCCTTTTGTCAATATTTCCTTTTTTCAATATTTACTTTTATCAATATTTCCTTTCGTCAATGTTTCCTTTATTCAATATTTTCTTTTGTCAATATTCATTTTTTTAGTATTTCCTTTTTTCAATATTTCCTTTTTTCAATATTACCTTTTTTCTATACTTCCTTTTTTCAAAATTTCCTTTTTTCTATACTTCCTCTTTTCAATATTTCCTTTTGTCAATATTTCCTTTTTTCAACATTTACTTTTGTTAATATTTCCTTTTTTCAATATTTCCTTTTGTCAATATTTCCTTTTTTCTATACTTTCTTTTGTCAATATTTCCTTTTGTCAAAATTTCCTTTCGTCAATACTTCCTTTTTTCTTTACTTCCTTTTGTCAATATTTCCTTTTTTCAATATTACCTTTTGTCAATATTTTCTTTTTTCTATACTTCCTTTTGTCAATATTTCCTTTTGTCAATATTTCCTTTTTTCAAAATTTCCTTTTTTCTATACTTCCTTTTGTCAATATTTCTTTTTTTCAAAATTTCCTTATGTCAATATTTCCTTTTTTCAATATTTCCTGTTTTCAATATTTCCTTTTTTCAATTTTTCTTTTTTTCTATACATCCTTTTTTCAATATTTCCTTTTTTCAATATTTCCATTTTTCAATCTTTCCTTTTTTTAATATTGCCTTTTGTCAATATTTCGTTTTGTCAATATTTCCTTTTTTCAATATTTCCTTTTGTCAATATTTCCTTTTTTCTATACTTCATTTTGTCAATATTTTCTTTTGTCAATATTTTCTTTTATTATACTTCCTTTTGTAATATTTCCATTTTCAATATTTCCTTTTTTCAATATTTCCTTTTTTCAACATTTCCTTTTGTCAATATTTCCTTTTGTCAATATTTCCTTTTTTCTATTTATCCTTTTGTCAAAATTTCCTTTTTTCAATATTTCTTTTTGTCAATATTTCCTTTTTTCTACATTTCCTTTTTTCAATATTTCCTTTTTTCATATTTCCTTTTTTCAATATTTCCTTTTTTCTATACTTCCTTTTGTCAATATTTCCTTTTGTCAAAATTTCCTTTTGTCAATATTTCCTTTTTTCAAATTTTCCATTCTTCTATACTTCCTTTTGTCAATATTTCTTTTTTTCAAAATTTCCTTATGTCAATATTTCCTTTTTTCAATATTTCCTGTTTTCAAAATTTCCTTTTTTCAATTTTTCTTTTTTTCTATACATCCTTTTTTCAATATTTCCTTTTTTCAATATTTCCATTTATCAATCTTTCCTTTTTTTTTATATTGCCTTTTGTCAATATTTCGTTTTGTCAATTTTTCCTTTTTTCAATATTTCCTTTTTTCAATATTTCCTTTTTTCAATATTTCCTTTTTTCAATATTTCCTTTTTTCAATATTTCCTTTTTTCTATACTTCTTTTTTTCATTATATCCTTTTTTCTATACTCTTTTTTTCAATATTTCCTCTTTTCTATACTTCCTTTTTTCAATATTTTCTTTTTTCAATATTTCCCATTGTCAATGTTTGCTTTTGACAATATTTCTTTTTTCAATATTTTCTATTTTCAATATTTCCTTCTGTCAATAATTCCTTTTTTCTATACATTCTTTTGTCAATATTTCGTTTGTCAATATTTCCTTTTGTCAATATCTCCTTTTTTCAATATTTCCTTATTCAATATTTCCTTTTTTCAATATTTCCTTTTTTCCATATTTCCTTTATTCTATACTTACTTTTGTCAATATTTCCTTTCGTCAATATTTCCTTTTTTCAATTTATCCTTTTGTCAATAATTCATTGTCAATATTTCCTTTTTTCGGTATTTCCTTTTTTCAATATTTCCTTTTTTCAATATTTCCTTTTTTTTATACTTCCTTTTTTCAATATTTCATTTTGTCAATATTTCCTTTTTTCAATATTTCCTTTTTTTAATATTTAGTTTTCTCTATACTTATTTTTGTCAATATTTCCTTTTAACAATATTTCATTTTTTCAATATTTGTTTTTGTCAATATTTCCTTTTTTCTATATTTCCTTTTGTCAATATTACCTTTTTTCTATACTTCCTTTTGTTATTTTTTCCTTTTGTCAATATTTCCTTTCGTCAATATTTCCTTTTTTCAATATTTCCTTTTCTCAATATATACTTTTTTAAATATTTCCTTTTTTTAATATTTCCTTTTGTCAATATTTCTTTTTTTTAATATTTTCTTTTTTCTATAGCTCCTTTTGTCAATATTTCATTTTTTCAATATTTCCTGTTTTCAATTTTTCCTTTTTTCAATATTCTTTTTTTCTATACATCCTTTTTTCAATATTTCCTTTTTTCCATATTTCCATATTTCAATATTTCCTTTTTTCAATATTTCCTTTTGTCAATATTTCGTTTTGTCAATATTTCCTTTCCTCAATATTTTCTTTTGTCAATATATCCTTTTTTCTATACTTTTTTTTGTCAATATTTCCTTTCGTCAATTTGTCCTTTTTTCAATATTTCCTTTTTCAATATTTCCTTTTTTCAATATTTCCTTTTTTCCATACTTCCTTTTTTAATTATTTCCTTTTTTCTATACTTCCTTTTTTCAATATTTCTTTTTCTATACTTCCTTTTTTCAATAGTTATTTTTTCCATATTTCCTTTTTTCAATATTTCCTCTTTTCTAAACTACCTTTTTTCAATATTTCCTTTTGTCAATATTTCCATTTTTCAATATTTCCCATGGTCAATATTTCCTTTTGACAATATTTAATTTTGACAATATTTCCTTTTGACAATATTTCCTTTTTTCAATATTTTCTTTTGTCAATATTTCCTTTTGTCATTATTTCCTTTTGTCAATATATCCTTTTTTCAATATTACCTTTTTCAATATTTCCTTTTTTCAATATTTCCTTTTTTCAACATTTCCTTTTATCAATATTTCCTTTTGTCAATATTTCCTTTTTTCAATTTATCCTTTTGTCAATATTTCCTTTTTTCAATATTTCCTTTTGTCAATATTTCCTTTTTTCTAAACTTCCTTTCGTCAAAACTTCCTTTTTTCTATACTTTCTTTTGTCAATATTTCCATTTGTCAATATTACCTTTTGTCAATATTTCCTTTATTCTATACATCCTTTTGTCAATATTTCCTTTTGTCAAAATTCCCTTTTGTAAATATTTCCTTTTTTCAATATTTCCTTTATTCTATACTTCCTTTTGTCAATATTTCCTTTTGTCAAAATTTCCTTTTGTCAATATTTCCTTTTTTCTATACTTCCTTTTGTCAATATTTCTTTTTTTCAAAATTTCCTTATGTCCATATTTCCTTTTTTCAATATTTCCTTTTTTCAATATTTCTTTTTTTCTATACATCCTTTTTTCAATATTTCCTTTTTTCAATATTTCCATTTTTCAATATTTCCTTTTTTAAATATTGCCTTTCGTCAAAATTTCGTTCTGTCAATATTTTCTTATTACTATATTTCCTTTTGTCAATATTTCCTTTTGTCAATATTTATTTATTCATTATTTAATTTTTTCTATACTCTTTTTTTCAATATTTCCTTTTTTCTATTCTTCCTTTTTTCAATATTTCTTTTTTTCCATATTTCCTTTTTTCAATATTTCCTTTTGTCAATATTTTTTTTTTCTATAATTCTTTTTGTCAATATTTCCTTTTTCATTATTTTCTTTTTTCTATACTTTTTTTTTCAATATTTCCTTTTTTCTATACTTCCTTTTTTCAATATTTCTTTTTTTCCATATTTCCATTTTTCAATATTTCCTCTTTTCTACACTTCCTTTTTGCAATATTTCCTTTTTTCAATATTTCCCATTGTCAATATTTCCTTTTGACAACAATTCTTTTTTTCAATATTTTCTATTTTCAATATTTCCTCTTGTCAATAATTCCTTTTTTCTATACATTCTTTTGTCAATATTTCGTTTGGCAATATTTCCTTTTGTCAATATCTCCTTTTTTCAATATTTCCATTTTCAATATTTCTTTTTTTCAATATTTCCTTTTGTCAATATTTCCTTTTGTCAATATATCCTTTTTTCTATATTTCCTTTTTTCAATATTTTCTTTTTTCAATATTTCCTTTGTTCAATATTTCCTTTTTTCAATATTTCCTTTTTTCTATACTTCCTTTTGTCAATATTTCCTTTTGTCAATATTTCCTTTTTTCAATATTTCCTTTTGTCAATATTTCCTTTTGTCAATATTTCCTTTTTTCAATATTTCCTTTTGTCAATATTTTCTTTTGTAAATATTTCCTTTTGTCAATTTTTCCTTTTTTCAATATTTCCTTTTTTCAATATTTCCTTTTTTCAATATTTCTTTTTTCAATATTTCCTTTTTTCTATAATTCCTTTTTTCATTATTTCCTTTTTTCTCTACTTCCTTTTTTCAACATTTCTTTTTGTCAATATTTCCTTTTGTCAATATTTCCTTTTTTCAATATTTACTTTTATCAATATTTCCTTTCGTCAATGTTTCCTTTATTCAATATTTCCTTTTGTCAATATTCATTTTTTTAGTATATCCTTTTTTCAATATTTCCTTTTTTCAATATTACCTTTTTTCTATACTTCCTTTTTTCAAAATTTCCCTTTTTCAATATTTCCTTTTGTCAATATTTCCTTTTTTCAACATTTACTTTTGTGAATATTTCCTTTTTTCAATATTTCCTTTTGTCAATATTTCCTTTTTTCTATATTTTTTTGTCAATATTTCCTTTTGTCAAAATTTCCTTTCGTCAATACTTCCTTTTTTCTGTACTTCCTTTTGTCAATATTTCCTTTTTTCAATATTACCTTTTGTCGATATTTCCTTTTTTCTATACTTCCTTTTGTCAATATTTCCTTTTGTCAAAATTTCCTTTTGTCAATATTTCCTTTTTTCAATATTTCCTTTTTTCTATACTTCCTTTTGTCAATATTTCTTTTTTTCAATTTTTCTTTTTTTCTATACATCCTTTTTTCAATATTTCCTTTTTTCAATATTTCCTTTTATCAATCTTTCCTTTTTTTAATATTGCCTTTTGTCAATATTTCGTTTTGTCAATATTTCCTTTTTTTAATATTTCCTTTTGTCAATATTTCCTTTTTTCTATACTTCATTTTGTCAATATTTTTTTTTGTCAATATTTTCTTTTATTATACTTCCTTTTGTCAATATTTCCTTTTTCAATATTTCCTTTTTTCAATATTTCCTTTTTTCAACATTTCCTTTTGTCAATATTTCCTTTTGTCAATATTTCCTTTTTTCTATTTATCCTTTTGTCAAAATTTCCTTTTTTCAATATTTCCTTTTTTTCAATATTTCCTTTTTTCAATACTTCCTTTTTTCAATATTTCATTTTGTGAATATTTCCTTTTTTCAATTTTACCTTTTTTTAATATTTAATTTTTTCTATACTTCCTTTTGTCAATTTTTCCTTTTATCAATATTTCCTTTTTTCAATATTTCTTTTTGTCAATATTTCCTTTTTTCTATATTTCCTTTTTTCAATATTTCCTTTTTTCAATATTTCCTTTTTTCTATACTTCCTTTTGTCAATATTTCGTTTTGTCAATATTTCCTTTTTTCAATATTTCCTTTTGTCAATATATCCTTTTGTTAATATTTCCTTTTGTCAATATTTTCTTTAACTATACTTCCTTTTGTCAATATATTTTATTGTCAATATTTCCTTTTTTCAATATTTCCTGTTTTCTATACTTCTTTTTTTCAATATTTCCTTTTTTCTTTACTTCCTTTTGTGAATATTTCCTTTTTTCTATACTTCCTTTTGTCAATGTTTCCTTTTGTCAATATTTCCTTTTTTCAATATTTCCTTTTGTCAATATTTCCTTTTGTCAATATTTCCGTTGGTCAATATTTTCTTTTGTCAATATTTTCTTATGTCAATATTTCCTTTTGTCAATATTTCCTTTTTTCAATATTTCCTTTTTTCAATATTTCCATTTTTCAATATTTCCTTTTTTCTATACTTCCTTTTTTCAATATTTCTTTTTTCCCATATTTCCTTTTTTCAATATTTCTTCTTTTCTATACTTCCTTTTTTCAATATTTTCTTTTTTCAATATTTCCCATTGTCAATATTTGCTTTTGACAATATTTCTTTTTTCAATATTTTCTATTTTCAATATTTCCTTTTGTCAATAATTCCTTTTTTTTTTTACATTCTTTTGTCAATATTTCGTTTGTAAATATTTCCTTTTGTCAATATCTCCTGTTTTCAATATTTCCTTATTCAATATTTCCTTTTTTCAATATTTCCTTTTTTCCATATTTCCTTTATTCTATACTTCCTTTTGTCAATATTTCCTTTTGTCAATATTTCCTTTTTTCAATTTATCCTTTTGTCAATATTTCCTTTTGTCAATATTTCCTTTTTTCAATATTTCCTTTTTTCAATATTTTCTATTTTCAATATTTCCTTTTTTTTATACTTCCTTTTTTCAATATTTCATTTTGTCAATATTTCCTTTTTTCAATATTTCCTTTTTTTAATATTAAATTTTTTCTATACTTCCTTTTGTCAATATTTCCTTTTTCAATATTTCCTTTTTTCAATATTTCCTTTTTTCAACATTTCCTTTTGTCAATATTTCCTTTTGTCAATATTTCCTTTTTTCTATTTATCCTTTTGTCAAAATTTCCTTTTTTCAATATTTCCTTTTTTTCAATATTTCCTTTTTTCAATACTTCCTTTTTTCAATATTTCATTTTGTGAATATTTCCTTTTTTCAATTTTACCTTTTTTTAATATTTAATTTTTTCTATACTTCCTTTTGTCAATTTTTCCTTTTATCAATATTTCCTTTTTTCAATATTTCTTTTTGTCAATATTTCCTTTTTTCTATATTTCCTTTTTTCAATTTTTCCTTTTTTCAATATTTCCTTTTTTCTATACTTCCTTTTGTCAATATTTCGTTTTGTCAATATTTCCTTTTTTCAATATTTCCTTTTGTCAATATATCCTTTTGTTAATATTTCCTTTTGTCAATATTTTCTTTAACTATACTTCCTTTTGTCAATATATTTTATTGTCAATATTTCCTTTTTTCAATATTTCCTGTTTTCTATACTTCTTTTTTTCAATATTTCCTTTTTTCTTTACTTCCTTTTGTGAATATTTCCTTTTTTCTATACTTCCTTTTGTCAATGTTTCCTTTTGTCAATATTTCCTTTTTTCAATATTTCCTTTTGTCAATATTTTCTTTTGTCAATATTTCCTTTTTTCAATATTTACTTTTGTCAATATTTTCTTATGTCAATATTTCCTTTTGTCAATTTTTCCTTTTTTCAATATTTCCTTTTTTCAATACTCTTTTTTTTTCAATATTTCCTTTTTTCTATACTTCCTTTTTTCAATATTTCTTTTTTCCCATATTTCCTTTTTTCAATATTTCTTCTTTTCTATACTTCCTTTTTTCAATATTTTCTTTTTTCAATATTTCCCATTGTCAATATTTGCTTTTGACAATATTTCTTTTTTCAATATTTTCTATTTTCAATATTTCCTTTTGTCAATAATTCCTTTTTTTTTTACATTCTTTTGTCAATATTTCGTTTGTAAATATTTCCTTTTGTCAATATCTCCTGTTTTCAATATTTCCTTATTCAATATTTCCTTTTTTCAATATTTCCTTTTTTCCATATTTCCTTTATTCTATACTTCCTTTTGTCAATATTTCCTTTTGTCAATATTTCCTTTTTTCAATTTATCCTTTTGTCAATATTTCCTTTTGTCAATATTTCCTTTTTTCAATATTTCCTTTTTTCAATATTTTCTATTTTCAATATTTCCTTTTTTTTATACTTCCTTTTTTCAATATTTCATTTTGTCAATATTTCCTTTTTTCAATATTTCCTTTTTTTAATATTAAATTTTTTCTATACTTCCTTTTGTCAATATTTCCTTTTATCAATATTTCATTTTTTCAATATTTGTTTTTGTCAATATTTCCTTTTTTCTATATTTCCTTTTGTCAATATTACCTTTTTTCTATACTTCCTTTTGTTATTTTTTCCTTTTGTCAATATTTCCTTTCGTCAATATTTCCTTTTTTCAATATTTCCTTTTCTCAATATATACTTTTTTAAATATTTCCTTTTTTTAATATTTCCTTTTGTCAATATTTCTTTTTTTTAATATTTTCTTTTTTCTATAACTCCTTTTGTCAATATTTCATTTTTTCAATATTTCCTTTTTTCAATTTTTCCTTTTTTCAATATTTCTTTTTTCTATACATCCTTTTTTTAATATTTCCTTTTTTCCATATTTCCATTTTTCAATATTTCCTTTTTTCAATATTTCCTTTTGTCAATATTTCGTTTTGTCAATATTTCCTTTCCTCAATATTTCCTTTTGTCAATATATCCTTTTTTTATACTTTTTTTTGTCAATATTTCCTTTTGTCAGTATTTCCTTTCGTCAATTTGTCCTTTTTTCAATATTTCCTTTTTCAATATTTCCTTTTTTCAATATTTCCTTTTTTCAATATTTCCTTTTTTCTATACTTCCTTTTTTCATTATTTCCTTTTTTCTATACTTCCTTTTTTCAATATTTCTTTGTCTATACTTCCTTTTTTCAATAGTTATTTTTTTCCATATTTCCTTTTTTCAATATTTCCTCTTTTCTAAACTTCCTTTTTTCAATATTTCCTTATCTCAATATTTCCATTTTTCAATATTTCCCATGGTCAATATTTCCTATTGACAATATTTCCTTTTGACAATATTTCCTTTTGACAATATTTCCTTTTTTCAATATTTTCTATTTTCAATATTTCCTTTTGTCAAAAATTCCTTTTTTCTATACATTCTTTTGTCAATATTTCCTTTTGTCAATATTTCCTTTTTTCAATTTATCCTTTTGTCAATATTTCCTTTTTTCAATATTTCCTTTTGTCAATATTTCCTTTTTTCTATACTTCCTTTCATCAATATTTTCTTTTGTCAAAATTTCCTTTCGTCAATACTTCCTTTTTTCTATACTTCCTTTTGTCAATATTTCCATTTGTCAATATTACCTTTTGTCAATATTTCCTTTATTCTATACATCCTTTTGTCAATATTTCCTTTCGTCAAAATTCCCTTTTGTCAATATTTCCTTTTTTCAATATTTCCTTTATTCTATACTTCCTTTTGTCAATATTTCCTTTTGTCAAAATTTCCTTTTGTCAATATATTTATTTTTTTCTATACTTCCTTTTGTCAATACTTCTTTTTTTCAAAATTTCCTTATGTCAATATTTCCTTTTTTCAATATTTCCTTTTTTCAATATTTCCTTTTTTCAATATTTCTTTTTTTCTATACATCCTTTTTTCAATATTTCCTTTTTTCAATATTTCCATTTTTCAATATTTCCTTTTTTAAATATTGACTTTTGTCAATATATCGTTTTGTCAATATTTTCTTTTTACAATATTTCGTTTTGTCAATATTTCCTTTTTTCTATACTTCTTTTTGTCAATATTTCCTTTTGTCAATATTTATTTTTTCATTATTTCCTTTTTTCTATATTCTTTTTTTCAATATTTCCTTTTTTCTATTCTTCCTTTTTTCAATATTTCTTTTTTTCCATATTTCCTTTTTTCAATATTTCCTCTTTTCTACGCTTCCTTTTTGCAATATTTCCTTTTTTCAATATTTCCCATTGTCAATATTTCCTCTTGACAATATTTCTTTTTTTCAATATTTTCTATTTTCAATATTTCCTTTTGTCAAAAATTGCTTTTTTCTATACATTCTTTGTTCAATATTTCGTTTGTCAATATTTCCTTTTGTCAATATCTCCTTTTTTCAATATTTCCTTTTTCAATATTTTTTTTTTCAATATTTCCTTTTGACAATATTACCTTTTGTCAATATATCCTTTTTTCTATATTTACTTTTTTCAATATTTCCTTTTTACAATATTTCCTTTTGTCAATATTTCCTTTTTTCAATATTTCCTTTTTTCTATACTTCCTTTTGTCAATATTTCCTTTTGTCAATATTTCCTTTTTTCAATATTTCCTTTCGTCAATATTTCCTTTTGTCAATAATTCCTTTTTTCAATATTTCCTTTTGTCAATATTTTCTTATGTCAATTATTCCTTTTGTCAATTTTTCCTTTTTTCAATATTTCCTTTTTTCTATAATTCCTTTTTTCAATATTTCCTTTTCTCTCTACTTCCTTTTTTCAACATTTCTTTTTGTCAATATTTCCTTTTGTCAATATTTCCTTTTTTCAATATTTACTTTTATCAATATTTCCTTTCGTCAATGTTTCCTTTATTCAATATTTCCTTTTGTCAATATTAAATTTTTTAGTATTTCCTTTTTTCAATATTTCCTTTTTTCAATATTACCTTTTTTCTATACTTCCTTTTTTCAAAATTTCCTTTTTTCTATACTTCCTTTTTTCAATATTTCCTTTTTTCAATATTTCCTTTTGTCAATATATCCTTTTTTCTATATTTCCTTTTTTAAATATTTCCTTTTTTCAATATTTCCTTTTGTCAATATTTCCTTTTTTCAATATTTCCTTTTTTCTATACTTCCTTTTGTCAATATTTCCTTTTTTCAATATTTTCTTTTGTCAATATTTTCTTTTGTCAATATTTCCTTTTGTCAATTTTTCCTTTTTTCAATATTTCCATTTTTCAATATTTCCTTTTTTAAATATTTTCTTTTTCAATATTTCCTTTTTTCTATAATTCCTTTTTTCAATATTTCCTTTTTTTCTACTTCCTTTTTTCAACATTTATTTTTGTTAATATTTCCTTTTGTCAATATTTCCTTTTGTCAAATTTTCCTTTTTTCATTATTTCCTTTTTCAATATTTTCTTTTTTCAATATTTCCTTTTTTCAATATTTCCTTTTTTCTATACTTCCTTTTTTCATTATTTCCTTTTTTCTATACTCTTTTTTTCATTATTTCCTTTTTTCTATACTTCCTTTTTTCAATATTATTTTTTTTCCATATTTCCTGTTTTCCATATTTCCTCTTTTCTAAACTTCCTTTTTTCAATATTTCCTTTTGTCAATATATCCATTTTTCAATATTTCCCATGGTTAATATTTCCTTTTGACTATATTTCCTTTTTTCGATATTTTCTATTTTCAATATTTCCTTTTGTCAATAATTCCTTTTTTCTATACATTCTTTTGTCAATATTTCCTTTTGCCAATATTTCCTTTTGTCAATATATCCTTTTTTCTATATTTCCTTTTTCAATATTTCCTTTTTTCAATATTTCCTTTTTTCAACATTTACTTTTCTCTATACTTCCTTTTTTCAATATTTCCTTTTTTCTATGCTTCCTTTTGTCAATATTTCCTTTTGTCAATATTTCCTTTTTTCAATTAATCCTTTTGTCAAGATTTCCTTTTGTCAATATTTCCTTTTTTCAATATTTCCTTTTTTCAATATTTCCTTTTTTCAATATTTCCTTTTTTCTATGCTTCCTTTTGTCAATATTTCCTTTTGTCAATATTTCCTTTTCTCAATTAATCCTTTTTTCAATATTTCATTTTGTCAATATTTCCTTTTTTCAATATTTCCTTTTTTTAATATTTTATTTTTTCTATACTTCCTTTTGTCAATATTTCCTTTTATCAATATTTCCTTTTTTCAATATTTCTTTTTGTCAATATTTCCTTTTTTCTTTATTTCCTTTTTCCATTTTTTCCTTTTGTCAATATTTCCTTTTTTCAATATTTCCTTTTGTCAATATTTCGTTTATTCAATATTTCCTTTTCTCAATATTTCCTTTTGTCAATAAATCCTTTTGTCAATATTTCTTTTGTCGATATTTCCATTTGTTAATATTTCCTTTCGTCAATATATTCTTTTACTATACTTCCTTTTGTCAATATTTCCTTTTGTCAATATTTCCTTTTTTCAATATTTCCTTTTTTCTATACTTCTTTTTTTCAATATTTCCTTTTTTCTATACTTCCTTTTGTCAATATTTCCCTTTGTCAATATTTCCTTTTTTCAATATTTCCTTTTGTCAATATTTCCTTTTTTCAATATTTCCTTTTTTCTATACTTCCTTTTTTCATTATTTCCTTTTTTCTATACATCCTTTTTTCAATATTTCCTTTTTTCTATACTTCCTTTTTTCAATATTTATTTTTTTCCATATTGCCTTTTTTCAATATTTCCTCTTTTCTAACCTTCCTTTTTTCAATATTTCCTTTTGTCAACATTTCCATTTTTCAATATTTCCCATGGTCAATATTTACTTTTGACAATATTTCCTTTTTTCAATATTTTCTATTTTCAATATTTCCTTTTCTCAATAATTCCTTTTTTTCTATACATCCTTTTGTCAATATTTCCTTTTGTCATTATTTCCTTTTGTCAATTTATCCTTTTCTCAATATTTCCTTTTTCAATATTTCCTTTTTTCAATATTTCCTTTTTTCTATATTTCCTTTTTTCAATATTTCCTTTTTTCTCTACTTCCTTTTATCAATAGTTATTTTTTTCCATATTTCCTTTTTTCAATATTTCCTCTTTTCTAAACTTCCATTTTTCAATATTTCCTTTTGTCAATATTTCCATTTTTCAATATTTCCCATTTTCAATATTTCCTTTTGACAATATTTTTTTTTGACAATATTTCCTTTTTTCAATATTTTCTATTTTCAATATTTCCTTTTGTTAATAATTCCTTTTTTCTATACATTCTTTTGTCAATATTTCCTTTTGTCATTATTTCCTTTTGTCAATATATCCTTTTTTCAATATTTCCTTTTTCAATATTTCCTTTTTTCAATATTTCCTTTTTTCAACATTTCCTTTTCTCTTTACTTCCTTTTTTCAATTCTTCCTTTTTTCTATACTTCCTTTTGTCAATATTTCATTTTTTCAATTATCCTTTTGTCAATATTTCCTTTTTTCAATCTTTCCTTTTTTCAATATTTCCTTTTTTCAATTTTACCTTTTTTTTAATATTTAATTTTTTCTATACTCCCTTTTGTCAATATTTCCTTTTTCAATATTTCCTTTTTTCAATATTTCTTTTTGTCAACATTTCCTTTTTTCTGTATTTTCTTTTTTCAATATTTCGTTTTGTCAATATTTCCTTTTTTCAATATTTCCTTTTGTCAATATTTCCTTTTGTTAATATTTCCTTTTGTCAATATTTTGTTTAACTATACTTCTTTTTGTCAATATTTCCTTTTGTCAATATTTCCTTTTTTCAATATTTCCTTTTTTCTTTACTTTTTTTTTCAATATTTCCTTTTTTATATACTTCCTTTTGTCAATATTTCCTTTTGTCAATATTTCCTTTTTTCAATATTTCCTTTTGTATATATTTCCTTTTGTCAATATTTCCTTTTTTCAACATTTACTTTTGTCAATTTATCCTTTTGTCAATAATTCCTTTTGTCAATTTTTCCTTTTTTCAATATTTCCTTTTTTCAATATTTCCTTTTTTCAATATTTCCTTTTTTCAATATTTCCTTTTTTCTATAATTCCTTTTTTCAATATTTCCTTTCTTCTCTACTTCCTTTTTTAATATTTTTTTGTCAATATTTCCTTTTTTCAATATTTACTTTTATCAATATATCCTTTCGTCAATGTTTCCTTTATTCAATATTTCCTTTTGTCAATATTCATTTTTTTAGTATTTCCTTTTTTCAATATTTCCTTTTTTCAATATTAACTTTTTTCTATACTTCCTTTTTTCAATATTTCCTTTTGTCAATATTTCCTTTTTTCAACATTTACTTTTGTCAATATTTCCTTTTTTCAATATTTCCTTTTGTCAATATTTCCTTTTTTCTATACTTCCTTTTGTCAATATTTCCTTTTGTCAAAATTTCCTTTTTTCAATATTTCCTTTTTTCAATATTTCCTTTTGTCAACATTTCCATTTTTCAATATTTCCCATGGTCAATATTTCCTTTTGACAATATTTCCATTTTTCAATATTTTCTATTTTCAATATTTCCTTTTGTCAATAATTCCTTTTTTTCTATACATTCTTTTGTCAATATTTCCTTTTGTCATTATTTCCTTTTGTCAATATATCCTTTTCTCAATATTTCCTTTTTCAATATTTCCTTTTTTCAATATTTCCTTTTTTCTATATTTCCTTTTTTCAATATTTCCTTTTTTCTCTACTTCCTTTTTTCAATAGTTATTTTTTTCCATATTTCCTTTTTTCAATATTTCCTCTTTTCTAAACTTCCATTTTTCAATATTTCCTTTTGTCAATATTTCCATTTTTCAATATTTCCCATTTTCAATATTTCCTTTTGACAATATTTTTTTTTGACAATATTTCCTTTTTTCAATATTTTCTATTTTCAATATTTCCTTTTGTTAATAATTCCTTTTCTCTATACATTCTTTTGTCAATATTTCCTTTTGTCATTATTTCCTTTTGTCAATATATCCTTTTTTCAATATTTCCTTTTTCAATATTTCCTTTTTTCAATATTTCCTTTTTTCAACATTTCCTTTTCTCTTTACTTCCTTTTTTCAATTCTTCCTTTTTTCTATACTTCCTTTTGTCAATATTTCCTTTTTTCAATTATCCTTTTGTCAATATTTCCTTTTTTCAATCTTTCCTTTTTTCAATTTTTCCTTTTTTCAATTTTACCTTTTTTTTAATATTTAATTTTTTCTATACTCCCTTTTGTCAATATTTCCTTTTTCAATATTTCCTTTTTTCAATATTTCTTTTGGTCAACATTTCCTTTTTTCTGTATTTTCTTTTTTCAATATTTCGTTTTGTCAATATTTCCTTTTTTCAATATTTCCTTTTGTCAATATTTCCTTTTGTTAATATTACCTTTTGTCAATATTTTGTTTAACTATACTTCTTTTTGTCAATATTTCCTTTTGTCAATATTTCCTTTTTTCAATATTTCCTTTTTTCTATACTTCCCTTTGTCAATATTTCCTTTTGTCAATATTTCCTTTTTTCAATATTTCCTTTTGTATATATTTCCTTTTGTCAATATTTCCTTTTTTCAACATTTACTATTGTCAATTTATCCTTTTGTCAATAATTCCTTTTGTCAATTTTTCCTTTTTTCAATATTTCCTTTTTTCAATATTTCCTTTTTTCAATATTTCCTTTTTTCAATATTTCCTTTTTTCTATAATTCCTTTTTTCAATATTTCCTTTCTTCTCTACTTCCTTTTTTAATATTTTTTTGTCAATATTTCCTTTTGTCAATATTTCCTTTTTTCAAAATTTACTTTTATCAATATATCCTTTCGTCAATGTTTCCTTTATTCAATATTTCCTTTTGTCAATATTCATTTTTTTAGTATTTCCTTTTTTCAATATTTCCTTTTTTCAATATTAACTTTTTCCTATACTTCCTTTTTTCAATATTTCCTTTTGTCAATATTTCCTTTTTTCAACATTTACTTTTGTCAATATTTCCTTTTTTCAATATTTCCTTTTCTCAATATTTCCTTTTGTCAATAAATCCTTTTGTCAATATTTCTTTTGTCGATATTTCCATTTGTTAATATTTCCTTTCGTCAATATATTCTTTTACTATACTTCCTTTTGTCAATATTTCCTTTTGTCAATATTTCCTTTTTTCAATATTTCCTTTTTTCTATACTTCTTTTTTTCAATATTTCCTTTTTTCTATACTTCCTTTTGTCAATATTTCCCTTTGTCAATATTTCCTTTTTTCAATATTTCCTTTTGTCAATATTTCCTTTTTTCAATATTTCCTTTTTTCTATACTTCCTTTTTTCATTATTTCCTTTTTTCTATACATCCTTTTTTCAATATTTCCTTTTTTCTATACTTCCTTTTTTCAATATTTATTTTTTTCCATATTGCCTTTTTTCAATATTTCCTCTTTTCTAACCTTCCTTTTTTCAATATTTCCTTTTGTCAACATTTCCATTTTTCAATATTTCCCATGGTCAATATTTCCTTTTGACAATATTTCCTTTTTTCAATATTTTCTATTTTCAATATTTCCTTTTGTCAATAATTCCTTTTTTTCTATACATCCTTTTGTCAATATTTCCTTTTGTCATTATTTCCTTTTGTCAATTTATCCTTTTCTCAATATTTCCTTTTTCAATATTTCCTTCTTTCAATATTTCCTTTTTTCTATATTTCCTTTATTCAATATTTCCTTTTTTCTCTACTTCCTTTTATCAATAGTTATTTTTTTCCATATTTCCTTTTTTCAATATTTCCTCTTTTCTAAACTTCCATTTTTCAATATTTCCTTTTGTCAATATTTCCATTTTTCAATATTTCCCATTTTCAATATTTCCTTTTGACAATATTTTTTTTTGACAATATTTCCTTTTTTCAATATTTTCTATTTTCAATATTTCCTTTTGTTAATAATTCCTTTTTTCTATACATTCTTTTGTCAATATTTCCTTTTGTCATTATTTCCTTTTGTCAATATATCCTTTTTTCAATATTTCCTTTTTCAATATTTCCTTTTTTCAATATTTCCTTTTTTCAACATTTCCTTTTCTCTTTACTTCTTTTTTTCAATTCTTCCTTTTTTCTATACTTCCTTTTGTCAATATTTCCTTTTTTCAATTATCCTTTTGTCAATATTTCCTTTTTTCAATCTTTCCTTTTTTCAATATTTCCTTTTTTCAATTTTACCTTTTTTTTAATATTTAATTTTTTCTATACTCCCTTTTGTCAATATTTCCTTTTTCAATATTTCCTTTTTTCAATATTTCTTTTTGTCAACATTTCCTTTTTTCTGTATTTTCTTTTTTCAATATTTCGTTTTGTCAATATTTCCTTTTTTCAATATTTCCTTTTGTCAATATTTCCTTTTGTTAATATTTCCTTTTGTCAATATTTTGTTTAACTATACTTCTTTTTGTCAATATTTCCTTTTGTCAATATTTCCTTTTTTCTATATTTCCTTTTTTCTTTACTTTTTTTTTCAATATTTCCTTTTTTATATACTTCCTTTTGTCAATATTTCCTTTTGTCAATATTTCCTTTTTTCAATATTTCCTTTTGTATATATTTCCTTTTGTCAATATTTCCTTTTTTCAACATTTACTTTTGTCAATTTATCCTTTTGTCAATAATTCCTTTTGTCAATTTTTCCTTTTTTCAATATTTCCTTTTTTCAATATTTCCTTTTTTCAATATTTCCTTTTTTCAATATTTCCTTTTTTCTATAATTCCTTTTTTCAATATTTCCTTTCTTCTCTACTTCCTTTTTTAATATTTTTTTGTCAATATTTCCTTTTTTCAATATTTACTTTTATCAATATATCCTTTCGTCAATGTTTCCTTTATTCAATATTTCCTTTTGTCAATATTCATTTTTTTAGTATTTCCTTTTTTCAATATTTCCTTTTTTCAATATTAACTTTTTTCTATACTTCCTTTTTTCAATATTTCCTTTTGTCAATATTTCCTTTTTTCAACATTTACTTTTGTCAATATTTCCTTTTTTCAATATTTCCTTTTGTCAATATTTCCTTTTTTCTATACTTCCTTTTGTCAATATTTCCTTTTGTCAAAATTTCCTTTTTTCAATATTTCCTTTTTTCAATATTTCCTTTTGTCAACATTTCCATTTTTCAATATTTCCCATGGTCAATATTTCCTTTTGACAATATTTCCTTTTTTCAATATTTTCTATTTTCAATATTTCCTTTTGTCAATAATTCCTTTTTTTCTATACATTCTTTTGTCAATATTTCCTTTTGTCATTATTTCCTTTTGTCAATATATCCTTTTCTCAATATTTCCTTTTTCAATATTTCCTTTTTTCAATATTTCCTTTTTTCTATATTTCCTTTTTTCAATATTTCCTTTTTTCTCTACTTCCTTTTTTCAATAGTTATTTTTTTCCATATTTCCTTTTTTCAATATTTCCTCTTTTCTAAACTTCCATTTTTCAATATTTCCTTTTGTCAATATTTCCATTTTTCAATATTTCCCATTTTCAATATTTCCTTTTGACAATATTTTTTTTTGACAATATTTCCTTTTTTCAATATTTTCTATTTTCAATATTTCCTTTTGTTAATAATTCCTTTTCTCTATACATTCTTTTGTCAATATTTCCTTTTGTCATTATTTCCTTTTGTCAATATATCCTTTTTTCAATATTTCCTTTTTCAATATTTCCTTTTTTCAATATTTCCTTTTTTCAACATTTCCTTTTCTCTTTACTTCCTTTTTTCAATTCTTCCTTTTTTCTATACTTCCTTTTGTCAATATTTCCTTTTTTCAATTATCCTTTTGTCAATATTTCCTTTTTTCAATCTTTCCTTTTTTCAATTTTTCCTTTTTTCAATTTTACCTTTTTTTTAATATTTAATTTTTTCTATACTCCCTTTTGTCAATATTTCCTTTTTCAATATTTCCTTTTTTCAATATTTCTTTTTGACAATATTTCCTTTTTTCAATATTTTCTTTTTTCAATATTTCGTTTTGTCAATATTTCCTTTTTTCAATATTTCCTTTTGTCAATATTTCCTTTTGTTAATATTACCTTTTGTCAATATTTTGTTTAACTATACTTCTTTTTGTCAATATTTCCTTTTGTCAATATTTCCTTTTTTCAATATTTCCTTTTTTCTATACTTCCCTTTGTCAATATTTCCTTTTGTCAATATTTCCTTTTTTCAATATTTCCTTTTGTATATATTTCCTTTTGTCAATATTTCCTTTTTTCAACATTTACTATTGTCAATTTATCCTTTTGTCAATAATTCCTTTTGTCAATTTTTCCTTTTTTCAATATTTCCTTTTTTCAATATTTCCTTTTTTCAATATTTCCTTTTTTCAATATTTCCTTTTTTCTATAATTCCTTTTTTCAATATTTCCTTTCTTCTCTACTTCCTTTTTTAATATTTTTTTGTCAATATTTCCTTTTGTCAATATTTCCTTTTTTCAAAATTTACTTTTATCAATATATCCTTTCGTCAATGTTTCCTTTATTCAATATTTCCTTTTGTCAATATTCATTTTTTTAGTATTTCCTTTTTTCAATATTTCCTTTTTTCAATATTAACTTTTTCCTATACTTCCTTTTTTCAATATTTCCTTTTGTCAATATTTCCTTTTTTCAACATTTACTTTTGTCAATATTTCCTTTTTTCAATATTTCCTTTTGTCAATATTTCCTTTTTTCTATACTTCCTTTTGTCAATATTTCCTTTTGTCAAAATTTCCTTTCCTCAATACTTTCTTTTTTCTATACTTTCTTTTGTCAATATTTCCTTTTGTTAATATTACCTTTTGTCAATATTTCCTTTTTTCGATACTTCCTTTTGTCAATATTTCCTTTTGTCAATATTTTCTTTTACTATACTTCCTTTTGTCAATATTTCCTTTTGTCAATATTTCCTTTTTTCTATACTTTTTTTGTCAATATTTCCTTTTGTAAATAATTTCTTTCGTCAATTTTTCCTTTTTTCAATATTTCCTTTTTCAATATTTCCTTTTTTCAATATTTCCTTTTTTCAATATTTCCTTTTATCTATACTTCCTTTTTTCATTATTTCCTTTTTTCAATATTTCCTTTTTTCAATATTTCCTTTTTTCTATACTTCCTTTTTTCAATAGTTATTTTTTTTCCATATTTCCTTTTTTCAATATTTCCTCTTTTCTAAACTTCCTTTTTTCAATATTTCCTTTTGTCAATATTTCCATTTTTCAATATTTCCCATGGTCAATATTTCCTTTTGACAATATTTCCTTTTGACAATATTTCCTTTTTTCAATATTTTCTATTTTCAATATTTCCTTTTGTCAATAATTGCTTTTTTCTATACATTCTTTTGTCAATATTTCCTTTTGTCATTATTTCCTTTTGTCAATATATCCTTTTTTCAATATTTCCTTTTTCAATATTTCCTTTCTTCAATATTTCCTTTTTACAACATTTCCTTTTCTCTTTACTTCCTTTTTTCAATTCTTCCTTTTTTCTATACTTTCTTTGTCAATATTTCCTTTTGTCATTATTTCCTTTTTTCAATTTATCCTTTTGTCAATATTTCCTTTTTTCAATATTTCCTTTCTTCAATATTTCTTTTTTTCAATGTTTCCTTTTTTCTATACTACCTTTTTTCAATATTTCATTTTGTCAATATTTCCTTTTTTTTAATTTTACCTTTTTTTAATATTTAATTTTTTCTATACTTTCTTTTGTCAATATTTCCTTTTTCAATATTTCCTTTTTTCAATATTTCTTTTTGTCAACATTTCCTTTTTTCTATATTTCCTTTTTTCAATATTTCTTTTTTTCAATATTTCCTTTTTTCAATATTTCCTTTTTTCTATACTTCCTTTTGTCAATATTTCCTTTTGTCAATATTTCCTTTTTTCAATTTATACTTTTGTCAATATTTCCTTTTGCAATATCTACTTTTTTCAATATTTCCTTTTTCAATATTTCCTTTTTTCAATATTTCCTTTGTCAATATTTCCTTTTGTCAATATATCCTTTTTTCTATATTTCCTTTTTTCAATATTTCCTTTTTTCAATATTTCCTTTTTTCTATATTTCCTTTTGTCAATATTTCGTTTTGTCAATATTTTTTTTTTTCAATATTTACTTTTGTCAATATTTCCCTTTGTTAATATTTCCTTTAGTCAATATTTTCTTTTACTATACTTCCTTTTTTCAATATTTCCTTTTGTCAATAATTCTTTTTTTCAATATTTCCTTTTTCTATACTTCTTTTTTTCAATATTTCCTTTTTCTATACTTCTTTTTTTCAATATTTCCTTTTTTCTATACTACCTTTTGTCAATATTTCCTTTTGTCAATATTTCCTTTTTTCAATATTTCCGTTTGTTAATATTCCTTTTGTCAATATTTCCTTTTTTCAATATTTCCTTTTGTCAATATTTTCTTTTGTCAATATTTCCTTTTGTCAATTTTTCCTTTTTTCAATATTTCCTTTTTTCAATATTTCCTTTTTTCAATATTTCCTTTTTTCTCTACTTCTTTTTTTCAATATTTCTTTTAGTCAATATTTCCTTTTGTCAATATTTCCTTTTTTCAATATTTTTTTTTATCAATATTTCCTTTCGTCAATGTTTCCTTTATTCAATATTTCTTTTTTTCTATACATCCTTTTTTCAATATTTCCTTTTTTCAATATTTCCATTTTTCAATATTTCCATTTTTCAATATTTCCTTTTTTCAATATTGCCATTTTTCAATATTGCCTTTTGTCAAAATTTCCTGTTGTCAATATTTCCTTTTTTCTATACTTCTTTTTGTCAATATTTCCTTTTGTCAATCTTTTCTTTTACTATACTTCCTTTTGTCAATATTTCCTTTTTCAATATTTTCTTTTTTCTATAATTTTTTTTGTCGATATTTCCTTTTGTCAATATTTCCTTTTGTCAATTTTTCCTTTTTTCAATATTTTCTTTTTCAATATTTCCTTTTTTCATTATTTCCTTTTTTCAATATTTCCTTTTTTCTATACTTCCTTTTTTCATTATTTCCTTTTTTCTATACTCTTTTTTTCAATATTTCCTCTTTTCTATACTTCCTTTTTTCAATATTTCCTTTTTTCAATATTTCCCATTGTCATTATTTGCTTTTGACAATATTTCTTTTTTTCAATATTTTCTATTTTCAATATTTTCTTTTATCAATAATTCCTTTTTTCTCTGGGTACTTCCTTTTGTCAATATTTCGTTTTGTCAATATTTTCCTTTTTCAATATTTACTTTTGTCAATATTTCCTTTTGTTAATATTTCCTTTTGTCAATATTTTCTTTTACTATACTTCCTTTTGTCAATATATCCTTTTTTCAATATTTCTTTTTTTCAATATTTCCTTTTTTCTATACTTCTTTTTTTCAATATTTCCTTTTTTCTATACTTCCTTTTGTCAATATTTCCTTTTGTCAGTATTTAATTTTTTCAATATTTCCTTTTGTTAATATTTCCTTTTGTCAATATTTATTTTTTCAATATTTCCTTTTGTCAATATTTTCTTTTGTTAATATTTCCTTTTGTAATTTTTTCCTTTTTTCAATATTTCCTTTTTTCAATATTTCCTTTTTTTAATATTTCCTTTTGTCAATATTACCTTTTGTCAATATTTCCTTTTTTCTATACTTCCTTTTGTCAATATTTCCTTTTGTCAAAATTTCCTTTTGTCAATATTTTTTTTTTTCAATATTTCTTTTTTTCTATACATCCTTTTTTCAATATTTCCTTTTCTCAATATTTCCATTTTTCAATATTTCCATTTTTCAATACTTCCTTTTTTCAATATTTCCTTTTGTCAATATTTCTTTTTTCAACATTTACTTTTGTCAATTTTTCCTTTTTTCAATATTTCCTTTTGTCAATATTTCCTTTTTTTTATACTTCCTTTTGTCAATATTTCCTTTTTCAAAATTTCTTTTCGTCAATACTTCCTTTTTTCTATACTTCATTTTGTCAACATTTCCTTTTGTCAATATTTCATTTTGTCAATATTTCCTTTTTTTTAATTTTACCTTTTTTTAATATTTAATTTTTTCTATACTTTCTTTTGTCAATATTTCCTTTTTCAATATTTCCTTTTTTCAATATTTCTTTTTGTCAACATTTCCTTTTTTCTATATTTCCTTTTTTCAATATTTCTTTTTTTCAATATTTCCTTTTTTCAATATTTCCTTTTTTCTATACTTCCTTTTGTCAATATTTCCTTTTGTCAATATTTCCTTTTTTCAATTTATACTTTTGTCAATATTTCCTTTTGCAATATCTACTTTTTTCAATATTTCCTTTTTCAATATTTCCTTTTTTCAATATTTCCTTTGTCAATATTTCCTTTTGTCAATATATCCTTTTTTCTATATTTCCTTTTTTCAATATTTCCTTTTTTCAATATTTCCTTTTTTCAATATTTCCTTTTTTCTATATTTCCTTTTGTCAATATTTCGTTTTGTCAATATTTTCTTTTTTCAATATTTACTTTTGTCAATATTTCCCTTTGTTAATATTTCCTTTAGTCAATATTTTCTTTTACTATACTTCCTTTTTTCAATATTTCCTTTTGTCAATAATTCTTTTTTTCAATATTTCCTTTTTCTATACTTCTTTTTTTCAATATTTCCTTTTTCTATACTTCTTTTTTTCAATATTTCCTTTTTTCTATACTACCTTTTGTCAATATTTCCTTTTGTCAATATTTCCTTTTTTCAATATTTCCGTTTGTTAATATTTCCTTTTGTCAATAATTCCTTTTTTCAATATTTCCTTTTGTCAATATTTTCTTTTGTCAATATTTCCTTTTGTCAATTTTTCCTTTTTTCAATATTTCCTTTTTTCAATATTTCCTTTTTTCTCTACTTCTTTTTTTCAATATTTCTTTTAGTCAATATTTCCTTTTGTCAATATTTCCTTTTTTCAATATTTACTTTTATCAATATTTCCTTTCGTCAATGTTTCCTTTATTCAATATTTCTTTTTTTCTATACATCCTTTTTTCAATATTTCCTTTTTTCAATATTTCCATTTTTCAATATTTCCATTTTTCAATATTTCCTTTTTTCAATATTGCCATTTTTCAATATTGCCTTTTGTCAAAATTTCCTGTTGTCAATATTTCCTTTTTTCTATACTTCTTTTTGTCAATATTTCCTTTTGTCAATCTTTTCTTTTACTATACTTCCTTTTGTCAATATTTCCTTTTTCAATATTTTCTTTTTTCTATAATTTTTTTTGTCAATATTTCCTTTTGTCAATATTACCTTTTGTCAATTTTTCCTTTTTTCAATATTTTCTTTTTCAATATTTCCTTTTTTCATTATTTCCTTTTTTCAATATTTCCTTTTTTCTATACTTCCTTTTTTCATTATTTCCTTTTTTCTATACTCTTTTTTTCAATATTTCCTCTTTTCTATACTTCCTTTTTTCAATATTTCCTTTTTTCAATATTTCCCATTGTCATTATTTGCTTTTGACAATATTTCTTTTTTTCAATATTTTCTATTTTCAATATTTTCTTTTATCAATAATTCCTTTTTTCTCTGGGTACTTCCTTTTGTCAATATTTCGTTTTGTCAATATTTTCCTTTTTCAATATTTACTTTTGTCAATATTTCCTTTTGTTAATATTTCCTTTTGTCAATATTTTCTTTTACTATACTTCCTTTTTTCAATATTTCCTTTTGTCAATATTTCTTTTTTTCAATATTTCCTTTTTTCTATACTTCTTTTTTTCAATATTTCCTTTTTTCTATACTTCCTTTTGTCAATATTTCCTTTTGTCAGTATTTAATTTTTTCAATATTTCCTTTTGTTAATATTTCCTTTTGTCAATATTTATTTTTTCAATATTTCCTTTTGTCAATATTTTCTTTTGTTAATATTTCCTTTTGTAATTTTTTCCTTTTTTCAATATTTCCTTTTTTCAATATTTCCATTTTTCAATATTTCCATTTTTCAATACTTCCTTTTTTCAATATTTCCTTTTGTCAATATTTCTTTTTTCAACATTTACTTTTGTCAATTTTTCCTTTTTTCAATATTTCCTTTTGTCAATATTTCCTTTTTTTTATACTTCCTTTTGTCAATATTTCCTTTTTCAAAATTTCTTTTCGTCAATACTTCCTTTTTTCTATACTTCATTTTGTCATCATTTCCTTTTGTCAATATTACCTTTTGTCAATATTTCCTTTTTTCTATACTTCCTTTTGTCAATATTTCATTTTGTCAATATTTCCTTTTTTTTAATTTTACCTTTTTTTAATATTTAATTTTTTCTATACTTTCTTTTGTCAATATTTCCTTTTTCAATATTTCCTTTTTTCAATATTTCTTTTTGTCAACATTTCCTTTTTTCTATATTTCCTTTTTTCAATATTTCTTTTTTTCAATATTTCCTTTTTTCAATATTTCCTTTTTTCTATACTTCCTTTTGTCAATATTTCCTTTTGTCAATATTTCCTTTTTTCAATTTATACTTTTGTCAATATTTCCTTTTGCAATATCTACTTTTTTCAATATTTCCTTTTTCAATATTTCCTTTGTCAATATTTCCTTTTGTCAATATATCCTTTTTCTATATTTCCTTTTTTCAATATTTCCTTTTTTCAATATTTCCTTTTTTCAATATTTCCTTTTTTCTATATTTCCTTTTGTCAATATTTCGTTTTGTCAATATTTTCTTTTTTCAATATTTACTTTTGTCAATATTTCCCTTTGTTAATATTTCCTTTAGTCAATATTTTCTTTTACTATACTTCCTTTTTTCAATATTTCCTTTTGTCAATAATTCTTTTTTTCAATATTTCCTTTTTCTATACTTCTTTTTTTCAATATTTCCTTTTTCTATACTTCTTTTTTTCAATATTTCCTTTTTTTTATGCTACCTTTTGTCAATATTTCCTTTTGTCAATATTTCCTTTTTTCAATATTTCCGTTTGTTAATATTTCCTTTTGCTAATACTTCCTTTTGTCAATATTTCCTTTTGTCAATATTTTCTTTTGTCAATATTTCCTTTTATCAATTTTTCCTTTTTTCAATATTTCCTTTTTTCAATATTTCCTTTTTTCAATATTTCCTTTTTTCTCTACTTCTTTTTTTCAATATTTCTTTTAGTCAATATTTCCTTTTGTCAATATTTCCTTTTTTCAATATTTACTTTTATCAATATTTCCTTTCGTCAATGTTTCCTTTATTCAATATTTCTTTTTTTCTATACATCCTTTTTTCAATATTTCCTTTTTTCAATATTTCCATTTTTCAATATTTCCATTTTTCAATATTTCCTTTTTTCAATATTGCCATTTTTCAATATTGCCTTTTGTCAAAATTTCCTGTTGTCAATATTTCCTTTTTTCTATACTTCTTTTTGTCAATATTTCCTTTTGTCAATCTTTTCTTTTACTATACTTCCTTTTGTCAATATTTCCTTTTTCAATATTTTCTTTTTTCTATAATTTTTTTTGTCAATATTTCCTTTTGTCAATATTTCCTTTTGTCAATTTTTCCTTTTTTCAATATTTTCTTTTTCAATATTTCCTTTTTTCATTATTTCCTTTTTTCAATATTTCCTTTTTTCTATACTTCCTTTTTTCATTATTTCCTTTTTTCTATACTCTTTTTTTCAATATTTCCTCTTTTCTATACTTCCTTTTTTCAATATTTCCTTTTTTCAATATTTCCCATTGTCATTATTTGCTTTTGACAATATTTCTTTTTTTCAATATTTTCTATTTTCAATATTTTCTTTTATCAATAATTCCTTTTTTCTCTGGGTACTTCCTTTTGTCAATATTTCGTTTTGTCAATATTTTCCTTTTTCAATATTTACTTTTGTCAATCTTTCCTTTTAATAATATTTCCTTTTGTCAATATTTTCTTTTACTATACTTCCTTTTTTCAATATTTCCTTTTGTCAATATTTCCTTTTTTTCAATATTTCCTTTTTTCTATACTTCTTTTTTTCAATATTTCCTTTTTTCTATACTTCCTTTTGTCAATATTTCCTTTTGTCAGTATTTAATTTTTTCAATATTTCCTTTTGTTAATATTTCCTTTTGTCAATATTTATTTTTTCAATATTTCCTTTTGTCAATATTTTCTTTTGTTAATATTTCCTTTTGTAATTTTTTCCTTTTTTCAATATTTCCTTTTTTCAATATTTCCTTTTTTTAATATTTCCTTTTGTCAATATTACCTTTTGTCAATATTTCCTTTTTTCTATACTTCCTTTTGTCAATATTTCCTTTTGTCAAAATTTCCTTTTGTCAATATTTCCTTTTTTCAATATTTCTTTTTTTCTATACATCCTTTTTTCAATATTTCCTTTTTTCAATATTTCCATTTTTCAATATTTCCATTTTTCAATACTTCCTTTTTTCAATATTTCCTTTTGTCAATATTTCTTTTTTCAACATTTACTTTTGTCAATTTTTCCTTTTTTCAATATTTCCTTTTGTCAATATTTCCTTTTTTTATACTTCCTTTTGTCAATATTTCCTTTTTCAATATTTTTTTTCGTCAATACTTCCTTTTTTCTATACTTCATTTTGTCAACATTTCCTTTTGTCAATATTACCTTTTGTCAATATTTCCTTTTTTCTATACTTCCTTTTGTCAATATTTCCTTTTGACAAAATTTCCTTTTGTCAATATTTCCTTTTTTCATTATTTCTTTTTTTCTATACATCCTTTTTTCAATATTTCCTTTTTTCAATATTTCCATTTTTCAATATTTCCATTTTTCAATATTTCCTTTTTTCAATATTGCCTTTTTTCAATATTGCCTTTTGTCAATATTTCCTTTTGTCAATATTTCCTTTTTTCTATACTTCTTTTTGTCAATATTTCCTTTTGTCAATCTTTTTATTTACTATACTTCCTTTTGTCAATATTTCCTATTTCAATATTTCCTTTTTTCAATATTTCCTTATTTCAACATTTCCTTTTCTGTATACTTCCTTTTTTCAATTTTTCCCTTTTTCCTTACTTCCTTTTGTCAATATTTCCTTTTGTCAATATTTCCTTTTTTCAATATTTCCTTTTTTCAATATATACTTTTTTCAATATTTCCTATTTTTAATATTTCCTTTTGTCAATATTTCATTTTTTCAATATTTTCTTTTTTCTATAATTCCTTTTGTCAATATTTCCTTTTTTCAATATTTCCTTTTTTCAAAATTTCCTTTTTTCAATATTTCTTTTTTTCTATACATCCTTTTTTCAATATTTCCTTTTTTCAGGATTTCCATTTTTCAATATTTATTTTTTAATATTGCCTTATGTCAATATTTCGTTTTGTCAATATTTCCTTTTCTCAATATTTCCTTTTGTCAATATTTCCTTTTTTCTATACTTCCTAATGTCAATATTTCCTTTTGTCAATATTTTCTATTTCTACACTTCCTTTTGTCAATATTTACTTTTGTCAATAATTCCTTTTTCAATATTTCCTTTTTCAAAATCTCCTTTTTTCAATTCTTTTTTTTGTCAATATTTCCTTTTGTCAATATTTCCATTTATCAATTTTTCCTTTTTTCAATATTTCCTTTTTCAATATTTCCTTTTTTCAATATTTCCTTTTTTCAATATTTCCTTTTTTCTATACTTCCTTTTTACAATATTTCCTTTTTTCTATACTTCCTTTTTTCAATATTTATTTTTTTCCATATTTCCTTTTTTCAATATTTCCTTATTTCTAAACTTCCTTTTTCCAATATTTCCTTTTGTCAATATTTTCATTTTTCAATATTTCCCATGGTCAATATTTCCTTTTGACAATATTTCCTTTTTCAATATTTTCTATTTTCAATATTTCCTTTTGTCAATAAATCCATTTTTCTATACATCCTTTTGTCAATATTTCCTTTTGTCAATATTTCCTTTTGTCAATATATCCTTTTTTCAATATTTCCTTTTTCAATTTTTCCTTTTTTCAATTTTCCTTTTTTCTATATTTCCTTTTGTCAATATTTCCTTTTGTCAATATTTCCTTTTTTCAATTTATCCTTTTATCAATATTTCCTTTTGTCAATATTTCCTTTTTTCAATATTTCCTTTTTTCAATATTTCCTTTTTTCAATATTTCCGTTTTTCTATACTTCCTTTTCTCAATATTACATTTCGTCAATATTTCCTTTTTTCAATATTTCCTTTTTTTAATATTTAATTTTTTCTATACTTCCTTTTGTCAATATTTCCTTTTATCAATATTTCTTTTTTTCAATATTTTTTTTGTCAATATTTCCTTTTTTCTATATTTCGTTTTGTCAATATTATCTTTTTTTTGTATACTTCCTTTTGTCAATATTTCCTTTTGTCAATATTTCCTTTCGTCAATAATTCCTTTATTCAATATTCCTTATTTCAATATATACTTTTTTCTATATTTCCTTTTTTTAATATTTCCTTTTGTCAATATTTCATTTTTTCTATATTTTTTTTTCCATAATTTCTTTTGTCAATATTTCCTTTTTTCAATATTTCCTTTTTTCAATATTTCCTTTTTTTAATATTTCTTTTTTTCTATACATCCTTTTTTCAATATTTCCTTTTTTCAATATTTCCATTTTTCAATATTTCCTTTTTTCAATATTTCCTTTTGTCAATATTTCGTTTTGTCAATATTTCCTTTTTTCTATACTTCCTTTTGTCAATATTTCCTTTTGTCAATATTTTCTTTTACTATACTTCATTTTGTCAATATTTCCTTTTGTCAATATTTCCTTTTGCAATATTTCCTTTTTTCTATACTTTTTTTTGTCAATATTTCCTATGGTCAATTTTTCCTTTTTTCTATATTTACTTTTTCAATATTTCATTTTTTCAACATTTCCTTTTTTCAATATTTACTTTTTTCTATACTTCCTTTTTTCATTATTTCCTTTTTTCTATACTTCCTTTTTTCAATATTTCCTTCTTTCTATACTTTCTTTTTTCAGAATTTTTTTTTTCCATATTTCCTTTTTTCAATATTTCCTCTTTTCTAAACTCCCTTTCTTCAATATTTCCTTTTGTCAATATTTCCATTTTTCAATATTTCCCATGGTCAATATTTCCTTTTGACAATATTTCCTTTTTTCAATATTTTCTATTTTCAATATTTCCTTTTGTCAATAATTCCTTTTTTCTATACATTCTTTTGTCAATATTTCCTTTTGTCAATATTTCCTTTTGTCAATATATCCTTGTTTCAATATTTCCTTTTTCAGTATTTCCTTTTTTCAATATTTTCTTTTTTCAACATTTCCTTTTCTCTATATTTCCTTTTTTCAATAAATTCCTTTTTTCTATACTTCCTTTTGTCAATGTTTCCTTTTGTCAATATATCCTTTTTTCAATATTTCCTTTTTTCAATATATACTTTTTTCAATATTTCCTTTTTTTGATATTTCCTTTTGTCAATATTTCATTTTTTCAATTTTTTCCTTTTTTCTATAATTCCTTTTGTCAATATTTCCTATTTTCAATATTTCCTTTTTTCAATATTTTCTTTTTTCAATATTTCTTTTTTTCTATACTTTTTTTTTTCAATATTTCCTTTTTTCAATATTTCAATTTTCAATATCTCCTTTTTTCAATATTTCCTTTTGTCAATATTTTGTTTTGTCAATATTTCCTTTTCTCAATATTTCCTTTTGTCAATATTTCCTTTTTTCTATATTTCCTTTTGTCAATATTTCCTTTTGTCAATATTTTATTTTACTATACTTTCTTTTGTCAATATTTCCTTTTGTCAATATTTCCTTTTCAATATTTCCTTTTTTCTATAAAAATTTTTTTTTCAATATTTCCTTTTGTAAATATTTCCTTTTGTCAATTTTTCCTTTTTTCAATATTTACTTTTTCAATATTTCCTTTTTTCAACATTTCCTTTTTTCAATATTTACTTATTTTCGATACTTCCTTTTTTCAATATTTCCTTTTTTCTATACTTCCTTTTTTCAATATTTCCTTCTTTCTATACTTTCTTTTTTCAATATTTATTTTTTTCCATATTTCCTTTTTTCAATAGTTCCTCTTTTCTAAACTTCCTTTTCTCAATATTTCCTTTTGTCAATATTTCCATTTTTCAATATTTCCCATGGGCAATATTTCCTTATGACAATATTTCCTTTTTTCAATATTTTCTATTTTCAATATTTCCTTTTGTCAATATTTCCTTTTTTCTATACCTCCTTTTGTCAATATTTCCTTTTGTCAATATTTCCTTTCGTCAATAATTCCTTTTTTCAATATTTCCTTTTTTCAATATATACATTTTTCAATATTTCCTTTTTTTAATATATCCTTTTGTCAAAATTTCATTTTTTAAATATTTTCTTTTTTCTATAATTCCTTTTGCATATATTTTGTTTTTTCAATATTTCTTTTTTTTCAATATTTCTTTTTTTTAATATTTCTTTTTGTCTATACATCCTTGCTTCAATATTTCCTTTTTTCAATTTTTCATTTTTTCTATACTTCTTTTTGTCAATATTTCCTTTTGTCAATATTTTCTTTTACTATACTTCCTTTTGTCAATAATTCCTTTTTTCTATACTTTTTTTGTCAATATTTCCTTTTGTTAATATTTCCTTTTGTCAATTTTTCCTTTTTTCAATATTAATTTTATCAATATTTCCTTTTTTCAATATTTTTTTGTCAATATTTCCTTTTTTCTATATTTCGTTTTGTCAATATTATCTTTTTTTTGTATACTTCCTATTGTCAATATTTCCTTTTGTCAATATTTCCTTTCGTCAATAATTCCTTTATTCAATATTTCCTTTTTTCAATATATACTTTTTTCTATATTTCCTTTTTTTAATATTTCCTTTTGTCAATATTTCATTTTTTCAATATTTTTTTTCCATAATTTCTTTTGTCAATATTTCCTTTTTTCAATATTTTCTTTTTTTAAATTTCTTTTTTTCTATACATCCTTTTTTCAATATTTCCTTTTGTCAATTTTTCCTTTTTTCAATATTTACTTTTTCAATATTTCCTTTTTTCAACATTTCCTTTTTTCAATATTTACTTTTTTCTAAACTTCCTTTTTTCATTATTTCCTTTTTTCTATACTTCCTTTTTTCAATATTTCCTTCTTTCTATACTTTCTTTTTTCAAAATTTTTTTTTTCCATATTTCCTTTTTTCAATATTTCCTCTTTTCTAAACTCCCTTTTTTCAATATTTCCTTTTGTCAATATTTCCATTTTTCAATATTTCCAATGGTCAATATTTCCTTTTGACAATATTTCCTTTTTTCAATATTTTCTATTTTCAATATTTCCTTTTCTCAATAATTCCTTTTTTCTATACATTCTTTTGTCAATATTTCCTTTTGTCAATATTTCCTTTTGTCAATATATCCTTGTTTCAATATTTCCTTTTTCAGTATTCCCTTTTTTCAATATTTTCTTTTTTCAACATTTCCTTTTCTCTATACTTCCTTTTTTCAATAAATTCCTTTTTTCTATACTTCCTTTTGTCAATATTTCCTTTTTTCTATACTTCCTTTTGTCTATATTTCCTTTGGTAAATATTTCCTTTTTTCAATTTATCCTTCTATCAATATTTCCTTTTGGCAATATTTCCTTTTCTCAAAATTTCCTTTTTTCAATATTTCCTTTTTTCAATATTTCCTTCTTTCTATACTTTCTTTTTTCAATATTTATTTTTTTCCATATTTCCTTTTTTCAATAGTTCCTCTTTTCTAAACTTCCTTTTCTCAATATTTCCTTTTGTCAATATTTCCATTTTTCAATATTTCCCATGGGCAATATTTCCTTATGACAATATTTCCTTTTTTCAATATTTTCTATTTTCAATATTTCCTTTTGTCAATATTTCCTTTTTTCTATACCTCCTTTTGTCAATATTTCCTTTTGTCAATATTTCCTTTCGTCAATAATTCCTTTTTTCAATATTTCCTTTATTCTATATATACTTTTTTCAATATTTCCTTTTTTTAATATTTCCTTTTGCCAATATTTCATTTTTTCAATACTTTCCTTTTTTCTATAATTACTTTTGTCAATATTTCTTTTTTTCAATATTTCCTATTTTCAATGTTTCATTTTGTCAATATTTCCTTTTTCAGTATTTCCTTTTTTCAATATTTTCTTTTTTCAATATTTCCTTTTCTCTATATTTCCTTTTTTCAATAAATTCCTTTTTTCTATACTTCCTTTTGTCAATGTTTCCTTTTGTCAATATATCCTTTTTTCAATATTTCCTTTTTTCAATATATACTTTTTTCAATATTTCCTTTTTTTGATATTTCCTTTTGTCAATATTTCATTTTTTCAATATTTTCCTTTTTTCTATAAATCCTTTTGTCAATATTTCCTATTTTCAATATTTCCTTTTTTCAATATTTTCTTTTTTCAATATTTCTTTTTTTCTATACTTTTTTTTCAATATTTCCTTTTTTCAATATTTCCATTTTTCAATATCTCCTTTTTTCAATATTTCCTTTTGTCAATATTTTGTTTTGTCAATATTTCCTTTTCTCAATATTTCCTTTTGTCAATATTTCCTTTTTTCTATATTTCCTTTTGTCAATATTTCCTTTTGTCAATATTTTATTTTACTATACTTTCTTTTGTCAATATTTCCTTTTGTCAATATTTCCTTTTCAATATTTCCTTTTTTCTATAAAAATTTTTTTGTCAATATTTCCTTTTGTAAATATTTCCTTTTGTCAATTTTTCCTTTTTTCAATATTTACTTTTTCAATATTTCCTTTTTTCAACATTTCCTTTTTTCAATATTTACTTTTTTCGATACTTCCTTTTTTCAATATTTCCTTTTTTCTATACTTCCTTTTTTCAATATTTCCTTCTTTCTATACTTTCTTTTTTCAATATTTATTTTTTTCCATATTTCCTTTTTTCAATAGTTCCTCTTTTCTAAACTTCCTTTTCTCAATATTTCCTTTTGTCAATATTTCCATTTTTCAATATTTCCCATGGGCAATATTTCCTTATGACAATATTTCCTTTTTTCAATATTTTCTATTTTCAATATTTCCTTTTGTCAATATTTCCTTTATTCTATACCTCCTTTTGTCAATATTTAATTTTGTCAATATTTTCTTTCGTCAATAATTCCTTTTTTCAATATTTCCTTTTTTCAATATATACTTTTTTCAATGTTTCCTTTTTTTAATATATCCTTTTGTCAAAATTTCATTTTTTATATATTTTCTTTTTTCTATAATCCTTTTGCCAATATTTCCTTTTTTCAATATTTCTTTTTTTTCAATATATCTTTTTTTTAATATTTCTTTTTTTCTATACATCCTTGCTTCAATATTTCCTTTTTTCAATTTTTCATTTTTTCTATACTTCTTTTTGTCAATATTTCCTTTTGTCAATATTTTCTTTTACTATACTTCCTTTTGTCAATAATTCCTTTTTTCTATACTTTTTTTTGTCAATATTTCCTTTTGTCAATATTTCCTTTTGTCAATTTTTCCTTTTTTCAATATTAATTTTTTCAATATTTCCTTTTTTCAACATTTCCTGTTTTCAATACTTCCTTTTTTAACATTTCCTTTTTTCAATATTTACTTTTTTGTATACTTCCTTTTTTCATTATTTCCTTTTTCTATACCTCCTTTTTTCAATATTTCCTTCTTTCTATACTTCCTTTTGTCAATATTTCCTTTTGTCAATATTTTTTTTTTTTTCAATTTATCCTTTTATCAATATTTCCTTTTGTCAATATTTCGTTTTTTCAATATTTCCTTTTTTCAATACTTCCTTTTTTAACATTTCCTTTTTTCAATATTTACTTTTTTGTATACTTCCTTTTTTCATTATTTCCTTTTTCTATACCTCCTTTTTTCAATATTTCCTTCTTTCTATACTTCCTTTTGTCAATATTTCCTTTTGTCAATATTTTTTTTTTTTTTCAATTTATCCTTTTATCAATATTTCCTTTTGTCAATATTTCGTTTTTTCAATATTTCCTTTTTTCAATATTTCCTTTTTTCTATACTTCCTTTTTTCAATATTGTTTTCGTCAATATTTCCTTTTTTCTTTATTTCCTTTTTTTAATATTTAATTTTTTCTATACTTCCTTTTGTCAATATTTCCTTTTATCAATATTTCCTTTTTTCAATATTTTTTTGTCAATATTTCCTTTTTTCTATATTTCGTTTTGTCAATATTATCTTTTTTTTGTATACTTCCAATTGTCAATATTTTCTTTTGTCAATATTTCCTTTCGTCAATAATTCCTTTATTCAATATTTCCTTTTTTCAATATATACTTTTTTCTATATTTCCTTTTTTTAATATTTCCTTTTGTCAATATTTCATTTTTTCAATATTTTTTTTCCATAATTTCTTTTGTCAATATTTCCTTTTTTCAATATTTCCTTTTTTTAAATTTCTTTTTTTCTATACATCCTTTTTTCAATATTTTCTTTTGTCAATTTTTCCTTTTTTCAATATTTACTTTTTCAATATTTCCTTTTTTCAACATTTCCTTTTTTCAATATTTACTTTTTTCTATACTTCCTTTTTTCATTATTTCCTTTTTTCTATACTTCCTTTTTTCAATATTTCCTTCTTTCTATACTTTCTTTTTTCAAAATTTTTTTTTTTTCCATATTTCCTTTTTTCAATATTTCCTCTTTTCTAAACTCCCTTTTTTCCATATTTCCTTTTTTCAATATTTCCTCTTTTCTAAACTCCCTTTTTTCAATATTTCCTTTTGTCAATATTTCCATTTTTCAATATTTCCAATGGTCAATATTTCCTTTTGACAATATTTCCTTTTTTCAATATTTTCTATTTTCAATATTTCCTTTTATCAATAATTCCTTTTTTCTATACATTCTTTTGTCAATATTTCCTTTTGTCAATATTTCCTTTTGTCAATATATCCTTGTTTCAATATTTCCTTTTTCAGTATTCCCTTTTTTCAATATTTTCTTATTTCAACATTTCCTTTTCTCTATACTTCCTTTTTTCAATAAATTCCTTTTTTCTATACTTCCTTTAGTCAATATTTCCTTTTTTCTATACTTCCTTTTGTCTATATTTCCTTTGGTAAATATTTCCTTTTTTCAATTTTTCATTTTTTCTATACTTCTTTTTGTCAATATTTCCTTTTGTCAATATTTTCTTTTACTATACTTCCTTTTGTCAATAATTCCTTTTTTCTATACTTTTTTTTGTCAATATTTCCTTTTGTTAATATTTCCTTTTGTCAATTTTTCCTTTTTTCAATATTAATTTTATCAATATTTCCTTTTTTCAATATTTTTTTGTCAATATTTCCTTTTTTCTATATTTCGTTTTGTCAATATTATCTTTTTTTTGTATACTTCCTATTGTCAATATTTCCTTTTGTCAATATTTCCTTTCGTCAATAATTCCTTTATTCAATATTTCCTTTTTTCAATATATACTTTTTTCTATATTTCCTTTTTTTAATATTTCCTTTTGTCAATATTTCATTTTTTCAATATTTTTTTTCCATAATTTCTTTTGTCAATATTTCCTTTTTTCAATATTTTCTTTTTTTAAATTTCTTTTTTTCTATACATCCTTTTTTCAATATTTCCTTTTGTCAATTTTTCCTTTTTTCAATATTTACTTTTTCAATATTTCCTTTTTTCAACATTTCCTTTTTTCAATATTTACTTTTTTCTAAACTTCCTTTTTTCATTATTTCCTTTTTTCTATACTTCCTTTTTTCAATATTTCCTTCTTTCTATACTTTCTTTTTTCAAAATTTTTTTTTTCCATATTTCCTTTTTTCAATATTTCCTCTTTTCTAAACTCCCTTTTTTCAATATTTCCTTTTGTCAATATTTCCATTTTTCAATATTTCCAATGGTCAATATTTCCTTTTGACAATATTTCCTTTTTTCAATATTTTCTATTTTCAATATTTCCTTTTCTCAATAATTCCTTTTTTCTATACATTCTTTTGTCAATATTTCCTTTTGTCAATATTTCCTTTTGTCAATATATCCTTGTTTCAATATTTCCTTTTTCAGTATTCCCTTTTTTCAATATTTTCTTTTTTCAACATTTCCTTTTCTCTATACTTCCTTTTTTCAATAAATTCCTTTTTTCTATACTTCCTTTTGTCAATATTTCCTTTTTTCTATACTTCCTTTTGTCTATATTTCCTTTGGTAAATATTTCCTTTTTTCAATTTATCCTTCTATCAATATTTCCTTTTGGCAATATTTCCTTTTCTCAAAATTTCCTTTTTTCAATATTTCCTTTTTTCAATATTTCCTTCTTTCTATACTTTCTTTTTTCAATATTTATTTTTTTCCATATTTCCTTTTTTCAATAGTTCCTCTTTTCTAAACTTCCTTTTCTCAATATTTCCTTTTGTCAATATTTCCATTTTTCAATATTTCCCATGGGCAATATTTCCTTATGACAATATTTCCTTTTTTCAATATTTTCTATTTTCAATATTTCCTTTTGTCAATATTTCCTTTTTTCTATACCTCCTTTTGTCAATATTTCCTTTTGTCAATATTTCCTTTCGTCAATAATTCCTTTTTTCAATATTTCCTTTATTCTATATATACTTTTTTCAATATTTCCTTTTTTTAATATTTCCTTTTGCCAATATTTCATTTTTTCAATACTTTCCTTTTTTCTATAATTACTTTTGTCAATATTTCTTTTTTTCAATATTTCCTATTTTCAATGTTTCATTTTGTCAATATTTCCTTTTTCAGTATTTCCTTTTTTCAATATTTTCTTTTTTCAATATTTCCTTTTCTCTATATTTCCTTTTTTCAATAAATTCCTTTTTTCTATACTTCCTTTTGTCAATGTTTCCTTTTGTCAATATATCCTTTTTTCAATATTTCCTTTTTTCAATATATACTTTTTTCAATATTTCCTTTTTTTGATATTTCCTTTTGTCAATATTTCATTTTTTCAATATTTTCCTTTTTTCTATAATTCCTTTTGTCAATATTTCCTATTTTCAATATTTCCTTTTTTCAATATTTTCTTTTTTCAATATTTCTTTTTTTCTATACTTTTTTTTCAATATTTCCTTTTTTCAATATTTCCATTTTTCAATATCTCCTTTTTTCAATATTTCCTTTTGTCAATATTTTGTTTTGTCAATATTTCCTTTTCTCAATATTTCCTTTTGTCAATATTTCCTTTTTTCTATATTTCCTTTTGTCAATATTTCCTTTTGTCAATATTTTATTTTACTATACTTTCTTTTGTCAATATTTCCTTTTGTCAATATTTCCTTTTCAATATTTCCTTTTTTCTATAAAAATTTTTTTGTCAATATTTCCTTTTGTAAATATTTCCTTTTGTCAATTTTTCCTTTTTTCAATATTTACTTTTTCAATATTTCCTTTTTTCAACATTTCCTTTTTTCAATATTTACTTTTTTCGATACTTCCTTTTTTCAATATTTCCTTTTTTCTATACTTCCTTTTTTCAATATTTCCTTCTTTCTATACTTTCTTTTTTCAATATTTATTTTTTTCCATATTTCCTTTTTTCAATAGTTCCTCTTTTCTAAACTTCCTTTTCTCAATATTTCCTTTTGTCAATATTTCCATTTTTCAATATTTCCCATGGGCAATATTTCCTTATGACAATATTTCCTTTTTTCAATATTTTCTATTTTCAATATTTCCTTTTGTCAATATTTCCTTTATTCTATACCTCCTTTTGTCAATATTTAATTTTGTCAATATTTCCTTTCGTCAATAATTCCTTTTTTCAATATTTCCTTTTTTCAATATATACTTTTTTCAATGTTTCCTTTTTTTAATATATCCTTTTGTCAAAATTTCATTTTTTATATATTTTCTTTTTTCTATAATTCCTTTTGCCAATATTTCCTTTTTTCAATATTTCTTTTTTTTCAATATATCTTTTTTTTAATATTTCTTTTTTTCTATACATCCTTGCTTCAATATTTCCTTTTTTCAATTTTTCATTTTTTCTATACTTCTTTTTGTCAATATTTCCTTTTGTCAATATTTTCTTTTACTATACTTCCTTTTGTCAATAATTCCTTTTTTCTATACTTTTTTTTGTCAATATTTCCTTTTGTCAATATTTCCTTTTGTCAATTTTTCCTTTTTTCAATATTAATTTTTTCAATATTTCCTTTTTTCAACATTTCCTGTTTTCAATACTTCCTTTTTTAACATTTCCTTTTTTCAATATTTACTTTTTTGTATACTTCCTTTTTTCATTATTTCCTTTTTCTATACCTCCTTTTTTCAATATTTCCTTCTTTCTATACTTCCTTTTGTCAATATTTCCTTTTGTCAATATTTTTTTTTTTTTTCAATTTATCCTTTTATCAATATTTCCTTTTGTCAATATTTCGTTTTTTCAATATTTCCTTTTTTCAATATTTCCTTTTTTCTATACTTCCTTTTTTCAATATTGTTTTCGTCAATATTTCCTTTTTTCTTTATTTCCTTTTTTTAATATTTAATTTTTTCTATACTTCCTTTTGTCAATATTTCCTTTTATCAATATTTCCTTTTTTCAATATTTTTTTGTCAATATTTCCTTTTTTCTATATTTCGTTTTGTCAATATTATCTTTTTTTTGTATACTTCCAATTGTCAATATTTTCTTTTGTCAATATTTCCTTTCGTCAATAATTCCTTTATTCAATATTTCCTTTTTTCAATATATACTTTTTTCTATATTTCCTTTTTTTAATATTTCCTTTTGTCAATATTTCATTTTTTCAATATTTTTTTTCCATAATTTCTTTTGTCAATATTTCCTTTTTTCAATATTTCCTTTTTTTAAATTTATTTTTTTCTATACATCCTTTTTTCAATATTTCCTTTTGTCAATTTTTCCTTTTTTCAATATTTACTTTTTCAATATTTCCTTTTTTCAACATTTCCTTTTTTCAATATTTACTTTTTTCTATACTTCCTTTTTTCATTATTTCCTTTTTTCTATACTTCCTTTTTTCAATATTTCCTTCTTTCTATACTTTCTTTTTTCAAAATTTTTTTTTTTTCCATATTTCCTTTTTTCAATATTTCCTCTTTTCTAAACTCCCTTTTTTCCATATTTCCTTTTTTCAATATTTCCTCTTTTCTAAACTCCCTTTTTTCAATATTTCCTTTTGTCAATATTTCCATTTTTCAATATTTCCAATGGTCAATATTTCCTTTTGACAATATTTCCTTTTTTCAATATTTTCTATTTTCAATATTTCCTTTTATCAATAATTCCTTTTTTCTATACATTCTTTTGTCAATATTTCCTTTTGTCAATATTTCCTTTTGTCAATATATCCTTGTTTCAATATTTCCTTTTTCAGTATTCCCTTTTTTCAATATTTTCTTATTTCAACATTTCCTTTTCTCTATACTTCCTTTTTTCAATAAATTCCTTTTTTCTATACTTCCTTTAGTCAATATTTCCTTTTTTCTATACTTCCTTTTGTCTATATTTCCTTTGGTAAATATTTCCTTTTTTCAATTTATCCTTCTATCAATATTTCCTTTTGGCAATATTTCCTTTTCTCAAAATTTCCTTTTTTCAATATTTCCTTTTTTTAATATTTCCTTTTTTCTATACTTCCTTTTTTCAATATTTAATTTATCAATATTCCCTTTTTTCAATATTTCTTTTTTTCAATATTTCCCTTGATCTATATATCGTTTTGTTAATATTTCCTTTATTCTATATATACTTTTTTCAATATTTCCTTTTTTTAATATTTCCTTTTGCCAATATTTCATTTTTTCAATACTTTCCTTTTTTCTATAATTACTTTTGTCAATATTTCTTTTTTTCAATATTTCCTATTTTCAATGTTTCCTTTTTTCAATATTTCTTTTTTTCTATACATATTTTTTTCAATATTTCCTTTTTTCAATATTTCCATTTTTCAATATTTCCTTTTTTCAATATTTCCTTTTGTCAATATTTCGTTTTGTCAATGTATCCTTTTCTCAATATTTCCTTTTGTCAATATTTCCTTTTTTCTATACTACCTTTTGTTAATATTTCCTTTTGTCAATATTTTCTTTTGTCAATATTTCCTTTTGTCAATATTTCCTTTTTCAATATTTCTTTTTGTCAATTTTTCTCTTTTTTTCAATATTTACTTTTCAATTTTTCCTTTTTTCATTATTTCCTTTTCCTAAACTTTCTTTTTTCAATATTTTTTTTTCCATATTTCCTTTTTTCAATATTTCCTCTTTTCTAAACTTCCTTTCTTCAATATTTCCTTTTGTCAACATTTCCATTTTTCAATATTTCCTTCTTTCTAAACTTCCTTTTTTCAATATTTCCTTTTGACAATATTTCCTTTTTTCAATATTTTCTATTTTCAATATTTCCTTTTCTAAATAATTCCTTTTTTCTATACATTCTTTTGTCAATATTTCCTTTTGTCAATATATCCTTTTTTCAATATTTCCTATTTCAATATTTCCTTTTTTCAATATTTCCTTATTTCAACATTTCCTTTTCTGTATACTTCCTTTTTTTAATTTTTCCTTTTTTCCTTACTTCCTTTTGTCAATATTTCCTTTTGTCAATATTTCCTTTTTTCAATATTTCCTTTTTTTCAATATATACTTTTTTCAATATTTCCTATTTTTAATATTTCCTTTTGTCAATATTTCATTTTTTCAATATTTTCTTTTTTCTATAATTCCTTTTGTCAATATTTCCTTTTTTCAATATTTCCTTTTTTCAAAATTTCCTTTTTTCAATATTTCTTTTTTTCTATACATCCTTTTTTCAATATTTCCTTTTTTCAATATTTCCATTTTTCAATATTTATTTTTTAATATTTCCTTATGTCAATATTTCGTTTTGTCAATATTTCCTTTTCTAAATATTTCCTTTTGTCAATATTTCCTTTTTTCTATACTTCCTAATGTCAATATTTCCTTTTGTCAATATTTTCTTTTACTACACTTCCTTTTGTCAATATTTCCTTTTGTCAATATTTCCTTTTTCAATATTTCCTTTCTCAAAATCTCCTTTTTTCAATACTTTTTTTTTGTCAATATTTCCTTTTGTCAATATTTCCATTTATCAATTTTTCCTTTTTTCAATATTTCCTTTTTCAATATTTCCTTTTGTCAATATTTCCATTTTTCAATATTTCCAATAGTCAATATTTCCTTTTGTCAATATTTCCTTTTTTCAATATTTTCTATTTTCAATATTTCCTTTTGTCAATAATTCCTTTTTTCTATACATTCTTTTGTCAATATTTCCTTTTGTAAATATTTCCTTTTGTCAATATATCCTTGTTTCAATATTTCCTTTTTCAGTATTTCCTTTTTTCAATATTTTCTTTTTTCAACATTTCCTTTTCTCTATACTTCCTTTTTTCAATAAATTCCTTTTTTCTATACTTCCTTTTGTCAATATTTCCTTTTTTCTATACTTCCTTTTGTCTATATTTCCTTTGGTAAATATTTCCTTTTTTCAATTTATCCTTCTATCAATATTTCCTTTTGGCAATATTTCCTTTTCTCAAAATTTCCTTTTTTCAATATTTCCTTTTTTTACTATTTCCTTTTTTCTATACTTCCTTTTTTCAATATTTAATTTATCAATATTCCCTTTTTTCAATATTTCTTTTTTTCAATATTTCCCTTCTTCTATATTTCGTTTTGTTAATATTTCCTTTATTCTATATATACTTTTTTCAAAATTTCCTTTTTTAATATTTCCTTTTGCCAATATTTCATTTTTTCAATACTTTCCATTTTTCTATAATTACTTTTGTCAATATTTCTTTTTTTCAATATTTCCTATTTTCAATGTTTCCTTTTTTCAATATTTCTTTTTTTCTATACATATTTTTTTCAATATTTCCTTTTTTCAATATTTCCATTTTTCAATATTTCCTTTTTTCAATATTTCCTTTTGTCAATATTTTGTTTTGTCAATGTATCCTTTTCTCAATATTTCCTTTTGTCAATATTTCCTTTTTTCTATATTTTCTTTTGTCAATATTTCCTTTTGTCAATATTTTCTTTTGTCAATATTTCTTTTTGTCAATATTTCCTTTTACAATATTTCTTTTTGTCAATTTTTCTCTTTTTTTCAATATTTACTTTTCAATTTTTCCTTTTTTCATTATTTCCTTTTTCTAAACTTTCTTTTTTCAATATTTTTTTTTCCATATTTCCTTTTTTCAATATTTCCTCTTTTCTAAACTTCCTTTTTTCAATATTTCCTTTTGTCAACATTTCCATTTTTCAATATTTCCTTCTTTCTAAACTTCCTTTTTTCAATATTTCCTTTTGACAATATTTCCTTTTTTCAATATTTTCTATTTTCAATATTTCCTTTTCTAAATAATTCCTTTTTTCTATACATTCTTTTGTCAATATTTCCTTTTGTCAATATATCCTTTTTTCAATATTTCCTATTTCAATATTTCCTTTTTTCAATATTTCCTTATTTCAACATTTCCTTTTCTGTATACTTCCTTTTTTCAATTTTTCCCTTTTTCCTTACTTCCTTTTGTCAATATTTCCTTTTGTCAATATTTCCTTTTTTCAATATTTCCTTTTTTCAATATATACTTTTTTCAATATTTCCTATTTTTAATATTTCCTTTTGTCAATATTTCATTTTTTCAATATTTTCTTTTTTCTATAATTCCTTTTGTCAATATTTCCTTTTTTCAATATTTCCTTTTTTCAAAATTTCCTTTTTTCAATATTTCTTTTTTTCTATACATCCTTTTTTCAATATTTCCTTTTTTCAGGATTTCCATTTTTCAATATTTATTTTTTAATATTGCCTTATGTCAATATTTCGTTTTGTCAATATTTCCTTTTCTCAATATTTCCTTTTGTCAATATTTCCTTTTTTCTATACTTCCTAATGTCAATATTTCCTTTTGTCAATATTTTCTTTTACTACACTTCCTTTTGTCAATATTTACTTTTGTCAATATTTCCTTTTTCAATATTTCCTTTTTCAAAATCTCCTTTTTTCAATTCTTTTTTTTGTCAATATTTCCTTTTGTCAATATTTCCATTTATCAATTTTTCCTTTTTTCAATATTTCCTTTTTCAATATTTCCTTTTTTCAATATTTCCTTTTTTCAATATTTCCTTTTTTCTATACTTCCTTTTTACAATATTTCCTTTTTTCTATACTTCCTTTTTTCAATATTTATTTTTTTCCATATTTCCTTTTTTCAATATTTCCTTATTTCTAAACTTCCTTTTTCCAATATTTCCTTTTGTCAATATTTTCATTTTTCAATATTTCCCATGGTCAATATTTCCTTTTGACAATATTTCCTTTTTCAATATTTTCTATTTTCAATATTTCCTTTTGTCAATAAATCCATTTTTCTATACATCCTTTTGTCAATATTTCCTTTTGTCAATATTTCCTTTTGTCAATATATCCTTTTTTCAATATTTCCTTTTTCAATTTTTCCTTTTTTCAATTTTCCTTTTTTCTATATTTCCTTTTGTCAATATTTCCTTTTGTCAATATTTCCTTTTTTCAATTTATCCTTTTATCAATATTTCCTTTTGTCAATATTTCCTTTTTTCAATATTTCCTTTTTTCAATATTTCCTTTTTTCAATATTTCCGTTTTTCTATACTTCCTTTTTTCAATATTACATTTCGTCAATATTTCCTTTTTTCAATATTTCCTTTTTTTAATATTTAATTTTTTCTATACTTCCTTTTGTCAATATTTCCTTTTATCAATATTTCTTTTTTTCAATATTTTTTTTGTCAATATTTCCTTTTTTCTATATTTCGTTTTGTCAATATTATCTTTTTTTTGTATACTTCCTTTTGTCAATATTTCCTTTTGTCAATATTTCCTTTCGTCAATAATTCCTTTTGTCAATATTCCTTTTTTCAATATATACTTTTTTCTATATTTCCTTTTTTTAATATTTCCTTTTGTCAATATTTCATTTTTTCTATATTTTTTTTTCCATAATTTCTTTTGTCAATATTTCCTTTTTTCAATATTTCCTTTTTTCAATATTTCCTTTTTTTAATATTTCTTTTTTTCTATACATCCTTTTTTCAATATTTCCTTTTTTCAATATTTCCATTTTTCAATATTTCCTTTTTTCAATATTTCCTTTTGTCAATATTTCGTTTTGTCAATATTTCCTTTTTTCTATACTTCCTTTTGTCAATATTTCCTTTTGTCAATATTTTCTTTTACTATACTTCATTTTGTCAATATTTCCTTTTGTCAATATTTCCTTTTGCAATATTTCCTTTTTTCTATACTTTTTTTTGTCAATATTTCCTATTGTCAATTTTTCCTTTTTTCTATATTTACTTTTTCAATATTTCATTTTTTCAACATTTCCTTTTTTCAATATTTACTTTTTTCTATACTTCCTTTTTTCATTATTTCCTTTTTTCTATACTTCCTTTTTTCAACATTTCCTTCTTTCTATACTTTCTTTTTTCAGAATTTTTTTTTTCCATATTTCCTTTTTTCAATATTTCTTCTTTTCTAAACTCCCTTTCTTCAATATTTCCTTTTGTCAATATTTCCATTTTTCAATATTTCCCATGGTCAATATTTCCTTTTGACAATATTTCCTTTTTTCAATATTTTCTATTTTCAATATTTCCTTTTGTCAATAATTCCTTTTTTCTATACATTCTTTTGTCAATATTTCCTTTTGTCAATATTTCCTTTTGTCAATATATCCTTGTTTCAATATTTCCTTTTTCAGTATTTCCTTTTTTCAATATTTTCTTTTTTCAACATTTCCTTTTCTCTATATCTCCTTTTTTCAATAAATTCCTTTTTTCTATACTTCCTTTTGTCAATGTTTCCTTTTGTCAATATATCCTTTTTTCAATATTTCCTTTTTTCAATATATACTTTTTTCAATATTTCCTTTTTTTGATATTTCCTTTTGTCAATATTTCATTTTTTCAATATTTTCCTTTTTTCTATAATTCCTTTTGTCAATATTTCCAATTTTCAATATTTCCTTTTTTCAATATTTTCTTTTTTCAATATTTCTTTTTTTCTATACTTTTTTTTTTCAATATTTCCTTTTTTCAATATTTCAATTTTCAATATCTCCTTTTTTCAATATTTCCTTTTGTCAATATTTTGTTTTGTCAATATTTCCTTTTCTCAATATTTCCTTTTGTCAATATTTCCTTTTTTCTATATTTCCTTTTGTCAATATTTCCTTTTGTCAATATTTTATTTTACTATACTTTCTTTTGTCAATATTTCCTTTTGTCAATATTTCCTTTTCAATATTTCCTTTTTTCTATAAAAATTTTTTTGTCAATATTTCCTTTTGTAAATATTTCCTTTTGTCAATTTTTCCTTTTTTCAATATTTACTTTTTCAATATTTCCTTTTTTCAACATTTTCTTTTTTCAATATTTACTTTTTTCGATACTTCCTTTTTTCAATATTTCCTTTTTTCTATACTTCCTTTTTTCAATATTTCCTTCTTTCTATACTTTCTTTTTTCAATATTTATTTTTTTCCATATTTCCTTTTTTCAATAGTTCCTCTTTTCTAAACTTCCTTTTCTCAATATTTCCTTTTGTCAATATTTCCATTTTTCAATATTTCCCATGGGCAATATTTCCTTATGACAATATTTCCTTTTTTCAATATTTTCTATTTTCAATATTTCCTTTTGTCAATATTTCCTTTTTTCTATACCTCCTTTTGTCAATATTTCCTTTTGTCAATATTTCCTTTCGTCAATAATTCCTTTTTTCAATATTTCTTTTTTCAATATATACATTTTTCAATATTTCCTTTTTTTAATATATCCTTTTGTCAAAATTTCATTTTTTAAATATTTTCTTTTTTCTATAATTCCTTTTGCATATATTTTGTTTTTCCAATATTTCTTTTTTTTCAATATTTCTTTTTTTTAATATTTCTTTTTGTCTATACATCCTTGCTTCAATATTTCCTTTTTTCAATTTTTCATTTTTTCTATACTTCTTTTTGTCAATATTTCCTTTTGTCAATATTTTCTTTTACTATACTTCCTTTTGTCAATAATTCCTTTTTTCTATACTTTTTTTTGTCAATATTTCCTTTTGTCAATATTTCCTTTTGTCAATTTTTCCTTTTTTCAATATTAATTTTATCAATATTTCCTTTTTTCAATATTTTTTTGTCAATATTTCCTTTTTTCTATATTTCGTTTTGTCAATATTATCTTTTTTTTGTATACTTCCTATTGTCAATATTTCCTTTTGTCAATATTTCCTTTCGTCAATAATTCCTTTATTCAATATTTCCTTTTTTCAATATATACTTTTTTCTATATTTCCTTTTTTCAATATTTCCTTTTTTCAATATTTCCTTTTTTCTATACTTCTTTTTGTCAATATTTCGTTTTGTCAATATTTCCATTTTTCAATATTTCCTTTGTCAATATTTCCTTTTGTCAATATATCCTTTTTCTATATTTCCTTTTTTCAATATTTCCTTTTTTCAATATTTCCTTTTTTCAATATTTCCTTTTTTCTATATTTCCTTTTGTCAATATTTCGTTTTGTCAATATTTTCTTTTTTCAATATTTACTTTTGTCAATATTTCCCTTTGTTAATATTTCCTTTAGTCAATATTTTCTTTTACTATACTTCCTTTTTTCAATATTTCCTTTTGTCAATAATTCTTTTTTTCAATATTTCCTTTTTCTATACTTCTTTTTTTCAATATTTCCTTTTTCTATACTTCTTTTTTTCAATATTTCCTTTTTTTTATGCTACCTTTTGTCAATATTTCCTTTTGTCAATATTTCCTTTTTTCAATATTTCCGTTTGTTAATATTTCCTTTTGTCAATATTTCCTTTTTTCAATATTTCCTTTTGTCAATATTTTCTTTTGTCAATATTTCCTTTTGTCAATTTTTCCTTTTTTCAATATTTCCTTTTTTCAATATTTCCTTTTTTCAATATTTCCTTTTTTCTCTACTTCTTTTTTTCAATATTTCTTTTAGTCAATATTTCCTTTTGTCAATATTTCCTTTTTTCAATATTTACTTTTATCAATATTTCCTTTCGTCAATGTTTCCTTTATTCAATATTTCTTTTTTTCTATACATCCTTTTTTCAATATTTCCTTTTTTCAATATTTCCATTTTTCAATATTTCCATTTTTCAATATTTCCTTTTTTCAATATTGCCATTTTTCAATATTGCCTTTTGTCAAAATTTCCTGTTGTCAATATTTCCTTTTTTCTATACTTCTTTTTGTCAATATTTCCTTTTGTCAATCTTTTCTTTTACTATACTTCCTTTTGTCAATATTTCCTTTTTCAATATTTTCTTTTTTCTATAATTTTTTTTGTCAATATTTCCTTTTGTCAATATTTCCTTTTGTCAATATTTCCTTTTTTCAATATTTCCTTTTTTCAATATTTCCTTTTTTCTATATTTCCTTTTTTCAATATTTCCTTTTTTCTCTACTTCCTTTTTTCAATTGTTATTTTTTTCCATATTTCCTTTTTTCAATATTTCCTCTTTTCTAAACTTCCATTTTTCAATATTTCCTTTTGTCAATATTTCCATTTTTCAATATTTCCCATTTTCAATATTTCCTTTTGACAATATTTTTTTTTGACAATATTTCCTTTTTTCAATATTTTCTATTTTCAATATTTCCTTTTGTTAATAATTCCTTTTTTCTATACATTCTTTTGTCAATATTTCCTTTTGTCATTATTTCCTTTTGTCAATATATCCTTTTTTCTATATTTCCTTTTTCAATATTTCCTTTTTTCAATATTTCCTTTTTTCAACATTTCCTTTTCTCTTTACTTCCTTTTTTCAATTCTTCCTTTTTTCTATACTTCCTTTTGTCAATATTTCCTTTTTTCAATTATCCTTTTGTCAATATTTCCTTTTTTCAATCTTTCCTTTTTTCAATTTTTCCTTTTTTCAATTTTACCTTTTTTTTAATATTTAATTTTTTCTATACTCCCTTTTGTCAATATTTCCTTTTTCAATATTTCCTTTTTTCAATATTTCTTTTTGTCAACATTTCCTTTTTTCTGTATTTTCTTTTTTCAATATTTCGTTTTGTCAATATTTCCTTTTTTCAATATTTCCTTTTGTCAATATTTCCTTTTGTTAATATTACCTTTTGTCAATATTTTGTTTAACTATACTTCTTTTTGTCAATATTTCCTTTTGTCAATATTTCCTTTTTTCAATATTTCCTTTTTTCTATACTTCCCTTTGTCAATATTTCCTTTTGTCAATATTTCCTTTTTTCAATATTTCCTTTTGTATATATTTCCTTTTGTCAATATTTCCTTTTTTCAACATTTACTATTGTCAATTTATCCTTTTGTCAATAATTCCTTTTGTCAATTTTTCCTTTTTTCAATATTTCCTTTTTTCAATATTTCCTTTTTTCAATATTTCCTTTTTTCAATATTTCCTTTTTTCTATACTTCCTTTTTTCAATATTTCCTTTCTTCTCTACTTCCTTTTTCAATATTTTTTTGTCAATATTTCCTTTTGTCAATATTTCCTTTTTTCAAAATTTACTTTTATCAATATATCCTTTCGTCAATGTTTCCTTTATTCAATATTTCCTTTTGTCAATATTCATTTTTTTAGTATTTCCTTTTTTCAATATTTCCTTTTTTCAATATTAACTTTTTCCTATACTTCCTTTTTTCAATATTTCCTTTTGTCAATATTTCCTTTTTTCAACATTTACTTTTGTCAATATTTCCTTTTTTCAATATTTCCTTTTGTCAATATTTCCTTTTTTCTATACTTCCTTTTGTCAATATTTCCTTTTGTCAAAATTTCCTTTCCTCAATACTTTCTTTTTTCTATACTTTCTTTTGTCAATATTTCCTTTTGTTAATATTACCTTTTGTCAATATTTCCTTTTTTCGATACTTCCTTTTGTCAATATTTCCTTTTGTCAATATTTTCTTTTACTATACTTCCTTTTGTCAATATTTCCTTTTGTCAATATTTCCTTTTTTCTATACTTTTTTTGTCAATATTTCCTTTTGTAAATAATTTCTTTCGTCAATTTTTCCTTTTTTCAATATTTCCTTTTTCAATATTTCCTTTTTTCAATATTTCCTTTTTTCAATATTTCCTTTTATCTATACTTCCTTTTTTCATTATTTCCTTTTTTCAATATTTCCTTTTTTCAATATTTCCTTTTTTCTATACTTCCTTTTTTCAATAGTTATTTTTTTTCCATATTTCCTTTTTTCAATATTTCCTCTTTTCTAAACTTCCTTTTTTCAATATTTCCTTTTGTCAATATTTCCATTTTTCAATATTTCCCATGGTCAATATTTCCTTTTGACAATATTTCCTTTTGACAATATTTCCTTTTTTCAATATTTTCTATTTTCAATATTTCCTTTTGTCAATAATTGCTTTTTTCTATACATTCTTTTGTCAATATTTCCTTTTGTCATTATTTCCTTTTGTCAATATATCCTTTTTTCAATATTTCCTTTTTCAATATTTCCTTTCTTCAATATTTCCTTTTTTCAACATTTCCTTTTCTCTTTACTTCCTTTTTTCAATTCTTCCTTTTTTCTATACTTTCTTTGTCAATATTTCCTTTTGTCATTATTTCCTTTTTTCAATTTATCCTTTTGTCAATATTTCCTTTTTTCAATATTTCCTTTCTTCAATATTTCTTTTTTTCAATGTTTCCTTTTTTCTATACTTCCTTTTTTCAATATTTCATTTTGTCAATATTTCCTTTTTTTTAATTTTACCTTTTTTTAATATTTAATTTTTTCTATACTTTCTTTTGTCAATATTTCCTTTTTCAATATTTCCTTTTTTCAATATTTCTTTTTGTCAACATTTCCTTTTTTCTATATTTCCTTTTTTCAATATTTCTTTTTTTCAATATTTCCTTTTTTCAATATTTCCTTTTTTCTATACTTCCTTTTGTCAATATTTCCTTTTGTCAATATTTCCTTTTTTCAATTTATACTTTTGTCAATATTTCCTTTTTCAATATCTACTTTTTTCAATATTTCCTTTTTCAATATTTCCTTTTTTCAATATTTCCTTTGTCAATATTTCCTTTTGTCAATATATCCTTTTTTCTATATTTCCTTTTTTCAATATTTCCTTTTTTCAATATTTCCTTTTTTCTATATTTCCTTTTGTCAATATTTGGTTTTGTCAATATTTTCTTTTTTCAATATTTACTTTTGTCAATATTTCCCTTTGTTAATATTTCCTTTAGTCAATATTTTCTTTTACTATACTTCCTTTTTTCAATATTTCCTTTTGTCAATAATTCTTTTTTTCAATATTTCCTTTTTCTATACTTCTTTTTTTCAATATTTCCTTTTTCTATACTTCTTTTTTTCAATATTTCCTTTTTTCTATACTACCTTTTGTCAATATTTCCTTTTGTCAATATTTCCTTTTTTCAATATTTCCGTTTGTTAATATTCCTTTTGTCAATATTTCCTTTTTTCAATATTTCCTTTTGTCAATATTTTCTTTTGTCAATATTTCCTTTTGTCAATTTTTCCTTTTTTCAATATTTCCTTTTTTCAATATTTCCTTTTTTCAATATTTCCTTTTTTCTCTACTTCTTTATTTCAATATTTCTTTTAGTCAATATTTGCTTTTGTCAATATTTCCTTTTTTCAATATTTTTTTTTATCAATATTTCCTTTCGTCAATGTTTCCTTTATTCAATATTTCTTTTTTTCTATACATCCTTTTTTCAATATTTCCTTTTTTCAATATTTCCATTTTTCAATATTTCCATTTTTCAATATTTCCTTTTTTCAATATTGCCATTTTTCAATATTGCCTTTTGTCAAAATTTCCTGTTGTCAATATTTCCTTTTTTCTATACTTCTTTTTGTCAATATTTCCTTTTGTCAATCTTTTCTTTTACTATACTTCCTTTTGTCAATATTTCCTTTTTCAATATTTTCTTTTTTCTATAATTTTTTTTGTCAATATTTCCTTTTGTCAATATTTCCTTTTGTCAATTTTTCCTTTTTTCAATATTTTCTTTCTCAATATTTCCTTCTTTCATTATTTCCTTTTTTCAATATTTCCTTTTTTCTATACTTCCTTTTTTCATTATTTCCTTTTTTCTATACTCTTTTTTTCAATATTTCCTCTTTTCTATACTTCCTTTTTTCAATATTTCCTTTTTTCAATATTTCCCATTGTCATTATTTGCTTTTGACAATATTTCTTTTTTTCAATATTTTCTATTTTCAATATTTTCTTTTATCAATAATTCCTTTTTTCTCTGGGTACTTCCTTTTGTCAATATTTCGTTTTGTCAATATTTTCCTTTTTCAATATTTACTTTTGTCAATATTTCCTTTTGTTAATATTTCCTTTTGTCAATATTTTCTTTTACTATACTTCCTTTTGTCAATATATCCTTTTTTCAATATTTCTTTTTTTCAATATTTCCTTTTTTCTATACTTCTTTTTTCAATATTTCCTTTTTTCTATACTTCCTTTTGTCAATATTTCCTTTTGTCAGTATTTAATTTTTTCAATATTTCCTTTTGTTAATATTTCCTTTTGTCAATATTTATTTTTTCAATATTTCCTTTTGTCAATATTTTCTTTTGTTAATATTTCCTTTTGTAATTTTTTCCTTTTTTCAATATTTCCTTTTTTCAATATTTCCTTTTTTTAATATTTCCTTTTGTCAATATTACCTTTTGTCAATATTTCCTTTTTTCTATACTTCCTTTTGTCAATATTTCCTTTTGTCAAAATTTCCTTTTGTCAATATTTTTTTTTTTCAATATTTCTTTTTTTCTATACATCCTTTTTTCAATATTTCCTTTTTTCAATATTTCCATTTTTCAATATTTCCATTTTTCAATACTTCCTTTTTTCAATATTTCCTTTTGTCAATATTTCTTTTTTCAACATTTACTTTTGTCAATTTTTCCTTTTTTCAATATTTCCTTTTGTCAATATTTCCTTTTTTTTATACTTCCTTTTGTCAATATTTCCTTTTTCAAAATTTCTTTTCGTCAATACTTCCTTTTTTCTATACTTCATTTTGTCAACATTTCCTTTTGTCAATATTACCTTTTGTCAATATTTCCTTTTTTCTATACTTCCTTTTGTCAATATTTCATTTTGTCAATATTTCCTTTTTTTTAATTTTACCTTTTTTTAATATTTAATTTTTTCTATACTTTCTTTTGTCAATATTTCCTTTTTCAATTTTTCCATTTTTCAATATTTCTTTTTGTCAACATTTCCTTTTTTCTATATTTCCTTTTTTCAATATTTCTTTTTTTCAATATTTCCTTTTTTCAATATTTCCTTTTTTCTATACTTCCTTTTGTCAATATTTCCTTTTGTCAATATTTCCTTTTTTCAATTTATACTTTTGTCAATATTTCCTTTTGCAATATCTACTTTTTTCAATATTTCCTTTTTCAATATTTCCTTTTTTCAATATTTCCTTTGTCAATATTTCCTTTTGTCAATATATCCTTTTTTCTATATTTCCTTTTTTCAATATTTCCTTTTTTCAATATTTCCTTTTTTCAATATTTCCTTTTTTCTATATTTCCTTTTGTCAATATTTCGTTTTGTCAATATTTTCTTTTTTCAATATTTACTTTTGTCAATATTTCCCTTTGTTAATATTTCCTTTAGTCAATATTTTCTTTTACTATACTTCCTTTTTTCAATATTTCCTTTTGTCAATAATTCTTTTTTTCAATATTTCCTTTTTCTATACTTCTTTTTTTCAATATTTCCTTTTTCTATACTTCTTTTTTTCAATATTTCCTTTTTTCTATACTACCTTTTGTCAATATTTCCTTTTGTCAATATTTCCTTTTTTCAATATTTCCGTTTGTTAATATTTCCTTTAGTCAATAATTCCTTTTTTCAATATTTCCTTTTGTCAATATTTTCTTTTGTCAATATTTCCTTTTGTCAATTTTTCCTTTTTTCAATATTTCCTTTTTTCAATATTTCCTTTTTTCTCTACTTCTTTTTTTCAATATTTCTTTTAGTCAATATTTCCTTTTGTCAATATTTCCTTTTTTCAATATTTACTTTTATCAATATTTCCTTTCGTCAATGTTTCCTTTATTCAATATTTCTTTTTTTCTATACATCCTTTTTTCAATATTTCCTTTTTTCAATATTTTCATTTTTCAATATTTCCATTTTTCAATATTTCCTTTTTTCAATATAGCCATTTTTCAATATTGCCTTTTGTCAAAATTTCCTGTTGTCAATATTTCCTTTTTTCTATACTTCTTTTTGTCAATATTTCCTTTTGTCAATCTATTCTTTTACTATACTTCCTTTTGTCAATATTTCCTTTTTCAATATTTTCTTTTTTCTATAATTTTTTTTGTCAATATTTCCTTTTGTCAATATTTCCTTTTGTCAATTTTTCCTTTTTTCAATATTTTCTTTTTCAATATTTCCTTTTTTCATTATTTCCTTTTTTCAATATTTCCTTTTTTCTATACTTCCTTTTTTCATTATTTCCTTTTTTCTATACTCTTTTTTTCAATATTTCCTCTTTTCTATACTTCCTTTTTTCAATATTTCCTTTTTTCAATATTTCCCATTGTCATTATTTGCTTTTGACAATATTTCTTTTTTTCAATATTTTCTATTTTCAATATTTTCTTTTATCAATAATTCCTTTTTTCTCTGGGTACTTCCTTTTGTCAATATTTCGTTTTGTCAATATTTTCCTTTTTCAATATTTACTTTTGTCAATATTTCCTTTTGTTAATATTTCCTTTTGTCAATATTTTCTTTTACTATACTTCCTTTTTTCAATATTTCCTTTTGTCAATATTTCTTTTTTTCAATATTTCCTTTTTTCTATACTTCTTTTTTTCAATATTTCCTTTTTTCTATACTTCCTTTTGTCAATATTTCCTTTTGTCAGTATTTAATTTTTTCAATATTTCCTTTTGTTAATATTTCCTTTTGTCAATATTTATTTTTTCAATATTTCCTTTTGTCAATATTTTCTTTTGTTAATATTTCCTTTTGTAATTTTTTCCTTTTTTCAATATTTCCTTTTTTCAATATTTCCATTTTTCAATATTTCCATTTTTCAATACTTCCTTTTTTCAATATTTCCTTTTGTCAATATTTCTTTTTTCAACATTTACTTTTGTCAATTTTTCCTTTTTTCAATATTTCCTTTTGTCAATATTTCCTTTTTTTTATACTTCCTTTTGTCAATATTTCCTTTTTCAAAATTTCTTTTCGTCAATACTTCCTTTTTTCTATACTTCATTTTGTCAACATTTCCTTTTGTCAATATTACCTTTTGTCAATATTTCCTTTTTTCTATACTTCCTTTTGTCAATATTTCATTTTGTCAATATTTCCTTTTTTTTAATTTTACCTTTTTTTAATATTTAATTTTTTCTATACTTTCTTTTGTCAATATTTCCTTTTTCAATATTTCCTTTTTTCAATATTTCTTTTTGTCAACATTTCCTTTTTTCTATATTTCCTTTTTTCAATATTTCTTTTTTTCAATATTTCCTTTTTTCAATATTTCCTTTTTTCTATACTTCCTTTTGTCAATATTTCCTTTTGTCAATATTTCCTTTTTTCAATTTATACTTTTGTCAATATTTCCTTTTGCAATATCTACTTTTTTCAATATTTCCTTTTTCAATATTTCCTTTGTCAATATTTCCTTTTGTCAATATATCCTTTTTCTATATTTCCTTTTTTCAATATTTCCTTTTTTCAATATTTCCTTTTTTCAATATTTCCTTTTTTCTATATTTCCTTTTGTCAATATTTCGTTTTGTCAATATTTTCTTTTTTCAATATTTACTTTTGTCAATATTTCCCTTTGTTAATATTTCCTTTAGTCAATATTTTCTTTTACTATACTTCCTTTTTTCAATATTTCCTTTTGTCAATAATTCTTTTTTTCAATATTTCCTTTTTCTATACTTCTTTTTTTCAATATTTCCTTTTTCTATACTTCTTTTTTTCAATATTTCCTTTTTTTTATGCTACCTTTTGTCAATATTTCCTTTTGTCAATATTTCCTTTTTTCAATATTTCCGTTTGTTAATATTTCCTTTTGTCAATATTTCCTTTTTTCAATATTTCCTTTTGTCAATATTTCCTTTTGTCAATATTTCCTTTTGTCAATTTTTCCTTTTTTCAATATTTCCTTTTTTCAATATTTCCTTTTTTCAATATTTCCTTTTTTCTCTACTTCTTTTTTTCAATATTTCTTTTAGTCAATATTTCCTTTTGTCAATATTTCCTTTTTTCAATATTTACTTTTATCAATATTTCCTTTCGTCAATGTTTCCTTTATTCAATATTTCTTTTTTTCTATACATCCTTTTTTCAATATTTCCTTTTTTCAATATTTCCATTTTTCAATATTTCCATTTTTCAATATTTCCTTTTTTCAATATTGCCATTTTTCAATATTGCCTTTTGTCAAAATTTCCTGTTGTCAATATTTCCTTTTTTCTATACTTCTTTTTGTCAATTTTTCATTTTGTCAATCTTTTCTTTTACTATACTTCCTTTTGTCAATATTTCCTTTTTCAATATTTTCTTTTTTCTATAATTTTTTTTGTCAATATTTCCTTTTGTCAATATTTCCTTTTGTCAATTTTTCCTTTTTTCAATATTTTCTTTTTCAATATTTCCTTTTTTCATTATTTCCTTTTTTCAATATTTCCTTTTTTCTATACTTCCTTTTTTCATTATTTCCTTTTTTCTATACTCTTTTTTTCAATATTTCCTCTTTTCTATACTTCCTTTTTTCAATATTTCCTTTTTTCAATATTTCCCATTGTCATTATTTGCTTTTGACAATATTTCTTTTTTTCAATATTTTCTATTTTCAATATTTTCTTTTATCAATAATTCCTTTTTTCTCTGGGTACTTCCTTTTGTCAATATTTCGTTTTGTCAATATTTTCCTTTTTCAATATTTACTTTTGTCAATCTTTCCTTTTAATAATATTTCCTTTTGTCAATATTTTCTTTTACTATACTTCCTTTTTTCAATATTTCCTTTTGTCAATATTTCTTTTTTTCAATATTTCCTTTTTTCTATACTTCTTTTTTTCAATATTTCCTTTTTTCTATACTTCCTTTTGTCAATATTTCCTTTTGTCAGTATTTAATTTTTTCAATATTTCCTTTTGTTAATATTTCCTTTTGTCAATATTTATTTTTTCAATATTTCCTTTTGTCAATATTTTCTTTTGTTAATATTTCCTTTTGTAATTTTTTCCTTTTTTCAATATTTCCTTTTTTCAATATATCCTTTTTTTAATATTTCCTTTTGTCAATATTACCTTTTGTCAATATTTCCTTTTTTCTATACTTCCTTTTGTCAATATTTCCTTTTGTCAAAATTTCCTTTTGTCAATATTTCCTTTTTTCAATATTTCTTTTTTTCTATACATCCTTTTTTCAATATTTCCTTTTTTCAATATTTCCATTTTTCAATATTTCCATTTTTCAATACTTCCTTTTTTCAATATTTCCTTTTGTCAATATTTCTTTTTTCAACATTTACTTTTGTCAATTTTTCCTTTTTTCAATATTTCCTTTTGTCAATATTTCCTTTTTTTATACTTCCTTTTGTCAATATTTCCTTTTTCAATATTTTTTTTCGTCAATACTTCCTTTTTTCTATACTTCATTTTGTCAACATTTCCTTTTGTCAATATTACCTTTTGTCAATATTTCCTTTTTTCTATACTTCCTTTTGTCAATATTTCCTTTTGACAAAATTTCCTTTTGTCAATATTTCCTTTTTTCATTATTTCTTTTTTTCTATACATCCTTTTTTCAATATTTCCTTTTTTCAATATTTCCATTTTTCAATATTTCCATTTTTCAATATTTCCTTTTTTCAATATTGCCTTTTTTCAATATTGCCTTTTGTCAATATTTCCTTTTGTCAATATTTCCTTTTTTCTATACTTCTTTTTGTCAATATTTCCTTTTGTCAATCTTTTTATTTACTATACTTCCTTTTGTCAATATTTCCTTTTTCAATATTTTCTTTTTTCTATAATTTTTTTTGTCAATATTTCCTTTTGTCAATATTTCCTTTTGTCAATATCTACTTTTTTCAATATTTCCTTTTTCAATATTTCCTTTTTTCAATATTTCCTTTTGTCAATATTTCCTTTTTTCTATACTTCCTTTTTTCATTATTTCCTTTTTTCTATACTCTTTTTTTCAATATTTCCTCTTTTCTATACTTCCTTTTTTCAATATTTCCTTTTTTCAATATTTCCCATTGTCAATATTTGCTTTTGACAAAACTTCTTTTTTTCAATATTTTCTATTTTCAATATTTCCTTTTATCAATAATTCCTTTTTTCTATACTTCCTTTTGTCAATATTTCGTTTTGTCAATATTTTTTTTTTCAATATTTACTTTTGTCAATATTTCCTTTTGTTAATATTTCCTTTTGTCAATATTTTCTTTTACTATACTTGCTTTTTTCAATATTTCCTTTTGTCAATATTTTTTTTTTCAATATTTCCTTTTTTCTATACTTCTTTTTTTCAATATTTCCTTTTTTCAATACTTCCTTTTGTCAATATTTCCTTTGGTCAATATTTCCTTTTTTCAATATTTCCTTTTGTTAATATTTCCTTTTGTCAATATTTCCTTTTTTCAATATTTCCTTTTGTCAATATTTTCTTTTGTCAATATTTCCTTTTGTCAATTTTTCCTTTTTTCAATATTTCCTTTTTTCAATATTTCCTTTTTTAATATTTCCTTTTTCAATATTTCTTTTTTTCCTATAATTCCTCTTTTCAATATTTCCTTTTTTCTCTTCTTTCTTTTTTTTTAATATTTCTTTTTGTCAATATTTCCTTTTGTCAATATTTCCTTTTTTCAATATTTACTTTTATCAATATTTCCTTTCGTCAATGTTTCCTTTATTCAATATTTCCTTTTGTCAATATTCATTTTTTTAGTATTTCCTTTTATCAATATTTCCTTTTTTCAATTATACATTTTTTCTATACTTTATTTTTTCAAAATTTCCTTTTTTCTATACTTCCCTTTTTCAATATTTCCTTTTGTCAATATTTCTTTTTTCAATATTTCCTTTTTTCCATATTTCCTTTTTTCTATACTTCCTTTTGTCAATATTTCCTTTTGTCAATATTTCCTTTTTTCAATTTATCCTTTTGTCAATATGACCTTTTGTCAATATTTCCTTTTTTCAATATTTCCTTTTTTCAATATTTCCTTTTTTCAATATTTCCTTTTTTCTATACTTCCTTTGTTCAATATTTCCTTTTGTCAATAATTCCTTTTTTCTATACATTCTTTTGTCAATATTTCCTTTTGTCAATATTTCCTTTTGTCAATATATCCATTTTTCAATATTTCCTTTTTCAATATTTCCTTTTTTCAATATTTCCTTTTTTCAACATTTCCTTTTCTCTATACTTCCTTTTTTCAATATTTCCTTTTTTTTATACTTCCTTTTGTCAATATTTCCTTTTGTCAATCTTTCCTTTTTTCAATTTATCCTTTTGTCAATATTTCCTTTTGTCAATATATTTACTTTTTTCATTATTTCCTTTTTTCAATATTTCCTTTTTTCAATATTTCCATTTTTCTATACTTCCTTTTTTCAATATTTCATTTTGTCAATGTTTCTTTTTTCAATATTTTTTTTTTTCAATATTTCCTTTTATCCATATTTCCTTTTTTCTATACTTCCTTTTGTCAATATTTCCTTTTGTCAATATTTCCTTTTTTCAATTTATCCTTTTGTCAATATTTCCTTTTGTCAATATTTCCTTTTTTCCATATTTCCTTTTCTCAATATTTCCTTTTTTCAATATTTCCTTTTTTCTATACTTCCTTTGTTCAATATTTCCTTTTGTCAATAATTCCTTTTTTCTATACATTCTTTTGTCAATATTTCCTTTTGTCAATATATCCATTTTTCAATATTTCCTTTTTCAATATTTCCTTTTTTCAATATTTCCTTTTTTCAGCATTTCCTTTTCTGTATACTTCCTTTTTTCAATATTTCCTTTTTTCTATACTTCCTTTTGTCAATATTTCCTTTTGTCAATATTTCCTTTTTTCAATTTATCCTTTTGTCAATATTTCCTTTTGTCAATATTTCCTTTTTTCAATATTTCCCTTTTTTCAATATTTCCTTTTTTAAATATATCCATTTTTCTATACTCCCTTTTTTCAATATTTCATTTTGTCAATATTACCTTTTTTCAATATTTCCTTTTTTTAATATTTCCTTTTTTCTATACTTCCTTTTGTCAATATTTCCTTGTATCAATATTTCCTTTTTTCAATATTTCATTTTGTCAATATTTTCTTTTTTCTATATTTCCTTTTTTCAATATTTCCTTTTTTCAATATTTTCTTTTTTCAATATTTCCTTTTTTCTATACTTCCTTTTATCAATATTTCGTTTTTTCAATATTTCCTTTTTTCAATATTTCCTTTTTTCAATATTTCCTTTTTTCAATATTTCCTTTTTTCAATATTTCCTTTTTTCTAGAATTCCTTTTTTCAATATTTCCTTTTTTCTCTACTTCCTTTTTTCAATATTTCTTTTTATCAATTATTCCTTTCGTCAATGTTCCTTTATTCAATATTTCCTTTTGTAAATATTCATTTTTTTTAATATTTCCTTTATTCAATATTTCCTTTTTTCAATATTACCTTTTTTCCATACTTCCTTTTTTCAAAATTTCCTTTTTTCTATACTTCCTTTTTACAATATTTCCTTTTGTAAATATTTCCTTTTTTCAACATTTACTTTTGTCAATATTTCCTTTTTTCAATATTTCCTTTTGTCAATATTTCCTTTTTTCTATACTTCCTTTTGTCAATATTTCCTATTGTCAAAATTTCCTTTTTTCAATATTTCCTTTATCAATATTTCCTTTTGTCAATTTTTCCTTTTTTCAATATTTCCTCTTTTCAATATTTCCTTTTTTCAATATTTCCTTTTTTCAATATTTCTTTTTGTCAATATTTCCTTTTTTCTATATTTCCTTTTGTCAATATTAGCTTTTTTCTATAATTCCTTTAATCAATATTTCCTTTTGTCAATATTTCCTTTCGTCAATATTTCCTTTTTTCAATATTTCCTTTTTTCAATGTATACTTTTTTCAATATTTCCTTTTTTTAATATTTCCTTTTGTCAATATTTCATTTTTTCAATATTTTCTTTTTTCTATAATTCCTTTTGTCAATATTTCCTTTTTTCAATATTTCCTTTTTTCACTATTTCCTTTTTTCAGTATTTCTTTTTGTCAATATTTCCTTTTTTCTTTATTTCCTTTTTTCAATATTTCCTTTTGTCAATATTTCCTTTTTTCAATATTTCCATTTGTCAGTATTTCGTTTTTTCAATATTTCCTTTTCTCAATATTTCCTTTTGTCAATATTTCCTTTTGTCAATATTTCCTTTTGTCAATATTTCCTTTTGTTAATATTTCCTTTCGTCAATATATTCTCTTACTATACTTCCTTTTGTCAATATTTCCTTTTGTCAATATTTCCTTTTTTCAATATTTACTTTTATCAATATTTCCTTTGTCCAATGTTTCCTTTATTCAATATTTCCTTATATCAATATTCATTTTTTTAGTATTTCCTTTTATCAATATTTCCTTTTTTCAATTATACCTTTTTTCTATACTTTATTTTTTCAAAATTTCCTTTTTTCTATACTTCCTTTTTTCAATATTTCCTTTTGTCAATATTTCTTTTTTCAACATTTTTTTTTGTCAATATTTCCTTTTTTCTATACTTCCTTTTGTCAATATTTTCTTTTGTCAAAATTTCCTTTCGTCAATACTTCCTTTTTTCTATACTTCCTTTTTTCTATACTTCCTTTTGTCAATATTTCGTTTTTTCTATACATTCTTTTGTCAATATTTCCTTTTGTCAATATTTCCTTTTGTCAATATATCCATTTTTCAATATTTCCTTTTTCAATATTTCCTTTTTTCAATATTTCCTTTTTTCAACATTTCCTTTTCTCTATACTTCCTTTTTTCAATATTTCCTTTTTTCTATACTTCCTTTTGTCAATATTTCCTTTTTTCTTTCTTTCCTTTTTTCAATTTATCCTTTTGTCAATATTTCCTTTTGTCAATATTTCCTTTTTTCAATATATCATTTTTTCAATATTTCCTTTTTTCAATATTTCCATTGTTCTATACTTCCTTTATTCAATATTTCATTTTGTCAATATTTCTTTTTTCAATATTTCCTTTTTTCATTATTTCCTTTTTTCCATATTTCCTTTTTTCTATACTTCCTTTTGTCAATATCTCCTTTTGTCAATATTTCCTTTTTTCAATTTATCCTTTTGTCAATATTTCCTTTTGTCAATATTTCCTTTTTTCAATATTTCCTTTTTTCAACATTTCCTTTTTTCAATATTTCCTTTTTTCTATACTTCATTTGTTCAATATTTCCTTTTGTCAATAATTCCTTTTTTCTATACATTCTTTTGTCAATATTTCCTTTTGTCAATATTTCCTTTTGTCAATATATCCATTTTTCAATATTTCCTTTTTCAATTTATCCTTTTTTCAATATTTCCTTTTTTCAACATTTCCTTTTCTCTATACTTTTTTTTTTCAATATTTCCTTTTTTCTATACTTCCTTTTGTCAATATTTCCTTTTGTCAATATTTCCTTTTTTCAATTTATCCTTTTGTCAATATTTCCTTTTGTCAATATTTCCTTTTTTCAATATTTCCTTTTTTCAATATTTCCTTTTTTCAATATTTCCTTTTTTCAATATTTCCTTTTTTCTATAATTCCTTTTTTCAATATTTCCTTTTTTCTCTACTTCCTTTTTTCAATATTTCTTTTTATCAATTATTCCTTTCGTCAATGTTCCTTTATTCAATATTTCCTTTTGTAAATATTCATTTTTTTTAATATTTCCTTTATTCAATATTTCCTTTTTTCAATATTACCTTTTTTCCATACTTCCTTTTTTCAAAATTTCCTTTTTTCTATACTTCCTTTTTACAATATTTCCTTTTGTAAATATTTCCTTTTTTCAACATTTACTTTTGTCAATATTTCCTTTTTTCAATATTTCCTTTTGTCAATATTTCCTTTTTTCTATACTTCCTTTTGTCAATATTTCCTATTGTCAAAATTTCCTTTTTTCAATATTTCCTTTATCAATATTTCCTTTTGTCAATTTTTCCTTTTTTCAATATTTCCTCTTTTCAATATTTCCTTTTTTCAATATTTCCTTTTTTCAATATTTCTTTTTGTCAATATTTCCTTTTTTCTATATTTCCTTTTGTCAATATTAGCTTTTTTCTATAATTCCTTTAATCAATATTTCCTTTTGTCAATATTTCCTTTCGTCAATATTTCCTTTTTTCAATATTTCCTTTTTTCAATGTATACTTTTTTCAATATTTCCTTTTTTTAATATTTCCTTTTGTCAATATTTCATTTTTTCAATATTTTCTTTTTTCTATAATTCCTTTTGTCAATATTTCCTTTTTTCAATATTTCCTTTTTTCACTATTTCCTTTTTTCAGTATTTCTTTTTGTCAATATTTCCTTTTTTCTTTATTTCCTTTTTTCAATATTTCCTTTTGTCAATATTTCCTTTTTTCAATATTTCCATTTGTCAGTATTTCGTTTTTTCAATATTTCCTTTTCTCAATATTTCCTTTTGTCAATATTTCCTTTTGTCAATATTTCCTTTTGTTAATATTTCCTTTCGTCAATATATTCTCTTACTATACTTCCTTTTGTCAATATTTCCTTTTGTCAATATTTCCTTTTTTCAATATTTACTTTTATCAATATTTCCTTTGTCCAATGTTTCCTTTATTCAATATTTCCTTATATCAATATTCATTTTTTTAGTATTTCCTTTTATCAATATTTCCTTTTTTCAATTATACCTTTTTTCTATACTTTATTTTTTCAAAATTTCCTTTTTTCTATACTTCCTTTTTTCAATATTTCCTTTTGTCAATATTTCTTTTTTCAACATTTTTTTTTGTCAATATTTCCTTTTTTCTATACTTCCTTTTGTCAATATTTTCTTTTGTCAAAATTTCCTTTCGTCAATACTTCCTTTTTTCTATACTTCCTTTTTTCTATACTTCCTTTTGTCAATATTTCGTTTTTTCTATACATTCTTTTGTCAATATTTCCTTTTGTCAATATTTCCTTTTGTCAATATATCCATTTTTCAATATTTCCTTTTTCAATATTTCCTTTTTTCAATATTTCCTTTTTTCAACATTTCCTTTTCTCTATACTTCCTTTTTTCAATATTTCCTTTTTTCTATACTTCCTTTTGTCAATATTTCCTTTTTTCTTTCTTTCCTTTTTTCAATTTATCCTTTTGTCAATATTTCCTTTTGTCAATATTTCCTTTTTTCAATATATCATTTTTTCAATATTTCCTTTTTTCAATATTTCCATTGTTCTATACTTCCTTTATTCAATATTTCATTTTGTCAATATTTCTTTTTTCAATATTTCCTTTTTTCATTATTTCCTTTTTTCCATATTTCCTTTTTTCTATACTTCCTTTTGTCAATATTTCCTTTTGTCAATATTTCTTTTTTTCAATACATCCTTTTGTCAATATTTCCTTTTGTCAATATTTCCTTTTTTCAATATTTCCTTTTTTCAACATTTCCTTTTTTCAATATTTCCTTTTTTCTATACTTCATTTGTTCAATATTTCCTTTTGTCAATAATTCCTTTTTTCTATACATTCTTTTGTCAATATTTCCTTTTGTCAATATTTCCTTTTGTCAATATATCCATTTTTCAATATTTCCTTTTTCAATTTATCCTTTTTTCAATATTTCCTTTTTTCAACATTTCCTTTTCTCTATACTTTTTTTTTTCAATATTTCCTTTTTTCTATACTTCCTTTTGTCAATATTTCCTTTTGTCAATATTTCCTTTTTTCAATTTATCCTTTTGTCAATATTTCCTTTTGTCAATATTTCCTTTTTTCAATATTTCCTTTTTTCAATATATCCATTTTTCTATACTTCCTTTTTTCATTATTTCATTTTGTCAATATTACCTTTTTTCAATATTTCCTTTTTTTAATATTTACTTTTTTCGATACTTCATTTTGTCAATATTTACTTGTATCAATATTTCCTTTTTTCAATATTTCTTTTGGTCAATATTTTCTTTTTTCTATATATCCTTTTTTCAATATTTCCTTTTTTGAATATTTTCTTTTTTCAATATTTCCTTTTTTCTATACTTCCTTTTATCAATATTTCGTTTTGTCAATATTTCCTTTTTTTAATATTTCCTTTTTTCAATATTTCCTTTTTTCAATATTTCCTTTTTTCATAATTTCCTTTTTTCTATAATTCCTTTTTTCAATCTTTCCTTTTTTCTCTACTTCCTTTTTTCAATATTTCTTTTTATCAATTATTCCTTTCGTCAATGTTTCCTGTATTCAATATTTCCTTTTGTTAATATTCATTTTTTTTAATATTTCCTTTATTCAATATTTCCTTTTTTCAATATTACCTTATTTCCATACTTCCTTTTTTCAAAATTTCCTTTTTTCTATACTTCCTTTTTACAATATTTCCTTTTGTAAATATTTCCTTTTTTCAACATTTACTTTTGTCAATATTTCATTTTTTCAATATTCTTTTTGTCAATATTTCCTTTTTTCTATACTTCCTTTTGTCAATATTTCTTTTTTTCAAAATTTCCTTTTTTCAATATTTCCTTTATCAATATTTCCTTTTGTCAATTTTTCCTTTTTTCAATATTTCCTCTTTTCAATATTTCCTTTTTTCAATATTTACTTTTTCAATATTTCCTATTTTCTATAATTCCTTCTTTCAATATTTCCTTTTTTTTTACTTCCTTTTTTCAATATTTCTTTTTGTTAATATTTCCTTTTTTCAATATTTCCTTTTTTCAATATTTCCTTTTGTCAATATTTCCATTTTTGAATATTTCCCATGGTCAATATTTCCTTTTGACAATATTTCCTTTTTTCAATATTTTCTATTTTCAATATTTCCTTTTGTCAATAATTCCTTTTTCAATACATTATTTGTCAATATTTCCTTTTGTCAATATTTCCTTTTTTCAATATATCCTTTTTTCAATATTTCCTTTTTCAATATTTCCTTTTTTCAATATTTCCTTTTTTCAACATTTCCTTTTCTCTATACTTCCATTTTTCAATATTTCCTGTTTTCTATACTTCCTTTTGTCAATATTTCCTTTTGTCAATATTTCCTTTTTTCAATTTACCTTTTGTCAATATTTCCTTTTGTCAATATTTCCTGTTTTCAATATTTCCTTTTTTCAATATTTCCTTTTTTCAATATTTCCTTTTTTCTATACTTCCTTTTTTCAATATTTCATTTTGTCAATATTTCCTTTTTTCAATATTTCCTTTTTTTAATATTTAATTTTTTCTATACTTCCTTTTGTCAATATTTCCTTTTATGAATATTTCCTTTTTTCAATATTTCTTTTTGTCAATATTTCCTTTTTTCTATATTTCCTTTTGTCAATATTACCTTTTTTCTATAATTCCTTTAGTCAATATATCCTTTTGTCAATATTTCCTTTCGTCAATATTTCCTTTTTTCAATATTTCCTTTTTTCAATATATACTTTTTTCAATATTTCCTTTTTTTAATATTTCCTTTTGTCAATATTTCATTTTTTCAATATATTTTTTTCTATTATTCCTTTTGTCAATATTTCCTTTTTTCAATATTTCCTTTTTTCACTATTTCCTTTTTTCAATATTTCTTTTTGTCAATATTTCCTTTTTTCTTTATTTCCTTTTTTCAATATTTCCTTTTGTCAATATTTCCTTTTTTCAATATTTCCTTTTGTCAGTATTTCGTTTTTTCAATATTTCTTTTCTTAATATTTCCTTTTGTCAATATTTCCTTTTGTTAATATTTCCTTTCGTCAATATATTCTTTTACTATACTTCCTTTTGTCAATATTTCCTTTTGTCAATATTTCCTTTTTTCAATATTTCCTTTTTTCTATACTTCTTTTTTTCAATATTTCCTTTTGTCAGTATTTCGTTTTTTCAATATTTCCTTTTCTCAATATTTCCTTTTGTCAATATTTCCATTTGTCAATATTTCCTTTTGTCAATATTTCCTTTTGTTAATATTTCCTTTCGTCAATATATTCTTTTACTATACTTCCTTTTGTCAATATTTCCTTTTCTCAATATTTCCTTTTTTCAATATTTCCTTTTTTCTATGCTTCTTTTTTTTCAATATTTCCTTTTTTCTATACTTCCTTTTGTGAATATTTCCATTTGTCAATATTTCCTTTTTCAATATTTCCTTTTGTCAATATTTCCTTTTTTCAATATTATTTTTTTCTATACTTCCTTTTTTCAATATCTATTTTTTTTCCATATTTCCTTTTTACAATATTTCCTCTTTTCTAAACTTCCTTTTTTCAATATTTCCTTTTGTCAACATTTCCATTTTTCAATATTTCCCATGGTCAATATTTCCTTTTTTCAATATTTCCTTTTTTCAACATTTCCTTTTCTCTATACTTCCTTTTTTCAATATTTCCTGTTTTCTATACTTCCTTTTGTCAATATTTCCTTTTGTCAATATTTCCTTTTTTCAATTTATCCTTTTGTCAATATTTCCTTTTGTCAATATTTCCTTTTTTCAAAATTTCCTTTTTTCAATATTTCCTTTTTTCTATACTTCCTTTGTTCAATATTTCCTTTTGTCAATAATTCCTTTTTTCTATACATTCTTTTGTCAATATTTCCTTTTGTCAATATTTCCTTTTGTCAATATATCCATTTTTCAATATTTCCTTTTTCAATTTATCCTTTTTTCAATATTTCCTTTTTTCAACATTTCCTTTTCTCTATACTTTTTTTTTTCAATATTTCCTTTTTTCTATACTTCCTTTTGTCAATATTTCCTTTTGTCAATATTTCCTTTTTTCAATATTTCCTTTTTTCAATATTTCCTTTTTTCAATATATCCATTTTTCTATACTTCCTTTTTTCAATATTTCATTTTGTCAATATTACCTTTTTTCAATATTTCCTTTTTTTAATATTTACTTTTTTCTATACTTCATTTTGTCAATATTTCCTTGTATCAATATTTCCTTTTTTCAATATTTCTATTTGTCAATATTTTCTTTTTTCTATATTTCCTTTTTTCAATATTTCCTTTTTTCAATATTTTCTTTTTTCAATATTTTCTTTTTTCTATACTTCCTTTTATCAATATTTCGTTTTGTCAATATTTCCTTTTTTCAATATTTCCTTTTTTCAATATTTCCTTTTTTCAATATTTACTTTTTTCATAATTTCCTTTTTTCTATAATTCCTTTTTTCAATATTTCCTTTTTTCTCTACTTCCTTTTTTCAATATTTCTTTTTATCAATTATTCCTTTCGTCAATGTTTCCTGTATTCAATATTTCCTTTTGTTAATATTCATTTTTTTTAATATTTCCTTTATTCAATATTTCCTTTTTTCAATATTACCTTTTTTCCATACTTCCTTTTTTCAAAATTTCCTTTTTTCTATACTTCCTTTTTACAATATTTCCTTTCGTATATATTTCCTTTTTTCAACATTTACTTTTGTCAATATTTCCTTTTTTCAATATTTCCTTTTGTCAATATTTCCTTTTTTCAATACTTCCTTTTGTCAATATTTCCTTTTGTCAAAATTTCCTTTTTTCAATATTTCCTTTATCAATATTTCCTTTTGTCAATTTTTCCTTTTTTCAATATTTCCTCTTTTCAATATTTCCTTTTTTCAATATTTACTTTTTCAATATTTCCTTTTTTCTATAATTCCTTCTTTCAATATTTCCTTTTTTTTCTACTTCCTTTTTTCAATATTTCTTTTTGTTAATATTTCCTTTTTTCAATATTTCCTTTTTTCAATATTTCCTTTTGTCAATATTTCTATTTTTCAATATTTCCCATGGTCAATATTTCCTTTTGACAATATTTTCTTTTTTCAATATTTTCTATTTTCAATATTTCCTTTTGTCAATAATTCCTTTTTCAATACATTATTTGTCAAAATTTCCTTTTGTCAATATTTCCTTTTTTCAATATATCCTTTTTTCAATATTTCCTTTTTCAATATTTCCTTTTTTCAATATTTCCTTTTTTCAACATTTCCTTTTCTCTATACTTCCTTTTTTCAATATTTCCTGTTTTCTATACTTCCTTTTGTCAATATTTCCTTTTGTCAATATTTCCTTTTTTCAATTTATCCTTTTGTCAATATTTCCTTTTTTCAATATTTCCTTTTTTCAATATTTCCTTTTTTCAATATTTCCTTTTTTCTATACTTCCTTTTTTTAATATTTCATTTTGTCAATATTTCCTTTTTTCAATATTTCCTTTTTTTTATATTTAATTTTTTCTATACTTCCTTTTGTCAATATTTCCTTTTATGAATATTTCCTTTTTTCAATATTTCTTTTTGTCAATATTTCCTTTTTTCTATATTTCCTTTTGTCAATATTACCTTTTTTCTATAATTCCTTTAGTCAATATTTCCTTTTGTCAATATTTCCTTTCGTCAATATTTCCTTTTTTCAATATTTCCTTTTTTCAATATATACTTTTTTCAATATTTCCTTTTTTTTAATATTTCCTTTTGTCAATATTTCATTTCTTCAATATTTTTTTTTCTATAATTCCTTTTGTCAATATTTCCTTTTTTCAATATTTCCTTTTTTCACTATTTCCTTTTTTCAATATTTCTTTTTATCAATATTTCCTTTTTTCTTTATTTCCTTTTTTCAATATTTCCTTTTGTCAATATTTCCTTTTTTCAATATTTCCTTTTGTCAGTATTTCGTTTTTTCAATATTTCCTTTTCTTAATATTTCCTTTTGTCAATATTTCCTTTTGTCAATATTTCCTTTTGTTAATATTTCCTTTCGTCAATATATTCTTTTACTATACTTCCTTTTGTCAATATTTCCTTTTGTCAATATTTCCTTTTTTCAATATTTCCTTTTTTCTATACTTCTTTTTTTCAATATTTCCTTTTGTCAGTATTTCGTTTTTTCAATATTTCCTTTTCTCAATATTTCCTTTTGTCAATATTTCCTTTTGTCAATATTTCCTTTTGTCAATATTTCCTTTTGTTAATATTTCCTTTCGTCAATATATTCTTTTACTATACTTCCTTTTGTCAATATTTCCTTTTGTCAATATTTCCTTTTTTCAATATTTCCTTTTTTCTATACTTCTTTTTTTCAATATTTCCTTTTTTCTATACTTCCTTTTGTGAATATTTCCATTTGTCAATATTTCCTTTTTTCAATATTTCCTTTTGTCAATATTTCCTTTTTTCAATATTTCCTTTTTTCTATACTTCCTTTTTTCAATATCTATTTTTTTTCCATATTTCCTTTTTTCAATATTTCCTCTTTTCTAAACTTCCTTTTTTCAATATTTCCTTTTGTCAACATTTCCATTTTTCAATATTTCCCATGGTCAATATTTCCTTTTGACAATATTTCCTTTTTTCAATATTTTCTATTTTCAATATTTCCTTTTGTCAATAATTCCTTTTTTTCTATACATTCTTTTGTCAATATTTCCTTTTGTCAATATATCCTTTTTTCAATATTTCCTTTTTCAATATTTCCTTTTTTCAATATTTCCTTTTTTCAACATTTCCTTTTCTCTATTCTTCCTTTTTTCAATATTTCCTTTTTTCTATACTTCCTTTTGTCAATATTTCCTTTTGTCAATATTTCCTTTTTTCAATTTATCCTTTTGTCAATATTTCCTTTTGTCAATATTTCCTTTTTTCAATATTTCCTTTTTTCAATATTTCCTTTTTTCAATATTTCCTTTTTTCTATACTTCCTTTTTTCAATATTTCATTTCGCCAATATTTCCTTTTTTCAATATTTCCTTTTTTCAATATTTCTTTTTGTCAATATATCCTTTTTTCTATTATTCTTTTTGTCAATATTACCTTATTTCTATACTTCCCTTTGTCAATATTTCCTTTTATTCGTATTTCCTTTCGTCAATATTTCCTTTTTTTAATATTTCCTTTTTTCAATATATACTTTTTTCAATATTTACTTTTTTTAATATTTCCATTTGTCAATATTTCTTTTTTTTAATATTTTCTTTTTTCTATAATTCCTTTTGTCAATATTTCATTTTTTCAATATTTCCTTTTCTACATATTTTTTTTTTCTATACATCTCTTTTTCAATATTTCCTTTTTTCCATATTTCCATTTTTCAATATTTCCTTTTTTCAATATTTCCTTTTTTTAATATTTCGTTTTGTCAATATTTCCTTTCCTCAATATTTCCATTTGTCAATATTTCCTTTTTTCTATACTTACTTTTGTCAATATTTCCTTTTGTCAATATTTTCTTTTACTATAATTCCTTTTGTCAATATTTCCTTTTGTCAATATTTCCTTTTTTCTATATATTTTTTGTCAATATTTCCTTTTGTCAATATATCTTTTCGTCAATTTTTCCTTTTTTTAATACTTCCTTTTGTAAATATTTCCTTTTGTCAATATTTCCTTTTTTCAATTTATCCTTTTGTCAATATTTCCTTTTCTCAATATTCCCTTTTTTCAATATTTCCTTTTTTCAATATTTCCTTTTTTCTATACTTCCTTTTTTCAATATATCATTTTGTCAATATTTCCTTTTTTCAATTTTACCTTTTTTTAATATTTAATTTTTTCTATACTCCCTTTTGTCAATATTTCCTGTTTCAATATTTCCTTTTTTCAATATTTCTTTTTGTCAACATTTCCTTTTTTCTATATTTCCTTTTTTCAATATTTTTTTTTTTTTCAATATTTCCTTTTTTCAATATTTCCTTTTTTCTATACTTCTTTTTTTCAATATTTCCTTTTTTCTATACTTCCTTTTGTGAATATTTCCATTTGTCAATATTTTCTTTAACTATACTTCCTTTTGTCAATATTTCCTTTTGTCAATATTTCCTTTTTTCAATATTTCCTTTTTTCTATACTTCTTTTTTTCAATATTTCCTTTTTTCTATACTTCCTTTTGTCAATATTTCCTTTTATCAATATTTCCTTTTTTCAATATTTCCTTTTGTCAATATTTCCTTTTGTCAATATTTCCTTTTTTCAATATTTACTTTTGTCAATATATACTTTTGTCAATATTTCCTTTTGTCAATTTTTCCTTTTTTCAATATTTCCTTTTTTCAATATTTCCTTTTTTCAATATTTCCTTTTTTCAATATTTCCTTTTTTCTATAATTCCTTTTTTCATATTTCCTTTTTTCTCTACTTTTTTTTTAATATATTTTTTTGTCAATATTTCCTTTTGTCAATATTTCCTTTTTTCAATATTTACTTTTATCAATATATCCTTTCGTCAATGTTTCCTTTATTCAATATTTCCTTTTGTAAATAATCATTTTTTTAGTATTTCCTTTTTTCAATATCTCCTTTTTTCAATATTAACTTTTTTCTATACTTCCTTTTTTCAATATTTCCTTTTGTCAATATTTCCTTTTTTCAACATTTACTTTTGTCAATATTTCCTTTTTTCAATATTTCCTTTTGTCAATATTTCCTTTTTTCTATATGTCCTTTTGTCAATATTTCCTTTTGTCAAAATTTCCTTTCCTCAATACTTCCTTTTTTCTATACTTTCTTTAGTCAATATTTCCTTTTGTCAATATTACCTTTTGTCAATATTTCCTTTTTTCTATACTTCCTTTTGTCAATATTTTCTTTTGTCAATATTTTCTGTTTCTATACTAACTTTTGTCAATATCTCCTTTATCAATATTTCCTTTTTTCTATACTTTTATTTGTCAATATTTCCTTTTGTCAATATTTCCTTTCGTCAATTTTTCCTTTTTTCAATAATCCTTTTTCAATATTTCCTTTTTTCAATATTTCATTTTTTCAATATTTCCTTTTATCTATACTTCCTTTTTTCATTATTTTCTTTTTTCTATATTCCCTTTTTTCAATATTTCCTTTTTTCTATACTTCCTTTTTTCAATAGTTATTTTTTTCCATATTACCTTTTATTCAATATTTCCTCTTTTCTAAACTTCCTTTTTTCAATATTTCCTTTGGTCAATATTTCCATTTTTCAATATTTCCCATGGTCAATATTTCCTTTTGACAATATTTCCTTTTGACAGTATTTCCTTTTTTCAATATTTTCTATTTTCAATATTTCCTTTTGTCAATAATTCCTTTTTTCTATACATTCTTTTGTCAATATTTCCTTTTGTCATTATTTCCTTTTGTCAATATATCCTTTTTTCAATATTTCCTTTTGTCAATATTTCCTTTTTTCAATATTTCCTTTTTTCAATATTTCCTTTTTTCAATATTTCCTTTTTTCTATACTTCATTTTTTCAATATTTCATTTTGTCAATATTTCCTTTTTTCAATATTTCCTTTTTTTAATATTTATTTTTTTCTATACTTCCTTTTGTCAATATTTCCTTTTATGAATATTTCCTTTTTTCAATATTTCTTTTTGTCAATATTTCCTTTTTTCTATATTTCCTTTTGTCAATATTACCTTTTTTCTATAATTCCTTTAGTCAATATTTCCTTTTGTCAATATTTCCTTTCGTCAATATTTCCTTTTTTCAATATTTCCTTTTTTCAATATATACTTTTTTCAATATTTCCTTTTTTTAATATTTTCTTTTGTCAATATTTCATTTTTTCAATATTTTTTTTTCTATAATTCCTTTTGTCAATATTTCCTTTTTTCAATATTTCCTTTTTTCACTATTTCCTTTTTTCAATATTTCTTTTTATCAATATTTCCTTTTTTCTTTATTTCCTTTTTTCAATATTTCCTTTTGTCAATATTTCCTTTTTTCAATATTTCGTTTTGGCAGTATTTCATTTTTTCAATAATTCCTTTTCTTAATATTTCCTTTTGTCAATATTTCCTTTTGTCAATATTTCCTTTTGTTAATATTTCCTTTCGTCAATATATTCTTTTACTATACTTCCTTTTGTCAATATTTCCTTTTTTCAATATTTCCTTTTTTCTATACTTCTTTTTTTCAATATTTCCTTTTGTCAGTATTTCGTTTTTTCAATATTTCCTTTTCTCAATATTTCCTTTTGTCAATATTTCCTTTTGTCAATATTTCCTTTTGTCAATATTTCCTTTTGTTAATATTTCCTTTCGTCAATATATTCTTTTACTATACTTCCTTTTGTCAATATTTCCTTTTGTCAATATTTCCTTTTTTCAATATTTCCTTTTTTCTATACTTCTTTTTTTCAATATTTCCTTTTTCAATATTTCCATTTTCAATATTTCCTTTTTTCAATATTTCCTTTTGTCAATATTTCCTTTTTTCAATATTTCCTTTTTTCTATACTTCCTTTTTTCAATATCTATTTTTTTTCCATATTTCCTTTTTTCAATATTTCCTCTTTTCTAAACTTCCTTTTTTCAATATTTCCTTTTGTCAACATTTCCATTTTTCAATATTTCCCATGGTCAATATTTCCTTTTGACAATATTTCCTTTTGACAGTATTTCCTTTTTTCAATATTTTCTATTTTCAATATTTCCTTTTGTCAATAATTCCTTTTTTCTATACATTCTTTTGTCAATATTTCCTTTTGTCATTATTTCCTTTTGTCAATATATCCTTTTTTCAATATTTCCTTTTGTCAATATTTCCTTTTTTCAATATTTCCTTTTTTCAATATTTCCTTTTTTCAATATTTCCTTTTTTCTATACTTCATTTTTTCAATATTTCATTTTGTCAATATTTCCTTTTTTCAATATTTCCTTTTTTTAATATTTATTTTTTTCTATACTTCCTTTTGTCAATATTTCCTTTTATGAATATTTCCTTTTTTCAATATTTCTTTTTGTCAATATTTCCTTTTTTCTATATTTCCTTTTGTCAATATTACCTTTTTTCTATAATTCCTTTAGTCAATATTTCCTTTTGTCAATATTTCCTTTCGTCAATATTTCCTTTTTTCAATATTTCCTTTTTTCAATATATACTTTTTTCAATATTTCCTTTTTTTAATATTTTCTTTTGTCAATATTTCATTTTTTCAATATTTTTTTTTCTATAATTCCTTTTGTCAATATTTCCTTTTTTCAATATTTCCTTTTTTCACTATTTCCTTTTTTCAATATTTCTTTTTATCAATATTTCCTTTTTTCTTTATTTCCTTTTTTCAATATTTCCTTTTGTCAATATTTCCTTTTTTCAATATTTCGTTTTGTCAGTATTTCGTTTTTTCAATAATTCCTTTTCTTAATATTTCCTTTTGTCAATATTTCCTTTTGTCAATATTTCCTTTTGTTAATATTTCCTTTCGTCAATATATTCTTTTACTATACTTCCTTTTGTCAATATTTCCTTTTTTCAATATTTCCTTTTTTCTATACTTCTTTTTTTCAATATTTCCTTTTGTCAGTATTTCGTTTTTTCAATATTTCCTTTTCTCAATATTTCCTTTTGTCAATATTTCCTTTTGTCAATATTTCCTTTTGTCAATATTTCCTTTTGTTAATATTTCCTTTCGTCAATATATTCTTTTACTATACTTCCTTTTGTCAATATTTCCTTTTGTCAATATTTCCTTTTTTCAATATTTCCTTTTTTCTATACTTCTTTTTTTCAATATTTCCTTTTTTCTATACTTCCTTTTGTGAATATTTCCATTTTCAATATTTCCTTTTTTCAATATTTCCTTTTGTCAATATTTCCTTTTTTCAATATTTCCTTTTTTCTATACTTCCTTTTTTCAATATCTATTTTTTTTCCATATTTCCTTTTTTCAATATTTCCTCTTTTCTAAACTTCCTTTTTTCAATATTTCCTTTTGTCAACATTTCCATTTTTCAATATTTCCCATGGTCAATATTTCCTTTTGACAATATTTCCTTTTGACAGTATTTCCTTTTTTCAATATTTTCTATTTTCAATATTTCCTTTCGTCAATAATTCCTTTTTTCTATACATTCTTTTGTCAATATTTCCTTTTGTCATTATTTCCTTTTGTCAATATATCCTTTTTTCAATATTTCCTTTTGTCAATATTTCCTTTTTTCAATATTTCCTTTTTTCAATATTTCCTTTTTTCAATATTTCCTTTTTTCTATACTTCATTCTTTCAATATTTCATTTTGTCAATATTTCCTTTTTTCAATATTTCCTTTTTTTAATATTTATTTTTTTTCTATACTTCCTTTTGTCAATATTTCCTTTTATGAATATTTCCTTTTTTCAATATTTCTTTTTGTCAATATTTCCTTTTTTCTATATTTCCTTTTGTCAATATTACCTTTTTTCTATTATTCCTTTAGTCAATATTTCCTTTTGTCAATATTTCCTTTCGTCAATATTTCCTTTTTTCAATATTTCCTTTTTTCAATATATACTTTTTTCAATATTTCCTTTTTTTAATATTTTCTTTTGTCAATATTTCATTTTTTCAATATTTTTTTTTCTATAATTCCTTTTGTCAATATTTCCTTTTTTCAATATTTCCTTTTTTCACTATTTCCTTTTTTCAATATTTCTTTTTATCAATATTTCCTTTTTTCTTTATTTCCTTTTTTCAATATTTCCTTTTGTCAATATTTCCTTTTTTCAAAATTTCGTTTTGTCAGTATTTCGTTTTTTCAATAATTCCTTTTCTTAATATTTCCTTTTGTCAATATTTCCTTTTGTCAATATTTCCTTTTGTTAATATTTCCTTTCGTCAATATATTCTTTTACTATACTTCCTTTTGTCAATATTTCCTTTTTTCAATATTTCCTTTTGTCAGTATTTCGTTTTTTCAATATTTCCTTTTCTCAATATTTCCTTTTGTCAATATTTCCTTTTGTCAATATTTCCTTTTGTCAATATTTCCTTTTGTTAATATTTCCTTTCGTCAATATATTCTTTTACTATACTTCCTTTTGTCAATATTTCCTTTTGTCAATATTTCCTTTTTTCAATATTTCCTTTTTTCTATACTTCTTTTTTTCAATATTTCCTTTTTTCTATACTTCCTTTTGTGAATATTTCCATTTGTCAATATTTCCTTTTTTCAATATTTCCTTTTGTCAATATTTCCTTTTTTCAATATTTCATTTTTTCTATACTTCCTTTTTTCAATATCTATTTTTTTTTTCCATATTTCCTTTTTTCAATATTTCCTCTTTTCTAACCTTCCTTTTTTCAATATTTCCTTTTGTCAACATTTCCATTTTTCAATATTTCCCATGGTCAATATTTCCTTTTGACAATATTTCCTTTTTTCAATATTTTCTATTTTCAATATTTCCTTTTGTCAATAATTCCTTTTTTTCTATACATTCTTTTGCCAATATTTCCTTTTGTCAATATATCCTTTTTTCAATATTTCCTTTTTCAATATTTCCTTTTTTCAATATTTCCTTTTTTCAACATTTCCTTTTCTCTATTTTTCCTTTTTTCAATATTTCCTTTTTTCTATACTTCCTTTTGTCAATATTTCCTTTTGTCAATATTTCCTTTTTTCAATTTATCCTTTTGTCAATATTTCCTTTTGTCAATATTTCCTTTTTTCAATTTTTCCTTTTTTCAATATTTCCTTTTTTCAATATTTCCTTTTTTCTATACTTCCTTTTTTCAATATTTCATTTCGCCAATATTTCCTTTTTTCAATATTTCCTTTTTTCAATATTTCTTTTTGTCAATATTTCCTTTTTTCTATTATTCCTTTTGTCAATATTACCTTATTTCTATACTTCCCTTTGTCAATATTTCCTTTTATTCATATTTCCTTTCGTCAATATTTCCTTTTTTCAATATTTCCTTTTTTCAATATATACTTTTTTCAATATTTCCTTTTTTTAATATTTCCATTTGTCAATATTTCTTTTTTTTAATATTTTCTTTTTTCTATAATTCCTTTTGTCAATATTTCATTTTTTCAATATTTCCTTTTCTACATATTTTTTTTTTCTATACATCTCTTTTTCAATATTTCCTTTTTTCCATATTTCCATTTTTCAATATTTCCTTTTTCCAATATTTCCTTTTTTCAATATTTCGTTTTGTCAATATTTCCTTTCCTCAATATTTCCATTTGTCAATATTTCCTTTTTTCTATACTTCCTTTTGTCAATATTTCCTTTTGTCAATATTTTCTTTTACTATACTTCCTTTTGTCAATATTTCCTTTTGTCAATATATCCTTTTTTCTATATATTTTTTGTCAATATTTCCTTTTGTCAATATATCTTTTCGTCAATTTTTCCTTTTTTTAATACTCCCTTTTGTAAGTATTTCCTTTTGTCAATATTTCCTTTTTTCAATTTATCCTTTTGTCAATATTTCCTTTTCTCAATATTCCCTTTTTTTAAATATTTCCTTTTTTCAATATTTCCTTTTTTCTATACTTCCTTTTTTCAATATTTCATTTTGTCAATATTTCCTTTTTTCAATTTTACCTTTTTTTAATATTTAATTTTTTCTATACTCCCTTTTGTCAATATTTCCTGTTTCAATATTTCCTTTTTTCAATATTTCTTTTTGTCAACATTTCCTTTTTTCTATATTTCCTTTTTTCAATATTTCTTTTTTTCAATATTTCCTTTTTTCAATATTTCCTTTTTTCTATACTTCCTTTTGTTAATATTTCGTTTTGTCAATATTTCCTTTTTTCAATATTTCCTTTTGTCAATATTTCCTTTTGTTAATATTTCCTTTTGTCAATATTTTCTTTAACTATACTTCCTTTTGTCAAAATTTCCTTTTGCCAATATTTCCTTTTTTCAATATTTCCTTTTTTCTATACTTCTTTTTTTCAATATTTCCTTTTTTCTATACTTCCTTTTGTCAATATTTCCTTTTATCAATATTTCCTTTTTTCAATATTTCCTTTTGTCAATATTTCCTTTTGTCAATATTTCCTTTTTTCAATATTTACTTTTGTCAATATATACTTTTGTCAATATTTCCTTTTGTCAATTTTTCCTTTTTTCAATATTTCCTTTTTTCAATATTTCCTTTTTTCAATATTTCCTTTTTTCAATATTTCCTTTTTTCTATAATTCCTTTTTTCATATTTCCTTTTTTCTCTACTTTTTTTTTTAATATATTTTTTTGTCAATATTTCCTTTTGTCAATATTTCCTTTTTTCAATATTTACTTTTATCAATATATCCTTTCGTCAATGTTTCCTTTATTCAATATTTCCTTTTGTAAATATTCATTTTTTTAGTATTTCCTTTTTTCAATATCTCCTTTTTTCAATATTAACTTTTTTCTATACTTCCTTTTTTCAATATTTCCTTTTGTCAATATTTCCTTTTTTCAACATTTACTATTGTCAATATTTCCTTTTTTCAATATTTCCTTTTGTCAATATTTCCTTTTTTCTATATGTCCTTTTGTCAATATTTCCTTTTTTAAAAATTTCCTTTCCTCAATACTTCCTTTTTTTCTATACTTTCTTTTGTCAATTTTTCCTTTTGTCAATATTACCTTTTGTCAATATTTCCTTTTTTCTATACTTCCTTTTGTCAATATTTTCTTTTGTCAATATTTTCTGTTTCTATACTAACTTTTGTCAATATCTCCTTTATCAATATTTTCTTTTTTCTATACTTTTTTTTGTCAATATTTCCTTTTGTCAATATTTCCTTTCGTCAATTTTTCCTTTTTTCAATATTTCCTTTTTCAATATTTCCTTTTTTCAATATTTCATTTTTTCAATATTACCTTTTATCTAAACATCCTTTTTTCATTATTTTCTTTTTTCTATATTCCCTTTTTTCAATATTTCCTTTTTTCCATATTTCCTTTTATTCAATATTTCCTCTTTTATAAACTTCCTTTTTTCAATATTTCCTTTGGTCAATATTTCCATTTTTCAATATTTCCCATGGTCAATATTTCCTTTTGACAATATTTCCTTTTGACAGTATTTCCTTTTTTCAATACTTTCTATTTTCAATATTTCCTTTTGTCAATAATTCCTTTTTTCTATACATTCTTTTGTCAATATTTCCTTTTGTCATTATTTCCTTTTGTCAATATATCCTTTTTTCAATATTTCCTTTTTCAATATTTCCTTTTTTCAATATTTCCTTTTTTCAACATTTCCTTTTCTCTTTACTTCCTTTTCTCAATTCTTCCTTTTTTCTATACTTCCTTTTGTCAATATTTCCTTTTGTCAATATTTCCTTTTTTCATTTTATCTTTTGTCAATATTTCCTTTTTTCAATATTTCCTTTTTTAAATATTTCCTTTTTTCTATACTTCCTTTTTTCAATATTTCATTTTGCCAATATTTCCTTTTTTCAATATTTCTTTTTGTCAACATTTCCTTTTTTCTATATTTTCTTTTTTTAATATTTATTTTTTTCAATATTTCCTTTTTTCAATATTTCCTTTTTTCTATACTTCCTTTTGTCAATATTTCGTTTTGTCAATATTTCCTTTTTTCAATATTTCCTTTTGTCAATATTTCCTTTTATTAATATTTACTTTTGTCAATACTTTCTTTAACTATACTTCCTTTTGTCAATATTTCCTTTTATCAATATTTCCTTTCGTCAATATTTCCTTTTGTCAATTTTTCCTTTTTTCAATATTTCCTTTTTTCAATATTTCCTTTTTTCAATATATCCATTTTTCTATACTTCATTTTTTCAATATTTCATTTTGTCAATATTACCTTTTTTCAATATTTCTTTTTTTTAATATTTACTTTTTTCTATACTTCATTTTGTCAATATTTCCTTGTATCAATATTTCCTTTTTTCAATATTTCTTTTTGTCAATATTTTCTTTTTTCTATATTTCCTTTTTTCAATATTTCCTTTTTTCAATATTTTCTTTTTTCAAAATTTCCTTTTTTCTATACTTCCTTTTTACAATATTTCCTTTTGTAAATATTTCCTTTTTTCAACATTTACTTTTGTCAATATTTCCTTTTTTCAATATTTCCTTTTGTCAATATTTCCTTTTTTCTATACTTCCTTTTGTCAATATTTCCTTTTGTCAAAATATCCTTTTTTCAATATTTCCTTTATCAATATTTCCTTTTGTCAATTTTTCCTTTTTTCAATATTTCCTCTTTTCAATATTTCCTTTTTTCAATATTTACTTTTTCAATATTTCCTTTTTTCTATAATTCCATCTTTCAATATTTCCTTTTTTTTCTACTTCCTTTTTTCAATATATCTTTTTGTTAATATTTCCTTTTTTCAATATTTCCTTTTTTCAATATTTCCTTTTGTCAATATTTCCATTTTTCAATATTTCCCATGGTCAATATTTCCTTTTGACAATATTTCCTTTTTTCAATATTTTCTATTTTCAATATTTCCTTTTGTCAATAATTCGTTTTTCAATACATTATTTGTCAAAATTTCCTTTTGTCAATATTACCTTTTTTCAATATATCCTTTTTTCAATATTTCCTTTTTCAATATTTCCTTTTTTCAATATTTCCTTTTTTCAACAATTCCTTTTCTCTATACTTCCTTTTTTCAATATTTCCTGTTTTCTATACTTCCTTTTGTCAATATTTCCTTTTGTCAATATTTCCTTTTTTCAATTTATCCTTTTGTCAATATTTCCTTTTTTCAATATTTCCTTTTTTCAATATTTCCTTTTTTCAATATTTCCTATTTTCTATGCTTCCTTTTTTCAATATTTCATTTTGTCAATATTTCCTTTTTTCAATATTTCCTTTTTTTAATATTTAATTTTTTCTATACTTCCTTTTGTCAATATTTCCTTTTATGAATATTTCCTTTTTTCAATATTTCTTTTTGTCAATATTTCCTTTTTTCTATATTTCCTTTTGTCAATATTACCTTTTTTCTATAATTCCTTTAGTCAATATTTCCTTTTGTCAATATTTCCTCTCGTCAATATTTCCTTTTTTCAATATTTCCTTTTTTCAATATATACTTTTTTCAATATTTCCTTTTTTTAATATTTCCTTTTGTCAATATTTCATTTTTTCAATATTTTTTTTTCTATAATTCCTTTTGTCAATATTTCCTTTTTTCAATATTTCCTTTTTTCACTATTTCTTTTTTTCAATATTTCTTTTTGTCAATATTTCCTTTTTTCTTTATTTCCTTTTTTCAATATTTCCTTTTGTCAATATTTCCTTTTTTCAATATTTCCTTTTGTCAGTATTTCGTTTTTTCAATATTTCCTTTTCTTAATATTTCCTTTTGTCAATATTTCCTTTTGTCAATATTTCCTTTTGTCAATATTTCCTTTTGTTAATATTTCCTTTCGTCAATATATTCTTTTACTATACTTCCTTTGGTCAATATTTCCTTTTGTCAATATTTCCTTTTTTCAATATTTCCTTTTTTCTATACTTCTTTTTTTCAATATTTCCTTTTGTCAGTATTTCGTTTTTTCAATATTTCCTTTTCTCAATATTTCCTTTTGTCAATATTTCCTTTTGTCAATATTTCCTTTTGTCAATATTTCCTTTTGTTAATATTTCCTTTCGTCAATATATTCTTTTACTAATCTTCCTTTTGTCAATATTTCCTTTTGTCAATATTTCCTTTTTTCAATATTTCCTTTTTTCTATACTTCTTTTTTTCAATATTTCCTTTTTTCTATACTTCCTTTTGTGAATATTTCCATTTGTCAATATTTCCTTTTTTCAATATTTCCTTTTGTCAATATTTCCTTTTTTCAATATTTCCTTTTTTCTATACTTCCTTTTTTCAATATCTATTTTTTTTCCATATTTCCTTTTTTCAATATTTCCTCTTTTCTAAACTTCCTTTTTTCAATATTTCCTTTTGTCAACATTTCCATTTTTCAATATTTCCCATGGTCAATATTTCCTTTTGACAATATTTCCTTTTTTCAATATTTTCTATTTTCAATATTTCCTTTTGTCAATAATTCCTTTTTTTCTATACATTCTTTTGTCAATATTTCCTTTTGTCAATATATCCTTTTTTCAATATTTCCTTTTTCAATATTTCCTTTTTTCAATATTTCCTTTTTTCAACATTTCCTTTTCTCTATTCTTCCTTTTTTCAATATTTCCTTTTTTCTTTACTTCCTTTTGTCAATATTTCCTTTTTTCAATATTTCCTTTTTTCAATTTATCCTTTTGTCAATATTTCCTTTTGTCAATATTTCCTTTTTTCAATATTTCCTTTTTTCAATATTTCCTTTTTTCAATATTTCCTTTTTTCTATACTTCCTTTTTTCAATATTTCATTTCGCCAATATTTCCTTTTTTAATATTTCCTTTTTTCAATATTTCTTTTTGTCAATATTTCCTTTTTTCTATTATTCCTTTTGTCAATATTACCTTATTTCTATACTTCCCTTTGTCAATATTTCCTTTTATTCATATTTCCATTCGTCAATATTTCCTTTTTTCAATATTTCCTTTTTTCAATATATACTTTTTTCAATATTTCCTTTTTTTAATATTTCCTTTTGTCAATATTTCTTTTTTTTAATATTTTCTTTTTTCTATAATTCCTTTTGTCAATATTTCATTTTTTCAATATTTCCTTTTCTACATATTTTTTTTTCTATACATCTCTTTTTCAATATTTCCTTTTTTCCATATTTCCATTTTTCAATATTTCCTTTTTTCAATATTTCCTTTTGTCAATATTTCGTTTTGTCAATATTTCCTATCCTCAATATTTCCATTTGACAATATTTCCTCTTTTCTATACTTCCTTTTGTCAATATTTCCTTTTGTCAATATTTTCTTTTGTCAATATTTCCTTTTTTCTATATATTTTTTGTCAATATTTCCTTTTGTCAATATATCTTTTCGTCAATTTTTCCTTTTTTTAATATATCCTTTTTCAATCTTTCCTTTTTTCAATATTTCCTTTTTTCAATATTTCCTTTTATCTATACTTCCTTTTTTCATTATTTCCTTTTTTCTATATTTCCTTTTTTCAATATTTCCTTTTTTCTATACTTCCTTTTTTCAATAGTTATTTTTTTCCATATTTCCTTTTTTCAATATTTCCTATTTTCGAAACTTCCTTTTTTCAATATTTCCTTTTGTCAATATTTCCATTTTTCAATATTTCCCATGGTCAATTATTCGTTTTGACAATATTTACTTTTGCCAATATTTCCTTTTTTCAATATTTTCTATTTTTAATATTTTCTTTTGTCAATAAATACTGTTTTCTATACATTCTTTTTTCAATATTTCCTTTTGTCATTATTTCCATTTGTCAATATATCCTTTCTTCAATATTTCATTTTTCAATATTTCCTTTTTTCAATATTTCCTTTTTTCAACATTTCCTTTTCTCTTTACTTCCTTTTTTCAATTCTTCCTTTTTTCTATACTCCCTTTTGTAAATATTTCCTTTTGTCAATATTTCCTTTTTTCAATTTATCCTTTTGTCAATATTTCCTTTTCTCAATATTCCCTTTTTTCAATATTTCCTTTTTTCAATATTTCCTTTTTTCTATACTTCCTTTTATCAATATTTCGTTTTGTCAATATTTCCTTTTTTCAATATTTCCTTTTTTCAATATTTCCTTTTTTCAATATTTACTTTTTTCATAATTTCCTTTTTTCTATAATTCCTTTTTTCAATATTTCCTTTTTTCTCTACTTCCTTTTTTCAATATTTCTTTTTATCAATTATTCCTTTTGTCAATGTTTCCTGTATTCAATATTTCCTTTTGTTAATATTCATTTTTTTTAATATTTCCTTTATTCAATATTTCCTTTTTTCAATATTTCCTTTTTTACATACTTCCTTTTTTCAAAATTTCCTTTTTTCTATACTTCCTTTTTACAATATTTCCTTTTGTAAATATTTCCTTTTTTCAACATTTACTTTTGTCAATATTTCCTTATTTCAATATTTCCTTTTGTCAATATTTCCTTTTTTCTATACTTCCTTTTGTCAATATTTCCTTTTGTCAAAATTTCCTTTTTTCAATATTTCCTTTATCAATATTTCCTTTTGTCAATTTTTCCTTTTTTCAATATTTCCTCTTTTCAATATTTCCTTTTTTCAATATTTACTTTTTCAATATTTCCTTTTTTCTATAATTCCTTCTTTCAATATTTCCTTTTTTTTCTACTTCCTTTTTTCAATATTTCTTTTTGTTAATATTTCCTTTTTCAATATTTCCTTTTTTCAATATTTCCTTTTGTCAATATTTCCATTTTTCAATATTTCCCATGGTCAATATTTCCTTTTGACAATATTTCCTTTTTTTAATATTTTCTATTTTCAATATTTCCTTTTGTCAATAATTCCTTTTTCAATACATTATTTGTCAAAATTTCCTTTTGTCAATATTTCCTTTTTTCAATATATCCTTTTTTCAATATTTCCTCTTTCAAAATTTCCTTTTTTCAATATTTCCTTTTTTCAACATTTCCTTTTCTCTATACTTCCTTTTTTCAATATTTCCTGTTTTCTATACTTCCTTTTGTCAATATTTCCTTTTGTCAAAATTTCCTTTTTTCAATTTATCCTTTTGTCAATATTTCCTTTTGTCAATATTTCCTTTTTTCAATATTTCCTTTTTTCAATATTTCCTTTTTTCAATATTTCCTTTTTTCTATACTTCCTTTTTTCAATATTTCATTTTGTCAATATTTCCTTTTTTCAATATTTCCTTTTTTTAATATTTAATTTTTTCTATACTTCCTTTTGTCAATATTTCCTTTTATGAATATTTCCTTCTATCAATATTTCTTTTTTTTCAATATTTCCTTTTTTCTATATTTCCTTTTGTCAATATTACCTTTTTTCTATAATTCCTTTAGTCAATATTTCCTTTGGTCAATATTTCCTTTCGTCAATATTTCCTTTTTTCAATATTTCCTTTTTTCAATATATACTTTTTTCAATATTTCCTTTTTTTAATATTTCCTTTTGTCAATATTTCATTTTTTCAATATTTTTTTTTCTATAATTCCTTTTGTCAATATTTCCTTTTTACAATATTTCCTTTTTTCACTATTTCCTTTTTTCAATATTTCTTTTTGTCAATATTTCCTTTTTTCTTTATTTCCTTTTTTCAATATTTCCTTTTGTCAATATTTCCTTTTTTCAATATTTCCTTTTGTCAGTATTTCGTTTTTTCAATATTTCCTTTTCTTAATATTTCCTTTTGTCAATATTTCCTTTTGTCAATATTTCCTTTTGTTAATATTTCCTTTCGTCAATATATTCTTTTACTATACTTCCTTTTGTCAATATTTCCTTTTGTCAATATTTCCTTTTTTCAATATTTCCTTTTTTCTATACTTCTTTTTTTCAATATTTCCTTTTGTCAGTATTTCGTTTTTTCAATATTTCCTTTTCTCAATATTTCCTTTTGTCAATATTTCCTTTTATTCATATTTCCTTTCGTCAATATTTCCTTTTTTCAATATTTCCGTTTTTCAATATATACTTTTTTCACTATTTCCTTTTTTCAATATTTCTTTTTGTCAATATTTCCTTTTTTCTTTATTTCCTTTTTTCAATATTTCCTTTTGTCAATATTTCCTTTTTTCAATATTTCCTTTTGTCAGTATTTCGTTTTTTCAATATTTCCTTTTCTTAATATTTCCTTTTGTCAATATTTCCTTTTGTCAATATTTCCTTTTGTTAATATTTCCTTTCGTCAATATATTCTTTTACTATACTTCCTTTTGTCAATATTTCCTTTTGTCAATATTTCCTTTTTTCAATATTTCCTTTTTTCTATACTTCTTTTTTTCAATATTTCCTTTTGTCAGTATTTCGTTTTTTCAATATTTCCTTTTCTCAATATTTCCTTTTGTCAATATTTCCTTTTATTCATATTTCCTTTCGTCAATATTTCCTTTTTTCAATATTTCCGTTTTTCAATATATACTTTTTTCAATATTTCCTTTTTTTAATATTTCCTTCTGTCAATATTTCTTTTTTTTAATATTTTCTTTTTTCTATAATTCCTTTTGTCAATATTTCATTTTTTCAATATTTCCTTTTCTACATATTTTTTTTTTCTATACATCTCTTTTTCAATATTTCCTTTTTTCCATATTTCCATTTTTCAATATTTCCTTTTTTCAATATTTCCTTTTGTCAATATTTCGTTTTGTCAATATTTCCTTTCCTCAATATTTCCATTTGTCAATATTTCCTCTTTTCTATACTTCCTTTTGTCAATATTTCCTTTTGTCAATATTTTCTTTTACTATACTTCCTTTTGTCAATATTTTCTTTTGTCAATATTTCCTTTTTTCTATATATTTTTTGTCAATATTTCCTTTTGTCAATATATCTTTTCGTCAATTTTTCCTTTTTTTAATATTTCCTTTTTCAATATTTCCTTTTTTCAATATTTCCTTTTTTCAATATTTCCTTTTATCTATACTTCCTTTTTTCATTATTTCCTTTTTTCTATATTTCCTTTTTTCAATATTTCCTTTTTTCTATACTTCCTTTTTTCAATAGTTATTTTTTTCCATATTTCCTTTTTTCAATATTTCCTCTTTTCGAAACTTCCTTTTTTCAATATTTCCTTTTGTCAATATTTCCATTTTTCAATATTTCCCATGGTCAGTTATTCCTTTTGACAATATTTACTTTTGACAATATTTCCTTTTTTCAATATTTTCTATTTTTAATATTTTCTTTTGTCAATAAATCCTGTTTTCTATACATTCTTTTTTCAATATTTCCTTTTGTCATTATTTCCATTTGTCAATATATCCTTTCTTCAATATTTCATTTTTCAATATTTCCTTTTTTCAATATTTCCTTTTTTCAACATTTCCTTTTCACTTTACTTCCTTTTTTCAATTCTTCCTTTTTTCTATACTCCCTTTTGTAAATATTTCCTTTTGTCAATATTTCTTTTTTTCAATTTATCCTTTTGTCAATATTTCCTTTTCTCAATATTCCCTTTTTTCAATATTTCCTTTTTTCAATATTTCCTTTTTTCTATACTTCCTTTTATCAATATTTCGTTTTGTCAATATTTCCTTTTTTCAATATTTCCTTTTTTCAATATTTCCTTTTTTCAATATTTACTTTTTTCATAATTTCCTTTTTTCTATAATTTCTTTTTTCAATATTTCCTTTTTTCTCTACTTCCTTTTTTCAATATTTCTTTTTATCAATTATTCCTTTCGTCAATGTTTCCTGTATTCAATATTTCCTTTTGTTAATATTCATTTTTTTAAATATTTCCTTTATTCAATATTTCCTTTTTTCAATATTACCTTTTTTACATACTTCCTTTTTTCAAAATTTCCTTTTTTCTATACTTCCTTTTTACAATATTTCCTTTTGTAAATATTTCCTTTTTTCAACATTTACTTTTGTCAATATTTCCTTTTTTCAATATTTCCTTTTGTCAATATTTCCTTTTTTCTATACTTCCTTTTGTCAATATTTCCTTTTGTCAAAATTTCCTTTTTTCAATATTTCCTTTATCAATATTTCCTTTTGTCAATTTTTCCTTTTTTCAATATTTCCTCTTTTCAATATTTCCTTTTTTCAATATTTACTTTTTCAATATTTCCTTTTTTCTATAATTCCTTCTTTCAATATTTCCTTTTTTTCTACTTCCTTTTTTCAATATTTCTTTTTGTTAATATTTCCTTTTTCAATATTTCCTTTTTTCAATATTTCCTTTTGTCAATATTTCCATTTTTCAATATTTCCCATGGTCAATATTTCCTTTTGACAATATTTCCTTTTTTCAATATTTTCTATTTTCAATATTTCCTTTTGTCAATAATTCCTTTTTCAATACATTATTTGTCAAAATTTCCTTTTGTCAATATTTCCTTTTTTCAATATATCCTTTTTTCAATATTTTCTCTTTCAATATTTCCTTTTTTCAATATTTCCTTTTTTCAACATTTCCTTTTCTCTATACTTCCTTTTTTCAATATTTCCTGTTTTCTATACTTCCTTTTGTCAATATTTCCTTTTGTCAATATTTCCTTTTTTCAATTTATCCTTTTGTCAATATTTCCTTTTGTCAATATTTCCTTTTTTCAATATTTCCTTTTTTCAATATTTCCTTTTTTCAATATTTCCTTTTTTCTAAACTTCCTTTTTTCAATATTTCATTTTGTCAATATTTCCTTTTTTCAATATTTCCTTTTTTTAATATTTAATTTTTTCTATACTTCCTTTTGTCAATATTTCCTTTTATGAATATTTCCTTTTTTCAATATTTCTTTTTGTCAATATTTCCTTTTTTCTATATTTCCTTTTGTCAATATTACCTTTTTTCTATAATTCCTTTAGTCAATTTTTCCTTTTGTCAATATTTCCTTTCGTCAATATTTCCTTTTTTCAATATTTCCTTTTTTCAATATATACTTTTTTCAATATTTCCTTTTTTTAATATTTCCTTTTGTCAATATTTCATTTTTTCAATATTTTTTTTTCTAAAATTCCTTTTGTCAATATTTCCTTTTTTCAATATTTCCTTTTTTCACTATTTCCTTTTTTCAATATTTCTTTTTGTCAATATTTCCTTTTTTCTTTATTTCCTTTTTTCAATATTTCCTTTTGTCAATATTTCCTTTTTTCAATATTTCCTTTTTTCAGTATTTCGTTTTTTCAATATTTCCTTTTCTTAATATTTCCTTTTGTCAATATTTCCTTTTGTCAATATTTCCTTTTGTTAATATTTCCTTTCGTCAATATATTCTTTTACTATACTTCCTTTTGTCAATATTTCCTTTTGTCAATATTTCCTTTTTTCAATATTTCCTTTTTTCTATACTTCTTTTTTTCAATATTTCCTTTTGTCAGTATTTCGTTTTTTCAATATTTCCTTTTCTCAATATTTCCTTTCGTCAATATATTCTTTTACTATACTTCCTTTTGTCAATATTTCCTTTTGTCAATATTTCCTTTTTTCAATATTTCCTTTTTTCTATACTTCTTTTTTTCAATATTTCCTTTTTTCTATACTTCCTTTTGTGAATATTTCCATTTGTCAATATTTCCTTTTTTCAATATTTCCTTTTGTCAATATTTCCTTTTTTCAATATTTCCTTTTTTCTATACTTCTTTTTTTCAATATTTCCTTTTTTCTATACTTCCTTTTGTGAATATTTCCATTTGTCAATATTTCCTTTTTTCAATATTTCCTTTTGTCAATATTTCCTTTTGACAATATTTCCTTTTTTCAATATTTTCTATTTTCAATATTTCTTTTTGTCAATAATTCCTTTTTTTCTATACATTCTTTTGTCAATATTTCCTTTTGTCAATATATCCTTTTTTCAATATTTCCTTTTTCAATATTTCCTTTTTTCAATATTTCCTTTTTTCAACATTTCCTTTTCTCTATTCTTCCTTTTTTCAATATTTCCTTTTTTCTACACTTCCTTTTGTCAGTATTTCCTTTTTTCAATATTTCCGTTTTTCAATATATACTTTTTTCAATATTTCCTTTTTTTAATATTTCCTTTTGTCAATATTTCTTTTTTTTAATATTTTCTTTTTTCTATAATTCCTTTTGTCAATATTTCATTTTTTCAATATTTCCTTTTCTACATATTTTTTTTTCTATACATCTCTTTTTCAATATTTCCTTTTTTCCATATTTCCATTTTTCAATATTTCCTTTTTTCAATTTTTCCTTTTGTCAATATTTCGTTTTGTCAATATTTCCTTTCCTCAATATTTCCATTTGTCAATATTTCCTCTTTTCTATACTTCCTTTTGTCAATATTTCCTTTTGTCAATATTTTCTTTTACTATACTTCCTTTTGTCAATATTTTCTTTTGTCAATATTTCCTTTTTTCTATATATTTTTTGTCAATATTTCCTTTTGTCAATATATCTTTTCGTCAATTTTTCCTTTTTTTAATATTTCCTTTTTCAATATTTCCTTTTTTCAATATTTCCTTTTTTCAATATTTCCTTTTATCTATACTTCCTTTTTTCATTATTTCCTTTTTTCTATATTTCCTTTTTTCAATATTTCCTTTTTTCTATACTTCCTTTTTTCAATAGTTATTTTTTTCCATATTTCCTTTTTTCAATATTTCCTCTTTTCGAAACTTCCTTTTTTCAATATTTCCTTTTGTCAATATTTCCATTTTTCAATATTTCCCATGGTCAATTATTCCTTTTGACAATATTTACTTTTGACAATATTTCCTTTTTTCAATATTTTCTATTTTTAATATTTTCTTTTGTCAATAAATCCTGTTTTCTATACATTCTTTTTTCAATATTTCCTTTTGTCATTATTTCCATTTGTCAATATATCCTTTCTTCAATATTTCATTTTTCAATATTTCCTTTTTTCAATATTTCCTTTTTTCAACATTTCCTTTTCTCTTTACTTCCTTTTTTCAATTCTTCCTTTTTTCTATACTCCCTTTTGTAAATATTTCCTTTTGTCAATATTTCCTTTTTTCAATTTATCCTTTTGTCAATATTTCCTTTTCTCAATATTCCCTTTTTTCAATATTTCCTTTTTTCAATATTTCCTTTTTTCTATACTTCCTTTTATCAATATTTCGTTTTGTCAATATTTCCTTTTTTCAATATTTCCTTTTTTCAATATTTCCTTTTTTCAATATTTACTTTTTTCATAATTTCCTTTTTTCTATAATTCCTTTTTTCAATATTTCCTTTTTTCTCTACTTCCTTTTTTCAATATTTCTTTTTATCAATTATTCCTTTCGTCAATGTTTCCTGTATTCAATATTTCCTTTTGTTAATATTCATTTTTTTTAATATTTCCTTTATTCAATATTTCCTTTTTTCAATATTACCTTTTTTACATACTTCCTTTTTTCAAAATTTCCTTTTTTCTATACTTCCTTTTTACAATATTTCCTTTTGTAAATATTTCCTTTTTTCAACATTTACTTTTGTCAATATTTCCTTTTTTCAATATTTCCTTTTGTCAATATTACCTTTTTTCTATACTTCCTTTTGTCAATATTTCCTTTTGTCAAAATTTCCTTTTTTCAATATTTCCTTTATCAATATTTCCTTTTGTCAATTTTTCCTTTTTTCAATATTTTCTCTTTTCAATATTTCCTTTTTTCAATATTTACTTTTTCAATATTTCCTTTTTTCTATAATTCCTTCTTTCAATATTTCCTTTTTTTTCTACTTCCTTTTTTCAATATTTCTTTTTGTTAATATTTCCTTTTTCAATATTTCCTTTTTTCAATATTTCCTTTTGTCAATATTTCCATTTTTCAATATTTCCCATGGTCAATATTTCCTTTTGACAATATTTCCTTTTTTCAATATTTTCTATTTTCAATATTTCCTTTTGTCAATAATTCCTTTTTCAATACATTATTTGTCAAAATTTCCTTTTGTCAATATTTCCTTTTTTCAATATATCCTTTTTTCAATATTTCCTCTTTCAATATTTCCTTTTTTCAATATTTCCTTTTTTCAACATTTCCTTTTCTCTATACTTCCTTTTTTCAATATTTCCTGTTTTCTATACTTCCTTTTGTCAATATTTCCTTTTGTCAATATTTCCTTTTTTCAATTTATCCTTTTGTCAATATTTCCTTTTGTCAATATTTCCTTTTTTCAATATTTCCTTTTTTCAATATTTCCTTTTTTCAATATTTCCTTTTTTCTAAACTTCCTTTTTTCAATATTTCATTTTGTCAATATTTCCTTTTTTCAATATTTCCTTTTTTTAATATTTAATTTTTTCTATACTTCCTTTTGTCAATATTTCCTTTTATGAATATTTCCTTTTTTCAATATTTCTTTTTGTCAACATTTCCTTTTTTCTATATTTCCTTTTGTCAATATTACCTTTTTTCTATAATTCCTTTAGTCAATATTTCCTTTCGTCAATATTTCCTTTTTTCAATATTTCCTTTTTTCAATATATACTTTTTTCAATATTTCCTTTTATTAATATTTCCTTTTGTCAATATTTCATTTTTTCAATATTTTTTTTTCTATAATTCCTTTTGTCAATATTTCCTTTTTTCAATATTTCCTTTTTTCACTATTTCCTTTTTTCAATATTTCTTTTTGTCAATATTTCCTTTTTTCTTTATTTCCTTTTTTCAATATTTCCTTTTGTCAATATTTCCTTTTTTCAATATTTCCTTTTGTCAGTATTTCGTTTTTTCAATATTTCCTTTTCTTAATATTTCCTTTTGTCAATATTTCCTTTTGTCAATATTTCCTTTTGTTAATATTTCCTTTCGTTAATATATTCTTTTACTATACTTCCTTTTGTCAATATTTCCTTTTGTCAATATTTCCTTTTTTCAATATTTCCTTTTTTCTATACTTCTTTTTTTCAATATTTCCTTTTGTCAGTATTTCGTTTTTTCAATATTTCCTTTTCTCAATATTTCCTTTTGTCAATATTTCCTTTTGTCAATATTTCCTTTTGTCAATATTTCCTTTTGTTAATATTTCCTTTCGTCAATATATTCTTTTACTATACTTCCTTTTGTCAATATTTCCTTTTGTCAATATTTCCTTTTTTCAATATTTCCTTTTTTCTATACTTCTTTTTTTCAATATTTCCTTTTTTCTATACTTCCTTTTGTGAATATTTCCATTTGTCAATATTTCCTTTTTTCAATATTTCCTTTTGTCAATATTTCCTTTTTTCAATATTTCCTTTTTTCTATACTTCCTTTTTTCAATATCAATTTTTTTCCATATTTCCTTTTTCAATATTTCCTCTTTTCTAAACTTCCTTTTTTCAATATTTCCTTTTGTCAACATTTCCATTTTTCAATATTTCCCATGGTCAATATTTCCTTTTGACAATATTTCCTTTTTTCAATATTTTCTATTTTCAATATTTCCTTTTGTCAATAATTCCTTTTTTTCTATACATTCTTTTGTCAATATTTCCTTTTGTCAATATATCCTTTTTTCAATATTTCCTTTTTCAATATTTCCTTTTTTCAATATTTCCTTTTTTCAACATTTCCTTTTCTCTATTCTTCCTTTTTTCAATATTTCCTTTTTTCTATACTTCCTTTTGTCAGTATTTCCTTTTTACAATATTTCCTATTTTCAATTTCTCCTTTTGTCAATATTTCCTTTTGTCAATATTTCCTTTTTTCAATATTTCCTTTTTTCAATATTTCCTTTTTTCAATATTTCCTTTTTTCTATACTTCCTTTTTTCAATATTTCATTTCGCCAATATTTCCTTTTTTCAATATTTCCTTTTTTCAATATTTCTGTTTGTCAATATTTCCTTTTTTCTATTATTCCTTTTGTCAATATTACCTTATTTCTATACATCCCTTTGTCAATATTTCCTTTTATTCATATTTCCTTTCGTTAATATTTCCTTTTTTCAATATTTCCTTTTTTCAATATCTACTTTTTTCAATATTTCCTTTTTTTAATATTTCCTTTTGTCAATATTTTTTTTTTTTATATTTTCTTTTTTCTATAATTCCTTTTGTCAATATTTCATTTTTTCGATATTTCCTTTTCTAGATATTTTTTTTTTCTATACATCTCTTTTTCAATATTTCCTTTTTTCCATATTTCCATTTTTCAATATTTCCTTTTTTCAATATTTCCTTTTGTCAATATTTAGTTTTGTCAATATTTCCTTTCCTCAATATTTCCATTTGTCAATATTTCCTTTTTTCTATACTTCTTTTTGTCAATATTTCCTTTTGTCAATATTTACTTTTACTATACTTCCTTTTGTCAATATTTCCTTTCGTCAATTTTTCCTTTTTTCAATATTTCCTTTTTCAATATTTCCTTTTTCAATATTTCATTTTTTCAATATTTCCTTTTATCTATACTTCCTTTTTTCATTATTTTCTTTTTTCTATATTCCCTTTTTTCAATATTTCCTTTTTTCTATACTTCCTTTTTTCAATAGTTATTTTTTTCCATATTACCTTTTATTCAATATTTCCTCTTTTCTAAACTTCCTTTTTTCAATATTTCCTTTGGTCAATATTTCCATTTTTCAATATTTCCCATGGTCAATATTTCCTTTTGACAATATTTCCTTTTGACAGTATTTCCTTTTTTCAATATTTTCTATTTTCAATATTTCCTTTTGTCAATAATTCCTTTTTTCTATACATTCTTTTGTCAATATACCTCTTGTCATTATTTCCTTTTGTCAATATATCCTTTCTTCAATATTTCATTTTTCAATATTTCCTATTTTCAATATTTCCTTTTTTCAACATTTCCTTTTCTCTTTACTTCCTTTTTTCAATTCTTCATTTTTTCTATACTCCCTTTTGTAAATATTTCCTTTTGTCAATATTTCCTTTTTTCAATTTATCCTTTTGTCAATATTTCCTTTTCTCAATATTCCCTTTTTTCAATATTTCCTTTTTTCAATATTTCCTTTTTTCTATACTTCCTTTTTTCAATATTTCATTTTGTCAATATCTCCTTTTTTCAATTTTACCTTTTTTTAATATTTAATTTTTTCTATACTCCCTTTTGTCAATATTTCCTGTTTCAATATTTCCTTTTTTCAATATTTCTTTTTGTCAACATTTCCTTTTTTCTATATTTCCTTTTTTCAATATTTCTTTTTTTCAATATTTCCTTTTTTCAATATTTACTTTTTTCTATACTTCCTTTTGTCAATATTTCGTTTTGTCAATATTTCCTTTTTTCAATATTTCCTTTTGTCAATATTTCCTTTTGTTAATATTTCCTTTTGTCAATATTTTCTTTAACTATACTTCCTTTTGTCAATATTTCCTTTTGTCAATATTTCCTTTTTTCAATATTTCCTTTTTTCTATACTTTTTTTTGTCAATATTTCCTTTTGTCAATATTTCCTTTCGTCAATTTTTCCTTTTTTCAATATTTCCTTTTTCAATATTTCCTTTTTTCAATATTTCATTTTTTCAATATTTCCTTTTATCTATACTTCCTTTTTTCATTATTTTCTTTTTTCTATATTCCCTTTTTTCAATATTTCCTTTTTTCTATACTTCCTTTTTTCAATAGTTATTTTTTTCCATATTACCTTTTATTCAATATTTCCTCTTTTCTAAACTTCCTTTTTTCAATATTTCCTTTGGTCAATATTTCCATTTTTCAATATTTCCCATGGTCAATATTTCCTTTTGACAATATTTCCTTTTGACAGTATTTCCTTTTTTCAATATTCTCTATTTTCAATATTTCCTTTTGTCAATAATTCCTTTTTTCTATACATTCTTTTGTCAATATTTCCTTTTGTCATTATTTCCTTTTGTCAATATATCCTTTTTTCAATATTTCCTTTTTCAATATTTCCTTTTTTCAATATTTCCTTTTTTCAACATTTCCTTTTCTCTTTACTTCCTTTTTTCAATTCTTCCTTTTTTCTATACTTCCTTTTGTCAATATTTCCTTTTGTCAATATTTCCTTTTTTCATTTTATCTTTTGTCAATATTTCCTTTTTTCAATATTTCCTTTTTTCAATATTTCCTTTTTTCTATACTTCCTTTTTTCAATATTTCATTTTGCCAATATTTCCTTTTTTCAATTTTACCTTTCTTTAATATTTAATTTTTTCTATACTTCCTTTTGTCAATATTTCCTTTTTCAATATTTCCTTTTTTCAATATTTCTTTTTGTCAACATTTCCTTTTTTCTATATTTCCTTTTTTTAATATTTCTTTTTTTCAATATTTCCTTTTTTCAATATTTCCTTTTTTCTATACTTCCTTTTGTCAATATTTCGTTTTGTCAATATTTCCTTTTTTCAATATTTCCTTTTGTCAATTTTTCCTTTTATTAATATTTACTTTTGTTTATATTTTCTTTAACTATACTTCCTTTTGTCAATATTTCAACAGCAGCAACATTTTCATCAACAGAAACATTTTAATCAACAGAAACATTTTCATCAACAGGAACATTTTTTTCATTAGCAACATTCCCATCTACTGCAAAATTTTCAATAAACGCAACATTTTCAACAAGAGTAAAATTTTTATCAACTGCAACTTTTTCAACAACAGCAACAATTTCAACAACAGCAATATTTTCATCTATAGCATTATTTTTATCAACAGCAATACTTTCATCACTAGCAACATTTGCATCATTAGCAACATTCTTATCTACTGCAAAATTTTCAACAACAGCATCATTTTCAACAACAGCACCTGATTCATCAACAGTACATTTTCATCAACAGCAACATTTTTAACAACAGCAACATTTTCATCAACAGCAACATTTTCAACAACAGCAAAATTTCCATCAAAGCAACATTTTCATCAACAGGAACTATTTCAACAACAGCAATATGTTCAACAACAGCAACATTTTCAACAACAGCATCATTTTCATCAACAGCATCATTTTCATCAACAGCAACATTTTCATCATCAGCTTCTTTTTCATCAACAGTAACCTTTTCAACAACAGCAACTTTTTCAACAAAAGCATCATTTTCAACAACAGCAACATTTTCAACAACAGTTACATATTCATCAACAGCTTTATTTTCATCAACAACAACATTTTCATCAACAGCAACAATTTCAACAACAGCAACATTTTCATCAACAGCAACATTTTCATCAACAGCAACAAAATTATCAACAGACTTTTTCATCAAGAGCATCATTTTCATCAACAGCAACATTTTCATCAACAGCAATATTATCATCAACATCAACATTTTCAACAATAGCAACAATTTCAACAACAGCAACATTTTCATCAACAGCAACATTTTCATCAACAGCAATATTTTCATCAACAGCAACAATTTCATCAACAGACATTTTCATCAAGAGCAACAGTTTCATCAACAGCAACATTTTAATCATTAGCAACATTTTCATCAACAGCAACATTTTTCTCAACAGCAACATTTAATTATTATCAACATTTTCATCAACAGCAACATTTTCTTCAACAGCAACATTTTTAAAAACAGAAACATTTCATCAACAGCAACATATTCAACAACATTAAAATTTCCATCAAAGCAACATTGTCATCAACAGCAACTATTTCAACAACAGAAATATGTTCAACAACAGCAACATTTTCAACAACAGCAACATTTTCAACAACAGGAGAATTTTCACACAACAGCAACATTTCAGCAACAGCAAATTTTTCAACAACAGCAACATATTCAACGACAGCATAATTTTCATCAACAGCAACATTTTCAACAACAGCAACATTTTCTAAAACAGCAATATTTTCATCAAAAGCAACATTTTCAAGAACAGCAACATTTTTTAAAACAGCATCATTTTCAAAAACAGCAAAACTTTCAACATTAGTAATATTTTTAACAACAGAAACATATTCAACAATAGCAAAATTTTCAACAACAGATATTTTTTTAACAAAAGAAACATTTTCAACAAAAGCAACATTTTCAACGACAGGAACATTTTCATCAACAGCAAAATTTTCATCAACAGAAACATTTTCATTTACAGTAACAATTTCATTAACAGCAACATTTTCATCAACATCAACATTTTCATCAACAGACATTTTCATCAACAGCAACATTTTCATCCACAGCAAAATTTTCATCAACAGCAACATTATCAACAACAGAAATGTTTTCATCAACAGCATCATTTTCATCAACAGCAACATTTTCATCAATAGCAACATTTTAATCGCTAGCAAAATTTTCATCAACAGCAACATTTTCTTCAACAGCAACATTTTTATCAACAGCAACATTTTCATCAACAGCAACATTTTCAACAACAGCAAAATTTCCATCAAAGCAAAATTTTCATCAACAGGAACTATTTCAACAACAGCAATATGTTCAACAACAGCAACATTTTCAGCAACGGCAACATTTTTATCAACAGCATCATTTTCATCAATAGCAACATTTTCATCAACAGCTTCATTTTCACCAACAGTAACTTTTTCAACATCAGCAACTTTTTCAACAAAAGCATCATTTTCAACAACAGCAACATTTTCAACAACAGTTACATTTTCATCAACAGCAATATTTTCATTAACAACAACATTTTTATCAACAGCAACAATTTCAACAACAGCAACATTTTCATTAACAGCAACATTTTCATCAACAGCAACATTTTCATCAACAGCAACAAAATAATCAACAGACATTTTCTTCAAGAGCATCATTTTCATCAACAGCAACATTTTCATCAACAGCAACATTTCATCAACATCAACATTTTCAACAATAGCGTCATTTTCATCAACAGCAACATTTTCATCAAGAGCAACATTATTATCAACAGCAACATTTTCATCAACAGCAACATGTTCATCAACAGAAACTATTTCATCAACAGCAACATTTTTATCAACAAAAACATTTTCAACAACAGCATCATTTTCAACAACAGCAGCATTTTCATCAACAGCAACATTTTCATCACCAGCATCATTTTTACAACAGCAGCATTTTCATCAACAGCAACATTTTCAACAACAACAAAATTTTCAACAATAGCAACACTTTTAACAATAGCAACAATTTATATAGCATTAACATTTTAAAAACAGCAACATTTTCAGACACAGCAACAGCAATTTTTTCATTAACAGCAACAGCAAAATTATCAAAAACAAAAAAAACAGTAACATATTCAACCACAACAACAACAGCAAAATTTTCAACGACAAATACATAAGCAACATTTTCAACAACGACAATAACAGTAACATTTTCAACAAAAACAACAGCAAGAACATTTCTGGCAACAAAATCAGCAACATTTTCGACAACAAATCCAACAACAATTTCAATAAACACAAGAGCAACATTTTCAACAACAAACACAGCAACATTTTCAACAACTTCAACAGATATATTTTAAGCAACAGCAACATTTTCGACAAAAGCAACATTTAACACAAAAGCACCATTTTCAACAACAAAAACATGGTGATGATGATTATGAAAATGTTGCTGTTGTTAAAAATGTTGCTGTTGATGAAAATGTTGCTGTAGATGAAAATTTGCCTGTTGTTGAAAATGATGCTGTTGTTGAGAATTTTGCAGTAGATGAGAATGTTGCTAATGATGAAAAATTTGTTGCTGTTGATGAAAATATCGCTGTTGAAAAAAATAATGCTGTAGATGAAAATATTGCTGTTGTTGAAATTGTTGCTGTTGTTGAAAAAGTTGCAGTTGTTGAAAATTTTACTCTTGTTGAAACTGTTGCCTTTGTTGAAAATTTTGCAGTAGATGAGAATGTTGCCAATGAAAAAAATGTTGCTGTTGATGAAATTGTTGCTGTTGTTGAAAATGTTGCAGTTGTTGAAAATTTTACTTTTGTTGAATTTGTTGCAATGGATGAAAATGTTGTTGTTGTTGAAAATGTTGCTGTTGATGATAATGTTGCTGTTGATGAAAATTTTGTTCTTGATGAAAATGTCTGTTGATGAAATTGTTGCTGTTGATGAAGATGTTGCTGTTGATCATAATGTTGCTGTTGAAGACCATGTTTTTGTTGTTGAAAATGGTGCTTTTGTGTTAAATGTTGCTTTTGTCGAAAATGTTGCTGTTGCTTAAAATATATCTGTTGAAGTTGTTGAAAATGTTGCTGTGTTTGTTGTTGAAAATGTTGCTCTTGTGTTTATTGAAATTGTTGCTGGATTTGTTGTCGAAAATGTTGCTGATTTTGTTGCCAGAAATGTTCTTGCTGTTGTTTTTGTTGAAAATGTTACTGTTATTGTCGTTGTTGAAAATGTTGCTAATGTATTTGTTGTTGAAAATTTTGCTGTTGTTGTTGTGGTTGAATATGTTACTGTTTTTTTTGTTTTTGATAATTTTGCTGTTGCTGTTAATGAAAAAATTGCTGTTGCTGTGTCTGAAAATGTTGCTGTTTTTAAAATGTTAATGCTATATAAATTGTTGCTATTGTTAAAAGTGTTGCTATTGTTGAAAATTTTGTTGTTGTTGAAAATGTTGCTGTTGATGAAAATGCTGCTGTTGTAAAAATGATGCTGGTGATGAAAATGTTGCTGTTGATGAAAATGCTGCTGTTGTTGAAAATGATGCTGTTGTTGAAAATGTTTTTGTTGATAAAAATGTTGCTGTTGATGAAATAGTTTCTGTTGATGAACATGTTGCTGTTGATGAAAATGTTGCTGTTGATAAAAATGTTGCTCTTGATGAAAATGTTGCTGTTGATGAAAATGATGCTATTGTTGAAAATGTTGATGTTGATGAAATGTTGCTGTTGATGAAAATGTTGCTGTTGATGAAAATGATGCTCTTGATGAAAATGTCTGTTGATTATTTTGTTGCTGTTGATGAAAATGTTGCTGTTGATGAAAATGTTGCTGTTAATGAAAATGTTGCTGTTGTTGAAATTGTTGCTGTTGATAAAAAATTGTTGTTGTTAATGAAAATATTGCTGTTGATGAAAATGTAACTGTTGTTGAAAATGTTGCTGTTGTTGAAAATGATGCTTTTGTTGAAAAAGTTGCTGATGTTGAAAAAGTTACTGTTGGTGAAAATGAAGCTGTTGATGAAAATGTTGCTATTGATGAAAATGATGCTGTTGATAAAAATGTTGCCGTTGCTGAAAATGTTGCTGTTGTTGAACATATTGCTGTTGTTGAAATAGTTCCTGTTGATGAAAATTTTGCTTTGATGGAAATTTTGCTGTTGTTGAAAATGTTGCTGTTGATGAAAATGTTCCTGTTGATAAAAATGTTGCTATTGAAGAAAATGTTGCTGTTGATGAAAATTTTGCTAACGATTAAAATGTTGCTATTGATGAAAATGTTGCTGTTGATGAAAATGATGCTGTTGATGAAAACATTTCTGTTGTTGATAATGTTGCTGTTGATGAAAATGTTTCTGTTGATGAAAATGTTGCTGTTGATGAAAATGTCTGTTGATGAAAATGTTGATGTTGATGAAAATGTTGCTGTTAATGAAATTGTTACTGTAAATGAAAATGTTTCTGTTGATGAAAATTTTGCTGTTGATGAATGTGTTCCTGTCGTTGAAAATGTTGCTTTTGTTGAATATGTTTCTTTTGTTAAAAACATATCTGTTGTTGAAAATTTTGCTATTGTTGAATATGTTTCTGTTGTTAAAAATATTGCTAATGTTGAAAGTTTTGCTGTTTTTGAAAATGATGCTGTTTTAAAAAATGTTGCTGTTCTTAAAAATGTTGCTTTTGATGAAAATTTTGCTGATTTAGAAAATGTTGCTGTTGTTGAAAATGTTGCTGTTGATGAAAATTATGCTGTCGTTGAATAAGTTGCTGTTGTTGAAAAATTTGCTGTTGCTGAAATGTTGCTGTTGTGTGAAAATTCTCCTGTTGTTGAAAATGTTGCTGTTGTTGAAAATGTTGCTGTTGTTGAACATATTTCTGTTGTTGAAATAGTTGCTGTTGATGACAATGTTGCTTTGATGTAAATTTTAATGTTGTTGAATATGTTGCTGTTGATGAAATGTTTCTGTTTTTAAAAATGTTGCTGTTGAAGTAAATGTTGCTGTTGATGAAAATGTTGATAATAATTAAATGTTGCTGTTGAGAAAAATGTTGCTGTTGATGAAAATGTTGCTAATGATTAAAATGTTGCTGTTGATGAAACTGTTGCTCTTGATGAAAATGTCTGTTGATGAAATTGTTGCTGTTGATGAAAATATTGCTGTTGATGAAAATGTTGCTGTTTATGAAAATGTTGCTGTTGTTGAAATTGTTGCTATTGTTGAAAATGTTGATGTTGATGATAATGTTGCTGTTGATGAAAATGTTGCTGTTGATGAAAATGATGCTCTTGATGAAAAAGTCTGTTGATAATTTTGTTGCTGTTGATGAAAATGTTGCTGTTGATGAAAATGTTGCTGTTGTTGAAATTGTTGCTGTTGATGAAAATGTTGTTGTTGATGAAAATAAAGCTGTTGATGAATATGTAACTGTTGTTGAAAATGTTGCTGTTGTTGAAAATGATGCTTTTGTTGAAAAAGTGGCTGTTGTTGAAAAAGTTACTGTTGATGAAAAAGAAGCTGATGATGAAAATGTTGCTGTTGATGAAAATGATGCTGTTGATGAAAATGATGCTGTTGTTGAAAATGTTGCTGTTGTTGAACATATTGCTGTTGTTGAAATAGTTCCTGTTGATGAAAATGTTGCTTTGATGGAAATTTTGCTGTTGTTGAAAATGTTGCTATTGATGAAAATGTTGCTGTTGTTAAAAATGTTGCTGTTGATGAAAATGTTGCTGTTGATGAATCTGGTGCTGTTGTTGAAAATGATGCTATTGTTGAAAATTTTGCAGTAGATAAGAATGTTGCTAATGATGCAAATGTTGCTAGTGATGAAAGTATTGCTGTTGATAAAAATAATGCTATAGATGAAAATATTGCTGTTGTTGAAATTGTTGCTGTTGTTGAAAAAGTTGCAGTTGATAAAAATTTTACTCTTGTTGAAAATGTTGCGCTTATTGAAAATTTTGCAGTAGATGGGAATGTTGCTAATGAAAAAAATGTTCCTGTTGATGAAAATGTTTCTGTTGATTAAAATGTTTCTGTTGATGAAAATGTTGCTGCTGTTGAAATTGTTGCTGTTTTTGAACAATAAGCTGATGTTGAAATAGTTGCTGTTGATGAAAATGTTGCTAATGATTTAAATGTTACTGTTGATGAAAATGTTGCTTATAATGAAAATGATGCTGTTGAAGAAAACATTTCTGTTCTTGATAATGTTGCTGTTGATGAAAATGTTGTTGTTGATGAAAATGTTGCTGTTGATGAAAATGTCTGTTGATGAAAATGTTGAAGTTGATGAGAATGTTGCTGTTAATGAAAATGTTGCTGTTTTTGAAAATTTTGCTATTAATGAAAATGATACTGTTTTTCAAATTGTTGCTGTTGATAAAAATGCTTCTGTTGATGAAAATGTTGCTGTTGATGAAAACGTTCCTGTCGTTGAAAATTTTGCTGTTGTTGAAAATATTGTTTTTGTTGAAAATGTTAATTTTTTTGAAAATATTTCTGTTGTGGAAAATTTTTTTTATGTTGAATATGTTAACGTTGTTAAAAAAATTGCTATTGTTGAAAATTTTGCTGTTTTTGAAAATGATGCTTTTTTTGGAAATGTTTCTGTTGTTGAAAATGTTTTGTTGATGAAAATGTTGCTGTTTTTGAAAATGTTGCTGTTGTTGAAAATGTTGCTGTTGATGAAAGTGTTGCTGTTGTTGAATATGATGGTGTTGTTGAAAATTTTTCTGCATTAAAAATTTTGCTGTTGTGTTAATATCTGCTGTTGTTGAAAATGTTAATGCTGTTGAAAATGTTGCTGTTGTATAAATGTTGCTGATGTTGAAAATGTTGGTGTTGTTGAAAATGTTGCTGTTGTTGAAAATGTTGCTGTTGTTTAAATAGTTACTGTTGATGAATTTTTTGCTGTATATGAAAAAATGGCTGTTAATGAAAATGTTGCTCTTGTTGAAAATGTTGCTGTTGTTGTTTAAGTTGAAAATTTTGCGGTTATTTTTGTTGAAATGGATGCTGTTGCTTTTATTGAAAATGTTGCTGTTGTCGAAAATGTTGCTGTTGTTGAAAAACTTGCTGTCATTGAAAATTTTGCTGTTGTTGAAAACGTTGCTGTTGTTGAAAATGTTGCTTTTGTTGAAAATATTGCTGTTGTTGAAAGAGTTGCTGTTGATGAAAATGTGTCTTTTGATAAAAATGTTGCTATTGATGAAAATGTTGCTGTGGATGATAATGGTGCTGTTGTTGAAAATGATGCAGTTGTTGAAATTTTTGCTGTCGATGAGAATGTACTAATGATGAAAATGTTGCTGTTGATGAAAATGTGGCTGTTGTTTAAAATGTTGCTGTTGATAAAATGTCTGTTGTTGAAATTGTTGCTGTTTTTGAAAATGTTGCAGTTGTTGAAAGTCTTACTTATGTTGAAATTGTTGCTGTTGATGAAAATTTTGCTGTGTTTGAAAATGTTGCTGTTGATGATAATGTTGCTGTTGATGAAAATGTTGCTGTTCATGAAAATGTTGCTCTTGATTAAAATGTCTGTTGATGAAAATGTTGCTATTGATGACAATGTTGCTGTTGATGAAAATGTTGCTGTTGATGAAAATGTTGCTTTTGATGAAAATGTTGCTGTTGTTGAAATTGTTGCTGTTGATGAAAATTGAGATGTTGATAATTATGTTGCTGTTGATGAAAAAATAACTGTTGATGAAAATGTTTCTGTGTTTGAAAATGTTTTTGTTGTTGAAAATGTTGCTGTTGTTTCAAATGTTACTGTTTTTAAAATGTTGCTGTTGTTGAAAATGTTGCTGTTTTCGAAAATGTTGCTGTTGTGAAAAATATTGCTGTTGCTGGAAATGTTGCTGTTATGGAAAATAATGCTGTTTGTTTAATTTTTGCTGTTGTTAAAAAATGTTGCAGTTGTTGAAAATGTTGCTTTTGTAAAAATGTTGCAGATGTTGAAATGTCGCTATTGTTGAAAATATTACTGTGATTGAAATGTTGCTGTTGTTGAAAATGTTATTTATATTGTTGTTCAATATTTGGCTGTAGTTTGTGTTGAATAAGTTGCTATTGTTGTTGTTGAAAATGTTGTTGTTGTTGTTGTCGAAAAGGTTGTTTTTGTTGTTGTTGTTTAAGGTGTTTTGCTTTCTTGTTGTTGTTGAAAATTTGCTGTTGTCATTGTTGTTGTTAAAAATGTTGCTGTTGTTGTTTTTGTTGTGAAAAATGTAGCAGATTTTTTGTTTTGGAAAGTGTTGCTAATGCTGTTGTTGAAAATGTTGCTGTTTTTGAAAATGTTTCTTTTGTTGAAAATAATGCTGTTGTTGAAAATGTTTCGGTTATTAAAAAGTTGCTGGTGATGTAAGTTTTGCTGTTGATGAAAATGTAGCTGTTGATGAAAATTTTACTTTTAATGAAAATGTTGCTGTTGTTGAAAATGTTGCTGTTGTTGTTGTTGTTGAAAATCTTGCTGTTTTTGTTGCTGAAAATGTTGCTGTTGCTGTTGTTGAAAATGTTCCTGTTGTTTAAAATAAAACTGTTATTGAAAATGTTGCTGTTGTTAAAAATGATGCTTTTGTTCAAAAAGTTGCTGTTTTTCAAATAGTTGCTGTTGGTGAAAATGTTGCTGTTGATGAAAATAATGCTAATGATGAGAATGATATTGTTGTTGAAAATGTTGCTGTTGTTGAAAATGTTGCTGTTGTTGAACATATAGCTGCTGTTGAAATAGTTGCTGTTAATGAAAATGTTGGTTTGATGGAAATTTTGCTGTTTTTGAAAATGTTGCTGTTGATGAAAATGTTGCTGTTGTTAAAAATATTGCTGTTGAAGTAATGTAGCTGTTGATGAAAATGTTGCCAATGATTTAAATGTTACTGTTGATGAAAATGTTGCTGTTGATGAAAATGATGCTGTTGAAGAAAACATTTCTGTTGTTGACAATGTTGCTGTTGATGAAAATGTTGCTGTTGTTGAAAATTTTGCTTTTAATGAAAATGATGCTGTTGTTGAAATTGTTGCAGTTGATAAAAATGCTTCTGTTGATGAAAATGTTGCTGTTGATGAAAACGTTACTGTCGTTGAAAATGTTGCTGTTGTTGAAAATGTTGTTTTTGTTGAAAATGTTTATGTTTTTGAAAATATTTCTATTGTTGAAATTTTTTATGTTGAATATGTTTACGTTGTTAAAAATATTGCTATTGTTGAAAATTTTCCTGTTTTTGAAAATGGTTCTGTTTTTGGAAATGTTGCTTTTGTTGAAAATGTTGCTGTTGATGAAAATGTTGCTGTTTTTGAAAATGTTGCTGTTGTTGAAAATGTTGCTGTTGATGAAACTGTTGCTATTGTTGAATATAATGCTGTTGTTGAAAATTTTGCTGTTGTTGAAAATGTTGCTGTTGTGTTAAATTCTGCTGTTGTTGAAAATGTTAATGCCGTTGAAAATGTTGCTGTTGTATAAATGTTTTTGATGTTGAAAATGACGCTGTTGTTGAAAATATTGCTGTTGCTGAAAATGTTGTTGTTGTTGTTAAAAAATGTTTCTGTTGTTGTTGTTGCAAAAAATGTTGCTGTTAGTTTTATCGAAAATAGTGCTGTTGTTGTTGTTGTTGTAGTTGTTTAAAATGTTGCTGTTGTTTTTTTGTTGTTGAAAATGTTTAGGTTGTTGTTGTTAATGAAAATGATGCTGTTGTTGTTTTTGTTGCTGTTGTTAAAAATGTTGCTGTTGATGAAAATGTTGCTGTTGATGAATCTGGTGCTGTTGTTGAAAATGATGCTGTTGTTGAAAATTTTGCAGAAGATAAGAATGTTGCTAATGATGCAAATGTTGCTAGTGATGAAAGTATTGCTGTTGATAAAAATAATGCTATAGATGAAAATATTGCTGTTGTTGAAATTGTTGCTGTTGTTGAAAAAGTTGCAGTTGATAAAAATTTTACTCTTGTTGAAAATGTTGCGTTTATTGAAAATTTTGCAGTAGATGGGAATGTTGCTAATGAAAAAAATGTTCCTGTTGATGAAAATGTTTCTGTTGATTAAAATGTTTCTGTTGATGAAAATGTTGCTGCTGTTGAAATTGTTGCTGTTTTTGAACAATAAGCTGATGTTGAAATAGTTGCTGTTGATGAAAATGTTGCTAATGATTTAAATGTTACTGTTGATGAAAATGTTGCTTATAATGAAAATGATGCTGTTGAAGAAAACATTTCTGTTGTTGATAATGTTGCTGTTGATGAATATGTTGTTGTTGATGAAAATGTTGCTGTTGATGAAAATGTCTGTTGATGAAAATGTTGAAGTTGATGAGAATGTTGCTGTTAATGAAAAAATTGCTGTTTTTGAAAAATTTGCTATTAATGAAAATGATACTGTTTTTCAAATTGTTGCTGTTGATGAAAATGCTTCTGTTGATGAAAATGTTGCTGTTGATGAAAACGTTCCTGTCGTTGAAAATTTTGCTGTTGTTGAAAATATTGTTTTTGTTGAAAATGTTAATTTTTTTGAAAATATTTCTGTTGTGGAAAATTTTTTATGTTGAATATGTTAACGTTGTTAAAAAAATTGCTATTGTTGAAAATTTTGCTGTTTTTGAAAATGATGCTTTTTTTGGAAATGTTTCTGTTGTTGAAAATGTTCTGTTGATGAAAATGTTGCTGTTTTTGAAAATGTTGCTGTTGTTGAAAATGTTGCTGTTGATGAAAGTGTTCCTGTTGTTGAATGTGATGGTGTTGTTGAAAATATTTCTGTATTAAAAATTTTGTTGTTGTGTTAATATCTGCTGTTGTTGAAAATGTTAATGCTGTTGAAAATGTTGCTGTTGTATAAATGTTGCTGATGTTGAAAATGTTGGTGTTGTTGAATATGTTGCTGTTGTTGAAAATGTTGCTGTTGTTTAAATAGTTACTGTTGATGAATTATTTGCTGTATATGAAAAAATGGCTGTTAATGAAAATGTTGCTCTTGTTGAAAATGTTGCTGTTGTTGTTTAAGTTGAAAATATTGCGGTTATTTTTGTTGAAATGGATGCTGTTGCTTTTATTGAAAATGTTGCTGTTGTCGAAAATGTTGCTGTTATTGAAAAACTTGCTGTCATTAAAAATTTTGCTGTTGTTGAAAACGTTGCTGTTGTTGAAAATGTTGCTTTTGTTGAAAATATTGCTGTTGTTGAAAGAATTGCTGTTGATGAAAATGTGTCTGTTGATAAAAATGTTGCTATTGATGAAAATGTTGCTGTGGATGATAATGGCGCTGTTGTTGAAAATGATGCAGTTGTTGAAATTTTTGCTGTCGATGAGAATGTTGCTAATGATGAAAATGTTGCTGTTGATGAAAATGTGGCTGTTGTTTAAAATGTTGCTGTTGATAAAATGTCTGTTGTTGAATTTGTTGCTGTTTTTGAAAATGTTGCAGTTGTTGAAAGTCTTACTTATGTTGAAATTGTAGCTGTTGATGAAAATTTTGCTGTGTTAGAAAATGTTGCTTTTGATGATAATGTTGCTGTTGATGAAAATGTTGCTGTTCATGAAAATGTTGCTCTTGATGAAAATGTCTGTTGATGAAAATGTTGCTATTGATGACAATGTTGCTGTTGATGAAAATGTTGCTGTTGATGAAAATGTTGCTTTTGATGAAAATGTTGCTGTTGTTGAAATTGTTGCTGTTGATGAAAACTGAGATGTTGATAATTATGTTGCTGTTGATGAAAAAATAACTGTTGATGAAAATGTTTCTGTGTTTGAAAATGTTTTTGTTGTTTTAAAATGTTGCTGTTGTTGATAATGTTGCTGTTGATGAAAATGTTGCTGTTTTTGAAAATGTTTCTTTTGTTGAAAATAATGCTGTTGTTGAAAATGTTTCTGTTATTAAAAAGTTGCTGGTGATGTAAGTTTTGCTGTTGATGAAAATGTAGCTGTTGATGAAAATTTTACTTTTAATGAAAATGTTGCTGTTGTTGAAAATGTTGCTGTTGTTGTTGTTGTTGTTGAAAATCTTGCTGTTTTTGTTGCTGAAAATGTTGCTGTTGCTGTTGTTGAAAATGTTCCTGTTGTTTAAAATAAAACTGTTATTGATAATGTTGCTGTTGTTAAAAATGATGCTTTTGTTCAAAAAGTTGCTGTTTTTCTAATAGTTGCTGTAGGTGAAAATGTTGCTGTTGATGAAAATAATGCTAATGATGAAAATGATATTGTTGTTGAAAATGTTGCTGTTGTTGAAAATGTTGCTGTTGTTGAACATATAGCTGCTGTTGAAATAGTTGCTGTTAATGAAAATGTTCGTTTGATGGAAATTTTGCTGTTTTTGAAAATGTTGCTGTTGATGAAAATGTTGCTGTTGTTAAAAATATTGCTGTTGAACTAATGTAGCTGTTGATGAAAATGTTGCCAATGATTTAAATGTTACTGTTGATGAAAATGTTGCTGTTGATGAAAATGATGCTGTTGAAGAAAACATTTCTGTTGTTGATAATGTTGCTGTTGATGAAAATGTTGCTTTTGTTGAAAATTTTCCTATTAACGAAAATGATGCTGTTGCTGAAATTGTTGCAGTTGATAAAAATGCTTCTGTTGATGAAAATGTTGCTGTTGATGAAAACGTTACTGTCGTTGAAAATGTTGCTGTTGTTGAAAATGTTGTTTTTGTTGAAAATGTTAATGTTTTTGAAAATATTTCTATTGTTGAAATTTTTTTATGTTGAATAAGTTTACGTTGTTAAAAATATTGCTATTGTTGAAAATTTTGCTGTTTTTGAAAATGATTCTGTTTTTGGAAATGCTGCTTTTGTTGAAAATGTTGCTGTTGATGAAAATGTTGCTGTTTTTGAAAATGTTGCTGTTGTTGAAAATGTTGCTGTTGATGAAACTGTTGCTATTGTTGAATATAATGCTGTTGTTGAAAATTTTGCTGTTGTTAAAAATGTTGCTGTTGTGTTAAATTCTGCTGTTGTTGAAAATGTTAATGCCGTTGAAAATGTTGCTGTTGTATAAATGTTTTTGATGTTGAAAATGTCGCTGTTGTTGAAAATATTGCTGTTGCTGAAAATGTTGTTATTGTTGTTAAAAAATGTTTCTGTTGTTGTTGTTGCAAAAAATGTTGCTGTTAGTTTTATCGAAAATAGTGCTGTTGTTGTTGTTGTTATAGTTGTTTAAAATGTTGCTGTTGTTTTTTTGTTGTTGAAAATGTTTAGGTTGTTGTTGTTAATGAAAATGATGCTGTTGTTGTTTTTTTGAAAATGATGCTATTGCTGTTGTTGAAATTGTTGCTGTTGTTGAAAATGTGTCTGTTGTTGAAAATGTTGCTGTTGTTGTTGTTGAAAATGATGCTGTTGCTATTATTGAAAATGTTTCTGTTGTTGAAAATGTTGCTGTTGCTGAAAATGTTGCTGTTAATGTAAATTTTTCTGTTGTTGAAAATGTTGCTTTTGTTGAAAATGTTGCTGTTGATGAAATAGTTGCTGTTGATAAAAATATGTCCGTTGATGAAAATGTTGCTGTTGATGAAAATGTTGCTGTTGTTGAAAATTTTGCTATTAATGAAAATGATGCTGTTGTTGAAATTGTTGCAGTTGATAAAAATGCTTCTGTTGATGAAAATGTTGCTGTTGATGAAAACGTTACTGTCGTTGAAAATGTTGCTGTTGTTGAAAATGTTGTTTTTGTTGAAAATGTTTATGTTTTTGAAAATATTTCTATTGTTGAAATTTTTTTATGTTGAATAAGTTTACGTTGTTAAAAATATTGCTATTGTTGAAAATTTTGCTGTTTTTGAATATGATTCTGTTTTTGGAAATGTTGCTTTTGTTGAAAATGTTGCTGTTGATGAAAATGTTGCTGTTTTTGAAAATGTTGCTGTTGTTGAAAATGTTGCTGTTGATGAAACTGTTGCTATTGTTGAATATAATGCTGTTGTTGAAAATTTTGCTGTTGTTGAAAATGTTGCTGTTGTGTTAAATTCTGCTGTTGTTGAAAATGTTAATGCCGTTGAAAATGTTGCTGTTGTATAAATGTTTTTGATGTTGAAAATGTCGCTGTTGTTGAAAATATTGCTGTTGCTGAAAATGTTGTTATTGTTGTTAAAAAATGTTTCTGTTGTTGTTGTTGCAAAAAATGTTGCGTCTAGTTTTATCGAAAATAGTGCTGTTGTTGTTGTTGTTGTAGTTGTTTAAAATGTTGCTGTTGTTTTTTTGTTGTTGAAAATGTTTAGGTTGTTGTTGTTAATGAAAATGATGCTGTTGTTGTTTTTTTGAAAATGATGCTATTGCTGTTGTTGAAATTGTTGCTGTTGTTGAAAATGTTTCTGTTGTTGAAAATGTTGCTGTTGTTGTTGTTGAAAATGATGCTGTTGCTATTATTGAAAATGTTTCTGTTGTTGAAAATGTTGCTGTTGTTGAAAATGTTGCTGTTAATGTAAATTTTTCTGTTGTTAAAAATGTTGCTTTTGTTGAAAATGTTGCTGTTGATGAAATAGATGCTGTTGATAAAAATATGTCCGTTGATGAAAATGTTGCTGTTGATGAAAATGTTGCTGTTAATGAAAATGATGCTGTTGTTGAAAATGTTGAAGTAGATTAGAATTTTGCTAATGATGAAAATTTTGCTGTTTATGAAAATGTTGCTGTTTTAAAAATGTTGCTGTTGATGAAAATGTACTCTTGATGAAAATGTCTGTTCATCAAATTGTTGCTGTTGATGAAAATGTTGCTGTTGATGAAAATGTTGCTGTTGATGAAAATGTTACTGTTGTTGAAATTGTTGCTGTTGATGAAAATGTTGCTGTTGTTAAAAATGTTGCTGTTGATGAAAATGTACTGTTGATGAAAATGGTGCTGTTGTTGAAAATGATGCTGTTGTTGAAAATTTTGCAGTAGATGAGAATGTTGCTAATGATGAAAATGTTGCTGTTGATGAAAATATTGCTGTTGATAAAAATAATGATGTAGATGAAAATATTGCTGTTGTTGAAATTTTTCTGTTGTTGAAATTGTTGCTGTTGTTGAAAAAGTTGCAGCTGTTGATAATTTAACTCTTGTTGAAAATGTTACTTTTGTTGAAAATTTTGCAGTAGATGAGAATGTTGCGAATGAAAAAAATGTTGCTGTTGATGAAATTGTTGCTGTTGTTGAAAATGTTGCAGTTGTTGAAAATTCTACTTTTGTTGAAAATGTTGCAATGGATGAAAATGTTGTTGTTGTTGAAAATGTTGCTGTTGATGATAATGTTGCTGTTGATGAAAATTTTGTTCTTGATGAAAATTTCTGTTGATGAAATTGTTGCTAGTGATGAAAATGTTGCTGTTGATCATAATGTTGCTGTTGAAGACAATGTTGCTGTTGTAAAAATGGGGCTGTTGTGTTAAATGTTTCTTTTGTCGAAAATGTTGCTGTTGCTTAAAATATATCTGTTTATGTTGTTGAAAATGTTGCTGTTGTTGTTGTTGAAAATGTTGCTCTTGTGTTTATTGAAATTGTTGCTGGATTTGTTGTCGAAAATGTTGCTGATTTTGTTGCCGGAAATGTTCTTGCTGTTGTTTTTGTTGAAAATGTTACTGTTATTGTCGTTGTTGAAAATGTTGCTAATGTATTTGTTGTTGAAAATTTTGCTGTTGTTGTTGTGGTTGAATATGTTACTGTTTTTTGTTTTTGATAATGTTGCTGTTGCTTTTAATGAAAAAATTGCTGTTGCTGTTGTTGAAAATGTTGATGTTGTTAAAATGTTGATGCTATTGAAATTGTTGCTATTGTTAAAAGTGTTGCTATTGTTGAAAATGTTGCTGTTGATGAAAATGTTGCTGTTGATGAAAATGCTGCTGTTGTTGAAAATGATGCTGTTGTTGAAAATGTTGTTGTTGATAAAAATGTTGCTGTTGATGAAATAGTTTCTGTTTATGAAAATGTGTCTGTTGATGAAAATGTTGCAGTTGATGAAAATGATGCTGTTGATGAAAATGGTGCTGTTACTGAAAATAATGCTGTTGTTGAAAATTTTGCAGTAGATGAGAGTTTTGCTTATGATGAACATGTTGCTGTTGATGAAAATGTTGCTGTTGATAAAAATGTTGCTCTTGATGAAAATGTTGCTGTTGATGAAAATGGTGCTATAGTTGAAAATGTAATGAAATGTTGCTGTTGATGAAAATGATGCTCTTGATGAAAATGTCTGTTGATAATCCTGTTGCTGTTGATGAAAATGTTGCTGTTGATGAAAATGTTGCTGTTAATGAAAATGTTGCTGTTGTTGAAATTGTTGCTGTTGATGAAAAGGTTGTTGTTGATGAAAATATTGCTGTTGATGAAAATGTAACCGTTGTTGAAAATGTTGCTGTTGTTGAAAATGATGCTTTTGTTAAAAAAGTTGCTGTTGTTGAAAAAGTTACTGTTGGTGAAAATGAAGCTGTTGCTGAAAATGTTGCTGTTGATGAAAATGATGCTGTTGATGAAAATGTTGCTGTTGTTGAAAATGTTGCTGTTGTTGAACATATTGCTGTTGTTGAAATAGTTTCTGTTGATGAAAATGTTGCTTTGATGGAAATTTTACTGTTGTTCAAAATGTTGATGTTTATGAAAATGTTGCTGTTGTTAAAAACGTTGCTGTTGATGAAAATGTTGCTGTAGATGAAAATGGTGCTGTTGTTGAAAATGATGCTGTTGTTGAGAATTTTGCAGTAGATGACAATGTTGCTAATGATGAAAATTTTGTTGCTGTTGATGAAAATATCGCTGTTGAAAAAAATAATGCTGCAGATGAAAATATTGCTGTTGTTGAAATTGTTGCTGTTGTTGAAAAAGTTGCAGTTGTTGAAAATTTTACTCTTGTTGAAACTGTTGCCTTTGTTGAAAATTTTGTAGTAGATGAGAATGTTGCTAATGAAAAAAATGTTGCTGTTGATGAAATTGTTGCTGTTGTTGAAAATGTTGCAGTTGTTGAAAATTTTACTTTTGTTGAATTTGTTGTAATGGATGAAAATGTTGTTGTTGTTGAAAATGTTGCTGTTGATGATAATGTTGCTGTTGATGAAAATTTTGTTCTTGATGAAAATGTCTGTTGATGAAATTGTTGCTGTTGATCATAATGTTGCTGTTGAAGACCATGTTTTTGTTGTTGAAAATGGTGCTTTTGTGTTAAATGTTGCTTTTGTCGAAAATGTTGCTGTTGCTTAAAATATATCTGTTGAAGTTGTTAAAAATGTTGCTGTGTTTGTTGTTGAAAATGTTGCTCTTGTGTTTATTGAAATTGTTGCTGGATTTGTTGTCGAAAATGTTGCTGATTTTGTTGCCAGAAATGTTCTTGCTGTTGTTTTTGCTGAAAATGTTACTGTTATTGTCGTTGTTGAAAATGTTGCTAATGTATTTGTTGTTGAAAATTTTGCTGTTGTTGTTGTGGTTGAATATGTTACTGTTTTTTTTGTTTTTGATAATTTTGCTGTTGCTGTTAATGAAAAAATTGCTGTTGCTGTGTCTGAAAATGTTGCTGTTTTTAAAATGTTAATGCTATATAAATTGTTGCTATTATTAAAAGTGTTGCTATTGTTGAAAATTTTGTTGTTGTTGAAAATGTTGCTGTTGATGAAAATGCTGCTGTTGTAAAAATGATGCTGGTGATGAAAATGTTGCTGTTGATGAAAATGCTGGTTGTTGAAAATGATGCTGTTGTTGAAAATGTTTTTGTTGATAAAAAGGTTGCTGTTGATGAAATAGTTTCTGTTGATGAACATGTTGCTGTTGATGAAAATGTTGCTGTTGATAAAAATGTTGCTCTTGATGAAAATGTTGCTGTTGATGAAAATGATGCTATTGTTGAAAATGTTGATGTTGATGAAATGTTGCTGTTGATGAAAATGTTGCTGTTGATGAAAATGATGCTCTTGATGAAAATGTCTGTTGATTATTTTGTTGCTGTTGATGAAAATGTTGCTGTTGATGAAAATGTTGCTGTTAATGAAAATGTTGCTGTTGTTGAAATTGTTGCTGTTGATAAAAATGTTGTTGTTATTGAAAATATTGCTGTTGATGAAAATGTTGCTGTTGTTGAAAATGATGCTTTTGTTGAAAAAGTTGCTGATGTTGAAAAAGTTACTGTTGGTGAAAATGAAGCTGTTGATGAAAATGTTGCTTTTGATGAAAATGATGCTGTTGATAAAAATGTTGCCGTTGCTGAAAATGTTGCTGTTGTTGAACATATTGCTGTTGTTGAAATAGTTCCTGTTGATGAAAATTTTGCTTTGATGGAAATTTTGCTGTTGTTGAAAATGTTGCTGTTGATGAAAATGTTGCTGTTGATAAAAATGTTGCTATTGAAGAAAATGTACTGTTGATGAAAATTTTGCTAACGATTAAAATGTTGCTATTGATGAAAATGTTGCTGTTGATGAAAATGATGCTGTTGATGAAAACATTTCTGTTGTTGATAATGTTGCTGTTGATGAAAATTTTGCTGTTGATGAAAATGTTGCTGTTGATGAAAATGTCTGTTGATGAAAATGTTGATGTTGATGAAAATGTTGCTGTTAATGAAATTGTTACTGTAAATGAAAATGTTTCTGTTGATGAAAATTTTGCTGTTGATGAAAATGTTCCTGTCGTTGAAAATGTTGCTTTTGTTGAAAATGTTTCTTTTGTTAAAAACATATCTGTTGTTGAAAATTTTGCTATTGTTGAATATGTTTCTGTTGTTAAAAATATTGCTAATGTTGAAAGTTTTGCTGTTTTTGAAAATGATGCTGTTTTAAAAAATGTTGCTGTTCTTGAAAATGTTGCTTTTGATGAAAATATTGCTGTTTTAGAAAATGTTGCTGTTGTTGAAAATGTTGCTGTTGATGAAAATTATGCTGTCGTTGAATATGTTGCTGTTGTTGAAAAATTTGCTGTTGCTGAAATGTTGCTGTTGTGTGAAAATTCTCCTGTTGTTGAAAATGTTGCTGTTGTTGAAAATGTTGCTGTTGTTGAACATATTTCTGTTGTTGAAATAGTTGCTGTTGATGACAATGTTGCTTTGATGGAAATTTTTATATTGTTGAATATGTTGCTGTTGATGAAATGTTTCTGTTTTTAAAAATGTTGCTGTTGAAGAAAATGTTGCTGTTGATGAAAATGTTGCTAATGATTAAAATGTTGCTGTTGATGAAACTGTTGCTCTTGATGAAAATGTCTGTTGATGAAATTGTTGCTGTTGATGAAAATATTGCTGTTGATGAAAATGTTGCTGTTGATGAAAATGTTGCTGTTGTTGAAATTGTTGCTATTGTTGAAAATGTTGATGTTGATGATAATGTTGCTGTTGATGAAAATGTTGCTGTTGATGAAAATGATGCTCTTGATGAAAAAGTCTGTTGATAATTTTGTTGCTGTTGATGAAAATGTTGCTGTTGATGAAAATGTTGCTGTTGTTGAAATTGTTGCTATTGTTGAAAATGTTGATGTTGATGATAATAATGCTGTTGATGAAAATGTTGCTGTTGATGAAAATGATGCTCTTGATGAAAAAGTCTGTTGATAATTTTGTTGCTGTTGTTGAAATTGTTGCTGTTGATGAAAATGTTGTTGTTGATGAAAATAAAGCTGTTGATGAATATGTAACTGTTGTTGAAAATGTTGCTGTTGTTGAAAATGATGCTTTTGTTGAAAAAGTTGCTGTTGTTGAAAAAGTTACTGTTGATGAAAAAGAAGCTGATGATGAAAATGTTGCTGTTGATGAAAATGATGCTGTTGATGAAAATGATGCTGTTGTTGAAAATGTTGCTGTTGTTGAACATATTGCTGTTGTTGAAATAGTTCCTGTTGATGAAAATGTTGCTTTGATGGAAATTTTGCTGTTGTTGAAAATGTTGCTGTTGATGAAAATGTTGCTGTTGTTAAAAATGTTGCTGTTGATGAAAATGTACTGTTGATGAATCTGGTGCTGTTGTTGAAAATGATGCTGTTGTTGAAAATTTTGCAGTAGATAAGAATGTTGCTGTTGATGAAAATTTTGCTGTGTTTGAAAATGTTGCTGTTGATAAAAATAATGCTATAGATGAAAATATTGCTGTTGTTGAAATTGTTGCTGTTGTTGAAAAAGTTGCAGTTGATAAAATTTTTACTCTTGTTGAAAATGTTGCGTTTATTGAAAATTTTGCAGTATATGGGAATGTTGCTAATGAAAAAAATGTTCCTGTTGATGAAAATGTTTCTGTTGATTAAAATGTTTCTGTTGATGAAAATGTTGCTGCTGTTGAAATTGTTGCTGTTTTTGAACAATAAGCTGATGTTGAAATAGTTGCTGTTGATGAAAATGTTGCTAATGATTTAAATGTTACTGTTGATGAAAATGTTGCTTATAATGAAAATGATGCTGTTGAAGAAAACATTTCTGTTGTTGATAATGTTGCTGTTGATGAAAATGTTGAAGTTGATGAGAATGTTGCTGTTAATGAAAATGTTGCTGTTTTTGAAAATTTTGCTATTAATGAAAATGATACTGTTTTTCAAATTGTTGCTGTTGATGAAAATGCTTCTGTTGATGAAAATGTTGCTGTTGATGAAAACGTTCCTGTCGTTGAAAATTTTGCTGTTGTTGAAAATATTGTTTTTGTTGAAAATGTTAATTTTTTTGAAAATATTTCTGTTGTGGAAAATTTTTTTTATGTTTAATATGTTAACGTTGTTAAAAAAATTGCTATTGTTGAAAATTTTGCTGTTTTTGAAAATGATGCTTTTTTTGGAAATGTTTCTGTTGTTGAAAATGTTCTGTTGATGAAAATGTTGCTGTTTTTGAAAACGTTGCTGTTGTTGAAAATGTTGCTGTTGATGAAAGTGTTGCTGTTGTTGAATATGATGGTGTTGTTGAAAATTTTTCTGTATTAAAAATTTTGCTGTTGTGTTAATATCTGCTGTTGTTGAAAATGTTAATGCTGTTGAAAATGTTGCTGTTGTATAAATGTTGCTGATGTTGAAAATGTTGGTGTTGTTGAAAATGTTGCTGTTGTTGAAAATGTTGCTGTTGTTTAAATAGTTACTGTTGTTAATTTTTTTGCTGTATATGAAAAAATGGCTGTTAATGAAAATGTTGCTCTTGTTGAAAATGTTGCTGTTGTTGTTTAAGTTGAAAATATTTCGGTTATTTTTGTTGAAATGGATGCTGTTGCTTTTATTGAAAATGTTGCTGTTGTCGAAAATGTTGCTGTTGTTGAAAAACTTGCTGTCATTGAAAATTTTGCTGTTGTTGAAAACGTTGCTGTTGTTGAAAATGTTGCTTTTGTTGAAAATATTGCTGATGTTGAAAGAGTTGCTGTTGATGAAAATGTGTCTGTTGATAAAAATGTTGTTATTGATGAAAATGTTGCTGTGGATGATAATGGTGCTGTTGTTGAAAATGATGCAGTTGTTGAAATTTTTGCTGTCGATGAGAATGTTGCTAATGATGAAAATGTTGCTGTTGATGAAAATGTGGCTGTTGTTTAAAATGTTGCTGTTGATAAAATGTCTGTTGTTGAAATTATTGCTGTTTTTGAAAATGTTGCAGTTGTTGAAAGTCTTACTTATGTTGAAATTGTTGCTGTTGATGAAAATTTTGCTGTGTTTGAAAATGTTGCTGTTGATGATAATGTTGCTGTTGATGAAAATGTTGCTGTTCATGAAAATGTTGCTCTTGATGAAAATGTCAGTTGATGAAAATGTTGCTATTGATGACAATGTAGCTGTTGATGAAAATGTTGCTGTTGATGAAAATGTTGCTTTTGATGAAAATGTTGCTGTTGTTGAAATTGTTGCTGTTGATGAAAATTGAGATGTTGATAATTATGTTGCTGTTGATGAAAAAATAACTGTTGATGAAAATGTTTCTGTGTTTGAAAATGTTTTTGTTGTTGAAAATGTTGCTGTTGTTTCAAATGTTACTGTTTTTAAAATGTTGCTGTTGTTGAAAATGTTGCGGTTTTCGAAAATGTTGCTGTTGTGAAAAATATTGCTGTTGCTGGAAATGTTGCTGTTATGGAAAATAATGCTGTTTGTTTAATTTTTGCTGTTGTTAAAAAATGTTGCAGTTGTTGAAAATGTTGCTGTTGTAAAAATGTTGCAGATGTTGCAAATGTCGCTATTGTTGAAAATATTACTGTGATTGAAATGTTGCTGTTGTTGAAAATGTTATTTATATTGTTCAATATTTGGCTGTAGTTTGTGTTGAATAAGTTGCTATTGTTGTTGTTGAAAATGTTGTTGTTGTTGTTGTCGAAAAGGTTGTTTTTGTTATTGTTGTTTAAGGTGTTTTGCTTTCTTGTTGTTGTTGAAAATTTGCTGTTGTCATTGTTGTTGTTAAAAATGTTGCTGTTGTTGTTTTTGTTGTGAAAAATGTAGCAGATTTTTTGTTTTGGAAAGTGTTGCTAATGCTGTTGTTGAAAATGTTGCTGTTGTTGAAAATGTTGCTGTTTTTGAAAATGTTTCTTTTGTTGAAAATAATGCTGTTGTTGAAAATGTTTCTGTTATTAAAAAGTTGCTGGTGATGTAAGTTTTGCTGTTGATGAAAATGTAGCTGTTGATGAAAATTTTACTTTAAATGAAAATGTTGCTGTTGTTGAAAATGTTGCTGTTGTTGTTGTTGTTGTTGAAAATCTTGCTGTTTTTGTTGCTGAAAATGTTGCTGTTGCTGTTGTTGAAAATGTTCCTGTTGTTTAAAATAAAACTGTTATTGAAAATGTTGCTGTTGTTAAAAATGATGCTTTTGTTCAAAAAGTTGCTGTTTTTCAAATAGTTGCTGTTGGTGAAAATGTTGCTGTTGATGAAAATAATGCTAATGATGAGAATGATATTGTTGTTGAAAATGTTGCTGTTGTTGAAAATGTTGCTGTTGTTGAACATATAGCTGCTGTTGAAATAGTTGCTGTTAATGAAAATGTTGGTTTGATGGAAATTTTGCTGTTTTTGAAAATGTTGCTGTTGATGAAAATGTTGCTGTTGTTAAAAATATTGCTGTTGAACTAATGTAGCTGTTGATGAAAATGTTGCCAATGATTTAAATGTTACTGTTGATGAAAATGTTGCTGTTGATGAAAATGATGCTGTTGAAGAAAACATTTCTGTTGTTGATAATGTTGCTGTTGATGAAAATGTTGCTGTTGTTGAAAATTTTGCTATTAATGAAAATGATGCTGTTGTTGAAATTGTTGCAGTTGATAAAAATGCTTCTGTTGATGAAAATGTTGCTGTTGATGAAAACGTTACTGTCGTTGAAAATGTTGCTGTTGTTGAAAATGTTGTTTTTGTTGAAAATGTTAATGTTTTTGAAAATATTTCTATTGTTGAAATTTTTTTATGTTGAATAAATTTACGTTGTTAAAAATATTGCTATTATTGAAAATTTTGCTGTTTTTGAAAATGATTCTGTTTTTGGAAATGTTGCTTTTGTTGAAAATGTTGCTGTTGATGAAAATGTTGCTGTTTTTGAAAATGTTGCTGTTGTTGAAAATGTTGCTGTTGATGAAACTGTTGCTATTGTTGAATATAATGCTGTTGTTGGTAAATTTTGCTGTTGTTGAAAATGTTGCTGTTGTGTTAAATTCTGCTGTTGTTGAAAATGTTAATGCCGTTGAAAATGTTGCTGTTGTATAAATGTTTTTGATGTTGAAAATGTCGCTGTTGTTGAAAATATTGCTGTTGCTGAAAATGTTGTTGTTGTTGTTAAAAAATGTTTCTGTTGTTGTTGTTGCAAAAAATGTAGCTGTTAGTTTTATCGAAAATAGTGCTGTTGTTGTTGTTGTTGTAGTTGTTTAAAATGTTGCTGTTGTTTTTTTGTTGTTGAAAATGTTTAGGTTGTTGTTGTTAATGAAAATGATGCTGTTGTTGTTTTTTTGAAAATGATGCTATTGCTGTTGTTGAAATTGTTGCTGTTGTTGAAAATGTGTCTGTTGTTGAAAATGTTGCTGTTGTTGTTGTTGAAAATGATGCTGTTGCTATTATTGAAAATGTTTCTGTTGTTGAAAATGTTGCTGTTGTTGAAAATGTTGCTGTTAATGTAAATTTTTCTGTTGTTGAAAATGTTGTATTTGTTGAAAATGTTGCTGTTGATGAAATAGTTGCTGTTGATAAAAATATGCCCGTTGATGAAAATGTTGCTGTTGATGAAAATGTTGCTGTTAATGAAAATGATGCTGTTGTTGAAAATGTTGAAGTAGATTAGAATTTTGCTAATGATGAAAATTTTGCTGTTTATGAAAATGTTGCTGTTTTAAAAATGTTGCTGTTGATGAAAATGTACTCTTGATGAAAATGTCTGTTCATCAAATTGTTGCTGTTGATGAAAATGTTGCTGTTGATGAAAATGTTGCTGTTGATGAAAATGTTACTGTTGTTGAAATTGTTGCTGTTGATGAAAATGTTGTTGTTGATGAAAATGTTGCTGTTGATGAAAATGCTTTGTTGATGAAAATGTTGCTGTTGATGAAAACGTTCCTGTCGTTGAAAATATTTCTGTTGTTGAAAATTTTTTTATGTTGAATATTTTAACGTTGTTAAAAAATTGCTATTGTTTAAAATTTTACTGTTTTTTAAAAAGATGCTGTTTTTTTTTAAATGTTGCTGTTGTTGAAAATGTTGCTGTTGATGAAAATGTTCTGTTTTTGAAAATGTTGCTGTTGTTGAAAATGTTGCTGTTGATGAAAGTGTTGCTGTTGTTGAATATGATGCTGTTGTTGAAAATTTTGCTGTATTAAAAATGTTGCTGTTGTGTTAAATTCTGCTGTTGTTGAAAATGTTAATGCTGTTTAAAATGTTGCTATTGTAATAATGTTGCTGATGTTGAAAATGTTGGTGTTGTTGAAAATGTTGCTGTTGTTGATAATGTTGCTGTTTTTTAAATAGTTTTTTTTGTTGTTAAAAAAATTGCTATTGTTGAAAATTTTGCTGTTTTTGAAAATGATGCTTTTTTTGGAAATGTTGCTGTTTTTGAAAATGTTGCTGTTTTAAAAATGTTGCTGTTGATGAAACTGTTGCTGTTGTTGAATATAATGCTGTTGTTGAAAATTTTGCTGTTGTTGAAAATGTTGCTGTTGAGTTAACTTCTGCTGTTGTTGAAAATGTTAATGCAGTTGAATATGATGCTGTTGTAAAAATGTTTTTGATATTGAAAATGTTGCTGTTGTTGAAAATGTTGCTGTTGCTGAAAATGTTGTTGTTGTTGTTGTTGTTAAAAAATGTTTCTGTTGTTGTTGTTGAAAAATATGCCTTGTTGTTGCAAAAAATGTTGCTGTTAGTTTTGTCGAAAATAGTTGTTGTTGTTGTTGTTGTAGTTGTTTTAAATGTTGCTGTTGTTGTTTTTGTTGTTGAAAATGCTTAGGTTGTTGTTGTTGTTGAAAATGATGCAGTTGTTTTTTTTGTTGAAAATGATGCTATTGCTGTTGTTGAAATTGTTGCTGTTGTTGAAAATGTGTCTGTTGTTGAAAATGTTGCTGTTGTTGAAAATGTTGCTGTTGTTGTTGTTGAAAATGATGCTGTTGCTATTATTGAAAATGTTTCTGTTGTTGAAAATGTTGCTGTCGTTGAAAATGTTGCTGTTATTGAAAATTTTTTTGTTGTTGAAAATGTTGCTTTTGTTGATAATGTTGCTGTTGATGAAATAGTTGCTGTTGATAAAAATATGTCCGTTGATGAAAATGTTGCTGTTGATGAATATGTTGCTGTTGATGAAAATGGTGCTGTTAATGAAAATGATGCTGTTGTTGAAAATGTTGAAGTAGATGAGAATTTTGCTAATGACGATAATTTTGCTGTTTATGAAAATGTTGCTGTTTTAAAAATGTTGCTGTTGATGAAAATGTTCCTGTTGTTGAAATTGTTGCTGTTGTTGAAAATGTTGCAGTTGTTGAAAATTTTACTTTTGTTGAAACTGTTGCTGTGGATGAAAATGTTGTTGTTGTTGAAATTGTTGCTGTTGATGATAATGTTGCTGTATATAAAAAGGTTCCTGTTGATGAAAATGTTGCTCTTGATGAAAATGTCTGTTGATGAAAATGTTTCTGTTTATGAAAATGTTTCTGTTGTTGAAAATTTTGCTGTTGTTGAAAAAGTAAATGCTATTGAAAATTTTGCTGTAGTTGAAAATATTGCTGTCAGTGAAAATGATGCTTTTGTTGAAATAGTTGCTGTTGGTGAAAATGTAGCTGTTGATGAATGTGTAGCTATTGATGAAAATGATTGTGTTGATGAAACTTTTGCTGTTATTGAAAATGTTGCTGTTGTTGAACATATTAATGTTGTTGAAATAGTTCTGTTTTTGAAAATGTTGCTTTGATGAAAATGTTTCTGTTGTTAAAAATATTGCTGTTGAAGAAAATGTTGCTGTTAATGAAAATGTTGATAATGATTAAAATGTTGCTTTTGATGAAAATGTTGCTAATGATTAAAATGTTGCTGTTGATGAAAATGTTACTGTTGTTGAAATTGTTGCTGTTGATGAAAATGTTGTTGTTGATGAAAACGATGCTGTTGATGAAAATGTAACTGTTGTTGAAAATGTTGCAGTTGTTGAAAATTGTACTTTTGTTGAAACTGTTGCTGTGGATGAAAATGTTGTTGTTGTAGAAAATGTTGCTTTTAATGAAAATGTCTGTTGATGAAAATGTTTCTGTTTATGAAAATGTTGCTGTTGTTGAAAATGTTGCTGTTGTTGAAAAAGTAAATGCTATTGAAAATGTTGCTGTTGTTGAAAATATTGCTGTTATTGAAAATGATGCTTTTGTTGAAATAGTTGCTGTTAGTGAAAATGTAGCAGTTGATGAATGTGTATCTATTGATGAAAAAGATTGTGTTGATGAAAATTTTGCTGTAATTAAAAATGTTGCTGTTGTTGAACATATTTCTGTTGTTGAAATAGTTGCTGTTGATGAAAATGTTGCTTTGATAAAAATGTTTCTGTTGTTAAAAATATTGCTGTTGATGAAAATGTTGATAATGATTAAAATGTTGCTGTTGATGAATATGTTGCTGTTGATGAAAATGTTGCTAATGATTAAAATGTTCCTGTTGATGAAAATGTTGCTGTTGATGAAAATGTTGCTGTTGATGAAAATGTTACTGTTGTTGAAATTGTTGCTGTTGATGAAAATGTTGTTGTTGATGAAAATGTTGCTGTTGATGAAAATGTAACTGTTGTTGAAAATGTTGCTGTTGTTGAAAATTATGCTTTTGTTGAAAAAGTTGCTGTTGTTTAAATAGTTGCTGTTGGTAAAAATGAAGCTGTTGATGAAAATGTTGCTGTTGATGAAAATGATGCTGTCGATGAAAATGTAGCTTTTGTTGAAAATGTTGCTGTTGTTGAAATAGTTGCTGTTATAAATATGTTGCTTTGATGGAAATTTTGCTGTTGCTGAAAATGTTGCTGTTGATGAAAATGTTGCTGTTGGTGAAAATGTTGCTGTTGAAGAAATTATTGCTGTTGATGAAAATGTTGCTTATGATTAAAATGTTGCTGTTGATAAAAATGTTGCTGTTGATGAAAATGATGCAGTTGATGAAAACATTTCTGTTGTTGATACTGTTGCTGTTGATTAAAATGTTGCTGTTGACGAAAATGTTGCTGTTGATGAAAATGTTGCTGTTGATGATAATGATGCTGTTGATGAAAACATTTCTGTTGTTGATAATGTTGCTGTTGATGAAAATGTTGCTGTTAACGAAAATGTTGCGGTGGATGAAAATGTTGATGTTGATGAAAATGTTGCTGTTAATGAAAATGTTGCTGTTGATGAAAATTTTGCTGTTAATGAAAATGATGCTGTTGTTGAAATTGTTACTGTTGATGAAAATATTTCTGTTGATGAAAATGTTGCGGTTGATGAAAATGTTCCTGTCGTTGAAAATGTTGCTGTTGTTGAAAATGTTGCTGTTGTTGAACATATTGCTGTTATTGAAATAGTTACTGTTGATGAAAATGTTGCTTTGATGAAAATTTTTCTGTTGTTAAAAATATTGCTGTTGAAGAAAATGTTGCTGTTGATGAAAATGTTGATAATGATTAAAATGTTGCTGTTGATGAAAATGTTGCTAATGATTAAAATGTTGCTGTTGATGAAAATGTTGCTCTTGATGAAAATGTCTGTTCATTAAATTGTTGCTGTTGATGAAAATGTGTCTGTTGATGAAAATGTTGCTGTTGATGAAAATTTTACTGTTGTTGAAATTGTTTCTGTTGATGAAAATGTTGTTGTTGATGAAAATTTTGCTGTTGATGAAAACGTAACTGTTGTGTAAAATGTTGCTGTTGTTGAAAATTATGCTTTTGTTGAAAAAGTTGCTGTTGTTGAAAAAGTTGCTTTTGGTGAAAATGTAGCTGTTGATGAAAATGTTGCTGTTGATGAAAATGATGCTGTTGATGAAAATGTAGCCTTTGTTGAAAATGCTGCTGTTGTTGAACTTATTGCTGTTGTTGAAATAGTTGCTGTTATGAATATGTTGCTTTGATGGAAATTTGGTGTATCTGAAAATGTTGCTGTTGATGAAAATGTTGCCGTTGGTGAAAATGTTTATGTTGAAGAAAATATTGCTGTTGATGAAAATGGTGCTAATGATTAAAATGTTGCTGTTGATAAAAATGTTGCTGTTGATGAAAATGATGCTGTTGATGAAAACATTTCTGTTGTTGATACTGTTGCTGTTAATTAAAATGTTGCTGTTGACGAAAATGTTGCTGTTGATGAAAATGTTGCTGTTGATGATAATGATGCTGTTGATGAAAACATTTCTGTTGTTGATAATGTTGCTGTTGATGAAAATGTTGCTGTTAACGAAAATGTTGCGGTTGATGAAAATGTTGATGTTGATGAAAATGTTGCTGTTAATGAAAATGTTGCTGTTGATGAAAATTTTGCTGTTAATGAAAATGATGCTCTTGTTGAAATTGTTCCTGTTGATGAAAATGTTTCATTTGATGAAAATGTATCTGTTGATGAAAATGTTCCTGTCGTTGAAAATGTTGCTTTTTTTGAAAATGTTGCTGTTGTTGAAAATATATCTGTTCTTGAAAATTTTGCTGTTGTGTTATATTCTGCTGTTGTTGAAAATGTTGCTGTTGTTGAAAATGTTGCTGTTGTTGAAAATGTTGCTGTTGTATAAATATTGCTTAGGTTGAAATTTTGCTGTTGTTGAAAATGTTGCTGTTGTTCAAAATGTTGCTGTTGTTGAAAATGTTGTTGTTGTTGCTGTTGAAAATGTTGCTGTTATTGTTGTAAAAAAATGTTGCTTTTGTTGATGTTGAAAATTTTGCTGTTGTTGTTGCAAAAAATTTTGCCGTTAGTTTTGTTGAAAATAGTGCTGTTGTTTTTTTGGTTGTTTAAAATTTTGCTGCTTTTGTTGTTGTTGTTTTTATTATTATTATTATTATTATTCTATGGGCGGTTTTTTTTAAAAGGTTTTATAAGTTTTTCGTCGTCACCTTGGTTTATTTCTCAATAAAATCATCATTTTCAGTCATTATTCTTTTTGGCATATCTTCACCGCCTTTACACTCTCCGAAGGGGAGGGCCGCGCACGGGGGAGGTCCGCCGAAGGGGCTGGTTACCGCAACCTTGGACCCCATCCCTCCGCGCATGTGGCCTCCCCTTCCGAGTGGTTAATGCCTCCGTGTGGTTCCGCCCTTGTTACTTCATTCTTTCTTCTCTATGGCGCCATCTTCACTTTTAAAATTGTGTCCCCTGACTCCGTTTCTTCCACTTCAGAAAGGACACCGCTCTGACACCACAAGTCAATAAAAGATTTTGTGTCGCCCTTGCATTTATGATATATATACTCCCTCCTGATTCTTCTTTCGATTCCTTTTTTTAAGTACTCGGCGTATGTTTTTTGAGCCGACCTTTCACCTTTTTCTGTTGCTGTAAAACAATGATATATGCTTGCCTTTGTTTCGGCTATAATGAAGTTTGCCAGTAAATCTCGCTTAGTATAGCCGCCCCTTTCAGGAGGTCTCCCCCTGTGTAATTCCAGTGCGCTCCTCACCCTGCGGCCCGTGACTCCTTTTATCCACTCCTTTGCTGTCCGCCATACCTCTCCGGCCTGTCTGCAGTCGTAGAGGATGTGCCAGGCCGTGGCCTGGCTTCCAGGGCATGCTCTGCACACTGAGTTTTCTCGCAATCCCGACCGCGACAGGAAAACGGCGTCTGCCAGGCGATCATGTGCCAGTCTCCAAGACACCTCCCCCTCCCTCCCCAGGACTGGCGCCGTCCAGAAGGCTTTCCAGCACGTAGACTCTCCCCATATGCCGTCCTTGTAGGGCCACTTCTCTTTGTTTTTTTTGGCAACGATTTCTCGGTAAATATCGCTTTTGTGTATGGGAAACGTTCGCGTTCGCTTCGACAGCTCGCTCCGGAAACCGAAGGGGAGAGATTCCTCCGTCGGGGGCCAAGATGTGGGGAGAGGTCCTCCGTTTTCCCCGGACCTCACGTCCATTGTGTCGAGGGCGCTTTTCAATGAGGAGTAGAAACCGTTCCTCTTAGGCCTGGTCTCGAGGAAGTAGGAAACGAAGATTTTCCACGGTTGAACTTCACCTGTGACGTACCGTTGAAAGAAATTTATCCTCATAGCGGTAATTTTTGCCTGCACGTCAGTCAGCCCCAGTCCTCCGCACCCGAGCGGGGCCGTCAGCACGGCTCCGGCAACCCAGTGTTTTCGGCCCCTACCCCACACAAAATCCGTGAGGGCGGCTTGCACCCGCCGGATGCATTGAGGGCTAATGCATTGGGTCTGTAGGCGGTACCAGATGGTCGGGGCCACGAACTGATTTACGACCCTTGTCCTTCCTCTCACGGAAAGGGCCCCTGAAGCCGCTTCCCACCTCCTCAATCCGTTTTGAATTTTTACTTCTAGGTCTTCCTCTAGTCCTTCTCTCTCTTTGATGGTGTCATTTTTAAAAACCACTCCGAGGAATCGGGCACCTTCGGTGGAGATCGCGAAGGGTCCGAGCCTATCCGTGCGCCCGCGCCAGGACCCGACGTACATCCCTTCAGTTTTACTCTCGTTAAGTTCTGCTCCCGAGAGGGCGGCGTACGAATCGAATGATTTTATCACATTTCTTGCAGCGTCGTCATCCGAGATGAATAAAGTTACGTCATCTGCGTACCTATGCTGATAGCGTAATATGTGCTTCTTGAGTGGGGAGTGGAAAACCTGTAATTTTAGTTTTTAGGAGGTGGAGTAGTGGCTCCTGGGCCAGTGCGTACAGCTGGCCGGAGAGCGGACATCCTTGTCTTATGCCTCGCTTAAAGGGGATTGGAGGAGTCAGACTATTGCCAACCCTAACGAGGCATGATGCGTCCTCGTAAATTGTACTTAAAGTTTTTATGAAATTTTCGCCAAAATTCATGCGTCTCAATACATTGAATAAAAAATCATGGCGAACTTTGTCGAAAGCGCCCTTTTGGTCCAGACTTAATATGGCCAGTGGAGAATTAGTTTCATTCGCATATGCGATAATGTCACGAATTAGGGACAGGTTATCTAAGATGGTTCTGCCTGTGACGCCGCACCCTTGCTCGGGGGATACCACCTCTCGCATTGCCGACGACAGTCTCATGGAAAGGGCCTTCGCAATTATTTTGTAATCGGTGGTGGTGATCGAGATTGGTCTCCAGTTCTTCAAATTTGTTCTGTCTCCTTTTTTATGAATTAAATTAAGAACGGCCCTTCTGCTGGAGATAGGGAGCATGCCTCTCTCTAGGCTCGCGTCGACCATTGACGCGAAGGGCTTCGCGAGGAGAGTCCAAAAGGTCTTATAGAATTCGGACGTTAGGCCATCAATTCCTGGTGCTTTCTTTCGGTTCAAGCTGTAGAGTGCAGTGCGGAGATCCTCTGGGGTCAGGGGCGCCTCCATCCGCGCTTTACTCTCCGCCGTCAATTCCGGCTGCCCCCGCGAAAGAATAATAAAATCGTCCTCCTGCAGCGCTGAGTCTGTCTGTACGGGGGCTTGAAAGACTTTTTCATAATAGTCTTTTACGTACTTCACAAGATGCTGCTGTTCGGAGAGGATAGTGCCGTCGTCTGTTTCCAATGACGTCAGGGGGGGTCGATGCATCCGTGTCACCGATCTTGAGAGAGCAGTCCCCGACGGATTCTCCGAAGACGCTATCTCTTCCCATCCCTCGATCGCCGTCGCTCTCTCGCCCACCTCCTTGTACGTGCGCCTTATTTCCTCCCTCGCCTTCATCGCCTCCTCTCCTCGAGTCGTCGCCTCCGTCGCCTCGAGCGATCTCATGTGGGATATGTTTCTGTCTTTACTAAGGCGTACATAAATCCTGGTGGCGGCTCTAATCTCAGATTTTAAAGTTTCCCACGCGACGACGGGGTCCCCGCTCTCGTGGGTAGACGTCACTTCCTCGATAAATGTCGACATGAATTCGACAAATTCTTCGTTATCAAGTAGGTAGTTGTAGAATTTCCAGTACGGGGGAGGTGGTTTTATTACATCCTGGATGGTGAAGTCTATGGATAGAGCCATGTGGTCCGAGAACGAGGCTCGCCTTTCGATGGAGGATATTTTCTGTATGTTGTCAGTGTATATCCTGTCCAGGCGGGATGCAATATTGGGGTCGGCCGCAGAGTGGTACGTATACCCTTCCCTCCTTCCGTGCCTTTCCCTCCATACGTCTGATAGAGAGTGCTTCCTAATGAGTGCGGCGAGACGCCTCGCCTTCGTAGGCTCCCTCTCTATCCTCGATGAGCGGTCGTGACGAGGCGACAGCGTGCAATTATAATCACCAGCCAGAATGGTGAGATCCGGATGATAGTCTTCCGCCCTCCCTTGCTCGAGTGCGTCGTCCATCTTCCGTATCACTTCAACAGCTATGTCCTTGTCGTTAGGTAGGTAGCTGTTAATAACGCGTAAGGTGGAGCCTGAGCTAAATTCGAAACGATGTTCTGTAGCATGCCCCGGATAGAGGGTGTTTTCCTTCGTTATGTTGGGGGCGAGGTTCTTTTTTATTGCGATGCCAGTTCCCGCGGCTACTCTGTGGGTGGGGTTGAGGCTGAAAGAATAGCCGAGGCTGCGGAGGCAGGGTTGGAGGTGGTCCGCGTTTGTTTCCTGCATAAGTAGGATATCTGGTTCCCAACGCTGGATGAAAAATTTGAGCTGTTGACTTTTTACGTTGCTGACTACAGAACGCACGTTTAGGGTGGTCAGGTTGATGGTCTTCCCTCTGACGGACGTCATTGATTATGTGGTGGTTTGTTAGTTAGGGCCTTAAAAAACCTGTGGATCCTCATATCTAACGCAACATCTTTAACTGCTTTGTTCTCGACAAGCTCTCTCAACGTTTCGACGAGGGCATGCGTGTTTGAAAAAAAATTCTTAGCCATGTCCGTAATGTTCTTCTTTCCTTTCGTTTCTTTCAGGAATAAAATGAGTTTTGGACTATCTAAAAATCCTTCTTGTGGATGGTTGTTGAGGTAATCTTCTATCTCTTTGTATCCCCGTTCATCGGATGGGGTGGGGATTAATCGTTTTCTTTGGGGAGACGTTCTTTCCTCCGCCCTGACGTGTTTCCTTTTTGTTTGGCCTTGCACTTGAGAGAGGCTAGTTGGTGCGTGCGGGTTGCTTGTTTGATGATCTTCCGTTGCTGCTTCGGTGGCGTGGGAATCAAGATTATGGTCTGTGGCAACCAATTCGTCCGAGGAGGGGTTTTTTGCGGCGTGTTGCGTGGGTAAAGGTAGCGGGGTGGAGTGAGAAGTCTTGGTCTCGGGGGGCGTGTCGCTGCCGTCATTTTTTTCATGATTGGCAACGTCCGCTTCCTCGGTGGGGTGAGGAGGGAGAGGAATTGGGGTGATAATATTTTTTTTCGGCGCTATGATTTGGTGATCTGCACCTCAGGGGGTGGGGGTCTTAAGTGATGCGGCCGGCGCGTCATTATTATGTTGTTTTTTGCCGTCGTTTATGCGAGGGTTAAAATTCGCCCTGCTTTCCCTTGCCTGGTCGAGATTGGCCTTGCAGGCGGAGGCAAAATGTCCGTCTTCGTTGCATCTAAAGCACCGAGGGTCATTAAAGTTGAAGAAAATTCGGTGCTTGGCGGGGCCGAAATCCAAGAGCAGCGACTCGGGTACAATCGCACCTTCCCGACGTACGATGAAGACCTGCTTCCTCCACGACTCGACGTGGCTTAGATCATCTCTTTTTATTCCCACGCCCAGGGTGGTGACGGGGCTCACGACTCTTCCTATTTGGGAGATAATTTCCAACAAATCGGGAATCGGGAATTCTGGGGGCACGTTTGAGACGACTAGCCGCTCCACTTGCTGAATCATGCGGTTCGCAATTAAAAAATTATTCATTATGGTGAGACCTCCTTTATTCATCATGAAGTCGTTTAAAATGTCTTCATTCTTCAAATAGAAGCAAACGCGATCCCCTGGAAGTTTTGTGGCGTGCGTTATCTGTCTGCCGCCCACCTCTTCGGCCATCGCCTCGATGTATTGGGCAATGGGAACGCCTGGGAGGCCGTTGAAAATAATTCCCGTCTTCCTTGTGGGTCCCGATTTCAATGGTATTATTTTTTTCGTGACGAATTTAAAAGGTTGGGGAGGGTTATCGCCGTTGCTTTGGGCTTGTTTATTTTCCTTCCCTCCCGTCACCCGCGCGTAGCTGACTAACGGTCTGCCCCGTTGGGGTGCGTCGCTAATGCTCGCGGCTTCGCCGTCGCATCGAATAGGGTCCGCCCCGCTTGCCGCACTCGATCCCCCTTCCCTGGCGCTCGCCGCGAGCGAGCGTGGCCTCGTCTCAGCTGATGAGGTGATTTCTCCCTCCCTCGTCGCCTGAGTAATGGGGAAAGCGGTGTCCGGGGGACGGTTTACGTCACGGGCATCGGAACTTCTATCTATTATTTATTATAACTTTCGGAGGTCAAAAAATCAACAATACGGATCTATGAACTGCCTAACCGACTTTGGCACCCTTCAAAACCTATCGTTTGACACGTTGGTTGTCATGATTGCCCGAGGTTTAACCCTATGACCTTTGACCCCCATTGTGACACTCGGAGGTCTAAAAATCAACACTACGGATCTATGAACTGCCTAACCGACTTTGCCACCCTTCAAAACCCATGGTTTGACACGTTGGTTGTCATGATGGCCCGACGTTTAACTCTATGACCTTTGACCCCCATTGTGACCCTCGGAGGTCAATTAGTGAATAATAAGGGTTTTTGGACTTTACCAATGACTTGGGCACCCTATAAAACCCATGGATCGACACCTTTGTTGGTATACTATTCTTTTTGCCACCTTTATGACCTTGACGGTGACCTTACTGGGTCAACAGTTGAATTTTCGTGAATAAAAGTATTATTTTCGGGTTTCTCGTGTCCGAAAACCTAAGAATAGTCATCTTGGTCGATGAAATTCAGACTTTTTTCTATCTCCATTTTTTAAACATTGAAACCCCATGAGGCAATTTGAAATTTTTGGTTTGGACCCGCATTGTGAGGTCAAAAGGTCAAAATTGTAAAATTTTGCTTACACTCAACAAAACTTAGGACCTTTTCCCATAAGTACATATGCCAATTTTCATGAACATTGCTCAATGAAAAGTTACTAAAATTACAGGTCAAAAATGACACACGACCCTTGGGACAATCTGTATTTTCAAAGCCCGGCGAGGAATGAAAACGAACATAATTTCTATTTAAAAAGTTGCAGAACTGTAATTTTTTGAAGCAACTAATTTGGTTTTTGCGTATTTTCTTCCCAGCCATATTAATCTAAGTTTAAATTATATTGCGGAAGTAGCAAGGAAAACAGTGTTTTGAGAGTTACAGGAAGGAAGTGTGGACACGGAATCAACTCGCACACCTTCCCATTTCATCACTTCATCAGGAAATTATGGCTTCTGAATACACGAATTTATCTTTTTTTAAATCTTATCATCATTATTTTCATAAATCGGCCTTCAATTTCAAATTCGGCTAATAGTGTTCGATAGAGGGTAAATTCAAGAACTCGCTGCGGTAAGCAGTTACGCCCGCGGAAAGGCTAGAATTTGAAATGGCGCTGGAAGTTGGGTCTACAGTGACGTCAAGCCAATGGGAGCCCGAGTCGCGAATGAGGCAACCAAGAACCTTGATTCACAACCTCCATCCTCTTTACTTTTGTATCCCATCTCAAGAGAAGGGGCTGATGCAACCACCAAGGACACGAACACATTTTAAAATGCATACCCCCTAGGATACACAGCTGAACATATACAGTAATAGGGTGGTTTCCTATAATTTTTTGCCCAAATTAGTGTACAAACTTGTTGCCACAAGTTGTTGTCAAACGTACATTTGTTTGGTACAAACAAATGTACGTGCACATCCCTAATAATAAAAATAATAATAATACAGTAAAACCTCTATGCAGTGAACCTCTTTACATTATAAACCTCCATACATCATACCACCCCTACGGTCCCGTCAGATTTACATGTTAATTTATAGGCAAACCTCTTTGTAGTGAACCTCTTTATATCGTAAAACCTCCACTTACCATACCAAGGAGACACCCCCTAGATAGCCAAACTGCCTCCGCAAATAGGGTGGTTTCCTATTCTTTTTTATTGCCTAAATCGAAACATTATTACTCCTGTAGTACGAATTTCACACTTTTAGATATTTAAATGATGATATCTATTTTTCATGATTAATTGAAAAGTGAGAATTTTCAAGCGCGCGAAAACACGACGGCTAAGTATGAATGCTGGGAAAACGCCGCGTGACGTCATTCTGCCGCCCTGGGAGGTGACCTTGAGGCGAGGCTATGAGCGCTGATACGACGCAGGATTCTAGCAGGTAGCAGAGTACCCTGCTAGATGGTAGCGCTTGGCTTAAATGAGGGTTATTATTCCCCTATCAAACGAAGGAAACTATCCGACCTTAGGTATTTTTAATGTGTGATTATTAGGAGATGTTTCCCTGAGGTCTGTGTCTCATGCATGGATTGGTAACCTCAGACGATGTAAAACTCCTATCTACTCGTATAGAAACTAGGTCCCTGTGACGTCACGTGGAATGGCATCGCGTGGGCGTCAATCTGTCCTTTTTCAAATGAGGATAATATTGACCATTGCCATTCGTCTAAACTGGTATTTCTAAAACCAAATAATTTGCATTTATGAATGCACTAATGGTGGGTAACGAATCACAATCAATGCCTTTCGTTTTCTTTGATAAGGAAACCACCCTATTGTACCGAGACAACTAGAGACCATTAATGCAGTTGTGATTACATGCATTGAATGAAATTATGTAATATCGGCAATAAATGCTTCACCTTTATTTCTTCTTATTCCGTATTCAATCAGATTTCGGTGACATTCGGGTGTACAAGGATAGGCAAAAAAAATTTTAAATAATAAGTTAGTGAGAGGCGCCTAAATACCAACACCGTTAACAACAATTTGTTAAACGATTTTGCGAAAATTGTCTAATTTATGGTAATCAGGGTAAGTTATGACCCACAAAAGTTTCGTCAGTTTTTGCGTATCTTTCACCTATTATACTTTGCAGCCCCCCCGCAGCCTGGCGTCAAGAGTGTCGCTAAGCGATGCGTCCCCCATTCCCTCCCTTCCTCTCCCACGGTTGCCCGCCATGTTCACATGCTCCAGTGACTCTCTCCCTCTCTCTCAAATTCAGATTTTGAACTCATTTCGTAGACCAAATCATGTCGTCACGTATGGTGATCAATCTTAACTTTATTTTGGAAAATCGTTACAAATTCGTTAACATACTGAGGAAATTATTCAACAAAGCCAGGTTTCCGTTATACTAGCTCTTTCCTCGTACCCTCATTTATGACTTTTCGAAATTGGGAAACAATCTGCAGCAAATATTGCTTTTCTCTTCGTCGTTAGTAAGACTGCTATATTGAATTCCGGGATTAGCCGGGTCATTACGTAGGTACCCTGATTACCCTTATTTTAGTAGTTTTCGCGAAATCGTATGACAAATTAGTGGTGTTGGTATTTGGGTGCCTCTCGCTAACTATTTATTAACCCCTCAACGCCGTCATGCGTACCCAGTACGCTTCCTGACCTACTGTATATAATTTTTATCTCCGCCAGATATTGTATTTTAGATTAAAACAAATTGCTCTATCTTTTGAGCAAATGCTTTCCCTCTCAAATTAAATATTCATAACGACTTTATGCCTTCAGGATTATTTAAAATGATTCGATGAAATTCCGTTTTAAACCAGCAAATTGACGACTTCGGTCGAAAAACTCAACGCCTATATTTATTCAAATCGCTCGAAAAATTATTATATAGTAGCGCACTACATTATGCAAGTTTACAAAAATTTTTAACGATACTGATCGTATATTATGAAAAATATAAATTATTGAGTGATAGTATGCCAATAAGGTGAAGTCATCTTAATCTCATCCGGCCGCTGGGATGGGATTTAAATAAATGCCCGCCGCGCTTGAGGGGTTAAAATTTTTTTGATATTTTTGTCTATTCTTTTATACCCGAGGGTCACCGAAATCCGATTGAAGATTTTGAAATTTAAAAAAATGTTTTTTTTTTGGGACAGCCTAATTCCGGGGGTCGACGGAAAAATATCTTCCCCGCTCATGTCCTGCCGATGATGAACCGGCGATGATCTGTGCATTACCTTTGAACTAGTTTCCGTTGTGCTTGAGGCAGGCCCCATTATGTCTTCATTCATGTTTTTAATCAGCACTTCTATTTCTCTGGAAGTATTGCAGGAAGATATGCTGTTAATGTGGGCTGCATTTTTCGGTTTTCAACGCGTCGTGGTGCGTTGGGGACAACAGTTTCTCCTGCATTCCAGCAGGCATCTTCAGGTCGAAGACGCCTGCTGCAGCTCGATTCTGTAAATGTGATATGGCCGTCACAAGCGGATTTCGTTAATGTATTCACGGCTTTGACGCTGGAGCGATTCTGAAACTTTTTAGTGACGTCACTCTCACAGCCGCGTCCGTGAAAGTATTCACGCCCAAGAGGGCCCGTGGTAGCTTCGTCGCGGAAATGCGCTCTAATTATTCATTATGAATTTACGCTGTGATTGATAATTAATAGCACATTATTCATTAATTACGATGGTGGCTATTTCATATTGTCACTTCCCATAAGTAATACGTTTTAAAAATAAATAAAAGAAATGAGTATAGTTAAATTTACATTCGCGTCCTATTTAAATTGATTGGCCTTCATTGCGATTGAAGTTGGTGGGAAGTTAAACCTTGAGCTGGGGGTTTGACAATTATCTTATATTTGTGCATCTTCTAGAATGTACAAGTAAAATACTCACAACTTAATGTTCATAATAATTTGGAGTGGAACCAACGGTAAAAGTATTGTGCGGTATTGAATGTTAGCAAATTTATTTAATATTTGTTTCGTAAGTTAAAGCCTTCGATTTGTTTTTATTAACGAGAATGGAGGCTCTTTACATACCTCCGCTACTGTTGCATGAGCACCAATGTCGACGAAGGCAATAGATGCACATACTTCGGCGACAGATACGCGATATCAACAATCCCTTCGAGACGCGAGGTTGGCGATGGATCACTGAGTTCACACCACGATTAATTCGTAGACGTTTAGATGGCTTGCTGGGGCATACTTTAGTACGTTAAGATAAACATTGATCATCTATTCCATCTCTTCCATGCATAATTGCTGCCGTTCAGTAACACGACCAACATGATTCGTTTTTCTGTTGACATAATGGAAATACTAAGACATGTAAACATCTCGTCCTCTAGCAGAAACTGTTAATAAACTACTCGTATTCGCGCCAGAAACATTTTCATCAGTATAAATCGTGAATAGTGGCATGTGCTTGCACAATCAGACATATATGTATACGCACCACAGCGCATTTAAAATTATGTACTGAAATGATGAGAACAGATCTAACGCATACGAGAATGAACCATTATTAAATAATAAAATAACACTTGTTCTCATTCCGAGTAAGCATTAGCTCCATATGATGAGGAAATTAGAGCTAATTGTGCAATTACGAGCCCGCTACGTGATAACTGACTTTGATACGCAGCACTTGACAACATATAAAAGAGGTAATATACAGTTTATAGCTATAAACTAATTAAGCAACCGTAACTTATCATTAATAGGTACTTTTAAAAGAAAAGACCTCACTCAAAATTGAGTAAAGAAGTATTATTTACTTTGGGAGTGAATATTCCACGGCATTGTATATTATTCTCTATGGTAACTGAAGTTGCAGTTGGCCGCTGAAGTAAGTTTGTGTCGGAGATTCTGATTCGTTCCTCGCATCCGCACAGCAACCAACATAAGAAACTGAAGTGATCGTTCGCAATCCGTCAAACTTCTCACGACACAGGCTTGCAGAATCGCTTGAACGTCTTTCACGGTGAGAGGCGTGAGAACTCCACTGTGGTTCGAAGCACGCGAAGCACAGATATCACATTTACAGAATCGAGCTGCTGGAATGCTTGGAGGCTTTACTTTTGAAGTTACTCTTCTTTTTTCTTGTATGAATTAAGGTGAGACATTATTTTTGGAAAATGTTTTAGTTGCATAAAAGTTACACTGTTTCATGTAGTTTTACTCCAAGCTGTTTTTCTTTGATTGAATTGTCAAAGTTTTCCCTAGGTTAAAATGCAAGCATAATGCCTTCAACCTGAAGACGCCTGCTGGAATGCAGGAGAAACTGTTGTCCCCAACGCAACAACGACGCGGTGAAACCCGGAAAATGGAGCCTGCATTACCAGCGCACCGCGGAAGCCTTCGCGCCAGATATGCAGTTGGCCGTATCTGTATTTTGGAGGATTTGTTCAATTGAAAATGTCATTCGTACCACTGCTTTCGTTCATATGTTATAAAATTAGTTAATTTATACTAAATTTCGTGCTACCGCAGTTCATTCAGTTGCAGCAGTACGTAATGTTTTTAATTTTGAAGTTACTCTTCTATTTTTGTTGTATGAATAAAGGTTAGACATTATTTTTGGAAAGCGTTTTAGTTTCATAAAAGTTAAACTACTTCATGTAGTTTTACCCCAAGCTGTTTTTCTTTAATTGAATTGTCCATGTTTTCCCTGAGTAAAAATTCAAGCATTAACTGATGCTGTCAGCCATATGTCTGTTTATTCCTTTTTTCCCTACCTTACCTCATGTGGGTGGCTATGCCTCATCATAAAAATTGGGGGGAGCTCAAGTGAGGAGGGACACTAAATGGATATGTCCCTTTAGCGTAACTTCGGGTGAATCCATCCCTGGATGAGTGTGATTTCATGCGTATTGTGAATATGGGCACCAAAAGTTGAGGTATGAATTTACACTTTACCAGCAAATACAATGGAAGAAATTAAGATCAGTATGCTTGATGATATGGTTATCTAGACAGTGGCGCCGACTCCACTAGGCCTTTAGGGGGCCCGTGCCCCCTCTAAAATTGGTTATGGGTTTGAGGAAAAAATTGTGTCAGGCTTGTCGATTTTCCCCGGAGTGTCCATATATCGAGATTAGAGTTATCAGGGTTCTAATGTTGATCATATGACTCTTCTAAAATGGTTAAAAAAAACTTAAAACTCACTACTTATAAAATTTCCCGGGGCAAGATCCCCAGTTTGGCCCCCCCAATATTTTTTGGAAGTCGGCATCCCTGTATCAAGGTCCCTATTCTGTGGTTCTACTGTGCTAAGATGCAGTGGAATTAACTAGAAATATGCTTTGGAGGGGATTTTGGGGGCCAGTGGCACAGCGAAGGGGTGTTTTGGGGGATAAACCCCCCCCCCAGAGCTCAGAGAAATTTTTAAGTTTAATCCATTTTACTTAATTAGATTGATATTACTAATAGAATAGTGTAAGGATTAATAAAATATCCCTCAGAAAGCCGTAAAACTAACCATTTTGAACCATTTATATTTAATTCCACAATTTACTAATCTCGCACCTACCGCCTATTTTGGTGGGTATACCAAACCCCCACACACCCCGGTATTAGTTGCACCTAAACCCTCCCCCCCAGCCTTAACTTCTAGCTGCGCCCCTGGTGGGGGCCACGGGTGGAACAAGGAATTAAGGCTGGGGGGGGGGGGGGTTAGGTGCAACTAATACCGGGGTGTGTGGGGTATGGAATACCCACATGGAAATAATAGTAGGTAGGTGCGAGATTAATAAAATTTGGAAATTTTCTCAATTGAAACGCAATTGCGCAATGTTTTTATTTATCATTTGATAGCACTTATTGTCACCACACGAATCACCCGTTGCTATGCATAGTTGAGGAAATACGAATTCCCATATCTATCCGTTCAGCTAAATATCTTCCTTATATTATCGTTTCTTTCGGACCTATAAATATCATACTGTTCTTTATATGTCGCTATGAAAGATATCCATTCTCAATTGTTCAGGCAATCCAAGCATTAAATTATATAGAAATGAAATGCTCAAGCAGAATTAATTACGACCAGCATTCATTAAAGTCTTTTATGGTTCGGGGGAAGAGCGAATTCCCACATTTATCCTCTATGACGAAATCTGTCAAAAATCTTGTTACTGTAAGATCCGCGGTGATTAAATTGATGAGGGTTTTTATGGTTAACGAATCGACCGATTGATAAATAATCTATCTCCCTTGGGGGCAATCCCCTTTTAAAAACTATTTGGCAGTGCGCTGAATGGGAATAATTTCTATGGATTCCGTACACGAAGACATCGTGAATAATCGCTAGCATTCACACGAGCGGTTATAACACGATGCATCACTGCAGTTCAACTCGCTGCGTATTCGCAGAAAAATCTTATCGCGTTGGATTTTCTCTGCGTGAAAGCGGCAGTATGCCTGGGATTTCGAATTTGTGTTTGTTTATGGGGAGCTTGTAAGTATGCAAATATGCAGGTGTGGTTCTCATGGGAGTGTCGAATGCTATTTATTCCATTATTCACTATTATTTCGAAGTTTTAAGCATGGATATTTCGAATCTTCACCAAACATTAGATAAATGTCAACCCTATATATTAGACTACAATCACTGAGGTGCGTAGATTAGCATTATACATACCCAAAGAATCCCTGTAGATCCCGTAAGAAGTCATCGTGAATGATCGCTAATATTTTCACTCGCGCGGTTAACATGACGAACAACTGCAGTTCGGCTGGCTGCATTTTCTTCAATGTTTGCGGGCTTGACATTACAGTGAACTGTGGTCACGTACTAACCGTAGGAAGAGATCGTGAGTCTTTAGGCCTTCGGCATGACGCAATTCAGAGTTGAGGGCGGAGAAAAAATATCGCATCGACTATGCGAAGTGACTCTGAATATCGTTCAGTTGCTGGGTAACCGTGTGACGAGAGTGTCGAATTTTATTCATGAGTGTGCCTTTTCTGTCTAGTGAAGAAATTATTCCCCTGTTTTGATAACGTGAAGGAAGTGCTTTACACTTATCGTAGATGTTAATCTTTCGTGGTACAAAGTGAATGAGTGCATTGGTGAATGTGGATTGATAAAATAATGCGAATTTGGAAATCGCTGGATTAGCGCATGGTGCATATAGTGTGAAGTGTGTTCGATTGTGTATGTGCGGAAGCACGTTGTGGTGATTGTGTTGTACTGTGTAGCTTGTTGGGTTAACATTAAATAAATTAAGGAAGAAAAGTATCAAACTATTATCGGATCTTACGAGATGGCTTCTTTCTTGTAGAAAGCGTCTAATGGCTCCAAATATTAATAAAATAAGCAAGTAAGGATAATTTTCATCTTTTAAAACTAATTACTTATATTATATTTATCTATACTCTTGCATGTGGTAATAAGTTTTATTGGTTTTATTAACCACAATTAGTGTATTTAGAATTCTTTATCGCCAAGGTGTAGCTTAATTATACTATAAAATCCACTTCTGACCACTGACTTACTGATTGATACTAATTTTTGGTGTGAACGGGACTAGATACGAAAAGAAATCCTGGAATCTACCCCTTCCGAAATTCTAGGAAAATTTTTAGGAACACTATATTTTCTATCTAATTTTAATCAAGCGAAAGTAAGGTATCACGTAAACAAATCCTTATTGTTAGACCATTAGAAATCCTCTTCCTGCATCCCCTCCGTGGCGAAATCGGCTAGTGCGTTCAGCTCTCAACCGAAAGGTTGGTGGTTCGAGCCCAGCCGGGGCGTTATTTCATTTTGTTACATGCTTCGTTAATAGTTTTATTTTATTTCTGTTTGGTCAATGAAACGAAGTCGCAAATGCGCAATGCTAATTTTTTGATAGCACTTGTTGTCAACACGCGGATCACCTGTTGCTATGCCTTCATTGAGGAAAATGTCCTCTTGATATGTAATTTCTCCTTCTAAATTATTAGAGTTTATGACGTCTATTGACACACAGGTTTGCAACACTTTCCGCCTAAGATATTAATGATAAAATCATCTGATTTGGGCGTTACTTAATGGAACGATGAAGTATTCATGGTGAAACAAAAACCAATTACTGTTCAATAAACATTTTATCTTTTGCTTTCATTTAGTTTCGACGTCTATCCCGTCTGCCCTTCTTGATAATGACGGTATTTATAGTGCATTTTTATCTCAACAAAGGAGGCAGGTAAGCTGTTGCGTCATAGGGTCTAACAATAATTATTAAAGCTGGCAGAGTGACCGGAAAAGGCGAGAAGCCTTTTTCAGGGGGAAGAGGGTCTGGGGGGAGTAGACCCCCTACAACGAGAGAAAGCGATTACAGTTAAACGAATGGTTTAAAAAATAACGTATTTTTCTGACAAGGAGACTTTGCGTCAGTTATGTCGAGAAAGAAGACGAAACCTTTTTTATTTGAAAGTAAACGCTTAGATAGGAATACTGGTGAAGGGTTTTGTCCATGTAAGCCCGGATTTGAGAGAGAAAAGCATTTAAAAATTTAATAATTAGGCTTTAATTGGATTTTGGCAGCAGCCCCGACGAACACTAATATCACATATGGGTAAATAGTTGGCCTATTGAAACACGAATTAAAAATTACGGAGGCGATTCGCATCTGTTTTGTTGTTGTGGCATTAGTCGTGAGGTTTGGGAGGGAGGTCAGTCGTCTTGGACACAGGGAGGGGATAGAACCCGTTCAAAGATTGCAGTTTCACTTGAAACTACACGGTAGCTACATTCTTTCACTCACGTAATCACGAATATTCCTGTTAATTTCAGCAAATATTGAAATATGCGAATGAAAAGAATTAACATGGAAGTGAAATATACGAATTTCTGCTCCGTGGGCATTCACGTATACCAATAAGTACGCTTTTAATTTTAATAATGTGCAAAGAATGCTGTTATAAATAATAATAATAATATAGAGAAGCATATATTAAGGAGTACAATAAGTTCGTAGTCTATAATATAAGTTAACTAACCTATTTCTAAGTAAGTCCTAACGCTGCCTCTATAGTCTCGTCTTATCTATCGTGGAAAAACCGACATTCTTAATCAATGTGTCCTACAGTCTATATATCTCTGTTATTTTATTTTTATATCTGATCTACCATAGTATGTTGGCGTTCGTAATATATCTAACTCCCTCTATAAACATTCTCATTACTTCTTTACAAGGATACAAAAATTGTGGGACCAATAAAAATAAATTGTTTTAGATAAAATTCGGGGGGTTATGACCCCTGTTAACCCCCCCCCCTACATACGTGGTTAGTCGCATCTGTTTTCGCAGGATTTGGTCGTCAGTGAGGGTGAGTTGTAGTACAGCTATGGGGTTGGGGGGGTTGGCACCCCTGTGTAGATTGCAATTTCAAATGAAAATTCCATTTTCTTCACTCACGTGTTTACAATTATTTCCCCTGAATTTCTGCTCCGATACCATACTCGTACCAAATGTGGACACCGTATTTTCCCTTGCTTATTTCTCATATCCGTGACAGCAGCCCAGACCAACACCAGCACCTCGATTATGTAAATGTGACAGCGACGACGGCGAGAGATGACCATCACGTTCTCCTATCACGTTCCGCTGTATCACGCGTTCATGTAAGCCACCGTCATCGCGCGTATCATACAGGTACGAGCGCGTGAGGTTGGTATCATTGAGAAATCTGAAGAGCCAATGAAATCCTTCGACACATCTCTGTCCGAGAATACGTCGTCTGCGGAGAGTTTGAAATAACAATAATAAACAACTAAAACATAAAATGGAGGCAGTTCAAAGCTAAGTACTTCGCTTCGCCAATAGATAATATTATAATTAAGTACTCGTATTATGGTAAAGTTATGGGGAAAGTGGAGTATTACTTTTAGATGTGTGATAACGTAATCTATTATGCTAATGCTCGCCGGGAGATGCTGCAAATTATTTGCTACATCGTAGAGAATGGTCGAAAAGTCGTGACCTTGGATTGAAACTAATTAATGTTGAAATGATAATGGAAGTGTAATCACGCTAGCGATTTGAATAGTTAGTTAATAGTTGATTTATGATGATTAAAAATTGAAAAGGAGTTTAACGATGTTGATATGTTGGAGAACGTACTTGGCAAATGTTGATAATTTAACTTCGATATAAAGTAATTGACGTTTGAATCACGGATATACTTCAATTAGCAGTACTTTCCAATTTGCTGTGTGAAAATAATGCTGCTCAATTGAATTCACCACAATGCGCATATAACAATTGAACAACGTGGACAACTATAAAGTCAATAGAGCACTCCAGTTGAAATAATTAAGAATTATATTGGTTTTTAATCGATTATAGGGCATTTTTAAATTAAATAAACAATAATTTTTTGCTAATATATGCATTTAGTGCTCGTTTTTATGTCAGCATATGCTTGTCACCATGGGTTTCAAACGTGATAGGGCGATGACGCTCGCAGCGTGATAAAGGGAGCGATCACGGTTTCATAATCGCTGCTATCACCTTCCGTCGTGGGAATCGCGTTGTCCCTGGCAACGACATCGCTCTCACCCTTCTCACAGTTACATAATCAGGGCGCAGGATGTAAAATTATACCAAAGAAAAAATACAGCATTAGGAAGGTTTTTGGGAGTAGATATAAGTATTCGACCTTGCATGAAACCGGGGTCTGGATTAAATTTTGAAGAATTATCGTTATCTACATCAATTATTAGAAATATATTCATAAGATGATTAAATAAAGTAATGGTAATCTAAGATGTCAATAAGTGACCACCTTTTTTACATGGAATAAATATTACTGAGATACAGGAGAAATTGAATAAAGTACTTGTAATATATTATGGGACTGAATTGTGAAAAACAATATCGATAATCCATCCAATGCAACTAGTTAAGTTTATGGAATATTAATGAGGGATGCGTAATGACACAGCAGCTTATAGTGCGGCATTGAATTGTTGCGTTGGGGCACAGAACTATATTTGAGGGGATTTACGAGAATATAATTATAACGAGTCGATTGGGCGCTTGAATTCATCAAGCGGGTAAATAGGGTGGGGGGGGAACATAGTTGTGTCACATGTTTCCGAGTCATGTGCCCATAAGTGGTTCAAAAAGCGAAAGAAACACCCCAAATATCGTTTAAATGAGTGAAATATGCGGGCAATACGCTCATTCACTGTCAACAATACTTAAGACCATCTTAGTAACCACGGTGATCAATGCTTCGGGGAACCGTTTTATTATGAATGATTTACGCAATATAAAAAAAACTAGCTGACCCGGCGAACTTCGTACCGCCTAACAATCAATGAACTTACAGTTTACTTACACCATTTATAAATCAAGAGCGGCTGTATCGTTTTTAATCATGTTTATTATAATAAAATAAGGATACAAATTCAATAAAACTACGTAAATGAGTACCAAAATTGCTTGTCAGAAAGATATTTTCTTTATTGAATCTACATAGGGTGGATCGGAGCACGTTTACGCGGTTTTTTTTCAACAAATTTTATTACATTTTAGGTTAAGAAATTTTGGGCATTGTGGTTTAATAAAGCAGTTCATGAAATAAAAAGTATACGCATTCAATTATTGGCTATTATTAGCTGGGGTTGGTTATTAGCTGTAAAAAAATGTTTTTAGGTCCAAGTCTGTTGCATACACTTGGCCCATTCAGGGGGGAGGTTGACACAACCCCAGACCGACGCTTGACTGATGCTCAATATCGTGCAAAAAAAGCCCCTATGAGGCAGCATTCGCATTAAATGACCTAAGGCGCGCCAGTTTCAGTATCTCTGTTTGGAAAAAATGCTCTGCTTAAACGTACTGCATGCGTAAACGCACCACGGTGAGCCCTACACATTCGGGTTTAATATCTTGCGTCAAGCACCTTCTGATAAACAACAGTTTTTGTTTTGTTATCAGGCGCAAGATGAAGCTAAATAAATATAGCGAAGCAAAGCAGTGGCGCAGCGAGGGGAGGTTTTGGGAGATAAACTCCCCCCCACCCCAAGGGCTTAGAGAATTTTTTTATGAAAGATTTTGTCATTAATATTAGGGGGACGGATGACTAACAAATAAAACATATTTAACTATTCACACAGTCGCAAAACCCACTATTTTGAACCATTTATCTTAAAAAATGTCTGAAGGAAGTGCCCCCACACTTCCCGCTTACCTTAGCGAGTTTTCTATGCCCTACAGACCCGTGGTATTAGCTGCGCCCAAAACCCCCTATCCTAGCTACGCACTTGAAGCGAAGGAAGAAATACAGAGGATGGTTTATCGACTCGTGAACATGCACGTTAAATTGACCATGAGAAAATCATGGGTTTTCATTAGTACATGAGCACAAACAGCACAAAAACTGAAAGACTGACCATGCGATTTTTTAATCGTTATCACGAATGCAACACGAATTGGAAATTTAATACGTTTAAGCTCAAAAGGGCATATGAGTTGATATCATGGAATCTACGGAATAAGGACTTCCTCACCTTTGAATTTTCCTTTGAGTAAAGTTGCGTGAATCACATTCATTAGCAATTATTTTAATCACCAAACACGTTCCGTTGGATAGTTATGGTTGGTTTAGGCTTCGAAAGATCATGAACACAGAAATTATACTTTGCTGTAAATCGTGCCTTGGTAAGCCGGGTACGTCCAAGGACTTAAAATATTCAGATAGATAGTTGGTGATTTCGTCTTCGTTTGTTACACATTTAAAAGATTCGAATTCATGCAGAGTATGAACTATTTGAATTTACCTCGTTTTAGTCATCCACATCTTCGTTCTTGCTCGCTAAATCAACCATCTTTGATTCTTTTGGTGATCAATCATATTCTGGAACTCTTTGTTAATGAGCTCACCTTTCGCTGAAACTAATTTGTATTCATTCCAAGGAAATGAGTTAAAACTACTCGATTCCTCGACAGGAACACGGACATTACGTTTGTAAACAATTGCTTGGAGATTTGTTTACAAACACGGTAGTGAAGTGTCAACTCGAGCTGGGCCACGGCTGGGCTTACAATTAGCTCGAATTAAATTTTTTAAATGTAATTTCAATTTAATTAATATTTTGAATATATTTAGTAATTAAAATGTTATATTGTTACTTAATTCAGTTATTAAAGTGGTAAAAACAAAACAAATTATTTAATTTGTAGTTTTGACCAACTTATCAATTGTTGTGTTACTATAACTCCTAAAAGCATGTCCATAGGAAAGAGATGAATTTTTTGTGTGAAATTATCCTTTTTTTAATAGCCTATATGTTAACCCCGCCTGAGGCGAATCTAAAGAACCAAATCTCATTGAAATCGGTGCAGCCGTTCTCGAGTTATAAGTGTTCTAACTAACACGATTTTCGACTTTCTTTTATATATATAGATATAGTGTATGGTAGATGAACTTAAGCGATTTATCGTATTTCAGCCATTACCCTAGGATTGTATCACCTCTTGATTTACTCACCTATTTTTGATTTATAATGTTTGCATACAGCAAACTTAATGAAATTAAAAACAGCATTTTTAGAAAATAAACGAACAGAGACTAATGAAATGATTATCCCAATAATTATGTCTCGAATAATGAAGTAATGTTCGGATTTTTCTGACGATGTATGTCTCTCAATGGTGTCAATTTTTGGATCTAAGGAAGGTTTATAACAACAAAACGCATTGATTACAATAAATATATTAATACGGTTATGAAACTTGAATTGGAGAAAGAACCGAAGAATGTTCAACTGTCCCCGTTGATGTTATATTCGGTAAGTAATAGCAGTTCGATATATTTTACAAAAACGTAGATTCGATATGTGTCGAATGGGAGCTTGGAAAGCAAATATATTTAATTGGTGCAGCATGAACAATGCTATAATAAACATATTCATAAAATTTCTTCGGTTTAACATCAATAGTTAGACAGATACGAAAAATTGCATATTTGCTACCGTAATCATCGAATTATCAAGTATACTGACACGTGAAGTTAAAATTTCGTAATCCTATTGATTTATCTTCCCGTTTGGTCATCTACCCTATAATTCATGGTCATATACGCCCGCGGATGTAAAATCCTGCATGTTATAGCAATTCGACATATTTTAAGAAAACGCTGAATCGATATATATCTAATGAGACAAAACATGCAAAACATATTTCCATTGGGGTTTGTGAAGAATACCAGGATGTGCACATTCACCAAATTTCATTGGTCCAACGGATATACGAATCAAGTTATGCCAATTTGCGTATTTTCTATAATAATTGAATTGATATTTCGACTATACTGCATCTGTAATATAAAATCCGCAATGCTTTTGATTTTAATTCCGGTATATGGCCATTTACCATATAATTCCTTGTCAACTTTGCCCGTTGATGTAAATTCCTATGTGTTATAACAATTCCATATATTTTAAGAAAAAGCAGATTCGATATATATCGAATGAGAAACTATACACAAAAAATGTTTCCATTGGGCATTGTGAGGAATACCAAGTTGTACCCATTCACCAAATTTCATTGGTCCAACGCATATACTACTCAAGTTATGCGTATTTGCGTATTTGCTACAAAAATCGATTCGATCTTCCGATTAAACTGCATCTACACTGTAAAATCCCCAATGCTGTATACTATAATTCCAGTTAATAGTCATCTACTCTATAATTCCTGGTCAACAATGCCTGTGGATGTAAAATCCCAAATGTTAAGGCAAATCGATATAATTTGGAAAATGAAGATTCGATATATATCGCATGTGAGACCATATACAAAACATATTTCCATTGGGCATTGTGAGAAATATCATGATATACCCATTCCCAAAATTTCTTTGGTCCAACTTAAATAGCAATCAAGTTATGCCAATTTGCGAATTTGCTATAATGATCGTATCGATCTTTCGATTATACTGACATCTGTACTGTAAAATCCGCAATGCTATTGGTTTAACTTCCAGTCTACGGGTATTTTCTATATGATTCCTGGTCAACTATGTCCTTGGATGTAAAATCCTGTATGTTATAGCAATTCGATAAATTTTAAGAGAAAGTCGATTCGATATATATCGAACCTGAGACTACATACAAAATAAATTTCCATTGGGCATTGTGAGGAATACCAATATGTACCCATTCACCAAATTTCATTGGTCCAACGGAAAAACTATTGAAGTTATGCCAATTTACGTATTTGCTATAATAATCGAATCAACTTTTCGATCATACTGACATCTGTACTGTAAAATCCGCAATGCTATTGGTTTAACTTTCAGTCTATGGGTATCTTCTATGTAATACCTGGTCAACTATGCCCTTGGATGTAAAACCCTATATGTTATAGCAGTTCGATATATTTGAAGAAAAAGTAGATTCGATATATATCGCACGTTAGACTACATACAAAACATATTTCTATTGGGCATTGTGAGGAATACCAAGATGTGCACATTCGCCAAATTTCATTGGTCCAACGGGTATACTTTTCAAGTTATACCAATTTGTGTATTTGCTATAATAATTGAATCGATTTTTCGATCATACTGACATCTGTACTGTAAAATCCGCAATGCTATTGGTTTGAAATCCAGTCTATGGGTATCTACTATTTAATCCCTCGTCAACTATGTCCTTGGATGTTAAATCCTACATGTTATAGCAATTCGGTATATTTTAAGAAAAAGTAGATTCGATATATATCGCAAGTGAGACCATATACAAAACATATTACAATTGAGTAATGCGAGGAATACCAAGATGTACCCGTTCACCAAGTTTCATTGGTCTAACGTATACGCTAATCAAGTTATGCCAATTTGCATATTTGCTATACTAATCGAATCGTACTTTAGACAATAGTGACATCTGTACTGTAAAATCCTGAATCCTATTGATATCCCTTCCATTCTTTGGTCAATGCGTTATCCCTACCTTCTCTACTATCCCCGCTTTCAAAATTTAGCCTATGTTCTTATATTGGTGACGTAGATAGACGGGATGCGTGTATTTCTTACGGGGGCCTAATACAAAAAGGTATAAATTCATATCGATGTATCTTCATTAGGAAACGTAATTCATCTAAATAATTTATGTGTGCGCATAATTCATTCTTTTCCTTACATATTGTTAAAAATTTTATCCCCGTAACTATGTAAATAAGCCCAAAAAAAGGCTCAATCGAATACAACCTTGTATCAATCATAACTTCGAGTCTAATCAATCGATCCGCTTGATTTAACTTTTGTCGGATGAAACACATTATCAGTTGTATTGTGTATGACTTCCATGTTCAAAACTTGATTAACAAAAAAGTTATTAGCGATTAAAGCGTATCCAAGGAGATTGGTATCGATATAACTCGCACATGGATCGATCGAGCGGAATCATCACCATTGAAAAAGTTGACTATTTTAATGATGCTATTACCCTGAAAATTTCATCCATCTAGCTGAAATGGTTGCTAAGATATTTAAGGTTGTATGCTCCACAAAAAAATGGCGACAATGATTTTTCGCGTGCAGGACATTTTTCGGAATTTAATTATTAATTAACCAAGAGGGATACGGAGAAAGTGAGCTCAAACGTAAGGGTTCGGAGAACCCTTTACGGTTTTTCTAGGAGATTCCAAATTTTCACACGGCACATGTCTCAAGGCCGAAATCCGAATTTGAATATTCGCCCATCACGACAATGTAAAATCGAAATCGTTTATTCCTCGGAATTGTTTCGACATATGAAAATTCCAAGATAGCCAAAAAATCAACCAAAAAATTCTCTACCAAATAAGTCAAGGAATTTGTCGTGCGATTATTGAAGGTTGGTCAAAAAAATTCCTAAACTTTTTCCATAAGGAAAGCATAGAAAACGTTCAAAAAATAATAAAAAATTACTGAATATCAATTTGTCGCTATGGCAACTATACCAAAAAATCGACCAAAAAATCTACTTTATGTCCATTGATTATCATGTTCCTCAGACGTTTAAAAACATAGAATGAAAGCGAAAAAGTTTTAGTCCCATAAGGCTCCCATGTTAATTCAAGTCGATATATCTCGAAAACTAATCGACTTTTTCAAGTTTTCAGATTTTTTCTCCCGATGAATTTTTTTTTACTTTTGCGTCCAATAAGCCAAATACCCACACCTATCACAGTTTGGGCTGCGAATATTGATGAGTCAGTCAGTGGCATATCGATTTGCCATTATATATTACCATTATATATTAGCTTAATGTCATCGATCTCTCAAACGCTGCCTCAAACGGGAGGTTGCTATGGATAGACGTAAACATGGAGAGGACATACCACTTGAACAGCTCATTCCGTACTCCCAATTCTCTGTAGGCAGTAAAGCAGATCAACCTTAGGATCATTTCCCGGAAAAACGGCGATGAAGAATTTATTTGTAAAAATGCACACAAGAGACCGACACGTACAGCCTGTTTTCACTGAACATCAACCATTACCACTTAACGTCTGAATGTATTGGAACGCGTGAATGAACACGAAAGTGCACCGGATAAACACCCAACTCAAACGAATGCATGTACTGAATAAAGAACCTGTTCTAATTTGGTTCATTCATTCGTGAATGTTCCGTACATATCGACCGAATTCGTTCATGCATTCACACATTACCTCGTTCGTGTTAATGTACCGTTGAAAGATGCCTTTAGAGAGAAATGCCAATGAAAGAGAAACCGGTTCTCCCGCAGATAAAAAGCAGGGCGGCCAGATATTTGTGATGAGATGTCACGTCAAAAAGTGCAGCAAATTGAACCATATAATGCCAACAGTTGACCGTATTGATGTATTTAGATTGGCAATTTTCCAAACAACGACGAATCAAGCAATGGAATGCATATTATACGATGGCAACCATAATAATGATACACATTAATAATATTTTACTCACGTACCCAAAGTCTTTCAATCACATCAATGTCGTCTCAGCAAGCCTCTGTTTGCACCAGGTTTTCTTCCAACTCTGACCTCGCATGTTTTTAAACTTCTCCAGCAAACTCTGCGTGTACGTAAAATAATCACGATTCTGCATCTCTGTATCCATTGGGTTGTCATACAGACGTCAATGGAGTTAGAAACAGTTGTCCGTTGATGTAGACAATGTTACGCTATCGGTGAGCAAGCAGTTTGAAATGACACAAGGAGTCATATGGTGTGATGACGGTTAAGAAGACCGTTGAGTTGTGGATGGGGGAGGAAAGTCAGGGAGCTGGGGAGGATTTTGAAAATGGAATGAGGAGTTGGCTAGAGCATTTAAAAACCGTCGGAGAGTCAAAAGGGCCCAGACACTGAGACAGCCGAAACCACAAAGAAAGCAGACGTGACGTCAGGAAAACAAAACCCAATCGGTGTTCGAAAGCGTTGATCAAAAAGTGGCGTAATAGTTTTTAAAATTATTTTAAACGATTTTATTTAAAAATATTACATTTTAAAATTACTTTAAATTGAATATCACTTATTAGCTGAACACTGATACTCTTTTTTTATTTTTTAACGAAATAAATCAGACTCAAATTTTCGTGACGTCATAAACGTCCTTCACTCAGGTGACGAATCGCACCCGCGGAGCTCCTATCAGTTCCCTGCTAACCACCGTGGAGTTAAGACGTAAGTAAGCAAGCCATTCATAAGTTTGCGTTTTTATCGTGTCATACATATGTCATTGCTATAACATTTTATTGTTTAATATATCAGTGCATCTGCTTTTATTAGTGCTTATAATAATTCATGAGTTTCTGTGCTTTATTGTGATTTATCCCGCCTTTGATTATTTTTATTACCCTATGCAAAGAACCTCAAAGGTTTGAAGGTAGCGTAATTGTGATATATTCGCCAGTGATTTCTGTGTTTCCATTGCTCCTGCCAAACGATAGGACTTTATTGGGGAAATATTCTCTCTTTTTGATTTTTAATTCGTCCCCTATTCATTACCGCTTTTTCGCTTTCACGACTTTGAGAGTTATTGCGAGTTTAAATTGTTCATAAATTGAGTTAGATATCTAGTTATCTAGTGTAGGTGATGTCGTCAGAATGTCTCGCATATCAAATGTTCGTAAATAGTACGTTGCAGCGATCATATTGCGATCTTATTTTCACTGAGGCGGATTCTGATTGATTAGCCCTGATTGCGATAATATGTGAATTGCTTACGAAGTGCTTTTCCCCAAGGCTATACGTTCTTACTACTCCGGTGATTTCTTTAAGTGGATTTGAGAATAGTTTACATGAAGGAATTCGTCCCCCATCGTGTGATTTAAGTGTTTATTATTATCTAGCATTGTCTTCTTCATAGCTATTGCCGCAAGAATATTCCGAGTTCTGTGGGGCTTGTCACCGAGGTGATGGAATTCTCGCAAGGCTGCCCCATTTGACCGCCGACTGCTACGCCCAGATGTTTTCAGTCACAAGATGTTGTGTGGATATCTCACTGGATTCATTCCTTAATACTTCGTGTTGATATTTGAAGTAGGCGTCTCTCTCCTTTGTGTCGTCGGCAAGCATTTGTGATCGCTTAAATTTATCACAGTTATTCGGATATTTCGTCCGAATGCAACCGACAAAAGACTTCTTCGCTAACTTTCTCTTCTTTACCGTTGAATCACACGACTGTTGCAATTAATAAGAATTGAATTGAATAATTAAGTGGATTATCTATCATTTTTCATTAATTTTTAATTTCCGATATAAACTTTTCCGTGTTCACAATAGCCGGACGTTGCTTCGATAATATTTAATACTTCGTATTTTGTACTCTTGGTTTCTGCTTGATGATAGCATTATGTTAATATGTGTCTATTTCTTATTATTTTCAGTTAATTGTTTCCGTGTGAAAATAGTGCAGTGTCAGTTATACGAGTATGGAAATTCTGGGAGTTATACGTATTACGTCGGAGGGATATCCTGAGGGGAGAAATGGTAAGTGGATTTCATTTTTTAATATTATACATTATTTCATTATGTTATATGCCAAAAATTTGCCATTGGTGTGCTAATATTTACTTGGAATTGAAGAAATTGTTTTTCATTTGCACGGGATTATATGCTTTCGTATACGAATTGAAGATTTTATTTTTCTTTGGCTTGTTCCTCCGTGAATGGAATTGTTAGCACCATTGCAAGGAAAATACAAAATAAGATGGATAGATCGTTTTATGCGATTAGATTTTTTTGTATAGATCTCATGATGGAGTCGACGGATTTTTTTTCAATTTCCCGTTGCATGGTTAATTAATTTGTATCAAAACTAATCATTTTACCACTTAGTGGCTTCTAAAACTTGATCTACACTTGAGTATTCGTCATTGATATTAGCGTCTTATGAATGGGCTTTATGAGTGATCTTCTGGTTGTTATTTCACTTGGTGAAGGATTGGCCTTATTCATTTCGCTGTTGATATTATTTGGGAACAGTGGATTGTTTCCTTGGTGACATTGAACACGTTTATGCCTCAATGCTACTTATTGATTCGGCTGCTGTTATTCGATAATATTTTAAATAGTGATTCAGTAATTTAAATAGTCTTGTCTAGTTGGCATTTACTGAAAACCTACTCATAAGCCTTTAATGAACTCCCTTCTTCGCAAAGGAATTACCTTTTCATATGTTCTTGCGTCGATCTCTAGTGTTTGTTTGAAATCATGGCGAAGTCTCCTAACATAACTTTTATTTCTTCGGAATGCATTCTTTTTTTTAAATCAGTTAAAGAATTCTTTGTCATTAGGAGATCCATGCTATTGATACACAAGGTTAACTCCCAAACAACCTATCCAGCTGTTTTCATTTACACTGCGAGACACCTACCGTCACTTTATATTTTTACCAAGTCATTCTAACGGGCATTCTTTCGTCGAAAATTCCAGATTTGGAGTTAATTGCCTCCGCAATAAAAAAGGAAACATAATGTTAAGCAAAATATATGGTTGAGAGTACGATTGAATGAAGATAACTTGGCTGCTTACTACTTTACGAAAGAGAGAGACGATGACCTTCAGATTTCTTGGCTTGAATTTTAGTCTTTCGCAAAGCTTCGCCGATTGAAAACACTGGTTGGTTTAGGTTCTTCTTCATTTGAAGGTCGACCTTGTTGATGCAGACATGACTCCAAACTTGACTGCATTTACAACCATTTATTTAGTTTTTTGAATCATTGTTGGATGTGAATCTCATTTCTATCGCAAACACTTTTGCGTATGGAATTCTTAATCGTCATTTTTTTCTTTTTCTACGAATTATTACATCTGTAGTACTCTGCATGAAGAGGTACAGTCTCAGTACGTGACAGATGAATTTTCCTTTCTCTTGGACTATTATTCTTTCTTTTGTTATGCAAAAAGGCGTGTGGCAGGGGGTGTTAGGATACCAGCTGTTTACACAAACAAAGAAAATGCTGTAGCGAAATTACGACCAGTCTTAATTAAAATTCTTAATGGTTCGTGAGAAAAATGAATTACCATATCTATCCGTTCGGCAAAACATCTCTCTTAATTTATCGCTTCTATCGGACCATGAAAACTATTAGTTGCCTACACCTCTGTGATAGATAAACGCTGACCTTCACCTTTAATCGACTGGATTTAAGTCTTCGGGAATCTTTGCTGGTTCCAAAGACTGGGGAGTTTAGGTCTTTGTGTGTTGAACTTATAAAGGTTGTTTTGGTGTAGATGCCATGACTACAAACATAACTTCATTTTCAAACATGTCTTCATTTTTCTTTCTATAGTTCGAAGTGCATATAAGTCATACCACGAAAACTTTTACGTATGAAGTTCACAATCGTCATTTTTTTAATAGTTAATTTCTTCTATAATATTCTTTGTCGTGATATATTTCCTGTGAGTGACAGATGAATTGTGATTTCAGTTGGAATATGCGTATATAGGTATTCCCGTATTTATCGTACATCAATGCTCTTTATTAATTTGTTTAGATATTTGTTTTTTGTTTTGTGGCCCATGGATACCTTTGTTTTGGTTACTATCGTAATGAAAACGGTTCTGACAATTTTTGCTTCGTTCACTTTTATAGGCGGTGATTGCGTAAAATCAAATACATTCTAACTTTTCATATTTTATCATTGATTCTTCCACAAATTGGACGCATTTGGTATTTGCTCAATTATTTTTCTTTAGGTCCACCTTGTTCTTGTACGTAGCCTCAAAAATTAAATTCCTGCGAGTTTATATTTGGTTACTTACGTTAACCATATCGTTCATAGTGTCCGCAATCATATCCATGCATCAGCACACAACACACAAAACTGTTCAGGAATTTCTTCATAGAAACAGGACTAATCATAGTGAATTGTTTTATTTGCGAGGAGATAAGAATTATATATAGATTATACGTGGCACGTCAAAAATATAATTAATATGATGGAGGCAAGGTTATGTAGAAATCTGGTTAATATTTTACCGTGAGTGTTTTCTGTTGTTTTTTATAATCCCAACTTTTAGGTTGAAATGATGTTTTATTCTCCACTTATTTCATGCGCGGGAATTTTGTATCAATAATGCGGTCATAAAATAATGGTGCTAAGTTGCGCGTAAAGTTATTACATCCACCTTTATGATGCACATTTTGTGTCTTTTTAAATTCGATAGACTTAGTTACGAACTAATATTTTGCGAAATAAAAATGAGTAAGGCTTTACATATATCTGTATTTTGTGCCTTTTTGTGTGAATTATTTGTTCTTTTAAGCTCAAAAGACTTAGTTACGAATCAACATCTTGCGAATAAAAAATGAGTGAGTGATTACATAGCATATCTATCGGAGAATAGAATTTGCTACATTGTTTTGATCCGACGAATGATCTTTCATTGCGGGTATTTGTCTATTTTTAGTTTGGGTTTATAGTGATTCCAATCCAATGAAGATGTTTGTTTTAATTTCTTAATTGTCCCGTGAATAGTGTTTTATGGAGTCTTTCCTATGCCTTGGCAAAAGGAAATCTATCCAGCAAGCCGCCGAATATATACAACTAAAAAAGGTCGTCATATTTAAGAGAAAACTTGTCATACTATCCCTTCCAAGGTATTGCTATTGCGTTCTATTGCACATGCTGCTAATACTCTATGGGCAATTCCATTTGTGACGGAATTACCTTTAGAGAAAATTGTGCATGATCCAGAAACATTTATGAAGGTGATTTTCATGTACATAAACAAAATTAATTATCGAAATACCTTCTAAACAAGCCCATAATTAACATATGACGGAATTACTGCGAGTTCAACCTCCAAAGTGCAATGATTTTAAACATCTTCAAAGGTCTGTTAAACGAAGTATAGTTTGAACACTTTTAGCATGGCTGTGAATAATATTTCAAACATTGATTTCTTGAAATTCAATCAATTACCGGTTGATTTATGAAGATAAAATATTTCCAGCCTAAATTTTAATTTGTGAGAAAAAGTTGACATTTTCATGGAAATGCCCATATACTAATTTGGTCACCTGGCTTGAGTCTCGTGTACTTAGGGCCTTTTGGAGGCCCACTAAAGTACCTTGAAATTTACCACGACCACATCCTTGTCCCTTGTGGACATCACGCCTTGTGAATTGGCGCAATCGAACGCCTTTTGTCAACATGCCGCGTAATTCCTTCTGTATTACCCTTAGAACTTTGCTTAGAGTCGCATAGTGCTTCGCGTGGTTGACTTTTGTATCCTTGGACATGAAATCAATCAGCAGGACACACTTTCTGACCCAGAAGACGTAAACCAATGATCATGCCCGATGATTTGAGAATAGGGAAGTTTCCTTTCATTCCTTCATGAAAGAAAACGAAAGGCATTGATTGCGATACGTTACCCAACATTAGTGCATTCATAATATAGGTACAAATTATTTGGTTTTAGAAATCCCAGTTTAGACGAATGGCAAGGGTCAATTTTAACCGCATTTTAAAAAGGCCAGATTGGCGCCCATGCGATTCCACTCCAACGTGACGTTGTAACGGGTGTCTCTCGTCGGGTTTGCAAATTCAGCCTATTTCGACTTGAGGCCCGTCCACCACGTAAGCACGCGGATAGCTAACAGTGGAGTGAATAATAATAAGAAAACAAATAAGATAATAAGCAACGGAAAAAATTAAAGGTACTATCCAGGGTTTCTAATGACCTTGAAGAAAACGACACGTTTCAATAGTAGCTGTTACAAGCCAAGGTAAGATATTTATTTCTCCAACTATTTTGGATATTTGGCAGCACACAGAAAGAACAACAATTTTAAAATACATTCTCGCCTCATTGGCTAATATAGCAATCCTAATCACAAAATAATGTTTTCCCCCAACTATTTTAATATTTGGCAGCTCACAGAAAGAACGACAAATTTACAATACATTCTCGCCTCATCGAGGCCTATAGAAATCCCAACCACAAAGTAAAGTTTGGCATAAGGCGCACGTGGTCCCGAAGACCTGACATAAATTCACATGAATTGGAAACAGCAAGGAACACAAACCAAAATCAACGCTAAGAATTTAGATCCCAATAACGGGCACGTAACAGAAAATCACGAAAAGCAAAATTGAACATTAGAAATTATCAAAGCCCTTTAGCCACATACCTCAATCCCTCACTCACACACACACACTGGTTTGAATTTTTAAGCACACTTGATGGGGAGATGTGGACTCCTGAAAGTTCGTAGGCCAAAAAGAGCTTTTTCGTGGCGAGCTCTTCTCTCTAGCATTTCCCTCACGGAGGGCAGCAGCAGCGTCGCACACTAGCAGACGCTTCATTCCGGTGGCACATACACCTGCGCGCGCCTCCTCGCCGGCGGGAATCCAAACTGGGCGCTCTGGTTAGTCTGCGCCATGCGTTAGCCTGACCTTTTCTCTTGCGGTGGTCAGCCGTCAGAAGAAGAAGGCGGGTATCGCCCAGACCACGGCCAGGGGTGACCAGTCCCTCTGCCGCGGACCCGTGGATCGCCGATGTCCTGAGTGCTCACAAACCTCAAATACATGCACACAACTTTATAAAAAAAACAAAACACACTTGATTATTGACGTACGTGGCTATCGGATTTGAGTTTATTCCTCCCAATTACAGAGGCAATGAACTTAGATTAAAAAAATACGAAATCTAAAGAAAATAATTTGTTTTTTTTTTTCTTTGGAGCAAAATAGATACAATATATTCACACATTCCAAAATAATAACAGAGTGCATTAGTATTTACAAAAAAAAACTTAGCATTCCTCTAATTGCTTTACAATCAACATAAGGCAATAGAAACAAAATAAATATAGCTTTTTAATCCTAACACCTCCCACCTGCTCCTTTGCCTCCGAACTTTCGGGATTCATTCTCCAACTTTTGAGGGTTACAACGTCTCAGGGACCTAGTTTCTATACGAGTAGGTAGGAGTTTTACATCGTTTGAGATTACCAATGCATGCATGAGGCACAGAGCTCAGGGAAACACCTCTTTATAATCACCTATTAAAACTGTTTATGGTCTGAAATTTTCTTCGTTTGATAAGGTATTAATATTCCTTATTTAAACCATAAGCTACCTGCTAGCTGGGTACTCTGCTACCTGCCAGCAGCCTACAACGTAGCGGAGCTCATAGCGTCGCCCCAAGGTCACCTCACACGACGGCAGCGGGAGGCAGAAATTCGTCACACGGACTTTTCCCATCATACATACTTAGCCGTCGCGTTTTCGCGCGCTTAAAGATTTTCACTTTTCATTAAATAGCGAAAAATAGATATCGTCATTTTAAAATCTAAAAGCATGAAATGCGAATTCCAGGAGTAATAATCTTTCGATTTACGCAATGTAAAAAAATAATAGGAAACCACCCTTTTCCAACGAATTTCGTGAACGTTGAGATGGCGATCAGTAAATTTTCTGCACCGCTTCTGAACATTTTTCAAGCGTAAGCACTTTGGGTAGTAAATTTCTTGCAAATTGATGATGAATTTCAATCGAAGTAACCATTTTCGCTTGCAGAAACGTAATGACAGGCAGCTGTTCTCACGGCAATCGGGACGTCATCGCGAATGGACGCTGCGCCGATAATTATCTTACCAATGAGTAACTTAACCCAATAGTGCACAAGGTCCGATATACAGGACGCGCGTATTTTATTTTTTTATGGGTTCTAATTGACTTGCGCTACATTTTGATGCTATATTAAGTTCAAATGGATGTCTGTCTTCACCGCCACGCTAATATTTTACTTATATACTTGAATTTATCGACTAGAGAAGCATTTATGTGATACATGGCATTGAAAGAATTTTCAGTCACCAGCACGGGGTACGCAAACTATTTTTAATTGCAGTATTTTGCTCATTATTATGATTACTCTTACCTCATTTTTCTTCATAAAGGTTGATCTTTTTATTTTTTCAATATTTTCAAGTTTTTTCGTACTATTTTGAATCTGTAATCAACACTGAAAACTGACAGTCCGATACAGTTGCGCAGTGAGGGGAGGGTTTTGGGGGATTAAACCCCCCCCCCCAGAGCTCACAGAAATTTTTAAGTTAAATCTATTTTACTTAATTGGATTAATATTGATTGTAGAATAGGGTGAGGATTAATAAAACATCCCTCAGAAGGCCGTGAAAATCACCATTTTGAACCATTCATCTAATTTTTTTTTCCGGCGGAGGGCGTCCGCACCTCCCGCTTACCCTGGCGGGTATGCAATACCTCCAAGCCCCCCAGTATAAGTTGCGCCTGAAACCCACCCCCCCCCCATAGCCTTAATTCCTGGATGCGCCCCTGGTTCGATATATCGGAGTGGCTGTATAATTTAAACTATTGATTTAAAAAATTGCAGAAATAATTTAAAATGAACCTCATTAACCGGAATAATTACTTTTGAAATGAATATTTGAGAAAAATAACTTTGTGCACCAATGGGTTAATGCGACGCCGAGGAGAGAGGACATGCGACAAGCGATACACGATAGGGAGGCTAGTTTTTGCGTAGTACTGTATTCGGCGACTGCAACGCTTTCGCTATAAAAACGGCTGTACCAAAAACTACTGATTTACATTTTTGCAAACATAGGATTCATCGTGCTTTCAAATCCTATCGGATTCATTTCCCCACTCTGTTGGTAAACCTCTGTAATCAATGCTGTTGGTATAAATAAGACGTGCTGCGCCCGCTCCCAGCGGGCTGCCCCCGCTCTTTTCAATGCAGGTCCACTGAGGGATAGGCGCGTTTCTAATTTTAAAATGTAGAAAAGAAAGGTAGGGTCATATGTACAAATTTAATTGGAATGTTCATGTACAAATGGAGGCCAGAGGATCTCATTAAATACAACTTTGGATGTAATTACACTATCCTCTGTTAAACGCACATGAAAACTAATACTTACGTATCAACAGGAGACTTGAATGTGGAATCAGCCGCATTTTGATAAAAGTTATTTAAAGAATGCGAGATATTGTTGCAAATGAACAAATGTATCAGTTTGTGCGCCGTTAACTTCAGGAATATTTACCGTTTTTTTTAATCATTAAAAAAACAATTTTAGGAAACAGTAGCAACATTTAGGAAGTGAGAAATGCCGTCGCATGTTTTCTGATAAATTCTGTGCATTTTGGTACCTCATTTGTAGAGTTTGGTTGCGTATAAGTTGAAAAAAAGGTATCTATACAGTAGAAATAATATAGAAGATGGACTCATCAACATTTTCCATATTCATTTATCTGATAGGTATCATGGTTAAGCGCAATGTAAAAAAACAGTTCACTTTTTACTCGATCGAGTCGCAGGCCGAAATAATAGTTCATGTAACTGCGAGAGTTCAACCCAGGAATGGACGCATTGGCTTTGACGGAGAGTATGAGAGCAGACTGAATAGCGATTGATTGATTAATTTATTTAATCAGCCAAAGTTGATTCGCCCTTTTGCTATAAATCGGTGTTATTGGTTTAAAAAAATCGATTTTTTTAGGAATTGTTGCGAGGAAGTTCGATTGCGAGCAAGATCGATTACGTAATAGGGGACAGTTTCCTTCATCAGAAAAAACGAAAGGCATTGATTGCGATTCCTTACCCACCATTAGTGTATTAATAATATACAAATTATTTGGTTTTTGAATTCCCAGTTTAGACGAATGTTAATGGTCAATTTATACTCATTTGAAAAATTTTCATTTAATCGCAATTAATAGATTTTGTCGTTCAAAAATCTAAAAGCGTGAAATACGTTCTCCAGTAGTATTAATCTTTCGATTTAGGCAATAAAAGAAATAATTGAAAACCACACTATTATATGCTAAGATATTTTATCTCGTATTACGGACTTCAGATATCAGATCGAAGTGGAGGATACTGACCGAAGATTTGTGGTGTCTAATCTCAAGATATTTTCATTTCACTTGTGTTTATTGTACTCCAAGGCCAGAAAATATTTTCGGGGGGGTTTATGGAATAGTAGACAAACAAAATTATTTTTATAAGATAAATAAAATAGCGTATACGGATAAATATACATATTTATTATAAACCCTTAAAGGAACATATAAAAATATTATTATAAAATTTAACTTAACCTTCTAGCTTTTTTTTGCTGCGACCAAATGAATTAATTCCCCGGTGTCGATGTCAATTCTGCGGTCCCTTAGGAGTCTCATAAGTCAGTCACCTCTCCACTTATTTACAGCACTATTACTTCACACACTGCACTACAACTACGCACACTGCACCTACAATTCCGCTAGATAAATATTGACTTAAGTCGCATTGGAATACTACATGTCCTTGCGCCGCTATAATAATATCGTCGTGTGAGCACCAAGCGAGCATAAAGTATCTATTTAATTTTTTCATTTCGGGGGGGGGGATAAATCCCCCTTCACCCCCCACCCTGGCTACGGCCTTGTTGCACTCCTTAATCGTGTGGAGTTTGGTAGACATTCTAAATGGAAACAAATATGCGAAATTTGAAATTCTCCTCGTGATTAGATGTCGCATCGAATATTTTTCCATATGCCCCTCGTGCGTATCAAATATCAGCCTCAACGTAACTGCAAACGATGCCACTGTGTATCATAAGTCAGTTTTTTTATATATAAGAGATAACTGGTTCCTTCCCTTGCATGACTTAGGAAAGCTCGTAAGTAGACACTATATGAATCAGTGAGTATGCTGGCTTGGTGTTAAGTAGAGTATATAGCAATATGAATTCGGATGATTCCAACCTCTCCGATGAATTTTTTTCTGAGTCATAAGATGGCAGGAACATATTTTTGTTACCCTTTTTAACGAATATTGACCACTGTTGTCCAGGGCCGCTTCATCAATTAGGCACAGTAGGCACTCTGCCTAGGGCCTACGGACTTTTCATGGGCCTACGAATGCCAGAACATAAAGTGAAAACAAGTTCAGATTGCCAGGAAAATTCAATAATGTTTTTATCAAAGTAACTACATATACATATAACCGTGTGAGATGAGCACCTGAGCAATTCAAGCTGCAGTACTGTAGATCTGTAAATTACAGTATGTTAACTTTTCGGCTCTCTGTCTCAGGAAAGCCACATATGACGTCCTCAAATGTCATTTCCCTCATCAAATCCTTTTCAATTGAAAGTAATGCCAGGGAGGATAGTCGTGTTTGTCCCTTCGTTGACCGAAGATACGTTTTTATCAGTTTGAGTTTAGAAAAGGAAACTTAATTTAAATTTTCTTAAGAAACAAGAAGCACACGATTAACAATAAACAGCAAATGCGAAGCGCATGATGTAACACCGGAATCACAACATCATCACTGCATAGAATAATTAACAATGCGGAAAGTTCATTTAGATTTCCAATAGCAAAGAAGTGTGGGTGGAGTTTTGAAAAATATTAAAAATGAAGTCGGGGACGGCCTACGACTTTGAAAGTGCCTACGACGACCTTAAAACGGCCCTGCTGCTCTCGTTATAAAACTTTCATGACGAAAATTCATTTTGTATTCCACGGATATCGTCATTCGAAACAAAGTCTCATTTCAAGAAGAATTTTAGAAATATTCGAGACAGTTATTCTTGTCCATCATGTTCTTTTTCGTGTTACTCGAGTGCTCTATTGTTTTCAGTAATATGTAGACACCCACGAGACCCACTTAACTGGTGGGGCCGGGTTGGTTAAAAAGTTGTAAGTTTGGCTCATGAAGCAACCTGCATCCTTAGCCTTCACGGCACTTAGAGACTTAGAGACACGGGAAAGTTCGTAATGAACCACTATTGAAAGCAGTGAGTGAGTATGCTTAGTTATAAGGCAGATGATTTTTCACAGGACTATTCCTAATGCTAATGCTATTGCTAATGCTCCTAATTCCATACTGATTTGGTCACCTGGCTCGTGTCTCGTGTACTTGGGGTCTTTTGGAGGCCCACCAAAGTATCACGACACCCTGAAATTTATGACGAGACTTTTCTTTAGATGAAGCGCTTTCTTGCCTGCGGATTTCCTTCTTTTGACCTCAGAGGAACAGTTGATATTATGTTCGGGGAATTTTCACACCCACAACAACACAGTCCTTGTACAGTCGGATTCAAAAGTATTGCAAAGATTTTAGCGGCTCCACAATCGCCGCAGTTTGGAAATTGAGTTTATTTATTGTCTATGGTACCAGTGGGAGAGAAATTTGAACAACAATCCCATCTCTCGCAATATCTTCATCATTACTACATCTTAAAAGAGAAATTCATACGTGATATGAGCAATATTTAATGCTACATAAATTGTATAGCTCATGCTTGGTAATAAATCCACCTTCGCTACTTTAAATCACTTTTTCATTTAAATTAGCCTATTCGTCGAAGTACATTTCCTTACAATTAACTGTGTAGGTTTTCAAAGAGAGATAACGAAAATAAAATACGTATAAAATAATCGTCGAACCATCACTGCAAATATTGCCAATGCGTGCTAAAATTCAGTTTGATTTAGTGACACTAGAGGACTAGTTCGTTCTCTTGAATGACTTAGGAAAGCTCGTAACGAAACTATATTGAAATCAGTGAGTAAGTTGGCTTAGTGGCAAAGCAGATTATTTTTCACGGCAGCAATTTCAAGTTGGAGATTCAAATTTCTCCGAAAAAGAATTTCCGAAGCATATGATGGCGGTACCATACTTTTTTCTTATCCACTTTAACGCAAATTAATCACTGCTGTCGTTTATAAATTTATAATGGCGTAAATTCATTTTCTTTTCCACGGATATCGTCATTCGAAACGAAATCTCATTTCAAGAAGAATTTTGAAAAATATTCCAGACAGTTTTTCTTCTCCATCACGTTCTTTTTCGTACTATACGAATATTCTATCGTCTTCAGTAATATGTAGACAGCGATGACTCCCACTTAGCGGATGTAGTCGAGTCGGTGAAAACGTGGGAGGTTTGCACATGAAACAACCTGCATTCTTAGCCTTCGCGGCACCAAGAGCCGACGAGGACGGAAGCGGACGAAACTGAGCTACCGAAGCTGGAGTCAAACTCCAAGATCGAATGCCCAATCGAAATAAATATCATTGGATGGAATGCACTGAAGAAACTCACGTCCCTGCTGGCATTTGGGCCGTCGGAGTTTTTTCTTTCGGGCTCCGTGGCGAGGTTTTTTTTCCTATCCTTAGATTCACATTACGTCTTGCTGTTAATGTCTAACTAATACTCAGTTCAGTAGCCAATTGGGTCTATGCTATGAGTAGTAGATGTGGTAGAGCTCTGTGAGAGATGGAGTCCGAAGTAATTACACGTTTTTCAATTTTTAAAAGAGGCATTAAAAAAAATGAACATATTGTATATGCACATTGCTCAAAGAGGAAGTAAATGGCGAGTGTATTTAAACGACGAAAGTTATTAAAGTAATGATTCCATGTACAGTTTGTGGATTGGGTTAAGTAACATGCTAAGAAAGAAAGGTTAAAGGGTTCAAGTCACGACTATGCAAATAAACCTACTAGTTGGTAATAGGAATTAGCGCCGTGAGAGATTCATGCAAGAGTTATAACATGCCAAGAGAAGCATGCAAATATATCAAGCATAAGCTACTAGTTGATAATACTGGCTATAGCTAGCATTGACAAATACAGTATGTTATTAACTGTAAATACATAGCCTATTTAATTTAGTCCGTGTAAAGTTATTCTAGAGCTAAACTATTAAGTCGTGTGAGGTGTTGGAGATGTCGCATGACTACCGAATTCTCAAGCGATTAATTATTCGTTGAAATGTTAAACTTCTTCCTTACATAACCGTTCGGGCGGTTGACTGTAGAGTGATTTTTGACGACCTTTCCTGCATCTTCAGGCCTTATTACGGACTCAGTAACGGTTCATATGCGATGCATCACGGCCTCTGCTTTTTCCACCATTTCAAGGACAATTTCTTCGAAGTTCGACGGAAAACAGAGGATCAGGATAACATAAAACCTTATTTTTCAATTTTCAACTACCAGTGTGTGCATGGCTTATTGCATATAATAGGGTGGTTTCCTATTATTGTTATTTGCCTGAGTCGGAAGATTATTACTCCTGGAGTACGTATTTCACGCTTTTAGATTTTTAAATGATCTGTCTATATTTCGCGATTAAATGATAAGAGAAAAATTGTCAAGCGCACGAAAACGTTACGGCTAAGTATGAATGCTGGCATTAGCTCTTGTGACGTCATTCTGGTTCCGGCTTCCGCTGTGTAAGGCCACCTTAGTGCGAGGCTATGAGCGCCGCTACGATGCAGGCTGCTAGCAGGTAGCACTTGGCTTAAATAAGGATTATTTATTCCCTATCAAACGAAGGAAATTTTCCGACCATTGGCAGTTTTAATAGGTGATTATTAAGAGATGCTTCCCTGAGCTCTGTGCCTCATGCATGCATTGGTAATTTCAGACGATGTAAAACACCTATCCTCTCGTGTAGAAACTAGGTCCCTGTGACGTCACGTGGAGTGGCATCGCATGGGCGTTAATCTGGCCTTTTTCAAAAGCAGTTAAAATTGAACATTAAATTGACCGTCTAAACTGGGATTTGTAAAACCAAATAATTTGTATATTATGAATACACTAATGGTTGGAACGGAATCGCAATCAATTCATTTCGTTTTCTTTGATGAAGGAAACTACCCTATGATTCCGTTGAGCTGAAGAAATGATACTTTTCGAATGAGTTGCTATGATACGGTCAGTTCCCGAGATGAAAACTCGGCTAATTCTTTAAAATCAAGAGGGAAATTATGAGCGATCGTTAAAGAAACAGGAAGTGGGTCAAGGTGGTTTGGTTCAAGGACGAATGGTGTTAAATGGACAAGGGGAATTCGCTATGTCTTTTTGGAGCACTTCAACTCACCATTCACATTTTCCTTTCCCTTATTTCGGCCCCACTATAATTGTTATTAGTTTCACGTGCGATGCATCACGGTTTAATCCTCGTCATCCATTTCAAGGACTAATTCCTCGAATTTCGGCGAAAATTTAAATATAGAGCCTCGTAAACCCTCAGTTTTCGATTTTGAAACTTCGGGCGTCCGTACAATATTTGTATTTCATCCGAAAAATTGAGCTAATTATTGGTTGAAAAGAAATGAAATCTGAAAAAAATGTGCATTGCACTTTAATTAATTTTTAAATATTGTATCAACACGAAGGTAGTATCGTAATTTCGAAGTTTGAGAAGTATTTAACCCTAAGGCGTTTTGTGTTGTTTATTTAAACCAGATTTTGCAGATTGAAATATATTGTTCAACTGAACGGGTAAAGCGTGTCAATAATATGGATATAAAATTATAATGTTGGTTTGTTTACCAATTTATCACATCTACATACAGTAAAACCTCTTTACATCGTAATGGAGGGGACCAAAATTTGTGCAATTTGATGTTTGGAGGCTCCCTATAGAGAGGTTTCTGTGATAGGCACCATTTTTTTCATATCTTTCGGAAATGAAAGGCACTACGTCTTCTTAACAATTATATTTATGCGTTTAAACAAACATGCATGTATTAGTGAACATATATTTATCATCTAATAATGACAGAAAGGGAGCACTGTCACGTGATTTTTACCATGATTCGGGAGAAAACGATGTGATCTCTTTTAATTCAAATTCAATGTAAAAAGGTTCACTGCATAGAGGTTTTATTGTATATTACATATGATTTTTCTAATTTAAAGTTAAACGACTTAGTTACGAACCGAAATCTTGCAACTAAAAAATGATTTATGGATTACAAATGCGAGGGTCGTTCCTTATTCCTTAGAATTTCCGAGAGATGGCACTCCTAATATCAGAAATTATTTTTTCCCCTGTAAGCATCGTTCTTGACTAGTCAGCTGTTACAGTTTCAGTTTAATCCATGTCACAGTTTCATTGTTGTTGCGTAGTTATGAAAAATTAAAAAAGGTTCAGGGAATTTCTTCTCAAGGCCTGTTCACACAATACATTTACATGTTCGAGTTAAGGTCTGAATGTATGAACTCGTGAATTAACACGAAAATGCACCGTTTAACTTGTGCGAACGCATGTACTGACAATAGAACCTTTTCTGATTTGGTTCATGCATTAGTATGTATGTTCCGTTCCGGTCCACGAAAGTCATTCACGCAAACAGACATTAAGGAACTCGTACGTGTTAATGTATCGTTTGAACAGACCTTTTGTCTGAACACCAACGCTAATTTTCACTGGGAGATTTCTCTTAAAATGGAAAGGGTTTTCTTGGTTTACGCTATGCTTTATTAGATGTCAGAGGAACGTAAGTTATTATTCTCCAGTGTAATAACAGAGTGGCAGAACGTCTTCCTATTTCATTCCGCCATTTAATAGATTCGTTACCTGCGTGCTATGAACCCAAGTTGACCTTCCTGGGCTACCGGTTGTTACCTTGTTGGTTGCCATAGCACAATCGTGAGAATCAGTGGCGTAACTATGGGAATTAGCTTTGGGGGGGATGAGGGAGCTTTGGGGGGACATGAGGGGGGTTATTGGGGGATACACCTCCCCCCCCAGGAAACGGGTATTCCAGGAAAATTTTTGAAAATTAACAACCTGAAAATGCATTTTACACCATTGTGTCACTTAAAATTTAACTTTTAGCAGATACAGTTATTATGTATCAAATCCAGATAAGATTGTCATATAATTTTTTGATTTCTCAGAGGGTTTGGGGGGGTATTGCATCCCCTCCTTCCCCCCTACAGTCCACTGATGAGAATCATTGGTCAATTACAAAGAAATGGTATAACAGGAGTTGTTGGGCGACATGGAATTCATTGTGGTATGCTTGTGCATGTCTCTCATTTATCTATAGTTCAGTGAAGGAGAACCACTGCAATGGAGAGAGAACAGGAATTAATTGTGGCTTGCCACTTTATTGTCACACTTTTTGTGGGAAGGCTTTTATCATTCCGTTTTTTAATGTTTTTTGGCCATAATTTTACGCAGTCGAGCCACAGAGTAAGGACCATATCTAAACTGTTATTCTTCATTCCGAGAATCAGCGTCAAACGGAAACTACGAGATGTGTTTCTGGGAAGCATTCATTTGTTTATTTATTTATTTCATCACCAAAAACGGCACAAAGGCCTCTACATTGGCTGTTCATTAAATAAACAATACCTCAAAGATAACAAACAATGGCATAAAAAATAAAAACTAACAGAAAACAAAATTTTAAACATATCAAGGGGCAAATAGACAATGTTGAATTATTGAGATGGCATTTTAAGGTGGCTTTGTAACTAGTGGCAGAGGAAAAGAGGTCCAGGGACGGGATTTTTGAAGCTATGGAGTTAAAACAAGGAGTGGATTTGGTAGAAGAGAGAGCGTTGAGAGATGGAAAGACGGAATCGCGGAATGTGAAGCAGAGAGTTATTTCGTAAGGGGCGAGGAGGAACATGAAAACGGAAAAGAGGGAGAATTTCGTTTGTCCGCAGTGAACCGCTGAAGATTCTATGCAGAAACATGAGGTCAGATAAGACACGGCGGCTTTTTATGCTAGATATCCTGAGGGAGGAAAGGATAGCGCCACGGGCGAAATTTCTGAGTGCGGGGATTCGATGGCGGGCAACAGCAAGAAAGAAGTTTACAGGACGATTGAGCAAGTTTAGAGTAGTGGGGCAGGCGGTAGACCAAACTGATGAGCAGTATTATAGTATCGGGAGAATACATCCGAAAGAAACTGTTCTTAAAGCGGTAAGGTCGTGAAGGTCTGTTAGTCGATATAGCATACCATAACAATGGCTATTGCTCTTTTCACGATCATCGAAATATGATCCTGAAATATTAATTTGTCATCAAAGATCACACCTAGGACGCAGTGGGAGGTTACAAGATGGATAGGCTTATTTTAAAGGCTGTAAGTTAAGTAAGCTATTCATCGTGTCATGCTAATGCAACACAAATATCTTTTTTCTCAGAAAAATAATCTTTAATAAAAAGAAATAAATTAAATATTAATAAAAATAGGATGAAAAATTACTTAACGAAAATAAAAGTTAGCATTTTCGAAATCTCCCTCCCCATCACGAAAAGTGCATGAAAACCTAAAAAAATAGTGGTCATTCAATTTTTTAGTTACCATACATACAAATATCTTTTTTCTTATAAAAATAAGCTTTAATAAAAAGAAATGTAAATAATTATATTCATCATTAGTCTCCAAAACTAATATTTTCAATTAAAACTAACCTCTGACATCAGACAATTAATATTTTTATTTTTAGGTACATCTAATAGAACTATTTTCATATTATTGAAACACCCTATATCTATAGGAATTACCATTCCTCCTAAAAATCTTAAAATAATATCATTTAAATACAAGTACTAATAGAAGGAAATTAATCTACATTGATGAATTCTAAATCCATAGCACTTTTCTGCCAAAATAGTAATAAAATTCAAAACATAAAAAATATTTTTCAATTATGGTCCTTTCGTACTAATAACTGATATTAAATTGGGGATAGAAACCGACCTGACTTAAGGAGGAACCATCATTTCAAACATGCCCGAAAACCTCCCCTTATTTTGACATATGTTGTTGCTCATTATTTTTTCTATCGAATAGTGAAAAAATATTACTATGTCACCGGCCATTTAAGAAAGATTTATTGATTTGAAAATGACGGATTTCCACCTTGAAATACATTGTCTTTATGGGAGAATGATGACCTTCCCTTGTAAAACATTTTTTATCTCAAATTTGGCCCGAAATATATCGTTGAAAAATTAGCACAGCATAGAATAGACATCGATGCTTAATATATGTATTTTTTTAGAAGGGGTTACCGATATGTTAGCGCCAGTATTTAAGTTTAAAGAACATACTTCCGGTTTTCTGCAGAGCGAGCAGCCATTATGCGGCGGAGGTAGTGGCAACGTTGCAAATATACGGAGGTTAAATATGAAGAGCGATATTGCACCTGTCGACCGCTGCATAATTCCAGTGAATTGGATTTTTCGGAGTCATTTTTCTACGTATTCATTAAACGAATATTCAGTTCATCTCGAAACGTGCTATACACCGAAGTATGAAATTTATCAGTGCTGGTTGTTAAAGTAATTCCTGTATGCGACTACATTTTATTAAACATGCGAATATTCATGACCGGAATTCAATACATCCCTTGAAATTGTCGTCGTATCGCTTCAAAAGCGAAAATGATAGAATATAATGAGACTTGCGATAGTTTATCTGTTCTTCTGAATACTACTTCAAATTGTTTTACGTTTATTTCGAAAAATATGTATCGTTTTCAACTTGTAGAAAAGTACTTATTTAAATACAAGTTCTAAGCGTAAAGTAGAAAAACTAGCGCATTATGTATTTAATCATCAGTTTAATTGATATTAAATGTCTAGAATAAGGTGTACAGGTAAATGAATGTACCACGAGACAAGCATATTGCCGTTGGGTACCGACTATGTAGTATTTGGAAATACAATTTCGCGAACGTACTAATTAATCGAATACTCACCCATGTAATTCTTCGAAAGTATAAAATAAAATAGACAAGAGTACTTCCTTTTTCACTGACCAAACAATTTACTTTGATACGTTTTCCAAAGGTCCAATTAGCATAATTTGAAAAAACAACAGTAAATACATTTACCTATTCATGAAGTCATTGCAGGAGGATAAAAATTAGGATGCATTCCTGAACAATCGATGGCAGCTGACATAAGTGAGTCCGTAGAAGTTGCAATGCCAGCCTTCCAAATTTACTGAAACTTCGGCACTAGGAACAAGTATTATTTAATTATCCTGATACTAATGATTCGAATTACATTTGGGTTATAACTGACACATTATTTTCTAATTTTCACTAATCAACTCCTTATTAATAGTATGGATGAGGCTATTGAATGGAAAATCTACAAAGAAATAATCATTAAAGAGCTTTGTGTCAGTCATTCGACAGGGACTTTAATCTTCATAAATCAAGACATAAACATTGATTATTTAAACATTGATGGACACTTTATGTTGGGAAATATTGCAAAAATTTCTTAAGAAATTAAAAATGCACGTAAACGATTCGGTATCCTTCAACAGATGCACTCGTTGAAATCGCTTCGATGGAATTGATGGATTCACTTTCGGCCACATTTCGTTTCCTCAAATAATCCAAGCTCTTACCTTTACCTTCAGACACAAATTTGCCTTTAAATCGGCATAATGACGCCATCACTTCAGCTCAAAGGTATATTTAATAACTTAAGGCTAAGTAAAAGGGATAATAAAACGAGTAATATTGTCACAATGCAACGTAACTCTACGAGGTAACGTAAACAAACAAAGGTGCTCAATCGCTGTGAAACTACGATATGCTGGCAGCGTTGTCAAGTTGGTGGTCAGCAATTATAAATAAACCATTTTTCCAAATTAGGTTGAAATTAACAGAGCAAAAGGTCTCATTAGTTAAGTTCATTTTATTCATCACAAATGATGTAGTTATAAAGCTTTACTGTATTTCCAGAGAAAGTACTTAAATTCTTCCGATACCTAAGAGTCAATATAACAGCCATTCTTCATATCACTATATTATTCCATTTTAAGTAAAATTCATGCATTGTACAGCTATTTTGATTAATTTAGCATTACTTTTAATTTTTATGAATGACTAATTTAGCGATTTTAACTCGTTGTTATCGAGTTTATCTAACTTATGAAAGCAGTATTTCGAAGCGCAGGTTCCTCCTTAAGGCCTGGTTACACGGTACATGAGAATGTACAAGAAAATGTGAGAATGTCTGAATCTCAGAATGAACGCGAAAATGCACCGTGTAACCACGCAAAATGTAAGAATGTATGAATTTCTGAACGCCTGCTCTAATTTCGTTCAGACAATCATACAATTTGAACTCAGAGTCGCCTGGTGGCAGACTACGAAAACTACACATTCATTTCATCTGGCTTGTATAGGCGATTTCTTTGTTTACGTACGGCCGCGATGGTTATTTCGATTTGATATGATCTTGCTTGACTTGGATATCTCACTGATTGGATATGGGTAGCGAAAGAATGGAACACTAGAAAAGGGGATGGGTAAAAGGAAGGATCAGGTGGAAAGGCGCTGAATGTATGAACCGCGAGATTTGTCCAAGATTGAGATCCAAATGATCGTTAAAAGGTCATAAAAAAAGCATATGATAGGCAAAGAAATAAGATTCCAGTACTATTTACGCTGTATTTACTCAAGTTCCTGTTTTTGCATCGAGACCGACTGCAAAACGAGTCGAAATTTTAGGTGTTGCGTTGACATGCAGCAAACGTTATGGGCATCGCAGTAATAAATATTGAATTTACCTTGCCAAAAGCCTCATATTTCTCGTATATTCCTGTAGCGTGCGCCGATTCACAGGAGAAGGTTGGAGAGAAATCACGACACACTCGCTTTCAAGTCTAAAATTCAACTGCATTTATTATGTCCTGTTTATTGTGTGACAAGGCTTAAGGGCACGAGACATTTTGAAAATGTGTTTTTATTATGGAACACTACTATCCAACAAAATTTTAACGATATCGGCGAAACGCACTTCGTGAATATTCCTTATTAGGGGCTCCTTGTGACGAGAGGCCGGCCCCCCATTACATTCCTTATTTTTCACCGTGGTTTAATCGTAATCAGTATTTATTCTCGTAAACAGCCACTTTCCTTATAATTTGATCCTACAATGGGTAGAATGATAGGTACATTTATAGAGTTGTTTACAAAGTGAAATAAGTAACTTGATAAAATCCTGCGGTAACCCTGATTTAAGAGTGTACTTACGTTGAGGATATCCCGTTGACAATATAGGTAATGTATTTGACTCCATTCTGTGGATCATCAACCACTTATTCCTCTTATTTTTGTCCCTTCGGACACAAGCAAAAAACTTCTCCGGCGAGTAAATAGAGGTACTAGACGTCGGGGCACTTTATATGGTTTCATGGGATACACGATTTATATGATTTTCACACGTTTTTCTATTGAATGTCCTTGCTGCAATATACTTACTGCATTAAGCAAACGATGTAGGTGTATAACGTAGATCACAATCTGCAATCAACTTATTTTAATTTAATCTTTCCAAAGCCCCCCAAACAATCGCCAGTAGGTGAGAAATGGGCATTCTGGGGGAGTCATTGACCCCACTCATCCCACTCCCCCGTGACCTTGAACGTCTAGACTCTCCGCCCACCCCACCCCCACAAAATCGACGAACTCGTCAAGGTTAAAGTGGGACGGGAGGTTCCGCCCAACCCACCCCCACGAAGTCGACGAACCAATCAAGGCTCAAGTGGTGTGGGGAACCTACCATATATAAGCGAGTACAGGAGGATGCGAGCTCATTCGTCGTCACCATGAACACCAGAACAGCCGCTCTGCATAGACATCCCGAGGCTTACCTTGAGGGTACTGAGCTCGTGGTGGAGAGGCAGTCAGATTCGGATACTTACATCATCTACATCCCTCATCGGGGCACAGATTTTGTGCTCACGGTACTTTTTAACGCAGAGTACTGTTGTGTATTCCGACATCAGAACAAGAAAATTGAAGTGGTTGGACAGAAGGTGTCTTTCTCCGGCTTCCGAAATGAAGCAGGGGCGATCGTGGAGAGATTTAATGTAACCAGTCAGGATAACATTACCGATCCGGGGAAGCGACGCCTGGCGGAAGAGCAGCGCCCGATCATCTGGTTGGATGTGCACGAGTGCTACCAACCTCAATTCCATTTAAAGGCAAAGGGAGGAGGAGGAGGAATGATTCAAAGTGATTGTGTTGATGGTGCAAAACCTGTGTGTTACACGGACCATATACAATCAAAAGTGAGATACGGTACCACGGACGCTATTATAGGTACTCGTCTGCATGTAATGAAGTTTATACTTAAACTTGAGAAAGATGTGGATATTTATTGAATAAAAAAAACTTACTATTTAAATTGTTGTTGTGATTTATCCTTCAAAAAATAAAAGACCAAGGTAAAAATAAATAGATATTTATTACAATAAATTTTACATAATCATCCACACACGGATGAGTTGGTTATATTATTCACCATATTCACAGTTTCATAGTTCATATCACCACCTCCACTAATGTTATATTGTTCTTGAAATAGTTGAACAGCATGTCTGAGCGCTGACAATCCTCCAGCACTCTCATTTAAGTAATCATACTCTAGTAAATATCCCACAATGCAATCGTACCTTCTCATTTGCACAAAATTGTAAATGATTAAAGAAAACGTGACCAAGAAAAGAAACGGAACAATACAATTTACTATAAAATCTAACATACTTTATTTTTTTCACACCAATCAGCCAGCTTAAAACAATTCTTTCTAGCACACTGCTGATTTCCATCCATATGATTTTCAATTAAACATCCCTCATTTGTAGTTAATCTTTTTAACGAGGGACAACCATAAAGTTCCAGATTGACCACACAAATTCCCTTGGGAAGAAAACGGGTTAAGTAAGACGCCTTTTGCGCACCCTTGGTGAATAGTATTTTGTACTGCTTTGTATAGTTGTACAGTATGCTCTCCAAATCCTGATAATCTACGTCTCCAGAATATTCAGTCAAGCCGTGATAGTTATTTCTCAGCCAGTATGTCTCTTTTGTAGAAAGCAGTCTCGGTGGTAATTTAAATAACCACGTATTACAACATTTATTCTGTACAGCAATGATTGCCAACTCCTTGACGATAAAATCTCCTTTGCTGTCCGAGAATCCTTGAAATTCGATAATGGCGCTCATCGCGATGTATGTTCAACTTACAAGGTTTTTACACCCAATGCCAGGGGTTGAACTTACATCAAGACTCTCTAACTTACAGAACTCTCATTCGTGCCAGAGGTTAAAAAGCCTTTCACTCACACACAGGCTATTCATCAGCCAAACCATATGTTATGAGTGCCATCTCTAATTCAAGTCGTTCAAAATCACAATCTGTGATGTTCTTTGCTAGTTTGGTGGCGAGAAAATGTCTCACTTTGTCACGACCAACCGACAGTTTCTGGAGGAAAAGATCTATCAGCTTGAAGAGTTTCACAAATGCAAACCACTCATCTTCCTTAAAGTTAAAAGTCTTTTTAATAACCAAATGCGTCTTCCCAAAGTAATTTGCATACGTCAAACAGGAAGTTAAAAAATGCTTTTCTCCTTTGTAAAAGAACAAAGCAACATCCTTTTCACAGTTCAAGATACTTTTCCACTCGCTTTGTGAAACAATCACACTTTTCTTTCCAACTTGATTAAATTGCACGACTGATTCAAAGTCACTGCTGGGATCGTATCCAATACACACACTTTTTGTCTTTCCACTGTTCAAGTAATACACAGTTTGAAGCACTAAATTCTTAAAGTCGTGGAATGAAGCAGAAATGGGTTGTTCAACGGGCCTCTTTCTTTTCACCGGTGAAGGTCCTGATGTCTCCGACGTCTGCATGACGACTGATGTATGACAAGCAATGAAACTGCTTAAGAGGAGGAGGATGACGATGGAGGAGGGGTGGGGGAACAGTCATCAGAGCATGGATCAACTTCCGCCTTGAGACGGTTGTACTGAAACCATTGCGCTAATGAATGTGCATCTCTCAATGCGCAGGTACTATTGCGCAACTTGTGACAAGGATTGAGGCAGGAATAGGCAGGAAAGGAGCATTTTTCGGGAGGAGGACAGTGTAATTCTTTCTCGAGAGAGATGAAAGTACGCCCCGTGAGATCGGTCAGGAACTCACACTCTGCTTCAGTGTATGCATAAAGCGCCATTGCACCCTCAGTCAAAGCTTCCAAGGTGGATGAAAGTTCCACGTGAGATATGAATCCCTCGTTAAAGGAAGTCTCATCACGTTGTAGGGGGTCTGCAAAACGAAGTTTCTTTCCTCCAGCCACGAGCTTTCCATGTTTCTTGAAACTGCCCCAAAATAGACGGTTTGAATCTACATCAACTGCTGCAAGCTCCGTCACTCCTCCTTGGTTGAAAGTTATAGATACTACGATCTGCATTCTGCGACTGCTTCTTCTCAAATAATCACCTCCTCCTTCTGCTCATCATATTTATTCGGGAACAGCACCGCTGAGCCCTGGGATGACATTTGGTCCACCTCAGCTGGTTGAAGGTTTGTCGAAACAGCTTCAGGACTCGACAGTCGTTGAGATGAGGGGTGGTGTGATGAAAGTGTCTAAGGAATTTGTGTAGTGGTTGACCTAAAGATTTACTAGCAGTATAGAGACAACAATATTCACCGCAAATATCCGAACGAAAGCTTTGGATTTGAATGTGATTGCAAGTGACTGAGAATGGTTTTCAAAATTTTAAAATGTTTGGGATAAAAGGAGGTAGACCGTACGAATCAAAATATTCGGCCAAATGACTGTGTAAACAGACTGCAACCCAGTGTGAACCCGGCAATGTAGATGGATCTAAATTTATTATGTAAACTCCATTTCGTGGTGATTTCGGTAACCTATCGGATGCGTAAACTCCACGGAATATATTGAGTGGTCTTAGTAACCTGTTGATTTGAATTCCATCCATGACTAAAAGTTTGTGATAATGTTTCTGTTTTTATCAATTTCCAATGTTGCATCATACTCTGAGAAAAGTAAACACGTGACCGTTCTCGATAATTCATTCTCAAACCTCGCTTCTATTCTCACAACTCCTCTATCTCCAAGACTTATATAATTCTCGTTTCCAGAATCATCAGGTGTTAAATCAAAAATTAGCATAAAATAACCGTGTCCAAACATGTCGTAAGTGATTTGATTACCTCTATTGTAATGCTTAATACCACTGCCTGAGAATATCGTATCATACGCACGTGCCCAATACTTTTTACTTGAAAAATTGCATTGTAATCCCTCGGAAGGAATTTGCACACCGTTCACAAAGAGGGAAAAATTCTCGAGCGAATAGTGAGAGAGAGCAAATGGATTCTTATTCAAACCTCCAGCGTAAGCTTCATTATCCACCATTGCAAAAATAATTGTATTAGGTATTCGACCCACGATTGCATTGTCGAGGCTCAAAGTTCGCCCACCGGAAGGAACGGTAAAAGTTTTCAACTCGGTACGTTTGTAGTGATATTTCGCATTATTACTGGCTAAAATTTTATTGTGTGCAACTAAAATGGATGGGTTGATATCGAAATGTTGAACGTATAAAGTTGCGTCTAAAATCTTCAATAGCCCATCTCCGCCCATAAGATAGAAAGCATGATTAGATAACAATAGTCTTATACCGATATCCACTCGATCCAGCATCAGTTCGGATTGATTGAATACATCAACATGCAATTTACCATACAACTCTACCTCGGCACTATTATTAAACCACTCCTTACGCTTGCTAAAACCTGCATTTGAGGCATCTGTCTTATTGATATCATCCCCCGTATCCAGTTCCCAACCCACATTTCGCAAATGTGTTCTGCTCGCATCAGTACCATAATTCAAAGAATTTTCCAAGTAGCTCCTATAATGGTAATTATCCTCCGACGGAGTGACCAACGTCCCATTGAAATAAACGTTACACTGTTCGAAGAGAGAGTGCAAAATATTGTTAACTACTCCTGGCTGATTCGTGTCAGAACTAGCGTAATCATTCCCGTCTTTTTTACAAAGTTTCACTTTAAGTCTTAGATATATGCTATTCAAATCCTTGTACGCATCCCCAGAGTCTTTGATAAGGAATTCTATGACAGACCGATTATCTAGCGAAGAAATGGGCTTATAGGATACGAGTCTTTTTGCTAAGATGTTATTTTGGACGGGAGGATTGGGTTGAAATAAATCCAACGAAGACAGCATGTGCTCAGCCATTATCGTGAAAAGATATCTCCTCCTCCAGCGACCTTCTTTCCTCCTCGCCTTCTCGATGACTGTTGCTTTTTACGTCCACCGCTATGTTTTATTTTATTAAGCCTTGGACGTTTCGCGATTCTCAACCCGCCTCCAGACATGCCTTTTATCTTTTCCTCAGCCTTTCGTTTCAAGTTCTGACCAGCCTCGTTTATTCTACTGCGCAGTATCTCCTTAACCGGTTTCGTTCCAAGGTCTCCGAGAGCTGCTGCCCCAGCGCTCGCGGCTTCCTTACCAACAGTCTTAAGCCCACTAAAAAGCAAAGGTTTCGCGAATCGCCAGAGACCAGCGAGGAAACTCCCGATACCCCTCCCCTTTTGCACCCTAAAAGAGGCTCTATACAAAGGCCCAATCTCTCCCCCCACCTGCTTGGAATAATAGCTGTAATATCGATCCATCGTCGGTGCCATCTCGTCGTAAAATGATGCACTAATGTAAATCAATTCTTTTTTATAAAGTGTAACACCACTATAGAGCTTTGCTCCCCACTATGAAAAGAAATCGCTTCTCCGAGTTTATCACTCAATAGAATTTCCACACTCTCGATATTGTTTTTCTCGACGGGGTAATAGTAAATAGGGTTGAATGTTTGATATTCTCCAATTTTCGAATTCAAGATGCGGATGCAACGACTCACAGTGTCTCCGACTAGTTGAGGTTTCACTATATCTGTGTAAACGTAAAGATTTTTTGAGGAGTTTGTAATACCTCTTTTTTCTCTTTTTCCTATATTATCCTTAGCGCTAATCTCTGCTCTTGCCCCATCAACGATTTCAGCTAGCTCATCATCTGTCAACGTTGAATCTTTAAATGATAATCTAATAAGAACAGCTGATAATAACAATAGGTCATTTTTTATCTTTTCCTTGCCTTTTCCACTAAAGCCTGACAAAGTTCTATTGAATAAGCTGGTAAACGATTCATACGTTCCTGGAGACAATGAGTATTTTACTCCGCTCGCTGAAATTTGCACAGACCGTGGTAATATGCGTTCATCAACTCCAACCTGATTAATCCTTACACTCAATCTATCAATATAGCGCATTACTTCATTTGAAATGTAAGTTTGTTTTCGTGCGCTGGAGGCAATGTATGGCCTTGCAAATGCCACCGCAATGCTGTCATAAGTACCAATGGGAATTGTAAAGTATGAATCATCTTGAAGTTTCACATTTATAACTTCTTTATCCCCTCGAACTAATCCCTCTTCAGTCCGGGTCCTATTATCCTTAGGAGTCAATTCGTCTGCTCCGCGAGAAGCTGGGGTAAAGTTATCGATAACGGTAGGTGTGTCTTCGGGAGCTTTTTTTACCTCAATAGGAGGAATAGAAATTTCAGCAGGTGTATCTTCGGGGGCTTTATTTACCTCAATAGATGGAATGGAAATCTCAGCAAGACCTACATACCACTCGTTATTGTCTAAATCGATGCGATGACTCAACTTTGTACGATAATGAGCTATCGTATTTCTCGGGAAAAAATCCCTCGAGCTGTCGCTGGGGAGTGTGAGATAAAATTCATTCATACCTTATGAACGGAAGAAGCACGAATCCACGAGTTAAAAGACGATGGGTATCCGTCCCACTTGATAAAGTACTCTAAATTAGAACCACTCCCCCGACGTCTCAAAATTTTCTCAATCCTGTACTCCGTGTCGGGAGACACGTTGACTTTTACTAATTCCTCTGCATAGAAACCTCCTTTTATATCCTCCCCGTTCAAATCTTTCAATTCATACGTCGGTATTGGTTTTGCTCGATCAATGTTTGAAACTTGAAATATCTCCTTAGTATAATTTGGTGTGTATCCTTTGGCGAACGGAAGCCTCTCTTTGCTGATTCTCACGTAATCATCCTTATTGAATGTTACATTCACCTTTCTTAAGCTTTTTCTCCGACTGACAATGACAAATGCATTTTTTGCATTCACTTGAGATGGAGCTACCCCGATACGTGAATGGCTGCTATCATTATATGATCTAATGAGTTTCTGAAGCACATCGATATATTTATAAGTTGCGTATTTTGTAAAATATTTATACATTTTTGTCTTGAGAGTTCTATTAAAGCGTTCCACGAGGCTAGCCTTAATTTCGGGATTATTAGTAGTGTAAAACTTTACTCCTTGATTCGAGAGAAAACTTTTAAACTTACTATTAACAAATTCCCCTCCCTTATCGCTCTGAATTTTCAATGGTTTGCGTTCGCGAAATATGACCTTAAATGCTTCTATAATTTCCTCTGGTCTTTTTGACTTGAGAGGACTTGCCCACGCATAGCGGGAAAATATGTCTATTACGGTTAAAATGTAACAGAACCCATTGTTGTATTTTTTCAAACTTCTCAAATCATTTAAATCACATTGCCAACACTCATCTATGTAGTTTACTTCGTAACGGTTTCTAACAAACTTTTTTCTCGCCGGCTTGTGACGCGTGTACGCTTCTTGAGATTCCAACCACTCGCGAATTGTTTTTATCGGGATCCCAGTCGCTTTATTTAATTTGTGTTCTGTGGAAAAACCAGCAGGATGTGCGGGATTGTTGTACACGCTAGCTAATACGTCGTGTCCCACTCTTCCCCGAACATTTTTGGTACCCTTTTTCGCTTGCTTCGCCTTGGAATTGATCTCGGAGATGTCCATCGCTCCTTTGGAGATATTCTTTGCGCCCTTGGAGGTGTGCTTGGCTCCCTTGGAGGTGTGCTTGGCTCTCTTGGAGTTGCTATTATCCGCTTCATTTTTTTCGGTGGAGAATCGCTTTCGATTTGTTCCTTTATTCGTGCCCATGTCGAATCTAACTCTGAATTTGTCCTCTTAATTTCGTCTAACCGCCTTCTCATTGCATTGCTACCCTCAACTACTTGTGTTGGTGGTGTGTGTTTCACTATTGGAACGTGTATGGGGGATTTAAAGTCTGACACTGAGTCGAGATATTTATCGAGTATCCTTTTATACAAATGCCACTTGTCAATATCCTTGAGCCTTTTACTCGCTAACACAAGTTTCATTTCCTTATCCAATTTACTCAGCCTAGCCTTTGCACGACTTCGATCAAAGACTTCGGGACTCACTACGAGCATTTTATGCAAACTCATTTTCCCAGCAGGCTACCGATCACACCGCTTAAAATCGAACCCAGTAGTAATGGCAAAAAGCCTCCTTTTTGTACGAGAAGCGCTCGTTTTCTTTTTACACTCGTCCCCCGTTCAACCAACTTTCTCAGTGTGTTACGATGCTTGGATAATTTTCGTTTCAATCGC